>NC_143225.1:9047500-11547500 GCF_030267445.1 Bombyx mandarina | reverse complement strand
CAATTTCAGTCACAACGTGATTGATATATTGACTAGATTAGCTAATTTTGTCGATCTTGCTATAACGCCTATGGCGTTTAGATCTCATTGGTCAGCTTTAATGATAGATAGACTGATAAAAATAAGTGAAACTAAGATGGCGAATCATACCATCATACCAATCGATCATAACGATCGTCTGGTGTAGTGATAAGTGACATGGTCACTACACAAGGGGGTCGCGGGTTCGAATCCCGCCAAGGGAAGATATTGGTATGATAAATATAAATTTATTTTTCAGGGTTATGAATATATATTAAATATATATACGAACTTAGCACGGGACCAGTTAACGTGGCGTGATTGCTTATAAAAAAAAAAAAAAAACATTCTATCACCGCCGATTCAACAGTATTAAGCGGCTTGGCTCTGCCTCTGGCATTGCTAAAATCCATGGGCGACGGTATTTACTCACCATCAGGTGGGCCGTATGCTCGTCTGCTTACACGGGCAATAAAAAAAAAACATAAAATATGTCAAGTGTGTTTCGGCCTTTGATTAATTAACGTTTAGTTCAGTACTCTTGAGTTAATTACGATCTATTTTCTTTTTCTATTTCGCTTTATTTGGACGTAATCGCTAAAGTTACCGAACACAGATCAGTTTTTGTTTTGGTCCAGTGACAAATCCAAGTCCAGGGATAAATCCAGTGGTCCAGTGATAAAGAAAATGTTAAGGACCTTATTTGTCAAACAATGGTACTGATTGCTTTCTCTGTACCAAGATCCAACCCGTTTCTCTAGTGAAGGAATTTGCTTTTGGTTAGAACATAAGAAGATCTCTAAGTGGGTGGGTGGGTAGTCATAAATGTACACCAAGTAGACTAAGTGCTAATGACCACTTATAATTCTGGCTATTTGTTGTAATGGCATCGAGGAAGCTTAACGAATTCCTTAGTCCAACTAATATTTGATCACGGAGTGGATGACTAAGATCCTGCTCATTTGGGATGAATATGTAGCTTAAAATATAGGACAATCTCTGGGTTGATGTAAGGTCCAAAAAATGTGTGGGGTTAATAACAAATTGCGTGATGACAATTTTAGAAACAAATCGTGTCTCATATAAAAACAAAAATATTTTATAAGTTTGATTCTAGTGTGACAGTGATCTCAAGAACTGTACAGTATACGAAAAATACCAGAACAAACATCAAGAAAATCTCAACGTGAATTCCGACATCAAACCAATAAGAATGTATTACTTTGGAATATTTCCTGCTCGGTCTCTTTGTTACTGAATACGGTTTGCAGTGAAATTTGCAGTATATCAGTACTGGCATGTAGGGACTAGCAATGCACCCTATTACCAAACTGCTTTGAACGAGATGCACGAGTATACTACCCCAATACTGATATTAGATTAATCGACATTAAAACACTAAGGAGAATCGAATTTCTCGTCTTCCCAGCAAGAATTATGTAAAGCACCTCATCTGTCAGTCCGAAGTCAGTTCTGTCCCATTTTTTTTCCATCCCCTTCCCCCGGGCGACCTAATGCGATCTGAATATTTTGATATCCGCTTTACATCTCCTTGTGGAATCGAAAAACTTTATTTGACGCCTGACATTTTGGGTCCAAGTTTTACTGATGTTCCTTTTATGTAGCTTGTCGGAGATGTTGTATGAATTTTGTTTATGTTCGATTACTTTAAGGCTTTTGTTCGGTGTCGGTCTGCTATCAACTTACTTTTGGAATACAGAATATCAAATTAGGTTATAAAATACCCCCGATATAGTAATAGCCCAAAAAGTAATCAATGATCCTCAAAAATGTTCATGGGCTTTCAAACGAAATGGATGAGTCACGTGTATACAATAATTACGAAAGTAAAATGGCTGGCTTAATAATGATATCACAACATGACAAATTGTATATACAGTATTTCAGTTTTATGCTCAGTGAAACAGTTCGACTTGGGAACACCTCAGCTGCGGAGCGCGTGGTACATCAAGAAGCTTATTCCGGCCCAGCTCAGTCGTTTTTAAATGAAGATTATCCGACTAATATTATAGGAGTACTCGGTAATCTTAGCTTCGACTTACAAAACGTCTCGGATTTTCGGATTTAATGCAAGGATAGCTTTTACGTTAATTTTGGATTTGCTTTTTGCGTAAGAACTTTGGAAATTAATGCGAACGCTTTTTACATCTATATCCAATCGAAGAGTTTTGGGAATAACTAATATTTTTATTGGTTGGTTATTAAAATTTATTATATAGATTCTCAATTTCTCTGAACGCTACTAGAAATAAGGTTTCGCATTGCTTTTGAAACTACTTTCATGAATATACTACGTTATGGAACGCTTTTAACAAATTGTTAGATCAGAAGGTACCATCTTACTTAATAAACGTCGGTACCGGCTTGTGTAATTCTCCTTGTTTGCAGACTTTTCTTTTAGATGTAGGGTTTTTCTACTATGATTTATACTTGATACAGGACGAACTCATCCATACACGCAAAGTAATATTTTAACCAACTTGAAGTATATTGATGATGCCGCTTAAAAGACGTTCCTCTCCAGCCATCAAAACTTTTAGAAAGAATTTTATTGAAACGCCACATATTTCATAAGAACACGATAATATTTGTTAGGCTTTCAATTCCTAACATTAATTATACACGAAATGGCGGTCATTAAAAACAGATTTTTACATTTTCCTCTACGACTTTTATTGTCCCTACGTTACAAATTACGGGCTATCTGTTATCCAACATTGGGTTTATTGTCGAAATGATTTATAAACATCCCTGAATCTGTTGCCCAGCTATATTATTATTCGAACAAATCAACGGTGTTAATGGAAACTGTGATTTATTTACCTAGAAACTGATTATACGTGCGCGTAGATAAAATGATTGAGCTATTATTACAGGGTCCGCTAACCAGTTAAAATCAGATATACCGTGAGCTCGTTGAGACATTATGCATTAAACAGTCGTGATTGCTTACAATGGGCCTTATTAGAAGACTCGTGACGTCCAAAGAGCAATGATAAGGGCTATATTCGAAATTTCCCTGCGCAATCGAATTATTAATGAGGAATTTCGCAGAAGTACCATGGTAACGGACATGACCCGAAAGATTGCGAGGTTGAAACAGCAGGGGGTACTGTATATTACTCGTGGAACTCTAATGAGCAAACGCGTACCAGAAGAAGCAGAGTGAGTGAACCTCTCATTGTGTGTACCAACGACCGGTTGTCACCAGTCACGGGTATTAACTGGAAACTGGTGACGCTGAACCTTGTGGAATGGTGATGTCTAACAGTGAACAGATGTTGACTGATGATAAAGATGCTTCGGCGTTCTCCGGTCACCGTCCTCGCCGAACCCGTCGCTTGCGACGAAGGGCTCGGCGAGTAAATTAACCCATAGACACAGCTTACTGAGTTTCTCGTCGGATCTTCTCAATGGGTCGCGTTTCCGGTCCGGTGGTAGATTCTGCGAAGCACTGCTCTTGCTAGGGCCAATGTTAGCAACACTCCAGTTTGAGCCCTGTGAGCTCACCTACACGTCAAGGAGAAGCTGAAATAGTCTCTAAAGGCTATCAGTAATGGTAGGAAAAAAATCGGCGTTCAATCTGTAAGTGTGCTTGGTCTGGTCTCGTATATTCTACATCTGTAAGACAAGAAAAAACTTTTGAGCCGTCAATTAATCTTGATTGCCATGAAAGCATTATATTATGATGTACGTTTAACATAGGTGACTTTCAAGTGATTGATTATTCCACGTAATAGCATATGACGTGTGGAGTAGACGCGAGGTCGCTTGTTCCCGTTATACTTTCTTTTTTTTTCAAACCACATCCCCGTAAATTATTTTTACATTAACTGACTGTAAAGTCTGTTATCAACTATACATTTTAATAAATATTAATCAACCCATTTGAGGAATAAAAACAAGGACGAAACAAAAAATTTGAAAATAATTCTGAGAGCCAATAAATATATTGCAATCAATATATTATAATACCTTCAAAAGTCAGTGGTGAAAGTGATTGTTAATTTTTTCCAAGCTGCAGACCAAATTGACGCTGTAAACGTATTATAAAATAAAATATTTTTGATAAACAATGATTCGGAAACATTAACAACACTAGAATGTGAAAAACAAATGTAGGACCACGTATAAATTTCGACAAAATCCCTGCGATGCTGTACAGATTGATCACTCAAGTCTTCAAACGGTCGATTTTCATTCGTTACGCGCTTTCATAGTAAAATATCGTCCTTCTCATTAACTAAATTCGTTATCTCAAGGGATCTACTTGATCAATTTAGATAAAAAGTATAATTCGATCAAGAAAAAAAAACGGTATGAGGTGAGAAAACTGAATTTAAAGAATCTCGTGCTTCCTGTTTTCGCAATTTCAAAATTTGTAAAGGTTGATTAATGATTAAAAAAAAATGTTTAGGTTTTATAGACCACGCTATTTTAAAATTAACTATACCAATAAACGAATTGTAAGACGATGGAAAGATGCAAATGAAATAACCGAATATAAAATTTCAACCGACATTGTGAATTTATATAAAATTTCCAAGTGGGTGGTATCCAATATTAGGTGCAGTTCAAAGGACTTAAAGTAAAAACTCTTTCAATGCCCTGACTGTAATTTGTTCGTCCTACTCATCGAATTCCAGGACCCAAAAATCGACTACAAAGAGGGTAGATAAATTTGACTTCTTCATACAATCTTTAGTCTATTCATCATCTATCCGTCGTTATGCCTTACATAACAGTGCTGAAATATTAATAATTAAAGACACTACGAAGAAAAATATTTGTAAAGTATATCCATTAATTCTTTATATTCCACTAAAGCAGTATTTCAGAAATACAAACAAGACGCACATAATTGTGTGTTTAAGTGAATGGCCTCGTAATTATATTTATCTTTCCACCAAAATACGCTGAGTGTTACGTCCGACGCTATTTGCTGTCTCAATATCCATTTATTAAGTTCAATCAGTGGACATTGTTCGGGATCGATGCTATGGCCCAAGGCACAAGCGATTGGATACAAAGCAACCGAGCTTTGATTGCAACGCTTTAGTGGCAATCGTATTAAAGATATTTCTTAAAGGAACTCTTAAACGAAATGTGCTTAACTTTATGCTTCTTATATTAATGCCTCAAACAGTTTTTACGAAAGCTTTTAATGTGAAACTTTTATTACATCGTTTCAAACTTTTTCGTCTGTGTGGTGCATGTCGCGTGACGATCGGCCGCGGAGTAGGGATAAAATGAAAGGCGCTCGTCAGAGCAGCCAAGGCCAATATGGCGGCGCCTATAGTTTGCAGCAGCTGACCGTGTAGTGTATAGACTATTACTCATTTGTGCCAGTGCTCCACGCTATTTTGTGTGTTTTTGTCAGTGTTTAATGTAAATGTTGTTTGTTAGAGTTAAATGTCTATAATGTGAAAAAAAGTTTCACTTTTACCGTGGTTTCATAAAACCACACAATCCTTTTGTTTTTACATGTGAATTTTCTTCATTCTTCTTTTTGGAATTGTCATATGTCATTCTTCCTTCTCTTTTTCTACTTATTTACAGTATTACAGATTACAGTATTTCTACCTAGATATGTTAGTGGCTTTTTTAGGTGCCACTGGATATTCAACAACGTAAAATTTTAGGAACTACAAATGCTTCACGAATCTCTTGCAATAGATTTTCCAGGGCAAAATATTGTTTATTTATTGTTTAGGATTGATTATGCTACCACTGTGTCTCTGTTAACTTTGTTAACTCAAAAACTCTAAAGATATAATCGCTCTTATTAACATTATACTTTGTTTGGTGAACACAAAAAGATGTAAGTTTTTATTTCTTGAAGAACATCGAAGAACGTGTTAGGAGGAGCTATGTTTATTACTGTTGAATCCATTAGTAAGCTCATTTATATGTCTAGATAAGTTTTATTGGTCCCAATCCCTTAGCGCACGTATTGATATATAGCCTCCAAACAAGGTGTCCACTGCTTACAATAACAAACAACAAACAAAAAGGGGTTACATTTTGTGTTTTAACCAAAAAAATCGTAATACGCTATTATTGAATTAATCGTATTGTATTTTATTATATTCCTTATAATTTCTATGAACTCCAAAACCTAACACCAAATGATTTATTCATTTATTGCTTAGATGGGTGGATGAGCTCACAACCCTAGCCCTAGCCATAACGTAAATGCGCCACCCACCTTGAGACATAAATTCTAAGGTCTCAGCATAGTTACAACGGCTGCCCTACCCTTCAGACCGAAACGCATTACTGCTTCACGGCAGAAATAGGCAGAGTAGTGGTACCTATCCGCGTGGACTCACAAGATGTCGTATCACCAGTAAAAATGAGCTCTGAGTTTTTCCCACGTATGTTGTGTAGTGATTGTAAAACTTAACTTAACATTTATACAATTTCCTTAAAGTTTCAGGAATAGATCCAAACTCAAACCAACCGAATATTTATGCGTAAAATAATGAGCCCTCTCACTCACGGTCGATGTAATCTTTTGATAGCAATCACGTACATAAAGATACAGCGCGAAATTGAAACGGTTAATGTACTGGAATCGATTTTGTTTAGAGCTCAAAAACATTGCCTTGCGGCTCAAGCAGTAATGTAGCTAACAGGATCCAGAATCGATTCCAGGAGTATCTTTGCGAAAAAACAATATCTGGGATCTATTCGCGATCTAGTTGTATGCACATTATTCTCTACTAAACGAAATGTGACGAATGTGTTAGGCTCGCCTTCGAATTTGGAATATTGATGCTACGGTACTCTTACATGGGTGAAGTCACGGCTCCACCAAATGTTAAGGGGTTACCGGAACCCATAGACATCTTTTACTGGTGGTAGGACGTCTTGTGAGTTCGCACGGGTAGGTACCACACTCCTAAGTGAGTATTCCCAAGTAAGTATTTTGTGAAATCAAATTACAATTTTCTTATAATAACAATCGTCCTATAAAATGAGAAAAATTTCCGCTGCGGTCAATTTACTATGAAATAGCTTGTCAGACGAAACAAAAAGGAATTGAAGCTAATATAAATCTAACGTAGGCGAGAAGGCTACTACCAAAAAGTTAAATTGCACATTAACAGCGCGCAACGCCAGGGACGGATTAGGAAATTGCTTTACTGACTTAATCTTCTTAATAAAGAATCTAATTCTTTCTAACTTCTAATTCTCTTAAACTAAGTATTTTTTTGTAGACACTGAGATTATTATGGGAAGTTTGTTTTGATAGAAGAAAGAGTGATCGAAAAAACAATAAGCTTTCTTTTAAAAAAGTCAAGGGTTGATCATCAGTGTGTCAGTGGCAGTGTCTAATGTCTATTATATCATACAATCCAGTTATTTATTCCTGTTTAAAGAGTTAAATAATTCTTTGTACATAATAATAGATAAGATATAATAGAACATAGAACTCATTATCAAAGCTGGGTTCAGCTTCACATGGACTAAATATATTAAAATTAACATAGCATAGAGTCTATGGACTCAATTAAGCACTAATTATTCTACCAAAAGTAGTATAACTCTTCGAACTGTAAGAAAATATTACAGAAAAAAGAAAATTATTATACATTTTGTGTAGCTGGATGATAAAGTGGGACGTCTACAATAAAGAAAGGCCGCTTCATAATGCGCATCTGTTGCGAACTTAAGTTAACGAAGAGCCCTTACGTTCCCATTCCCGATAAATTCCGGTATCCTCCGAGACTTCATTAAAACATTGAAACGATCCACTTATTATCGACGACGTAACTGTAAACAAAACGAAACAAAGAAATGAAGTGTATTTTTCTATACTAACTTTACTAATATTATAGGTATAAAGAGGAAAGATTTGTTTGTTTGTTTGTATTGAATAGGCTCCGAAACTACTGAACCGATTTGAAAAATTCTTTCACTGTTCGGAAGCTACACTATTCCCGAGTGACTTACTAATCAATCCTTACTAAAACTCCAATAATGTAGCAAAGATGTAAAAAAATATCTAAAATATTCTTTACATCGCGTGCCCTGCGAAAACTATTGATGATAGAATTAAATAATATACTACGACTTTGTAGAACACATTATTATTTACAAAAAGTGTCGCGAAGGCATATTATGTCTAACTATTATAGTTATGCCGCAATAAGTGTTCTATTGTTTAAAAAAATAAAACAACGTTAAAATTATCGTTGAATTTTTTGTTAAAGACCCGAGCGGAGCCAGAGCGGGCCGCTAGTATATAATAATGGGCAAAAAAAAACATTTCACTGCTCTTTCGTCGTGTGTGTTTTCAAACAACTGTTTTTTCTTTTAAGTTGCCTTTAACGGGCTCATTAGAGTTGTCAACAAAAAAAATACCCTAACGGTTGTTTTTCTTTACGATGTCAATAATAAAACAACTTATAACATAAAATAAAATCTAAAATTTGAGACGGACGAATGTCGATCACTGGGCGAGCACTGGTTATTCCAGTGATCTTAATAAAACTATTTTTACCGTTTAATCCTTCTGTATTTATTCGTCACTAGCTGACCCGGCAGACTTTGTAATGCCTCAATCAATATATAAAAGACATAAACTTTTGTATAAAATAAACTTAAAACAAACAAAAGGAATCCGTCCGACGGGGAACACATCAAAGGAAAAACAAAATTGTTATTTTATTTATTTCCGAGAATTTTTATATTTATCTACCTTTTAAACCTTCTCTGGACTTCCACAAATAATTCCAGACCAAAATCAGCCACATCGGTCCAGCCGTTCTCGAGTTTTAGCGAAACTAACGAACAGCATTTCATTTTTATCTAAAGAGAATATCCTCGATGCTTCAAATACTTTACTGTTTTCGTGGTCACGGACTGTGTCTCAATCCGTAAAAAAAACCGTAAAAAAGGAAAACCGTAAAAAAGGTTTTAATTTTTATTTTTTTATTTTGTTGCCGTTGTAGGCAGACGGGCATACCTGATGGTGAGTGCTTACCGTCGCCCATGGACTTCAGCAATGCCAGAGACAGAGCCAAGCCGTTACCTACCTTTAGAATTATGGCTGAAACTCGCAAAAGCCGGAGACAGTACTACATTTCACTATATTCTAATTGAGAATCATTTGTTTGATTGGATACCTTAGCCTTTGCTCTAGACGGGAAAACAAAACGCGATGACCCTTCATGATCACGCCGGTAGAAGTGAAAACTTATACTTAGAATTTTAATATTAAAAAACTTCATAATGTTCTTTTAAAATTGTCAACATCAATCTAGTTTTACTGTATTACAAAATACAAGCGGGCCTGCGCGTGTGTGGTAGTGTGAGTAATGTTATTTTTAATGATTTAATGTATTTTTTATGCATAATTATAAAAAATATTAGCATTCTGCACTCCTTCACTATATTTTCTATAAGTGTGGGAAATTTCATACTCCTCCCTCCGCGCAATTTTCATAAAAAGGGGTACAAAGTTTTTGCTTCACGTATTATTATTATATAGATATAGATACCATTGCAACGTGTCATAGCGAAGCACTGTTTCTTCTTCCCATCTTTCTATAAAAAATCAACTTCACAAAGGTTTTACGTTAGGCGGTTACCTTAGGTTAGAAGTCGTCGTGGCCTAAAAGATAAGACGTCCGGTGCATTCGTGTTGAAGCGATGCACCGGTGTTCGAATCCCGCAGGCGGGTACCAATTTTTCAGATGAAATACGTACTCCACAAATTTTCACGATTAACTTCCACGGTGAAGGAATAACATCGTGTAATAAAAGTGAAACCCGCAAAAATTATAATTTGCGTAATTACTGGTGGTAGGACCTGTTGTGAGTCCGCACGGGTAGGTACCACCGCCCTGCCTACTTCTGCCGTGAAGCAGTAATGCGTTTCGGCTTGAAGCGTGGGGCAGCCGTTGTAACTATACTGAGACCTTAGAACTTATATCTCAAGGTGGGTGGCGCATTTACGTTATAAATGTCTATGGGCTCCAGTAACCACTTAACACCAGGTGGGTTGTGAGCTAATCCACGCACCTAAGCAATAAAAAAAAAATATATATATATAACAATAAAAACGAAAAAAAAGCTTCCAGAATGTTTATATAATTTTGCACTGGAGCTTAATTATCTTAGACTCTAACATTATAACGAAACAGAGCGTATGCTAACACAACAAAGCACTTAAGACGAGCGTTCTTAATGAATTCTAAAACCGAGTAGGGGATTAATTAAAAACACACGTGTAAACTTCACTCCTATTACAATTCTATAGGGCGGCTCTCATTACGGCGGTTGTGAAGGCCTTTAAATGGGACTTAGACGTCCATCAAATCCTTTGTGATCATAGATTGCCTATCAAGTTAGCTTCGCACGGAGATTTTATTATGAGCCATGAGCTCATTGTGCTCCAGCCGTTTGTTGTGCACCGCCTTCGATGATGTCGATGACTTGTCGATTTTATTTTATTGATTACTTTTGACGGGGAGTCAATGCCTGAATTACCATGTAAACTCGTTACATTGAGGGGACGCAAGCTTTTTTGGTGGCGAAGGTATTTTAATGAAGAGCATAAATTCAATTTGAATTATGAATTATATAATTAATGAATTCATTATATTATGTATGTCGGAGACGGTCATTAGTTTGGTAGCTAAACGAAACTCGACACGATTCCCGAGAGATGGCAGCACGATTGTGGTATCGTCGGAACACGGCTACTTCGTGCTACGACAGAGCCTAGCCGATAGAGGCGCGTAGACGCCATCGCTCATCATACGGGACTTCTTGTCGAACCGCTCTTTTCGATATCGAGTCGAGGGAACCCGCTCCTCCCCACGACCTCTCACAGCTGGAGTCCCGCAAGGCTCTGTCCTTTCACCCCTCCTATTTAGCTTATTCGTTAACGATATTCCCCGGTCGCTGCCGACCCATTTAGCTTTATTCGCCGGCGACACGACTGTTTACTATTCCAGTAGAAACAAGTCCCTAATCGCGAATAAGCTTCAGAGCGCAGCCCTAGCCCTAGGACAGTGGTTCCGAAAATGGCGCATAGACATCAACCCAGCGAAAAGTACTGCGGTGCTATTTCAGAGGGGAAGCTCCACACGGATTTCCTCCCGTATTAGGAGGAGGAATCTCACACCCCCGATTACTCTCTTTAGTCAATCCATACCCTGGGCCAGGAAGGTCAAGTACCTGGGCGTTACCCTGGATGCATCGATGACATTCCGCCCGCATATAAAATCAGTCCGTGACCGTGCCGCGTTTATTCTCGGTAGACTCTACCCCATGATCTGTAAGCGGAGTAAAATGTCCCTTCGGAACAAGGTGACACTTTACAAAACTTGCATAAGGCCCGTCATGACTTACGCGAGTGTGGTGTTCGCTCACGCGGCCCGCACACACATAGACACCCTTCAATCTCTACAATCCCGCTTTTGCAGGTTAGCCGTCGGAGCTCCGTGGTTCGTGAGGAACGTTGACCTACACGACGACCTGGGCCTCGAATCTATACAGAAATACATGAAGTCAGCGTCGGAACGGTACTTCGATAAGGCTATGCGTCATGATAATCGCCTTATCGTAGCCGCCGCTGACTACTCCCCGAATCCTGATCATGCAGGAGCCAGTCACCGTCGACGCCCTAGACACGTCCTTACGGATCCATCAGATCCAATAACCTTTGCACTAGACGCCTTCAGCTCTAGGAGCAGGCTTAGGGACCTCGGTAACCGTACTCGTCGAACTCGACAAAGAGTTCGCCGTGCAACCTAACCCATGAATCAGCTCGCTGAGTTTCTCTTCTCAGCGGGTCGCGATTCCGATCCGGTAGTAGATTCATTCGCGAAGCAGCTACTCTTGAGTTGTTAGGTCTCCTTCGGAGGCGCTCGGGCAGCTGTTAGCAAATCCCACCCCTCCTGGCTGAGCCTTTGCTCGCCCACCTGTCCTGGTGAAACTGGAAAGGCCTCCGGGCCACCAGTAATCCTTCAATCATAAAAAAAAAAAGACGCCTTCGCACTTACTAGTACCAACCAGCCTTCTTGAAGAGCGGTGCCTCCGTCCAAAGAACAATTACTGTCATTGGCTTGCTAACGTCAAGAGATTTCTAAATTTTTTTTTGTTTCTTTGGTGGGTGGACGAGCTCACAGCCCACCTGGTGTTAAGTGGTTACTGGAGCCCATAGACATCTACAATGTAAATGCGCCACCCACATTGAGATAGGAGTTGTGAGTCCGCACGGGTAGGTACCACCGCCCTGCCTATTTCTGCCGTGAAGCAATAATGCGTTTCGGTTTGAAGGGTGGGGCAGCCGTTGTACTATACTCAGACCTTAGAACTTATACCTCAAGGTGGGTGACGCATTTATGTTATAGATGTCTATGCGCTCCAGTAACCACTTAACACCAGGTGGGCTGTGAGCTCGTCCACCCATCCAAGCAATAAAAAAATTAAAAAGTTGCAAAAATTCCGCTTAAACCAAATAGCTTTTCACTCCTCGATATGTTTATTTTTATAAGAGACAGATTAGTGTTATAAAACACACAGAATTGACCGAAACAAGCACGTGTATTTATACGGTGAACGATTTTCACGGTTCGCGGCAACTGAACAATCAAAGCAACTCTAATCGTTCATTCGTTCATTTGATCGGTCAATTCGACTACACTAGTTTATTTATCGTGTTTTTTATAAGGCCAATAATAGGGGTTCATAATCACGTATTTACCTGTTACGATACTTGAATAGGAATTATCTGAAGTATTTATTTTGGAATTTAGTAGTACATTTCTTTATGCGTAAATGGGAAGGTTCGCCCAAATTTTTATTAGTAGGTATTAAGACCTCTTGTGAGTCCGCACGGGTAGGTACCACCACCCTGCCTATTTCTGCCGTGAAGCAGTAATGCGTTTCGGTTTGAAGGGTGGGGCAGCCGTTGTAACTATACCGAGAGCTTAGAACTTAAATCTCAAGGTAGGTGGCGGCATTTACGTTGTAGATGTCTATGGGCTCGGGTAACCCCTTAACACCAGGTGGGCTGTGAGCTCCTCTACCCATCTATGAAAAAAAAAACATGTGCTCGGTTAAAAAAAAGTAATTTAAACAAATTCAGTAGCTTTAGTTAAGTAGAAATAAATGTTATCTGGGTATTTAGTACCTTTATATGTACATATATGTGAAAAGTATGTATATATGTGTATGGATCTATGGTTCCCATAACACAAGGAATCCCAGTCTGCGGCCAGATAACCGTACGTGACTTGTTTCCGGCTATAAAGTTTAATTTCCTCGTGATTTAATTTTCGGAACTAAAAAAAGTGCGTGCGTACAAAGTACACATGTCAGAAGTGAAACTTTTTTGGCGAACTAATTTATAAGTCTTGCTTATATTTATACAAATCTGAAACTTTAGATTTCCGAGACTTAGAGGAAGGGAAAAAGGAAGATATGTTCCCGCCAAAAGTCTGTCAAATGTCAATCTCAAACCTCAGTGTTGACAGTCACATTATGTTTGTTAGATTGTATTTAGATTTGTAAATTGTAAATGACTAATATTTTGCCAATTGAATTGACTATTTCAATTGGCATAATTTCATGCTATTTGTTTAATGTTCCAAATTCTTTTCAGTTCATTTCAATTCCTATTAACATTTTTCACAAAAAAATTATAAAATATTAGGCTGTATGGTATGATACATTTGCCTTTCCAGGTGGAAAAATACAACTACTACTACTACTGACATTTGACAAGTACTTAATTTCAATAGTAGTTTGATGTCACTTCCGTTGCATACCTGCGTGACGTTCTGTAAAAATTTTACCATCATGCGCCTAAAGAAGTTTCACTTCAAAAAAATGAGTTTCTTCTCATCTGATTTTCAAATGTCGCGACCTGCTGCTATACACAAGTACGATTTTGCTCACGACAAAGTGAACGTTAAATACTAAAGAATCTAGATCGGGCTAATTTCGAGAAACACAAAAATTCGTCGTCAACCGAAGCCAGGACAATGCCGCTTCTCCCTATCTAAACAAAATTTCAAAGACAATTTCCTTTTATACCCTGTTTAGCACAAGGAATAGGCAATGTGCTACGGTGCCCATGGTTAAAGTGAAAACGTGGACATGGCTTTCATTGCATTGTATTGCATTGCATTGCAGGCAAGAAAGACGTCCGAAGTATTCATATCGAGTGGTGCGACCATATGAGGATTTAAAATTATCTGTCAAGTTAATTATGCTTAGTAAATAGGTACATAAAAGTTCTGTGCGATTTTTTTTTTAATTTTGTAACATTAAGAAATCCGTGTATTATTATTACGTAATTACTACTTATCTGGACTTGTTTGGAGCCTACACGTCTGGCCTTGGAGCCTTACTGTCTATTAACGCTTTGTGCTACGAATGATTTCAAGAAAGCAGTTTCAGATTAAAGGGCGGGGTAGCTATATTGATCTGTCCCTGAAATCTCACGATGGCAATGGCATTCATTTATTTGGGTTTCAATTATCGTTAAACACCAGGTAGATAGGTATTTCTTAAGATAAATCTTACAATGTAATTTTCACGAACTTTAACATATTCCATTAAATTTAATTTCCTAGATTGTTATCGGACTTCGATTTGTGTGCTAGTAATGCCGAACCAAAATAAAAAAATAATAATATATAAAATATTAAATTTCTGTTGTTGTTCTTTTAGCGATAAGACCGCCAATTGTGCTCTTTTGTGTTTAATGTATCGCACTGTTTATTTGTTTTTTGGTGTACAATAAAGAATACTCTCTCTCTCTCTTTTAAGATACACATGTATTTTTTAATAGATTGAAGAAATGATTCTTGAATGTACTGTAACTAATTCTATCAAGATAAAACAAAGTGAATAAAAAATTTCTTTTATCACTATGACATGTCATCGTCAAAAAGCGAGCCGAGTGGATATATCCCATATATGTATTTGGACTTGAATTGAGTGCCATTCAAAAGAGCTTAAGGCAAAGCGTGTATTCAAATAATTCGACTAATTTAAGTAGAACAATAAAAATTAAATTGTCAAAATTAATATTTCTGTTATAATAATCACTATCTGAGTACGTTTGCCACTTCTCCTTAATGGTCAGGGTTAATAAAAAACCACGAGACGTGACACGCATGTGTTTTCTCAAATACGGATAAGTTGAACGTATATCAATGTAACATACATTTTATATTTTTATACAGAATAATGAAAAGTTTGGTCACCTCATTCTACACATAAGCGCTAGACAGAATGAAGCCATTCGTGGAGATTGTAGAGGCGAATATTTTTCTAGTCCTAAAAGAAAATTGCGTAGAAGGCGAAGAGAACTCATTGAACTTGTGATTTGTTCGAAGATCTGTACTAGGATGGATTTGGGACGGAATGGGGGGGGGTCAAAGTATTATTAGTTTTACTTGTACAATAAATAGTAAATATAACATTAATAGGTAGTATACGACTCATAAAGACGGAAGAATTAGAAGAAAAACTAAAATAATTAGTATTTTGATTACTATTGATTACTTAGTTACAATAACGAATCACCAAGTAATCAATGTTTTAGTATTATTTTAAAATGTACTTTAATGTAAACACTAAATCACTAAATATGCAAATAAAGCAAAGGCGTTAGCAGACGAGAGGAAAATGGTACTTAATTGCCTTTGCTGTTTGCCCATTTATATTTTTTAAAAACAATTTACTCAAATAAAATAAATGCTTTAAATAAACTATTTTGTCTGATTATATATTGCAATTTTTTTAATTTGATTACTTGATAATAACAATACTTATTGCACGAGTATCCACCGATATAAAATACTGGTTTCCAGTGTGTAATGTATATGTAGGGTAGGTACCACCACCCTAACTACTTCTGCCGTGAAGCAGTAATGCGTTTCGGCTTGAAGGGCGGGGCAGCCGTTGTAACAATACTGTGACCTTAGACCTTATATCTCAAGGTGGGTGGCGCATTTACGTCGTAGATGTCTATGGGCTCCAGTAACGACTTAACACCAGGTGGGCTGTGAGATCGTCCACCCACCTAAGCAATAAATAAAAAAAATGTGTTGTAATGTAAATTATAGTCTTCATATTATAACGCCAAGTCCGTCACTGTGTTAGCGACTGATTGACACCAATAAATGGACGGAAACTGATTTCGTAGCTGGCTAAAGACACTCTAAGGACTCTTCGATCTTATTTACGAAACACTTTGAATAACCAAGAGAATTCATAACATTTTTCTGTCGAGTCAATGTTCTATTTTTATTTTTTATTTTACTATGAAAAATATACATTTAACGAGCGAAAAACAATAGTATTTTAACAAAAAAAAAGCTATTATAACATTGTGCGCGCCTTATATTTGATTTGGAGATAAAAAAACAACTTAGATAAGACTTGCAGGATGTGGTAATTGAAAACAAAATTGAATATTGTTTATTATGTCAATGATAAATATGATGAAAAATTATTAGCTAGCAATTATTGCTGGTATATAAGCATTTATTCAAAAACCTGTATTTAAAACTAAAAAGATGACAAAAGTCTCTTAAGACGCGCTTCAAATATATTGTTACGCCGGTAAGTGTAACGCCATCTATCGCCGAATAGTCGAACGAATATCAAGGAATCTAGTAGCATCTAGAACGCGTGAGAAGTACAACGCCATCTATTGTCAGATAGTGGAAACACAACACTCGAAATGTGTGGAATATTCTCGCTAATTCTAGGGGTGTGGTATCGGCTATAAAAGCGTTGCAGAGATGGCACGCAGTCAGTTAGTAATCGGAACTACTCGAAGCGAAACAGCGAACGGATCACCTGAAGCGAAGCGGAAAAAGCGAATTGAGAATTTTAAAGTGCTTGTGAAGTGTTCTAAGTGTTGAATACAATTTTAAGTTGTACTTTGGTGGAACAATTTTTTTTTCAGCTTTAAATTTCATCAATCTCTGTTTCTGACGTCCCTTTGAAATCCGAACCCATAACTTCAGGGTAGAAATAGGCATGAGAAATAGGTACCACACATACCTACACAAGTCACACAAAATTCCCTAATCTTAACTCTCTAGCAACGAAACTCCAAATATCTCAGACTAAAATCCATTAAGCACATATTAAATTTATTGTTAACGCCAAAATGCACTTAACGGAGCGCGATTTAAAGTTCTCTTTCAATTGGTTCCAGATGAAATGGAAACGTACAGGCGGAATGGGAATACAGCTAGCTGCAGCAGTGTTCTGGATGCTGCCTTTGATCACGTCTTCAACGGGAGATATAAGTGGGTTTTGTATTAATGTTATAGATATGAGGCCGTCAGTGCGAAAGTGGCCTAAGCGTACCATAGTCAGTATGGAGATAATAAGGTTTAAATTTACTTTTAAATTGCTTCGTAGGCAAAAACAGTACCCGTAAAAATAATGTTTACAAAGCCATCTGTTATCAATTGGTGAAACTCAGGATAGGTCTTGTTTTAATAGGTTTTAAATAAATTGCAATATACTTGGAAGGACGAATATGAAAAAAATGTGAGTTAAGTCACTTTTGCGCTGACTGCCTCATATACTCCATACCGTCGACTATTAATAAATAAGCCGTCGTGGCCTAAAAGAACAAGACCCAAATGAGGTCCATTTGAGCAATAAAAACAGTAAGGCAAGTACTCTCATCACACTTTCCTACCTTTCTATTGATGGGTGAACGAGTTTACGGCCCACCTGTTTTTAAGTGGTTACTGGATCCCATAGACATCAAAACGTGAATGTTACAGGAACCTACCAGATAGGCAGCGGCTTGGCTCTGCCCCTGGCATTGCTGACATCCATAAGCAACGGTGACCACTTACTATCAGGTGGGCCGTATGCTCGTCTGTCTACAAAGGCATTAAAAAAAACCTGTAGATACTAAGTCTCATTCTCAATTGTATTGCTAAACTTGCTTCCCATATCACTCCATAGAATATAATTAAAACCACAATTTTCACGGTGGATTCAGGTTGTGATGTCCATAGACTACATAACAACTAAGCCCAGCTATTTTAATTTAATCCGAATGTTAAGAGGTGAACGAACTTGCCGCCTCAAACATTTTAATTGAACAGTGTGTGTGTTGAACAAATTTGATTATATTGCTCTTATTACTAGAAGTCTAAACTTCCCAAGGACTCGACAAAGTTGTCTTAGAATTTAATCAAGCGACAGATAAATGAGTTTTAACTTTACCACGCGTAACTGTCTGGGATCAGTCCATTGGATATAAGCTCAGACGTTTCAAATCATCGCAATTTAAATGTAGAGATAGCTATTGAGAATCTATATTGCAATAAACATAATAATTCTTTTTCTTGCTTAGATGGGTGGACAAGCTCAGAGCCCACCTGATGTTAAGTGGTTACTGGAGCCCATAGAAATTTACGACGTAAATGCGCCACCCCCTTGCATAAGTTCTAAGGTCTCAAGTATAGCTACAACGGCTGCCTCACCCTTCAAACCGAAACGCATTACTGCTTCACGGCATAAATAAGCAGGGCGGTGGTACCTACCCGCGCGGACTCACAATAGGTCCTACCATCAGATTTACCACCAATCAAACAGTGCTTAAATTGGCGCTTAGAGCGATCTCTTACATATTGGTATAGGGGTAATTATGCAAAACTATAGTTCATGCGCATATCATTTTACAATACGTATTAGTTAATTTTATTAGAAAAAGAGCAAGTTTAGGACCCCGAAAAATCAGCCGGTGCGAACAATTCACTGCAACTTTAAAATAAGCTTCTTTTTTTTATTGCCCTTGTAGGCAGACGAGCATACGGCTCACCTGATGGTGAGTGGTTACCGTCGCCCATGGACTTCAGCAATGCCAGTTGCAGAGCCAAGCCGCTGCCTACCGCTTAATACTCTCCACAAGCCTCGTTTGAAGAAGGATAAATAAATAATATTTATTTAATAAATAAATAGCTAAATAAATTAACGCTAAATAAATAGCTAAAATTTTAATTGTAAACTATAACTGTTATTTTCAAAACAATTTAGATCCCTTATATATAGTTCAAACACGTGTATTATTGAGGGTAAATTGACAATTCCACTAGATGAGTGTTTTCTGAAATTGATATGATACGCTGGAGGACTATATTAATTAATAATAATATTGTTATGTTAGTGTAACGAAACAGCAATGTATATATACGAAATTAAACAGACAAAGCACAATTTGTAATGATAGTATTAAATGGTGCGGGGAAATCGTGGTTTTAGCTCTAATAATGTAAGGTTAATTAAAACCATTTGAATTATAGTAATATCATTGAATAAATCGACAAGATAATAAATAATATAGAACGAAGAATATGCTAAAGTTGTAAATTAGTGATGTCGTTTAAGCATTTAATGATTTTTTCAACAACAACGCTTTAAAAAAAAAATAATCTAATATTAAAAAAATAATAAATAATAATTTCTTATTAAAAAAAAAATGATGCCCGCTGAGTTTCTTGCCAATTCTTGTCAGGACGGAGGCTAGTTCTTGTGAATTGGCGGTAGTTCTTTTGACGTTCAACAAGTATGTACTTTCATTTATGTTGAATAAAAAATTTTTGATTTGATTTGATTTAAAAGTTAAAAATTTAAATTATTTTTACGTAATGCACAAACAGTGTAAAGAAAGAAGCATTCAAATATAGATGTGTCAACCCGCGCCATATTGTTAATGCGTTCAATGAACTCAAGTAAAGATACATCACAGATTCGTTTAGGATTTCTCTTGATATCAATTTCATATTAAATAACATATATTTTCTATAGCATACTAGATAAACTCAGTCCGCTGGTCGATCTCTGATTTAACTTAAATTTGGTCGTTACCAAACCTCATAAAATTACCTGAATCGACGACCTGAAGATTTTCTGAAATTTTCATCAGAAACCGTCCAGGCGTATCGGATTCTGCGGGAAACGTACGTACATCGACTTCTATATGTGCACACAGATTAAGATTGCACCGGATCAGGCGATTACTTTTAACAGCTGCATTATCAAAGGTATTCATTCAACTGTGTTATATGAAAAATATGCGTCAAAATTACGTGTTGATACCCTGGAAAAAAACCGAGATGATCTACATAATCTGACTGAGTTTCTCGCCGGATCTTTTCGGCGGGTCGCGATTCCGATCCAGTAGTAGATTCTGCGAAGCACTGCTCTTGCTAGGGCTAGTATTAGCAAATGCTCTCAGGTTGAGGCTGTAAACTCAACAACCCGTCCGCGTGTAGCTGGAATAGTCCCTTAGGCTACCAGTGAATAGGTAACGAAAAAAAATTACAAATTTCTCAGGGCACCATGGAGCGTCGAGGGCAAGGGGTTGGCGTGCAGGGACCCAGCAGACTGTTGAAACGGCCGCCAATAACTCAGTCAGCAACATAACTGCACAACTCGGCGGAACCGCCTACCTCCACTGTCTAGTTGGACACCTCAGCGAGAGAGGGGTGGGTTAAATAATCCTTTTAAATATTTTTTATTTACGATGCGTTGCAATGCTACTTACCACACTGATGGCTGGACGTATTGTGAGTCCTCACGGGTTGGTATCACCACCTTGCCTATTTCTGTCGTAAGCCAGTAACGGTTTGAAGGGTGGGGCAGCCATTGTAAAAATTCAATACTCTAGTAGTACTCAAGGTAGGCTCCGGTAATCACATAACACCGATGGACCATGAGCTCGTCCACCCATCTAAGTAATAAAAAAAATCATAAAAATAACATACACACTACAATGGAAATTGAAAACGTGAGAGACCGCATGTGTCTCACGTTTCCACTCACCTAGCTATAGATTTACCAACTTAAACTGAGTTGCCTTATGGTAGAATGCGGTTTTACCGTGCTTCTGGCAATGCTGATGACTTTTGCTCATGCCCGATCTTGCGGACCGAATGGTAAACAGTCGACGTCGCCCTAAAAACGTTATTACGGATCCTCCCGATCCATTAACGGTGCTTTTAGGTACGTCAAGCACCGGTCACCATCCACGGCGAACCCGTCGCTTGCAACGAAGGGCTCGACGAGTAAATTAGCCTATAGACACAGCCTACTGAATTTCTCGCTGGATCTTCTCAATGGGTTGCGATTCCGATCCGGTGGTAGATTCTGCGAAGCACTGCTCTTGCTAGGGCCAGTGGTAGCAACACCTTTGGCTTGAGCCCCGAGAGCTCACCTACACGCTAGCTGGTATAGCCTCTCAAGGTATAGCCACACGGGTGTTAAATATAACACAAAAAAAATTTACAGAATGTCTACTTTTTACAAATAGATTACAAATTTGTGTGTTGTGTATTTTTTTATCCCTACCTCAATACCAGAGCAAATACCTACTTGTCAATATTTTTATAGTCGATACAACATACCAATTTGTTTTTTTAAACCTAAAATCATTGTTTCTAATATCAAAATCCTCTCGAGTCCCTTTTAAGGTTCTACGTACCCTAGACTCCATGACTTACAGCAGTCCATCGCGAATCACGAAATATAGAGATTGAACATACTGTTATTCCGTTGCCGGTAAAAGCAACGTCATCTATCGCCGAATAGTCGAAAGGAATATCGAAGGTACTAGTAAAATCGAGAATTACAACGCCATCTATTGTCAGATAGAAAAAACATCGAAGCTACTCGACTTGCCCAGAATGTTCTCGATAAATCTAGGGATGTCGTATCGACTATAAAAGCGTTTGTAGAAATGGCACGCAGTCAGTTAGTAATCGGAACTATTCGAAGCGAAACAGCGAACGGATCACCTGAAGCGAAGCGGAAGAAGCGAATTGTGAATTTCAAAGGGTTCTGTTAGTGTTCTAAGTGATGAATACAGTTTTAAATTGTACTTTGGTGGAACATTTATTTATACCGAACCCTAGCGCGTAATACTTAGACTCTGTTTTCCCAATTTCACGATAAACATTATAATTTTATTTTCCAACAGCAAGTCTCCTGGATCAGGAAACGTGACTGGCACATTTTGAGCTCCGGGAAATTTACTTACACGAACGACGAGAGATTTCAGGTACGTAACGCGATACCTTTTATTAAATTTAACGTTACTTTGATTGATCCTGCAACATAATAGGATCTATCAATAAAACTTCCTTAACTAGGTAATAAGGTGGATGCCAAAGAATTCATAATAAGTTGTATTCCTGTCTTCTTTGACTTCAAATAAAAAAATTCACCGAAAATATCTCCCTAAAGCATTTGTTTCCCTCATTAAAAACTGCAAATCGAAACAAACATTATTGGGCTTTTCTTTGAATGCGACTGGCTATAACTTGCTGGATTTTTTATAATTTTTTTTTACGTATAAAAACTGCTTACTTGGTATCTAAAGATACGCGGAAATGAAAAACAATTCAGGGTATTCGGAGATTCTAAAATCAATAATTAAAAGATTTATTCGTAGCAAGAAAAGGACGTAAATTAAAATTGAATGCAGACGAAGAAGCGGGACATGCGTAGTTTCATTTTACTAGCTTTAATAGGGATTTTATGACCTGGTAACTAAGACATTTAGGTCAAGTCTTATTTTAATTTTAAAGAAATTTTTTTACATGAATATTTATCATAATATTATGAATTGAAATGAAGTTGATTAATATAACTGATCAGTACTCGTGGTAGGACCTCTTGAGAGTCCGCACGGGTAGGTACCACCACCCTGCCTATTTCTGCCGTGAAGCAGTAATGCGTTTCGGTTTGAAGGGTGGGGCAGCCGTTGTAGTTATACTGAGATCTTAGAACTTATATCTCAAGGTGGGTGGCACTTTTACGTTGTAGATGTCCATGGGCTCCAGTAACCACTTAACACCAGGTGGGCTGTAAGCTCGTCCAACCATTTAAGCAACAACCAAAAAAAAAATTAAATATGGCATGAAATGAAATGAAAACGAAAGGAATTAAAATGAAATGAGATGAGACATGATATGGGATGAAATATAATCTCAGCTACGTACACGAGGCCATGGATAATACACATAAATTAGGCACGTGTTTCACATCTAAATATTTAGTTCACCTTAGCGGTGTGGGGCGCGGTTAGCACAAATTCCTGGCTAAGCTGTATTGTTTCTGGTAAACCACGCAATTAACCTACAAAGCTATATAAATACGTATTTGCGTAAGTTCCATGTACTGACTACCAAATTGGTTTAGGCATGATACTTAGAAAACACTTCAAATTCAAATCCAACAATAAAGAGTTAATAGGCAGCAGCTTGGTCGGTAGGCAACGGCTTGGCTCTACCCCTGGCTTTGCTGAAGTCCACAGGCGACGGTAATCACTCACCATCAGGTGGACCGTATGCTCATCTGCCTACAAGGGCAGTAAAAATATATACTTTGTGGAGGTATACGACAAAGGGAAAATCTTCCGAAGGATCCGAATGTTGGTTTTCGGAACTTGTATATTATATAAGCTTATCTTGAAAATGTCGTAAGCGAGATTCAGACATCGGTCAAATATCTTATGTTTTCTGATGGCTACGACCACAACTTTAAATTCATAGATGCTTAATAATATAATGGGCTTATTTTCTACTGTACTAACGCGTGAATAAGCTCACAGCCCGCCTAATGTTCAGTGCTCATTAGGTCTAAGTCTCAATTTAGTTTTGTAATGACTGTCTCACGTCTCAAACTAGACAACAATCCTGTGACAGAAATAAGTCGGTTAAAAAAAACTGCCCGTGCGGGTCTACAGTATGCCTTATCACCAATAAAACTCTATGCACGATAGACCGACGGTCCGAATTTGCTTGTACGCAACTTAGATCTATGCAATATAACAATGTCAATAGCACAATTCCAGTCGTTGCCAGTATAATAATATCTAACGCTACAATAGACAATTCAATTCAAAGTGACTTTTACTGGTGGTAGGACCTCATGTGAGTCCACACGGGTAGGTACCACCACCCCGCCTATTTCTATTGTGAAGCAGTAATGTGTTTCGGCTTGAAGGGTGGGGCAACCGTTGTAACTATACTGAGACCTTAGAACTTATATCTCAAGGTGGGTGGCGCATTTGCGTTGTAAATGTCTATGGGCTCCAGTAACCACTCAGGACCAGGTGGGCTGTGAGCTCGTCCATTCATCTAAGCAATAAAAAAAATAAAAAAAGTGACCACACACTCAGATCGACTATACAACTACAACATTAGGACACAAAAGATATTTTTATAAAGGTCCTTAACAGAATTGATGCGTTTTCAGGTATTACACGGCGAAGGTTCTGAAGATTGGACTCTGCAGATTAAGTTTGTTCAAAAGAGAGACAACGGTACTTACGAGTGTCAGGTAATTTAATATAATATCTCTTTTTACTTCAAACTGGATTTCATTGTTTTCAACGAAGGTTTTATTCATGTGAGTTATTTTTTCTTTATTTTCATTGCATTGTAATAGTGAGCATAATAAAATAACGTATCCTGTTTTAATTTTTTTTAACTACTTTATTTTAGGAGAACTTCGCAATTAAAATAGGTCATAATAATATATCATCATTATCCTGCTCTTCTCCCAGTCACCTGGGGTCGGCGCAACATGTTTTCTCCTTCCATGCTCTTCTATTACCTATATATCATTTCTTCGCTCACTCCCTTCTTACCCATATCGTCTTTCACACAATCCATCCATTTCTTCTTAGGTCTACCTCTTCCTCTGTATCCTTCCACATTCATAATTAACACTCTCTTACCAACCTCATTTTCATTTCGTCTCATCACATGTCCATACCATCCCAAACGCGCACTCCTCAGCTTCTCTGTCACAGGTGCGACTTTCAGACTTCGTCATAATATATAATAAACTCAATGAAATAACTTCAATGAATTTATAATTCTGACTTTCTAATAAATTTCCATGAAAACGACTTCAAAAGCGGTATTTAAAGGAATTCCCGTAAACAATTTCACTTTGTAAGCACCTCGGAAATTACTTGTAATCAGTGTCCCTTACTTGAAGGAGATTCAAACGGTGTACGAGAACAAATGGTTATTAAGAATTTATTGTGTAACAGGTCGAGAAAGCGTCATTTTAACTTCGACTTGATGTTATTTGTTTGCAAGTACTTATTTAACGTTCCAAAATAGTTTGGTTTTCCGATGAAGCGTAATTACAACTAAAAGCTATCTAAACAGGAATTTGTAGATACTCAATTGTACAAGTTTGATTTAACAAACTTTTCATTCGTAAATTAGTTTTCTGTAAGCTTAAGTTAGAGAAAATTAATTGAATTACTTTTTTTATAATTAATAACAATAATAACTTAATTAGCCTGTTGGCCAAAATTATAAAATAAAAAAATTTAAAATAGATCTTGTCAATTTCGGTTTCCTACGCTTAAGTCCCAGTCATCGTTCTCGTTGAACCCATCACTTGCGACGACAAGCTCGGCGAGTAAAATAATCCACAGACACAGCCCACTGAGTTTCTCGGCGGATCTTCTCAGTGGGTCACGTTTCCGATCCGGTGGTTTAATAGATTCTGCGAAACACTGCTCTTGCTAGGGTTAGTGTTAGCAACGTCGTCAGGTTTGAGCCCCGTGAGCTCACCTACTTGTTAAGGTTACGCTGAAATGGCATCTCAAGGCATGAAAAATACACTTAAGAATATACAACATCGATCTTGAAAATCAATAGTACCACAGCCCAAATTTAGCCACTAACTGTCGCTAATTTTTTTTTTAAAGGCCAACTGTACTAGTTAACTAAAGGTATTTAACTAAACAGCTTTTTTTTCTCGGGCTGTGGACCGAACCTTCTACGAGGTCCCCGCGAACTAATTAAACAGCCTTTTTTTTTTTTCGGGCCGGGTGCCGAACCTCCTACGAGGTCCCCGCGCCTAGGGGGCGCTCGGGGTATGTGAGACTCAACGATCTGCAGGTGTTGAGAGCAGATCGCAGGCCCAAGGATTTTAGGGCCCACCCACTAAACGACTCCCCTCCACTCTTACACCCGACGTCCGATCTCCGTCCGGGGTCAGAACCCGTTCAGAGTAGGGGGGTTCCCGCGGTCAACACTACAACCAGACACGCGGCGCCACCCCGAGGACGCCCGACCGACGGGTCGTCGAGGCGATAGTCGACGACCAACGACGTCAGTCTCCGCGGTACGGCGGCCCTACCAGGCCGCCCAGGCGGTGCCGCTGGTGTTCCGGGATACCCCGCTGGGCCAGAACCAGCCTGCCGGGTCGGAACGCGATACACCGCCGACCGGGTTGCTCTTCAACAGTATGTTCGGCGACGACAGCGACGACGAAAATGCGGACCGCATCGCAGTCCGCAGCCGCCGACGCGCCGTCCCGTCCTCCTGGTGCCCGCGCGCTAGAGTGACGGTAGCGTGCGGCGCAGCCTCAACCCCCTTAGGTCGCCCCGTGACCATCACCGGGAGGAGACTGCCTCCTCATAGCTAATTAAACAGCCTAGACTAACTATTACTACCGACACTGTTTTTATTTTATTCCTTAAGCTCACAGCCCCATGGAGCTCTCTGTATTTTAGGGGTTGCCGGAACCCATAGGCTTACCAACCTATGTCTACCTATCACCTACAAAACATACCTTGAGATTTCAGCATAATAGCATATTACCTAATAGCGAATTTTTTTTTCAACTTTTTTTATGACACAATGTTATTCGCTCATCGTTGAAGCCAATTGTGGACATGAACTTCATAATCATTGCGTATTTTGAGTATCATTGGCTCATTTCGGCCCACCTGATACTAAGCGATTACTTACCCACCTTGTGACAACGCCTTAGCCTACAGAAACGCGTGAAGGCATATCCGCTAATTAGCTTCACGGGCGTAATGCTTGTGAGCCTGGCCTCGAATCAGTGACCCGAGAGACCGAATATCGACCGTTTCCGTAGCCCTACGAATCGAAAAGAACTAATAATATTAATATTTCTAGTGAATTACGTTCAAAAGGTTTTTTTGTTTTGTAGGGAACATTCCGTTGATGTTAATTAAAATACCTTAGCCGTAATGACTTTCTTTCGTTCGCATTCGGTCAATGACATATTCTCGTTTTTGAATGAATCGTTACGATATTTAATTGAACTAGTGGCCCCGCAGTAGTCGAAATTCGACTATAATTAATTGGAATTGTAAGTTCGTACACTATTATGATTGTATTTTGTACTTCTTTAATCACAAATTTCGCCAAGACTACACTACACTATAAAAATATTAACAAAGACAAAAAATATATTTTAATCTATTCTCAATTTGACAACAGACGTCAAGAACAAAAGTTTGACAATAAATAGTATACATGCGTGTGTGCGTCAAATACATGGTATGTAGTGTGTGTAATGTTTTCTTTATTGATTTAATGTATCTTTTATGCATTATTTTAAAAAAATATTAGCATTGTGCACTTCTTCTCTCTATTCTCTATAAGTGTGGAAAATTTCATACTTACGGCAGCGCAATTTTCGTAAAAAGGGATACAAAGTTTTTGCTTCACGTATTAATATATAGATTCCAGTAAACAAACTTTTAAACTTCGCACGTACCTACGATTTAAGCGCTTTCAGGGAGCAACAGAACAAATTTTCCCCCTACTTATTCGCTGGTAACCTAAGGCCCTATTCCAGATATGACCGGCCAGGTAGGTGAGCTTACCGGCTCAACCTAAGAGAATTTAGTAACACTAGCCTAACAAGAGCAGTGCTTCGCAGAATTTACCACCGGATCGGAATTACGACCCACTGAGAAGATCCAGCGAGAAACTCAGTGGGCTAACACAGAAACAAGTTAATAAAGACAAGTTTTTACAATCAGTGTATTAAAAGTGAAATATTAGGATAAGGCTTATTAACTCGAATTAAAAAAATCAAAGCGGGACTCAAAATAGATCTTAACAGGATCATATAAGAGCCAAGAGGACTTATAACAGGCGTTATAAAAGGACTTAAGTCACGAAGACTTATTATTATTAAGACAGTCTACTTTTGCCAGTGACGAGGCGTGATTCATCAATGGGAGAAATTAAATATAAATCGAAAAGAAAAATAAATGTATTTAGATGTGATTATTTAAATACTAATGACTGTAATTAAAATAGTCTTAAAATAGCCTTCCGCTATCGCAATCCAGAGCCTGAGGTCTGATACATGATGACGAGTTGTACCGAAAAATATTTATATCCCATCTACAATCACGCCGTTTAACATTTCATTGGCACCGTTCATATGTAAACAATTTGTGTATCACGTATCCTCACACAAATTCCAATTCAGTGGACGTCTACATTCTGGGCATCGTTGTTATTCGAAGCACGCGTCGATCTGATTGTTTGTTACGAGTTCGTGTATACGCGTCGAGGTTCGCGTCAGCTTCGTCAGTTTCGTGTCAGCGCTAAGCGCGGTACCTACCAGTTGACGTGTTTCGTTTGAAATTAGACATTAAAATGATGAAAATAGACAGTGCTGGATTTATACTAGGGGCAGTCGGGGCAAGTGCCCAGGGCGGCAAATTTTTGAAAGTATTGTTTTTTGTCTTAGCAATATTGTTGAATATAAATAATTAATTCTATTAATTAATAACTTTCTGTTTAATTGATAATTCAACAAATTCAATTCATCCATTATTTGTGAATTATAATTTTGGCACTTTTGGTAAAAATTAATAATCAAAATGATTTAACAATTTATTTTCTTGGAAATTTGAAATAATAATCGATTTTTCCATTTTCTGGAATTAAAGAATACCTAATAGAGAATAAGAATAAATAAATAATTGGCACCCTTAGTGCAAAATTTATAATTGTTAGAAAAAAACAAATATTTAATTATGTTTATGGAATAAATAAACTAAAATATATAAACTATAAGTTTATGTAAAATTATAGTATTGGGGCGGACTTTTTCCGGTGCCCAAGAGCGGCGTTAAGTCTAAATCCGGCCCTGAAAATAGAACACGTAACGATAGCACATTGTTCCGATGTGAACTGATAATTAATTCCAAAAATAGAATTTTATTGTTTATCGCTTCAATGCCGATGCAACAATAACGTATTTAGATGTTTTGTTTGATTTTGAAGAGCGTATCTTTTGTTTCATAATAATAAAATCTATACTTTTTTTTAGTAAAATTTTAGGCCTTTGGCTATATGAAAATTTAATAGGTGCGAAATGAAAATAGTATGAATTAGTTGAAATTAAATTAAAGGAAATGGTAGTGCAAGGTAGAGAGGGAAGGGGTTGACCAAGAAGACATGAATGGAGTGGGTAAATGAGGATATGAGAGAGAGAGAGGAGTGAGTGTTGAGCTGACGGCTGACAGAAGAGAATGGATGAGAAAAATTACCTGTGTTAGTGGGATAAGGTAAAGAAAAAGAAGAAGTTAATACGTTAGTTAATATGAATCATAGTTAATACCGTAATTTCCAAACTTATTTTTATCAAAATTTTCCTCTAAACATGTAATAGAAATCAACTATTTCCTCATTTCAAAGAAACGTACACGGCCAGCTTTACTTTGGAAAATGCAACATTCAAAATGTTACGCATACATTTTGAAATGCATAGTACATTAACAAATACGACTTCAAAGCGATACCAAACAGCTTTTGGTGAACGAGTTTAAACTTAACAACACATTTCTGACAACATTTTTTATTTATTTATTTATATTTTATGCACAAAACAAAACTTGTACACACCTACACGTCAAGGAGAAGCTGAAATAGCCTCTCAAGGCTATCAGCATAGCGTCATGATACGTACCATCCGGCTTGCCACGTACCATCCGGCTATGGAATGAGCTCCTCTCCACGATGTTTCCCGAGCGTTATGACATGTCCTTCTTCAAACGAGGCTTGTGGAGAGTATTAAGCGGTAGGCAGCGGCTTGGCTCTGCCCCAGGTATTGCTGACGTCCATGAGCGACGGTGACCACTTACCATCAGGTGAGCCGTATGCTCGTCTGCATACAATAGCAATAAAAAAATAACAACTAATGTCAGTCAACTAAACTCATGAAAATAATGTCAGCTCCGCCACTCACCTTGAAACATGAATTCGGAATATCAATTGTATTTTATAACAACTCTTTCACTCTTCAAATATCTATATAAGATGGTGGATAAGCTCGTCGGCAAAATACTTTGTGAAAGTTACAACGAAGGGAAGATCTTCAACCGAGCAAGCGAAGTTGCTCGGTAGACCGACGGTCCGAATGTTATTGTTCGGAACTTGTATATATTATGCAAGCTTATCTTGAAAATGTCGTAAGCGAGATTCAGGCATTTGTCAAAGATTTTGTGTTCTATGATGGCTATCGCCACAACGTCACAACCTACAAGCTTAAATACGTGCCGTAAACTGTTGTCATTTGTGACCACGGAAACTGCCAAGTATCCGATAACATACAAAACGACAGAAAATAGAGACAATTTTAAACAGTAATATTAATACGTGAAGCAAAAACTTTGTATCCCTTTTTACGAAAATTGCGCGGACGGAGGAGTATGAAATATTCCACACTTATAGAGAATATAGAGAAGAAGTGGCACAATGCTAATATTTTTTTAAAATAATGCATAAAAGATACATTAAATCAATAAAGAAATCATTAGACACACTACATACCATGTATTTGACGCACACACGCATGCATACTATTTATTGTCAAACTTTTGTTCTTGGCGTCTGTTGTAAAATTGAGAATAGATTAAATATTGTTTACCTTTGGTAATATTTTTATAGTGTAGTCTTGGCGAAATTTGTGATTATAGAAGTATAAATTATAATTATAATAGTGTACAAACTTACAATTCCAATTAATTATAGTCGAATTTCGACTACTGCGGGACCTCTAGTATTCTTGAATTATGGATAGCTCTGTTTTCAGTGACAAGCCATTGAATCTCTGAAACAAGAATCGGTTTTAGACTTTTTAGTTGCTTAAGAGTTTTGCCGATAAATGAGCATCAAAAGAGATCTCAACGAGGAATCGCATCGACAGCCTACGCATTAAGTCCCATAGAACAAAAGCCGCCACCAAATGTAGATGATATGGCCGTATTTGCATAGAGAAAATCATTTCGTGTATCGAGGACCCGTTTGTGTCTCGCAACGGAATAACGTGCGGTGACCATGTTTGTTGGAACGACGCAGAAATAATAATAATGATTGAACGTCTTAGTTAAGGTAATGTAAATTTTACCGTTAACCCTTGAGGCATTAGGTCGATTATCCATTGGAATCTGTTGTGGCGTTTAAGACGCCCTGTGTACACATTTCGGCTATGCCGGTGTTTCAATTACAGCAGGAAGATTTTTAAAGTGAAACTTTTATTACATCGTCTAAAATTTTTCGTCTGTGTATTGCATGTCGCGTGACGGTCGGCCGCGGAGTAGGGATAAAGTGAATGGCGCTCGTCAGAGCAGCCAAGGCCAATATGGCGGCGCCTTTAGTTGGATTTATTTCAATTTTGAGTGCTGTTATTTATTATTTAACTTATTTCATATGAATATTAAATTAAGATTAATGATTTTTATACCCTTTTGGAATATCATTCCAAAAACTTTAGTTAAATGTCTATAATGTGAAAAAAAGTTTCACTTTTACCGTGGTTTCATAAAACCACACAATCCTTTTTTATTCTCTAATCGGATTTTTTTGTGATATTTATAGTATTACGTCTATAGCATGAGGTAATAATTTCCATGATTAAGAAATCATCATCATCTCAGCCTGTCCACTGCTTAACATAGGCCTCTCTAACTGATGTCCCGTGCGGCCGATCCGTTACCACCTGCATCCAACATGACCCAGCGATTATACGAGGTCATCGTTATACCATCTGGTATAGCATAGAAGGAATAGCATCGTCTCCTATACGCGGTCTGTAAGCTTTAAAAGTATCCATGAAAACTGAACTGGGATAGATAAGCTCCTAATCACAACTGTACGTTTGAATGATGGGACAAACATTGTAGGTACAATACATTTTAAATTTCAACTTTGTGTCCCAAGGTGGAAGGTCGTATTTATTTTGTTGTCAATTAGCTAAAATGGGCACACAATACTTCGTAGGCCGATAACTCCTGTGTTCTTTAATTTGAAAAAAAAACATTAGTTATACGCATAAGATTAAATGTTCATACATGCCACGATCGTGACCGGAATCACACATTGTGATAACATTGATAATGCAATTCACTGTCAATGTCCCATCTACAAACTTTGCCCAGGGATAACTAATTTTGTGTCAGAGCTAACAAAATATATCAGAGCTTGTTATCGCGTGCTCTTCATTTATTTTTGACCGGCCCTATTCAATGTCACTGCTGCTCATAAACATCAAAACTTTGAATGTGACCTTGAGAGAAAAGGTGGGATTCTTAGTGGTTGGTTGAGTTTACCCATTCGGACAAACCCACCAGCAAAACCTCTTCACATTACCTGGAGGTAAGCGTCAATTGCTATCATAAAATTTCCTATGTCTGCATATTTTAGACTAAGCAAACCCTTGTAGTATTATTAGATGCGATAGCCAGGCAGCCACGGACCATCTTGAATTATGACCCCAGTCTGAATTGCAAAAGGATTAATAATTATTTAACCTGGAACACATGACTGGTTCGAGGTCTTCAGGCCGGATAGTGACGATTCACGTCCTGATTACCTAATTATGTGTATCGAACTGAAAAGAAAATAGTTCTTTCTTCGAAGACGAAAGCTTATTGAGGAACTTTAAAGCCATGGTCACCCCGTAAAAGGGTTAAAACGCCAAGCCATCCGTAAAATAAACGAAAACGTATTTTCGCGTAAAAATACAAGCTCTGTTTAGTTACGACAGACTTCGACTTTTCAACCTTTTATATTACGTAACTGCTTTATACAATATTCGTAGGTACTTCTATATATTGAAACAGTAATAATATTACGTAATAATACTTTTTTTGTTTTTTTGTTTCTGTGACAAAGGAGAATAAAATTTACATAGAGTAGTAATAAAAGTATGAAATTCGTAAGTTATATGCTCTGTTTGTTTTAGTTTCAATGCGCTCTTACAAAAGTAGTTTTTTTATCTACTCTTGACTTTAAGTCCCGATATTTTTTTCGGATTGGATCTTCTAAGTAAATCGCAATTACTATCAGGTGGTAAATGTACTCGCGAAGCAGCTACCCGTAAGCAGCATTTTACTAGGGATGGGGGGCGGGGCATGTCGGAGTCGAAGTGACTAAACCCTCCTGTCGCTCAACAACCCACGTCTGGACCTCGCATGAGTCAGAACCATAGACCTATATAGTAGGGACACGACATATTGTTCTATACGTACAATCGCTTATATAAATAGCACCCATTTTGAAGGCACATACATAAACATATATCTATCTCGTTCTTACTCAGCACTTTAACTCGCAGGAAAACAATATAACAGTATTTCAGTGCGTACATAAAATGAAACATGAATATACGTAAATATCTCCGTCTCCGTCTAATGAGGCCGAAAATCCGCCATGTTTAGCGCGCCAAATGTCATTGTCACGTCAGTTCGGCCGTCTGTTTTGGGTTGTACATTATTTATTGACTATGATATCGATTTAATATGATTGATTATATAAAATTTCATAATTTATCATGCTTAAAACATACAAAAATAATAATTAAAACGTATTTTATAGGATCTCAAGAAAGTCGATGTCCTAAAACTATTATCTATATGTATTTAAATTCATTATGGAGCCCTCATCCGAAAAATCCATTTTTCGGTCGGAATCTATTGATCATGACACTAATCATAAATACCACTTTAAAATATGTCATCAAAACATATTTAGACATTCTGTTTAGATATTTCGGGAAAAAGGCTACCGACAAAATCTCTTCGGAACTATTTAAATAAAATAGTTTTATTCCGCAGTGAGTAAAACACTATTGTAAATTTGTTAAATATTTAATAATTAAGTGATTTTAGAGAGGAAGTCACAAGGAATGACGTTTGTAATTAATGAATAAATGTTCTGTAGGTGTTTTTTTTTTCACGCGGTCCCTTGATAAGTTTAAAATTTGAATCACTCTCAAGCGAAAGTGATTCAAATGGTGCGGCGCACCTTCCTTGGGGTGCGCTGCGGTAGTATGTTACGGACTTTAGAGTCAGCAAAACAATTAAAATAGATTGTAATAGTCTAAGAAAAACACGTACTCAAAATACGATAACATTTAGCATGCTAGAAATGGGCTGATGGCTTTGAACTACGCCATATCTTTATGTTTTGCGACAAACGACAACTTTATAAAATCAGTGTAGCAACTTTTAAAAATCATCATATCGTTTACTTGGCAAATTCGAAGGACGAACTTGTCTTAGATTTCACCCATCTAAATCATATCATATTTGCACATAACAATATACCTACTTACTTCCCATTAAAGTATAAATTCTACAAATAAATAATACTCAACAATATTTAAAATAAAATGAGCCAAGAACGTTTATCGATAAAACCTGATAACATTGAAATCTTTTGTACAGCACTAAAGCCGCCATGTTTTGTGGCCAGATGACGTCACAGCGGCACGAAATTTTGGTTGACGTTTCATTTCCATAGGTTTCCTACTTCATTGGTCAGAACTCATGAAAAGGCAAAGGGGGGAAAGTGAAGTGCTTAGTGCGGAGCATCTCTGCCATCACCCTCCCCCTCAGGACGCCGGACCGGCATTCGTCAGCGCCATGACCACCAGCCCTCTCGGTCGGCAGGCTATCTGAAGCCCACCTAGATAGCGTCGGTTAGAGTGGGTGCCCGTTAGCAGCTAGGCCTCTTTTGGTGACACTTGGGTCTTAATTAGTAAACCCTACCCTCCCAGCTGAGCTTTCGTATCCATCCACCCGTCTTGCTTAAGTGGAAAAGCTTCCAAGCTCGCCGTGATCCTTGAATTTAAAAAAAAGCTCTACTATGCCAAAATTTTATTGGATTTAAACACTCGGTTTAAAATATAATTACAATATCGGAATCATACGGACAAAATCAAAGAGGCTTCCGAAATATTGAGAGTCCTCAAATGAATGAAGTTGTACGTCACGTCTGGATAAAATCTTTACAAAACACGAGTACATTTCCGCGTGGGCTATTGCTCCCTTTTTTTATTGCCCTTGTAGGCAAACGAGCTTACGGCCCACATGTTGGTGAGTGGTTACACTCGCCCATGGACTTCAGCAATGCCAGAGACAGAGTCAAGCTGCTGCCTACCCTATGCAATTATATCTGCGTCGCGGTTGCCAATTACTAACAACTACTTCATTTTAACGCTATCCTAAAAACGCACAATGTTCATACTAATAGTATACAATGTTCATACTAATAGTATACTAATAGTATTAAAATTGTGGCGATATAAACAAAATAAATTTATTATTTTTTTTTTATTGCTTAGTTGTTTGGACGCGCTTACGGCCCACCTGGTTTAAGGTAGCCACCGGAGCCCAATTAAATTCGTAAATTCAGACACCTTGGGACAAGAGTTCTAAGCTCTCAGTTTTAACAGTACAACAGCTGCCCACTCTTCAAACCGAAACGCATTACTGCTTACTACTGCATCAAATAGCCAGGGACGTGGTATCTACCCGTGCAGACTCAGAAGACGTCTTACCACCAGCAGTAAATCCCGCGATTTAGGCACCGCTCGATTTAGTTATGTTTAGATTGGATTGAAAAGATTCTTAAAAACTAATATTTTAACCAAAAAATAAATAATCGGAGACATATTTCACAAAAGCATCTATGGTATGCGTATCGGAGACTGATATTCATATTTATTTACGATTTTACTTATTTAGAAACTTGTAAATACGTATATGTATGTAGAAATTAAACAGAGAGTACACAAAAAACTTTGTTCATCACACGGATTTTTGCCCGATATCCCAATTCATATCTGCTCGAATAACTTTCATAAAATTGATTGTAAAGCTAAACCTGTCGTTTTTCTTTCTTTACTGAATAAATTAATTGATAATTAAAGAAACTTGTACCTGTACTGCCGCTGGCATTGCTGAAGTCCATGGGTGACAGTCACCACTTACCATCAGGTGGGCCGTAAGCTCGTCTGCCTACACGGGCAATAAAAATAAATAAATAAATAAAAACTTGTATATACTAAATCGTTAACTTTGATTCCAGGTGTCAACAAGGACTGGGATAGTGTCGCATTACGTACGTCTCCAGATAGTGGTTCCGGAGGCCTTCATTCTTGGCTCCGGAGAACACCACGTCGATCTGGGCAGCGTCATCCACCTCATATGTATCGTGGAGAAGGTGTGTATGTCCTTCGAAATAAGTTAAAAAGGAATAAGTTATGGTGAATTATAGATTTAGGGAGTTCTTGATATTGCTAGTATGATATACTATGAACATAAGGAGGTTATAATAATATATACACTTTATTGTTTCGCCTGCAACAATGCCGAAGCATTTGGATTTCACTAAAACTAAAAATCATGATAAGAACCCGTACTAATTAATATAAATAGCCACAAACAATTAAAACAATTCGTAAACTTAGAAAAACGGGTGAGTTATGGCTTTTTTTTTCGAAAACACTCAAAATTCAAAACTCAAAAAATGGCTGCAACCGAAAAAGGAAAGGATTATAGAACCCAATGCTTAAATGATGTAACTATGTAATAATACTATGTGGTTTAACTCGAGAGTGTTCATTCGAGATATTATCAAGGATTACATGAATCGGGGATTAGAAAATCGATCATATCTATAAAGTTATTAGACGGTAATCGGATCTCTGTCTGCCTCCGACGGCAAGTTAGACGATATACAAAAACTCAAGATTATCTTAAGTACTCAGACCACGCCGATATGTCTTACGTGGCATAACACGTACAAAACCAAAATCTCCGATCGATTCAGCATTCTCCGTGACGTGTGTATATGGAATTTACAAAAAGTTTGGATTCAAAGAACTTCATAATACTATACAATTCTTAGACAAATCATCCGTTGGAGACCCACACGGCTTTCTAGCATTTAACTGACTTATAGTATATGAGGGGCCAATTCAAACTTAGATGCAGTAGTTTGTAGATATTTAATGTATTGAAATTTATTTGTATATCAAATTATTACATAGCACCATTAAAATCGCAAAAAGATAATGGAATCTTTTTCGATCGTATTACCATTAACGGATAACTTCTTAAACAATGCCGAAGCACCTAGGTCCAATTGTTTTTCGGACTGCTTCAGTTAATCCCTATTTTGATAACATCACCTAGTACTGCAGAGTAATATAGTCATTTAATGTTTAAACAGAACTATTTCTTTATACTTTGGTTTTACACTTTATAAAAAATAGTTAGTGCCATTTTTTATTAACGCGTCTGAAGCTGATAAAGTTAAAAAAAATGTATTAATAATACTTGCGTTGGCTTGGTGTTGCGATGAATGAGAACCAGCCAATGCCCAAAACACTTCATTACGGATCCTCCCGATCCATTAACGGTGCTTTTAGGTACCTCAAGCACCGGTCACCGTCCTCGCCGAACCCGTCGCTTGCGACGAAGAGCTCGACGAGCGAATTAACCCATAGACACAGCCCACTGAGTTTCTCGCTGGATCTTCTCAATGGGTCGCGTTTCCGATCCGGTGGTAGATTCTGCGAAGCACTGCTCTTGCTAGGGCCAGTGTTAGTAACACTCCGGTTTGAGCCCCGTGAGTTCACCTACACGTTAGGGTGAAGCTGAAATAGCCTCTCAAGGCTAGGTAGGAAAAAAAAATAGAACCAGCCAATAACTTTCACGGGTTCATTCGTTCAATCAATCATTAATGTAATTAAATAATTTCATTAAAATACCACATTTTATTTGTTGCCGTGAAAATAATTCTATATTTTTTTTATTGCTTACATGGGTGGACGAGCTCACAGCTCACCTGATTTTAAGTGGTTACTGGAGCCCATAGACATCTACGACGTAAATGCGCCACCCACCTTGAGATTTAAGTTCTAAGGTATCAATATAGTTACAACGGCTGTCCCGCCCTTCAAACCGAAACGCATTACTGCTTCACGGCAGAAATAGGCGGGGTGGTGGTACTTACCCGTGCGGACTCACAAGCGGTCCTACCAGTAGTAATTACACAAATTATAATTTTCCTTCACCGCGGAGGTCAGTCGTGAACATTTGTTAGGTACGTATTTCATTAGAAAAATTGGTACCCGCCTGCGGGACTCGAACACCGGTGCATCGCTAGATACGAATGCACCGGACGTCTTATCCATCCTTTAGGCCACGACAATTCTTAATTTATAAGCTTCTTAAATTATAAATTCTTCAAATTCGACTTCTTAAATTATAAAATAACATTGTGCAAAATAAAAGCAAACATGCGTTATCAAATTCACATTCAACCTGAGAACTGTACAATCAATAGCTCTGATAATATTGTAAGTATCATAAATAAAAATGTCACAAACGGTAATAAAAATTGGAGAAAAAAATACCTCATATATTAAATCGAAGAACAACAATATTTTACGGGTGTCGCGTACGGAAACTCATAAAAAAAAACAGAGCGAAATCATAAAATATTATATTTGTTATACGTATGTACGTGGCAGGATATAACACGGACCGACTTATTAATGTATGGTACTGCTCATTTTATTGGCACTCACGAAGAATTTTATTGCAGTTGTACAAAATCTGAATGTTATTTTCAAACTTTCGATAGTTGATTTTCGAGTTTAATGTACTAAAGTTCACTGATTATTCATCTGTGATATATAACTCTTTTACGAGTTCTAGTTTTATTTTGTGACTCGTATTTTATGAGGGCAATGCCTCGGTGTGGCTTAAACTGCCGTCTGGTGTAGTGGTAAGTGACATGGTCACTACACAAGGGGGTCGCGGGTTCGAATCCCGCCAAGGGAAGATATTTGTATGATAAATATAAATGTCTTTTCCAGGGTTATGGATGTATATTAAAATATATGTATGTGTATAATAAAAATCTTACATTTATATCCGTTATCTAGTACCTATAACACAAGTTCTTTACGAACTTATCACGGGACCAGTTTTTTTTTTTTTTTTTTTTTTTTTTTTTTTTTTTTTTTTTTTTTTTTTTTTTTTTTTTTTATGATTGGAAGGTTACTGGTGGCCCGGAGGCCTTTCCAGTTTCACCAGGACACGTGGGCGAGCAAAGGCTCAGCCAGGAGGGGTGGGATTTGCTAACAGTTACCCGAGCGCCTCCGAAGGAGACCTAACAGCTCAAGAGTAGCTGCTTCGCGAATGAATCTACTACCGGATCGGTATCGCGACCCGCTGAGAAGATCCGGCGAGAAACTCAGCGGGCTGATGCATGGGTTAGGTTGCACGGCGAACTCTTTGTCGAGTTCGACGAGTACGGTTACCGAGGTCCCTAAGCCTGCTCCTAGTGTTAGAGCTGAAGGCGTCTAATGCAAAGGTTATTGGATCTGATGGATCCGTAAGGACGTGTCTAGGGCGTCGACGGTGACTGGCTCCTGCGTGATCAGGATTCGGGGAGTAGTCAGCGGCGGCTACGATAAGGCGATTATCATGACGCATAGCCTTATCGAAGTACCGTTCCGACACTGACTTCATGTATTTCTGGATAGATTCGAGGCCCAGGTCGTCGTGTAGGTCAACGTTTCTCACGAACCACGGAGCTCCGACGGCTAACCTGCAAAAGCGGGATTGTAGGGATTGGAGGGTGTCTATGTGTGTGCGGGCCGCGTGAGCGAACACCACACTCGCGTAAGTCATGACGGGCCTTATGCAAGTTTTGTAAAGTGTCACCTTGTTCCGAAGGGACATTTTACTCCGCTTACAGATCATGGGGTAGAGTCTACCGAGAATAAACGCGGCACGGTCACGGACTGATTTTATATGCGGACGGAATGTCATCGATGCATCCAGGGTAACGCCCAGGTACTTGACCTTCCTGGCCCAGGGTATGGGTTGTCTAAAGAGAGTAATCGGGGGTGTGAGATTCCTCCTCCTAATCCGGGAGGAAATCCGTGTGGAGCTTCCCCTCTGAAATAGCACCGCAGTACTTTTCGCTGGGTTGATGTCTATGCGCCATTTTCGGAACCACTGTCCTAGGGCTAGGGCTGCGCTCTGAAGCTTCTTCGCGATTAGGGACTTATTTCTACTAGAATAGTAAACAGTCGTGTCGTCGGCGAATAAAGCTAAATGGGTCGGCGGCGACCGGGGAATATCGTTGACGAATAAGCTAAATAGGAGGGGTGAGAGGACAGAGCCTTGCGGGACTCCAGCTGTGAGAGATCGTGGGGAGGAGCGGGTTCCCTCGACTCGATATCGAAAAGAGCGGTTCGACAAGAAGTCCCGTATGATGAGCACGAGACTATCCGGCACGCCCATGTTGAATAGTTTGAAAATCAAACCGTTGTGCCAGACTTTGTCGAACGCTTTTGCGACGTCGAAGAAGAGAGCTCCCGTGTATAACGGTTTTGGTCGATTAAGCCCCACAAGAATGTGCTCCGTGAGGCGGTGCACCTGTTGAACGCATGAGTGATTTGTACGGAATCCGAATTGTTCATCGATGAGAATGCCCTTGGATGAGACGAAGTCTCTGAGGCGTTTGTAGAGCAGACGCTCATACAGTTTGCCTAGAGACATGAGGAGGCTAATCGGGCGGTAGCTCGTCGGATGATTTTTTGGTTTACCGGGTTTATGTATGCCGATAACGTCTGCTTCTTTCCACACCGCGGGAAAGATACAGTTCGCCATAGCGGCATTGTAAAAAAGATGCCAACATCACGATGAGTTGGACGGGTAGAAGTTTAATAACGCGGTTGGATATACCGTCGGAACCGGGAGCCTTGCGAGGACGTAGGTCTTTGATCAAGTCTTTAACTTCCATCGGGGTGACGGGTGGTAACGCATCCGAGGGTGGCAAGGAGACTCTGCGTTCTACCTCACTGTCTACTAATTCTACATGAACAGGGTCCACGGATTGAGTGCTGGGCGTGCACTGGGTTTGCAATGTATCGGCCAGCAGCTCTGCTTTTTCGTCATCATCGAACGCCGCGAGTCGGCCTGAGGGGCCTACGAGGGGGGCATAGTTACTACCGTATCCGATTTGAGAGTACGAGCTAAGCGGTAGTAAGACCTTTGGGAGGGCGCGAGTCCTTCTAAGAAATCAGACCATCTGGCATCTCGGACTTCGGCGATGCGAGACTTTACGTCGCGTTGTAAGGCACGCATTCGAATACGATTTTCCGCGGTAGGATACCTGTCGTAGGCGCGTATCGAGGCGTTCTTAGCTCTAAGGAGCTCCCTAATATCGTCGGGCAACCCGAAGCGGTAAAGGAAGTCCTCCGCTACAACTTGTTTCGATGACCTATCTAATGTCGAGGTGATGTGTGACGTTAAGATGTCTATGGCTTCAGCGGTATCCTGAGGAGACGGGGTAGAGTCCGAGCTAAACGGGAGCGATGGTGGATCAGATTCAGCCAGGCTAATGCTCAGTGTGTGCCAATCCACCACAGTCCTCGCGACAGGAACGGAATCGGGAGCGCGACCGAGCTTCATAACGACGGGACGGTGGTCTGAATCTAACTCTGAAACGACTTCGATCGAGTGTAAGCGCAGAGTTACGTTTTTTAATAACGCTATGTCGAGTATATCCGGGCGATGTGCGATATTTAGCGGGTAGTGAGTCGGGGTTAGCGGAGCGACGATATCGAAGGCGAGATCATCGACTAACGCGTCAAGCCGCCTGCCATTCGGGGTTGTGGTGTGTGAGTTCCACCTGATGTGTTTACAATTTAGGTCGCCCTCCAGAATGACAGAGCTCCCCATGCCGAGCAGCGCCTCGATATCACTGCTTAGAACGATCTTATCCGGTGGAAGATAAACGGACGCGATAACGATCGGCGCGTGTCCCGTCAGTGAGATTCGGCACACTGATGCTTCGATATTAGCGAGCGCGGGAGGATCGAGCGGGACGCAATGCAGGGCTCTTCTATAGTAAATGACGGTACCACCACCACGAGCAGAGAGCCTGTCGTTCCTGACCATGTTATAGTTCGCGATTTTAGGGTCACGGCGCGCGGGCTTAAGTAGGGTCTCCTGCACTAAAAAGATATCAATTTGATGGTCACGCAAAAAGTCAGAAACCTGATCACGTTGATTTGCGAGACCGTAAGCGTTAAAAAATCCTATCGTTACGGATAGGGGCTTTATTCTACTTATATACGCCATTGATTACCGGCGGAGTGAGGGGAGGACGTACGTATTTAATGACGCGTATACGTCGGCGTATTCTTGCACAACGGCGATAAAGTGTTGTGCAGTGGAGGCAGCGCGAATGGCGTCGCCCAAAGCGTTAACGCGCTCAAAGTTGATCGACTGAAAGAAGTCGATCGCTAAAGCGAGATTGTCGGACGCGGTCGGAGGGCAAGTCGCGGGAGAGGGACGAGTCGCGGGGGCGGGACGAGTCGCGGGGGCGGGACGAATCGCGGAGGAGGGAATTGTAGCCGTGTTCATATACGGCAGCGGTTTCGCCCAGGCCGAGACACTGGGCACCGGCGCCGGAACGAACGCTGGCTTAGCCTGCGACACAGAGGGTGCCGAGGCTTTGATGTCTGGGCCGGAAGCTCGGAGGCGGTTTTGGCGGGCGACGCGGCGATTTATTTTCGGGGCTCGGGGGCATCCGCGGTAATTTGCGGGGTGACCCTGTGTTTGACACAGGACGCAGCTAGGCGGTTCCGTCGCGGTTTTTTGGTCGCGAGCGCAGAGGGCCGTGGCGTGATCGCCCAAACACTTAACACATCGGGGGCGCGCGTGACAGTTACGGGAAGAGTGCCCGTACAGTTGACAGTTATGGCACTGGCTAGGAGTGCCTTTTTATGGGGGCTTCGACGGCGATACCAGAGAGCCTACAGACGGCCTCTGTGTTGAAGATTTTCTTACCCTCGGGGGTAGGCTGGAGGGTGACTAGAACCATATTATATGGCTCCCTACCGCGACCGGTGTGCATACGGTGCACAGAATTCACTGGAAAGCCCTGTTCTAACAGATCGGCCTTGACGAGCTCTACATCTAACTCTTTAGGGATTCCGCGTATTACAACGCGGAGTTCGCGCTCCTCCTGGAGCGTATACGTATGGAAACTTATACGTTCCTTACGGAGGTAAGCAGACAGGGCCCTATGGTCGTCGGGTGTTTGAACCTTAATTTGAATGCCGTTCGCGAGGTTACGGGCATTCGTGAAATTTATATTTTTGGCCTTAAGGGCCAGGCAAACTCGATCCCAAGCTGCCTTCTCCTGAAGGATAACCGGGGAGGGGTCTGGGTTTTATTATGTGCCACCGGACGCGGCGACGGAGTGGCACGGGCTGGGGGCGCAACGGGAGTCTGAGGGCGGGGGCGCGACGCGTTCGCGGCTTTGCTAATTTTAGCGGCCGCGGGAGCTCGGGACTCCGCGGCACGCTTCTTACCCTTCTGTACCAGGGTGAATCCATCCGTCGATGAGACGGGGGCGAGGTCAACCTCCATGTCCGAGTCAGAGTCGGAGCACGAGGAGGAGGGTGCAGGCGACCTACGAGCAAGTGTAGGTGTTTTAGAGGGCGCGACGGAGGCCGCGGATGATCGCTCAGCTGAAACGATGGTCACAGCGGACGACGCAGCAGCTTTACTCGCCAGTATAGGCGACACGGGAGCGGCAGGCACGACGGAGGCTGCGTTGCTCAATGCAGAAGCTTTGCACGCAGGTACAGGCGACGCAGGAGCAGCGAGCGCGGCGGAGTCCTCGAGAGGGCTCGCAGTGTGATTGGCCTTGAAGGCCAGAAACTCTGAAGCGAGCTGTGGGTGGTGAAGTCGGAGGAATTCCGCGAATACAGCGTCCATGATCGCTGAGTACCCAGGTGGGGCGGCCCCGGGTCTTGAAAACACTCGCCTTGCGGCGAGGCCCCAACTTCTCGGACCTGAGCGGTTCTATTGAACACAGGTGGCAATGCGGCGCGATTACTACAGGACAAAGAAAAAGCAAAACAAATCAGAAATAACAAAAAGAAACAAAACAAATAAATACTTGCAGGAAACCACTTTGTCGGCAAATGTACCACGAACACAAAAATAACTAAAACGAAACAAATAAAAGCTTCCAGGAAAAACACTTGGTCGGCAGATGTATCACGATCACAGGCCGCGCGAACAATGGCCGGGCTAACAAAAGCCGGGCGAACAAAGACCGGGCGAACGAGTGGTCGATGAGCACGTCCGCACGTGACGGGTGCCTCTATCGGAATGACGGGACCAGTTAACGTGGCGTGATTGTTAGTTTAAAAAAAAAAAAAAAAAAAAAAAATAGAACGATGCTTCGAAATTTTTTCATATTTATATGAAAACAGATACATAATCATTATTATATTAACGCATATTATTATAACAACGGTTTATTATCATTTTTGAAAAATATTAATTGAATTATTGAACCTTATAAATATATATATTTTTTTTATTACTTAGATTGGTGGACGAGCTCACAGCCCACCTGGTGTTAAGTGGTTACTGGAGCTCATAGACATCTACAACGTAAATGCGTCACGAACCTTGAGATATAAGTTCTAAGGTCTCAGTATAGTTACACCGGCTGCGCCACCCTTCATACCGAAACGCGTTACTACCTCACGGCAAAAATCACAGACTCACAAGAGGTCCTACCACCAGTAATAAAAGATCATTATCAAAAAAAATTAATAATTATTAATATGCCGTAAAATTTTATAACGAAATCTCTGCATTAATAATAAAAGTTTTCAAATGATCGGAAATCTTAATTATAGTAATAAATGTTCACTTCAGAGTGAATTTTCTTACTCTTTCCTTCTTTCTCTCCAACTTTTTAACCCGCTTTGTGTATCACGGAGGGCTGTAATTTTTAAAAGGCTCATGACAATCGCTCGAATGAAAATAATGTGATGCTTATTCAAAATCAAACCCGCAAAATGTATAAAATATATTTGAATATGCAATTTCGAAAAGGGCACATATCGCATATTTTGTCAAATACGTTTTTTCATATACATGTAGTTTTGAGGCTTACCTACACCCATTTTATAATAATTCCAGTAATTTTCATATGCTAATTAACACTAAATATATATCTCAAAAGTTAATATTTCAAATTTTACACTGCTTTAGAAAATAATCAGCTTTTTTTCATTTCCTGAACATTTTACATTTTCAGAGTTGTGCGCTTTTCGAAATTGCATATTAATTTGTAAACATTTGATAGTTCGCATTGTGAAATTAAAAGACAGGGCCCTGAAACTGCGATACTTTAAGACAAATATTTTTTTTTGTATGGAAACTATCGACATCTTGTAGCGGACGCCCATCAACTTATATGTTTGTTAAAGTTAAATCATTTAATTATTGTACAATAACTAAACACAGAAAATGAAAAAACAATAAATCATACAAGTCTTTATTGGCTATATAGACAAATTGATTAAATTTTATCAATTTGTGGTTTCATTGACAATAAAATTTAGGATAGGTAATATGTTACTGTCATCTACAGGAGCGTTGAGAAATTAATCGAAACGAAGCCATCTAGTGGTCGACGCCCGTAAACTTGAGTCCTTGAGTTGCTTATCTATAACTAATTTATGTGTATTATCTATGTTGAAAAGCGTTATTCATTTTTTCAGAGTCCAACACCCCCGCAATACGTCTTCTGGTACCACAATGACAGGATGATAAACTATGATGCTACAAGGGGTGGGATCACAGTGGAGACCGAGCCTGGCGCCCGTACCCAATCCAGACTCACAGTCAGAGGCGCAACACTCAAAGATTCCGGGAATTACACATGCAGCGCTAGTAACACTGAGCCTGCTTCTATACACGTTTTCGTCTCGGAGGGAAGTGAGTGCAAGAAATTATTTAATTCATAAGCACGTTTTTTACCTAGCGTTTCTGAGTGCTCATTAATGAAATCATAACAGAATATTAATCGTACTTAAGCTATTGCATAGCTTTTATCGTGGGCGTTGCACGCGGCAGCCGAATCAAGAAATTCCGTAACGAAAATAAAACCTAACATCCCCCACTCCGCCTACCGTGTAGCTCGCGTTCAACACATTCACACGTTGCGCTTGTTAGTGTTTGTGAATAAGCGCGCGGCGTGACGGCGCACTGCATGCGCATCATGAAAAGTCTGCCCGTCTCTCTCTCGCGCGCTCTAGCTTATGAGTGTGAAGGGGAAAGTTAATTTTTTGCTTCTGTTAATGTTTATAGATATAGATAGCGTGGTCTTATTTTATTATTGTTTTCATATTAAATTATTATTGTCTACTTATAATTGCAGTTGATAATTGCAATAGCTTTACCGCGGCAGTCCCCGAGTGCCAAACGTGTTTTTATTTAAAACAAAATCTGTGTTAAGATGTTATCAGTCTTCTATTAAAATGAAACACCTTAATATCACTTCTCGTCTGATTGAGTATCTTAAGCCGGAAAAGTTACATCGTTGCCTTTCATTTCCGTTTTAGAAGTTAAAGATTAATTATAACTTCAACAAGTTTAAGTCGATTGTTTTGAGCTTGCTCAAAATAAAGCCCACTGATATTGTTATATTTCAATAATAAACATAAACAGAACCAATCTGTAAATATTTCAATAAAATAAATGAATGTGTTTTGTTCGTAAATTATTTTCTACTTGTGAAATTTTTATATTTATGGTTATGGCTATTCACATAAGGTCGTTTTCCTACATTTTAAATGACAACGCTTTTTAGTAGCATTTAAACAATGATGCTTCTAGGCGACGTTAGTATGATTAGGCAGGTCAAGCACCATCTCAGTGTATTAAATGGTGTTCGCTGGAAGTGGAAAGATTTTAAAAAGCGGTGCGCGTGAATGAAGTGATACTTCTTTTTCGATGTGTACTACACATTGTATTGTGTATTGTATTATAGTTTTCTTCATTTTTCATCCTTAAATCAGATTGCTCTTGTAATAGGGAATGCTGTGCATAAGAGATGCGACATCTACAACATTTATATAATATATATTTTAAATTATAGATAGAGAAATAAATATGTAGTTTTTTTTAAATACTTCATTAAAACATTGGACGCTACTCGTTGCTAACACTCGCGCTGGCCTGTAACAGCTATACTACGCGCGTGCGTTCGAGTACCACGCATTCACTCTCGCTCTGTCTCTTTCTATTCCATGGTATCGATGTTTAACGCAACCTTGTTGGAAGTCGCATTAGAAGTTTCACTTCAAAACATCGCTATAAACTACCACACTTCACATAAATTCAGCACACTTCACTGTTTAAAACTGCTATTCATTCATATTTCCTACACTAGCGCTATTTCGGTGAGTCTTCCAACAATAGCTTTTTCAGCAGGCAGACACTTTTTCAAGTTGTCCCCTATAAAAGATGGTGGTCCTAACCTCTATTCTCCATATAAACGGCCAATTATTATGATTCCAGGTAACAAAATGGCGGCGATACTTCGGCGCAACACGAGCGCGATCCACGGGATCACCACCAGCGCCACCTGTCTGCTCCTTCTGGGCACAGCGCTCATGCACTATGGTTTGCGATGACGTCAATAGACCAAACACTCATTAGATATAGTTCTAATAGGCTCAATACAAACAATGCTCGAGACATCACTTGACTTATCAGTGTAACTGACAATAGTAAAATTGTTTCATAGTTGTTCATTTGAAATACCTCTAAGGAATGTGTTGAACTTAAAATTATGAATTTATCTATACTTTATTGCTCTATCGTTTGAAACATTCCTACTCTCTTTGACTTTGACAATTAAGAAAATAACTTTTTGTAATTTACGATATAAAACTCTTGTGTAGCGGTGCTTGTTGCCAAATTCCTGAGAAATGGCTAAACCGATTCTTATGAAATTTTGTGTGCATATCGCGTAGGTCTGAGAATAGGTCAACATTTATTTTTCATACCCCTAAATATTGAGGGTGGTTTACGCAACAAAAAATATTTCCTAGAAATTATGTATATGGCAAAACAAAGATTGCCGGATCAGCTAGTTTTAGAATATATTCTTATTACCGATGTACCCAGTTCTATGAAGATACACTCATTAATTTATATTAAAAACATTATTGTTCTAATTTTTCCGGCGTAAAATATGTTGTGTAATTTATTCATTGGCAAGTGATGTCTTACGAGATGTCTCTTTAGTTAAAATTAAATTATGACTGTAAAGAATAGAGAAATGATGAACTGTATTACTACTATAAATATAAAATAATTTAATATTACATTATAAATTCAAATTCTAATAAATTGTAACATAGAAAAATATTAAATTTAAGAGTTTAATAGAAACTGAAAAAAAATTACGTAAGCTTTCATTTCTAGTATGTGAAATGAAACATTCTAAAATACTGATATCTAGATTACAAATTATTGAAATTGTAAATTGGATAAGATTTTACAGTTAACGATATTCGAAATTGAAACTGAATCTAAAAGTTATATTGAAAAAATTAAATCCTCGGATTTTGTTCTTATCTTTTTTGTGACATAATATGACAAAACACTATTGCATATTTTACAGTTTTAAGGTTTTTTTTTTAAATTTAAAGTCATTTAAAATGTTTGTTATCTGTTATTAAATCAAAGTGACATTTGACATTCATAAATTTATTACTTATGAACCACAGACGCCAAAAGTCGCGCAACGTCGGCTAACCTCGTACAGCCACATATTATGTCCAATATCTTTGGTCACTTTAAGGTAGTTAAAGCAGTTAGAAGTACTACAACTAGAAACTATCCAATGTGGTGGATATGATAATGAAACTATGCATTTTCTTAATCGGTCCCGAAACCAAAAACTTACAATACGTTGATTTTGTAATTTTTATTATCATAATGTACTTAAATAGATTAATTTAGTGCAAGAAAATGAAATTTTTTAAATTTCATACAGCAATGTTTACTTTGAGAACAAAAGGTTTGCCAAAATAATTTTATAATTTATAGAGCTCTTCATCACAAAAGAACGTTCTCGAGACATATTTGGTTAAATATTATTACCATTTCGTTTTTGGTCTCGGTTTCAGGCTTGGCTAATAAAATTTTCTTCTTATTCGGGCGACTGGAAGTCAGTAAAAATGGCGTCTAAATATTCAGTTATATAGACAAATAGAACTATAAAATGGTATGACCGTAAGTTGCGTAATTTTGAAAACCCTGTACTGGTGGTAGGACCTCATGTGAGTCCGCGCGGGTAGGTACCATCACCCCGCCTCTTTCTGCCGTGAAGCAGAGGGGTGGGGTAGCCGTTGTAACTATACTGTGACCTTAGAACTTATATCTCAAGATGGGTGGAGCATTTACGTTATAGATGTTTATGGGCTCCAGTATGGCCACCACACCAGGTGGGCTGTGAGCTCGTCCAGCCAACTTAGCAATAAAAAAATAATAAAAAAAAACGATACAAACCCAAAATGTTCTTTATGCTATGATTTTTAGATTAATACACCCTGTATGTATACAAGCCAATCAATTTAAGTCTGTAAAAGAAGTATTGTGTTAACGCAACCACTGTTTAATTTGAAAACATTTTTTTTCACATGTACTTTTTTGGGCAATGGGTATTATTACTGGTGATACCATAAGCTGTAAAATCTTTAGTCTATGGTTAAACCATGGTGTTAGATAATAGATAATAAAATAATAAAAATAGAATTGTAATATACAAAAAACGTATACTTTGAGAATTCGAGTTAATGATTTAATTCTAAATAATGTTATGTATCCATTTGTAAATAATTACATTGAATAGTTGATAGTACGATGTAAATAAATATGGTCGGTGTTTGAAAAATAATTGATTATGTACATAAGAAACTTTTTTTGTGATTACACGTAACGCAATAAAGATTACAATTTCCTTGAAGTTCAGGTTTTATTTGAACTACAGGGGGTGGTTTGGGGGTGTATATATCGAATGTAATAGAAAACTTCAATGTCTCCTTGTGAGGCTTCTGTTAAGCAATATTTGACCTCACTATGATTTTTTTTGTTATTGCTTTTGTATACAGATGAGCATACGTCCCACATGATGATGATCGATTATCGTAGTTCATGGACTTCAGCAATGCCAGGGGTAAAACCAACCCGCTGCCTACCGTTAACTAAAATCGAGCGACCTATGAGCTCATTTGACTATTCACACAGACAGATGCCACTTGCCAATAATGACCCCTGTATGCTTAGTGCGAGTTTCATAACGTTCTCTATAGCGTAAAAGTTAGCTCATATTTGTATGGAATGGGATCGTTCGCCAACGTTTGCCGCTAGGGGCGCTGTTCCAACTGCATACAAAATTGGCTTAACTTTTACGCTATCGAGAACGTTAAAAAACTCGCACTAAGCACACTGCACTTTCGCAAGGATGTCCGATACCCATACCCATCCAAACGTCAGGGAGAGGTTGGAGGGGTTAACCCAGTGAACACTACACCTGACGCGCGTCTCTCTCCAAATACGTCCAGCTGGCGTTGTCGTCGCAGTGAATCGACGGCTCTTCATCTGCTGGTAGTATCGTTTACTGGTGGCAGGAGGTCTTGTGTCCGCGCGGGTAGGTACCACCACCCCGCCTATTTCTGCCGTGAAGCAGTAATGCGTTTCGGTTTGAAGGGTGGAGCAGCCGTTGGAACTATACTTATATCTCAAGGTGGGTGGCGCATTTACGTCGTAGATGTCTATGGGCTCCGGTAACCACTTAACACCAGGTGGGCTGTGATCTCGTCCACCCATCTAAGCAATAAATAAATAAAATCTGCAATCACGTTACAGCAGCCCGTCAGGTCGCTAAATATCCTAATGGACAAGGATCAGCCTGCCCGGTTGGAAAGGGATACACCGCCAACCGGTCGCTCTTAACATTGGATCCGCCTATACTGGGAGGCTGCCTCCTACAAGAACAGATCCTTCTCGAAATCCCTCCTCTGACCCCGTGTTTAACAGCGGCGGATCTCTCGCTCTTACCTCGCTACACCGCCTCCTTTTGCAAGATGGTGTATATTAACCGGCAAACTTCTTGAGCAAATGACCTTGACTGCGCAGAACCGAATTTTAGATCACTTTGGTGGTGAGGGTGAGGCGCGACGGCAGGGGAAATCGTATCGAGCGCGTTATTGGTAGATCAGTCGAACCTTGCGCCCCGCACCGCGCCCTCATTCCGCTTGCTCCCAAAAGTACGCTTGCGTACAGTGAAAAGTCTATCGTTATTAATCGTTAAGTTATTTGTTATAATTGCTTGTTGACTTTGTTGCCATTGCTATTTGTTGAGTGTTTGTTGATTTTTTATAAAAAATACACTATGCCGCGACAAACTGGTGTAGTATTCAAAAGAAAGGGTAGAAAAATTGTGTACGACGTATATTGCTTCATTAGAAAACAGGGGAAGAATGATATGGGAAAAGTAAAACAGACTTCGGAAGCAACAAAAACATCCGTGAGTACTGTTAGGTGCATTATTAACGAAGCTAAAGGCTCTGGCTTGCTCGCCGTGTTTCGGACTCCGGGTAAGAAAAGATCAGGGAAGAAGAAAGTTACCGGAATGGATAGTTTCGTTCAATCTGTAATAAAAAGATGTAATCATAATAACTACATAACAAGCAGCGAAACTCCGTACCGTAGAAAGGCTTCGAAAAATTTAAAGAAGATATAAATTTTAATGGCTCGGTATGAAGTTTACGACGAATTATGAAAGAGCTAGCCTTCAGATGGAAAAAAAAACAGAAAATAATCGGAAGCTGGTAATTGAAAAAAGTTACATTCGATTACTACGAATCGAATATCTTCAAAAAAATAATTAATTATAGACAAAAAAGTAGACCGAACCGACCGAGTTGTAAACTACACCGATGATCCCTATGTCGACTCATCACGATGATAGCAACTCGGGTGATAAAAACAGTGATGATTATGGTCAAGATTATGATAACGAAAAAAAAAAAATACAAATACCAGCTTCGCTTCAACTGAACCAAGACCTGGCAACAGCTCTAGTTTTGACTTAATAGAAGGAATATCTATTTTACCCCAAGATTAAATTATTACAATTATTAACCTATATTTTTTGTTGATGTTCTCATAAATATATAAATAAATACATATGTTGATTTTAATAATTTAATTGCATTATGACGCAGAGTAAATAATGTTTTTGCACGTGAGTGTACCATGAGCAAACTTACCCCCACTACGTCAACAAATGCTCAAGAAGTTTGCCGGCTATTATACACGCACAAATCAAGTAAAGCCTTAACATCAACAACCGAGCTTTCATGTATTTTTTTAATAATATGACCGATTGAAAAGGTTAGCAGGGTAGTCAAATAAAACCAATTTCTGGTAACACTTTTTATTCCTTTTACAAACAACAAAGGTATATAACAATAAAACCTTATTTAGGTATCCTTGTCTATTCGTTTCTTTACACAAAATGAATCTTTAACCCGTTATATTATGAATGCAAATAGTGTTTTTCAAAGAGCTGTGATCGGCGTATCAAGTCAGCTGTGCGAATGTAACGTTTACAGATTATACACGGCAGTGACGTCAGAAGTACCGACGCGTGCTCTCTCTCTCTCTCTTTCTCTTATTTGGGCGATATAGAGTTGTTTCATTGGCTTTTTCTATTACTATAACTTTTTTGCGCCAGCGAGTCCACAGGCGAGTCCACAGACCTTAAGGACGAAGATTTTACTTCTTTTTTTTTTTTTTTTTTTTTTTTTTTTTTTTTTCCTACCTAAGCTGAGAGCCTTGAGAGGCTATATCAGCGTAACCCTAACTTTAGTAGGTGAGCTCACGGGGCTCAAACCTGATGACGTTGCTAACACGAACCCTAGCAAGAGTCGTGCTTCGCAGAATCTACCACCGGATCGGAAACGCGACCCACTGAGAAGATCCGGCGAGAAACTCAGTGGGCTGTGTCTGAGAGTTAATTTACTCGTCGAGCCCTTCGTCGCAAGCGACGGGTTCGACGAGAACGGTGACCGGTGCTTGAATTACCTAAAAGCACCGTTAGTGGATCGGGCGGATCCGAGATGACGTGTTTTGGGCGACGTCGACTGCTTTCCATTCTGTCCGCAGGATCGGGAATGTAGTTACCGGCGGCCACGATGAGAGGGTTCTCGTGTCGTGCCGCTTTATCGAAGTGGCGCATGGACGCCGACTGCAGATACTTACTGATGGACTCTAAGTCCAGGTCGTCATGGAGGTCGACATTCCTGACGAACCACGGGGCTCCGACGGCTATCCTGCAAAAACGGGATTGAATGATTTGAAAGGATTTTAAGTGTATGCGGGCCGCGTGAGCGAACACTACACTTGCATAGGTCATGACGGGGCGTATGCAAGTTTTGTAGAGTGTCACCTTATTTCTAAGGGACATTTTACTTCGCCTACATATCATCGGGTAGAGACGTCCTAGAATGAAGGCGGCACGGTCGCGTACCGTCTTAATGTGGGGGCGGAATGTCATCCTACTGTCGAGGGTGACGCCTAAGTACTTGACCTTCGGGGCCCACGGTATGGGCTGGTCGAACATCGTGATTGGGCGAACGGCGGGGGGGGGGTGTTGACGCGCCTAGTCGGGAGAGGGATGCTCAGCGTGGTGTTCGGAGGGCGACCCCTTTTGAAGAGCACCGCTGTGCTTTTCGTGGGGTTGATGTCGATGCGCCACTTCCGGAACCACTGTCCCATGGTGGTAGCTGCGGTCTGAAGTCGTCGATGAAGCAACGCCTTCTTCCTACACGAGTAGTAGATGGCGGTGTCATCGGCGAAGAGCGCCAGATGGGTCTCCGGAGACCGGGGTATATCGTTGATATACAAACTGAATAGTAACGGGGAGAGGGCGGAGCCTTGCGGGACTCCGGCTGTGACGTGACGGGGCCGGGAACGCGTTCCCTCGACTCGATATCGGAACGAACGGTTCGACAAGTAGTCTCGTATGATGAGCACGAGTCTGTCTGGCACTCCCATGTTATACAGTTTGTATATCAAACCGTTGTGCCAGACTTTGTCGAACGCCTTCGCTACATCGAAGAAGAGGGCTCCTGTCGGAATGGGTTTCCGCCTGTTCAGCCCTAGTAAGATGTGCTCCGTGAGGCGGTGCACTTGATGGACGCACGAGTGTCTGGCGCGGAATCCAAACTGCTCGTCTATAAGAATTTTATTCGCGGATACGAAATCCCAGAGGCGTTTACGAAGGAGCCGTTCGTATAATTTGCCTATCGCCGGGAGGAGACTGATGGGGCGGTAACTCGCGGTTTCGTTATTCGGTTTGCCCGGCTTGTGTATGCCGATAACGTCCGCTTCTTTCCACGCCGCGGGAAAGATGCAGTTCGTCATAGCAGCATTTAATATCGTGGCCAACATCGTTATCAGTTGGGCTGGTAACAGTTTTAGCGCGCGGTTGCGGATGCCGTCGGAGCCGGGAGCTTTCCGTGGTTGTAGGCTATCGATCGCCTCCTTAACCTCGGAAGTGGTAATGGGGGGTAACGCGTCCGAGGGCGGCAGGGAAGCTCTGCGCTCGACCTCCCTGTCGACGAACTCGGTGTGTTCGGGGTCCGCGTGTTGAGTGCTGGTGGTGCACTGTTCTTGCAGTGCATCGGCCAGCAACTCTGCCTTGTCATCGTCATCGTAAGCCGGTGGTTGGCCTGAGGGGCGTACGAGAGGCGGCATAGTGACGATAGTTTCGGACTTGAGGGTCCTAGCTAGTCGCCAGTATGCTTGGTGAGTGGGCGCGAGTTCTTTTAAATAACTATCCCAGTTTTCGTTTCGGGCGTCGCTCAAGCGGGATTTGACCTCCCGCTGTAAGCGACGCATCCGAGTCCGGTTTGAATCCGTGGGATATCGATCGTAGGCCCGGATTGCCGCGTTCCTAACTCTAACGAGGTCCCTAAGATCGGGGGAAAGTCTGATGCGGTGGAAGCTATCCTCCACATCGACTTGCTTTGAAGATCTTGTGATCGCCGTCGAGACGTGATCAGTGAAGATGTTTATGGATTCGACGGTGTCCTCGGGGGATGGAGTTGAATCCGGGCCGCAAGGGAGGATTGGTGGAGCGGTGTCAGCTAAGCACGTGCCCAGCTTCTTCCAATCCACCATGGTCCTCGTATCTGGTTCGCGGTTGAGTGGGCGACCGAGCTGCATGACGACAGGTCGGTGGTCTGAGTCGAGTTCTGACATTGCCTCGATGGAGCGCAAGCGCAGAGTTACGTTCCTCAGCAGTGCCAGATCTATTGTGCTCGGACGACGCGCGGCGTTGTACGGATAGCACGTGGGGGTCGGGGGGTTGAATATCTCGAATGTGAGGTCGTCTATGAACGCGTCGAGACGCCTACCGTTCACATTCGTGCGATGGCAGTTCCACCTAGTGTGGTGGCAATTTAAATCGCCTGCCAGAATGACCGCGTCCCCCATACCGAGCAGTGTCTCGAGGTCACTGCTCAGTAGGGGTTTGTCAGGAGGGAGATATACGGATGCGATGACGATAGGCTGGTGTCCCGTCAGCGCGATGCGGCACACTGACGCCTCGATATGTAAGAGCGAGGGAGTATCGAGAGGGACGCAGTGCAGGGCCCTCCTATAGTAAATGACAGTCCCGCCCTTGCGGGTGGAGAGTCTGTCATTCCTAACCATGACGTAATTCGCGACTTTGGGGTCGCGACGCGAGGGCTTTAGGAAGGTCTCCTGCACCAGAAGGATGTCGATGAGATTGTCACGTAGAAACTCATAAACCTGGTCGCGCTGACGCGCGAGTCCGTTAGCATTGTAGAATGCTAACTTCAAAGAATGGGGTTTTAATCTCGCGTTGCACGCCATTGATTACCGGTAATCAAACCAGCGTGCGCTGGACGGACTCGATGACGTCGATGTACTCGAACGTCGCGTTTAGGCGGTCTTCGGCCGTGACCGCTCTGCGCATGGCGTCGGCGAACGCACGCATGCGGTCAATATTTATCGCGGCGATGTAGTCGCGAATAATTGTGAAGTCGTTTGAGTGCGCGGGGCCGGGGCGAGGCGCGGGACCGGGCGCGGGCGCGGGGGCGGGGCGCGGCGCGAGTAGAGGTTGCGGCGCGTACCGCGGTTGGGGTGCCGGTGTCGTTCCTGCCTTCGTGAACGGCAACGGTTTCGCCCACGCGGAGACGGTGGGCACCGGAGCCGGTACGAAAGCCGGTTTCGGCGCGCGGGGCGCCGAAGTCTTTGGGCCAGCGGTTTTAGGGGGCGCGTTTGCCGGGCGCTTCCGTGGAGCCTTGGGGCATCCACGGTAGTTGGCCGTGTGTCCCTGCTTGCGGCAGAGTACACAGCTCGGCGGCTCCGTCGCTGTCTCCTTTACTCGCGAGCAATCGGTGGTCGCGTGATCGTCTAAACACTTCACGCAACGCGGTCGCGCGTTGCAGTTACGCGCGGAGTGGCCATATAACTGGCAACGGTGGCACTGCCCGGGAGTGCCGCGTTTGTAGGGGGCCTCTACGGTGACCCCCGATAGGCCGCACACGGTGCGGAGACATGAGGCAATTTTCTTGCCCTCCGGTGTGGCTTCCAGTGCTACGAGCACCATATCATACGCGAATTTGTCGCGCCCGCTGTGCATCCGGTGCACGCTTATGACGGGGTAGGACTGACCTACCAGGTCATTTTTGATTTGCTCGACGTCGAGCTCTTTAGGGACTCCGCGTACTACGACGCGGAGTTCGCGCTCCTCCTGGAGCGCATAGGTATGATAACCTATGCGTTCCTTGCGGAGGTACGCGGTCAACGACCTATGGTCGTCGGATGTTTCCACCTTGATCTGAATTCCATGCGGGATATTCCTCGCATGGACGACATTGATCTTTTGGGCCTTAAGGGCCAGGGACACGCGATCCCAAGAAGACTTTTCCCGCAGGATGACCGGCGGCGGCGCGGGAACTTTTCGAACGGGCGCGGGCCCGGGGCGCGGCGACGGGGTTGCGCGGCGAGGGGATTCCGGGGTTATAACGGTCTTTGGCCGCGACGCGTTCGCGGCCTTAGGTTGTTTGGGCGCCGCGGACGGTTCCACGGCGCGGGCGCGTTTTTTCCCGCGCGCGACGGTGGTGAACCCTTCCGAGGTTCCCGGTAGGGGACTCGCGGCGGACTCGTACTCCATTTCCGACTCGGAGTCGGAGCCGGAGCTTACCGCTACGGAGGACGCGATCGACGCGGGCGCGGGGGTGGGGGGCGACATCGGCGAGTCGCGAGGTACCGGCGCGGGGGGCGACAAAGGAGAGTCGCGGAGTGCCGGCGCGTCAAGGCCGGCCTTGTAGGCTTCAAATCTCGTGATGATGTCCGGACAAAAATCGCGGACGAACTTAAGAAAGAGCGCGCCATTGGCGTCACTCATGGTGAGTGTGCCCGGGGGGGGCGTCCCCGGGACTTAAGCAAACTCGCCGAAAGGCGAGTCCCCTGAGTGGGATTTATACCCCCTGCGCTGTACTTGCCAGCAGTGATTTGCAGGGGGGGGATGCCTATGCCGTGAAAACGGCAGTCAGCTGGGATTGGGGTGGAGAGTTTGGGAAGGTGGGGACCCCACTGGGTTGTGAGTGCCACAACAAGCGGTGATCGCAGCGGGGTTTTTAGTCTTTAAAAAGACTGTTTTGCACGACGGATAGATAAATAAATTTAATAATGAAATGAGTGAATGAATGTGAATTTGGCGTTTTCGAATGCAGAACAAACGAATTCGAAATGTTTTTTCGACCCAAGGTCGCTACGCCAGCGCCCGTGCGTCAGGAATTCACAACAAAGTCGCGATCGACGCGACAGCGACAATGTCGTGTAATCCAAAACACAAGTTCGCGACGGCAGCGACAATAATTCGAGAAAACACGTCCGGACTCGACAGCGTTGCAAACGGAATTGAATTTTACTTCTAAACGATTTACCGACCCTTCAAAGCTGACGCATGGTTGCTACGCAGCAAAAATAGACAAGGTGGTGGTACCTACCCGCACGGGCCTACAATACCCTCGGCCAGCTTCAATTTTAGTAATATAACTTACCCCGGATCCCTAGATGTGTGTTAATGAATTTATGAATTACATACTATCTCTTTGGATATTGTTCATATCAGTAAAATCATGAATGATGAATCATGATGAAATTCTTTTCTTATCTCACTAATTGATATGAATGCATTATTGCAATCTACTATCTACTACCCATAGACGGTTTCGTTTGATAATCGTGACGTCATCACTATTATCATTTATTTTATTGTCAAACTTATGTTTTTTCTATGTGTGTTTTTGAGAATTCTACACAAGTGTAAATCTATTTTTAAATTTTACCCTCATCTTAGCAGTGAATACAGAGTTAATGTACATCAGATCCTAAGCGGTCCCAACCGCTTTGAGACATGAGGTCGTAGTCACATGAGGACGGCAGCCACCCTGCCCGACCAACTGTAACACAATCCCATCATCTCGATTGTTCTTGATCTTGATCCTGTTGCTTTATAAGATTCCAATAAAAACCCTTCAATTTCTTCAATTGTTCATGGTTTCCCATCTGCAAAATAAAAAGACAATTGAAATTAACAATGGAAATTAATTAATAATAATTTATCTACATGATTGCTCTCAGTCAATTAGTGATTAGGAGACTCCGCTCACCCTAAAATCATACATTCAATGTAAAATAACTCAGCACAAAAAATCAACTGACTATGAGTAAGTACGCACATGTGTGTGCGTGTGTGTGTGTGTGGTATGCGCGCGTGTGTGTGTGTGAGTGTGTGTGTGTGTGTGTGTTTGTATGTGTGAGTGTGTGCGTTCACGTGTGTGTCTTAATCCAGCAGTGCCTCAGATAACACATTCATTATGTTCATTATATATAACATTTTTGTTGGTTTTTATATTAAGTCAATGAGTTTCTCGCCGGATCTTCTCAGTGGGTCGCGATTCCGATCCGGCGCTAGTTTCCGCGAAGCACTGCTCTTGCTAGCGCTAGTGTTAGCAACTTCTCTGAGGTTGAGCCCGTAAGCTCACCTACCCGTCCGGGCATAGCTGGAATAGCCTTTTAGGCTACACGTGAATAGGCAGGAAAGAAAAGGTTGTCAAAAATGTACCTCAACAATCTTCCCCTTGTTCAATACGACGATCAGATCGGCATTGATGACCGTGGATAGCCTGTGGGCTATCACCAGCACGGTCCGACCCTTGGCCGCCGTCTCCAGCGCCTTCTGTACGACCTTCTCGCTCGCGGAATCAAGAGCGCTGCAAGCATCATATCATCTACATATCGACGCTTGAAAGGCAAACGTGACTAAGCAACAATGCGTGAACTTTACAGTAGACTAATTGAAAGTTGAAATACATGAAAAAAATATTTTTTTACGAATATAACAATAAAAAAAAAAATCTAGCTGTAGGACTGAAATGATTTTAATAGACCTAGAAATATTGTTTTTTTGCGCATCGAATATGGTTATTGCATCATTTATGTACAAAGCAGTTATTGTCGCTTAGTCACGTTTGCCTTTCAAGCGTCGATATAATGAAGTTTGGGTCACAATTGTTATAATAGCCGAATAGCTTTTTTTTTATTATTATTTTATTGCATGTATGGGTGGACGAGCTCACATCCCACCTGGTGTTTAGTGGTTACCGGAGCCCATAGACATCTACAACGTAAATTCCGCCACCCACCTTGAGATATGAGGTCTAAGGTCTGACAACGACTGCCCCACCTTTCAAACCGAAACTCATTAGTGCTGCACGACAGAAATAGGCAGGGTGGTGGTACCTGCCCGTGCGGACTCACAAAAGGTCCTACCACCAGTAATAACGCAAATTATAATTTTGCGGGTTTGATTTTTATTACACGATGTTATTCCTTCACCGTGGAAGTCGATCGTGAACATTTGTCATGTACGTATTTGGTTAGAAAAATTTGTACCTACCCACTCGCGGAATTCGAACACCGGTGCATCGCTAGATACGAATGCACCGGACGTCTTATCCTTTAGGCCACGACTGCTTGGGTTAAAGTCGCTAATTATATTTAGAGTCCCTTAATGATTTTTGAACGTTACTCAATAGGTATATTGTCGTATCCCCCGGGTGTGGTAGTATATGGGGTTCAATATGTCAACGGCAGGTCTGGTTTGAACCGGTTTGCCAGTAACTTTTCGCCAAGCCAACCACGCGTACCTGGTGGCCTCGTCCAGTATTATAACCGGTGGATTCTTCAGCACAGCTCTGGCGATGGCGACCCGCTGCTTCTGTCCCCCGCTCAGAGCCATCCCCCTCTCGCCGACCAGAGTGTCGTACCCCTCCGGGAACGATTGTATGAACTCATGAGCATTGGCTATCGTAGCCGCCTGCATCACCTGCAATTATAGCATACGCCACCATCACTTCGTGACCGGATTTTGGCGGTTATTGTTATCCAAACTATTCCAAGTTGTGATAGTGAGTGGTTACCGTCGCCCATGGACTTCAGCAATACCAGGGGCAGAGCCAAGCCGCTGCCTACCATTAAACTTACTTAACTGTTAGCTCGTTCAGACAACTTCAGAAACAATGGTCCTCGTTACCTCAGCATCAGTGGCCTCCGGTCTCCCGTACCGAATGTTCTCTCGGACCGTGGTGGCGAACAGGACCGGCTCCTGGCCGATCAGACCTAGCGCCCTCCCGCGGAGCCACTTGCCGTCGAAATCGCGCACGTCAACGCCATCTATCGACACTTGGCCTTCGTTCACGTCGTAGAACCTATTCAGAGGAATTCGGAAGATCGAGTTCGTTGTATGGTAGACAGGGAGACATCATTTACGACTACACAATATCGTCGTTGTCCAACCGAAATCAGCTGCTACATGTGCACTTTTTGAGATTTTTACTTTTTGACCTTTTCGTATAGTTCACAGCCCTATCTACCGTATAAAAAAACTGTTATGTGTCTATAGCTTTCATTTGATATAGTTCTTAAAAAATCACCTTCATATAAAATTTTATACGAAAATATTTTTACTCGTTAATTCAAAATAGAGTTTTTGCACATAGCAGATTTTGGTTTGACAGCGACGATATGACATTACAGGAACAAGTTCATACATACAGTACGCAATGGATATGTTAGCGTGTTAGTTGGCATGAGATTGCTGACTGAAGGATGACTTTGTTTAGTACATAATTATGCAGGAATGAAAGGTTATGTCGAATCTGTTGATATTTTCAAAAAAATTCAATTTTCATAATCTGAAAGCATCTAGTAGCACTACTATTCTATCTAGATCAAAAAGTACCTTTCTAACAGCGCAGCGATAGTAGACTTCCCGTTGCCAGATGTGCCGACTATGGCGACCGTCTTGCCAGCAGGTATTTTAAGATTGAAATCCTTCAATATCACCTGCAAATCAATTTGTTGCAGGAAGCATGAACGGGCTCGATAAAATCCGCAACGAATACGTGCTTTTTTCCCCTTTTTTTTGCTTAGATAATTGGGCGAGCTCACAGCCCACCTGATGTTATGTGGTTACTGAAGCCCATAGACATCTACAACGTAAATGCGCCACCCACCTTGAGATATAAGTTCTAAGGTCTCGATATATTTAGTTACAACGACTGCCCCACCCTTCAAACTGAATCGCATTACTGCTTCACGGCAGAAATAGGCGGGGTGGTGGTACCTACCTGTGCGGACTCACAAGAGGTCCTACCATCAGTAAACAAGAGGTACCACAAGAGGTCCTACCTAAGCTGATAGCTTTGAGAGGCTATGTCAGCGTAACCGGCGAGTAGGTGAGCTCACGGGGCTCAAACCGGAATGGTTCTAATACTGGCCCTAGCAAGAGCAGTGCTTCGCAGAATCTACCACCGGATCGGAAACGCGACCTACTGAGAAGATCCAGTTAGAAACTCAGTGGGCTGTGTGCCTGTGGGTTAATTTACTGGTCGAACCCATCACTTACGACAAAGAGCTCTACGAGTAAATTAATCTCTAGGACCTTCTCAGTGGGTCGCGTTTCCGATCCGGTGGAAGATTCTGCGAAGCACTGCTCTTGTCAGGGCCAGTGTAAGCAACACTCCGGTTTGAGCCCCGTGAGCTCACCTACTCGCCCGGTTACGCTGGCATAGCCTCTCAAGGCTATCAGCTTAGGTATTATTAGGTATTAGGCCATGTTTGTGGGTTAATTTACTCGTCGTGCCTTTTGTCGTAAGTGACGGGTTCGACGAGGACGGTGACCGGTGCTTGAGGTACCTAAAAGCACCGTTAATGGATCGGGAGGATCTGTAATGACGTGAGAGTACGTGCGTGGAAGCCTCAGTGTACGGGACATCGCCGATAAGGTGCAAGAGAGTAGGTTGAGATGGTAACGACACGTAATAACCCTTCTACTCATATCTGTTCTTAAAATATTTATAACTACTGATACCATACACCCCACACTTTTTTTTACAATAAAACCTTTTTTTTACACTATTTTTAATTCAAATGTATTAAAATTTATTTTCTATGTTGGGTTTTTCTATAAAAGCGTATTTTCAATATTTTTCAATATTTTTTTTAAATATTGAATTGTCATCGGTTCTTAATAAATATACCAAATTTCGAGTTAATCCGACGTTTTGAAGGGGGTCAAAATCATGTTCAAATGTTCCGTTACAAACATTATATACTAACATACATACGTCTGAAGCTAATAAAAGCGTATTCAAATGGAGACCACCTGACTACGTCGGAAATTTGGGACCACTGCTCGACCTCCCCGGTCGGAGACCTCTAGAGGTACACCCAAGACAAGATGGAAGGATGTAGTGCTGAAGGAACAAAGGTAATGTAATGTTGCTGACAAGAATGTCGAAGACAGAGCGAAGTGGAGAAGTAGAATAGGAAAAGCTTACCTCAACACCATGCGGGATAAATAGTTAGGAAGAGCGAGAGAGTTAAACATTAAAATAGCTAGGAAGAAAGAGAGAGAGTTAGGAAACGTTAGACACATTGAACCGAGAGCGGGTAGGAACGTGTGACGTCACGTACACAAGATCTATCCTCGGATTAGGTTAAATCGAAACGATAATAACGTTAACGAAAGATGCATTTGATTTACGACTTTAATAACTAACTGATAAGGCGGTAATTACTTTGCGCGCAGATCGCGTGTATATTTTTTTTTATCCGGATAAATCGATCATTTAACCGAGATATTGAATCAATTTATTAAAAACAAATTGAATGTAATATTTTTTTATGTCGTGTTGACGACTACCGTGTATTTCTCTTTAAAAAATCCTTCTTTCATGTAACCATTTTTGATAGTGAAAAACGCGAGAATTAATAGTAAAAGTAGTTTTAATTATTTATGTCTAAGGGTGGATTCGACCAAACTTAAATTTATACACAAGTAACTATACGAGGAATAACCTATTCCATGATTTTAATCTCGAGTAAATCCATACGCATTTTTCCACATAAACGATAGTATACTTACGCTGGGAATAACAATACGCGAATAGCAGATTCACTCTGCGGTGAACGAAAATAAAATCCGGCAAATAAACGTTGTTGCGAAGCGGCATAGTGTAAGAGCATACTAAGCGTCAACTCGATTTTGCCGTATTTTAATGTGAAAAAGTAGTTGTAGTGAAAGATATCTAGCTGTCAAACGTTTTAATTTTATTTGTTGTTTATTTGAGGGAATTGTCAAGTTTTGTCGTGTGCTTTTATCTTTTTTCGTTTAAATGTTGCATTATACAATGCCAGACTATTAATAATAATTTAGTGCATTGCGTTGACTTGAAATTAAAACAGAATAAATATTTATGAAATGACAGAAATCAGATGATTGAACTGACCGACGCCATTACATTATTCTAGGAATAGCTCCGTTATTCCGTGCGAAACGGCGGTATAGTAACAATTCCCGAATAGGCCCACTATTCTTAGAATTGTAGATGGTAAAACGTTTTTTTTTTTTTTTTTTATTGCTTAGCTGTGTGGACGAGCTCACAGCCCACCTGATGTTAAGTGGTTACTGGAGCCCATAGACATCTACAACGTAAATGCGCCACACACCTTGAGATATAGTTCTAAGGTCTCAGTATAGTCACAACGGCTACCCCACCCTTCAAACCGAAACGCATTACTGCTTCACGGCAGAAATAGGCGGGGCGGTGGTACCTATCCGTGCGGACTCACAAGAGGTCCTACCACCAGTAAAACGTAAAATTGACTTACTCTCGATTAACTGACGAGTTACTCTAAGAATAAGATTTACTCTTGTTTGGTCGAATCCACCCTAAGCCTCACAGAAAACGAAGAAAATCTAGTAGTCCTATAAATAAATTTCGTACTTACAGCCTCCGGTCTCGTGGGATAGGCGAAAGTGACGTTCTTAAACTCGATGTCGCCGTGAAACTCGTGGTACTTTATACACTTAGTACCGGACGTGTCCATTGCGGGTTTCTTATTGATGTACTGAAACAAAAACGATCAAACTTATCGATGGATGATTATTTAATTTATCAACAAAACTAATTTAGAGTTCATTTGGATCTAGCGATTACGTTATGAAAGATCGGTATTCATCTTTGTTTCATACATGACGGAGTTACTGGTGACGTCAGCGACTGATGACGTCACCGAATGGCGCCACGTTGTTTTTACAGATGATTACGTCAAGCCGGAATGTCTTGTGCGACAATAGTCACTCGTATTAACAATAGAAAAGTGGCGGTAGCTTAATCATGAATTCTCTTGAATATCGCCTTAAACAATTGTTTATACGCGTTGGACTTTTTTTTATTGTTAGATGGGTGGAGGAGCTCACAGCCCATCTGGTGTTAAGTGGTTACTGGAGCCCATAGACATCTACAACGTAAATGCGCCACCCAAGTCGAGACATAAGTTCTACGGTCTCAGTATAGTTACAACGCGACCCACTGAGAAGATCGGTAAGCAGCGGCTTGGCTCTGCCCCTGGCATTGCTGAAGTCCATGGGCGACGGTAGCCACTCACCATCCGGTGGGCCGTATGCTCGTCTGACCACAAGGGCAATAAAAAAAACCCTCGAGAGCTGGCACTAAGCACACAGGTCCACTGACCTCGAACACCCGACCGCCGGCGCTGATCCCCTTAACGACGGAGCCGAATAGCAGAGACAGCTGCGCCACCGAGCGCTGCACCGTCTGCGCGTTCACCAGGAACGCCATCACGTCTCCCGCCGACATCTGCCCAGTCGACATCAAATGACCACCAAGGAACATAGTGCCGAGCACCATTCTATAAAACCCAAGAGAAAATCATCATTATTATCATCGTCAATAGATTTTTACTGGTGGTAGGACCTCTTGTGAGTCCGCGCGGGTAGGTACCACCACCCCGCCTATTTCTGCCCTGAAGCAGTAATGCGTTTCGGTTTGAAGGGTGGGGCAGCCGTTGTAACTAGGTGGGTGGCGCATTTACGTTGTATTCTTCGGTATTCGCGAGTCGTAAGCATAACCAAAATTATCATTCCGGCTTAATCTTGCTTTTATAATTTCCGAATTTTCGATTTTACTGGTGGTAGGACCTCTTGTGAGTCCGCACGGGTAGGTACCACCACCCTGCTTATTTCTGCCGTGAAGCAGTAATGCGTTTCGGTTTGAAGGGTGGGGCAGCCGTTGTAACTATACTGAGACCTTAGAACTTATATCTCAAAGTGGGTGGCGCATTTAAGTTGTGGATGTATATGGGCTCCAGTAACCACTTAACAGGAGGTGGGCTGTGAGCTCATCCACCCATCTAAGCAATAAAAAAATAAGAAAGGATTTTGTAAATTTTCAGAAACCATAAATTGATAAAATTTAATCAATTTGTCTATAACAAATACAGACTTGTATGATTTATTATTTTTTTATTTTCTGTGTTTAGTTATACAACAAATAAATGCTTTAAATTTAACAACATATAAGTTTAGGGGCGTCCGCCGCAAGATGTCGTTAGTTTCCATACCAAAAAGTTTTGTCTTAAAGCATCACAGTTTCAGGGCCCTGCATAAAGTGATGGAAACATCTATCTACCGCGGAGTAAGTCTAATGTGCAGTAGTGGTACTTACCCATTCAAGAACAAGTTAGTCCCGGCCTGAAACAATCCGATGCCGAGTCCCAGCTCCATGCTGAGCTGGGCGGCCTCGTCACACTCCTTGGCAAACATCTGCGCCTCGCTGTCTTCGGCGGCGAAGGCTCGAACCGTCCGCATGTTGGAGAGTGCTTCCTCCGCCACTAATGTCGCCTTTTCTATCTAGGATACGAGAGGAACACACAAGATAGGTAGGAGAACTCACGGTCTACCTTGAGTTAAGTTTAAACGAGGCTTGTGGAGAGTATTAAGCGGTAGGCAGCGGCTTGGCTCTGCCTCTGGCATTGCTGAAGTCCATGGGCGGCGGTAACCACTCACTATCAGGCGGATCGTATGATCGTCTGCCTGCAAGGGCAATAAAAAAAAAAAGTTAAGTAGTCATGGGAGCCCATAGGCATGGACAACATAATTGGCGCTCCACTTGTATTGGTCTTACCGTGATGTTATATAGCCTGTAGCCTTCCCCAATAAATGGGCTATCTAACACTTAAATAATTTTTCTAATCGGACCAGTAGTTCCTGAGATTAGCGCGTTCAAACAAACAAACTCTTAAGCTTTATTATATTAGTATAAATATGAGTTCTATAACTCAGATTTTACAGTACAACGACTGCCGCACCCTTCAAACCGAAACGCACTCCTGATTCGTAGCAGAAATAGGCAGGGTGATGGTACCTACCCGAGCGGGCTCACAGGACGCCCTACCACCAATAATAATCAGAATCAATTAGCGCTAGGAACGTTTCATTATTTTTAGTGCACAATATTAACATGTCACATCTAAACCTCAGTTGCGGGGGAGGAGTGAATTACATATAATAATATACTATACTCAATTATAAAAATAAGATCCTTAATAAATAAAATAAGATGAAAATGAGGAGTGGGGGGATTTTCGCTCGGTATTTGTAACTTTACTACAGAAAGATTCGTACGGTCTCTGAAATGCAAACCAATAAATCGAGTTAGGCCGAGACCGCTCTATGTCTAAACATCCTCCGTCACATCTACTAACGAGCCTGAAGATATAATATGGGGTGCTTGCTGGTGGTAGGGTCTAAAATTAGCCTACACTGGCACCCTTCAAACCGAAAGGCATTGCCAGAATTAGGCCAGCGGTAGTCCGTGTGGGACTTAAAAACGCCCTACCACCAGTAAAGGCTGATTGACGATTGATGTGCGCTAATTTATAGGACTATCTAGCCATTCTCCGGTGTAGCCCTTAGTCAACATATACGAAATCAACGCGAATTTGTTGGACGATAAGTAACGATGGTGGATTACCGGTGGTAGGACCTCTTGTGAGTCCGCGCGGGTGGGTACCACCACCCTGCCTATTTCTGCCTTGAAGCAGTAATGCGTTTCGGTTTGAAGGGTGGGCCAGCCGTTATAGCTATACTTGAGACCTTAGAACTTATATCTCAAGGTGGGTGGCCTATTTACGTTGTGGATCTCTATGGGCTCTAGTAACCACTTAACACCAGGTGGGCTGTGAGCTCGTCCACACATCTAAGCAATAAAAAAATGACTTTAGAAGGTACCTGAGTTTGAGCTTCTCTGGACAATTTCCTCAACAGCGAACCAATGAAGGTGCCTCCGATAACAACTGACGGGACGCAGATCATCGTCAGCCCTGTCAAATGTGGGGATATGACTAAGAGGCTCACCGCAGAACCCACCACCTGTAATTATAATCAATCAGTGGTCACTCAACTTGATAGTTAAATGAAATTCTGTTAATACATTAAATACTACTGTATTATTATCAACCCAGAGACGCCCAGTGTTGGCAACAGGCCTACCACAAAGGTCGACACGTGGAACAGTCTTGCTTGGCCTGTATCCACCGGATTCCAATGACCTTCGGAATAGTTGCCGGTCGAGGGAAGCCGAAGAGGCCATCTGTTCTGCAGATGCCCAGCCCGGCCCCAAGCACTTTAATCATATTGTTACGCCGGTAAGAGTAACGCCAGCTATCGCCGAATAGTCGAACGAATATCGAAGGATCTAGCAGCACCTAGAACGATCGAGAAATACAACGCCATCTATTGTCAGATAGCGGAAACTCAATACTAGAAATGTGTGGAATATTCTCGATAATTCTAGGGATGTGGTATCGACTATAAAAGCGCTGCAGGGATGGCAGGCAGTCAGTCAGTAATCGGAACTACTCGAAGCGAAACAGTGAACGGATCACCTGAAGCGAAGCGGAAGAAGCTAATTGAGAGTTTTAATGTGTTTGCTGAGTGTTTTAAGTGTTCCTTTAAGTAATCCTTTAGGCTATGTCGGTAATCATGGTTCTTCAACAAATCTTATTGCTGATTCTATCTTGCTCTTAACTACGAGCATAACTCGATCCATTGCTTGTCCACGTCTTATGGTCAAGACAATTGTATTAGTAAAAATAAATAAAAATTTCGAAATTCCATTACATTTCTACATGTTCTTGCCATATCATGGACATATATCACATCATATTATGGGCAGTTTTGTATTGTTGAAAATGATTATCTAAATTGTAATAGTTCTGTGTTCAACTGAAGCCAAGCAAAACCACATTTTTTAAAAGTAAGCAAAAAGATTAACTATGCTCTTACAGCATTCGGCTGACTATGATTAATATACAGAAACACAGGAATGTCAGACTTTACATATATCTAATAGTGTCAAATTTAATTTGTTGCTACAAAAATACTAACCTGTGTAATAGCTCTAAGACCTCCCGATATGGTCTGTTTGAAAGAGCTTTTGAAGTCTTGTACGTCCACTGTTAACCTGAAATATTTTTAATAAGTTTCAAATAAACATCATTATGATTAAATTCAATTTCCGATTACTTGAAAACTACACCATTAAACAATAAAATTTGAAAAGAGAGTATATATATATTTTTTTTATTGCTTAGATGGGTGGACGAGCTCACAGCCCACCTGGTGTTAAGTGGTTGCTGGAGCCCATAGACATCTACAATGTAAATGCGCCACCCACCTTGAGATATAAGTTCTAAGGTCTCAGTATAGCTACAACGGCTGCCCCACCCTTCAAACCGAAACGCATTACTGCTTTACGGCAGAAATAGGCGGGACGGTGGTACCTACCCGTGCGGTCTCACAAGAGGTCCTACCACCAGTGAGAATTTTAAAACAAAACAGTTTCAAGTTTTTTTTCTATTTTGCATTTGAAAGACATTAGCCACTGGACCTTCCAGTACGTGAGTTCCCTAAGGATTGTTCAATATAGTGCAGAGGTCAGCAACCTTTTCAGTCGAAAGAGAATTTAAAGTTTTGAAAGAGCCATACTTTTTTTTTGCCAACAATAAATAGTACTTGCAGGAATAAAGTTTTTTCATAAAAAAATTATCTATTTATTCATATGTATGTTTTTTCACAACAAATTAGACAAAATATGTTAATATGTATGTATCATTAGATAATTACTTATTATTTAAAGAAAAAATAAATGTGCAGTGAAAAACGAGTATAAGTAGCTGAGAGACAAAAATGGTGTCTAATCCTCCTTAATCGATTCAGAATGACTTTTTAATGTTTTCTTTTTAAAGAGGTAGCAATTTAATGTTTATAATCATCTATAACTTCATAATGAACATAAAATCTCTTACCTATTAACTAATTCCCCAGTTCTTTCTTTATCAAAAAATTCTATATCCTGTCTTAGAATAGATACAAATAGGTCTTGTTTCATTTGAGTGGCCACTTTTTCTCCCACTTGTGACAGCAAGTGAATGTAGAAAAACGTAAAGGCTGCCTGTAATGAAAAAAATAACTATAACAGTAACCACAAGAGAATAATTTATTTGTTCAAATATTATATAAACTGTAGTAGGTAGAGGGGGAAGAGGTCGATTGAAGAAGACATGGATGGAGTGTGTGAATGAGAATATGAGAGAGATAGGAGTGAGTGTTGAGATGACGGCTGATAGAAGAGAATAGAAGACAAAAATTAGCTGTACCGACCCCACCTAGTGGGATAAGGTGGAGAAAAAGAAGAAGATTATATAAACTATATACATATATTTACACTTATGTATTTATGTTGTGTATATGTGTGTGTGTTTACTGCTTTTATTGAAATCTGTATTTATATTTATTACATTATATTTGTAATTTTTTGTGTGTTTATATTTCACTATATCTACCATTATTTAGTCTGCAGTATCTTTGGTTGACTGGTAGAGAATGCAATTAGGCATTAAAACACCAATGTGGATAAATAGCATAAAGTGTAATAAATAATTAAAATATTATTGTAAAATAAAGTCTAGACAGAACTGATTAGGTCATGTCTATGGCCAACAGCAAATCCTGACTGCAGCCTCCTGCAGTAATTCATTTCAACCGTCTTTTAATAGTTATACTGAATTCATCACTTATTATATCAACGCTTCAAAAGCAAACGTGACTAAGGGACAATAACTGCTTTGTAACGATAGCCAATAACCATATTCGATGCGCAAAAAAATATATTTCTAGGTCTATTAAAATCATTTCAACCCTACAGCTAGATTCGTTAAAATAAAAAAAAAATCAGGTATTTCAACTTTAAATTAGTCTACTGTACTACAGGAAGATTGCCAACCAGGTGGACGGACATTATCAAGGAGGCCACAAACACCAGCGTCCCGGGCGCCATTAAGCAGGCCGAATGCAGGCAGCATTGGAGGAAGCTGGTGCAAAAACTGGACCAAGGTGGTCACGACCCTCAGTAATGAGGAAACGACAGAGAAGAAGAAGAAGACTGTAAAATTCATGCATTGTCGCTTAGTCACGTTTGCCTTTCAAGCATCAATATGTAAAATATGTAATTTTTAGTAATTATATAATACTTTTGTAACTCAGTCAGTATAATTTTAGTTCTATTTATATTGAATCAAAAAAATTAGTAAATAAGATACTAATAATCTTTTTAGACAATCTTTATCTTTTCAGTCCCTCTACATTTATAATAGAAATTAAAGTATCACCTGTCCAACATACAGTGAAATCAATTTAAATGCCGGCATCTTGATCTCGTCAATGAAATCAGCAGCCGGATTATTCCTTATTCCTGCTAGAACATTCACGATGACACCGAGCATAGCTGGGATGTACACATTTAGGAATGCCACAGCTAACGCAGACTAAAAGCAAAAAAAGAAAAACATGACACAAAATTCACCAGCAAAATAAAAAAACCTTGATAGTTATTTTTCAAATGTTTTACTATGATTCTTTTTATCTGCAACTTCTTGTTACTTTTTGATTTCTCTTAATTTTTTATTGCTTTAATGGGTTGACAATGTTACAGCCAACCTGGTATTAAGTGATTACAAAGCCCATTTACATCAATACCATCACCTTGAGTTCTAGGGTCTCAGTTTTATAGTAGAAAGGGTCTTCATTCTGACCCACACTTCATACGCATTACTGCTTCACAAAGTAGGTGGCTTGTGGTAACTTTTTTTTTAACGCTGGGGATTCCATTTATGGTTCCCCGGTCAGGAGGGGTATGGTACCTACCCAGGCAGGCTTACAAAACACCCTATCAACAGTGAATATTTTGGATTACTAAGGGCATTTTAAACTATACTTACACCAACAGCAGCTATAAGGAGCCATTTATGAGGTTTTAAATAGTTCAATAATTTTTCCCAATCAAATTTAGCAGTATCCTCTTGGAAGTTCGGCCTTCTCTGTATTACTCTCGAAGTCTGAACTGCTTTACAAAATACTGGACTCCTATATAGAAAATACCGAGCGCCAATAGCTAAACTAACTCCTGTACACAATTTCCATGGACTGCAAGGCAATGATTCTCCAGACTTTGAACTTTTTCCACGAGTCTTTAACTGTGATATATATCGATTTAAAGCGTCAGATGGCTTGTTTTTTACTATATTAGTAAAGTATTTATTACTTTTTGAAGCCAGGAACCTGAAAACATGTATTAAATATAACTTTTATGAGATAAATACACAGATAATAGAAAATACTCATATTAATTTGCTCTGTACCTTTGTCTTGTGAGACAACATAAGTGATTCTGTAACATATACCACATTTTATAAAACTATTTGATATTTCTTAGCCTATAATGAATTAATAATACATGATTAGGTTTTATTTTAAATAAATTAAATTAATAAAAGATCTTGATCTTAGTTCAAAAATACATGTCAAACGTGTTACGATCAAATGTCAAACGATGACATAATTGGTTGATTTCGTTTAGAAATATATACAAAATTTTAAATCAACAAGCGTTTATAAATCTAATTATTTTCTGAAATTGTTCATAGAATTGTTTGTTAAAAATAAATTAAAGGCATTGGAACTAATAGGAAAAAAATTATCAAACGGTTACCGGAGCCTACAGAATTAAAATGTGGGTGCCATGTGATTGAAATCTTAATTGCATTTAAATGACAAAAAAAGTAGTTTGTATATTTCAAAATAAATAAATATACTTTTCTGGTGTTAGCCCTCATTATCCATAAAATATAAAGATCCGTTTAACGATATCATTTTATTTTTAATTTATTGCTTACTTGAATTAACGATCTCGTGTCCCCTAGTGCTCAATACTTAGCCTATAAATATTATAACGTGACAGTGAATGCCACCGAATACCGAATAGTGGATCCTTGAAACATAAAGTTACAGAATTAATTTGTTTAACAGCTACCTAGCTCTTCAAATGAATGATTCGCATTAGAAATTCGCATTAGAAATATAGTAGTATAGTACCTATGAATACCATAATGGGCTTTACGCGTACTACCAGTACTAATCTATAAATATTGCGAGTTTATTATTTATTACGTCATTTTGTCTATAATCGTGGAAGTCGTTAGTGAACACAGTTTAATCTTACTTAAATAATACCTACCTTAATAATATTTCCACTTTGTGGTGATAGGTATCAAAGCCGGTTAATTGAGCACAGGTGGTACTTTTTTATTGCATATGTGAGACGAGCTCACGGCCCACCTGATGTTTTTTTTTTTTTCATTCTTTATTGGAACCATACACCTATTAGGTTAAGGCGGCTGATGTTAAGTGGTAAAATAAAATGTAATGTAACTGTTACTGGTCGTAGGACCTCTTGTGAGTCCACGCGGGTAGGTATCACCGCCCTGCTTATTTCTGCCGTGAAGCTGTAATGCGTTTCGGTTTGAAGGGTGGGGCAGCCGTTGTAACTATACTGAGACCTTACAACTTATATCTCAAGGTGAGTGGCGCATTTACATTGTAAATGTCTATGGGCTCCAGTAACCACTTAACACCAGGTGGACTGTGAGCTCGTCCACCCATCTAAGCAATAAAAAACTTACCTTGAGATATGAATTCTAAGGTCTCAGTTTAGTACAACGGCTGCCCCACCGTTCAAATCGAAATGCATTACTGCTTCACGGCAGTAATAAGCAGAGTGGTGGTACCTACCCGTACGGACTCACTATAGGTCCTACCGCCAGTAAAAACCTTTGTACTTGTAAAGTATGTGCTTCTTTTGGTTTTGATATTTTAAAAATATATGATTAACTATAATAAAATTGGAAAATCAACGGAAAATTTTTCACTCATTTGAACGTTAATAACAGCAAAGAAAATGTAGTAACTGCACCCTTTCTAAATGTTCTAATTTATGAGCATGTGGTTTGGTTATGAGATACTTACATATATGACCCGATATGCCAATGTTGCACGCTACAAGCTCTTTATAGCTCTATATTATCAGGCCCCAATTATTTGGGAAACGGGTTTCTTCTTTATTTTTATTTAGTTTCGTTTATGCTAAAATAATATTAGGTATGTTAAACCTGTTTCAAATTATGTAATCCTGTTTATCATCGTCGTGTCGTACGCAATCATATGCAATTTTAACGCAAAGGTCCCAGGTTTTGACATAAAAGCTCAGAATTAAGCATTAATATTTAAAAAAAATCTAATCTTAAAAAAAAGACAATATGCCCGCTGAGTTTCTTGCCAGTTCTCAGGACGAAGGTTAGTTTTTGTGAATTGGCGGTAGTTCTTTTTGACGTTCAACATATATGTACTTTCATTTATGTTGAATAAATTTTTTTGATTTGATTTGATTACAGTCACAATCTCAGTTAGCTGTTATCCATAATTCAGTACTTTTTTGGGACATAACGATAATCATTGTGCTCAAAGTTGATAGCGCGTCACTTATCTGAGCTATCTGTTTAGGCTGCTCGAAATATGATCGCTAGATACTTTGGCCTTTTTTAGGGTCTTAGATGTTCTTTCCTTTTGCCTGCACTAGCCCAGAGAGGGTCTTAGGCTGGGTAATTTTTTTATTTTATTTAATATGTACACATAACTGGATAAAATCTACACTCATTCAACTTAAATAAAAAAAACGAGTACACTATTGAATTCACCCTTCTGGGTGTGAGTGCAACTTGCATATGGTCAGCATATGGTCAGTTGTAAAGTCGTCAGAGTCTGACTTTATTTAATTATATATTTATTAAATCTCCATCGAAGATCAGTACCCTGTTGAAACAAACCTACTAAACGTGATGCACAAACATTCCTTCTTCCTTGCAGGATCTACAATCTGCAATCTGCAAATTGGGTCATCAACCAAGGTCACTTTACAAGGTGTTACATAGCACTTTGTAATGCCAAAGGAATGTGCAGGTTAGCTCACGTCTGTAAATTTCTTGTTATAGATAATCGCTACTGAGTACATACTTTATAGGTAGGTACATACTTACTTCTCCGTTATCCAACGTAAATGCTTATAAATGAAAAATAATAGTTAGCAAGAAACATCCAGTCTCCTTTGTTTTAAATTTTAAAGCGATTTATTTCGTTCTAAACAGAATCTGACAGATGTTCAAGTGGCGGGAACGCAGTTGAACGTACCCTGTTTTGGCGCCAATAAAACCTATTGTTTATCTGAAGTGGCGCGTTTAAATCCCCATTATTTGTACACTGCTTTTTATTCAATTTGATACGGTTTTTTGCGTATAGTTAAACGTGTTATGGAATTTTTTAAGTTTTATTTTGACAGTATTTTTGTAAATTCATTAAACTTTGGACTGGTTAACTTAAATTGTAGGAGGAATTTGTAGAAAGCCGCCGAAATTCAAAATTTATTTGAAATGTATCAAGGCCTACCAATTTGACTCGAAATAAAATTAATGTTTATGCCGGAATAGAAGAAATTTAACTGTGACCTAAATCGCACTAGCTCGAAGCTTATCAAAAAGCGCTCAAGAAAATTTGGCTGAAAATTATTCCTGTGCCATAGGAAATTATAAAAAAGTAGTATTCATTATAAAAAACCTGGTATTAAAACTACTTTTAACATACATATTTCATATCAATTTTCATATTATTTTTGATGTTTCAAATATCATAACTTTACGGTCATTGCGGCCACGGACGAGTTCATTTATGTGATCGATTAATATAATTACTTGAATGATTGTTCACAATCAAAACGTTCGCCAGCTTACTCCCATTCTAATTGTTGGGGGATATAATAATTGTCCTAATTCCCACAGTGACCGCAGCAAAATTTTGAAACCTCAAAATTTTATACCATAAATCTTCCTACTCATAAGTTAGCCAGGGTAAATTACCCTTTAATCCTAGTCGACATTTCCTTGTTATTAATTTTATAGGTACGTGACCAATTAAATATTAAAATCGACTTGTACTATTTCTAAATTGATGGGAACAAGTAAATAATGCGAATAAATATATTCATTTCATAAAAGGACACAAGTATCTTTTTTGGTGGTACGACCTCTTGTGAGTCCGCACGGATAACACCACCCTGCCTCTTTCTGCCGTGAAGCAGTAATGCGTTTCGGTTTGAAGGCTTGGGCAGCCGTTTTAACCATACTGAGACCTTAGAACTTATATCTCAAAGTGGATGGGACATTTACGTTGTAGATGTCTATGGGCTCCAGTAATCACTTAACACCAGGTGGGCTGTGAGCTCGTCCACCCATCTAAGCAAAAAAAAGGATATGTTTGTGATTAGGTAGAATACTACAACAGTTCAACGCAACAAACATGCATTTTGATTTGAAGGATGGGATATACATTACGTGGGATATCTTTATGTCTTTCCATTAGATAGGTCAAAGAATCTGTAAACGTAATGAGAGTCTATCGACGGAATTATCATCCCGTTAAATTTGGTCACGTCATGCCCCTCTCTATTCGTTAAATTTCGTAGTACGACCGCGTGCATATTTCGTTTGTCAAAACTCATAAATTACGGTATTAAGAGATAAAGGGACATTAATATAATATGACGCTTCTATATTTTATTGTCCTTTGATGGTTATTCATGTTTCTGATATTGATTTCGGGTGGTCGATTCCGTATTGAATTTGTTTGTTGGATTTAGTCGCACATAAATTTATTCCATTTAAATTGTGTTCTCTTTGTTTTGAGTATTGCGACATAGTACACATAAATTATTTATATATAGAAACTGCAGTACGAATATTCCTTACTGATGCTTAGCGAGTGTTATAGTTTTGGCAGTAGGCACCAATATTTTTTTTAACAGAACTGTCATTTCATTTCTCTGAAACGGGCAGTTTTAGTATGTGTTATGGAGGGTAGAGGTAAGGAGAACCGTCTCATATGGGAGAAACTTGAAAAAGTGTCCCACTTTCAACACTAAATAACAGTTCAAAAATCCTCCAGAAAGGCGGTAGCATAGGCACAGGGTATGATATGAATTGAGCAGTTGTTAACTGATTGTAGTATACTGAGTTAGGAAATTTAATATATTTAATGACTAGAGTGACAGTGTAATATTCAAAACCTCACATGTTTACGTAGTCCAAACTAATTTCGTTAATATAACCTAAAATTATTGCTGTGGTAAAACGTGGAGACATCGATTGCATTTTCTTATCAGCTTTAAATAAAATACTTTTTGTGATTTTGTAGTGCTTACAGTTCATTCGTCCTTTTTTATTTCCCTATCTTAGTTAGCAGATTTTAACGCACACTTTTTCCCAACAAAGACGGTTCTCCTTACATCTACCCTCCATAGTATATGTACACACGTCCTTACGGATCCATTAGATCCAATAACCTTTGCATTAGATGCCTTCAGCTCTAATACTAGGAGCAGGCTTAGGGACCCCGGTAACCGTACTCGTCGAACTCGACAAAGAGGTCGACGTGCAACCTAACCCATGCATCAGCCCGCTGAGTTTCTCGCCGGATCTTCTCAGCGGGTCGCGATTCCGATCCGGTAGTAGATTCATTTGCGAAGCAGCTACTCTTGAGTTGTTAGGTCTCCTTCGGAGGCGCTCGGGCAGTTGTTAGCAAATCCCGCTCCTCTTGGCTGAGCCTTTGCTCGCCCACCTGTCCTGGTGAAACTGGAAAGGCCTTCGGGCCACCAGTAAACTTTCAATCATAAAATATATATATATATATATATATATATATATATATGTACAATTGATAGCGAATGACAATTAAAAATGTTAACCGTATAAAAAAATACAATTTTCTATATATTATTACGTATAAAATAAATAATACAGCGATTGTCTCCCTTCACGCCTTTCATCTAATGAAATAATTATTCACAATACTTCGAGCAATCCAGTGATAGTAGGAATAAAACATAATCCTATTACTAGGATACTTGTCGTGTGCAAGTGTTTAATGAAACGGATTTACATTGATTCGATTTTTGGGTTAAACTTTTTGTGGGGCGCTAAAATGTTGCTCCGAGTTGACTTTTATTTTGTTTTATTGTAGTACTACTTAAGATGGATACACGACCTCGCGACCTACTCAATGTTAAAAGTTGCTGAAGTCAAAAAACATGCCGCCCAATTTGAAACAGAGTTGTAACTTACATAGTATTGTATAACGGCTATTCTCCGCTTCAAACCAGAACGCACGAACGTTTTTTGCTAAAAATAGACAAAATGATTAGGTATACTAAATTATGCAAAATACGAAAGTGAAGGCAATTGTGGACAGGACAACTACTACGGATACCTACAATCTCAAAATGTCAGAACGACATTGTCGATATTGGTTATTTAAAGCCAAAGCAGCATTTTACCGCCGCCAGTGTCATCGCATCTGCTAATGACCACCCGCGCTCCTGAACCACGCACCCATTTTATTTGACTTTTATGTTTGTACCATTACATTTACGAGCGAGTGGGATATTTGTAACACTTATTTCTGGGGTGTTAAAGTTGAAAATCCAATCATGTATGGAAAATGAATAAGTTAGTAGACGTTGGGTATTCGTTGTTGCCGACAGATGGCGTAAGTAAGGATAATACCGCAATGGAGTGATTGGTTATGAAATAAATCGAAGGATCAAGTATTTTATGAGTTAAATTATTGTTTGTTTGCACGTTACGAGGAAGGCATGCGGAGGTCGGGCAATTTATTTGTTTTTAGATACTTTTGAAAATCACCACTGGTAGAAAAGGTATCAAACACTGTTATTGTGAAATAAAATTATTTGTTGTAGAAAATGAACAATTAATTGGAAAATATTAGTAACAGGAAAAAAAGGCAGAGTTTGACCATCCACAGAATTTTGCTATCGTTTTTTTTTTTTAGTTACCCGGTAGCCAGACGATCATACGCCCCACCTGATGGTTAATGGTTATCGTCACCCATGGACTTAAGAAATGCCAGGGGCAGAGCCAAGCCGCTGCCTACCGCTTAATACAAAAATGTGGCAAAACAGACCTCTGGAAACGCACTGTGGATGACCGCAGTGGCTCCAAGTAGTATGGATGAACTCTGCTCCGGTGGCGGGCGGTGCGATGGTAAAAACGAGATGATATTATCTCGAATAATTCCTCAGAGCATCGGGTTCTTTACTAAGTTTCTTTTCTAAGTATTAGTGCTGTCACAATCTTACTATACCTTCACAGACCAAAGGATGTGGGTCTGAGAAACGCGCTACCCGACATCGGGCACTTAGACAATATTCGATCGGTTTTCTGAACTGGCTACATTTTGGCGGTAAGGCATCCTGTGACCCCCACAAGTACCACCACCCTGGCCATTTCTGTCGCATAACGCGTTTCGATTTGAATAGTGGAAGATATAAAATTGAAACATAGACTTCAAGGTGGGTGGCGGCACACATTGACATTTATGGGATTCCGTCATCTGGCGACAGGACCTCTTGTGAGTCCGCACGGGTAGGTACCACCACCCCGCCTATTACTGCCGTGAAGCAATAATGCGTTTCGGTTTGAAGGGTGGGGCAGCCGCTGTAACTATACTGAGACCTTAGAACTTATATCTCAAGGTGGGTGGCGCATTTACGTTGTAAATGTCTGTGAGCTCCAGTAACCTCTTAACACCAGGTGGGCTGTGAGCTCGTCCAACCAGCTAAGAAAGAAAAAAAAAAAAAAAAAAAAAAAAATGCTAGTGGCATACAAACTCGCTCATAAACTTTTAAATATAAAAAAATAGATAGTACATAAAACTGTTGAAACAATACAAAAGCCTGTAAAACAAACGCGAGATTCATCCGAAGAATATTATTATCTTTTTTTGTTGTTTTCATAATCAGATAATCAGCGTATAATTAATTTTTTTATTAATCTAATATACGTCCGTCACGGCAGTAATCTGACAGAATCACGACAAACAGATGACGGCAATGTAAATATTTAGACTAGTTTAAGCATCCGACGTCTTTCTTCTTGGGATTATGAGATTTTAACTGTGTGAAACTCGGCCATATGGCTGTGTACTTGAATAGAGTAACATCTTTTTGTGGCTTTCTTATAATGAAAAATGTATGTCAGGCGGGCCGTGAGTTCTCCGTTTATCAATTAACCCAATAAGGAGGCCAGTTTTTAAATCTCTACATTACAATATCGTTTATTTTAACTGTACAAGATAAACGTACTAAATTAACTTGGTTTTGTATTGCTTAGAAGCGTTAACGGGCTCATAGTCGACCTGGCGTTGAGGTACTGAAACCCATAGACATCCGCAACGTATATGCCACCACGCACCTTGAGACATGCACGCATTACTGCTTCACGGCAGAAATAGGTGAGTTGATGGCACGTAGCCGTGTGGTCTCACAAGATGCTCCTACTACCAGTAATTACGCAAATCACAAACTTTACGGCTTTGATTTTTTAACACACGATATTATCACTTCCTCGTGGATCATCTTTCTCATCCACTAACATTTCCAATTACTGCAACTAATACTCATCATTCACAGTAACTCAAGCTATTTCTGTATCTAATTCCTTGAGCATTGGTAGCAAGGTTGAGACCTTACGTACCTATTATTATTCTGTTTAATTCTGTCGGCAATCAACCATACGCTTCGATAACGCGACAATGAGTGGAATAACAGTGATTTAATACAAGTTATATTTCGGATACCCATAGACACTGAGTTTCTCGCCGGATCTTATCTCAGTGGGTCGCGATTCCGATCCGGTGGTTGATTCTGCGAAGCACACTTACACTATTTTTAATTCAAATTTATTTTGTATTTCTTAGTTGGATTTTCTATAAAAGCCTATTTTGTTAGTTTTTTTAAACTATTATTTGAGTCGTCTATTATCAAAGGTGGCAATCTGTGCATTTGGACAAAAATTTTTTATTGATATGTCAATATAGATTGATTTGAATATAATCGTCTCCTTCAAAGGATACGGTTCAAAACCTGCATTAAATAAAGGTTAATAGTTAACCTGTTATTTATCTAAGATGTCGTTCTGAAGAGTTTTGTAACTGCCGATGAAATACAAAGTCAATAATTCGTTTTTCTGATTTACCAATCATTGTCCAAAAGTCAGATTGCCGCCTTTGATAATAGTCGACTCATTTATTTATATGATGCAATAAAGATACTCGACGTGCTTATGAAATGTAATGGCGTAATACTGTTTACTTGTGGTCTTATTGCATGAGGTATTTCACCGCTTAGCCAACGAATACTCTTCATTATTTACGCCCAAACTTAGCTGGACATTTCTGGGTCTTTTGATCCAGGTTAGACGATACCATAATTTGAGGGACAATTAACGCGGCCTTTCATCTTTCACCTTTGTGGGCCCATTGCGTCCTATTTAACTTAAGCGTTTAATAGAGAGTAACGTCAAAGAAAAATGTACTTGCAAACAATTACACCTATGTATGTGTAAGTATGGGGCACTCGAGTGGAGCTGACTCAGAATAGGGATGAGCGGCCGCTTCTTTCAAACGTCGATAGATTCAAGGATGATCATAATAAAGTTTGACAAATTATTTTACTTTTGTTTCCTTCTTATTTTAATCACATACAGTAATAATACTCGACCACTATGTGACTACCGTTGAAAAATAAAATACGCTAGTTTATGGAATCGACGCCAACGCCATCTAGCGTAACATCATCGCACTATAAACTTTACTTGAAATTACAAATACGTAAAAAATTACAACTTAATCGCATGCAAATAAACAATCGCCTTATAAATCACTTTTCGACATTTCAAATAGACAGTTGAGACAGTCCACATCAGAACGTATGTCTGGCAAATAGTGTTCTCCGCAGCTTTTACTCTTTCTTCTTCGTTCGAAGAGAACAGTGACCCCTGCTTGGAATGATTAAAAGCACCGAGAGTGGATCAGCAGGATTCGACAGGACATGCTTAGGGTGACGGCAGCTTTGCGTTGCTTCATCGACAGTATTAAACACATATTTAGAAGCGCCCCCATAAGAGGATTATCGTGTCGCGCTAATTATTCGAAGAAGCGTTCTGACGCAGTCTTAAAATAATTGCGTATCGATTCTAATTGGAGATCGTCGTGAAGATTAACATTTCTCACATACCACGGTGCTCCGTCGGCTATCCCGCAGAAACGGGATTGATTTAGCAACAAATGGGCCGCGAGCTCGTTTGGACTTCAACAACTATTTAATACCAGGTAATCTCGTTTGTCTTTCTATCCTGGTTTGAGCCGGGTAAATCTAGCAGCGAATTTAAAACATAATTTGAAGGGATACCCTGGTTTTTAATTCTTTTTTTGCATTCAAATTTTCAATTTAAACATTAATATCTAACCTAACCTAACTTAATAAAAATCAGGATGGAAAAAATTTAAAGTATTGTTATTTGTAATTTTTTTAGTATGTAATATCGATAGCTCTTTAAATATTCTTCTAGGCCATCACTAGAAGACCGCGCCCGACGCTTGGCCTTTGTGGAACCTCTCCAATATTCGCTTTGTTACACTGAAAAATGTTCCCTAGCCCACAGCGTACTCTGCCCTCTTAAACAATTATCTATATTTATAAAATATTTATGTAGAAATTCTTTGAAGATGCGAATATCTTTTGTGAAAAACGAAATCTTTGAGTTAGTATAGAGAGCTTTTTGCGATAAAAATTAACATCAATTCCTTATGCCCTTAACGTTAATTTTCTTTATAATAATTTTATCTTTAATTATTTCAAAAAACTCTTATGTTAAAATTCTGCGCGATTGGTTGGAAAGGTGTATTTTTATAATAAATAAATAAATATTTGGCTCTTAAAAATTTTGTGTGACGTAAATACCTACCTCAGTTTTTTTTTTCAACCTCAATTATTTTGTTGATTTGCTCGATAACACAACAAGTTGACCCCAACATGCCACTTGACAATAACTTGACCAGCAGAGCGAGCTGATTTTTGTTTTGACTTTGATCTGGATAACCAACTTCAAGATCACCCACTGGGTCAATCTGGACGTTACCTGAAAATTTCATCGAAATCGGTCCTGTAGCTTCGGAGTCTATAAGAGATATACGCACTTACGCTTTTATTTTTAACTAGCGACCCGCCCTCGCTTCGCTTCGGAAACATTAAATTTTATTATTGATAGCGGAGTCTCGCAATGCTACCCGCGATTATTGTCGTAGCGCAGGTAGCGCCGCGGGGCGAAGCTAGTCTAAAAAGGTAGCCTAATTTTCTCCTTATATCATCAGCTACCTATAAGTGAAAGTCTCGTCAAAATCGGTCCAGCCGTTCCAGAGATTAGCCGGAACAAACAGACAGACAGACAAAAATTGTAAAAAATGTTATTTTGGTGTATGTACCGTATATACATAATATAGGTATATTCATATGCGTGTAATAAAAAGCGGTTGTTTCAATATTACAAACAGACACTCCAATTTTATTTATATGTATAGATACCAATGCACCAGGCGTCTTATCCTTAACACGCTGACTGCCATATAGGTCACCGGTGACCTACCCAGCGCACTCAAGCAATTATGTCGATATCTCACCTAAAGGAGAAACCCCATTTTGGGCCTAAGCGTTACACGAATGGGATATGTACCAAAAAATTCGTCTATTTTGCTTGATTAACCTATTGAAATCTTAGCTTCATTGACAATCTATGTAAACATCTGCAACACTTATTTCAATATACGTAACTAACTCCACAAACGTGCGGATTAGAATTAGAGCATCCATAAAATAGGATCGATTTAGTGGAAATCGAGTGTAAAAAATAATTAATACTCTTTTGCTTTAGGATAAATGACTGTTTTTACAGGTATTTTAATCAATGTAAATAGAGTATGGCCATCGAATCGTGACACAACTACTTACAATAGCGGCAATTCAAAATATCTACAACTGACAACATTAAATATAGCATGAAAGGGTAGTTTTGCATTTTTATATTAATGTGACTATGACATAGAAAAATACAAATGTATCAAATCGTGTTATGTTATCTTTAATGTTGCCAACTGAAGATATTTTGGATTGCCGCTATTTAGTTGTGCCATGATTCGACGGCCAGACTGTAAACTTAATCTCATTGAATAACGTAACGTAAAGCACCAAAATCTACTAACAAAAATCATTAAAAGAAATAAATAACTGTGCCATTTAGTTATGACACGAAATCATGTCGGCAACTGCGGCAATTCAAAATATTTTCAACTGGCAATCTTAAATATAACATGAAAAAGTCGATTTGGTACTTTGAGTTTTTCTATGGTGTAGTTACATTAATAATTTTACTGGTGGTAGGATCTCTTGTGAGTCCGCACCTCCCGCCCGCCTATTTTTTCCTTAAAGCAGTAATGCGTTTTGGTTTGAAGGGCGGGGCAGCCGTTGTAACTATACTGAGACCTTAGAACTTATATCTCAAGGTGGGTGCCGCATTTACGTCGTAGATGTCTATGGGCTCTAGTAACCACTTAACATCAGGTGGGCTGTGAGCTCGTCGATGGGTATCTAAGCAATAAATAATAAAAATAAAAAAGGCATAAAATAAAATGAAATGAAATGTGATGAGATAATATGGGAGCACGTAATGATTTATATTTTATATAAAAAAGTTATCATATAAATATAGTTTTTCATATAAAATAGTTTTCATTAAAATTAAAATAAGACTGACCTAAAGGTCGTAGTTACCAGGTCAAAAAATCCCTTAAAAAAAACATTTCGTGCGCAGCGCGTATCGCATTACGTTGTTTTTAATTTTTGGCTTTCGTTCGTTTTCGTAAACAACCTAACACGCGATTTCTCGTAACAGGTTCCATTTTTATTTTAAAGCAACCTGTTGCTGCAACAGGTTTCGTAAAAAATTACTCATCTTTAGTAGGAAACAGCCTCAAAAATATCGTTTTTATTAAAATATCTCGAACAATAAACATAACCTAAAATGTAAGCCTTGTCTGATTTTACCAATTTGGCCATTGCTGGGAGACCTGAAAATTGGGCTCATGAAACCTTCTTAGGTATTGTAACTTATGCCCAAATTCTAGCACTGTAACGCCAGGCCCAAGTTTATATGGATTTCGGGTTTGTCCTTTCTTCCTAAAGCGCCGGAATATCTAATAGACTCTGAGAAAGACGACTCCGAGGGTGGGTACTGAGAAGGAATCTATTTCTAAGAGACTGATTAAACATACATTAAATACAAAAAAAGGCAAAGTTAGGCAATCCAGGCGCTTAGTAACAAATCGACATAATTACTTCAGTACGCCGCGTAGTGCACCGGTGGCCTACGTAGCAATCAACGTCTTAAGCTTTAAGACACGATGACTTCAATAGAGATCTTGCATTACAGATATCCATGAATTGAACTACTAATTCTCCTCATCTGGTATCCATTTACTTTTGAAAACGTAAAGCACGTTGAAGCTTCGGAAATTAGATTAAAAAAAAGATGTGTGGTGTCGTGGGATACCCGATAGGAACGTAGTTCCTTATTATAAAAATATAAAATTTAAGTTCTAATCAAGGTATAAAGAAAATAATTATCCGGGTATACATTTTTTATTATGATTCTTTTATTGATAAAAAAAAACTACTTTACAAAGCTATCAACTTTATTTTATTCACAATGATTATAAAAAATATATATATTTTTGAAATGATTTATCAAAAATGTATAAAATAATAATATTTTTTATACCTTATTACAAAGATAAGTCGTACACTGTGTGCATTACTAATAAAAATCTTACGTTACGGACGTTTTTTCCCGGTTAGGGTACCCCTCCGCATCATCCCATAAAGAACTGCGTTCCAAAAATTTGTTTTATAAGCACGATTTTAATTGCAGACCTTTTTGGATTTTCTTGAATCTCAATCGTAATATTTGAAAATAGTTTTATCTTCCGTGACCACATGAACTGCGAATTATTTAAAAAATCGGAAAGTGTTCACCAAAAACTAATAACTAAATTAAGGGAATTAAAATACTCAAAACCAAAACGAACTAACTTCATAAATATATTTATTAAGTTAGGTCGTTTTCCAAACTCGCAGCAGCATTTTTTCCACGAAAGCAATCTTCGGTGTACCTAATGAATTTATAGGGTAAATGGAAAAGGGAAATCGTTCGCAGTCCACTGTCGTCCATTCTGAAGATAAATGTAATACTTTGGAATTTTTTATAGGATATAAGGTATTTATATTTAACTAGTGGTCCTGCAGTAGTCGACTATTCGACTATAATTAATTTAAATTATAAGTTTGAACATTATTATGGATCTATTGTCAAAGATTATTATACTTCTATAATCTCAGATTTCAACTACACTATAGACAAATAAATATAATGATAAACAATTCCTATTAACCTATTCTCAATTTCACCACAGACTTGAAGCAATAACAAAAGTTTGACAATAAACAAAAAGTATTTAAATATATATGAGTGTATATGTCAAATACCGTCAGTGTGCCGTATCTCGCTGACGGGACACCAGCCGATCGTCATCGCATCCGTTTATCTCCCCCCGGACAAGCCCCTTCTGAGCAGTGACATCGAGTCACTGTTCGGCATGGGAGACTCCGTCATCCTGGCAGGCGATTTAAATTGCCACCACACTAGGTGGAACTGCCACAGTTCAAACATAAACGGTAGGCGTCTCGACGCGTTTATAGACGACCTTACCTTTGAAGTAGTCGGTCCCCCAACTCCAACATGCTATCCGTATAACATCGCGCTCCGTCCGAACACTATAGACCTGGCACTGCTGAGGAACGTAACTCTGCGCTTGCGTTCCATCGAAGCAATGTCAGAGCTCGACTCAGACCACCGACCTGTCGTTATGCAGCTCGGTCGCCCCCACAACCCAGTCACAGCTACGAGGACCATGGTGGACTGGAAGAAGCTGTGCAAATGCTTAGCCGATGCCGCTCCACCAATCCTCCCCTGCGGCCCGGATTCAACTCCATCCCCCGAGGACACAGTCGAATCCATAAACATCATCACGGATCACATCTCTTCCGCGATCATAAGATCCTCAAAAGAAGTCGATGTGGAGGATAGCTTCCACCGCATCAGACTGTCCCCAGAACTTAGGAACCTCCTAAGAGTTAGAAACGCGGCAATCCGGGCCTACGATCAACTTCCCACGCACTCAAACCGGATTCGGATGCGTCGTCTACAGCGGGATGTTAAATCTCGCCTAAGCGACGCCCGAAATGAGAATTGGGATAGTTACTTAGAAGGACTCGCGCCCTCTCATCAAGCATACTGGCGACTAGCAAGGACTCTCAAGTCCGAAACTACCGCTACTATGCCTCCTCTCGTACGCCCTTCAGGCCAACCACCGGCTTTCGATGACGATGACAAGGCAGAGTTGCTGGCCGATGCACTGCAAGAGCAGTGCACCACCAGCACTCAATACGCGGACCCCGAACACACCGAGGCAGTCGACAGGGAGGTCGAGCGCAGAGCTTCCCTGCCACCCTCGGACGCGTTACCCCCCATTACCTCTGACGAAGTTAGAGAAGTAATAGATAACCTTCAACCTAAGAAGGCACCCGGCTCCGACGGCATCCGCAACCGCGCGTTAAAACTCTTACCAGTCCAACTGATGACAATGTTGGCTACCATCTTAAATGCCGCTATGACGCACTGCATCTTTCCGGCGGTATGGAAAGAAGCGGACGTTATCGGTATACACAAGCCGGGAAAACCGAATAATGAAACCGCTAGTTACCGTCCGATTAGTCTCCTCCCAGCGATAGGCAAAATTTACGAACGGCTCCTTCGGAAACGCCTCTGGGACTTCGTTACCGCGAATAAAATTCTAATAGACGAGCAGTTTGGATTCCGCGCCAAACACTCGTGCGTACAACAAGTGCACCGCCTCACGGAGCACATCTTAATAGGGCTAAATAGGCGTAAACAAATCCCGACCGGCGCCCTCTTCTTCGATGTAGCGAAGGCGTTCGACAAAGTCTGGCACAACGGTTTGATCTACAAACTGTACAACATGGGAGTGCCAGACAGACTCGTGCTCATCATACGAGACTTCTTGTCGAACCGTTCGTTTCGATATCGAGTAGAGGGAACTCGTTCTCGTCCCCGTCATCTGACTGCCGGAGTCCCGCAAGGCTCCGCACTCTCCCCGTTACTATTTAGTTTGTATATCAACGATATACCCCGGTCTCCGGAGACCCATCTAGCGCTCTTCGCCGACGACACGGCTATCTACTACTCGTGTAGGAAGATGTCGTTGCTTCATCGGCGACTCCAGATTGCAGTAACCACCATGGGACAGTGGTTCCGGAAGTGGCGAATAGACATCAACCCCACGAAAAGCACAGCGGTGCTATTCAAAAGGGGTCGCCCTCCGAATACCACTTCGAGCACCCCACTCCCCAATAGGCGCGTAAACACCTCCTCCGTTAGCCCCATCACTCTCTTTGACCAGCCCATACCGTGGGCCTCGAAGGTCAAATACCTAGGCGTCACCCTCGACAGAGGGATGACATTCCGTCCCCACGTAAAAACGGTACGCGATCGCGCCGCGTTTATACTAGGACGACTCTACCCAATGCTTTGTAGACGAAGCAAACTGTCCCTCCGTAATAAGGTAACCCTCTACAAAACTTGCATACGCCCCGTCATGACGTATGCAAGCGTAGTGTTCGCTCACGCGGCCCCCACCAACTTGAAACCCCTTCAGGTTCGGAGCACCATGGTTCCAGAGGAACTTGGACCTCCACGATGACCTGGAGCTCGACCCTGTCAGTAAGTATCTACAGTCGGCATCGCTGCGCCACTTTGAGAAGGCGGCACGACATGAGAACCCTCTCATCGTAGCCGCTGGAAATTACATACCCGATCCTGTAGACCGATTGGTAAACCGTCGACGTCGCCCAAAGCACGTCATCACGGATCCTCCTGATCCATTAACGGTGCTTTTAGGCAATACAAGCACCGGTCACCGTCCTCGTCGAACCCGTCACTTGCGACGAAGGGCTCGACGAGCGAATTAACCCACAGACACAGCCCACTGAGTTTCTCGCCGGATCTTCTCAGTGGGTCGCGCTTCCGATCCGGTGGTAGATTCTGCGAAGCACTACTCCTGCTAGGGCGGTGTTAGCAATTCTCCGGTTTGAGCCCCGCGAGCTCACCTACACAAGCTAGGGTACGCTGAAATAGCCTCTCTAGGCAATCAGCATAGGTAGGAAAAAAAAAAAAAAAAAATGTCAAATACATGGTAGTATGTGTAATGTTTTTTTATTGATTTAAAGTATTATTAATGCATTATTTTAAAAAATTATTATCACACTGCACTCCTTCTCTATATTCTCTATAAGTGTGGGAAATTTCATATTTCTCCGTCCGCGCAATTTTCGTAAAAAGGGGTACAAAGTTTTTGCTTCACGTAGGTATTAATATAATATAGATACTAATAGACAGTCTACAATTGAAATGTAACAACTTTTGTTCTACCTTGTTTCGTTTATAAGTTTATAATTTACCATTCGATTGTAAAGCAATTTAAATAAATGTATAAACAGACAGAATCAAAATAACAAAAAGATAAATTATTTGTTCATACTTATTTTTATATATCTATATAGCATATAAGTATATGTGTACTATTGCAAAAAAAACCCTAATAAATATCCTAAAAAAAAGAAAACTAAGCAGATAGATATTCTTGAATACATTTTGTCAGTAACTATCTTATGACGTCATAGCGGATAGAGTACACTGCACAAAATAAATACAAACAGACAAGTTAACGTACATAATATACGAACGTGTTAAGATGGCAATTCGCATTGGTCCGCGTCGTAAGATGGCTCGCAATATCGCGCGATGGCCGACGGCTCATTTAATCACACGAAGGAATCTGCAGATACGACCATTGGTGATGCGATAGAGTGGAGTGAGACTTTTTTACCAACTGATTTTCTCGCTGGATCTTCACCGTGTCTCGCGATTCCGATCCGGTGGTAGATTCTGCGAAGTATTGCTCTTGCTAGGGCTAGTATCAGCAAATTATCTCAGATTGAGCCCCATGAGCTCACCCACCAGTTGCAGCAGAGCTGGAATAGCCTACCAGCGAAATAGGTAGTGAAAAAAGACTAATTTTCAAGTATATGTATATGAACAATGAGACAATATTTTTTATTACCACATATAATATTATCATAAATATATTTAGTGTATTATTAATGCTTTTGTGTGCGGAAAATTGTGTTTAAACATTAACAGAAAAATTATCATAATAATATATGGTTTGTAGTAATAAGCTGTTAGAAGCACAAATAGGAAAAGCTTTGTTCCACGAAATCGACGAGTGCATTAATTTGAGTAAACCAGTATAATATTCCTCTAAAGATAAAAGTAACACAATTTTTTTTTTTTTTTTTTCAGTTTCTGAATTGTGCTACAGCTAGGTCCCTTAAAAAATACGTTTGGTCTCTTTGTTTTGTTCTCCCTTGTATTCTTGTAATGTTTAAAGATAGACTACGCCTGGATCACATTAATCTAGATTCAATGTTGAACCACTTTTATTTCGGTTTACTATTAAAAATAATAAAAGGATCTAACAAAATTTCATTTTATCGGATTCCGCAGAATAGCTTGTTAACATGAAAACTTGCAATAGACGTCCCAATAGCTTTGTACGATAGCTATCCCACTCTTCGGCTCAAAAGGCACGAATTATTCGCCCCAGAAATACATGGCAGGATAGTGGTAAACACACACATGTGTAGGACATTTAATACGCACTACCTTCAGTAGGTAAATAGCGGTTTGGGCGGAAATCGTTTTTGAAGGTTAAGATAGTTAAAGATGTCGTAGTATTGATGAGTATCACCTTCATAATAAGGTGATAACCCTACAAAACTTGCATACACTATGCACTAACTTGAAACCCCTTCGAGTCATTCAATCGCGTTTTTGCAGGATAGCCGTCGGAGCACCGTGGTTCTTAAGGAATGTGGATCTCCATGATGACCTGGAGCTTGACTCAATCAGTAAGTATATACAATCGGCATCAATGCGCTTTGAGAAGGCGGCACGACACAAAAACCCTCTTGTCGTGGCCACCGGAAATGACATACCCGATTCTGTGGACGCCGAACCCGTCACTTGCGACGAAGAACTTGGCGAGTAAATTAACCCACAGACACAGCTCACCGAGTTTCTCGCCGGGTCTTCTCAGTGAGTCACGTTTTCGATCCGGTAGTAGATTCTGCGAAGCACTGCTCTTGTTAGGGCCTGTGTTAACAACACCTCCGGTTTAAAGCCCGAGAGCTCACCTACAGGCTAGGGTAACGCTGATATAGCCTGTCAAGGGTATCAGCAGAGGTAAGAAAAAAAAGGAGTATCGCAGCGGCAACTGGAGGTGGTTATAAATAGCGGTGGCAGAGGATCCTAACGAATTTAAATACATATTTTGAAATTATTCTGCAATAATCCTTCTCCGCATTATCCCAGCGCCGACAAAAGGCGTGCGTCCATCGCACATTTATTGGACAAGTCAATAATGTACCGGAGGGGTCGAATACCGTTCACTATACGTATGTACGGCAGTAATAAACGTTGTCAACGATAATGTTGGCTTGTCCATCTGTTCTGTAGTCCAACGTGATTTGGGCCTTTGTTCTGCCGTCTGTGTCTTAGAAGATGTGAATTAAGGATTGTTTGCATTGATTCGCGTTGTTTACATTTCATAAATGTTTGTTGTTGATTAACTTTTATGATGATCATTTAGGTCCAGTTTTTGTATATCATTCAGACTATCTATATTGTTTAAATAGTGTTAAGTGGCTATCGGAGATATCACTTCGTTAAGAGACAGAGACAGAGAATATGTTTTAATTTAGTTTTATTGCACCTGTAGGTAGACGAGTATATACAGCCCACCTGATGGTGAGTGGTCACTGTCGCCCAAGGACTTCAGCAATGCCAGGGGCAGAGCCTAACCGCTGTCATTTTGTATTTATTGTACACCAAAATAAACAAATATGCAAAACATTAAATACAAAAGATTACAATGGGTGATCTTATCACCAAGAGCGATCTCTTCCAGACAACTATAAGGTGGACAAGAATCACTTCAGGAAGTAAATTAATTGCGGTGTATTTTTCGGTTGAAAAAATGTATATTCATAAATATGTAAATATGAAAAATATTATAATGATAATATGGTTATTTTACACATACCTAAACAAAATGGTTTACATAAACACCTATGAAACATATATGTTTTTTTTTGTATTGAACGCATTAGTGTTTTGCGGCAGAAATAGTCAGACCAGAACGCATTAGTATTTCGCGGCAGAAATAGGCGGGGCACGATACCAGGGTGGGCTCACAAGACCCCTACCACCATTGACAACACAAACTTATGAATCCAAAATTTTTGACTTACGAAATATAAATTTGAGTAATGTAATATTTTTCCTTTTGGTTATCTGCCGCAAATGACTTACACGACTAGAGGCGTTAAAATATATATTATAAAACCCCCCAAAAGAGTCCGTCTTTCCGAATGTTCAGAGAACGGTGCGACAAAAACATTTCTCATTCAATCGAGTAGGTTTCGAAGCGCCTTATACTTGAAGGATTCTTACTATTGTGCCGGTGAGACGGAACATTAATCTGCCTTTTGACGACAAGAGATATCCATCAATTGTCAACATCGGACTGACGGGGTGCATCCCTACTTTCCGGCCACCCCTTGTCTCCCTCACTCACACACCGGAAAACGGCAAAGATTATGGAATCGGTTACGCGAATGCCTTCTTTGAGAAGTTTTGATTTTATTTGTGAACTAGCGACCCACCCTCGCTTCGCTTCGGAAACATTAAATTTTCTTATTGATATCCGAGTCCCGCGATGTTACCTGCGATTATTGTTATACCGCGGGTGATGCCACGGGGTGAAGCTAGTCTAAAAAAAGTAGCCTAAGCTACTCCTTATATCATCAGCTACCTATCAGTGAAAGTCCCGTCAAAATCGGTCCAGCCGTTCCAGAGATTAGCCGAAACAAACAGACAAACAGACAGACAAAAATGGTAAAAAATGCTATTTTGGTGTATGTACCGTATATATTTTCATATGCATGTAGTAAAAAGCGGTTGTTTCAATATTACAAACAGACACTCCAATTTTATTTATATGTAGGTATAGGTGATGTTTAAAAATTCAACGCTTCTTACAGAAATTATGTACCATGACATGGGGTAAATTGGGATCCTGGGGTAAATTGGGACAAACCTGCGGAAGATTCTCAAAGTACCTGTAGCACGGAATCTACCTAATTTTGTTTATGTTAATATTTATCAATGTATAGAAGAAAAACCAAGTTAACTATGGAAGTACTAAATATGAGTTATGTTGGTCCCAAAAATTCGTCAAATTAAATTGAAAATAGTGGTTGAAAAGTGCGTTTTAAAACAGCTTAAAGAACTTTTAAAAAAAGTAATATTATCGTTGTTTTTTCAATAAGATCACAGTTTATATAAGTTTTTAATACACCTGGAAATACCACAACAAACGGTAAGTTGCAATATTCTTATTTTAAATACAATATTTCGACAAAATAAAAAATGTATATTTTTTCCTTTCTTTTTGGGGAAAATTGGGACGTATGTAGGGTAATTGGGAACGAGATTGGAAAAATTAGGGACGAGAAAACACAAAATTGGAACGCCAAAAGACAAAATAGGGATGGCTTGTTAGGGTTGTCACTGATATCTTATAATAGATTTTTTAGCCTATACTATCACTTAATTGCGTGATGTAAAGAAGGTTAATGTGTTTATCAGTTAGTTTATGTAAGTATTATAGGTAAAAGAAAAGTATATATATAATTACTTTTTTTTCGCGACATTTACCTTGTAATATCTGCCCGGTCGTATGTTCTTTATAGCAATAAAAAAAATTTAAAGTTAAAAGAACTCAAACGAATCAAAACTTTTGTTATTTCAGAATCTATTCACGCGTCGAATCATGATTTTGTTAACATTCAAAACGCACACACAAATAAAAACAGGCCTCAGATTTTAAATGTAACATTAATTAAAAATCCGAGATATCCAATTATGAGTGAGTGAATTAATTGAGTTTAGTTATTTAGCTTAGAAAGAATTTCTTTTATTTTTATTATTATTGGCAGTAATCAGATAAAGCTGTTTTTTTATCTTATTCACCTGATCTTACTCTTGCTCAAAGATTATTTTGAAAATGTTGATTAAATAAAATTGTATTATTGCATTTCCAGTCCTTTTGTTTTCTATTTTTTATTCTATTTTATCATTTTGTTTCAGAGTTGTGATTTTTAAGGAAATTAAATAATAATTTTCTAAAATATAACATGCACATACTTTTTTTGATCATTGTATTGTTGATTATCATTCACGTCACATCGCTTCGGAATAGAAACCAGCTTAATTTACACTATGTTGTGTATTGTGCTTAAGTTATGGATTGTATTCATCATTTCGGTCCATATAAATAATTATATGGCACCTACCTATATATCGCAGTACTGCGAGTTGACAACCCTTACAAATATCCCAATTTAACCCTTAACCGTGTCAATTTACCCCGGACGCTGGGTAAATTGGGACGGCCATTATTTTACCGATTATTTCTTTAAAATGAATAATTAAAATTATGTAACGGTTTTTATCACCTAGGTACGTTCAAGACTCAACTTATTTCTTTGGTTGAGCAGTGACTATTTAATTGGAACTATTTTAAAATTCAATCTGAAGGTCGATTTTGTCCCTATTTACCCCATTGTACGGTATTAGAAGAAGCACGGGAGACGTCTTCATCATAAGTTAATATGTGGGTATTTGGGCTGCCTGGGCTGGGCCACTCCTGCTAGATGGAGCGACGACTTGCGCATGGCAGCTGGCAGTAACTGGATGCGTAGAACCGAAGATCGGGTTCAGTGGCGAGCTTTGGGGGAGACCTATGTCCAGCAGTGGACTGCCGCAGGCTGATGATGGGCGAGGAGGTAAAATAACTCGGTCACATTTTCAATTACACTACCTATATGTTTCGCCTACCCACTAGGGTACCTCAATCGGCGATGACAATCATCTGTTTTGAAGCCGTTCTACAGAGCACATGGTGCTTGAGGGGCCTGCAAACAGATATTCTTGACCACGGCTGCTTTAAGTGAGTTGTCCACAATCAGTCTCATTGGAAAAGTGACGCTTTTCCCGGCTGTCAAATCATTCGATAAATAGTTGAATGACAACCCACCCATAGAGCACCAGCGTTCTGTATTAGTCAGAGTGAATATAAGTCACGTCTAAGCATACGACACAATATTTTAATGGACACGTCGTCATATTTATATAGATTTATTGCTGTAAAAGAGGTCTCGAAGCACCAGATTTTCAAATGTATGAATTATTTTTAAATGTAAATTATGTTACTCAACAATCATGGTAGATTCGATTCGATTACTGGTGGTAGGACCTCTGGTGAGTATTACTGGTGGTAGGACCTCTTGTGAGTCCACGCGGGTGGGTAACACCACCCTGCCTATTTCTGCCGTGAAGCAGTAATGCGTTTCGGCTTGAAGGGTGGGGCAGCCGTTGTAACTAAACTTGAGACCTTAGAACTTATATCTCAAGGTGGGTGGCGCATTTACGTTGTGGATGTCTATGGGCTCCAGTAACCACTTAACACCAGGTGGACTGTGAGCTAGTCCACCCACCTAAGCAATAAAAAAAATAAAAAAAAGATTTTCGATATAGACATAACGATGCATGCTTTGATTTTTCTCACATAAAATTTGTACTTGATGACTGAATGAGCTCTCCGTTTGTCTTGTATTAAGTGGCTACTGGAGCCATAGACGTCATAAGGTTAATTCCGCCACCCGTCTTGACAATTTCAAATTCTACATTGTAATGGTTAATGTGCTGGTTTCACACACACGCCCCCTACCACCAATAAAATGGTAGGTATAGACATAAAAATATATAGACATAAAAGCATGTAGACATGGAAATATATAGACATAAAAGTATGTAGACACGAAAATATATAGACATAAATTAATATGTATTTTATTTCTCGTCTACACTCGTCGAATCTTTGTCGCCCGCCGTCGTACATAACTATGGAGGAGTGAGCTAGTGATTGTCAAAATTTGGCTTCGTAGAACAAAGCGTTATTTACCGAGCGGGGAGGGCCTTTGTGTCGGCATTACACCACTCTACATAATATTGTGAAAGTTCTGACAATACAGTGTTTGCGAGCGCGTATTATGAGGCGGGTTTTGTTGAAAAATTGAGTCTTGTTTGACGCTCGGCTTTGAGGTGACGGATATTAGTTTCCTCTCTGTTTAATCAAGTGTTTTTGTTTTGCTTCGTGCCTGTAGACTTTGGAGCGGCGGTCCGCAGTTTCGGAATGCCGATCCAATTGGGTTTTGGATTTCTTTTTGTTGAGCGGTTCGCATGGACCCGGTAGAAGAATTAAGCAAGAGTTTGAACTCTCACACGTATCTGCTTCGTGGCAGTGATAGATATAATGATTAAGACCTTCCTTTGGATTTTCACAGTTCGCTCTACTTCTAATAATTACGTAAACGTAATCCTTCTTCAAACGAGGCTTGTGGGATGTATTAAGCGGTAGGCAGCGGCTTGGCTCTGCCCCTGGCATTACTGAAGTCAATGGCCGACGGTCACCACTCACCATCAGGTGGACCGCGCCGTATGCTCGTCTGCCTACAAGGGCAATCAAAAATAAAATAAAAAAATTAAATCCAATTGTAATCATATTATTATGACCTTTTGAGAATACTTAATGATTTTATTTATTCTGACATTATTATCTCATAATATGTATTAAAGCAATTCTGTCTATATTATTCCTTATGTCTCCATATTGACGCACGATTGACTTTGAATATGATATGAGGCTGTGTAACTAATATTCTTTCGCCTTTGTTGAAGCAGTATGGCTGAAGAATATATTTTTATAGTTCTATTAGTTAACTGAATAGGGAGTGTTGTGAGCCGCCACGGATACCACTGTTCTAAATTATCTTACGAGAAGTGTTAATAATATATAGAGGTATTCACCATGTCAAGATTATGGAGTCCACTAGCTAGTTAATAGACCATGAAAAATGTGAGAAAAACTGAAAAAATCGATCATTATAAATCAAACGCTTTAAAACTAAATAAAAATTGAGTGTTTTTAGCTTAATTGTAGAGTCGCCTTACGTTATTCGAGATGAAACCTTTAGGCAAACCTTTCTTTATTGGTAGCATTGAAGTAAGCTCTTTGTAAAACGTAATTAAGAACCTTTTTAGATTGACGTCTATAAAACATGAAGTTTTTAATTAAACAAAAGATCGTAGGTAGTCAGTCCCTTCATTATTGAAATTAAATCAATCGATATTAATTCAATAGCAATAACGACCCTATTTCCGTGGACCCAATTTAAACAAACGTCAATCATGAATGGAGACCGCCGGTACACAGTGAAACGAGGAAACCGAATTATGCCGAAATTAATTGGCCGAAAACTCATTCGAACACACGTTCGGAAACCTCGGACTCGAAATTCAAATGAGGCGACTCGCCCCACCCCAGACTCCGCCCCAGCGCCATCTTGGATTCAGTGGAGGCGCGCGAGGGGGGACTATTAAATTATTTCATTCCACATTGGGCCGCGCTAGCTATCGGATTAAAACAATTGCCTACAAAACCGTAAATGGATAATGAATTCTACGAAGAAAATAATATGGTACCAGAAATTTAATTTTCTCTGAGAATGCGTTGGTATTCTTGTGTTTCTAAGTTTAAGGATTTGTTTGAAAATATTGAAGAAGGTAATGCTGTTATATCTTTGTCGTTTATTTTTAGCTACAATTTTTATATTAGCACTGATATGTTGGTTTGTTCTATTTGATTAGAAAAGGCTTAAAAAGCGATCAATTCTAGTCTCTAACCCGATTTTAGTTACTTCAATTTATAATATGTATCAATTCAACTTCAACAAGAAAGCTTCGATGCAAGTCAGTAATTGAATTAAAGTAACTTGAATGCGTCGTCAATGATCCTGACAATTTCTGAGCAATTTGTAAAAGTCACTTCTATGCAAAAAGTTAACGCGTCCACAAACGTCATTTTCAAAGAGACAAGATTCTTGCACTAACTATGCCCATTCTCTAATACTTCTAAAACGTCACATCGTCAGATGGAAAGCGAGTTTGTTCGCATAAAGTTAAATAAAAGTATTCCGTCCTTAGCAATAAGAAAAACTGACCTTACAACAAATCTGTATTTCAGAGCTACAAAGTTTGTCCAATTTAACAGTAATACTGTTTGAATTCGGAACATCAAAAGTGTCAAAGAGCGACGTCTGACTTTCCCCTTTTCAATTCCAGCCGCCAAGGGCGACACATCGATTTCATATTTCATATATTCATATATCTTTAATTTGTCACATAAGGACTAATAAAGATATCAAAACCAATAAATACAGTCCACTCTCATTTACCACAACGCAACAATACTCTAACATATTACAGTTATCAATACTCCGTTCGAAGAGTACAGAAATACTATGCGTTGATTTGATTTACTTCATTTGACGAAACTAAATACCAACATAATTTCTCAAGCGCCAAATCACCTCGTACGCGTTAGGTATAAGTGCATAAAATCGATAACTCACTCTTCATAACTGAACAAAGAAAAAAAAACTTCATAGAGCCGCGCAGCTGACCTGGTATTTTCGAATCGTTCTGAAATTCGCTTCGCAACTTACAGAGTTGTTAAGAGTTGTTAGCGAAACTTGCGGCCGCGAAGGCTCCGGCCCGCGAGGTGACAGTTTATAGTGGTGAACATTTTGCGGTTCTACCGTCTTGTTGGATGTATCGGAGATAACCGTTGTGATCGGAATGTGGCTCTACATGGAGAGATATTAAATTCTCTATGTACATAGTACCTTGGGAGAGGCCTGTGTCTAGCAGTGGACGTCTGTGGGCTGATGAACAATGTATTGAAATATGGTTCCGTCGCTTGGAATCCTTAATATTTTATTTACATTGAAAAATTGGAAAAAATCCAGACAATCTTTTTTTAAGCATCTCCTATATTGATGTCTCTTTGACAGGTTTTGTCTCTCCCACAGATCGTAGGTTCTTGAACAATATAATGTTTTTACACAAGATATTAATCTTTACTAATATTATAAAGAGGAAAGATTTGTTTGTTTGTTTGTTTCGAATAGGCTCCGAAACTACTGGACCGATTTGAAAAATTCTTTTTCCATTAGAAGCCGACATTGTACCTGATGAACATAGGCTACTTTTTAAAAAAAAAAATTATTTTATTTTTTTGGTTTCATGTGTGTTTTAATGTTTCCGAAGCGAAGCGAGGGCGGGTCGCTAGTAAATAATAAGATTAATTCAATTTCCTTTCCAAACTCTTATTTAAATGTAGTCATATTTCCGTGCGTTTTAGACAGACTTTCCAGCTATCCACTACTCGAACGCATTGTGCTTCCAATGCATTTATCCGTAGATCGTGTAGGGTATATAAGACGAACTTCTGTAATGTTCATCCCTTATTTATCACTTAAAAATATATCGACGCTTGAAAGGCAAACGTGACTAAGCGACAATGCGTGAACTTTACAGTGGACTAATTTAAAGTTGAAATACATGAAAAAAAAAAATTTTTAACGAATCTAGCTGTAGTAGAATCTAGCTAGTAGCTGTAGGATTGAAATGCTTTGAATAGACCTAGAAATATATATTGTTTGCGCATCGAATATGGTTATTGCCTATCATTTATGTACAAAGCGTTATTGTCGCTTAGTGACGTTTGCCTTTCAAGCGTCGATATAAAGCCAATTTTGAATCTTTTTGTATGTTATTTAGGTCGAATTTGTAGTGTAAATGCTATTTATGCGTTTTTGTAAATTTGAAGACATTAATTTAGTTATTTTTGTTCACTATCTAATCATGTATAGTTGATAAACTTATTTGGTTTTCGTTTACCTAAGTTTTTATTGACTATATGTATGCTGTTGATGTTTCTTAAATAAACAAATATCTGTTTCTGATTCTCATAGTAGGGTTTCCTAGTTTTGGATGAGATGACCGTGTGTGGTTCATTTCCGGTTATTATAATAGGCATCGGAATATTACGATATATATCTATGCATTTGTTGTATGTATGCATTTTCTTTAATAGCACACTGCAATATACCTGCTGTATCATAATCTTTTCCAGAATTTCTCGCTTTTAGCGATAAGGCCGCCTATTGCACAAAAGTATCCGCTTGTTGACTGCTTTGTAAAGTTAATTATGTTTTGGTGTGCAATAAAGTATGTTCTCTCTCTCTCTCTTTCTCTCATCGGTTATGTTAGACGCACCGTCTACTGTGCACAAATCTAATAGACATTAGGCACTAACGTTGCTAAAGAAACTACTTAAAATACGAGCTTGATAACATAAGATAGGTGTACCAAATTTAAAGTTTGACCATTTTAGAAGTATGATTCTTGGTTTAAAAATAAATTATAAATCCACAAAAGTGTGATGGCCGAAGATAAGAACCTTTTTTATTTTTAAATATCATCAAAACGTAGACATTTACGTACAACTTAACATTATTTTATTTTGTTATGTACTGCCAACTAAAATCACGTTATTTTTCAATATAACAATTCTTAGTCTTAGCGCTAACAAAGAAAGATTTATTTTATTGTGTGAATTCCCAGAACTGAAAACTATGTATTATTTTTTAGTAATAGGCTTGAAAGTGCGCAGATTGTACTCCCTAAGCAGCAACTACAACTAACATATGAGTCGTCTATTATCAAAGGTGGCAATCTGTGCATTTGGACAAAAAAATGTTATTGATATGTCAGTACAGATTTATTTGAATATAACCGTCTCCTTCAAAGAATTCGGTTCAAAACCTGCATTAAATAAAGGTTAATACTTAACCTGTTATTATCTAAGATGTCGTTCAGAAGAGTTTTGTGACTGCCAATGGAATACAAAGTCAATAATTCGTTTTTCTGATTTACCAATAATTGTCCAAAAGTCACATTGCCGGCTTTGATAATAGACGACTCATATAGACCATTACACTTCAACGGCTACAAAACAAAATTATGCTAATAAAAAAATGACATTTAATTTTCACAAGTTTCAAAAAAAAAAAAAAAAAGTAGAGCATCGAAGCGATCATATCCCGCATTCAGGTGCGAATCGAACACGATTTTGCCATCAGGCCGGCGTCGTCAGTCGCCTCCCCCACCCCCCACCACCGGCCCCCTTGTCTCCGATTCAAATTGAATCGTCTAGTTGCACTCCGCTTGAACTGTGTGCACGCAATTGGGCGGATGTGGCTTCTGCAGAAAGACAATGAATGCGGCTATCGATTCACATGAACGTGGGGTGCCGGGAAATGGTTCAAACACTGCTAGCTCCTTTTGAATTTAAGATACGTTATAACACAACGTTCGTTGTTCAAAACGACGTTCAAACGTTCAAACGTTTCCGTATCCACCAATAATTTTCTAATATCAACCAAAAAGGTCCTAGTACCTACTTAAGACCTAATTCTTAATAACTAAGAAATAAAATATTGGTTAATATAAACGCATCATTGAATTTTAGTTGCCTTAAAGGCTTTGGCGGTATCATAAATTTATATAAGACTAGCGGCCCCCTCCGGCTCTGCTCGGGTCTTTAAGAAAAAGTTTCAACGATATTTGACGATGTTTTTTTTTTAAATAAAAGAACACTTATAGCGGCATAACTATAATAGTTAGACGTATGCTGTCGCAACACTTTTTGTAAATAATAATGTGTTCTAAAAAGTCGTAGTACATTATTTTATTCTATCATGAATAGTTTTCGCAGGGCACGCGATGTAAAGAATATTTTAGGTGATTTTTTTACACCTTGGGTTACATTATTAGAGTTTTAGTAAGGATCCCTAATTTTTTTCAAAAAAGATCATAGCCTATATCGCTCGGGAATAGTGCAGCTTCCAAACAGTGAAAGAATTTTTCAAATCTGTTCTGTAGTTTCGGAGCCAATTCAATACAAACAAACAAACCAATATTTCCTCTTTATAATTATAATATTAGTATAGATTTCAGTTAGAATAAACAAGCATCAGTATTATCTTTATACCAGATTGTTACTTCCATCAAAGAAGTTCAATGTGGTGTGGGTAAATTCTGTTGTAAAGGCTGGCGGGTGCTGCAGTAATAATGAATTGATGGGATCATCTTAACCAATTCCTTTGTGTACAGCATTGTGAATTTTATATTCATGTAAATAAGCGGGTTTATTAAAAACTCTCGACAATGTCCCTTTTAATTTCCACCGCACATCCAATAGAGGGGCGAATTAGGTTTGCAAATTGTTCTATGAATTATTTATTAGCTAACAACTTGCGACCACAGTTTTGCCGGTTGACTGCTTCGCTCTTGTTTAATTGCTTAATGTTACGGATTCATTTATTTTATACTTAATATCGCCTTTATTAGATTTTATATCGAATTACTGTTGAATTGTGTCTCCTTTGAAATTAGAAAGGAGTTTTTTTTTCATTGCAAACTAATCTTTATATGTATGTATATATTTTCTATAATAATGTATTATCTATAGTACACCGCAACATACCTGCAATATTTTTATATTTTCCAGAATTTCTATAAATTTAACGGAAGAGATCGCTTTTAGCGATAAGACCGCCTATGGTACAAAAGTATCTGCTTTTTTTGATTGTTTTTTGAATTTAAATTGTGTTTTGGTGTGCAATAAAGTGTATTGTCTCTCTCTCTCTCTCTCTCTCTCTCTATTTTTTATTTATTAAATTAATTAATGAATTGAAATTGTTATCGCTTTTCAAGTTGTTGATATCATCACTAGGCTAATAAAAGCGGAACACGGTACTCCTTTTAATATTCTATAGACTTGACTCAAAGGTCTCGTAACCAGGCCGTAGAATCTGTAAAAAGAAAATCATATATCTATTATTATTTGTATATTCTAATATCATCGTCAATTTCATGAATAATTTCTATTTTTTCTACGACCTAATTACAATATCTCTGAAAACATATACGGGTTGTTATACGCCACGTTTTTAAATAAGTCTTAAAAGTCTTTATGTCATCACTACGTTCATACTTAGAGTCGAAATTAAAAAAGTGTTTTAGGCTTTGAAGTCGTCGTGGCCTAAAGGATAAGACGTCCGGTGCATTCGTATCTAGCGATACACCGGTGTTCGAATCCCGCTAGCGGGTACCAATTTTTCTAATGAAATACGCACTTAACAAATGTTCACGATTGAATTCCACGGTGAAGGAATAACATCGTGTAATAAAAATCAAACCCACAAAATGATAATTTGCGTAATTACTGGTGGTAGGACCTCTTGTGAGTCCGCACACCCGCGGGGCGGTGGTACCTACCCAGGTACCACCGCCCCGCCTATTTCTGCCATGAAGCAGTAATGCGTTTCGGTTTGAAGGGTGAGGCAGCCGTTGTAACTATACTGAGACCTTAGAACTTATATCTCAAGGTGTGTGGCGCATTTACGTTGTAGATGTCTATGGGCTCCAGTAACCACTTAATACCAAGTGGGCTGTGAGATCGTCCAAGCATCTTAGCGATAACAAAAAAAAAGGCTTGTTAATTAAGATCTTAACTAAACTGGCATTTCAGTTGTACAGAGAATATAGAATAAGCTAAAGTATTCCTATGTTTGAATAAAGCCAAAGATGACTTCGTTTCAGGCCAAATAAAGGTTAAACAGATTGGATTACAATATTGATAATTTACCACTGAAAATATTTAATTTCATTAAAGATGCTTAGGTATGTGCTGAATTTAACGGGAGCATTGAAATTAAAAAAAGTATTGACTAATGTTTTTAAAAATGGCTACAGATAAACTTTTGGTGTTTGTTTATCTATTTATTAGCTTAGTTTATCTATAACCCACTAATGTAACTAAGAACCCCGAGTCCCAATTGCGAAATTTAATAATAATCTTATCTTATCTTATACCTTTAAACGAGCAATTCTTGTATATTAATACCTATATATATATGTATATAATCTGAATCTCGGAAACGGCTCCAACGATTTTCATAAGATTTATTATACAGGGGATTTCGGGGGCTATAACTCGATCTAGTTACGATTTATTTTCAGAAAATGTTGTTTTATTCCTGTTTTCAATAATCAACTTAAACATAAACTTTTTTTTTTATTGAAAGAAAATAACAAGTAAATATAATATAATATAATATCAATATGTAATTCGTATTTATATATAATTATTAAAGAACACAATTTATCAAAAAAAAAAAACTGAGCAAAGCTCTGTCATTCTCTAATCATTTCTTAATAAGTACAACTTCTTAGCACATACGAAATGAGATTAGTAATTAGCACCAATAGCTTACATTGAGTTAAAAGTATACCAGTTCTATACTAATACCAACAAGCGATACTAGATACATACAATACATAGCACACTCACTGCACATCAGCAGATATGCAACCCGATTCCGTATCGATCCGACGCTAAGTGATTTGTCCGCTATCCTGCATTATTTATGTGCAGCCAGCCGAATTCCGAATTCGCTCTCACAGTATAAGGTACATAGGTACATTCAGCCTATGGATAGAGTTCGCGCCATGTTTTTTATTAATGTTGTTTCCAAGGATTTTTTTCTGTTTTATTCATTTCGTTTATCTATATATCGACGCTTGAAAGGCAAACGTGACTAAGCCATAATAACTGCTTTATAAATGATAGGGAATAACCATATTCGATGAGCAAAAAAACAATATTTCTATGTCTATTAAAATAATTTCAATCCTACAGCTAGATTCGTTAAAATAGAATTTTTTTCAGGTATTTCAACTTTAAATTAGTCTACTGTAAAGTTCACGCATTGTCGCTTAGTCACGTTTGCCTTTCAAGCGTCGATATACAAAAATGAATTGCTGTTCGTTAGTCTCGCTAAAACTAGAGAACGGCTGGACTGATTTGGCTAATTTTGGTCTTGAATTACTTTTGGAAGTCCAGAGAAGGCTTAAAAGGTAGATTAATATGAAAATGCTCGGAATTAAATAAAAATTACAATTTTGTTTTTCCTTTGATGTGTCCCCCGTCGGACGGATTCCTTTTGTTTGTTTTAAGTTTATTTTATACAAAAGTTTAGGTATTTTATCGATTGAGGCACTACGAAGTCTGCCGGGTCAGCTAGTTTGTTAATAAATTTGAATTGGCAGCATTAAATAAATAAAATTTTAACATGGGTTCAAAATTTAGTAACTGTTGAGCAATTCCTCGTACATGTAGTATTTTGCTCAGTTATCGCTCAGTCAGAGAAACAATCATTTGTTCGGGTTTGTTAACTTTATACGTCATAAAATATAATCTCCAACCCCATGTCAGCATGTAGGTACGTCGTGATGCCTATAGACCTTCTCTGGTATATTCACTCATCTAAGCTATTTTTATTTTGGAACGAAGTTCCTTATGGGACGATGCGGAGTGGTACCCTAACCGGGAAAAAACGTCCGTAACGTAAGATTTTTATTATTTATGTATAGTCTTAGTATGATGGCTATACAGTGTCTAATGTACAGTCTACGTGATGACGGTTTTCTATGATAGAACATAATTAGGCATAACTATTATTATTCATATAAATAGCTGTTTCTTTGTATATTATTACTATATACTAATTATAAATCATTGTGAATAAAATAAAGTTGATAACTTTGTAAAGTAGTTTTTTTTATCAATAAAAAAATCATAATGAAAAATGTATACCCGAATAATTATTTTCTTTATACCTATATTGGGGCAGTCGTTGTACTATGACTACTGAGACCTTAGAACTCATATCTCAACATGGGTGGCAGCATTTACTTTGTAGATGTCTATCGGGTCCGGTAACCACTTAACAACAGGTGGGCCGTGAGTTCGTCAAACCAATCTTAGCAATAAACAAAAAAATGAATAAAAAAATTACAATGCTTCATTAATGTCAAGAACGTCGCCATTTTGCGGTACAGCGAGATAGAGAGATCGGATAAAAAAACAAAAGGCAAAGGAATTTAAGACGAGCGGCCTTATAAAATGGACATTCTTCATTACAAAGTGGGCGTCGGCCAAGAATGTCAGCTCTATTCTTTTAAAATCGACATCGCACTCTATCCGACGGATAAAGACTTAATGAAATACCTCCCTGATGAAGTTCCCGGTTTTTATTTTATTTTATGGTTGGTGTTTTATGAGTGAATTAAACAAAAAATCCGTTTTGGTTAATTTAAGAGCTCTTTTTTTTAAAGAATATAGACTAACTATACTAATAGAATATAGGCCAAGGGGCTGTTCCAGCTACTCATGGACTGGTTGATGAGGTCATGGGCTCAATCTGAGACAGTGCTTCGTAGAATCTACCACAGGATCGGAATCGCGAAACTTGTTTGACGACGTTGTGCTGGGCTAACCGAGAAATCATTCCGGGAAAGCGACACGAAAAGAGAAACTATAAGATTTACCCTGCAAGATAATGAGATAAATGTATATCTAAGATCACATAGACTGTGAACTGCACATTTTTTTCATATATTTTCTCTCTAGGTGGCCATTTAGTTTTGCTTATGGAATTCTAATTATTCTTAGTTCTAAGTCACAGCTGTATAGTCAGGGCGTCTTATGCGTCAGCACGTATAGCTCCCACAGTCCTTGTCATTTCTACTTGACTACACACTCATATTTCAGGGGAGTGATCGTATTCTCGTTGTGATACCACTAGGCTACAACTCTACAAGACTAACTGGTCACCGTCCTTGTCGAACCCGTCGCTTGCGACGAAAGGGCTCAACGAGTGAATTAACCTATAGACACAGCCCACTGAGTTTCTCGCCGGATCTTCTCCGTGGGCCGCGTTTCCGATCCGGTGGTAGATTTTGTGAAGCACTGCTCTTGCTAGGGCTAGTGTTAGCGACACACCCGGTTAGAGCCCCGTGAGCTCACCTACACGTCAAGGAGAAACTGAAATAGCCTCTCAAGGCTATCAGCATAGGTAGGAAAAAATATATCTCCAAGGCTACTCGAGTACAATTTTAGTCAAGATATAAATTAATTAGGTTGCAAAACATTAACTCAGAGTTCCGTGGACCGCGCACCGTACCAACATTTTGATTCTGAACAGAGCTCAACATCAATGAGAGACTATCTTCAACAGTCCAAATACGAATCCTCAAGTTCTTCGGGCACGTTGCTCGTAATGAGAACTCCATTGCGCGGTGGGTGGTGCAAGAGAAAATCGAAGGCAAAAAATCTCGCGGACGATCTCCAACACGATGGACCGACCTCATAAAATCTGTGAATCGCAATAAATGATTGCTCTCACTCTGCGAAACATCGGGCCACAAAGCGTCGCATCGCGAGAGCATCGGTGTCACAGGTTCCGACTGATGCATGACCACGGCCACTCAAGAGTGTACGTATTGGAAGAAGAACGAAACGAGGATTTCCTTAATCAGCTACAGCATCAACCTCCGATAGCCCACAAGTTTGGGCTCTGAAGTGACACGAGGAAAACCCACTGACTCTCGCGAACTTGCAGAAAGCACAACTAAATTGCCGAACTTTTTCAAGGATCCAAGAGCCAAACCAATGTAAAAAAAAAACAAATGAAATTACTTTAACAAACAAACAGCTATAAAAGCTCGTAAAGCGTTAAAGCATTACATTCGTGCAACAACAAAATCCGATCCCGCATCCTTGGGAACCGTTCCACTTCAAACCTTTACTCCAACATTGATATCTTTTGAGCAAACGCTAAACTGATTTTAATACAAAGCGAAACGAGAATTTCACTTCACCGCCTCGCTCTCAATCTACACTCTGTCGCAATAGAAATAAAAGCTACGTTCGATTTTATCATTTCATTTACCAGCAAATGTACATTTGTTTGTTTCTGTTGAAACATGTCGACTACGCTTCGAGGGGTGGACAGGCAAATAAAAAACTAATTTTGTAGTGCAGAGAGGAGGCACGTGCGCGACACAAAGTGATTACACGTTTACATGGTGTTGCAAGTAATTGAAATTTAATTTGCCATTGACATGATGATTTCGATCGTGTTTGATAAACAAAATTGGGTTGTTGGAAATGTTCAGCCACCTATGAACCCTCGTAATATTAAAATTTTAACTTCCACGATATAACGACTGTCGTATCGTTTCTTGGTTTGAGGTGAATGTAATGAAATACTAAGTGAATGTGAAAATAGTTGGAATGGTTAAGAGCCCATAGATACCGCAATCCACTTTGAAACAGGTCTGAATCTCAATTGACTAGTTAAAACCGTGTGTCGTGGCATAAATAGGCAGGGCTTTAGACCCCCTCCTCCCCGCGGGAACCGCAGCAGTCATCCACAATGCTGGTGGTAGGACTTCTTGTGAGTCTGCAAGAATTTTGAAGTCGTCGTGGCCTAAAAGATAAGACGTTCGGTGTATTCGTGTTGAAGCGATGCACCGGTGTTCGAATCCCGCAGGCGGGTACCAATTTTTCTAATGAAATACATACTCAACAAATGTTCACGATTGACTTCCACGGTGAAGGAATAACATCGTGTAATAAAAGTGAAACCCGCAAAATTATAATTTGCGTAATTACTGGTGGTAGGACCTGTTGTGAGTCCGCGCGGGTAGGTACCACCGCCCTGCCTATTTCTGCCGTGAAGCAGTAATGCGTTTCGGTTTGAAGGGTGGGGCAGCCGTTGTAACTATACTGAGACCTTAAAACTTATATCTCAAGGTGGGTGGCGCATTTACGTTATAGATGTCTATGGGCTCCAGTAACCACTTAACATCAGGTGGGCTGTGAGCTCGTCCATCCATCTAAGCAATAAAAATAAAAAAAAGAATAGGTCCCACCACTGGTCTATTTCTACCGTGAAGCAGTAATGCCTTTCAGTTTGAAGGGTAGGGTTGTCGTACTGTAAAATACTAAGACCTTAGAACTCATATCTCAAATTGGGTGGTGACATTTACCACCTAAGTAATAAAAAACAATGCGTTTCCATAGCTCTTGTGGACCATGTACCTTAAGGCTCTGGAATTAACTCTCTATCTCTACACCATGGTGTGTCCCGATCGTTATGCCACGACCTTTTTCAAACGAGGTTTGAGGAGATTCCTCCGGAGAAGGCAGCGGCTTGACCGTACTGTCATTGCAAATATCCACGAGCGACGATGAATACTTACCGTCAGTTGTGGCGTATGTTCATCTGCCTTTAAAAGCAGCTTTATTACATGTAATTTAATTAAAACCTTCTGAATGGCATAGCATAAACGAAAACGGCAGATAAAAACTCGTCATTTACATTAAAACGTACTTAACTGGGATGCAGTAATTGTAATATTTCAATTAAAAACTCAGACGGCGGTAAAGATTCTCCCCTTGTTAAGGGGATACTTACGATGAAATCGTTGATTTTATAATTTTGTTGAATTATTGTACACGCAGAACGCACACAAAGAATGGTATTACAAAATGTATGTAGGTATTAGTTCAAAACGTCGTGGCCTAAAGGATAAGACGTCCGGTGCATTCGTGTCGAGCGATGCACCGGTGTTCGAATCCCGCAGGCGGGTATCAGTTTTTCTAATGTAATATACATACTAAACAAACGTTCAAGGATGACTTCCACCATGACTAAATAACATCGTGTAATAAAAACCGTACGCGCAATTCACCGTTTTGATAAATATATTTTTTTTAAGAGATTTTATGACCTGGTAACTAAGACCTTTAAGTAATAATAATAAAGATCTTAATTTTATGAAAAATGATAATATGGAGTGAAATGAAATGAAGATGATTAATTTGATACATTAATCAACTGGGATGAAATTTAATGAAATGAAATGATATGGGATGAAATATAATCGCAGTAAAATGGTGGTCATTTACTGAGATTTTTTCAGTGGACTTTTTGGAGGAACCCGAGAAGTTACGTCCAGCAGCATTGTTTCATTTTCCCACATTTGTGCACTTTCACAGATATTAAACAGTTAATAAATCACCATTATTACACATTTAAACCTGAAGAAACACTAAATAGACAAAATAAAACAAATCACACAACTTCACTCCTCGCGTTCCCGCCAAAAAGTCCTTTTGATAAATAAGGATTCAGTCAAACTAGATTAGTTACATATTGTAAATGAAACTAGTTTTCACTTTAATCTAAGTAAAATATTTTATATTTATAATTGAAGAATTCCGCCACGGACAACCTTAAGCAATTATTTATTATTATTATTATTTAACTAGAGGTCCCGCAGTAGTCGAAATTCAACTATAATTAATTGGGATTGTAACTTTGTACAATATTATGATTGTATTTTATACTTCTATAATCACAAATTTCGCCAAGACTACACTATAAAAAATATTAACAAAGACAAACAATATTTAATCTCAATTTGACAACAGACGTCAAGTTTGACAATAAATAGCATGCATGCGTGTGTGCGTCAAATACATGGTAGTAGTGTGGGTAATGTTTCTTTATTGATTTAATGTATCTTTTATGCATTATTTTAAAAAAATATTAGCATAGTGCACTTCTTCTCTATATTCTCTATAAGTGTGGAAAATTTCATACTCCTCCGTCCGCGCAATTTTCGTAAAAAGGGATACAAATTTTTTGCTTCACGTATTAATATATAGATATTCCTAATATTTAATAGTCCTTCATATTTCATAAAATTATTGTCGAAATTCGTTTTAAGCAAAACGAAGGTCTTAAAAAATCCATAATTTGCGAGTTAACTGTTATAACATGAACCGATTATTGTGTTGATGGTGACTTATACGTATCATTTCATTTATAGAAAGAGAGAGAGAATTTGCTTTATTGTATACAAAAAAATAAAAATGCAAAAAATTAAATACAAAAAAGTACAATTGTCGCTAAGAACGATCTCTTCCAAGCAACCATCATGTCCACCTGATTAACTTTAGGAAACAAATTACACGCGGTGTACCAAGCAGCGCCCCTAGCGGCAAACGTAGGCAAACATTTTAACTCCATACAAATTTGAGTTAACTTTTACGATATCGAAAACGTTAAAACACTCGCACTAAGCTCACTTAAAATCAGGTTTTTTTGATTCTTTTGTTGCCGTCGGCAGACGATCATACAGTCCACCTGATGGTGAGTGGTTACCGTCGCCCATGGACTTCAGCAATGCCAGGGGCAGAGCCAAGCCGCTGTCTACCTTTGAGTAAAATTCTTATAGTGCTTAGATTGTGTTTAAGGCGATATTTCCTCGAATTATTGAGAAAGAAAAAAAATGTATTTTCAGATTCTTCTTACGGTCAGAGACTTGTGTATTTTCAAACTTCTCGTCAGCTGGTCTAGGTGTGCGTTTTTATTTTTTCTCAAGAGAGTGGCACAGTGACCCTAGACGGATAGCGAATTGATATACCTACTGGTTCTCACACTTATGTTGAGGTTTTCAACTACTATACCAGAGAACTCGCATGTTCTGCTGTGAAAACATTCTCATGGCTATATATTATTGATATTTGGTTTATTAACAAAAGATGTAGTTTTTTTTACTGCTGCTACTTTCCACCCATATGGATAAGCTCACGGCCTACCTGGTGTTGAGTGGCTCCCAAAGCCCATAGACATCTACAACGTAAATACTACCACCCACCGTGAGATATGAGTTCTAATGTCTCAGTTTTACAGTATAACTGCTGCCCGACCTTTCGAACCGAAACGCATTACTGCTTTACGGCAGAAATAGCCAGGGCAGTGGTATCTACCCGGGCGGACTCACAGGACTTCCTACCACCAGATTCAGATGCTCTTTTTTTTTGTTATTGCCGTATAGGCAGACGAGCATACGGCCCACCTGATGGTGAGTGGTTACCGTCGCTCATGGATGACAGCAATGCCAGGGGCAGAACCAGGCCGCTGCCTACCGCTTGATACTCTCCACAAGCCTCGTTTGAAGAAGTACATGTCATAGCGCTCGGGAAACGTGGAGGGGAGCTCATTCCAATACCGGATAGTACTTGCTTTTAAGACCATTCAAATCTACTGCTAAAATTTCAATAGCCCATGGTTCTACTTTGATAAATCTGTCAAACGCTAAGCAAAAGCTATGTACATATGTATTTTTAAATGATACATATGTGTTTCGTGTTCCGTTTATGTACATATCATGTACATAAACGGAACACGTATCATTTTCATAATTTGAATTGTTTAATTTTCTTAACTCAGAATTATTTTGACTTGTATCAATATGACACGAATTCATAGCATGTATAATATGTTAATAAGCGTCCTTCGAAATATTTTAATTATGTGAATGCATACATTTTTACGCTTTTGTCTTTAAAATTTCCGGGTGTTATATTAATAAGATAAAATTTATTTAGGTGTTTCGCTTGTATATTTATACATATTATATATTTGCTTAGAATGTTCTCACCTTTTTTATTCGCTTAAAATAATTTCGAACGGCCCAGTCTGTGTTTGGTAAATATTCGCCGAATTGAATGCCACCAGATATTTTGAGACGAGGTAAAATCTGAATGTCTCTGTATTGGTTAAGCTGATTCAATAGCTTAATCTATATATTAATACGTGAAGCAAAAACTTTGTATCCCATTTTACGAAAATAGCGCGGATGCAGGAGTATGAAATTTTCCACACTTATAGAGAATATTGAAGCTCATGGGTGATGGTGGTCACGACCCTCAGACATGAGGCACACGACTCGAGGAGGAGGATAGAGAATATAGAGAAGAAGTACACAATGCTAATATTTTTTTAAAATAATGCATAAAAGATACATTAAATGAATAAAGAAAACATTACACACACTATATACCATGTATTTGACGCACACACGCATGCATACTATTTATTGTCAAACTTTTGTTCTTGACACCTGTTGTCAAATTGAGAATAGATTAAATATTGTTTGTCTTTGTTAATATTTTTTATAGTGTAGTCTTGGCGAAATTTGTAATTATAGAAGTAAAAAATAAATACAATCATAATAGTGTACAAACTTACAATTCCAATTAATTATAGTCGAATTTCGACTACTGTAGGACCTCTAGTTGGAATAAATGAGTGTAGTAGAAATTAAAATTAAAATAAAATTTGACAATCGCTGACTCAAAGCTAACATAACATTGATCCTGAAACACCTTTATAAATGAAACATTGTCAAAATGACTCGCATCAAATCCAAATGACACTTTGACGTACAGATACAAACATAGATTACTAGAATGTAATTAATAGGGCCATTGGCGCCTCAGGGGTGTTTGCGATTCGCACTACACAGCACGTGCCGAACGCATCCCGTCCTTTACATTAGTATCGAGAGTTTGGACGTACTTAATTCGAAATCCCTTGACGAATACAAATACGTATATACAGGAATACATTTTATAGCAATTGATCAGTACTTGTGACAAGGACCATGTTTTTTTCCCTAACTATGCTGATATCCTAACTATGCTGATTTTCTACTGGTGGTAGGACCTCTTGTGTGTCCGCGCGGGTAGGTACCACCACCTTACCTATTTCTGCCGTGAAGCAGTAATGCGTTTCGGTTTGAAGGGAGGGGCAGCCGTTGTAGCTATACTGAGATCTTAGAACTTATATCTCAAGATGGGTGGCGCATTTACGTTGTAGATGTCTATGGGCTCCAGTAACCACTTTACACCAGGTGGGCTGTGAACTCGTCCAACCATCTAATTAATAAAAAAAAATAAAAAAATCCTTGAGGAGCTATTTCAGCTTTACCCTAGCGTGTAGGTGAGCTCTCGGGGCTAAAATCGGAGGTGTTGCTAACACTGACCCTAGCAAGAGCGGTGCTACGCAAAATCTACTATCGGATGGGAAACTCGACTCACTGAGAAGATCCGGCGAGAAACTCAGTGGGCTGTGTTTTTTTTTTAATTATTCATATATTTAACTCTTAACTCTACAATTAAATGGCATATGTGGAAATATTAAAAAAAATTAATATTCACTATTTAATTTTTTGTTTACTTATTGAATCGTTTTCAATATAAAATGAACAAATCGCAGCAAAGAATAAATTAAATTAATGTTTTTGGTCTTTAACAAAATCGTCCCCGAAGATTTTAAGGGCGGTATGTTATCAGTGTTGATTTCATTTTTACAGCACCCCGTATAATACCTACTACATAATATATATTGTGTGGTCAAACTTTTCCAATAAGAGTATATTAGCTATTTGAAATATACCACGAATAAAATTTGTCGCGAGTTTTTTTTTACACGATTTTATTCCTTTGCCGAACAATTAATTCGCGAACATGTACTAAGTAAGTGGTTCATTAGAAAAAACCAGTTAGCGAGATTCGAACACTAGCACAGTCGCATCGCTTGATACGATTGCACCGGGCGTCTAATCCTTTAGGCCAGTGATTCTCAACCTTTTTTTTGTTGCGGCACATATTTAACGATTTCAAAATTTGGCGGCACACAATTAAAAAAGATAAAAATTATTTACTTACTACAACACACTGGATAAATAGTTTATCAAAAAATTTTAATATACGAAATAAACTAAAATATACTATACATTTCTTTTGTGGAGTTAAATATATATTCATGTTTAAAATATTTTTCTTTTAAAATGATATAATTTAATAATATTAACATTATTATATATTCGCAAAATTTGGCGGTACACTTTTGAAATTTGGCGGCACACAAAAGTGCCGCGGAACAGTGGTTGAGAATCACTGCTTTAGGCCAAAACGACGTCAAGTTGTGGTACACTTTTTTCTTTTTGTCCTTATTCTACTAGATTTAAGTTATCAGCGGCCGATGTTCTTTGCAATAAAAGGCCTTAGCTTAAATTATCCGGAAATTATATTAGTTGTAATCACGCTTTTAAAAGTAAACTCCTCCGATTAACACAAGGTGTACGAGCAAGCGTTCATCTACGTATATAAAAATGAATTGCTGTTCGTTAGTCTCGCTAAAACTCGAGAACGGCTGGATCGATTTGGCTAATTTTGGTCTTGAATTATTTGTGGAAGTTCAGAGAAGGTTTAAAGGGTAGATAAATATGAAAAGGCGCGGAATTAAATCAAAATAACAATTTTGATGTGTCCCCCGGCGGACGGATTCCTTTTATTTGTTTTAAGTTTATTTTATACAAAAGTTTAGGTCTTTTATATTTTGTCGATTGAGGCACTACGAAGTCTGTCGGGTCAGCTAGTACAATGATTTAAAAAATGTTAAGTTATTTTTGCTCGATTTTCCGAAGGCACGGCTCATCGAAAAAAATAATAGAAGCTCTAGAGACGGTACTTAGTGATATTAAACGAGTGTCAGATTACAACGGCACGTGCCGCAACATCAAAAGGGAGTTTCACACTCCAACAGCTACGGAAGTGTTTTATATGAAACGTAATTTTGTATTACTATATTTGCCAACACTCGTATCAGGCGTGGTGACGAAATAGTAAAATAAGCTTTATTCCCAAGCCCTTAAGGTGTGAGGGAAACGTTTTTGAATCGGTAATAGCAATTGTGTATCTACTAAATTAATATAATTTTTATGTACAAGTATGTATTCCGTATACGGAATCTGAAGCTAAGGTCTCCCGTTATTAGAGGCAATGGAACTTGCGCGTCAGTTCATTCCTAATTGCGTTACATTACGTGCAATTAAAGTATAAAACAATTCTAATTTTTATGTATAATAAAAGTATGCGGGCTCTTTTATTATCCTACCTATACTGATAACTTTGAGAGGCTATTTTCAGCTTCTCCTTGACGTGTAGGTGAGCTCACGGGACTCAAACCAGAGTGTTGCTAATTCTGGCCCTAGCAAGAGCGGTGCTTCGCAGAATCTACCACCGTATCGGAAACGCGTCCCACTGAGAAAATCCAGTTCGGGCTCTGAAGCGAACATCCCACATTATAAGAAGCAATGGAACTCGCGCGTCAGTTTATTCCTAATCGCATTACATTACGTGCATTAAAACTTTCGTAGTATTTTTACAGCGCTAGATGGACTTAATAGTTCACGCTCTACGCGGTCTTAAGTAATTACCGAAGCCTTAGCTGTGCCACTCTTCAAAACGGAACGGACTGTTTTGCGGTACAAATAGGTGGTTGTACCTTCCGGTACCGGCTTGCAAAACGCCTCACCAAAAAGTCCTATTCCCGTAACTTAGGGCCTGTGTACACCACGTTTTTTAAAAGCGCCGTCGACGCGCCTTTAAAAAACGTGATTTGCGATCCGGTGGTAGATTCTGCGAAGCACTGCTCTTGCTAGGGTCAATGTTAGCAACACTCCGGTTTGAGCCCCGTGAGCTCACCTACACACGTTAGGATGAAGCTGAAATAGCCTCTCAAGGCTATCAGCATAGGTAGAAAAAAAACCAAGTAACTTCTGACATTTAACAGTATCTATTAGATTGCAGATCATAACTTTTTAATTTTGCCATAAAAATATGTATAGTCGCTTTTTTCTGTACTAGACATACATACATCATATTATATAGTATAGAGATGCTAGATGAAAGCACAGAAGTGTTGTAAGCATGTCTTAATCTCACTGCTGCGCTCAAACCCCACTTGAATATGTGTCATCATTCTGCAAGCCACTATTTTCGTACTTTTATATATTCCGGGAGCACGAAATGCTCGCAATCACGTTATCAGTTTGCAGTTTTGAGAGAAATTTGACTTGCGAGAGTGTATTGAAGCCTTTGAAGTCTTTTTTCTGCCTTTTAAAAACGAGTTATATAGGCAGATAGCTAGATGTCCTCTTTTCTGATGTTCATGGGCAACGATAAACATCTACCGCCTAAACAAGCTTCTCTGCCCTCTATGGCAAATAACTACCTACATATTTGTATTGTTGTAAATCGAAAAAAAACAAGTTAAAATTAACTATGAGTTTTGGAATTTATTTATTGGCATAAATCTTTCTTCTTAACTGATTTAATTTTGAATAAACTCCACAAGCTATTCAATTTTTCATAAATTTCTATAGTTCAATTGAATAATAAATATGCCTTACCAATATGATCTCAGTGGGTCGCGTTTCCGATCCGGTGGTAGATTCTGCGAAGCACTGCTGTTGATAGGGCCCGTGCTAGTAACACCACCGGCTTAAGCCCCGAGAGCTTACCTACGCGCTAGGGTAACGCTGATATAGCTTCTCAGGGCTATCAGCATAGGTAGGAAAAAAAAGCAAAAAAAAAAGCAAATGTTTGCCACGACCTAGCTCCCGGTGTATAATCCCGTACATCCGGGCGCGGAGGTTTATTTGCGCTCATATTGTGTGGACACAATACTTCAGAGGGATCATGTCGCCGACTGTACAGAAAGAACCTTCGCTACGTATATTGTGTTTGACTATAATACACGTAGATTTATATGGAAAACTGTATTTTCCTTGTGCGACGAAAATATTTTTATTCAAATGCTTTCTTATATTTATTGCCAATGAAAAATTTTTGGGGTCTTTTGAGACGCCTAAAATCTGTATTGTCAGACCGCTCCGGTCTAACTATCTTACCGATTTTGGTCGCGAATTAGGAACCCGTTTCTTTTTGAAGGATAGTCCCTATTCCAATAGACTTTATTCTCACTACGCCTCATGTCTCAAGGTTTGCTGACATATGATCTTACGCGACTGTCCAAAAAAAAAGGTTACGTTTTGTGGGTACATGAGTCTTTTTATTCCACCGTAACCTTTAAAAGCCCCTACGGATTTGAATATGGAATACTGTAGATACAATTCTTAGATCATCTTTTTTTATTTATTGCTTCGATGGGTGGATGAGCTCACGCTTCATCTAGTGTTAAGTAGTTACCGAAGCCCATCGACATCTACAACGTAAATGCCGCCACCCACCTTGAGACATGATTTCTAAGTTTCAGTTTTTATCGTATAGCGCATTACTGATTCACGGCAGAAATAGGCAGTGGGGTGGCACTTACCCGTGCGGACTTATAAGGCGTCCTACCCCCAGTAAATCCCAGTAAACTCAATTGGCATTAGCTATTTCTTGGTATTATACTCGTTATCTTTTTAATTTGATGTTTAAATCATTCTTTATTGCTCTCTGTGTGCTTGGAATGGACTGTGTACTTGAAACATGCGGTCAAAGTCTGAATTGTTTCATAATCTCAATCCGAACCTTCACACTGGACTGCAAAGCTTTTTTAATTTTTTATTGTCCGAGCAGGCAGACGAGCATATGGCCCACCTGATGCGGTGCTAAGCGGTTACCGTCGCTCATGGACGTCAGCAATGCCAGGGGCAGAGCCAAGTCGCTGCCCACCGCTTTATAATCTCCACAAGCCTCGTTTGAAGATGGACTTGCCATATCACTCAGGAAACACCGTGGAGGGGATCTCATTCCAAAGCCGGATGGTACGTGGCAAAAATGATCTCTGAAAACGCACTGTGGATGAACGCAGTGGCTCCAGGTAGTATGGATTAACATGGATTACTCCGGTGGCGGGAGGTGCGATAGTAAATACAAAATAATGGTATCATCTCAAACAATTCCTCAAAGCACTCCCCGTGGAATATACGGTACAAAATACAGAGGGAACCGACGTCCCTCCGCAGACTCAGAGATTCCAACCTATTGCAGCTACGATTCATAACATTTCAAGACTTCCACTTCTCGACTGTCGAAAATAGTCGAAATCTTTAAAGACCGTTAGGCATGTGTTCACAAAAAATTGTACCTATTTTAGTTGATTTAAAAAAATCTTCTGTCTCTAACACAGCTCTAAGTATATTGCTAAAATTTCACTTCAGAGCAAGACATATATCTACTTACTCAGTACACCAACATCTGAGTCGTAATCATACAATGTGTCTCGTTTCCCACAGCACAATGCAGCTCAGAGTAAAACTATTGACTCTTTGCATTTAATTGTACAAATAAGATTGAAATGAGGACTGCGAGCGCTCAGGGTTGTGTTGTAAGGGTGGATTATAGTCAACAAAATAGGGTGATAATGTTTATTGATTTATTTGTTTCGGTAATTAAAAAAAAGTTAGCGTGGTATGGACATGTGATGCGTAGAGAGAGGATGCATGTGTCTAGGAGATGTATGGAAATGGTTGTGCAAGGTAGAGGGGGAAGAGGTCGACCGAAGAAGACATAGATGGAGTGTGTGAATGACGATTTGAGAGAGAGAAGAGTGAGTGTTGAGATGACGGCTGATAGAAGAAATTGGAAGAGAAAAATTAGCTGTGCCGACCCCACCTAGTGGGATAAGGTGGAGAAAAAGAAGAAGAATTAAAAAAAGTATACTAAAGAATAACCACTGAAATATAGGTCCACTAATATATAGGTAAAGTTTTTGATAAAGGTTTTAAGAGGAATAAACAATAAACTCGTCATTAAGATTAGTACGAAATGTTGAGCATACACTAGATTAATGTGTACAGTACATTATCCTCAAGGTCTTGTCATATTGCTTGTATAAAACGAAACTGAAGCTGCCGTGGCCTAAAGGATAAGACGTCCGGTGCCTTTATATCTAGCGATGCACCGGTTTTCGGATCCCGCAGGCGGGTACCAATTTTTCTAATGAAATACGTACAAATAAATGTTTATGATTGACTTCCACGGTGAAGGAATAACATCGTGTAATACAAATCAAACCCGCAAAATTATAATTTGCGTAATTACTGGTGGTAGGAATTCTTGTGAGTTCGAACGGGTAGGTGCCACCGCGCTGCCTTTTTCTGCCGTGAAGCAGTAATGGGTTTCGGTTTGAAGGGTAAGGCAGCCGTTGTAACTATACTGAGACCTTAGAACTTACATCTCAAGGTGGGTGGCGCATTTACGTTGTAGATGTCTATGGGCTCCAGTAACCACTTAACACCAGGTGGGCTGTGAGCGAACTTACACCAAATAGCCTTTCATCCCTCGATATACAGTAATTTGTTCGGATCTTGCGAGTCGTAAATATAATTAAAATTACTTTTACTACTTAATCTACAAACGTTAGTGACCCCGGAAAATGTGCCTAACCTCAAAAAGTATATACCTAATGATAATTAAATATGTGATTATCTACGAATATAGTTTACATAATATGTGAAGCAAAAACTTTGTATCCCTTTTAACGAAAATTGCGCAGACGGAGGAGTACGAAATTTCCCACACTTATAGAGAATATAGAGGAGTGCAGAACTTTATTTTTTTAAGTCTTTGGCAATAGAACCAATAATAATGTTCAAATAATTATAGTCGAATTTCGACTACCGGGGGACCACTAGTATAGATTAAACGATAAAAATAGTTTAAATCAGTTTGTAATGTCTATCAGTTATTATTTTTAAACTATTGCGATGCATCGGATCTCCTATAGGGGGAGGGTGATGGGAGAGATGTGCTCCGCACTAAACGCTTCTCCTTCACCCCTTTGCCTTTTCATGAGTTCTGTCTCATGCGAGGTTTGGACGTTGGTTATTGAGCGACAGGAGGTTTTAGTCGGTTCGACTCCGACATGCTCCGCCCGCCATCCCCAGTGGAAGGCGGAAGTCCAGCGATTTCCTCCTGACCAAAATAACAAAAACAAAAAAGACACTATCTCACTTCATGGGGACAATAACATTCGTGTTAGATCCCGGAAGAGGTCATATTCTGTGAGGCGAATAAGCTCAGGGTACTTTTTTCCCTCTACCTATTCGCTGGTAACCTAAGGGCTATTCCGGCTTCCCGCAGGCGGATAGGCGAACTCATGGGATCAAACTGAGAATTTGCTAATGCCAGCCCTTAGCTAGAGCAGTGCTTCGCAGAATCTACCGCCGGATCGTAATCTCGACCTACTGAAAAGATTCGAAAAGAAATTCAGTGGGCTGTATCTATGGGTTCAGGGTACTATTGCAGTCAGCAGATATCAGAACGTGAATGGATCGTGAATTTTTATTTTTTTATTGCTTAGATGGATGGACGAGCTCACAGCCCACCGGGTGTTAAGTGGTTACTGGAGCCCATAAACATCTACAACGTAAATGCGCCACCCACCTTGAGATATAAGTTCTAAGGTCTCAGTATAGTTACAACGGCTGCCCCACCCTTCAAACCGAAACGCATGCTTCACGGCAGAAACAGGCAGGGCGGTGGTACCTACCCACGCGGACTCACAAGAGGTTCTACCACTTTTATTACACGTATCAGTTACAGTCATAGCATTATATTGCTTAACTTATTTTAAGTTAAAAAGGAACTCGAGCATCAATGTTTTTTGCATAAAAATCAGCTAGTAAACTTCCGCGCAATCGAATTCACAACGAGTTTATGGTGCTTAAACCGCGAACAATTCCGACATTACGCGAAACGGCTGGGTTGCGTCAAATTGGGGGTTAGTGCGTTCGGGCGTCAACGAATTTGTCCCACCGGCAAAATATTTATTTCATTACTCCTATTCATTGCCTCTAATCTGTGCTGCTGGCGAACTCAGAATTCGAACTTATAATGGAACACCCGTATTTTTTCAACGAAAACTGTAACCGTTGGAAAACTATTTATATTATTTGGAATTCTAGAAAGCAATTTTTCTTAAGTTAGTTAAACAATTCGAAAATACGTACTAAGCTATACAATAATAATAATAAGCTATAGTTTTCCCGTAAGAATTCCTCCTTTTATAATCTCTCCAATAGCATCAAGCGATACGCTGTAGATGAAGGAAACTGCTATATATAGTAGCCCTTATAAAATGGGATAATCGAAGCAACTTGCAAATACACTACAAATGCTTTCGAAGCGAACAGTGGCATTATCTTATACCTTTAAACGAGCAATTCTTGTATATATAAAATATAATCTGAATCTCGGAAACGGCTCCAACGATTTTCATAAAATTTAGTATACAGGGGATTTCGGGGGCGATAAATCGATCTAGCCACGATTTATTTTCAGAAAATGTTGTTTTATTCGTGTTTTCAATAATCAACTGTTCCCGACATCTATTGGCGAATAATAATACTATTTATCTTAATTGAGGGCTACTAACCGCTTTAAAGACACAACAAGATGGCGTTATCAAAAAAAAAAAACGAGCAAAGTTCGGTCATCATCCAGTTGTCATTATGTAGCCGATAACCGCTTAGGGTAAAATACCTTAGCTATTATAAAATAACAGAGATTGTAATTCATGGATGTGTAGACATTACTGAATTCAATTAAAAAAAAAGTTGAAATATTTATATTATTTTTAAAACGATTTGTATTTGGAATTCTAGAAAGCTGAATTTCTTAAGTTATTTAAAAAGCTTACGCAATTTGCACAACTTCTCCCTACGAATGAATAATAATAATAATTATTATTAATTTAATTAATTATTATTATTAATTATATTAATTATTATTATTAATTATATTAATAATTATTATTTATTCGTAGACTTCTCCTGAACAATATTTTAACGGCAAATTAAAAAAAGGCTAGATAGCTATTTCCAACTTACTATATTATCTGCACGTTATATTATGTGCTGAAGTTAAATTATTATTGGACGTAATAAGTTACTATTTGCTTGGAAAATTGGATTAAAGAGCACAGTATTCTAAAATACTCTCAGTATGGTTGGTAATTATATTTTAGGGGTATCAGAAGGATGCGTACTTAATTCACTTCGGAGTCACCAGGTTGGAGATAATCGAAAAAACCTTCCATCGAACGAGTGGTGGTACTCGGTAGATTAACCAAAATATTTTTGGGTGAGTGTTTAGCTTCCTTATCTATATTGTCTGCTTGTAATATTGAAATAACCGCTTTTTACTACATGCATATGAATATATATGAGTCGACTATTATCAAAGCCGGCAATCTGACTTTTGGACAATGATTGGTAAATCAGAAAAACGAATTATTGACTTTGTATTCCATTGGCAGTCACAAAACTCTTCGGAACGACATCTTAGATAAATAACAGGTTAACTATTAACCTTTATTTAATGCAGGTTTTGAACCGTATTCTTTGAAGGAGACGATTATATTCAAATCAATCTGTATTGACATATCAATAAATTTTTTTTGTCCAAATGCACAGATTGCCACCTTTGATAATAGACGACTCATATACGGTACATACACCAAAATAACATTTTTTACAGTTTTTGTCAATCTGTCTGTCTCTCTGTTTGTTCCGGCTAATCTCTGGAACGGCTTTACCGATTTTGACGAGACTTTCACTGATAGGTAGCTGGTGATATAAGGAATAATTTAGGCTACTTTTTTTAGGCTAGCTCCGCCCCGAGGCGTCCCCCGCGGTACGACAATAACCGACGACAGTAAGATCGCGGAATTCATTTATCAATAATAAAATTTAATGTTTCCGAAGCGAAGCGAGGGCGGGTCGCTAGTTGCTAATAACCTCGGGGGGTTATGCTAGCTTCACCGGACGTGTTATCGACAGTCCGAATGCTATTATTCGGAACTTATATATATGCAAACTTACCTTAATAAATGTCATTTGCGTGATTCAAACACAGTTAGCACAATATTCAAATGTCGACGAATAATACTTTATTAATAGTATAGTAGTAAAATACATTTAAAAATGGCGAAATTAAACCATAAAACTTTAATTAATTACTCTACTTTAATAATTAATACATATCTGTCAAATATCGTCTGTTCTATGCATGATATGGTATTAAAAAATATACAAAATATCATGCTGCTACATGAGTTCTTTTTGAAATCGCCCGTAATCACACTTTGACTGCGACGAGACAGTCAGGAGTAGATCATGGCTTACTTCACGGGGCGTCACTACCGATGCAAAGATTTCTCGACCCCTGGGGTGGTATTGTCGGGACTGCCACCGAAAAATCATCCTTATCATGTGTGTCTAACAACGAAAGCCCCTTAAAATTAGTATCAATGCAACTTCAATAGTGGAACTATTGTGAAGATAATACGACAATCAGAAGTGCTTCTAGAGGGATGTATTAACAATTGAATTCCAGCTCTAGCTCTTAAGGGGTACGGTTGATTTTTCAATGTTAACTGAGCTTAGGATACTAAAATGGTCCACGGGTAAGTGATATTCGTTTTAATTCGTCTGGATTGTCATTCTGGCTCTTAATATTGCTTAAACAGGGTTGCTCCTGGTCTTTCATTACAAAAGAATTGGAAGAACAAACTCAAAACTAGTCACTTGTAAAAACGTCTAAATGTGTTAATGTAATGAGAAACGTCATCTTCTAGAATTATGTATCAGCTTTAAGATTATAAAAAGAAATGAATTGAATATAACTAGTCAGGTCATAAGTATTGTCACACAGTAAAAACTTTTCTTTTAGAATGCTGGCCACAAAAAAGTTTATTGAATTCGAATTGTTTATGAAAATAAAAATGTATACTTTTAGAATTTTACTCATTTTTAAATATGGAGTGGACGCTTAAAGAAGACCGTGTTGCAGTTATTGCGTTGCATCGTTGCGGTTACGCGTCAATTCAAATTTTTAACATACTGAAAAATTTGAATATAACCAAAAGATTCGTTTATCGTACCATCAAACGATACAATGAAGACTCTAGTGTAGATGACAGGTCAAGAAGTGGTCGCCCTCGATCTGTTAGGACTCCAGCAGTGATAAAAGCTGTGAAGGCGCGAATTCAAAGAAATCCCAAACGTAAGCAGAAACTGTTGGCCCTTCAGATGGGGTTAAGCAGAACCACGGTGAAAAGAGTGTTAAATGAAGACTTAGGGCTTCGGGCATATCGAAGAAAAACAGGACATCGTTTGAATGCTCGTCTAATGGACCTGAAGAGATGCCGCGCTTTGTTGAAGCGGTACGCGGGAAAAAAATATCGGGAAATTCTTTTTTCGGATGAAAAAATTTTTACCGTAGAAGAGAGCTACAACAAATAAAATGATAAGGTGTACGCACACAGTAGTGAAGAAGCGAGCAACCGTATTCCGCGTGTCCAACGAGGTCATTTTCCATCCTCGCTCATGGTATGGTTGGGAGTTTCTTATTGGGGCTTAACAGAGGTACATTTTGTGAGAAAAGTGTAAAAACTAATGCAGTTGTGTATCAAAATACAGTCCTGACGAACCTTGTGGAACCTGTTTCTCATACCATGTTCAATAACAGGCACTGGGTATTCCAACAAGATTCGGCGCCAGCTCATAGAGCGAAGAGCACACAAGATTGGCTGGCGGCGCGTGAAATCGACTTCATCCGGCACGAAGACTGGCCCTCCTCCAGTCCAGATTTGAATCCGTTAGATTACAAGATATGGCAACACTTGGAGGAAAAGGCGTGCTCAAAGCCTCATCCCAATTTGGAGTCACTCAAGACATCCTTGATTAAGGCAGCCGCCGATATTGACATGGATCTCGTTCGTGCTGCGATAGACGACTGGCCGCGCAGATTGAAGGCCTGTATTCAAAATCACGGAGGTCCTTTTGAATAAACTTTAGTGTCATAAGAATTTATGTTTTGTTAAGTTCATTTTGGTATATGAATGGTTACATAATGAATAAACTTGTTTCAATTATTTTACATTAAACATGTGACAGAATTTATGACCTGACTAGGTACATTTGTTTATTCTTGTTCTTTTTTTATTTCTTAGATGGGTGGACGAGCTCACAGCCGACCTAGTGTTAAGTGGTTACCGAAGCCCATAGACATCTAGAACGTAAATACCGTCACCCACATTGCGTTATGAGTTCTAAGGTCTCAGTATAGTTACAACGGCTGCCCTACCCTTCAAACCGAAACGCATTGCTGCTTCACGGCAGAAATAGGCAGGGTCCTACCCGTGCGGACTCTCAAGAGGTCCTACAACTAGTCAGCTCTGTGGTTTCTGTGGATGATAATCCACAGAAACCATGGTTGTATTTCGTGAAAGTTTCTAGCATAGTACCATCTGTTTCTTCAAACTCAAAGCTCCCAATGCGTTTATCTTCTATGCAGCTCTTACTCTTTGATCTATGCTCATCTATATTAATTTAATTGTTTTAATTTTATTCTTTATAGTGCTTCAGACTGTTCTTTTTGAATTTAGGCGTCCTTAGGAGTTCACATTGCTAATGGTCTCACGGCTAGCCACCCCACGCGCAAGTCACCCTCCGATTGTCTGATTTTTCTCTTCTTACCATTCCTATGGTGTTATCTTCTCGGTTCTTCACACAGGTCGTTTGTCCGTGTCATTCATTACACATGTCTGTACAATACGAGCAGTTTATTGCATTCAGAGTGAGTTTTCAGAATATTATTTATCAGAATTTGTATAAAATGTATTGTTACTGTTAGTTAGTATATTAGGTATTTATTTTAATCTGATTTCGAAGGAAGATTCAAAACGTTGCTCTCTCCATACCTCCTTAAATTAATCATTCATTTTATGGCACAAAATATAAAAAAGTAAAAAAGATAATCGGGGCATACATATTTTGATTGTCATCGAGAGAAAATAAAATTGTGGCTCAGACGGTCTTTTGTGGTCGCCGTCGTTTATATCCGCAAAACATAGCCGCTACCTAAATAAATATGTCCACATCCTATGTAATACTTATGCTCTAATCTCTTTTTTTTTTTATTGCTTAGATGGGTGGACGAGCCCACAGCCCACCCTGGTGTTAAGGAGCTGGAGCCCATAGACATCCACAACGTAAATGCGCCACCCACCTTGAACTCTCTCCGGTATTACCTCAATTAAATCAGAATCCTTTAAATAAAACTAGATACTTGTAAGCATTATTTAACAACACTCTAAATGTGTTTATATGCCTCTTTAAATTTCACATAGAGTAAACAACTCAACAGTAATAAGATACATAGTATCTGTGAATATTTTGAAAGTATTCAATTCCTTTAAATTCCTTTTGCACATTTTCTCCGATACCAAAAAGGTTTGAGGAGTTAACATAAACATACATAGGTATATAAGGGAGGGATGAAAGCCCCTTTCCCTATGTAAATCTAATAAACAACCCTTAGGCGGACATTTGTGAAACAATTTGAGAATACGTACTAAGCTATAGAGATGGTTTTCCCGTAAGAATTCCTTGTTTTATAATCTCTCCAAAAGCATCAAGCGATACGCTGTAGATGAAGGAAAGTGCTATGGTACCCTTTGAAATGGGATAATCAAAGCAACTAACAAATACACTACAAATATTTTCGAAGCGAGCAGCGGCATTCTTGTCATTATGTTCCGATAACCGCTTAGGGCCAAATAGCTTGGCTAATATAAAATAACAGAGATTGTAATTCATGGATGTGTAGAGATATCATTCGATTCAATTAAACACGAAACATATTTCGGGTATAATATTGTAGTATCTATATAATATATAAAAATGAATTGCTATTGGTTAGTCTCGCTAAAACTTGAGAACGGCTGGATCGATTTGTCTAATTTTGGTCTTGACTTATTTGTGGAAGTCCAGAGAAGGTTTAAAAGGTAGATAAATATGAAAATGTTCGGAATTAAATCAAAATAACAATTTTGTTTTTCCTTTGATATAATGCCCCGTCGGAAGGATTCCTTTTGTTTGTTTTAAGTTTATTTTATACAAGAGTTTAGGTCTTTTGTTTATCGATTGAGGCACTACGAAGTCTGCCGGGTCCAGCTATAATAAAATATATTAATCTATTCTAAAAGCATACCGATATATTGCTTCGTTGCCACTTAAAAAACGACAAAGCAACAAAGACACTTTCTAATTCACAACGTTTCCTTCTTATCACGAAATTCAAATGACTTTGTTTTTATTGTTTAGATGGGTGGACGAGCTCACGGTCCACCTGGAGTTAAGTGGTTACTGGAACCCAAATACGTACTTAACAAATGTTCACGATTAGCTTCCACGGTGAAGGAATAACATCATGTAATAAAAATCAAACCCGTAAAATTATAATTTGCGTAATTTCTGGCGGTAGGGCCACTTGTGAGTCCGCGCGGGTAGGTACCACCACCCCGCCTATTTCTGCCGAGAAGCAGTAATGCGTTTCGGTTTGGAGGGTGGGGCAGCCTTTGTAACTATACTTGAGACTTTTGAGCTTGTATCTCAAGGTGAGTGGCGCATTTACGTTGTAGATGTCTATGGGCTCCAGTAACCACTTAACACCAGGTGGGCTGTGAGCTCATCCACCCATCTAAGCAATAAAAATAAAATAAATACTCAAAACATATGATTAAAACATAATATTCGGTAAAAATTGTGAACATCTTGAATTGTTTTCATTTATAACACAATTACAATGAAATCATTGTGATAATGGTGCCAAATTCTCCAGCCAAATTAGTCCGTACAATTCCGAGGACCGGCCGATCGACCACTCATACTATCTATTACAATGGCTGGAATTCAGCTTAGTGACTGCTATTGATACTTGGTTGCATTTCATCATGATCCTCTCAGCTTAAGTTATAAGCTTCCGCATACTTAGAAGACTACCAAGCCCAACTTCATACACGCCTTTCATTTCTCACTAAACTAGTAAGTAATGTATTTTGTAATGTTCAAAAAATCCATTATTTATCTTTATCTCATGTTTCGTGTTCTTTTGACAGATTTGTTTTTGGCGCATACGGCCGACCTCATGGTAAGTGGTTACCGTCGCTCGTTGACGTCAGCAATGCCAGGGGCAGAGCCAAGCCGTGAAGGGGAGTTGATTCTAAAGCCGGATGGTACGTGGCAGAAAAGCTCTTTGCATGTCATAATTATGCAGTACAATGTTTACGTTAAAACAAATCAAATAAATTCATATACCATTAAAACTCACTTAACAGTTTAAAATCCCCTCCAAAAAAAAAGACAATAAACATCTTCAGTGCTGGCACAAAGATCGAACCAGGCTCCCATGTGTTCGAGAGCAATACAGTCCACTTCAACGCACACGTCATAATACTGACGAGTTAAAATGAGCCACGCAATATAAACGACGCAATACAAGTTGAAGGTCCAAATAAATTTGACATAATGCACAGATACATTTGCACAGTTGTAAAATTTGACATGTTAAGATCATAGGGGCAGCTCAGTGGGCGATTTTGTCATAGATTATCCAATGCCGTTAGGTAAATAGGCATCAAAACAAAATATCGTCTCTGGGAGACATTTCTCGACTTTAAAGGCACATTGGCAATGTTCAATTCAAAAGTGGAACACCGATTAGTTTGTCTTTTGGATTGAACGGATCTTCTCAGTGGGTCGCGTTTCCGATCCGGTGGTAGATTCTGCGAAGCACTGCCCTTGATAGGGCCAGTGCTAGCAACACTCCCGGTTTGAGCCCCGTGAGTTCACCTACATGTTAGGGCGAAGCTGAAATTGCCTCTCAAGGCTATAAGCATATAGCCGCCAAGAATAAGGAGAACGGAAGACAGGGGTAAGTTCAAAAAATTGGGAGAGGCCTATTTCCAGCGATGAACGACTCTGGGCTGATGACCATGATGAATATAGTCAGCTCGTCGAAGCTCGGCCGTATATGACCACAAATGACGTCACTTATTCTACCATTGTAAAGTATACGCGGAATATTATAAAAAGAATAGTTACCTACTTCTGTATTGAGTGATTTTCGTAAATACAAATTGGAATTTTGTGTAAAGTGATTAAGGTCCAATTTGCAATAGTAATATTTTTTTTAAATCTATCTCTCTCCTTTCCTTGCGTCGATAATTCTCAGTGCTGAGGTTTGTGGCCTACCTTAAGTCTATAATGTCTATTATTTTTGTTCACTGTCTACTCATGTTTTGCGTTAACAGCGGAAACTTCTACAATTTTTGTTTACCGATCTTTAATATACCATGTGAATATACTGTACTGTTAGATCCCCAAATAAATAAATACATATATGTGGGTTTTTTTATTCAGACTGGGCCAGTGAAACAGTTGTTGACTTCACACAAACTTGATTTTTATTACGTCTTTCTTAATCTATGTAGCTAAAATATAAACGGCTTACGTCTTCAGAGTTACACCGCGTCTGTCTGCCGTCGCGTCCGATAACTACCCTCCTCTCACTTACAAAACAAAACTATATGTTCAACATTCATTCGCCGTCTTTCTTACTTCCTAACACGACATCTCCTATCTCTCTCACTCAGTCATGCTCCATACTGTCATTCATCTATATTATACCGTCCCGTTCCGTTCCTACATATGTAAAATAAAAATAATAATATAGCTCAGTAGTACAATATAAACAGAAATTTACTGGTGGTAGGACCTCTTGTGAATCCGCACGAGTAGGTACCACCACCCTACCTATTTCTGCCGTGAAGCAGTAATGCGATTCGGTTTGAAGGGTGGGTCAGTCGTTGTAACTATACAGAGACCTTAAAACTTATATCTCAAGGTGGATGGCGCATTTACGTTTTAGATATCTATGGGCTCTAATAACCACTTAACGCCAGGTGGAGTGTGATCTCGTCCACCCATCTAAGCAATAAAAAAATTCCAGTTTTTTTTTTCATTTACAGACTTATTTTCACTTCTACCAATATTTATTCTACAGCACTTACAAATTACGCAGTAGTGCATTGTTGAGAATAACCAAGGCATGTATTTGTCGCGTTCAATTGTGCATAATATTATAATAATAGGTGCTTAATGTTTTTTTTAACACTCCTTATACTAATGTGGTACCGTCGTCGCTTTATTTTGTGATAGCTAACATTCAAGCATTTTTCGATTTATTGAAAATATTAAACGTCGGTTAGAAACTTTGTATCAAATTGGGAAGTGAAACATCCGGTGTTTTTTTTTTTCTTCTTTTAAATTCTGTAGATTGGCGTAGGAATTTACTACTGGCTTAATATTAATTAAGAATTTATGAACTCCTTACATTAGGTACATGAGATGTATATTTTTTATACGTTTTTATTAGCTTCAGACGTATGTATGTTAGTATGTAACGGAATCTTCGAACATGATTTTGACCCCCTTCAAAACGTCGGATTAACTTAATGAAACTTGGTATACTTATTAAGGATCGATGATAATTCAATAATAAAAGAAAATGAAAAAAAAAATTGAAAAAATTTCAATTCGACTAAAATATTATAAATAAATAATAGTTTAAAAAAACTAACAAAATACGCTTTTATAGAAAAACCAACTAAAAAATAGAAAATTTTGTTTTATAAATTTGAATTAAAAATAGTGTAAGAAAAAACGATTTTATTGTAAATAAATAATAGTTTAAAAAAACTAACAAAATACGCTTTTATACAAAATCCAACTAAAAAATTGAAAATAAATATTAATAAATTTGAATTAAAAATAGTGTAAGAAAAAACGATTTTATTGTAATGATGTTGTATGATGCACGGAATAGATAAATAAGGTTGGAAAGGCCTTTGCTCTAATTTTGTATTAGAACCAGTGTCGCCGCTTCATCCCCACTATTTTAATTTCTACACACACACATACTGTGATTACAAGTATTTTGCACACAACAAAAACACCTTATTTATCTATTCCGTGGTATGATGAGTGGTTATCGTCGCTCATAAGCGTCAACAATGTCATATTTAAGCCGATACCTACTCTGGGAGTGCTCTCCACAAACCTCGCTTGAAGAAAGTTCTACTAAAATTGTCAATATGATAAAGAAACCTAATTTCATATGTACAACGCAGAACTAGTTAGGGCGAACCATGGCTTAGGTTTTTTTATTGCTATTGTTTATTACATTATCGTGTTAAATGGTTAACGGGGTGGTAGGACCTTTTGTGAGTCCGCACGGATAGGTACCACCACCCTGCCTATTTCTGCTGTGAAGCGGTAATGCGTTTCAGCTTGAAGGGTGGGCAGCCGTTGTGACTATACTGAGACCTTAAAACTTATATCTCAAATTGGGTGGTGCATTTACGTTGCAAATGTCTATGGGCTCCAGTAACCACTTAACACCAGGTGGCTTGTGAGCTCGTCCACCCATCTAAGCAATAAATAAATAAAACATAAATGTCGCCACCCACATTAACTTGAGTTCTAAGTCTGAGTTTTACAGTACAACGGCCGCCCACTCTTCAAACCGAAAAGCATTACTGCTTCACAGCAGAACCCGTGCATCGTAAGCATCATCACACAAATTATCGAACCCTAATAATATATTAATAGATCGACGTAAAACAAACAGATATTATCACAATTTAACATAATCCTTGCACATACATATCTAATTTAATTATTATTGTTGTAACATTGTTGCTAACACGCCTGTCGTCTGAACAAACCGGTATCTTCAAATATTTATATTTGAACAGTAGAGAAATTATGTCGCAATCTGTCGGCAAACTTAATAGGTAAGTATTGCAAAAATGAAAGAATCACGACAGATTTTTTATAAATTATTTTCGTATATATTTTAGAAGCTTAGAAGATGATGTAATTAAATCTTGTTAAAATAACTTCCCTAAAGTTCAGAGACAGCCAATACCATATTATGGTTAGTCAGAAGTCAATGGATATTAACTATTCCCACCTTCGAATCTGAACACTTGGTTTTTATTTATTTATTGCATTGGCGGGTGGACGAGCTCACAGCCCACCTGGTGTTAAGCGATTACTGGAGCCCATAGACATCTACAACGTAAATGCGCCACCCACCATGAGATATAAGTGCTAAGTATAGTTACAACGGCTGCCCCACCCTTCGAACCGAAACGCATTACTGCTTCACGGCAGAAATAGGCGGGGTGGTGGTACCTACCCGCGCGGACTCACAAGAGGTCCTATCACCAGTAATTACGCAAATTATAATTTTTCGGGTTTTATTTTTATTACAAGATCTTGTTCCTTCACCGTGGAAGTAAATCGTGAACATTTGTTGAGTACGTGTATCATTAGAAAAATTGGTACCCGCCTGAGATTCGAACACCGGTGCATCGTTCAACACGAAGGCACCGGACGTCTTATCCCTTAGGCCACGACGACTTTAAAGTGTGAGCAAATTCCCTCAGGTTTAGCCCGTGAGCTTACCTACCCATCCGGGCGTAGCAGGAATACCCTCTTAGGCTACCAGTGGTAGGAGAAAAAATACACACATTAAGTCTTTTGAGAATCATATCGAGCAAGATCGAGGGACTGCTGATCAATAGCCTTTGCAGTAGGCACTTGGAGGGAGAAAAAAAAAATATAATAATATAAAATGTATATAATGATAGTTATGTGTTAGATTTTTTAAGTTACTAACATAGATTATAAGTAATTATTAAGTAATTATTACTAATAAAATGTTATGGTTTTAAAAAAAAAAAAAACTGAACTAAAGTATTAATAATAATAATAATAATAATTATTATTATTATTATGTATTCCAAGCTGTATGAATATAAAATAAAGTCGTGAAAATATTTTTTAAGCTTCCGTTAGAATTTTGTAATCACTTAAGTCTAAGGGGAAAACCGTATACCTAAATTATATTTACTTTTGGCTTTACATTCGTGACGCGTATAAATTATATATTATAAAAAAGAATCCATAAAACTCACAGCACGATTTGTTTTAACTTTATACATTGATCCAACTAAATAACATTTAAGATGATATATGATGATATCGCAACATGCAAAGTAATGCGAATTAAGCGAAAGCTTACAACTTTATTTGTCAAAACATTCGCCTTGATGTTTCCGGGAATATTTTTTTGGAACGAAGTTCCTTACGGCAGGCCTGGAGGGGATAGGGATTTTGCTGCGCGACCGAACTGAAAAAAATGTGATAGTAAAACCGTAAGAAAAAATCCGTGGAAAAAAGTGCGTGGAATAAAACAGTTAAATGAGACGTGCGCAGGCGCGACAGTCGCATACACAAGCGAGTAGTGTATAATACCTTTCTCTTTCTCCCTCTTTCTTTTCGTTCTCTCATCCATTCTCTTTCTTTTATAAATATAAAATATTTTACATTGGTTAATATTGTGTGTACATACTAAAATCTTTGTAAGGTTTTCTAAATTATCTTTCTTGCTGTTTTTTTGGCAAATTGTGTCGATTCTACATTAGCCGAAGGAACTTCGTTCCTACCTGGTGTCCTACGACACCACATTTTAAATTTTTATATTATATTACTCAATGGCACGTGAGTTTTCGGTACACCCGTGTTCTTAGTGCGATTTTTTTAACGTTCTCGATAGCGTAAAAGTTAACTCGAATTTGTATGGAGTTAAAATGTTTGCTTACGTTTGCCGCTAGGGGCGCTGTTTGGTACACCGCATGTAATTGGTTTCCTAAAGTTAATCAGGTGGACATGATGGTTGCTTGGAAGAGATCGTTCTTAGCGACAAGACAATTGTACTTTTTTGTATTTAGGGTTTTGTCATTTTTATTTATTTTGTATACAATAAAGCATATTCTCTCTCTCTCACTTTTTATAAATGAAATGATACGCAGAAGTCACCATTAACACAATAATCGGTTCATTTTCGATGTTATAACAGTTAACTCGCACGGAGTTGGCACGTTTGTCTACGTTTGCCGTTAGAGGCGCTGTTCCAATTGCATACAAATGTCAGTTGACTTTTACGCTTTCGAGAACGTTAAAAAACTCGTACTAAGAACACTGTTCTTAATTTGAACGAGCTGACTCGGAGATTACTCATTTATTTTCTTATTTCATCATGAAAGCAACAGATATACTGCCCATTCTTGCCATGTCACACTCACATAACAATATTTGGAGGCGTCGAGGAGTAGGGACGCCAAAAGGCTTGTGTTGCCATAAAAATTAAGGTAAGCAGTCACAATTAATACAACCGTTATTTATGAATTATTATTTTACTGCACGTTTGAAATGTCAATACTGAGCGAGAACATCTCAGAACAAACACGAGAGCAGAGTCTATCGTGGTTTCACAACATCGCAATGTTGTCATAGTAATTAGCTGTTATTTTTCGTAAGTCTTTTACGAACCCAGAGCATTGTCTGATAACGTTTTCTTTCTTTAAACAAAAGGCTGATGATTTTTCGTTTTTAATTACACGCCATATATTACGGTTGCTGGATGCATTATGTTACGGATTGCGTTTAGATCAATTATGTTTTTTAAGTTTTATTATTTTATAATTTATTATTTTAGTATTTTAAGTTTTTAACACTAAATCTCACGCTCTCGCTGAAACTTCAAACTCTCACGTACGACAAGTCGAACCGTAGGTAATCGAATCAAAACTTACTAGTAAGACGACAATTAAATAAAACATTTAATACGCTTTAGATTTCAATGAAACACTAAAATTTAATTTAATAAATGTGTCTCAGCAACGTTCATTCTTCAATAGGTAAAGTTTTACTCCTAATCTGCTTGCAGTGGAGACAGGAAAGGGCCATACAAACCACGCGGTTAACTAAGAAGACCGATATATTTTTTTCCCTATCTATACTGATAGCCTTGAGAGGCTATTTTAGCTTCACCCTAACGTGTGTAGGTGAGCTCACAGGGCTCAAACCGGAGTGTTGCTAACACTGACCCCAGCAAGAGCAATGCTTCGCAGAATCCACCACCGGATCGGAAACGCGACCCACTGAGAAGATCCGGCGAGAAACTCAGTGGACTCTAATTCCGATAGCAATTTCTCTGTTCCGCAAACAACAAAATTATACACCCTATACCCAAAATGATGTTATAATGAATTCATCTGATCCTCCTAAGCATTTAATAAAAATATTACTTACCACGCGAACGACACGTCCGCAAATAAAAGTATTTCCAGATTAAAATAAAACTTAAAATATCCGGTTGATGTCTGATCTTGAGGTGAGGTGAGGTTGAGGATGATGTCTGATTTAAAATTCTTCGAGTCACGTTCCAGGTTGTAAAATACGAATGCTGTATGTACAACATGATAATTTTATTACAGAGACATTAAATTGTATTATAGGACACGTTAATGTTTTACGTATAGGTATTTAGTTTATATATATTATGTTTTATTATATTTACGCTGTGTAATACGGCTAGTATTTATTAAAATATTAATATGAATATATCATACACATATACATAGAAGGTTTACATTCAATTATCAACCAATGCACTTTCTTGTTATCTCATGTTTGGCTGGTAGATAATTCCTTTTACACTGATCCCGCCAAATTTGATTGATGCACTAAATGATTGTTTAAGCTTATTAGCTGTCATACTCGTATAATAAAAAAAACCCGATAGTATGCTAAATCGCACCAATGAAATCTATAAGGCAAGTCTACTGAGCAGAACACCCGCGCGCTGGAAGATCTTCCCTTTGTCATTTACCCTAAAAACATAAGTAGTTAGAGATTTTTTGGGTATGCTACACTGACCACATCGGGTAGCTACATTATTATAATCTTCAATTATCTTCTCTTATCTTAACTCTTTCTGCTAATCAACTAATTCAAGTGGTGCACCTCGCGTATGCTGGTAACTATCTATTTTTCCCACGAAAAAGTTCTTCCCAACTACCTTCCTCCTACAATACTATTAAGATCTAGACTATCTAAGATGTTGTATGTTGTATATTTATGTACAAGTGGTGGTGAATATTTTACACTAGGTACGCCATAACCTCGTCCAACTATTCAATACAAAAAAATCCAATGGTTCTATTTAAACTTGGTCACGTTAGGTTGTAAAACTTTGATTCCCAGGTTCCGATGTCGTGGTGAGATATCACAAAGCTCGCTTAAATTATAATCAGTCGGTGCATTAGAAGACGAATAATACATCAGAGCTTAAGGTTGCATCTTTTTCATTTTAGTATCACCCGTTATTACACAAATTGATTTAATTTTGAGGAGCCCATAGATTTCACTACGTGAAGGCCGCCCGCCCGATTTGAGACTTTTTTTATTGTTTGATGGTGTTAAGTGATTCCCGGAGCCCATAGACATCTACAAAGTAAGCTCCGCCACTCACCTCAGGTCTCAGTTGTAACAGTACAACGGCTGCCCCGCCCTTCAAACCGAAACGCATAACTGCTTCACGGCAGAAACAGGCAGGGTGGTGGTACCTACCCGTGCGGACTCACAAAACGTCCTAACACCAATAATGAGATAGTCGTGTCAACTGAATTGTGTCTCTCTTAGAAGGCACAGCAAAAGGCACGCGTGATATGTCTCCCCAAAGCCCATACTGCGAAACAAATCTAAACATGAAATTTAGTAACAAATAAATTATGTTTTGAAATCAGCTCAAGCGTAAGACATGTGTGTATTGTTGTGTTTGTTTGGATAACATAAAATTATTCTCGTTGCTTTTGTACAGTCGAATGCAGAACTCAATGTCGCGACGAACAGTACTCATGAAAAACTATTGCGTTTATTATGGCCACCTCGTCGTATTGTAAATGCATTCTCGCTATCCTAGTATAGTTTACTAACTACTATACTAGTATAGTTACTAAACTATACTAGTAACATGTAGTAGTAAACATGTAGTAGTTCTCGCTATCCGATCTCTTCTTCTTCTTTATTTTTTGGCTCCGGCACGGTTTGGATAATGGTTTCTAATTGCGGTGTCTTCAAACTAATACTACCTACTTAATTACTACCCAATGGCATTTATTCTTATATATTCAAGACATCTACTTCCTTTAGGAAAAAGGCACAACAGTAAATCAGCGAAAAAAAATTGTGTTAACACTTTCGAGCACGACCGTCCACGCGTATCAAACAAACAATGAAATAAGTTTGTTTTAAGTGACACTAAAAATTCGTAGGCGCCTGCTACACACATCATATTTTTTTCTATTTGAACTACACTATTTGCCCGCGATAATATCAGTTGCGAAACATAATGTTTTGAGAAGCTTAGCCGGGAGAGCTTGTTGTACATCATTACGTAGTCACGTGTCACGATGTTTTCATGCTCCAGTTTCGTATGATGAGCACTCACCGATCATGCAATTGTAAATATCGACAGAAAAATATAATTTCCGCTTGTGGCAGGTTGTGGCCACAGCTGAGTGACGTCACCGCTTTTTTTGGAACGAATTTCCTTATGGGACGATGCGAAGGAGTACACTAACCGGGAAAAAACGTCCGTAACGTAAGATTTTTATTAGTAATGCACACAGTGTACGACTTAACTTTGTAATAACGTACAAAAAATAACATTTTTTTATCATTCATTGACCACGATCTCAGAGCGTTCGTTTGCGCAATACACTAACTCTTATGCAAGCAACCTGGAATGAAGTGTACCACAATAAGTTCACATGTTACCGAATGACCGTGGGTTATTGCGAAACCTCCAGTTTTATTTTCTTTATACCTCGAATAGAACTTAAAATTAATATTTTTATAATAAGGAACTTCGTTCCTATCCGGTGTCCCACTACACCACACATCTTTTTTTGTTTATATCGATGGACGAGCTCACGACCCACCTGGTGTTAAATGGTTATCTGAGACCAAAGACGTCTTTAACGTAAATGCCGCCACCCACCTTGAGATATGAGTTCTAAGGTCTCGGTACAGTTACAACGGCTGCCCCGCCCGTCAAACCGGAACGCATTACTGCTTCACGACGGAAATAGGCAGGGCGGTGGTACCTACCCGTGCGGACTCACAAGACGTCCTACCGCCAATAGGGTAGGTTCACGCTGAATCCAGAATGATCGCTTCCCGTACCAAATATTATAAGTTTTGTAATATTTCATTAAAGATATGGATATGCACACATGGAAATATTCATCAATGCCATGTAATTTGCACATTACATTTATAAACTGCTTATAATTAACATAAATGTTTAATTATTTCAATAACGTCTAGACGATGACATATTGTTATGACATAGTCATTTTAATACAGATTACGCAACGAAATCAAAAATGTAATTAGCTTATAGTAAATACCGATATAATTGATTACTATTAAAATAAAAGTTGTATTATAAAAATACTATTAATAATTAGTAATTATTAATTATTAAAAATATTATTAAAAATCAGAAGAAGAACCATTTAAAAAAAATTACAGTTGGGACACGTTTACAGAGACTTAATTATAGGCACCTGGCGCGATGACGTGACTCTCGCCCCACCGCCTGACGTCACTGAGTAGAGGGGCCGGGTAGTGACAAATTCTCTAACACGGCCTCTCCTGACAGCTGAACGGCCTCGTCAGCTTGGTTCCCCTCAGGCTGGTCTCCCTCGACCACCCCAACCTGGTCTTCCTGCTCCTCTTCAACACGATCACCATGGGACTCATTCTCATTGGATAAGTGCCCATCGTATTCATCGTCATCAAAAACAGAAAACTCTTAGTAAGCTGCTCAATGTTTGTTCTTGCTATTATTAGTAGTCACCCACTCCAACCAGACCACAAGTGTGCACTTCAAGTGATCATATCAGAATAGGCGGCCACCAATATCCGTATACGTAAGGCACATACGGTATAGAAAAACGCTTAAAGTTAATTGTTTCGCCAATGAATGAGTCCGGATTCTCAGACACTGAGTAAACAATCACTTGCGTCATTGTCAATTGCCAAATGCCAACAAACATTGAAACATAACCGTTAGCATTACCATCCAATAACCACTATCGGGGTTTTTAGAGGGCAATATCAACTACGAAGCGTTGCCACAATGTCGGGGCACTGCCACAATGTCGGGGCAAAACAACAGCCACAATGTCGGGGCAAAACAACAGCCACAATGTCGGGGCAAAACAACAGCCACAATGTCGGGGCAAAACAACAGCCACAATGTCGGGGCAAAACAACAGCCACAATGTCGGGGCAAAACAACAGAAGCCACTCACTACTTTCAAGGAATGCTTCACATACGGCTGGAGTCCACTCGCAACGCCACTGAACCACAAGTTCTGCGGCTGTCTGAGTCTTTTTTCCGTAAGACCCAGCCAACAGCTCCAGTTCGTACCGATGATGCGGAAGCGTGCGAAAGATCTTGTTAGGACCGCGCCTCTCGAAAGTTCGGCAGGGCAGCCGTCCCAGCTCCAGTCTGCTCCCACGATGTGAGGCTGCACCATGTGTGGCGGGCGTCCCGCTCGACCGTCCTGATAGATAATCCAAAGGCATCATAGCTCCAACGAGTGAAGCAGCAGGCCGCAGATCGAGCGACATCGCCCTCTGCATCACTGCCAGTCGTACGGCACCGTGAAGTTGGCGGCTCGCGAGCATCACGTGCAGTGTGCACACGAGCAGTACGTGCGGTATGCACGCCAGAAACAGGCGAGCGCGCGCAGGCAGCGGTACGCGAGCAGTGCGCGCATTTTGCACGCCAGAAGTAGGCAAACGCGCACAGTTACGGCACGCGAGCAACACGTGCAGTATGCACGCCAAAAGTAGATGGGCGCGCGCAGGCAGCGGCACGTCGCTTGCGTGCTACTGCCGCAGGAACCATCGAGGGGCCCGAGCTGGCGACAATGCCCGTGAGGCACCATCCTCACCATTGGGTAAGGTCCACGGATTGAGAAAAATAACAAATAAAGTATGAAAGCATCAAAGTAAGCAGTAATTGTAAAACAAAACAAAGTTCAGAGTTTTACTCTACTGTGGGCTATTTGAGTCCTTTATCCCACTTCTGATATTAAAAATCAGAAGAAGAACCATTTAAAAAAAATTACAGTTGGGACACGTTTACAGAGACTTAAAACAATGACTCACGCACACCATGTCCACGACTACCTTCTCTCACAAACGCCACCGATCGAATGAATGTTTCGTTTTTTTTTTTTTTTTTTTTCCTACCTAAGCTGATAGCCTAGGGAGGCTATGTCAGCGTAACCCTAACTTTAGTAGGTGAGCTCACGGGGCTCAAACCTGACGATGTTGCTAACACGAACCCTAGCAAGAGCCGTGCTTCGCAGAATCTACCACCGGATCGGAAACGCGACCCACTGAGAAGATCCGGCGAGAAACTCAGTGGGCTGTGTCTGAGAGTTAATTTACTCGTCGAGCCCTTCGTCGCAAGCGACGGGTTCGACGAGAACGGTGACCGGTGCTTGAGGTACCTAAAAGCACCGTTAGTGGATCGGGAGGATCCGAGATGACGTGTTTTGGGCGACGTCGACTGCTTTCCATTCTGTCCGCAGGATCGGGAATGTAGTTACCGGCGGCCACGATGAGAGGGTTCTCGTGTCGTGCCGCTTTATCGAAGTGGCGCATGGACGCCGACTGCAGATACTTACTGATGGACTCTAAGTCCAGGTCGTCATGGAGGTCGACGTTCCTGACGAACCACGGGGCTCCGACGGCTATCCTGCAAAAACGGGATTGAATGATTTGGAAGGATTTTAAGTGTATGCGGGCCGCGTGAGCGAACACTACACTTGCATAGGTCATGACGGGGCGTATGCAAGTTTTGTAGAGTGTCACCTTATTTCTAAGGGACATTTTACTTCGCCTACATATCATCGGGTAGAAAAATGTTTCGAGCAAAGGCGTTGCTATTTATAGGCACCTGGCGCGATGACGTGACTCTCGCCCCACCGCCTGACGTCACTGAGTAGAGGGGCCGGGTAGTGACAAATTCTCTAACAATATAATATATATTTACTATATTATTATTTCAAGTAGGTATATTATGTATATTTTTATAATTACATCAAACACAATCGAAACAAAAACCAATATTATTACTTGGGATAGATACCTTTATCCGCAATGAATTAAAAAAAATCATTTTTCCACAAAATACTGTCTGGCTTAATTTTTTTTTCCTACTTAGCTGATAGCCTTAAAAGGCTATATCAGCTTTACCCTAACGTGTAGGTGAACTCACGGGGCTCAAACCGGAGTGGTGCCAACATTCGCCCTAGCAAGAGCAGTGCTTCGCAGAATCTACCCCCGGATCGGAAACGCGACCTACTGAGAAGATCCGGCCAGAAACTCAGCGGGTTAAGGCTTTGTAGAGAAACGTCTTGCTACCGGAGCGCAATGACACTTTCTTTAATGGCTTGAAGAGATATCTCAGCGGCAGGTAGCTACTTAGCTGTGGCCTGGCGTTTCGGATGTTCGTGACCAATACTGACCACCTACCAACAAGTGGAGCAAATGTTCTTTTTTTTTACCTGGTGTTAAGTGGTTACTGGAGCCCATCGACATCTACAACGTAAATGCGCCACCCACCTTGAGGTTTAAGTTCTAAGGTCTCAAGTATAGTTACAACGGCTGCAGGGTGGTGGCACCTACCCGTGCGGACTCTCAAGAGGTCCCACCACCAGTAAAAAAGTTCCTCTGCTTTATGAACCAAAAAAGGCAGATTTTTATTATTATTTAAAATGAATGCGTTAGATACGAATTAATAGAAATTAAAATTGTGAGACCGCTCGTAGTTACACTTGTTCTTATTTGAAGGATGTCGGTTGACCATGAAATCACTTGCACATCAACACCTCAAAGAAAATAACCGGTCAGATATTTTTAAATTAATTATTTTTTTAATATATGCGCAAATATTCGAAATTCGGATAAAATAATATTTTTCATTTAAAAAAGAAACTTATTATTAACACAGCTGTTCAATTGTTTTACTATACATCAAAACACATGTTTTGAAATTGAATTTGAAGATGTTTATATCTTTGGTGTGTTGGCTTTGAGAATAAAATTTAGTAATTTTGTTTTTTTATTCCGTTTTAATTTTTTAGCGACAAATCCGAAACCGAAGTTCCCATATTTGAATCGTTGTCGCTAAGCTATCACGATTTTAAGGTTTTATCACTTTGATCGCTCCTATGCATCTGTCATACGCCTATACCTACAGACTATTATTTCACGACCAGATAGCCAAAATACTTTAGTAGATAGAAAGGAATACTGTACGCAAATGGATCATACTCCTTGAAGCATGAATTATAAACAAACATACTTTCTATAATGCATAGATTGATGAACGAGCTCACGACGCAGCTAGTGGTAATTGGTGTCTACAGGCCGCAGACATTACAGGTGATAGGACCTATTGCGAGCCGTCACAGATGGGTGGCACCGCCTTTCTCGTTACTTCGTTCCTGTTTGAAGACCTGGACATTATTTATATTACACGTATAATAGAACTGAGTGCGTTTCCAGAGGTCTTTTTTGCCACGTACCATCCGGCTATGGATCCGGCTATGGACGGTGTTTCCCGAGCGCTATGACATGTCCTTCTTCAAACGAGGCTTGTGGAGAGTATTAAACGGTAGGCAGCGGCTTGGCTCTGCCCCTGGCATTGCTGAAGTCCATGGGCGACGGTAACCACTCACCATCAGGTGGGCCGTATGCTCGTCTGCCTACAAGGGCAATAAAAAAAATAAAAAAACTGAGATATCGAGGAAAAGTTAAGAACACTTTACACTACGTGACACGGGAACTGGTTCACACATTTAACGGGATAAAAGAATAAGAAAATAAAAACACAGTAAAGCAAAACCTTTATTATTTAAAACTCTTTAGTTTTTCAAAAGGATTTTTCTTCGGTGTCATGAAATAAAGTATGTCGTTCAGTAAAAAGAGAACTCAGTTTTGTATAGTTTATTAATTCGGTTACTGTTTAATTTTTAATATTAATTTTAAAAGAGGTTAAGTGCTTTAAATAGTGTTTGTTTATTATATTACAGAAAACGCAATTCAGTATTTTATTGTTATTCATTCTGAAATACTCCATAATAATATACATTTTTACAAACTTAAAGAATTCGATTATCACGCTTAAGGTGTTATTAGAGATGACATTTATTCGCATTGAATGACGATTCATTATCATCTGTTATAGACAGACGATAATGAATGAATAACAGTGATTTAATTGAGTCATTGAGAAATACGAATTATTTTGTTACACGGGACAACGATAATTATCGTTAGCTAATTCGGAGACCACCCGCATAGCGTTACAACATTCCCTTGAGACGCGATTCGCGTCACACACGAACCTCAGATAAGGCTTGCTGCCCTAATCCCGCGGCTTTCCTGCCTGTTTGTATAACTGTGACCGCCTCACACGTAGCTTGAGATATCCGAAATGCTAAGTCAGAGCGAGTACGCCACGCCAAATATCTCCTTAATTAAAATTACTTTAATGATTTGGGATCGTATTTTTCTTTTTTTTTTCTCCACCTTATCCCACTAGGTGAGGTCGGCACAGCTAATTTTTCTCTTCCATTCTCTTCTATCAGCCGTCATCTCAACACTCACTCCTCTCTTTCTCATACCGTCCACACACTCCGTCCATGTCTTCTTCGGTCGACCTCTTCCCCCTCTACCTTGCACTACCATTTCCATACATCTCCATTTTTTATTGTACATAATAATATCGAGGGGTGAAAGGCTAAATGATTTAAACGACATTTTTGCAACTTTACAGGAGAGAAACATTTTAAAATTTAAATTTTGGAAAAAATATCATAACAAAAAACTTCTTCAGCTAATCGATTGGATTGAAACTAAATTTAAAAACATCGAACTGTTGATGATAATACAAAAAAAACGCACCTTTATTTACAAAAATAAATGTCGCGTATTAAGTAAAATGTTGCTTAAACCAAATAGTTTTCACTCCTCGATGTAGTGTGTTCTTTCCAATGTTTGGGACACTTATAAGTTTGCGTGGTCATGAAAGACAGTAAGCAATGCGAGATTAAATCGTTAAATTGGTTTTAATTATATCTACGACTCGCAAAATCCGTAAATACTATCATCTGTATTAACTAAGATAATAAATGTAATCGAATTCAAAGCTTAGATTATATTAGACCGAGTCACCGCCTATTGTACAAATGTATCTGCTTTTTGACTGTTTCTTTAATGTAAATTGTGTTTTGGTCTGCAATAAAGTGTATTTTCTCTTTCTCTCTCTCTCTTTCTCTCATTGTTTTTATTAAAGCTAAGATGCTAAGATAAAACTAGAGCTTATAGAAAAACATTAATTTCGACACCGTCAACACGGGAAAGCTTTGCGACAGAAAAAATTGAATATGCTTCCATTGCCGGGCCTACAGCGTGCACCGCTGTGAGTACTCAATAGCGGAGGAGTAGAGGAAGTAAGAACTTTTTTAAGAACATTATAATAATTTACAATAGAATTAATGCAACAAAAATATCGAAATTGGGATAAAGCTAAGCAATGCCTAACGTATCCATCGGCACTGCGACGTTGACTTACCGTCGGCACCGGTGCGCTTAGTGCGAGTTATTTAACGTTCTCGATAGCGTAAAAGTTAACTCATATTTGCATGGAATGGGATCGTGTTCCAGCTGCATACAAAATTGGGTTAAGTTTTAAATTATCGAGATCATAAAAAACACGCACTAAGCACACCGCATCAGAGATGAAAGCCCACTGAGTTTCTCGCCGGATCTTCTCAGTGGGTCGCGTTTCCGATCCGGTGGTAGATTCTGCGAAGCACGACTCTTGCTAGGGTTCGTGTTAGCATCGTGGTCAGGTTTGAGCCCCGTGAGCTCACCTACTAGTTAAGGTTCCGCTGGAATAGCCTCTCTAGGCTACCAGCTTAGGTAGGAAAAAAAAAAGCATTAAAAAAACGGAAAATATGCAGTAGATCGATTGACTATTCAAGTCTGATTCATTTCAATTTACACTAAAACAAACCACTCCGTACATTTGATTGTCGTGCCGGTCGAAAGATCGCTTCTTAAGCTATTAACGTTCATCTCTTTCTTTTTTCTTTTTTTTCCTACCTAAGCTGATAGCCTTGAGAGACTATTTCAGCGTAACCTTAATTAGTAGTAAGCTCGCGGGGCTCAAACCGGATTGATGCTAACACTGACCCTAGCAAGAGCAGTGCTTCGCAGAATCTACCACCGGATCGGAAACGCGACCCACTGAGAAGATCCGGCGAGAAACTCAGTGGGCTGTGTCTGAGAGTTAATTTACTCGTCGAGCCCTTCGTCGCAAGCGACGGGTTCGACGAGAACGGTGATCGGTGCTTGAAGTACCTAGAAGCACCGTTAGTGGATCGGGATTGCATGGATGAATGAACGATATCAAAAGGCTATCAGAACCCATAGGTCACAATGTGCATGCCACCATTCACTTTGAAACATGATATCTAACTTTTAATTCATATAACGACTGTCTTAAGGCAGAAATAGGCAATGTCGTGGTTCCTAGCGATCAAACCAAAAAGTTCTATGACAATTTCCCTATTCCGTCATCGTGGAAGTCGATCGTGATTAAACGGTATGTATTTCATTAAAAAAATTGTTAGCCTCTCAAGGCTCTTAGCTTAGGTAGAAAAAAATACTGATTTAATTTGGAACTTTTTTTGTAGTCGAGTGAATTCTGACCAGTATAACCTTAGGCTTTCTGCTTGTAGGTTCTGACCCGGAACTGCGTCTATCAAAATCGGTACGTCATTTAGAAATGAAATTCACAAATCATTACTCGAAATCATTTTATAATATTTTATTCTTAAAAATTATATTACACAAAAAGAATATTCTACAAGTACAACATTTGACCGGCGTTCAAAATGAATTCTGAATGATTTTATTCAAAAATACAAACTTTCGATAATTCCGCACAACAACTTCATAATAAGATAGTATTTACAATGTGACTTAATTTATTCATACCTACTTTGTACACAAAATGACTAGATAAATGTTACTTAACAATAATATTATTTTTGCATCTCGATTGAGGGCATAATAAATATACACATAAACAAACTGTCTGTTTGCGATATTAAATAAGAATAAATTATCTAAAAGTAATGTCTTTTTAATTGGCAAATAAAACGGAATTCCCTAAATGATTACATGCGTTAATTGATGTATTTACATTTCACGTACACATTATTACTGTTTGAAGGTACTTACAAAACAAGAAAACGTTGAATTATTACAAGACTCGGTAACTACTGGATTTGGAATTTTCATCGATATACCTAGTACATACAAATTATTTTTCAAAATGTTCATTTTAATATTTTCATTTATCCGTCTTTACACTCGGCAGCTAAGAACACTTTCTTTGGCCTAATAGAACACAGAGCCGGCGTTTACCGACGGCGGGTTTTAGAACGGGGATGGAGTTGACACGCACCCGTTCAGAAACATTCACCTGGCCCAGTCGTCGGGCGGACTGTTCCCGGGGTGCAGGGGCAAAAACGCGCTTCTCCTCGGCTCTGACATTGACTCTTGTGAGCCAATAATGGACTCTATTGAAAAACCGTTGCGCGATCTCTTACTGCGAGGCTCCGTAGTCTCCGAGACCCTTGGCGGTAGTGGCACAGGCCGCAGCGTTGCTGGAGGCGGACGAGGTAGGGCCAGCAGAGGCGTGGGCGGTAGATAACACGGCAGAGGCAGTAGCGGAGCGTAAGCCTCCCTCGCTAACATAGCCACGACCGCGTGAGCGTGTTGTAACGAAGGAGCCGGTCTTTTGTATCTTTTCCGGCGCCTCAGGAAGCTCCCGTTGTCGAACATGTCCTCGGCCAACGGGTCCAGCGTCCAATAGTTTCCTTTCCCAGGATTCCCGGGCTCTCGCGGAATCTTTATAAAGCAATCGTTCAAACTCAAGTTATGCCGTATCGAATTCTGCCACGCCGGAAACTTTTCTCTATAATACGGAAATCTTGTCATAATGAACTCACAAATACCACTCAGAGTCAGCTTCTTGTGCGGCGACTGAAGAATCGCCATCGTTATTAAAGCAATGTACGAATAAGGTGGTTTGATGAGTTGAGAAGACGATTTCTGTTTGGGTTTCTTCGGTGAGGCAGGCTTTTTGTCGGTCGGGCTGGGCGCGTCGTATCTCTCGGAGTCGCTGGACGGCGGCGGCAAGTCTGGCGTGTCTTCGTCCACGGAGACGTAGGTGTCGTCTTGCGGATATTCCGGATCTCCATCATCGCGCAGGTAATGAGGTAAATAGAGGCGCGGCGGCGGCCTCAAGTCCAGAGGTAGTTCCCCTTCGATGATCATGTCGCGGTACTGGGCGAGATCACAGTCTTCCATGCTGTACGGTCACATGTCAGAGGTGTGGAGGGTCGCGTGGCGCGGCACCGACTGCCGTCCGCACGAAGGCCTGCCCCGGGCGACTCCGCCCCGGCGAGCCCCCGCCCCGGCCCGCGTTACGTTCCACTAAACACAACAATTGTCGTTATTATTACTGCGGCCCGAAGCTTTGTGCATGAATTTCAGGCCGACGACTAATAATTATTAGGCCGCTCGGCGTTTATCGATTCAACTTTGTTGCGGTATTTATTTTGCGTTCGAGTTCAATGCTTTTGTCTCGTTTTGAGATTCAAGAATGAGGAACGTTTTCACGATTTTATACGGATATCGAATTTTTAATCCAGAATTGGATTTTGAATCTACAAAACTGTGCAATTTCAGTTTCGATTATAATTTAATTACATGGAAATAGTGTTGTGTGAAAAATCGATAAATCGATATTCAAAATTAATTTATTTCTAATCAACATTCTTATTCAATTATTTTCATGGAAACAAAGAAGCTTAGAATAAATACATCGAATGAAACATTCAATTAACGAAATTCAATTATAATATAACAAGTTCGTTCGTAGCTCAAATTAGACTGGTATTTACTGAACTATACGAGCATCCACTAATCCGAAAAAGATATCTCATGAAAGGCGAAATTGTACCACTCCATTCAGGTAGAATATCTTCAAATAAGGCTCGCGTAAAAAATATTCAGAAACGTCGTACCACAATGCGAACTGGCTCTAGAAAGCCCTCGTATATGTTTCCTACCATAACATTTACCCCTCGGGCGTCGAGGGAAAAGCTACACGAGAGACAAGAACAGAAATCAGCTCCGATGAGACGGAGCATAATGCGAGCCAATGGTGGAGCTTATTCCGCTGGGTGGAGCCTGCCAAAGCTAACATGTCAGGGCGTGGCCCGGGATCCTATTATTGTCTGGCAACCCAAATAATATTTTGCACAATGTACACATTGGGCTGAAGGGGCCGCGTGGGGGGTAGCTAATTTATTCCCAACTTCGGTTACGGCTTGTTTTTCAGCTTTGAAAGCCTGTTATTTAAATTGGACGAAGCGAGTTATTTGTATGTAGCGTCGGACGCATTGTTGCCTTAATCAAAGAATTTCAGCTCGGTTTGTTTGTGGCGCGTTCAAATTTCGTATTTTCCGATTTTGATGAATCGGTTTCAAAGGATTTCGCGTCTGATATTTTACGGGTAACGTTTTCGTGTTTGACTTAAGTATTCTTTGACGCGGATACGAGACTATGACGAATATGATTTTTTTTTGTCAAGCAGAAATTGTTTTGTTTTTAAATACTTAGGTACACCATATACAAATATGAAAATTGGTTCTTTAAATTTAGCGTTTATTTATGACAAGCGGCCCGCTCCGACTCCGCTCGGGTCTTTAACGAAATTTCAACGATATTTGACTTTGTTTTATTTTTTTAAATCTATACTAATATTATAAAGAGGAAAGATTTGTTTGTTTGTTTGTTTCGAATAGGCTCCGAAACTACTGGACCGATTTGAAAAATTATTTTTCCATTAGAAGCCGACATTGTCCCAGATGAACGTAGGCTACTTTTTTTAAATTTTTTTTATTAATTTTTTTTGGTTTCATGTGCGTTTTAATGTTTCCGAAGCGAAGCGAGGGCGGGTCGCTAGTTTTAAATAAAAGAACACTTATTGTGGCATATGCTGTTGCGACACTTTTTGTAAATAATAATGTGTTCTACAAAGTCGTAGTACATTATTTTATTCTATCATCGATAGTTTTCGCAGGGCACGCGATGTAAAGAATATTTTAGGTAATTTTTTTACACCTTGGGTAAAATTATTGGAGTTTTAGTAAGGATCCTTAATTTTTTTTAAAAAAAAGATTATAGCCTATGTCACTTGGGAATAGTGTAGCTTCCAAACAGTGAAAGAATTTTTCAAATCGGTTCAGTAGTTTCGGAGCCTATTCAATACAAACAAACAAACATTTCCTCTTTATAATATTAGTGTAGAAGTGTAGATGTGTAGATGTAGAAAACGGGTTTCTTCTGTGAGTTAGATATACGAATTATCATTTTTTTGGGAAGGAATTGTAACAAGCTTCTATCGGATGCCTGCCACTATTCTTTCTATATGTTGCAAGGCAGCAATGTTACTTGAAGCGTGGTATAGTCGTTATCAAAGAAAATTGAAACTTAAATCTCTCTTATCAAGTTAGATATTGAAATTTAGGTTATAATGGATTTGAGTAATTACTAAACAACAGAGGGGCTCTAAGCTCGTTTGTAGATCTACTACAAAAATAGAGGCGGCACGCTATTTCGACGCTATTTTGTTTCCGCGCACGCTAAATTAAACTCTATAGGAATATTTATAACGCTACACAGTTGTGATTCGAATGTTAATATTATTATTAATGCTTAGAATATATATCTAGTTTTATACGCTCTATGAATTAGTAAAATACATATTTTAGAAAATATATCTAGTTTAATACGCTCATAGGAAATAGTAAAATACATCGGGATATTTTTTATATGGGCCTAGTAGGCAGATGAGCGTACAGCTCACCTGATGGTGCGAGGATAACGTCGCTCATGGCGTCAGCAATGTCTTTTTTTTATTGCTTAGATGGGTGGACGAGCTCACAGCCCACCTGGTCTTAAGTGGTACTACTTACCTGGCGTGTCGGATGTTCGTGACCAGTACTAACCACTTATCAAGAAGTGGAGCAAATGTTCTTCTTTTTTTATTATTATTATGATTATATTTTTAAATTGCTAAATAGGTGGTCGAGCTCACAGCCCACGAGCCCATAGACATCTACAACGTAAATCCGCCATCCACCTTGAGATATAAATTCTAAGGTCTCAGTATAGTTACAACGGGTGCCCCACTCTTCAAACTGAAACGAATTACTGCTTCATGGCGGAAATAGGCAAGGCGGTGGTACCTACCCGTGCGAATTGATCAGTAGTACCTAGTCCTACCACCAGTAAAATGTCAGGGGTAGAGCCAATCCGCTGCCTTTTTTTCCCCACCTAAGCTGATAGCTTTGAGAGGCTATGTCAGCGTACCCTACCAAGTAAATGAGCTCACGGGGCTTAAACCTGACGTCATTGCTAACACTAACCCTAGCAAGAGGAGTGCTTCGCAGAATCTACCACCGGATCGGAAACGCGACCCACTGAGAAGATCAAGCCGCTGCCAACAAACCGGTTAAACCTTAAAGTACGTTGGACTTCACAAAAGCTAACAACGACTCCGCCGACATGAAATTCATAAGTCTACTAATGTAGGTATATTGTTCTTAACCCTTTTAGTGCTGAGCTAATTTACACATATTTTGCAGAAATATCGATCATAGCAAAGGATTTAGAAAAAAAAATACCTTACTAATTAAAGGTGCACGGAATCTTAACGATCTTCCTCAAATGTAGATGGATATTCATAATTCGTTCTGTTATGTATAAAGGACATATCAAACTATTGATATAAAACATTTTTTTACCATAAACCTATTTTTTTTATTAAAAAAAATCTCCGCAATAGTCGGAATTACAACGCTCCGCACTTTTTACGTATTAATAGAGAAAAGATCTATCGACGGTTCTCGCTCTAAGAGAAAAACAATTTTAGGTCGGATATTTTTATAGGTATGGTCATTTATAACAGTTCTAATTAAGATTTTGAATATATGCAAATTCTACCGTGGACTAACTTGGAAGCCATGTTTCTCTGATGTTAGTTAAATAAATTAAATCACCTACACTCATTTGTGAATTAGTGCTTACTATGTATTTACATCCTATAAAGAAGTATACATGCGTTCTATTTTGCAGGACGGGACGGTCGTCATCCCATACATTAAAAACGTTTCTTACTGGTGATAGGAAGTCTTGGGAGTCCGCACAGGTATGTACCACCACCATTGTGGTTTCGGTTTGAAAAGTCGAAAACTTATTGTATTGTAAAAGTGAGACTTAAAATGCATTTCTCAAAACATGGTTCTCGACATTTAGGCTGTCGATGCCTACAAAAATAACGGTAAGCTAGATAGAAATTTTAAAGTCACCTGCAAGTTTACTATCTACACGACGACCGAACAAATCCAGGATAATCCCGCTTATCTTAGATATTGAAATGTTTGCCGGCCAGGACTTTGTGATGGATTACACGGAATGTTTACTGAGCCTTTGAGCGCTGGGTAAGCTGATAGCGAAGTCTTATTGGGAAATTTGTGTAGTTTTCTTTATTTTCTTTAAAAAATTTTTTATCAAAAATTATCCAGAACGATCCTATTTGTTATATGAAGACCTAAGGTTGGCTATTCGAAATGTGCTACAAAGGAGTACCTACCTAAAAAAAATTTCCAGCCTACCCACGTCTACTTCCGGACATAGACTTTTTTTTCGGGCCTGGGGTCGAACCTCCTACGAGGTCACCGCGCCTAGGGGGCGCGCGGGGTATGTGAGACTCGACAATCTGCAAGGTGTTGGGAGCAGACCGCGGGCCCAAGGAATTTTAGGGCCCACCCACTAAACAACTCCCCTGCACTCTTCGCCCAAGTGTGCGATCCCCTCCGAGGTCAGAACGGATGAGGTAGGGGGCTTATCGCAGTCAACACTGCAACCAGACAGCGCGGCTCACCCCAAGGACGCCCAGCCGACGGAGCCTTCGAGGCGATTCGAAGGCTCTGAAATGTCGGCCGTCTCGGTACGGCAGCCCGTCAGGCCGCCCTCAAGATTATTTTATTTATTTATTTGATTAGATGGGTGGACGAGCTTACAGCCCACCTGGTGTTAAGTGGTTACTGGAGCCCATAGACATCTACAACGTAAATGCGCCATCCACCTTGAGGTATAAGTTCTAAGATCTCAGTATAGTTACAACAGATGTCCCACCAAACCGAAACGCATTTCTGCTTCACGGCAGAAATAGGCAGGATGGTTGTACCTACCCGCGCGGACTCACAAGAGGTCCTACCACCAGTAAAAAAATTCGCCAAAAGATTTGCCACAATAGTCTTGCGCAGTCTGCATCCAGTGGATCCTCGCGACTTTTAGCAGTTCGTCGGTCCACTTCATGAGAGGGCTGTCCTCGCTGCCCATTCCGGTATGCTGTCCCCACTCAAGAACTTTTCGGCCCCAGCGACCATCTGTTCTATAAGCAATGTACCCTGACCACAGCCACTTCAATCTTGCAATGCTTCGGGTTATGTAAGTTACCTTGGTTCTTCTGCAAATCTTCTGATTCCGGGTTCAGTTTCGCAGGCAAACACCGAGCATAGCATAGCTCTTTGAGTGACTTTGAGCCATCTATAATAATAAAGCCCATTGTGTTAGTTAAATAAGAATTTTAAATAGTATTTTAATGAAATCGAAATTATATCCAGCTGAGCAAGGTGAGCATACGGCCCTCCCGATGGTGAGTGGATACCGTCGCCCATGGACTTCAGCAATGCCAAGGGTAAAGCCAAGCCGCTGGTTACCATAATTTTGCTGCAGTAACGCCATTTTATATTTACGACCGCTAAAAATAGGTACACAAATCCAATAACCTGTTAACATCATGTGAGCCATAGATTAATTTGTTTTCGATGCAATTAAAAAACACAAAGCCCGGTCTGCTGTCCATAATGTTATGAAAAATTTCCTAGTTTTAGAAATTAACATGAAAAAGATGTGTGGTGTCCGGATAGGAACAAAGTTCCATATATAAAAATAAAAAAAGAATTACGAGAAAAAAATCGCGCGGTGAAATATCGCTGTGCGGAAAACAAGGCCCTATTCCACGGACTTTTTCTTACGGTTTTTATTATCACATTTTTTTCAGTTCGGTCGCGCAGCAAAATCCCTATCTCCTCCAAGCCTGCCGTAAGTAACTTCGTTCCAAAAATGCTATTAAAATGACATATGTTTAAAACTTTCATCCATGTAGGTAGGTACCTACCTAAGTGAAATTTCGTGCTGCATGAAAATTACATAATTCCATACAAATGCTTAAAGTGTTGAGCTTAAAATATCTAGCAATGTTGCCGTAGGTAGTGAATTTTTTTAACCTAAAAGGCATCGACTACCTACCAAAATTTCAAGTTTGTAGGTTCAGCGGCTTAGACTCTGCATTGATAAATTAGTCAGGCAGGACAAAATATAATGGATTTTAAACAAATGATTTTACGTGATAGTGAAGTTCTAAAATCTGACTAATGACGACATGTAATATTGTAATACATTAATTGTGGACTCACATGTTGTTAGCGGTTTAAATAATTGAACATTTATTCACCATTATTATTATTTGGTACATTTCAGTTCGTGTACTTCTCTAATCGACAACGCCACCTATTTAACAGAAATCAAAACAATTTCAAATGTTCAGCGCCATCTACCTCTACTTTGTCAGTTTTACTTTTGTTTTGAGAAATGGTATGAAAATAAAATAGATGGCGCTAAATATTTTTATCTTTTAGTTCGTCAAAATAGCGTAGGATGGCAGTGTTAAATAAGAATGTAACTCCTTGAAATTAATCCTTGCCATTGTCAATAGCATCAATGTCTACGTTCTTCAATTCCTTAAATTCACATATTAACAGAGCTCTAAAACTAAGATTCAGGTCTTGTAGTGTTCATTATTTTTATCAACCTAATAAGTATTACCTAATTGATACCGACCCAGTTATTTTTATTTTTTAAACTCCTGTACCTACTATAAATTGTGTCATCAAAAAGTATTCCGTTATAAATCTATAAAAGAGTGCCTTCATGATTTTTAGGGATGTCTTTTTGTCAAAATAACATAAAGATTCAAGTATTAGGTCATGCTTTTATTTACTAATTTTACAAAAATAATTTTACATGTATCAGATGATAAACAGTATTGAATGATTCGTTTAATTAAGGCGGCTACCAAAAAAACGTGAGGGGAATTTTAAGGATGACTTCCGATTTATTCGATTCCGTCGTTGAGTCAGTCGCAGCGGTTGCAAAATTTACATTAAAACTTTAGCTCGTATAGTGCCCCATGTATTATCGAATGTCAGAATAAAAAACTACCTATATCTGTAAATATTCTTTAACAAACTTATTAAAGGCCATTAGAAATATTCTCCGTGAGCTCACCTACTAGCTCGGCGAATCTAGAATAACCCCTCGAGGCTACTAGACTAGATAGGAAGAGGAAAAAAAAACAAATAAATGTGCTTTTAATTAAAAAATAGAACTAGATATTATATTTACTTTAAATACAGTATTTGTATTCATGTATCTATGATAACCACTCAATCCCCTTATCCTCTGTCTGCAACAATTAAAAAAAAAACAAAATGTGTGCAATTCACACGTGGTAGAAGTGAAACCTTCCTGTTGTGTTAGCGTGTATGGGGACAAGTGATACTCAAGACGGCCAGTGACACACTAACTTTTATTACAAACATAACATTTCCTCCCTTAACAATTCAAAGGTACTAGAAACAATTATATATAATTAAACAATTACATCCTATAAACAATTTAGTAGAACTGTTTATAATTAACCTTAGGACGGTTACGTTTAGGAACCCTGGGCTCCCTAATATTTTGAGGCTCCAAGCTCGCCTCCTCTGCCTCGAAGAACAGATCTCCCTCTTCAGACTCTTCAGACTGTGCGGGTCGACGCACTCCTCGCGTGACAGTTACGTGGCTCGGTTCTGGTGACTCCTGATTCGGCTGATTGTCACATTCGCTAGAGAGTGCTGTACGGCGGCTCTCCCCATTCCCCTCCGCACTCGTACTCTCTCCGTCGTGTGTGTGAAGTTCGATGCCGCTACTATCTTCACAAGGCGACGACATCGACTCCGGCGCCGGACTAGCAGCGGTTGGAGCAATCGAACTGCTTAAGTCAACGTCCCAGGGTTGACTGACACCATGGTTAGTTTTGCACGAATAGAGCTGCTCAGAGTGCCTCTTCAACTGCATTGAAGTTTTAAAATCTTTTACAATATATACGTTTTTACCAATTCTCTTTACTATCACACCTTTACACCACGTATATTTATTATTACTAAGATATTTTTTTGTACATAATCGCTTGACCTTGTTTGAAATTTCTAATTTCCCCTCCTTTCGTTTTACTTTGCGTACACTGTTTAGATGCAACATAATCAGTTAATGAAGCAGATGAAGGTGACGGCGGCGAACGCGGATTCATTAAATCTAAACGTGATCTTAATTTGCGACCAAACACTAACTGTGCCGGAGACATTCCTGTTGTCGAGTGAATTGAGTTTCTATAATCGAAAACGTATTTGTATAGTCGCAGTTTATTTTCCCTAGCATTTGTACTACTCAACAAACAAGTTTTGATTCCCTTTTTTGTAATTTTTACATAAGCTTCGGCTTGTCCGTTACTTGCCGGATGGTATGCTGGAGAAGTTATGTGAGATATACCGTTTAGTGTACAAAAACTAAGAAACTCCTGAGAACAAAAATTAGTGCCGTTATCTGTGACTACCGTATGAGGTAGTCCATATCTGGACATGTACTCATACATCCTTTCAATGACAGCACTAGTAGTTGTGGAAGCCATCTCGTACACCTCAAGCCACTTGGAGTACGCGTCTACTAGGACCAGGTACATCCGACCATTCAGCGGACCTAGAAAGTCTAGGTGTACACGGTAAAAGGGTTGCGGGGGGTATTACCACGGGCACACAGGAGAGCGCCGCGGAGTCGGTCGTAGCTGCATACACACCTCACATGAGCTAATCATATTTTCTAGGGCGTCGTCTAAGCCTGGAAACCAACATCGAGATCGAGCTTCAGCCTTTGTTTTAACTATGCCCATGTGTGAGGTATGCAACTCGGTTAAAATACGGTGACGCAAACTCCCTGGTATCACCACTTTATGACCCCTCATAACGCAACCATTTTCAACGGACAGTTGTAATCTACATAAGTAGTAAGGCTTAACTTCTGTGTTAATAACTTTTTTAGGCCATCCGTTTTGAATATATTTGATGACTTCACGTAATATTCTATCATTGCTGGTTGCGTTGCGTAATTCAGTCACCGATATCGGGAGTGCGCCTTGCACTACGAAGCAAACATAAGAGGCGCTGTCGAACGCATCGACATCGACCGCTCCCGCTCCGCGCCTGGTCCCCCCGCCTCGACCACCGCACGCGCCCGCGCCGCCCGGTAGACTCGCACGAGACAGATAGTCCGCACTATTATCTGCACTCTTCACGTACTCGATTACATAATTATAACCACCAAGAAAAATTGCGTATCTTTGAAGTCTGTTTGCCGAGACTTCTGGTATGCCTCGTTGTGGGCCAAATATCGAGAGCAGCGGTTTGTGGTCCGTCCTTAGTATAAATGGATTTGACCTGCCGTACAAATATTGATGAAATCGACGAACACCAAATATAATCGCGGTTGCTTCTTTTTGGATTTGTGAGTACCTTTTCTCGGCGTCGTTGAGTGTTCGCGAAGCGAAAGAGATAGGTTTTTCCTGGCCATCGGAACTCACTTGTGATAGAATAGCACCTAACCCATTGGGTGACGCGTCTACAGTGAGAATTATATTTGCATTAGGATTAAAATGGGCCAATACATTATCGGATGCTAACATTTTTTTTATTTCATTAAACGCCTTATCATGTAACTTAGACCAACGCCACTTTGTTTCTTTTTTTAGAAGTTCGTATAATGGCCCGAGAATACAAGATGCATTCGGTACAAAATTCCTATAATAATTTACTAAGCCTAAGAAAGATCGTAGTTGACTAACATTCGTAGGCGCCGGTGCCTTTAATATTGCTTCTATTTTATCGGGTGATTTCTTTAGCCCCTCTTTATTAATGGTAGACCCTAAATAATTAATCTCATCTTGAAAGAACTGACATTTAGACTTTTGTAGAACAAATCCTGCGTCTTGCAACCGTTGCAGGACCTGATGCAGTCTTTCAAGATGTTCAGAGTCATTGCGACCCGTTATAAGTACATCGTCCAATAAACACAGCGTGCCGTCCAGGCCCGCTAGCACTGTATCCATGGCTCACTGGAAAATTGATGGCCCACTAGCTAACCCAAATACCAAACGCGTATATGCGAAGATCCCTTTATGCGTATTGATACAAGTTAACTTTTGGGATTCTTCATCCAGACAAAACTGTCCGTAGGCCATAGACAAATCTAATTTAGTAAATTTCTGGCCTCCGTATAGTTTAGAAAACAACTCGTTTACGGTGGGCAACGGATACTGTTCTACAACTAACTGCTTGTTTATAGTAACAGAGTAGTCCGCGCAGATACGGACCGAACCGTCACGTTTCAGTACCGGGACTATTGGTGACGCGTAGTCGGAATGTTCGACTGGTCGGAGTACTCCCAGTCCCACTAAACGGTTTATCTCTTTTTCTACTTTTTCACGCAGAGCAAATGCGACCGGCCGTGGTTTAAAAAAAATAGGATGAGAATTTTCTTTTAATCTCAAATTAACTTTATATTTGTTGAATTGCCCTAGCTTGTCCGAGAACACGGCGGGATATTGTTCCTGTATTAATTTCAACGTGTCTCGGGTAGTGGCACATTTATATACGGGCGCTAGCTACAAAAGATCGAATGTTATAAATTTTACCGTCGTCATCGTCACCTTCATCGTTCTCCTCCCTTACAACATAATTGACTCCTTTGCACATTCTACGCAAATGCCCTTTTTCGTTGCACTTCCTACAAGTGTAACTCGCAAAACGACACTCCGCGGCTTTGTGATTCGAATAACCACACACGGAACACTTCACTTTTGCACTTTGAGGTACACTAGTCGGAGAACGTTTGCCTATTTTATACAGCTCTGTAACGACAGCCTCGGTAGCAGCGCTTGCAGCAGCAGCCGAGCGCGCGCTGCGCAAGCTCTCGGTCAGCTCCACAGCCCTGGCGAAGGTCAGCCCGGCCAGCTCCTGCACGTACATTTTTTCTTTTTCCACGCCCGGCAGCATACCCATAATGAATCGATCTCTTAATGCTTCTTCTACGTTGCTGAAGTTACACTGAGAAGTGAGACCTCGTAACCTCGCAGCCCACTGTGATGGTGACTCCTGGGGTAGTTGTGTGGCGGCATAAAAACGATGACGCTCGCCAAAACCAACTGATTTTGGAGTGAAATGGTTGTCCAAGGCACTAACTATATCTTCGTATGGTACTTCTTGAACTTCTTTAGGCAACACGAGATCTGCTGCCAGTTTGTAGGTAGATTCGCTGAGTGTGCTAAGCAATATGGCCCGTCTTTTGACTCCTGCTGGATCTTTCACTGCGTTAATGTCATTCGCAATGAACCACTGTGTGAGTCTGCATCTCCAAGTCTTCCAAGTTTGCGTGTTATGATCGAAATTACTTAAATTTCCGAAAGACATTTTATAATTTTTTTTAGTGTGGGTACCTCGTCGCCAATGTTGTGTTAGCGTGTATGGGGACAAGTGATACTCAAGACGGCCAGTGACACACTAACTTTTATTACAAACATAACACTTCCAAAATTAAAATATAATTATCCTAAGCGTCTTAAGTATATGTAAAATTTTGTCATTAGTTAATAATTGTAAGGTAGCGCCCTCTGTGAATTGATATTTTAATTTCACGTATAATCCTAAATTAAAATTCACTACAAGAGCTTTCATACACACGTTAGTATTAAAAAATCTCACAGATGGCGCTGTATTAAATAGTATGTATATTTCTGTATCATTCTTTGTATTTGTGTCTCTTACCTGTCGTTTTTTCCGTTGCATCCGGTTTGAAATCACAACGATCCTAAAGAAGTTTTCACTTCAAAAAACTTATTGATCTGAATTACGACTTGAACTATTGATTGATTACAATTGGTTTGTGCGTTAATTGTTGTGCAAGCAAATGAACTGTGGCCGTAGTGTCAGTACTGTGACGTCACCGACACTGCGTCTATTCGTGTACTAGGGTAGCCTATGCCCACGAAATCGTTCACATGACGCGTCTGTAGGCATATGTACGATTTACTTGTATATCTTTTTTTTTTATTGCTTAGATGGGTGGATGAGCTCACAGCCCACCTGGTGTTAAGTGGTTACTGGAGCCCATAGACATCTACAACTTCAATACCCAACCCACCTTGAGATATAAGTTCTAAGATCTCAGTATAGTTACAACGGCTGCCCTACCCTTCAGACCGCAACTCATTACTGCTTCACGGCAGAAATAGGTAAGGCGGTGGTACCTACCCGCGCGGACTCACAAGAGGTTCTACCACCAGTAAAAAAGTACTCGTAAAACAGCATTTAAACTGCTTTTTTACGTTTTAGATTTTCCCGCAGTTAATGTATCCAGTAGCATCCAACGTCGGTAACCGTACTCTTCGAACTCGGCAAAGAGTTCGACGTGCAACCTAACCTAAACATCAGCCCGCTGAATTTCTCACCGGGTCGCGATTCCGATCCGATATCATTCGCGAAGCTGCTACTCTTGAGTTGTTAGGTCTCCTTTAGATGCGCTCGGGCAGCTATTAGCAAATCCTATCCCTCCTGGCTGAGCCTTGGTTCGCCCACCTGTCCTTGTGAAATTGGTAAGGACTCCGGGCCACCAAAAAACCTACAATCATAAAAAAAACACGTTGCACTCTGGGACTGCCGCGGTAAAGCTATTGCATAGCATTTTTTATCAACTTAATATGTTCCTTAGGTCCTGGTAAAAGGTCTCTGAGCAAACAATAATCCCTCAATCATGAAATAAAGCATCCAACAACAGTATTCAGTTAAATTGGTAAAGTTAGTGTGTTAGGTAGTGATTTATCACGTTTGTCATCTATCGATAGTTTTACCAAAAGCCGTCAATTAATTATTATGGTATGAATAAATATACAGGTGAACAAAAGGTTAATGTTTTGGTATCACTCGCAACATAATAATAATATTAACTGGATACAAATCACGCACGATCATCCGGCCACAATTTGTGCCAGAGACTAACATAGATACTTAAATACTTAATTTTTTAATAAATACCTATATTATAAATAATAAGCGCCCATACAAAGATCAAACAAACCTGTTCATCACACGAGGTTTCCTAATCAAATGCACGGCCCTCGTCCCAAGATCCAGGGGCGCTAATTACTAACCACAGAGTCAGACAATAAAATGTTTGTATCGTGTTTTTGACGCGTGTGTTTTTCAAGTTAATTTGCCGTCTTCTAGTTGGTGAAAATGACGTTCAAAGATTCCATTAGACCCAAACAAAAATACATACAATCAAGCTAATAAAAGCGTGTGAAAAAAGTATATAATAAATATTATTATGCATTATTAAGGAAAAAATCTACTGGTCCGATCTCGATAAAAATTTCAATCAATCACATGAGAAGTACCATGTTTTAAATAAAAAAAAATACCCAATTAAAATCGGTACCCAAAGAAAAAGTTCTGTGGTAGTAGCACACATAAAAACATACCTTCGAATTCAGAACCTGATCTTTTTTTTAAATCGGTTACAAAGTAGACGCACGGCCACTGTTTAATTAATTAATTCCCAATTTCACCGTGAATAAGCTGTCAGAAAATTTTATGACAAGGAATTTCCTGCTTAGCTTTAGGGTTCCTTTGTTAAAAAACTACAAATAAATACAAGTGTGTGTCCCACTGGGTAGTCGCTACCGATTACGAGCGGCATTTCTTTGTAAAAAATATTCCATTGTTATAAGCTTACATCTCACGTGGAAGATGATATAGTGACAACAATTTATGTTTGTATCGAAACTGGGGGACATTGGAGAATCAAATAAAACTAAATTGGCAACTACATCTCAAGATATTATATGCTAAAGAAGTTTATTTGACTTTTGCATTTTCCCGCAGTATGTCCGCGTGGGTTAAGTCACATATTTCTGCTGTATCCTTTCGTTACGGCTATTCGATTGCAATTAATATTATTTAGACAGTTTTGTACGTTTATTTCGATGGTATACTTGTTTTAACGACATTTACTCATTATGCACCCATAATTTGCTATTAATTGTATCTATAGTTAATTTAATATATATTTTTAATGTTTTGCGGCTCCGTTAAATTATGGTCATTTCTGAATTCTAAATAGATAGTTTATTTTCTAAATGCAGCGACAAAATTTAGTCAGGCGTAAATATGGATAGCGATGTTTACGCCTGACTTTGAAAAGTAGAGTTTCATACATCCTACTGAGACTAAGCCCACTGAGTTTCTCGCCGGATCTTCTCAGTGGGTCGCGTTTCCGATCCGGTGGTAGATTCTGCGAAGCACTGCTCTTGCTAGGGCCAGTATTAGCAACTCTCCGGTTGGGCCCCCCCAAGCTCACCTACAAACGTTAGGGTGAAGCTGAAATAGCCTCTCAAGGCTATCAGCAAAGGTAGGAAAAAAAAAAAAAACAGTTCCTTAGTTTTGAAAATAATACTAATTAGAAAAGTATAATGTGACGCCATTTTGATTAAAAATCGGAATTCTAATATGAAGCGACTCTTATTCTGCAAATGCGTGGTCGTTGGCATTATACTAAATAAATAGTCGGTGTTCACGTTCTTCACAATTTTTGACATCTCGATTTTCGCTCTTGTCTTTCTGAACGAACCGACAGTACGCGCGCGCATGCGCTCGGTGTTTGACGTGTGGGTGTTATCAAATTATTTTCCAACAACGAATATTTCGTAACATCGATACAGTGAAAAGTGTTATTTTTATTGTTGTACATTAAACTCTGGACTATTAAGTTTAAAGATGGACAGAACCGAGAGAAAAACGAATTCGCGTAATCATTCAGTCACGATAGATCGAGATTCTAAAATGATACTGCGAAAAATAATACTGGATTTCTTGATACTTTTTTGCGGTAAGCTTAAAATTCTGAATTAAAAATGTAATCTATACGTTTAAATGGTTATTTTAATTACTCTGAATCATTGAAGCTAGATTGAAATAGGGTTATCTAATTTTAAAGTAGGTATTTGATAAAGTTTGATGAAGTTATTGATAAAAATAATTATTAATACTAAATGTGAGTCACGGCTTATATTAGCAAGATGTCAAAAATTTATAAAAAATTGATAACGACTTAGTTAAACACTTTAATTTAAAATATAATATACATACACACTCATCACTTTAAATTTATTATTTTAATACCCCTTGGGTCTGAAAGTTATTTCTTAAAGAAATAAGCAATGCCATTGTACTTTTTTTCCATAATTTTCTGTTATATTATTCTATGTTCACATGAATAAGATAATTAAATACATTAAAAATATCAGTGAAATAAAAATATGATATAACAATAACGATAATAAAAGTTTTGCTATGTGTTGATTGGATTCTAAATCATATAACTGTTGTGGTAATTAAATAATCATCTTATGGTCAAGCTCAAAGTGATTTTTGTTAAAATTATTTATTATTAATAATGGCATATTGATCAGCTTATTTATAAAATTTGAGAAAAACTGAAATATCAAAAAGAAATTAAAACAATATTAACAAATAAAAAACAAATTCAAAATTAATAGTAATTTTTAGGTTCTTTATATAATTTATTTTATTTAATGGCATAAAGTTTGTCTTGACTTCTATTATTGTCGATAGTTTGAGATTATGTAACAAATTAATGTGTATTATTTTTAATCGGTGTCAAAATTACTGATCTTAACTTATAAGATATTTAAAGTGTAATTAGTGCTGTTGACTCTGAATATACTAGAATATATATACTTAACGTCATGAGAGCTCAGCAATTGGGACTAACCCCCAAAAATGAGAAAGTCCCATTCTTTTAAATGATATATTGAAAGAAAAATGCAAATAATTTAAGGTCTCAAATAGTTCTTCCAATTTACAACAATGTAACACATAAATTGATCTATTCAATTATTACTCGCACAAACAATCTTTCAAGTAAACATGAATTTTGTGCGCATTTTCATATGATGCTTCATTACTTTTTGCCATAAATTTATTAATTATTTGTGTAAACTATTTGTTTAGCATATCCACATTTATTCACTTGACCTATAATGGTGCAAATCAAAAATGTGATTTGGAAATTTCAGTGCAATCTACATAAAATGTTGTATCTATGTACTAAATTAACTCTATTTCGGTTTTATACTCTAAGACTAAGATCTTGATTTCATTTAAATTTCAAAAGTTGTCTGTAATGTTGAATATGGAATCCCTTTGCTTGAGATTATATGGAAAAAGAGTTCTAACCACATTTAAATTTTGTTAATTGTAGACATTAAAATAGATAGAATTGAACATCCCTTTTTTTTTTTTTATTGCCCTTGTAGGCAGACGAGCATACGGCCCACCTGATGGTGAGTGGTTACCGTCGCCCATGGACTTCAGCAATGCCAGGGGCAGAGCCAAGCCGCTGCCTACCAAAAACATATACTTAGTATTACAGATTAAATAATAATTTTATACAGATTAAAGTCTTAAGTTAAATATGTCAAAGACTTTTTTTGACTATCCGAGAGTCAAGCGACATTAAAATCGTCATTAAGTTTTCCGTCGGACTAGAATCGGAACAGGACAATGGGGAGCCCATGAGGTGTCTCCGCAATTATGGCCATAAAATGTCGCTTTATCACCCCAAGCACTGTCTCGACTACCTGCCATATGACCCTGTTTCATTGACTGCACCCAAATTGTTCCAATAACAAAATATCAGTACACCTCGGGGATTGATAGGGCTACCACGCTTTTATTTTTCAATTTATTTAAGAATTCTACTAAGTGGTTGCCATCCCTATATATGCGTCGTATCATATCTATGCGTATATCTATTTCCGATGACGGGCATCTTGTGAACCTATGTACATGAGTATATTTCTTTTTAAAACAACACATTTGACAAATATGGAAGATTGCCTTTAAGTAAATGTTCTGTGTTTAAATCTTCTATCAATGCTTCTTATACTGTTATCTTCACATATACGGAACCACCGGCTATCTTCGTCAACCACGTGGTGTTTTTTTTCCCTACGTAATCGCTGGGAGTTTAAGGGACTATTCCACCTATTTACGAGTACATTATTATTTCATCCGTGAAGCAGCTATCCGTTTCGGCCCGAAATGTAGGCAAGCTGTTGTATTCTACAAATGAGACCCAGACCTCATGAGTGATGCAATTTATGTTTTGATGTATATGGGCATCGGTAACCACTCAACACCAGATGAATCGATACTCGTTCACCTGTACAGTATTTCTTATTAACAAATAAGACTGTCTAACTATAAAAATACGAACATTGAAATTCTGAAGGCAGGAAAGTGAACAATAACTACAGTATGATTTGTTTCAAGGTTGCGTGACTTTTAATAATTTCATGAATATGTAACTCGTTTATGTGTCAATACGTTCGCGTGAGCCGCCGTTTGAATAATTAAAACAGTAAGACTATCGTAGAGCAAGGTGACACTACAAAACTGGCATATGTTCGAAATTTTTTCTACCTATGCTCGTAATCTCGAAGGGCTATGCCTGCGCAACCGGGTGAGTAGGTGAGCTCACGAGGTTCTAACCTGGTGACGTTGCTACCACTAGCCTAAGCGCGAGCAATGCTTCGCAGAATCTAAAACCGGACGGGAAACGCGATCTAATGAGAAGATCCGGCGAGAAACTCAGTAGGCTGTGTCTGAGCGTGGTACGTTCACGCGGCCCGTACCCACATGAACTCTCTCCAGATCATCCAATTCTATTTCTGCAGGATATCCGTAGGAGCACCGTGGTATCTGACATTCATTTTTATATCATTTCGTTCATATATAGAAGTGTTAGTCTTTATATTGAAAATTAAAAGGCTCGAATTATGTGTTCGACTTTCAATGAGCAAGTTATTTACGCAACTGTCTCTTATGAAATTAAACAATGTAAATACATTGCTAGCGGGCTCCCAGCCGTGACTATTCGTGTAGCACACTTCGCGCTGCTGACGATGACTTTGAGAAAAACTGAAAACATTGTTGTACATTTCCAGACTTTTCTAGACGTTAGTTCTTTGAGGGCTTTAAGGATTTTGACTGACTCGCTGGGGCAGAGATAACCATTTGTTCCCAGTTATTTATATATTCATAATATAGCTTTTAATACTTATTTTGGAACGAAGTTTCTTATGGGACGATGCGAAGGGGTACCCTAACCTATAAAAAAACGCCCGTAACGTAAGATTTTTATTAGCAATGCACACAGTGTACGACTGAACTTTGTAATAACGTACAAAAAATAACATATTTTTTTATCATTCATTGACCACGATCTCAGAGCGTTTGTTTGCACAATACACTAACTCTTATGCAAACAACCGTGAATGAACCACAATAAGTTCGCACGTTACCGAATGAACGTGGGTTGTTGCGAAAGCTCCAGTTTTATTTTCTTTATAGCTCGAATAGAACTTAAAATTAATATTTTTATAATAAAGAACTTCGTTCCTATCAGGTGTCTCACGACACCACACATCTTTTTTTGCAATTTCAACTCGTCATTTTTTACGCCTACCTTCCAAATTTCGTCTATAATAACTTATCGAGACAATAGAGTCAGAGGCAGATATTGACGAATACCTTTTTACCTGCAGACTTAGAACTCAGAATGTCTAAAATTATAATTCTTAATGTTAGATGACACGAGTATGTAACTAATTTATACTCGAAAGGAATGCTGACGATTACAAATAAAATTGATCACGTTACAATGATTCCGCTATTCCACCTACTGAACTCGATCCTGGTCATCTACAAAGAAATTTAATCTATAACTTGAGACGATGATCCCTTTTATGTTCCGAACGACAGTAGTTTGATTACGTATCACTTTCAAAGAGTAATTATTCTTTATTATTATTGTACTAAAAAGACACGTGCTTCTCGGATAGCTTCAGAAACAACGACGTGTTTTAAAAAAAATACTGTCTGGTAAAGAGACCTTTAAGCCAACTACGGCGCGAATGCTTCTGTCCCTCTTTAAGGCTCATTTTGGCCCATGGTCCCAAGTATGACCAAAGTATCAATAATAATTACATTATATTGAATTGGCACATTAAAATCAAGACAAATATTTTCCCTGAAAGCCAAACGGTTGTTAAAATTTATAGAAATTGTTATCTAATTATGACCAAGAAAAAAAATTTAAATTCAATTGATAATTACAGCAAGAGGTTAATCAATCATCCAAACGATCTGTATGACATCTATTAGTGTAACAGCGTATTAACCTGGAACTAGACAGAATGTAATGATTTGTCTACATAAATGTACGGACAGCAAATCAAATAGTTGGCACATCCGATGGATCGTCAAAACATTTGAATAACTCCCTTCTATCCTCATCGGCGCAGGATGTGAACCGCGGGACGAGACATCAACTAAAGTGGCAGGTAATTGGCCGCCTGTCAAAACAACCGACGCGCTCCCGCGACCTGTCGGATTATGAGTATCCGTTAAAGAGGCTTCGCTTCGTACCGGCCGATTATAAGCCCCCAACCTGCCCTAACCGTCCCGTGACTTGACGAGGACTCGTTTCTGATATCTTCAAAAGTCGTTTTCATTTTAGTGCACTTAAAATGGACACGGATGTTTTTAATGCATTCGTAAAATCGGTATTTTAATTTTGATTGACAGCGGGAAAACGATCTCCACTCGTTCTCGCCGTATATCACGTGTGAGAACTGTTTCGGGTAACGCCTTAATCCTCTTCTATGCTTCTAGTTGATAGCAATTTTCATAGTACCGACTAATTCAGAATATTTAAATTCCATAATAGATCAACAAATAGTATACTAATGAAGCGTGTACTAATAAAAACCCCTGTATTAATTTAATTAAATAAACGTAATCTCCACACTGATAAATATGATATCTAAAATACTAGGTTTAAAATTAAATGATCTTATATGATAATAAAATCTGCCTGTTTATTATTTTTTATTCACTTACTTACTGGTGGTAGGACCTCTTGTAAGTCCGCACGGGTAGGTACCACCACCCTGCCTATTTCTGCCGTGAAGCAGTAATGCGTTTCGGTTTGAAGGGTAGGGCAGCCGTTGTAACTATACTTGAGACCTTAGAACTTATATCTCAAGGTGGGTGGCGCATTTACGTTATAGATATCTATGTGCTCCAGTAACCACTTAACACCAGGTGGACTGTGAGCTCGTCCATCCACCTAAGCAATAAAAAATAAAAATCGTGTACTTCTCCTTCTCCCTAAATTTTACTGACGTTCTGGCGAGATCAATGATCCGTGTCTGAAGAGCGGGAAAACTGAGATATCTATGCAAATGAAACATCGATCTATGCCTCAATATGGGAGAAGGCGTTTCGAGGTTGACTGGTGTCTATGAGCTCCGATGACTGTTAAATATCGGGATGCCACTTGGCCTAATAAACAAATTCGAAAAGTTACGGTTATAATAACCGGGAATAAATCACGTAAGGTCATGCGGCCCCAATTTAGGATTCCCTGTGTTATAGGTACCAGAGACTGATAAACATCCTTTTATATATTTAAATATATAGATAACGTAAATTAAAATAAATAACAATAAATTATAAATATATAGGTAATCTTATTCATATTATAAACGCGAAAGTTTGTAAGAATATGTGGATGTATCTTTGTTACTCTTTCACGCAAAAACTATTGGATTGATAATGATGAAACTTTACAATAATATAGCTAATAAATCAGAACAACACAAAATTCAAAAAATTCAAAGGATTCAAACAACACAAAATTCACATAGGATATAATTTATAAAGATATGTTGTGAATTACCCAAAATATAACAAGTGTCAAGTGAGTAGGAAAAAAATCTGTTATCATATTTTCATAATCAATAATAAATTACAGTTCCCGTAGCGAAGCGAAGGCCGGTCGCTAGTGAATAATTATATAAGGAACATTAACTATATATATCTCTATATATAATAATGAATTGTTGTTCGTTAGTCTCGCTAAAACTCGAGAACGGCTGGACCGATTTGGGTGATTTTGGTCTTGAATTATTCGTGGAAGTCCAGAGAAGGTTTAAAAGGTGAATAAATATGAAAATCCTCGGAATTAAATAAAAATAACAACTTTGTTTTTCCTTTGACGCGTCCCCCGTCGGACGGATTCCTTTTGTTTGTTTTAAGTTTATTTTATATAAAAGTTTAGGTCTTTTATTTGATCTCTTTTCTTTGACCTCTGAATTGATGGACTACGAAGTCTGCCGGGTCAGCTAGTCAATAATAAATTACAGTTCCCGAAGCGAAGGCGGGTCGCTAGTAAATATATAAGGAACATTAACTATATATATTAAATAAATATGGTTAATGTTTGTAAAACCACTGTTATATTTACTTACTGCGTACCAGTATACAATGATCTGTCACGCGTGACCTATTCCCTAAAGCGGAAAGCACTTTCTAACTCTATTATAATATCAAGGAGAGCAGAGACAATGCGAAAGTTAATAGCAAGCAATTTCGCGTCCGACGCAGATTTCGGGGTGGGTAATTTGAGGTCTGCGTTGTCAAAACAGTAAAAGCTTAATGATGGGTCTATCGCACTCCACTTATTTCGCTTAGACATCGAACAGCTTTCATTTTAGTTTGCAAATCCGTTAAAATTTCTATTTGTGTTATTAATACATTGTGTTATGATAACAAGAATTTAATGGTAGTTGTGTAAGTAAATTAATGTCGTCCACGATCGCGAAGAACGTTGTCAAAAAAAAAAAACTGTCATTCTCCTTAGATTCCATACAGGTTTTGTTTTAAAATTAAGTTTTGTAGAAGACTATACTAGTAGTTGAAATTTTTAGCCAACGATCTTAAAATCACTAGAGGAGACCGCATTTATGCGAGCGTATATCAATTCTAAAAACTAATTCTATTAATCTAATAATTCTTATGAGTTTTTTACTAGTGATAGGACGTCTTGTGAGTTCGCACGGGTACGTACCACCTCATTGCCTATTTCTACCGCGACGCAGTAATGCATTTCGGTTTGATAGACGGGGCAGCTTTTATACTATAGAACTGAGAATGGAATTCATCTCTCAAGGTAGGTGGCGGAATAAACGTTGTTGATGTCTATGGGCTCGTTAAACTGTCTAAGCAATAAAAAAAAATTGATATTGATCGGCTAGCACTCGTGATTTCGATTGACGAACATTTGTTAGTAATAAATAAAATTAAATAGATTGATAGTAATGTTTTTCGATGTAGGTCAGATCTGTGTGTGGTCTGTTGTTAATAGTTTGAGATCAAATAATTTGTGCGACTTTTGTACGCTTCACTGACATCATTGATGTGCAGTGCTGTGACATATGATCTCTTTATTGTTATTGCAATAGAAGTACAGTGGATGCGTTCACGGCATATCTGATGTTATGTGATTACCGAAGCTCATAGGTTTCAGTGTTCAAGAGTTTCAAGGTTAGTATGACACATGAGGTCTAAGTATTAATTGTAGAAAAACTGTTCAAACTTTCGAAGCGAAACGCACCATTGCATCGCGACAGAAATACGTAGGGTTTCGATACCTATCCATTCGAGCTTATAATAAAAAAAATATATAATAAATATTATAAAAATCTAAAATCTATATCTATACTAATATTATAAAGAGGAAAGATTTGTTTGTTTGTTTCGAATAGGCTCCGAATCTACTGGACCTATTTGAAAAATTCTTTTTCCATTAGAAGCCGACATTGTCCCTGATGAACATAGGCTACTTTTTTTTATTTTATTTTTTTGGTTTCATATGTGTTTTAATGTTTCCGAAGCGAAGCGAGGGCGGGTCGCTAATAATTAAATAAAATGACCCTTCGAGGTTACCAGCGTAGGTAGGAAAAAAAATCACATCGGACGCACTCTTTCTGGTAGGCAGCGGCTTGGCTTTGCCCCTGGCATTATTGGAGTCCATAGTAACCACTCATCATCAGGGGGGCCGTATGCTCGTCTGCCTACAAGGACAGTAAAAAAACACTTAAAAAAAAACTCTTCCGCTCATATGCACTAGTAAAAAACGCACTATTTACGTTGCGTTCCTCGGTAATTATGACGTTAAGCGGATTTCGCTGTGAATCCTCGCTCAAAGCCTTTTAAGTGGTTACTTAATGAGTTTAAGTGGACGCGGCGTCGCAACTAAAAGCCTTTACGCTATCGTTACTTTGCGAACGTGTTGCGTTTACAATAATTAGGAAGCGTATTCCTACTCGAAGTAGTGGAAGACAAAGATTATGAGATTAACAGATGTGCCAAAAGAATTATCTTTTTTTTTGATAAACGGATCATATTAAATTTAATAAGGGTTCTCTGCTCGGGCTTTTCTAGCGCTAGCACTTCGTCATCGTCATCATCAGCCCACAGTCGTCTGCTGCTGGAATAAGGCCTCTCTCAATCCGCTAGTACTTATCCTTGTTCATATAAGGCAATAAATAACGTCACCGATCATCATGATTTCAAATTATAACAGCATAATTGTGGTTCATACAAATCAGAAATGCGTTATTACTTCACGGTAGAAATAAGTAGGAAGGTGGAGGCTACACTTGCGAAGTGGCGCTTTTTTTTGCCTACCTGTTCAATGGTAGCTTAAGAGGCTTCCAGCTACGTCCGGACCGGTTGGTGAGCTCACGGGCTCAACCAAAGAGAATTTGCTAACACTAGTCGTCCGCAAGAGTAGTTCTTCGCAGAATCTAGCACCGGATCGGAATTGCGACCCACTGAGAATCTCTGGCGACTCAGTGGACTGTGTCTATGGGTTAGTTCGCTCGTCGAAGTTCGACGAGGACGGTGACCGGTGCTTGAGAGGCCTAAAAGCACCGAGAGTGAATCCGGGGGATCCGACAAGACATGTTTTGGGCGACGGCGACTTTGCGTTGCCCCGTCGCGATCTGATAAGACTCGTGCTCTGTACGGTACGCAATAACCGCCCTTTAATTTCACATATCTATGACTACGGTACAATTGTTTACGATCAAATGAGCAATACCTTCGTATTCTATGAAGTCGACCTGAAATACATAATACAATAATTTTTTTCTGTCGGGCATCAACATTTTGTTTACAACCTGAAGTCAGCATTGTATTCGTTCATAGCTGTTAATGTATCAGTCAAATTTGATGAATACATTCCATGTAGTACTAATGCTATTTATTGGTTATAAATAAACACTGTTATTTGACGGGTTTTTACCGCGATTTTCAGTTTTGATTAGGCGCGCTTACGGCGTTGACAGTCCTCAAAGTTTCTGGAAAAATCTGTCGATATCGTATAGGTAATATACCAATATAGGTCGGTAATATAGGTATATTGGTTTTTTTTTATTGCTTAGATCGGTGGACGAGCTCACAGTCGACCCAGTGTTAAGTGGTTATTTGAGCCCATAGACATCTACAACGTAAATGCGCCCCACCCACCTTGAGATATAAGTTCTAAGGTCTCAGTATAGTTACAACGGCTGCCCCACCCTACAAACCGAAACGCATTACTGCTTCACTTGCTGAGAAATAGGCAGGGCGGTGATACCTATCCGTGCGGACTCACAAGAGGTCCTACCACCAGTAATTACGTAAATTATAATTTTGCGGGTTTGATTTTTATTACACCACACACACAAAAATTGATACCCACCCGCCTGTGGGATTCGAACACCGGTGCATCGCTACATACGATTGCAGCGGACGTCTTATCCTTTAGGTCACGACGACTTCAAAAGTATAGACCAATATATCGATCAGGTATATTGGTAACACCCAAAAAACGGACTAGGAAGAGGTTGAACATATTTTCTGTTACAACATCTGTTATTCTGTCCTATCCTATATTTTAACCTATCCTATTCTACAGGCTAGTCTGTGCGCGATCATGGCGCTTGCAACAGCACGAAAATATGTAATATATTAGTAATCCTATAATACTAGTGGTCGTACGTACAGAATAATTATTAATTAATCGATTTATATGAATGAACATAAAGTTTTAATAATACCTCGATTTCTTAAAACTCCCGTTGAGGTAATTAACATTCACAAGAACTTGTCTATCGTTAATTAAAGTTAAGTAAGATATTAATTAATTAAAATTTCATGTTATCTAATTAAAAACGAGTTAGCCTTTATTTTTTTTGAAAGACAATTAATTGGTGCATTTTTGTTTTTATGTATTTTTTATTTTATTTTGACGGACCAAGACTGTTTGTATGTTTGTTGCTTGAAAGAAGGCGATACTTAGTTATGAGATTTTGCGATCATGTAATATATATTATTATATTCATCAGTGTAACACGGAATAACAAGTGCTTTCACAGTTTAATGTGTTCATCTTTAACAAAGCAACGAACACTGCCTATTTGGAGTATATTTATACAAGACTGTAAATTTAATTTAAAAAAAAAACATTTGAATCATGAGTATCGTCTAATACTTTTCCGTATTCAGCGGTAGGCATCGGTTGTGGTTCTGAGAATACTGATATCCATAAGTTATGATTAACGCTCTCAATTGCCTTCCCCAATCCTAACCATATTGTAGATATTCTAACATTTTAAATATAAACTGGATACCAACTTAAGTAATTAATATTCTGAAAAAAAAAATGTATTATGATTTATATATTATAAACAATTGAGCGACAATAATAACAATAAGCCAGCACTGACCTGCTCGTATACATTTCGATAGAATTCAGCAGTTGCAAATTTAAAAAAAAAGATTTAAAAAAATTGTAATATTATAGTCTAATAGTTATGTGTTAGGTTTTTAAGTTACGAACATAGATTATAAATAAATAATTACTAACAAAATTTTATGGTTTATTTACTGATTTTTTTTATTGCATAGATGGGTGGACCAGCTCACAGCCCACCTGGTGTTAAGTGGTTACTGGAGCCCATAGACATCTACAACGTAAATGCGCCACCCACCTTGAGATATAAGTTCTAAGATCTCAGTATAGTTACAACGGCTGCCCCACCCTTCAAACCGAAACGCATTACTGCTTCACGGCAGAAATAGGCAGGGTGGTGATATACCTACCCGTGCGGACGCACAAGAGGTCCTACCACCAGTAATTAAAAATAAATAAATAAAAAATTTAATTGTCGGTTCTAGTAATCGTATTTAATCTATGCCGCCCGTGTGTGGCGGTGAGAGGGTTCTAAGCGCGGCGCCTTTGCCGTTCCCACGTGTACAGGCATGCTATTATCAATATTTGTACTATAACTACCTGCATTATCGGTATCCGCACCGCACTAGGTGGCGCAGCTGTTCTTGCGTAACATGCTTGGCTTAGACGCGCGGGGTATTCGGGAATTGACGGTCGGCAAATGTTGGGAGCAGACCGTGGGTCCGAGAATGTTTTAGGGTCATATAGTTGTATGAGTGACCAATCCGTATACGCGTCAATGTACGATATATGTAGAAGTCTTCGTGGCCTAAAGGATAAGAAGACATCCGATGCATTCGTGTTGAGCGATGCACCGGTGTTCGAATCCCGCAGGCGAGTACCAATTTTTCTAATGAAATACATACTTAACAAATGTTGGTTGACTTCAACGGTGAAGGAATAACATCGTGTAATAAAAATCAAACCCGAAAAATTTTAATTTGCGTAATTACTGGTGGTAGGATCTCTTGCGAGTCCGCGCGGGTAGGTGCCACCACCCTGCCTATTTCTGCCGTAATGCGTTTCGACTTGAAGGGTCGGGCAGCCGTTGTAACTACTGAGACCTTAGAACATATATCTCAAAATGGGTGGCGCATTTACGTTCTGGATGTAACCACTTAACTCCAGATGGGTTGTGAGCTCGTCCACCCATATCAGCAATAAAAAATAAAATAAAATAAAACAAAAGTTATAATCTAGCTAAGCTAAGCTAATAAAGCCAACAAAATAATGTTTTTTCAATTTGTTGACATTTTGTCAACAGAGAAGGTTCTATTTGAGAACATAATTTTGGTTCATTAGAAAATGCTAGGATTTTGAAAATAGAATTGAATTTTAAAAAATCATATGTAGTTATTAATTAAAAGTACTTTTATGGTTTAATCTAGCTTTTATTATTTTAATTCAATAATTTTCCTGGTCTTAGTGAACGACTAAGGTGTTGTTCGTTGACATTTAAACATTACGCTACCTACCGTCTTACTTTGTATAAAGGACACGTCGAGATTTTCTACAAAATTTAATGTGAAATTAATAAAGTAAAAGAGTTTTAGTTACGTCTACAACTCCAGAAAACCGAAGAAAATGTTACAAGTAGATAACTATCAAACTCGAGTTTAATATGATAATCTAAAACCTCAGAACACCCATGTTGATTCTTTTGTAAATCACTGATCATACTTCAGCAATAGAGTTACAATAAAAATTGTTGCCAAGTATTCAAATATGTTTCATCTTCGCCGAGAGTGCTCGGGCCAGTGATAAAACTATCACGTGGGATTTAATAGTGTTTCTTTATGGTATAATTTCGAAAAAAAAGAACATACTATAGTATGTTCTTTTTTTTATTTTTTTTTGCCCTTGTAGGCAGATGAGCATACGGCCCACCTGATGGTGAGTGGTTACCGTCGCCCATGGACTTAAGCAATGCCAGGGGCAGAGCCAAGCCGCTGCCTACCACTTAATACTCTCCACAAGCCTCGTTTGAAGAGGGACATGTCATAGCGCTCGGGAAACACCGTGGAGGGGAGCTCATTCCATAACCGGATGGTACGTGGCAAAAAAGACCTCTGGAAACGCACTGTGGATGACCGCAGTGGCTCCAGGTAGTATGGATGAACTCTACTCCGGTGGCGGGCGGTGCGATGGTAAAAACAAGATGCCGGTATCATCTCGAACAAAATTCCTCAGAGCACTCACAGTTCAATTTTTTCAAAATAAACAATGTTACCTACACGCTTTCAAACAACAACTGCTTGTTGAATATTATATAATAATTTTAATGATTTTAAATATACTAGTGGTCCCGCAGTAGTCGAAATTCAACTATAATTGAAATTATATGTAATAAACATTATTATGGTTTTATTGTCAAAGACTATTATACTTCTACAGATTTCGCCAAGATTAATATTAAGGATAAACAATATTAGCCTATTCTCAATTTGACCACAGACTTTACGCAATAACAAAAGTTTGACAATTGAAAAAATATTAGCATTTTGCACTCCTTCTCTATATTCTCTATAAGTGTGGGAAATTTCATACTCCTCAGTCCGCGCAATTTTCTTAAAAAGGGTTACAAAGTGTTTGCTTCACTTATTAATATATAGATAAAATAGCTTAAAACGAAATGTTAATTTTCAATATTTCTATATTATTTGAAAATTGAAACGATCCAATACAAAATATGACAACGTCGCATCTTTTACTCAACAAATGTATTTTTGCAAATTACCGTAATTGGTAATCGTCCTTTCCATTATCATTAAATAAAGACCGAGTTAGTGAAAGGAAAAGGATCAGTTTATTACGTTTAATTAGCAACGCAACTCATACGTAATTTTTTCAAAGGAAATATCCAATTTGTACAATCACGTATACAATTTGTAATATCAATAACTAAACAATCTATTTTAATGAGCTCTAATGGCGTACGTGATTTTTGGAAGAAGCCAATAATTTAGAATATGAGCTTCTTTTATTAGTTCTCCCGTCTTTTTTTGTTTACTCTGTAATGTTTGACGATGGTCGGTGATAATGTGGTAGCTGTAGTTGTGGTGAGGCTGTAACAATCGTGATGTTTATTTACGCTGCAAAGCAATCACGTTAGTGAACAAAATAATAAGAACATGAGTCTGCTCTTATTATTATTCAAATTAGGATTTTTTTAAGCGTGCTGGACACCGGAAAAGAGGTAAGAAAAAGTAGTTTATGATTACTAAATTTATCTAACAAAATCCTGACTCCGACAAGGAAAAGAACTTGAACTTTTTTTTTGTCACTGGTCTAGTAGGTGAGCTCACGGGGCTCAAACCTGACGATGTTGCTAACACGAACCCTACCAAGAGCCGTGCTTCGCAGAATCTACCACGGGATCGGAAACGCGACCCATTTAGAAGATCCGGCGAGAAACTCAGTGGGCAGAACTCGGACGCCGTGGCACAGCAGTCGGATTCCCACTAGACCAATGAACCTATTAAATACAACTACCCAGAAACAAAGGGCTAGTAATAGAAACAGCTAATCCATTATAATACCGTTCGCTTTGAAATTCAACAAGATTGACGTTGATCTCCGATGTTGGTTAATCACCACCGATTACGTTTTTCTTTTCTTTTTTTTTATCCTACCCGCCGACATGAACTCGAATTGACTCACTGTCTGACTAACTCGTTGATTCTATCATACAAAAGAGTAGTGGTTTATTAGTCCTAACTCTGTAGGTCCCGTACTAGCAAGTACATCCTCGTTTTGATCAATTTAATTTCAACGAACTACCGTTCTCAATTGGGGAATTGGAGACTTAACAAATTTCATCCTGCAATGGGAATGTAGGCGTTGGATGGATGCAACGAGAATTAGTGCAATTTGATCTAACATAAGTTATGTAAGTGGAAATTGAAAGCATTAAATCAATATACCAGTTAATACTCCCTTTCGAGTTCGCCACTAAAAGCCAAACCGGATAAGATCGAGACTGGTATCTAAATTAACATCTTAGAACCCTAAAAAATCAAATGCGTGACTCTAAATAAAACACGAAATAGGGAAATTATTATGCATACGCTTGTAATGGCGATCTTGGGTTTATTTAAATCGTTAAACAATTCAGTAAATGAGAATGAAAAATAGATAGATAAAGATGTGATTGAAGGTAAAATATCACTCGTAATTATTTTTTTACAACAAAGCGTACTTAGCAGAAACAAAACGACTAGCTGAAGACATATAAATCTACTTTAATCGCCCATATTTTCGTACATGACGCGACTCTCAATGTCATAAGAACATTATCGTAAATTGTTAACATTCTTGAATTCATTTGTAAAGAAAACATTTTATTAGGTGCCGATGGAGGCGCGGATTTAAAATGTGTGAACATCTAACTGATTCTTGGCTGATAATTTTATCGATGGAAATCTCAGCTCGTATATTATTATTCAACGAGTTGTTTTTTTTTTATTATTATTAAGGTTGTTGGATGCAACAGATAATAACGGGTTTCAAAAGGCGATAAATAGTACATAATTGGTTTGCTGCCCAAGTAAGCAGGAAACATTCGGGATATATAATAACTACTCAATATCACCTATAACGAAAATAAAATGTATGATAACGTAATTAGCAGTCGTTGCTAAGCATTTTATGAGAACCCTTATGTGTTTGGTACCTGTGAATTAATTACGCTCGAAGGACCATTTTAGATTAAAACGTTGATATTAGAATATGAATTTAAACATAGAAAAACGAGCAGCAACATCTTTATCTTTTGGTCAATATTTGTATAAAGCTTTTGTTTCTCTCATATATTTCGATGGTAAAACTAAATCAAATCAAAAGGGTTCGCCATTTTTTTAAGGAATCGAGTTAAACACATTTATCGAAAACTTAGTACAGAAGAGGAGAGGTTAATTCGACGTTTCTTACACAACGTATTTTTAAAGTAATCTTCGGTCTCAAAAAAAAAAGATCCTATGAAAAAACAAACGGAGAAAATGTAAGCTTAAAATGCGCTTAACAACCGAACGTGAGCACGTTGTGGCAATCTCCTTACAATAACAACGTACTAGTGAGTATCGACTGACTTGTTACCATAATCCCCTGGTTACGGCTGCACTGCATAGCAATTCACAACAGAGGATTATCGTACGGATTATGGTCAAGAACAGGGATGTGTTTTTCTTGCTAACACCTATTAAATAATGCTTAAATGATTAGGTAAATCTATATCGATCATGAAAATAGAATCATTAGGTTTAAATATGAATTAAAAGGAAACTTTTTACTGGTGGTAGAACGTGTTATGAGCTCGCACGGCTAGATACGACCACAGCGCCTATTTCTGCTGTGAAACAGTAATGCATTTCGGTTTGAGGGGCAGCCGTTTTACTGTAAAAACTGAGACCTTAGAACTCATGTTTTTTTTTATGATTGAAGGATTACTGGTGGCCTAAGTTTCACCAGAACAGGTGGGCGAGTAAAGGCTCAGCCAAGAGGGGTGGGATTTGCTAACAGCTACCCGAGCGCCTCCGAAGGAGACTTAACAACTCAAGAGAAACTGCTTCGCGAATGAATCTACCACTGGATCGGTGGATAATAGCTTAGTCGTTTGTGACTAAGAAAACGGTGGTATTAGAAAAGCTTGAAAAAATATATTTGCAAAAAAAAAATGATATTAAGCTGTAAAAATAATTTTAATTACATCACTAAATAATTTAAAGCTAATTTTTGATCGAGTTAAACTAGTCAAATGTAGACTGAATTTGGAACGTTTATTCGGGTCTCTGTGTTAATATAAAATATCACATATGGTGTAAAAGTTTTAGAGGATAAACAGCTTACCTATATCTATTTTTAAGTATATTTTTCAATGCACGGAAACTCGTGTTTCGAAACTCCGACTCGCGAGTTTTATGGTAGCCCTATTCTGTACACCGGTTGCCGGGAGGAAGCAGCGAAATTATCGCATCCGTACACGGCGAGTAATTGAGAACAAAATATGTACCATAAAAGTGTTTAGTAGTACGAATGGTAGAGCTCAAACTATTGGTGGTTGGTTTTTTTTTAATTGGTTAGATAGGTGGACGAGCTCACAATCCACCTGGTTTCTACAACGTTGTCTACAACGTAAATGCGCAATCCACCTTGAGATATAATTTCTAAAGTCTCAAGTATAGTTACAACGGCTGCCCCACCCTTCAAACCGAAACGCATTACTGCTTCACGGCAGAAACAGGCAGGGCGCTGGTACCTACCCGTGCGGACTCACAAGAGGTCCTATCACCAGTAAAAGTAAAGTAACTAGTAAGTAAAAGTAACTAGACAATGCGTTTCATATAAATTAATTTACCAAACACTATTATTCGTTGATTTAATAGTGGGACAACGCTGCTGCAAACAAAATCCAAGAACTCTAAATTAGCTCAATCGAATAGAAACTATGCTAAATATTTTAAAGCTTCCATCCAAAACAATGAAAAATTCTCACGGACATTATAATTATTGCGGGCATTGAAATCGAGAGGGGCCATTAAAATCCATTAAGATCTGAGTAATAGAATACCGAATCAAAATAAGTAGCTTTCCCTTTTAAGTGCTGAGACAATCATAATCTTAGTAATAAATAAAAAAGTAGATGTATGCGCAATCAATTGAATGAAATGAAGTAGCTTGAATCTATATATTAATACGTGAAGTAAAAACTTTGTATCCCTTTTTACGAAATTTGCGCGGACGGAGGAGTATGAAATTTTCCACACTTATAGAGAATATAGAGAAGAAGTGCACAATGCTAATATTTTTTTTAAATAATGCATAAAAGATACATTAAATCAATAAAGAAAACATTACACACACTACATACCATTTATTTGAGGCACACACGCATGCATACTATTTATTGTCAAACTTTTGTTCTTAACGTCTGTTCTCAAATTGAGAATAGATTAAACATGGTTTGTCTTTGTTTATATTTTTTATAGTGTAGTCTTGGCGAAATTTGTGATTATAGAAGTATAAAATACAATCATAATAGTGTACAAACTTACAATTCCAATTAATTATAGTCGAATATTGACTACTGCGGGACCTCTAGTCTGACTTAATTCCCGAATGCTTGTTACTTGAGTTTTTAAGAAGCATCGAACGTAATATTTTACTTTTGTAATAATAATTCTGAAAACATAATTAACTTTGGACGTTTATTTGTTTTATTGAATAGGCTACAAACAGTACTGCCCTAGTACAGATAGATACAGTAATATTCTGATACTTAAAATCGACTTATCGACTTATATTATACTTTATGTTGAATAAAAAATTTTTTTGATTTGATTTGATTTGATTCGACTAACACTTTTGTCTATATCTGGAACCATTTATCCGTTAAAAAAATTGAGAGCTACAACACATGATTGTTTTTAAGCTATTGCATAGGTTTTATGGCGGGCTTTAAGCGCGGCGACTGAATCAAGTAATTCCGTAACGAAAATAAAACCTAACACCCCCCACTCCGCCTAGCATGTAGCTCGCGTTCAACACATTCACAGGTTGCGCTTGTGTAGTGTTGGCGACTAAGCGCGCGGCGTGACGTCGCATCATGAAAAGTCTGCCCATCTCTCTCTCGCGCGGTCTAGCTTATGAGTGTGAAAGGGACAGTTAATGTTTTGCATTTGTTAATGTTTATAAATATAGCGTGGTCTTATTTTGTTATTGTTTTAATATTTAATTATTATTGTCTAATTATAATTGCCTAAGTAGATAAAAAATGCTATGCAATAGCTTTATCGCGGCAGTCCCCGAGTGCCACAAGTGTTTTTTTCTATAACAGCTTTCTAAATTGAAGTGCGGTTACTACAAAGTAAACAGTTCAGAGTTTATCATTGTCATTTCCATAGTATATCAATCACACTAACTGTATAACTTAATTTACATATTGAATACATTAAAATTTATCCATATCACAATTCGCTCTCTCGTTTTTTTTTTATTATCAAATTAACAAATAACAAACAATTTTATCGTCTCTAATTTACGATTAATCATCGAATAGAAAGTCTCGAGAAAGAAATTGTCATTAGTTATACATGTTTAATCAACAACAAAACCTGTTACAATAAAAACTGAACTATAAATCGATAATAGTAAAAAAAAATATTCAGAATAAAAATGCGGCGAACCGGTCCGACAGTACTTATATGACCATGGAAATGGTTTAGTAAATTCGGTAAGATTTAAACGAGGCATGTCGTTAACTTAACACTCGGCTATCCCGAACTGGAAAACGACGTCACAAACACTTAAAAAGATATGAATCTTCCGACGAGGCTGTCGACTAAGCAGGAAATGTAAGATTTAATTACATCAAAAAGCTCCCAAAGGTTCGTGATCAAGATCAATAAATCAATCCTTTAACTTAATCTAGTGCAATGAAATTAGACGCATGTAATTGACTGTATCCTGTCAGTCGAGTATAATAAATAATTAATAGCCCTAATACTTTATTGTTTGTTAACGCCACGCCTACAGGTATTGATGTTATCGCGAACGCACTGGAGGATTTACATCAACTGGTTTGCAGTGGCACTTAGATCTCCTATCGGACTATGTGCTGGCTCTATTGCTTCATAGAGTTATTATAGGAGATAGGATTTATAATGAATGTGATCTAAATGATCTTTATGATGCTTCCAAGCCCTCAGCCATGAATACTGATGAGTACTGGACTTTTTGGGAGGAACGCGAGAAGTGAAGTTGTGTGATTTGTTTTATTTTGTCTATTTACTGTTTCTTCAGGTTTAAATGTGTAATAATGGAGTTTTATTAACTGTTTAATATCTGTGAAAGTACACAAATGTGTGAACATGAAACAAAGCCGCAGGACGTAACTTCTCGGGATCCTACAAAAAGTCCACTGAAAAAGTCTTAGTAAATGACCACCATTTTACTGAGATTATATTTCATATCATTTCATTTCACTTCATATTATCATTTTTCATAAAAATAAGAATATAAATTAAAACAAGACTTGACCTAAAGGTCTTAGTTACCAGGTCATAAAATCATTTAAAAAAAAGGATGAGTACTTGAGTATTCCAGTAACTGGACGTGAAAGTCCGGGGTAAAAACATATTACCTCGATTTTAAATTTAAAAAAATCGAAACAATATTTTTTACGTACAAAATTTTACTGGTCGTAGGACCTTTTCTGAGTCCGCGCGGGTAGGTACCACCCCCCTGCCTATTTTCGGCCGTGAAGCAGTAATGCGTTTCGGTTTGAAGGGTGGGACAGCCGTTGTAACTATACTGAGACCTTAGAACTTATATCTCAAGGTGGGTGGCGCATTTACATTGTAGATGTCTATGGACTCCAGTAACCACTTAACACTGCCTGTGAGCTCGTCCACCTATCTAAGCAATAAAAAAAAACGTGATCATTGCAAAAAAAAGCTACAAATTAATATGCTTTTTGCAATTCTCCGTCGCATCGCTTCCTTCAATAAATCATGCTACCGCCGAAGCTCTTTGAAGTATCACAATGAGGAATTCAATTCATACAATTGCATTGGCCGATTTTATCTCTTGTATGACTGTTTTTATTAATGCGAGGGCCGATTCCGACACGCCTGCGCCTCTGAAGCGTGGGCCGAAGTAATACTTTCGCATTAAATAATGTATTATGGTGATTTCTCTTAAGCGGGAAGATGCTATGCCTGTATCAGTAAGTGAATTTCATGATGAATCGTTATGGATTTAATCTGAAATGAAACAAATAGATATGGGGTGAAAAACACGGTTATTAACACTGACATTCTGATGATTTTTTTTTATTATTTTTTAATACTACCTAAGCAGATGGTCTAGAGATACCATATCAGCGTAATCTTAACTAGTATGTGATCTCACGGGGCTCAAACTTGACGACGTTGCTAACACGAACCCTAGCAAGAGCCGTGCTTCGCAGAATCTACCACCGGATCGGAAACGCGACCCACTGAGAAGATGCGGCGAAAAACTCAGGGGGCTGTGTCTGTCTGTGGGTTAATTTACTCGTCGAGCCCTTCGTCGTAAACGACGGGTTTGGCGAGACAATATTTGGTAGTGAAGCATAATTGTTAGAAGCAGAATTGTTAGCTATGTAAATTGAAATAATTGAGTGTAATTTATTTATTTACTGTGAATCGACGACAAGACATGAGGTTTAAGTCTCAATTGTATTCTAAAACCGATTTCCCGATCTCAAAACTGAACGAGAGGTTGCTTTGCGGCAGAAATAGGTCGAACGCACATGCGGGCTTACAATATGCCGCCAGTGAAAGTACTAGTGTTTTTTTTCTCTACCTATTCTAGTGACCTCGAGGGGTCATGCTAGATTCACCGAACGAGTAAGTGAGCTCACGGGGCTCTAACCTGTGGAACTATTTCAATCTATCTATGTATATAAAAATGAATTGCTGTTCATTAGTCTCGCTAAAATTCGAGAACGGCTGGACAGATTTGACTAATTTTGGTCTTAAATTATTTGTGGAAGTCCAGAGAATGTTTAAAAGGTAAATAAATATGAAAATGCTCGGAATTGTTTTTCCTTTGATGTGTCCTACGTCGGACGGATTCCTTTTGTTTGTTTTAAGTTTATTTTATACAAAAGTTTAGGTCTTTCATTTATCGATTGAGGCACTACGAAGTCTGCCGGGTCAGCTGTAGTATACTATATAAATATACAACAATACTAAGCAACAAAACTCACTACAGTCGTCGTAATTTTTAAAGACACCTTAAAATTATCTTTTCATTTAAATCTCTTTAAGTATTTTTCTGGCTTAGTTTTATAATGATGATGTTTGTATTTCATAAAAAAAACAGTAATTACACGGGCCGTATGACCGTTATCAAGTTTTATCTTGAAGTGCTTTCTTATCAATGTTAATAAAAACACTTCTCCGTGCTCTCTCGAAATGTTCTCATTAATTTTGCGTTTAAGAAATTTCTTTTGACGTTCACCGATATTAGAGACACGTTATCATATATATCTTAAGAGAGAAATCCGAGAAATGGACTGAAATAATTACAGAGTGGTACCCACGGGGGGCATGGCTGTAGAAAAAAAGAAGACAGCCATAACGTTGGGAAGATGAAATAAAGAGTGTAGCCGGCCCGCATTGGAGTCGATTGGCCAAAAATAGAGAATATTGGCAATCTTTAGAGGAGGCCTTTGTCGAGAGACAAGATGTTTTGAAAACCACACCGAATGCTGAACGGAATACTTGATTATAAGTTGCATTTAAATTTAATTTATTATTAGGTAATTTATTAAGTTAGTTATTAGTAAGTAAAACAGCAATAAAGGCTTATTATTATTATAGTGTCATAATCAGTTTTCTGAATACCTGAAAAATCCCGGTCATCGTTCTAGTCGAACCTGTCGCTTGCGACGAAGGGCTCGGCGAGTAAATTAACCCACAGACACAGCCCAGGGAAATTCATTGCTACACAATGATAAATCATATTTCTCTATTAAGCTAAGCATAAATTTCGTTTTGTCGTTTTTATGTCATGAAGTACCAATGTTATATGCGGCTCCTGTGCAGTGTGCTTAGATCGAGTTTTTAACGTTCACTATAAAGTAAAAGTTAACTCAAATTTGTACGTAGTTAGAACAGCGCGACACACGTTCCAACTGCGTACAAATTTGAGTTAACTTTTACGCTATCGAGAACGTTAAAAAACTCGCACTAACCACACAGATGTCCCTTTCTGTTCCCTCATCACGGAGAACCAGGGAATTGCGTGCAAAAAATATAAAATTATCGCGTGATCTTATTGTTATCTAAATAGAAATCATTAGCACCGCTCTATATCATACGATTACACAATAACGGTTATCGTCTTTGATAGCCGGCACTTTGTTCTCCGGCCATGACGTATCCGAGCTCTTGTCTCGTGCTTGTGTGAAATCAAAAGATAAATGATTACTTTTTTTTTATTGCTTAGATGGGTGAACGAGCTCACAGCAAACCTGATGTTAAATGGTTACTGAAGCCCATGGACATCTACAACGTAAATGCCGCCTTTGAGATATGAGTTCTAAGGTCTCAGTATAGTTACAACGGGTGCCCCACCCTTCAAACCTTAACTGGGGGTAGGACCTCTTGTGAGTCCGCACGGGTAGGTACCACCGCCCCGCCTATTTCTGCCGTGAAGCAGTACTGCGTTTTGGTTTGAAGGGTGGGGCAGCCGTTGTGACTATACTGAGACCTTAGAACTATATCTCAAGGTGTGTGGCGCATTTACGTTGTAGATGTCTATGGGCTCCAGTAGTATATTCTTTATGTCCACGACTCGCAAAAATTATCTATCTATCTTTCATTAAAATCGTATAGATATATTAAGTTTAGGCAAACTTAATTGTTTGAAATACATTTAAAAAGGCAAAGAACAATTATAATAATAATAATAATATAACTGGCTCTCAAACATAAATTGATACAAAATACCAACACACCGTACTACAATTATAAACCACAAACTGTTCTTGAGAATGACTCCTGCAAACTTTACTATGATCGCGCTATTCTCACCGATAGGACGATTCACTACAATAGACCGGATATCACTTTACAAGATAAAAACAATAAGTTAACAATAATAATAATAAATAATAAAAAGTCACCTACATTATTGACATTGCAGTCCCGAATACCCACAACATTCAAAAAACTTTTACAGAAAAAATGACAAAATACACAGAGCTTAAAGAAGAAATAGTTAGAATTTGGAAACAGAAAAAAGTTTACATAGCCCCAATAATAATCTCAACCACTGGAGTTGTCCCAAACCACATCCACAACAGCTTAAAGCTTCTAGATTTAAAAGATAACATATTTATTTCACTACAAAAAGCAGCTATACCAAATACTTGCAGAATAGTGAGAAAGTTCCTGCAGCTTGAAGAATACTACACGTAATAAAAACTAGCCTAATAACTCATAGCTACTGTATGTTACTTGGCCAAAAGCCCGTATATACAGCTCTGCCGGCTCTGTCGATAGACAGGGCTGAGAAAGGGAAATCTAGAATGATAATAATATTTATTCAAGCCTCTTAAAATGCAAACACGTACAAGAATTCTTAACACTAGTGTAATAATATACATGGCTTTTTTATGAGGTATACAATAACAAAATTTCCTGACTTTTATGCTAAGAAAACCTATGTTACAAAAGTCAGTGGTTCAGTGCTAGGTCACCAGGAAGAGCGATCTGTAAGAATATAGTACGTACGTGTGTGTGTGTGTGTTAGTGTGTTTGTGTGTGTGTGTGTATGTGTGTCATACATTAAATAGAAACAAATTATTTTTGTACTTTGTTTAGGTGAATCAATTTGAATTGCCCTCAAGCGTAGGACTGTTTTAATGGTGTCTTTTAACAACTCTACGTAAGGGCATAAAAAAGGGTGAAAGATTTATGACTATGGATTTTATTGTTGTGTGAATGGATGTTGAATTAGATCGCAGTGAACTGTTATTTATAGGTTTAGTAACAACAATCTTGCCGTATTTTTTTGCCTTTCCATTCGTAAATTAAAAAAATGTTTTTTTATTTATTTCGGTTTTTGTTTTGCCTCTCCCTGTCAAACTGTGAGGCGTGTTATTAATAGTTTAAATTAGAATGCAGGTTTTAACGTAATGTAGTTCAGGCTTGACTTAGTATAAATGGACCAATGAGCACTCAACTCGTCTTATCGTATACAACCCAATATTCCTTTTTTTGGGAGGCCGGGATCCGTATCTCTGCAAGAGATCGCCTCACTGGGGGTGCCCTTGGTGTACGAATGCCGAAGCCAACCCCCTAAACATCTACCCTTGAATTCTCTTTCGAACGTCTGCTCCTCGCTTGAGACTGGTGGTAGGACCTCTTGTGAGTCCGCGCGGGTACCACCACCACCCTGCTTATTTCTCCCGTGAAGCAGTAATGCGTTTCGGTTTGAAGGGTGGGGCAGCCGTTGTAACTATACTTGAGACCTTAGACCTTATACCTCAAGGTGGATGACGCATTTACGTTGTGAGTGTCTATTGGCTCCAGTAACTACTTAACACCAGGTGGGCTGTGAGCTCGTACACCCATCTAAGCAATAAAAAATAAATAAATAAAAGACAACATCCGGGTGAAATAGATGTTACCGCATTCAACAGAGGTGGATCTTACTCTGGATCTCCAAGGATCCCCGGATCTGAATGTGCCTCTCACCTTGTAGCATCGGAATGATGAAACAATGATACAATAGTACCAACTCATGCCTTATCTGTCAATGTAGAGATTACGGAGAAATTTTAGTAGGAAAATAAAGAAAAAACAAATACTAATAACATTATGGAGAAGTAATCGTAAGAGATAATGAATAAAAGCTTGTAAAATCCAGACAAGCTACGCAGTAACTACGAGTAATGGCATGAGATAAAGGCATTTAATGATACGTCTGGTGTGATATCATTAGCGCGGCATTGGCTTTGTTATGCCAGAAACCGTACCCAAAATGCCCACACCAACTGTGCAAAGGTTCAACTCGAGTCGAATGAGCAAATAACAAATGTGGGCCGTCAGCGCAAAAGTGGTTTAGGCTTACCATAGTTCGCACGGAGATAATGAAATTTGAATTTACTCTTACACTGCTTTGTAGGCAAAAACAATACGCGCAAAAATAATATTTACAAATCCATCTTGTTATCTATGTGTGAAACTATGGGTAGGCCGGTTTTGCATTTTTTTTTTTTTTTTTTTTTTCCTACCTATGCTGATAGCCTTGAGAGGCTATTTCAGCTTCGCCCTAACGTTAGTAGGTGAGCTCGCGGGGCTCAACCGGAGAGTTGCTAACACTGACCCTAGCAAGAGCAGTGCTTCGCAGAATCTACCACCGGATCGGAAACGCGACCCACTGAGAAGATCCGGCGAGAAACTCAGTGGGCTGTGTCTATGGGTTAGTTCGCTCGTCGAACCCTTCGTCGCAAGCGACGGGTTCGACGAGGACGGTGACCGGTGCTTGTGGTGCCTAAAAGCACCGTTAATGGATCAGGAGGATCCGTAATGACGTGCTTTGGGCGACGTCGACGGTTTACCATTCGGTCTACTGGGTCGGGTATGTAATTTCCAGCGGCTACGATGAGAGGGTTCTCATGTCGTGCCGCCTTCTCAAAATGGCGCAGCGATGCCGACTGTAGATACTTACTAAGGGAGTCGAGCTCCAGGTCGTCGTGGAGATCCACATTCCTAAGGAACCAAGGCGCTCCGACGGCTATCCTGCAGAATCGTGATTGAATAACCTGAAGGGATTTCAAGTTGGTGCGGGCTGCGTGAGCGAACACTACGCTTGCATACGTCATGACGGGGCGTATACAAGTTTTGTAGAGAGTTACCTTATTACGGAGGGACAGTTTGCTTCGACTACAAAGCATTGGATAGAGTCGTCCTAGAATAAACGCGGCGCGGTCGCGTACCGTTTTTATATGGGGACGGAATGTCATCCCTCTGTCGAGGGTGACGCCTAGATATTTGACCTTCGAGACCCACGGAATGGGCTGGCCAAAGAGAGTGATGGGACTAACGGCGGAGGTGTTTGCGCGCCTACTACGGAGTGGGATGCTCGAAGTGATGTTCGGAGGGCGACCCCTTTTGAAGAGCACCGCTGCGCTTTTCGTGGGGTTGATGTCTATTCGCCACTTCCGGAACCACTGTCCCAGGGTGGCTACTGCGATCTGGAGTCGCCGATGAAGCAGCGACATCTTCCTACACGAGTAGTAGATAGCCGTGTCATCGGCGAAGAGCGCTAGATGGGTCTCCGGAGACCGGGGTATATCATTGATATACAAACTAAATAATAACGGGGAGAGCGCGGAGCCTTGCGGGACTCCGGCGGTCAGTTGACGGGGACGAGAACGAGTTCCCTCTACTCGATATCGAAACGAACGGTTCGACAAGAAGTCTCGTATGATGAGCACGAGTCTGTCTGGCACTCCCATGTTGTACAGTTTATAAATTAAACCGTTGTGCCAGACTTTGTCGAACGCCTTCGCGATGTCGAAGAAGAGGGCGCCGGTCGGGATTTGTTTACGCCTATTTAGTCCTATCAGAATGTGCTCCGTGAGGCGGTGCACTTGTTGTACGCACGAGTGTTTAGAGCGGAATCCGAACTGTTCGTCTATGAGAATTTTGTTCGCGGTAACAAAATCCCAGAGGCGTTTCCTAAGGAGCTGTTCGTAAATTTTTCCTATCGTCGAGAGGAGACTAATCGGACGGTAACTAGAAGTTTCGTTTGTCGGTTTGCCCGGCTTATGTATACCGATAACGTCCGCTTCTTTCCACACCGCGGGAAAGATGCAGTGCGTCATAGCGGCATTTAAAATTGTAGCCAACATTGCTATCAGTTGGACTGGCAAAAATTTTAGCGCGCGGTTGTGGATGCCGTCGGAGCCGGGTGCCTTCCTAGGTTGTAGGTTGTGGATCGCGTCTCTAACTTCGTCAGTGGTAATGGGGGGTAACGCGTCCGAGGGCGGCAGGGAAGCTCTGCGCTCGACCTCCCTGTCGACTAACTCGGTGTGTTCGGGGTCCGCGTGTTGAGTGCTGGTGGTGCACTGCTCTTGCAGTGCATCGGCCAGCAGCTCAGCCTTGTCATCGTCATCGAATGCCGGTGGTTGGCCTGAAGGGCGTACGAGGGGAGGCATAGTAGCGGTAGTTTCGGATTTGAGAGTCCTAGCTAGTCGCCAGTATGCTTGGTGGGAGGGCGCGAGTTGTTCTAAATAACTATGCCAATTATCGTTACGCGCGTCGCTTAAGCGGGAGTGGACTTCGCGTTGTAGACGACGCATCCGAATCCGGTTTGAATGCGTGGGAAGACGATCGTAGGCCCGGATTGCCGCGTTCCTAACTCTTAAGAGATTCCTAAGATCGGGGGACAGTCTGATGCGGTGGAAGCTGTCCTCCACATCGACTTCTTTAGAAGATCTAATAATCGCGGAAGATATGTGATCGGTAATGATGTTTATGGATTCGACGGTGTCCTCGGGGGATAGATTCGAATCCGGGCCGTAAGGGAGAATTGGCGGAGCGGTGTCGGCTAGGCACGTGCCCAGCTTATTCCAATCCACCATGGTCCTCGTAACAGTGACTGGGTTGTGGGGGCGACCGAGCTGCATAACGACAGGTCGGTGGTCTGAGTCGAGCTCTGACATTGCTTCGATGGAACGCAAGCGCAGAGTTACGTTCCTAAGCAATGCCAGGTCTATAGTGCTCGGACGGAGCGCGATGTTATACGGATAACATGTTGGAGTTGGGGGACCGACTATTTCAAAGGTGAGGTCGTCTATAAACGCGTCGAGACGCCTACCGTTAACGTTAGTAAGATGGCAGTTCCACCTAGTGTGGTGGCAATTTAAATCGCCTGCCAGGATGACGGAGTCTCCCATGCCGAACAGTGACTCGATGTCACTGCTCAGAAGGGGCTTGTCCGGGGGGAGATAAACGGATGCGATGACGATCGGCTGGTGTCCCGTCAGCGAGATACGGCACACTGACGCCTCGATATGTGAGAGCGAGGGAGTATCGAGAGGGACAACGTGCAGGGCCCGCCTATAGTAAATGGCAGTCCCGCCTTTGGAGGCGGTGAGTCTGTCATTCCTAACCATGACGTAATTCGCGACTTTCGGGTCGCGACGCGAGGGCTTCAGACAGGTTTCCTGCACTAGTAGAATATCTACAAGATTATCGCGGAGGAATTCGAAAATTTGATCGCGTTGCCGCGCGAGTCCGTTAGCATTGTAGAATGCTAACGTAAGGGAATACGGTTTTTCTCTACCTTTTTGCGCCATTGATTACCGGTAAAGATTTTTATAAAGTGCGGGACACGGACTCGTATACGTCCATGTGATCGAACGCGGCCGCGAGTCTCTGTTCGGGGGTTACCGACCTACGTATCGCGTCTGCGAACGATCGCAGACGGTCGAAGTTAACAGCGGTGACGAAGTCGCGCACGAGCGCGAAGTCGTTGACGGCAGAGGGTTGCGGGGGGCGGAACGCGGGCGCGGGGCGAGGTGCGAGCAGGGGCTGGGGCGCGGGGCGTGTCGCGAGCGGGGGCGGGGGTGCGGTTTGCGTTCCCGCCTTCGTATACGGCAGCGGCTTTTTCCACGCTGAGACCGTGGGAACTGCAGCCGGCACGAAGGCAGGTTTCGGCACTGAGGGTGCCGAAGTCTTTGGGCCGACGGTTCGCGGAGCTGGGAGGGTTGAACGCTTGCGCGGAGCCCTAGGACATCCACGGTAGTTCGCGGGGTGCCCTTGCTTAAGGCATAGGACACAACTTGGGGGTTCGGTCGCGGTTTCCCTATCTCTAACGCAATCTAACGTAGCGTGATCGCCGAGGCACTTCACGCAGCGGGGACGCGCGTGGCAATTACGCGCCGAGTGGCCATATAGCTGGCATCTGTAGCACTGCCCGGGAGTGCCACGTTTATGGGGGGCTTCGATGGAGACCCCGGATAAGCCGCAAACTTTCGAGAGGCATGAAATTTTCTTTTTGGCCTCCGGGGTTGGCTCCAACGCGACAAGAATCATATTATAGGGCTGCTTGCCCCGCCCACTGTGCATCCGATGCACACTAACTATAGGGAGTGACTGAGCGATCAGATCCTCCTTAACGTAGTCGATGTCTAACTCCTTGGGGACTCCGCGTATTACTACGCGGAGCTCGCGGTCCTCCTGAAGAGCATAGGTGTGAAAACCTATGTTCTCCTTTCGGAGGTATGAAGAGAGGGCCCTATGGTCGCCCGGCGTTGCGACCTTTATCTGAATCCCATGCGCGACGTTACGCGCATGGGTGTAATTAATTTTGTTTGCCTGAAGGGCCTGGGATACTCGATTCCACGCTGTCTTCTCTTGAAGTATCAGCGGGGGCGGGGCAGCTACTTTAGGAGCGGGCGCGGGCTTGGGACGCGGCGGTGGGGTTACGCGGCGCGCGGAGTCCGACTCCGGTGTAACTACTACCTTCGGTCGAGAGGCGGGCGCGGATTTCGTTTGTTTTGTTGTAGAGCTCCGGGACTCCACGACGCGAGTACGTTTTTTACCGCGGGTAACCGTTTGGAACCCATCCGAGGTTCCGGGCTGAGGGCTGGGCGCGGATTCAAAGTCCATCTCCGATTCGGTATCGGAGCCTGAACTATTAGAGACAGAGCTATTAGAGACGATCGAGGTCGCGACGGACGAAGTCAGTGAGGCTGACGCAATAGACGCGGGCGCGGGGGTGGGGGTAGCGCTAGGCGCTATGTGAGCCGCATCGTCGGAACGTGCGCTCGAACTTAACGCGGCGGCGGGGGGCGCGCGGCGTGCCTCCGAGGCACGGTTGAAATACGCGGCGACGGACGCGGGGGGGGAGGGATTGCCACGAGAGGCCCTATAGCTGAGATACTCGGCCCTAATTGACGGGTACCTATCCCGGAGGAACCCGACAATGTCCCTAGCACTATCACTGTCGCACACAAAATCTTCGCTCATCTTCGGTCTTCTTGCCCGGGGGGGGCGGCCCCGGGACTTTTGTTGAACTCGCCGAAAGGCGAGGCCCCGGATAGGATTTGTAACCCCCCTGTGCTGCAGGACAGCAAGGAGCAGGGGGGGGGAATGCCTATGCCGTGAAAACGGCAATCGGCGGGGAAAAGGAAAGGAACCCGCTCGGGCTGTATAGTGCTACAGCAGGCAGAATCGCGAGCGGGGGTCTAGTCTTGAAAAAGACTGTTGTTTTTGGGAAGGGTTAGGAAATCGCTAGCCTGTGAGTGCCACAGGAAGCTGAACGTAGCGATTGGTTTTGCCTTGAAAAAGGCAGTTGGTAAGGGTGGGTTCGCGGTTACAAAACTTTAGCGCACAAAAATGGACCTCGATACGCAGATCGCAAGCGACCAACGGATCGGCACGTCCGCACTACTGAATTGTACGCTACGCACGATGTATTCACGGTCACTACACTGTCGAGCACAACTGTGAGTTCAGAGACGCAGCTCGCAAGCGGGCCACGGATCGGAAAGCACGTCCGCGCACGACCGAGTCGTGAGCGAGAATGCCGGTTTTGCATCAAAATTTATTTATGTTTTATATAAATTGCAGTATAGTATAAGCACGAATATAAAAATTGCGGGCTAGGCCACTTCTGCGTTGACGGCCTCAAATATGCTACCGATTTTTTTATAAACTCCCTTCCTTCTTTGTCTGTGCTAGTGACGATCGATTATATAATATCGAGGAGTGAACATCTATTTGGCTTAAGCGACATTTTTGCAACTTTACAAGAGAGTCATTTCAAGTTTAAAATTTGGAAAAAAATCTTCTACAGCTATTTTAATGGTGTAACTTAATTGAAGTTAAATTAAAAATATCGAATTGTTGATGCTAATACCAAATAAAACGGGCCTTTAATTACTAAGATAAAAGTCGCGTATTAAGTGTCTTTAATATTGACTGTCGCTAAAAGCAAATTTTCATATCTCGATAATAATATTATGTTCCTACCGATTTTTTTGATATACCGCAGAATTGGACTGGAATACGAAGCATTTTACGCTTAATATGTTTTTTTGTGTCTATTTGTTCAACTCATACGTTTGATTCCGAGAAATATCTGTCAAATTAAAAAATATGTAATTTCCTAACACAAAATTTTAAAAATACACGTACATATTACCACCGCCCTGCCTATTTCTGCCGTGAAGCAGTAATGCGTTTCGGTTTGAAGGGCGGGGCAGCCGTTGTAACTATACTGAGACCTTAGAACTTATATCTCAAGGTGGGTGGCGCATTTACGCTGTAGATGTCCATGGGCTCCAGTAACCACTTTACACCAGGTGGGCTGTGAGCTCGTCCACCCATCTGAGCAATAAAAAAAAAACATGTTTCTCATTCAGTATTCTGTTAGAGTTTTATAGTCTGCACGCAATGAATGTCGAAGTCTTCATTTGATTAAACATTCCGAATTAATTGTATTATTTTTGTGTGTGTGTGTGTGGTTTTTTTTTTTAATTTATCGCTACTGTTTAGTAGTCGGCTTCGTTGGGTTGACATCGTCGCTTTACGCCATTTTCTGTGACATTTGTCAAAGAGTTTTTTTTCGTGAGACCACCCACAACAAGGACGCATAGATAAATATAATCCTATGTAGGTGGTTACATATTATCTTAGAATTTATATACATACGTCGAGTGAATTGTTTTTCAGAATAAAATTTCAAATATCCAAATGGTTTCAAGGTTTCGTATTAATAAAACCGATTATAACTAAGAATTAAATCGTATTTTCTTTGTAGAGCTGACATAACCTATAAATTTACATTTTTCTTAAATTGTAAAAGAAAAGTATTTTTTTCTACCTATGCTAGTAACCTCGAGTGGTTATCCCTAGCTTCACTTCTACTCAGTCGGACACTCTTGTCAGAGTGGTCGCGGTTGCGCTGACGCTGTATATGCAGTAGGACCTGTTAGGTCGCCCATGCTCCCGACGACCGCCCTCTAGGCAATGCGCATCCAGGTCTGGCGGTTCGAAACGTTTCGAGTACATTCGTCCATATTGGACTCAGTTGCCTTCTTTATTAGGTCAGTCCAGCAGGCCGGTGAGCGGCCGCGTGATCTTCTGCCTTCCACCCGGCCCTGGACTACCAGTCTCTCCATCGAGTGCTCTTTTCTGGAGATGTGACCAAAGAATTTTAAAATCCTCAGTTGCACAGTTGACGAAAGTCGGTCTTTGATACCGAGTTCTTTCAGGATGAATGCATTGGTGCGGAATGCCATCCATGGGATCTTTAGGAGGCGTCTCCAGCACCACATCTCCAGTCCATCGATTTTACGGCGATCCTGCAATCTTAGAGACCAGGTTTCGGCTCCATAGAGAAAGATTGAAGATCTAGGCTTCACAAGACTTACTAATACTAGTTAAAGTTCCCAATTCAAGTTAAATCAAATTTTAAAAATGTCGATAAAAATTTAATGCCTCCATCGCCCAATTTGCAAATTTATCAAACTAGCTTATTTCTTAGGGAATCCAAAACTATGTTCAAGTTAGAATAAAAAAATTAAACCTTTATCTTTATCATAATCAATTTTTATATCAACATTCAAATTCAATTAATAAAACAACACAAAAACTTAAATCGATTCGATACTAAATCGTAGGTGATGTAAATTCGTAAATCAACTTTATTATGATCTTACAACTGATGACGTAATAAGAAAGACATAAACTAGATCTATGAAACATAACGCGAGCTATTAACAGATTATAACTGTTCGTTTTTTTTTTTTTTAAGAACTAAATAAATAAATAAATGAGATTATTGAGATGAATGTTTTAAGTTTTGACAGGCCAGCGGTGCGATGATTAAAATTCTGATTAATTGTCGCGCCTAATAGAGCAATTACTGCTGATAGTTGTTTTATTGTTGCTTTCGTAAAATACAAACGAATAACTTATATTACAGCTATTTGTTGTGTGTGAGACTACTAGCATATTATGAACAATCATGTTACAATATTCTCAAATCAAATATATAAATATAGTCAATAGTCACATACCATATGCAGGATTTATATTATAAATTGCTTTTAAATAGGCTTTTATGACTCGCGCTGTTAAACTCCACTCAATAATAGTTATTACGACAGTATATTCCTGTGTCTTGCGTGAATGTATCGATAAATATATTCGAATGAAGATTCTGACTATTACTGGTCTTAATAATAATGCGTTTTCTGTATGTTCTGTGAAATGTTTTTATAATGAACTGTCTTGATAGTTAAATAACAATTTTTTAGTAAAACGTGTTGTGTAAGTTGATGAATTTACATAGAATACTGGATGTGAGCACATCCGCAATTCCTAACTTAAAAATTTCGATATTTTGCAAGTACCTCAAAAAACAGTTACTATTTTAAGAATGGTTACCAAAACTATGCTCTTAAATAATACGCGTTATTGTTTTGAGTAATAAAAAACGATTGTTTATTTATTTATTATTTATAACAGAAATCTCCAAACGCTTGAAGGAGGTTACACGTGATGCTAAGGCTGGCTGGTACTTTGTACAGAGAGTGAGTTTGGCTGTCCAACGAGGCAATGTAGCCAGTATCTTGGGAACTGTGCCTCCTTCAAGCGCAGTGGAAGATCTGTTCTACTGTGTCAGTTGATTTTTGTTAAATTATTTTGATTTGACTTTTTGTTAATAATAATAAATTATTTATTGAGATATTGTTTATTTACATTGTAACAATTCGTATATTAAAAGAGAATCCATAAACCGTATGCTATATTATGCAGGTGTTAATATTTTTTATGTTTTGCTTACAATCAAGCGTGCGTTTCGGTTCGAAGGGTAGGCTAGCCGTTGTAACTATGCTGAGACCTTAGAACTTATATCTCGAGGTGGGTGGCGCACTTACGTTGTAGATGTCTATGGGCTCCAGTAACCACTTAACACCAGGTGGGCTATGAGCTCGTGCATCGAAGCAATAAAAAATAAAAAAATATTTTCGTCGGCGGAAACTAAATTGCGAAATTATTTTCCTCAATGTATATTTTTTTTAGTTGCATTTTTTTTTATTGCCCTTGTAGGCAGACGAGCATACGGCCCACCCGATGGTGAGTGGTTACCGTCGCCCATGGACTTTACCAATGCCAGGGGCAGAGCCAAGCCGCTGCCTACATTTCAATATGTTATATTAGCAATGCTAATAATCTATATTAGAAGTCGATTTTGCATTCCCTTCTACGACAGCAACGACGGATCGAAACATACGCTTATTACTTTAAAAAATAAGAATATCAGCTCGACTTTACCCAGCACTCGGTTAATCAACCCAGATATTATTGACTACTCCAGATTTATCTGTTGTAGTCTACGTTGGGATTAATGCGATTAGACATTAAAATTTTTTTTACCCGATAAAATTTATAGATTTTTGAACAAAATGTTTTCAGTCTGTGGCATCTGAGATTTTCTTTCTTATGAATGTTAATTTTTTTAGTTTACGCCTATTAGCCGTCAGATAAATACTTACATATATTAAAATACGTTCCCAGTAGCGAAATCAATACTTTATTTCGTTTGTAAATGAGAGTCACGTTTCAATCGGAGTAACTGCTGCGGCTTTTTGGAATTGTTCACGTGATTGTAGCTAATCGATTTTTTTGTTTTTGTGCCGGAGTGCGTTTTAATATTTTTTGTACCATTGAATTATATGGATTGCATTCTACTGCGAAGCGCGTGAACGAGCTCGCGACCCACCTGGCATTTAGTGGTTACCAGAGCCCTTGAGACATGAGGTAAACTGTACAACAGCTGTTCATTCTTTCCAACTAGAAAGCATTGCTGGTTCGCGTCAGAAATAGGTAGGGTGGCAGTAACTGTATGGACTCACAATCGCCCTACTGTTAATTACAGTTTAGGTTACATAGATAGTTTCGACTATATAGGTAAATACTGCGTGTATTGTAAGCATATATTAGGCAGTATCATCATTCTCCTGCCCTTCTCCCAGTCATCTGGGGTCGGCGCAACATGTTTTCTCCTTCCATACTACCATACACCATTTCTTCGCTCACTCCCCTCTAACACATATCGTCTTTCATACAATTCATCCATTTTTTCTAAGGTCTACATCTTTCTATAAAGTGTACGATGGGTAAAATTTTATGAAGTGCTTGGGTAAGGTTCTTAGATAATGGTCACATACCAAAAAGTAACCGGTCTGTTTTCCATCAATATTCTATTGACAATATTTTCTGAGTGCGACCAATCGCTCTAAAAATCGATACGTTTAAAACATATATCCCAAATTTAATATACAGCATGTCGTGAATATAAAATTTGACAAACAATAGAGCAATAAATTATATTTATAGATTCATTATTTTTGGTACAATATCTAATGGGACTATTTAGCACTCATAGTTGCATTGTTGAGGTCATCAATGGCGCGCTAATAGCTTTTTTTTAAATCGTATGCTATTGGCATGTCTAGAATGGCCTTTGAATATCAAATTTGTATTTATAGATATTTGAGGGTGGGCAGTGGTTTGGAATGTCTACGTACCATTTATAAATACATGACTGATTGACAAGTTTATAAGTTTTACTGGTAATAGGGCGCCTTATGAGTCCGCACGAGTAGGTACCACCGCCCTGCCTATTTCTGCCGTGAAACAATGCAAATTTCGGTTTGAAAGATGAGGCAGCCATTATAGTGTAACCCTTGAGAGTTAGAACTCATGTGTTAAGGTGAACGGTGGAATTGACGTAACATGAGACGTGAGCTCGTCCACCTATCATAGCAAATTTAAAAAAATCAAGGGTCGATTGCCTTGAGATGTTACATAATTGATATCTAGTCAAATTTTATTGGTAATAGTGTGAGCTTGCACGGGTAGAATAGGATGGTGGTACACATATCGTTCTTTCGCATTAAATCCAAAAATATCTGAAATTGAATTAATATGCGGAATCATTTGGTATCACCAGTATTTTTCTTATAAATACCTACTGTCAAAAGAGCGTAGTTTAGTTTTAGTTTTTTTTAGTTTAGCTATATTTTGACTACTATTAACAAAATTAATACATAATTTTATCTTATTTTAAAAGACAGATAATGTAACTGGTAAAAAATAAATGTTCAAAGATGATTAATATTAAAAATATCACATGCTAAACCTTTAAGACACTCTCCTGCAAAATTAAGTTTTAAGATTATACAGTTTTTTAATGCGAGAAGAAGATCCTCCTCCTTGCGTCGATAATCCTCAGTGCTGAGGGTCGTGGCCTCCTCTAATAACTTTCTCCTGCATTATCTTGCGCCATTCCTGCCTGTCCTCGGCTGTGTGGATAGCAACGTGGACTGAGGTATTGAGAGTGGAGCATATTTGGTCCGACCAGCGCATTGGATTCGTGCCTCTGTGCCTTCTCTCGCATACCTTGCCTGTTACCAGCAGAAGACGATATGTAGGTGTAAACTTGAATACATCCGTCTACTATTAAAATTACGGACAGCTTCACCCTCAAATTAATTTCATTACCTTGTTTTATTTAATTATTTCCCTAACCATTCGCCGGTATCCTAGCTCTTCCAGCTACGCGCGGACGGGTAGATGAGCTCTAGGGCTCAACCTGACAGAATTTGCTAAATGTAGCAAAAGTAAAGTAAAAGCAGTGTTTCGTAGAATCTACCATAGGATCGGAATCGCGACCCGCTGATAAGATCCGGTATTTAGCGGTAGGCAGCGGCTTGGCTCTGCCCCTGGCATTGCTGAAGTCCATGGGCGACGGTAATAACTCACCATCAGGTGGGCCGTATGCTCTTCTGCCTACAAAGGCAATAAAAAAAAAAGATCCGGCGAGAAACTAAGTGGGTTCTGTTTATGACGGTTGTATTAGTAGTCTATCAAGACTATCATACCGCAAGGGCTATAATCCAAAGGATATTTGTAACAGATACCTTCTTCAAACGAGGCTTGTGGAGAGTACGGTAGGCAGCGGCTTGGCTCTGCCCCTGGCATTGCTGAAGTCCACGGGTGACAGTAACCACTTACCATCAGGTGGGCCGTATACTCGTCTGCCTACAAGGGCATTAAAAAAACACGTTTTTGATATTTGGGCCTGAATACATTTGCTCTCATTTCGTATATGTTTCCGGTCCTCTGACGCAGAAGTTAATCCTGGCTTGGGGCTTAAATATGTGTTCAGAAAACAAAGGCCACTCCTAAGATATTTTCCATATGTAGCAGCGACAATTTACATAATTTACTCTTTGTACAGTTGCGATTTGTATTCTTTTGTTTCACGTAATACAACAACATGTGAAACAATATGAAGGATTCCGTTAAGCACATCTATTGTTTTACTCGCATTCGAGTCTTTTAGGAAATAATGTTTCATTGCCGAGTTAAATATTTTAATGTAACGATGAACGAAAGAGCTCACGGCCCGCTTCGTGTTGCGTGATTACAGAAGTTCATAGAAATCGCAACGTAAATGCCGTCAAACAAAAAATAGTGTTAGTCGCCGTGGCCTAAAGGATAAGACGTCCGGTGCATTCGTATGTAGCGATGCACCGGTGTTCGAATCCCGCAGGCGGGTACCAATTTTTCTAATGAAATACGTACTTAGCAAATGTTCAGGATTGACTTCCACGGTGAAGGAATAACATCGTATAATAAAAATCAAACCCGCAAAAATTATAATTTGTGTAGTTACTGGTGGTAGGACCTCTGTGAGTCCGCACGGATGGGTACCGTTACCACGCCTATTTCTGCTGTGAAACAGTAATGCGTTTCGGTTTGAAGGGTGGGGCAGCCGTTGTAACTATACTGAGACCTTAGAGCTTATATCTCAGGGTGGGTGGCACATTTACGTTGTAGATGTCTATGGGCTTCAGTAACCACTTAACATCAGGTGGGCTGTGAGTTCATTCACCCATCTAAGCAATAAAAAAAAAAAAAATAAAAAAAAAATACAAGTGTTTTGGAAGCCTTTTCGAAAACGAACAGTAGTCGTGTGTGTGGTGTTGGTAGTGATTAACAGTATTAAAAAAAAAAAAAAAAATCAGGTTTGAAAACATCAATTTATTAATATTTTTACGCATTGTACTCGTAAAACAATTAAAATACAAAGGACTTGTGGAAACGACGTTTTTAAGTGAGGGAGAGTGGCGGCTCCTAGCTGCCTTCGCATTTCATAGCGTGCTTACACATTCTCTTTACATATAAGATGGTATTAAAATTAAAAGTATTGCTACCTAATAAATTTAGTCTATACTAAAATATAAAGAGGAAAGATTTGTTTGTTTGTTTGTTTCGAATAGGCTCCGAAACTATTAGACCGATTTGAAAAATTATTTTTCCATTAGAAGCCGACATTGTCCATGATGAACATAGGCTACTTTTTTTATTTTTTTATTTTTTTTATTTTTTTTTGGTTTCATGTGTGTTTTAATGTTTCCGAAGCGAAGCGAGGGCGGGTCGCTAGTTATTAAATAAATTTATTTTTCTATTCATTCTATAATATCTATAATATAAAACGCTAATCAGCTGATCCTCGATTTCAACGGTAGTTTGTTTTATGACGTCTCATTTCTTGTAACTACCCTCACTTTAAATTGTGGGCTATATCGTCTTAATGACCTTTCTAATCATATAATACTTTTTTTTCACGTAGTTTGTATTAAAATATTTATTTAGTTCCCGAAAGCCTCGAAACACGAGATCAATAAAGGGTCTACGTCTATGATTCGAGAAAACAATTTGTCATCTAATCTCGATTCACAGATGTGTCATAATATGTACACAGTATTGTTATTGAAATTTATGTTAAAGCCAACATATTTCGTGTAGTCTGACCCTTTTCATTGCAGTTGAACCCGAAGGTACGTCGTCATTTTAAGTTCATTAAAATGAATGACTTTTATATTGCCTTAAGTAAAAGGATCCGAATGAGCATTGTTTGTTTTGTAATTTACAACTACCCTACATTCTTCATTCAGTCTTCTTAGTGTGCCAAATTGACAGATTCACGTCTAAAACATGTGATGAAGGTAGCTCATCGTAACTTTTAGCCTAAAAATTATGACGCCTGGCTTACATGCGCTTATGTTGCGGCTCATATTCTTTTTTACTAATTATCTACGCAACAGTGGTATGTGACGCCTTTTGGACTGGTGGAGCGATGACTTATGAAGCGTGGCCGGAAAGACATGAATCAGGAGAGACGAAGACTGAGCTAAGTGGTGGAAATTGGGAGACCTATGTCCAGCAGTGGACGACTGTAGGCTAATAATGATAATGATGATCAAATGGGCACAACATCCACGATTTAAGTGATGTACTTGTATTCTGTATTAAAACCCGCTTTCCCCCGAAAACTGGCAGTTTAGTCCAAGATGAGCCAAAAGCTCATCTGCCTTAATTAGTAAAAAAATATAGAAAAATTTAAAGATAGTTTATGTTCTTTTTGATAGATCGTTAAATTTAGGAAAGCGTCGTTTACCCTTCAATTTTAATTTTACTTTTAATAATTAATACACCATAAAAATGAATATAACACAAACTCATTAAAAAACTAAGAGTCCAGAGCATTATTAGGAACACACTTCTTCCATTACAACTAATAGGTTAAACAACTCCAAACGACATCCGATCAATAAAACCTATTCAACTATCTCGACTCTCTCAAGCGTTTTTCTAAGAATTATCAACGTCATTGACTATTATGTATTCAATACAGAACGTAACCCTTGTGGTTTCAAATTAAATATCAATTCCCTTCACATTTATTGGTCATTTGTATCGAAAAATCAATGCACTCGGCACTGCGGTCCCTCCGCATTGGGGTCATTGCGCGATCGAAACATTAAGTGACCAGCCAGCGCTCATTACGTGTCACGATAGAAATTGAAATGCATGGGAATGAATTGTGTCATTTATTAATTCGATCGAGTGTCTGAATTGATTTTAATGTTGCGTGAGGACGGAACCCTTTGATAGTTGTTGTCGGACGAGACAATGGGAGATAGCGATCGTTATTGTGACTCGTCGAGTCCGGTATTGTATGTTTATTTATGGCCCTTTTCGCGGCTGCTCCCTATTCACAAGGAATTGTAAATGTAACCTACAATCTACATAATGTGAAAAGCATAAAGTGGAACAAGTGTTAAGATAAATATCAAATCGCTTTTGATGTCGCTTGTGTTTTAATTGATTTTAAAGATGGCTCAATAGAATGGTTCTTAAAATTTATACACAAAACAAACATTTTATTTTGTAAATACTAGCAGTACTATTTTAATACATGTTTATTTTACACAATATAGGTAGTTATCACTTCTATACTTGTCGGTTTGAGAATAAGGTTAATATTTTTACTGAGATATTCTGGTATGTTCGAAATCCTTCTATCAACAAATACGATGAGACTTAAGAATAGTTAAGAACTATTTTATTAATGCCAATGCAAAACAAACAAACAGTATTTAAGCATCTTGAATTTCACCGCATTTATTATTATACGACTATACATACGATTATAAGTGCAATCTCTAATCGATTAAAAAATAAAGCGAATTACAAATAGATTTAAAAGTCACAAAGCAAATTTTAAAAGTTATATCAGCACTTATATTTCTTTTAATTGCAGTCTTACAATTTAATTACTCTTGCAGTCTTTTAATTACACTTGGTATTTATTGTTAGTTATTTCAACGGAATTATCACAATGACGACTCTAACTTCGAACGCGATACATAATAAGTATAGTGGAAGTTAGAAACAAGCGGGTTCATTCATGCAGCAATGTTTTTATTTGAATGCTGCCACACAACACATTAAATGGGATTTCTCGTGTGCGGCCCTTGTAATCGGAAACTTCAATTGTAACGAAACATATTTATATAATATTACATACTGTCGGCTTGGTTGTGGATACGGTCCCATGGTGAGACTGTTTAACGTTACGTATGGACGCCAGCGACACCTAAAATACTGTTTTTTTTATTATTTATTGCTTATATGAGTGAACGAACTCACAGCCCACCTGTTCTTAAGTGTTTACTGGAGCCCATAGACATTAAATGCGCCACCCACCTTGAGAGACAAGTTCTAAGGTCTCAGTATAGTTACAACGGCTGCCCCACCCTTCAAACCGAAACGTATTACTGCTTCACGGTAGAAATAGGCGGAGTGGTGGTACCTACCCGTGCGGACTCACAAGAAGTCCTACCACCAGTAAAACCAGTTTTTTACCCGTACTCATTCGCTGGTAGCCTTAGAGGCTATTCCAGCCACGTCCGGACGGGTAGATGAGTTCACGGGCTCAACCTGAGAGAATTTGCTATCACTAGCCCTAGCAAGAGCAGTGCTTCGCAGAACCTACCACTGGAGATGATCCGGCGAGAAAATCAGTAGGCATGGTACTAGCAAACAACGATCCTCATCTAAAGAGATGTCATAGCGCTGTGGGAAAACTGAAAAGCTCATTCCGAAGCCTGTAGGTTGATGTTGGATCTCTAGAAAAGCACCATCAAATTTTATTCAATACTCGTAGTACAATTAAACAAAATCTATCGACATAAGAAATAATATTAATAACTAAGAACAATTCACGCATGGTCATCCGGTCCCAATTTAGGATTCCCCGTGCTATGGGTACCATAGACCTGCTCGTCACCTAATGTTTGCCCGATGTGGGAATCGAACCCATGACCCTCGGGGTATCAGGGCCGCTAACCACTGCACGAAGTCAGTAAATACTTATTTAAAAAATCTATCTATCTGTCTATATACTTATATACCTAGTCAGGTCATAAATTCTGTCACATGTTTAATGTAAAATAATTGAAACAAGTTTATTCATTATGTAACCAAAATGAACTTAACAAAACATAGATTCTTATGACATTAAAGTTTATTCAAAATGACCTCCATGATTTTGAATACAGGCCTTCAATCTGCGCGGCCAGTCGTCTATCGCAGCACGAACGAGGTCCATGTCAATATCGGCGGCTGCCTTAATCAAGGATGTCTTGAGTGACTCCAAATTGGGATGAGGCTTTGAGCACGCCTTTTCCTCCAAGTGTTGCCATATCTTGTAATCGAACGGATTCAAATCTGGACTGGAGGAGGGCCAGTCTTCGTGCCGGATGAAGTCGATTTCACGCGCCGCCAGCCAGTCTTGTGTGCTCTTCGCTCTATGAGCTGGCGCCGAATCTTGTTGCAATACCCAGTGCCTGTTATTGAACATGGTATGAGAAACAGGTTCCACAAGGTTCGTCAGGACTGTATTTTGATACACAACTGCATTCGTTTTTACACCTTTCTCACAAAAATGTACCTCTGTTAAGCCCCAATAAGAAACTCCCAACCATACCATGAGCGAGAATGGAAAATGACCTCGTTGGACATGCGGAATACGGTTGCTCGCTTCTTCACTACTGTGTGCGTACACCTTATCATTTTGTTTGTTGTAGCTCTCTTCTACGATAGAAATTTTTTCATCCGAAAAAAGAATTTCCCGATATTTTTTTTCCGCGTACCGCTTCAACAAAGCGCGGCATCTCTTCAGTCTCAGGTTCATTAGACGAGCATTCAAACGATGTCCTGTTTTTCTTCGATATGCCCGAAGCCCTAAGTCTTCATTTAACACCCTTTTCACCGTGGTTCTGCTTAACCCCATCTGAAGGGCCAACAGTTTCTGCTTACGTTTGGGATTTCTTTGAATTCGCGCCTTCACAGCTTTTATCACTGCTGGAGTCCTAACAGACCGAGGGCGACCACTTCTTGACCTGTCATCTACACTAGAGTCTTCATTGTATCGTTTGATGGTACGATAAACGAATCTTTCGGTTATATTCAAATTTTTCAGTATGTTAAAATTTTGAATTGGTGCGTAACCGCAACGTTGCAACGCAATAACTGCAACACGGTCTTCTTTAAGCGTCCACTCCATATTTAAAAATGAGTAAAATTCTAAAAGTATACATTTTTATTTTCATGAACAATTCCAAATTCGAATTCAATAAACTTTTTTGTGGCCAGCATTCTAAAAGAAAAGTTTTTACTGTGTGACAATACTTATGACCTGACTAGTTATATAAAAATGAATTGCTGTTCGTTAGTCTCGCTAAAACTCGAGAACGGCTGGACTGTTTGGCTAATTTTGGTCTTGAATTATTTGTAAGTCCAGAGGCTTAAAAGGTAGATAAATAAGAAAATGCTCGAAATTAAATAAAAATAGCAATTTTGTTTTTCTTTTGATGTATCCCCCGTCGGGCGGATTCCTTTTGTTTGTTTTAAGTTTATTTTATACAAATGTTTAGGTCTTTTATTTATCGATTGCGGCACTATGAAGTCTGCCGGGTCAACTAGTCTATATCTATATCTATACTAATATTATAAAGAGGAAAGATTTGTTTGTTTGTTTGTTTCGAATAGGCTCCGAAACTACTGGACCGATTTGAAAAATTATTTTTCCATTAGAAGCCGACATTGTCCCTGATGAACATAGGCTACTTTTTTTTATTTTTTTTTAATATTTTTTTTGTTTCATGTGTGTTTTAATGTTTCGGAAGCGAAGCGAGGGCGGGTCGCTAGTATTTTAATAAAAACAATATCACGACCGGTTTACTAGTTTTCTTCAATCTCTGGGCTTCGAAGCGACCCTCAACTTCATTAGAAGAATGTTGAATGAATTGTCGGTGTATATTTCTTATCTGAAAACGTTCAAATAAATATGATATTTTATGGATGGGATTTTTTTTTGCAGAATCCACTTAAATCTGTTCTGTATTTAATAAATAAAGGATTTTACGAATATTGTATATTTTGCAATGTCGTTTTATATTGTTGACGACTTAGATGTTAAATTAGATTAGGCTTTTAGCGTGTAGCGCATTCATACAGAAATAAACCAAGAAAAGGAAAAAAATACATTTTTTTCAACTTTACATTACACAGTATTTATGTGCAACAGTATTATTTTTTTAAATACATGTTTGTTTATACGGCGTGTATGTTTTGTCATTTTAGTTTTTTATTGCATTACACAGGTAAACAAGCTGACGGCTCACCTGATGTTAATTAGCTACTGGAGTTCATGGACCTCATAACGCGAACACTGTCACTCACCTTACGGCAAGAGGTCGAATTTTTTGTTTTTTTTTATGATTGAAGGATTACTGGTGGCCCTTGAGGCCTTTCCAGTTTCACCAGGACAGGTGGGCGAGCAAAGCTCAGCCAGGAGGGGTGGGATTAGCTAACAGCTACTCGAGCGCCTCCGAAGGAGACCTAACAACTCCAGAGCAGTTGCTTCGCGGATGAATCTACTACTGGATCGGAATCGCGACCCGCTGAGAAGATCCGGCGAGACCGCCCTGCCTATTTCTGCCATGAAGCAGTAATGCGTTTCGGTTTGAAGGGTGGGGCAGCCGTTGTAACTATACTTGAGACCTTAGAACTTATATCTCAAGGTGGGTGGCGTATTTACGTTGTAGATGTCTATGGGCTCCAGTAACCATTTAACACCAGGTGGGCTGTGAGCTCGTCCACCCATCAAAGCAATAAAAAATAAATAAATAAAAACTCAGCGGGCTGATGCATGGGTTAGGTTGCACGACAAACTCCTTGCCGAGTTCGACGAGTATGGCTACCGGGGTTCCTAAGCCGGCTCCTAGTGTTAGAGTTGAAGGCGTCTAATGCAAGGGTTATTGGATCTGATGGATCCGTAAGGACGTGCTTAATTGTACTTTACTTTGGCCACTGCCATTATTTTCGCACTTGCATTATTAAGAACTGACATTAATAGACTTCGCCGAGAAAATTCTCCAATCGGATCGTACGTCTTATTTATTTATGTCTCCCGATTCCCCTGTCTATACTTACACATCTTGTGATATTTTTATCTAATGTCTACAAGTATGTCCAGTGTAGTTTAAATTTTCTTATTGAAATCCCTGACCGTGGATTCGTAAAGAAAAATATATTCGAATTCATTGTATTTGAGGAGAGCGTAACAAGAAAAATATTTTTTAATAAATTAACATATGTGCATACGAAATGAAAATGCTCTATTGTTTGAGAAAATGTTAAAACTTGAAACGCGTAATGCTTGTGTTCCTACTTAAGCGAATGTAAAACATTTTACGAACTATGTTACATAACAGACCGACTGATGTAATTTACATATGTTTTTATTTATTATTTCCTGGTGGAACCGACTCTTACGACGCTCCCTCATCTATGAAGTGCGCTCTGCCTTATTACTGGTATTCGGGCGTATTATGAGTCCGCACGGATACAATACAATTGAGACTTTCGACCTCAAATTGGAGTAGTCATACGTCATAGTGGAATCCTTATTTTAAAACCGCAATGAAATGCGAAGCTGTGTTGTATTTTAGCTTGTGTTCCATTGCGTCGTCAAAAAAATAGAAGTTTTCACGTGAGCAACTACCAATATTACTCCTATCAATTATTATTTTCAAGACCGCTTCCAATACTTTGTATATAATACTCTTTTTTGTTTAACGACATTCAAGTCGTGTTGACCATGAGCTCCAATAACCACTGCCACCAGTGGGTCGCGATTCCGATCCGGTAGTAGATTCATTTGTGAAGCAACTGCTCTTGAGTTGTTGGGTCTCCTTCGGAGGCGCTCGGGCAGCTGTTAGCAAATCCGCCCCTCCTGGCTGAGCCTGTGCTCGTCCACCTGTCCTGGTGAAACTGGAATGGCCTCAGGGCCACCAGTAATCCTTCAATCATAAAAAAAAAGAATTTTATACATTTAAAAATATATAAACATAGAGATTAAACACCTAGACAAAGAGCAAACTAATTTGTTCATCACATGAACGTTTGCCCTATGCGGGAATCTAACCCACCCATCCTCGGCCCAACAGTTAGAGGCGCTAACTATGGGATCAGCGTGGCAGTAAAAGTATACAAAGTAAGATTAAGCTCGTAGCAGAGATGGATGATAAAACATAGTATTCGTTTAGCGATCGAAATTCGACCGTAATCACTGACGCCTCAAGATTTAAATTTCTTTATGGATTCCTTTTTTATTTTGACTTTAAAAAAAATTATAATATTGTTACGCGCTGGGGTTCGGGATAAATAAAAATTCTATCGAAGTACAAATTAAAACTGTATTAACACTTAACGAACACTTTAAAATTCTCAATTCACTTCTTCCGCTTCGCTTCAGGTGATCCGTTCGCTGCTTCGCTTCGTATAGTTACGATTACTTACTGCCTTCGTGTCATCTCTGCAACGCTTTTATAGTCAATACGACATCCCTAGAACTATCGAGAACATTCCTGAAAAGTCGAGTAGTTTTGAAATGTGTTTCCGCTATTTGACAATATATGGCTTTGTACTTCTCGAGCGTTCTCGATTTTACTAGTTCTTTTGATATTCGTTTCTGCTATTCGACGATCGATGGCGTTGCTCTTACCGTCGTAACAATATTTCCATTATTTTATTTATAGCTAAAGTTACAACAAATGATAATCCGGTTGACCAACAGAGAAGATAGTGGTAGTTAACTGCTTTGTTTTATTGAAAAACATACGTGAGTTTTGCTAGAAAAATAGTAATACATTTTTTTTTTTTGATTGAAGGATTACTGGTGGCCCGGAGGCCTTTCCAGTTTCACCAGGACAGGTGGGCGAGCAAAGGCTCAGCCAGGAGGGGTGGGATTTGCTAACAGCTACCCGAGCGCCTCCGAAGGAGACCTAACAGCTTAAGAGCAGCTGCTTCGCGAATGAATCTACTACCGGATCGGAATCGCGACCCGCTGAGAAGATCCGGCGAGAAACTCAGCGAGCTGATTCATGGGTTAGGTTGCACGGCGAACTCTTTGTCGAGTTCGACGAGTACGGTTGTGTAGTAATACTACACAGTTCCTTGATAAATAAACAACAAAAAAAACGTTCACACAAACGAAAGTAAATGCTACTGAACTGTATTGTCTTTATAATTAGGTAGGGTGCATTTGGATGTTTTAGCGACAAAAGGAAGTTTTCCACTGAGCGGGTGATATTTCTAGGTAGACCGACAGAGACAGTCCGAATGTTGTTGTTCGGAACTTGTGCGTACGTATCACAGATCAAACACACTATGATCTGAAGTATGATCATCAGTTTCTATGATCTGTGGTACGTATACATATATGCAAGCTTACGTGCTTACGTCGTTTACAACATTCAGGTATCTGTTAATTATCTTTTGTTGTATGATAGCTACCGGTACTGTCCATTTATAATACAATAAAATTTGTTGCCATATTATGCGTATACAATATTGTGTATACACATAAATGTCCTTTATGATTCATTCTTTACACATCTTTAGAACATTGCTTAATTGATTTGACAAAAAAAAACCGCTACTGTTAGAACAAAATGCTATGTTTTTTTTAAATATAAAATGAAGCCTTGGAAAGAACTCTGTTGATATCGTTTCGCAAAATGTCATAATTTATTTTTATTTGTCCAGTATTTTCCGATAAACAGCTCAAGGAACAGGAGCCCCGCTGGGAGCTTTAATTAGAAACAAACTATTATATTGAATACTTGTAACCGGTTCCTTAATGTAACAAATGCACATGCAAGCCTCTGTTATAATTCTTAACTTCAATTGGGCAATGAATCCCTTGACTTCATCTTTTATTAATTTCGGAGACATTACAACTTCCGATTCAACTGAAGGTAAGTGGTTACCGTCGCTAATTAATCAAACATCTACCTGCCGTTAAAGATTCTCTTAAATTTCCTTTTTGAAGTGAAACTTCTTTAGAATCGTTGTGATTTCAAACTCGATGAAACGAAATGAAACGAAAAAATAAGTGTGCCGCGATTGGCTTGCCGAAGCGGCTCCGAGCGGCGCCGACAAATCACGAAGCGCTCCACACGGTCTCGCGTCCCCGACTAGTTCAGTGTGTTTTTGACGTCCGTGCACGCTGTCGTGGCTCTCGGAGCGCCCTGAGATACTTTTATTTCTATTTAGTTTGTCACCAACAGACGTGGCTGCACGTAAATTCAACAATACCTGAATCGCGGTGACGAGATGTTACACAGTTGATAGACGTTCTCTTATTTTGGTGTAGGGATACCGTGACAGGCGGTTCCCCCAGGGTGAGGCTGCTCCATTACACTCCGGAGTGGTTGACCCTTGCGGATTATTCTTATTTTTTATAAGTTTCACTTCTACCGTGTGTGACTTGCACACACACATATTTGTTTTTTCAAAATATTTCATATTGCTTTGGAGGTACCGATTAAGTGAGTTAATTCCAGAGCTGGACGGTACGTTGCTAAATCATGCCTAAAACATTCCTAATTTAAGCAACGCTTCAATGTGGTTTCTGCTCTGGTGGCAAATAGGTGATAACAAAGATATGTAGATCTCAAATAAAAGCTTATCGGAGATTTAAGACACAACGGCTGTTCCAACCTTCAAATTATTGCAGTGTGTCTTACAATGTCCTCTACCACCAGTAATTAATAGATTAGATAATAAATTAGGGAAGATGTTAGGAAGATAATCTATCTTATAGACATAGACATAGATAAAACACTGCTATGATAACAGTAGCAGAAACAATAGAGCAGCCCGGAGTCGCAAACCCGTGTCTTCTGTTTAACAGACAAATAATTAAGATCCATTTAATACTAGCAAATATTAATTCGGGGAAATCCTCCCTAAAATGTACGTAGTTTTACAACGTAAATGTCGTTGACCTTCATTTACTAAGAGAACTTTTTTTTTTTTCAGATAATCATTTCAAACCAATCAAATTTTACAACCCGATAACGTAATGATAAGCGATTTTAATTCTAAACTACTTCGACTCATGGCATGTTTTTAAATGCAGCTATTATTTCTAATGCCCTCGTAAAGTCGTTGCTCCTTTGACACAGTTTACCTGCATGTGTTGCTACTAAAAGATAGTGTATTAGGTCGAACATGAAACATAGGCATATTCGCCTTAGAAATAAACTTAAAATAGCCCTTTTGTACGTTTACGATCATAGTTTCAAAGCTTCGTTTATTTTAAGTGCCGTAAAACAAGTACATACTGCATCTTTAGATTAGAATACGCTATGCGTGATTGCATTTCGTGGAACTTTATAACTTATTATTAACTTTACGAACTTTCAAAAGGTTTTGATGGTAATTTAACTTAACTAAAGGTCCCGCAGTAATCGAAATTCGACTATAATTAATTGGAATTGTAAGTTTGTACGCTATTATGATTGTATTTTATACTTCTATAATCACAAATTTCGACAAGACTATATATAAAAAATATTAACAAAGACAAACAATATTTAATCTATTCTCAATTTGACCACAGACGTCAAGAACAAAGTTTGACAATAAATAGTATGCATGCGTGTGTGCGTCAGATACGTGGTATGTATTGTGTGTAATGTTTTCTTTATTGATTTAAGGTTTTTTTTTTTTTTTTTTCGTAGAACGGGATACAAAGTTTTTGCTTCACGTATTAATATATAGATGATGTTTCAGTTTTAATCACTGTATTAGATCCGAATACGTTTAAGGCAATTTGGTAAATAAATAAAAAATAGTTACAGTTAAGTTAGAAATCGATCAATTGGTATAGTGGAATAACGATTAAACTGATTACTGGCAAACGCACTCGTGTGGGATCCTCGCGAAGCAGTTCAAAAGCTATTGCTGGAAAAACTACATAAAAAATTTTGCAGGTTCCTATTCAAGAAAATGTATGGATACTATCCGTTCTTGTATCCATCACTTTATGTGACTGGTATGGTCGGATTAGATACTCTTGAGCTCAGACGGAAGATGACTCTTATGGTGCATTATTATCAGCTATTGCATAACAAAATTGATAACTCCACTGCACTGGAATCAGTGTCGTTATATGTGCCTGATGGCTACATGCGCGGATGTATGTGTGGAGGGGCGCGTCGCCAGCGGCAGCTTCTTAGTACTACGCACGCGCGTACGCAGCACACCGCTAACTCCCCGACGCATCGTGCTGTCTCGCTACTCAATGGCTTGCTAGCCTATGCTTCGGAAATGGATATATTCCATGATGGTTTGCAGCGATTTATTGTTGTTGTCAGGAATTACTTAAGCTAATTATTAATACCTTACAAATGTTTTGGTTTATACTGTTAATTTGTAAGTAGACTAATTAAATAAATAAATAAGGGGCGCTGATTCGATTCTAGATCAGAGCCAAGTTCTGATCTTTGTAAACATATTTAGGACGAAAGACCAAGATTCACTTGCGTTATATATGAGAGGCTATTTGATTTAAGCGACATCTAGGATGATATTGAGTTATATAGGTACACTAGCGACCCGCCCTCGCTTCGCTTCGGAAACATAAATTTTATTATTAATAGCCGAGTCCCGCGATGTCACCCGCGATTATTGTCGTATCGCGGGTGACACCGCGGGGCGAAGCACATTAGAAACCTCAAAAATAATAGTATTTCTCCACTATTTAATGGATGTTACTATACATATAAACCTTCCTCTTCAATCACTCTATCTATTAAAAAAAACCGCATCAAAATCCGTTGCGTAGTTTTAAAGATTTAAGCATACATAGGGGCAGACAGATGTAGGGACAGAGAAAGCGACTTTGCTTTATACTATGTAGTGATACATATTCGGAAACAGCGAACTTTTCACCGACGAATATTGCCGGATTCGATGTTTTTAATTGAACTTCAATTAAGTTACCTCATTCAAATAGTTGAATAACTTATTTGTTATGTTATTTATTCCAAAATTTTAAACTCTTAAATGGCTTTCCTGTAAAGTTGCAAAACATTGCTTAAACTACATAGCTTTTGACATCTCGATATGTTTCCGGCACCCGTAACACAGGAGAAAACGCAGGAGTGGTTTTACATAGCTGGCGACTGAAATTGTACGCATAAGTTACGCAACTAAAAGTGATGTCACGAATTTTCATTCTAAAGACGAACCATTGAAAACCGAATCTCGAAAATCATTCATAAATAAATTTACTCACGAATTCATACATACATACGCATTTGGTTCAGTTATGCTCATTGAATCGCAAAATATTGATTTTAAGCGGTACCTAAAAGAGTTACGGTGCAGAATGGGACCGGTGCAATGAACTCTGTGAGGTTTTTCATGTATTTATGACGTTAATTATAGATATAGATAAAAAAAAGAGATATAATTGTTTTGTTGTTGTTTTTTTTTAATAGTAGTAATGCAAATGTAATTTTAGGTAATTTTGTCGTATGTCTAATGGAGTATTTATCACAACTCTTGCAACGTCAACTGGGAACCGTTCAGCCCGGCAAAATTAAGTCGGAGATTCAAATGGATGACGGCAGTTATATTGTTGATGTCTATGAGCTCCGGTGAATACTTAACAGCAGATGGGCCGTGAGCTCGTAAACAAGTCTTAGCGATAAATAAAAATGAAACTGTTGAGCTATTTTTTCTAAAGATCAACGTATACATAATTACTTAAATATCAGCAAAAAATTGCAATTCCGAATTTTTGTTTTGGTTATTTCGAAACCTGTTTGCGAAATATTGTGATGTCATCTTCTATTTTTTATACGTCGTTAAGCATTTTTGGTTTTGTTTTGGTTACATTTACGTTATTCGATATGGTTTTGAAAAAAAAAACAAATTGTTTTGCGATCGTTGCGTTTTTGAATTGGATTTTATTGAGGTCACAGTTTCAAGGGAATTATTAATTTTACGTAAACAAATCAAAACATGTACCTAGCGTATTTGCGATTTTTTTGTCACGTCCGCCGCTAATTATAATTTCATGGTTTTATTTAAACTAGAGGTCCCGCAGTAGTCGAAATTCGACTATAATTAATTGGAATTGTAGGTTTGTACACTATTATGATTGTATTTCATACTTCTATAATCACAAATTTCGTCAAGGCTACACTATAAAAAAATATTAATACAGACAAACAATATTTTATCTATTCTCAATTTGACCACAGACGTCAAGAACAAAAGTTAGACAATAAATAGTAGGCATGCGTGTGTGCGTCAAATACATGGTATGTAGTGTGTGTAATGTTTTCTTTATTGATTTAATGTATCTATAATGCATTATTTAAAAAAAAAATTGCATTGTGCACTTCTTCTCTATATTCTCTATAAGTGTAGAAAATTTCATACTCTTCCGTCCGCGCAATTTTCGTAAAAAGGGATACAAAGTTTTTGCTTCACGTATTAATATATAGATTTGTTATTTAGTTTGACAAGCTATTTTCGCTTGACTGTAGGTACCTACACGACTTTCTTATTCTCTTCTTATTAACGTTGATGTCGGCAGATTCTTCTTCTTGTTCTTCACCTTATCCAACTAGGTGGGGTCGTCACAGCTACTTTTTCTCTTCCATTCTCTTCTATCAGCCGTCAACTCAACACTCACTCCTCTGTCTCTCATATCGTCATTCACACTTTCCATCCATGTCTTCTTCGGTCGACCTCTACCTTGCACTACCATTTCCATACATCTCCTAGTCACATGCATCTCGTCTCTACGCATCACATGTTCATACCACGCTAACCGTCTGCTCTTTAATTTGTTAATTACCGGGGCTACTTTCACACTTCCTCTGATATACTCATTCCTTATCTTATCCGTTCTTGTCACTCCACACATCCATTGATGTTGGTAGATAAATTTGTAAAATATTTTCAGATTCTTTTCTGTTTCGTTTGGAATAAATTATTGTTTACTTAAATATCCGCCAAAACTTTACCGGTGGTGTGCGTTTTTTTTTTTTTTTCTACCTTAGCTGGTAGCCTGGAGCGGCTATTCCAGCGTAACCGTAACTAGTAGGTGAGCTCACGGGGCTCAAACCTGACGACGATGCTAACACGAACCCTAGCAAGAGTCGTGCTTCGCAGAATCTACCACCGGATCGGAATCGCGACCCACTGAGAAGATCCGGCGAGAAACTCAGTGGGCTGTGTCTGAGAGTTAATTTACTCGTCGAGCCCTTCGTCGCAAGCGACGGGTTCGACGAGAACGGTGACCGATGCTTGAAATACCTAGAAGCACCGTTAGTAAATCGGGAGGATCCGAGATGAGAGCTAGGTGTGCGTATTGCTCAGTACTACAACCCAGCGATTTTCTACCGCAAAACGGTTTTGCTTTCCATTGATACTTCGATCTCACCTCTCGAGATGGTTGGGGTCATTCACATCGTAATGTCTATAGTCCCCGGGAACCACTGAATAAAACATGGGACCACAAACTTATTCGCACGTTTAGCGCATTAAAAACATGGGGTTGAAAATTATTGGAAATATCCTTAAGACTTATTTTTATTTTATTTATTTATTTATTAGGCACACAATACATATTAAAAGCTAAAAAAAAAGATACACATTAAAGAACAACAATTAAAAAATCTGGCTTGAAACATAAGCCATGTGCGTACGACTAATCAAGATAAATGTACTACGAACACAATGCTCCTTCCTCACAACTCAACTCATAATTTTTTTGCCAGATTTTGTTTATTTTTACTTGTGTTTTTTTATGTATTTTTTTAGCTTGTGATGTGTATTGTGTGCCTAATAAAATAATAATAATAATAATAATGTTATGACAGTAATAAACACTAAACAATTACACTACTTAATGTACTATTAACATGGCGGATGCCCTTGAACATTTTTATAAAAATCACTAACTTACAAGTAAAAGTACCCAATTCAGTTGACGACTTTGCCTGTTCGTTAAAAATGCGAGACATTCAAGTAATTGGAATATAGTATGATATATTGTTTTTATAACTTAATAATGCAAAGATATTGTTTTGGTTGATCCTACCAGCATATTGTTTGCTTAGTATCACTTAAATAATTAAAACTATTACAAAAAGACATGTTTTTGCAGCGCATAATTTTCAAACACCCTGTATCTGATAAACATCAGGACGTGTCGCTGTCTATCCTATAGTAAAATTGTGAGCGTAATTAAGTAATAAATAGAGCCAAGGTGTGGATTACAGTCCACACACTGCCCGTAATCTAAGCCCGCGACTAGACCGCGTTATGCAAGACGGTTCAATGCCCTAATTCGTCTCGACAAAATACTTATAGGGCTGCTCCTGAAATTTGTAGATATTGTCTAAAAAACGACATTACATAATACATATCCGAATTAACGTCTTCTAACAGTAATGCAAATTAATTGATCCCCGCTTTAGTTTTTTGTTTTTTAGATGGGTAGACGAGCTTACAGCCCACTTAGTGTTAAGTGGTCACCGAAGCCCATAGCCATCAACAATGTAAATTCTGCCACTCAATTTGAGATACGAGTTCTAATTCTCAGGTCTATAACACCAAGGCTACCCCACCCTTCAAACCGAAACGCATTACTGCTGTCCGGCAGATATAGACAGGGTGCTGGTACCTACCCGTGCGGGCTCAAAAGATGCCCTTTTACCAATAATTTAGTGATTAACTATCGTGCCACAGAAATTAGGCTCTATTCCCTATCTGAATCAGTATCTTTTAATTTACTACTTAATACTTATGTTTCCGATATTCATAAGTCTGCAATAAAACAAGCCCTTATTTATTTTTATTTTCTTATTAAAGGGTTACCAAAAATAATGATTTAATTAGAATTCTGCTTGAAGACGATCCTGTCAAAATATGTTACCGTCATTTCACAAAATGATTCTTTGGTGAGAGTATTTGGTTGCTGAGTTCTACTTTTGCCTGTATCTTTAACGAATCATTCTGTCAGTTTTGTGGACGGAGCAAAAGGTGGGCCTTAATTCCATTGCAATTAAAAACACGACATTTAGCTTCGAAAATACCAAAGACCAATATACTATTTTTATAAATTACTAGCGACCCGCCCTCGCTTCGCTTCGGAAACATTAAAACACACATGAAACCAAAAAAAAAAAAAATTAAAAAAAGTAGCCTATGTTCATCAGGGACAATGTCGGCTTCTAATGGAAAAAGAATTTTTCAAATCGGTCCAGTAGTTTCGGAGCCTATTCGAAACAAACAAACAAACAAATCTTTCCTCTTTATAATATTATAATATATTATAATATTATTACTAGCGACCCGCCCTCGCTTCGCTTCGGAAACATTAAAACATACATGAAAGCCAAAAAAAAAAAAAAAAAAAAAAAGTAGCCTATGTTCATCAGGGACAATGTCGGCTTCTAATGGAAAAAGATTTTTTCAAATCGGTCCAGTAGTTTCGGAGCCTATTCGAAACAAACAAACAAACAAATCTTTCCTCTTTATAATATTAGTATAGATAGCGACCCGCCCTCGCTTCGCTTCGGAAACATTAAAACACACATGAAACCAAACAAAAAAAATAAAAAAAAATAAAAAAAAAGTAGCCTATGTTCATCAGGGACAATGTTGGCTTCTAATGGAAAAATAATTTTTCAAATCGGTCCAGTAGTTTCGGAGCCTATTCGAAACAAACAAACAAACAAATCTTTCCTCTTTATAATATTAGTATAGATATTATAGTATAGACAGAAAAAATACATTTCCGTCAAATAGATTGCCATTTTTCTTTGGAACTTTCTATATGCTTTAGCATTTTTTTTGTGGATATTGTGTTTTTTTGTTGTCGTTTGAAAAAGCGTATTTTCATCGTTATTTCAGTGACGACAACGTTAAAAACGCCTTAAGTTAAATAAACTTAAATTACGTAGGACATAATATGTGTACATCTTATGACAATACGAAAATGTGATGAGCTATTGACAATGGAGCTAGCTAATTTTTTTTTTATAATTATGATGGTATTTAGTAGATAAATAAATACCGGTTGGTTCCTTGAAGAAACGCTCATTTCTCCTCACCCGGAGGACCAAAAAATGCACAAACTTTGTACTACTAATTAAATACAATTTTAAAGAGTTTTCTGAGAATAGCTTATAGAATAGAAAAGATGAATAATTGAAGGCTTGTGGAGAGTATTAAGCGGTAAGCAGCGGCTTGGCTCTGCCCCTGGCATTGCTGACGTCCATGAGCGACAGTAACCACTCACCATCAGGTGGGCTGCATGCTCGACTGCCTGGTCGGGGGTTAAAAAAAAATTAGGGCTGTTCTGAAATTTCGAATTACAATATCAGAAACTTGTACTAGGAATCAAATGTTTGACGATCAACCGGTCGAGGCTGTATCTGTATTTGATAGCGTTTTTTGGGCCCCAACCCTAACGTTTCACAGTTGACATGACTCACCGTCATATTACAACTTCCAAAATTGTATAATTTGTCATCCTTTGTTTACGTACATGATTTCTTTATTCAAACCGTCGAGAATTACAATTCTTTTACAAATTACAATTAGAACAGAAGAGAATTACAATTACAATATTTTACAAAAGATTCATTAGACTTTATCGATTGGCTATTGTTGCATATTTTATCAACTTGTTTTGACGGTACATAATGAAATGCGAAAATATCTACCTTTTTACTTCCGTTAGGTACTTATTTTTTTACCTACATTTATAGGTTATAAATTAATTACATAAATTACCTATTTATTTTCTTTTTCAACTCAACCCTCTTTGCTATGAAAAAGGATCCATGTATTTATATATTTATTAATGGAGACTTATTTTGAACTATATAAGCTTAAGTTAAGATTATTATAATACTTCACAAGACAATGAAATAAATTGTGGGTGGTCATTACTTTTGGCTAAGGCTGTATGTACGAGACATACGATTTGATTTGGTTGAATTTTCATACAATTTGGTCTAAACAGTCAAATCTCACGAGTGAAACAATGTCGTATTTCAGTTCGGTAAACCCCAAGTCAGCTAGGAGTGGCTCCATAACGGCTGGCACCCATAAAATGTTGTTTGTTATTTTAGTATAGATCAATAACAACGTTGCCGAAGATATAAGGTTCGATACCACTGGAAGCGATCGGCTTAGGATCAGGTTTCTTGTTTTTGTTAACGCGACGTGATTAAATTTGAAAGTGATTTTATATTAGATCAAGTTAGTGTTTTTTAGTGTTGGGCACAATCACGCAGTCCGCAACGCGTTGGCTATTCCAAAAATAAGAAGGATGGATCGTTATATAGGTACGATTGAAATATTTCAGAAATTCTTTTACTACAAAATGTTCTTCTATCATTACGTAACGATTGGTTCCTGCATAATTACGCAGACAAATTGGAACCTGTCCAATTATGTACCACTTACCAGGCGTCTTAACGTTAATAGTTATTATATCATTATAAAATTCTATTAACAATAAAATTCCAAAACATTTTATTTTATCTAAAATCGCGTCAGTTAACTCGCAAAAATGATGAAAAGATTACAGATTATCAGTGACAAAGCCTACGAGTAAACGAGCGTCGTGTACTCTTGTCTTATCCATTCTATCTACATCTATGTACTCCACCCTAACCGCACCCTCAACGTTTTTTGTGCGTGTCTCAATATAGAAAGGAAACAATGTGATGATGATTTTAAAAAACTAAAGTATTTTAGAGACCATAATATAAATGCCGCTACCCACCTTCAGATACTGGCCGGATTTTCTCAGTGGGTCGCGGTTTTCGATCCAGTGGTAGATTCTTCGAAACACACTGCTCTTGCTAGGGCTAGTGTTAGCAAATTCTCTCAGGTTGAGCCCGTGAGCCAACTACACGTTCCCGCGTAGCTGGAATAACTCTTTAAACTAGAAAATACGGAGGCATAATCGAAATCTATACGTTGATTACTGCTTTCCTAAATAAGATGTGCTTCAAACCAAACTCATGATTGCTCCTTATAAGAAAAATCGTAGTTGCCTTTACAAATTTCGAGTATTTGATTAGCAAAATATTTTCATCGCTCAAGGCTCAAGTTCAATGGAGGTTTTACCCATGGATGTACTTGAAATGCATTCATGGTTTGATTCAACGTAAGATCCGCCATACGACGCGGCGACGTGTCCTATTTTGGAACGCCCTGTAGGGCAAATGGAAAGAAGGCCGTTGGGTTTTAAGTCGGGTCAAGTCCACCTCTAAGATCAATTTGTTCACAAAAAACACGGGTGGATATGTTTAAAAAACATACGTTCTGAAATTTTAGTCATGTTTTTTTTGTTGTGCACGCAGTGTGATGTGTTTTTTTTAAATTTTATAGACGGTTGAAGAAGCTGACGTCCTGTCTGGTGTTAGATGATCAACAAAAGCCACACACATAATTACTTAACTTGCTCCATCCACTTTGAAACATAAGGTCTAAACTTGAATTGTGTAGTATAACGACTGCCCCACGCTTCAAACCATTCCCCATTACTTTTTACTGGTGGTAGGACCTCTTGTGAGTCCGCACGGGTAGGTACCACCACTCCGCCTATTTCTGCCGTGAACCTACTTAATGCGTTTCGGTTTGAAGGGTGGGGCAGCCGTTGTAACTATACTGAGACCTTAGAACTTATATCTCAAGGTGTGTGGCGCATTTATGTTGTAGATGTCTATGGGTTCCAGTAAACACTTAACACCAGGTGGGCTGTGAGCTCGTCCACACATCTAAGCAATAAAAAAAAAGCTTCGCGGTGTCAAATGGGCAGGATTGACCAGACCGTTGATTACCCCAAGTGTTAATCGATTTCACTTGGTCTAAAAGTCAGAGGCGCCAAATACGGTCCCACCGAGTCAGTCAGTAATAGAAATCTGCTTCCGAACTCGCATTTCTTTAAAATATTGACATTGTTCATTGATCGATTTCCTCTTACCTGATGATGGTTCAGTATTTTTTTTTCATTTTGACTGCGAACATGGTTGGTTATCAAGGATCAGGAAGTGTCCCCATTGTTTAAATTTGGAACGAATGGTAAGGTTAAAATGGGAGCGTTTTTTTCAACGCCGCTTTTCAAAGCTACATTGTGAAGGCAGCTTTATACAACATTGACCTACAATTTAAATTCCGCCCGAGAAGAGATTGTGGTTAATTTTAATGGTCTTCCTTTCGTATGTTTTCAATGTTACTATGTGTTTGATTGATTGAGTGAATGTGTTTTTAGACGGTGCCTATAATATTTTAATTTTTGTTAGGGATATGAGAGAAGCGTTGTGGATGAGTAATAATTGGATCCGGCCTTTCGGAATGTCTTCATCATAAAAAAAACGACCGTCAATTTTAAGTATATTTAGTAACTTAAAATGGTTTCGTCAATTTTAAGTGGATTAGTAACTTAATTTTTTTTCCCTGAACTAATTAAAAAGGTTAGAATTGTCTTAAATACCGTGGCTTATTTGTACATATATTCAATACGAAGACCATTGTGAGATATCTTGTCTTTCAAATCGAAAAGGTTATAGGGTATTTTATTGCAATAAACGAGCTGACAGTACACCTGATATTACGTGATTATCAGAGCCAATAGAAATCACCTCATGAATGCCGCCACTCACCTTTAGTTAATGGGCATCTCACTGCTTTGCCAAAAACAGCTAGTAGGGTCTTACTGGCTCTTACGGGCTGATCACATCGTACCATCACTTGGTGAAACTAAATCCTACTCGCATTCCACGAGACGTCCACCATCAAGCGTCAACTAGCGGAGATAGTCGAATTACCTCACCGTTTTACAATTGTAACGACAGCTAATGAGAAAATAAAGATGTTACTTAACAGCTGAGTTCGATAGCGGTAATCATCATAAATACAGGCCAAGTGTGTAAATATTTCAACTTCGGTTTTTGTAGCTTCTATTTGATTTTAATAGGAAGCCGTATGTGTACATGTGAAGGTTTTTGCGAGTCGTAAGAGGATTATACACTGAGAGAGAGAGAGAGAGACGAATATTAAAACTATTTTTGCTGTTTAATGTATAGGCACGTGCTATCATTTTTTGGACATACTCCCGGCGAGGAAATGACTCCATAGAGCGCTTTGTCGGTTAAGCGGAAGACACCAGACTGCGTGGAAGGTTGCCCATGCGATGGACCGATCAAGTTAAGTTTTCGCGGTAGGCAGCGGCTTGGCTTAGCGGTAGGTAGCGGCTTGGCTCTGCCCCTGGCATTGCTGAAGTTCATGGGCGACGGTAACCACTCACCACCAGGTGGGCCGTATGCTCGTCTGACTACAAAGGCAATAAAAAAAAGTCGTTAGTTGGCGGTTGTCTGCATGAGTGTACCAGGCTCACCGCAAACCCGGAGAAGTTGTGATTGCTCCGGGGGCGCGCTTTTGTTTTATTTTCAAATAACATGTAATCACGCATTTCAAATGAGACGCTAGTTTTCATTGGAACCCACACAAATTATGAGAAATTGTACAAAAAATAAATAAATAAATGTGAAACATTAAATACAAAAAAGGTACAATTGGCGGTTTTATCGCTAATGGCGATCTCTTCCAGGCATCCATCAGGTGAACAAGAATCATTAAGAAATAGATTACACGCGTATTACCTATACATTGAAATATACATACATGCACATACATACACAAATACACACACTTACCACATACTCGTATTTATATAACCTAACCCAAACATCAGCCCGTTGAGTTTCTCGCCGGATCTTCTCAGCGGATTGCGATTCCGATCCGGTACTAGATTCATTCGTGAAGCAACTACTCTTGACTTGTCAGGTCTCTCTTGAAGGCGCTCGAGTACCTTTAGCAAACTCACCCCTCCTGGCTGAGATCCTGGAAAGGTCTCTGGGCCACCAGTAATCCCTCAATCACAAAAAAACATATACTCGTATATACAAATAAGAAAAATCCAATAATAATTGATTGTAAAGAAATCATGATGTGAGAAACTTCTTTCTTTCACTGGTGGTAAGACCTCTTGTGAGTCCGCGCGGGTGGGTACCACCACCCTGCCTATTTCTGACGTGAAGCAGTGATGCGTTTCGGTTTGAAGCGTGGGGCAGCCGTTGTAACTATACTTTGATCTTAGAACTTATATCTCGAGCTCCATTAACCACTTAACACCAAGTGGGCTGTGAGCTCGTCTACCCATGTAAGCAATAAAAAAAAAAGATTCCGATCCGGTAGTAGATTCATTCGTGAAGCTGCTCCCGTCCCCTGCGGCCTCCTGGCTGAGCCCTTGCTCGCCCACCTGCCCGTGTGGAACTGGAAAAGCTTCCGGGCCACCAGTAATCCCTCAATCACAAAAAAAAACAATATACAATTATGAAAAATGTAATAATAATAATTGATTGTAAAGGAATCATGATGTGAGAAAGAAATGTTCCAACAACAGACAGAGATTAAAAATTACTGTTCTTGTTTCAGTTGGTTTCCTGATCCTGGTGTTCTACTTGTGGGGGAAGCCGTACGAGAGAGGCTTCTTCTGCGACGATGAGTCCTTGAAGCACCCGTACAAAGATTCAACGGTGACCAATTTAATGCTGTACATAATCGGGCTTGGCCTTCCTGTGCTTACGGTGAGTCTGTTATGAACATCAGAGTTATATCAAAACTAAATGTATATGCGAAAGTGCATTTTGGGGTCTCTGTTGCCACTCAGCAACTGACGAATATAACAATACTTATGTTTGTTCAGTACAAGGATGAGGAGGTAATTTTATTCCGTACATGGGTGAACTCAGTTACGGTCCATGTGTTAAGTGCTTGTTGGTGTCCTTTGATATAACTACGTGAATACCGCCGCAAGCCTCGAGACATGCGGTCGCATTCTCTTGTGTACCTTACTATGTTTGTCTCGTTTTTCAAGCCGGAGTGCATAACTGATTTGCGGTGGGAATATCTATGATGGAGAGACTGGCTCCATGATTTTCTTAAAAGTTTGACGTCAGCATTGCCGAAGCCATTCTCTTCATCATTATCATCGCCTTCCATAGTGACAGTAATTAAGACTTACTTTTACAATGAATTTCATTTATTACATTTGAAGAGAGAGCTCCGCTCCGTTCGACTGCTCGGGCCGGAATGTGTTGTGTGCCAAAAGTGACTCGCATTTATAGTAGAACAGTGGGGTAGTTTGTTCATTAATTTTCCTGAATACCATCAAAAACAATTCGTCTTTTCGCATTAAAAGTGTACAATTTCCAAAAATATTCGAAATTGAGTTAATATGCGGAATCATTTGGTATCACCAGTAGGTACTTTTTCTTCTAAATACTGTCAAAAGAGCGTAGTTTAGTATTAGTTTTTTTTTTAGTTTACCTATATTTTGACTACTATTAACAAAATTTATACATAACTTTATCTTACTTTAAAAGACAGATAATGTAACTAGTAAAAAATAAAAAATAAATGTTGCAAAGATGATTAATATTAAAAATATCACAATTGTTAAACCTTTAAAACACTCTCATGTAAAATTTTAAAAGTTTTGAGATTATACAGTTTTAATGCGAGAAGACGAATTGTCGACTTGCGTTGGATTAATAACAGCTATCCAACAATTTTAACATTCAGGAAACAGTTAACTCTAATCATCTTAGTTAACTAAATATCAGGATTGCGCCGATATTTACTATAGTAGTACTTACCGGTCCAATTAAGCAGAACAGTAAAAAGCTGAAACACTTATTAATCCATAACTTGCGGTCTTCTGGGTTATAGACTAATATCTAGTAACAATGTAATTAAAAACACTTTTACCGTATAATTTCGTATTGTTTTATTGTCTTATTAACCGACTTCAAAAAAGGAGGAGGTTCTCAATTCGACTGTATGTTTTTTTTAATGTTTGTTGCCTCATAACTTTTGACTGGGTCAACCGATTTTGATGATTCTTTTTTTATTAGAATGCTGACGCTTCCCGTGTAGCCCCATTTCAATTTATTTCAATTCTGATAATGGTATCCATGAGAAAACCATATAAGTCTTAAATTTGCATTCAGTACGTGCGCGACAAATAGATGAATAACTCAGTATCACGCCAACCGATTTCGATGATTATTGTTTTTAGTGTATATTAATTTGTTTTTTCCTATTTCTATTTCATGTCGGTTTTTGTTAAAGCATGTCTATTTACAATTTATTTTAATTCAGACGTTTCGAATACAGTTTTCGTAGTGACGGACATGCTTAATCAATATTGAACCGTAACTGTAAAAACATTTTTGTCTACAATTCGTGTAAACCGATGAAAATATAGCCCTAATAATTCATAACTAGAGGTCCCGCAGTAGTCGAAATTGGACTATAATTAATTGGATTTGTAAGTTTGTACACTATTATGATTGTATTTTATACTTCTATAATCACAAATTTCGCCAAGACTACACTATAAAAAATATTAACAAAGACAAACAATATTTAATCTATTCTCAATTTGACAACAGACGTCAATAACAAAAGTTTGACAATAAATAGTATGCATGCACATGCATACATGCAATAGTATGTATGCATGTGCGTCAAATACATGGTATGTAGTGTGTGTAATGTTTTCTTTATTGATTTAATGTATCTTTTATGCATTATTTAAAAAAAATATTAGCATTGTGCACTTCTTCTCTATATTCTCTATAAGTGTGAGAAATTTCATACTCCTCCGTCCGCGCAATTTTCGTAAAGAGGGATACAAAGTTTTTGCTTCACGTATTAATATATAGATAATATCCCAATGTCCTAGAAACTCCGCAATTAGCGCTGACATTTGTCGTATTATTCTAACGTGTATGTGTATATCCGAATGCAGTGTCATCGACCCCTTTCTTTTGAAGTCAGGGAAAGAATTCCATAGGACAACTTATATCAATATTTATTTATCGAACACCGAAATGTTGAACTTCCCCGTGACGCTTGGGGGTACTTATCGATTCTCTTTTGATTTTTAATCGATTTTCTGTGTTAAGATAGTGATGGTGTTGCGCGATAGAACTTTTTTTTGTGTGCCTGTTTCGACGTTTCTCAAACTTATTGCCCCCTCGATTTTCTATTTACGTACTTTGAAAGGGAACAATCGGTAAATTCACCTTTTTTGATAATAACACCTACTTCTGAAAGGGTTCGAGAAAACGTGTGTCTACTAATTTAAAATATCTATGTTTGGAATTGACATCTCGGCGGTGAGTCCTGCAGAAATTTTGGGTTGGTAGAAAACGCCGGCTCCCAAATTTCTGTTTGGGACGGAAAGGTTTTTTTTTTCTTTTTTTTTATTGCTTAGATCGGAGGACGAGCTCACGGCCCCCACCTTGTGTTAAGTGGTTACCGGAGCCCATAAACATCTACAATGTAAATGCCGCCACCCACCTTGAGATGTGAGTTCTAAGGTATCAGTATAGTTACAACGGCTGCCTCAGCCTTCGAACCGAAACGCATTACTGCTTCACGGCAGAAATAAGCGGGGCGGTGGTAGCTACCCGTGCGGACTCACAAGAGGTCCTAACACCAGCAATTACGCCGGGTTAGTTTGAGATTGACTCCTCACTATTCCCTCTATCCTCGTCGCTTATCACGCAATCCTCAGATCTCGAGTGGATCGCAGTCTGGCTCCGAGAAATCTCCGTGTTTTCATTAATACATTAACACATTAATACATTAAGATAAAAATTTATTACTGACTGAATTTGCTCATTAAAACGCCTATAATTTTTTTTTATGTTAACTTTATGTTTTTTCTTAATTAGATAAGCCGTATGTTATCAGACCAGATTTTTGGTAGCTGTAGCTCGATTCATGAAATTACGAAAGCTATTTTTTTTTTGCCGTCGGTCACGAGCTCACGTTGATAAAGTCTATGGTGCAATGGTTCCGATGGCAGGTAACCACGCTTTGGGGCACAACAATCAACTGCCTGTTTCATAGGAATTTAATCCTAATAATTTAGTAGGAATGAACTTTAATTCGGTCTAGATATTGAGATTATCTAATCCCTCTCAAACGCCCCATAGAATATGCCCCATAGTACGAATACGCCCCATAGTATATGATACGAAATACATTAAGAGAAACTAAGTGTCTTCGTAAGTCAAGAGGTTCCAGGTTAATCAAGACAGGACATTCGTGACCCAAAACAACTGCGACTTCCACCTAAATGTGAGATTTCGGGATACCTGTGGGTAACCAAATTTTGTCCACCCATTATAATACACAGTAATTAAAAAAATACTCTTATGTTAAAGTAAAAAAAAAACATTTAGATTCTTTATAATTAACATCATATTACATGGTACATACATACATATAAAATAACAATATTATTTTTTTATTCATTGCCCTCGTAGGCAGACGAGCATACGGCCCACCTGATGATGAGTGGTTACCGTCGCCGATGGATTTCAGTAATGCCAGGGGCAGAGCCAAACCGCTGCCTACCGTTAAAAATTGAATTTTTTTAGAAAAATTTGAAAATTTGTATTTGAAATTTGAAATCGTAAACGTTTTGACAGGGATGTAATTGATACAAAAATAAAAGTAAAAACAAAAGAAAATTGTTCGAGTCGTAACCTTTATTTAGCGGTAGGGGGCAGATTGTGTCTGTGACCTTGGAGACTATTCACAATTAAGCGGACCTTTCGTATTTCTACAAAGATAGAAAAAAATACCTTTTCACGATCAAACTTATCTATGACCTCAATCCTTTCTCAACGTCGCAGTCGTCCGTGATTATTCCATTCCGTATCTCTAATTAAATACGACAAAGATTAAAATGTATCGGTCGAGATTTATCTATGACATGCGCACCGGATTCCCGCAGGCGTCCTTATCGAGTCTATATCTACTGATATATATATACATATAAATAGGGAAAGACAAAATAGTTACGTTCCATTTTCTCCTCCAGCTTTTAATAGCTACTGCTATTGACTGAGTGTTATTATCTATATCTATACTTAGTCCGGCCATAAATACTTTTACAATTCAATACAACGTTGAGGCCAGTTATCAATAGAAGCACGCACTTTTTCCATGGGAAAAATTTTCATTGCCAATCGTACGGATTGTTTTAGGGACTCTAAATTATCATGGCGTTTAGAGCAAGCCGTACTCTCTAAAACTGACCATAAATTATAATCTAGCGGATTAAGATCGGGACTAGACGACGGCCAGTCTTCAGCTCTGATGAAGTCCGAAACGTTCGTTTCCAACCAAGACTGCGTAGACCGAGCTTTATGACCTGGTGCCGAGTCTTGCAGGAAGGACCATTCTTGATTATTGAACATGGTGTTGTTAAGAGTCCCAAGAATGGTATCTTGATACACTTATGCCGGTGTTTTGATACCTTTTTCACAAAAGTATGGCTCAGTATCCTTCATAGCTAATACCCCACCCAACCATCACTGAAGTCGGATAGTGCCCACGTTGCACTCTGTTGACTAATTGGGAAGCTTCCTTAGAGTTTTGAGCATAAATACGGTCATTTTGTTTGTTAAAATGTTGCTCTTTTGTGAAAAATTTCTCATCCGTAAACAAAAATTTTCTATGACCTCCCTTTGCGTACCGTTTCAGTAGTTGTTTCGATTTTACCACCCTATTCTCTTTTAAATTATCAGTTAAGAAATGACCAGTACGTCTCTTATAGGCTGCAAGTCCTAAGTCATCTTTTAAAATACGCGACATGGTTCTAGGTGCTATCTTCATCTCCCGAGATAAAATCTTTTGCTTTCGGACAGGATTTCTTCGAATTCTTTCCCTTACTGCTTTGACCACCTTTTTCGTACGAACACTACGTGGACGGCCAGATCTTTTTCTGTCACAAACAGAAGAGGTCTCATTGCACCTATTAATAGCCGGGTACACAAACATTTTACTAATACCAAGCGTATGGAGAGTTTGAAAAATTGCATTTGACTCCATACCTACTTTGTGTAATGCAATCACAGCGATTCGGTTCTCTTTATCACCCCACTCCATTTTAATAAGGCAAAATATTGTACAATGTATTGGCGCCAAAATGAGAAAACTCAATGAGCAATTATATAAAAATGACAGATTCCAAATTCAAATGTAATATTTTGTTTATTTTTAATTATAACAGTATTTATGGCCAGACTAAGTATATGTAAGCTTGAGGGTAGACATTATTTTGTTGAACACCAAGTTAAACGAAGTCACCTTTGATTTCTGATTTAATCAACAATATGTTATCTTAACAATTCACTTTAACACTTGTCCAACTTTAACCAGTACGTACAACAGTCACTGAATCACACAACGTAACAACGATATAGTAAGTGCACCAGGCAAACGCAGTCCAACGAATGTTTTTTCGCAAGGCACGCACCGCCTTTTTATACTAGCCGGCGCAGCTGGCTTATGAGTCACTTCTGTTGCACGAGTGGAACGACACGGCCGGCGCACCCGGCTTGTGTGAGTCACGCCTGTTGCACGTGATGTTTATTAGAAATATTGTTAACGCCGTCACGGCCATACTGACATGCGCTCGTCCTCGTGCGCCTTTTTATGGTTGTTCTGTAGACAATAAGCGTATTCGTTCATCCTGACATTAACGGATGCAACTTAAAACGTGGTCTATGATATTAACAATCTAATACGGTTTGGTTCGCATAATTCTTCAGAAAATCCTATACTGGCTATAAATACTGACTGCTTACATACCTGGGCTAGTTCATTTAAATCTCTTCAGGTATGTAAGTATGTCCCTTTTAACTTAAATCGGAATTGTTATCCCTTCAGTTTTTCGAACTGGACCGGATAATGCTAGACCGGATCGCAATCCCTGTAGCTAATTGTTGTGGCTAGTCCGGATGAAAATCCCTATAGCCAAGCCATTGGACCGGACAGACCCTTCAATGACTTCACACTTTTTTTTTTCTTTTTTTTTTTTTTTCTCTTTTTTTTTTTTTTTATTCTTTGCTAGTCCGGATCAACATCCCTTTAGCCAAGTCGTTGGACCGGATACACCCTTCAACGACCTACATTTTTTTTTTCTTTTTTTTTTTTTTTTGCTAGTCCGGATTAACATCCCTTTAGCCAAGTCATTGGACCGGATACACCCTTCAATGACTTACAATTTCTTTTTTTTTTTTTTTTCTTTTTTTTTTTTTTTTGCTAGTCCGGATTAACATCTCTCTAGCCACATACAATTCTCTTTTTTTTTTTTTTTAATCTGCGTGTACGGTAGCGTTTGTTAAAACATCTCTTAAACCAGAACATTTATACGGAATTTCTTCAGAAATAGTGCGAGCCCGACCATCGTTTTCTACATTTCCAACACCTGCACCTGAGGTGCCTGAGCTTACAGACATTGTATCACTACCCGCAGACTATGTTTGCTGTATCGCTATTTGCGGACAAAAATGTCGCTTCTATTGTCAGTGATAGAGTCGTCATCATTAAGATCAGTTTCATGAACAAGATTACTTAACCCATCTGTGTACGCCGTCACGTCATCGTCACTATAATTTTCAGAAATTTCTAGTAGGCCTGACGGGCCTCGAGGTACTTCGCGTAAGTTTTCATGGGAAACTTTGTACACTAGAACCATTTACATGTCTCAACTTATACCTATCGTTTTCCAAAACTGCAGATGATTGAAAGATTACTGGTGGTCCAGAGGCCTTTCCCGCTTCACCGGGACGGGTGGGCGAGCAAAGGCTCAGCCAAGAGGGGTGGGATTTGCTAACAACTGCCCGAGTGCCTCCAAAGGAGACCTAACAACTCAAGAGCAATTGCTTCGCGAATGAATCTACTACCGGATCGGAATCGTGACCCACTGAGAAGATCCGGCGAGAAACTCAGTGGGCTGATGCATGGGTTAGGTTGCACGTCGACCTCTTTGTAGAGTTCGATGAGTACGGTTACCGGGGTTCCTCAGCCTGCTTCTAGTGTTAGAGCTGAAGGTATCTAATGCAAGAGTTATTGGATCTGGTGGATCCGTAAGGACGTGTCTAGGGCGACGACGGTGACTTGCTCCTGCGTGATCAGGATTCGGGGTGCAGTAATGTTGAAGGGACCTTTATATTTTCGGTCTAATTTACGAAAACAAAACCCCCAGCGGAAAAGAGTTTGACTTTAGCTTTGCCTCGACTAAACCAAGCTTCTGTTTGTGCCCATTTTTTTTTTTTTTTTTTTTTTTTTTTTTGTTTTCGCAGGCCTTCGACCGTGCTAAATCAAGATCTAATCTAGAGGGATTATCACTCTGTTGAAACTTAGATATTTCAAGTGAACTACCCTGAACGGTAAACATCTATTCTATTGGAGTAAACCCTGTTACTCGACAACGTGTACTATTAAGGGCGAGTTGAATATCCCCTAACTGCTCTTGCCATGATTGGTCCGAGTTACTTTCAGATCAAAGAGTGACTTGTTCATGAAACCGCTTACCATTGAATAAATTACTATGTTTTTTTTTTTTTTTGAGACTACATTCTGACCTTGAATGGAACATAAAGGGGAAGCCAAAACCACTTATCTGTAACACACTGAAGCTCTGGAACACACGTTGACGTCTCTGGTTGGACCTGCCACAGCACAGTCTCCTACGAGGCGGCGCACCCTAGCGCAAGTGCAGCCGGAGCGCGGGGGCTCCAATATCGGCAGTCCGTGCTGGAGGCGTGATCTCGTCGTTTGGCGGACCCGTCGGCCGGCCTCCGTACCGTCGAGGCGATCTGCCCGGTTCTCGCGGACTGGGTGGGCCGCGACCGCGGAAGTCTCACCTCCGGCTACCTGTGCAGACTCACAAGACATTTTACCACCATGCAAACTTCTTACCGCAACAAATCTTACCAGCCACCACGCAAACTACAATTTTACGGGTTCCACCTCTCTTACACGATGTTACTCCCACACTGAGGAAGCCAACCGCGAACACTTGTCAAGCACGCACAAGCACGCACTTCACCGGAAAAACCTGCATCCGCCAGCGGAACCCGAACACCGCCGCATCGCCAGACACGAACGCACCGGACGTCTTATCTTACAGGTCACGACGACTTCAGATGTGTCAATTTTTCTTCCCCACGGAAACTCGCTTTCTTGTTTGCTTGCTTGCTTGCTGGAGCCCGAAGTCATCGAACGTGTAGTGTTATTGGTATTGAATCGAGTAGATTCTAAAATTTCAGCGACAATTCACAGTCTCATGTCCTGGTTTACTGTACTAGTGCCATATAACTCTAGCAGTAGTCATTGGCTTAAAAACGATTCGTGTCGGAACTACCCACTCGTCGTGACAGATCCATTATTGCGATCGAAGTTTCACTTGAGATTTGCACTTGCTTTAATTTCTTGCAATAGCTTGTTACGTGTTGTATTTCCGTTAGTAAACGCCATGTGATGACGTCGACAGTCAAACTGGGCAACATGAGCCAGAACGTAAGATGTGACGATTTCTTCGTGGCTCAGATCTTCCATCGAGGTAACAGAGACGTTATTACACGACTTACGTATGCTGCATTCACGTTCTTGTGGCGTACCACTACTAGTATTCTGATCTGCATAATGTTTTTTTTTTTTGCTGTACTTCGAACATGTTCAAACACGTCACGCCAGTGAGAGTAGAGTCCTGATCTCACTTCTGATGTAAGCTTGAGGGTAGACATTATTTTGTTGAACACCAAGTTAAACGAAGTCACCTTTGATTTCTGATTTAATCAACAATATGTTATCTTAACAATTCACTTTAACACTTGTCCAACTTTAACCAGTACGTACAACAGTCACTGAATCACACAACGTAACAACGATATAGTAAGTGCACCAGGCAAACGCAGTCCAACGAATGTTTTTTCGCAAGGCACGCACCGCCTTTTTATACTAGCCGGCGCAGCTGGCTTATGAGTCACTTCTGTTGCACGAGTGGAACGACACGGCCGGCGCACCCGGCTTGTGTGAGTCACGCCTGTTGCACGTGATGTTTATTAGAAATATTGTTAACGCCGTCATATATATAAAAATGAATTGCTGTTCGTTAGTCTCGCTAAAACTCGAGAACGGCTGGACCGATTTGGCTTTGGTCTTGAATTATTTGTGGCAGTCCAGAAAAGGTTTAAAAGGTAGATAAATATGAAAATTTTCGGAATTAAATAAAAATAACAATTTTGTTTTTCCTTTGATGTATCCCCCGTCGGACGGATTTCTTTTCTTTGTTTTAAGTTTATTTTATACAAAAGATTAGGTCTTTTATATATCGATTGAGGCACTACGAAGTCTGCGGGTCAGCTAGTTATTAATAAAACATTTACGAGTAATCAGTTTTTTTTTCAAAATGAACGAGTTTTGTACAATTTGTTATAAAAAGACAACAATGGCCGCTTCTTTTGTCATGGCATGACATGTTGTCTTGGTATGGTTTCCTTGACATTTCTGTAGTTTTTTGATCAGGTGTGCCCGCTCTGACTTGAAAGACAATAAATACAGTAGCTTTAACTTTGTTATCGTTAGTTTGACAACTAAAAATCATTAATATTTAGAAATTGAATAAATAAATAAATAAAGACAAGCGTTGAGTTTGCTTCATCGATTCTACTCAAGACTGTTGTTCTTCTTAGAATCGATCTGATAGTTTATTTTGATAATCATTAGTTGCTTGCATTAGCGGCTTGCCTTTGCCCCTGGCATTGCTGACGTCCATGGCCAACGGTAACCGCTCACTAACGCAGGGGGGCCGTATGCTCGTCTACCTACTACTACTACTGCTACTATTCGTCCCTGTTCCCGTTATCTGGGGTCGGGTCTCCTCACTGTACGGCGCCAGACTGATTTGTCCTGGGTTGTCGGTTTTGGCAATTGGGCTTGATTAAGGTCTGTTTCAATGTTTGACCATATGCTCGTCTACCTACCAGGGCAATAATAAGACAAACGCTGACATATATAGGGACATATATTTAGCTTGCAAGAGAATAAGAAACAACATTCATAAAGCTAATGATGAATGATGATGAATTTCACTTCTGCAACGTGTGACACGCACACTTGTTTTTGTTTTTTTGCGAATGAATTTTATATAGCGTCTCGCTGCTACTCTCGAGGTAACAAAACTGTGCTCTTCCGTTTTTAACACAGATCATAGAATTATCTGTGGTTTTTAACTACCAGAACTACTACTACTAGACTGCTGGTAGGACCTCTTCTAAGTCCGCACGGGTGGGTAATACCACCCTGCCTATTTTTACCGTGAAGCAGTAATGCGTTTCGGTTTGCAGGGTGGGGCAGCCGTTGTAACTATACTGAGACCTTAGAACTTATATCTCAAGGTGGGTGGCTTATTTACGTTTTAGATGTCTATGGGCTCCAGTAACCACTTAACATCAGGTGGGCTGTGAGCTCGTCCACCCATATAAGCAATAAAAAAAAATACCAGCATCACTTTATATTTCTAAGACTTGACTTGAACATAATATAAACAAAATATCAACTACCGCCGAGATTCATAATTGAATATGCAATTTTTCGAAAAGGGCACATGTCGCATATTTTATCAAATACGTTTTTTCTTAAACATGTAGTTTTGAGGCTTACCTACACCCATTTTATAATAATTCCAGTAATTTTCAATTGCTAATTAACACCAAAATATATATTAAAAGTTAATATTTTAAATTTTACACTGCTTTAGAAAATAATCAGTTTTTTTTCATTTCCTGAACATTTTACATTTTCAGAGATGTGCCCTTTTCGAAATTGTATATTCAATTAAATTGTAGGAGGGAAAAATGCTACGTCATCATTAGGGATTTGATTCGTATTTTCATCACGTTCTTATGTAGGTACTTAGTATAAATGTAAAACTATGAACTAATATAGTTTAGTACTCGCTTGGAGTTCACTTTTGTATTCATTATGTTATTTCGAGATCACACGAGACGAGGTACACGTGAGATACACGTGACCAGATAAAGGTGAGTTGTGTTTGTGAGTGGTTTCAGTTGCCGCTTAGATGGGTGGACGAGCTGACGTCCTCGCCTGGTACTACATGGTCACCGGAGCCCATAAACATCGACATATATACAGTCAACGTTAATGTATATTGTATTTTTTTATTGCTTATATGTGTGGACGAGCTCATAGCCCACCTGGTGTTAAATGGTTACTGGAGCCCATAGACATCTACAACGTAAATGCGCCACCCATCTTGAGATACAAGTTCTAAAGTCTCAGTATAGCTACAACGGCTGCCCCACCATTCAAACCGAAACGCATTACTGCTTCACGGCAGAAATAGGCAGGATGGTGGTACCCACTCGTGCGGGCGTTTTTGTATACCGTCATTATTCATTGAACATAATTAATTTATATTGAATCATAAAAGATTTAGAAGACTCAATTCTATTGTATAAAAAATGTCCCACTCCTCAATCCGGAATGCATGACTGCTCCTCGATCAAAGCTGTGATGGGCTTAAAATACCCCCTACCACCAATATTAATGATATTTCGGCATTGAAATAACAGATTAATTTTTTATCAATTTTCACTTAAAATCGTACTTTGTAATTTTATTTATTTGTATAATTTAATTAACACATCGCTCTGATAAACTCGGCGAGCTGTTGGACATTTAAAAAACGTGTCTTACAGTGATACGTATCAGAGAAAACACTATGTTGTTACGCTTTCATCGTTTCCTATAACTATGTCATTCCGTAGAAACACGTTAATTAGCTTGTCTTGTAAAAATAATTATTAATTATAAAAAAGGCGTACTTTTTATGAGCAATCCACACGTTAGACTCTAGCTTTGTGTTTATCTGTAAAGTGGTGGGACGTATTGGGAGCTTTAATCATCCCGTCGCTTGCGACGAAGGGCTCGACGAGTGAATTAACCCACAGACACAGCTACTCGCCGGATCTTCTCAGTGGGTCGCGTTTCCGATCCGGCGGTAGATTCTGCCAACCACTGCTCTTGCAGTTTGAGCCCCGTGAGCTCACCTACACGTCAAGGAGAAGCTGAAATAGCCTCTCGGCTATCAGCATAGGTAGGAAAAAATACATCATACACGTACATTTCTACCGCATCGATTAGTTAAATAACCCCTCATTTTTTATGACAATCCCCATTGAAGCATTTAATTTGAAACAAGATACAACCTAACTTTTGCAAAACCAAAAGCCGATTGTGATAACATATAATATATGTACCTGAGATACATATATACATGTTAACCAGTTCATCGAATTCAATAGAAATAGTTTGGTTAAATTTAGCCAGTTTGATAGACATCATAACACCTAGAAGGGTAATGGAATTCATGAATAACTCATCAAGTTTGTGCTTATTCGATTTTTCCCAATAATTATTTACTATTCAATTAAATTTTAAATATATTCAAAGAATTATTTAATTATATAAATTTGGCGAAGATCAGGCAAAGTAGAGGATCTTATGTAGGAAAGCGGACCTTGGTACTAGACCAGGAAAACGCTAGGATGAAGAAGAAGAATAATTTAAAAAAATAGGAAATGTTCCCTGTCAATGTATTGTTTTTTTTTTTGTAATAACGAATCCATTTATTCCGTTGACCCAGTTGGTAGTTTGCCAACGTAATGTTTCCTCTATAGCATCTGGCGCTGTCATATGTCAGCTTTGCATGTGTTAAGTTTTTTATTATTAACTTATTGTAAGCGATAGTAAGAACAAAAGCAAGAGAATAAACAGCGATAGTATACTCGTACCGGTCACCGTCCTCGTCGAACCTGTCGCTTGCGACGAAGGACTCGACGAGTGAATTAACCCATAGACAGAGCCCACTGAGTTTCTCGCCGGATCTTCTCAGTGGGTCGTGTTTCCGATCCGGTGGTAGATTCTGCGAAGCACTGCTCTTGCTAGGGCCAGTGTTAGCAACACTTTCGGTTTGAGCCCCGTGAGCTCACCTACATGTTAGGGTAAAGCTGAAATAGCCTCTTAAGGCTATCAGCATAGGCCTCTTGTGAGTCCGCGCGGGTAGGTACCACCGCCCTGCCTATTTCTGCCGTGAAGCAGTAATGCGTTTCGGTTTGATGGGTGGGGCAGCTGTCGTAACTATACTAAGATCTTAGAACTTATATCTCAAGGCGGGTGGCGCATTTACGTTGTAGATGTCCATGGGCTCCAGTAACCACTTAACACCAGGTGGGCTGTGAGCTCGTCCACCCACATAAGCAATAAAAAAAAAAGGTAGAAAAAGAAACTCGTATATGTATACCACAACCAAAGCGTTAGCTGGCAATACAATTAATCAAACCTATTCTTCAAGACTAAACTATGTAGGGATTTTGATTGTGAAATCTTCTCCGATCGAAGATTCCGAGAGAAAACCAAGAAAATATATTTAAAAGAAAACCTGCATTTTAACACCAGTTAATAAATCTTCCATAACAAACACAGCTGTCGTAATCCCAGTTCGTATGTTTTATCATCCAAACTTTGACCATTCGAATAGCATGTCGCCATGATGGTTCTTGATTCTTTTAAATTGGACTCTGTCATTGACTATTACTTATAACTAATGGTCCCCTGGTAGTCGAAATTCAACTATAATTAATTTAAATTATAAGTTTGTAAACTATTATGATTCTATTGTCAAAGACTACTTATTATACTTCTATAATCACAGATTTCGCCAAGACTACACTTCAGACAAATAATAATAAAGACAAACAATATTTAATATATTCTCAATTTGAGACACAGTCTATAAGCACTAAGAAAAGTTTAACAATAAACAAATAGTATGCATGTGTGGGTGTGTCAAATACATACACTACCATGTAATGTAATGTGTGTGTAATGTTTTTTTTCATTGATTTAATGTATTTTTTATGCATAATTAAAAAATTATTAACACTCTGCTCTCCTTCTCTATATTCTCTATAAGTGAGGGAAATTTCATACTCTTCCGTCCGCGCAATTTTCGTAAAAAAGGGGTCCAAAGTTTTTGCTTTATCTAATACATAGATCAGGCAAACCTTATTCGTAATATACTCATACGTACATCCATGTGAGTGATGGCTATATATTTTCTACACTACTAATGTAGCCATCATAGTAAGAAACACGAATCATTTTAAACACGACTAACAATATTTTTTTCTCAATGTTTTCCGAATCTTTCGCTACCACTAAAATTATAATAGTATCAAGTTGAAAAGTCGATAACAATAAATTTTAACGCGAGTTTCAATCGTAAAAGTATTTTAGCGTAAAAAAACCACCATTTACCACGTTTAAAAACATCAAGCCATTAAAATCGGTTAACGCGAGAGATTCTTGCTTTTTTATTACATGAGTGGGTGGATGAGCTCACGGCTCACCTCCTTTTAAGTGGTTCCTAGAGCCCGTGGACATCAACAACGTAAATGCCGCCACCCACTTTGAAATGTGAGTTGTAAGTCTCAGTTTTATAGTACAACGGCTGCCTCACTCTTCAAAGCGAATCACTGCTTCACGACAGATATAGACAGGGTGGTGGTACCTACCTATGCGGACTTACAAGACGCCGTACCACCTGTGATGATCTATCTGGTGCTATTGTTACGGAAGCCTATGGACTGGATGGATACCACAAGAGTCATACGGTCAAAGTGTCGACTGTATTATATAACGATTGTCCCACTTTACGAACCGGAATACCCACAACTGGGCTTAAAATTTCCCTACCACCGGCAACTACGCAAAATTATGAATCGTGGAATTCGTTCGTGAACACCTGTTAAGTACCATTTTCAATGGGCTTTGAACACCGACAACGCAGTGGAATCGTTTGTTGATTCTCAACTGTCTGTGTGATTTCGTTAACATTAGGACGGTAATATTCCCGTTTTGGCTCCGGCAGTGGTTTTCACACGCTGTATAGACCAAAACTTAAAGTTATACCAATTGCAATGCTGTTTTAATGCAAATATTTGTATTAAAACGTTAGCCCGTAATGTAAAACGTACAAAACGTCGGGTCAACAAACTGCTGCGAAACAATTCAATATCCAAGGTGCTAATGATTTTCGTTAACATTAGGACGGTAATATTCCCGTTTTGGCTCCGGCAGTGGTTTTCACACGCTGTATAGACCAAAACTTAAAGTTCTACTAATTGCAATGCTGTTTTAATGCAAATATTTGTATTAAAACGTTAGCCCGTAATGTAAAACGTACAAAACGTCGGATCAACAAACTGCTGCGAAACAATTCAATATCCAAGGTGCTAATGATTTTCGTTAACATTAGGACGGTAATATTCCCGTTTTGGCTCCGGTAGTGATTTTCACACGCTGTATAGACCAAAACTTAAAGTTATACCAATTGCAATGCTGTTTTAATGCAAATATTTGGGGTCATCTTGGATCCTCCCGATCCACTAACGGTGCTTTTAGGTACTTCAAGCACCGGTCACCGTTCTCGTCGAACCCGTCGCTTGCGACGAAGGGCTCGACGAGCAAATTAACTCTCAGACACAGCCCACTGAGTTTCTCGCCGGATCTTCTCAGTGGGTCGCGTTTCCGATCCGGTGGTAGATTCTGCGAAGCACGGCTCTTGCTAGGGTTCGTGTTAGCAACATCGTCAGGTTGAGCCCCGTGAGCTCACCTACTAAAGTTAGGGTTACGCTGACATAGCCTCTCAAGGCTCTCAGCTTAGGTAGAAAAAAAAAAAGAAAGAAAAAAGCAAATATTTTTATTAAAATGTTAGCCCGTAATGTAAAACGTACAAAACGTCGGATCAACAAACTGCTGCGAAACAATTCGATATCCAAGGTGCTAATGATTGCGCTATAAACAATAATCGAAAACATGCATTCCAGTTTAAATATTAGTACAAGAACTATATTGATCTTTCAACAGGCCACTCCGCTCTTAACATTTTTACGACGCCGTATGAACTGTTGATGCTGTCAAAATAATATCATATTCGATGCCATTGACCTTGACAATTGGATGTCTGGCGTCCGGCCAAACTATCTGGCTTGTTTCATGACCAACCGAAACTCATTTCGCCGAAAGAAATACATACTAACGAATGTATCGCGTGAAATAAATTACTGGGCGCTTAACATTTCGTCGGCTATGAGAACCTTTGTAGATAAAGAGCGTTTAAAAAATTAGATAAAATTATTTATTATTTAAAATTGTAATAACATCAATTAGTAATGTTATAAATTAGACATGGCCGCCGTTGTTTATGTTGAAAACTTATAAAAGCGCGATTAATTAACCGATTTCGATTTTTTATTGACTTTAATTTATTACAACAAAAACATTCACTTCATTGTTTAAAGTAGCTTATTAATTATTTTTTTTTAATGATTCTCGTTCGTCGTGGCCTAAAGGATAAGACGTCCGGTGCATTCGTGTTGAGCGATGCACCGGTGTTCGAATCCCGCAGGCGGGTACCAGTTTTTTTAATGAAATACGTACTCAACAAGTATTCACAATTGACCTCCACGGTGAAGGAATAACATCGTGTAATAAAAATCAAACCCGCAAAATTATAATTTGCGTAATTACTGGTGGTAGGACCTCTTGTGAGTCCGCACGGGTAGGTACCACCACCCTGCCTATTTCTGCCGTGAAGCAGTAATGCGTTTCGGTTTGAAGGGTGGGGCAGCCGTTGTAACTATACTTGAGATCTTAGAACTTATATCTCAAGGTGGGTGGCGCATTTACGTTGCAGATGTCTATGGGCTCCAGTAACCACTTAACACCAGGTGGGCTGTGAGCTCGTCCCCCCATCTAAGCAATAAAAATCGTTTCTATCCGCTAATTATTTGCGTTAAGTATCCAATTGAGTCTTTGACACCTGGGAGAAGTTTTCCGACAATGCACGATATGTGGAGCCTGAGTACTTCCAATAACCGTATTTCGCGATAGGCGCAGCGAAGAATGACCGGATTTCACAGTTAACGTTAAAAATAGACGTGTTTCAGGACGAAAAGACGTCAGTCGATTGAATAATGAATCGTAAATCGCAGCTTTACTATCGCTTTATGTGCGATACGAGGTTTAGTTTCTTTCGTTGTGATTTTAGTAAAAAAAATGTTTGACGTGATAACGTCTTATAAATCGATGAATACTGGCTGCACGCGCGAAAAAGTGTCACGTTCCGCCTGAGCCTGAGCGTGTAAGCGAGAGCGCGGAACAAGCGATAAAGAAGCACGATCGGACCAAGCGTTGGCTTGTGATACATTTATCTCTCTTCTCGCGTGACGTCAGAGCTAGCAGTTCGAATAGTCCTGCTACTGACGTTATCACTTAAAATTATCATTCGCAAACCGACATTACAGACAAGCAATTTTTGAAGTAATACTTCTTTAGGCGCGTTATTAAAAATTGATGAGAGTGAAATTTTACAGAAAAATTAACAGAATGAAGTTGCCCACTAAATCGCTCATTACAATACGACCGACGTAACTTGGCGAGTCTGAATATAGCCGCGGGTGAACTTTCCGAACCGTACCGAGAATTACCGAATTTATACGATGTCAAGAAAAGGGATGTCCAATATGCGTGTTTGAGGATGTTGTTTAATCGATTTTTTTTTCAAATTGATTAAAATTTAAATAAAAAAAAGAAATTTAATAAAAATAAAGTATAACTTCTTACGCGCGTACATAAGTACACGCACCCTTTTTTTTTTGCACTTTACCCAATTTACCCAACTGTTTCCAAGTTACATATAAACAATATAAACAGCAGGAAACAAGCTAATCAAATGAAATTGCAATGTTATTCATAAGGTAAATTGCATTTATCACTGTCTGCTAGAGCAATTACGGCGGGTGTGCACGGAAGTCCTTTATGTGTAACAACGGCATTGTTTCCAAATATAAACATGCGGGTCTAGCTTCGTGCTACTGCCATATAGTATCTATATATTACTAGCTGAAGCAAAAACATTGTCCCCCTTTTTACGAAAATTGTGCGGACGGAGGCGTATGAAATTTCCCAGAATATAGATAAGGAGTGTAGAATGCTAATATATTTTTAAAATTATGCATAAATATACATCAAATCAATAAATACATTACACACACTACCATGTATTTGACACACACACACACGCATATATACGCTTTTGTTTATAGTTGTGGTCAAATTGAGAACAGATTAAAATTGTTTGTTTTTAATATTATTTATCTATAGTGGATGTAGCCTTGGCGAAATATGTGATTAAAGAAGTAAACTTTTGGACAATAGAACCGTAACAATGTTCTAAGTTATAATTTAAATTATTAATTATAGTCGAATTTCGAATTCTGTGCGACCACTAGTTACATTAATTGGACAAACCATAAATAGACTGTACCGTTGGTACGTTTTCTAAGGCACTCGGATAGCTGTTAGCAAATCCCACCTTTCCTGGCTGAGCCTGTGCTCGCCCAGCTGTCCTGGTGAAACTGGAAAGGCTCCCAGGGTACCAGTAATTCTTCAATCATACAAAAAAAAAAAAAATAAAAAAAAAAAACGTGTGGCACTCGGGAACTGCCGCGGTAAAACTATTGCATAGTATTTTTTATCAACTTATGCAATTATAATTAGACAATGATAATTTAATATTAAAACAATAATAAAACAAGACCACACTACATTAAACATTAATAAAAGCAAAACCTTAACTGTCCCCTTCACACTCATAAGCTAGACCGCGCGAAAGAGGAGAGATGGGCAGAATTTTCATGATGCGCATGCAGTGTGATGTCACGCCACGCGCTTACTCACAAACACTACACAAGCGCAACGTCTGAATATGTTGAACGCGAGCTATATGGTAGGCGGAGTGAGGGTCGTAAGGTTTTTTTCGTTACGGAATTTCATGATTCGGTCGCCGCGCTCAAGGCGCGCATAAAAGCTGAGCAATAGCTTAAAAAGGTATTTTAGTGATTTGTGTTATATTTCGAACTCTTAGTAAGGGCTAGAAAAGGGTGGTCCGGCAGGGTTTTCTAAATAAAAATAGGTCAGAGTAATATAAAAATGCGCACCGCTGACATTCACTCAACCTTTACGTATTGTAGAATGTCACTCAGTCATGCCCTTAACGCAACCACTATTCTCGCAAATCGCTTTTTTACACTAAAACAAAGCCCTTCGAAACTATTTATAAGAACTTTAATTTATTGAAACTGACGCCATATTTAAATATTCAAATGCTTATGTTGTAGATTCATTACCAAATGTTCAAAACGATACCAATAAACTTTTTTCACTATTCAGGATAGGAGTATTGAACAGATTTAGGGGAAAAAAATCTCAATATTTTTCCCGTTGATTTTATAAACTATTTATGAATTAGTGAACGACTGCTAAAACTTAGACTACTAAATTGGATTTAAACAATATTTTTTGATTTGTAAGCGGAATCCATAAACCACAAATAACTAAACATTGAAAAACCAATAATATAATTTAGCGTACATAGTAGATTTTTTTAATTTTTTATTTTCTTAATTGCTAGATTTGAACTGATTTTATAGGTATTGTGTAATCGATGGACCTCAGAATGAAAATAGGTGTTTTGGTTTTAGTAAAATGAATTTTTAATAAAGAAATATAAAAATAGGGCCGTTTGGTAAAATAATACTTAACTGGTTTTGAAATAACACAGTCGAACGTTAAAGTCGAGACACACACCCTAAACTTCGGTATGGTAATACAAACTAAAGAAAACTGTCGAATAATCTAAAGTAATGGCTTTTGGTAGCAGCCGAATATTACTAATCCTTAATTTCGTTTGTATACTTAATTTCGAGAAATCCTTAGATAAATTCAGTCATTAAACTATGGGATGCTAAAGAGATGCATCGTATTAAAGTGGATTTAAGAATCCATTTTGGTGATAAGAATGCTTCTTTTATGAGTTTACTACATTTTATTGTTTGTGCTTAGGGAATACGTTTATGGTTGTCCAAACAACGCTTAAGAAGACGTATTTTCGTAAAGTCCCGTGTTGTTTAGTCCGAAAAAGATAGGGTTGAGACTTCAACATATATACTTAAGATCGATGACCGCTTGTCATTTAAAACCAGGTGGACGATTTGTTATACCTTTAAACAAGCAATTCTTGTATATTAATATATATGTATATAATCTGAATCTCGGAATCGGCACCAACGATTTTCATAAAATTTAGTATACAGTTGATTTCGGGGGCGATAAATCGATCTAGCTACGATTTATTTTCAGAAAATGTTGTTTTATTCATGTTTTCAATAATCAACTCTTCCCGACATCTATTGGCGAATAATAATACTATTTTCCTTAATTGAGGGCAACTAACCGCTTTAAAGACACAACAAGACGGCGTTATCAAAAAAAAAACTGACCAAAGCTCGGTCATCATCTAGTATACAACTATTTACGGTAGCGTAAATTTTATAGTAATCGCAGGTCGATTTGAGAATTGCAACATTCTATTTTAATTGAACAAGACAAATCGAGGTAACGACTTCTTACTTAATGTAAATCAACTTTGGACACGAATTTGATTAAAACGAGGGAAATTGCTCAGCAATGGGAATGTTAGTTGTTAGTTGAAGCGAATGTAATTGAATTGCATTTAAATATAGAACATGCCGTTTGTTTGTTTTTATAATTATAATTTTGTTTTTTTTTTGTTTTCGCGAGTGGTAGACTTAATTAAGATTACTTTTATGGTTTAATCTCGCATTCATTATTGTGATTATATTAGCTATTTTTATTTATTTATTTCATTTACATCAGATTTTGCATCCATATTACACTCATTAACATTTCATTTATACTAGAATTAAATAAAAATTATAACTACCGTCTCGGCCTAAAACAAAATCAATAATAATAATAATTAAAACAAAAAATCAAATAGTAATAATAATAATAAAACAAAAAACTCAAAATTTACATCAAAACTACCTTAACCTTAAAGCTGGTTTGGATCCAGAATGCTCAACATGCACACGTGTCCAGTGTTGCATTATTGGGCAGTCCAGATCCATTCGTGAGGCGAACAGCCGTAGGTAGCTGTTGCGACTGACTGACTAACTAACTGACTGTTAGCTATGGCTTTTCGAAAGCTTTACAATTTTCGTGGTCACGAATTCGTTAAAAGTTGTTTTAATTAGAATGTAAAGAATATTCCAAGTTTTCAGGGTGGTCACTTATTTCCGCCACGAATCCATCCTGCGGCTAAATTTAGCGTTAATATTTTCATTTCTGTTATTTCACAAGTAACTCACGCTTGCCAATGGATTGTAGTTACAATTGTAGCATGTTAAAAATTATTCGTAACATAATATTGTTATTATCACATACATTGTAAGATGTAAAAATAGATTTAAATTTTAAAAATTAATTGTGTGTTGAACGGACAAACGATCCGAATTTTTATATAGTGACTGCGAGTGAACAAAATTGTTTTCAATGTAGAAATAAAAAATAAATGCATATGGTACATCGGTCCTCGCCAAGTCAGTCAGCTGGTCGATTTGATGCGAGACGCTTGCGCTTTCTTAATAACTTTGGCTTACGATAGTAATTATAAAATAGTTTGTAATAGTATATACTGTCGCTTCGTGTTATTGTTTCACGTATCTCCACTCTCTTCTCCTTCTTTGTGTTTGTGCTTTCTGTTCTTTGACAATAAACCGATAGTGTTTGTGCGGACTGTGCGGGTGGTTTAATTTTACAACACTTCACAATTTCCATCCATTAGCCAATTCAAGTAATCTAGTATCCGATATACTGTCTGTATATCAATATACTGTAATATACTGTGGGGGTGTGCCACAATGGTACGTTGGCAGTTACGTTGTTGATGTATTGACATTAAGTATTGACATTTTGTGGAACACCCTGTATATGTATGTCTCTCTAGCGTGTTATTGACGAATTTAATTTATGATCAATCAGGAAAACAAGGAAATGGTAATGTGAACGCTCTTAATGAGTATAGTAAGCGTCGGTTTAATTGCCGTAAAACGCGAAATTAGTGACATGAAACAAACGTTTTATTACGCAAATTAAGCTTGCACCAACATGCTGATCAGTATTGCCGCATCGGGCATATGTACGTGATTGAATTTAATTGTATCTTGATTATGTGATCGCATGCTCCAAAGCGCATGCCACACGTTTCACAACATTCAGCGGCTTCAAACCTGCATTCTGTGCTCATGACAATCGTGTAATAAAAATTAAACCCACAAAATTATAATTTGCATAATTACTGGTGGTAGGACCTCTTGTGAGTCCGCGCAGGTAGGTACCACCGCCCTGCCTATTTCTGCCGTGAATCAGTAATGCCTTTCGGTTTAAAAGGTGGGGCAGCCGTTGTAACTATACTTGAGACCTTAAAACTTATATCTCAAGTTTACGTCGTAGATGTCTATGGGCTCCAGTAACCACTTAACACCAGGTGGGCTGTGAGCTCGTCCACCCATCTAGCAATAAATAAAAATAAAAAAAAACAATACAGCATTACATCTCCCCACAGACGTAGCCTACTGAGTTCCTCACCGGATCTTCTCAGTGGGTCGTGTTTCCGATCCGGTGGTAGATTCTGCGAAGCACTGCTTTTGCTAGGGCCAGTGTTAGCAACACTCCGGTCTGAGCTCACCTACATGTTAGGGCGAAGGTGAAATAGCCTATCAAGGCTATCAGCATAGGTAGGAAAAAAAAGTTACATATCTGGTGGTCGTAGAAGGCGATTAAAGAAATGGCCGGCAGCGTTCTATGAGTATTCTATCAGTGTAATGCGATCGTCAAGCACTTACTGTTGTTAGGGAGTGTAGGTGACCTCGTCCGCCCCTACTCTGACCGGGTTCTGAATTCGGGTGGAGATCGGACGCCGGGTGAGAGAGTGCAAGGACCGTCATTTGGTGCGATAGGGCTCGCGGTCTGATCCCAACATCTGCAGACCATTAAGTCCCACATACTCCGCGTGTCCCCTTAGTCGCGGATACCTCGTAAGAAGTTCGGCCCCTTACCCTAAAAAAAGGGTAGGTGACATTCCATTTCTGTCCCGAAGCAGTCAGGTATTCGGTGTTGAGGAGTGCGGAAGCTACCACACAGAATACTAATGAGACTCAGACCTCGTGTTTCAAGGTTGGCGACGGTATTGATGTTGATATCAAATCGGCTCCTTTTTTTTCCTACTTATGCTGATAACCTTGAGAGGCTATATCAGCTTCTCCTTGACATGTAGGTGAGCTCACGGGGCTCAAACCTTGTGTGTTGCTAACACTGGCCCTAGCTAGAGCAGTGCTTTGCAGAATCTACCACCGGATCGGAAACGCGACCCACTGAGAATATCCGACGAGAAACTCACTCAACTTATCTGGGCAATAAATATAAATAAATAAAAAAACTTGGTAAATCCCGCCGGTACATACCGCGCGACGCGATGTCAATGTCAATTTGACAAAGCCTTTAAATCGTTCAACAGCTACAATGAAATCGAATTGAGATCTAATAAAACATAATTTAAGTCTATTACAAATTAAAGTACCGTGGCTAAACACGTTAGAATAATTAACTCCTCGGTTGCAAATCTTGTGTATTTACATAATTAGATTCGCGCCACTTTCATTGTTGCCGTAATTATATCCAAACAACGTTTTAAGAACTCGTGAATATTCATGTTAAATATGTACTTTCGTTCTTGTAGTCTTTAATTAAGGCGTTTGATTTAACCGACTGGAATTAGATTAGTTTTTCTTTATGGAAATTATAATCGTTTTGCGAAATACGTTTTTTTTATTTGTTTCGCTTTTCGGGATATTAAACTTAATAAAAACTACTGTTAGAGTTTAATTTCGCGTTTTTTAATTATATTATTTACTAGCTGACCCGGCAGATTTCGTACTGCCTCTATCGATAAATAAAAAGCCTAAACTTTTGTATAAAATAAACTTAAAACAAACAAAAAGTATCCGTCCAACGGGGGACACATCAAAGGGAAAACAAAATTGTTAATTTTATTTAATTCCGAGCATTTTCATTTTTATCTAACGTTTAAACCTTCTCTGTACTTCCTACTACAAATAATTCAAGACCAAAATTAGCCAAATCGGTCCAGCCGTTCCCGAGTTTTAGCGAGACTAACGAACAGCAATTCATTTTTATATACATATATAGATTTGTCTCGACTCCTCTTGTCTGAATAATGAGTAGCTACCGTCACACATCACTATAACCAAGCCCGCTCTTAAAACATAATTTGAAGAAGGTTGGAGGTAGCACATCGTTAGTTTGATAACAAAACAAACTGCTATCGTTATAGTCTTCTTTTAAATAAGTTTCCGGGTTCTGAGAAGATATTTATTTATCTAAAGAGTTTCTTAATTCTTCGTCGGTAATCTATACATATAAATAAAATTGGAGTGTCTGTTTGTAATATTGAAATAACCGCTTTTTACTACATGCATGTGAAGATATATACGGTACATACACCAAAATAACATTTTTTACAATTTTTATCTGTCTGTCTGTCTGTTTGTTCCGGATAATCTCTGGAACGACTGGATCGATTGTGACGGGACTTTCACTGATAGGTAGCTAATGATATAATGAGTAACTTAGACTACTTTTCTTAGACTAGCTTCGCCTCGCGGCGCCACCTACGGTACGACAATAATCGCGGGACTCACCTAGTTAATTTAATATAATTGTTTATAGTTCAGTTATCGGTCATGTTTTAACTTGGTTGCGGATATGTACCACCATCCTGCCCGTTTTCTACCGCGAAACCATCATGCGCGGAAACCATGATAGAATGGAGGGATAGCCATTAAAATTTGGACTCCGATCACGCGTTCCAAGGTCGATTACGATGATGTTTCCGCTAAGATTTCTATGGACTTGTGAGCTCGTCTCCTGATCTGACAAGATGTCTATTGATGGCATGCATTGCTATGCGGATGACAGCACGGGGGATGCGCGATATATCGGCCATCAGAGTCTTTCTCGGAGCGCGGTGCAAGAGAGACGATCAAAACTTGTGTCTGAAGTGGAGAACTCTCTGGGGCGAGTCTCCGAATGGGGTGAATTGAACTTGGTTCAATTCAACCCGATAAAGACACAAGTTTGCGCGTTCACTGCGAAGAAGGACCCCTTTGTCATGGCGCCGCAATTCCAAGGAGTATCCCTGCAACCTTCCGAGAGTATCGGGATACTTGGGGTCGACATTTCGAGCGATGTCCAGTTTCGAAGTCATTTGGAAGGCAAAGCCAAGTTGGCGTCCAAAATGCTGGGAGTCCTCAACAGAACGAAGCGGTACTTCACGCCTTGACAAAGACTTTTACTTTATAAAGCACAAGTCCGGCCTCGCATGGAGTACTGCTCCCATCTCTGGGCCGGGGCTCCCAAATACCAGCTTCTTCCATTTGACTCCATACAGAGGAGGGCCGTTCGGATTGTCGATAATCCCATTCTCTCGGATCGTTTGGAGCCTCTGGGTCTGCGGAGGGACTTCGGTTCCCTCTGTATTTTATACCGTATGTTCCATGGGGAGTGCTCTGAGGAATTGTTCGAGATGATACCAGCATCTCGTTTTTACCATCGCACCGCCCGCCACCGGAGTAGAGTTCATCCATACTACCTGGAGCCGCTGCGGTCATCCACAGTGCGTTTCCAGAGATCTTTTTTGCCACGTACCATCCGGCTATGGAATGAGCTCCCCTCCACGGTGTTTCTCGTGCGCTATGACATGTCCTTCAAACGAGGCTTGTGGAGAGTATTAAGCGGTAGGCAGCGGCTTGGCTCTGCCCCTGGCATTGCTGAAGTCCATGGGCGACGGTAACCACTCACCATCAGGTGGGCCGTATGCCCGTCTGCCTACAAAGGCAATAAAAATAAATAATCTAAAGCTATTAAAATTAGTTTTCTCACCTAAATCACTAAACAATTTGTTGGAATGATTTTATTGGTGATATTTTTCTGACTATAATAAACCCTTTAAATTATGCTATTATAGTATAATTTGATTTAAAAGCATGTTTTAAATAATCACTATACTCCTATAATGATTTTTGTCTTTATTTATTAATTAATGTCAATGCTATGCAATGCATTTAGCTTCGTCTACTCAATAATATAATCAAACGTCCATTGAGTGGCGAAGACTCTGTCACTCATTTGTCTGTGCGTTGTTAATTGAATGAATTATTGCGTTTTAATTATGTTACTGTTGTTTATCGAGAGTGCGTAGTTATAGCTTCTAAAACTACACGGTTACTGAGCACAGCTACCTTTGAGGTAATAAATACTATTTTGAAACTTCTAAACAAAATTAGATCCAGTTTGTTTTGCATGAAATTACACAAAAAAAGAAAATATGAAAAATAGAATATACAACTATTATTACATTGAAGTTATAATAAGCTCCTAAACAAGTTTAATCCGAATTGATTTCTTGTTTTGACGTGAAGTCGCACAAAAGACAAGATAAATGCGAAGAATCGAGTTTTTTTATTTTTTTAATACATATATGGGTGGACGAACTTACAACTGGTGTTAAGTGGTTACAGGATACCATAGACATCTATAACGTAAATGCCGCCACCCACCTTAAGATATGAGTTCTAAGGTCTCAGTATAGTTAGTTACAACGGCTGCCCTACCCTTCAAACCGAAACGCATTACTACTTCACGGCAGAAATAGGCAGGGTGGTGGTACCTACCCGTGCGGACTCACAAGAGGTCCTAACACCAGTTATTCGAGTTGGAATTTGAGTTCATTAATCCATTTACTGTAACTTTTTAGCGCATCTAAGTCCGAAATAACTCACAGATACAGCCCTCTAAGTTTCTCGCCGGATCTTCTCGGTATGCGAGATCGATCCGGTGCTAGATTCAACGAAGCACTGCTCTTACTAGGGCTAGTGTTTAGCAACGTCTTTAGATTAGAGCCTCGTGAGCTTACCTACTCATTCGATGAATTTAGTATGACCCTTCGGAGTCACTGGAATAGGTAGAAAAAAGTATTAATAAAAAAAAAATTAAAAAAATATCTTAGGTTGACAATTTTCAAAGGTTATTTTCACAAGTTTTACAGGTTAGTAATTTTCACAGCCCCCTAGGCTAACAACGATTAGGTAGGGAGAAACAAAAGGCATTTGTCTCTGATGTATGAACGGAAGATCTCTGTTACAGTAAATGAAGTGTGATGATTCAATCCACGATCATCGGTTAGCCATATTTAGTTAGCGAGTTTCATAAAGGCCTTCGGTTAATTAAACCCTATAAACATAAGTTATAAATAAAATCGATGTGTCTCTAAGCCTCTTTCAAAATAGTTTTCATAAAATTTCAAGTAACAAGGGATATTTTTAGCCGTCGATAAAATAAGATTTACTGTTTATTTACAATCATAAAGTACACTGTCATCCTCTATGTTCGTTTTCCATTATATTTATATGAACGAGTGTAATAGTCAAAATGAAATTTAGCTTTTGAAAATCATAAAACAATTTAAAAATCGTAATCTTCTTCTTCTCTATATATAAAAATGAATTGCTGTTCGTTAGTCTCGCTAAAACTCGAGAACGGCTGAACCGATTTGGCTAATTTTGGTCTTGAATTATTTGTGGAAGTCCAGAGAAGGTTTAAAAGGTAGATAAATATGAAAATGCTCGAAATTAAACAAAAATAACAATTTTGTTTTTCCTTTGATGTGTCCCCCGTCGGTCTTTTATTTATCGACTGAGGCACTACGAAGTCTGCCGGGTCTAGTCAGCTAGTTGTATATAAAACAGTATTTAACTTTTCGTTCGTGTCGTTTTACTATTCGCCCTCTCTGTGTTAAACATATAAAGTTTTTTTATTGCCTTTTTAGGCATACGGCTCATCTGGTGGTGAGTGGTTACCGTCGCTCATGTACGTCAGCGATGCTAGGAGAATAGCAAAGTTGCTGTTTACTGTTGAGTACTCTCCACAAACCTCGCTTGAAGATGAACTTGTTATATATAGCGCTCGGGAAATGACGTGGAGGAGAGTTCATTACAGAGCCGGATGGTAGATGGTAAAAAGACCCCTGGAAACGTACTGCCAATGAACCCAGCGGTTGCACATAACATGGATGTACTTTCTATACTAATGAAAACGGACTGATAACCTAACCCAGAGAAACAACCCAGTGAGTTGGGTCGCGACTCCGATCTGATTCAGCAAAGCACTGTTTTTGTTAGGACTAGTGCTAGAATATTCTCTCACGTTGAGCCCGTGAGCTCACCTATTAAGTACTACTACCTACTTAACAATTGTTCACGACTGACTTCCACGGTAAAGGAATAACATCGTGTAGTAAAAATCAAACCCGCAAAATTATAATTTGTGTAATTACAAGTGGTGGGACCTCCTGTGAGTCCGCACGGGTAGGTACCACCACCCTGCCTATTTCAGTTTCGGTTTGAAGGTTGGGGCAGCCGTAGTAACTATACTGATACCTTAGAACTCATATCTAAAGGTGGATGGCCGCATTTACGTTGTAGATGACTATGGGCTCCGGCAACCACATGGCACGAGGTGGGCTGTGAGATCGAAAAAAAAATCTGTCTTAATGTTTTTTACGTTGCAAATGTATCTTCTATCTATTGCCGCCGAACTCCGAGTTGGCCTTGATTAATCAAATGACAGTTCAAGTACATTCAACCGTAATAAGATTACATAATTTATATGCACAAGGTCGATAGGGCGTGCCTCCGTCGATATTTTAATCGAATTTAATTGAATCAATGTTTTGTACCTATGAATGTGATATGGCAACACTCGATATGATGAATGGATAACTTTTTTTTATTGCCCTTGTAGGCAGACGATCATACGGCCCACCTAATGGTGAGTGGTTACCGCCCATGGACTTCAACAATGCCAGGGGCACAGCCAAGCCGCTGCCTAATGTTAAGTACTCTCCACAAGCGACGTTTGAAGAAGGATATATCATAGCGCATAACTAAAGAAAATACTATAATATTCGATAGATCCTCACCAGCAAGATTATAATAATATGTTTTAGAAGAAATACTTCTAACGTTAGTCTCACGATAAATTGGTTATGTTTTGTTTTGCATTGTTTCAAAGATCGCAACCCAGAATTGTGCGGTACTTCTGTAGTTGTAAGGATCTTGGCAACACTGTTACTGGCGAATGCATTATAACTGTATTTCACAGAGGCCGTGCGTATATTACGTATAGTGGGCTGGGTGTGGCCTTGCGATAAAACGCATGGTCAAGTCAGGCCCGTATATGCTAGCTTCACTACATAGTATAAAACAAAGTCGCTTTCTCGGTCCCTATGTATACTTAAATCTTTAAAACTACGCAACGGATTTTGATGCAGTTTTTTTTAACAGATAGAGTGATTGAAGAGGAAGGTTTATATGTATAATAACATCAATTAAATAGTGTAGAAATCAATAACAAATTACAGTTTTCGAAGCGAAGCGAGGGCGGGTCGCTAGTTCATTGATAAAATTTACGCGGTATACGTGATTTGAAAACGAAAATAATGAACTCAGAAATGCAGGGAACGTTACGGAATGCACAGATTCATAAACAAACCATATATAAGGAATACAGCCATAGCATACCATACAGGACGAAGGATTTTATGAAAACAATGAACAGACAAACAAGGATTAATAAATAAAAGAAAACAAATTATTTGCAATGCATCTATCTAGCCTAAAGTATCTCGTTGTTGTATAATAGCAATATCTTTTTTAATTGTTCATTTCAATGAGTAATCGGGCCAGACAGTCATTTGACAATAGCACGTCTGTTTATTAATCGGTATGACTAAATAAAAGATCTCAGATACCGTCCAACTTCTCACCATGCACAAGTCATTTTATTACCCTATCTAACTCCTTGGTACTGTCACTGTCTGGTTTTTTTAATTTTTTTTTATTGACCTTGTAGGCAGACAAGCGTACTGCCCACCTGATGGTGAGTGGTCACCGTCACCCACGGACTTCAGCAATGCCAGGGGCAGAGCCAAGCCACTGCTTACCGCTTAATACTCTCCACAAGCCTCTTTTAAAGAAGGACATGTCATAGCGCTCGGGAAACACCATGGAGGGGAGCTCATTCCATAGCGAGATGTTACGTGGCAAAAAATACCTCTAAAAACGCACTGTCGATGAACGCAGCGGTTCCAGATAATATGGATGAACTCTGCTCCAATGGCGGGAGGTGTGATGATAAAAAGGAGATGAGGGGATCATCTCAAACAATTCCTCAGAGCACTCCCCATGAAACATCCCCATCTTGTCTCTTCATGTGCTTCTGCCGTGAAGCAATCACGCGTACCGCCATTCCCATTGTTCCAATTTATTTGACATTCACCTTTATGTCTCAAGACGGGCAGTGGCATTCACTTTGTAACGTCCATAAACTTAATAATGGCAATAAAAATATAAGATACAAGCGGCCCGCTCCAGCTCCGTTCGGGTCTTTAACAAAAATTTCAACGATATCTGACGTTGTTTAATTTTTAAAAATAAAAGAACACTTATTGCGGCATAACTATAATAGTTACACATATGCTGTCGCGACCCTTTTTGTAAATAATAATAATGTGTTCTACAAAGTTGTAGTACATTATTTTATTCTATCATCAATAGTTTTCGCAGGGCACGCGATGTAAAGAATATTTTAGGTAATTTTTTACACCTTGGGTTACATTATTGAAGTTTTAGTAAGGATCCCTAATTTTTTTCAAAAAATATTATGGCCTATGTCACTCGGGAATAGTGTAGCTTCCAAACAGTGAAAGAATTTTTCAAATAGGTTTAGTAGTTTTGGAGCCTATTCAATACAAACAAACAAACAAATCTTTCCTCTTTATAATATTAGTATAGATAGTATAGAAGACTATAGCCTATGTCACTCGGGAATAGTGTAGCTTCCAAACAGTGAAAGAAATTGTCAATTCGGTTCAGTAGTTTCGGAGCCTATTCAATACAAACAAACAAACAAATCTTTCCTCTTTATAATATTAGTATAGAAGTATAGACTACGCAATTCGACTTTCGCGTTGCTGCATCGCGTCCTTGTGTGGCAGAGCAGGGTCGGATCACAACGACCGTTCTGTATTCGCACATGTGATGAGCGCTGCGCTATCATCGCCTCGGCGTCGGTCGCACCGCACTCAGTTCCTGTCGACTCGCTCTTATCGCGAATGCATAATAGTTTCAACCCAAACTATTGAATACTGTTTGTGTTCTGTAAAATAGAGTTTGTTTTAATGAGGTATAAGGGAGCATTACGTTCAATCAACAAACATTTTACTGTGACTATGATATTTAATATATCCCCATTCACTTTTAATTGTAAGAGTTTGCTCGTGGTCTAAAATTCGAGAAATGATAATATTAGGAATCATGTTATTTTCTCGTTCATTGCTAGCTCGACCTCATAGTATAAAGCTAGTTATGAATAAGAAATTCAATAAATGTCACGCGGACGAAGCGGTGCCACTGCGTAAAATTATACCACAATATGACGAGAAACAGTGCCCACAGTGGCACGTAGCTAAGATCTTCATATGCCATTCGATAGTGTAAGCACTCGATCATATATGCTCGATAAAATATGAACAATAAACACAATATATTTACTTATTTCCTTGAAGTTAAACGTTAATTAAAGTAGAGACTAATGGTAGTAGAAATAAAGCTAAACGTGAATAAATCCGATACTAATTTTCGGCCATATTTTCATTCAGATACTTATTTCAGAATTAAAGGTGTATTGACTGTGTCATAATTGATAACCACTGAAGCATGTACAGCAACTTCGTCAAATCAGACCTGGACTGAAGATCAGCATGGTCCACCCTCGTAACTCAAATATATCTCAGATCAAATGCAAGAGTCAACTGCACGGATGATGAAGTCATAATTTTTTTATTTGTAATTTTTTTTATTAGGCTCACAATACACATCACAAGCTAAAAAGATATATAAAAAACACAAGTAAAAAGAAACAAAATCTGGCTTGCAACATAAGTTATGTGTGCACAACATAACAAGACATAATATGAATATAGTGCTGAATTTGTACTACAACGCTCCTTACAATTACGACAAAACAACACGATAACGAAAGCTAATCTAACGTATAATGTAAGGAAAAATATTCACAATATAATACATTAAACAATTACATTAACCTACCTATTAATAACTATTAATAAAAACTTATCTACCTATCTACTATTTGAAAGCTGCGCAACATTTTCTCGACACTTAATATTTTGAAGATCTTTGTCATTCCCTTATCTTCTATTATTTTCATTTCCAAATACCATAGGCAAGGTTTTTGTTATATTGATACAGGATAAGGACCGATGTTCATGCGGAACAATTTCCATTAAGTACACTGCAGGTTCGTTTGCTTATAAGGCAATAAGAAAAGCATATGACATTGTACTGTGATTGATAAAGTACGTGATGCATAATACCCAGCTGTCCTTAAAGAATCTTCAAATGGCGCCATAAGTCAATTTCAATTTGCGTAGGTACTGGATATTTTAAAAATTCTAAGAGCGCCCCAAGACCGCGTCTGAGCCGATTGCCACAAAACCTGTCTGTCTGTATTCGTGTCCCTATAGATCCAGTAATATCCGTAATTGTATGTTATACCACGTGACATTATTGAGAAACATGTATGTTTGAAATTCGAAAACGCGTGTGGTCCAAACAATTATCGTTCAGATAAGCGAACTAACAGCGAGATGTTTAGTATGCCGTTTCAATGAGTATCTGAGTATCAGTTGTGTCACTTTGTTTTGTTAGCCTTTTATGTATTGCTTATTTAATATTCAACTTATTTTTATAAAAAAACTAGCTTTTGCCCGCGACTTCTTCCGCGTGGAATAGTTCACAAATAATGCTTTATTTTAGAACAAATTTACTTAGCATAAAAAAACGTTATAGATCTTAACATATAGACATATTATTATGCTGTCGCGGACTTTTTTTTAATCTTTTAAAGGGGAACCATTCTGTCATATATTATTTTAGCGAAACTTTAACCGTTTCCGCAGCGCACGCAGCGGAAGCTCTCAAAAAGGAAAAAAAACGATTTTGAAACATTCTTTATTGGTGCTCCACGTGTATTGGTCTTAGCGTGATGTTATATAGCATATAACCTTCCTCGATAAATGGGCTATCTAACACTGAAAGAATTTTTCAAGTCGGACCAGTAGTTCCTGAGATTAGCGCGTTCAAACAAACAAAGTCTTCAGCTATATAATATTATCAGCTTTATAATATTAGTATAGATAAACAGAATTTCTGCTATATTTTACTTCTTCTGCTGTTTACCCTATCAAGTAAAATTGGCATAAAATATTTTACTATGAACATATTATTGTTTGGTTTAATATATACTGCTCAAATACCCGCTTCATACCGAATTTCTCGTGAACTGGTCTGGTTTATAGTTTATGAAAAATGATGTCTAAACTAAACTGAGCTACGGAGTATCTGGAAGTCGCATCTCCTTAAAGTTTATACTATAGATATCGCCCTAAAAGCCTCTGCAGACGATAAGTGGTCATTTGTTTACAAAGCATAACCACCGTCCGAAATACCTTGGCAGGTGTTCCCTATCTTGTTCAAAGTGAATTATCATATTTTAGCGTTCACTGGCCGTTTATGGATTTCAATGGTTTTTTTTTTTTTTGGATGGTTGGATGGTTGGATTTATCTAAGAAAGGGCTTTTAGATGTTACCAAACATTCTAAGCTATGTTATTCTGTGTTGGAAGCATGCGTGAATAAATCTCTATATATAAAAATGAATTGCTGTTCGTTAGTCTCGCTAAAACTCGAGAACGGCTGAACCGATTTGGCTAATTTTGGTCTTAAATTATTGGTAAAAGTCCAGAGAAGGTTTAAAAGGTAAAAAAATAAAAAAAATTTTTTTTTTTTTCGTCTGACGGATTCCTTTTTTTTGTTTTATGTTTATATTATACAAAAGCTTAGGTCTTTTATTTATCGATTGAGGCACTACGAAGTCTGCCGGGTCAGCTAGTCATTGATATTTTTGTTGTGAAGGCATATGGTCGTTGTGCCGTGGACTTTGGTAATATTAGACACGTCGGTAGTGCTTTGGATCCTCATTTCGATCTTCGAATCGTTCAAGTGAAATGTTCACTGAAACTCAAGAGTCTAAAGTTGTTTAAAACACGTTAAGCATGCTTTTCCTAAAGTATTACTGGTGGTATGGCATATTATGAGCTCACACTGGCACCTCCATCCTGTATATTTCTGACGTAATGCAGCTCTGCATTGTGATTTAAAGAGTAGGCATCGGCATTTCGGGTTCCGGTAATCGCGTACTGTAATAATAGTGTACTGTAGTTATAGTGTAATTATAGGGCACACATAGGGTACTTAAAAAAAAAAATCGTTTTGACTTGTTTGCTGTTTTAATTTGTTGACTAATTTTGTTGATATGAAGACATTTATAGGAAAATTAATTCATGTCTAATCGACAAGTTTTTCTAATATTTATTTTTTCTAGTATTTGATAAACCTTTTAACCGACTTCAAAAAAGGAGGAGGTTCTTAATTCGACTGCATGTTTTTTTTTAAAGTTTGTTACCACTAAGCAATAAAAAAAAAACCTTTGACTGGGTAATTTTGATAATTATTTTTTTATTAGAAAGCTGACGCTTCTCTTGTGGTCCCATTTCAATTTAGTCCAGTGATAATGGTATCCATGAGAAAGTCATATAAGTCTTAAATTTTCATTAAGTACATGCGCGACAAATAGATGAATAACTCAATAACTCAAATTCACCCCAACCGATTTCGATGGTTATTGTTTTTGGTGCATATTAATTTGTTTTGGAATATCTTTTTATTTATTTATTTGAAGTCGGTCTTTGTTAAAGCATGTCTATTTACTAATATTTAGTTGTGATTCGTTGTTACACAGATGTGCCTGACGGAGTGGATCAGACTGCGTGACGACAAGGCCCGCAGACCGCGCGCGCTTTTCGGCCGAGAGCTCCCGGCTTGGCTCTGGGAGTCTTACCAGGTCGTCGGCGTGTTCCTCTTCGGTTGCGCCTGTCAGCAGCTGACCACCGACGTGGCCAAGTATTCGATAGGAAGACTGAGGCCGCACTTCTTCGATGTGAGTATTGTTAAGAAATGACAAACGAACGTCACATGAGATGTCACTGTCAACGTTGTGGCAAATGTCATTGACATATTTCATGAGTGAAAAAAATTATATAGTCTGCATATCCTGTATCCGGACGCTTGGTTGTTGATCGCGTATTGTACGTTAAGATATAAAAAATAACCTCAAATAAAAATTATAGGTAATTATTTTAAAGAAAAATCAGAAATAAATAGGTCCAGTTAAAAAACAAGCCAGATTTTCACTAAGTATATTATGCGAATAAATTTTATGTACCGTCAATCATAACATGTCTTGTGAGCTGTGTTTGTTTGTTACTCATTCAGCACAATAAAGCAGTAGTGGATCGAAACGGGTTTTTGCTCGAACAGGTTGAGAGATGTAAGTTGACATAGATTACTTGTTATCTCTGTTTCATTATTCCAGAATAATAAAGTCGTAACAACTGAAACAGCGGGGCGTACTTAGTTGAATTATACACGAGAAATTTTTTACTTTTAGGTTTACTTAATTATTCGTTTGGGTCCATGACCCAATGTGGAATATTGCATTATTTATAGTTTTCCATTATTTTTTACGGTACTACTATTAGATTTGAATGTCATTTCAAATTTAACGTTCGTTTGGATGTCTTTTTGGAAGTGGCATTGAATTGCTCGCCTCAAATTTGTTATTTAAAAGAGATAATATACAAAAGTGAATCCAAGGGAAAACGAGATTACAAAAGCAATAACATCCAAAAACATGACGGATAATTGTCAAGTTAAACAAGTAATATCGGTTTTTTCAACGAACCGGTCACGCGATGGGATATGTTTATTTACGTTCCGGGAAATTACTTTTCACTCCTATAGCATATTCGACCTAAAGTCTTGTGCCTAAAGCCAATATCAATACAAAGAGTCCACTAGTTTCTTTCTGCAAATCTCACGCGTTCCAGCGCGCAAGGTCAGGTAACGATCCTTCAAAATATCTGTCTCGCTTTTATTCCAACAACAAAAATAGCCTTGGAGATGATCAGTACATCATACATGTGTCTATTCTCAGTCGTGCCCTTTTCTACCGCAACGTATTTCGTGCCTTACGGCTTTAATTTTAAGGCTGCGATTCCGATGAACTTCATCTCGTCTTCAAACTCGAGCGACGGCTTTATTTTGTCTATAGACTCCGTTACGCTCCCGAATCCCATTGTGTCGTCAGCTCGCCAACTGACACACTCGTGAGTTTAAAAATAACTTAAACTATCAACTTGTTAGGTCAGCAAAAGAAAAACTAAAGTCTAAACAAATCAAAATTATCACCTCTAAAACTATTTTACAGCACAATAAAACGGATCTAATGGAAGATCGTTAAATTACTATAATGTTATGTTTATTGGTGTCGCGATGTCATTTTACGGTCGGTTACTAACAGCAACTATAGGATGTTGAAGATCTTTATTGCCTATACCACACTTCAGGTGGTGGGAAATAGATGTTCACTAGTTTACCTTGATTGTTACGTATTTTTGAAATATTATCATCGTTTTATGAGTCAGTATCCTCCAAAGAACTCATATTGGCTCTATACGCCTGAAGTAATGTGTTCTTGATTTTTTTTTTCTAATTGGGGTTTGTTCATTTTGAATGATGTGAGAAAGATCGTCTCATTTTCATTTTACTTCTGCGTCATCTGCTGTCGAAATAGAGTAATATTTACTTACTTACCTTACGGGCTTGGTACTCAGCCCATTTCAAGAGATCCCTTTTTGCTAAATACGTTTGTATCCGGATAAGCACTGAACTACCCTCATCGATGTGAAAAAATTTATCTCTAGAGCGTGTTTTAGATAATCATAAGCAATTCCAAATGGTGATGATATTAACACTAATAATTGATAATCCAAATATAAATACAGTAGCAAGTTCAAATTGACAGGTGAAAGAGAATTATCTATCTATCTATCTATCTATATATATATAAAAATGAATTACTGTTCGTTAGTCTCGCTAAAACTAGAGAACGTCTGGACCGATTTGGCTAATTTTGGTCTTGAATTATTTGTGGAAGTCCAGAGAAGATTTAAAAGGTAGATAAATATGAAAATCTTTGTAATTACATAAAAATAACAATTTTGTTTTTCCTTTGATGTGTCCCCCGTCGGACGGATTTCTTTTTTTTGTTTTAAGTATATTTTATACAAAAGTTTAGGTCTTTTATTTATCATTTAGGCACTACGAAGTCTGCCGGGTTAGCTAGTTATTTAAATAAGAAAATAATGAGATTCTCAACACTTCGTTCCAGAGTAGATTTTGTCATACATTACTACTGGAAATATACCTCTGCCAACTGTATCGTATCAAGCTATATTTAACTATCTAAACAAAAGACGGTTGGCGGTAACAACGCTTTCTCAGAAGGACTCATCAATTTTTTATTCAGACCTCTTTTAAAATGTACTTTTTTCGAATTATCCAATTAATTTTTTATCATGAGAGGATTCATTAGCTATCTATGGAGAACGGTTTTCTTACGATCGGTACACGTGTCGGTTGTTGTAAAATTTGGTAGTTTATTTAGTGTAATATCAATCATATTATAGGCCACACCGACTGTTTTGCTCTACCTATTCGCTTGTAACCCAAGAAGCTATTGCAGCCTACGCCGAGACGCATTAATCTTTTGTCAACAATAATGTAGCTGCAAAGTTGTATGTAAGCATATTATTATGTGTACGTGCTTACGAGATTTACAATTATCCTTTTGTAACGCAAAACAAAATCAGCCTTAAAGCTTTCGACCACGAATTTAAACGAAACCGAATTAAGAATCAGCGTCTGAATTGCCTAACTTTGGCTTCTTTTGTTTTTAATGTATATTTTTGTCTTTTAGGTCTCTTAGAAATAGATTCATTCTCAATATCTTCGGATTCGTCTTTCCCAAATTCTACTACATATGATTTAGATTCTACTACATAGGTCTTAGTAACAAAAATCAACATAATTACTTCAATGCGCCACGTAGGGCACCAATGACCGATATGGCAGTCGAAGGGTTAAAAGCTGGCAAAGCACCAAAAATATAACGAAAGATGCTAGGAAAAGGGACAGCTTAAACGATCAGAGGAAAAGAAGAGTTCGGGGCGTTACCCGATACGGGTTTTAAATAGGGCCTGTCAGCATTGTTGGTTTTGCAACATCAAAACAAATATCGTTCTCTTCCTTCCTTCTATTATTTTTTTTTATTTTATTTTATTTTTATTTTTTATTGCTTAGATGGGTGAACGAGCTCACAGCCCACCTGGTGTTAAGTGGTTACTGGAGCCCATAGACATCTACAACGTAAATGCGCCACCCACCTTGAGATATAAGTTCTAAGGTCTCAAGTATAGTTACAACGGCTGCCCCACCCTTCAAGCCGAAACACATTACTGCTTCACGGCAGAAATTAGGCAGGGCGGTGGTAACTACCCGCGCGGACTTACAAGAGGTCCTACCACCAGTAAAAAATTCATTTTTATATATATAGATTATTATTATTATTATAATTATAATGAGGGTACAGTAGTTTTGGTCAGTACATTCGGTAAGTCATCGCGTCTTAAAAGATAAAACGCGCGGTGTACTTGGTAGTAAATAACAAAAAAAAAATATTTTTGTTATGAGCGGATCCGCGGGCTCAGCTAGTATGTTATTTTTAGTGTCGTGCTAATGACTTCCGCTGTGGCAATTCAACACTTTGAAACGTTTCGGTTTGAAGGGTGCGGCAGCCGTTGTGACTATACTGAGACCTTAGAACTATATCTCAAGGTGTGTGGCGCATTTACGTTGTAAATGTCTATGGGCTCCAGTAACCACTTAACACCAGGTGGGCTGTGAGCTCGTCCACACATCTACGGAATAAAAAAAAAAAAAAAAGAATTGCTGTTCGTTAGTCTCGCTAAAACTCGAGAACGGCTGGACCGATTTGGCTAATTTTGGTCTTAGAAGGTGTTCCTTTGATGTGTCCCCCGTCGGTCTTTTATTTATCGATTGAGGCACTACGAAGTCTGCCGGATCACTTACTTATTAATATAATTTTAATGATTCTCGTGAAATGCCGAAATTAGGTAGAAATAAATTATTAGACTTTTTTGTTTCAATCAATTCTTTTTTTTTTTCTGTCTATTTTGCACTACAGATGTTACTAGATTTTACTAATATAGTGGTCCCCAGAATAAACTTATTTAAAAGCGACTTAAAAGATTCTTACGTATTTTTGCTTTTTGGTCTCTATATGTCGTGATTTTTTTTTCCATTTTTTTCTTTTGAGCCCATTTTTTCTTAAACTCTTAACAGAACTTTAAAGAAAGTAATGGGGGCGCAAATGGGGTCGTAATGGGGCAGGGGCAAAGGGGGCATTGAGTTGTAAAGTAAGTAACATTAATTGGTATCAAACATTAAATCCCTAACTGCCTATAGTTACAGAAAGTAAGCAATAACCTCATTCGTGTACAGAGAACATTGTAGAACTCCACGATTACCTTATTGTAGCTTTAAATGGTCACTTATCTTATTGCAGTAATAGGCATGTGCTCATAGGTGTTATGTCAGTGCCGATTTAGATGCTTATTGCCTTTAAACTGTTGCAGTTTTTGTTGTATGCTTACTATATGATAAACAATGTGCATTGCAATGAATTTTAAGCTATTGCATAAATTTTATCGCGGGCTTGAGCGCGGCTTGAGAGCGGAATCAGGAAATTCCGTAACGAAAAAAACCTTCCACCCCTCACTACGCCTACTATGTAGCTCGCGTTCAACACATTCAGACGTTGCGCTTGTGTAGCAATGTGTGCAATAGCTTTACCGCGGCAGTCTCCGAGTGCCACACGTCTTTTGTTTTTTCTAAAAGAGTATATCATCACAGATTCCACGACGTTAAGAAGTGTAAGTTATTCTAAACTCCGGCAATAATTAAATTAAAGTACTAAACGTGAGATGAAACCGTAAAAATACTTTTAATTAGATTACAAAAAACGGATTGTTTTGTAAATTCTGATTAAAAATACGCAAGATCGGTTTTTATTAAATTAAAATCGTCATTGGTCATTGAATATCCTTTAATTAAGAAAAATAAGTTAACCAAAATAAAACAAATAAACGAAGTAAATATGTAAGGGGCCATCCATAAAGTACGTCACACGAATTTTAGGACTTTTGAACCCCTCCCCCCCTCCTTGTCACAGGTTGTCACATTTTTATAACCCCCCCCTCCTGATGTGACGTCACACATTTTTTAAATTTATGTATGTATTTAAAAATAATCGAGAGAAAACAGCTATTTTCATTTTTAACTTATTTTTATTAAATAATAATCTAATAAAATCAACATAAAGTCCAACATTTCATAAAACCGAAAAAACAAACGACTAGTTAGAAAATAATAAACGATTAATTATATTAATTAAAGATAAAAAACTTAATTATCGAGTGTCCATGGACTTTGGATCCACTCTTTTATATCAGCTATTACTGGTAAATCAGGCACTTCATTTTCGTTCTGAATTTGAACGTCAGGAACATCCTTAGTGTCGACATCATTCTCTTCCATCCATAAAGCATCGTCATCATTCATTAAACAGAGAATTTCTCGGGCACGTCTAGCCGCAATTCTTTGAGGACGAATTTTCGCTAAATTATTAATAAATATAGATCAATAAATATATATCAAAAAATTATTAATAAATATAGATCAAGTTTGTAAATTTTTAAATTTTTTAATTCACATACAAACTTTGCGTTTTAGTATTTTAAATTTTAACATGTGACGTCACAAAAGTATTGACCCCCCCATGCCCCTTGTCACACGATGTCACACTTCGGTGATACCCCCCCTCCCCATTAACGTGTGACGTACTTTATGGATGGCCCCTAACTAACAAAAAAATCGAATTAAAGCATTTATAGGTTACTATTTAAATTTAGAAGCTTTAAAGCCAATGTCTGTTTCCCAGACAGTAAAATATATTGTGTACATGTCTGATGCGTAGTGTCTATTAAAAGCTGAAGACTAGTGAGGGGATGTTATTTAAAATAATATAAATCGTTAAATTAGTTATTAAGTTAAAATTATGTTAAACTTAAGAAAAATTTACTGGCCATAAATTTTTTTAACTTGGAATTGAGAGAGGGTGCTCTATCCCTTCTCCGCAGCGCGGGTATAGAATATGTATCGCGATCTTAACCGTTGACGTCATTATTTAACGTAATGCGCTATGTCTTTTGCACAGAACTTAAACGTATACTATTTTCTCATTTTTGAATAGATTTGAATGCGGTTTTTTGCGGAGATTTTAATCAACACGCTAAATGTAGTTCTCATTCTGTTATAGTTTCTTTTCATGAGTGTTTTTGCCTTCATTGGCAAATGTGAAGGCGGATCACCTAACGGTCAGCTGTTGTCAGTAGTCACCGTCGGTCATTGACATCAACAATACCAGGGGCACGGCTATATCGCTGTCTCCAGCTGAATACTCTCCGCCCGGCTCGTTTGAAAAAGGACATGTCATAGCGCTCAAAGAACAAAGTCCCCTCCACTTCATTCTAGCGTTGGATGGCATGGAACACTGTGTATGAACCATTCCCGATCCTGCTGACAGAATGGAAAGCAGTCGACGTCACCCAAAACACGTCGTTTCGGATCCTCCCGATCCACTAACGGTGCTTTTAGGTACCTCAAGCACCCGTCATCGTTATCGTCGAACCCGTCGCTTGCGGCGAAGGGTTCGATGTGTAAATTAACCCACAGACACGGCCCACTGAGTTTCTCGCCGGATCTTTTCAGTGGGTCGCGTTTCCGATCCGGTGGTAGATTCTGCGAAGCACGACTCTTGCCAGGGTTCGTGTTAGCAACGTCGTCAGGTTTGAGCCCCGTGAGCTCACCTACTAGTTAAGGTTACGCTGAAATAGTCTCTCAAGGCTATCATCAGCTTAGGTAGGAAAAAAGTGTATGATCTCTGCTCCGGTGACGAGAGATGCTACAGTAAAAAAGACGTTGGATACCGACAAATACCGATTTTTTTTTTGATTTTTTTTTTGCGAATATAGTTTAAAATTCTATTATCGTACATGACGTAATTGAATTCAAATTAATACGCATCAAAATTCGGTACCCGGTGTGGTCTGATTGAAATTCGAGACAATTTCGTGGGTCGTAGTTTGTATGCAAATCTCAAGTCTATATTTACACGGCCGTGTTGGTTCTAAGTGACGTTTTAGTGTTTGGGTGGCGCGTCTTAGTCGACACTGTAAATCTGTAAACATACAGTTATTGCATATGTCCTCAGACGCGGTTTGCGATTTGATAGAGAATTTGGGTAATATTTATTGAAAAATGTCAATTAACTTAACATTGAATTACATAGAGTTCTTTTTCGATTGAAATGTAATTACGAATCCGTTTTAGGAAATATTTGAATGCTAAACTATCCGTTCGAAATTTACGTGACACGAATTGAAATTGCCAATTAAATTGAACTTTATTGCTTCAGGTTTAAGAATTTATGGACTCGGAATTTATTTATTGCGTGCCTTGAAGAATCGACAAGGACAGAACGGAATCAATAATTTTACGTGTTTGTTTATTAAAATTCGGGACACATGTCGATTACAATTAAAGCTACATTTAATTTATTCGCATTGAAACGTGTGTGTATTTTTTAAATTCAATAAGAAGCTGTATTTGTGATGGAATATTTTAAAGATGCTCAAAATAAAACGCAGGTAGGTAGTATGAAAATTGTTGATTTAATTAAAAATTATAAAGTAAACGGTCTAGCTTTTCTTTTAATAATATTACATACGATGTATCTCAATTTTTTCTGCTAATAATATCCTAAATAATTATCGTAGGGTCGAAAACTCTTGACCTTGACTCTAGTTGTGATTATGAAGTATACGCCACTGGAGAGATAGACTCAACTACTACTCTCGATTTTAATTTGAAGATTATATATTTTATTCAATGAAACAGTTATGAGCTCTAGCATAATATAGAGCTTTGATTCAAATATAACTAATTATGAAGACTAACTTTCAGGCTCCACGACTACCTTAACTTTGTGACAACTATTGGATGCGATAGTTAATTACTAAACAAAACATAAATTACTGCTGGTATGATTCTACGCTAGTGAAAAAAAGTATTTTTCCATTAAAGATTCTGGAAAATCGCCACAGGCGTTGAGCACATATTCTTCCGTATGTTTTCATATTTAAGTAGGTGCAGCCGGTATAAATAATGCAAGGCGATACGCTTCGCCGCCCACACTCTTGTAATTTTGACTTATTGGACGAACGGTAGTGTCGACATGTGGATCGTTTAACGTTCTTCAGTTTTTCTTTACAATTCTAGTGTATATCTTCATCCACTATACATCTCAGTGACTTTGCAATGTAAGAAGTGTTTGCCTTAATGATAATTTGACATTTACTTAGAAATGTTTCGATTTTTTTTTACCTATTCGCTGGTAAGGGGCTATTCCAGGTTTTTATTTATTTATTGCTTAGATGGGTGGACGAGCTCACAGCCCACCTAGTGTTAAGTGGTTACTGGAGCCCATAGACATTCACAACGTAAATGCGCCACACACCTTGAGGTATAAGTTCTAAGGTCTCAAGTATAGTTACAACGGCTGCCCCACTCTTCAAACCGAAACGCATCACTGCTTCACGGCAGAAATAAGCAGGGTGGTGGTAGCCACCCGCGCGGACTCACAAGACGTCCTACGACCAGTAAAAAAAGTACAAGCGGACGAGTAAATGAGCTGACGGGCTCAAAGTGAGAGAATTACTAACACTGACCTTAGAAGGGCAACTTAGAATCGCGACCCACTGAGTAGATCCGGCAAGAAATTCGGTGGGCTGTTTCGATGTGAATATCTTCTTAATTCTAGAACATTTCTACACTTAATCTAGTATTATTTGCGCAACCAAAATTCTCGCCATTCTATTAATAGATGACAACAATAAGCGCTGGTCGATTTTGGCAGATCCAAAACATTGTGAACCAAGTCTGAACATGTGGTAAATAAACAGCTTTGACACCTTCGATCAACAATAAGTAAGTAAGTATTCGATAATGCTTTGGAGATTTGTGACTTTATTACTAGGTGCCACAGTTGTAATTAGTTTGAACTTAAAACTGTTTCAAAACTTTTTCTCCGTTTTTTGTAAACGAATGTAGCTATTTATGTGTATATTCACGCGGACAGCTTTTGCTTTGATTTTGTACGTGTCCCTTTATCTAGTTACTGTTGTTGATCGAAGTTTGACACATTAGAGTTTATGTAACACTCATAACTTTTTCGTAATTATAGCCGACGGTTTTAGTATCTTTACTCATAATCTTGAGGGGGGAGGTTATTGGGAGGATTTTCGTCTCAATAATTAGCAGACTAAAGTGAGAGAAATGCTTTTTTTTTCGTTTAACGCGGCGTACATTACTAATATAACAACATTTATTTACATAAATTTGCACATAAAGGCTCAAACGGTTTTGTTTTAATTAGGTAGACCATCTAACGGCCTGTATTACGCACTAGCTTTTGCCGGCGACTTCGTCCGCGTGGAATACAAATAATGCTTAATTTTAGAACAAATTTGGTTAGCATAAAAATCGTTATAGTGAGCCGACCTTAACATATATATGCTGTCACGGACTTTTTTTTAGATCTTTTAAAGGGGAACAATTCTCTCATACATTATTTTAGCGAAACTAACCGTTTCTGCAGCGCTCGCAGCGTAAGCTCCAAAGGGAAAAATACCCGATTTTAAAACATTCTTTATTGGTGCTCCGCTTGTATTGGTTTTAGCGTCATGTTATATTGGTTTTAGTGTGCCTATAGCCTTTCTCGATTAATGGGCTATCTAACACTGAAAGAATTTTTCAAATCGGACCAGTATTAGTTCCTGAGATTAGCGCGTTCAAACAAACAAACTCTTCAGCTTTATAATATTAGTATAGATAATCTTTCATTATTAAACACACTTTATCGTCAGTATTCAAAAGTCAGAACAGTGCCTTAAATAATACATTATTAAATAGCAACGCATCAAACAAGAACAACATTTCTGCTTTGGGATGCATACATCAAAGTTGCACGGCTCGTCGACGGAGCGTGGCGTTGTCATTAATATGATATAAAATAAACATGTGATACATTTTGTTGCTGTTGTGCTCTTATTTGACTCTTCGTGTCTTCCTTTGACACATTCACATGTTTGCACATCGAACATGTTTATTTGTACTTAGAATTACCCTTGAAATAAAGGCATAAAATATGGGTTTTTGAAGTTATTCTAACAACTAGTGGTCCCGCAATAGTCGAAATTCGACTATAATTAATTGAAATTATAAGTCTGAACATTATTGTGATTCTATTGTCACAGACTATTTAATTTTATACTTCGATAATCACACATTTTGTTAGGACAACACTATAGATAAATAAAATTAAGGATAAACAATATTAACCTATTCTTAATTTCATCGCAGACTTTAAGCAATACAAAAGTTTCACAGTAAATAAAAATTATATATACCTATGTGTGTGTGTCAAATACATGGTAGTGTGTGTAATGTTGTTTTTATTGATTTAATGTATTATTAATGCACAATTTAAAAAATATTAGCATTCTGCACTCCTTTTCTATATTCTCTATAAGTGTGGGAAATTTCATACTCCTGCGTCGCCAAAATTTTCGTAAAAAGCGTACACGTATTCACGTATTACGTGCTTCACGTATTAATATATAGATATCTCGAGAAATATCTTTCGAACGTAAATGGTGAAGTATTGATTTATAAATTTCGTATGGTTTATTTTTAAATGATGACTTCTCAAAGGAGGGTAAACCGCATCGTTACGTAACGCGTTACGGCGCCAGTCTGTCTGGCGTCCCTTTCTCTCACGCATACGGCAGCGGTACTGAGATCGTATGTAATTCCTAACTATTATATATCATTTACATGTTACAGTTTTCCTTACATTAACATTTGAATATACATAAAATTTAAATAATACTCTAAGCTTTTCTGAAGTTAAACAATTTCAATATTAAATAGTTCAACTTAGATTAGTTTAAGCTATCACTTCTGTCGGGCGTCCCGAGACGTAAGGCACATTTTTTATAAATTAATGTGAAATTATAATTATAATTGTTGGCTAAACAAAACAATATTTTCAATACCAGAACAACACAAAAGTGTTCTGACAAAATTTCATATAAAAATTATTACATTACTCTTAATAGAAATACCCTACGTACGATCGAATTGAGTACGTGATCGCAATATTTATTTACGAAAGTATTTTTATACAATACGTTTTTATTATTCTCATTATTCGTCACGTATCGTGGTCTCCCTAGTGCAACACGCGTGAATGAATAGTCCGCCATATGGGCTTTATAAAACAAGTTCATCGCCTACCAGACAGCTACGGAACAGTTTGAGTGCTATTAGTTAGCTGTTTTCTCTCAATATAAAACGTTCCTTTTTTTATTGCTTAGATGGGCGGACGAGCTCACAGCCCACCTGGTGTTAAGTGGTTACTGGAGCCCATAGACATCTACAACGCAAATGCGCCAACCACCTTGAGATATAAGTTCTAAGATCTCAGTATAGTTATAACGGCTGCCCCACCCTTCAAACCGAAACGAATTACATACTGATTCACGGCAGAAATAGGCGGGGTGGTGGTACCTAGCCGCGCGGACTCACAAGAGGAGAGTTCTGTAAAGTAAATTGTATTACTTACGAATCACATAATATATTAATAATTTCAATGCGACCTGCATTTATTATAAGGACACAAATAGCTCAATAAACGTTAACACTTATCGGTCGTGTATCACACATCATAAATAGCGTATATTATAATATATTATTACTTAAACACGTAGATTATTTGTGGATTCATAAAAATAGTGTCGCTTCGAAATATAGTTCGATCGATTTTGTTTTGTTTACGGGGTGCGTGTGTGTGTGTATGTGCGTGCGTGCGTGCGTGCGTGCGTGCGTGCGTGCGTGTGTGCTGTGTGTGTGTGTGTGTGTGTGTGTGATTTAAGTGTTGACCTTTATATTTATAGTGTCCATTTCGAGATCATTGATGAGTGAGTGCATTGTCTGCTTCATCTTAAACGTCTTAACGAATGAGTCTGTCATTCCCGTATGGCAATTTTAATTTTTTTGTCTCGCGTGTCTGCGTGACTCGCCAACTTTACCGCCCGGCACCATTTCCGCTGACGAATGATATTAAATTTTACGATTTGTATTATTTTTTTGTTAGGTTGTGTTTTTTTTTTTTTAATAATGGGGACAAAATTTATTGCAAATAAAATATATGTATAAATAAAAATATAAATGTAATTGAAGTCTATCAGATACGCATTTTTTAAGAATAACGCACAAATTATTAGTCACATCTTGATAAAATACCTAATACCGATTAAATGGCAATAAAATTACAATGGTAATGCAAAGTCACAAGTTTCCAAATAAGAATAAAAATAAAACATCACAATCGATATACTTAGAAAAAAGATCTTGAGTAACACACATAAAGAAATTAATTCAAATAAGATAATCTTCACTATTTTAAAGTCCTATAATAAAGGCGAATGAATAAGTGGATTATTATTATTAAAAGATAATGAATTCAGATTTAGTATGCGCAAACTCGAAACCATCTAAGAATTCAGAAGGAATAGTTTTTGGTTGCAGTGATTATTGTCGTAAAAGTTACCTATAATGAGCCCGCACGGTTAGTTACCGCTGTCCTGCCTCTTTATGCCGCGAAGCAGCTTGAAGCTAAGACGTCTATTATTAAAGTTCGCTAGTAGCATTCGCGTTTTAGTTTTTACGGACCCTGGTAACTAACTGCTTAAAACAAGGTATGCACTCCCATTACCTTAAAAAGTATTTTAAAGGCCCATTCTTCTAATATATCAAAAGTAAAAACCATGAATTTAATTCACACAACTAATACCGACTTATCATTTAACTAAATCGTTTCTAATATTCGTGCCGAAAAATGCATATTATCATTATTTTATTAGTTCAAGCATTCGTTTTGAATAATATTCTAAATCAAACGTGGCTTAAGGACTTTAATATTAAAATAGACTTTGTACTTCAAGGTTATTTCGGACGTGTCTTTTCTTCGTTGTGGCCATAAAGAGGTTTTTTATTTCGCTTTGAGTCTGCTTACCCTTTTGACAAATGAGTCTGGGTGTAATTCGGTCCCTTATTAAATACGTGGTCGACAAAGTTCGTGGAGAGGGGTATTACAATAAATTAATGGTATTCATGTGGTAGATATAAATTAAGGGAATTCTGAATAGGGCTTAGAGCACGTGCGTTGCCATTTGAAAAAGCGTTAAAAGCACTTTTTGTTGGTTTATCTGGTTGTATGACGTATTGCGTAAGCTCGCACAGACTAGTAACACCAGCTTGCCTATTTCTGCCACGAATCAATAAGGGGTTCCGGTTTCAATAATTCGGATAACAATATTTTACAAATCGATATTGCTAATTTTGTATTTTGTAGACCAATAGGAAATCGGTAAGTTCTTTCATTTCCTTCACTTTCTTTCGGTCAGTTACCGCGAAAGCTTAATCCATCACATGCGACGTCATTTGTGGCTAAATCATTTCGTCACGTCATTTATTAATATATTCCTTTTAATACTGTATAAACTATCATATGTATGTATGTATGTATCGATGTGTGTATGTATGTATTTGTAACTTAATATAAATTTCATTGCACCTACCACAATTTACACTACACTACCTTTGGTTGACTGGTAGAGAATGCCATAGGCATTAAGTCCGCCAATGTAAATTTTATATGAAATGTAATAAATAAATAAACGACGAGCTTACCGTAAATCGTAGAAAACATTTAGCGACTTAGTTATATGACATCACGCGTTGTGATGATGTTAAAAAAATACTAGGATTATTAAATTATATTTAGTGCTTCACGTTAAGCAAAAATGCTGATCTCATGATTATTTTAAACAAGAACCCCTATAACTAGATAATAAATTGTATATTTTTCATATTATTTGTTTAGCTTTATTAAAAGTTTGATATAATACATGGGTGACATGATTGAATTGAACTTATTCATCTTTAAGTTTCAATGCTATTAGAGATTAGATAGCAGTAGGGTACCACTGCAGCCGAAACACTCCCGAGCTTTCTTTTACTAAGCTTTCTTTTACCCCGTGCTAGCGTCCAAATCTGAATAATTAGCTGGAATATTTTGAACTTGGTATATGTACCTCTCAGATAAATAATTTCTGATAAACTTTCCTTCCTAGTCGTACACTCTTGACAGAGTGGTCGTGGTCATGCATCAGGCGGATCCTGCGATACCGATGCTCTCGCGATGCGACGCCATGTGGCACGGTGTTTCGCCAAGTGAGAGCAATCGTTTTTCGAGTGAGTCACAGATTTTATGAGGTCGGTCCATCGTGTTGGAGATCGTCCGCGAGATCTTTTGCCCTCGACTTTCCCTTGCACCACCAACCGCTCAATGGAGTCCTCATTACGAGCGATGTGCCCGAAGAACTTGAGGATTCGTGTTTTTTTTTTTATTTATTGCTTAGATGGGTGGACGAGCTCACAGCCCACCTGGTGTTAAGTGGTTACTGGAGCCCATAGACATCCTCAACGTAAATGCGCCACCCACCTTGAGATACAAGTTCTAAGGTCTCAAGTATAGTTACAACGGCTGCCCCACCCTTCAAACCAAAACGCATTACTACTTCACGGCAGAAATAGGCAGTTTGGACTGTTGACGATGTTCTGATAAACGTCTCTCCTCAAACCGAACAAGCCCCTATAAATAATGAAGACCGAGAAAAAATGTATTAACTGGCCGGTCGGTGTTGTTTCGCTACGGTTTACGACGTTCGGCTTAAAGTTACGATCGCATTGTTTATGTTACCACTTAGTGATTAATGTTCGTTCTTGATTTTGTAAAGTGTAATAGCTTACAGAGTAACGGTCTGATTTCACGATTTTAGTTTTACTAGAGGTCCCGCAGTAGTCGAAATTCGACTATAATTAATTGAAATTGTAAATTATGATTGTAATTTATACTTCTATAATCAAAAATTTCGCCAAGACTACACTATAAATTTTTTTTAATAAAGACAAACAATATTTAATCTATTCTCAATTTGACCACAGACGTCAAGAACAAAAGTTTGACAATAAATAGTATGCATGCGTGTGTGCGTCACATACATGGTATGTAGTGTGTGTAATGTTTTCTTTATTGACTTAAAGCGTCTTTTATGCATTATTACAAAAAAAAAAAATTAGCATTGTGCACTTCTTCTCTATATTCTCTATAAGTGTGAGAAATTTTCATACTCCTCCGTCCGCGCAATTTTCGTAAAAGGGATACAAAGTTTTTGCTTCACGTATTAATTTTAGTTTTATATTTCGATTTGATCGGCTTTGGACGCCGGTAAGATTATCTTCGCTTGAACGTATTTGGTACACAACACAAGAAAATTCAACTTGGTACTTATGAACACAACATTTCATTGAAATCTTTTGAATTGTATTAATGCTGTTATTTAAAAGAATTTATCTAATCAAATATATTTGGTAATTTTATAGCAGAAACTATAGTGTCATACACAATCTTGTGTTATATGAATAACAAAAGACATTTGACATAATAATATGCCTCATATTAATATGTATACAAGGTCTGAATAACAACATTCGGACCGTCAGTCTACCGAGCAATTTCACCCGCTCAGTAGAAGATCGTTCCTTTGTCGCATACCTTCAAAATAAAATATCTCATTTTCGGTCATTTTGTACCGACCGATTCAATTCCTACTCTGGAAACTCTTTGATGTTCTCGTCAACTCTTTTTACTATTGCATCGTCTGCCAATGGAATAATGTCGATCCATATGGATCATTTTTACCACGTTTTTTTATATTTTTTTATTGCTAGTTGAGTGGACGAACTCACAGCCCACCTGGTGTGAAGTGGTTACTGGAGTCCATAGACATTTACGACGTAAATGCGCCACCCACCTGGAGATATAAGTTCTAAGGTCTCAAGTATAGTTACAACGGCTGCCCCACCCTTCAAACCGAAACGCATTACTGCTTTACGGCTGAAATAGGCAGAGTGGCGGTACCTACCCGTGCGGACTCACAAGAGGTCCTACCACCAGTAAAACATAATTCACCCGTCTATACAATAAAAATATACCTTAAGATTATAATTGATGTAGGCTACTCACATATGCACGCGCGCTCCGTGCGAATTATATCAAAGCTTAGATACGCTGCAACTATCTAAATACACAGTGCAAAATAAATATTTGATTTTTGCAGTAGGTAAGTGTGACAGTCGTGATGTTTGTTCTCGAGTGCTAACCACATGGTAACTAGAGCACATAATTACAGAAGGGCGTATTGTAAAACCGCACAGAATTGTGACACTGTTTTGTCTGTTTCTGTGGCAAATCAATAATTTCGATTATAAAAATGACGTTGGTTTTATTTTATTTTTTTCTTTACCTGTTCCCTGGTAGTCTAAGAGGCTATTCCAGCTACACCCGGACGGTTAATTAAGCTCACGGGCTCAAACAGAGAGAATTTGCTAACAGTAGCCCTAGCCCGACTAGTGCTTCGTAGAATCTACCACCGGATCGGAATCGCAACCCTCTGAGAAGATCCGGCGAGAATCGAGAAGATAGGTTCTATTATTTTAATGAAATTTTGTCTTGTATTTGGTACAAGGTTAAAGCAACGTTTTGGTTTTTGAGGACATGCATAATGACAAATTCAGATAATACTATCTAATTTATCAGAAATTTTACCTTTATTTAATTATTTTGGGACACCGTTCACTTCGTTTTAAGGTCTAATAAGTCTTATACCCTGTGACTTGAGGACGATGTCTCAGTTACATTTTACAACGGCTGTCTTACCCTTCGAACAGGGACGCTTAGCTGCTTCGCATCAGAAACAGAGAATATTGTATGGTAACTGAAGAATAAATAGGTAAAACTGAAAAATCTGGCCTCTGTAAGAATATACAGTCCGCGTGATAGTTTTTTCAGTTTTCAATGTTTATTCTAAGATGTATAGCTTAACTTCCCCAAATAGATCATCGAAAGTTTATATCGGTTTCTAATTAAGTTATTTCTACACTAAATTACCTAATTTGTTTGTTGGTGTTTTAAATGTTGTTGCGCCAGTTCCTGGTTATTGTTCTTGGTATTTTGAACCCGCACGTGTAGGTACCACTATTATGCCTATTTCTGACACAAAGCAGCAATACGCTCCGGTTTGAAGAGTGGGGCAGCCGTGATAATTATAACAATTGAGATTTAGATTATGGCTCAAAGTAAGAGACCGTACGAAGTTGGCACAATTAATATTTTTAGCTCCGGTATACACTGAGCGTTACATGCGATCGTTCTAATGCCTACGAAATAAATTGAAACGAATATTCTAGTTATAGTTAGAGTGACCTAAACGATGATGCCCAAAATACTCTCCCGAATAATATTCAGTATTTATTTATATATATTTTAACGGCCGTCTGGTGTAGTGGTAACTGACATGGTCACTACATAAGGGGGTCGCGGGATCGAATCCCGCCAAGGGAAGATATTTGTATGATAAATATAAATGTCTTTACCAGGGTTATGGATGTATATTAAATATATGTATGTGTATAATAAAAAAATTACATTTATTTCCGTTATCTGGTACCTGTAACACAAGTTCTTTACGAACTTATCACAGAACCAGTTAACGTGGCGTGGTTGTTAGTAAAAAAATATATATATAGGTGTCTTCACAATCACCTTGATAAACTTTATCGCGTTTCATTCTCATAACAATTTAAAAATAATGAATCTAGGAATACAAAGTCCGTCACTCAGCTCCGGGTCAGCGTTAAAGTTATCGTATTATGGATACAGCTGTTTTTAGATCTGTGTGCTTAGTGCGAGTTTCTTAACGTTCTAGATAGCGTAAAAGTTAAGCCAATTTTGTGTGCAGTTGGAACAGCGCCCCTAGCGGCAAACGTAGGCAAACGATCCCATTCCATACAAATATGAGCTAACTTTTACGCTATCGAGTACGTTAAAAAAACTCGCACTAAGCGCACAGATATCGTCAGAAAAGTTAATGGCCCATTTGATGTTGAACGGGAAATGGAGTCTATAGACGTTACGACGTGACTCCCGCTACCACCTTCAGCTGTGGGGTCGAATTGTCAGTTGTATAGCATAACTGCTGTCCCACCCTTGAAATTAAAAGGCATACGCAATAAAAATAGACAAGACGGTGACACCGTTTGGGTTCGAATGAACTACCACCAGTAAATTCCAGTTGGCGATCGTAATTCTCTAAGAATCCATTATTCTGTGAATCCTTTAGCCGTCTTAACAACACCCGCGAAAATAGGTGGTGCGCTAGACTCTCTAATGCTTAATAGATTGATCACAAACTGGCACCTTTCATGTTCGTCACTAATCCTATTTTAATGTGAACGTTCCAATTTTATATCCTTACTCGTTCTAACATATTACGCAAACAAAGTCTCCATTTTATTGGTGGTAGGACCTCTTGTGAGTCCGCACGGGTAGGTACCACCGCCCTGCCTATTTCTGCCGTGAATCAGTAATGCGTTTCGGTTTGAAGGGTAGGGCAGCCGTTGTAACTATACTTGAGACCTTAGAACTTATATCTCAAGGTGGGTGGCGCATTTACGTTGTAGATGTCTATGGGCTCCAGTAACCACTTAACATCAGGTGGGCTGTGAGCTAATCCACTCAAATAAGCAATAAAAAAAAAATTGTCATTAGCGTTAGTAACGTAAATTATTTTCCGCGTCCGAATAAGGCCCTCGGTCAAAGGGGCTCCAATAACGAAACAATTTGCGTAATCTCAGCCGCGTATCGCAAAATACGTTGCGGTCATGAAAAAGTTTAACTCTGATAACTTATCACGTGATATTTTAATTTAAATGAGCGCTATCAATCAGCGACGTTGGTGGTATTCTTTTTAAATAATTAACCTTTCGACTGTGGACACTGATTAAATTGTTTTTTATTTTTTTTGGTCAGTTTGAGAAATACTTGATTAGATTAACTGTGACGCGGATTCGTATATTTTTTTTTAAAAATGCGTAAATGATTATGATTATAATATGAATCGTATTTTTTACTGCCACCATTAATGAGTTACATTAACTCTTAAACGGCAGCAATGTAACACATAAAGCTTTGTAATTATAGAATCTAACTGAAAAATCGACTAAAAGATTAACAGTTATCGTAAATTACAAAGGCAATACAAAGGCAATAAAAAAAAAATGAATTTTGTTAATATCCTTTGGAGTAGATCGACTGTACTGTTGTGCCACTAACTTCATCGATGTCCTGAAAAAACTATAGTTTAATGAGCAGTGGGCTTGTCCAACAAGACATGACTGTTAGTCTTTTACCGGCTCGACTCATACTCTTTTTTTTATTGCTTTAATCGTCAGACGAGCTCACGGCCCACCTGGTGTTAAGTGCTTACCAGAGCCCATAGGCATTTGCATCGTAAATGCCGCCACACACCTCGAGACATGAGTTCTAAGGTCTCACTTTTAACAAACTGTAATATTATTATATATTTTTTCGGTCTTGGATGAGTCGTAGACGACTGTCGTTCGTAATCTTCACGGTCTTCAAAACTTCAGAAACATAATAATAATACTAGCTGACCCGGTAGACTTCGTAGTGCCTCAATCGATAAATAAAAGACCTAAACTTTTGTATAAAATAAACTTAAAACAAACAAAAGGAATCCGTCCGATGGGGGACATATCAAAGGAAAAACAAAATTGTTATTTTTATTGAATTCCGAGCATTTTCATATTTATCTACCTTTTAAACCTTGTCTGGACTTCCACAAATAATTCAAGACCAAAATTACCCAAATCGGTCCAGCCGTTCTCGAGTTTTAGCGAGACTAACGAACGGCAATTCATTTTTATTTTCATTTTCATTTTTATATAGTGAAAAAAAAAACGCGATATTAAAATGTAAAAGTAAGTTTAACTATGTACTTTTTTAAAATAAATTTGTTGTGTTTCTTCATTAGTTCTAACCGATCTCGTAAACTGTGCTCAAAACGCCATCGACTTAACTGGGTTTCCGAATAATCTTAGGTAAGTATATTATTAGGCTGAAATGAGCGTATGTCATTATTTAAACTAGAGGTTCCGCAGTAGTCGAAATTCGACTATAATTAATTGGAATTGTAAGTTTGTACACTATTATGATTGTGTTTTATACTTCTATAATCACAAATTTTGCCAAGACTACACTATAAAAAATATTAACAAAAACAAACAATATTTAATCTATTCTCAATTCGACAACAAGAACAAAAGTTAGACAATCAATAGTATGCATGCGTGTGTGCGTCAAATACATGGTATGTAGTGTGTGTAATGTTATATTTATTGATTTAATGTATCTTTTATGCATTATTTTAAAAAAATATTAGCATTGTGCACTTCTTCTCTTTATTCTCTATAAGTGTGGAAAGTTTCATTCTCCTCCGTCCGCGCAATTTTCGTAAAAAGGGATACAAAGTTTTTGCTTCACGTATTAATATATAGATTATTGTAAACTGTCAGCGTTGAAAACTGTATTTGCTCAATCTAAACAGAAGAAAAAAAACAAATTACGTTCTAGTTCACATTTAGGGAACGGAATTACCGATTGCTCCAAATCTGGGGCCCGCAATAGTTTCACATTGAACTTGATCACCTAGTTGGAACCGGGTCATTGCTCGGATTTATACAGTCTGAGCATTAGCGGTGTGTTTCAAACGACCAATTAACGCTATCTGTACGACGACTGCAAACGACATCTGAATGTTGAGTGTGGTCTAAAGTTTGAGATGGAGCGGATGTTCTTGAATATTTTTTTTCTATCTATTCGCCGGTAGACTAAGGGGCTACGGGTAGATTAGCTGACGGGCTCAACCTGGAAATTTGCTAACACTATTCCTGGCAAGAACAGAATCTACCACCGGATCGAAATCGCGACCCACTGAGAAGATGCGGCGAGAAACTCAGTGGGCTGTATCTGTGGGTTAATTCGTTCATGTACGAATTCGACGAAGAGATACCCTTAATCACAATAATCTTTATTCAGCCAATGAAATGGGGGAATGTCAGCTGCCGCGTCATAATATTGCATACAAAGCTTTTCTACTAAATTAATCATTTACTTTATTTTACAACAAAAAATATGCTGATCTTATCTGCAACCATCTTCTTATCTATCATGATTATCTATATGCTTCATAACATTTTACATAAATGTATTTGCAGTTTGCATCTTTTAATGTACAAAAAGTAAATGTAATGGCATGTATAGATATGGGGGCTGGTTCCAAATGACCATTATATTTTCGTTGGTCGGTCTGTTCATTTGTACTTCTCTTTTGTTCGAATGTCGCGTTGTAGCAACTCAGTATAGTTACAACGGCTGTCCCACCCTTCAAACCGAAACGCATTACTGCTTCACGTCAAGAATAGGCAGGGTGGTGGTACCTACCCGTGCGGATTCACAAGAGGTCTTACCACCAGTAGACTGCAATGTAGGTCTACGCGACGCACTGAAGTAATTATGTCAATTTCTATTACTAAGCGTCTAGGTTGCCTTCTTGTGTCTTTAATGTATGTTTCAGTCTTTCAAGTCTCTTAGAAATACGATTCCTTCTCAGTAGTTTCGGATTAGTCTTTACCAGAGTCTACTAGATATTCCGGCGTCTTATTAACAGAACACGACATAATTACTTCAGTGCGCCGCGTAGGGCACTGATAATGTACATCGCAGTCAACGTGTAAATAATATCGCACCCTATATTTCCCGCTGAATCTTACAAATTGCACCGAACGTTTTCAGTTAATTGGATTGGTTTTGTAACATGAGTTTGTAATTGAATCGAATAGTAAACGAACGAGGGGTGGGACACAGTTTTGTACGCGTACAGATTTAGAAAATGTCAACATTGATACATGTTTTGTATACTTTTCGACTATAATACTTACTCTCTTTATTGTTGGTTGTCGATTTGTTTGTAACAAATTTGAAGTGTATATTCACCTATGTTAAATTGGGGTTAAAAAGTGAGAATTTTTCGGAATATATATAGCGAGACACTCTCTGACTTGTACTAGAACCCTCTCATCGTAGCCGCTGGAAACTACATACCCGACCCAGTAGACCGAATGGTAAACCGTCGACGTCGCCCAAAGCACGTCATTACGGATCCTCCTGATCCATTAACGGTGCTTTTAGGCACCACAAGCACCAGTCACCGTCCTCGTCGAACCCGTCGTTTGCGACGAATGGCTCGACGAGCGAACTAACCCATAGACACAGTCCACTGAGTTTCTCGCCGGATCTTCTCAGTGGGTCGCGTTTCCGATCCGGAGGTAGATTCTGCGAAGCACTGCTCTTGCTAGGGTCAGTGTTAGCAACTCTCCGGTTGAGCCCCGCGAGCTCACCTACAAAGGTTAGGGTGAAGCTGAAATAGCCTCTCAAGGTTATCAGCATAGGTAGGAAAAAAAAACTGACTTGTAAACAAAGTTTTTTTTTAATGCGCGAATAAAAGAAGGACGAGCTAACAAATACATTGTCCAATTTAAATTATTATAGTATGTGATTAAATTGTATTATCAAATGTTAAGTGATATCAAGTAATTTAGTCACAGGAAACATGTTTTGTGATTAACTTAGGCTTTTTAAATGATTGCGTAAAACTTTGATTGTTTTTTTTTTGTATTGCTTAGATGGGTGGACGAGCTCACGGCCCACTTACATCTCAAGGTGGGTGGCGCATTTACGTTGTAGATGTCTATGGACTCCAGTAACCACTTAACACCAGGTGGGCTGTGAACTCGTCCACCCACCTAAACAACAAAAAAAATACAATAATGACCAGAAAATTGAGATTCAACTGGCGATGAATTCATATAACCCAATTCCCACCGGCTTCCCTTTTGCAATTTCACTACCAAAGTACGTATCTTCGCAATAATAATTATCCGCATACATCAAGCACTTAACAAGACAAGCAAGCTTTAACTGAACGACGATATTATTATGTCAATGTGCTCACTTAGAATCGGCCCCATCTGTCCAATGAATATATGTTAACACCTATGTTAGTTCGAGACCGTAACACGTCGGCATAAGATTGATTATTGATTAAAATTCTGTTGGTAATTAGAATTTATATGTCGGTTTCTGCAGTATATAGCGTTTGATGGGTCATTTTATCCCACGCTTATTGAATACGCTGGAGTGAACTAGTTCGCCGCACGCGATGTCCTATCGCTAGCTTATTGTGTGTTAATTTCATCATTATTTTGTTGGATTTGTGCATTTTCTAATCTATACATATAAATAAAATTGAAGTGTCTGTTTGTAATATTGAAATAACCGTTTTTTACTACATGCTTATGAATGTATATACTGTACATACACCAAAATAACATTTTTTACAATCTTTGTCTGTCTGTCTGTCTGTTTGTTCCGGCTAATCTTTGGAACAGCTGGACCGATTTTGACGACACTTTCACTGATAGGTAGCTGATATAAGGAGTACTTTTTTTAAGACTAGCTTCGCCCCGCGGCATCATCCGCGGTGCGACAATAACCACGGGTAACGTCGCGGGACTCAGCTATAAATAATGAAATTTAATGTTTCCGAAGCGAAGCTAGGACGGGCCGCTAGTTATAAATAAAAATAACCTTTTTATTGTCCTACATGAGTGGATCAGCTCACGGTGCGCCCCGTGTTAAGTGATCACGGTGACGCATTCAAACATTTATGCCTTCACCTCCTTGGAGTGGTAGAAATAGTCAGGATGTTGTTTTTGCCGGTGGCAGCTATTCGACATACTACCCCTAAAAATCTATATAGGAATCTTTTTTAATGGATTGCGCAGACTGGCCGTCGTAAGCAATCACAGCCCCTTAATGATACGAATATCATTGTTATTCTAGATTTAATTTTTTTAGAATGTAATGTTCAACCCTAGCTTTCATGAGCATATGTCTGTAGCTAACTAGATCAACCACCGTCCCACCAGGTGTGACTTGAAATAGTTCATATGAATACATTAGCCTGACTTAAAGTCGTTTCTCGTGACACTACCCACGTTTTTTTATTGCTTAGATAGGTGGACGAGCTCACAGTCCACCTGGTGTTAAGTCACTGGAGCCCATAGACATCTACAACGTAAAAGCGCCACCCACCTTGAGATATAAGTTCTAAGGTCTCAGTATAGTTACAACGGTTGCCCCACCCTTCAAACCGAAACCCATTGCTGCTTCACGGCAAAAATAGGCGGGATGGTGGTACCTACCCGTGCGGACTCACAAGAGGTCCTACCACCAGTAAATCTACGTCTACCCTCCACGTACCCACGTACCATCTACGTAAGTGTACAGATATAAAACGTTACAATGTTAATTCAATAAGAAATAGACCAGACCATTTAAGACACAAAGGTCAATTTTCTTAGCATAACAAAAAAAATAGATTTGCTTTTGAAGTCGATAAATCAACCGAACGTTGGACAGAGAGAGTAAAACACGGCTCATCCCCAGACATGGTGTAAACAGTATCTCGAAAGAGTTACAATCAGGATTGTATTACAATCGGGGCTTACATTTGACTGTTTATCATTCGTCTTACTGACATTTTAGGGTTCGAACTTCTGTTGTCAATAAATAAAACCGTGATTTAAACGACAGTTAGGATTGAAATGTATACGATGGAAGTCTGTTTTTTCGTTCTTGTCTGAAATCGGCATATGGAATGACGGTTCACAAAAAAAACGATATTATTTTACGATTTATCTGTCTATATATGAAAGGCGATTGCATGCAGCAGAGATGCGAATGTTGCGATGGATGTGTGGAGTAACGAGAATGGATAGAATACGGAATGAATATGTTAGAGGAAGTCTGAAAGTGGCACCTGTGACAGAGAAGCTGAGAAGTGCGCGTTTGGGATGGTATGGACATGTGATGAGACGAAATGAAAATGAGATCGGTAAGAAAATGCTAACTATGAATGTGGAAGGATATAGAGGAAGAGGTAGGCCTAAGAAGAAATGGATGGATTGCGTGAAAGACGATATGGGTAAGAGAGGAGTGAGCGAAGAAATAGTACCTACTACTAGTGGCTCCGCAGTAGTCGAAATTCGACTATAATTAATTAAAATTATAAGTTTAAGCATTATCATGGCTCTATTGTGAAACACTATTATAATTCGATACGTAATATAAACACAGTATTCGCCAAAACTGCACTATAGATCAATAATATTAAAGACAAACAATATCAATCTATTTTCAATTCGACCACAGACTTTAAGCAATAATAGAAGTTTCACAATTGACAGTAAACAAAGAGTATATTATTATGTATGTGTTGTGTCAAATACATGGTAGTGTGTGTAATGTTTTCTTTATTGATTCAAACTATCTTTATTGCATTAATTAAAAAAAAAATTGCATTGTGCACTCCTTCTCTATATTCTCTATAAGTGTGAGAAATTTCATACTCCTCCGTCCGCGCAATTTTCGTAAAAAGGGGTACAAAGTTTTTGCTTCACGTATTAATATATACATATGATGGAAGAGTATGAAAGGCGAAAACATGTTGCGCCGACCCTAGGTGACTGGGAGAAGGACAGGATAATGATGATGATGATGATATAAAAGAGAATGTATGTGTGTATGTATTTTCACTTAAAACTCGAGAAACGTTAGCCCATTAGATATGAAACTGCAAACATGTAAAAGGCGACTACCTATGGCCACTCCGACAAACATAATTACGTTAATGCAGGATAAGTTGGTAGTGATTTTTATCTCTTGAACCATAGGTCAAATTGATATAAAATCTAAATATATGAAAGAGAATGTATATGTGTATGTAACTTAGAATTATCTTACGTAATTAGCTAAGTACCTGAACCGTCTTATGACTTTTATGTTTTGATATAAAATTGCATTTTGTTGCGGGCGTAGCCGCGTGCGCAGCTACTTATCAATACTTTGCTACATTTAATGGTCGTAGTAAAATGAAGTTTTTTTTCTCCTATACAACAAGGGTGATACGAAAGTTTTTCGCTAGCTAAAAATGAACAAAGATTAATACATTTATTTTTCAAATTTATTCTCCTCGCAATCGAAGCATTATCTTGAGAGATCTCCTCTGTAGCTATTTCATACCTGTCATCGCTTCTACGCCGTCCTGAAATCGAATTCTTCTAAGCCTTTCTTTCGTTTCCCGAAACATATAGATAGTCGTGTGGAGATTTAACGACAAAGGGAAGATCTTCCACCGAGCGGGTGATATTTGTTGTTCGGAACTTGTATATAGGCAAGTTTATCTTGAAAATGTCGTAAGCGAGATTCAGGCATCTGCCAAATATCTTGCATTGTATAATGGCTACCCGCCACAGTCGCGTAACCCACAGACCTCACAACGTGAATGCGCCCCCTCACTTTGAGATATGGGGTTGAAGTGTCTGATCAACAGTACAGCCGATGTCCCGCCTTTTAAACTGGAACTGCTTCGTGCCAGAAATAGACAGGAAGCTGGTACTTACCTTATAATTTTTTAGCGGAATTTATATTTTTCGCAAAACATGTATGCCAGTTTGAAGTCATTCCATTGTAATAGCTACTTTGGCCCCACAACTTGCGGCTGAAAGCGCGGGCGCGTTTAGTCGATAAGATAGCGCTTTAGTAAAAAATAACTGCGTTTTGGAATTGAAAACCGAATTTTGATTACACGCCTATCCTAACTCATCCATCGGTCAATGAACCCATATATCGCCCACCTCCAAAAACCAAAAAATAATAACCGAAAAAACAAAAGAACATAAACAATGATAAGTAGGTACAACAAATTCAACAGATTAATCGCGTATCAAAATTCCTTTGCAAGTCTTCAGGCCAGAAATAGTTATACGATTATTTTTTATGGCGCTCCCACAATTTTCTTTATGTTTTTCCTCTAGTCCTTTAAACGTTATGAGGCAGTCTGCCGTGTCAATGACCCCGGTTATTTTTTTTTTAAACACCAATCGTAAAAATTTTAATGGCTTCAGTAGATTCCCTAGAATCGGACAGAATTCCAAGTTTCACAATAACAAGGAGATGGCTTTTGGATGTTAAATTTCGTAAAGTTTTGATGAGGCGCTAATGTTAAAACTCTATTGGTGTTGTTGTGTGTGTTTTAAATAAAAATAAGTATGATAAATTTTAAATTGGGAACGAATAGGCCACTGGTCGTAATGCTATAGGGATGTATACGTGTTTATATATTTAAATATATAATTGTTTAATCTGTATCAATTTAATTCAACTTCTAGTATATAACTGCTGATACCGGTATGGCCGTATTCTCGGATCCTCCCGATCCACTAACGGTGCTTCTAGGTACTTCAAGCACCGGTCACCGATCTCGTCGAACCCGTCGCTTGCGACGAAGGGCTCGACGAGTAAATTAACTCCCAGACACAGCCCACTGAGTTTCTCGCCGGATCTTCTCAGTGGGTCGCGTTTCCGATCTGGTGATAGATTCTGCGAAGCACGGCTCTTGCTAGGGTTCGTGTTAGCATCGTCGTCAGGTTTGAGCCCCGTGAGCTCACCTACTAGCCACGGTTACGCTGAAATAGCCTCTCAAGGCTATCAGCTTAGGTAGGAAAAAAAAAAAAAAAAAGTATGGCGAAATCGATGCCTTTGTCAAAATCATTCTGCGAAAAACCAATCGTATCTTCTATAATAAAGGATAAATAGATTTCATTAAACAACATTTTTAAATCATAATAAATAATTTGTTACGTCATTTTTAAATCGCCACCTTGAAGTCAAATATTATTGAATAGTATTCCTGAATAACAATAATTAAAAACATGAACATATGAATCCTCCATTTTACTAGTAGGTAACTCCAATTCGATGAATAGGTAAGTGACAGAGCATCTTCCAACGTAATCATAAAACAGTAACCGCGTGGGTTGAATATTTCGTTGGCACCTTAAAATTCCAATTTACTATTCTAATATAGATTCATCACCGATAACAGTTCGATAATGGAACGATTAGCTTAATTCCTGCATCCTAAGACATGTTTCGAATTTCATTACATATTCATAAACATTATTTAATTAATTCATATCGATAGATAGGTGAGTGGTATCCCGTGTCATCCTATTAATCTTGACTTCCTATTGAAGGCATAATAATTTGATAATTGATGATAAACTATTTTCATAGGGTTGGCATACAAGTTGAATTATAATACAAATAAATTTAAAACCCAAGTTACTAAATACGAAATTGAAAATTGAATTTAACATAATTTATATGATCTTCTTGTCCATGTTAATGTGAAATGAATTTAATTTTAAGCATCGAGCGTCAAGCCGATAGGACTTTTACCGTGAAAACATTTACATCAACTTCCGATAAATTATCGCGTTTATTATTCAACGAAATGTCTAACAGAACAATAAAACTAAACACTGCCCTGTCCTATTTCCCGTTTATAATTTCGTCACTAGCCCCAAATTAATGCTCCGTTATAATCAAAACTTATGACTCGAACACCCCTTGTATATAAACATTCAATGTCATCCCCGGGACTTTATTGTCCGATTCTGTTTGAGCTATCATTAATTGGTTGAAATTTACGATTCGAATTGTGTCGCACGGGTCAGGTTTTAATGGTGATCAAACAATTGATCTGCTCGCTTGAATGAATGTCACTACAATCGTGTCTGGTTCTCGCCTTTTGTGCTATGCGAGTAGTATTATCTATGGGATTAACAAGGTCGGCGTGAAATTGGCCAGCTTTGTGTATTTTCATACTAAACTAAGCTAAAGATTTGATGTTTTTTGTTAGCATACTTAAATTTCTAAATTTTATCTGCTCCCTGTTGTCGTTCATATTATGTTTTGTTAGCTCTGAAAACGAATCGAAATTTTCGTTTCGAATCGTGCCTCTTTAGTAATAATTAATTGTATCTTAATTTTTTACTAAAACAGTTTTGACTTGTTCTTTCTTAATGTCACCGTTATTGACATGTTCGTCAGCATCAACAATAGTTCGCTATTCGTTGGTAAAAGTATAAATAAGTAATACGTTAAACTGGAAAGTGTGAATGTTATTTTTTTTTTTTTATTGCTTATATGGGTGGACGAGCTCACAACCCACCTGGTGTTAAGTGGTTACTGGAGCCCATGGAGTTGTAGACGTCTACAACCTATCTTATTATCAACGGAATCTTCTAGAATATTCAAGATCATTAAGCAATTCCATCCTTATTCTGCGAATAGAATATATTCGCTGTAAATTTTTTTGTTGCTTTAATAGGTGAACGCGCTTACGGCCCACCTGGTTTAAGTGGTTACCGGAATCTATAGATATTAACGTAAATTCCGTCACCCACCTTGAGACATAAGTTCTAGGGTCTCAGGTATAGTTACAACGGCTGCCCCACGGTACCCTTCAAACCGAAACGCATTACTGCTTCACCGCAGAAATAATCAGGGTGGTGGTACCTACCCGCGCGGACTCTCAAAATACGAACAAATGTTTATAGAAGTGAAGATAATTGAAAAATAAATAAGAATAAATGTTTTTCCAATAAAATTTATTATAAATGGGTTCACAAATTTAACCTTTCATGTCATTAATCAGATGTCCGGTGGTTTGTATAATAAAAGTCTCCCGTCCGTTGATTGATTGTTGATTGTACGCATTTTATGGCTGACATTTGCTTGTGGTTACTGAAGTGCTTCCAATTGTCTCGACGACTCGTCAAGTGCTGGTCGCGATTTCAAGGGCTGGAAGATTCTATTTTTAGGTATGACCTCTCAATACTTTGACGCATTGAATTTAATTGTGAATTATGTATATGGAAAATAATTAAGAATCAGAAAATCTGAAAGAAAAAACTTTTGACTTGATTTTGGCCATGGCTTGTGTGACCAATGCTTGAGATACCCAAAAGCACAATTAATGGATCGGGAGGATCCGTAATGACGTGTTTAGCGCGACGTCGACTGTTTACCATTTGTGTCCACAGGATTGGGTATAAAATCATGGTAACGACCCGTTATTTTTTTTTTTTAATTGCTTATCTGGGTGGACGATCTCGCGGCCCACCTGGTGTTAAGTGATTACTAGAGCCCATAGACATCTACAACGTAAATACGCCACCCACCTTGAGATATAAGTTCTAAGGTCTCAAGTATAGTTACAACGGCTGCCCCACCCTTCAAACCGAAACGCATTACTGCTTCACGGCAGAAATAGGCAGGGTGGTGGTACCTACCCGTGCGGCTTCACAAGAGGTCCTACCACCAGTAATAACATGGATATTCGCGAAAGTCTGAAACAGTTCAAAACAAGTCACCCGAAGTAAACCGATCGTGTTACGTAGCCTCTACCGCTTGTCGCACAGCCCAATGAATCTTGTAATCATTGATCGAATGTGCCGTTCCAGTGTAAAGCTATTCGAACCGTTCGATAATTTCTCCGGTATCAGCGTTTGCACCCAACAAGCGGACCGGAACAACCCGTGTTCGAATATCAACAAAAACTGCACGTGCGTTTCACGGTAACCAGTGACTTGTCGAGTCAATCGCGATCCATTAAGAATGTAGGTCGTTGTAGTACAAAAAATGTGTGGTGTATGATGCTGCAGTTGTGTTTTCATTTACTACTGGATTATGTCTCATAGTTGCCCGTCCATCTGCAGAGAGGATATGAGAATGAGCTTCTGTTTCTTGGTCAGTTAATACAGGCGTTGACGTTCTTCCACTGGTAATTGTTTGTCAATATCTTTATGCAGTAATAAGTGCGTCAAAGCAAGTGTGAAAGTAGCCCCGGTAATTATCAAATTAAAGAGCGGACGATTGGCGTGGTATGGACATGTGATGCGTAGAGAGAAGATGCATGTGACTAGGAGATGTATGGAAATGGTAGTGCAAGGTAGAGGGGGAAGAGGTCGACCGAAGAAGGCATGGATGGAGTGTGTGAATGACGATATGAGAGAGAGAGAGGAGTGAGTGTGGAGATGACGGCTGATAGAAGAGAATGGAAAAGAAAAATTCTTAAGGTAAGTCCGTCAAATATTCCTCCTAATTCATGTTTCGAAGGTTAGAACCGATTGTGGAGTCTCTGGTAGTTTCACCATCCTGATTCCTTTGTAATCATGTAATCATGAATTTCGGCTAAAGAGTGACACATCGAGGATACGACACGATTGAGACATCGACCTCATGTCTCAATATGCTATATATTCTATTCTAATATATTCAAGCTACGACGTCCAGACCCCGATATTTAACCACTTTACTTCGGGAGGACCGTGCACGTCCAACCATGTAAAGCAATCGAAACATAAATGCTATTAAAGCATTACATCATATTTATTTCCCACATATTACTGGTGGGAGGAAGTATTGTGAGTCCGCACGGGTAGGTACCACCGCCCTTCCTATTTCTGCCTTGAAACAGTAACGCGTTTCGGTTTGAAGGACGGGGCAGCCGTTGTACTGTTAAAATTGAAACCTTACAACTCGTGTCTCGAGGTGGGTGGCGGCTTTACGTTGTAGATGTCTATGGGCTCCGGTAACCACTTAACACCAGGTGGGCCATAAGCTCGGCACCTCAACTAAGCAATAAAAAATTCAATAAAATTGGTTGTACTGAAGATGTTTTGATAAACATTGAGTTAGTACACAAATAAATCGAAATGTTCTGAATCTGCGGTAGGCAGCGGCTTGGCTCTGCCCCTGGCATTGCTGAAGTCCATGGGCAACGGTAACCACTCACCATCAAGGGGGCCGTATGCTCGTCTGCCTACAAGGGTAACAAAAAAAAAAAACAATAAAGTTTGCTCCGACTTAAAGAGTACGTGTTGTTTGTTTGTTTGGTAGGCGCTCTTTGTAAAAGTAGTTAACAAATTATAAGTGACGTATTGCCCCATTTTATGTTATGTGTCGACCAGTAACTGCGGCGCTAATGTCGTGCGACCACATAATTTCAATAGCACACGTCGTCAAACATATTTGTAAATAGAGATGTAACATTTTAAAATAATAAGTAAGTAGTCGTCGTGGCCTAAAGGATAAGACGTCCGGTGCATTCGTGTATAGCGATGCAACGGTGTTCGAATCCCGCAGGCGGGTACCAATTTTTCTAATGAAATACGTACTTAACAATTGTTCACGATTGACTTCCACGGTGAAGGAATAACATCGTGTAATAAAAATCAAACCCGCAAAATTATAATTTGCGTAATTACTGGTGGTAGGACCTCTTGTGAGTCCGCACGGGTAGGTACCACCGCCCCGCCTATTTCTGCCGTGAAGCAGTAATGCGTTTCGGTTTGAAGGGTGGGGCAGCCGTTGTAACTATACTGAGATCTTAAAACTTATACCTCAAGGTGTGTGGGCGCATTTACGTTGTAGATGTCTATGGCTTCCAGTAACCACTTAACACCAGGTAGGCTGTGAGCTCGTCCACACATCTAGGCAATAAAAAATCTATACTAATATTATAAAGAGGAAAGATTTGTTTGTTTGTTTGTTTCGAATAGGCTCCGAAACTACTGGACCGATTTGAAAAATTCTTTTTCCATTAGAAGCCGACATTGTCCCTGATGAACATAGGCTACTTTTTTTTATTTTTTTTTTATTTTTTTTTTTTTTGTTTCATGTGTGTTTTAATGTTTCCGAAGCGAAGCGAGGGCGGGTCGCTAGTATTTATATATATATGTTGGCTCACGTCAGGGATGGCTGAGCGGTAGTTTCGTCATCACTCGTATTCGATTGAACTCAGTTTAGTCAATAAAACTTTTCAATAATAATTATTGAAACTCAACACACCCAACTTTCACAATGACAGGATAAACCGACAGTTTCGTTGCACATACCGACAGACCGACTGACTGACTGACTGACTGTCAGAGACTCACTGCTGAGACGGACGGAATCACTGTCTGACACGAATGCCACGACTCTGTCCACGTACCGCCATTTTATACTGTGGCGTTACGGAGTCTACCCTTCATTTTGTGATATTTATCAAAACAACATTTCATCATTTAAAATAATAATCAAAACCGCCGTCTTAATATTACTAAAAGTCGTTATCCACGACATATATAATAAATATTCCCGATTTTTTGAGCATCGATGAGTCGATGAGATCACGTTCCGCCTGATTTCAAACGATTAGGGGAAATAAGAATACTACCGGTCCTATTACATGAATCACTATTCAAAGTTGTGAATTTTAATGTAATCATGAAAGTTCCAAGTTATTTTACTCATCGTAACCTGCAACAAAAATATTGCTTTACGGCACAAATAAACAAGATCCTGAAAAAAAAAAAAAAAAAAAAAAAAAAAAAAAAAAAAAAAAAAAAAAAAAAAAAAAAAAAAAAAACTACCTATAGACTTACCAAAAATAAGGCAAGTTATGAACGAAGTCAGCTGTATTAACAGAATGATATTTCTTCAAAGTAGAAATTATGCAGAATAAATACTAGGGAATTCGGTTGAGAATGATATCAGCTCTAGGATTTAAACCACACTAAAGTCTTATCAATGACACACTCTTTATGTAGGCTATATTCATAAGAAAATATGCATAATTAGAATCAGCAAGAAATATTAGAGCTGTGATCTACTAAGTAAATATGGACATGTAAATGTACTATTCAAATGTGATAAAATCGTGTCACTACACCGCCCAATGTAAATTAAAGAAATTTACAAAATTTATTTTTCGAAAATGAACATAGTAAGAACTCTAAGAAGGTTCCTTTTTGCATGCCACGGCCGCTGCTTTAGCTTCCAGAACTTTGCTCATTCAAAGGTTTAACGTTTGACAATTTTGCACCAGAACAAATCAAAAACTCCAAAGTCAATTACGTTAACAAAAAATCTAGAGCAAGCACGCTTTTGAGTCGATACTCCTAAGAACCTTTTGGTATATAGGGAATTTATATACCCGGATTTCCAACTTAAATTATGGAACCCAATTTCCGAATTAGAAATCAAAACAAAATTGTTTTGGTAATAGTGAGCCAATACTGGCCTCAATGAGCCTGTTAACTTCATTAACGGCCAATTTGACTGGAACGTATGTGTGTATACATAACACGCGTGCGTTTGTTTTGATTTGGTACACGTATTCGGGAATACTTCCCTTTAATTGACCCACAAAATCTTACGGAACAATACCTGCTTTGTAACGTATCGTGACTCTGAAGTCATTTATGTGTTAGTATGTTTTGTTTATTTTGATACGTTCTATCGCTGAGAAGATTGGCGTCAGCACGCTGCAACATTCTTACGCGGTAACAATAATGGCTTTCGATCTAAAGAATACAATGTCCTCTATAGAATAAGGCGCTGAAAACATGACAGAAGATTGTCCATATTTATGGCATCTGATAATACCGCTTAACATCAGTTTGGCGATAACTTTCACAGTTTATTCACGATAATAATATTATTTATATGTTATGAGAATATTCTAGATAAATAAAAACTATTTAGATACCGTTGCAATAAGCGTTCTTTTTCTGAGCACAACAGAGAATGTTCTAGAATATTCAAGATCATTAAGCAATCTTATCCTTACACTGTGAATAGAAACTATTCCCTGGTATTTTTTACTTGATGCTTAATAGGTGAACGCGCTTACGGCCTACCTGGTTTGAAGTGGTTACCGGAATCTATAGATATTAACGTAAATTCCGTCTCCCACCTTGAGACGTGAGTTCTAAGTTTCAGTTTTTACAATACAACGGCTACCCCATCCTCCAAACCCTATTACTGCTTCACGGCTGTAATTGATAGGGTGGTGATACCTACCCGTGTAAGCTCACTAGACGCCCTACCACCAGTAAATGTCGGTATTAAGACTTAAACGTCACAATATGGATAACGGATATGATATTTCATTCAAATACATACAAATTTATTCATAAATGACAGAATTTTGTGAAATCATCACGGATCTTCTTCTTACTAGAACGAGCAAACAACCGCGCGAGTTTTTCACATTTCTAACTTTATCACATAATTAAAAGTCATTGTATTGAGCCAAGCTTCATATCCCGTATTGTATCCCTATACGAATACGTACTCAACAAATGTTCACGATCGACTTCCACGGTGAAGGAATAACATCGTGTAATGAAAATCAAAGCCACAAAATTATAATGCGTAATTACTGGTAGTAGGACCTCTAGGGAGTCCGCGCGGGTGGGTACTCGTATAACATTATTATTACCTAGATATTTTTAATTAAATAGACCCTTGCGAAACTTGCGAAAACTCACTATAAGCTCGCTCGGTCACAAATAAAACGTAGAGCCATTAAAATCTATGTTAACGTCGGCAACTGAGCCAGGGAATTGTGTAATGTTATCTCCAGCATTTAATTCTATAATTGCATTCGTGTTTCCTTCTCTGAGAACCAGTCGCGCGACGTTGATATATGATGCGGTCAACGGTTGCGATGCTAGAATGACTATTGTCTACAATATTTGCCAAATATAATTTTCGTTGAGTAGTAAAAAAATTTTTCCTCACTTTTTTATACAAATTTAATGTCCTTCACGTCGATTTTTTTTTCAAACTAGGATATTATTAACCTCTGTTCACGACCAACTAGCACGATGAATGTTTAATATCGGGTAATTAATGGAAATTACACACGGAAAAAGTTATGATATTCACTGTTATGTTTACACGGATCAATACCAGCTTTCTGCCTTTTTTTCCTACATGCCTTGAGAGGCTATATCAGCTTCTCCTTGACGTGTAGGTGAGCTCACGGGGCTCAAACCAGGTGTGTTGCTAACACTGGCCCTAGCAAGAGCAGTGCTTCGCAGAATCTACCACCGGATCGGAAACGCGACCCACTGAGAAGATCCGGCGAGAAACTCAGCGGGCTGTGTCTATGGGTTAATTCGACGAGGGCTGCCGCCAAGCAATCACGCGTGTCATTTTATTTTTTTACTTCGACCTCGAACGATACTCACCAAGAACCTAAAATATACCCAATTCTTAACAAAAAAGGGCTCATATATTGTAAAGTAGGTAATATATTTCCGTCTTGTCGTATTCGTTCGTTTGTCGGTCGCAGCAGGAAGCCTCCACTTCATATTGTCGGCTCATCTATAGAATTTTTTGCAACACCTTTCTGCACATTGATCGTATCTGTGTGACGTGATCTTTCTTACTAACCTGTAGTTACACTGACGTGTCGTATACGCCTCATTTTAATATTGGATATCTCTATACCGCTTTCCTCGAACCGCGGACCATCTTGTTCATAAAAAAAAAAAAAAAAAAAACCGCTATTTTTTTTTACTTATTTTTGTATGAAATTTGATGATTAAGGAAAATTTTATTTGGATTAGAAGACGTATGTAGGATTTTTAGTGTTTTACCTTGACACATTTAAATGGGCGACCCGGGTCGACTTGGTATTACAGATGAATATTTAATTTTATTATGGTTGAAAATTTGATTTTTTTTATTGCCTTTGTAGGCACACGAGCATACGGCCCACCTGATGGTGAGTGGTTACCGTCGTCCATAGACTTCAGCAATGCCAGGGGCAGAGCCAAGCCGCTGCCTACCGCTTAATACTCTCCACAAGCCTCGTTTGAAGAAGGACATGTCATAGCGCTCGGGAAACACCGTGGAGGGGAGCTCATTCCATAGCCGGATAGTACGTGGCAAAAAAGATCTCTGGAAACGCACTGTGGATACCCGCAGTGACTCCAGGTAGTATGGATGAACTCTACACCGGTGGCGGGCGGTGCGATGGTAAAAACGAGACGTTGGTATCATCTCGAACAATTCCTCAGAGCACTCCCCATGGAACATGCGGTACAAAATACAGAGGGAACCGAAGTCCCTCTGCAGATCCAGAGATCCAAAGAATTTCCAAAGATCCTTCCTCAATCACAGCCCAAAGGGGCATTGATTTTAAATTTTTCAAATATCGATCAGCCAGCTATATACATATAGAAAAACGGTATTCTGAACTGTTCATTTTCGTAATTATATACCTATTTTTATTTTACAAAATAGAAAAGCAGCAATAGTGATTATCATATATGACGGAGTAGGGACCGCCGTAGTGTTTTTAAAAAGTGTGACGTCAGCCTTGCGACGTCACGGTCATTAATTTGTTGACGAATAACTCATGTTTGGGTTTCCGAAACAAAACTTCACGAGAACTTCGTATATTGCACGAGAAGCATAACAACGTTACAGAGATATCCGTACAGTACAACGGCTCGGACACGAATCAATCAGTGCTTTTTTTTTTTTTTTTTTTTTTTTCCTACCTAAGCTGAGAGCCTTGAGAGGCTATGTCAGCGTAACCCTAACTTTAGTAGGTGAGCTCACGGGGCTCAAACCTGACGATGTTGCTAACACGAACCCTAGCAAGAGTCGTGCTTCGCAGAATCTACCACCGGATCGGAAACGCGACCCACTGAGAAGATCCGGCGAGAAACTCAGTGGGCTGTGTCTGAGAGTTAATTTACTCGTCGAGCCCTTCGTCGCAAGCGACGGGTTCGACGAGAACGGTGACCGGGAATCAGTGCTAGACAGCACGGCCGTATTTATGGGGCTTCGCACCCGTGAGCGTGTTGACACGTTTTAAACACGTGAGCGTGTTTACACGTTTTTCAAACACGTGAGCGGGTTTACACGTTTTTCAAACACGTTTTAAAGTATTGAAATTACAATAAAAGGAACTGTTTAACATCAATTTCTTATCACAGAGTAATTAGTTGATGATCAGTAGGTAAATAGTCATATTTCCGCCGACATATACAACACTTAAAAATGAGTAATATATTAATTAAAGCATTTCACATTTAGTTGATTGATTGATTGATTGAAAATTCTTTATTGCACAAAAACATTGTAAAATGGCCAACTTATCGCCATGCAGGCATTCTCTTCCAGATAACCCTCATTGATTAAATGAAAGATTCAAGAAGTACGTAGCTGTGATAAAGTTAAGACATGGCGATAATTTAAAGAATTATAGTAGACATGAGAGAAAATTAAACACTAGGTTATAATTACATTACCAAAATAAATACATAGATATACATACATAATATAAGATATTAAGATAATAAGATATACATACATACATACATATAAAATACATATCAAATATACACTTTTTAAACATATTATTATCCGCAACACGCTTCGTCAGATTATATAGAAACAGAGTTATCAGCAACATACTTGGTCAAAAAGTACAATACTTACTTTCAGCTACAAGCATCGTCATAAGGCATCGTCACGTCGTCATCGTCAAATAAAATAAATAATACTAGAGGTCCCGCAGTAATCGAAATTCGACTGTAATTAATTGGAATTGTAAGTTTGTACACTATTATGATTCTATTTTATGCTTCTATAATCACAAATTTCGCCAAGACTACACTATAAAAAATATTAATAAAGACAAATAATATTTAATCTATTCTCAATTTGACCACAGACAAGTCAAGAACAATAGTTTGACAATAAATAAATAGTATGCATGCGTGCGTGCGTCAAATACACGGTAGTGTGTGTAATGTTTTCTTTATTGATTTACTGTATCTTTTATGCATTATTTAAAAAAAATATTAGCATTGTGCACTTCTTCTCTATATTCTCTATAAGTGTGGAAAATTTCATACTCCTCCGTTCGCGCAATTTTCGTAAAAAGGGATGCAAAGTTTTTGCTTCACGTATCAATATATAGATAAACCACAACATGCTACAGAACAATCGAGCGATCTGTGTTTAAGTCGTTTCTATCAGTGTTAAAAAAAAAACAATAAATTCTCTTCTTGTTATAAGATTTATCTCTATGTAATTGTTGCTATTTGCTGCGGGCACGTCTCAATGGCAAATCGTCCGCGGGTAATGTCTGCCACAATATTTTCATAAGACGCGCCAAGAACGGCGAAATGTGCTTTTTTTTTAAATCACAATAGCTGCATGTAGTACTTTTATTATTCTTTTTCTCGTTCTACGCTGTAGCGCGCTCTGGGAAACCCGTTCGAATATCTGGTCGTGATTATAACGTTGCCCTGTTTGCTTTGTATATTAATTTATTATGAGAATAATAATCACGTTCGGAACTGGTTCAAGTATTTTCTTTAATAAAATCATAGATGCAACAGGATGCAATTATTTAGTATGAAAGTATAGATTTTTTTATTGCCCGTGTAGGCAGACGAGCATACATGATGATGAGTCCCGTCGCCCATAGACTTCAGCAATGCCAGGGGCAGAGCCAAGCCGCTTCCTACCGACTAAATTAATTATCAGTCATTAAAAGTTACTTACGCATCCGAATCTCAGTGCATTGAGGACTCTCTCATCAGAATGTCTCATCGTTTTGATGAATTTGATCAATTAATCAATTACACGCGCAATTAAAAAAGGGGCTTAAAATGAATTAATTAAACGCACAACAAATAATCTTGATCAATTATAATATTTACCTGATATAATTTACTATGGTCTAGTGGTGGGCTCGGCTAATCTTGATACTATTCGTGTTATGTTACCACCGACAGGGGTGACAAACACGACATTCGAATATTTATTAAAAATATGAAAACTAATTTGAATAAATATGCGTTACGCAACTTCATTTATTTAAATGATATTCAAATATTATACATATTTGTGCTTGACATTGTGCATAGACGGAATATATGAGTCGACTATTATCAAAGCCAGCAATGTGACTTTTGGACAATTATTGATAAATCAGAAAAACGAATTATTGACTTTGTATTCCATTGGCAGTCACAAAACTCTTCTGAACGACATCTTAGATAAATAACAGGTTAAGTATTAACCTTTATTTAATGCAGGTTTTGAACCGTATTCATTGAAGGAGACGATTATATTCAAATCAATCTGTATTGACATACATATCAATAACATTTTTTTGTCCAAATGCACAGATTGCCACCTTTGATAATAGACGACTCATATAAAGTAATTTATGTAGGTTGTGTGAAGCGAAAACTCATTTCTATTTGTAACATTCACACTCGTAACTCGGCGGCAATATGCACGCCTTACAAGACCAGTTTAATGATCTAAGACTTTAACACAAATTACCTTATATCATCGTTCTTATTCGAAAACGCGTACAAAGTTTATAACTGTACATGCGTTATCGTTAATGCAAAGCTCTTTGGATTTTATTGTATAGAAATATTCGAGATAGTTAAATGTTTAAAGGTTTTACTATTAAGAAAGGCATAACTTACTAGGTCATACTAGATTCACCAAACGAGTAGGTAAGCTCACGGGGTTCTAACCTAAATACGTTGCTAACACTAGCCCTAGCAAGAGCAGTGCTTCGCAGAAACTACCACCGGATCGCAAACGCGACTCACTGAGAAGATCCTGCGGTTAATTTCCTCGCCGAGCCCTTCGTCGCAAGTGACGGGTTCGACGAGAACGGTGACCGGTGCTTGAGGTAACCAAAAGCACCGATAGTGGATCGGAAGGATCCGAAATGACGTGTTTATGGCGACGTCGATTGTTTAACATTCGGTCCGCAGGATGGGGTATGTAGTTACCGGCGGCCACGACAAAAGGGTTTTCGTGACGCGCCAATTTCTCGAAATGAGAAAGCAAGCAAGCAAGTCTTGTTTTAATCCAAAATAGCAACTATAACATAGTCTTCGACTTTATGTCATTAGGTGTGCAGTAGCATTTATGTGGAGAGAGAGTTCTTCTAACCATCTAAGCTAATAAAGGAAATGTTTCTCAAGGCATCCATAATCCTTATCTTATGGTTGAGATTTATCGCGACCTCGCCTCCAGTGAATCAATTTAACATGGCGTCCATGGCGTTACAAAGATCTATGCTCCGATGAAATTATTGATAGTCCGATATCTTGCAATTTGCGGTACTTACCGTCGACAGATAAGCTTTTTATAATGTAATATATTTTTGTTTAAGACTTAGATGAACCGGGGTCATAAATTTGTTAGTATTATTGGACAATGCAGCAAGCAATCTTACTTGTCCTGGATTGATACTTATTTGATCTTTATTTCTAAGTAATTTTTTCAATAAAATAACATATACCTCGTTTACGTCACTGGTTTAGTGCTATCTGCCCTTGCATGCTGTCCCTCGGATTATTTTTCTTCTTTCTTATACCTATATGATGATAGCCTTGAGAGGCTTTGTCAGCGTAACCTAACAATTAGGTGAGCTCACGGGGCTCAAACCTGACGACGTTGCTAACAGTAACTCTAGCAAGAGCAGTACTTATTATGGCCATAAAGAAAAACAAAAAAAAGAGCAGTACTTCGCAGAATCTACCACCGGATCGGAATCGCGACCGACTGAGAAGATCCGGCGAGAAACTCAGTGGGCTGTGTCTGTGGGTTAATTCGCTCGTCGAGCTCTTCATCGCAAGCGACGGGTTCAACGAAAACGATGACCGGGCCTCGGAGTCTGGGTTCGATTCACGAAGGGATACTTCTTTAATAAAGATATCGAGCTTATTTAGAGAAGATCATCCCATATTGAGAATGTTGCATAAAACATGAGCTAGATCATGTGGTGAGTTCACCGGGTATCATATCTACCGATCCCGGGAACAACATAACACTAAACAGGCTGTGAGAACGCCCATTCACTTAGTACAAGTAATCTGATGAATATGTAAATAGTAATAAAGTAATAATTGAAATCTGCTGGTGATATAAAATATATGTAAATATAAACTTCTTTTTAGTTAAATCTTCGTAAAGTTTAAAGGAATTCTGTTTTTTGTTGTTGTAGTCCTAAGGTACTCCGCTGGTTAATAAAAAAATCGTCTCCTCATCCTCAAAAATTGTCTCCACTTCACCATGTCTTGCGCTTGCTCCTTAACATCGCTCCAGGTCCTGCTGACAGTCCTCCTGCGACCAGGTCTTTTCCTGCCACGTGGTTGCCACTCAGACACGATCGATGCTACATAGAGTGTGTCCTATGAAATGAAATGCGTTTATTTCAGACAACTTAAGCCTATAAAATTTCACATACAATTACATAACATCTAAATCAAAATACAATAAAATTAAAATTACAATTTATTAGAATGACTAAAAACAAAAACAAACAAAAACGAAACCAAATCAAAATTATTAAAATTAAAATTGTCAACTACTAATATAAAATTAAAATTAATAAAAGAACTAATTCAATAAACTAGAGGTCCCGCAGTAGTCGAAATTCGACTATAATTAATTGGAATTGTAAGTTTGTACACTATTATGATTGTATTTTATACTTCTATAATCACAAATTTCGCTAAGACTACACAATAAATAATATGAACAAAGACAAACAATATTTTATCTATTATCAATTTGACAACAGACGTCAAGAACAAAACTTTGACAATAAATAGTATGCACATGCATGCGTGTGTGCGTCAAATACATGGTATGTAGTGTGTGTAATGTTTTCTTTAAAGATTTAATGTATCTTTTATGCACTATTTTAAAAAAATATTAGCATTGTGCACTTCTTCTCTATATTCTCTATAAGTGTGGAAAATTTCATACTCCTACGTCCGTGCAATTTTCGTAAAAAGGGATACAAAGTTTTTGCTTCACGTATTAATTCAATAAATAATGAAATAATTTTAACTGTGTAACAGCCACCATACCAGTCACCATACCTATGAATGAATATATTAAAAAACAATGAACTTTTGTATTAAAGTAAAATTATTTTGAAAACCGTACATTTTAATTGAGCAGGAGAAATTCAGGTCACGGTATTGTTTATGAGAAATACAGGAACTTAATGTATAGGTACGGGTACACGTCTCGATACAATGCCCATTATGTTGTTATCAAGTTAAACATCAGTAAATCATTGCTTCTCCTCCGATTCTTAAGGGTTAGTACTTACCATTGTTTACAATACAATTCGACCGTAAATCTCGAGGCGGGTGGTGGGATACGTGGTGATGCCCATGGACTCTGGTAACAAATCCAAGCTTGTGAACTCGTCCAGCCGGAAAGTGCAATGAAAAAAATGCATGCTAAAAGATTACAAAATTTACTAAAACTGTCACCAGATGAGCATTAGTAACGGATGGTAAAAACTATTTATTGATATATCCTTTGTTTGATTTTGTCATCTTATGGAAATTATGGTGCCTACGCAGGCGCACTTGAAATTGACCAGTAAAATTGATTGATTTGTGGCATAATTATATACTTAAATTTTTGTGCTTTCATAAGAAAATTTCTTCGTAATGTCCTCTTCTTCTTCTTACCCGTTCCTCTTGTAATGATGACATCAACTCTCCTTTCACATTAAAATTAAAGATTTCCAATTATCCAACTATTTCAAAATAACTACCTTTCTTTGCTTTTTTTCTGTATTTTCAAAATAATGTTTCGACGATCGAAAATATCATTTTAACATTAAGTACACAAACATCGGCTTCGCGGTCTCGTGGAGAAACCGCCTCCTTAACGTTTTATATTCGTAACTCGTCGAGAACTGACACAGCTAATGGACAATATGGAGTCGAACGATGTCGTGCATGAACGTCCACATTGATTATGCCAATCTGATTGTTTGGATTATAATTCGCCCGACGATCGTTACGGTTCGAGAGCGCACAGGGATTACGCGAACTAAGGAACATTCATTAGCTTAAGAGATATTTTTCTAATTTTTTTTATTGCTTAGATGGGTGGACGAGCCCACAGCACCTCGGGTTAAGTGGTTACTGGAGCCTATAGACATCTACAACGTATATGCGCCACCCACCTTGAGATATATAAGTTCTAAGGTCTCAGTATAGTTAATTAATAATTTTTTTTGTAAATTAATTATCTTTATGACTTGAGGTCACTGAGTTTCTCGCCGGATCTTCTCGGTGGGTCGCGATTCCGATCCGGTGGTAGATTCTGCGAAGCGCTGCTCTTGCTAGGGTTAGTGTTAGCAAATTCTCTCAGGTTGAGCCTGTGAGCTCACCGACCCGTCCGAACGTGGCTGGAATAGCCTCTTAGGCTAGTAGCAAATAGGAAAAAAATAATAAGGAAAAAACCGTCAAACATTCGATATTGTTACTTAACATTTTATTTATGTTAATTTTAATTAAATACGCCCTCCACTCAATTCGTTTCATTTTTGTTCACTTTTTTTCCTCTTCAAATCACAGCGTCAAAATAACGTTTCTTAAAAATATGAATAATATAAAAATGAACAGTAATATCTGAGTAATATTTGATACTTGTAGGGGTAATTAAGCGAGGATAGGTGCTTTTTCAACTTTGATAATGTTTTTTTTTTTATAAATTATCCTACAATGTACAGTGTACACTGGTGCATGGCTGAAATCTAAGCCTGAGTTCCTCTTTGAGAAATCACATCTGTGATTTTTATACCCTTTCAATCATTGGGAATGGTAGAAATAGACAAATCAACGGTACCAATCTAAACCCTATATCATAATTCACATGTAGTTCACGTAGAAGCCGTGAACATGAGAGTTCTAAGCCTTCGGGAATATCGTTAGTGGCAAAAGTTGCTTGTCTATAAATTCGGGTATTATCAAGGCGATCTCATCTTTGTTCTCTTTTAAATTTAGCGTAGCACTTGTTTTCAAATATAGATTTTTATGATAAAGTTATTTTTAAATCCTCCAACTTGAGGTATCTCCGAAAAGATGTAACTAAAGTGTATTTATGAAAAATATATCCTTTTCTTTTTGTCGTCATCCCACACTGCGGCTTCGGCAAAACATGTCGTCTTTATCCATTCAGGCCTATTATACGTCATCACTGCACTCACAGCCTTCTCTTATATTATATCCTCTTTCACACAGCTTATAAAAGTTTTGTTTTAAGACGTCCCCTCTACTCATTAATTGTTAATATATTCAATTAATTTATAATGCCAAGATAAGTATGTGTTACACATTTTAAAAAAAGCTATGAAAAGGCATCCGAGTTGGTCAAAGAAATTAAAATTTTCTTTTTTTAAATTCCGTTACCTAAATTATTCCCACCGATCCGAACGTTAATATATTCATCGATAATTTCATAACGAAATCGTTATCGAACCATGAAAGCGGAAAAGGGAAAGCCGATAACCGACTATCGATCCACATAAAGTATCGACAATTTTCGATATTAGCATTTTCACAACTCTATCATTTCACTTTAGCGGTGTAGATTAAAATGGAGATGTGTCATTAGGCGTTAATAAAGAATGCGTGGCACATTTAAAAGTTGTCATTTAGTGAAAGTTTCTAAATAGATAACGAAATGTGTTTGTATTTAATTTATACAATTTCGAATCAAAATTATTTATTTATCCATTGGAATGTCTAAAAAATGCCTTCAACCTATTTTTTATTCATAGGGCAGTGACCTTAACTGATCATTTCAGTCACTGTATTCCCAGTTTGAAATGGACATTACACGGAATTATTTTGGTTTCAACTCCTAAATAACTTATAAAATATTAATAATACATACCTAACTGTAATTGAACTAAAATAGTGGGGCCCCGTAAACCTGTTCAACACTACCATCCTGCGCCACCCGTCTAATCATGCGCTTCGGTTTGCCGTTAGCTGTTATTTTACTGTAAACAAAGCTTTAACCATAAGATATAGAATTACCAACCGTACACGATGTGCTCTGCTAACTGCCTAAAAACCAGTGGCCGTTGAGGTTAATAATCGCACCAAATATCAAAGTTTTGCACAATAGGGCAGCTACACCATTCGAAGACCGCGACAAATTCATTGAACCGGAGAGTAGTAGTATTAGTAGTCGTCGTGGCCCAACGGATAAGACGTCCGGTGCATTCGTGTTGAAGCGATGCACCGGTGTTCGAATCCCGCAGGCGGGTACCAATTTTTCTAATGAAATACGTACTCAACAAATGTTCACGATTGACTTCCACGGTGAAGGAATAACATCGTGTAATAAAAATGAAACCCGCAAAATTATAATTTGCGTAATTACTGGTGGTAGGACCTCTTGTGAGTCCGCGCGGGTGGGTACCACCACCCTACCTATTTCTGCCGTGAAGCAGTAATGCGTTTCGGTTTGAAGGGCGGGGCGGGGCAGCCGTTGTAACTATACTGATACCTTAGAACTTATACCTCAAGGTGGGTGGTGCATTTACGTTGTAGATTTCTATGGGCTCCAGTAACCACTCAACACCAGGTGGACTGTGAGCTCGTCCACCCATCTAAGCAATAAAAATAAAAAATATAATAAAAAAAACCGAATGCTAATCGAATTAAATAATCTCGATTGCACGTCACTAAAGCCTGTAATTAGTAATGAAAATGGCGGATATTAAGACCGTTAAGTTAATTGTAGGGAATGTACTAAGTTACATTGATTATTAGATGAATTATCGAGTTAGAAGTTTACTCAAGTTATTCCTCAATGCAGACTTTATCATAGTATGTACGTAATTGAGCCAGTATCAAAATATTTTTTTAAATATATGTATCTATTTGTTGGTTAGTTTAATTGACATATTTGTGTATGCCCACAAGCGTGAGCGATTATCTTTACACATGATGCTCTATGGGCTTGCAATTTCAAATAGAAAGGACAAGGAATAAAGAACCTACAAGAAATTTCGGGCAATCGTGATTTTAATAATTATGTTTCAATCTGATGTTTGCTTTGTTATTTTATGAACATACAAACATTCTAAATTAATCGATTATTTACTTGAAAATTCAAAGCATATAATCGATTAAAATCACAAACGTTCATCCTGCTAACTGTATTATATTTTTTTTGTTTCCATTTAATATACTTAAAAAAAAACAACTCAAAGAACGTGACTTTCCTATATCAAAATTCGAAGTCGAGAAATTTCCAGATGTTTGATTAACAAATTTATCGTAAGTAGCATGTTTACAAAATGGAGTTGAAAAAAAAAAAATTGTGCATTTTGCGGACGGTAAATTTTGTTCTCGCTAAACATCTCTTAGACAATTAGATATATATATTAAGAAGGCGTGTACATACATTAAAAATAATGTTTGGAACGTACTTACTGATGTATAATTTACGCCAATTACGTATTAGTACTTACTCGTTATAGTCACGCTAACCTAAATAAACGTATGCTTTCACTTCGTATGTTTTAAAATGTGATCAATAAAAATCACGATATTATAATTAGAGGCCGGATATCTGTATTTTATCGTATTCATTAGGTAATTACATGCGCATAGTGTATATTCAAAATTATTAGGGTCTATGTAGTTTTTTTTATTCGTGGGTCGATTTAATTGTGGAAGCAGACGTGCATAGTTAATAAAATCCCGCGGTATGAGCCGCATTTTTTAAATTGGGAAACAATATTACTATGGATTTTTAAGAGTTAATAATGTTAGGCCGGTATGGGTAACGCCATCTATCGGCAAATAGCAAAACAGGTATCGAAACAAATGGAACATCTCTTGAATGTTCTGGAACATTGTAGATATAGTCGAAATATCTATGAAAACGTGGCACAGTGGACATGAAGACGATTTCTAATCGCAACGACATACATATCACCTCAAATAAGCGAAGAAGTACATTGTTTTAATTAAGTCTACCTTAATTGCCGTAAAAAATAAATTTAGTTTTTTAATTGATATTTCGGTTAGGTGTTTTTATTTATCCTAAGCCCCAGCTTGTAGCAATAGAAACCCTTAGAATAATTACACATAGAAACCCCAGCTCAACAAACGGAGTCAATTATGTAGCTAACTCCGTTTCTGCTTAAAAAACCACTAGATACACTTGAGTCGACTATTATCAAAGCCGGCAATCTGACTTTTGGACAATTATTGGTAAATCAGAAAACGAATTATTGACTTTGTATTCCATTGGCAGTCACAAAACTCTTCGGAACGACATCTTAGATAAATAACAGGTTAACTATTAACCTTTATTTAATGCAGGTTTTGAACCGTATTCTTTGAAGGAGACGATTATATTCAAATCAATCTGTATTGACATATCAATAACATTTTTTTGTCCAAATGCACAGATTGCCACCTTTGATAATAGACGGAAAAGTCTTTTCCGTCTATTTATACATACTATGCGTCAACACAGCTAACCGTTGGTTCAAAATTTTGATAAATTTACTGACATTGGGAATATTTGTCTCAAGATTATTACACTGGGATTCTTATCTATGTATCATAGTCTGCTACTCTTAACACAACAGGCGTGGTCATGTGGAATCCCTGTTTATTGACAGCTGCTCTCCATAATTCTTATGTACATTATCATTTTCTGAATCTGAAATAATTATGTCACTATATAATATAGACAAGCGCGAATTACTAATCGCGCTTCCATAAAATTTAATATAGAACAATATTAAGATAGTTGTTCAGTTTATTTAGCAAAAAAGTTTTTACTTGTAAAATTACTGGTGGTAGGACCTCTTGTGAGCCTGCACGGGTAGGTACCACCATCCTGCCTATTTCTGCCGTGAAGCAGTAATGCGTTTCGGTTTGAAGGGTGGGGCAGCCGTTGTAACTATACTTGAGACTTTAGAACTTATATCTCTCCAGTAACCACTTAATACCAGGTGGGCTGTGATCTCGTCCACCCATCTAAGCAAAAAAAAACTTCAAAGCATTGCCCCTTCTGATTTTTGTATTCTTAGTCGTATCGATAACCGCCCCACGGCCTCAGTCCCGCCCATCGCCTCGTCTACATAATCACTAAATTACCGTATCGCTTTTTCTTAAGCGAAACTTGTAAAAATAAATACTTAACTGGTTCACGAACGAAACGAGGAGTTAAAAACAATTTTTTGAGCGCCGACGTCCGCGCAGGGTTGCGCAGCGTATAATAAAATACACGTATTGACAAAAGTCGCTTAAAGTTGAAAGCCTAATCAAAAATTAACTTAAGCTGTTCTTTGATGTTAACACACTCGTCTAACTTAAAAACTGAAAATAGAATTTGAATGGTGCGATGCGCTAAGAATAATATAGATGTCTATAGTTATTGTAACGTACGAGCGCGCGTGGCCTTTACTTGTAGTTGTAATCGTAAATAGACGTTTTCGTTAGTGTGTGTACATAAATAAATACATCAACATTTAAACACATATATTATTTATTTTTTATAATGCTATATTCTAAACCATTCAGGGTGCCACCCAAACGCATACAAAACAAATCGTTCAAATCGGTCCAGCCGTTTAGAAGAAGTTCAGTGACAAACACACACATAGAAGATATATATATATAAAGATAAAACACTATATATATCATCATCATCACCATCAGCCTATAGCAGCCCACTGCTGGACGTAGGCCCCTCCAATTGCACGCCATTGAGCACGATCCTCAGCTTCTATCATCCAGCTCCTACCAGTCACCCTGCACAGATCATCACTCCACCGAGCCTAAGGGCGACCTGCACTGCGTTTCCCAATTTGCAGTCTCCACTAAAGAACGCTTTTACTCCAACGGTTATCAGTTGTCCGGCTAATATGGTCAGCCCATTTCCACTTCAGCTTACTAATACGCTGATCTATGTCGATAACTTTGGTTCTCTGTCGAGTCACCTCGTTCCGGTTTCAATCTTTCAGAGAAACTCCAAGCATAGTCCTCTCCATAGCTCGCTGAACGACTTTAAACTCAATAAAACTTAAATGTAAACGTTTTAAAACAAAACAAAAAAAAAATTGGAGTTGAGAAGCGGCCGCCCCGAACAAAGAAGAGATGAAGGAAGAAGAAAGGATCAAAAGAGAAGAAGAGATGAAAGAAGAGTTAGTCCCACCCATAATAAACTCAAGCCTGCCACTCACCAACCTGCAGTACATCACCCCTGCCTCTATATAGGCAGGGTGTCACAAGCCCGCGTAGAGGGGTTTCCCTGAGGCCCGTCCCGCGCCCCCGTGAGAGGACTCGACGACCCGATAGGGCTTTACTATAAATAAACCACGGAATAGATAAATAAGGTTGGAATGGTAATGTAGGCGGGGCAAGCGTGCCACAGTTATGATTGTACAAACATAACTCAACCGATTCTTTCATTCACCGCGTTTAGTGCGCTTCGGACTACTTTGGCGAACAGATCTCCGCTTTATAGTGCCGTGTTGTGCAATTATAACTTGTAAAACAAAAAATTAGACCTCAAGTATAGAGCGAGGAGGTATATCTTTCGATCGGTAAGTCGAAATTACCATTTAATGACAATATTATTTGTCTAAAACATAAAAATATACTGAGCATTATGAAATTCCAAACATTAACAATATTATTGCAGCAAGTTATCAATAGCATACATTGCGCGATGTGTACTCGCCCAATGAACGCAATGACCAAGTCAGCTTCCAATGTACTACATGCATTGCGTTCTCTACACTTCAATCTTTGAAATTTCGGCCTTTGCTCTGATTGGCCGTGGTGCAGTTTGTCGATAGTGAGGTGACCATGTGGTGAAATAAAATTATCGACAGAATTCTCGACTATATTTACATTTGACATGGATAATTTTTGCATTATTTTATATTTAATTAATGATACCTAGTATATTCTTAGTGAGACGTATTTTGAGTAAAATAAATATGTATTATTATTATTGAATTATTATCATTGAATTAAAGTGAAGGTATAATATAAAGGGACATGTAGACCTCTCATTTACGGGTATTTACTATATTGTCCAAGACGTATTAAAAAATCAGGTAGAGGAAACTGGAGACAAAGACGAGTACTATTTGCTCTAAACATTTTACTGAAAATGATTTTACCATAAAAAAAAATCAGAATACACTTAGTTTTGAAAAATTCATTCGCAATTAATAGCAAGCGCCAACTGCTTAACAAATACGTTTTATTCCAGCGACAGTGACTATTTGTAATTAATAAAAGTAAAATAGTTTTTTTTTTCAATATTTATTTCATGTTTCATTTTCTCCATTCATTCATCAGATAATTTATCGATAAAGAATATCGATTTTATCAAGCACTAGCGTGTATGAACATTTTTATTGCCTTTTTGCGTGTGTGAGTGTGTATGCCTACGGGTGTTTTGTGCTAGTTTGCGAACGAATATCTGTCCTGAGATTTATGTGTGGGTGTTTTTGTTGTGTGCGAAATACTTGTAATCACAGTGTGTGTATGTGTAGAAATTAAAATAGTGGGGATGAAGCGGCGACACTAGTTCTAATACAAAATTAGAGCAAAGGCGTTTCCAACCTTATTTATCTATTCCGTGAAATAAACTAACGTTGTTATAAGGACAAACACATGATCGGATTGCTGATTAATCTGTTATTTCCGTAACAACTGGCAACGGTCACAAGGCTTGTCCATATAAAATCTACGACGTAAAAAATCGGAAAGGATATGTTTAACATATTCTTAATCGCATAACCCTGCGCCCATAAATCAATCACAAACTGGTTTACATTGCAGCTGATGGAAGATTGACGTATCCCAAATAAGGCAGTTTCTCCATTAAAGACCTGGTTGATATATTTACGTAAAATAATAAAATTATACGAAACGAAAAAAAAAGAACTGTTACGTGTAGACAAAATTGTGGTATAATTTTTTTTATTGCTTAGAAGGGTGGACGTGCTCACAGCCCACCTGGTGTTAAGTGGTTACTGGAGCCCATAGACATCTACAACGTAAACGCGCCACCCACCTTGAGATATAAGTTCTAAGGACTCAGTATACTTACAACGGCTGCCCCACTCTTCAAACCGAAACGCACTGCTTCACGACAGAAATAGGCAGGGCGGTGGTACCTACCCGCGCGGACTCACAAGACGTCCTGCCACCAGTAAACCTTGACCGCCGGATTTCATGGCACTGACGCATTGCTTGATACTAGTATACCGGAATCTTACCCTGTATAGAACCATAGAGTAAAAAATTCCGTTAGCTATATAATATTATCCTTGATTCATAATTCTATGACCCATTTACCTGCGAACAATTTTTTGAAACCATTTATTTAGTTTCTTAAACGAAGCCAATGAGCAAAGACTTATCCTCTCACCATTTGATTAAAGTTATTATAAAATCAAAAACAAATTAAACAAAACTTTTAAAATGAAAAATTAAGTTAAAAACTTAATAATTATTAAATTTATTTTATATAGTATATAGAGCGGTTCTAAGTCGCGGCCTCATAATATATTACATGTCATCAATACTACGAGTATAATAATTATCTGTTTAATAAAACTTGTTTAATACAGTAAAGGTCTCAAAAGCCCTAGAGCAACTTGAAATTTATGTAGAATACTAGCTGACCCGGCAAACGTTGTGTTGCCTTAAATAAGATTTCTAGGGAAATTCTACTGTAGAAATAAAAACCTCATTTAACCACATAATACCTCATTATAAACAAAAAATATATCCAAAAAATTAAAATAAAAAATAAATGTTTGGGGTGGACAACCCTTTTCACTTAGGGGTATGAAAGATAGTAGCCGATTCTCAGACCTACTGAACATACTATTGATACACAAATAAAACCAACAAAACATGGCTGAAAAATGTATAGTATTGTATAGCTCTCAAATATATTAAGTGTATAATCTATGATGTATAGTGAGTAAGTAAGACAGGAGACCGGCTTCGTCCCCATCCCTACTACGTGATGTTTGCTGGATCAGTGGTGACACCTGGTGGGGATAGTTGATCGATTGATAGTTGATCAGTAGTCGACCGGCGAGCGCGGGAGATCAAATTCAATTTAAAAAAAATCATAATTAAAGGAACTTGAAATTATAAACTCTGAATAAGAATTTATCGTACTACAATTATAATATTTGATTGCCATCTTGCAACCTTATTGCGGATGGAAAAATAGGGGTTGATAGGGGTAATATGATTTTTTTTATTTTAAGTCATGATAAAACTAAATAAAAAACTTGCCAAAAAAATTAAAGTTTATAATTAACAAAAAAAAGGGGTTGATCATAGAGGGATGAAAAATTGAGAGTAACATCAGATTTTTTATAAAAATAAAAATGAAAAATAAAATGAAATCTTGCCAAAAAAATTAAAGTTTATAATTAACAAATAAAAATAGGGGTTGATCGTAGAGGGGTGAAAATTTCAGAGTAATATGATTTTTTTATTCTACGTCATGACAAAATAAAAACAAAATTCTCGCAAAAAAATTTAAAGTTTTTAATTAGCAAATAAAAATAAGGGTTGATCGTAAAAGGGTGAAAATTGAGGATTGTATGTATTTTTGTATGTTGTATCATAAAAAATAGAAATTAAAATTTTGTCTAAAAAATAAATAAAAAAATTTAGGGGTGAACTACCCCTAACATTTAGGGGGATGAAAAATAGATGTTGGCCGATTCTCATAGATACCGGATAAGCACAAAAAATTTCATCAAAATCGGTCAAGCCGTTTCGGAGGAGTATGGCAACGAAAACTGTGACACGAGAATTTTATATATTAGATGAATACGTGCACCATTAATTTGTTGTCTGCATAAAATAGTTCATTGAACTTTTGAATATTTATTCAAAAGTTCAAAATTATTTTTATTTTGTGTATTTGAATATTGGACTGACTATTTTTTTTTATGAATTTATAAGTATTGACCTATTTATTTATAACACTGTCGATGTGCATGTAACACTCAACCTATAATAATAACCTTAGTCGTAATTACTAAAAGTGTGTATATGAAATGTCGGAAAAACTTATGGTTTATACTTTTTACTGGTGGTAGGGCCTCTTGTGAGTCCGCGCGGGTAGGTACCACCACCCCGCCTATTTCTGCCGTGTAGCAGTAATGCGTTTCGGTTTGAAAGGGTGGGCAGTCGTTGTAACTATACTTGAGACCTTAGAACTTATATCTCAAGGTGGGTGGCGCATTTGCGTTGTAGATGTCTATGGGCTCCAGTAACCACTTAACACCAGGTGGGCTGTGAGCTCGTCCAGCCATATAAGCAATAAAAAAATTTAAAAAAACTTATCCTGACCGCGACGGGGTAACGCAATGCCGCCCTCGCCCGAAACGTGTCTTGTCAGATCGCCGGGATTTACTCTCGGTGATTTTAGAACCCTCAAGCACCGATCACCGTCCTCGTCGAGCTCTTCGATTAGAGTTCTACGGCAGTTCTAGCAGCGGCTTGGCTCTGCCCCTGGCATTGCTGAAGTCCATGGGCGACGGTAACCACTCACCATCAGGTGGGCCGTATGCTCGTCAGCCTACAAGGGCAATAAAAAAAAAAAAAAAAAAAAACTGACTCATAGATAGTTCACTGTGTTTCTCGCCGGATCTTCTCAGTGGCTCGCGATTCCGATCCGGTGGTAGATTTTGCGAAGCACTACTCTTGTCAGGGCCAGTGTTAACAAATTCTCTCATATTGTCCCCGCGAGGTCAGCTACATGTCCGGGCGTAATTGGAATAGCCTCTTAGGCTACCAAGGAATAGGTAGGGTTTCTGCCGTGAAACAGTAATGCGTTTCGGTTTGAAGGGCGGGACAGCCGTTGTACTGTTAAAACTAAGACTAAGTCTTTTCTCAAGATGGGCCGCGGCATTTACGTTGTTGATGTCTATGGGCTCCGGTAATCACTTAACACCAGGTGGACTGTGAGCTGATCCATCCAATTAAGCAGTAAACAAAATATTAATAATAATAAAATATTAATATTTCTATTAAGAATGACTTGATTGAAGATGATTTTTAGAATGCTTACAGATTAGACCAAAAAAGTCCTATTATCTAGAAAAGTTTTTATTATTATTATTACTAGATGATGACCGAGCTTTGATCGTTTTTTTTTTTGATAACGCCATCTTTTTGTGTATTTAAAGCAGTTAGTTGCCCTCGATTAAGAAAAATAGTATTATTATTCGCCAATAGATGTCGAGAAGAGTTGATTATTAAAAACACGAATAAAACAACATTTTCTGAAAATAAATCGTAGCTAAATCGATTCATCGCCCCCGAAATCCCCCGTATACTAAATTTTATGAAAATCGTTGGAGCCGTTTCCGAGATTCAGATTATATATGTATATGTTACCGGAAATGTATGTAATCCGTCATTGTATACAATTCCTAGGAAATGTATGTAATTCCTAAAATCGCACGGAAATGTGTGAAATAAATTATATTATACTTACACATTACACATTTCCTAGGAAATCTATACATTTCCTAAATAGCAATCGGAAATGTAAAACATTTAAGATATTGGTGGGTACGCGGGGACAGCGGGACGAGTCTTGCACTACGGTCAGTTGCCAACTTGCAATCCACTGGAACCGGCCAAGGATTTAAGAAGTGCCTTTGCAAGAAAAACTGTGCTACATCAAGATGTCTGGGTTTTAAAAATAAAGTATTATGTACTTCCAAATGCCATTCGAGCTTACCCTGCAAAAATAAATAGCTATATGGAGTGACAAAGTATTTTAATATAAAGATTTATTTTTATACTTTGACATATATAATAACTTAATTATCAGACTGATTACTTGCCAAATGAAAATTTGATTTTATAAGAATAAATATAAGTTGATTTTGTGATACGTTAAAAGTTAATAGATAGTTGATTTTAGAAGGTTTAATTAGTAAGATAATATGAACATATTATTATTATTTTACGGTATAACTGTTACCCGATTGTCTCAATAGTGTTATAATAAAAAAATATTATTAACAACGTGTTTTATTACAGAAAGCATTTACTTTATACATTTCCTAATACGATATTGGAATTATATACAATTCCGAGGAAATTTATACATTTCCTAGGATATCTATACATTAAATAGTTTTTCAAACAATATTTTATACATTTCCGAAATAGTATCGGAATTGTACACATTTCCTAGGATTTGTATACAATTCCTTGATTTCATACATTTCCGGTAACATATATACAAGAATTGCTCGTTTAAAGGTATAAGATAAGATTTGTTTTTTTTTTGTCCTCAGGTCTGCCAGCCTGACATAAATTGCTCATTACCGGAGTATCGTTGGAAGTACATTGAAGTCTTCGAATGCTTGGGCGAGAACAAAAAGCTGCTTAAGGAGATGCGACTGTCGTTTCCGAGCGGACACTCATCGTTCGCAACGTTTACCATGCTCTATTTCTGTGTAAGTCTTGAGGAAGAGGTAGACCCAAGAAAAATTGGATGAATTGTGTGTGTGATTGTGGAAAGACGTTTTTTTTTTATTGCTTAGATGGGTGGACGTGCTCACAACCAACTTGGTGTTAAGTGGTTAATGGAGCCCATAGACATCTACAACGTAAATGCCACCACCCACCTTGAGATATAAGTTCTAAGATTTCAGTATAGTTACAACGGCTGCCTCACCCTTCAAACCGAAACGCATTACTGCTTCACGGCAGAAATAGGCGGGGTGGTGGTACTTACCCGTGCGGATTCCCAAGAGGTCCTACCACCAGTAATTATGCAAATTATAATTTTTGCGGGTTTCATTTTTATTACACGATGTTATTCCTTCACCGTGGAAGTCAATTGTGAACATTTGTTGAGTACGTAATTCATTAGAAAAATTGGTACCCGCCTGAGATTCGAACACCAGTGCATCGCTCAACACGAATGCACCGGGCGTCTTATCCCTTAGGCCACGACGACTTCAAAAGGTACTGCCACCAGTAAAACTCATTCTAATGCTTTTACCACAGATTTACCTTCAGAAGCGTTTTACGTGGCGCGGTTCTAAACTGCTGCGTCACGGTATCCAGTTCATCCTGCTCACGTTCACTTGGTACACGCTGATGACCCGCGTCTCCGACTACAAGCACCACTGGAGCGACGTTCTGGCCGGTTTCAGTATTGGAATTATATACGCATTTGTTATTGTAAGTAAAATTTAATAATTTCATTTTTTTTTCTAATTTATTGCCGGTATAGGCAGACGAAGCACACGGCCCACCTGATGGTGAGTGGTTACCGTCGCCCATGGACTTCAGCAATGCCAGGGGCAGAGACAAGCCGCGGCCTGAAGTTTCAAAGTTTTTTTTTCAGACAAATGCCATCACACTAATGAAAAACTCAAAACACACTGGTACTAATTTAAAAAAAAAAAACGATTTAGTTGGTAAACTTATCTTTGAAGTCGGTTAATAAATTGGTGTTACTTTAGAAAACGCCCGTTACTGTTGGAATAGGTACATGTCATGTCAAAAGTGCCATTAAGATTATGACCATACATTAGCCCACTGAGTTTCTCGCCGGATCTTCTCAGTGGGTCGCGTTTCCGAGCCACTGGTAGATTCTGCGAAGCAAGGCACTTGCTTGGCCAGTGTTAGCAACGCCTCCAGGCTTGAGCCCTGAGAGCTCACCTACACGTTAGGGTTACGCTGACATACCTTTTCAATCATCAGGTAGGAAAAAAAAGGCATACATTACACGTTGTCATTATCACGATCTAAACAAGTATGGTAATTAATCAGACTACGGTGTAGCAATGCGTGTACGACTGCATTACTAAAATAATTATGTATTACGAACATGAAGTAATTTATTTTGCTTTATCATGTTATGTATAAAGGAGATGCATCATAATCTCTTTAGTCTCCAAAAGTCGACAACATGATTTAAAATAAATAAATTCACAGATTAGTTATTTTTAATCGCAGTTTTAGGCAGACGAGTATATGGCCCATCTGATGGTGAGTGGTTACCGTCGCTCATGTACGTCAGCAACGCCAGGGGCACCGCGGCCTAAAGTTTCAAAGTATTTTTTATTTTTTTTTATATTCCGAATTTTAGTAATCTGCAATAACTAAAACTTAATGTATACGAAAAACATAAAATAATAGTTTAAAAAAAGCATGTGTGCTATTTTCACGTGGTAGAAGTGAAACCTTCAAAAATTTTAGCTTCAAGATAATAAGACGAATGTAAAATTTCGGTAAGAGGATAATAATTGTATGTTTTAGTAATGATCATAGTGATACAAAGTTTGATAATTATATTGCATTTTATTCGTTATATATTATATAGATTTATTCAGAATGTATTATGTACGAATATTAGGTGCGAACAAGAGCACAAAGAGAACCACGAATATATAAGAAACACTATATAATGCTTCCTATCTAATTTTCTCCCACGTTAAATTTTATGAAATTATGTATCTGTCTCTTTTTATTGTCGCTTTTTCGTTTCATCGAATTTCATATCACAACGATGCTAATAAGTTTTCACTTCAAAAAACCCTATTTTTTTGCCTACCTATGCTGATAGCCTTGTGAGGCTATGTCAGCTTCACCCTAACATGTAGGTGAGCTTACGGGGCTCAAACCGGAAGTGTTGCTAATACTGGCCCTAGCAAGAGCAGTGCTTCGCAGAATATACCACCGGATCGGAAACGCGAACCACTGAGGGGATCCGGCGAGAAGCTCAGTGTGCTGTGTCTATGAGTTCATTCACTCGTCGAGCCCTTCGTCGCAAGCGACGGGTTCGACGAGAACGGTAACCGGTGCTTGTGGTACCCCGTTAATGGATCGGGAGGATCCGTAATGACGTTAATATACCCAATAAGCTATACACGTTGAATTTCTTTTCAGTACGCTTGCGTCTCGAATCTCCGTAAGACTCGATCCTGCCGCTCCCATAACCACCACGAGGCAGAACTACACGTGACCAACGGAAACAGCCACCCTCGCGTCCAAGTCTGACTAACAAATGTTGACAGCTCGCGATCCGGCAGCGAGGTGTCGTGATGTCAACCGAACATATCGTGGATCTCCCATGAGTATCTCGATACATAAGATTAATGGAATTTCGGAACATTAACGCAGTGAATATTTAAAACGCTATACTTTCGTTGCATATTGTGTGGCTGTAACAAGTAAATAGCACGTATGGATGTGTGACGCAAAATCGCGTTAGATTAGAGTGCTCTTCCCTCTCAGTTAGATTTGACACACGTCAAATCTGACATGTGTCATTTTTGACAGATACTTTATTCACCTGAACGGTCTCTGCACGGTCAGGAAATGCAATGGCTCGTTACAATATTAAATTAAAATCTTATCTTATCCATAAAATTTTCAGCTCATTTAACAAACAAGTTTAAGGATTTTAAATAAATAATTCTTGATTAATCAATGTTGTTCAATAAGAGAGTCTTCGCGTATTTAAATAGAAGCCGTTGGGTGGATGAATCTTATGAGAGAACAATTAGATGCCTTTATGGTGAAGTTGCCAGTTTAGATCCTGCAAGAAAAATTTATGCTAATATATATTAAATTATAGTATACTCGTAATATTAGTTGAATTCAAATGTTGTCAATGCAAAGATTATAATCGTTACGATAACTAAAATTGTAGTCAGTAAAGGATGTAATTGAAAATCGTTTTAAAAAAAAAAAAAACATTTAAATTTTCTTACAAACGTTCTTCATAGCATTTTCTCGGCGCACCGTTTGAATTTTATTTATCTAAACAACCATCATTCGTTAATGACAAAGTAGTAAAACCAACTGTCATTAGTCGCCTTTTAAAAGGTTTGAAAATGTATCTCTCGAGTATTTTAACGTTACCGCCATCAGAACGATGGGCAGTTAAAGTTACTTAAAAATAAGAAATTACAGAGTTTTAAAGAGAATACGTAATAAGACGACGATAAAGATGGTCTCACATGAATATGTCATGTCTGAAGGTATTAAGCGGAATAGATAAAGCAGACACGGGCTTCCAACGGTCGTGAGTAACGTGACTTGTGTTATCACAAAAAAAAAAAACTAAACACTATTTATTCATCTACATTTCAACTGGATTTTTGTTTGCCGAAGCTAAATCTATTTTAGGCATGAAAATGTTTCCATAGCCTCTATTAGATGGAGGAATTAATGGTTCTCTTTGAAAGAATATAATATAGTCTTAAGAACAATTCAGGAGATCACAGTTTATTATAGTCAATTACGCGGCCAATTTTCTTTTTAAAAAAAACCTTTGAAGGAATGTGAAAGCTATTTATTGAATCGCATTTATTTGGGACATTTTTTATTGCTTAAGTTGTAGATAAAACAGAATCTGGGCTATCATTAGTAGCGATTTTTGTATACAATTTTTTTTGTTAAGATTTGCATATATTGGAAACATTAATCTCATATTAGTAGTACATAATGTATATTTCTTTTCTAGATCTGTTATTGCTTTTATTGTCTTAAAACTGAGGCAGAGGGTTTTTTTTTTTTCATTATTTTTAATCGCTCACACCAGGGAATTAGTATAGAAACCGAAACGACAATGATATGCAACCTCAATTAAATCAAAAAATGATGCAAATTTACTAAAAATAATTACAGAATCTAACGAAAGTAAACCTTATCTCTAGTGGAATAGTTTTCATTTTATAGTAGAGAAATAACATTTTCTATTTTGAAAATAGATTATGTTTGAACGCATGCATTGAACATGTCTATTCTATATTAATACTTTTTTATAAATCGGTCAAAACTAACATATTTATGCGTGTAACTAATAATTGACGAAATATTTTATTTATGTTCCTAAAAAATGAAGTCGACCTAAACTTATTATTCTCGTGTTCTTTTTTATATTTAATAAGACAGTGCAATTTTTTTTTTGTACATTTTAAAAGTATATATAGAAAATATTTAGACACTGATATCGTTGTATTTTAGTTTTAATTTTTTCTGTTGTAAATTTATAGTTTTATGAGAGCTCATTTTTATTTATTTTAGGTTCATCATTATATTATCTGCCTGACAAGTTTATTGCAGCATTAGCAGGGGCCTATTAAAATATTTTATTGTCTTACCTAATCGTTGGTAAGGAGTTATTCCAGCAATGCACAGATGGGTAGGTGAGCTCGCGGGCTCAACCTGACATAATCCGCTAACACTAGCCCTAACAAGAGCAGTGCTTCTCTGAACCCGATCAAAATCGTGACCCACTGAGAAGATCCGGAGAGAAACTCAATGTGTTGAGCCTTTTGCATTAAAACCACTAGTTCATAAAATTTTGGCTTTTCCGGAATGCTGTATCATATTTACCGATACGTTAGAATAGAACTCCAAACATACATATAATATTATATATTTGGCTATTACCATAGATCTGTCACATAGCAATCTGTTGTCACAATGACAATTTGTGTTTCTTCTTTCGTAACGTTTTTATATGAAGGAAATATTTCTCAATGTGCTATCAAAATTTTGGGCAATTAAATACAATTACCGATTACACTTATTACAAAAAAAAACGTTGAATTCTTTTTATGCTTCTCATATTTCAAGTCTTATAGAATTTGTAAGAAATATCCTTTTAAATTTGTTCTTCCTATATTACCAATCGATCGTATGAATTCATATTAAATAAATCAAAGAATCGCCACGTCATAAGCGCTGATGTGGCGAGATACGATACGGTCACCAGCGCATCTCAAATTCCGTCACCTACTTTGAGAAACTCTGACTGATACCCTCCAGAAATGCAATAGCCACACTGTTACTCAGAATTTCAATAGACCATAATATTAGATAATAAATTGTGATTCGTGAACTCTTAAAAAAAATACTTTACGGCTTAAAATTATGCATACTAAAAATGTATTCTTCATATAAGCATTTATTTATTATAGTTTTATTGATGGAGACAATAATATTGACAATATTAAGAGAAATATACTATTGGAGACCATATATTGTCTACACACTGTCTATATTTGTAATAAATAAATATTGAATTGCCGTTTTAAACTTGTTAGATGAAATACACTGATATTGTCTTGAAGACAGCTACGACAGCGTATTTACTCTGTGATATTATATGTATATAAATATATACATATTACAGAATACATTATACATAGTACATAAGAATAGGTGCTTTAGTGGTAAACATTTCATAATATGATATTATATTGTTATTATATGGTATTATATTTTTATTGATATTATTTAATTTAAACATAATATCAGGGAAATGCTTTAGAAAAATAGTAAAGATAATCTTAAAGTATGAATTAAGAAATATTTTGAATGCATTTTACTTCTGCATTCACGTATTTAGTCGTAATTGCTTCGTTTCTTTTGTTTTAAATATCGACTCTAAAGGCTACCTCGATAGTGTTCAATTTCGGGTAGTCAAGTTTTTTTTTACTTCCGAACACTGATATGAGTTATTAAACCGCTCAAAGTTTAACAACGCTTATCTTTTATTGTAGTTAAAATCGTTTAGGCTTTTTATTGCCCTTATAGGCAGATGAGCATACGAACCATTTGCCACTGCCTACCATGTAGCAATCTTGCTTGCTTGACTTGGCAACCAGTCAGCGTTGTCTTCTATTGCGTGCTTAGTTGAGTAACTTGTATAATAAAGTAAGAAAATATAAAAATAAAGCTTGCTTTTTTAATAGAACACCAAATTAAACATTCTAGTTTTTTTTTTTACTGGTAATCTTGGACCGGTTATTGGATTAAAATATCGAAAATTATGTATTGTATTATCATCGGTCCTTGGCTCGTATGCAAAGTACCAAATTAATTGGATAAATTTAAAAATTTCGTAGCATACATACATAGGTCCAAGCCAATGTGTTAAAATAGGTTACAAACAAGGAGAATGCGTTTTGGCAAACACAATCATCCCAAGCTAGATGAGTTTACTAGTGCAGTGGTGCTATTATATGATCTACAAATTCGTCACAAAAACAATTTGAATATAACATTATACTGTACTATGATTAGAAATTAACACGACTGCTAACTACCCTTGATGATATTGTACATTTAGAGGTGCTTACGGACTATATAAATTAGAAAATCCTTCACGTAAAATTCAACCCTAAAATCGATTATGATTTTAGATTCAAAATACGAAAGTATATTACAGTTTTAATATCTCGTTTTATGTAAGACTAAAATTCAACTCGAAATCGAATTTTTAAAGCAAAAAAGCCTTACATATTATTTATTATTTAATTATATAATATTGTGCACGTTTAAATATATAATAGTATGTGTTTAAAGCAATGTTAAGACGTATTTAGCACTTTATGTATAAATATTATCGATTTTCGTGTTTTAGTTGATTAATCGATAACTGTTTTATAAACAGCACTATAACTTTATAAACAGCAAGCTAATGTTGGAAGACTCACCGTAATGGCGCTAGTGTAGCAAATGGAAATGATAGGAATATAGCAGTTTTAAATAGTGAAGTGTGTTGGGTTAAAGTGAAGTGTGCTAGTTTATGACGCCGCTTTTTAATCTTTTTTATTACTTAAATCGGTGGACGAGCTCACAGCCCACCTGGTGTTAAGTGGTTACTGGAGCCCATAGACCTCTACAACGTAAATGAGTCACCCACCTTGAGATATAAGTTCTAAGATCTCAGTATAGTTACAACGGCTGCCCCACCCTTCAAACCGAAACGCATTACTGCTTCACGGCAGAAATAGGCGGGGCGGTGGTACCTACCCGCGCGGACTCACAAGAGGTCCTACCACCAGTAAAAATACCACCAGTAGTCTTTCCACTTGCTGCATGACGCCACATTAACTAACTCCATTTCAGCGGACATTTTTAATACACTAAGACGGTCCTTACTTCTACCCTCCATAACGTGAACAGGCCTAAATTTCTTATTCCAAAATTATTTTGTTTTCTCACGTATAAAAAAACAACAACGGGTATGTACCTACGTAGAAAATAAAATAATTAACTTAAAGACCCATTCAACGTATAAACGCCAGTTTGGGTAGATTTTTATAGCCAAGTAATATTAAACAAGTAATTTATTCAATAACAACTCATTGGCGGACTACAACAGCAAATACCTACCAGCTAGATTTTGTCAATTTAAATAAATAAAAAAGCAATACACGGTGATACATTACGTGTTCTTAGAAGTTAGCTGTATCTTCTTAATCATAAATACAATACTGCGTTATAAGGTTGTCTCTTTCTAACTTTAAAATTGCGAAAACGCATGACAGTGACAGAAACAGCGAAATGAGACATAGGTAAATTATTTATGATTAAGGGGGGACGGATGGATCGAATGTTGTGAAAAAAAATCGTGCTTGTAAATAAAAAAATAGTTTTGTAAAAACATATTATAGTGCATTGTTTTTAGATTATAAAAAAATAATATTTAATTTTTTGAAAAGGCAGCTCTATTTATTGTATTTTAATTTGTATGCATAAACAATAAAGCATAATAAACGTGTTAAGATATAATCGATTTTTATTTTTGTGTTATTTCAGATTTTCTTTTTCTTTTTTTATTGCATAGTCAAGTGACTGGGATGTTGGTGAACATCTGTTAATAAGTTGATACCAGAGCTCATACCTCTATGGCTCATACTAATAATCACTACGTCAATGTCATAGCCATAATGCGAGTTTGTTTTCGGATTCCCGGACGGGGTTTTTTGAGTATCACTGAAATTATAACACTAAAAATTATGTTTAATATTTTCAGTACACTTGACACCTCTTTATCGTCTTAAGTAAAAATATAAACTGTCTATAACTTCTATAAGTGAGTCGTCTATTATCAAAGGTGGCAATCTGTGCATTTGGACAAAAAAAAATTATTGATATGTCAATACAGATTGATTTGAATATAATCGTCTCCTTCAAAGAATACGGTTCAAAACCTGCATTAAATAAAGGTTAATAGTTAACCTGTTATTTATCTAAGATGTCGTTCCGAAGAGTTTTGTGACTGCCGATGGAATACAAAGTCAATAATTCGTTTTTCTGATTTACCAATCATTGTCCAAAAGTCAGATTGCCGCCTTTGATAATAGTCGACTCAAGTGTCATATTTGTTGTCGTTTTTTTTTTATTTAACGGACGCAAAAGAAATTTAAAACCTAATTCAGCTCGCCATCTGTGATACGCGTTCACAAACTCCGTTCAATCTACGCGGTTCATTTCTTAAAAAGATTCACGAAACAGCTCATAGATGGCGTTATTCCGAATGTCATTAAGATAATGTCATTACGAATTACCTACATCTTTATTGCAATGTTTTTGCATTCAATCACCTCCAATGTTAATAATGAGCACTATTTGTGATAAAAACGTACGCGAAGACGTCTCTTAACAAGAAGCGGTGCTTTTGCAATGTCTGATGACACACGTCTGCCAACACATAGATTACTCATTTTATCAGTTTAGCGAAGCCTTTTATCGCGAAGTGTCGTTCCTACATTGCTTTTAACAAAAATTAACATTAAAAGGATACGTTTTTATGAACTATGCCACAGTTTTACAATGGCTGTTGATAGATTAATATGGAAAATTATTGTGGATTTCGTTGTGCTCGCGTGCGGTAAGTGATCTATGCCATAATACGCTAACTTAAATTAGGTCCACTGCCGTAATAATTTGTTTGTATACCTGTCCTTCTTTCTTACTACGCGACGGATAAAGATAGCTAAGTCTAAGTAATACGAAAGTGAAATGCATTAGAACGAAAGGTCAGAGCAATATGATTAATTCTCGGTAAAGGTAGAACAGATATTTGTTTTAAAGCTTTCAATATAAAGACTGCAAAATTATAATCGACGAGTTCAAAGCAGCCCTACCAAGTGCATTTGAACATTTTTATATTTCTGACAGGTGCAAAGGGTATTTATGGGACCAGTACGTACGACCCTTCGACTAACGGTTTTTTTAACCGAATACTTTACATACGAACGAATAAATTAATAATATGATACTAATCTAATCATAATCTACTAAGAAATATAAAAACCGCTCTCCAGATAAAAAAGAACTGTACACGGGAGCCAAATGCTCCGCTAAAAATAGCGGTTTTTTTGTACTTCTCACTGCAATCTGGCAAATGCATTCCAGTACCTAATCTATACGTTCATGTTATTAATAATGATACAACTCATTTTAGGTTTTATGACATTTTGCTTTGAGTAAGTACATACATATATATATATATCTTTCCTTTATTCAATTCTTCTTGAAAAAAATCTTCATTTTATTCCGCGTACGTGTCCGTTCGAAATGATACTGAATCATGGGTATAAACAAACAAAATATCAATTATCATGTCAGTAAACTTAGATAAGTCGATTATTGCATTCAGTTGCAATAACTGTATAATGGCTTTCGAAGAAAATCGAAACATTCTTGTCGTGAGAAATGATGGTAAATTACACAGCCGACCAACAAAAAAAGAAAAATTGAAGTCGGTGCCGGAATAAGGAAGTTCCAAGCTTAATTTCATGGTAGACGGAACGCATCGCGCTGTAGTGACGTATAAGTTTACGTCAGCAAAACGCTGGGGTTAGGGTGACAGCTCCCTTTGACGATACCTACATTAAATTTTACGCATACCTAACATTACATTTCTAAATTTCAACGCCAATTTAATATGGATGCGCAATGGCTTTTTTTTGTGCATTAGCAACGACCAATTCTTTTGGTTAAGTTAAAAACGAGAAATCTAATTTTTTTTAGTTTCTTTTTATTGCTTAGATGGGTGGACGAGCTCAAAGCCCACCTGGCGTTAAGTGGTTGCTGGAGCCCATAGACATTCACAACGTAAATGCGCCACCCACCTTGAGTTCTAAGGTCTCAAGTATTACAACAAGTATACAACGGCTGCCCCACCCTTCAAACCGAAACGCATTACTGCTTCACGGCAGAGATCGGCAGGGTGGTGGTACCTACCCGCGTGGTCCTACCGCCCACCAGTAATTACGCAAATTATAATTTTGTGGGTTTGATTTTTTATTACACGATCTTATTCCTTCACCATAGAAGTCAATCGTGAATATTTGTTGACATTTGTAGATCAGTTAATGTTTTAATATTGTTAGAAATTGATCCAAAACTTATTAACTAGAGTGTATTTAAAAAAAAAATATTTAAAAATGTACTTTGCAATTTCTAAAGTCCTCAATGTACCTAGTGTTTTGTTGATATAGTAAAATCGCGAATAACTTGAAATCGTTAACAAAAAAAAATACGTCCTGTGACAAACGTAATTAATAGGGTACATTCTTCAAATATCTACTATAACTTTGTTTTAAATTAGTCGATTATATAAATTTAAATTGTATCAACAGATATAGGAATTTAATTTCGTTTTTAATAATTATAAAATTTTACGTAATCCAAATACTTATATATTCATGATTTCACACGTAGTGTTGTTGGTTACAAAAGAAACTTACTTAATAACAATCGACCTTGTTACAATTGCGATAGTTTATTATTATTTTTTGAAATCGATTTTAGCCATTCAATATTAAATAACCTATATAAAATAATGCTAATCGCTCATTTGCATGTTCGGAGGTCGCTATGTAATAAAAAACACAATAAAATAAATATTAAGTTTGAAGGCGGAGCAAAAAACATTTTTTCGCGGTTAGACTCATGTTTTTGAATTTAGATACGGATGCGGTAAAGATAATAACGTAACATATAGGCCAATATATTTATGTAATATAAGGCTGATATTTACTAGGTAATGTGAGTCATAGAAGAGTTGGACTACTCGATTCTATCCGTCTACCGAATAAGGAAAGGCAAGATTACGCAAACACAAAAACAATTCAATGCCAGAACCTTTCATTTTTATCTGATCAGAAACAGATTGATTTTGTATTATTTCTTTATTGTTTTATAATATAGAGTTTGTGGACATAAATTTCAAAAAAGTTTCTATCAATCCAAATTGCTAACTTTTAATTTAGTCGTATAATATCATCCTTTCAAAAAAGTGAAGACATTATTATGGCACTGATGTCAATGAACTCGTTGGAAATATGACGTAAAGCTAGACAAAAACTCATATACGTATGCAAATATTGGTTTGTTTAGTTGATTGTAGATAAATGAAAACCTTTGTATATAATGGCTGTTATATTTTTGTACTCTTATGTACCTACGAGTGAGAACTATCGCAAAATTTATTGATTTCACAATTTGTAGTGAGAGTTTGATATCTGGCATTATGAAACTATTTCCCTTGACCGTGAAATTAAAATTAATATGTGCAGAAGCGGTCCAGGTCTGTGCTTCATACATAACAAGGCAGATAGATAAATAGCTTTTTGGCGAGAACGGGATGAGCGAAGCTATTCAAGAAGTTTACTGAAGTCTCAGGCAGATAAATACATTCCTTAGGCATCTGATGGATCCATTAATCCAGATCCTTAGCATTAGACGCTTTCAGCTCTAACACTAGGAGCAGGCTTAAGGACACTGATATCCATACTCGTCGAACTCAGCCAAGAATTCGACGTGCAGCCTAACCCATGCGTCAGCCCACTGAGTTTCTCGCCGGATCCGGATTCCGAACCGGTAGTAGATTTATTCGTGAATCAGCTACCCTTGAGTTTTTAGGTCTGCTCACAAAGGCGCTCGGGCAGCTGTTAGCAAATCCCATCCCTCCTAGCTGTGGCTTTGCTCGCCCACCTGTCCTGGTGAAACTGGAAAGGCCTCCACGACACCAGCAATCATTAATTAAAAAAAAAAAACAACAAATATAATAAGGCACGTTAACACGTTAAGTGTAATAAATACGATAGTATGCGATAATAATTTACAAGACAATTAAGTGACAACTCGTTGGTCAATTATTGTCAGGAAAATTAAAAAAAAAACTGCTATAATTGAATTGCTAAGAGTACTTACTTTCCTATAAGGAAAGATCAACGTACTTTAAATTTTTATTTAAATAACGAAAACGTCAACAATGACGGGTGATAAATGATTCGTGAATCGTTCGTGATTATAAATGATATATTTTACATTCCGAAACGTTTTTCCGTAGTTATTTCATTCGATTATAATGAGTAAAGAAATTAATATTTTATCTGTGTTTTAAATTGATTGTTTATCAGTTATAGCCGTGTGTATGTTTTCCAATTAATATGGAATTACACATTTCAAGTGATCAGTTTTCCTTGAAATTCAAGTTGGAAAGTTCATGAACTTTTCGCGTGTTGGATACAACGTTTAATATGAATATGACGAAACGCGTGTGATCGGACGTTCACAGCGCACTGTTTTCCTCGCAGGATCTTCACAGTGGGTCGTAATTTGGATCCAGCGGTAGATTCTGCGAGGCACTGTTCTTGCTAGGGCTAGTGTTAGCGTTTCGGTGCGCACTGCGGTACCGTAAGTCTCGTGTAGTCGGTGTGGTGGAGCTTGATGGGGCTTAGTCGGTAGTCGGTTCTGCGGGGCAAGTGCTTCGCGCGCCTTTTTCAAGGCGTAGTTTCCTATGAGAAATTGGGGGAGGTGAAGGACTTTGGCCCTTCTCTTCTCCCCTTCTTCCTCTCAGGAGGCGCCGGAGTCGGACATAACCCGTGCCGTTACCCCTCTCGACCGGGTATCCCTAAATGGATTCCCCAGCGTTGTTAGCGAATTTTCTCAGGTTGAGCCCGTTAGCTTACCTACCCGTCAGGGCTTAGCTGGAATAGCTCCTTAGACGTTCGATCACGAGATATGACTCGTACCGTTTCAAAATCCCCAATCATCTAATTCTATATCTATCTACAGGTAGCATTTGATAACCACAGAAGTGAAATAAGGAAACGCTTAATCGACATTAAAAGATTTGTTTTAAATAAATTAAAAAGAACGGAAATATTAGCATTCTCGTTTAGATAAAGACGGAAGTCCGATAAGGTTGCCACTGAATGATTTTAAGGTAAACAATGCTTAGTCCATGGTCACGCGAACATGATTAGTACTAATAAAACTGTTCAAAGATCCAATGAAAGTAATTCTGAAAGCGCTTAATAATGTAACCTTCAAACAAAGATTTTTCCTGTCAACATTCTCGTCGAACCCGTCGCTTGCGACGAAGGGCTCGACGAGTAAATTAACGCTCAGACACAGCCCACTGAGTTTCTCGCCGGATCTTCTCAGTGGGTCGCGTTTCCGATCGCACGAAGCACGGCTCTTGCTAGGGTTCGTGTTAGCAACGTCATTAGGTTTGAGCCCCGTGGGCTCACCTACTAGTTAAGGCTACGCTGATAGCCTCTCAAGCTTAGGTAGGAAAAAAAAAAAGATTTTTTAGATATCACTAGTTTTGCGAGCAATGGGGAGTACCACCACCCTACTTATCTCCACTGCAATACGGTTAGTTTTATTAGAATATTGAGACTTCAACCTCATGTCTCAAGGCAGGCTATGACTTCGCAGGGAGTGTGGACTCGTTATTTTTTTGCCTATCTATGCTAGTAACCTCGTGAGGTTATTCTGTGGGGCTATCCTAGCTTCACTAGATGCGTAGGCGAGCTCACGGGGCTCAGTCTGGCATATTGCTAACACTAGCCCTAGCAAGAGCAGTGTTTCGCAGAATCTACCACCGGATCGGGATCACACTGGGAAGATCCGGTGAGAAACTTAGTGGGCTGTGTCTGTGGATTCATTATTACGATGTATCCTTTGTCTCATTCGAGGGATTCGACGAAAACGATGACCGGTGCTTGGAATACCTAAAAACCCCGATTGTTAATCACAGGAATCAGAAGGATCCGAAGTGACATTTTTTGGGCAATGGCCACTGTTTACCGTTTAGTTACACAGGATCGGGAATGCAGTTACCGGCGGCCAAGATAAAGAAATTATCTGATTAAAACACTGATTCGTTCTCGGAATGCAACCGGATTGACAAAAAATAAAAACATGATTCGTCCGGCTTGCCTTTCAATTATCAAGATACCACGATTTACGAAACTTTTTATACTAGCAACGAATTATTAATATATTATATGTACGCAATTCCGTTACTGTTTTTAATGTAGCGTTTTTAATTTTTATTTAATTGTATCCGACCTTTCGAATTGATTTCCGTAATCGCAGACAGCAGAATTGTTATTCGTCGAAATTTGTACGTTAAGCTAATTGCCATAAAAAATATTTTACTTGACACTTACGTCCCTTTAAACGGAGGAAGAACTGTGTGCTTAGTGCGAGTTTTTTAACGTTCTCGATAGCGTAAAAGTTAACACAATTTTGTATCGAGTTGGAACGTCTGCCTACGTTTGACACTAGGAGCGCTGTTCTGACTGCATACAAATTAGAATTAACTTCTACGCGATCGAGACTTAAAAAACTCGCACTATGCACACTGGTCTCAAAAATTGCCTCCATCAGGCTATAATCGTATTTCAAACGGTACATAATATGTATATATACATACGAGGAGGGATCAAAAAGTAGTGAAAACAACATACTCCTTGGTAAGAAAAAAAAAATACTGGCGGGCTTAACTCAGATACATACAAAACTCGCACTAAGCACACTGTAATAAGTAATAACAGTGCCTTGAAGCCTGATATTTGACTTAGGTTTTCAAGTTCACGTCAAAAGGATCTCAGGTGTAAGATAAGCGCCAAGCATCATCTCGGTGGCAATTAGGAGGTTTTTTTTAATTTATTATTGCAATGGCCTTGCGCACTACACGTGGATTTGACTTGTTTCCTTTATAGAGAATTTGGTTTTTGTCGTATCTTGTTGGGACCTCGTTTAGAGAATATGGACGAACTGCTAATATGTAATACGGTTGTATTCTGTTTAACGAATAGGCATTTGATTAAATAATCTGAAAATTGAAGGGCCGGCCAAAGGCGAAATAAATTTTAATAATTTTAACATTGCAATCCTTCGTTCAAATTAATAAAATGAATAAAGATATCAACAATTTTTTGTATCGAAATTTATCAAAAGCCCCGGGAAATCCTATGAATTCGTTATCACAGTGATTTCAGTTACATTGATTTCTGATATCGCCTTGATCTAGTTTTCAAAAGATAAAACATTCTTCAGATCAAGACCGTTCATTCAAGAAGCAATAGCTTCTTTAAATAATAAATGTATTTTTATTTAGTTCTATCTCAGTCAAGCGAGTTCATTACAATATTTGGTTATCTACTGTAAAAAATGTTACTTTACCTGTAAGTAAACAAAAATTCTCGTATATCTCTATATACTACTTACTGGTGGTAGGACCTCTTGTGAGCTCGCACGGGTAGGTACCACCACCCTGCCTATTTCTGCTGTGAAGCAATAATGCATTTTGGTTTGAAGGGTGGGGCAGCCGTTGTAACTATACTGAGACCTTAGAATTTATATCACAAGGTGGGTGGCGCATTTACGTTGTAGATGTCTATGGGCTCCAGTAACCACTTAACACCAGGTGGGCTGTGAGCTCGTCCACCCATCTAAGCAATAAAAAAAAATTAAGTGTTCGATAATCTTTTATCTTCAGTTTCATTTCCCCTGCTCGCTCTGCTGCTGTGGGCGGAGCCCTATCACCGCGGCTACTTTGAAGATGACCTTTCTCTGCGACTACCATTTAAACAGCAGTCCATATCGGAAGGGCTCTTGGCTGGCGTTGGCTTCGCTTTCATTATTTTCACGGTAAGACCACGCAGCAGACGATTATATTAATAGTAATTAAATAATAATAATTTTTTCAACAAACCATGGAAAACATCATAGTTAATCTGGAACCCGTCAGATCTTAGAACTTATATCTCAAGGTGGGTGGCGTATTTACGTCGTAGATGTCTGTGGGCTCCAGTAACCACTTAACACCAGGTGGGCTGTGAGCTCGTCCCATCTACAAAGTAAACGCCGCCACCCACCTTGAGACATGAGTTCTAGGGTCTCAGTTTTTACAGTACAACGCCTGCCCCACCCTCCAAACCGAAACGCATTACTGCTTCACGGCCGAAATGCCCAGGGTTTATATCTTTAATAAACTCTCAAGTAAACGCACACGATGTCAACAAATAATAAGTTAACAAGACTAATGCGGTCTATGTCATTAAAAACACGTAAAAATTTAGGAGCATTGACAATTTTCGTACATATGAAATACGTCGAATAAAATGCCTAAATACTAAGGTGAAACATTATCTTTCAAAGAAATTAAGATCAAAATCTAACCCGTACTGTTTAACAGTGTCAATGCCAGCCGAAATTCAATATTTACAGGTTCTAATCACTGAGATAGTGCGTGACAGGCAAGGTAAGGGCATCGGCGGCAAGTTTCTGTCGGGGTCGCTGATACCGGGCTGGCTGTGGGAGACGTACTCGACCGTGGGAATCTTCACGTTTGGGGCCGCCTGTCAACAGCTCACAGCCAACCTCGCGAAGTACGTGATCGGGAGACTGCGCCCACATTTCTTCGATGTGAGTAAATTTAGTCACAGTAGAGTGAGTAGAGATTCGATTGTCAAGGTTTTTCGCCTATCACTACATAGTATAAAACAAAGTCGCTTTCTCTGTCCTTATATCCCTATGTATGCTTAAATCTTTAAAACTACGCAACGGATTTTGATGCGGTTTTTTTTAATAGATAGTGATTGAAGAGGAAGATTTATATGTATAACAACATCCATTAAATAGTGGAGAAATCAATAATACATTACAGTTTCCGAAGCGAAGCGAGGGAGGGTCGCTGGTCTATCTTTCTTATACCTTTAAACGAGCAATTATTGTGTATATATAATCTGAATGTCGGAAACGGCTTCAACAATTTTCATAAAATTTAGTATATTGGTGATTTCGGGGGCGATAAATCGATTCAGCTACAATTTATTTTCAGAAAATGTTGTTTTAATCGTGTTTTCAATAATCAACTTTATCGATAATCAACTTTATGACTCTTCCCGACATCTATTGGCAAATAACAATACTATTTTTTGAGAGCAACTAACTGCTTTAAAGACACAATAACACTAAGTCTACGGGCACGAAATTTTGCGATGGCTGAGCGATGGCGGCAGCGGGGCGACGCGACACGGAGCGGGTAGGCAGCGATATCTCGCGCGGGCACGAAACAAGCTGGCGGGCAGTCGCGCTTGAGCAGTGTTGTGCGAATCATGAGTTTACGTCGAAGAGAACTATTGGAGCCTAGTCTCCTATTGAGAGAATTATTATTACCTAGAGATGGTGTTCATCCAATAAATCAACGAAGACGCAATTTGGGAAAATTTTCTGCGCTTTATTACGAGCTAAGGTGTCATTCAATGAAATTTTAAATTCCTTGTTAAATTATAAATTCCTCATTATCAATTTCCATTACTAAAATAATAATTCAACACAACACTGTGTACCCGCGCAAGCGACGAAATCAAACTAGTTTGTTCTCGTCGCTTCCGCGTCGCCGTCGCCCCATCATCGCCCGTACATCGCTCGATCGCCCCGCTCCGCCATCGCCCGTTTCGTGCCCGTCCCCATACTGTGCAATGCTTTTGTATACATCGCCGTCGCGCCGCTGTCGCCATCGCTCGGCCATCGCAAGCCTCGTGTCCGTAGACTAAAGCTATATAAAAATGAACTACTGCTCGTTAGTCTCGCTAAAACTCCAGAACGGCTGGACCGATTTGGCTAATTTTCGTCTTGAATTATTTGTGGAAGTCCAGAGAAGGTTTAAAAGTTAGATAAATATGAAAAGGCGCGGAATTAAATAAAAACAACAATTTTGTTTTTCCTTTGATTTGTCCCCCGTCGGACGGATTCCTTTTCTTTGTTTTAAGTTTATTTTGTACAAAAAAGTTTAGGTCTTTTATTTATCGATTGAGGCACTACGAAGTCTGCCGGGTCAGCTAGTCTAAAATACTGAGAAACACTTTCAAGTTACAACAGGCAAATACAATCGTGGATGGATTTTACTGGTGGTAGGACCTCTTGTGAGTCCGCGCGGATAGGTACCACCGCCCTGCTTATTTCTGCCGTGAAGCAGTAATGCGTTTCGGTTTGAAGGGTGGGGTAGCCGTTGTAACTATACTGAGACTTTAGAACTTGTATCTCAAGGTGGGTGGCGCGTCTACGTTGTAGATGTCTATGGGCTCCGGTAACCACTTAACATCAGGTGGGCTGTGAGCTCGTCCACCCATCTAAGCAATAAAATATATATATATATATATATATATATAGGACAATATATATATATATATATATTGTCGAATAAAAATAAAAATGATTCGACAACATTTCATTTATTATTGAAGTACGTGAAGAGAGTGATAAAAGTACATCAAATTCTTCAAGTACCTACTGATCAATCTGACTGCCACAGTAATTAATAAGGTTTTACGTTCATTTTCTTCAATAAGTATCAGTTCATTAGATTAAATTCATACGTGATCAATTGTTTTTTTTTTTTAATTGTGTAATGTATTATATTGTGAATATATTTTTTCCTTACATTATACGTTAGATTAGTTTTCGTTATCGTGTTGTTTTGTCGTAATTGTAAGGAACGTTGTTATACAAATTCAGCACTATATTCATATTACTAGCGACCCGCCCTCGCTTCGCTTGGGAAACATTAAAACACACATGAAACCAAAAAAATAAAATAAAAAAGAAAAATAAAAAGTAGCCTATGTTCATCAGGGACAATGTCGGCTTCTAATGGAAAAATAATTTTTCAAATCGGTCCAGTAGTTTCGGAGCCTATTCGAAACAAACAAACAAATCTTTCCTCTTTATAATATTAGTATAGATGTCTTGTTTTGTTGTGCGCACATACTTATGTTGCAAGCCAGATTTTGTTTCTTTTTATTTGTATTTTTTATGTATCTTTAGCTTATGATGTGTATTGTGAGCCTAATAAAATAAAATAAAATAAATAAAACATAGTACCCTGAGAACTATTTTATAATTTAAACTCGCACGGAGGCTTAAGATGTGTTAGTATCGATAGCCTAATATCGATTAATTACAACACTAGCTCATTATGTCAATATTCCTTAACATTCTTTGGAGCTCGCGTGCGGACTGTAAATCGTGTTTTATTCGTGTTTTAAGAGCTGTAAACGTGTTGATTGACTCGGTAGTGCAATAGTTATCGGCCCTGTTGCACCGAGGGTCGTGGGTTCGAGTCCCACGTCGGACAAACATTCGTGTGACGAACAAATCTGCTTGCTCTTAGTCTGGGTGTTTATTATCTATGTGTGTATATTTAAACGTATGTAAGTATGTATGTCAGTGTCTGGTACCCATTACACAGGGAATCCTTTTTTGTGGCCGGATGACGGGGCGTTTTTTTTTATTGCTTTGATGGGTGGACGAGCTCATAGCCCACTTGGTATTAAGTGGTTACTAGAGTCCATATACATCTACAACGTAAATGCCGCCACCCACCTTTAGATATGAATTCTAAGGTGTCGGTATAGTTACAACGGCTGCCCCACCCTTCAAACCGAAACGCATTACTGCTTCACGGCAGAAATAGGCAGGGTGGTGGTACCTACCCGTGCGGACTCACAAGAGGTCCTATCGCCAGTAATTACGCAACTTATAATTTTGCGGGTTTGATTTTTATTACACGATGTTATTCCTTCACCGCGGAAGCCAATCGTGAACATTTGTTGAGTACGTACTTCATTAGAAAAATTGGTACCGGCCTGCGGGATTCGAACACCGTTGCGTCGCCGCGTCGCTACACACGAATGCACCGGACGTCTTATCCTTTAGGCCACGACGACTTCGACACGACTTCGGGCGTGATTTGTTCCCGGTTATTTATTTCGTTATATTATATAGAACTTGTTCAAATCGCTTCCAGGTCTGCAGGCCGATCCCGGACGCTGGATCCTCGCAAAACGCCCTCGGCTACATCCAGGAGTACCGATGTAGCGGTGGCGATGAGGCTCTCTTGAAGGACATGCGTCTCTCGTTTCCGAGTGCACACGCGAGCTTCTCTATGTACTGTGCCATATTCTTCATCGTAAGTATACTTCGTTGACATAAAAAAAAACACAAAGCCGAATATAAGTTAGTTTTTAATTATTATAATTTTTTTTATATTTGTGGTCTGTAGGTAATGTCGGTTTGCGAATGATAATTTTAAGTGATAACGTCATGAGCAGAACTATTCGAACCGCTAGCTCTGACGTCACGCGAGAAGAGAGATAAATGTGTCACAAACCAACGCTTGAGCCGGTCGTGCCTCTCTATCGCTTGTTCCGCGCTCTCGCTTGCACGCTCAGGCTCAGGCGGAACGTGACACTTTTTCGTACGTGCTGCCGATGGTCATCGATTTATAAGACGTTACCATGTCAAAAAATAAGTGTTCGTCTAGGGACACCCGAGAGATGTGCTAACTTAAATTAATCTAAACTATTAAATATTGAAATTGCTTAACTTGAGGAAAGCTTAGGTTATTACTTAAACTTTATGATTGATTTTTACTACACGATGTCATTCCTTTACCGTGTAAGTCAATCGTGAACATAATAATATTAAGTACGTATTACATCAAAAAAAATTCGTACCCGCCTTCGAGATTCGAACACTGGAGCTTCGCTACATACTAATGCACCGGACGTCTTATCCTTTAGGCCACGGCGACATAAGATTTATAAAGGTATTATTCATCATTCTTTCAGTTCTACGTCCAAGTGAAAGGCAAGTGGCGGGGCTCGAAGCTCCTCCGTCACGGAGTCCAGTATGCCGTTGTGATAGCGGCCTGGTATGTGGGGCTCTCCAGGGTGGTGGAACATATGCACCACTGGAGCGACGTGGCGGCTGGTTTCGCCATAGGCGCCACATACGCTATGCTTATTGTAAGTATATTTCAAACTATGTATTAAAATTTATTTATATTTAGATTAATCAGTAATATTAACATTTTTTTATTAACTTAATATCCTAACCAGTATCAACAGGACGAAAAACAAAAAAGAAATTAATTATTAATTTTGTTTCCTATTTATACCAAATTGATCTTTTTTTTATTGCTTAGATGGGTGGACGAGCTCACAGCCCACCTGGTGTTAAGTGGTTACTGGAGCCCATAGACATCTACAACGTAAATGCGCCACCTTCAGATATAAGTTCTAAGATCGCAGTCAAGTTACGACGTCTGCCCCACTCTTCAAACAGAAACGCATTACTGCTACACGGCAGAAATAAGTAGGGTGGTGGTACCTACCCGTTCGGACTCAAGAGAGGTCCTACCACGTACTTTTTTTAATTTTGAAAACTATTTAATTTATTATTAATTAATAATACAATGTAATAACATTCGTTGCGGAAATGTTTATGTATAATAAAATATTTATTTTCATTCTCTCACTAATTCTAACCATAAATATATTAATTAATTATCTAATTAATTACTGATAGCAATATTAAAATCTGAATTGTGATTGTGAGCTCTCACGGCTGGGAGTGTGCCACTGTTTCTAACGCGATGCCGTCATGTGTTCCGATTCAATCGGTAGGACAGCCATTAATAAAATTCACATTACGACCTCACGTCTCAATCTGGGTCTCGTTGCGTTGCTCGTCTACCTACAAGGGCAATAAATAATAGTTTAAAAAACTAACAAAATACGCTTTTATAGAAAATCCAACTAAAAAATAGAAAATAAATTTGAATTAAAAATAATGTAAGAAAAAATGATTTTATTGTAAAAAAGCGTGGGGTGCTTTTCAGGATATTATCAAAATAACCCTTCTACTCATATCTGTTCATAAAATGCTTAGGTATAACTACTGATACCATGCACCCCACGCTTTTTTTTTACAATAAAATCATTTTTTCTTACACTATTTTTAATTCAAATTTATTAAAATTTATTTTCTATTTTTTAGTTGGATTTTCTCTAAAACCGTATTTGGTTAGTTTTTTTAAACTATTATATATTTTTCATTTTTTAGTTTAATTTAAATTTTTTCAATATAAATATTTTTTAATATTGAATTGTCATCGGTCCTTTATAAGTATACGAAATTTCGAATTAATCCGACGATTTGAAGGGGGTCGAAAATCATGTTCAAAAATTCTGTTACATACAAACATACATTTACTGGTGGTAGGACCTCTTGTGAGTCCGCACGGGTAGGTACCACCACCCCGCTTATTTCTGCCGTGAAGCAGTTATGAGTTTCGGTTTGAAGGGTGGGCCGTTGTAACTATACCTGAAACCTTAGAACTTATGTCTCAAGGTGGGTGGCGCATTTACGTTGTAGATGTTTATGGGCTCCAGTGACCACTTAACACCAGGTGGGCTGTGAGCTCGTTCAGCCATATAAGCAATAAAAAAAAACGTTTGAAGCTAATAAAAGCGTATTAATAAAAAAAAAAACTTCCTATTCCTCACTATACTCCGGTTCCAGTTCATCTTCGTTCTGAAGCCGAAGAAGTACGGCGCACCAGAGACGTGGCAGCAGCCGGTGCCCAGGAATACGCTTCCCAGGCCGGTACTGGCGCGGTGACCGACCCCTTCCATTGCACCAACCGAATTTCTTCTGTGTAATATTACAAATGTAGATTATAACTAGATTTTTTTTTTTTAATATTAGAAGCACAAGCCAAACATTCCAGATTTTCAAGCTTAACAAACCATATTGCTTTTAGTTTAGTATAACTAGAAATCACGCCCTTACGGATCCATCAGATCCAATAACCATTGCATTAGACGTCTTCAGGTCTAACACTAGGAGCGGGCTTAGGGACCCCGGTAACCGTACTCGTCGAACTCGACAAAGAGGTCCACGTGCAACCTAACCTATGCATCAGCCCGCTGAGTTTCTCGCTGGATTTTCTCAACGGGTCGCGATTTCGACCCGGTAGTAGATTCATTCGCGAAGCAATTGCTCTTGAGTTGTTAGGTCTCCTTCGGAGGCGCTCGGGCAGCTGTTAGCAAATTCCGCCCCTCCTGGTTGTTGAGCCTTTGCTCGCTAACCTGCCCTGGTAAAACTTGGAAGGCCTCCGGGCCACCAGTAATCTCTCAAACACACACACGTAACACAAGTAAACTTTCAATCATAAAAAAAAAAACTAGAAATATCTATGCGTATTGAAAACTAATTTTACGGTTTTAATCTCGTGTTTCCTCTTGTTATTGGACCTTTGAATATTGAGCCAAATATAATACTTACCGTTTTCTATAAAATATTTAAAAGAATTGACATTAACTTTTCTTCGCCCTCAAAAAAAAAACTAACAGCTGTTTTAGTTCATAAACGCGGGATTAAACCGTAAAAAATGTTTTAATTATATTCACGACTCGCGAAAACCGAAGTTAAATATTAAATTCTATACGATGATTACAAGACAAGATTTCTTTGTCACGACCGAATTTAAACAAAATTCCCCGAATCTTTAAGTAAGTTTTTTAAAGTAGGTACATTTTAAGTTGTTGTTTTTTTTTAAATACACGTACGTACCTATATGACTTGCTGTTGTTAAAACATCATTATCCTGTATAATTTTGAGTTTTGTACAAAATTATAATTTGCAAGTCAACAAATAAAGCTTTATACTACTATGAATATACAAAAAAATTTAAAACAGAAACTATTAGCCGACATTAATGAAAAATTATCGATGAAGCAAATTATAAACCGACCAAATTTAAAAGCGTTAAATCGATGTACCTATTCTATTCTCAAAAGGTTATTATTTCATTTAAGATCCTTTTTTTTTCTATGAATAGCTCTTAATTCACAGTTGAAAACCTCTTTCTCTTCACCTCTTCAATATGTTTTATTTGTTGAAAAAAATGTTGTAAAAAAGCCGCTATGAAAAAATTACGCACGTATTTAAAGAAAAGTTTAGTGTGTTTTATGATGAATGCAAAATGATCAATGCAAATAGCCCGTATGTACATATTATGTCGTTTTTTTTTTACTTAGTAACAGAAATGAATAGTCAAAAGATCTGTTTGCTTCGGATTTTTTGACATTTAAAACTATTTGAAGAATGCATAGAATGAATAGAATGCATATTTTGAGTCATTGACCGTTTTGAATGAGATATTTTGTAGCAAACACTTCCGAAGTAGGTAGGTACATATCATAGAGTTAGTTGTAGCTACTTATTAACTCCATAGTACATATTATATAGACCGTGTCTAAGTACTTTAGAAATTTTAAGAAGAAATAAATTTTAGTTTTTCTGTATATAATGAATTGAAAAAAAAAATTTAAAGAAAAGAAAATCGAATTATTACAAAAGGTGTGATAACAAATGCTTTTGTGCATGCTTTTGAAATAGCTTTAAAAGCGTTAAACGGAATAGATATTTTTCCTGATATAACTTTCAGTTGTAGCAATGAATATTGTTTGCATTGCAATGACGTTACATATGTCGCGGGATGGTGTTATACAAAACTTAACCAACTTAATAAACTACTACTGGCTTTTATTAATAGCTAGCTGGCCCGGCAGACTTCGTAGTGCCTCAATCGATAAATAAAAGACCTAAGCTTTTGTATAAAATAAACTTAAATCAAACAAAAGGAATCCGTCCTACGGGGAACACATCAAAGGAAAAACAAAATTGTCATTTTTATTTAATTTCGAGCACTTTCATATTTATATACCTTTTAAACCTTCTCTGGACTTCCACAAATAATTTAAGCCCAAAATTAGCCAAATCGGTCCAGCCGTTCTCGAGTTTTAGCGAGACTAACGAACAGCAATTCATTTTTATATTATATAGATTAGAAGTTCATCGATTAAATAATGAACGTGGGTAAGGTAATAATAATATCGAAGGGTGAAAGGCTATTTGTTTTAAGCGACATTTCGCTCAATACGCAACATTTATCTTTGTAATTAAAGGCGCATTTTATTTGGTATTTGCATCAACAGTTCGATGTTTTTAATTGTACTTCAATTAAATTTAGGTACTTCATTGAAATAGCTGAAGATTGCCGACTTAACCTAATAGGTGTGTATGGCTCTAATAAAGAATAAAAAAAAAAAAAAAAATAGCTGAAGAAGTATTTTTGCTTATGATATTTTTTCCAAATTTTAAACTTTAAATGGCTCTCCTGTTAACTTGGAAAAATGTCGCTTAAACCAAATAATCTTTTACCTTTCAATGTTTTATAGACTTCGAATTTAGAGAGAGAAAAAACATATACAATTACCGTTCACACGTCTACAGAGTATCTGATCCTTCGATCAATAAGATCTGATCCAACCGAATGTCGATAAAAAATAAATTGTCGTATTTATAAGAGTACATATATTTAAATTTTGTAAATTTTTATTTTTAAGCATCATTTTTGTTCTAATAAAGAGTTTCATATAAAATACGTTTGTTTTATTAATGGCCATCGTCCATAGTGGAGAGCCACATTGAAAAGAAAAAGAAATGGTTTGATATAATCTATGAGTTTGTTCCCATTTAACTTGCATAGGCATGTCGGTTTTCGAGTTTCTCTTAAATTATTTTAAAGTTAATATAAATTGAGGTTTTATAGTTTAATGGAGAAAGTAGTGGTTCGTCGTCTACTAAAAAAACTACACAGAAAAGTATTATTTTTCTTTCTAACTAAATACTTATTTAAGCCGTTTACAGGTTCACCACGACGAAGGAATTACGTCATTTAAAAATAATATTCAAGACGTACAAAAATTATAAGCTTCGTAATTAATGGGGGCGTCATGTTGAGATTTCTACTGCAAAACAGTAATGCATTCTGAATGTAAATTTTTGATACTGAGCGCCTGGATTGAACATTCTTTTGTTTTCTATGCATGATTTTGTCTTTTATGCCTCTTAGAAATTTTCAGTATCTGCGAATTCGTTTTTCCCAGAGTCTACTAGATATTCCGGCGCCTTAGTAAGAATATCGAAGAGAGAATTCGACATAATTGCTTCAGTGCGACACGTAGGGCACCGGTGACCTACAAGGCAGTCAAAGTGTTAAGATTAAAATTTCTGTAAGAATAAGTAAACAGTGGGTAATGCATCGGTACTAAAGTTCTCAGTGTGTTTGGGGATAGCGACGAAGGAGAGATCTTTCACCGAGCGGATGAAATTGCTCGGTGGTCTGACGGTCCGAAGGCTAATTTATGTTTGGAACTTTCAAATATACAAAATTATCTTGAAAATGTCATTCGATAGATTCAGGCATCAGTCAGTTTCTAGTGACCAGAATACATCAAATTATAATCAATAATCCTATATAGATTTTACATTTTAATTAATAGAGGACTTTTTTGAATTCTCGGAAATAAATAAATGAAGTTTTTTTGTTTTATTTGAGTATTTTTATTAGGCACACTTATACAAATTCTTACACAAAAATACTCAATAAAGAACAACAAGTAAAAAATCTGGCTTGTAATATAAGCCATGTGCGCATGACTTTTTTTTTGTTTATTTATTGCTTAGAGGGGAGGACGAGCTCACAGCCCACCTGGTGTTAAATGGTTACTGGAGCCCATAGACATTTACAACGTAAATGCGCCAACCACCTTGAGATACAAGTTCTAAGGTTACGACTGCCCCACCCTTCAAGCCGTTTCAGCTTTACTGTTTCACGGCAGAAATCAAGATCAAGACAAATGTGCCAAGTACACAATGTTCCTTACAATTTAAAGATAAAATAATATAATAACGAAAACTAATCTAACTTATAATGTTATGAAAGTAATTGATAAAACAAGTTAATCTCATCATCGTAACCATTCTGGAACAGATCTATGTATATTTTTTATGCTTACAATATTTTAATGATAAAACTAATTTTAACTAACACGATTTAATTCTGTTATATTTAATGAAAAACAAGGAAGCATAAGCAGCGTGTTATAGATAACACACATGTTTTGTTGTGGTGACCATGATAACTGAAAATTTGAATATTATATTTCGTCTTCAAAAAAAATCAAAAAAGCACATGTGTACATTAGTTGTGTACATTTTCGGCTTCGAATACAAATAAGACTTCAAGTTTATTGACATTTTTACGATGACCAGGCTTACCCGTTTTAGGACCACCGCGAATAGGTGTTCGAACTAGACCAGATTGAGGTTAGTACACCGTATCGGTTTTCCCTCGCAAATCTATGGATAAACAATGTTAGGCCATGAGTCATGCTATTGAAATCTCGATGTTAATTGCATAATACGTGTATAACACAAGGCTTGCAGCGATTTGTGGCTGCAGCAAAAAACTACTTAAGCTACAATCCTTATTTTGATTCAACTGTTAATTTATAAGAGGACTGCAAACGATAAATAGTGGCCGTCTCCTTAAGCTCATGACTTCGGATCATCCCGATCCACTATCGGTGCTTTTAGGCATTCAAAGCAGTCACCGTTCTCGTCGAACCCGAAGAATGCAACAAAGAGTTCATTGTGCAACTTAACCCACAAGCACGGCCAGCTGTGTTTCTCGAGGGCTCGCGATTCCAATCCGGTAGTAAATTCAGTGAAGCATTATAGGGCTGTTAACAAACTCTCCCAAGCTGAACCCTGTGTGCCTAGGCGTTAGATTAAGCTAGCATGTCAAACTCCTTCGTTTAGTGCGGTAGGACCCTAAAGATATCCTTGAGCCCGCGGTCTGCTCCCAAAATCTGCAGATCGTCAAGTTCCACATACCTCGTAGGAGGTTCGGCCTCGGCCCGAAAAAAAAAGAAAAAAAAGGCTTGAACGAACTTGAGTTTACTAGCATTAGTTAGTCAAATAAAATAGGAGACTGAAACAAATATATGTCGTAAGCGAGATTCAGGCATCTGTCAAATATCTTGTGTTCTGTGATGGCTACCGGCACAGGACGATGATCCCCGTGCGATTAAAGCTACGATAATTCATCACTCTTACTGATTCGGTTTTTTTATACAATATCAATAATTTATCGTAAAATTCGTTCGAAAAAACGTATTACACTCGTAATAACTTGGACGAGTTGATTGGACGATGGACGATAAGATAGTCGCAAGAATTATAAATCGGATAGGTCTAGTAAACAGTAAGAAAAATCATTAAAATTCTCGTTTCTCTCAGACATTGTCACCCTAACCTTCTTACGTATAATCCACGCATGTCGCCTCACCCTTGATCTGGGGACATATCTGAGTTGCTGACATCACAGCGACTTTGAACTATGGTACACACTGATATACATATTATGCGTAATGAAACCGTGCCCCCAGCCCACACACGTTAGGAACGTACTTATCAGAACGTACGTAACAGAAAATTAAAAAAAAAAGTATACTAGCTAAAATGCAGACACGTTGCCATTTAAAAAAAATTGTTTTATTTTTATTGCTTAGATGGGTGGACGGGCTCACAGCCCACCGGGTGTTAAGTGGTTACCGGAGCTAATAGACATCCATAACAAAAATGCGCCACCCACCTTGAGATATAAGTTCTGCCCCACCCTTCAAACCGAAACGCATTTCTGCTTCACGGCAGAAATAGGCAGAGTGGTGGTACCTACCCGTGCGGACTCACAAGAGGCGTCAAGAGGTCCTACGACCAGTAATTACGTAAATTATAATTTTGCGGGTTTGATTTTTATTACACGATGTTATATTCCTTCACCGTGGAAGTCAATCGTGAACATTGATTATGTACATATTTCATTAGAAAAATTGGTACCCGCCTGCGGGATTCGAACACCGTTGCATCGCTAGATACGAATGCACCGGACGTCTTATCCTTTAGGCCACGAAGACTTAGCACATAAGAATCTTAATAAATGTTGGACAGTCATAGCAAAGTATTACTATCTATTTATATCTCACCAAAGAAACATAGTAACAATTTAATTTTTAAGTAAAAAATAAAACAATAGAGTAATAAATATAAACAAATATGTCCATTGACATGACATGTTGTTAAGATATATTTTTAATAATTTTATGTTTTTATTTTAAGAATGCATAAGTTTGTCGGTACATTGAAGCGCAAATCATCAGTTTTTTTATTATTATTTTATAACTGTGTGTCTTTCTCTTTGTTATAATTTAAATTGATTGTCCGCTTAAGGCAGGACAGACAGCTTTAAAGGAAGAGGTAGACTTTAGAAGAAATAATATCTCAAGGTGGGTGGCGCATTTACGTTGTAGATGTCTATGGGCTCCAGTAACCACTTAACACCAGGTGGGCTGTGAGCTCAACCACCCATCTAAGCAATAAAAAATAAAAAACATGAGCATCATCATATTGTATAGTATGACTGCTGTCCTTCCGTTAAAAACTAAAAAAAATCTATATAAATAAACTCGTATATTTCCAAGAATTGTTTGCATTAAAAATGTATGGTTATTTGATTTTCTCTTTCAACTTGTCTTTACATGCATTCACGCGTCTTTTGATTGAATGAGTTTAAGTTGTTATTAGCGTTTCAGGGAAGGCTTGCATGACTCCATCACCCTAGAAAAAATGACGCTGCTTTAAAGTTATTGGGAGTGGTGGGAGATGGTGCTCACGTGGGCTGGCTTATTGTATTGAGGGGTGAAAGGCTAAAACTTAATTAATTCGCTAATTAATTGCGGTAATTTGCGGGTTTAATTTTTATTACACGATTTTATTCCTTCACCGTGGAAGTCAATCATGAACATTTGTGCTCCAATAACCGCTTAACACCAGATGGACAGTGAGCTCGTTCTAAGTAACACAAAAAGCAAACATTATCTAGAAGTTGACAAATTGTTGCGATAAACACAGCCTCGTAGATTAAAGCCAGTGTTATTGACATGATGTAATCTGCATCGTAAAAACTTAATGATTTTTTTAAAGTTTATGTTGACAGTGGCTTGGTTGTCGTCATTTGTGACGCTTTAAAACACCAATGAACTACAGATCAGACTATATGTAAACATGATTGATTCATTTTCATATACTTACGTGATCGGACACTCAGAAATAACTGGATCAAATCAAATCAAATAATTTTTTTTTTATTCACTATAAATGAAAGTACACACTTGTTGAACGTCAAAAAGAACTACCGCCAATTCACAAAAACTAGCCTCCGTCCTGACGGCAAAACTGGCAAGAAACTCAGCGGGCATATTTTTTTTTTTTTTTAAATATTAGATTTTTTTTAATATTCATTTTGACAATGAGTATTATAACGTAACAGTTATTGAAATATTGAAATACCCGGAGCGAGCAACTCACTTTTTGTAATTTTCTAGATAATCATTGACTTTATATTTTTATAGTAAATTTTATTGAACAGATGTTCTTTAATAGTTTTCTGAAACCTATGTATATGTAGGTTCTGATGATTGTGTATTACTCGTAAGGGTAATTAGTTGTTTTCTTTGGACGGAAATCACCGGTCGCTACGTTTTAAATGCCCCGATGGGCTGGCAGTATGCGATTAGGCAATCCTTGCCTCGTGTTGCAAAATCGTTTAAATATCAAAATCAAAACGAAAACTCGGGGACCACTTTCAAGGCCTACAAGCATATTGCCGAAACTTCTCTTTAAACCATAAGAAAGATTTCTCATAGCACCGAGGAAACACCGTTGAGCGTAGATCATTCTCAAGCCGGATGTTTTTTTTCCTCTACCTATTTGCTGGTAGCCTAAAGGCTTTTGGAACTCTTTCGACTTGATACCGAAACGAACGGCTCGACAAGAAGTCTCATATGAAGAGCACGAGATTGTCTGACACTCCTATGCTTATAGATTAAGCTGTTGTGCCTGACTTTTTCCTGCGGACAGAATGGAAAGCGGTCGACGTCACCCAAAATACCTCATTTCGGATCCTCCCGATCCAATAACGGTGCTTTTAGGTACCTCAAGCACCGGTCATCGTTCTCGTCGAACCCGTCGCTTGCAACGAAGGGCTCGACGAGTAAATTAACCCACAGACACAGCCCACTGAGTTTCTCGCCGGATCTTCTTAGTGGGTCGCGTTTCCGATCCGGTGATAGATTCTGTGAAACACGGTTCTTGCTAGGGTTCGTGTTAGCAACGTCATCAGGTTTGAGCCCCGTGAGCTCACCTACGAGTTAAGGTTACGCTGAAATAGCCTCTCAAGGCTATCAGCTTAGGTAGGGAAAAAAAACTGACTTTGTCGAACGCCTTCGCGATATCGAAGAAGAGGCTGTGCTCTTCCTTGAAGTGGTGCGCTGTGGATGAATGCAATGGTTCTAAATATTATGGATGAACTCAGCTCCGCTAGCGAGCGGGGAAATCGTAAAAACGACATGACGAATGCAACAATTCAAAATTCAAAACTCAAAAATCATATATTTCAACTTAGATGTCAATATAACACACTTGTTGAATGTCAAAATATAAATAACAATGTTAACTCTACCACCGGTTCCAAAAAAACCCACAGTCCTGAGAAGAACCAGCGAAACAAACTAAGCGGGCTTTTTTTGTTTTTTCACAAATATTTACATTCTTTTTTTTTCTTTAAATAATTAAAAATATTAAAATAAACGAAAAAACAAGTCAAAAAATACAATTAAAAAATAATGAAAAATGAAAAGGCCAGGAGCGAACGCCTCATTCCCACGTAGTGCCATCTAGTAAATAATCCTTAACTTTATAATATGCCTTGTTGGACAAACGTTCCTTTACAGTTTTCTTAAATCTATGAACAGGTAGTAATTGATCGACGCATTCAAATAATTCCTCACACTCCATAAATCCGGAGCCTCCAAACGATCACTTACATGCATATGTAAGAATAATGACGAGTGCCATTTAATTGCTAGCGACACGTCGACTCGTCGAAATTCGCCGGTGTGATTACTACGAGTATTTAACTTCTCGATCGCGTAAAAGTTAACTCAAATTTGTATGGAGTTGGAACAACGCCTCTAGCGGCAAACGTAGTGGAATTTGTGACATAACTCTATAGAATATTACAGAAACAATATTGTTTTAACCTACATAAATGATAAATATACTCAAACAATCTATTATTTACAAATTTTTTGTTTTTAGTACAGATTGTTTTTTTTTGGATTTGCGCGTTTACTACATAGCTAACTTAATTGTACACTTAACTTTGTATGTAATTGACGCATTTAATTAGTCAGCCAACATTTGTTATCAATAACAAAATAAGCCAAAAATAGCTTGCACTGTATTAATAATATATCTGTTCCTTTAAATTTAGCAATTGCGTAAGACACGCCATCGAGATATCTGATAACGAAATAAAATAATTTTGTTCTTAAGCTATACCGTTCGAGCCTTGCCTATGTATATACTTAGTCTGGCCATAAATACTGTTACAATTAAAAATAAACAAAATAATACATTTGAATTTGGAATCTGTAATTTTTATATGATTGCTCATTGAGTTTTCTCATTTTGGCGTCAATACATTGTACAATATTTTGCGATATTAAAATGGAGTGGGGTGATAAGAGAACCGAATCGCTGTGATTGCATTACACAAAGTAGGTATGGAGCCAAATGAAATTTTTAAAACTCTCCATACGCTTGGTGTTAGTAAAATGTTTGTGTACCGGGCTATTAATAGGTGCAATGGGACATCCTCTGTTTGTGACAGAAAAAGATCTGGCCGTCCACTTAGTGTTCGTACGAAGAAGGTGGTCAAAGCAGTAAGGGAAAGAATTCAAAGAAATCCTGTCCGAAAGCAAAAGATTTTATCTCGGGAGATGAAGATAGCACCTAGAACCATGTCGCGTATTTTAAAAGATGACTTAGGACTTGCAGCCTATAAGAGACGTACTGGTCATTTCTTAACTGATAAATTAAAAGAGAATAGGGTGGTAAAATCGAAACAACGACTGAAGCTGTACGCAAAGGGAGGTCATAGAAAATTTTTGTTTACGGATCAGAAAATTTTTACAATTGAGCAACATTTTAACTAACAAAATGACCGTATTTATGCTCAAAGCTCTGAGGAAGCTTTCCAATTAGTCGACAGAGTGCTACGTGGGTACTATCCGACTTCAGTGATGGTTTGGTGGGGTATTAGCTATGAAGGAGTCACTGGGCCATACTTTTGTGAAAAAGGTATCAAAACATCGGCACAAGTGTATCAAGAAACCATTCTTGAGAAGGTGGTGAAGCCCCTTAACAACAATAATCGAGAATGGTCCTTCCAGCAAGAATCGACGCCAGGTCATAAAGCTCGGTTTACGCAGTCTTAGTTGGAAACGAACGTTTCGGACTTCATCAGAGCTGAAGACTGGCCGTCGTCTAGTCCCGATCTTAATCCGCTGGATTATGATTTATGGTCAGTTTTAGAGAGTACGGCTTGCTCTAAACGCCATGATAATTTGGATTCCCTAACACACTCCGTACGATTGGCAGTGAAAATTTTTCCCATGGAAAGAGTGCGTGCTTCTATTGATAACTGGCCTCAACGTTTAAAGGACTGTATTGCAGCCACTGGGGACCACTTCGAATAAGCTTTTTATATTTTAAATTGTTTTATATTTATGTGTTAAAGTAACATACTGTAAAAGTAATAAATGTTATTTGCAATAGATTTTTTTTTCCTTTTTCTCAGTATTTATGGCAAGACTAGGTATAAATATGTACCGCTTGAAATACGATTATAGCCTGATGGAGGCATTTTTTGAGACCAGTGTGCATAGTGCGAGTTTTTTAACGTTCTCGATAGCGTAAAAGTTAACTCAAATATGTATGGAGTTGGAACAGCGCCCCTAGCGGCAAACTTATGCAAACGTTTCAACTGAATACTTTCAGTTAAATGTTACGCTATCGAGAACCTTAAAAAAACTCACACTAAACACACTGTACACATCACCACATCACATACCTTGAAATTTCGTCACAAAACGAAAATATAAACATCCACTGCTACCTCTTGACCTATATTCACATGTTTTATGAGTTGGTAATTAAACTCATAACGCAAAGTTTCACAGTCCATCACAAAAATATATCCTTATCGGGGCTTGCTTTGGTTTCGAATTTACAATAATAAGAGTCTGTGTGAGATAATGCGATCAAAATACTATTAATGACCGCACTTAGTCGACACTTAGTTCACTGGTGGTAGGACCTCTTGTGAGTCCGCGCGGGTAGGTACCACCGCCCTGCCTATTTCTGCCGTGAAGCAGTAATGCGTTTCGGTTTGAAGGGTGGGGCAGCCGTTGTAACTATACTGAGATCTTAGAACTTATATCTCAGGGTTGGTGGCGCATTTACGTTGTAGATGTATATGGGCTCCAGTAACCACTTAACAGCAGGTGGGCTGTGAGCTCGTCCACCCATGTAAGCAATAAAAAAAAAAAACTTAGTCGTATGTAAAAGTATAATAATGAGATTTGTTTGCGATTTAATTCACAAAAAGGTAAGGTTGATATACTTTTATCAGAGTGAAAGGTAAATGTATTATTGTAAAAATATTATTAACACCCTGTCAAGGTTTTTATGATAAAAAAAAACAAATATGAAATTAATGTTTGTGTTCGACTTTATTTCTCGACCTATGTTTATCAGTCACGACTTACAAGATGTAAACTAAGCTGCCACATTTGAATTGTCACATTCAAATGTATTTTATGAAAGAAATGGCTTATTGAAAGTAAACGTGCCTGCCCTCATTCCCGATCCTGCGGACCGAATGGAAAGCAGTCGACGTCGCCCAAAACACGTCATCTCGGATCCACCCGATCCACTAACGGTGGTTTTAGGTACCTCAAGCACCGATCATCGTTCTTGCCGAAGGGCTCGACGATTAAATTAACCCACAGACAAAGCCCACTGAGTTTCTCGCCGGATCTTCTCAGTGGGTCGCGTTTCCGATCCGGTGGTAGATTCTGCGAAGCACGGCTCTTGCTAGGGTTCGTGTTAGCAACGTCGTCAGGTTTGAGCCCCGTGAGCTCACCTACATGTTAGGGCGAAGCTGAAATAGCCTCTCAAGGCTATTAGCATAGGTAGGAAAAAAAGTGCATGTCCAAACATTCTCATATTTTCTTCTGTGATTGATGACACAAGATAATTTTTACACCAAACGATCTACAGTTATGTTTCTCTGTGTTTCTAGTACACAAATGCACAAAACACTATTATATTTATTGTATTGTAAAAAACTTCTATGTTCACGGATAGTAAGCATAATTATAATATTTCGTGCTATTTATAATATGCACCCGAGGGAATCCTTGAGGGACAAGTTTAAGGAAATCAAAATTCTAACTTTAGCGTCCCAATACATTTTTGAAAATTTATTGTACGTGCGTAAAAACATTGAAGAATTCCCCAGAGTCTACGATTTGCACAATGCGAACACTAGGAACAAACATAGGCTTGCGTTGCTGGCGGCTCGAATTAAGAAAATAAGCAACTCTTTTAGGGGGCTGGGTGTACAACTTTTCAACAAGATCCCACAAAACGTTCAATTACTACCTGTTCATAGATTTAAGAAAACTGTCAAGGAACGTTTGTGCAACAAGGCTTATTATGAAGTTAAGGATTATTTACTAGATGGCACTACGTGGGAATGAGGCGTTCGCTCCTGGCCTTTTCATTTTTCATTATTATTATTATTATTTTTAATTGTATTTTTTTGACTTGTTTTTTCCTTTATTGTAAATATCTTTATTTATAAAAAAAAAAGCCCAGTGAGTTTGTTTCGCTGGTTCTTCTCAGGACTGCGGCTTTTTTTGGAACTGGTGGTAGAGTTAACATTGTTATTTATATTTTGACATTCAACAATTGCGTCATACTGACATCTAAGTTGAAATAAATAATTTTGATTTGAATTTGAATTTGAATTAATAATAAGCCAGTACGGTCTCTCGATTTATTCAAATGACTACAAATAACACGGCGGAAAGAATTTATAGTGATGATAAATATGAGAAAAGAATGAAGCTAAACGCAAGATCGAATGTAGTTTTAAACAAAAATGTTACTGTAAGTCACGTTTTTGCAGGATGATACGGGCAAATTACATCGTTTAACTAAAGCGGTTCTGCATTTTCTAAACATTGTATTAAGCGACGTGTTTGTTATCTGTTTTATTTCGTATTACTCATTTCGCTCAAATTATAAGACAATTTCCGTTTTTGTTGTCGCTCGATGGTACGAAAGTAAAGGTTTATGTAGAGCTCGTATTTATTTTATGCGTGTAAAGCTATTGCAATAAGCTAAACTCTAATTGTAGAGCCCGTAAAGTAATAAAAAATTGTCAATGCCTTAAGCTTAACTAAATATAAGTCATATACTTTGAAAAAAAAAAGAATACATCGGTCGAACTCGTCCATTTTTTTTTTATTGCTTAGATGGGTGGACGAGCTCACAGCCCACCTGGTGTTAAGTGGTTACTGAAGCCCATAGACTTCCACAACGTAAATGCGCCACCCACCTTGAGATATAAGTTCTAAGGTCTCAAGTATAGTTACAACGGCTGCCCCACCCTTCAAACCGAAACGCATTACTGCTTCACGGCAGAAATAGGTGGGGTGGTGGTACCCACCCGCTAGGACTCACCAGAGGTCCTACCACCAGTAAAAAAGTCCATTACGACGAAGAGTTCGACGAGCGAACTAACCCATGCATCAGCCCGCTGAGTTTCTCGCCGGATCTTCTCAGCGGGTCGCGATTCCGATCCGGTAGTAGATTCATTCGCGAAGCAGTTGCTCTTGAGTTGTTAGGTCTCCTTCGCAGGTGCTCGGGCAGCTGTTAGCAAATCCCACCCCTCCTGGCTGAGCCTTTGCTCGCCCTCATGTCCTGGTGAAACTGGAAAGGCCTCCGGGCCACCAGTAATCCTTAAATAATAATTTAAAAAAAAACCAACGACATCTACTGAAAATAAAAAGTGTCAACTACTAAAAATATATTTGTTTTCACTAGGTGTCAACTACTAGCATATTACCTTTATCTTATTAAAAAATAACATAAAATGCACATTAGTTTTATTGCTACAATTCTTGTCATAATCTGGAAGGGGAATAACTTGCGCAAATACTACTAACCAGAAGTTCCCTCTAATATGGTTCCACACCAAACTGTCAATAAACATACTAATAATTCCTTAAGGTGTCATCTACTGGGTATTTTACCCTACATTCCTTTCAATACTTTCAAAATTAATTCATGAAAAGCCATTATTATTGAAAAACAACATTGAAGGCATACTTGAAGTAAATAACTTTTTGTTATTTGACCTGCATGTGCACTGATTACCAGTACGATCACTAAATAGTTAATAACAAATACTTCATCACTTTGTATTGCGTTCATTTCGTGAATAAATTAATGTCATCGTGGCCTAAAGGATAAGACGTCTGGTGCGTTCATGTGTTGCGATGCAACGGTGTTCGAATCCCGCAGGCGGGTACCATTTTTTCTAATGAAATACGTGCTTAACAAATATTCACGATTGACTTCCACGGTGAAGGAATAACATCGTGTAACAAAAATCAAACCCGCAAAATTATAATTTGCGTAATTACTGGTTGTAGGACCTCTTGTGAGTCCGCACGGGTAAGTACCACCGCCCTGCCTATTTCCGCCGTGAATCAGCAATGCGTTTCGACTTGAAGGGTGGGGAAGCCGTTGTAACTATACTGAGACCTTAGAACTTATATCTCAAGGTGAGTGGCACATTTACGTTGTAGATGTCTATGGGCTCCAGTAACCACTTAACACCAGGTGGGCTGTGAGATCGTCCACCTGTCTAAGCAATAAAAAATATATGCATTAAGCATAATTTTTGGGTGCCCGTATTTCTTACCTATTTGTTCACTGTCACCCGTTAAGATTAGTTTGTCAGGGTTTTTGGAGCGGTGTTCCTAACCGCACGTTTTATTTGTGAGCTTAAGAGCTGCAAAGAAAAAGTGTAACAAAGAAAAACGACACTGAAAACCGACACATTTTCGCAGAGATTGTTGAGACATTTCCCGATCAGCTAAGAAACTGAAATGTTTTTATATTAATTCAACTTTCCATCAATATTGAAAGTATGTTTTTTTTTTTTTTTATTGCCCTTGTAGGCAGACGAGCATACGGCCCACCTGATGGTGAGTGGTTACCGTTGCCCATGGACTTCAGCAATGCCAGGGGCAGAGCCAAGCCGCTGCCTACCGCTTAATACTCTCCACAAGCCTCGTTTGAAGAAGGACATGTCATAACGCTCGGGAAACACCGTGGAGGGGAGCTCATTCCATAGCCGGATGGTACGTGGCAAAAAAGATCTCTGGAAACGCACTGTGGATGACCGCAGTGGCTTCAGGTAGTACGGATGAACTCTACTCCGGTGATTGTTGAGACATTTCCCGATCAGCTAAGAAACTGAAATGTTTTTATATTAATTCAACTTTCCATCAATATTGAAAGTATGTTTTTTTTTTTTTTTATTGCCCTTGTTGGCAGACGAGCATACGGCCCACCTGATGGTGAGTGGTTACCGTTGCCCATGGACTTCAGCAATGCCAGGGGCAGAGCCAAGCCGCTGCCTACCGCTTAATACTCTCCACAAGCCTCGTTTGAAGAAGGACATGTCATAGCGCTCGGGAAACACCGTGGAGGGGAGCTCATTCCATAGCCGGATGGTACGTGCCAAAAAAGATCTCTGGAAACGCACTGTGGATGACCGCAGTGGCTTCAGGTAGTACGGATGAACTCTACTCCGGTGATTGTTGAGACATTTCCCGATCAGCTAAGGAACTGAAATGTTTTTATATTAATTCAACTTTCCATCAATATTGAGAGTATGTATTATGTAATTTTATTTATTAAATATATTTATAGCAAATAATAAAATTTTGATATGTTATTATCACTAATATTCCAGAAATTTATCAGCAATACCAACTCTATCTAGACTAAAGTGGTGCCAAGATCATGAGGACCAAATAAAAATGGATATTCTAGCCTCACACTATTCTAAAAGTGATTTTCGTGGCTTTTGGAAACACACAAATAAATTAAAGAATAGGCCGACAATACCTGTGAGCGTCGGTGGCGTGAGTGAACCAGAACAAATTGCCAACATGTTCAAAGAACGCTTCTTTGTAAAATCTACTTTAAGACTCGCTGGGTCGGTGCTTGATATTGAGCACGGCAGGGAAATTGGAGTGGCATTTACGTCTAAGGATGTTAAAAAGACAATTAGGTCAATGTCACGTGGTAAGTCTCCGGGACATGACGGGCTCAGCATTGAGCACCTGCGTTATGCGGGCGTGCACATCTCTAGGGTTCTCTCAATGCTGTATAACATTTGTGTGGGTCATAGTTATTTGCCAAGGGAAATGATACGAACAATAGTTGTACCAATAGCTAAAAATAAGACTGGAGACCTTGCAGATAGCAGTAACTATAGGCCTATCTCACTAGCTACTGTTATATCCAAAGTGTTGGACAGCATGCTTAACTTTAAACTAAATAAATATGTAAATCTTCATGATAACCAATTCGGATTCCGTTTAGGTTTGTCGACAGAGAGTGCAATCTTAAGTCTTAAGCATGCTGTCAAATACTACACGCGGCGAGGAACACCTGTTTATGCCTGCTTTCTTGATCTGTCCAAGGCGTTTGATTTGGTTTCCTATGACCTCTTGTGGAAAAAGTTGGAAAATATTAAACTACCCACGGAAATAAATAACATTCTAAAGTTTTGGTATGGGAACCAGATCAACAATGTGCGATGGGCTGGGGCTTTGTTTCTTTCGTATAGGTTGGAGTGCGGGGTGAGACAAGGCGGGTTGAGTTCGCCTACGCTCTTCAACCTGTATATGAATGAGCTGATCGGCGAGCTCAGTAGGACCAGGATTGGTTGTTTCATAGACGGGGTGTGCGTAAACAACATCAGCTACGCAGACGATATGGTGCTGCTGAGCGCGTCTATCTGTGGCCTAAGGCAACTTGTTTCTTTGTGTGAGGGATACGCCAAATCACACGGTTTGGTGTACAACTGTAAAAAGTCGGAGATCATGGTCTTTGAGACCAGGGGTGGGACGCATGATAAAATACCTCCCGTAGTACTCAACGGAACGCCATTGACAAGAGTTTATAAATTTAAATATCTCGGCCATGTGTTGACCCCTGATCTCAAAGATGATGAAGATATTGAACGAGAGCGGAGAGCGTTGTCGGTTAGAGCAAACATGATAGCTCGCAGGTTTGCACGGTGTTCACTTAAAGTCAAGGTCACCCTCTTTAGGGCCTACTGTACTAATTTTTACACGTGCAGCTTGTGGGCTGGATATACTCAAAGATCGTACAATGCTCTCCGTGTTCAATACAATAACGCGTTTAGGGTGCTGGTGGTGCTGCCCCGCTTTTGTAGCGCATCAGGGATGTTTGCAGACGCGCACATAGATTTTTTTTACGCTACCATGCGTAAGAGGTGTGCATCTCTGGTAAACAGAGTGAGGGCCAGCTCCAACAGTATCCTGAGCATGATCGCAAGCAGGCTGGACTGTATATACATGGGTCGCTGTGGTGCCATCTCCCATGGGATGTTACCACAGTAATTCATTGTGATCTAAATATAACTACTAACATAGGTCAAGTTTTATTAACAATTTATATGAGTCATGGATACTTGAAATAAAAACATTATTATTATTATTATTATTCGCATTCATTCACGTTTCATGATTCGATTTACCATTTTATTTTTTTGTAGTAATCATTATTTTAACTTTTTTCCTAAGAACTCCTTTTATAAGATACCTCTACCCTTATTTCTTATAATGGATAGACGAGATCAGAGTCTACGCGAACTTAATTGACTCTCGTAATCAATACTTTTTAAAATGCAATGACGGCATACAATTAAAACGTTTTGTTGATGTGTTAATGGCATTATGAACGAGGTCACGAGGTATTAGCGTGGTCAAAGCCGGTGCAAGATTTCCATTCGCCGTTCACGAACAATGGAAATAATAGCGACAGTTCCCGATAGCATTAACTAATAAGTAGACGCAAGCATCACTAAACCTAATTAGTTTATAAAATTATCCGATAGCTTAGTAACCTCTGGAGATATGAGAAAATGTTTAAAAGAACGATTTCTTTTTCTGATGCTGACGTTTTGTGTAGTTAATATTACTATAACTAATCTCAGCCACGATTCACTGTGATGATCGCTTAGAATTTAGGGTACACAGATTTGTCGAAAGTACTTGCGTGTCACCCCTATCTCACATCGTAATAGAAAGCTTAAATCCAATCTCATAGAAAGATGCGCGAAAACAGATATACAAAAAAGTATTCATTTTTGAAATGTACCTTAATTAATTGTTTAATAATTAATAATAATATTATAGCCATTTAATATTTTTTTTAAATATATTCGTTAATCTTTTTGTAATTCTGATGTTGAATCGCTCGTCTCGCAACCTGTATCCTGTGTCCTAGTGTGAGTTTTTTAATTACCCCACAGCTAGGAGGGCTCCTAGCGGCAAACGTAGGCAAACGTTCCAACTCCATACCAATTTGAGTTAACTTTTACGCTATCGAGAACGTTAAAAAAACTGGCACTAAGAAGACTGGTCAGAGTCCATGGCCTAAAACGTGGTAGGGCGACTTTGAATTTGCACGGTTAGACCTTACCGCCTACAATTTCCGCTTTGGGGCAATAGTCAGTCTGAAAGGTGAAATACCCTATATACAATTGAGACTTCGACCTCATGTCTCAAGGTGAGTGGCGGCTTTCCCGTTAGTTTGTCCGATAACAATTTAACATTAGAAAATTCGTGGACGATTCTATGTATTAAGAAGACAAGATATTTGTCTTTCAGGATCGACGGATGCGTCTCATTTTAACGTGTGCGATTATAATTACTACCAGTGTTCGCGCATTTTTTTAATTGGTTCAATGGATGAACCAGCTCTTGGCCCATTTTCAATAACTAAAATGCCGCATCCCACCTATAGACTTGAACTGTAAGTCTCTGTTCTATAATACAACGATTGTCCCACTCTTCAAACTAGAACTGCTACTGCTTCACGGCAGAAAAAGAGCAGGGTTTGAGTAATAATAGTAGGAATAAAATTCGAATGTCGAAATTTTAACGATTTAGATGATTTTTTTCTTTTATTTTGTCATTGACATAACTAATAAAAAAAAACTTCAGTGCTTCTTAAATATTTTAACTGATAACAGCAATTATCATCTCCTTTTTATCATCGCACCTCCCGCCATCGGAGCAGAGTTCATCCATACTATCTGGAACCGCTGCGTTCATCGACAGTGCGTTTCCAGAGGCCTTTTTTGCCACGCACCATCCGGCTATGGAATGAGCTCCCCTCCACGGTGTTTCCCGAGCGCTGTGACATGTCCTTCTTCAAACGAGGCTTGTGGAGAGTATTAAGCGGTAGGCAGCGGCTTGGCTCTGCCCCTGGCATTGCTGGAGTCCATGGGCGACGGTAACCACTCACCATCAGGTGGGCCGTATGCTCGTATGCCTACAAGGGAAATAAAAAAAATAATTAAATGAAGCTATTAAATGAGAAGAAAATAAAAACAGAGACGAAAACGATAATTAACTATTTTTTTTATACATGTTTATTTATAGATTATTTATTACCTATTTTCTCGATCACACAGTTGACCTGATAAACAATAGTACAGTGATCATTAGTGGAGACGTGACCGACGTCTGAAACACGCGAACGACATAATATTTCTCGACAAAGATACAAGTTCCGAGCGATAACATACGGAGCGTCTGCCGAGTAATATCACCAGCTCGGTGGAAGATCTTGTCGTTTCTCTCAAAATCTACCAATCGGTAATTAACGCTTTCATAGAAATCTGTGGAATGTGTGTTTGTTTGTGTTTACTAATCTAAATGGACAGACGAAGTCAAAGGGTTTTTGTGGGCCGGTTGTCTAAACTCCTACTAGGTATCCAAGCCAAGGTGACCCGGGTACTAGCTAGAGGGGTCGTTGTACCCCCTTGCGGGGGCACGGAACTGGCCTCGGAGCAAACCCCACTACCCGGGTAGAAGCTCCCTACCATGAAAAGCAGGGGTGAGGCTGATGCTGGGAGGAATTGAGAGGAGGGCTGTTCGTAGCGTGTCCAGCTACATTGTATTTCTATAAATACTTATCTATACTAATATATAAATCTACAGTGGTTTTTACGGATTTTCCGTTATAACTACTGAACTATGCATCCGATTGACTTGAAACTTCGTAACCATGTAGAAAATACATAGGTATACTTAATGGATAGGCTAATATTTATATGAGTGTTGGACTCCTTAATAATAATGACAATAAATAATAATGTTCATTTTAAATGCCCAGCGAAGCGGGCAAGTACGGCTAGCTTAAAATAAAAATAATTGAAACAAAATTAATATTATTTATTCTAACATTAAGGGTGGTGCGATAAGCAGAGCCTAGGGCGGCATCAAACCTAAATCCATCACTGAGCGTGGATGCCCTACCCACCCACACACGGTCGACGTCCCAAATATATTACCTAAAGGCTTCGTACATTATGCAAGAACGCACGACTGCCACGCGGCAAAAGTGGACATGATGGTATTTATTACCTATCCTCTCGCAATAAGCCCTGCTTCCAACAAATATCTCTTCAAGTTCAATCTTCGAACGGAGGTGACCGATTAAGATAACTTAAGCTTAAGATATAGAAACCCAATACAAAAATATATCGATCGATAAATAAATTACTGGTTTTAGGGCGTCTTGTGTGTTCGCACGGGTAGGTACCACCACCCTGCCTATTTCTGCCGTGAAGTAGTAATAAGTTTCGGTGTAAAGTTTGGGACCACTGTTGCACTGGAAAACCGAGACGTAGAACTCGTGTCTCAAGGTGGGTGGTAGCATATACGTCTTTGATGTCCATGGGCTGCTGTAACTTAACGCCAGATCGGCTTTGAGTTTGTTCGCACATCAAAAGGAAAATATTGAGCGTATCGGGAATACCCCAACCACTTACTCAATGGGAAAATACTGAACTATATTTAACTAGAGGGTAAGTTAAGGTTATCTAAAATAATAAATATAAAATTTATTAATAAGAAATAACGTAATAAAAACCGAAAAGAAATAAACTGACAATTTCGTGCTTTATATAATAATATATTCATTCTATAGTAATTTGCTTGAGATGGGAAACGACTGTTCAACTACATATAATTTTCAATTTTAACAAAATGACTGGTTTTGTTTCCCTCATCTATTTCGAGTCTATCATATTTCGATTGCCTCATTGATTTGGTGGTTAATAAGCCAGTCTACTGTAAAACTGGGGTTCGTATTCGATTCCCGTCAGAATCAGTACCGTTAATAACCATAATATTTAATTTGGTATTCTGTGATTGGTTTTATACGATCAGTTTGAGAACGGTGAATTTTCAATTTTTCAATTTAAATGCACTTAAATATTTACTTTGAATACCACGTCGCTTTTACAACTAAAACGTATTTATTATTAATAATTCGATTTTTTTTATATGTCTATCATCTCATACATCTAGCGTGTGACAGAAACAGATAAAATTACACTAAAATATATCATATATATTATAACTACCGATGACCTTTCGCTGTAATGCATTCAGGCTTAAATTAGATAACATAGCATTGACGGGAACGTGTTAACGAAACATACACTCAACAAAAATTACCTCCTTGTCCGGCAGTCGGGCAAATTAAAGAAAATCTTAATTGAAGCGATCTCCTCGAGTAGTTATCAACGCTAGGTACGTGATAAAGAGGTACTTAAGTGGTTGGAAGATGTCACGCCCACTAGTCTGCGAAGTTTTCTTGCCGCGCGAACATGTCTAGAGACGATACGTCAGTTCACATGCTAAGGAGTTTCGTTGGCGACATATTCTTATTGGTCGGACGTGAGTTTTGTTTTAAGGTTTTTTTTAAAAGCATTTTTGAATGTTACATAAACTGTGACGTCATTAATTTTTATGAGCTCCTTTTGTATAGATAATTTTTGTCTCAATTTATTCGAATGTTTTTCAGTTCTAAATTGAATTGGTTTTATTAAATTTCGAAAAACAATATTCTTAATATTATGTACTTACAATGTTTTAATCGTAAACATTGACTTCAGTTAAATAGTTCCAGTTATTATTTTTTGTAATTTACACGCCCGAAACTCGTTAGACAATACAATGTGAATAATTTAAAGAATGAATCAAATAGTAAGGATTCGTGATGTTTTTGACAGGCCTTTTGTTTGTAGGGCATAAATATCCTAGTTTTTATTTATTGGTACTGTTTTGTACTGTTATTTAATGAAGTTTAAATTATACTGAAATTAAATGATTCAATGAAAAAATCACTACATAGTATAAAACAAAGTCGCTTTCTCTGTCCCTATATCTGTCTGTCACTATGTATGCTTAAATCTTTAAAACTGCGCAACGGATTTTGATGCGGTTTTTTTAATAGATAGATTGATTAAAGAGGAAGGTTTATATGTATAATAACATCCATTAAATAATGGAGAAATTAATAATAAATTACAGTTTCCGAAGCGAAACGAGGGCGGATCGCTAGTATAGTATAAATGTATAATAATAAAGTTCGCAAATAATCGCGTGGAAAAAAATTATGTGTACATTAACTTAGGACGCACCTTTGGCGTAAAACACAACTTGTTTTGCCGATAGAGTAGACTAATCGCCTAGTGTAAACATTGATCGCTAAATGTCATGTAAAAACACATAACTAAACTAACCTTTTTCTAATGAAATACGTACTTAACAAATGTACACGATTGACTTCCACGGTGAAGGAATAATATCGTGTAGTAAAAATCATAACCGCAAAATTATAATTAGCGTAATTACTGGTGGTAGGACCTCTTGTGAGCGGATGGCGCATTTACGTTGTAGTTGTCTATGGGCTCCAGTAACCACTTAACACCAGGTGGGCGATAAGCTCGTCGATTTTTAACATTGCGTATTCACAAGACGCGTAACTAAGACGTTTTTGGATTGATTAACTGATATAATATATTTTTCGAGACAAAATCAAAATTGTAGATCGCTAAAATTTTGCAATTAGCTCTCGTGAACAAAATTCGTTCTCCTCAAAACTTGGACAGGATTTTCGAGAGTTCCGATTTTGAAATCGTTTTGAATTTTCAGTATTGGTGTGTAATATCTCATTAGAGAAGCTATGGGTTCAAACGCATCGGGGTTTCTTCTGTGGCGACGAGAGCTTAATGCTCCCATACAGAGACGACACAGTAACGGAATTAGTGCTGAGAATAATTGGAATAATCCCGCCTAGTATATTAGTAAGTGTTTTAGAAGTTATTTTTTCTTACAATCTATATTTAAATATATATGAATTGCTGTTCCTTAGTCTCGCTAAAAGTCGAGAACGGCTGGACCGATTTGGCTAATTTTGGTCTTGAATTATTCGTGGAAGTCCAGAGAAGATTTAAAATGTGAAAAAATATGAAAATGATTTCGAATTATACAAAAACAAACAGTTTTGTTTGTCTTTTGATGTCCCCCCCGTCGGATTTATTCTTTTTGTTTATTTTTAAGTTTATTTTATATAAAAGTTTAGGTCTCTTATTTGTCGATTGAGGCACAACGAAGTCTGCCGGGTCAGCTAGTTAGTCAATAAAACTAAGTAATGGTGTACCTCATGAGAACACGCGAATTCAACCGGTCACCTTGACAGACATGAGATCGAAATCACAATAGTTAGCGTCGCAATTGTAATCGCTCAGCATTTTTTTTAACTCATATTCCCCTCGAAATAACGACCGGTGTGGCATCAACGTGTTACAACATGGCGTGTAATTAGTCGAACTCTACGTCAAAACAACCAGCTTATTCGCTTTGATCTGACTGATCAAATAATGCTATATTCTGCATAACCTTGTAAATACAAATAAAACCCAATAAATGAAAAGGTAAGTGCAAAATGATAAATATTTTTTTCTGATAGAAGGCTCAGAATTTGAAAGCGGCGTTCTGCTTTACCTTGAAATCTATAACCCTCGGACATCTCATGGTAGTATCATTGGGAGCACTCGCGCGTCGATTTGCTCCTGCCTGTAAACATTTACTGAGAGACATTTTTTTTTAGATTGCTTAGATGGGTGGACGATCTCACAGCCCACCTAGTGTTAAGTGGTTACTGGAGCCCATAGACATTTACAACGCAAATGCGCCACCCACCTTGAGATATAAGCTCTAAGGTCTCAGTATAGTTACAACGGCTGCCCCACCCTTCAAACCGAAACGCATTACTGCTTCACGGCAGAAATCGGCGGGGTGGTGGTACCTACCCGTGCCTACCCAAGAGGTCCTACCACCAGTAAGAACATAGTACCAGTAAGACATATCGTCGTTGTCAAACCAAAATCTGCTATGTGCACTTTTTGAGATTTTTACTTTTTGACCTTTTCATATAGTTCACAGCCCTATCTACCGTTTAAAAAAAAATGGTATGTCTCTATAGCTTTAATATTTATCTATCTATAGCTTTCATTTGATATGGTTCTTAAAAATTCACCTTCATATAAAATTTTATACGACAATTTTTTTACTCGTTAATTCAAAATAGAGTTTTTGCACGTAGCAGATTTTGGATTGACAGCGTCGATATGTCAAATGCCCGTGGAACCAGATTTGGTACGACCGAACTGGCATCGGCTGTGAAGCGAAACGATCGTGACTTCAAACACACCTCATACCGGATAGTAGTCATTAATGCGACTTGTGATCACTTAACTAGATATATCCGGTTATCCAGCGCTAGTTTTTTTTCACAGAAACTAATTATTCCACCAGATTTTAATCTTCGAGTGGACTCTTCTGCGCAAGGAACGCAGCGCAAGATGTTTTTCCATACCCGTCCCGTGGTGGGTGAGAAGTTCCTTTGGCATTCTCGTGTCGTTCTCGGTCGGGTTTTGCTTCAATGAAATATTTACGAACATGGGAAAGAAAGTCATTGGAAGACTTAGACCACATTTCTTTGATGTAAGTAAACAGAGCAATCATTTGTTTCTAGTCGCTCAGAAATTTCCAATTGTAATTCTGTCACTTGTTAAAGTACTACTAATGGTACCCCGGTAGTCGAAATTCGACTATAATTAATTGAAATTATAAGTTTGTACACTATTATGATTCTATCGTCAAAGACTATTATACTTTTGTTATCACAGAATTCGCTAAGACTAACTACACTTTAGACAAATATTAATAAAGACAAACAGTATTCAATCTATTCTCAATTTGACCACAGACTTTAAACAATAAGAAAATTTTGACAAAAAGCAAATAGTATGCATCCGGGTGTGTGACAAATACATGGTAGTATGTGTAATGTTTTATTTTTATTGATTTAATGTATTTTTATGCTTAACTTAAGAAAATATTAACATTCTGCACTCTTTCTCTATATTCTCTATAAGGGTGGGAAATTTCATACTCCTCCGTCCGCGCAATTTTTCTAAAAAGGGGTACAAAGTTTTTGCTTCCCGTATTAATGTATAGATAACATATTTATGTTTTAAGATACACTTATTTTAACAGAATAACAAATATATTTTTCCTGCAAAATGAAGTTTGACTATCGCTGGAAATAAATGTGCTTACCGTAAAACTGATAAGGACGTACGACCTGTTATTAGAGTCGACTAGTATCAAAGCCGGCAATGTGACTTGTGGATAATTATTGGTAAATCAGAAAAACGAATTATTGACTTTGTATTCCATTGGCAGTCACAAAACTCTTCTGAACGACATCTTAGATAAATAACAGGTTAAGTATTAACCTTTATTTAATGCAGGTTTTGAACCGTATTCTTTGAAGGAGACGATTATATTCAAAACAATCTGTATTGAAATATCAATAATTTTTTTTTGTCCAAATGCACAGATTGCCACCTTTGATAATAGACGACTCATTAAATGTCATGTTAATTAAGTTAAAGAATTCATTCTAAAAATCAAAATACAGAAACTATATTGAATCTGTAGTCTTTATACCCTGATACTGGCGGTACAGCGTCTTGAGAGTCTACATAGGAAGATAACAACGGCCAAATTTATTTAGACCGCCCGCAAACCAGCTATGCTCAATCTCCAGCTCTTTCATCTCTTCAATCTTTTACGATAGGCAGCAGCTTGGCTCTGCCCCTGGCATTGATGACATCCATGGGTGACGGTAACCACTCACCATCAAGTAGGCCGTATGCTTGTCTGCCTCAAAGGGCAACAAAAAAAGCTCAACCACCCGCCTATGCAATAATATAAACATATACAGTCAAACCTGGATAAGCGAGAGTTCAAGAGAGCACAATCTCATTCTCGCTTATAGAGGGTTCTCACTAACCCGAGATTCTCGCTAATGCTCCCTCTGAATTTCGTTTCGCGATTTTCCGGATTCAAATACATTCACTATTTTAAGTTTATGACTTTAATGACAGTACTTTAATTTCCGTTTTTATATGATGCAGAACAGAACTTTCCTTCGCAATTGATTAACGATAAATTGAGTAAGTCCGACAAACAGGACAGTACACAGGCACACGTGTCCATTCGAAAAAAATGTGATAAAATAACAACGTTATTTAGTTCCACGAAATAGAATAGGTTCAATATTGACGAGAAAACATAACAAAAATAATGATAGGGAGTTCCACGAAAGTTAAGAATGAGTCATAAAATAGCAGATGTTAAATTTGTCATTTGTTCCTCCTAAATAATATAAATAAATAAATAAAGCTCGGCTGTCGCTTATAGAGGTATAGATAGGTAGCAGTCTCACTTACGGAGGTCCATGAGGGAAAAACGACTCTCTTACAGAGGTTTCTGTTTCTCGCTAATAGAGGTTTTGGGAGCTTAAAATTACGGGTCCTGGCTATTACTCTCACTTATAGTTTTCTTACTTATCCAGTTCTCACTTACCCAGGTTTGGCTGTAGTTCGAAAGTAACTATACTTGAGACCTTAGAATTTATATCTCAAGGTGGGTGGCGCATTTACGTTGTGGATGTCTATGGGCTCCAGTAACCACTTAACAAATGGTAGGCTGTGACTCGTCCACCCATCTAAGCAATAAAAAAATAATAAAAAAGAGTTCACGCAGTGGGTCAATGCTATGTGATCCGATGAAAGAAACATAAGTATCATTTAAAGACTAAATACTTTTAATCGATACTAATCGCTCAGATTGCCTTCGAAAATAAAAAATTAGAAATACTAACCTGATAACTTGATTCCAGCTATGCAAGCCTTCAGTGGACTGCAGTTTGCCAACTGACTTCGGACGGTACATCGCTCCGAATGAATACACATGCACAGCCGAAACTCCACTCTTGACTGATAATTTAAGAAAATCATTCCCCAGCGGACATTCTTCGAGTATCGCCTACACTGCAATTTTTATAGCTGTGAGTTTACGTCCTTACGGATCCATCAAATCCAATATCCTTGCATTAGACACCTTTAGCTTTCACACTAGGAGTAGGGACCCCGGTAACCTTACTCGTCGAACTCGGCAAATATTTCGACGTGCAACCTAACCTAAGCATCAACCCGCTGAGTTTCTCGGCGTATCTTCTCAGTGGGTCGTGTTTCCGATCCGGTGGTAGTTTCTACGAAGCACGGTTCTTATTAGGGTTTGTGTTAGCAACATCGTCAGGTTTGGGCCCCGTGAGCTCACCTACTAGTTAAGGTTACGCTGATATGGTATCTCTAGACCAAAAGCTTAGGCTAAAAAAAACATATAGGTACATACAAATACAGAATGTAATTTATAATAATAATTTTGTTTTTTTACACATAAATAGAAATAATCAATTTACATTTAGGTTAAGAAAGAAAAAGTAATGCAGGATAGAATACTGGTATAACGAATATGTGACCAATAACTAGAGTAGTACCCACCCGTATCTCCGACGACAGACTAACCAGTAAAGAGACCTTGGACGTCTGCATAAACTTAATGAAAAACATTTAAATTACAGATATACTTAGAAAGGCGCTCAGTGTGGAAGAACCACAGGATCTTTCGTCACACTATTCAGTTGGCATTTTTACTGATGAGTTGGTACGTCGCCTTATCGAGAATAACAGACTTTAAGCATCACTGGAGCGATGTTCTCTGTGGATATGCTCTGGGAATGTTCATCGCTCTATTTATGGTAAGCTAAACCTGTATCTTCTCTCCATTATCATTCATGCTGTTGACCTTTTGATTTATTATCAACCCCGATTGTCGAACAAAGCTTAGTAATATGGGAAAATATTGTAATTTTTTTATTTATTCAGTATACCTTTCTTTATTTTTACCAACTTATTAATGACGTATAAACTTTAAATAAATTGTACGTATTAATAATCCATTACAGTACACTATTAATATTTTTGTTTTAGTTTAATATCACCTTTACTATATTTAAAAAAGGTAAATAAAATTTAAAGTGCCGCTAGATTGTTTTAAAGCTTATTTTTTATTTATTTTTTATTTATTGCTTAGATGTGTGGACGAGCTCACAGCCCACCTGGTGTTAAGTGGTTACTGGAGCCCAAAGACATCTACAACGTAAATGCGCCACATACCTTGAGATATAGTTCTAAGGTCTCAGTATTGTCACAACGGCTGCCCCACCCTTCAAACCGAAACGCATCACTGCTTCACGGCAGAAACAGGCGGGGCGGTGGTACCCACCCGTGCGGACTCACAAGAGGTCGTACTACCAGTAATTATGCAAATTATAATTTTGCGGGTTTCATTTTTATTGCACGATGTTATTCCTTCACCGTGGAAGTCAATCGTGAACATTTGTTGAGTACGTATTTCATTAGAAAATTTGGTACCCACCAGCGAGATTCGAACACCGGTGCATCGCTCGATACGAATGTACCGGACGTCTTATCCTTTAGGCCACGACGACTTCAATTAAATTTACATGTTTTTGTATAAAAATAAAACCGAACACACGTAGTATTCTTATTATATTCTGTAAAGGTCCCTCATGAGCTTTCTTCTTTTACTTCATATATATATTTTATATGTAAACCTCGTTTTCATGTACTCCGTAAAATTGAAAAATTAACGCTCCTAATTGACCAATTAGATTAAAAATTATTACGTGACGTTATCAATTATTCTCGCTTCGACCAATGACATCATGACAGCAAAGCGTTAGGTCCAAGCTCCTCACTTAAATCTGTACAGCTATTTATGTTAATTAGAAAAAAAAAACTTCAGAGTAGTCGCGTCGGGTTATCTGCGACACTTAGTCATTGTTTCCGTGATTACCACATACTTTGCCTCTGTGGGATCGTTATCGTACGGATAACGCTTCGAACAAAATTGTTTTATGTACGACACAAATTGAACTGAGTCGATTTCACCGCGTCAATTTAACTGGTTTCCTTGGTTTTATGACTGAGGGATTACTGGTGGCCCGGAGGCCTTTCCTCTCGGCAGGACTTCTTGTGAGTCGGCGCGGGTAGGTACCAGCACCCTGCTTTTTTCCCCTACCTATAGCCTAAGGGGCTATTCCAGCTACGCCCGGACGGGTAGGTGAGCTCAACCACCATCCTGCCTATTTATGCGGTGAAGCAGTAATGCGTTTCTGTTTGAAGGGCGGGGCAGCCGTTGTAACTCTATTTGAGACCTTAGAACTTATATCTCAAGGTGGGTGGCGCATTTACGTTGTAAATGTTTATGGGCACCGGTAACCACTTAACAGCAGGTGGGCTGCGAGGTTGTCCACCCATGTAAGCAATAAAAAAAAAGATCCGACGAGAAACTCAGCGGGCTGATGTTAATGATCAGCCCGCTGAGAGATCAGATCTTTAATTTCCATCGAGGTGACGTGTGGTAACGTGACCGACGGTGTGGTTTCCTTGTCTCCGTTTGGTTAGTGTATTTGGACATATAAAACAACGTCTGTATTTTTTTATAGCTTAGATGGGTGGACGAGCTCACCGCCCACTTAGTGTTAAGTGGTTACTGGAGCCCATAGACATCTACGACGTAAATGCCACCACTCACCTTGAGATTTGAGTTCTAAAGTCTCAGTATTGGTTCAACAGTTGCCCCACCCTTTAAACCGAAACGTATTACTGCTTCACGGCAGAAATAGGCGGGATGGTGGTACCTACCTGTGCGGACTCACAAGAGGTCCTACCACCATAATTACGCAAATTATATTTTTTTGCATATTCCGCAAAATTATAATATAATTAGATTACATGAGTGTTGGATGAAATTTACAATTAAATACACGTTTTCAATTGATTTCAATAGTGATAATAGTCAAAGAGGTTGTCCTTAAATATAAAATTAATCAATTAAACTCGATAATCCACAACTTCAACACAATGCGCGGAGACCGCCGAAAGATCTACCTTGAAATTTTTCTATTGGCACAAAAAATATCATAAATGGATATGTATTAATGACTAGCTGACCCGGCAGACTTCGTAGTGCCTCAATCGATAAATAAAATGTATAAAATAAACTTAAAACAACACACATCAAAGGAAAAACAAAATTACTGTTTTTATTTAATTCCGAGCATTTTCATATTTATCTACCTTTTAAACCTTCTCTGGACCTCCGCAAATAATTCAAGACCAAAATTAGCCAAATCGGTCCAGCCGTTCTCGAGTTTTAGCGAGACTAACGAACAGCAATTCATTTATATATATATATATAGATTTTAATTAAAACTACTTTTAAGACTTAATCTCGTGTTTTTTGTTATCATTATATTACTAACGACGTTTTTAATACTTTCGTCGTGGTCGATAATACATATAATGTAAATAAAAATCTGTAAAAGCAATTTTAACTATATGTATGTTCGACCCGCGAAGCAAATACTATAATATTATCATATTATCACATTCTTGGCACGCTTCGTTCATCTCATCATTAATTACAAACTGAAGCGTGTAAATGTTTCTGTTGCTTATCATTTGTGTGCGTGTAAATCATGCGATCAATTTATCTGCTTAGATAGTAAGTAGTACTATTTTAAAATCGCTAAATGATTTTGATGTCACCGATTGTCATGTCACATATTAGCGATTTGATGATTCTACCTTAATGTTTTAAACGTTTTTTTTTTTGGGAGGTATCTTTATTAAAGATCCATAAAATATACAGAAGTAAACTTAATTGAAAATTGATAACAATATTTTTTATATCAGACCTGAAGAGGTTCGCTTGTGAATCTGAAACAGAAATAATACTGTGCTGTGAATTATTATTGAGGTTTATATTCTAAGCCAGTGTAAGCAGTTATTATTTTTAGTTATTTTGAACTTTGTGACGATGACTTAAGATTAAAAGACACGCTCGTATAGCCGGCGAACGATTTTTTCTGTAGAGAGAAATCAACCGAACTTTTTTCACTGAAATTTTTTTACAAAAAATTGACGGTAGTAACCACAATACTCTAATGTTTAATTTATGCTGATGATTTATGAGATATCGAATTCATTAAATCTTTATTTGTCGACATTAAACTTATTATTTTAATTATTTAAATGACACGCGAAAATACGACATAAAATAGATCTTGAATCTTAAGATGCCTATTTGTATCTATGGTACAAATTCGGTCGCTGGCCGAACATTTCTGAGAAAATCCGAAACCATTTTTATTGCTAAAGTTTATCTTGTGTCAGAAATAAATAAAAAATCATTCCACATTTAACAACCCCAAGCTAAGATTCCCCTGTGTTACGGGTACCCAAAACACATGCGAGATACGAACAAACAGACTCGGACCTCTAATGCCAAACATTTTTAATATTCTTTTACTGGCAACCTTTTACTGATGGTAGGACCTCTTGTGAGTCCGCGTGGGTATGTACCACCGCCCTGCCTATTTCTGCCGTGAAGCAATAATACGTTTCGGTTTGAAGGGTAGGGCAGCCATTGTAACTATACTGAGATCTTAGAACTTATATCTCAAGGTGGGTGGCGCATTTACATTGTAAATATCTATGGGCTCCAGTTACTACTTAACACCAGGTGGGCTGTGAGCTCGTCCACCCATATAAGGAATAAAAAAATAATAAAAATACCTTACGTGGGACGCACCCCCCGACTAGGTGGGTCGATGACCTTCGAAAGGAGGCCCCCAAGAAATGAACTAGAAGACTGAAAACCGGGCTCACTGGTGGTAATTGGAAGAGACCTTTGTGCAGCACTGGACGACTGTGAGCTGATGAGGATGATAATGATGATGACCGACATAAATTAGTTCCGTTAGATGTCTGATTGGGAACCGAGTCTGGTCCTCCTGATTAGGATCACTAGTAAAACAACACGTTTTAAATATTTTATTGATATAGTTGTTTACTTTAATAAAGAGCGTGATTGCTTTTCTTTCAGGCCGTAAGAGGAACTGAGCTCATTGAGGCGAAGAAAAACAATTCATCACCAACACACGAAGTTAATCTTAATCATCAAGAACTGCCTATTAGTGCGTAACGGGAATTATTATTATTTTAATAGTATCCATTAATAGTTAATTAATTTAATGTTTTACTATAACCAAATATACTCTTAACGTACTATCTGCCGCGTAGTGGGATGTAGACATCCCACTAGGTAGTAGGACGACCAGTTAAAGGTCGCGGGATTACACTGGATGCGGGTTACCTAGGAGAGGTCTTTGTGGGGAACCTTGAGGGAGGCTTATGTCCAGCAGTGGATGCCTGTAAGCTGATGATGGTGAAGTACCTGCCGATTTGAGAGGTAAGCGATGGGACAGCCATTACACAATTGAGATTTCGATTTCATGGTACTAATTACATTTGAATGGAGGCGGAAATAGCATTGTGTTATTTATGCACTGCGGGAAGCACCTGACACCAGATGGGATGTTGGCTTGTTCTCTTACTAGTACAATAAAACTAATATAAATAATTAATTGTTTAATTTAAAATGGTAATCTATTCAATAAACATGTTACAGGGTGAAATACAAAAAATAAAAGTATGTATATGGTAAATTATACAAAGCATTAGATAAATTTCACTTGTTTTTTTTAATGACAATAAAATAAAAATCATCTTAGTTATTAAGTGACAATTAAACTAGTTACAATGTACTAAAAATGATTTAAAGTTACCAAAAAATGTATTTTAGATTTAATGCTTCTTTCTCTCTGTAATGTTTGGAATTCATCATTCAGGCGATTCATAGTCAACAAAACAAATTCCCATAGTTACCTTTCTCTTATCGCATTTCAGACTTATTACTTTTTAGCTCTGAGTAAGTACCGGATACGTTTGTTTACTTGTCTGCTATTTATTTACTGGCTGTATGTAAATTTAATGTAAATATCTCAGAAAACAAAGTCTTCGTTTCGACTTGTTACATAGATTAAGACGTTAATAATAATATTATTATATTCATTTAGTTTTAAGAGTTAATTTAGCCAATAACATTTTTAAAATACGCAAACTTTATTATGTTTTATATTGTGAAATGTTATATTAAAAATCGAGTATTCTGCAAAAAAACATGTATTATTGCACACAGCACATCCAAAATATTATCAACCTTTGTATACTTCAAGACAATTTTGCAAGGAAATACGAACATGGCACGTTTTCACGTGCGACTACCAACGATAAAGGAACAATAACCTTGTGTTAATTAAATCCGTAAATTACATAAATATGCAGATACACTGGTAGTATTTATTTGTGAGCCCGCACGGGTAGGTCCCTTTATTCTATCTAAAGACAACTAAGGGATTTACCATAGAATGAGCAGCCTCATTCACGTGGATGGCGGCGTTTACTGTCATGTATGTTTACTGTCACGGTAGGCAGCGGCTTGGCTCTGCCCCTTGGATTGCTGAAATCCATGGGCGACGGTAACCATTCACCAACAGGTGGGTCATATGCTCGTCTCGAGCCTCAAAACCACTTGAAACAAGTTAGGCCGTGAGCTTGTGCAGCGACTTACCAATAGCATGGGACATGAGACTGTGACCTCATGTCTCATATCATTGACTCCGGTAATCACTGACTTCAGATAGGGCTTGAAATCATTCACCTATCTAAGCAATAAAAACAGCTCTCGAGATATATTTGGATGTATAAATGTGTCGATTCAGAAAACACCCAACATTATTCCACCAAGTATTTCTAATCAGAATTAAACTCTGAAAAGACAAAAAATTCTTAAACTCACAGAATCACTCATTCTCGCAGAATCTTCTCAGTGGGTCGCGATTCCTAGACGGTGGTAGATTCTAGGTTAGTGTGCTAGTGTTAGCAAATTCTCTCAGGTTGAGCCCTTGAGCTCGCCTACCCGGCTGAAATAGCCTCTTAGGCTACCACCGAATAGGTAGAGGAAGAAATACGCCGATAAAAAGAACGCCTGATCCAATACGTATAGCCATTACATGATTAACGAAATAAGGAAACAAAATTGAATAAAAACATCACCATCAGTCGAATGCCGACGAATGATTTAGGCCCACACAAGCTCTACAGGACTGGTCGTGAGACCTCCACCTGAACTACAAGGTACTTCCTTACACTTTCATTTTAAGCACGGAACCCTGAAAGATCAGGGGATGAATAACAAAATGTAAGAATTTGTTTTAAGCTAAGCAATCAGCTTGTAAAAAAAAAAGTTACATACATTTTTCCGAAACAAAAAGTTTTTCGTTTGTTGGTCAAATAGCTGGACGCTCACGACCCACCTGTTATGAAGAGAGTGATCTTGGCCCAAAGATATCAACAACATACATCCCGCCAACTACCTTGAGACATCAGTTCTAAGTCTCAATTTGAAGTACAACAAGTTCTCCGACTTCAAGCCGAAACGCATTACTGCTTCACAGAAATAGGCGGGGTGGTGTTGCCTACCCGTAAGGCCTCATAAAATTAGCAGTAAAACAGTAGCCTGTATCATTCCAGTCCAGTAAACTATAAATTAATCTGTGGATCCGTCGATACGTAAAATCAAAAACCATGGAAGACATTGACATGCTTATTACACGCAGCGTTCGCGAGTCGTCAAGTCATGGTACAAAAACAATTTAAGCTGTAACTGATCTCTCTGCAAAATCTCATCCAAGTCCGTTCGGTCAATTTTGCGTGATCGAATCAAGAAAATACGTAGGAACAAACTTTCACATTCACAATATTCGTAACAAGTAACATTGTATTGCAGTTTTTTTTGCTTCTTTAATTCTATTTCAAATAGTCGATTAATATTGGAGTAACGCCGTCTATCGCAGAAAAGTCGAACGTATATCGAAGGATCTAGTAGCATCTAGAACGCTCGAGAAGTACAACGCCATCTATTGTCAGATAGCGGAAACACACAATACTAGAATTTTGTGGGATATCCTCGGCGATTCTAGGGATTTCGTCTCGACTATAAAAGCGTTGCAGAGATGGCATGCAGTCAGTTAGTAATCGGAACTACTCGAAGCGAAATAGCGAACGGAGCACCTGAAGCGAAGCGGAAGAATCGAATTGAGAGTTTTAAAGTGTTTGTTGAGTGTTTTAAGTGTTCTAAGTGCTAATATAGTGTTAACTAGTAATTCGGTATAATTAGGTACATCCCGAACCCCAGCGCGTAACAATATCACTACATAGTATAAAATAAAGTCGCTTTCTCTGTCCCTATATCTGTCCCTATGTATGCTTAAATCTTTAAAACTACGCAATGAATTTTGATGCCGTTTTTTTAATAGATAGAGTGATTGAAGAGGAAGGTTTATATGTATAATAACATCCATTAAAAATAGTGGAGAAATCAATAATAAATTACAGTTTCCGAAGCGAAGCGAGGGCGAGTTGCTAGTATTTAATAATTAAAGAACAAGTACAGAATAAATCCAAATTATTTGGTTTTTTTCTTTCTCCGGATGTACGAACGAGCTCTCAGATCATCAGTTATTAATGTCGTGGACGTCGTCACCTACTTTGAGACTTCAGTGTGCCCAGAGCGAGGTTTTAAATGTTCTCAATAGCGTAAAAGTTTACTCAAATTTGTATGGAGTTGGAACGTTTGTCTACGTTTGCCGCTAGAGGCGCTGTTCCAACTGCATACAAATCTGAGTTAACTTTTACGCTATCGAGAACGTTAAAAAACTCGCCCTAGTCGAAGTCTCAATTGTGTACAGTATCTAGCGATAAATATTGCGCAGCGGCCTTTGAAAGATCGGCTAATATCGTCTATCGAACCTTATTTCTGTCGTAAGCGTCACAAAGACAGTGTACGACAGAAACAAATAGCCGTTTGTCTCTTTCTAAATGTCGATGTGCAATATTTGTCGTTGGGTACTGTAACAGCTATCCCGACGTGTTAAATTACAGTTGATGACCAAACTTCCACTCTGCTCAGCTGGCGGATAGATCGCAATATATTTTATATATGTATTTTTTTTTATTGCTTGGTTGGGTGGACGAGCTCACAGTCCACCTGGTGTTAAGTGGTTATTGAAGCCCATAGACATCTACGACGTAAATGCGCCACCCACCTTGAGATATAAGTTCTAAGATCTCAAGTATAGTTATAACGGCTGCCCCACCCTTCAAACCGAAACGCATTACTACTTCATGTCAGAAATACGCAGGATGGTGGCACCCTACCCTATAAAATGCAGAAGAAAGAAAGGAGTTAACATGCCGATCCTGGATGCAAATAATGAATGAAACCTTAAATGCACAATAATGAACTTTTTAAACCACTAAATGGCTAGAAAATATGTAAAGTACTTAAAACTATATATATATATTAAAAGAATTGTGGTTCAATATGTAAAACTAAATACAGAAATCTTGAAATCCCTTCTAGCTCTATGTTCTAGCGCGTTGATGTCTTTTGCGCCCGGGAAAGATTTTTTTATATTGTATTCATAATTTAGCTACGCTCACAATTTTCTCTACCAACAATCATTCCGTAGTATATATTACGTTAAAATTGTATTTTCACAATTATTGCGATAAATCATACAATACGAGTATACGTATAATATTTTACTATTTATGACTGTAATTTTGGATGCTTGAATTAATTAAAAAATATTCGAAACGGGAGCTCAGGTTATAATAGTCAAATCTATTTTAATAAAATATGAATTTAATTGTTAGAATTCGATCTATCATTATCTTAAAAATACACAATTGTTTGACTTTTTTTTTTCTACTACCTACGCTGATAGCCTTGAGAAGCTATTTCAGTTTCGCCCTAACATGTAGGTGAGCTCACGGGGCTCAAACCGGAGTGTTGCTAACACTGGCCTCAGCAAGAGCAGTGCTTCGCGGAATCTACCACCCGATCGGAAACGCGACCCACTGAGAAGAGATCCGGCGAGAAACTCCGTGGGCTGTGTCTGTGGGTTAATTCGCTCCTTCGGGTTCGACGAGGACGGTGACCGGAGTTTGACATGCGGTGCATACATCTTGTAAGTGCACACGGGTCGGTAACACCACCTGCCTATTTATGCCGCAAAGCATTAATGTGTTCCAATTTGAAGCATTAATGTGTTTCATTTGCCCATGGACATCTACAACGTAAATGCGCCGCCCACCTTGAAATATACGTTCTAAGGTCTCAAGTATAGTTATAGCGGCTGCTCCCCCCTCCACGGCAGAAATAGGCAGGGTGGTGGTACCTACCCGCGCGGACTCACATGAGGTCCTACTACCAGTAAATACTATATTTTATACGTATATTGAGTAGACAGAGTCAGTATTTCAATTTGTTTTTCACAATATTCGTTAAATCATTAAACCAATGACATATAAATAAATAAGCAAAATTAAAAAAAGCTACAAAATTCATGTAGTGTCAGCTTCGCACGAAGCATTCCATAATTTGCTTCCATTAAACAACGGGCATAGTAAAACATCGCTCCGTTATGTGATTATCAAAACTGAACTTTGCTACCCAGGAATAAGGTGTATTTATTTTTCTTTAGTATAAAACCAGAGATCATTTTGTAATGGTACATTAGGTACTGCAACGAAGATACGGTGTTTTAAAAATGAACTATATGAATACAGCAGTATGGTTCTCGAGTTAGAACAGGTAAGTGATAGAGGAGGTCATGTTATAGTGGTTAATGTTTACTTTCCCCAGTGGACTGTTCGTACGGAATGCTCCGATGTGCCGACTGGCCGCGTCGCTCTCCTATTAACCAAAGATTATGAATGTAGAATCTCAAATTAATTACATTTTTGGAACGTAGTTCCTTATGGGACGATGCGGAGGGGTACCGTAACCGGGAAAAAACGTCCGTAACGTATGATTTTTATTAGTAATGTACACGGTGTACGACTTAACTTTGTAATAACGTACAAAAAATAACATTTTTTTATTATATATTTTTTATAAATCATTGTGGATATAATTAAGTTGATAACTTTATAAAGTAGTTTTTTTTTATCAATAAAAAATCATAACAATAATGTATACCCGAATAATTATTTTCTTTATACCTCAAACAGAACTTAAAATTAATATTTTTATGATAAGGAACTTCGTTCCTATCCGGTGTCCCACGACACCACGCATATTTTTTTTCCCTTTTATTCATTTTAAAGTTCTCGGTGGAGCATGACCCTTCACACATAAATATGTACCTACTCTTGAAGAGCAACCATTTTATTTCCAGTTTTTTTAATACAAAAAGTGTATTCTGCATTTTTCTCAAGTAGACCGGTTGCTGTCATTCGCCATATCTGCCACTTGGAATACGGGAACTGGCTGTGATGGTTATTGTGTGACAGATTTATACGAAGTGCTAATCTTAATCTAATTAATCTAATCTTAAACTAATTATTTCATTCGTTTCATTTTGATGACATCGAAATTGAAGGCTATTTGATTTAAACAAAATTTCCATAAATAGGCGACATAGGCCGACTTAACCTAATAATAGGCTCTAATAAAGAAAGAAAAAAAATTGGTATCAGTATGTTTTTAATTGAACTTCAATTATGTTTTTCTTCTTCAACTCGTGTCCAATGCTGAGTGTAGGTCTCTTCGAATGCGTCACATTCTTTTCAGTCTCTTGCCTTTCGCATACCATCCATTATGTTTACCACATTCAAATAGCTGAAAAAGTATTTTTTCCAAATTTTTATTAAATGGATCTCTCTTGTAAAGTTGCAAAAATATCTCTTAAGCCAAACAATAGCCTTTTTCACCCATCCACATGTATTTCAGACATTTAAATTTCGAATGTTTACTGATACAACGAAGACTCATTTGTCTCTCAGAGGACACGATCCGCTAATCTGTCTACCGTAGAAGGTTCTATGCAGAGGCGACGCGAGCCGACCGTTTCGTAAACAATTGCGGGCAGTCCACAGACGGCCCCCGCGAGAGCCACGCGTCCATACAAACGACCGGTGAACCGCGGTAGCAACGTAACAGGTGCGCTGTGCTAAAAAAAAACACCCAACAAAAAGGCCCAAACTGAGATTCGTTCGTGAACCATTTCAAAGTTTTTTTTATTATTTTTATTTATCTACCTCAATCAATTTACCGTTGTGAGAGAATCCCATTTATTTCGCCGTTAACCGCGTGTGCTGGTATTGTGTTGTGAGATCCGATGGACTACTGGTGGAAACGTAATGCCCACATTAAATACCTCCTTCGCGACCTCTCACTGGCTGAAAACAAAAGTAGTATAATCGAATTCGTGTGAATGTGTACTAAATTCATTGGAATGTTACTTTACTTTACAGTTGCCAGCTGTTCAATTATTTTATCTGTGGTGTTGTAAGTTTTTCAATCTAGTCGATGATTAGTACCTGTAATGTAGGACCTTCTTTTAGAAAAAAAATATGTGTGGTGTCGTGGGACACCGGATAGGAGCGAAGTTCCTTATTATAAAAATATTAATTTTAAGTTCTATTCGAGGTATAGAGAAATAATTATTCGGGTATACATTTTTTATTATGATTTTTTTATTGATAAAAAAAGAAAACTACTTTACAAAGTTATCAACTTTATTTTATTCACAATGATTTATAAAATATATATAGGAATAATATATAAAGAAACAGCTATTTATATGAATAATAATAATACGTAGACTATACATTAGACACTGTATAGCCATCATACTAATACATAAATAATAAAAATCTTACGTTATGGACGTTTTTTCCCGGTTAGGGTATCCCTCTGCATCGTTCCATAAGGAACTTCGTTCCAAAAAAATAGCAATGAAGGATTTGCTCAAAGCAGTTTTTTTTCTCTTTTTAAATTACGATCGGCATTTGGCGTGTATAATCTGAATTTTAAATATCTTGTGTCAGTAACACACTTTTGTCCGCTACGTGTCGCGTCGATTCTAAAATGCGATAATTATACGGTTTTTGCAACATCCACGGACCAAGCCTTCCGGCTGAGATTACGCAAGTGGCACACATAAATGTTATCAATATCTTATAAGTTGAAATATTCATGTTGGATCAACTTATGTAAAAATTCCTTTTATATCGTGTCTTGTGAACTTACATATCTCGTGCTTCCCCTGAAGTCTAAGTAAATCATTTACGGAAATCTGAACTGGAAAATGGTCGCTGTGGTATCTAAATAATGTATTAGAATCATGAAAAAACCACAAACAACAAAGGAATAAATACATAATAATATACATATGTCTTTTTTCCCCCTGCCTATTCGCTGGTAGCCTATGAGGATATTCCAGCTACGCCCTGACGGGTGATGAGCTCACGGGCCCAACCTGAGAGAATTTGTTAACACTAGCCCTAGCAAGACTACTGTTTCGCAGAATCTACCACCGGATCGAAAGCGCGACCCACCGAGGAGATCCGGCGTGAAACTCAGTGGGATGTGTCTATGGGTTAGTTCGCTCGTCTAACTCTTCGTCGTAATGGACGAGTTCGACGAGGATGTCTTTTCTTTTTTCAAAGTATGAGACGCATATTTAGTTAAACTTAAGGCATTAACAATTTTTTATTAGGTACTTTACGGGCTCTACAAGTAGAGTTTAGTTTATTAAATATGCTTTACATGCATAAAATAAATACGAGCTCTACATAAACCTTTACTTTCGCAGGCCTGCATTATTCTCGGTTACCAAATTCAGATCATTTTCACAGTAAAAATTATACTATAAATAATGATATACATAAATACGACTTCCTCAAATTCAAAGTCAATTTAAACCTAAACGTCATTGTATGTATTTGTTGAATTACAAAACATATCTCTATCACCGATCTCGGAAAAAGTCACAGCACTAAGAATAACCGGCGAAACAAATTCAGAAGATGAATCTTATTACTTTTTTTTAAATACTCATTTGTGTTCATTTGTTTTTAAACCACCTATACAATGACATTATAAAATATATATAGAAATAGTACATTAAAGTGTAAAAGTCCGGAGCGAACTTTGGATTCCCACCTCGTCTTATCCATTATGTAAATGTTTTATTAAGCCTAAATACATTATAATATATGTATATATACAACAAATCAGTTCCTAATTTACGTATTAACACCATTGAAAAAGCACGCTTATATTGCTCCTAGTATTTTTATTATACAGTCACTTTAATCTACTTAATAATCCTCTCATCGTGCATTTTACCTTCCTCGCCCTGCCTTAAATTATATCTTGGACAATGGTAACGGGTAGTTCACGCAGGCTATTACTATTCTAACCTTTTCTGCCTGCCGTAGCCATAAATTCTTATTTTATGAGAAGGACGGCATTTTTCTTTAAAACAGATTATTATTGTAAAGTCTATGAACTCAAAAAACCCTACATAAATATTGTCATAACTTAGTATTAAAAATAGGGGTTAAGTGCTTAAGAACAAACTATGGGTCTTTAGAGGTTTTCATTCAAATTTCGATTATTCGTGTATTTCTTATAATTCATTTTTACGCGCCATTAGTTCGCATACAGAATAGTCCATAAATACAGATTACGAAAAAACAACACCGTTATAAATCGCCCACGGTAAATTTTATCTGTGAATCGAATTACAAAAAAAAAAAAAAACTTTTCGTTTCGAACAAAACGTCATTTAAGCGAAATGTCAGGGTCTTTCGATTGCTCATTACAATATATTAACGGTTTCGATACAGATGCCGGATGCTGTTCAAATGTCGACAGAGTTTGAGAAGTTCGTCATAATTTAGTTTAACAAGAGCGCTAGATGATAATTCGAAATGATCAAAACTGTTTTTTTCTTATTATTGTTAACGTTGAATTTAAATCTGTTAGCAGTTTTAACGATTTTTAATGAGTTGCTCGCTCCGCGAATTTCAATATTGCAATAATTGTTACGTTATAATACTCATTGTAAAAATGAATATTTAAAAAAATGTAATATGAAAAAAAAAAACTAATATTTAAAAAAAAGACATACCCGCTGAGTTTCTTGCCAGTTCTTCTCAGGACGGAGACTAGTTTTTGTGAATTGGCGGTAGTTCTTTTTGACGTTCAACAAGTATGTACTTTCATTTATGTTGAATAAAATATTTTGATTTGAAAAAAAAGAAGGGCTGACGGAATACGGTCAGCGGCCTTGTCTTTTTATTTAAATCTAAATTTAAAATTTACGAACTGGTAGTAATAGAACATTTCGTGGATCTTATATAAGACGTAAAGAGGTATCGGTAAAGAATAAAAAAATAACAGAAGATTATTATAATGCACTGTATCTATGTGAACTCTTTTAAGTAATACTACCTAAGACTTGTTCAATAGCTTCCAGACTTGTAAGACCCATGTATTGCTCACCAGCCGGTCATTACTGGCCGAACTAAAGGAAAAAAAAACAGCGTTCTGATTTAAAAAAAAAAACAAAAGTATTTTATGTATGAAATCATTTCGGTAGAAGTAGCTCACCTTGCCCATACATGTGGGCAAACACAATAGCGAATCGGAATGCAATTAATTATACCAGCGAATGCAATGAAATATCTTCACTGTTTAATTAAGTTGTTATTTTGTTGATTTCTTTTCAACATTACTTCTTGAGCCACCCACTTTGAGATATAAGTTCTAAGGTCTCAGTATAGTTACAACGGCTGCCTCACCGTTCAAACCGAAACGCATTACTGCTTCACGGCAGAAATAGGCGGGCTGGTTGTCCCTACCCATGCGGACTCACAAGATGTCCTACCACCAGTAACATTTTTAAATGTATCCGCTTATTTGTTGTCTTGTTTATGCACAAAGGGCTCGCCTAATATTTCCACGTTACTAACGTTGCGTGTTAAGAGATATTTTAATGAGCAACCCTGTTAATTCAATGACATTATTATTAATATATTAATACGTGAAGCAAAAACTTTATATCTCTTTTTACGAAAATTGCGCGGATGGAGGAGTATGAAATTTTCCACACTTATAGAGAATATAGAGAAGAAGTGCACATTGCTAATATTTTTTGAAAATAATGCATAAAAGATACATTAAATTAATACAGAAAACATTACACACGCTACATACCATGTATTTGACGCGCACACGCATGCATACTATTTATTGTCAAACTTTTGTTTTTGACGTCTGTTGTCAAATTGAAAATAGATTAAATATTGTTTGTCTTTGTTAATATTTTTTATAGTGTAGTCTTGACGAAATTTGTGATTATAGAAGTATAAAATACAATCATAACAGTGTACAAACTTACAATTCCAATTAATTTTAGTCGAATTTCGACTACTGCGGGACCTCTAGTCAATATAAAAATGCAAAGGTCAACAACCAGTAAAATGCAAATCGATCACCTGTTTGTAACTCAATACTATATCTGATTAATTCATTGTGTAATACCAAGTAAAAGTAGTTTCGGGCCAACATCCTACACTAAGCCCACGCTTCACAATACATTCATTGACCAATAACCAAAATAATCACCTACGATAATATAGTCCAAAGAATATCGTTCCTTATCGCGTATGACATAGAGCTCTACTCGAAGACGATTTGCATGGTCGTTATGTTTATTTGAAATGGCGAATTTTTACAGGACTTTTATGATTTATAATATTACGTAATTTTGTTGATGATTCATTTTCTTCAATGGACTGTCGAACCTACGGCCCATCTCGTCAAGAGCCTATAGATACAGCATTACGAACCGCCCACTTCAGGAGTCTTACTTTCATTGAAATAAATAATAACAAAACTTGTATTTGCAGCTAGCTCGAATTAAAAGTGCCAATATAAAAAATCCCAATCTCATTCTTTCGAAAATACTATGGATGCAAATGCTACTTCCTTTTTTAGTGTCGCCAGCGTCCTTCAGGGACGCCAAAGAATTTTCACTTCAATAAATAAACATAGCACGTTCAGCTATTCGAAGCGAAGGCTCTCTCCTGTGTTGTGAATTTGGAACACATACGTCGAAATGCATCGATATGCGTCGAAATAGAGGAAGAGGTAGACCTAAGAAGAAATGGATGGATTGTGTGAAAGACGATATGGGTAAGAGGGGAGTGAGCGAAGAAATGGTTATGTATGATAGAAGAGTATGGAAGGAGAAAACATGTTGCACCGACCCCAGGTGACTGGGAGAAGGGCAGGAGAATGATATGCGTCGAAAAATAGATGATTAAACTCTTATCGGCTACAGAACGGGAACGGATCCCGAACCAAGCTATCGTAAAGACGACTGACCATCCGGCCAACGAGCCAATTAACTATACTAATTATGGCAGGTTTATGACTTCATTGATATCCGATTACTGCGAGATAAGTGTCTCGACGTATCGATAGACATCCACAACGTAAATGCGCCACCCACCTTGAGATAAGTTCTAAGGTCTCAAGTATAGTTACAATGGCTGCCCCACCCTTCAAACCGAAACGCATTACTGTTTCACGGCAGAAATAGGCAGGGCGGTGGTACCCACCTGAGTGGACTCACAAGAGGACCTACCACGAGGAAAATGATTAAGCTGTATCTAGTAAGTAAAATGAAAAAAAAACCTTTCTTTAGAAAATCGGAGAATCTTCAAAAAATCCAACGACTTTGGGAAGATCACCAGTCTAGAGTCGGATTCGGCTGTTCCTGCAATGCGGGACTGGCCGTCATATTGAAGCAGAAGCTTATATCCATCAGCGTATAACCTTCGGATGACGAAAAAACAAAATGTTTCCATGTATTCATAAAATACAATCTTAACCCGACACAAATGTTGCAAATGATGTGACAAATAAAAACCAGCAGCGTAACGACAAGTTCTTTTATTTGTGCAAGAATGCAGAAAAGTAGTTAGAAATGGCTGGCATGGCTTGTTTTATTAACACTATCCCCCCTTCGTTGGCTTTGGCTGGCGGCGGTGGCGGTGGCTATGGCGGAAGGGGGCGTGTTAATATGGCTTGGCGGCTTGGCTGGCGGCAGGGCATGACAGCTGACGTCACGTCCGTTACATTCGGCCATCCTGCAACAATTGCTCCCGCAATGGGGAACACACAAAAACATTTAGTTCTCAAATAAATCAATAAGGTCTTCAGTTTCGAGCTGCTCATCGGAACTACTAGCGCTATCGGACACATGGGCTATACTTTTATAGGGCTTTAATGAATCTGTTGATACCAGGCCAGTGAAGTTTTTATAACTTCGTAAACCTTTTAGATATACTTCTAATTCGATAACAATTGTTACCTACTACTTTAGTTACTACATACGGACCTGAGTACAAATCGTCTAATTTGGTATTAATCCTAGCGGCGCTACTAACCAGTTGGCGCCTGTCTCTATGATACAAAATGCCTTTTCTTATAAACATGAGCTTTTTTTTATATTAATGTTGTGTGTACTCGCTTGTTTTATCCTAGCTGCAGCTATCTTACGCCGTGCGTCAACAGTTTCTGGTTCGAGACCAGGAATCGAAACATCACATATTGACCTACCAGAGCGCGCAAAGATTAAATCACAAGGCTTGTAGCCGCTGTTACTTTTAATTGTGTTGTTTGTGCCTCAATTAATGGAGTTCACTAAATTATTTGAAGCTTCACTAGGATCAGTTGCCCGCAACACAAAATTGTATGTTTAGTTTGTTCAACCTGGCCAATTAGCGCGCGGACAAGCAATACCGTTTAACGTATGCCTAAACTGTTTATCTTCTGATATATTTTTTTAAAGTACCTACTCGTAAAAGCTTTCCCGTAGTCTGTCACCACGTGATTCGGGTATCTGGACAAACCCTATTAATATATTTTTCAATGCACGAATGGTCCCGATTAAATTTACAGTACGCGTTAGTTCAGCTATCACAAATTTAGACAACGCATCTTTCATTACGATCATGTACTGGTTGGTGCCCTTTAGATGTCCTACAGAAGGGCATCATGTTATATATTTGTACCATGCGCATAGTATCAGATGGTTTAGAGATCGGATATAGACAGTCTTCTTTTTTTTAACATAGTTATCCTTCTCATGTGTACAATAAAGACATGCTGCCACGTATTTCCTAATAAAGCGTGTCATTTTAAGAAACCAATATTGGCTTTTAATCAGAGCTAAACGATGATTTAGATCCACGTGACAAATGTCGTCATAGTGCATTTGTACAATTTTCCATTTAGCCGAAGGGACTGCGAGTCTATTTCCCTTAAAAAATTTTCGAACTAGTTCATTCATAATTATCTTTAACATCAGCGCGACTTCGTCCGCGTGGAATATAGTTCACAAAGAATGCTTTATTTTAGTACAAATTGATTAGCATAAAAAAAACGTTATAGTGAGCCAACCTTAACATATGCTATCGCGGACATTTTTTTTTTTAGATCTTTTAAAGGGGTACAATTCTGTCACATTATTTTAGCGAAACTTTAACAGTTTCTGCAGCGCACGCACCGGAAGCTCTCAAAAGGGAAAATAACCCGATTTTGAAACATTACTTACTGGTACTTCGCTTGTATTGGTCTTAGCTGACCCAGTGATGGTCTTAGCGGTGCTAGCGTTATATAGCCTATAACCTTTCTCAATAAATGGGTTATTTAACACTGAAAGAATTTTTCAAATCGGACCAGCAGTTCTTGAGATTAGCGCGTTCAAACAAACAAACTCTTCAGCTTTATAATGTTAGTATAGATTGCTTTATAATCGAACTAAGCTTTTCGTCCTGACATTGCACAGTACAGAATCAATCAGTAACTAAGACGATTCACGTTCATCATGTCAACAGGATGCCTATTAAGCGCGTCTACAAATTTTCCATACGTTCACCAGGTCTATACTCAACACTAATGTCATAATCTTCTTTCAAAACTCACCATCGCGCAATGCATGGTATAATGTCGCGTTTGGTAAGCGTAGCACAAACCACAGTACAATCAGTTTCTACTATATCATGTTTACCTACTTCATAAACACGGAACCTACGTAGCGATTGTATGACCGCCAGGTTATGAGCTCTTAACTATGATACACATTCTTCCTTCCTAGTAACCCGGCTAAAATAGTATAACAGGTCGCAGTGAGTTGTCAGTTTGTTTTTGTAATAGTATACCAGAAATTCCTAAGTTACACGCATCGGTTTGTATTTCTGTAGGAAGCATAGGATTATACAGAGCTAGCACAGGTTTGAAACGTAAGCTGTTTTTCAGTTGTTCGAAATTCGCGTTTTGTTCACGGCCCCACACCCATGATTTATCTTTTTTTTTTTTTTTAAACCAATAAACTGTCGCACACTATAAGCATTATTTGGCACAGGACACTGCGAAACGGCCGTCAATTTTTGTTGCACCCGGCTGTATACCGTCTGAAGATATTTCATGACCTAATAAGTGACTTGTTCCTCCAAGAATGAGCATTTACTCATATTTAATTTTAAGTCTCCACCATAAAATTTCCCAAGTACTTTCTCAATAATTATTGAACCCGATTTTATACCAACTGAGGGTAGATGTAAATCGTTTAAAATTGCTAGTATCTCGATTTGACCTACATTTATTTTTACCCATTTCTTTTCTACCCACAGACTCAATTATTTTATTTATTAAACGCATTTAACTACCCCACCTAGTGGAATAAGGTGGAGATAAAGAAGAAACGCATGAATACAGATGGCGCATTTGCTAAACCAAAAGGAATTCTAGTGTACTAGAAATAATGACCTTGCGGTGTAATGAAAGCAGTTGTGTGTCTGGCACAATGCTCAATTGATGGTAGCCCTGGGCTAAATCTAAACTCGTGCAGTACTGTTCGGTGGATACTTTTATATTTTACCATAGCGTTTAACGCACGATAATCAACGCATAGCCTACTGTCGCCGTTCTTTTTCTTAATAAGACCACTGGTGAAGCATGACTAGATTCAGATTATTTTATAATGCCGATGTCTAAAAGTGGCGATACACGGGCTGATCACTAGTAAGCTTAATTTGCATTTGAACTAAATTGGCAATACCTAAATCATGTGTATTCGTAGCAAAGCAATGCTTATACTGTATTTTTTTTAATCTGAATGACTCCTAATATTTAATGGCTCCTTTTAATTTTTTTTTATTTCTACCCACAAATCTCGAAATATTTGTAATGGCATGGCTATGGCAAGTAGAAATGCAACACACCTGGCTGTTTGGCTGTGGCTCCTCGCAGCTGTTGGCCCTCAGCAGGACCTCGCCCGGCGGCCACAGGATGGTCTCCGAGCCCATGTTGATGTCTTTGATGTAGCTGTCTTCGCCGTTCAGCAGCGTCGCAGGCAGGGAGAAGGAAGCTCGTAGCCGTGAATCTCGTGAAGCGCCGTGAAGCTCGTAGTGCCGCAGTGGAGTAACCACGTTGCTGCTCTTTTAGTTTCCCTCTACGTGAACCAGAATGATGGAAGGACAGGGCGGCAGGCGCTTTTGGTCCGACGACGTCGAAGTCCCTTTGATTTGATTGTTCCAGGTTCTTCATCCTGTAGCTCAAGTATCGCCTTGTGGACCTCTTTCTGAAGCAATTTTTCAACACTTTCCTCGCCAGTGAAATAGGAGCTTCATCTTCTTCAAACTTGTCAGAAGACCGAGACATCTGAGCGTGTATATGACGTTGTTTCATTTCTTTATGCCACTTCTGATTGTTGCAAATGATGTGACAAATAAAAACCAGCAGCGTAACGACAAGTTCTTTTATTTGTGCAAGAATGCAGAAAAGTAGTTAGAAATGGCTGGCATGGCTTGTTTTATTAACACTATCCCCCCTTCGTTGGCTTTGGCTGGCGGCGGTGGCGGTGGCTATGGCGGAAGGGGGCGTGTTAATATGGCTTGGCGGCTTGGCTGGCGGCAGGGCATGACAGCTGACGTCACGTCCGTTACACAAATAATAAACAGATAGAAACTGTGAATTACTTAGTGCAATCAAACTAGATTCTGAATAGAACAGAAGAACTTACTAAAAGTACGTGCTCAACTAGAAATTCTACGTAGAGATAATTCAAAGACATAAAAAAGGAATTATCTTTCATAAAACTAAGTGGACTATTGAGATGTTCTATATAATAATGAGCTGAACGCGTAAATATAAGCCGCCGTTACACGCTACGCACGTTGGCGCTGCTTTTGATGTGTGGTACAAAATGTGAGAGTCAGGGGAGCGTGGATTGACAAATATATATATATATATTTTTTATTATTTATTAGAGCCATAAGCCTATTAAGTTAAATCGGCTACAAATAAATTTAAGTCGTAACAATTTTTGCAAACCGTATTATGAATGTCTCTAACGATTTACGTAGATTGCTTCGTACTGTCAAGTTAGTTCAATGGCTCGAAGCCTAACATTTTTTTGCATATTAACAATGAAGTAATATTGATAGTTACAAACTTATTTACGATTTAAAAAAAATACACTCGAATAATGTCTATGCCATCATCACGCGTATATCTTCTGTGCCTTAAAATACTACATTAAGCTGAGTCTGTCATTTTTTATGAACCTATTAACGATTTTCTGCTTTGCATTTAAAATGTAACCAATTTTATAATTCGACAAGTATATTATTGCATAAATTGCATAAATAACAAATAGAATTTTATTAGCTAATAATAATTTTAAAACTTCTCTTTTTTTACCGCTCTAAATTTCAACACGTGTGGGCATATGTCGTGAAATGTTGGATATGTGATATGGACATGTGATGAGACAAAATGAAAATGAGGTTGGTAAGGTTGTTAACTATGAATGTGGAAGGATATAGAGGAAGAGGTAGACCTAAGAAGAAATGGATGGATTGCGTGAAAGACGATATGTGTAAGAATGTATGTGAGGAGAAAACATGTTGCGCCGACCCCAGGTGACTGGGAGAAGGGCAGGAGAATGATGATGTCCTGAAATGTTGCATAAACGGAGATAAATCAAGTTTTGTGTTTGAATTATTTATATTCTTATTGTGAAACTGCACGATTTGTATATGCTCCATATATGTTATTATAGTCATGTCAAGAAAGTGGCGCGACACGATAGCCCTCTCATTGTGACCGCCGCTAAATACTTATACGACCCAGCTGAAATCCCCGGATCCACTCTCGGTGTTTTAAGACCCCTCGAGCACCGGTCACCGTCCTCGTCGAATTAGTCGATTACGACGAAGAGTTCGACGATCGAACTGACCCATAGACACAGTTTACTGAGTTTCTCGACGGCTCTTCTAACTGGGTCACGATTGAGATCTAATAGAAGATTCTAGAAGGCACTGCTCTTTTTTTTATTGCTTAAATGGATGGACGAGCTCACAGCCCACCTGGTGTTAAGTGGTTACTGGAGCCCATAGACATCCACAACGTAAATGCGCCACCCACCTTGAGATATAAGTTCTAAGGTCTCAAGTATAGTTACAACGGCTGCCCCACCCTTCGAACCGAAACGCATTACTGCTTCACAGCAGAAGTAGGCAGGGTGGTGGTACCCACCCGCGCGGACTCACAAGAGGTCATACAACCAGTAAAGGAGTTGTATCCTCTTGCTAGGGGTAGTATTAACAAAATCCCTCAAGTTGAGTCCGTGAGCTCAACTACAGAATATCAATTAGAACACTATACAAACAAATGAAACACAAGTATTTAACAGATTTATCGAAAAGCACCAAAATGCATAGTATAATATTTAAAATAGTTGATCGTTTGTAGTACATATAAGATTACTTACACACCATGGCTTCTCTGAGCCTAGTGAGTTTCTCGCCGGATCTTCTCAGTGGGTCGCGTTTCCGATCCGGTGGTAGATTCTGCGCAGCACTGCTCTTGCTAGGCCTAGCATTAGCAACACTCCCGGTTAGAGCCCGTAAGCTCACCTACACGTCAAGGAGGAGCTGAAATAGTCTCTCAAGGCTCTCAGCATGGTTAGGGAAAAAAATGGTTTATTAAAAAAAAAAAAAAAGATTTCTTCATCACCAACCCGTCTGTCTCAGCGAAATCATAAAATTTTTGTATTGTTATCGTTCCATGATGCACGTGAAAATTTTCAAGTTTATCGAACGCATTGAAGTCGGTGGAAATGACGTTTAAATAATTCAATTACATACAAACAAAGCATACGTACCAAGCCAGTAAGTGTGTTGAAAAGTGGAAACTCTCCAATGCCGAATAACCTTAAGAAGGGTCATTTTATACGAGGGTTGCTACGATCAATAGTAAACGGAAATGAAGCGGCGGTCAACTAAAACGGTTCATCGACCTCATTCTTCATTCATACGTTCATTGATGAATTTTTTAAATTTTGACTCATGTATTTTGACGTAATAGAAATTCGAAAACAGATATGTTTATAAGGTAATCTGGTAAGAACAGTCACTAACATCACCAATAATCTAGACGTTGCTTAGGGGAGTTTTTTTAAAGTTTTTTTTTTTACCCGCGCTTACCTGAGTGTGTGACGCACGCAATAAAGACTGATCGAAAGTCTTAAGGGCGGCATTCACGTGGTAGGGTCTTTGAATTTGTGCCACTTAACGTCAAGTCAGCCGTAATCTCGCAACTTATCAATATCTAACGTCTATTATCTAACGGAGTATACATTATCTGAATTCACAAAAAAAAAAAAGAATCTGAACATGAATTATTTGAATTATTTTATTTATATTTTTTTATCTCACAACGGAAACAATAACGTATCTTTAAATAATATATATTTTAACGAACGAATTTCGTGGGCTTTATTATAAATCTTTGCTAAACAAACAAACAATTTTCAGTGTCAAGTGTAAAAAACCAAATGTAATTAGCATCAATGTGAATCAAGTGTAATTTGTAATTATGACGTGAACACAAATCGTTAACAAAATGTACCGACCGAACTTCTACGAGAGCACCTGCTTTAGGTGCAATGAAATCGTGTATCAAGTGGACAGAGTGGGACCTTTGAAGGATTTCACCTTCTTTCATAGTGGATGTTTCAAGTGTGCCGTGTGCGGAACCAAACTAACCTTGAAGGTAAGATTAACTGTAACTGGACTAACTTGTAACTGGAAATCGTTTGAAAACGAATTTTGGTTTCTTTTTTTTAATATTTTAAGTCATGCGAAAAAAGAACACTTAAAATTTATACCAAATACTCAATACAATCAGATTAATTAGTTCGCGTCTTTTTTAAAAGACTTAATTTTAATGTTAGTGAGAAAAGTATTTTTTTTAATTTGTTCCTTTGTTTGTTTATCTTTTTTTTTATTGCTTAGATGGATGGACGAGCTCACAGCCCACCTGGTGTTAAGTGGTTACTGGAGCCTATAGACATCTACAACGTAAATGCGCCATCCACCTCGAGATATAAGTTCTAAGGTCTCAGAATACAGAATTTCTGTATTCTGAGGTCTCAGTATAGTTACAACGGCAACCCCACCCTTCGAACCGAAACGCATTACTGCTTCACGGTGGAAATAGGCGTTCTAAATAAAAAATAAATATCTAAACGTTTTAACAAAAATTACTAAATTATTATTTGGCAAACCCAATTTTTTTTAAATTTCCGATCAAGGCTATGTATGTATAAAAGCATTGCCGAAATTCACAACTTAAGTATAAAATCAACATATTATTCGTAGGCTTCAGTTTTAAATATATTACGAAACACTACTTAATTTCTCGTTTCATCTCGTGTTACAAGTCGACCTTGACAATGGAGTCACCTCGAACCTTCTCTGGCATTTATGCGACCTTTCCATCTTATCTATTAACAATAACAATAATGTTTACCCCTTTTCAAGCTACGGACTTTGCTCAGCTAATTTTTTAGAACAGTCGAGATGGCACCGGCGTCAAGGTTGGCTCTTTCTATTGTTTCTCAGTAAATACGTACCTAAGACGTGCTCTCAAGCGTCTACCACCATGATAGAATAACAACGTACTGCATATTTCCCCTACACGGCGAGCCAGCATGCACTGATGCCCAAGAAAAAAATAATGTAATCGATCTGGTTTTTTTATTACGAGCAGCTCACAATGCCCTTGGCTTTAAAGTAGTTTAAAGGCACTTTTAGCCTTCAAACATAAATTCCCGAATCATTGCATTTGAAAAAGGGAAGATGAGATAGCCTACCGTATATTAAATCAAGTCGAAAAGATAAAACAGTAACATTTTAATTGTATCCACTCTATTTACCGGCGTTCAAAGTTTAGTTTCCATTCACGTGGCAATCACGAGCCATCAAAACAGTTGGTTTTAAAATAAATAATGAATCATTACAACAGATACAGATCATGAATCCGTGACTCATAACACAATTACCTTGTACGATACAAGAACTGTATAATACTTACATTTGCTTAGCTGTACTCGGGATTGAGTTATTAAGATTTTATTTTCGGATAACTGTGTTTTGCTGCTTCAATTTTGTTGCCAGAATTCAATTCGGAACCGGCGCCTCGGCTTTTGTTTTTACGCATACGTTAATTATATATTATGTATGTAATGAGGTGGGTAGATTTTTTCGCCGCGAATGTATTATTGATTCGAATAAAAAAAATTTTTTTTTTTACAAATAACAAATCTGACTACAAAAATATATAATGAAACAACCGTTACGCAATAACATTTTCGACCTTTCAAACTGCGTGGCGCCACTCACATAACTCGACAGCTTCGTCACCCGACCACACAAAAAAAAAAACAAGAAAAAGTGATTCATACAAAAAAAAAGATGTGTGGTGTCGTGTGACACCGGATAGGAACGAAGTTCCTTATTATATAAAACTGGAGGTTTCGAAACAACCCACGGTCATTCGGTAACGTGCGAACTTATTGTGGTACACTTCATTCACGCTTGTTTGTATAAGAGTTAGTGTATTGCGCAAACGAACGCTCTGAGATCGTGGTCAATGAATGATAAAAAAATATGTTATTTTTGTACGTTATTACAAAGTAAAGTCGTACACTGTGTGCATTACTAATAAAAATCTTACGTTACGGACGTTTTTTCCCGGTTAGGGTACCCCTCCGCATCGTCCCATAAGGAACTTCGTTCCAAAAACTTGAATAACTTAATAAAGCTTAACGTTTTCCAGACCTACTACAATAACCAGCATTGGACGGAAGACAAAGAGGTGTACTGCTCTAGCCACGTACCAAAGATCGGTCCGGGCCACTTGGACAACTCGTCAGTGGGCATCAGAAGCGCTCTCAATGTGCCCAAAAGCAATAACTACGTCAACGAACAGATCAGAGGATACATCAGGAACAGCCATGAGCCAGAACGTAAGTTTTACTGCTATTAGAATACGACTTAAAATCGCATACACTCCTGTCTCTTGCCTCAGGCGTCGTAAAAAGCTACTAAAGAATCCAGTGGAGATTGTAACCATAAATCAGTATTTACTCGTGGTAAAGGTATATTTTGCGGTTTGCCTGAACTCTCAGTGATATCTCTGAGAATCAATGATCACTCATAATCAGCTGGTTCCTATGTTCGACTGGGTGGTTGTTCAAAAGTACTGTTTCGACAGTAGAATTATTTAAGTATTTTTGACTTAAAATAAGTAAGAAGTATATTAACATTTGAAAAATTCCCATCAGCAAGACATACCTGATAGTAGTAAAACAAAATGCCTCGACCGAAATTATTTTCTTAATAATTTTGAAAAATTAAAATATGTAAATACGTACTATATCATCATCATCATCATCATCAGCCTATAGCAGTCCACTGCTGGACATAGGCGTCTCCAATTGTTCGCCACTGAGCACGATCCTCGGCTTCTCTCATCCAGTTCTATATAGTATATACTATATCCTATATAGTACATATATTCTATATACGTGCTATATAGGGTAGTTAAATAAAAAAAAGTATGGATAGAAATTTGGTCGACACAGTGAAAAATAACTTAAACTTTCATCTAAACTAGATTATACAATTAATAACCAGATAGGTATTTGTGCCGGAAAAAACTCATTTGACTCAATAATTTCGGTAAACGACATCCTTAGTTTCGTTCTAATTAATATTCAAGATCAATAAAGACGGTACTAGTTCGACGAGACACAGTACCTACAGTGAACGCGATAGAACTGATTAATTGTCTCGTTAAAACGCTAATGGTCAATAGACGGGAACAATAGAGTACCTGTGCTAAGGCCACTCATTGTTTCGGCGCAGCGACGCACTTGTCGACCTCCAGTCGGTCACAACCAACCAAACCGATCAATGAGACACATATTAATTTTATTCAGCTATTTCGGTAGATAGAATTTCGCCTTCCGGACCGGACATATTCCTTTTCTATAGGAAAACTAAACACACAGTACCAGTAAGCCTTTTTTTATGAATGATGGATTGTAATCCATCCCAAAGACCATATCGGTTTCACCAGGACACACAGACGATGATTGAGTGAGTTAACCAATAATGGGTACGTGGTTGGTTTATCGTAGAAGTCAAAGTGAGATATAGGAAGGGAGAAGGGACGAGCGTATACCAGCGAAATCTCTTTACAACCTACTAAAAACAGGCTTGTTAAGAACTTCCGTAGATTTTATACTTGAACGAACCTCTAAAGCTGCCGTAGTAAGTTCTTATGATATTTGACTAGGCAGAGAGATGAATGCGCTGAATGAAGTTGAAATGATCAGGATGGTAATGTGATGATGGTGCATATATGTAGGTATGATTACATTTGACATAGATATGTGATATTGGTGAGAGACGTGACATCGTAATCCGTTAAAAAGAAAAAGAATCAAGAATAAGGAATCTTCATTATTATCTCAATATATTTCAAATTCAACTTTATTTTAATAAAACGTAATTCACAGCGTATACTGAAATAATCGAAGAAAAAAACCCAGACTGCCTTGTACAACTAATTACACGGAAGAGGAATTACCTATTTTATAAGATAATTCTCGTTTCAAAGCTTGACCGTGCTTGACGGAAGCTGCTTACAAAGCCATCTGACGTCAGAGGCGTGAAACATACCGTCATCTGTCAATAGGTGCGGCTGACAGACAGGGCGTGTCAAACAGTTATATGTCAACAGTATCAAAATGGTATGATTTTGAATTGAAATCGTATTGTCCGATTTGATGTTTCACAGTCAATGACCGGGAAAATTATGCGATTGAATCTAATTATTATTCATAAAGAATTACGTATCAATTTAGGGCTGATTTTACAGTCATTAATCATATCGTGTAATATTCAAAAAGCTATTTTAATATGATTGAATAAATAAGCGTCAAAATTATATCTTATACCTTTAAACGAGCAATTCTTGTATATATAATCTGAATCTCGGAAACGGCTCCAACGATTTTCATAAAATTTAGTATACAGGGGATTTCGGAGGCGATAAATCGATCTAGCTACGATTTATTTTCAGAATATGTTGTTTTATTCGTGTTTTCAATAATCAACTATATCGATAATCAACTTTAGGACTTCCCGACATCTATTGGCGAGTAATAATACCATTTTTCTTAATTGAGGGCAACTAACCGCTTTAAAGAAACAACAGGAGGGCGTTATCAAAAAAAAAAAAAAAACGAGCATAGCTCGGTCATCATCTAGTTAAACGATAATTAATAAAAAGGCAGCGTTATAAAACTTAAGTTGTATCTAAAATTAAAATAGAAAACTTAAGCCAAATGTTACATATACTTAATTAAATTTATCACAAATACAGATCCATTTTTATTGCACCCTAGATGCCGTAAGATGCCATAAATATTATTTACGTGTTAACAATCAAAATCAGCCCTTCTTAATTCTTTAATTTTATTATCTTAACGTTAAAATAGTTGACGTTGAACTTAACAAATATAAATAAGAAGCCAAGTAACTTTTCGCAATACAAAAAAAAAACACTAAGGTACGCATTCCTATGCATCACTGAATTAACTGAATTTGTTATTTAGCACAAAATATCGTCCTTTCGCAATAAAAGTGTACAATTTCCAAAAATATTCGAAATTGAGTTAATATGCGGAATAATTTGGTATCACCAGTATTTTTCTCATAAGTACTGTCAAAAGAGCGTTGTTTAGTTTTAGTTTTTTTTTTTAGTTCTATATTTTGACTACTATTAACAAAATTAATACATAATTTTAAATATATTACTTTAAAATACAAATAAAGTAAAGTAAGTAAAATACAGGTAAAAAATAATAAATAAATATTGCAAAGATGATTAATATTAAAAATATCACGTCATGTTAAACCTTTAAAACACTCTCCTGTAAAATTGGAAAGTTTTGAGATTACTAGAGGTCCCGCAGTAGTCGAAATTCGACAATAATGAATTGGAATTGTAACTTTGTACACTATTATGATTCTATTGTTAAAGACGATTATACTTCTATAATCACAAATTTCGCCAAGACTACACTATAAAAAATATTAACAAAGACAAACAATTATTAATCTCAATTTGACAACAGACGTCAAGAACAAAAGTTTGACAATAAATAGTATGCATGCGTGTGTGCGTCAAATACATGGTATGTAGTGTGTGTAATGTTTTCTTTATTGATTTAATATATTTTATGCATTATTTAAAAAAAATATTAGCATTGTGCACTTCTTCTCTATATTCTCTATAAGTGTGGAAAATTTCATACTCCTCCGTCCGCGCAATTTTCGTAAAAAGGGATAAAAAGTTTTTGCTTCACGTATTAATATATAGATATATACAATTTTAATGCGAGAAGACAAAATGTCTATCGGCAAACCTCATCGGCGCGCTTAAATAACAAAACCGGCAAGAATCCAGTCTTACTTCCGAAGACGGGTACCAAGCGGCTTTGACTTCGGGTGCTGTCGATAAAACTCGACGTAGAGAAAGAGATAGAAAGAGGCTTGAGGGAGACGGAAGAACTTGTTGCAAAACAACCGGTCACATTCCGGCGCGCGCAGCCTAGTGACCCAAAGTACTTTATAGCCTTCTGGGATTTAAGATTTATAGTACGTAAAAGGTATTGAGAATTTATTTGGTCTGTATACGCTCTTTTAGATGTAGCTGTTATAAAATGGTGATGCTAGAAGGACATTTTATGGTTTAAACATTAATTTAAGGAAAGTATTCACTGGTCCACTGGTGGTAGGACCTCTTGGGAGTCCGCACGAGTAGGTACCACCACCCCGTCTATTTCCGCCGTGAAGCAGTAATGCGTTTCGGTTCGAAGGGTGGAGTAGCCGTTGTAACTATACTGAGATCTTAGAACTTATATCTCGAGGTGGGTGGCGCATTTACGTTGTAGATGTCTATGGGCTCCAGTAACCACTTAACACCAGGTGGGCTGTGAGCTCGTCCATACATTTAACTAATAAAAAAAAAGTATTATATTTTTTGCTTTAGTTTCATTAACTTCATTCATATATAAAATACCAAGCTCGTTTTTATTCATAGTTTTATCTGATTAGTTACAATGCTTTATTTTTTATTCTGACCCAAAGAAACCAAAAGAAAAACGAAAGTTGACGCCAAAAAAGTTTCATGTTCATTTTAAATAATAAATTCCTAAAACTATAGCTACATGCTACTTACGCTATTTAGTCTCTTAGTTCTACATTATATTATATGTACAACGTATTAATCTAATATATAAAATTCTCGTGTCACAATGTTCGTTCCCATACTCCTCCGAAACCGCTTGACCGATTCTCATGAAATTTTTTATGCATATTCAGTAAGCCTGAGAATCGGCTACTATCTATTTTTCATACCCCTAAGTGATTAGGGTTGTCCATCCCTAAATTTTTTTTTTTTTTTACATTTTTTTTTGTTATAATGAGGTATTAAGTATGTGGTTGAATGAGGTTTTGTTATTTTTATTATAAATTCCCTCATCGTTCACAGTACTACATACCTCTTTCACTCATTTACCACATCCTTACACACTTACAATAAGTTAGTTTTTTTTTCTACACTAGAAATTCCCTAGAAATCTTATATATGGCAAAACAATGTTTGCCGGGTCAGCTAGTTATAATATAATACGCAATCTATTTTCTGAATTGCTTCGGTCGAAAGACATCCGACATATAAAAACACAACTGACAAGTTAAGACTTCAAAACCAATGGAATCAATATAGGCGAGTTTTCGTAATACAAATGTAAATTGGTTTTTAAACGTTTTGCTATGCGATCCTTATGTGGACGATAGACGCAAAATGGAGGAAATTCCGTCGATTTTGTAACCAATCAACCTGTAGGCTAGTTATGTACTTATTTATGCAATCGTTACGGTAAAAATGTGGGAGTAGCGCCGTGTAATAACACCGACCGTATGTTTGGATAGCACTCATGTAATCGTGTGAAAATTTTAGAAATTATATCTCTTATGGTTATTATATCAAGTAAAGAATTGTGAACAGTAAGAAATAATAGGCTACGTAAAGATATATGAAATGTAGATGCGAAGGAAATCTTCTTTTACCAACTATATTAGCGATGGCTATTGTAGAAAAAATGTAATTTAGTCCACAATTTAATTTCGTAATAATTTTGCAACTTTCGACTTCCCAAACATTTCTCATGAATTCAATAAGATCCAGACTATTTTTCTAAAGACATACATTCATGTGAACTGCTTTTGTCTTTTTTATAGCTAAGTTTTTATAGTTTAAGAACTAGCTGACCCGGCAGACTTTGTAGTGCCTCAATCGATAAATAAAAGACCTAAGCTTTTGTATAAAATAAACTTAAAACAAACAAAAGGAATCCATCCGACGGGGACAAATCAAAGGAAAAACAAAATTTTGAGCATTTTCATATCTATCTACTTTTTAAACGTTCTCTGGACTTTCACAAATAATTCAAGACCAAAATTAGCCAAATCGGTCCAGCCGTTCTCGAGTTTTAGCGAGACTAACGAACAGCAATGAATTTTTTTATATATAGATATAGATAATGTACTAGAATAACTAATTATTTAAAGAAATTTCATCCGAAAATATGTAGTCGCGTACATTGTACATTCAAATACAAGTTAAATTTGAAAAGTTAAGTCACTAGCATTAAACTTTGGTTTCTAAACTAGAGATTTTGCGAGTTGCTTAGATTGATCATTAGAAGAGCCTTAGCTGAGATCAAACCGTATAATTCGGACAAAAAATCGATTAAAAAGTTCGCCCAATTGACTGTTAAGCAGGGCTTAACAAACCACAGAATATATATGTTACAGAAAAGCAATAAATAACCTAAGGTTTGAATTGTATTTCAAATCCACATCTATTTGTATCTCATTCTATACACAAGGTATACCAGGTCAGGTATTTCTATTCAACGTCTTTGAGGTATTAAAACAAACTAGAGGTCCCGCAGTAGTCGAAATTCGACTATAATTAATTGGAATAATAATTGTAAGTTTGTACACTATTATGATTGTATTTTATACTTCTATAATCACAAATTTTGCCAAGGCTACACTATAAAAAATATTAACAAAGACAAACAATATTTAATCTATTCTCAATTTGACAAAAGCCGTCAAGAACAAAAGTTTGACAATAAATAGTATGCATGCGTGTGTGCGTCAAATACATGGTATGTAGTGTGTGTAACGTTTTCTTTATTGATTTAATGTATCTTTTATGCATTATTTTAAAAAAATATTAGCATTGCACTTCTTGTCTATATTCTCTATAAGTGTAGAAAATTTCATACTCCTCCGTCCGCGCAATTTTCGTAAAAAGGGATACAAAGTTTTTGCTTCACGTATTAATATATATATATATATATATATATATATATAATACACATAGTTTCGAACACATTTTAGTAACACAACAAGCAGTATCAACTAAACTGCGGGTGCTTGCTGATTCATTGTCGCTTTGAAATTGATAATGGGTATTTGACAAGACTTTTAGTAACTATAAGAAATAGAGGTCTGCTTCATCCTAAATGAAATTCCTATCGAAAATTAAATATGTATGATGACAAATATATCCTGGATGTATCTGTTGCGGGGGAAAACGGTCGCAAATCTCAATACGTTATAACCTATATTCAAATTAAAAATCAACAATTTCAAATTCAAAAAACGTTCCCATTGAATGTCTAAATAACCCCAAAATTAGGAAATTTTAAATAAACTTAGTTTAATTTTCATTTAAAAATCTAGATTTTTCTGTGCACACCAAAAACAGACTGAATCTCGGGGTCAACACTCGCTATGCTTTAGCTTGCTGCTTTTTTTTTATGGCCATTCTAGGCAGGCGAGCTTACGGCCCACCTGATGGTGAGTGGTTTCCGTCGCCCATGGACTTCAGCAATGCCAGGGGCAGAGCCAGGTCGCTGCCTACCGCTTAATACTCTCCACATGCCTTGTCTGAAGAAGGACATGTTATAGCGCTCGGGAAACACCGTGGAGGGGAGCTCAATCCATAGCCGGATGGTACGTGGCAAAAAAGACCTCTGGAAACGCACTGTCGATGAACGCAGCGGTTCCAGATAATATGGATAATATGCTTTACGAAATATTTCCATAGAGTGGATGCTCACTAAAAAAATATTATAGTTTCAATTTACATAATAATATATCATTTACTGTTTTAGTTCCCTTATCGAAGGAAGTCGACATCCGTCCATGAACAACGCCAACTACACACTAACAGGTGGACCGTATGCTTGTAATATAAATAAAAACCATAATTAAATATAATTATACAAGCAAATAAACGAACCTTATAGTTATTTTTCACAAAACAAACAAACATTGATATTTATAATTAGAAGATAAAGCAATTTAATAAACACATGTCTGTACGTACGACTTGAATCATTAATATTCTGTTTAGCATTAGACAAACACGGCAATTGTCCGCTAGCCTCAACGGTTCATTTACAACTAATTACGTATTATTATAATGTTATTGCAAATTATCATAGAATTTAATTCAAGGTGGATTACATACCGCGTTCAGGATAAATGCATTCCTTTGTGCGTAATATTTATCAATAAAATATTGTAGAAGATTGATTCGAATATGAAATATATTTGAAATGAACAAACCAAATTACCTAATTTCTTCAAATGATAAAACGATGATACAAGTCGAAGAATGATTATTTTTTAATAAAAAAAAAACATAAAATCAAGCAAACAGAAAGAAATAGGTAAAATTAACCGACAACGTCAAAGGCCAAGAATAAAAAAACTAAATTGTCTATTTATACGTATTTTTCATTGATTGTTGATGTGAAACATCTATAGCCGCACGTAAAACCGATTTCTGGTGTGGCGACGCATGCCGTGGCGACACGTCGCCATGCGCAATCGACTGCGATTATCTCCCACTCGATCCGGCGTTAAGCCATCTCTCTCGCTACACTGAGCTCGGATACCTATAGTGTATACTCCGTAGTGTATACAGTGTTGTTTACTACAGTACACATAACCTGTGTTTTACTTGAAAACAAATTATTTTTTCGTAATATTTTATTTTATCATTATGACATATTTAGTTCCTGTCACAATCTGTTCTTTTCTGCATATTACTTTTACAAAATAATGTCGATGTTTCACATCTGCCAGGCGTCCCGTGAGGGCTCACATTTTTTTTTCGATTGGTTACTGATCGGTCTTATTAAAAAAAAAATTATTCAATTGCGCACATTTAGTTTGGTCTATTGGAAAATAAACACAGAGCTATGAAAATATTTTGATTCTTTAAGCTATACCTAAATTAGTGTGTCTTCAACGAACGTTATTCGAGGAAGTTTCACTTCACCATCGTAACAATTGATCAACGAATTTTCACACAGAAAAGAAAGAAACAATTTTACGAAATGTGAAAGTACTGTGTTATTAATAATTACTAGTGGCCCCGCAGTAGTCGAAATTCGACTATGGTTAATTGAAATTATAAGTTTAAACATTATTATGGTTCTATTGTCAAAGACAATTTATTATACTTGTCTAATAACAGATTTCGTCAAGACTACACTTTAGACAAATATTAACAAAGACAAACAATATTTAATCTATTCTCAATTTGACCATAGACTTTATGCAATAAGAAAGTTTGACAATAAACAAATGGTATGCATGCGTGTGTGTGTCAAATACATGATAGTGTGGGTAATGTTTTCTTGATTGATTTAATGTATTTTTTACGCATTATTTTCAAAAAATTATAACATTCTGCACTCCTTCTCTATATTCTCTATAAGTGTGGGAAATTTCATACTCCTCCGTCCGCGCAATTTTCGTAAAAAGGGGTACAAAGTTTTTGCTTCACGTATTAATATATAGATTTTTTTGCGTTATTTATTACTCTACTTTTGGTATTCTTTGGCTGAATAACAAATACTTTATGATTTTATCATGATCGTCCTTCTCAGAAGCGATAGCCTGCTCACTTTAAGATATGAAGTTGAAGTCTCAATTGTATTTTTCGGCTGTCCCGACCTCAAGACCGGAACATACTTCACGACATTTTACGTACTATGAGTCTATTTGAAAGTTAACGATAAGAGTAACAAAATGAAAAAGAATTTTAGTGCACGTCGCGTCGGCGTGTGAAGTAAGGTTTTCGGTGTCTAGAAAAATAATGTAAAGAAACTTTAAAGTGTAATGTTAAGTAATTTTAAAAATAAATAATAGTTTAAAAAAAAACTAACAAAATACGCTTTTATAGAAAATCCAACTAAAAAATAGAAAATAAATTTTAATAAAGGACAATGCCCAAAAGTGGGCCAACTTCATGACAAAACTATTTGTACTTGAAAAACTATGCCTTACTTTTTCATGTTGTTTAGTTTATGTATCAACATTTCTTTCACCCTGGCATTGTTTTACAAAAAAATAAATTACTTATTTGATAACATCCCACAACTGAGTGCCATAGTTTTTAAATTCGCCAATAGACAAAGGGAAAATTAGGCCATACAGCCTTATAGTAAACTTATATGCTGACAAACGAAAAAGTTGTCTGTGACTTGAACAACATTAAAAAAATTGCTAATAGTTATAATTCACAGACTTTTTAGTTTATTGTTGTTCAATTCAATATTTATGTATTGTAATAATAATTATTACTTAAAACCATGAATTATTTAATATTTTTAGATATTAATGATTCCATTAGTAAAAATCTCAATGGCCTACCATTACTCTATTCTTATTATATATGATCAGAGAGTTTTGGCAGCAACCCGAGTGAAGCGTCACTTGAAGTTTTATTTTAATGTTTTTTTAATAGCTTATTGTGATGTATAATATACAAATTGGGTGTTGTTTTGTGTATTAAATGTCAATAATCGTTGTTCACGATTATTGAGGCATGGGAATAAAACTGTGGCTAACATAGCAGTGACTGTTTTTTTTTCAAGATAAAAGGTCTGCGGAAATTCACGCTCACTCAATGTGCTATTCATCAAGTTGACGTCAAAACTCCCAAAAAGCAATAAAAAGAAATACACCGGATTTTAATTAACATAAAAAAATAAAAAAAATATAACTATGACAGACTAGGCTGTATAGGCTACGCTCTTTGCCTGCTTGTTGGCGAATTTAAAAACAACAACAACAATATCGTTGCCGGCTTTCGGATTTCATTTCATTTTATTATTATTAAGAGGATATAATAATAATAAAATGTACGTAAGAGCTTATTTCTAGCAACATTAACCACAATTAACTTATTTAATACTGTAAATAATGATGAGAGCGATTATTGATTTCGAAGAAAACAATTAACACCTTAATTTTAGCTGCAGAAAAAAACAGATTTCTCTTAAACCTGGGTGAGAATATAAAAATCGTTTTCTGAATATGAAACGATATTTCTTTGTCTATCAAATTAAGTTAAAATCATCTTTTTTTAGGGGCCCAAACGCCCATAGAAAATGGGCATTGTCCTTTAATTTAGAAATAGTGTAAGAAAAAAATGAGCATCCAAATTAGCGCCCAGTCCAAAAACGTATATTTCAAGATTGGCAAAGTCTTGTTCTCCCATATTCTTTTAAAGTCTAATAAGGTAATTAGGGCCTTAAACGATTAATGAATAAAGCACAATATTGACGTTAATATACACGGCACAATGCGTGTTGCACGCGTACACATACCTAACTGTTTTCCAAACGTTTCGTTTTCTTACACCATAAAATATTCATTTTTGTTTCCCAATAAATAATAACCTATTACTTTGTTATGTCACTGCACGAAAATATCTTAGGAACTTATGTCTTATGTCGTTCGCTGGAGCGATCATAGTTGCTTAATATGTGACGACATCTCGGAATGGTGCCAATGACCCAGTGTTTATCCATAAGTTACGTGTGACTAGTGTAAAAAACTAGCGGTATGCTTTGTCTAGGTTGCGTTTCATCGATTTTCTGTACTATTGATTTGCAAAGTTATGGCATTTCGGTTAATTTTATATATGTAAGTACCGCATGTTATCATTTACTAGATGATAACCGAGCTTTACTCGTTTTTTTTTTGATAACGCCATCTTGTTGTATCTTTAAAGCGGTTAGTTGCCCTCAATTAAGAAAAATAGTATTAGTATTCGCCAATAGATGTCGGGAAGACTTTATTATTGAAAACATGAATAAAACAACATTTTCTGAAAATAAATCGTAGCTAGATCGATTTATCGCTCCCGAAATCCCCTGTATACTAAATTTTATGAAAATCGTTGGAGCCGTTTCCGAGATTCAGATTATATATCGCACCTTCGATAAGACAAGGGCCGAAGTGCTAAAATTTCTGAAAATGAGTTAAATATGCCAAAGTGCCTTAAAAACTAATTTCTACCCGTAGGAACAAAGACATTCAATAAATTCAGTTTATTTTCGCCAGATGGCAAAAGTGTCTTTGTACCATTCATTCGTTTTTTGGATGATATTGGCGCGACAAAATCTTATTGGTCATTTGCGGCATTGCCCGTGCGAGTAGTGGTTGTGTACTGGACCATAAGGGTCATTAAGGTAAATATGCCCTTTTTTGTTTTATGTTTTGGACAGACATGGTCACATTATGTGTACATAATATGCCTAATTTGAGAGCACATATTTGACAGAAAAAAAAAATGTCTTACGCATTTATTTGGCATTCCACAAAGGAATATGTGGCATTTTATAGATTTAATGTAAACCTTTTAGAAGTAAATTTTATATAATTTTTTTTTATTTTAGTTTTATTTTATCATTGATAAAGATTTTCCTAAGAAAAAGAAGAATACAGATGTAGAAAATAAGTAGTATTTTCATTTAATAAGTCATTTCAATATAATGTGTAACTTTGGTCGCAACTGCACATTTATTTAAATGTTGGTGGGATAATGGCATAATTGTAGGCATACATTAATATTTCATTAAATAATTAGTATAAATAAATAAATAACTCAGTCTTTCAAATTACTTATTTATATTCACATGTATAAGGTATATTTTTGCTATAAAAAAAATACTATTTTACATTAATATCGGCAGAAAAACACAATTTAAATCTATAAAAATCTTAAAACGTCTCTCCTGAACATTTTTAAAATTAGCACTTCGGCCCTTGTCTTACCGAAGGTGCGATATATAAAAGAATTTCTCGTTTCTCGCACATTTTAGTGCGACCGAGGATTTTAATAAATTACGCTTGATGTAATAAAAACAACGTTTATGGTTTAAATTTGCTTTTTTTTTTCGTTTCTTTCTTTTATTTCTGTCATTTCGAATACTATGCAGTTTTGGTGGTCGCGGTCGACTTCGTCTATATTTGAATGTGCGCCGTCTATTAGACTTTTGCGTTTAATTTTTGGATTTAATTGAGATTAAGCCGTAAAAGAAGTTGGTGACTCGTAATAACCGAAGGAAATACTGAACCATGCTTGAGATTAAGCTTCTTCGGGAATTGTTTTTAGTTTGTTGAGATTGGCGCGCCATCTCTCGTTCATTGATAGAACGATTTTTGTTCTCTTCAAAATTAGGTGGGATACGTTGAAACTGAGCTGATCATCGCTTATGTAGATCAACAATGCCAGGGAGAAAGTCAGATCAGTGCATAACACTCATATGTCTTCAATAAATACATTCTTAGCCCACACGGGTAGGTACAACCACCTCGCCTACTTTTTTTTATTTTTTTTTTATTGCCTTTGTAGGCAGACGAGCATACGGCCCACCTGATGGTAAGTGGTCACCGTCGCTCATGGACGTCAGCAATGCCAGGGGCAGAGCCAAGCCGCTGCCTACCATAAAGTACTCTCCGCAAGCCTCGTTTGAAGAAGGACATGTCATAGCGCTCGGAAAACACTGTGGAGGGGAGTTCATTCCAAAGCCGGATGGTACGGGGCAAAAAAGATCTTTGGAAACGCACTGTCGATGAACGCAGCGGTTCCAGATAATATGGATGAACTCTGCTCCTACTTCTGCCGTTAAGCAGTAATGCGTTTCGATTTGAAGGGTGGGGCAGCCATTGTACTATAAAAGAACGCAGTCTTAGAACTCATATCTCAAGGCGGTATCACGTTGCTTATGTCCACCTAAGTAAAATAAATCAATGCAATTTCCTTACACGCTATTCAATAACTATAATATCATGACTATAATGAGTATACCAGTACAAATATAAATAGGCGTAACAGGTAAATTCTCACCGAAAATAGCAATCGGATTCAAAACGGAAGTACTAATATTCGCGGTAATTATACGGTTCGTGAGTATTTAGTTTTTACAATTTATTCGGTTGTGATTATTATAGGTGGGGAGTAAAGTGAAGCGTTCCACGTGATTATGGCACATGCATCACGAATCTTCAATTAAGTTTACTCCACTGAAATAGCTAAAGAAGTTTTTTTTTAATGATATTTTTTCAAAATTTTAAACTTTAAATGTGTGTGTCTTCTTTAAAGTTGAAAAAATATCGCTTAAAAACCAAATAGGCTTCACTTTTCAATATATTCAATTATAATACGTTGACAATACAAAACGCGACATGAAACTGTAAAAAGGTATTTTTAATTGCGTGTTTTTTGTTTGCGAAAAGAAAACACAACACTAAAATAAATACAAAGATAAATTCGTCCAGCATAAAACTGTCTAAAACATGTAAACAACAAAACAATGAACACAACAAAACATAAGTAGAAACGTCAATTGTCATTTAATTATATAAACACAAAAGACATTTTGAACACCGTAACTAAACCCGTTTGACGGTACAAAAGCGTATTATCAACACAATAACGGGCAAGTGTATTATGATAACGTGATTATATTCTCTGTTCGACCGTGTGGATCGAACCGAAGGCTCTAAGGTCTCATTTTAATATGGGGCCAGTATAGGAACTGTTATTTATTTATTTAATATATTTTGTACCGCAAAATTATAATTTGCGTAATTACCGGTGGTAGGACCTCTTGTGAGTCCGCGCGGGTGGGTACCACCGCCCTTCCTATTTCTGCCGTGAAGCAGTAATGCGTTTCGGTTTGAAGGGTGGGGCAGCCGTTGTAACTATACTGAGACCTTAGAACTTATATACCAAGGTGGGTGGCGCATTTACGTTGTGGATGTCTATGGGCTCCAGTAACCACTTAACACCAGGTGGGCTGTGAGCTCGTCCACCCATCTAAGCAATAAAAAAAATTATAAAAAAAACAGCTGTACAATCAGAGCCACGTCTTCTCGGCCCGTATACAGCAATAAGAAAAAACCTCAAAAAATTCTGCATCGTCTTGCACTTCGAAGCGTAGATTGTGAATGAGAGTCCAACAACGAAGGCTTGGAATGTTCTTCGTCGTATCTACGCATCACGTCACTGTTGAAGCGTAAATTGGAAATGTCACATTGGGAATACTGTGGACATATACGTCATGGCTGAAGCTATAACCCAGCATTCCTAATATTGCAGCCAATCGCATGCATTTGAATATTTAATGTGAAACAACAGAGTCGGAGCTGGACGTGTGATTTTGGTGGTTCTCAAAGTGTTTTTATCTTTTTTTTTTTTTATGATTGAAAGTTTACTGTTGGCCCGAAGGCCTTTCCAGTTTCACCAGGACAGGTGGGCGAGCAAAGGCTCAGCCAAGAGGGGCGGGATTTGCTAACAACTGCCCGAGCGCCTCCGAAGGAGACCTAACAACTCAAGAGCAATTGCTTCGCGAATGAATCTACTACCGGATCGGAATCGCGACCCGCCGAGAAGATCCGGCGAGAAACTCAGCGGGCTGATGCATGGGTTAGGTTGCACGTCGACCTCTTTGTCGAGTTCGACGAGTACGGTTACCAGGGTCCCTAAGCCTGCTCCTAGTATTAGAGCTGAAGGCATCTAATGCAAAGGTTATTGGATCTGATGGATCCGTAAGGACGTGTCTAGGGCGTCGACGGTGACTGGCTCCTGCATGATCAGGATTCGGGAAGTAGTCAGCGGCGGCAACGATAAGGCGATTATCATGACGCATAGCCTTATCGAAGTATCGTTCCGACGCTGACTTCATGTATTTCCGAATTGATTCGAGGCCCAGGTCGTCGTGTAGGTCAACGTTCCTCACGAACCACGGAGCCCCGACAGCTAACCTGCAAAAGCGGGATTGTAGGGATTGGAGGGTGTCTATCTGTGTGCGGGCCGCGTGAGCGAACACCACACTCGCGTAAGTCATGACGGGCCTTATGCAAGTTTTGTAAAGTGTCACCTTGTTCCGAAGGGACATTTTACTCCCCTTACAGATCATGGGGTAGAGTCTACCGAGAATAAACGCGGCACGGTCACGGACTGATTTTATATGCGGGCGGAATGTCATCGATGCATCCAGGGTAACGCCCAGGTACTTGACCTTCCTGGCCCAGGGTATGGGATGTCTAAAGAGAGTAATCGGGGGTGTGACATTCCTCCTCCTAATCCGGGAGGATGTTTTTATCTTTATACAGGGTGTCACTATATTAAACGTTACCATTTATTATTATATTGAATTTTAGATTTATATTGTGTGAGTCTTTATTGTAAGTCGATTATTTTTTATTTTTTATTTAATATATTTTGTACACACAGCTGTTAGAAGAAACACGATAATAAGGATACAGAGTACAAGGACACTACTTATTTCATGTTGAAATCTCTTCCAGTAGGCCCGCAAAAGGAAAGAAGAATTAGGAACACAAACCTTACATACATATACTTACTTTATATTATAATACATTATAAATATATATATATATATACTTTTATTTAATATAGTAAGTATAAATAGTGTTCTTTAACAGATTTCTTGAACGCTGCTATAATCTTGCAGGCTCATATGCTTGGAGGGAGGGAATTCCAAAGCATAACTGCTTGTACAGAAAGTAATTTTGCGTAAGCATGTGTTTTATGAACAGGCCATTTGAGGAGAGTTATTTTACTTGTACCGGTAGTGAGGCGTGCTACCAGCATTTGTAGGTAATAGCGTCCTACCCTTTTTGTCACATAGCTACCATAGTTTTTTCTCTACTTATTCGCTGGTAACCTTATTTTGTGTTTGAGTGATTACTGGTGGCCCGAAGGCCTTCCAAGTTTTACCAGGGCAGGTTAGCAAGCAAAGGCTCCGCTAGGAGGGGTGAGATTTGCTAACAGCTACTCGAGCGCCTTCAAAGGAGACCTAAAAATTCAAAAGTAGCTGCTTCGCAAATGAATCTACTACCAGATTGTGCTGGTAGTCTAAGAGGCTATTCCAAGTACACGCGGAAGGGTAGGGTAGCTCACGGGATGAAACTGAGAGAATTTACTAACATAGCTCTACCAAGGGCAGTGCTTCGCAGAATCTACTACCGGATTAGAATCGCGATCCACTAAGAAGATCCGGCGGGTAGCTTCATACGCTCAACTGGGACATTAATTAGCTTTATGGTATTCAATAACTCCCGTTATCGCATTATACATAATATATATATATATATTATAGGGAAACGATCGTCAGCCAAATCTAGGAACAGAAAAATATATCCCCACATAAACAAAAAGGTGCTTTAGTTTTGTTTCTAATGTTCTTACGCATATCAACCTAATCCCATAATACAATTAAGAAACGTATACTCCTAAATAATTAAAGCACAGCCCTAATTTTGAAAAAAAAAACAAAAAAAACTTCGCACTTATTCTCATATATTATTCTAATTTTGTACCTTTTCTGTGCAGTGTCTCCGATCCGGGCGACCAACGGTGGAAGCGTCCACGCGTCTCCAGCAAGGGAGCTATCGCGTGACACCCCTGACTACCAGTACGGGAGATTCGACGCCAGCGCCCTCCACATAGCACACGCCTTAAAGCAAACAGAGCTCCAGAAAGCCTACCATCGGCCGAGAGAAAAACCTATAGACTGCTACTTGGTGAGTCTAACGATAGTTTATCAAATATTTTGAATTAAACTTAAAAGCCTTAAAGCTTTACTGTTGTTTTTTTCCTCTACCTATGCTGATAGCCTTGAGAGACTATTTTAGCTTCACCCTAACGTGTAGGTGAGCTCACGGGGCTCAAGCCGGAGTGTTGCTAATACTGCCCCTAGCAAGAGCAGTACTTCGCAGAATCTACCACCGGATCGGAAATGCGACCCACTGAGAAGATCCGGCGAGAAACTCAGTGGGACAATGTTGTACTCTTCTTCTTTTTCTCCACCAGGTGATCCCACTAGGTGGGGTCGACACAGCTAATTTTTCTCTTCCATTCTCTTTTATCAGCCGTCAGCTCGACTCTCACTCCTTTCTCTCTCATATCCTAATTCACACAAAGCTTTACTGCTTTACTGGTTACAACAAATTAAAAATAGTTACTCATCAAGGAAGTAATAAATAATTTTGCGAATATTCTGCATACTCCGCATTTTGAAGTCGTCGTGGCCTAAAAGATAAGACGCTCGGTGCATTCGTATCTTGCGATGCACCGGTGATCGAATCCTGCAGGCGGGTACCAATTTTTGTAATGAAATACGTACTTAACAAATTTTCACGATAAACTTCCACGGTGAAGTAATAACAACGCCGTGTAATAAAAATCAAATCCGCAAAATTATAATTTGCGTAATTACTGGTGTTAGGACGTCTTGTGAGTCCGCACGGGTAGGTACCACCCCCCCACCTATTTCTGCCGTGAAACTGTAAAGTGCTTCGGTTTGAAAAGTGAGCAGCTGTACTGTAAAAACTGAAACTTTAGACTGATCTCTTCAGGTGGGTGGTGGCATTTACGTTGTAGATGTCTATAGGCTCCGTGAACTACTTAACACCAGGTCGGCCGTTAGCTCATTTACCTATCTAAGCAATAAATAAAAAGTCCATTGGAAGTAAATGTCAAAACGTCCAAACCTTCCATAGTAAACTTTTTAGTGCATTTCTCAAAAACCATAAGCGCTTACGTGACTTGAATGTGCATACTATCACTACGTATCTTGCATTATTAGGATTTGGGATACGTCTGAGCGAGAGCCAGATAAACTATAGAATCCATTGCTTGATTTTCACATTGATAAATTTTTAAATTAAAATTAGAATCAACTCGATTAATGATCTTAGAATACCAGGAACCCAGTTCCAAGATCAAAAGGTCACAGCACCGTTGATTAAACCTTATTTGAATTATATTGATTAATAGTTAGTTAGATAGTATTTTGTTTTTAAAGAACCAAAAGCTGTACGTAGGTACATATACGCATATTATGTCAGCCAACGACACAAAAAATATAGGCATGAATAGGTATACAAGAGAAGATGATCGCTTGAAGTCTGAAACATTGACGGAATTTTTTTGATTAACACACTGACTGCGTTGCATGATTTTACGTAAATATGTGCCATTCTTTTTTATATAATTTTCCTAATGGATTTATATTTAAGACAAACTGACCCGGCAGACTTCGTAGTGCCTCAATCGATAAATAAAAGACCTAAACTTTTGTATAAAATAACCTTAAAATATACAAAAGGAATCTAGCCGGCATCAATGGAAAAACAAAATTGTTATTTTTATTTAATTCCGAGCATTTGCATATTTATCTACCTTTTAAGTCTTCTCTGGACTTCCACAAATAATTCAAGACCAAAATTAGCCAAATCGGTCCAGCCGGTCTCGAGTTTTAGCGTGACTAACGAACAGAAATTAATTTTTATTTATATTTAAGATAAAAAAACTAACTTTCATTTTGTATAGTACGTAATGCATAGTTTTAATTCCACATTAGATTACAATGGAAATAATTTAGAAAAAGATTTGAAATTGATTTAAAATTATAATGTAGAGGTCGAGATCTCAAGAAAAACACGAAAAAAAAGGCCACACGTTCGTGTTTAAAAAGGTGTATAAAAACCGATTCAGTAAATATGTCCTTGTTTTTGTCATAATCTTCAAACTGTGGCCATTTTGAACGTAATGATTTTTTTTAAGTTTAAATATTTTCAAATTCCGTTCTAAATTCTAACCAACCAGAAATGCATAGCTCGTTACAAAAAAAAAGTATTTCATCTGATTATTAGGTACTCCATTCTTGTTTTTGTTATTTTTATCACTCTTTTTTTCCGCTACCTAATCGTTGGTAGCCTAAAGCCGCTTTCAGACTATGCTATAATATAACAGCATATAGTATATAGCTCATAGCACAACAATATCGCACACCATACATTGTTATGAACACGTTCACACTGTACTGTACTATATATTATTGGCTAAGTATAGGCTGCTATACTATATGGCCCTATACTATAGCGTAGTTTGAAAGCAGCTTAAAGTGTTTATTTTGAGCAGATCCGGCGAGAAACTCAGTTGTTTGTGTATGAGGATCAATCTAGTTAGTGAAAAGATTTCATGAACTCATGAGTTACTGGTGGTAGAACTTCTTGTGAGTCCGCACGGGTAGTTACATCCATTCTGCCGATTTTTGTCGTGAAGCAGTAATGCGTTTCGATTTAAAGGATGGGGCAGTCATTGTACTGTTAAGACTGAGACCTTAGAACTCTTGTCTCAAGGTGGATGGCGGCATTTATGATGTAGATGTATATGGGCTCCGCTGACCTCTTGACACCGGGTGAACCGTGATCTCGTCCACCTTTCTAAGTAATAAAAAATATAACAAAAAATTAGTGAATAAGTAAAACTCATCAATGTGAATATCGCCACTAACCTTAGGATTAATGATAAGCCAAACTGCTTGCGACAGAAATAGGCAGAATATGGAGTAAAATGAAATGAAAATGATTAATTTAAGACATTAATCAACTGAGATGAAATTAAATGAAATGAAATGAGATGATATGAAATATAATCTCAGTAAAAGTATTTTCCAGAGGGTTTTGGAGGATCCCAAGAAGCTACGCCCAGCGACTTTGTTTCGTTTTCCCACATTTATGCACTTTCACAACAGTGACTTTCAAATAGTTAATACACATTTAAACCTGAAGAAACACTAAATAGACAAAATAAAACAAATGACACAATTTCACTCCTCGCGTTCCCGCCAAAAAGTCCATTATTTAAAATAAAGTTTATGCTACTACCCCCTTACGGAATTCTATTCGAATAATTGAATTAATAAAATTCCTATCCAATTATATCTTATCTCACGTGTGTAGGTACATTAGTGCAATATCAGCGAATATCATCGGTAATACATTCTTGCGCTTCATGCTGGAACCGATCGCGTGATTTCGAAGAATGGGTTTCCCTTGTAGTACAATTGATGAGACGAAGCGTTTTTTTTTTCTAAAATATTTACTATTTTCAAGCACGTATAAAGTTATTTGTAGATTCTGTGACTCAGCTAATTATCCGAAGTCATAATCTAGCTATAATTGAGGCAGTCACCGCAAAAGTGTCCTAAGTTTATCATAGTCAGTATGGAGATAATGAGGTCGGAATTTACTTTTACACTGCTTCATAGGCAAAAACAATACGCGTAAAAATAATGTTTACAAAGCCATCTGCTCTCTATGGATGAGACTAGGGACATGCTGGTTTTGCATCAAAATTTATTACGTTTTAAATAAATTGCAATATATATATAAGCGCGAATATGAAAAATTGCGGGTTAGGCCACTTTTGCACTGACGGTCTCAATTGTTATAGTATTTTCTTCGATCTTATCGATACCGATCTTACCTTCGATCTATAATTAAAAATACTTTTACGGTTTATTCGTAAGTTTTATTGTCATTATATTATTATTTGCAACGTTTCCAACACTTTACATTTTTCGTGGTCACGAATAAGGATAAAGAAAATAATACTATAATAGTTACTTCCAGGATCGGTAATAAAATGATCAGCTACATCTTAATAAAATTACAAGAAAATTCTACTTATATAGTTTTATTATTAATATCACCTAAAAAATACTGACGAATCTACACGTCTGATTTCGCAAACGTCAAACAAGTGCCATCTATGAAGTGAATTATATATTACCGAATGAAAAAGTCAAATAACTGAATTATCTATATATTAATACGTGAAGCAAAAACTTTGTATCCCTTTTTACGAAAATTGCGCGGACGGAGGAGTATGAAATTTTCCACACTTACAGAGAATATAGAGAAGAAGTGCACAATGCTAATATTTTTTTTTAAATAATGCGTTAAAGATACATTAAATCAATAAAGAAAACATTACACACACTACATACCATGTATTTGACGCACACACGCATGCATACTATTTATTGTCAAACTTTTGTTCTTGGCGTCTGTTGTCAAATTGAGAATAGATTAAGCATTGTTTGTCTTTGTTAATATTTTTTATAGTGTAGTCTTGGCGAAATTTGTGATTATAGAAGTATAAAATACAATCATAATAGTGTACAAACTTACAATTCCAATTAATTATAGTCGAATTTCGACTACTGCGGGACCTCTAGTTCACTCAGATACATGTTTTATTTGCTAATTATGTATTTTATCTTGTGAATGGTTTTGATCAGTGGAAAATCTCGTGATGATTTTTGCTAGTACTGTCAATAAAAATTTGCATAATACAAATTTCACAAGTTGTATTTTAATGGATTTAAGTAACTCGAATAACTTGAATTAATTATACCAATCGTTAGTCAAGTAATAAATTAAGTTCCCAGTGATAATTTGTAGAATAACGAAGAAAAACAAATTGACCCTTAAAGTAATTTTGATCAAAACATTTCAATAAGTAATTAACATAGCAAGAAAAACACGTTAAAAACTAAAACTCAAGTACTTAAAAATATAAATGCTTGAGCTTTCGTTTTCGTTTTCTCTGATAATTATTAGAATTGATAAATTTTTATTGATTTCATGAAAATATTATCTTTGTGTAAAAAACGACCTGTGTGGTCTGGTTACTTAACATTGTTACATTAAAAATTGATGCAAAATGGCCGCATATTACCGCTAAAATTCCTTACCTATTTGCTGGTAGCCTAAGAGGTTATTTGAGCTATACGCGGACGGTTAGGTGAGCTCACAGGCTCAACCTGAGAGAATTAGCTAACAGTAGTCCTAGCAAGAATCTACCACCGGATCGTAATCGCGACGTACTGAGAAAATCCGGCAATACCGCTAACAAGACAACTCTATTATGTGTAGTTTCTTCTTTCTTCTTCTTTCTGTATCTGACCAAGTCGTGTCACACGTCGCCGCTATGCCCTTCTTCCCTTACCTAAGATTGAATTGAACGGTCGACAGACCACTTGAACGGTCGGTTCGTTCTTTTGTCGTCTATGAGAAATTGCCTGCCACTAGTCACGCACGCCCTCGTTCCATTACTCTCTTTACTTTTGAATTCTTGTCAAGTGTCTGTCTTAGTCTGTGTCTATGTCTAGCGTGTAGGTCTTATGTCCTATCAAAGAGGTTGCACGCCAAGACAAAAATAAATACCTACAATAATAAACACTTAAAGAAATTGCGTTAGCTAAAAATAAAAGCATATTTTATACCGAGCAAACGCGCAATGATTACTCTGGCAACTTTTAAAATGTTACAATACACAGCAACAGTTTCCTATTATCCACATCCTCCCATAGATCCGGTTTTCACCGGACAACATACCTAAGAGATTCGTCCTCATTTATGCGCGTTTATCTACCGCATTAGTGGGTCGATATGCATAATGCAATAGTGCTCGTGGCCGCGTGCATTGTGTGCATATGAGTGAATTATGAAAAATGGTCAGGTGCCATCAAAGTGAATACCGGATGGTAGGAGACACTGCGGGAAATCCTGATTGAAAGGATGAATTGAAAAGCGCATTAAGCATATACGGACTGCTAATCTCTTGTTTTGAATACATAATTAATGTATTTTGATTGTGTTATGATTGTATTTGTTTGGTACCTCTGGGCTTACGGAGGGACTTCGATTCTCTCTGTGTTTCGTTCCTCATGTTCAATGGGGAGTGCTCTGAGAAAATGTTCGATATCATCCTTCTATCTTTTTACCCTCAGACCTCCCGCCACCAAAGCAAAGTTCATTCATACTGTCTGGAATCACTGCATAACCATAGTTAGTGTCAGAGTGACGAACCTGCGCTACGCGGATGACACAACTCTGCTTGCCACAACAGAAGCAGAGATGACAGAGCTTCTGAACAGGAGGGAGCACATAGGATTGGAGATGGGACTCGCCATCAACAGATCCAAAACTAAAATAATGGTCGTTGATCGCACAAAAAAGTTGGAGTGTAATGGAACACTAATCCCCTAAAGCTTGTTGACAACTTTATTTACCTAGGCTCCAACATTAACAATACTGGATCCAGCGAACCTGAAATACGACGGCGTATTGGAATGGCAAAGAGAGCCATGACCCAGCTTGGTAAAATCTGGAAGGACCGTAACATTACCCAGAAAACAAAGATAAAACTGGTACTCACCCTGGTCTTTTCCATTTTTCTATACGGAGCGGAGACCTGGACCCTTAAAGCGGCTGATCGCAAACGTGTGGGTGCTTTTGAGATGTGGTGCTGGAGAAGAAGGCTCCGGATACCTTGGAAAGCGAAGAGAAGCAATCCGTCTATCTTAGACCAACTGCAGATCAAGACTAGACTGTCCACACTCTGCCTTCGCCGTGCACTCGAGTACTTCGGTCACATTGCTCGGAAAACACCGGATAGCTTAGAGAGACTATTCGTGACAGGGAAGATAGAAGGAAAGAGACCGCGCGGGCCCAGTCCGACAAGGTGGTTCGACCAAATCCGCACCACACTAGAGATCCCATTCCACGACGCCCTTCATGCGGCCAATGATCGGAGGCGCTGGCGGGACATTACAAGGTGCAAAATCCTGACGACATATAATGGTCACAACCCTCAGCAGTGAGGAAACGACGCGAGGAGAAGGAGGAGGGAATCACTGCGTTCATCGACAGCGCGTTTCCAGAGATTTTTTCTGCCACGTACCATTCGGCTTTGGAATTAATTCCCCTTCACGGTGCTTCCCGGGTGCTATGACATAACCTTCTTTAAACGAGGCACGTGGAGAATACTCAGTGGTAGACAAAGCATTGCTGACATCCATGAGCGACTGTAACTTACCATAAGACGGGCCCAATGGTCGTCTGCCACAAAGGCAATAAAAATATATGGTAATGTTCATGCCATAGCAATATTATGTGTCAATCCTTGGAATCCTTTTTTACTGGTGGTAGGACCTCTTGTGAGTCCACACGGGTAGGTACCACCACGCTGCCTATTTCTGCCGTGAAGCAGTAATGCGTTTCGGTTTGAAGGGTGGGTCAGCCGTTGTAACTATACTTGAGACCTTAGAACTTATATCTCAAGTTAGGTGGAGCATTTACGTACATTGTGAATGTCTACGGGCTCCAGTAACCACTGAACACCAGGTGGGCTGTGAGCTCGGCCACCCACCCAAGCAATAAAAATAAAATAAAAAAATAAAAAAGTCCGAGCCCACTTCTAGATCATGAAAGAATATAATCTGATTGACAAAACAGATAACCATCCTACGTAATACGACGAAATGACAGACACCCATCCGATATCCTTATGCAGAGCGATAGTGTAGCTCTGAATGAGTTTTTACTATAAAAGCTAAAACGATACGCCTGGCCTCTGATAGAAATGTCAGTCATTCAGGTTTACCTTGAATGTGGGCCGCTTTAAAAGGATTCCTTCGTTTTGTCATGCCGAATGAATTGGTTGGAAAGTGGCTCATATTATTAAGCCCCTTCAAAACTAATTATTACATAGAGATTGCCTCTTATTCTGGTAAAGAAATAAAATTCGTTTTAGAGTTCATTATTCGAAGTTTTTTTTAGGAACAAGGAGCTTTTAACGCGCTTTGACGCGCTTTTTAACTAGGTGTGTCTCGAGGTTTCAAAGGCTAATCATTCTGAAAGTAACCACTTAAAGTGGATACTACTGTGGGAGGCTTAACGACGAAGGGAAGATCTTCCACCGAGTGGGTGATATTGCTCGGTAGACCGGCGTTCCTATTTTTTTTTTCCTACCTAAGCTGATATCCTTGAGAGGCTATATCAGTGTCGCCTTAACTAGTAAGTGAGCTCACGGGGCTCAAGTCTTATGACGTTGCTAACACGAACCCTGGCAAGAGCTGTGCTTCGCAGAATCTACCACCGGATCGGAAACGCGATCCACTGAGAAGATCCGGCGAGAAACTCAGTGGGCGACGGTCCTAATGTTGTTATTCGGAACTTGTATATATGCGAGCTTATCTAGAAAATGTCGTAAGCGAGATTCAAGCATCTGTCAAATATCTTGTGTTCTGTGATGCCTACCGCCACCCTACCATTAATTAGGTCAAAGTTAAATTATAAATTACTTAGGCTTTCGTTGCATTTTTTTTTCCGTAATTTGAATGATAACTATACTCAAAAAAACACGTAAACAAACAGACAGACAATTTGAAAATTACTTATTTAACATCAGCTATTCCTTATAAAATATGTTTTTTTTTTTATCTACTTCAGAAAGGAGGATGTTTTCAATTTGCTTTTTTTTATTTCTTTCTCCTTAGAACTGCGCCATTTATAAGCAAATTGAAAAAAAATATATATGTACTTTTAGATTGGTCCATACAAATATTTCATAAAAATCAGTTCATTAGTTTGGATTTTAAATGAAAATAAGCAAGTTTTTCTAAGTAAACGAGAATACAAGTAATATGTTGCTGTTACGATTTGTTTCTTTTTAATCTAAACCACACATTTCTTTTACACGCCAGCTATATGCGGTAAAGGATATCCGAATGAAAACCACTGGATTGTTTCCTTCAACTTTCAAGTGTATAATAATAATTATACAATTTGTGATATAAGCGTCGTACCGTCGGTGTTCGGTTTCACAGGTATCATTCACGTGTGGGAGCAAGGTCTTGTTCGACATATATATCAACTCATTCATAAAAATCAGCGGGTCATTTAAACCTTGGCTAGAGGTCAAATCTAAACGACATTATGATCGCCACTTGAAGTCTTACTGCAAAATGAAATACACATTAAAAATCAGTGATAATAGAAGAATTCAATTTAGAAGGATTTATTATACAACCAAAAACAGCTCAAGTGCATTTGCATTAACTTTTTTTTATTGCCCTTGGGGGCAGACGAGCGTAGGGCCCACCTGATGATGAGTGGTTAGCATCGCCCATGGGCTTCAGCAATACCAGGGGCAGAGCCAAGCCGCTGCCTCCCTACCTAAAGCCTACTTAACTAAATTATAGCAGCATCGTATTGAAATATTATTCTGTTTAAATTATTCCTCACTTGTTTCTGGTCACCGTTTACGAGTCTCGTAAAAATTTTATTGGTTTCCGGAAGCCGCATTCATGGTTTTACCTTATTGTAGCGGTTTCTATTTGGACATTAACGATGTACATAGAACTATTACTTTTAGAGCTGAGTAAGTCGACGGCACATATGTAAAACTCCGAGAAACTCTACTATAGCCAGACCTCGAGATACTCTTAATTAGGTTCTGTGCGAAATGAAATATTAAAGTCTAAAAATCATATTTATAGATAAACAAGCGGCAGTTAGCCCAAGATTTTAATATCGACACACAATTCCCTAGTCGTCCGCGACCACGAAAAATAAAGAATTCCAAAAGTCGAAGGTAATACGAGTACATACTCGTATAATGACAATGAAAATGACAAAAACTCTGGATTAAACCAAAAGAGTAGTTTTAATTATTGAATAGTCATATTAATATTTTGAAAAAATAATAATAATAATGACCTCGTGAGGAGAAGGGGTATTTGGTTTAAGCGGAATTTCGCTTAATACGCGGCATCTATCTTTGTAATTAAAAATGCCTTTTATTTACTATTAACATCAAAAGTTCGATGCTTTTAATTGGACTTCATTTAAGTTTACACCATGCAAATAGCTGAAGAATGTTTTTTTGTTATGATATTTTTGCCAAGTTTTGAACTTTAGGCCATTTAGCCTTTCAACCTTCGACATAATTAGTCAATTTTTAAGAGGATATTCCAGCCACACCCGGACGGGTAGGTGAGCTCACGGGCTCAACCTGAAAGAATGCTAACACTAGTCGTCGCAAGAGTAGTGCTTCGCAGAGTCTTCTACCACCGGATCGGAATCGCGACCAACTGAGAAGATCCGGCGAGAAACTCACTGGGCTGTGTCTATGGGTTAGTTCGCTCGTTGTAGTCGACGAGTTCGACGAGGACGGTGACCGGTGCTTGAGAGGTCTAAAAGCACCGAGAGTGAATCCTAGGGATCCGACATGTTTTGGGCGACGGCGGCTTTACGTTGCCCCGCCGCGGTCGGTTAAGATAATCAGTCACCTTAAAATCAGCCTCAGTACCTATGTCTCTCTCTCTCTTCGATCGATCCCTCACTGCTGAGGATCATGACTCCGTCCGATTCCGTCAACCAGCTGTCTCCATCGATCCCGTTTTGTAGCTTGGTGGAGTGCGTCGCTGACAAGTACCCTCAGTGCCTCCGCTATTTGACCATGACTATTCCGACCATCGTTTGGGACCTCTACCCCTAGGCCTTTTCCCCTCTATTTTACCGGTCACCACAAGGCGTTCCAAATTGCAAGTACCAGTACCTATTCGTAGATAGGCGTAGATCTAACAGCCTTATTCTTTTATGAACATTGCACATCATAACACAGTCGGCGTCTCTTTCACTCCACTTGTCAGTTTAGATCGTGGGAGCGATACGGCCGTTAATAAAGGTGGCAAACGCGGAAGCTTCGTTATCTTCAAGGAAGATAACTGTTAACAATAGTGAAATGTATTGTGTAACTGTTGTGTTAGAAAACTGTGAGTTACGGACAAAATATTATGCTGCACTCTAGTAATATTTTCGCTTTGCTCCATCTATTAGCTAATGATATTAAAATAGACTAATGGAACTACATAAAGAATTGGCTTGGAAATAATTGTCAGGTACTAGCTGACCTGGCAGACTTCGTAGTGCCTCAAGCGATAAATAAAAGACCTAAGCTTTTGTATAAAATAAGCTTAAAACAAACAAAAGGAATCCGTCCGACGCGGGACACATCAAAGGAAAAACAAAATTGTTATTTTCATTTAATTCCTAGCATTTTCATATTTATCTACCTTTTAAACCTTCTCTGGACTTGCACAAATAATTCAAGACCAAAATTAGCCAAATCGGTCCAGCCGTTCTCGAGTTTTAGCGAGACTAACGAACAGCAATTCATTTTTTATATTTAAAGATTATTTCGAATACCGATCTCTGATTTATTTAGTAGTTACCGGAGACTTTATAATCTGAATTCCAGCACCGACCTTGAAAAATGTAGTCTCATTGATATCGTTTAGTATCTTCCCCATCTTTCGAGCCGGAATACATAGCTACTTTAGCAGAAATGGGAAGAATACGATACATACTAGTGCAGATACGTATTTCATTAAAACATTTGAATATAGGACTTCAAATATATCAATGAACTAGCGACCCGCCCTCGCTTCGCTTCGGGAACGTTAAATTTATTTATTGATAGCTAAGTCCCGCGATGTTACCCGCGGTTATTGTCGTACAGCAGGTGACGCCGCGGGGTGAAACTAGTCTAAAAAACTAGCCTAAGTTACTCCTTATATCATCAGCTACCTATCAGTGAAAGGCCCGTCAAAATCAGTCCAGCCGTTCCAGAGATTAGCCGGAACAAACAGACAGACAGACAGACAAAAATTGTAAAAAATGTTATTTTGGTGTGTGTACCGTATATATATTCATATGCATGTAGTAAAAAGAGACTATTTCAATATTACAAACAACTTCAATTTTGTTTATATGTATAGATGTAGGGATTCAATCAATGAATATAGGAATTCAACCACGACGACATCAAATATGAAATATCTCTAAACATGGAGCATCTAATCTTTTTTTATATTGAAATTAAGGTACTAATGTAAATGATACTGGAAAGGGTCATTTATCGCCATTAAACCAATGAAAGCAATTAATTCATTAAGCGGATGGAATAAGAGAAAACTTTCGTAATAAAATTGTAAGAATTTCAAATATGATAACCGTATGAATATTCATTGGCTGCATAGGTTTGATGCGCGTTTGTATGCTAATTGTTACATTATTGACGTTGATTGCTTTTAAGATTGATATATCTATATGAGCTATGAATCCAGAATGCTCTCGTTCTGAAGAAACATGGAGTTCGTTTGAAGCTTGTATGTACTAATTAAAAAAATTAAGATGAGGTTCTTCCAGAATCTAATCATATTAAAAATATCTCGAATTTAGAGACACTATACATACATATTTCAACATTTCAACTTCTTCAATGCTTTTCCTCGATCTAATCGGATAATCAATTAAGTTAAAAAAAACGCTACAATTAAAAGGAAAATTTCAACAGTTCCAAATTTGACCCCGTGACCCCGTGCCCACTGTTCCCACGAGTTAAACTAAGTTAAAATACCGTATGTCATTTGACACAATGCAAATTTTTGGGTCGAAAAGATAAACAATGGTTTAATTCACTAATTTAAACATAATAGAGCATAGACATATTTTAAACTACAATGTTATTTTTTTAAGTATGGCAATTTTCTACTTAAGTCTTTTAAGTTAAAACTAATCAATGGGGATGAAATTAAAAGAAACGAGATGAGGTGGCATGAAAGTCTCAGTAAAATGATGATCAAAGTTTTCGGTGGACTTTTCGGAAAAGCCCGAGACGTTATGTCTAGCAACTTTATTTCGTTTTTCCATATTTGTGAATTTTCACATGTGCTAAACTATGAATAAGTCACCGTTTTTGCAAATTAAGAAACTGGCGAAAGAGTAAATTAAAAAACTAAAACATTTTACACAATTCCGCACCTCGTGTTCGCGCCAAAAAAAAACTATTACAGTCAAATTACAGATAATCTAGGTAGCATACAGCTATACTATATGTTATCTAGATTGTCATAGATTTATGTTTTGCATTTTATTCGTGTGATTCAATGAAAATGATGAAAAGCAAAGGGACCAGTAATCTATTATCTATATAAGAATGAATTGCTGTTCGTTAGTCTCACTAAAATTCGAGAACGGCTGGACCGATTTGGCTAATTTTGGTCTTGAATTATTTGTGGAAGTCCAGAGAAGGTTTAAAAGTAAAGTAAAAAATATGAAATTACTCGGAATTAAATAAAAATAACATTTTTGTTTTCACTTTAATGCGTCTCCTGTGGGACGGATTCCTTTTGTTTGTTTTAAGTTTATTTTATACAAAAGTTTGGGTCTTTTATTTATCGATTGAGGCACTACGAAGTCTGCCGGATCAGCTAGTTATTAATAATTTGATTATATTTTATGAGCCGATATCATTTGGGTGATTTTATATATGTTATTGCATTTCATTAATTGCAATTACACATTTTAATTATACATTCGTCTGAGATCATACGCAAAAATGTAACTTCTTTTGTATGATTTTTTTAATAAATCAAGTTTTTAAATGATATCATCATATTTTATGTATTTAATATGATTAATCGGGCAAATTAATCTCAATCCCGTACTCAAACAGCCGAGACTAGAATATTACATAAAATATGTTCTCTCCAATATTTACTCCTCGTTAATTTAGATTATTGATCGGATATTCTGCGAGGCGTGGTCACGAATACTTACGTACAATACAAGCGAACAGGTTTTGATGCCAGGAAGTTAGAATCTCTAGGGGCGCAGACATTAATCATAGATCTACGGCGGCATAAAGTGCGCGAAGACAGGACTATTGTTCATAAATCTAGAGTGAGTACGCTGTGTGAGCGTTCGCATCGTGGGAATAACGGGGTTCGTAACAGTTTCGCTACGGAACTTGTGTATTATGAGGTTGAACTTGCCTTGATGTAAAAGTACATCACTTTCCCCTATTGTGTTTATGAATTTTTTTACAAGTCAATTGTTAGTCCTTGCGTTCTGTTTGTTAATGAAAAGGCAATTTGAAATCGTTGAATTAACTAATGCGTTGGTCTGATGATCGTGATTCACTGATATCTCAATATTTATTTCATGTATTACATTTCTCTTTTGTTTTTTTGGTTTTCATATTTTTTCCCTGTAACGGCTACGGAAAATGCTAAATTGTTTTCAAAGACTAAGAATCTGAATAACACTTAAAGCTGTAAATAATTACTAAACAAACAAATGGTCTATGATATGTGTACTCGTATGATATGTCTTTAATGAGGATCGCCATCATATATGATTTATCTCCCATTTTGTCCTGTCCCGCGCCAGTTAGAATACTTTTATACTCTCTTTACTCTTACACCCTAGAATTTCTTTCTCTTTATACTTTTACACTCTCTTATTGGAATTCGGTCCTCGGATTGCTGCCCCTGAACCTTAGCCAAGATAAACTGCTTCTCCAGAAAAATACATACTCGATCGCATTATATGTCCAAAGTAAACTTAGTTGATGTTCTCAGCATAGAGAGGTAGGACGTTTTTTGATCAGGAGCTTTTGTACAATAGATTCATCTGTCCTCATGGGCGTCCTTGGTATCTTTATCATTCATCTCCAGAACTTATGTAATCGCTTATCTATACTAATATTATAAAGCTGAAGAGTTTGTTTGTTTGAGCGCGCTAATCTCAAGAACTACTAGTCCGATTTGAAAAATTATTTCAGTGTTAGATAGCCCGTTTATCGAGGCTATAGTCTAAATAACATTACGATAAGACCAATACAAGTAGAGCACCAATAAAGAATGTTTCAAAATATTTTCACTTTCTACGTAAATGAAGTGGGGGGTAAAATTTAGCGTTAGCCAAAGTAACCATTCCACGCGGACGGTGTCGCGGGCAAAAGCTAGTCGTTAAATATTACGAGTATAATAATATATTGTCTCTTCGACTCATTTAAATATATTAACCTTTGAGTTGACAGATGTCACAAACGTCATTTAAGCCGCGGTCGCCATTTTGACAGATGCAATCCACTGCGCGTTTTAACAGCCTAATACGGATGTCATATCCTCCTCAAATAATTTAGTAGAAGAAATTCGACTTTACCATATTTGTTAATATGCCAGTCTAACGTTTTAGATATGGCACGAGGAGGTAAATTGCCTATTTCGTACTTCCTACGCTTTTCCCACACATCGTGAACTGTTTAACATATCCGTAAGCGATAGCGCCTTGTGATGTGAACGGAGGTAGTTTTCGTTGAATACCTAATTAATTGTGGGTTGTTGGCAGGGGCACCCCAAGAAAATTTAATTTATTTCTTGTGAGTACATAGAAAAGAAAAGAATTCGAATGAAATATACAAGAATAAGGTTCAATTACTTGAAGATCAAAATAAGAGATATCATAATTAAATCTCTATGACACATTGCAATTTATGTTTTGTTTTTATTGATCGTTCTTTGTACTTTTAAACCGATCTAGTTCTTCTTCTTTTTTTCACCATGGTAATAACTATTATTGCCAGCATTTATCTAATTCATGAAAAGTCGTATTTTAGAGAAAAGAGGATCCCCAACGGTAATATTGTGTTTAACTTTCGACCTGACATTGCCTGGGTCTGGACTAGTATTGCAACAACCAACTATTTCTTATTACCCTCATTTCTAAGTTCTTTTTTACGATGTACCGAGCTCAAGACTCATTTTCTTTTACGTGGTTAGCCCAGTGACATAACAATGTATAATCGCTACCCGCATGAGGCCCTTTTTTTCCTAGCTTAACTGATGGCCTTGAGAGGCCATTTCAGCGTAACCCTAACAAGTAGGTGAGCTCACGGGGCTCAAACTTGACGACGTTGCTAACACTAACCCTAGCGAGAACAGTGCTTCGCAGAATCTACTGCCGGATCGGAAACGCGTCCCACTGAGAAGATCCGGCGAGAAACTCAGTGGGCTGTGTCTGTGGGTTAATTTACTCGCCGAGCCCTTCGTCGCAAGCAACGGGTCCGACGAGAACGATAAACGGTGATGAGGCCCAATCGTATGTCCTACATTCCAAACCAAAACGTATGACTGCTCTGCTCTAGAAGCAGGTAAAATGGTGGAACCTACCCGTGCGGACTTACAATACGCTCTGCGACCAGTGAATGATTTACATATTGTAATCTTATATTTTTTGCCACAATATCATTTTTACCCGTTTGAAGAGCACGTAGTTTTAATAAAATGAAAACCGAGCGGCCGGCGGCTGGTCGAGGCGATCGTTGTACTTACCTCGCTTCTGTGGTAATCTACCCTGTTTATACATTTTAAGAAAATAATAATCTTTATAGTTTTTGTTAAATATATTGTCATAGCACCGCATGTTGTTACTGTAAATTATTGTCATGTACTGCACGATCTGAATTAATTGTAACGAATGTTCTCATTTAAGTGAATTTATGTAATTCTTTTGCGAATAAAGAATATCTTTAACCCGAAATGAAAACTTTAACTTCATTTCTCCAGGGGAGTGTTAGAGGCCTTGAATTTTCGAAGCATAGGGTCCGGTAGCCACTTAACTTAAGCTATATGACAACATTACTACATCTGCTCTCGTCTTGGCAATAAAAACTCAATTAAGAAAGTTAAAATACTGCGTTTTATATTACATAGAGACTGGAATTATAAATGTCACATCCCGCGTCATATATTTACATTTAAAAAATCATAATACAAACATCTCTACGTCGTTTTAACATATACATTGAAAAATGAACTACATATAAACCAGAATAATATTATCGATGTTTATCGTTTGAGCTTACATAATTTAACATAACCATCATTAAAACAAACTTAATATTCAAAGTATCAGTCAAATGACCATTAATCTAATAATAATCAAACAGGATGTGGCAACCCTCTGTCTAATCTATTCGTTAATTTAGATTTTACGAGCGCCATTTCTAAGAGCTTATGTCACGAGAGGATTAGAAAAATATACATTCTATTGATGTCGCGTTATTGGTTTCAAGGTTTTTAATATGTTTGTTACCATTAAATATTGAAAAGTTGTTCTTTTTCATACTTACTAGACTCTCTCTTGTCCAAATAATTTCTTTTACAACAAGAATTCACACAAATTTCATACGTGCTATAAAAAAATCTTTGTTGTTTTCATCATTATATGTGATGTTAATACAGCGTCTGCATTTCATCCTCTCAATTCTTCAGTGAAAGCAACATTCAAAAGGGCTCAGAGAATACAAAGAATACAAACGCTCATATCAGTCCGTTTACGATCTTATTAGGAAAATTAGTGAAACAGTTATAAAAGACTAATGTATAATTTGCATCGTGCGGCCAACGAGTGTGTATGCTAATAGCAATGGAAGCGTTACCGAGGCATGTCCACCGTTGTTCGTGACTCCATGATGGATCAGTTCCGTTTACAAAAAAAATTGTATTTTTTGAAGCTTTGATAGGCACATGCGCATGAGGTCGAAATTGTTGGTACTCAACATTGGCTATACGGTAATATTGCAAAATTTTAAATAATAGGTACATTAATTAAATTTTAATTACCCGAAAATAACAAAACTCAATGAAACCTGTTACATTATTTATTTTGAAGTCAACCATCTTATTAAGAAGACTGCTTTTTTCTATACTGCGGTGAGTATTGACTGTGAGAATATAAATATAATCCATTTATATTCATAAAAATAATTGTAACACTTAATGATGACGTATTAAATACACTTCTTAATGACGTATTTAAAAAATAATTCAATTGGTCTAACTAGAAATTACCGTAAAAATATCGTTTCCCGAATGAGCTCCCATTACACACTAAAAACTCAAATGGAATCAAATTCTTAAGCGTGACTAATCTATGAATTGTAAGACAATGTACAATGTTAATTTAAAAATAATATTTAGCGGCCATATTCCGTTCATGATTTATCATAACAAAACAATTGAATTTATCGATTCCTTTTATTTAAATTCTGGTTCGATTAACCGGAATGACAATCAGGTAGATCAGGGGCTCCCAAACTTATTTTGTCTACTGTCCACTTTGAGAATAAATTATTTTTAGCGTCTCCATTTTTTCACCTACTTAAAACCACTTATAGCGAGAGCTCAGTCGGTGTCTAAGGGTCCTCCTAAATGAAACTACAAAACACCTCGCAAGCCTCTACACAACGCCCCCATTTTTTTTTATGGGTCTCTTACCGCCCCCCCTTTAGGACTGCAGCGCCCACTTTGGGAAAGGCTGAGGTAGATCATGTATACGGTAGAAAGGTTACGAATATCAGGTGACATGTATATCTTACATACCGACTAATAAGATTTATTTATTTATTTATGCAAAAAACAAATTACAATTATTACAGTACATGTTAGCTAAATCGTACAAGTAGTACCTAGATCTAATCTGGATTGCAATCTAAATGGTATATGCACTCAGCAAATCCATATTAATGTACATAGCTTTGGCTATTGAAATATTTTATTACCCTTATAGGCAGACGAGCATACGGCCTGATCGTGAGTGGCTACCGTCGCCCATGGACGTCAACAATGACAGGGGCAGAGCCAAACATAAAACTGCCTAAAATTATCAATCTACCAATTTGTAATGGAATGGAGAAATAATTCGTACAACAAGTATGGTTTTTCAGTGGATCATAAAAAAATCCAATTGTGAACGATTGCTATATTCATTTTGGATAAAGTAACGGGAAATAACTGATGTTTAAGTTTTCGTTGTATCACTAAATCCACGTTCCAAAGTTCGTGGAAGAAGGTGATGACGTGATCACGCCTTATTTGGTAATTTCGGTGTGGATAAAACATCAGTATGGGTCGCCTTACTCGTGCGTGTAAAACAGAAAACGACACTGACTAAAAAGACTGTTAGTCGTTGTCGTATTGAAATGTAGGTTTTTTTATAATCGTAATCATAGAAATATATCGATAATAGTCGTACAAAAATACAATTTTAATTTTGTGAATGAAATTTAATACACATGAGAAAATATTTATAAATCTAATACGAAATATAAATTTTCCCGCCAATTCTCATTTATACTTGTCTCACTCTTTCTTCAGTAATACAAAGGCGATAGCGAAATGCGAATGTACAACGAAAAAAAAAACAAATTAGCGCGCCAATTACAGATCCATCAAAACTTTTTTCAACCGCAATCCAAAGCTGCCGCCATCGTACAGCCTCGTTCATTGACTCGACGATAGAAAGTTGTTAATTAAGAACGCGAGTGATTGGCGCATGATTGTGTAATAGAACGCAACAGATCGACCGGCCACATGGTCGCACAGGGCAATAAATACCTTTACCGTAGAAAGTGTTGTAATTCAATATGAGTAATAGCGTGAGTTGTACATTATCTAAATACAAGAAAGGTGCATGTAGTGGTTTAGTTTTTCATTCGCAATAAACCAACTAAAAATTATATATTATATTTACATTACCTAAAGATTAAAACAAACAATAAAAGCACATTTTTGAGTTGTTTTACCTTCATTATCGTACGAACTCCAAAAACGACAGGTCCTAGGTATTTTCTTCAAAATGAAATGCTGTGTCAAACAGTTTTAAGATCATATACTGCTTCAATAAATTTCTTTTATTTAAGGCTCATGCTAGACTAATCATATAAACAAACATGAAATACACAATGTGGAACACTAATTAGAAAATGAAATATTCTGCTGCTAACAGCTTGTAATTGAGACGACCTCTGGTACACCTACATAACAAATTTTCTACAACAATAACTAACAATCAGCAATCTAAAGATACAATTGTCGCAATTGTATCGTCGAATAAATATCAATGAAACAATGAGAAAATAAATGCATTCATTTTATTTGCTGTTAAATGTATGATTAACATAACTTCCTTTATGTTAAAGTAATTTAATATTGACAGAGCTAAGCATTTAGAAACCATATTACTAACTGAAATTATTGAGGCACACAATTTAACAAAAAGTAATTAGCAGTTTTAATCGAATTTTCTTAGAACGCGTCACACCTTCTCTTCAAATTTAATTACTAGACATCTTAAGCCTTTAATTACTAAAAGACTTAAATTGTTAGAAACCAAAGTGTTTTTTTTTTAATTACTTGAAAATAAAATTTTCAGCACACCAAAAAAATAAACCAGAGAGCCTATCTTACGCCTATATTTCTTCGATAGCCAGCAAAACGATTTCCATTAACCAGGCCACCGGTACACCGGCTATGTATATCGGCAATTAACTCTGTTAATAGACAAAGCGGCTAGTGGATTTTCTTATAAAGAATTCCATCGTGAAAAAACGCACACGCATGCGACCGTTGCAGTCCGAAAGCGTGAAATGGAACGTTCACGGCGCGTTGTTTTAATATGTCCAGTTGTCTTTATGTTTATTATCATGTCACTCGCCACGGAATATGATCGTGACAGAAATATGAATAAATTTTACATGTCGTCTTTTCGCATTAAAAGTGTACAATTTCTTAATATATTCGAAATTGAGTTAATATGCGGAATCATTTGGTATCACCAGTATTTTTCTCATAAATACTGTCAAAAGAGCGTAGTTTAGTTTTAGTTTATTTTTTTAGTTTACGTATTTTTTGACTACTATTAACAAAATTAATACATAATTTTATCTTACTTTAAAAAGACAGATAATGTAAAAAATAAAAAACAAATGTTGCAAATATGATTAATATTAAAAATATTACATGTTAAACCTTTAAAACACTCTCCTGTAAAATTAGTAAGTTTTGAGTTTATACAGTTTTAATGCGAGAAGACGATGTATCTTAAATACGTTTCTAAAATTTACTTAAGTTTTTACACATTTAAGTAATTGTTAAATAATGGCTGGCTAGTTGGCGCCTACGTGATATGTTTGTTTGATACAACAAATTTGTCTTTGCGACAGACGAAAGCAGCGAAAGTTTCGCTATCTAGCAGCTTGTCCTTGGAGCTTTCCAAATCTCTGAACTATTTTGGATTTTGAAATTACTGACATATACAAATAGACACAAGTCAATGCACTCTTGAGAGCACGGTCCTATTTACGGACATTTCGCTAATAGCAGTCACTTTCTTTAATTATCTTACTATACTATCTACATATTAACCTCATATGAAACCTGAATACAGTATTTTTTTAAGGCTAATGTTTAATTGAGTGAAATAGAAAAAACTTCATATATCGGTCCTCTTTTGACATTTTAACCTTGTATTTATTACCACTAAAAACAAACCGTTAAAATTAAGTGGCACAAATCCTTTAGTTAAACCTAAACTTTGTAACACAATTTTTAATGATTTGCATAGTAATTGAATACATTTCATATAGCCATTGTTCTTTTTATTTCAAAATGACTTTTCAAATGAAGTTAATGTATAAGGTAGGTAATACAATTGTTTTCATTTAGTTTTAACTCTTTACTTCGACCAAAACTACAATTACTTTGTTTTTAAAAATCAGCCATCCGTTCGCCAAATTTAAAGGACTATTCTCAACTGAATTCAACAACGCATATGTATAAAAACAAGCACCTTTGCTTTCTGTGTTGCTTATTTATTCCAACGAGATTTTGAAAGTACTTAACTAGAAATTACTTCCCTACGGAGGCAGGGACTGAAGAAGACTGGTCAAATCCCAGCCCAGACCGTAACATTGCTTTCTCTAAAACTAAACCAACTGAGGATGTACTAGAAACATTAATTTTCTTACTATGTGATACAGCAACAATTATCTAAAGAGGCGTGTCACAACCAAAATAAATCTTATCGAAGATGTCATAATCTGGAGTTAATGATTGCTCATTTTAATTAGATAAAAGAACGTGACAAGTTCACTTGCTAACAAAGATAAGATATACGGTAAAAATTACTGTAAGAAATCACCAAAAGCGATTTATTACAATTTTAAAATATATCTAGAAAAGAAAATAAAGTCTTACTAAGAACATTAAACAAAACAGTCTTGTAAAGTTTCACTTTGTTCAAATTTCACTCACATTCTAAAGATGCCGAATTTGCTTTCTCTAAACGGTGCGTTAAGAGCTGCCGATAAACTTAGGCCTATAATTTTTCTCGTATCTTTCGGTGCTACAATGCCATCATCCCACAGCCTTGCTGTACTGTAGTAAGGAAGACCCTCTTTCTCAAATTGCGCTTCTAATGGACCCCTGACTTTCTTTTCATCTTCATCAGTCCACGGTTTCCCTTCACGCTGAGCCTTTTCTTTGGCGACCAAGGAGAGAACTGTTGCAGCTTGTGGTCCCCCCATCACGGATATTCTTGCGTTGGGCCACATGAAAAGAAAACTCGGCGAATACGCTCGCCCACACATTCCATAGTTCCCAGCACCGAAGCTTCCCCCAACAATCACAGTTATTTTCGGTCCTTTGAAACAACTGACCGCAGTTACCATTTTAGCTCCATTTTTAGCAATACCGCCAGCTTCAGCGTCTTTTCCTACCATAAAACCTGTAATGTTTTGCAGGAACACTAAAGGAATCTTCCTAGCAGCGCACAGCTGAATGAAATGGGATCCCTTCAAAGCTGATTCGGACATAAGAACGCCGTTGTTCCCAATTACACCTACTGGGTGTCCATACAATGTGGCGAAGCCGCAGACCAAAGTGTCCCCATAAAGTTGCTTGAATTCATGAAATCTACTTCCATCAACAATCCGAGCTATAACCTCTCTAATGTCGAAAGGTCTCTGAATATTAGCACCTACTATTCCGTGTAAATCCTGAATGTCGTGAACAGGCTCCTCAATTTTCGAGGAATAAATTCTAGCTCTTTGGTCATTGTTCCAATTTAGGTTGGCCACAACGTTCCTAGCTAAATGTAAAGCATGCTCATCATCTAGAGCATAATGATCCGTTACTCCTGATTGCCGGCAATGTAGGTCAGCTCCACCTAAATCTTCAGCAGAAACTGATTCACCGGTAGCGGCTTTGACTAATGGAGGGCCGGCCAAGAAAATGGTTCCTTGATTTTTAATTATAATACTCTCGTCTGACATACTAGGGATGTACGCTCCTCCCGCAGTGCACGATCCCATCACAACAGATATCTGCGGTATACCCTCGGCTGACATATTAGCTTGATTGTAAAATATTCTTCCGAAGTGTTCGCGGTCCGGAAACACATCAGCCTGATCAGGAAGATGGGCACCACCAGAGTCAACTAGATAAATGCACGGAAGCCGACATTCCTGTGCGATCGACTGGGCGCGTAAGTGCTTCTTCACGGTAATCGGAAAATATGTTCCCCCTTTAACGGTTGCATCATTAGCGACGATCATGCAATCGCGGCCGTGAACTTTGCCGATAGCGGTGACGATACCGGCGCTCGGAACCTGGCCCTTGTACATGTCGGCGGCGGCGAGCGCGCTCAATTCCAGTACATCGGAGCCCTCGTCCACTAACCGGTTAATCCTGTCTCTGACAAGCAATTTTCCTCTCGCCGTGTGCCTCTTTACTGCGTCCTCTGGCCCACCTCTGATAGCGTCACCGGTTTTCTGTTGAAGCTCGTCGATCAGTTCATCCATTTTCGCCTTATTCTCTTGAAAGTAAGGATCACTTCGGTTCGGCTCGGTGCCGATTACGGTCGCGTGGCTGTGGTGCCGGCATTGTGCGCTCAGTCGGCGTATGCTTCTGACGAGTTTAAACATTTTAATGTATAATTAAATTGAGAATAAAAACACGACCGGTCGTCGGGCCTCTGACGCGCTACTGGCAACAAAGCCGCTGTTAACGTTATCAACACATTTTAATCGTACAAAAACAAATTCCTTGACGACCGCCCCCCGCTCCGATAATGACTTACATTATTACATATGTATGGGTTCTGACTGTATATTATGACAGCGTAGTTTTACGTAATATTTACAAAGCCCAGCGCGACGCGTTTCCATTCATTCTGGCGCGTTCGCCTTTTGCATAACGCGCTTAAATAAATGATCCTTAAATTCGTGAAGCGAAATTTTATGTTAGTTTTTGAACAGACATTCGATCATGATGACGTGACCCACTTCTGAGTCGAGTTCACGTGCAGCGTGGTGTGAAATACACACGGACCTTGAACAATAAACGGTCACTTGTTACGACGAATCTACTTGTAGACCAAGACTGATTTTATTTTCAAGTTGAATTTCAAAATAGACATTACCCTTCATCGAATACGTTTGGATATTCGTATTTTATCGTTATACCAATCTTTTATGGACGCTTACTTTTATTTAGTTGTTGGCAAATATGTAAAAGATATACCTACCTTAAATTGTATTGCAGAAAACAGCGACATTAATGTCGTATACTAAGATAGGACGTAATATAGACGTTTTATTTATTAATTATTAGCATTTCAACTATGGTTCTATCATGGTTTAGATGCCCAGTATTATGATAACTATTATAGAGTAAAAGAAATCTGGCAAAAACCTTCAGTGGAAGATCATTGATGTTTCCCCAAACCAAACGTTAGATATCTTTGTCCGGTCCTAATGTGAATATAATTAATTGAACTATTTTTCTTTAACAATTTTCCTTCTCCGTCTTAAGGTAAATAATATGCTCTCCGAGAACTTAACATATTTTACTGCCTAAAGCTCAGTAGTTTATTTTTATTTATTTATTTATTAGGCTCACAATACACATCACAAGCTAAAAAGATACATAAAAAACACAAGTAAAAAGAAACAAAATCTGGCTTGCAACATAAGTTATGTGCGCACGACAAAACAAGATATAGTGCTGAATTTGTACAACAACGTTCCTTACAATTATACGACAAAACAACACGATAACAAAAACTAATCTAACTTATAATGTAAGGAAATACTTTTACTCACAATACACAATTAAACAATTACACTAATGACCTTTTACTAACCTGGAGGATGCCCTTGAGCATTTTTATAAACGTAACTAGCGACCCGCCCTCGCTTCGCCTCGGAAACATTAAAACACACATGAAAAAAAAAAAAAAATATTAAAAAAAGTAGCCTATGTTCATCAGGGAAAATGTCGGCTTCTAATGGAAAAAGAATTTTTCAAATCGGTCCAGTAGTTTCGGAGCCTATTCGAAACAAACAAACAAACAAATCTTTCCTCTTTATAATATTAGTATAGACTAACCTACAAGTAAAAATATCCAACTCAGTTGACGATTAATTAATACATAATGAATTAATATATAATTAACACAGCATATACTTAAGTTTTACTTCGGTTTCCTCACAATACCTACATCAGGCTGAATCAGGAGTAAGACCTAGCTTATACATTTGCAACTTAAAGTATCTTGTATAAAATTAATGTCATAAATTACTGTACCACTGTAATCGGCAAATAATCGATGTTGGAGTACAAACGAACGTTCGACCTCATGTCTCAAGACTGGTGTTACATATTCACATTCTAAGGCCTTCGAAAATCGTCGTGGGGCATGATCCCAAAGTCATTGAACGTCACAAAAAAAAACTATATTTAAGACTTAATAATTGAAAACAAAATGTGTATGTTTTAATTTAATTCTTACACAATACTAGTGTCAAATTAATTCGTCAGCATTCCGAAGAATATAACAATTTGAATTACGTCTACAGTTGCAAGTATTAAAAATTTCGATGACAATAAATAAGTTGAACAATTTCATAAAACTAGTGATGCCCTGGTAGTCGAAATTCGAATATAATATAATTGAAATATAAGTTTGTACACTATTATGTTTCTATTGTTAAAGACTTTTATACTTCTATAATCACAGATTTCGCCAAGACTACACTATAGAAAAATATTAATAAAGACAAACAATATTTAATCTATTCTCAATTTGACCACAGACGTCAAGAACAAAAGTTTGACAATAAATAAATAGTATGCATGTGTGTGTGCGTTAAATACATGGTAGTGTGTGTGTGATGTTTTTTTTATTCATTTAATGTATTTATTAAACATAATTTAAAAAAATATTAACATTCTGCACTCCTTCTCTATACTCTCTATAAGTGTGGGAAATTTGATACTCCTCCGTCCGCGAAAGTTTTCGTAAAAAGGGATACAAAGTTTTTCCTTCACGTATTAATATATAGATAACTCAGCGCTCGCAATTAAATCATAATCGGCATTACTGCGACCGGTTAAAGGCAGCTAGCTGTGAGACACAATTGTGCTTTTCACTTTCTTCTGATAGCCTGCGTCCGACAGGTGCGACGCTTTTTTTTTCCGCCAAATTTTATAAGATATTTTGGTTACAACCGAAGTGATAAATTCGAAACAGATAATTTGCTCTCAATAAAATCAATTGCTGTTGACTTAATTATAACTTGAATGTAATGTAATTTTCTGTAAATGATATTTTTGAACTTTCAAAAATTACAATAAAACCAATGTTGGAGTAATATATCCATATCTATCCATATTCCATCATAAACCATGCAAAGAGATTTTGTTAGCACGCTCTGAGTCCAACAGTAAACACGCCTATCAATCAGAGAACAAACAAGTACAGCTGTTTTTCCAATCTCACAAGTACATTACGTAAGTTGTTCACAAATTCTCAAAGTTTACAGCATTATTTTGTTTGTCAGTCAACTCCGCGGTCAATCTTAGGTGAAAGGCTTACAAGAGTTGATACGCTAAATAACGCCGCTGCCGGCCTCACTAAAATTAGGGAGTTCAATAGGAAAATCTATTTACCTACTTACGATAGATAATTAGGAGCTTAAGAGGGCTATGGCTCACAGATGCAGGTTTCTGCTTAGAAACTAAATATACATTAAATCCCCTGACATGCTTAAACATTGTTAATGATACGTAAAATTTGAGTTTACGAACTTTAGCTTAGAAAAAAAACAATACCATATTATAGCTAAGCAGTTGATTTGAATGTTAGAAATGATTTACGGGTTGATAGGCCATAGTTGTGTGATGTGATATTCTGAGACTAATTACTATTAAAGTTATAGCCCATTAAAGTTTAAGGAATGATAATAATATGAAGACGCAAGTGAATTTGAATTATGTTTACCTCATTTAAATAGTTGAAGAAGGTTTTCTGGGTAGATATTTTTTCTAAATTTTAATGTTTAAATGGTTCTCATGTAAAGCAGCAAAAATGTCGCTTAAACCAAATACCCTTTACCCGTCAATTAATATTACATATATTTGATTTTTTTTTAAATCCGTTTATTATAATTTTTTGACTGTTCAAAATAAGCGTAATTGATTATAAGCGTGAAGCGTAAGTGACCTTTTATAATTAAAATACTGAATATTGAGAACTAGTTGTATGGTTTAATCTCACGTTTTCTACTATCACCGAGGACTATCGTGATCACGACAACTGTCAAGCATTCTAAACTTCGCAAATCATATAATAACAATAAATCTCGCAAAATAAAATCGCTGGATGTAGGCAGCGCAGGACCAGTCTTTGTGGCGAGGCTTGGGGGAGGCCTATGTCCAGCAGTGGACGTCCATGGGCTGATAAGAAGAAGAAGAAGAAATAAAATCGTAAAAGGAGTTTTAAAACGCAAAACCCAAAAAAAGTCTGATGTTTAAAATTAATTTTAATTCATAAGCCCTAATACTTATCAAATACAAAAAAATAATGAATATAAGACGGATATGGCAATACGAACTGCGATTTTAAGGGGAACTTAATTTAATTCCTTACGTTCTTTCACAGGATCGAGATGAGCAAACCAAACTTGAAATGAAACACCGGCAAGAAGAAGACGATTTGTACAGGAAATTTTCGAAACATAGAGAAGAAGAAAATAGAAGAATACGTGAAGAAATACAGGTGAATACCAGTTTGTTGTATTTTACGACCGGGAGATCTATGATTCTTGTATGAAGGATGGGAGTATTTTCCTCTATTCCCTCACAGCAACTAAGACGTCATTTAATTCTCGGTGATTCTCCAAATTTCAAAGAATATACATGTATTTTTTGTACAGTGAATTTTATTGAGACTCTTCTCAAGGAGAAGTTTCTTAAGTTTTCGGTATTAGGCTTTTATAATATAAAATAGTTGAAGAATTTGAAGATTACGTACTTACTATTTATTACGCGGTTTCCAAATGTGCACGGGACACATTGCTAGATGGATGCTCCTACCTTGAGACACTAGGTCGTAGGTTTAATATGAGAATAACGACTTTCTAGGCACACAGACCTGAATGCGCATTTTTTTTTAATTCTTTATTAGAGCCATACACCTATTAGGTTAAGTCGATAAGTTAAGTTTCGACTTTCCGAGGGATGATTATGAAAATAAACTTGGATTAGAAAAACTTGTATATTAAAGTAAAAAATCAATTCTCTAGGATACAGTGTCACTTATGACAAGGGTATCATGACAACGGATTTGCGTATTACAGCGCTCTCTAGTGACGGTTTTAGGAGTTGGAAAAAACAGGGTGAACATTCCGCCCACCATGAACTACAAAAGTTCATAGCCAACAATGAGGCCATCAAATTTTACATGTACAATTAACATCTCCATGAAACCGTAACATCTTAACCTAATAGTAATCAATAAAGAACTGCTCAACATGAACTAAATATAAATTACACATTAAAGAAACCATAATAACGACAAAGTTCAGTCAAGGGTTGCTTTTAAACAGTTCGTACTTACTTACAACTAAACAATAACAAAATACTTAATAGCTGATGCATCCAAAGATACATTTAAGTTACATACATTGCATGAAATATCTACAGTTATTCAGGTAAGTAATGTTAAAAAGCGATAGGCAAAATGCAAAGTTTGGAGACTGGTCTTACAATTTTAGATTTCTTACATTTGATAGTACCCTTGTGACATTATCTGGAAGTCAGTATGCTCTGGTACGACCTTGACCATTCGATACATCTTAACTATGTCCGCTGCGAAACATATAGGATAAGTACGCCATTTCATAATTATGTGTCGTAACTCTGGTTGAAGCCTTGGACCTACCAATAAATCATTGTTCAATGACTTGCCGCTGGTACCCTTACACGAAGCGTCGAAAACAACGCCGACCTTCGTTGTACTTTTGTCCTCGCGAACAACCAACTGCATGATGAGGTAGATAAACGCATCCTGGCTTAGCAGCTTCTTGTTTGTCATTAATTACTTCTATATGATTCATAGCCAGGTGGCTACATTTATTACCTTGGATTATTCTTGCTTCAAGAATGGATTATTTTCAAGTTTCTTCTTGAGCAAGTGGATTGTTGTCGCGAAAAGGAAGACCTACAACATAACGACCCAAACTGTCCCTAGTTGTAGTGGATTCAAAGTATCTTTCACAGGATTCTTCTTCCTTGGATAAAAGTGGATGATGCTAGTCAGTTTCAATCTCCCAGAACTGACGCAGCAAATCATTGATTGAGTTGTCATGGGTATGTGCGCTAATAATGTAAGGAGTATCCCCACTAACTTAAACTCGTCCCGACAGGATCCATCCCAGCTGTGTATTTTGAGCTGTCAAGGTTCCAGGTGGATTTCTCAATATGCCTTCTGACAAAACCTGACCATACACATCAGCGCCCAGTAGAAGATCTATATTGCTTGGTGTACCATATCCTGGATCAGCCATCTGCAATTGCAACAATACCGGCCAATCCTGAAATTGAATTTGCTGTGAAGGAAGAGTGGATGTTAGGCAGTTTAAAACATAGGCTTGAACGGGATAGCTAAAAGAGTTATATGTGGACTGTACTTTAAATTGAACCATATGTTTTACTGAAATACTAGATTTTTCTCCTCCTAAACCAGATATGGTACTTAGAACTGGCAACCTTCAAAGCTGCAAAAGTTGAACTGCGTGTTCACTAATAAACGAGGCTTGAGAGCCCTGATCCAACAATGCCCTAAGTGTGTGATACATACCCTTGTTGGATACATAAACTAATGCGCTAGCTAACATTACTTGACTACTTGATCTCATTTCACTGTTAGAAAAATGGCTGACAACACGCTCCACGTGATCCGCTGCCTGCGGTTCTTGTGCTGGCTCCCGCTGTTGATTAGTGGGCTGACTAGGACCCGCCAGGGTCGGATTGTGAGTGCCGCCTTCCTGATGCAGCAGCGAGTGATGACGTTGGCCACAGCACCGACAAGCCGTGCGTCGTTTGCACTGTGTTACCGAATGGTTAGCTCCGAAGCAATTGAAACACAGTTTTCTCTTCTGGATGAAGTCCCGGCGATTCCCGATGGCTTCTTGTACAAATTTCTTGCATTGATAAAGCAAGTGATGTCCCGAACAGAATGGGCAGGATACAGACGTCGTCACGCTGAACACCTTCGGTTTATCCGCTGCATCTTTGCCTCTAAACTCTCTTCTTTGGTTTGGTTCTAAAAACTCGAGTGCTCGATATCTTGATTCCAGGAATGATTGGAACTCGCTTAGTGTAGGCAATCGATCAGCCTGTTCGCTTAGTTTTTGTTCCCATTGTTTCTGGGATTCATTATCCAATTTTATTGTGATGAGATATATAATCAGGATGTCCCATGTCGATACAGGTATACCAAGGTTAGATAAAGCGTGCAAGCAATCATTTGTCGTATCGAGTATTTGTTTAACACCGTTGGATGACTCTGAAGATAAAGCCCTTTGGCCCACCAGCCTGGCCAGAATGCTGTTCGCGATGTAACGTTTGTTATTGTACCTTTTGTTTAATAGCTATATTCGTTATTTTCGCATCCCAATATAACATTCTGGTGATTTTCTTCAAACTAACCAGTGTTGTTCCAATAATTGCAATCTCGTTTCGATATATTCCCTTGTTATTCTAGACGCAGGTGACTTTTTGAAATTAATCTTTGCCTTAAATATCTTATTTTGAATATCGGTTTTTTAATATAACTGTCCGGGCCCATTCTTCACATTCACTAGTACTTAGCAACGAAATAGTTTTGTGTTAATTACGGTTTGTAACATTCTTTGCACTTAAAATTGTTGTTTATCATTAGTTGTTTTCTTATCCGGCTCGAAGGACCATGTTCGACTTTCCGAGGGATGATTATGAAAATAAACTTGGATTAGAAAAACTTGTATATTAAAGTAAAAAATCAATTCTCTAGGATACAGTGTCACTTATGACAAGGGTATCATGACAACGGATTTGCGTATTACAGCGCTCTCTAGTGACGGTTTTAGGAGTTGGAAAAAACAGGGTGAACAGCTAATGAGCATTTGAATTGCGAAAAAATAGACCAAATAGTACCCAAATAGTGACCAAATATGTGCGGCTCAACATAAATACATACAAGTATTATACGGAGTCGCTAAAAGAATCCGCTACAAAAATACAGCAGTATTCAAATATCTAAGTCGGCAGTATAAATAAATGTTCAGCAGAACAATCTAGAGTCACATCATATAATGCCTCTGGCCTTTCCCTAACGTATCGATGACATCTTTCAGGACGAATGGGAGCGCGAATTAGAAAGGTTAACCAGCCGGTTCCAACAAGAAATGCAGGTGAAAAAGAGAAGACCAGACGCCGAGATCGGTGCTCTAACCCTACGGCATCAACAGGAACGGGCAGACCTGGAGAAGAACATGACACTTCGTAGGGATAAGAAGAAAGAAAGCTTGACCAGGAAAATGTTGGAGCACGAAAGGTAAATTTAGATAAATATGGCATATACCAAGATACCGGGTAGTAAGCGGTTACCATCGCTTTGAATCCAGCAACGGCAGGGGCATGGCCCAGCTACCTACTAACGAGGAAAACTCTGCTAGAACCTCATTTGACGAAAGACAATCATAGCGCTAACTAAAACAGAAGATAGAAGGACATTATCATGTTTTAAAGCGATTTTCGCCAAAATCGATGAAATCTTACGAACAGGGACTCAATAAATGTAGGGTATTCGCAAGTACGTCACCATCTTAACTTTCATAGTTCAAGTTCGAGTTTAAAGTATTATTTTTGAATTGCTTCTTCTTCACTAATCTCGTCTGTGTTGACCACGAAAACTGTAAAGTTACGTAATCAAATCCAGGGCGGCAACAGCAGCTCTAGTCGAGAAGCAAAGTCACGAAATGATGGAGCTGATCCAGGAACGTCGTTCGGAGTACATGGCGGCATCTTCACTGTACGTGGATGGGGAGGAAGCTCCTCCGTACCCAGCCCGAGCCCCGCCTCCCCAACCACCGCTAGTGTCGAAGTTCCACATCTACACCGACCCGGCGGAGTTCTCCGAAGTCGATAAAATTGCTATTTCGGTAAGTTTGTCCGTATTTTATAAGAATTGATATGGATATATCTGTGACTTAAATGATACCCCTACTATACAATACAGCAGATATGTTTTCTTATGCGTAATAGCTGAATGGACTCATGGTCAACCTGGTATTAAGTTACCGGGCCTTTAAGAATTGCATAATACTGAATAGGTCGTGAGGTGCAAACTTTTTTTCGATAAATTTCTCTTTATAACCTATTCTTAATTAACCCCCTTAGGTAGCACAAGAAGACCAAAAAACCTTCACGGATTTAGTTCGGCAACTCGTCGGCAGATGTGCAAGTGACGTTGAGAAGGCAAGAACTATCTTCCGGTGGATTACTGTGAAGAATCTGAACAATATTCAATTTGACGACAACCTTAGAGGGGATTCCCCATTAGGGTTGCTGAGGGGAATCAAACATGGCACGGAGAGTTACCACGTCTTATTCAAGAGATTGTGCAGGTAAGTTTTAGGGGAAATTGAAAGGAAAAGGAAAAGTCCCGAGGTGGATTGATGTCATGCAGATGACAGGCCATAAAAGTGATACTATTTTCCGTCTTCAAACGAGGCTTATGGGGAATATTAAGCGGTAAGCAGCAGCTTGGCTCTGCCCCTGGCATTGCTGAAGTCCATGGGCGACGGTAACCATTCACCATCAGGTGGGCCGTATGCTCGTATGCCTACAAGGGCAATAAAAAAAAACATGAGCAGCATGATATTAGGGGACATGCTGTGCCGGGGGATAAGGGCAAGAAGAAGTTGGGGTAAAATGCAAACCCTCACGGGTTGGTGTTACCATCCTAACATCTACCTCAAAGAATTATTAACCTTAAATAGGCAAACAATTATAAGGACCACCCGTAACTGACCCGTAAGAAGAACTGAATTTCATCGTCCTCTGTGTGTACCCTAAAACCGGTCGGATTATGACGGTGGAAGGTCGTATTGAGTCCCTCAACTGTGACGCAGAGATTTACTTTAAAAAGTTCTAATTTATGACCGATATTATCAAACTATTCAATAAATCAAAGTGAATATGTCAAATCTAAACGAATACCTCGTGCTGATCATCTTTTTACAATGCTATGTTAAAAGTCAACTGAATGTTTTCTGTATCTACCTTCCTCAACCAATAATAATACTTGTCGATCTTCAACAGTTACGCAGGCCTTCATTGCGTGGTCATAAAGGGGTACAGCAAGTCGGCCGGTTACCAACCAGGAGTGCGCTTCGAAGACAACAGATTCCGTAACTCTTGGAACGCGGTGTACGTGGCGGGAGCGTGGCGCTTCGTGCAGTGTAACTGGGGCGCCAGACATTTGGTTAATGCAAAGGACGCTCCTAAGCCCGGGAACAGAGGAAAAAGTGATAGTTTGAGGTTAGAACGCCAGACGGTGAATTCACTCTCTTCAGAATTCACCCTGCCTCTTTCGGCCGTGAAGTAGTAATGCGTTTCGGTTTGAAGGGTGGGGCAGCCGTTGTAACTATACTGAGACCTTAGAACTTATATCTCAAGGTGGGTGGCGCATTTACATTGTAGATGTCCATGGACTCCAGTAACCACTTTACACCAGGTGGGCTGTGAGCTCGTCCACCCATCTAAGCAATAAAAAAAAAAGATACCGTTAAAAAAAAGATATTTGTGAATTCAATGATGATTCGTAACACGCCTATCCACAAATAATCGTGATAGAAAACTAAATTTTTCAACTTATATGATTTTTTAAGCTGTATCATGTGTACATCTGCTGTGTACATACGATTTCGAGATCATTCGCAGATATTTTTGTATTTATTAAAGCCGGTCTGACCCAAAAAAATGCCTACAAAAACGCGAATCTTTCAGTATCTTTTGTCCCATTACCATTCTTACTCTTACATACTTTGTCACGTGTACTTTTTTTCTATTTTATTTCTTAGAGGGGTGGACGAGCTCACAGCCCACCTGGTGCTAAGTGGTTACTGGAGCCCATAGACATCCACAACGCAAATACGCTACCCACCTTAAATTATAAGTTCTAAGGTCTCAGTACAGTTACAACGGCTGCCCCACCGGCTGAAATAGGCAGGGCGGTGGTACCTACCCGTGCGGACTCAGAAGACGTCCTACCACCATTTTTTATTAAAGCCGTTCTGACCTAAAAATGCCTACAAAAACGCGAATCTTTCAGTATTTTTTTCCCATTCTCATTCTTACTCTTACATACTTTGTCACGTGTACTTAAATTTTCATCTCAACCTCGTCACGATTACAGATACGAATACGACGACCATTACTTCCTGACGGACCCTAGGGAGTTCATCTACGAGTTTTTCCCTCTTCAGCCGGACTGGCAGTTGCTGAAGACGCCCATCACTCTGCACGACTTCGAGGAGTTGCCGTTCGTGCGATCCCTCTTCTTCAGATACGGACTATACTTCAGCGATCCTAACACCAAGGCGGTCATGTACACTGACTCGACTGGTGAGAATTGTAGAAATGTTTACTTATGACCGGTTTTTGTACAAATTGGGTGTAAAACTTTTAAAAAATCATTCTCGGAAACTGTAATCATCACGTTCGTACTGAAACAGTAATCATCATTATCATCATCATTAGCCTTTATCTGCCCACTGCTGGACATAGGCCTTCCCCAATGCCTTCCACATAATGCGATCCTCCGCCTTCCGCATCCAACGACTTCCCGCCGTGCGCACTAAGTCGTCAGTCCACCTGGTTGGAGGACTGACGACTTAGTGCGATAGAAACGGTAATAAGACTAAGTAATAAATTAATCGTTTTTTAAAGTTCATACTTCGTCAACCGTCAACGTATTTTGATTAATTCCCGCGCGTCACGCGGGACCGTTAACCCCGCGTTTTCGTGGCTTTACACATTCAGACGAGGGGCTAACTGGTGGAACCCGTAGACATCAGGAGAAGTATGCCACTACACTTGAGAAACGAGGTTAAAATCAGCGGTTAATCTGTAGATCACTGTTATTTGTTGAATTCCAGTTGTGACCTAAATATTTTAATTTCGCTTAGCTACTGCTTTCTATACCTATGTGACAATACTACAGCAAAACAAACGGAATGTAGACTTGTATTAAATAGTTATCTCATAACTAGGCCGCATAGGAATAATTTCTTTGCTAAAAAAGCCTTTAGGTTAAAAGTCACTTCAATTTATATATAATTTATATTTGTCGTCGTCATGGCCTAAAAGATAAGACGTCCGGTGCATTCGTATCTAGCGATGCACCGGTGTTCGAATCCCGCAGGCGGGTACAAATTTTTCTAATGAAATACGTATTAAACAAATTTTTATGATTGACTTCCACGGTGAAGGTATAATATCGTCGGCACGGGTAGGTACCACCACCCTGCCCATTTCTGCCGTGAAGCAGTAATGCGTTTCGGTTTGAAGGGTGGGGCAGCCGTTGTAACTATACTCGAGACCTTAGAACTTATATCTCAAGGTGAGTGGCGCATTTACGTTGTAGATGTCTATGGGCCAGTAAACACCAGGTGGGCTGTGAGCTCGTCCACCTATCAAAGCAATAAATATATATATATATATACAAATCTAAATTTCCATATACGTAGGTGCGGCGACTATGCGCATAGCCATGCCTGCACACATGCAGAGCTCGCTGATCTTCCACTACAACCTCAAGTTCTATGATACGGAGGGAGATGGTTTTGATGGAGTCAGCCTCAAGAGATTTGTTATGCAGGTTCGTTAAAAACCAATTTTGATTTACATTTGAAGATAGCTTACTGTATTACTTGTCTCTTCTGTCATCGTGATCAACTCATACAACTCTAGTTAGAGGTATACTCTACACCTATGACGTATTTCTCAAGTGACCAAAAATTACTCGTCCGATCAGGCACTTTTGACAATATCACAGAGGTCAGTTTGGTATTTTAGATTAACTATCTGGTTTTAAGTCACAAAAAATGTCAGTTAAAGACCAAGAACTGAAAATGTTTTACCGAATGAAATTATTATTGAACAGACCGTACTTGGTAGAGCTCATCTGAGAACCCACAAATTAACGCAACCCATTATTTTTTCTCTTGTATACATTTCTCCGTTCTATTTACCCTTTCGATTGCGCAAATAAAGTAATTTGTTTGGTATAACGGAACCAAATATCCGAACGTGCGATACCGCCCCCGTCGCCGCCTTACCCCCCGCTGAGACCGAGCTCTCTGAGCCAGAAGAAAACACGCGCTCTCGGCGCCCGCGACGACGACCGGCAAAATATTGTCAGTCTTAGTTTATCTGTACGGTTCTCAACTCATTTTGTATTTTATTTTAGTTATTATCTCGCTTTTATATTAAAACCTAATACAAATCAGTGTAAACATAATTTCCATATCTTCTTCGCAAACAGCACGGAACACCGAACTCACAAAAACTCACAAAAGCCCCTCCAGTCGGACTTTTAGTGTTAAATTACTCATTAATCTTTTCCCTTATAAATCGAGTTCCGCGCGGCCATTAACGCGATTCTGAGACACGCATTTAAGTTACGATAAGTAAAACAAAATACACACGCCCAAGTTGGACAATAGCAGTTATTGATAATCGAATCTTACTGGTGGTAGGACCTCGCGTGAGTCCGCACGAGTAGGTACCACCACCCCGCCTATTTCTGCCGTGAAGCAATAATGCGTTTCGGCTTGAAGGGTGGGGCAGCCGTTGTAACTATACTGAGACCTTAGAACTCATGTCTCAGTGTGTGTGGCGGCATTTGCATTGTAGATGTCTATGGGCTCCAGTAACTACTTAACACCAGGTGGGCTGTGAGGTCGTTCACCTATCTAAGCAGTAAAAAAAATTTCAGTCAGTTGTGGGCAATGTGGTGTCATTCCGGGTGCACGCTCCGTGCAGCGGTGCCTTCCTGCTCGACATCTTCGCGAACGCTGTCACTCCGCGGGAATACCTCACCGGCGAACCAATGAAGTTCAAGAGTGTCTGCAAATTTAAGGTAATTACTCCGCTGGTCGCTACCGCCCCTACTACGATCCTATTTACACCAGTGGGCAAAATTATGGGGGGTTAATGATCGAAACCAGTCACCCGATTTTCAAAACTTATTGCCCAAAATAATCGACATTATTGATGAAATGTAGCAACAAGTTGAATTTGTCGTGGCCTAACGGATAAGACGTCCGATGTATTCGTGTTGAGCGATGCACCGGTGTTCGAATCTCAGGTGGGTACCAGTTTTTCTAATGAAATACGTACTCAACAAATGTTGACTTCCACGGTGAAGGAATAACATCGTGTAATAAAAATGAAACCCGCAAAATTATAATTTGCGTAATTACTGGTGGTAGGACCTCTTGTGAGGCCGCGCGGGTGGGTACCACCGCCCTGCCTATTTCTGCCGTGAAGCAGTAATGCGTTTCGGTTGGAAGGGTGGGGCAGTCGTTGTAAATATACTGAGACTTCAGAACTTATATCTCAAAGCGTGTGGCGCATTTACGTTGTAGATGTCTATGGGCCCCAGTAACCACTTAACATCAGGTGGGCTCATCCACACATCTAAGAAATAAAAAAAATAAAAAAACCGTAATTAAATCCATTTAATGAAGCATCACTTAAATATCTTATTTATTTATTTATTTTCTTTCTAACCCCGTCTATCCTAAAGAAAAAATAGATTAGTTTCGATGGGAAAAGGCATGTTGGTTGGTCTGTTTGGTTGTGTATAACGGAACCTTTGGGGGTCATTTTAATCGACTTCAAGTCGTACCATTGTCTTGAAAATTTGCATACACATCAAGCGCCGATGACAATAGAATAATTTTCTGAATTTTATCAACAACAACAGAATAAAAAACGAAAAATGAAATTAATTATTGTTTGTTCGTTTTGCTGTTTAAGTGTCTTTTTTTCTTAGTTTTTAAACTTTATTAGATTATTGATAAGTTTGAATTGGGATGAAGTTGTTGTAGCCTAGGGAGAAAACATCCTATGTAGGTACTCGTGTCGAGCGACGTGATTGTGCCGGTGGTGGCAAATGACCTCCAACGTGAGTGACCGAATACCGTCGTGTAATAAAAATAAAAACCGCAAATATCATAATTTACGTAATTGCTGGTGGTAGGGTCTCTTGTGGGCCCGCACGGATATATTTATTTCGAAGCACCCAACACTGTTTAAAAGGGAAGACAGCTGTTAAACATTACAATTGACGCTTAGATCTCATGTCTCAACGTGAGTGGAGTCATTAAATTTGCGATCTCCATGGGTTGTGGGGACTATTTGAAACCAGATATTTTTTAATATCATTTTTTTTTTGCTTTGCTTTACTGGAACCTTAGATATCTACAATTTTCCACCCACCTTGAGATATAAGTTCTAAGGTCTTAAGTATAGTTAGAACGGCTGCCCTACCCTTCAGACCGAAACGCATTACTGCTTCACGGCAGAAATAGGCAGGGCGGTGGTACCTACCCGCTTGGACTCACAAGAGGTCCTACCACCAGTAATACGGTCGCGACGAGGTATTCAATGAATCATTAATATTATCCTTTTCTTTCTTTTTTCAGATTTGTTGTGCGGAACTACAGACTGTGATGGTTCCGCTGCCGGACTGCGCGAGTGGAGAGTGGGGTCCGACTAAAGCCACAAGGCTCTTTGGACTCGTACCTATAACTCACCAGGTCAGCTTTCTTTATTACACTATATGAATAGACGAAGATCCACTTGTTACAGGTGGTTTTCAAACGAGGTTTGAGAGTCCTCAGCTGTAAGCAGCGGCTTCTCTGTGCTTGGCTGTGTTAACCCATAGACATCAATAAGTAAAGGCTTCTGACAACCTTGAGACCTGATATCAGACTAAATTGTATTTTATAAAGCTTGCCGCAACTAGAACGCATGATAACTTTGCCGCGGAAATGAAAAGAATGATATATTTTTTTTTTATTGCTTAGACGGGTGGACGAGCTCACAGCCCATCTGGTGTTAAGAAATAAGCAGGGTGGTACATACCCACTCGTTCTTAGATCATGCCCTACTTACTACATTTAAGAACTCTCTCTCTACTTCAACCTACTATGTCCACCCAATGCTGAATGTAGGTCTTTTCATATGCACTCCATTCATTTCGGTCTCTTGTCTGTCGCATCCTTACCAGCTATTTGGACTAGGTTATCGGTCCACCTCAGTGGTTGTCTGCCCATTACGACATCCAGAACGATGTCTCCACTCAAATATTTTTGTGCCCCAATTATTGTCCATTGATTGAAGAACCGAACTGACTTAGACTCTCATTCCAGCTACTACATCCGTAGCAACACATTGCTCGACTAATTTATTATCAATGTACTCAATAATTATCTCAATGATTTGGCATCTTAAAAGCGCTGATGTTTAAGACCATCCTGCGCATTCCTGTCGCTTAAGAATCATGCCTTCCGGTTTGGAGGATACAGAAGTTAAAAAAATTAATAAATACCCCAATTTTAAGTCTCAAAATGGGGCATTCACGTCGTAATATCTCTGGACTCAGACAATAGACTTACATCAGAAGACTCGCGATATCGTCTGCCTGTATTTCAAATTTTAAAAAAAACTGCGAAATCATATCATCTCATTCCATATTATATCATAATTTAATTGAAACATTTTATATAATCACAGGAAGCATTAGTGTTCGCGGGTCGGGAACTAGAAATCCAATTCCGAATGTCGCGCCCACTGGCGGACTTCATGGCAACACTGCACAAAAATGGCGTCGACGAAAAACGTTTGTCGAAATACGTGCAACAAAACGTTTCTGATGACATCGTATCGTTTTATATAACTTTTCCGGAGGAGGGTAAGCACTTCGAAAATCTGCCTTAATTTTCTTTCTTTGACTATTTATAAAGTAATTAAAAAAAAATGACTTGAAGAGCTAATCACTTAAAGCTTTTATTAAATGTAAACTTAAAAAGTTACTATCAAACCTTCTATAGTGGTGTACATATTATTATTATATTAATAATAATTTATGTAAAGCAGAAGACTTTAACCGAACATGCCCTTAAAAGATTTTACATTTAAAATGACGGTTAGCTAGAAACCTTAGCAACCCACTGTTTAAGTTTAACGTTATAAAACTATTATTTTTTTAATTATCAACACATTTAACGAAGACCATTTCGATGCCTCCAATGAATACTACGCTAACTCCAAACGAACGTTTAAACGAAAAAAGTTGATAAAACCTTTATTATTGCAGATATATTTATGGGTTTTTTTTGTGTAACTAGCTGATTTACTCTTGCTTCGAACCCCATCAATACTTTTAAAATGTAATACTTTTAAAATAGTGAATCGATTTGCGTGAAAAACGAAAATTTCAAAATGTTTAGTTAGAGTAGTGTTCATTGGAGGCATCAATTTGAGGCCGTCAGCGCAAAAGTGGCCTAAACTTACCATAGCCTTACCATATGGAGATAATGAGGTTCGAATTTACCGTTACAATACTTTGTAGGCAAAAAAAATACGCGCTAAAATGATGTTTACAAAGTCATCTGTTATCTACGGATGAAACTAGGGATAGGCCGATTTTGCATCAAAATTTATTATGTTTTAAATAAATTGTAATACATAAACACGAATATGAATTGTAGGTTAGGCCCCTTTACGCTGACGGCCTCATTTATTTTAAAAATTAAGATTATACAAAAGCCTGTGTTTGTTTCAAGATGAAATTTCATCTAGGAGGGACTTCGGTTCCCTCTGTATTTTGTACCGTATATTCCATGGGGAGTGCTCTGAGGAATTGTTCGAGATGATACCGACATCTCGTTTTTACCATCGCACCGCCCGCCACCGGAGTAGAGTTCATCCATACTACCTGGAGCCACTGCGGTCATCCACAGTGCGTTTCCAGAGATCTTTTTTGCCACGTACCATCCGGCTATGGAATGAGCTCCCCTCCACGGTGTTTCCCGAGCGCTATGACATGTCCTTCTTCAAACGAGGCTTGTGGAGAGTATTAAGCGGTAGGCAGCGGCTTGGCTCTGCCCTTGGCATTGCTGAAGTCCATGGGTGACGGGAACCACTCACCATCAGGTGGGCCGTATGCTCGTCTGCCTACAAGGGCAATAAAAAAAATAACAGACTCGAAAGGGGAGATTAATCTAAAGAAATAATACTAACAGAACACAACTAATGCTTCACCCATAATAGAACTCGATGATTTATGAATGAATTATCGACTCGTCCTCGCTTCGCTTCGGAAACTGTAATTTATTATTGATTTCTCCACTATTTAATGGATGTTATTATACATATAAACCTTCCTCTTCAATCACTCTATCTATTAAGAAAAACAGCATTAAAATCCGGTGCGTAGTTTTAAAGATTTAAGCATACATAGGGATATAGGGACAGAGAAAGCGACTTTGTTTTATACTATGTAGTGATGTATGAATTATGAATTTTCCAGGTCAATATGGTCTCGACATTTACACCCGTGAGCGTGGAGGACCTACGGCCATCCACCAGAACGGCTCCACCGAGAAGGAGAAGCACCTCCTAACTCACTGCTGCAAGTACCTCATCAACAGCAGTAAAAGGAATTGATTACTGCTACAGTATGCTGCTGACAATGCCAATTAATCTGCCGTCCTATTCAAACATTCCTTCCGACAGGTTTGCGCAACAAGAACAACCTAATTGTATCTGAATATTTGAATTAATATAACGAATTGTTGATTTTGATTATTATGTAGTGTTTACAAACGTTTCTTTTTAAAAAAAAATTGCCTCGGGATAAGTAGATTCGTCTTTTAAAAAAAACATTATTTAAAACACAAAATGTTCCACGATGTTGCCAATCATGTTTAAATTCACATCTTCCTTTCCAAAATCGTCAATGATAAATTTAACGTAATAACATCACTCTATACATTCCAGTTGAACTGTAGTAAAAAAATACCTAATTTAAGATAACACTATCCAACAAAAAATCTCACTAAACTACCGACTTCTTTACCTGATAAATATTGATGACTGGAAATAAGGAATATTTTTCGAATTAAATTACGCCTTCGCATATTTCTATAATTCAACTACACTTCTAAGTCAACAGATGCCAAAACATCTTAACCCTTGTTCCATTTATTATTGAATTGTAAAATCGTATTTGATATAAATTAAACTATAAACTATATACAATATTATAATTGTATAGATGAGTCGACTATTATCAAAGCCGGCAATCTGACTTTTGGACAATGATTGGTAAATCAGAAAAACGAATTATTGACTTTGTATTCCATTGGCAGTCACAAAACTCTTCGGAACGACATCTTAGATAAATAACAGGTTAACTATTAACCTTTATTTAATGCAGGTTTTGAACCGTATTCTTTGAAGGAGACGATTATATTCAAATAAATCTGTATTGACATATCAATAAAAATTTTTCGTCCAAATGCACAGATTGCCACCTTTGATAATAGACGACTCAGATATAGTACTTTCAGCAAAGTCCCCACAATAGAGCTCTCTCCACGATCCCATCACAAAACATTATTTACCCTCAAATGTAAAAAAAAAAACATACCATACCCACGAAAATGTATTGTTAAGTTTAATTTTTATAAATAAATAAATAAAATCTATATTAACTTCGCTTTTATACGATTCTTTACCCAAATGTAGATAATATATAACATAGATTAATCTAGAAATAAAACACCGTCCTTTAAAGAAATCAATTTATTTTATAGTATTTTTTTTTTGTAAAAATGTTTTCTAAGTACCTAATGTCAAGTTGTGTATTTGCAATCTAATTGCTTTTTTATACATTTTTATCGCTTTGTATAAAATAGAGTAAGAATAATTGTTAATATATATTTCTTTATTCCATTTAATTATTTTATATTGATGTAATAAATCAAATTTTTTTATCAAAATAATTAATTGAAAATAATAGAAATTTCAAAAATCACAAAATTGTAATAACTCTCAATGACTCGATTAATTGTAGATGGCAAAATTTATCTCTAAATGTCTCAGAAGAATTGAGAAAAAAATAATTCTGAGATGTGCAAAACGAATTAAACAAAACCAGAACATATTTAAATATGGTGTAACAGGGATTTGATGATTTGCTATTAAGAATACACGTACTGAATTTTATTTCATTCAACCAGTCGACACCCACTTTAATCAATTAAATAATTAATTATATAAACTTCGATTCTGTATAAAATTTGTTTATAATCTGTTACACCTTGTCTATGTTTAGATGAGTTGTCTCAACGATAGCATTTGATTATTTATTGAAACATATATACAGTTAAGATATAGACAGTTAAGATTGAATTCTATTGATGATTATTTTATATTAATTGCCAATTAACTATTGTAACTACAATATTGAGATTCCATAAAATATATATAGAGGGGTGAAAGGGTTCGCTTAAAACGCGACATTTATCATTGTAATTAAAGGTGCGTTTTATTTGGTATTAGCATCAACAGTTCGATGTTTTTAATTGAACTTCAATTATGTTTACCTCATTCAGATAGCTGAAGAAGTTTTCAAAATTCTATACTTTGAATGGATCTTCTGTAAAATTGCAAAAAATGACGATTAAACTTTCACCCCTAAAATGAGTATTTGAAGTATAACATATAGCAAAGAGACTTCCACGAGTGTTGTTCCATATCATAGAAATGCAAACAAAATTATAATTCAATGCAATATTATTTCTAATTATATACCTAACCGCACAAAGCAAATAACGTATATGTACGTTTAAGGTTTTCTTAAATAAAATTACGTTAAACTTTTACAAATAACTTTTATTATTAAAAAGTGAATAATTAATTGTATGTAATTATTATTATTTTTTAATAAATATATGGCATGTTACTTTTCTAAATTAGATTTTTTTTTTCAATCTCTTTTCTCGACTAGAGAAGCCGAAAGTTAGGTGTACTGTCTGCAAAGAAATATCTTATACGGACTCGTGTCTTTTTATTTCCTAGTGGTGTCGATTATTAATGTCGATAATTAATTAATGTTGAAATCACGAATACCCGACCTTATGTTTCTAATGTAATAATCACAAAAATCGATTTTTTTTCTCTACACTATATTCATTATAACATTAATATAAAATATGTACCTAACTTCATTAATTTAAAATCTATCACAAAGTACTGAAACACCAGATCGGTCAATGAAATTTCATAAATCAAAAAGATAAAAAAAAATATTGTCTTCTAATAATATGCTTCATAAAAATCATTAACATTCAATCGCTACACTTCATTGGAATGTCTATAATTTCCTTAAAATTATTTGAGCACCAAAACACGGACGGATTAATACACAACCAAGAAAAACTATACTTAATATTATGTCATTTATAAAATACATAAAATGTTCACATTGTCCTAAAAAATAACACACTTATGATCATATTTTAATAAGCCAGTCCTGTGTATAGGCAATTGAGCTGACGGCCCGCTTAGTGTTAAGTGAATACCACCAGCCGCGGAACAATGCGAGAGGTCTAAGTACCAATTCCAAACTTCAAACCGATAAGTTATACACAGAACGGTGGTATCGACCTAATCACTATTATTTAGATATAAAAAAAAAACATATAAGAGGATTATTATTCCGATATCTATATATTAATACATAAAGCAAAAACTTTGTACCCCTTTTTAGGAAAATTACGCCGACGGAGGAGTATGAAATTTCCCACACTCATAGAGAATATAGAGAAGGAGTGCAGATTATGCAATATTAATATTTTTTTTAAATTAAGCGTACAAAATACATTAAATCAATAAAAAAAAACATTACACACACTACCTTGTATTTGACACACACACACGTATTCATGCTATTTATTTACTGTCAAACTTTTCTTATTGCATCAAGTCTGTGATCAAATGGAGAATGGAGTAATATTGTTTGTTTTTATTAATATTTGTCTAAAGTGTAGTCTTTGACAATAGAATCATAATAGTGTTCAAATTTATAATTTCAATTAATTATAGTCGAATTTCAACTACTGAAGGACCACTAGTAAAGAACAAAACCGATCGAAATAGAGAAGAGTCCACAGCAGTAGGCTATGGCCTTGCTGTGCCACTGGCATTGCTGATGTCCATGAGCGACGGTAAGCACTTACCATCAGGCGAGCCGTGTGCAGATGTCTATAATAGTCAGCAGTCTACAATGACAATAAAAATAAAAAAGAACAGAGATGAAATAATTCTCCATACACATATTTCCATTTTCATAACATTTATTAATACATATTTTAAGATATCGTTTTCTCGCATTATAACTGTATAATCTCAAAACTTACTAATTTTACAGGAGTGTTTTAAAGGTTTACCATGTGGTATTTTAATATTAATCATCTTTGCAACATTTAATTTTATTTTTTACCAGATGCATTATCTGTGTTTTAAAGTAAGATAAAATTATGTATTAATTTTGTTAATAGTAGCCAAAATATAGGAAAAAAAAAACTAAACTAAATTACGCTCTTTTGACAGTATTTATGAGAAAAATACTGGTGATACCAAATGATTCCGCATATTAACTCAATTTCGAATATTTTTGGAAATTGTACCCTTTTAATGCGAAAAGACGATATATCTAATTGAATTGTTTTTCTGTGAGCATTGAGAACATCTCCATAAGATTCTCAGACTAAGCTTTCACTGTGGTGTGAGCCACACGTACCTGTTAGGTGGAACAAATCATATTTTAGACTCTATTCCATATACTCGAAGGTGTAATTTACACGAGCGCCTTAGTGTTGCCGAGAGTCGCTCGTTGTTCGACTCCGCGTATCAACGTTCCCAACAGACCTTCCATTTCGTTCGCCGTCTCGCGCAGCTGGCTATTATCGAAACATGAATCTGAAAGGATTTTTAATTTATTGATTAAATGGGCGGGCGACGGCCCACCTAGTGTTAAGTGGTTACCAGAGCCCATAGAGTTCTACAACGCAAATGCCACCACCCGCCTTGGGAAATTCAGTTTCAGCAGTGTATTTTGAGGTGTGCTTAGTGCAAGTTTTTTAAGGCTTCGTCAAACAGAACACTTACTTAGCGCGCGTCAGAGCGTTAAACTGATGGCGCGCTATGACGCCGAGATGTGTTGTACTACTATGATAATATACTGTCAAACAGCCCTAACGCCGCGACAGAGCTTTGCGTACTTATAACGCTGGCGCTCTGTTTAACAGTACCTTACCACAGTAGTACAACACATCTCGGCGTCATAGCGCGCCGTCAGTTTAGCGTTCTGACGCGCACTAAGTACGCGTTCGGTTTGACGAAGCCTTAAACGTTCTCGATAGCGTAAAAGTTATCCCAATTTTGTATGCAGTTGGAACAGCGCCCCTAGCGGCAAACGTACGCAAACGATCTCATTCCATACAAATATGAGCTAACTTTTACGCTATCGAGAACGTTACGAAATTCTAAGGTCGAATTTTTTGTTCTTCCTACCTATGCTGATAGCCTTGAGAGGCTATTTCAGCTTCACCCTAACATGTGTAGGTGAGCTCACGGGGCTCAAACCGGAGTGTTGCTAATACTAGCCTCAGCAAGAGCCGTGCTTCGCAGAATCTACCACCGGATCGGAATCGTGACCCACTGAGAAGATCCGGCGAGAAACTCAGTGGGCTGTGTCTATGGGTTCATTCGCTCGTCGAGCCCTTCGTCGTAAGCGACGGGTTCGACGAGGATGGAGACCGCTGCTCGAGGTACCTAAAAGCACCGTTAGTGGATCGGGAGGATCCGAAATGACGTGTTTGGGCGACGTCGACTGTTTACCATTTGGTCTACAGGGTCTGGTATGAATTGTCGAATTTGGGCTACTATAGCTTATAGAAAACTTATATAATATTTTTTTGAATACCAACCGTCCATCGTGAAGTTGTGTGTGAGTATTTCCTGGAGCCTGTCGAGCACCTTGTCAAGGTCCGCGTTCAGCTCCTTCATCTTGTGGTTGCCGTGTTCCACGCACCGCATGTCGGCCGCGAACCTGTCCTCCGCCGAGGGGGGCGGGACCTCCGCGGGGGGCGGGACCTCCGCCGGGGGCTGCCCCTTCGCTTGGCGGACATGCTTGCCGGAAGCCTGCGTTTCTGATTATAATAACATAAACATTACATTAAAATAGCGATGAGACATACTTGCAAAATTAAATACTAGGGCTTCTAAGTACGAGTACGTAAAAATACCAGGGTCAAAAACCAGGTTTTAAAAATATTTGAAAGTATTTGTTAGTATCAAAGATTTTTAAGTATCAATATTTTATGAATGCATGTTTACGCGATTATGCTCCTAATTAAGTTTCAGTTATGTTAGCTTATTTAATTGACATGTTCCCGACCCGATCGGATGGCATGTGCATTAAATTTTCGGTTCATGCTTTCGGCTTTCATCGAAATACTCTGGCTCGGCAACCCGCTCCCTGCGCGTCAAGTGCGTCAACGCACCGAGCCCCGTACGCGTCCTGCTTGAGATACCGCGGTGTTCAAATTTGAAAATACTTGCATAGGAATTCAACCCGTATTCAATGAATAATAAGGAGCAAAATTGTATAAATTAAAAATACTTTGAATTTCAGTCTTTTTCCATTCACAAATCCGATTGTGTTTTTTATTCCTAATAAGATATGAATCATTTTCCTATGCAGTATTTTCATGTGAGTGTTCAAGTTTTTTGAGCATTCGACATTAGGACATATACTTTCATACTTGCAAGTATTTTTTGCCCGTACCAGGGCGTCATACTTCGAATTGAAAATCTGGTTTTAAAACCTGGTAACGCAAACACGCCTCATCTTTACATTAAAACACGATATATTTTTTTTATGAGATAGGCAAATTAATAAGCTCACTGTCCAACTGACGTTATATGGATAAGAATTAACATAGACATCACACAACGTGAATAAGTAAATTGACATATGCGTGAATTAGAACAAATATAACGTCCGTTGATCCGCCGGGTGAGTCTACCTGTGCTACAGTTAAAATCCTACAGCAGGCGATAAACGATTTAACAAAACCACTTACCATTGTACCATGAACTGATATCATTAACAGAAACAGCGGATATGCTATCTGATGTGGCATGAGCAACCACCGGTTTCAAGGCATCTCCAGACAACGTCAGCAAGTTCTGGCTCTCTTGTTTCGACACAACAGAGAAGTTCCCGGAGTCCAAGCTCAATACTCTAGGATGGTTCTTGTCTGTCAGTTTGGTCTGAGTTTCGATGACCGGTATGGGACTGAACAGGTCAAAAGCTTGAGGCTTGCCTTTGTTATCTGTATCGTTGGACACATTTTGAGGTGCAATCAAATTTTCCTGCAACAACTTACTAGTTAAAGGTTTAATCATAGAAGATACATATTGCTCTGGATCAAAATATCTCCAACTAAGAAAACGCTTTGGGGGCAGAGTTAAAAATAAGGCACATCTCCATTTTATCCAATTTTAAGTAACAACCTTTAAATTTCATAAGAACCAGAAGACTGAGTTAAACAATAACTTGTGTCAGTTGAATAACTGTGAAGTTGAATAACTGACACAAGTTTAGTTATTGTTTAACTCAGTCAAAGTGAATACTTTATTTGATTGTAATATCGGCTATACTTATAACAAAGCCTTTTTTTTATCTAAATTGCTGTCAACGAAAAGCATAATTAGTAACACAAAATGACGGGTATTTAATACATACCGTGTAAAAGCCGTTTAATCTAACAACCGCCCCTATTTCCAGCACATAATCTAATTATATTTAGATAAATTATATGGAGGAGTATGGAAGGAGAAAACATGTTGCGCCGACCCCGGGTGACTGGGAGAAGGACAGGAGAATGAATCTAATTACGATGAACTAGTTAGCGCCCATAACTGCTGGGCCGAGGGTCGTGGGTTCGATTCCAAGATCGGGCAGCCATTCATGTGATGAATATGATTTGTTTGCTCATTGTCTGACTGTTGAAAATCGATATCTTTAAAGGTATGCAAATATATTGAAATATATATAAGTATCAGTCCATGATTTGAATAGTATAAGGAATCCTAAGTTGGGACCAGACGACTCTGTGTGACTTATCGTCCGTTATATTTTAATCTGTAGGGGCTGGACAAAACAATTATATGACCCTTGGAGATTTGCATGAATTTTTAATCTGTAAAATCTAAATATATAAATTTCTCACCTTTAAAACTTTAAGTCTATTTATTTGGGTAGATATCTGTGACCAATGTGTATCTACCTTCGTTTTCAGTTCATCATCATTCTTTCCAGCGTCCTTGAACTGCACCGATAATTCTTGAAGAGCTCTGTATTGATGTAGATATAAAATCTGTATTATTAATTTATTTATATATTTCATTCTATGCTAAATGCCTATATGTCAACATATTATGTGGTAATTTTTTAGGTAGCATTCATTAAGTTTTTTAATTGATGCTGACCATTTAAAGATAATTATGAAGTTAGGCGTCATATATCCCGATGGCGGTTTTGGGACTGACTGTGGATTTTTTTAAGTTCTTGATGACGTAAAAGTTAACTCGAATTTGTATTAAGTTGGAAAAGCGTCCCTACGTTTGCCACTAAATACTCGCACTAAGCACACAGGTCTACAAGCCCATGATGGCATCTAAGAATCTATGCGATTAAATATATTTAAATCATGCAAACAGTTCCATTAACTTTTTTAAGTCTGGCAGTCAGTATTTATCAATTAACCTAAAACAATTCAGATGATAATGTCACCGTATATCAATTTTAATTATAAATCCATATCTCTCAGAGGTACATTAAGACGGTACAACTATAATCAATACACATCTATCAAAAACTAATTGCTACATCAAATTTACAATAAAATTTTCATTTTCAATCAGATTTGTTCTCACAAACAGACAACATGAAACAGGCAACACCAATTGTTGACTAATATGACCAACAATAAATAATGAATTTATTAAATTACATTGCCAATAACCAAATATAGTATATGCATTATTTTCTTAAATTTTTAATGGTTTATTATTATATTGGTCACGACTGATCCTGACTCAGATGTATATAACCACCAAAACTATAAATTCGAAATGTCATAAATAATAATGACATGAGATGAATGACAATAACATACGTAAGATTAAGCCATAAAAGATTTTTAATTATCTTTATATATATAATTCTACTGTATGTATGTCACTGAACTCCTAAACGGCTAGACCTAGGCTAGCCTAGGCTAGATTTTTTTTTATGCGTTTGGGTGGCGCCCTGGATGCTTTAGATTCACAAATCGGCCCGACAGATATCGCTGCAGTCGGTATCTAGGTTATTTATCTATACTACAACTAAGCGGCTGGATCGACTTGAATGATTTTTTGTGTATGCATTCATTCATTTCTTTCATTTTATGTATGCAGGACAACGTCTGTCGGATCTGCTAGTACTTTATATATTACATTTATGCATGCATGCAAAAGTCATAGCATCATTGCCTTCATCTACTTTCATAAAGCTGAAGTCTGATATGCTTTGGAATGCATGTTCCGTTTATAGCACAGACTTTAACATAAGCTTTTCCTATTGTATGCGCGCGAGTTCATGTCCATCGGGGCCAGAAGCGACGCGCGGGGGACAGCTCGCCCCGCCTTCACCCGCCTCCGCATTTGTCTGACGTCGAGTGTTGTCCTTGACGGTTATGACGCGCGCTTATCGATATCGAAAATTTACGCTAACGCTATTGTGTTATTTAACCATGACTACTCCGCTTCCAACAAGTTCAGGTAGAAAAAACCTACTGAAAAAAGATGCTTACTGATTCCGACTCTGATCTGTCGGTTGTCTTTTCATTTGATAGTGATTGAAAAAATATTTTTCTCTATTAGAAACAAACAAGTAATTACTTATTACATTTATTTTATTTCATAAATTGCAAAATTACCTTTAGTTACTAACTTGGCTACTTGGCTTAATAGCCAAATTGACAGCTGTTGACTAAATCGGTAGTTATTATCGACATTACCATAATTATCTAGGTCACAGCACTACCGCATTCCTCAGGACGGACATGAACTCGCGCGCCTACTGTAGTTTAGTTCTACTTACCTATTCTGAGCTTCCAGCTGCATGATAATATCTTGAAGCATGTTCGCGGGGTTGCCAGCCTCTTTCCCTGAAGCTTTACCAACTGTTGAAGTGAACATGGTTGGTTTGTTACCCTTCTTTCGTTTTAGGGTGCTGGGCCCGTCTAACTGATCGATTTTTTTTGATCTCACTATCTTCTTCTTCTTAGTCTTAGTGCAAAAGAAGAATCGTCTCATACTCTTCATGAACGCGCATTGTGAGGGTTTAATCTGTCTCAAAGAAACAATTTAATTAGGCAAACAACAAACATAAACATGTTATGAATTAAAATTTTAATATGATTTTTGAAAGGAAAATTTTAATATGTTTCTATAAGCCACTTCTGATTCGAAGTAAGTTTATTAAATGCTTAACAGCTAAAATTTTAAGTTGATAATGGCACATCACATTAAATGGTAAATCTGTTATAACAATTTAAATGATTTTTATTCAATAAAAGAATGTTCAAGAAAAACCTTCAAGTTGAATTTATTTAGGTGTTTACACGATATGTAAGGTTTCATCCACAGGCACAATTCTCTTACATGATGCTTAAAATAAATCACCTGTCCATCAACAATTTCTTGCACTACGTGAGTCTTCTTGTGTCCACTTACTGTATTCAAGCCTCGGTCATATAAATAACAGTTCTCACAAAAATATACCTCACTGCATTTTGAACATTTAAATTTCAGCATCTAAAACGGAATAATACATTATTATGCAGTTTACAAGTTTTCACATGCTTCAATTAACATGAACATTGGTAGACTGCTTATAATCAACAAATATTAGAAAGACCCTTGGTTAAATTTAGTAAAAACTTTAATGGAAGTATGTACATTGAGGGTACTTAGAATAATTGATATTTCTTTATGGTACATTTCTTTATGGTACCTTAACCAAAACTACAACTAATATTTTTTTTACTTTGTCTGTTTGTTTGTTAATTGGACTTTCACACAAAAATACTGGACCCAGTTTAATTTCGCGCCTAAAAGCTCAATATTACATTTAAAAACTTTTTCGTTATAGTTAATCTCAATAAGAATAAAACTCAATGATAAAACATTAATTCATTATCACTAATGAATTTAATTAAATAGTTAGGTCTCTTAAGCCATTTTTTTTTAATCTAACACAAACTGCTAGATTTCTGTAGACTATAAACTTTAAATTATTAATAAAAATAACATGAAAAAAATTATAGAAACCTTCTTTAGGTTTTGTGAGCAAACAGCGCATTGACCAATAGTATTCTCATCGTCAATACTAGCTGAGATTCGTTCTAAAACTGACAGCCACATTGTACTAGCGCAGTACTGCACACCCCATTCGGCTACCATCCGTGAACTTACGCCTAACATACCCGAATTCTGAAATAAATAACTTTAATTACTTAATCACGACTTAAACACGTCATTTCGGATCCTCCCGATCCACTAACGGTGCTTTTAGGCACCCCAAGCACCGGTCATCGTTCTCGTCAAACACGTCGCTTGCGGCGACAGACAGGGCTCGGCGAGTAAACCAACCCACAGGTCTGAGCCCCTTGAGCTCACCAAGTCTTTGTTAGGTTACGCTTGCATAGCCTCTCAAGGTTATCAGCTTACGTAGGTAAAAAACAAAAACAAAAAAAATCAGTATATTTACCCTGTGTAATCTCTGATTAATGAAATTTTAAACGCAGACACTAGGTTCTTTAAAAAAAACGGAAAACATAATGACATAGACAGGGTGTTCGTGATAACAAACAGAGAGAGTTGATAGTTTCACTTGCTGTCAATCCTCTCTTTGTATCAATCCTGTACATACCCGATCCTGTAGACCGTATGGTAAACAGTCGACGTCGTCCAAAACAAGTCATTACGGATCCTCCCGATCCATTACCGGTCTTTTTAGGCACCACAAGCAGCGGTCACCGTCCTCGTCGAACCTGTCGCTTGCGACGAAGGGCTCGACGAGCGAATTAACACATAGACGCAGCCACTGAGTTTCTCGCCGGATCTTCTCAGTGGGTCGCGTTTCCGATCCGGTGGTAGATTCTGCGAGGCAGTGCTCTTGCTAGGGTCAATGTTAACATCACTCCGGTTTGAGCCCCGTGAGCTCACCTACTAGTTAAGGTTACGCTGAAATAGCCTCTCAAGGCTATCAGCTTAGGTAGGAAAAAAAATCAATCCTGAGCTCTACATTTAATTTTCCTTCATTGTATAATAAGCATAAATGTCGTAATTTTAAAACAAACCTTATCAAAACACGAGAGAACATCATCCTGCAGCTGTCCAGAGGATGTTCCACAATATAGCGGCAGTGCTACAATATGCGTTAATAAAGCTGAGAATCTCTTGGCAGACACGCATCCATTGTGATCTGCACAACTATTGGCTAGTGCAAACCATTTGTCTGATGCTGGATCATTACTCAGGACAATAAGAAGGGTCTTTGCTGCTAATACTCGTATCGGTTCTTTTCGGTCACTGCAAATGTCTTCGCTATTAAACTGCAGTCTGTTATTGCGGTTGTAAGTGTTTGAACAGGATACACAGCTATGTCAATGACTATAACACTCCACACTAATCCTTAGTCTCCCAGCCACGAATAAAGGCCTCTCTTATATGGGTTATTTCCAATAAGGTCAAAGTTGTTTTATTTTTAAAACAGAGTGTTTATAACTAGGACTCCTTGTGATTAACTCTTCTTTTAGTATTCGATAATCGATTTAGGAATTACTGGGATTGAGTTAGAAATTTCAAGTGAAGGTATAGCTATGATAATGCTTAGCTTATGAAGAAGGAATAGTAGTAACACTCCATTATCCTGTATATCAGCAGTCGGGGAACTGGGGTACATTACCCCAAATGGGGTAAAATGAAGTTTAGGGGGGTAAAAATGATTTTTTTTTTCTTTATTGCTTAGATTGATGGACGAGCTCACAGCTCACCTGGTGTTAAGTGGTTACTGGAGCCCATAGACATCTACAACGTAAATGCGCCACCCACCTCGAGATATAAGTTCTAAGATCTCAGGTATAGTTACAACGGCTACCGCACCCTTCGAACCGAAACGCATTACTGCTTCACGGCGGAAATAGGCGGGGTGGTGGTACCTACCCGTGCGGACTCCCAAGAGGTCCTACCACCAGTGATTACGCAAATTATAATTTTGCGGGTTTGATTTTTATTACACGATGTTATTCCTTCACCGTGGAAGTCAATCGTGAACATTTGTTGAGTACGTATTTCATTAGAAAAATTGGTACCCTCCTGCGGGATTCGAACACCGGTGCATCGCTTCAACACGAATGCACCGGACGTCTTATCCGTTAGGCCACAACGACTTAGTTGAACTTTTGTGAGTAAAAAGTATATAATGAAGTGAAACTTCTTTAGAATCGTTGTGATTTCAAACTCAATGAAACTAAATGAAACGAAACGAAAAAATAAGTCCATAGAGACAGAAACACATAAATGTATAGGATTCAGCAGGCGAGAGAATGAGATAGAACACATTAATTAATTATTAAATAAATGATGTTTAAATTAAATTTTTAGTTAATGTTTTCTTTTCAAAATTATCATGGGGGCTATATATAATATGAAAGATGCTGAAAGAAGCGATTTCGTTTTTTTTTTTTGTTCTTCGCCATGGGGTAATATCAACTTACACAAAAATATTTTGGGGTAATAATTAAAAAAGTTCCCTGACCGCTGCTGTATATGGAATTTTCCCCAGCATTTTTACATCATTCAGCCAATTAATAACTCTTCTTTGCCAATTTTTTTTATTACCCTAGTAGGCAGACGAGCGTACAACCCACCTGATGGTGAATGGTTACCATCACCCATGGACTTTAGCAATGCCAGAGGCATAGCCAACCCGCTGCCTACCCTTAAAAGCTATACATAAAATGTTAAAAATTAAGTGTTAGTCTCTAAACAGGTGCAAATGGGGAGGCTATCTCCAGTAGTGGACTGCTATAGGCTAATGATGATGATGATGATGATGATGATGATAAAAGGAATATTTGACTAGTAAGATTATTAACTTACACATCATAAACATTTAATAAGAGATTAATGAGGAGATCTACAGCAAAGTCAACATCCCCATCAAATAGACCATCTTTTTCTGCAGCAAAATATATATCAGCTAGTACAGCTTCCAGCTCAGTAGTATCCAATGATAGACTGCTTTCAGACAAACTAAGTTGATGCCGAGCAAAAACTCCAGAACTGATTCTTAATGGAGGCACTGTGGAAGATAAATAATTTTAGGAGTTATTTTAAAGCACTGATTAAATTACCAAATAACATAAAATAAACTAACATAAATTACCCAGGGATCCTTCAAATCTTTCATCTTAAAATAAATGTGACCAAAAGTCAGGTGATAGTACAATATCCAATGTCTGAATATTATGAAAATTTAAATCTGTTTATATTTTAAGTAATTATTTATAACATTGAGCCTTACCTCGAATTTGCTTTTGCAAAGCATGGATTTTGAACGCAATACGGTACACTGCATATTTTATATCGTCGTATACAGAAAGTGATTGCCATAATTTAATAAATTCGGGATGATCATATTGTTGTTTTTTGGTAGTTTCACTAAAAACAAAGATATTCGTCTCAAATACATAAACTTCTCAACAATTTTTCAAGATATATTTGAACATTCATAACAGTGAAAGTTCCACTCACTTAATGTAACAAGGATATCCCGCTTCGTTCTCTGTTTTCTTCCAACCTTTTATGTTCATTTTTAATTTGAGTTGAGCATATTAACTACGTACATAAACACTTGTTTAGTTAAACTTTCAAGCGGTATTGGAATTTAATTTTTGTCACAAGTTAAAGTTCATAAGTTGAAAATAATCAACCGCCGAAAAATATATTCAAAAAGTTTGTTAAAAATATAAGCATTAGGGCAAAGGTATATTTCTCAAACTTCTTTTCACTTTCATGCTTAAGTAATTTATTTAGGGCTCAAAATTTAGATTATCATTACCTTTCGATAAATAGCTTGACTGGAATAGACAACGTCTATCGATACATAAAAAATATTATTTTTATTGCTTTATATTGAACTCATGCATGACCCACCTGTTGTAAAAGAAGTCCATAGATCTCACAAAGTGAAACAGTACAACGGCTGTCCCACCCTTTAAAACGAAACAGCTTTCCTGCAGAAGTTGGCAGGGTGGTTGTACCTACATATGCGGACTCATAAAACGCCCTACCACCCGTAGTCCGTAGAGTAGTATCGACGGTAGGATAATACGGTACCTATTTATTTGTTACAATGCAAGCTTTCATAGGATAGTTATGATATTCGAGAAGATATACTGAACCTTAATTGCCCTAGGTCCTATTTGTCATCATTATAATTAATTGTCATCAATTCATCATAGTCACAAATATGTAAGTAGAAACGGCCTAATATAATTAATTAGTGTATATGAAATGGGTTGCAATTAATTATAATCTCTTTCAGGTCCATATTCGGTTTTAGTTACTTATTTTTTGCATTCTTTATGGACTTCGAAATTAAATTTAAGGATCCTTTGACGATAGCCATCGTTATTAATAAACATCAAGATTGCCATATACATTTACATAATCAAATCGTTTAGGAGTGAGGATTCTTTTTACATCTCATTAGAAGGAACATGTATTAACGTTCAGGAAGCTGTGGAGGAGAGGCAATTTTAGACTCGGACGCGGCATTTTGTGTATAAGCACATTCGTTCTAAGTAGTAATAGGGAATTAAGCTACTTTTGTGAGTGGTGCTAGAATATGGGATCGTCTCAAATCATAATTCGGAGTATATCCCCGTATCTGCTTAATTGAAGATTACTATTATTTATATTAATTAGATACAGTTTCTTTTTAGATAAATTACTGTGAATTGTTATAGGATTATTTATGAGAATTTTTTCAGTTTTTACTTCAACTTTGCTTATGCTTGGATCATAATAATAAAAAAAATCGCGTAAAACTGAACGTCTTTAAGTAGCAGCCAGTTCCCTTTGGTAAAAATGAAATTTTGATCTTTAATAGCCAATCAGGAGAAGAATTTTGTTGTTTACGTTTTATATGCACCAATCAGAAGCGCTCATTTAACTGACATTTTTGGCCCGTTTTCTCTCTGTAATGGAGACGCCATTTTGCAAGCGTCACTTGGCGGCGTGTCTAGTATTGTCTAGTTCTCACATTTTGAGACCTTTAAAGCCGCGGAAAACATAAATATCATTGTTTTGGTGTAATATGTCTTATCAAACGAGTGTAGCGCAGGACTCTTTAGCTGCAGCTCAATTAGAAATGGCCGGTAACCCTAATTCAATAGCTTTACGTCGTCCGTTTGACCCGGTGGCGCACGATTTGGAGGCAAGTTTTCGGCTGACACGATTTGCTGATCTAAAGGGAAGAAGTTGCAAAGTACCTCAAGATGTTCTCGGAAAACTTGTTGAGTCTTTACAGCAAGACTATTCGCAAGCGGATCAAGACCAATTTATGCATGTGGCTATCCCGCGCATCGGCATCGGCTTGGACTGCTCGGTGACACCACTTAGACACGGTGGGCTCTGTTTAGTTCAAACTACTGACTTTTTTTACCCATTAGTGGATGACCCATATATGATGGGTAAGATTGCATGTGCCAATGTTCTTAGCGACCTATACGCGATGGGTGTTACGGAGTGCGACAATATGCTCATGTTGTTGGGTGTCTCAACGAAAATGACTGAAAAGGAACGCGACGTCGTTATTCCTCTTATAATGCGCGGGTTCAAAGATTCCGCTTTGGAGGCAGGAACGTCTGTCACTGGTGGGCAAACTGTCATCAACCCCTGGTGCACAATTGGTGGGGTTGCTACCACTATCTGCCAGCCTAATGAGTACATTGTACCTGATAATGCCGTGATGGGTGATGTATTGGTCTTGACAAAACCTCTTGGTACACAAGTTGCAGTAAATGCTCACCAATGGTTGGACCAACCTGAACGCTGGAACAGAATCAAATTAGTTGTATCTGAAGAAGACGTTCGTAAGGCATATCACAGAGCAATGGACTCTATGAGCAGACTCAATCGCATTGCAGCAAGATTGATGCACAAGTACAATGCTCACGGCTCAACAGATGTAACTGGTTTTGGTTTACTGGGTCATGCACAGAACTTGGCATCTCATCAAAAGAATGAAGTATCATTTGTAATCCATAATCTGCCTGTAATTGCCAAGATGGCAGCAGTAGCGAAAGCTTGTGGGAACATGTTTCAATTGCTACAAGGACACGCTCCAGAGACATCTGGTGGACTTCTAATCTGTCTGCCACGAGAACAGGCTGCTGCGTACTGTAAAGATATTGAGAAACAAGAAGGATATCAGGCTTGGATCATTGGTATTGTGGAGAAGGGTAACCGCACAGCCCGCATTATTGATAAACCTCGAGTCATTGAAGTGCCTGCTAAAGATTAAAATTAAATGACTTATACTAAAATATTTTAACTAGACTTTGGTAAAGCTGGATAAATTAAAAAAAATTATTTTGACAGCAAAATATATAATTTTATTAATGTTAAAGCAATAAATAACTTCTTCTTTTTTTGTTGCAAAACTTGTCCATTATCTGAAATCGATATTTTTACCCTCATTATTCAAGTGACTGGTGTTAACTTAGTTAAGGATATCACTATTAAAATTAAGATAATTCCATTAGGTCCTGGAACCTAACCATTTTTTGCAGCTTGTGGACTGTTTCTGCAAATTGTGAATTAAGTATAATTATTAGAATAAAATTATTTTTCAGTCATACTAAGTAGTTATTTTTTATTTCACATCCTCCACTTATAGATGTATTATTATTATTAAATAAATTATCCCTCAAATAGGTTATTACAATAATAGCAAAAATGAGGAATCAAAGCCTTAAATTTAGTCATGACCTTACTGAGAAAAGTGATGGGGAGAGATGAGAAGTAAAATATCAAAATGGAAATAAATATGCACTTTAATGGAGTATCTACGAAAAGGAACTTTATAAAAATGCTCATGTGACATTGTTTTCAAAAACTTTTTTTAAATCTCTAATTAAAACAAAACACCTCAGATGTATGTATTATATATTAAAAATAATTAAACATACTTTAATCAACCAATTATTAACCATTCTTGTTTACATTCAAATATTAACCTTTAGTGATTGTATTGGAAATGAAAATTCACAAGAACAGCATATAGAAGAAAAACTGTGCTTAAAATTATGGAATTTTTGAGTACATTTGATAGGGAAATTTTGCTTTCAGTAAATTAATGTTCACAGAATAAATTACATAGGCTTACTACGCAATATACTGCTTTTGTTTTTATCTACAGAATATTATGAGGAAAATTTTAAAATTTGTTCTTCATAAGACACTATTTTTAGGTAATTATTTAATTTATTTACATATATTTCATTTAAAAATTTGTGTTTTTATAGGTTTTTGCAGGTTGTAGACCTTAATCATGTCTACTATCCACTAAACACCTTTAACGGTCTAATCTAATGTTTATTGCTTTAAAAAATATGCTAGCAGCCTTCACTGAAGCATGTGTTTCAGTTATATACATAGAGCATGTGATGCAAACCATTTTATAAGATTTGACAATTAAAATTATAGCTAAGGCAAAATTTAATTCTATGTATGGTGCATACTAAGGACCTTTGAAACTAAACAAATGACCCTAACTTTACAATGAAGTCAAACGAATTTTCAGATCTCAAGATCCATGTGCAAATATAATATATATTTTCAAAAGTTAATGAATGCCTCTGAATGCGGAAATTGTAATGTATTCAAACCATTGGATTGAAAAATACCCATAAAATGAAAAAAAGAAACTCAAAATAAGTCGTAAAGTTTTCATTTTTCCAAATTATAGAGGCTATAAAACCACTGAAATGTATATGGATATATGCATTTAAAAAATAATCTGAAGTAGTGTTTTTGATACTATATTAACATGATTTTATTTCATTACATCATAGTACATTGTGGAAAATTTGTAAGTTATACAGGGTATATCAGACACAAAAATATTTTCGAAAATGAGGCTAGTTTATGTTCAAGTACCTAACTGAAATTATAATAGATAATTAAATTAACTGAAATCAATAACAATGAGCTTTACTAATGTATTTTACTTTGCACTTAAAACGACAGAAAAGCAGCTAACCTGCAGAATATAAGGTTTCCGGGAAAAATCGAAAGCCTTTGCCTGCCTTCATGTAACATTGCACGTTTATGAAATATGAAAATATAAAACATTTAGTTACTACCTTTTAATATACTTTATTAAAGTACTTAGTACATTTACATCTTGTGTTGTATCTTCAGTTTTAATATTACTTTATTATATTCTTTTATCTTATTTTGCATTAGGGCTGTTTGCTAGAAATTAATGTTTGAGTTAAGCTTGTCATTCCTTTTTGTCTGTGTGCAATAACATATAAATAAGAAAATGGTTGGCTTTGAAAATGCAATTATTTTTTGTTAACATCGAATGATCTGTGTACACCCTGTATTTTATAAAATTTTAAATATGCATTGCATAATGAACAGATAACTTGCTTATTATTGAATATTTCAATAGGTGTTCATAAACAAAACTTGTAATGATACTTGCTGTGCTTATTGATTTTCTATGATTAGAACATTTAATAACAATATTTACTGCTAACATATTGAACTTTTACAATTAAATCCCAAAAGTCACTGAACCAGTGAATTTCACAAATCAATGTACAGTTTGATCTAAAATTGTGGAATATTAATGTAATTATGTGTACAACATACACTCTGCAAAGTTCACGAATTAAACACAAACTTATTGTGAGTGCATTGTCGGGATTTCAGTTGATTTGAGAGCTTAGACAGGGCCTCTTGCGTTGCTGACTATCTTCACCATTTTGTTCTATATGTGTCTGATCACGTTTCTTTGGAGAATTGTTGTTCTGAAAAAAGGACATGTTTATTAGTAAAGTTCTCATAAAATGCTGTGATGTCAAAATAAAATATACTAAGGTTTAAAGCAATTGTTTCATGTTCACTAAAAAATATGAATTTAAAAACAAATTAAAATATCTTTATTTTATTTTACATTGATTAATAATAATAAAAAATTGTTGAAACTAGGTTTGTATTGATAAGCTTACTGCTAATTAAAAAACTAAAGCTTGATTAAGTAACACAGTTAGCACATTTTTACACTAATTAACTAAAATTTAACTTTATATACCTTGGTCAAAATTATTTTGAAAACACACTAATTCACCTTTAAGCTGCTTCAAAGTTATTAATTACTAAAGCTTTGCACTTTGGATTTTTATTATAATTTTCGGAAGGATATTCATTAGTTTTGATGTTAAGTTATTATTATAAAAACGTTAATAGGTATGTTTTTACTGGAATACTACTGTGTTTAGTGCTGGTTTTTTTACTGGCTTCTCACTAAAGAGACTTTCCCCTGTGGCAGTTTATTGGGACACTGAATACTCATCATAAGCCTATGTGCAGCAGTGGATGGTCAGTGGGTTGATGGTGATATACTCATCCCTTTAATAAGATCTTATGGTAGCTGGCAGCTACCCTCCATTTCTGAAGACCCTGCATATATCATTATTTTTAATTATGTTGTAATAAATTACCTTTTTCTCCCATTGCTGGTGTAGGTATCTTAATAGTATGTTTGTTTTTTGTGTTACAATAACTGAAAATAAAAAAAATTGAATGATTAATCATATATTTGAAGTTGTTGTGGGGTTCATGACAGTCGGTGTACTCATATTGAGTTATGTGGCTATGCCTGTGTTCAAATCCCAAGGGAGGTGCTAATTTTTCTCTTGAAATACACACTTAGCTATATCATAAGAGAAACCTCAAATACAGAGGTAATATATTTAACTGGGCTCCAGTAACCATTTAACGTCCGATGTGCCATTAGCTTATTCACATGCCCACTATGCAAATAAAAAAACATGACACCTTCAACACACCTTCACACAAAATAAGATTTGAAATATTTAAAAATAGTTTAAAGGAGAGAACAATTAATGTTCAAGTTATCTCTGAAAATTCATTATTTTATTTAGTCACAAGTTCTAAAATTTAGAAATTCTAAATTTATATTTTAAACTAGCTGACCCGACAGACTTCGTAGTGCCTCAATCGATAAATAAAAGAACTACACTTTTGTATTAAATAAACTTAAAACAAACAAAAAGAAGCCGTCTGAGGGGGGACACATTAAAGGAAAAATAAAATTGTTATTTTTATTTAATTCGGAGCATTTTCATATTTATCTACCTTTTAAACCTTCACTGGACTTCCACAAATAATTCAAGACCAAAATTAGCCAAAACGGTCCAGCCGTTCTCGAGTTTTAGCGAGACTAACGAACAGCAATTCATTTATATATATATAGATAGAAGGTAGATAGATAAATGTGGTCTTCCTGTATAGCTAAGAGGTATTGTTATAGATATGTAATAATGATGAATTCAATTTAAAATCGTTAATATTTCATGCAACTTCATCACACACTCACATCGACAAGTTTTAACTTGTTTGCAAGAGGAAGGGCTAAATATGCCCAGCACAAAACATTCTACACTTAATTTACCGTTTTCATGTTATACATAATCTGCAATTAGCAACAATTTAACAATTATTAGTTTGATAAATAAGTTTCCCATGCAGAAATTCGTTTTGGCACTTGCAACTATTAATGTAAACAGATCTGTCCATTCTGTTTTAATGTAAATATGGCATAATAATTAATTTTCCTACTTGATTAATGGCTATCTAGTGCTTTAAATTAGGCATTTAATAATACAGGAGTAAAAAGGTACTCAACTTTGTTCAGAAGGTATGTCCTTAGTGGGTAAATATATAGATGGCCTTTTAGAGCAATTTCTAATCCCGTGGTCCGTATTGAACAATGTAAAGTTGTTCGCGTCGTAAGACGGAAGATCCTTCAAGAATTCTATCACCGACTGCAATAAAAACAATTTTAATTACTACATTTCGAAGGAAAGTTACCAAGGATCTAACATGGAGTACTTGCTTCACTAAAATTGGTCTCTAACGACTAATATAATATATTTACCATAGTGAAAAATGTGCAATATACATTCGTTACACTTCTGTTCCCAATGATAATAACGTTAACCTTTAATGAAAAAGCACGTAAGCCTTATGAATGTAAGAAACAAGATGAATCAAAAATCAAAATTAGTCTAGCATGGTACAACCACAATCAGTGTTTCTATACTTTGACCACAGAAGTACACACAATTTAGTCTATGACTGATTCTATGAGTTCTCCAGACGGGATTGTTCATGAGTCACTGAGGGCCGCTATAAACAAAACTTAAAACTACCGTATTTTGCGGTAAATAAAAAGAAGACCAAGACATAGAAAGAGTTCCTTTTATAATGCTGTGTCACCAAAACAAATTTTAAGAAATCCTTTTGCCAAAAAAGTCTTACCATATTACACCACCACAATCAAGAAAACTACCAATGCTTCTCACTATATGGAAATTGATGATAAATATACAAAACCGCAATTACTGAAAATTGTTAAAAGCAATAGTGCTTGGGCTGATACAATAGTATAATGCTATTGATGCCATTTTAAAAGAATTGTGCCACAAAATGTTTTGCGTTTAGTGACATTACACTAAAACTTTAAACTTAAAAAAATGGTCTGGAATCCAATTAAAAAACTATGTCAGAAGTGAAACATATGCGAGGATTAAGACCGATCGAAAATAAAAAGAGAATTAACGGTGTCTTAAGATCTGGCAATATGTTGTCCTTTCTGTTTCCGACGAAATGTAGCTATCATTAGATAGTTTAAAAAATATAGTACAGTATTCAAATATTTCCAGTTAATACTTCTGTAGTCCATGACCACAAAACCTTTAAGAAATTGAATTTTTAGAAGCTATAAAAATGATACCTAATATCAAACGCGACAGAATTAAGTTATCAAAACAATCAAGTTAACTTGGACAGGGATATAAACTGTTCATTATATAATTCTGCTCAGATAAAGAAAGCACTAATAGTGATGAAAATATGATTAATGATGATTGCGTATATCAACTAGGCACAGAACACAATTCTGGTAAAAAATTAGTCTGTATTTTCTTGATTTTTTGTTGTTTCTGATTTGTTGTTTCTGTATTTTGTCGTCGTCGTGGCCTAAAGGATAAGACGTCCGGTGCATTCGTATCTAGCGATGCACCGGTGTTCGAATCCCGCAGGCGGGTACCAATTTTTCTAATGAAATACGTACTCAACAAATGTTCACGATTGACTTCCACGGTGAAGGAATAACATCGTGTAATAAAAAGCAAACCGGCAAAATTATAATTTGCGTAATCACTGGTGGTAGGACCTCTTGGGAGTCCGCACGGGTAGGTACTACCACCCCGCCTATTTCCGCCGTGAAGCAGTAATGCGTTTCGGTTCGAAGGGTGGGGTAGCCGTTGTAACTATACTGAGATCTTAGAACTTATATCTCAAGGTGTGTGGCGCATTTACGCTGTAGATGTCTATGGGCTCCAGTAACCACTTAACACCAGGTGGGCTGTGAGCTCGGCCACACATCTAAGCAATAAAAAAAAATAAAAAAAAAGACTACAGCCATAGATTAGACGCATATTAGCATGATATTTCCTAAATTATTTTTAAAATTAAAGGAATTATTGATTCTGTCAAAATTAGATAAATTTTACTGGAATTGATTACTCTTATTTACCTCAAAATAAAAATACTTTATTAACAGGTATCACTAACAGCATAACTACGCCCCCTATTCATGTCATTCAGTCAATTGCTAACTAAAAGATCTTAACAGTTTTAAATCGTTTTTATAGTAGGTACCTAGTAGGTGTAGGTATAAGTATTAGATATAGATACATAGTTATGACTTAATTATATGATTAGATAGCTGATGCATAACGGAGCTGAACTGGTTCAAACCACCTGTCTATCAACAAATTGCGTCCGAACGATATTGAACAAAATTAAGGCAAGCCGGGGTATAGCATTTTGCGTTTCACATGGAAGGCATCTCTTCCGCCACTGAATATTCAGAATACCTATCTTGAAAACTCAATAAGCCATTTAATTCATCCATTTCATCCATTCATCCATTGAGCCATTTAATTCATCTACCCGTCCTGGTAAATTTGCAAAAGCATTGACCTTAAGCAATATTTCATCCAAAAAAAATTGTAATTCCGCGGAAATGTTCCAATTTCTGTTCAAGTTCTGTTTTCAAATTTTGAATTCAGTAGTTGAGAAATTTTTGGCTAAACAAAATGTATAGTCTTGTTAATAGTAATTTTAATAGAAATTATAATCCAAGTGGGAAGCAAAACGCATTATCAGATATTAAACGACTGCTGACGTGTCGCGATGTACTTGCACAGAAAAAAGCTTGCGTATGCATCGCTGACGTCATAGCTCGTTACAACAAAACATCCATGGAAAGGGCGCGAATGATTGAATATTTATTGGAAAACGACATAACAGTTTTCCTGTGCGAAGCTACATCAAACTTAGATTTTGATTTGTTTGTTTCAATTTTGAACTGTATTCGCTTATTGTGGACCACTAATAGATTTTTTTCGGAGGAACACGCCGCTCACGCCATGTCCGCTGTAGTGAGGAACTTGGCGCATTACGCCAGCATTGGACTCAAGCCAGCCGTTGATTCTTGTCTTAACTTTCTTGACGATTTACTCAATGGGTATGTGTTTTTTAATTTACTTTTGAGATACTAAGTATGTCCTACCCCTTTGAGGAGTATCTAAATAATCGGCGCTTTAGAGCAGCGCGCCGCGAACTGCCTTACCTCGTGTCGACTGACCCCCTACTGCCTGACCGCGGTAGGCAGCGGCTCGGCTCTGCCCCTGACATTGCTGAAGTCCATGGACGACGGTAACTACTCACCATCAGGTGGGCCGTATGCTCGTCTACCTACAAGGGCAATAAAAAGTAAAAAAAAAAAAAACATTGGCTTAGTAATAGCGATTTAGTCGAAAAATAATTACAAGCCTCCTTATTGTGCCAACCCCGCATATTGTGAGGCTGACACCAACGCCGTTTTCCTTGTTTCTGTCATAAAGTAGTCATTTAATTTTCTCTATGGGACAGATTCTGATGTTATATACAATATGCAATTAGAAGTATGAAATAATGTAATATTACGCAATCTGTATTAATAGCAGTGAAACACTGTCCGTTGGTAATTGCATCACTTAAGAATGCCTGGATCGATTTGCGAATTCTTAATATTAATTAGGTAGGTATAGCAGAAATGAGGTTCAAATGGAGAAAATAATTAATTGGACGGGTCATCTATTAGGTCAGCTAGCAATTAATAAAACCAAATAAAGTTCTAAAAAAGTACTCGCAAAATTCCTTTTTTCATGTAAGGTTTACTAAGGATCGGGGTCAGTTAAAACGCACAATAAATAAAACTACTTTAAAATTTATTCATAAACATATATTCTGGAATATTTATTTCTAGGAGTTAGTTATACTTACCCGCTGTTTAGAGAGAAACGAGAAAATACTTCAATTGAGTCGACTATTATCAAAGCCGGCAATGTGACTTTTGGACAATTATTGGTAAATCAGAAAAACGAATTATTGACTTTGTATTCCATTGGCAGTCACAAAACTCTTCTGAACGACATCTTAGATAAATAACAGGTTAACTATTAACCTTTATTTAATGCAGGTTTTGAACCGTATTCTTTGAAGGAGACGATTATATTCAAATCAATCTGTATTGACATATCAATAACATTTTTTTGTCCAAATGCACAGATTGCCACCTTTGATAATAGACGACTCAATTGTCCACTATAACAATTGAATGTGCATAAAATCATACTTATTCTGTTTAGTAACAGTTAAGTTAAGATGGCAGCCCCGTCTCTTACATAATCGTACTCATAAAAGTTTTTTTTATTGCTTAGATATTGGCCGAGCTCATAGCCCACCTGGTGTTAAGTGGTTACTGAAGCCCATAGACATCTACAACGTAACTGCTCCACCCACCTTGAGATATAAGTTCTAAGGTCTCAAGTATAGTTACAACGGCTGCCCCACCCTTCAAACTGAAACGCATTACTGCTTTACGGCAGAAATAGGCAGGGTGGTGGTATCTACCCGTGCGGACTGACAAGAGGTCCTACCACCAGTAATTAAGCAAATTATAATTTTGGGGGTTTGATTTTTATTACACGGTGTTATTCCTTCACCGCGCAAGTCAATCGTGAACATTTGTTGAGTACGTATTTTAACACACAATCACAGATCCCCGTATCTGCAGAATTCGAGAAAGAAATACGACTAGTTATTATTATTAATAATTATATAGTTAAGTATCGGACTGATCATAGCCTATCTGATGAAGCGTTGACCAGAACTCGTGGTCACACACACCACAATTTGAATAACACTACTCATCTCAAGATATAAGATTGAATTCTCAATTCTATACAGCTATAAAGCTGTCAAACGTCGTCCAACATAATCATGTGCTCTAACCCTATAGGGTTACCCTATAGGGAAAAACTACCATCCACATTGTTCTATATTTAAGAGTATACTCTTAAATATAGAACAATGTGGATGGTAGTTTTTCCATCTAACACCAGCAATTTTTTTTAACTCAAAGTAAATTAATATTTAGGTTGAATTTCATTACGTTTCCTTAGAGTATTATTTTTCAGCTGTGTTTTTAGAGTATTATTTTTCTTTACAGAATTACACAAAACAAGACCGCAGCCCCTCTATCTCATCAAAGCGCTTACAGTCTTGTCCAGCTCTTAGCTTGTTTTAACGCTTTACTTACCCACATCAGTTCAAACCCAAACAGCATCTTATCCAGCGCTTTAGTGCTGCATGCCCTAATCTCCTACCAACCAGAGGACATTATTATAAAGAGTTCTACCGCGATAATACTAGGCGAGGTTTTAAAGAAGTGGTTTCAAATTTTAATAGAGTGTTTGAATCGCTCTTTGTTGATCGATAATGGACTTTCTGGAATGTTCTACGTTGTTTTGTGTCAGCTCGGTTTAGATGTTTTAAGGTGAGTTCGCGTAGTCATAATTATATAAACACATTTTCATGAACATACTACAGCGAAAACTTTAAGGATGCAAATCTATACGTATGAATAAAATACGTTTCCGCCCGTAAATGCATACGAGAACATATCGCACATACAGAGCTATAGTGTTACTTATGAGATTCTTGTTAAAACCGAACTGAGTTTGAGAAAATCCACTTTTTAATAGTTATTAGTGAGATGTTTAATTTTAATAATAACGTTTAAAGTTGTAGTTTAAATATTATCATTTTATTTATTTAGTCGCGAAGAACTATTTATTTGCATTAAGATGTTGAGTTTTCCAACGCTTCTCCTGAAAAATTACATAATTTGCACAAGTGATGTTACAGCACCGTATGTGCGGTATATGATGCTCCTGTAAGAAAAACCTTATGATAAGTGCTTAGCGTTGCTTGCGGATAAGGGTAATGCCAAGGGCAGCCAAACTGCTGCCTACTGCTGAGGATTCCCCTCAAGCCTCGTTAGAAAAAGGACATGGCATAGCGCCCTGGAATCACCGCGGAACCCCAAAAGCCCACTTCTGTACAGATTCAAAAGGAAGTAGACCAAGCTTTTGTCCACTTGTGTAAAGCATTTGTCCAAGATTGAAGTACCGCTTCATTCTTTTAAAGACTCCCAACATTTCAGAAGTTAGCTTGGCTTAACTTTCCATATGACTCCCTCACTTAACACTGCTCGAAATGTTGATCCCAAGAATTCTACGAAGCCACCTCAAAGCGGTCTTTCTTCGCAATTTTTTGTCTTCCTGTGTAACTAATTTAAATTCACTTAATTAGGAGACCCGCCTTAGAGAGTACTCCTCTTCAAACACAAGCTTGAATCGTCTCTAATGAACGATGTTCAGATTAGCTTTTTTTTATTGCTTAAATGGGTCGACGAGCTCACAGTCCACCTGGTGTTAAACGGTTACTGGAGCCCATAGACATCCACAACGTAAATGCGCCACCCACCTTGAGATATAAGTTCTAAAATCTCAAGTATAGTCACAATGGCTGCCCCACCCTTCAAACCGAAACGCATTACTGCTTCACGGCAGAAATAGGCGGTGTGGTGGTAACTACCCGCGCGGACTCACCAGAGGTCCTACCACCAGTAACAAAATTTACATATATTTTTAGACTTCAAAAACCTCTATGTAATGGAAGTCCAAAGACGAATTTCGTACAAACCATACTAACAGATGAGCAAGAGTTGAACTCATTAAAACAGAGCGCAATGGAAATGTGGGATAATGCTGTGCTAGTCTTGTCTGAACTTGTTGCCTTCACAAAGGTACGCTTCCGTATATATCAGTTGAATATTTATTGGGGTAGATGAGCTCACAGATCGCTTATTGTTAATAATTGTTTAAAAGTAGGCGGGCTGTGAGCTCATGTCTAAATACTCTACTAATATTTTTTTTACATAGATGAGTGAACGATTTTTTTTTATTGCTTAGATGGATGAACGAGTTCACGGCCCACCTGATGTTAAGTGGTTACTGGAGCCCACAGACAACTACAACGTAAATGCGCCACCCACCTTGAGATAAAGTTCGAAGGTCTCAAGTATAGTTACAACGGCTGCCCCACCCTTCAAATCACGCATTACTGCTTCACGGCAGAAATAGGTGGGGTGGTGGTACCTACCCGTGCGGACTCAAGAAGTACTACCATCTACCAAAAATAGTATATCCAATAAGAAAGTGTGTCAATAAATACATTTTCTTATTGGGTGTACTATTATTTTTGAATGGCAGACGGCCATGTCGATACTATTTAATAATAACGGTTACCGTCACTCATAGACGCCACCAAATTCAGGGACACAAGACGTTGATGAATCGTTATAATACATACATACCAGATGGATTAGCCCGTTCTCTTCATCAAACATCTCATCCATGACGCGTCACTGATGTTTTCAACTCACCGTGCAAATACCACATGTAAGCAAGTTCTTGATAGAAAACAAAATAGTATTCCGTGACCACAGAAAGACATTTTAAAATGAATCTTTAAATAATCTTTAAATTAATACGTGAAGCAAAAACTTTGTATCCCTTTTTACGAAAATTGCGCGGAAGGAGGAGTATGAAATTTTCCACACTTATAGAGAATATAGAGAAGAAGTGCACAATGCTAATATTTTTTTAGAATAATACATAAAAGATACATTAAATCAATAAAGAAAACATTACACACACTACATACCATGTATTTGACGCACACACGCATGCATACTATTTATTGTCAAACTTTTGTTCTTGACGTCTGTTGTCAAATTGAGATTAAATATTGTTTGTCTTTGTTAATATTTTTTATAGTGTAGTCTTGGCGAAATTTGTGATTATAGAAGTATAAAATACAATCATAATAGTGTACAAACATACAATTTCCATTAATTATAGTCGAATTTCAACTACTGCGGGACCTCTAGTAATGATAAAACGATATAATGTGACCGATTTTACAAAAAATATTTATTATATTATAAGTTTTGATCTGGTCTTAAAAAAAACGTGTTAAGAATTCTATTTCTATAAAAATTTAAATAAAACCTTTCGTATTTTATAAAAATCTAATTTAATAATTGATCACTTCTAGGACCATCTAAATCAATTGTCCACCGAAGAGTACAGCGTATTCCTGAAATTTCTTCTAAACTATTTCTATGAGAGTAAAAACAGCGAATCTTTGTCCGATTTCTGCGACATGCTATTCACGAAAGGATATTTAATTATGCTACCCAAAGTTCAAATAGATAGGTATGATTCAATTAGTACATTAATTTAGTTGAGGACTCCCTGTCTATATACCTAGGTAAGAAGTATGACATTTGTGTTGTCAACATGTCCGCCATACTTGACTCGTATTCCCAAATTATTTTTACGATGAATAGATGGCATCGTATTAAAGAAGTTTTTTTTTGTCTTTATTGCTTCGGTGGGTGGACGAGCTCACGGTCCACCTGATGTTAAGTGGCCACCGGAGCCCATAGATATCAATATCACAAGGTAGATCCCGCCACCTACCTTGAGATATTAGTTCTAAGGTCTCAGTTTTTATAGTGCAACGGCTGCCCCACCCTTCAAACCGAAACGCATTACTGCTTCACGGCAGGAATAGGTAGGTCGGTGATACCTACCCGAGCGGACTAACCTGCAGTTCCTTAGGGTTAATTTGAGGCATGATTCAAAGTCGCAGCTACGTTTACGTTTTAGTTCTCGTGACTAAAGACTATGAACTGCCATCTGTCGATCTGTGATCAATAAATAAAACAGAAAGTTAAATATAAAATGAGTGGGGATTTCTACCATCGTACCGCCCGCAACCACAGTAGAGTTCATCCATACTACCTGGAGCCACTGCGGTTCTCCAAAGCGCGTTTCCAGAGATCTTTTTTGCCACGTATCATCCGGCTTTTGAATGAGCTCCCCTCCACGGTGCTTCCCGAGCGCTATGACATGTCCTTCTTCAAACAAGACTTGTGGAGAGTATTAAAAGGTAGGTAGCGGCTTGGCTCTGCCTTTAGCATTGCTGAAGTCCATGGGCAACCACTCACTATCAGGTGGGCCGTATGCTCGTCTGGCTACAAAGGCAATAAAAAAAATTTGAGCTAGTCTCTAATCTGGATTTACCTACTCTGGATTTTGAGGGCGCTATCACAATCTCAGTTTTATCATTTCAGAAACGACGCCTTAGTGCGCAAAGTAAGCACTCTTATACTAAGCGAGATGCTGAAAGTATTGTCTGATAAATATCTGAATATTGAGAGTCAGAACGGGCCATGTGCCAAAGATATACATGTGAGTTCGAACAAATCATTCCATTACTCATTAACGATTCTTTGTTTTTCTTTTATTTGTTTGTCTATGTTTCGGGTTATAATCATTATACCTTAAAAACAGTACAAACCGCAGCCTTCCCCGCTCTTCCCAAATTATCTCTAACGTACCCACATAAAATATTACTAACCTAATACATTCGTACAATTAGATAAGATTTACTAAAATATCCTGATACTTTTATCGTCTTACAAATACCCGTGCCTTGTTAACTTGCAGTCAAATTTACCGTTTTCTTTGGTAATAAACTTACATTGAAGATTGGCTGTGTATTACAGTAATTTATTGTTCTTTGTTTAAGTTAAATCGTATAGTATGCACCGGTCACCGTCCCCGTCGAACCCGTCGCTTGCAACGAAGGGCTCGACAAGTGAATTAACCCACAGACACAGCCCACTGAGCTACTCGCCGGATGTTCTCAGTGGGTCGCGTTTCCGATCCGGTGGTAGATTCTGCGAAGCACGGCTCTTGATAGGGCCAGTGTTAGCAACACTCCGGCTTGAGCCCCGTGAGCTCACCTACATATTAGGGTGAAGCTGAAATAGCCTCTCAAGGCTATCAGCATAGGTAGGAAAAAAATTAGTATGCATAATATGAATATAAGAGTCTTCTTAAAGCTCTTGGATGCTGATGGACTGGAATTAATATTAGTACCTATATATAATATTATAGTAAAGAAAAGGCAATATTTTAAGGACTTTTCTCTTTGACTATACAGTATATTTTTTCTTCAAAGAAGACAGAGAAGATATAAAAATGTTGTGTCCGAACAAAATATTTTCCAGATGAAAATATCCACAAAGTGCCAAATCCTTGTTCCAATTAAAAATTTACTAACTAATTATGTATCTATCTCATCTACGGTCGAATTACACTTAGATCAACAAAAGACACGGGGATCCTAATTACAATGCCAGAACAACGAAGCATTATTTATATGCGATCAACTATTTTCAGATGAGTCTAGTAGAGCTACAATACGGCATAGAAAAGCCTCATAATATCGGAGCTCAATTACAGAAGTGTCAACCTTACAGTCTACTTATATACATCTACTTCTACTGCCAGTCTTCAGAAAAGTATCAAACCCAATTTCCTTATTCATTCACAGCATTCAAAAACGCAAAAAATGTTTTGTTTTGACAAAAAAACTACAATTCGTTAAATCTAATGGCTATGACTAAAAAGGACAATTTTCTATAATTGGCACATAAAATGAATATACACACGTGTTGGAACTATGCCCGCGCAATATGTGACGTTAAAATTTTGATGCTTGGCTTATTTCCGACAGTGTTGTGGAACAACTGTGGATAGGCTAGACGAATTATAAAGAAACAGACATCAAAAATTCAATGTATTCAAAAGTTTTTTTTTAATTGCTAAGATGGGCGGAAGACCTCACGGTGGTCATGGTCACCCACTTGGTGCTGAGCGGTAACCGGTACCCATACACATCAACAAGTTAAACGTTGACAACCACTTTGAGACATGAGTTATAAGTCTCAGTTTTTACAGTCTAGGAGCTGCCCCACCCTTCAAACCGAGAAGCATCACTGCTTCACGACAGGGATAGGCAGGGTGGTGGTAGTACATACCGGGGGGCTTAATACGCGCTACCACCATTAGACGCCCTACCATAATTTGAAGTTTTTTTGACTACATATCGACGCTTGAAAGGCAAACGTAACTAAGCGACAATGCGTGAACTTTACAGTAGACTAATTTAAAGTTGAAATACCTGAAAAAAAACAATTTTAAAGAATCTAGCTGTAGGATTGAAATGATGTTAATAGACCTAGAAATAATTTTTTTTTGCGCATCGAATATGGTTATTGCCTATCATTTATGTACAAAGCAGTTATTGTCGTTTAGTCACGTTTGCCTTTCAAGCGTCAATATTTTTTTCCAGTCCAGGAGAAGCCACAGCTCCCCTACTGCCGTACCTAGTTGAACACGTGCTCCGTCTGCCTAAAGGCTTCAAGCCGCCTCCGCACATCATAAAAGCGTTATGGCTTGTTTTTGCTGTAAACATATCAATTTTTTTAAACTTTTAATATTATAATTTGTATTTTATAATGGCTGTGCCATCCTTCAAGCCGGAATCTATGACTGGTTCATAGCAGAAATACGAGGGCGGCACTGAAAATTTCGGGAATTAACGAAGTGACACAACGTTACTATTTAAAAATGTATTTATTGCTTTTCGAAGTATTCTCCGCGAAATTTGACACATTTTTCCATACGATGGAACTAATCATTGAAGCAACCATTCCATCCGGAAGTTGGGGTCTCCAAAATGGCCGTTTTGTAGGCGTCCACAGCTTCTTCAGGTGATGGAAATCTCTGTCCACGCAATTTATTCTTTATTTTAGGGAAAGTATAGAAATCATTAGGGCTTAGGTCGGGGCTGTACGGCGGATGATCTAATAATTCTATGTTTTCTTGCTCTAAAAACTCTTTTGTTCTGTGCGCGGTGTGAGAACTCGCATTGTCGTGATGGAGGATGATGCGGCGGTTGCAGTTCTCTTTACGGAGTTCAGAAACAACCTGTGGCAAACAAATGCTAGCATACCATTCTGCATTAACCGTTCTTTGGCCCTCAAGAAGAATAGTCTTAACATGGCCGGTTTTGGAGACAAACGTGGCCACCATTTTTTTTTGCAACACTCCTTGAACGAACTTTTTTTTTTGGCTTTAACTCATTTTCGAACACCCAAACTCGTGACTGGTTTTTTGTTTCGGGTACGTTCGTTGTGCGTACATCCAGGATTCGTCACCTGATACAATGTTGTATACAGCATTTGAGGATCCTGCGTGGAATCTTTCGAGAGTTCTGACGCACCAAGTAACGCGAGCCGCTTTTTGCTCTTCACAGAGCGAATGCGGTATCCATCGGGAAAACAACTTTTTTACACCTAATTGTTCATGCAAGATTATTTGTATTTGACTCATGCCAATGTCTAAAGTTGCCTGAATTTCGCGGTATGTCACATGTCGATCTTCCTCAATCAGCTTACGCACAGCATCAACGTTTTCTTGGGTGACTGCAGTTTTTGGACGACCTTGACGGGGATCATCACTGAGCTTGACACGTCCACGTTGAAACTCAGCAAACCAGCGATAAATTGTGGTTTTGGATGGGGCTTCATCACCAAATGCAGAAATCATCCGGTCAACACACTGTTTTTGTGTTAAACCACCTCGAAAGTCATAATAAATCATCGCTCTTGAATTTTCTCGAGTCAATTCCATTTTCTCAACGATTAAACAAGTTTGACAAAACCTCGTGACAAGACCGAGAATCTTTTTTTAAATAAATAAAAGGTATTCGATTTTTAAAACCAAGGAGTTTTCAATTAAAAAGATTTTAATATGACAGGAACAGTGGAAATATTCCATTCCCGATACTTTTAGTGCAGCCTAGTAAGCAGTATGGTATTAACAATAACCACAAAAGAAAAATATTCAACTGGGCGGGTGTTATTGCTAAGTAGACCGACGGTTCGAATGTTGTTCGGAACTTGTAAGCAGGCTTATTTTGTAAATGTCGTAAGCGAGATTCGGGCACCTGTCAAATATCTTGTGTTCTATGATGGCTACCCGCCAAAGTAGCACCAATCCGAGGGGGCTTACAATACTTTCTATCACCTATTTAAACTTTAATAAAATGGTCACTATCAAATTTGACTTGGCATTTATCCCTTTATTTCTGGACATTAAAGACAGAGTCGGGTTCTATTTTTGGGACGGGGCGATTACTGGTCGCCCTAAGGCCAGATAGCGAGCAGGGGCTCCGCCAGATGGGGTGAGGTTTGCTAACAGCTGCCCGCCTCCGAAGGAGACCTACCAGTCCAAGGGGTAGCTGTTTCGCGAGTGAATTTACCACCGGATCGGAATCGCGATCTACTGAATGCGGAATCTAAATAGGCAGACTCGGGTGTATTTGACATAAAAAAGAGACATTACAAAATTTAATTGGTTGTATTGTCAAATTATTGTTCATATTGGTAATAATAGCGAATAAAGTGACGACAAAAAATTTGCACAATTAATCTAAAAACAAGACAGTTAATCTACATTTACGCATCTGTTTGAATGCGATTTCTGGAAACAATAAAATTTTCGTGTATCTTATATTTTCAGTACCATTAACTAAAAAAAATAGTTTTGGTCATTATTGAAGGCATAATATTTTTAGATGGCAACAATATCGAACGGCACTCTGGATTCCCTCGAGGAAAGGGTGTATTTAGAAAAAGCTATCGACAGATTTATTGTCATGCTACAACCGGATCCTTCAGTATATTACACCCACAACCCGGCTCTATTGCTTTGGGCATTCACATCTCTCCGGATCCCGGATTATGTCAAGTTACATGTTGTAAGTAGTTTTACCATTAAAATCTAGTCTGTTTGGTCTTAATCGTTGACAATGTCCTTGTAACTTAGGAGGGTAGTATAGTATTTTCTTCTGTATAAAATTAAAATGACTTTGACGGTTTATCCATGCGTTTTTTTTTTAAATTGTCAGTGCTGTAGTAAATGTTCAATGTCACGGATGACGTCAGTAATTCATAAATCAGACGGTCAGCAAAAGTGATCTTTGATTAAGTTTGCAATGTTACATACAAAGTGTGACTCATCTATAAACAGATTCAAAGTTATGGCTTATTTGATTAAATATGATAGAATATGGCAGAGCAGTCGTGGCATGTGGAGTCCTTAATTATTATAGCTTTGAAACTTATTCCCCGTTATTCGCGAATTGAGGGTTGGCCCACGCAGTCGTTAAGTGGGGTTTTGGTAATGTTCTTTCTTGATCGGTCCAGCTTATGGGGCTTCGTCCACGAGGTCTTTTACCGTTGACCCTGCCCTGAACAACAAGTTTCTCAATAGAATCTGCTGGCCATGGCGATACGTGTCCAAAATATCAGATATTAATACAGCGTGGAAATAGTTAACAAACTATATGAATATTACAGTAGGCTTAATTCTGTTTTAAGTACAATTTCCTCGTCTGTTTGTCGATGGTTTTCTTTATTGTTCAGACGGTTGGACGTGCTGGTGCTAAGTTAGGCTAAGTCCGTAGACATCAACAACGTAATATCCGCCACCCATCTTGAGACGTGAGTTCCAGGTCTCAATTTATAGCTATATACCACTATTTATTTATAGCTATATACTATATATTCAAACCGGAACGCATTACTGTTTCGCGTTAGGAGTAGGGAGAACGGAGGCAACTGCCCGTGTAAGCCCACTTACCTCCAGATTTTCTTTACTTTATATTTAGTGGCTATTTACGAGCTTAAATTTATAAATATATATTCGGTTTGAGCTTAAATTTAAAAATATATATTCGGTTTTAATCAGGTTTTGTTTTCTTGGAAATGTAAATAGCCTAAAAATACATAAAAAATAATTTAAATCTTGAAATCAATGGTTACGGTCGAATCTCGATCGTTCAACGACTCTAGGTTTTATGAAACGTTTTTTCTTATATTGTATCATTAATACGAATTTGATTCGCGGATGTTGTAGTCGCTGACGTCAGAGTTTTGATGGCGCCGTTGACAGTTGACAGCTAGACTTTGACACTTGACATTATAATATGTTTGATATTTGCACTGAAGTATATTTGAATCTCACGTGTCAAGGAGGATGTCAGTGCGTTTTGACGTATTCGAATTCAAGTATCTCCTATGGTATCTCCAGATTAATGACCAGGTTAATCGGACGTTTTCCAGTCAGCGAAAATTACTTTCAAAGATTCCGTTGCACACATAAAAAGCGTACCTAAATTAATTACAAACATCTCAACGTTTTAGTTATCCCAATGGTTATTAATTGAAGACAGCTTCCCGACTGAGCTAACAACAGAACCAACTCTACCGGAGCTGTTACTGAACGTTCTCGTACATAACAAAGACTCTACAATAGTAGAGAACTGTGTGAAGGCTCTACGAATGTACGTTGAAAATGAGGGCAGTATCGAAATAGCCGATCTCGTTTGGTCCATGTTACCTGACGTATTATCTAAGGCTTTGATCGATGAGTGTTGTTTAGGTAAATAAAATTGTATAACTTATTTTAAAAATGACCAGTGACTGAAAGAACTTGTGCAAAAATATCTTGTGTAATGCCTTCATCGCAGCCCCTCAAATCTCAAGTCTCTTACAGAGACAAATGTCTGCTATTTGTTGGACTTCGCCACGTCCGCTCCGCCCTCGGAGCTGGACCAGACCGGTTGCGTTAAAACAGCAGTACTACTCTCAGCACTGTACTCGAACAACGATTCCGACTACGACTGTCGCTATGAATACGCTTGCTTGAAACTGTGCCTGTACCTGTTAGGGTTGGCAAACAATCAAAACGATAATCGAGGTAGAATATTTTTTTTAAGTGCTATATACGTATATAAAGTTTTTGTTATTTCCTAAAGACGGTTTCGCTCGTATTTTTTATTTATGATTTTAATATAAAAAAAATTCAATAATAAATTAAATTTTGTCGTCTTATTATTGTCAAGACGATGTTAAATGGAAATGGCAACCCATAAATATCCCAGAATATTTTTGCGTGAATCTATCATGCAAAGTACATAATGTCATACGTAAATGAGGACGTGAGTGGATGAAGAGGTTAAGTACCGTTTTTAAGATTTTTGAGTTTTTATATTGAATGAAGGTGTTATGTGCCTATAAACCATATTAGACCCTAAAACTCCGGGCTTAAATTCTATTTTTAGAAATTGCATGTGATAGAAGGAGTTATGTACGAAGAAAAAGTAGAAGTAACAAAAATTTATTGCCCGTAGTCTCAAAATTAACAAACTGTATCATATCCCCTTCATCCACTCATGTCTTCAAATATTGCTCGATACGAGAATAACAGTCTTATTTATTTAGGCCATTACGACTACATAAGCATTTCCCACCTTACATTGTCCAAATTGTAACAGCCCTAGTCCTATTTCCAGTTTTACTAACGTACGTAAACCGCGAAGGCTTCCTTCCGCGCGTTCTACTAGCTACAAACAGTAGAGACGATAAAGTTGCTTGCGCGTCTCTACAATTGCTCTCGTACATAGTACATTACTTCAACAAGAACAATTATCAGGTAAAGTATATTCATTATCACATTCAATCTTCGCTAATTCCATTTCTGTTTTAAAGGGTAAAAGCGTGATAGTAATTACATGCTTAATTTAGGGAGTCACGATCAAAATATGTACCAAGTATCTGTTGATTTTTTTTATTGCTTAGAGGGGTCGACGTGCTCACAACCCACCTGGTGTTAAGTGGTTACTGAAGCCCATAGACATCTACAACGTAAATGCGCCACCCACCTTGAGATATAAGTTCTAAGGTCTCAGTATAGTTACAACGGCTGCCCCACCCTTCAAACCGAAACGCATTACTGCTTCACGGCAGAAATAGGCAGGGTGGTGGTACCCACCCGCGCGGACTCACAAGAGGTCCTACCACCAGTAATTACGCAAATTATAATTTTGCGGGTTTCATTTTTATTACACGATGTTATTCCTTCACCGTGGAAGTCAATCGTGAACATTTGTTGAGTACGTATTTCATTTGAAAAATTGGTACCCGCCTGCGGGATTCGAACACCGGTGCATCGCTCAACACGAATGCACCGGACGTCTTATCCGTTAGGCCACGACGACTACAAAATGTTTTTATGTCCGATAGTGAAATAGTCGTAGTACATCTGGGACTTCGACCTCACGCCTTGAGATGGGTCACGGCATCATCGTTTCCCATCTACCCAATAAATAAACAAAATTTACAAACAGTATTTTGTTTACAGCCAAAATCATTACTACAAATAGAATCGAATTTTATAATAAATTCTCTAAGGAAGGACTGTAATAATGAGCGCGGTGCTTCATTGTTGCAATTAGTCTATATGGTACTGAACTCTGGAGTTAACTCACCGTTGTCGTTGGCGCACGAGCCTGGGCCGTGTGAGCCTCAGCAGTGGAGCGCGCTCAGAGCTCTGATGCTGAGGGTCCAGCTGATGCTCTGCAGTAGGGTTAGTTTATTTATTTTTATTAAAACGCTTTTTTTTCTCTTTCTTGCCTTTGTAGGGAGACGAGGATACGGCCCACCTGATGGTAAGTGGTAACGCTATTTTACAATAAAATCATATTTTCGTACACTATTTTTAATTCAAATTTATGAAAATTTATTTTCTATTTTTTTGTTGGATTTTCTATAAAAGCGTATTTTGTTGGTTTTTTTAAACTATTATTTATTTATTTTTATTTATTTATTACACTTCATGTAAAATTTACATTAGCGGACTTCATGCCTAAGGCATTCTCTACCGGTCAACCAAAGGTAGTGCAGAGTAAATAGTAGTAGGTGCAATGAAATTTATATTAAGTTACAAATACATACACGAAAAAGTATATATATTCATGTATTCACAATCACTAATACATATAGATACGCACATACATACATGTATATAATAGTTTATACAGTATATATTAATAAATATATAAAAGGAATATATTAATAAATTTCCTTAACAAATAACTTCATCTTAATAACTTTTCCAACAGCATTCGCCGAACCTTTAACTTGAACGCGCACCGGTTAGTAATAGTCCTGTAATAGTTTATCTCTTTACTTCAGGTTCGAGGGCTATCAGCGGCAGCGACTTTGTCTCTATCGTTGACGTGACCAACGATGCTCAGTAACAACCAAAGCGGTTGTTAAAAAAAAAGGCTACCTAATAATACCTACTCTATATCACTTTTCAGATTCCTTTCACGTAAAATTCTCAATTGTGCCGCATATTTTGAACAAAGCTTTTCATGGCTCTCGATAAAAACTATTCTCAAACGAGATCTTTTGAAATCTTTTTGATCTGTTATTAGTTTCAATCGTCTGAAATTAAGTACATTTTAATGAAGCTATTTGAAGATTAAAAATTAAAAGCTCACTGCATTGTTTTTCAAAAGTATAGTATATACCTACTATATTTTCGATTTAAATTATTTCAAACATTCGTTCATAGGAATCAAAAACTCAAACATCAGCCGGCTGGAAAACGTTAAGTACGATATTCAAACACGCAATTGTCACTAAAAACGACACTAAACTAGTGGCGATTTTGACGTCACAACCCTGGACCCACGTCCTAATACAATTTCAACTGACGCAGAACACGACCATAGAGTTCTTAACGTTCGTACAAAACTGGCTGACTCTACTGAAGATCACTTTAAAGAAGAGTCAAGACGAGAAAAAAATTCACCCGAACAGACAGAGTCTGGTGATCAAAACCTTGTTAATGATCAAGAAGAATGCAGTCGATGAAGATGACTTGAAAGAAATAAACCATAAAGTTCTGGTTGTCGTTAATGATATTTTAGAAGAATCGAAAGTGAGAATTAGGAAGAACTAATGATCGTGAAGAGCGCAAGTTAAAATTAAACTTAATAGTCGACCTAATTGTTTTATTTAATTTCAAATATGTTTTTGATTTAAATACAATCACAGTTCGAGCAATAGAAAAGAAAAGATATTTGGGAGCCACTGGAACTCCTGCTCAGGTCCTCGAGCAATAGAAAAGAAAATATATTTGGGAGCCACTGGAACTCCTGCTCAGGTCCTCGAGCAATAGAAAAGAAAAGATATTTGGGAGCCACTGGAACTCCTGCTCAGGTCCATTAAACATAAAAAGTTCATCTATTCCCTTTACAGCAATAAAAGTACCCAAATACAAACGTACTTGACTCAATTGTTTTTATTTTAAATAAATATGTACTGTCAATCTGTCAAAATTCGTCTACGTCATAACATTCTCTGTCACATTATTAGTATATAAGCTATATCACATTGTTAGCGTACGAGTAATTCTTTTTTTCTTTTTTCCTACCTATGCTGATAGCCTTGAGAGGCTATATCAGCTTTACCCTAGCGTGTAGGTGAGCTCTCACGGCTCAAGCCGGAGGTGTTGCTAACACTGACCCTGGCAAGAGCAGTGCTTCGCAGAATCTACCACCGGATCGAAAACGCGACCCACTGAGAAGATCCGGCGAGAAACTCAGTGGGCGGTATCTGTGGGTTAATTCGCGTCGCTTGCGACGAAGGGTTCGGCGAGGACGGTTACCGGTACTTGAGGTACCTAAAAGCACCGTTAATGAATCGGGAGAATCCGCGATGACGTGGTAATTCTCTGTATTAAGACTTCCAAATAATAAACGTTAGGACTTTTTTGCTTTTTTTTAGAAGATTAGATGGCTCGGTCGCTAGACCTTTAAGTCAAGTCTTATATTTTCTTCCTGTAATCTGTTAGATTTGGAAAACGATATTAAACGAAAAGAGATAAATTTGACATTTAATTCTATTAGAATGAAATAAATCGAGATGACCTCTCATCAGATAAAATAAATTCTCAGTAAAATTGTGGTTATTTACTGAGACTTTTTCAGCGGAGTTTTTAGAAGAACTCGAGAAGGCTCGTCAATCGGCTTTGTTTCATTTTCCGACATTTGTACATTTTCACAGATGCTGAACGGTTAATTTAACCATTTATTTTATTACGCCTTTAAACCTAAAGAAATACTAAATTCACGAAATAAAACAGTTAACTCAAATTCGTTCCTCGTAATCCCTCCAAAAAGGCGCTGTGTATATTTGTATTTCATATTAAAAATACAACTTTATTTATGGTTCTGAAGTCACAGTTTCAACGCCTGCACGAAATTCATACTCGTATTATGAAAATTTATTATAAATGTTTTATTAAAATGATTTATTATTTAGAATCTGGTTTGCAACAAGTGAGATAGGTAATTCTCAAATAAAACCCACAGATATCACGACGTGCCTGTTGTCACCAATTTTGAGTGATGAGTCTGCGAAAGGAATTCATGATTGCCCCTAAGCAGAAAGCTTACCCGTGCGCGATAGCATATCTATTAATTGGGTATTAAATTTTGCATAATGTTCCTCTATACCATTACACATATAAATATAGAACTATGTATTGTTTTGCTGCGTAACTCGTCTGCAAAACTATAATACTAATTAACTTTCTATTTTAACGATACATAGTCCAAAAATTCCGGAACCACTTTCCACATCGCTTTCAAAAGGACGAGAGAAATTATATCGCAGGGGCATATGTCTGCATACGCCAAGACACTTGTTTCGAATAGGAATGAGACTGGAAAGCAAGCAATAGATATCAAATTATTTTACTGACAGACGTGAGCTATGTTTTTATCTGTTAGATTAATATAATGTATTCTACTTACTTAAGCACACACAACGAAGCCACCGAAGATGTGTAGTTATTTAACATGGATTTCTTAATGAATGAATATAGTGTTTTTTTTATTAATTGTATAGTTTGAAGCTATGCAATTATTTGTATACAATTATTAATTGTATAGCTTCAATCTATACAATTACAATATACAATAACGGCCGTCTGGTGTAGTGGTTAGTGACATGGTCACTACACAAGGGGGTCGCGGGTTCGAGTCCCGCCAAGGGAAGATATTTGTATGATAAATATAAATGTCTTTTCCAGGGTTATGGATGTATATTAAATATATTTATGTGTATAATAAAAATATTACATTTATTTCCGTTATCTGGTACCTGTAACACAAGTTCTCTAAAAAGAATTTAAGTGTGCGCATTTTTAATAAAAATCGTTAATCGATAAAACTTAGTCTGATTAAATTGTATATAATAACAAATTTGTGTTCTAGAATCGCTTTGAATGCAAATTTATACAGAGAAAATTAATTAAAAGATTTAATACGTTTTTATTTTATTTATTTTTATTTATACTTATTGTACACAAAAAGAAAATACAATAAAAACAGATTTAAAGAATTTCTAAATACTATGTACAAAGGCGAGCTTAACTCATTTATAAGTTTTCTTCCAGCAAACCCTTTTCAGAGAGAAATACGTTTTATAAGAGGGGAATAGTGTACAATATAAAAGGTATTAAAGCATGACTGCTAAACAAAGCTTAAAAAAAAACAAAAATCTAATATAAAATGAAAAATACATATAAATAAACATACAATAACAATAACTTCAATACAATTAAAGTGACAGGAAATGATACGTTTTCTAAAATTAACGTTCACCTCACAATTACCTACATCGGTGTCACTAAAATGTATTCCTATTTGTTTTAATTAAAGCAAATGCTTATAATATATCGCTTATATGCCTAAGTTTGAAGCAACAATACTTATCTATATGTAATATGTTTTTTTTATGTGTATGTATTTGTAATTTTGTTGTTATTCTGTAAAATTATCATAATGTCATCAACGGAGAAAGTGTGACCGTGAAGATTGATAATGAAACAGCGAGATGAGCGCGATTTGGTTCGTTATTTGGGAATTATTTAAATCTTTTTTTGTGAATAGACGATTAAAATTCAAATTCGGCTCGTTTGTTTCAATTCAATGGGACTCAAGTGAACAAATCTAACGTTTGTTTGAAAGTTGTTTCCAATATAGTATTAATTAAAAGTTTACGTCAAGTGTTAATAAGTCATTGTGAAGTGCGAACTAAGATTAAAACAATGAAATGTCTTGAATTAACATTATTGAATAATAAAAAACTAAATTACTTTTATCTTCTTACCATTTTTTTTATTTCATTAGATTTTACGAATACTTCATTTGCAGTTTCTGTCATAAGTTTTGCATGTGTGTTTATATCTATACGCTATTCATTCCCGAATGCATCGTATAACGTTACATACAATGAAATATCTTGAATTAACATTATTTAAAAATAAAAAAACAAAATTACTTTTATGTTCTTACCATCATGCATTTATTTTATTTTAATTGATTCCACAAATAGCTCATTTGCAGTTTTGGTAAAAAGTTTTCCATTTGTGTTTATTTATACCTAAACAATATTTCGTTCCCGAAAGTATCGCATAGTCATACACACAATCAAATATGTTGAATTAACATTATTTTACCACCACATTTTTTTTTATTGATTTCACGAATATTTCATTTGCAGTTTCTGAAATAAGTTTTCAATATACATATGTACTTAATGGCCAAAACGGCTTTTGTTCCCGAATGCATTGCATAACACTACATAGTGCCATAGTGTGTAATGTTTTTGAACAGACGTTGCTATAATGCCGGCCACTCACATGCGCGCAAATATTCGTACAATGTACCGTCGCCGTCAAACATTCATTCGCAAACTTAGCGGCTGTGCAAATGGGTTCGGTACTCAATTTGCGAACCCGTTTGCGCTTCCTACACTTGTTTACGAATGTCTCACGAATTTCTCCTCCTTTTTGATTCGTCAATAAAACATTGAAGAGAAAAAGAGTTTTGAATTCTTTCCCAGACATCATTAATAGCCATGCTGTTTTTATGGGATTTCTTTTGATGAAGATACGCTAAATAGTAGACGTCACGATCTATGAAAATAGCGAAACGTCCGTTGCCTTCGCATCCTGGGCGCAACTGGTCACACGAATGTGTGGGAGACTACGCGAAGGATCGCGGTTCGCGCGCTTTGATGTCTGTTAAAAAACCGACACAGCTTGGAAAACCACGAATGCAGCGAAAACTTTGCATAATCATTTGCAAATGTCGTCCTACACTTGCGGGTTTGCGTATTCGTGCGAATGTGAGTGACCGGTTTAAGCCTCCACTATTTTTTGATACGTCGATCGGAAAATTCAAAACGCAACAGTCTGCTGGTAACCACCGCGCGAGCCTCACTTTCGACGACTCGTAACTTGACTCTGTGAATAGAACGAAAAATAAGTCTCGCAACGGTAGTCGTATTGAGTTAGTGATGCGCTAGTGTTTACTGTATGTGATTTTTTATTCGAGAGGATAATTTGAATATGTGTGGTGAGTATCTTTATCTCGGTTATTTATTTTAAGATTTATTTATTGTATAGTTATTAAAAAATACGTATTTGAACACAAATTCGTGATATATTTGTGTATAATTTTAAATTCTTTAATAAAATTAACGGTACTCGTACAGTGAAAGCTTAACAGTTATGTACTAAAATTAATATTTTGTTTCTAGTTATCATTGAGTCCGGTTTTTTTTAATTTAATCAATACGCTCTTGTCGGTATAATGGAACACAAGAATACGTGTTTTTAAAGAGACATTTTTACACGCGTTTTCTCTAGTACTCACATGACTTAATTTTTTTTTAATTTTTTTTTTAAATTAAAAATAGGCAGTATGACATTCTCAATTAAATTTTAACTGAATAATTGAAATGGTACAGTCATAAATCCTCAACATCCGCATTCGCAAGATACGATTTTCTACTGTGTTAAGGGTATATAAAGGTATGGTGTATATACAGGTGCAATTATAAACAATTGTTGCAATCATATTAATGAACGCAATGCATAGAAAGAGACAACGAACTTTGTCAAAAGAGGTGCTTCTCATTCTAGTGTCGGAACCACTCAATCTCTTCCAATGGTTCTCGTAAAAACCCTCCCCTTTCGTGCTTAATACACCCTACCACCGGTCAATGACCCTGGTGAATTCCTTAGTCGCTTTTTACGAGAACCATTGGAAGAGATTGAGTGGTTCCGACACTAGAATGAGAAGCATCTCTTTTCACAAAGTTTGTTGTCTCTTTCTATCCATTGCGTTCATTAAAATTAATATAATTGCAACAATTGTTTATGATTGCACCTGTATATACACCATACCTTTATATATCCTTAACACAGTAGGAAATCGTATCTTGTACCAATGTTGACAATTTATGACTGTAACATTTCAATTATTCAGTTAAAATTTAATTAAGAATGTCATTAAAAGAAAACGAATTTCAACAGTAATTTGCAAGATTGTCATTTTTAAACTAACGCTTTCCAATTAGACCTTTGTGTTTGCATTCACATATGCTTGTTAAGAGTTTAAGACACAGATGATACTAGCCTTAAATTATATGCATAATATAATAGTAATTGTAATGAGATTCTATACAACATTAATTATAATATCAAATTTCATAATACTAATGTTCCTATATTGGATGAAACTCAATCATATTTACTGGCACTTTAGATATAGATTCATTTTTGTTTTTATATGAATTTTTATTATACGTTTTCTCTTTCGTTGATCATTTTGACATTTTTTTACTGCGAAGTTTGAAAAAAATCTAACGGCTTCCAAAAAAAACTGTATAGGTAATTACAAGATAGCTCATCAGTAAACTAAATAGGAAATCGATTGATAAACAAAGGAGAAAAAGTACTAAACTGTTTTGTCTTTGCCTATTCATGAATACATTACATTTTTATTATCCACCGAACAATAGACAATAGGGTTTTGTGTAAATACCAATCTCGTCAGCCAATTTTAGTGATAATACGTAGAATTTTTTTCTGATTTCAGTCATAATCTACAAAAGATTACAAAATATTTTTTCTTCATTTTTTTTTCAACTCCCTTAATCCAAATTTCGAATTGCAATGTAAACAAACAATTAAGTTAACAACGCACTTTCTTTATTACGCAAAATATGAAAATACAGTTTTATTCGGATTAAATATTCGTAAAAGGTATGGTGACTATAAAACTTTCAAATAATTTTGACGCATATTGTTTGCATAATGATATTTAGCATTTATTTAACGTGAGAGTTTAAAATTAGGTATTTTGCATGGCTAAAAATGTAGAAAACTATAATCTTGAATTGGTTAAATTTCTATATAATTAATACCTATTTATTTATTATAGCTTTTTAGTAAATTCCAACACGTGCCTTTTTAAATGTATTAAATTTTCGACGTTTGTTTTTGCCTATACCTACTGTCCACGGACACTCTTAGAATACCGTAAATAAAAGCGATATATTTTATTCTCTTTCAGAAAGTTGAATTTTACCCTTCGTTCACTATAAATGTTAGCCACTTACAATATAGTAAGCAGTGTGTCTTATTCATATTATGATGTCTGAGCTCCGGTAACTCTAAATGGTCCCAAGAAAACAGAAGCCAAGAAAAATAATCTATACACATAAATTAAATTGAAGTGTCTGTTTGTAATATTGAAATAACCGCTTTTTACTACATGCATATGAATATATATATACGGTACATACACCAAAATTTTTTTTTTTTTCAATTTTTGTCTTTCTGTCTCTTCCGGCTAATCTCTGAAATGGCTGGACCGATTTTGACGGGACTTTCACGGATAGGTAGCTGAAGATATAGGGAGTAAGTTAGGATACTTTTTTTTAGACTAGCGTCACCCCGCGGCGTCACCCACTGTGCGACAATAACCGCGGGTAACATCGCGAGACTCGGCTATCAATAAAAAAAAATAATGTTTCCGAAACGAACCGAGGGCGGGTCGCTAGCCGTCAATACTATTGTATATTAGGATCATGGCCTTTTTATGTTCAGTTTATTCGGTTCTATTTCTAATTCTAGCAATTTGTATTTTATGATGATTATGAATGCGCGTTTAAATAAAGACATCGTGTCTCTCCTAAACGACAACGGTGTATAATATAAGCGATGCAATAATGCCGATTTTAAAATCCCTAGAAGCTACCAATTTTTCTAACGAACACAGTGGAACGAGGAGGGCCGTTCGGATTGTCGATAATCCCATTCTCACGGGTTGGAACCTTTGGGTCTGCGGATGGACTTCGGTTTCCTTTGTATTTTGTACCGTATGTTCCATGGGGAGTGCTCTGAGGAATTGTTCGAGATGATACCGGCATCTCGTTTTTACCATCGCACCTGCCGCCACCGGAGTAGAGTTCATCCATACTACCTGGAGCCACTCCGGTCATCCACAGTGCGTTTCCAGAGGTCTTTTTTGCCACGTACCATCCGGCTATGGAATGAGCTCTCCTCCACGGTGTTTCCCGAGCGCTATGACATGTCCTTCTTCAAACGAGGCTTGTTGAGAGTATTAAGCGGTAGGCAGCGGCTTGGCTCTGCCCCTGGCATTGCTGAAGTCCATGGGCGACGGTAACCACTCACCATCAGGTGGGCCGTGTGCTCGTCTGCCTACAAGGGCAATAAAAAAAATACAAAAAAGGAATGTACAAAAATTCAATAATACTGAGTGTGATGCGTGCAATTTTTCTTAATATTTAGCGTGTAATGTCAAATCAAGTTCAAATCAAAGAACGTCCAGAAGAACAGTCTGATGTCTGTCTCCCTCTCAGTGCTTAATTTATTTTCACTTATTTTGAAGAAACAATTTGTCAAAAGAAGTACCTAATAAAATACTTTAACTTAAAAAAAAAAAAAACTTATGCTAAATTTACAGCAAAATAATTTGAAATCGTTATTTATAAATATTATTAAATTCTGAAATACGTTATACATACGCGCGTTAAGAAATGTTCGTACATACAATACCTACACCTAATCAAACTGCGCAAATTACCGCTATTCCGACGCTCCGCATTTTATAGGCATTAGTAGAAAGTCTATCTATCGACGGTTCGCGCTCAAAGGGTTAAGAAACAATTCAGAAGGAAATATTGTCGTACAGCAGATGACGCCGCGGGGCGAATCTAGTCTAAAAAAAGTAGCCTAAGTTACTCCTTATATCATCAGCTACCTATCAGATAAAATCCCGTCAAAATCGGTCCAGCCAATTCAGAGATTAGTCGGAACAAACAGACAGACAGACAAAAATTGAAAAAAATGTTATTTTGGTGTATGTACCATGTATATATTCATATGCATGTAGTAAAAAGCAGTTATTTCAATATTTATAAATATTATTAGCTTCTGAAATAGGTACATACGCGCGTTAAGACTTGTTCGTACTTACAATACCTACACCTAATCAAACTGCGCAAATTACCACTATTGTGACGCTCCCCATTTTATACACATTGGCCGAGTCGAGAGTCGATCTATCGACGGTACGCGCTCAAAGAGTTAAGAAACAATTTCAGAAGGCAATATTGTTTTGTGGCGGCACTTACTCATGCGAGCGAGTTTTAAACATCTAATACAGAGCCCTGAAACTGCGATACATTAAGACAAATATTTTTTCTGAATCGAAACTAGCGACGTCTTGTAGCGGATGCCCCTAAACTTATATGTTGTTAAAGTTAAGGCATTTAATTATTGTGTAACTAAACACAGAAAATAAAAAAATTATAAATCATACAAGTCTTTATTTGTTATAGACAAATTGATAAAATTTTATCAATTTGTGGTTTCTGAAAATTTAATCAAAATCCGTCATTAATAATAAAATATAGGTTAAGTAATATGTTACTGCCATCTACAGAAGCAATGAGAAAGTAATTGAAGCGAAGCCATCTAATGGCAGACGCCCGTAAACATTTTTGTTGAGTGCTTGAGTTGCTTATCTATAACTAATTTATGTATATAATCTATAATCTAATAGACAGAAATTACTTTGTAGCTATTTAGAGTATAATTTTCCTCTTTGTCTCTTCATAAAACATAATAATAAAAATGGAAAGCAATACGTGATCAGTAGTTTCACTTTCATTGTTAATACAAATGTATTAAATTAGATTCAATTCACGCATTTCGTATTTGAAGCCATAACACGTGACGTGATGATAAATAAATGAATTATTATTCTAAATGCGTTTCACCATGTGAATATCGGATCATACCGGGATTAATATCTAATAACAATTAAAAAGGTCGCACAAATACAGTATTTCAAAAATCTAATTGGATTCCCCGTATTTTATGAACGAAATGTCCCTGACAAAAAAAATATGGTAAGTTGATTGTCATTTGGCAATTGTCAATTGATTTAACTTCCATAAAATGTGTAAAATCGCACGGCTTTTTGATCACATAGGTACACCTAGGTACAAGGATTTGGATTGTACAATGGAAACAAGATATACTTAGTTATACTAGTGTATATAGTGAGTATAAACATCATATATACAAATATAACAATTTTATTAATTCACTTGAAGGAAAAATATTTTTAAGTAATAAACAAAAGCTATACTTCAACGGTCTCAAAAAATCCACATAAAAATTAAGCATTTTCAAATTCACAGGTGAATATTTATTGAAATAAGTACTCTTTTGCTTACTTCGAACAGAATAAATGTAGAGAATGTGGAAAGACGAAAAGTAAATTCATGGAAAGTGAAAAAAAAAGCTTTTATATGCTTTTTTTTGTAGTAAAAAAAAAACTAGGAAATTGCATTTACAATTGTTGTTTTATAAGAACGAACGAAATTTCTATAATAGCAATACGTGTGTCATGCCATTCTGTATTCTTTCCTTGTGCGCTAATGTAGTTATATTGGATTTTCGACAATTAGGAGGCTTATATTTTTCTTACCTTACTAGTTCTTTTATATAAACACATATTAAAGTTAATTACAATTATTTTGTAACAGCAATAATAAAAAGTGAAAATGCCTACGTAATAACCAACATTTATGTATTTTTTACTAAATTTTTAATTTGTTATTTTCGCATTTTTTTTTTAAACGTACGGATAGTCTTCGTGGATATTAATTTATTGCACTTCATGTAAAATTTACATTGGCGGTCTTAATGCCTAAGGCATCCTCTACCAGTCCACCAAAGGTAGTGCAGAGTAAATTATGGTAGGTTCATTGAAATTTGAATTAAATTACGAATGCATACACAAAAATACATATATACCATACATATGTAAATACATATTCATATATATGACCAAACAAAGAACAAGTTGATCGAAATTGTAACGATTCATGATAGGCCATAACATCAACAGGGTTTCACGCCGAAAAAAGACCCATTTGGACAAAGCGGCACAGCACGAGAATCCTCTCATCGTGACCGCCGGTAACTACCTACATTGCCGATTCTGCGGACTAAATGGTAAACAGTCGACGTCGCCCAAAACACGTCATTTCGGATCCTCCCGATCCACTATCAGTGCTTTTAGGTACCTCAAGCACTAGTCATCGTTCTCGTCGAATCCGTCGCTTGCGACGAAGGGCTCGGCGAGTAAATTAACCCACAGATACAGCCCACTGAGTTTCTCGCCAGATCTACACAGTGGGTCGCATTTCCGATCCGATGGTAGATTCTGCGAAGCACGGCTCTTGGTAGGGTTCGTGTTAGCAACGACGTCAGGTTTGACCCCGTGAGCTCACCTACTAGCCCGGTGACGCTGATTTGGTCTCTCTAGACCATCAGCCTAAGCTGAACTACCTAAGTATGAGAAAGCTGAAGTACCTAAGTAGGAGAAAAAAAAAGTTTCACGCCGGATCTTCTCCGTAGGGCGCAATAACGATACGGTGGCAGATGCACTCGCGAATCATCCGCCTGGAGCTGTGAGGCAGTGTTTGTTAGCAAATCTTTCCCTCTTCACTGAGTTCTTGCTATTGCCCATCCCGCCAAGACAAGCGGAAAAGTTCGCGGACCAGCCGCGATGTTTCCATACCATAATCAAAGCTCTGACACAGACAGCAATCCATGTGCACGCATAATTTATGATTAAATAGACATTGACCCTCAGATCTACTGGAAACTCAACAATCGTTGAACATTTGCACACCCTTACATATTATTATTTAACAGTGGTTTTGCTGGTTTTACTCCAGTTTTTTTTGTGTACACATATCAACTTTTACATATTATGTGTATATCGATTTATATTGACAGCATAATGTCAATATGGCTCTCTGCCTTTAGACATGAGATCGAAATCATAACTGCATTACTTCTCCAAAAGTCAAACACATCGCTCCGATGGCAGCGCTATGTTTTATAATGTTGAACCAACTTCTTGCGATGAAACGTGCTCCCCGTATATTCACCTCGTGCCAAAGGAATAAATATTGTGTTAATACTTGAACAACAAACGGATTGGTAAGCAAATCTAATTTGATATATGAAACATACAAAATTTAAGTTCTTAAACGTAACCAATCATGAATATTTAAATCAGGCTTTGTGCTAATGATTATTTATTACATGAAGCGTTCGCTTGTGAAAATTACACATCTAAGTAAAAATATCTTTAGCATATCATTATGTATTTGTGAGTTTAATAGCATATCATTATGTATTTGTGAGTTTAATAGCATATCATTCTTTGGTAATGAAATGAATACGTGTTAGAAACATCAAATGTCGGGTTAGTAATTTGTTTCCATTAGAAAATCTGTGTTTAAGGAAACAGATGAACAATAATTTGTTAAGTCAGTTTACTTTCTAATTGTGTATTGGCCACGCGGAAATCCGTACTAAATTCGAAACAGAAGACATTTTGCAAAAACTTTGCAACATCCAACAGATAACTGTATTGTTTATTTCCTAAATAGATAAAATCTGTAGTGTTGTTCGGATGTCCTATTTATTTTTATTTTTCATGTCAATATATATTTGATTCTTAATTAATCTGAATATGCATGCGACTAGTTTTAAGATGATTACTCATTAAATCCTTGGTCTGAAAATCAAAATTTATACATCGACTTCCAAGTAAAAAACTAAACTAAATTACTTAACAGGAAATAAAGGTTATTTTCGCTAAAATAGATCCGACGTTATGCTTCTGATTTTCGGTATTCGGTTTACTTAATTATGATTTAGGATGCGTTAATTGCGTATTGTTGAATGCAGAAAACATGGCGATGAGTTAACCAATGCAATGTAGTTAAAGAACTAAATAAACAAGTTTTAATAGAAAACTGAATTAACAATTAATTGTATCCTTTTTTTCTTGTTGACACTCAGGGTAGCTGTTTTATCAGGTTTTTTATTTTCTCAGTTCACAGCCCTCCTGGTGTTAAGTAGTTACTGGAGCCCATAGGCATCTACAAAGTAAATGCGCCACCCACCTTGAGATATAAGTGCTAAGGTCTCAGTAGAGTTACAACGGCTGCCCCACCCTTCAAACCAAAACGCATTACTGCTTCACGGTAGAAATAAGCATGGCGGTGGTTTTTTTTATTATTTGAAGATGAGAAGATTTGAAAGAAGAAAGATGGACAAACATACATACTCAGCAAGCTAATAAAAACGTCTTAATAAATACCAGAAATGAAACCATTAAAATATTTATTGGTAATTGAAATGTTCATATAAAAAAGCGCATCATCGATTTGTTACGTGCGTCTAAAACTAAAGTGCACTGTCGTATCGAAATCCATAACTCGATATTATTACATCATTTATTGGTTTTGGCAAGCAATAACAATTATTGAGCGAAAGTATCCCAGACGAATTAGGCCGTGTAAGTATGTATCCTTCTATGACGCATTGTGAAGCAATTGACAGTTGTCGAAAAAGAAATTGCATTCGATTTTCTACACGTCATTTGAATGGTATTGTTACGTGATAATTGTCAACGAAAAAAAATACATGTGTGCAATTCACACGTGATAGAAGTGAAACCTTCCAAAATTAAAATACAATTATCCTAAACGTCTTAAGTATATGTAAAATTTTGTCATTAGTAAATAATTGTAAGGTAGCGCCCTCTGTGAATTGATATTTTAATTTCACGTATAATCCTAAATTAAAATTCACTACAAGAGCTTTCATACACACGTTAGTATTAAAAAATCTCACAGATGGCGCTGTATTAAATAGTATGTATATTTCTGTCTCATTCTTTGCTGGCTTCATCCTACACATTTTTGTATTTGTGTCTCTTACCTGTCGTTTTTTCCGTTGCATCCGGTTTGAAATCACAACGATTCTAAAGAAGTTTTCACTTCAAAAATATAAATACATAGTACATACGTATTATATACTTTGAATTAGGTTCAAGTTTTAAGTATTTTATCAAGGTTTGTATTTTTGTTATTGCTTAGATGAGTCGACGAGCTCACAGCCCTCCTGGTGTTAAGTGGTTACTGGAGCCCATAGACATCTACAAAGTAAATGCGCCACCCACCTTGAGATATGAGTGCTAAGGTCTCAGTATAGTTAAAACGGCTGCCCCACCCTTCAAACCGAAACGCATTACTGCTTCACGGCAGAAATAGGCAGGGTGGTGGTACCTACCCGTGCCGACTCACAAGAAGCCCTACCACCAGTAAGAAATTACTTTATTAAATTTACTTTTTTAATTAAGAAATTACTTTTTAATGTTATTGATATAAATCGAATTACTTATCGGATCCCGATGATCGGGCTACACACACTTGCCATCGCCCTAAGCACGTCATTTCGGATCACTTCGGATGCTTTCACCGTTTACGTCCAATCCATTCAATGCAACGAAGGGCTTTATAAGGGCAATGTCAATTACGTTTAAGTTCCCGTGTTATGCCAATACATAACTCATGAGCAATAGTGATGTGCTACGTAACATTATTTTATTAAATCACAGTTCTTATTTGGAGACCAATAACAGACCAATAACAGACCAATTTGGATTGAGTTTCAAATACTTATTACATCCATAACTGTCAGCAGAAAGTGTGCCTAGTCCAATTTCGTAATATATTAAACATATTCTTGTGTCTTTAGTTTAAGGTGTCTTATGAAAGTGTAATTTCATAATTACGTCACGTAGTCAAAGACTTTACTTTATGGGCCTTAACTAAACTTCAAATTCAGTTTTATAAACATAAAAATTTCTATTCCGACGTTAGAATTTTTATTATTTTTAATTTATTAGTATTTTTTTTAGATTTCTTTTTTTCTGTTTTTAGTTTTGGGAATTTTACCGGAATAAAAAAAAATCTAACCTTGATATATAATTTTTTTTAATGCATAGGCTGGTAGACGAGCTCACAGCCCACCTGGTGTTAAGTGATTACCGGAGCCCATAGACATCTACAGCCCGAATGCCGCCACCCACCTTGAGATGTGAGTTCTAAAGTCTCAGTATAGTTACAACTACTGCCCTACCCTTCAAACTGAAACGTATTACTGCTTCACGGCAAAAATAGACAGGGTGGTGAGGGTGGACAGGGCGCGGACTCACAAAAGGTCCTACTACTAGTAATTACGCAAATTATAATTTGATGTTTTCAAAATTGAATTTGACGTTTATAAAATTGAATTTGAAGTTAAAAACCTATAATATATATTTTGTATGTGAAGGCTTTGGTGTGCCCTGAAGTAGTATGCTTGCATGATCGACGGTAACCACTAAAACTACCAAGAATACGGGAGTTCCCACAGACTCCGCTGATTGGTTATCCTATTCTCTGTTTTTATATACTTACGAATATGTTTGAGAAGTAGATCGTCGTGAAGAAATCTCGTAACATCCTGCTCTTACACTAAGGAAAAGAGATTGAACAGATTGTATTCGACACATAGCAACCCTATTTTCCTCACCGCGCGGGGGGAGAGGCGTGGGCTTGAAAAATAAAACGACGTGCATCAACGAAAAAACACGCCGGCTATCGTTCTCGTCGAACCCGTCGCTTACGACAAAGAGCTCGGCGAGTAAATTAACCCACAGACACAGCCCACTGAGTTTCCCGCCGGATCTTCTCAGTGGGTCGCGTTTCCGATCCGGTGGTAGATTCTACGAAGCAAGACTCTTGCTTGAGCCCCGTGAGCGCACCTATTAGCTCGGCGAATATAAAATAACCCCTCGAGGTTACTAGAATAAGTAAGAAAAAATACCACAATCATTGTCCGTCCCGTAAAACTAAAACTCGCGTTCAAACTTTAATCCGATTAATGAACCACAACGGCGCCAACAGATTGGAAAGAGTCCCGTATCAACTTGCTCCATGACTACCTCATTCCAGTCATTCGTAATTCGGCCGCGGGTCAATAAACTGCTGAGTGACGGGCTTTAGTCGCTTCGACTCCAGCATATTCCAAGCACATCCCCCAGCGCTCAAATGGAAATCTGACAAAAAGAGAAAATTTAATTTTTTTTAAAATTCTAGTTCAGACAGAAACGAATCGGCAAACTAATCCAATGAATTCAAATGAATCCAATAAAGACGAAAGTGACTATGCACTTTGTAATGAATACAGAATACCTATATGAAAATACGTATGTCTAATGTCTTCAATGTAATGATCTGAGAATCTACGCTTCGAGGTTGGAAATAATTTAAATTTCTCTCGTCAATCATTTCTTTTGTGACTGTTCAAAAGTTAGATTATAATAATTATATTATAGATTATGGATAATCTATAAGATTAAGGATAATCTATAATATAATTATTATAATCTAACTGTGCTCGATTTACTGAACATCCGCCCCCAGATGAGGAAAAGGTAGCTCAATTCATCAGTGAAGTGGAGGTCCTTAAAAGTTGTCGATAGATCGCGACTTGTTCCCGGATAATGTTTATGTTTAGCTTGAAATCAAGTACTGTGCAGCCCACTAAGTTTCTCGCCGAATCTTCTCAGTGGGTCGCGTTTCCGATCCGGTGGTAGATTCTGCGAAGCACTGCTCTCGGTAGGGCCAGTGTTAGCAACACTCCGGTTTGTGCCCCGTGAGCTCATCTACATGTTGGGGCGAAGCTGAAACAGCCTCTCAAGGCTATTAGCATAGGTAGGACAAAATAAATTGTGCAGTATCTATCTAGAGACTTGACTATGGCTCCTACTAGTATAGGCTATTTAGCTATTTACTTAAAAGCTATCGACAATGTTCTAACACAGTCGATTGACTCGGTGGTGTAGAGGTTAGTCGGCCTAACTGTTGCACCAAGGGTTGTGGGTTCGATTTCCACATCGGGTAAACATTGTGTGATAAATAGGTTTCATTGGTCTTTACCTGGGTGTTTATTATCACCTTTCTTTATATGTATATATGTATTTCTTCTGTGCGTGTGTTTGTCACTAAACTCCTAAGCGGCTGGACCGATTTGAATGATTTTTTTTGTATGAGTTTGTGTGGCACCCTGGATGGTTTAGATTCGCAAATCAGCTCGGCAGATGGCGCTGCAGTCGATGTCTAGGTTATACTACAACTAAACGGCTGGATCGACTTGAATGAATTTTCCAAGACAACGTCTATCGGGTCCGCTGGTATTTGTATATGTTAAACGTATATAAGTATGTTTGTCAGACTCTGGGTACCCATTATACAGGGAATCGTAAGTTGGGGCCGTATGACCGTCCGTGATTTATTCCTAGTGTTATTTTATTTTAATTTGTATGTGGCCATTTTAAATTAGCACAAAATCCTTAACATTAAATGGATATTGTTCCGAAATATACAGTAAACGAAATAGTTCAGGGAAATGCAAAATTATCAATAAACTACCGCTACTAGCTGACCCGGCAGACTTCGCCTCAATCGATAAATAAAAGACCTAAACTTTTGTATAAAATAAACTTAAAACAAACAAAAGGAATCCGTCCGACGGGGGACACATCAAAGGAAAAACAAAATTGTGATTTTTATTTAATTCCGAGCATTTTCATATTTATCTACCTTTTAAACCTTCTGTGGAATTCCACAATTAATTCAAGACCAAAATTAGCCAAATCGGTACAGCAGTTCTCGAGTTTTAGCGAGACTAACGAACAGCATTTCATTTTTATATATATAGATAGATAGATATTAAACCGCGACATGTATTTGAAATGTCCCACGAATTGTAAATTATATCGTGTAACGGACGTGACGTCAGCTGTCATGCCCTGCCGCCAGCCAAGCCGCCAAGCCATATTAACACGCCCCCTTCCGCCATAGCCACCGCCACCGCCGCCAGCCAAAGCCAACGAAGGGGGGATAGTGTTAATAAAACAAGCCATGCCAGCCATTTCTGACTACTTTTCTGCATTCTTGCACAAATAAAAGAACTTGTCGTTACGCTGCTGATTTTTATTGTCACATCATTTGCAACAATCAGAAGTGGCATAAAGAAATGAAACAACGTCATATACACGCTCAGATGTCTCGGTCTTCTGACAAGTTTGAAGAAGATGAAGCTCCTATTTCACTGGCGAGGAAAGTGTTGAAAAATTGCTTCAGAAAGAGGTCCACAAGGCGATACTTGAGCTACAGGATGAAGAACCTGGAACAATCAAATCAAAGGGACTTCGACGTCGTCGGACCAAAAGCGCCTGCCGCCCTGTCCTTCCATCATTCTGGTTCACGTAGAGGGAAACTAAAAGAGCAGCAACGTGGTTACTCCACTGCGGCACTACGAGCTTCACGGCGCTTCACGAGATTCACGGCTACGAGCTTCCTTCTCCCTGCCTGCGACGCTGCTGAACGGCGAAGACAGCTACATCAAAGACATCAACATGTGCTCGGAGACCATCCTGTGGCCGCCGGGCGAGGTCCTGCTGAGGGCCAACAGCTGCGAGGAGCCACAGCCAAACAGCCAGGTGTGTTGCATTTCTACTTGCCATAGCCATGCCATTACAAATATTTCGAGATTTGTGGGTAGAAATAAAAAAAATTAAAAGGAGCCATTAAATATTAGGAGTCATTCAGATTAAAAAAAATACAGTATAAGCATTGCTTTGCTACGAATACACATGATTTAGGTATTGCCAATTTAGTTCAAATGCAAATTAAGCTTACTAGTGATCAGCCCGTGTATCGCCACTTTTAGACATCGGCATTATAAAATAATCTGAATCTAGTCATGCTTCACCAGTGGTCTTATTAAGAAAAAGAACGGCGACAGTAGGCTATGCGTTGATTATCGTGCGTTAAACGCTATGGTAAAATATAAAAGTATCCACCGAACAGTACTGCACGAGTTTAGATTTAGCCCAGGGCTACCATCAATTGAGCATTGTGCCAGACACACAACTGCTTTCATTACACCGTAAGGTCATTATTTCTAGTACACTAGAATTCCTTTTGGTTTAGCAAATGCGCCATCTGTATTCATGCGTTTCTTCTTTATCTCCACCTTATTCCACTAGGTGGGGTAGTTAAATGCGTTTAATAAATAAAATAATTGAGTCTGTGGGTAGAAAAGAAATGGGTAAAAATAAATGTAGGTCAAATCGAGATACTAGCAATTTTAAACGATTTACATCTACCCTCAGTTGGTATAAAATCGGGTTCAATAATTATTGAGAAAGTACTTGGGAAATTTTATGGTGGAGACTTAAAATTAAATATGAGTAAATGCTCATTCTTGGAGGAACAAGTCACTTATTAGGTCATGAAATATCTTCAGACGGTATACAGCCGGGTGCAACAAAAATTGACGGCCGTTTCGCAGTGTCCTGTGCCAAATAATGCTTATAGTGTGCGACAGTTTATTGGTTTAAAAAAAAAAAAAAGATAAATCATGGGTGTGGGGCCGTGAACAAAACGCGAATTTCGAACAACTGAAAAACAGCTTACGTTTCAAACCTGTGCTAGCTCTGTATAATCCTATGCTTCCTACAGAAATACAAACCGATGCGTGTAACTTAGGAATTTCTGGTATACTATTACAAAAACAAACTGACAACTCACTGCGGCCTGTTATACTATTTTAGCCGGGTTACTAGGAAGGAAGAATGTGTATCATAGTTAAGAGCTCATAACCTGGCGGTCATACAATCGCTACGTAGGTTCCGTGTTTATGAAGTAGGTAAACATGATATAGTAGAAACTGATTGTACTGTGGTTTGTGCTACGCTTACCAAACGCGACATTATACCATGCATTGCGCGATGGTGAGTTTTGAAAGAAGATTATGACATTAGTGTTGAGTATAGACCTGGTGAACGTATGGAAAATTTGTAGACGCGCTTAATAGGCATCCTGTTGACATGATGAACGTGAATCGTCTTAGTTACTGATTGATTCTGTACTGTGCAATGTCAGGACGAAAAGCTTAGTTCGATTATAAAGCAATCTATACTAACATTATAAAGCTGAAGAGTTTGTTTGTTTGAACGCGCTAATCTCAAGAACTGCTGGTCCGATTTGAAAAATTCTTTCAGTGTTAAATAACCCATTTATTGAGAAAGGTTATAGGCTATATAACGCTAGCACCGCTAAGACCATCACTGGGTCAGCTGAGACCAATACAAGCGAAGTACCAGTAAGTAATGTTTCAAAATCGGGTTATTTTCCCTTTTGAGAGCTTCCGGTGCGTGCGCTGCAGAAACTGTTAAAGTTTCGCTAAAATAATGTGACAGAATTGTACCCCTTTAAAAGATCTAAAAAAAAATGTCCGCGATAGCATATGTTAAGGTTGGCTCACTATAACGTTTTTTTTATGCTAATCAATTTGTACTAAAATAAAGCATTCTTTGTGAACTATATTCCACGCGGACGAAGTCGCGCTGATGTTAAAGATAATTATGAATGAACTAGTTCGAAAATTTTTTAAGGGAAATAGACTCGCAGTCCCTTCGGCTAAATGGAAAATTGTACAAATGCACTATGACGACATTTGTCACGTGGATCTAAATCATCGTTTAGCTCTGATTAAAAGCCAATATTGGTTTCTTAAAATGACACGCTTTATTAGGAAATACGTGGCAGCATGTCTTTATTGTACACATGAGAAGGATAACTATGTTAAAAAAAAGAAGACTGTCTATATCCGATCTCTAAACCATCTGATACTATGCGCATGGTACAAATATATAACATGATGCCCTTCTGTAGGACATCTAAAGGGCACCAACCAGTACATGATCGTAATGAAAGATGCGTTGTCTAAATTTGTGATAGCTGAACTAACGCGTACTGTAAATTTAATCGGGACCATTCGTGCATTGAAAAATATATTAATAGGGTTTGTCCAGATACCCGAATCACGTGGTGACAGACTACGGGAAAGCTTTTACGAGTAGGTACTTTAAAAAAATATATCAGAAGATAAACAGTTTAGGCATACGTTAAACGGTATTGCTTGTCCGCGCGCTAATTGGCCAGGTTGAACAAACTAAACATACAATTTTGTGTTGCGGGCAACTGATCCTAGTGAAGCTTCAAATATTTTAGTGGACTCCATTAATTGAGGCACAAACAACACAATTAAAAGTAACAGCGGCTACAAGCCTTGTGATTTAATCTTTGCGCGCTCTGGTAGGTCAATATGTGATGTTTCGATTCCTGGTCTCGAACCAGAAACTGTTGACGCACGGCGTAAGATAGCTGCAGCTAGGATAAAACAAGCGAGTACAATAATAACACACAACATTAATATAAAAAAAAAGCTCATGTTTATAAGAAAAGGCATTTTGTATCATAGAGACAGGCGCCAACTGGTTAGTAGCGCCGCTAGGATTAATACCAAATTAGACGATTTGTACTCAGGTCCGTATGTAGTAACTAAAGTAGTAGGTAACAATTGTTATCGAATTAGAAGTATATCTAAAAGGTTTACGAAGTTATAAAAACTTCACTGGCCTGGTATCAACAGATTCATTAAAGCCCTATAAAAGTATAGCCCATGTGTCCGATAGCGCTAGTAGTTCCGATGAGCAGCTCGAAACTGAAGACCTTATTGATTTATTTGAGAACTAAATGTTTTTGTGTGTTCCCCATTGCGGGAGCAATTGTTGCAGGATGGCCGAATGTAACGGACGTGACGTCAGCTGTCATGCCCTGCCGCCAGCCAAGCCGCCAAGCCATATTAACACGCCCCCTTCCGCCATAGCCACCGCCACCGCCGCCAGCCAAAGCCAACGAAGGGGGGATAGTGTTAATAAAACAAGCCATGCCAGCCATTTCTGACTACTTTTCTGCATTCTTGCACAAATAAAAGAACTTGTCGTTACGCTGCTGATTTTTATTGTCACATCATTTGCAACAATCGTAATTTAGTAAAAGTTATAAACAAATGAAAGTACAGTTCCGCAATCGGAGCGTGGCAGGCAAATCACGTCGCCGTGGAAAGTGGCCGCACCGACGACACCGCGAAGGTCACGGCCGGGAATCGCAATTACCGAATCGCTAAATCGAAGTAAGCGCTCGTCCATCCTTAAGCGACATGTATACAGTAACTACACGTCAAGGATCATCTCGGAAGTTGTGATGGATTTACGCATAGGCCCGCGAAGCGCGGACATAGGGCGGCAAAAATTTTTAAATGTAAAAATTTCAGAGACGGAATAATATTTAAAAATGGACTGTCTTAGAAAATGAGTTCAGATTGTTTTTTATAAAAAGAATTAGAAAGTTATTTAAAATAAAAAAATATTGGAAAAAGATTTTAGCATTAAGGGCGGCGCGGTAAACAGCGAAAGGCGGCATCGAGTCTGAATTCATCACTGCTCAGAAGGCGAAGGCGAGAAAGCACTAAAATCCTCGAAATGTCGTCATTACAAAATACACTACCGACCTCTTTTCTAATGATTTTAAAACTACGCGCTTTTGTGGCGAGTACACAAAGCTTAGAGTTGCTGGAACAACAATTTATGATGAATAAAGTTTTGTTTGTCACGGCTTAAATTTCGAAAGTCCTAATACCCTGTATACATGTATACTTTTATGTCCTGTATAGCTTTTTTGAAATGTTTTTAAAGCACAAAGTTATTAGAAATAATAGTGGATGCGTCTTACACTTGAATGCCCTTATGCCGCCATACGTTAATGTTACAATGACTACGGGCTTTGATCATCCAATTTTTTTTTTAAAGCTGTTATTGCCTGTTATCGAGACCTTTAAGCTATCTCAATATTAAGCGAACTGTGATTTCGTCCGTTCATTCATAGTACACCAAGAAAATTTTGATTATTTTCTCATGGATTACCTTAGGCTGATGTTAGACGATAAACATACGTTGAAAGTAAGTTTTTAAAGCCGTAAGGCTCTATCACGACATAACTGTAGACAGATTTAGAATTCTGTACGTTTTCAAGAGTATTCATATTTCTCTAAAAAACAATTATTACGTTTGACAGTTTAGTGATGTCTCAATGCTAATTTATTTTTATGATAAGATCAATGTTTAAATGCGTCTCGGTCATAATGGTTATTTTTCAAAATTACATAATACCTCTGCCATTATTGATAACATCTTACGCAACATAACTTTTACTGCTTTAAAAAAACATTAATCAACAATGATCGTTCTCATAAACTGGCAACATCATCCGACAAGGCATTACAATCTTTTTATACGGTAATCCAACGAAAGTGACGATTAGCTATTGTGTCAATGTGAATATACATAATCGATTCAAACGATTTCGATTAATTATCTTACCGAAATGTTTTATGTTCGTAATCGTGCAGCTATAGAAAATGAAATTATTCACAGAAAAATATTTGAATATTGTGAAGAATCACGAACTTTAGATATTCTTCTTGGAAGTCGTGCTTTTATTAGAGATTCAATTATTTTGTGCTCTTTATAAATCGAATCGAAAATCGAAAGCCTTACAACGTCAGTGGCGCCATCTTGAGACAAGAGTTTCGAATACAAGAAACCTTATTGTTGTGCGGTCTTTTTTAAAATAATTTAAATTCTATCTTCAAGCGACGAAAGCTATTTCGAACCGATTCATCACAAGATGATGCGAGTTTTTGGATTAAGTACTACCACCGGCAGTAGATTATGTGCATCCTATAAGCTTCCGCATATATACAAAGAAAAATTAAATGTTTTTAAAATACCACCATGTGTAATTGTCCGGGCGGGCAGGTACCACCACCCTGCCTTTTTCTGCCGTGAAGCAGTAATGCGTTTCGGTTTGAAGGGTGGGGCAGCCGTTGTAACTATACTTGAGACCTTAGAACTTATATCTCAAGGTGGGTGGCGCATTTACGTTGTATGTGGCTCCAGTAACCACTTAACACCAGGTGGGCTGTGAGCTCGTCCACCCAACTAAGCAATAAAAAAAAGGTCCTACCACCAGTGCTTAATTATAACGATGACACGGTAAATTATAAAATACAAATGTCTGTAATATGATGCAAAAATCTGCTTCAGAACCATCCAAGCGTTCTAGCCAATACCTCGGGTATTCATTGCCATCAGCTACCGAAAGCTATCGAAAAGAAGTTATATTCTGTGACTGAATAGAGGAAATTAATAACAAAATAGAAGTTTTCATTTGGAAGCTCCGCAAATACCCATCCGATACACCAGCAACGAATCCGCTCCCAGTCACCGTCCTCGTCGAACCCGTCGCTTGCGACGAAGGGCTCAACGAGCGAATTAACCCACAGACACAGCCCACTGAGTTTCTCACCGGATCTTCTCAGTGGGTCGCGTTTCCGATCCGGTCTCTACTCTAATCTACCAAGATTCTGCGAAGCACTACTCCTGCTAGGGCCTGTGTTAGCAACACTTTCAAGGCTATCAGCGTAGGTAGGATAAAAACAAAAAGAATCCGCTCATAGTCCTAAGATTGATTGTCGATAAACTAAAAAAAACTATATTTAATTATACGCATAACGGATAATTGAATTTGGAATTGTTGACTGTTTCGTGACAGCCATACCGGACATCGAGACAGGGGTGGGATCGCAACGCGCCGTACCACCAGTAATTACGCAAATTGAAGTCGTCGTGGCTTACAGGATAAGACGCCCGGTGCATTCGTATGAAGCGATGGAACGGCGTTCGAATCCCGCAGGCGGGTACCGTGTTTTTTTTTCTAATGAAATACGTACTTAATTAAAATCGTTCACAATTGACTACCGCGGCGAAGGAATAACATCGTGTAAGAAAAATCAAACACGCAAAATGTAAAATATTGTAACAGATGTACCTACACTGACGATCGCTGGAGCAGACGGGTTCTCGAGTGGAGACGTAACGTGGGACGCCCCCTGGCTAGATGGTGCGATGACCTCCGCACGGTGGCCGGCAAGAAGTGGATGAGAAGAGCCGCAGACCGGGCTCAGTGGTGTAGATTGGAAGAGGCCTATGTCCAGCAGTGGACGACTGTGTGCTGTTCATGATGATGATGATGATGATGATGATGATGTTTAATTAAAATCTTTAATCAGGCTTTAATTAAAATCACTGATCTTACAATTGGTTCTCAATACCTCAATATTGAATTCGGTATATAGAACACAGTCATATTTAAATGTATATAACACGTTTTAAATGTAATATTATGTATTAATAAATGACATAGATCTTCAAACGACGACAAGTCATGCGAGGTATTGCTTAAAACATCGCGTGGAGTCTAAAAATCTAGGATAAATTATGTAAAGATTAGTTTCCGCTAACGAAAATATGTTTCGATTTGTATTTTATCACAGCGGAAATACTATGAATGTAATATTCGCTAACGTTAGAGAACAACGATCTTTAACAAAATTAGTTAACGCTGGCAGTGATGTAATCCTGTTTCTTTCACAATCACAATTTTTATGTTTCAAACAGAACATTTATACCGATCAATTGGTACACGGAAATGTATAGTGAAAATTGACAATTTATCTCAAGGCATCGACGGTGACTGGCTTCTGCACGATCAGAACTCGGGGAGTAGTCAGCGGCGGCAAAGATAGGGCGATTATTATGGCGCAATTCTTATCGAAGTAACGTTCCGACGCTGACTTCAGCCGTCTGAGCCGTGCTGCAAGCCGTGACTTCCCGTGTTTTCGGATCGATTCGAGGCCCAGGTCGTCCTGTAGGTAAACGTTCCTCACGAACCATGGAGCTCTGACAGCTAACCTGGAAAAGCGGGATTGTAGGGATTGAAGGGTGCGGGCCGCGTGAGCGAATACCACTCTCGCGTACGTCATGACGGGCATTATGCAAGATTTGTAAAATTTACGTTTATGTAAATTACCTTGTTCCGAAGGGAGATTTTACTTACACATCACGAGGTAGAGTCTAAACCGAGACCGAGAATAAACGCGGCACGGTCGCGGACTGATTTTATATGTGGGCGGAATGTCATGGATGCATCCAGGGTGAAATCCAGGTACTTGATCTTCCTGGCTCAGGGTACGGGTTGGCCGAAGAGGCTGATCGTGGATGGCTAAAATAAGCGTCAAGCTAACCAAAGATTATGTATAATAATGAACTAGAGTAATTAGCCAAAACATAAAATCAAGCGCTGTGTTTCTTGTAAAACAATTAATTATTAGTTAGGTTTTTTTAAATTAAAACTACTGATACGGCTATCATCGTCTGTGACCACGAAAACTGTGCAGTATTCGGAACGTTGCAAATAAATAATATGATGTTCATAAAAATGCGATACTAAACCGAAAAGGTAGTTTTAATCATGTGTGCCAGTTCCGAAATACAAAAAAAATACTTTTAGATAGAATGATCTCGATTGAGAGAACAACAGGCCGCAGTGATTAGTTCGATGACCCCGATTTATTCTTTATTCTCCATCTCACATTAGCCAATGCTCGGTCACAGTTAATAGCCAAGATCTTAACTTTAAATTGATAGTTAAAAACGGCAGCTTCTAGTTTCGATTATTTACGAATAAATTATTCAATATCATAAAAGTAAGAACATATACAAAATTATGTATTCAAATATTCACAATTATGTAACAGAACAGCCTAAAATTCGCATTTATAATCAAAACGTTTGAAAGCCGATGCGATGCGTTAAATCTACGTAAAGTCATAGGTTCGGCGTGGAAAATGTTTTCGCTTATAACCGACAATTAATTTTAACTTTTAATTGGCGTCAAAGAAAAAGAGAGAAGAACTTGTTTATTTTTTTATTGAAAACAGACAAACATACGGTCCTATTGCCCATCTACTATCTATCCTACTCCAAAGCTATTTCCTTTCATCATATTTTGAATATGTGCGAGTCATAACGCTCAAGAAACACCCTAGAGAGGAGATTGCAAATACATTGAACGAAAAGTCCGATAGTACGTGGTAAAATTATAGACCTAAAAAGGCATCGAACTCTAGCGACGTAGTGTGATGGTATTAATCGTATTTCTTGTTTGAATTTTGATTCATATTTCAAGAAAGAATGTTTGATCAAATAGTACTTTTCATTGTAACTACACATGCATTTGGTTGGCCTCTTGTACTTATTAAGCACGGCGTGTAGACACCACAGACGGTTTCCGATGTTAGCTGTCAACAATATTGATGTTCGCACTCATTTCTGTTCTCTTGTATCTTTATCGTCTTCTTTGGATTGATGCTGTTGTGTGTAATGTTAGTGTAAGGTGATAGAAAGAATTGTTAGAAGACCATTTAATTTTTAATTTTAGAAGCAATGCATTTAGCAAATTTTTTTTATTGCCTAGTTGGGTTGACGAGCTCGCAGCACACCTGGTGTTAAGTGGTTACTGGAGCCCATAGACATACAACGTAAATGCGCCACCCACCTTGAGATACAAGTTCTAAGGTCTCAGTATAGTTACAACGGCCACCCCACCCTTCAAACCGAAACGCATTACTGCTTCACAGCAGAAATAGGCAGGGCGGTGGTACCTACCCGTGCGGACTCACAAGAGGTCCTACCACCAGTAAATTAGTAGTAAATTTATTCATTATTCGTATTTTTTATACAGAATAGGGCCATACTTGCACGTACTCAAGTGAAATCAAACGAGTTATTCTCACCCGCGTTATTTACATAATCAATACATTTTTCTTTTTACCGTCCACCGTTGGGTAACAAACACAACTATAAAATATGTAACAAAAGACATTGTAGAAAATCCACGCATGATTATATATAGTGTGTAAACGACAAGCTGAGATATTATGTAAATTTAGTAGCACCGTTTTGTGGTTGCAATACGGTTGTATTAATTTAATTCTCGCCTAACCTTTTTATTTATTTTCCAAATACGCATAAAGAATAATCGAAGATTTTAATTTTGATTATTGGACGTTTTTAATTGCGCAAAATCATTTTAACGATTTAATCTTTTGCGTTTATTATTTTCATATTCGAAAACGATATTATCGATGTTTCAATTACTTTATTATCTTTTTTAAAATGTCGACGAATTAGTTAGTCGTTCTTATCATCCGTCAATCTTAGTCCTCCGTGACCAGCTGAATACTGGAAAGTATTTGAAACTTCGAATATATTGAAATGAAAAATAATCAATGTTTTAGTTGCGGTAGACAGCGGCTTGGCTCTGCCCCTGGCATTGGTGAAGTCCATGGGCGACGGTAACCATTCACCATCAGGTGGGCCGTATGCTCGTCTGCGTACAAGGGCAATAAAAAAAATATTATTGACAAAACTATGTATGTAATTACTTAAATTAATGTAATGCGTAATTACTTAAATTAATGTAAACCACTTAACGCCAGGTGGGCTGTGAGCTCGTCCACCCATGTAAGCAACTACATTCCCGATCCTGCGGAAAGAATGGAAAGCAGTCAACGTCGCCCCAAACACGTCATTTCGGATCCTCCCGATCCACTAACGGTGCTTTTAGGTATCTCGAGCATCGGTCACCGTTCTCGTCGAACCCGTCGCTTGCGACGAAGGGCTCGACGAGTAAATTAACCCTCAGACACAGCCCACTGAGTTTCTCGCCGGATCTTCTCAGTAGGTCGCGTTTCCGATCCGGTGGTGGATTCTGCGAAGCATGGCTCTTGCTAGGGTTCATGTTAGCAACGTCGTCAGGTTTGAGTCCCGTGAGCTCACCTACTAGTTAAGGCGACGCTGATATAGCCTCTCAAGGCTATCAGCTTAGGTAGAAAAAAAAAAGTGGTCCTACCACCAGTAAAAAATGATTGTATGTGATAATTAAATAAAAACAACACGTTTGCTATAACTGTTCTGGACAATGTTGCGTATTCGAAGTAATTCGAACGGTCCTGGGTGTATGGTCGGGTAACGCGCTGCTTCGTGCTGCTCCGCGGACCGTGGCGACGTTTCACTGAAGCTATTCTCGAGAAAACATACAACATTTTTACGCTCTTAACTTGGTCGAGAGAGCACGCGTCCCGGTTCGAATGAAAACAAACCTTGCAATATACGAAATAAAAGTGAATCTTCAACGAACGGTAAACCCTTGGTCGTACCACGAAACGCTCATAACATAAATCTTGTATGTAAATAGAGATTATAATTAACCATTTATTAGTATTCGATCACACCTGTGTCTCGGTTACGTTGGTTAGAATCAGAGCATGTAAGAATCAAAGGAAAACAGTTAGCAGTAGATACCTTCGTCAAGTAAAAAATAGTTATATAAGGAAAGTCGTTGTCTATGTGTTTAGACAGTTTTGAGAGCTAGATCGAACTCTGTTGAACATTATATTGATAATGACCGTACTATTAAAGAGTTTCCATTCTTCTCATCACTTTTTCTATAGGTACTTAAAATGTGGACATGTTTACAATAATGTTTAACAATAATTGGGTTATTTTAACATCGTCCTACCTATATACAAAAGAGTGTTTTGAACTTTAAAAAAACGATGCTTATTTTTTAAAGCCGCGCGGTTCAAAAAAAACGCTACCGAACGTAAGTCCTTTAGGCCACATAACATAACGTCATTCGAAGTCGAAAAAGCGCCGAGCTAACCAAAGATCATTTATTAAAAGCGCTTAAAAAAAACCGTCGCGAGTATCACTTATCTTTGACTACGACAAGTCTGTGCAGCACATATCCGGAGCATTGAAAATAATATGATGTCAATAAAACATGTGATAGATTCAAAAAGTTGTTTTAATTACGTATTTCTAGGACTTGCGAAAAACAAAGAAAAACCTACAGGTTTTATTTACTAGTATTTAAAATAAAAATCATGAACATTTTTCGAAACTTGTCATAAGATTGTTTTGCTATACTTTTATGCTCGAGTTTTATGTTTTATTAGTTGCGCCCGCGACTTCGTCCGCGTGGAATTTAACAAAAAATTACTTTATTTTATAATATATTTTTCTAAAATAGAAGCAGCATAAGTTACTCCTCATTACATCAGCTATCTGCCAGTGAAAGTCCCTTCAAAATCCGTCCAGCCGTTCCAGACATTAGCCTGAACAAACAGTTGGTTTGAAGGGTGGGGCAGCCGTTGTAACTATACATGAGACCTTAGAACTTGTATCTCAAGGTGGGTGGCGCATTTACGTTGTGGATGTCTATGGGCTCCAGTAACCACTTTACACCAGGTGGGCTGTGAGCTCGTCCACCCATCGAAGCAATAAAAAAAAAAAAAAGACAAAAATTGTAAAATATATTATTTTATTGTATGTACCATATATACATTAATATGCATATAGTAAAAAGGACTTATTTTAATATTACAAACAGACACTTAAATTTTATTTATTTGTATGTATGTATAGATTATTAGCGTCCGGTTGCCTATTCTTTCACTTGTCGACCATAGAGTATAGTAACACGTAATATAGAAGTGACAGTAAAATAAACAGCTTTAATTTATTATGTCTTGTTTTCAGTATGGGAACCGGTTACTAGACAAATCACCGCAGCATTCGCGTTATGTTACTGCGAATTCTTGTCGAGCATGTGAGAATTGTAAATGATAAAGTCGCCGTAATGTTGGTATTTACGGCCTTGTTACACAAGATTACACACTATTAACTTTCCCACAGTGCGTTGTTGAGAAACTACAATGAACATTTTCTATGACTTCCTTTTTATTGTGACATTTGAACTTTTCATATTTAGTGCCATGGAAAATTCACAATAGAAACTTTTGTCTCTTTGCATTTCAATGTTTTCGCCCGCGAGTGAATGTATTGTAAAACTTAACGTACCGAAATTTTATATGTGTTATATTTTTTTATATATACAGTCAAAATCTGTTATAACGACATCGAAGGGACTGCTCATATTCAGTCGTAAAAACCGATAGTCGTAACAACCGGTGATGTTTAATGTGTATCATGCAAGTACAAACAAATCGATAGGGAATTATTGGAAAAACATATTTACATAATACGCGATTTTTCTTCAATATTAATTTGTTTTATTTTTCTTTGCGACATTTTGAAAGTTTCACGAATAACTCCACAAAGTTTTGGTGCGTTTTGTGTATAAATAAGTAATAAACTAACTGAAGAGATATGAAGAAGCGGTCTTTGACTCTACTTGAAAATTTGAAAATTTGATGTATGTTCGTAAACATATTGAGGAGTTTCCTAAGATGTCGGACATACATAATAGAAATACTAGGAACAAACACAAGCTTGTTGTGCCGATGAGTAGGTTACATAAGATACGAAATTCATTCGGGTGCTTGTCTGTGCGCCTGTACAACAAAATCCCACAAGATGTTCAGAACCTACATATATATAGGTTTAAGAAAACTATTAAAGAACATCTGTGCAATAAAGCTTACTATAAAGTCAATGATTATCTAGAAGATTGCACAAAGTGGGAATGAGTTGCTCGCTCCGGGAATTTCAATATTGTAAAATTGTTATGTTATAATTACTTATTGTAATATGAATATTTAAAAAAAAAAAATATTTAAAATAAAAATAAAAATCTAATATTAAAAAAAAAAAAACATGCCCGCTGAGTTTCTTGCCAATTCTTCTCAGGACGGAGGCTAATTATTGTGAATTGGCGGTAATTCTTTTGACGTTCAATAAGTATGTACTTTCATTTATGTTGAATAAAACTTTTTTGATTTGATTTGATTTGACTGCATGCACGTGTTTTGTTTCTAAGAATTAGAAAAGACCCTACACTAAACTAAATCCTATTGTTTTCTTTCCTGATTTTAATAGCCATTGAAGACAAATGTGGATACCTATTCAAATTGTTTACAATACAGCTTAGCCGGTCGTTCTAACAGATCTAATTCTCCGAAATATTAGTTAAATGTGGTCGTTTTATGAGGTATGTCGTTATAAGCAATGTCGTATAAAGTAATGTTTTTAATAAGGCGGTCATATGGCATTCAGCCGGGACCTTTGTTCTAGGTTGTTATAACCGGCATGTTGTTCTAAACGATGTCGCAGTAAACGGTTTTGACTGTATATGTGTTATTGGCAACACAATTTATAATTTACTTGCAACACTACTAAATTTTTCCTTTCCTGAATTTTCTTTTTCTTTTTTTATTGCTTATATTGGTGGACATGCTCACTCACAGCCCACCTGGTGTTAAGTTGTTAGTGGAGCCCATAGATATCTACAACGTAAATGCGCCATCCACCTTGAGATATAAGTTCTAAGGTCTCAAGTATAGTTACAACGGCTGCCCCATCCTTCAAACCGAAGCATATTACTGCTTCACGGCAGAAATAGGCAGGGTCTTATTCACATTATTCTACAGCCGTACAATTTCAACAAAGTGAGATCGTGATGATACCTGGTGTTCATTACAGTTTGGACTCTAAAATACTTACTCATTTAAAAAACGTAGACCAATCGCTTCAGCCTTTGAAACAGAGATTGATAGCTTCACAAACTAAAACGGTATTTGAAAATTTGTTTGCTACCAAAACTAGCAGCCGATGAAAATATAAACGAATTCTTTAGTTCTGTCTGAACTTAAAAATTAAAGCCAAAATCGCATTGTTGTCTTTCTCTTATACTGTACAGACATTCAGATTATGTTTCTCTGACAACGTTAATAAACACTAAAATTATATTAACAAAAATAACTTAACCAACCATAAGAATAACCAACTTAACATTATCAAAAAAAGTCGAGTCAGCCAATGGTAGGTACTCGCATCCACTATTCGGGTAATTTTGCAAATAAAATCAAGAGTCGAACTCACCTTTTCGGCCAACGCAAAACCGTTAGATAAAACCTAAATTAAAAGCGTGAGAATCAAAATTCGAGGTCACATATTAGTTCCGCTCTACATGTGTCATTGCAGGTATGTTCTGTTAGTTTTTTTCAATACAGTATAGCCAACCACGTATTATTTTGTTTTTTTACTATTTTCGCGCCCGCCTGAGACCTTTCCGTGTGATCTGTAGACGCTTAAATCGGTCAGTGGCACAGCGAAGTGCGTCGGTCAGTCTCGTGTCCAGGTGGTAGGACGTCTTGTGAGTCCGCACGGGCCGGTACCACCACCCTGCCTATTTCTGCCGTGAAGCAGTAATGCGTTTCGGTTTGAAGGGTGGGGCAGCCGTTGTAACCATACTAAGATCATAGAACTTATATCTCGAGGTGGGTGGCGCATTTACGTTGTAATGTCTATGGGCTCCAGTAACCACTTAACACCTGTGGGCTGTGAGCTCGTGCAACTATCTGAAATAAATAAAAATGTTGCTCAGACACTTTATCACTTCATCTTTTTGGTTCAGACCCCTAGATCATTTCCAAACACTTTACCCGTCACTATAAGTCTCTCCAGGTTGTCAGAGGTCTGCTAAATGACCAAAACACTGGAGCACTAGGCATATAGTGGAACCTCTGGTGAACTTTTACCTCATTGAGGGTGGATTATTATTGATTATATTGAATTGCAATATGAATTAGCCTCTGGGTCTGCGGAGGGACTTCGGATCCCTCTGTATTATGTACCGCATGTTCCATGGGGAGTGCTCTGAGGAATTGTTCGAGATGATACCAACGTCTCGTTTTTACCATCGCACCGCCCGCCACCGGAGTAGAGTTCATCCATACTACCTGGAGCCACTGCGGTCATCCACAGTGCGTTTCCAGAGATCTTTTTTGCCACGTACCATCCGGCTATGGAATGAGCTCCCCTCCACGGTGTTTCCCGAGCGCTATGACATGTCCTTCTTCAAACGAGGCTTGTGGAGAGTATTAAGCGGTAGGCAGCGGCTTGGCTCTGCCCTTGGCATTGCTGAAGTCCATGGGCGACGGTAACCACTCACCATCAGGTGGGCCGTATGCTCGTCTGCATACAAAGGCAATAAAAATAAAATAAAAAATAAATTAATCGTCAAATACCTTAATGTTACATAAACCAGTACGCATGTTTTGGCGGTTAATAATTGTCCACTCGTTGGAATCACAGATAGCTCTATACGATAGTTAGACTATCCCTAAATTAAATTAGCTAGATCTTCACTATAGCGCCATAATGAAAATCAAAATGAAGTAGTGGTTTGTCCTTAATACCTATATATCCTTAATATCTATTATTTTCGTGTGGCTGTGAGCTATTCATCGTATATTTAAAATGACGAAATTTGAAATTTCTAACATTATATTAAGCTAAAATTATTAAATTTCTCTTTGTCGTTTGAGTAAGTGAGCGACCAGTTACACAGTGATAGCAATTATTAGTTCTGATCACGGCGTTATTGTATATTATTCAATACCACAAAATTATAGGTCCGTTATTAAGTGTATAACCTTTTATTTTTTTCACGAAATCGCCATTGGATGCGCTTTCTCGCGCCTAATCACACTCAATTTAGTCGATTATTTCGTACAATCAACTCAATTCGACCCGTGAGACGACAGTTCTTTAAAATTATAGCCAGAAATTGTGATGATATGATTATGTGTTTATATTTAATAACATTTTATTAATATTGCGTCCCCAATCAGAGAATTAGGAGCTGCAGCTTCCGCCCCCGGATCTCACACGATAGTCGACTCCCATCCTCAGTTGATTCTCGGTCATTGTTCTCGTCGAACCCGTCGCTTGTGACGAAGGGCTCGGCGAATAAATTAACCCACAGACACAGCCCAGTGAGTTTCTTGCCGGATCTTCTCAGTGGGTCGCGTTTCCGATCCGGTGGTAGAAATAATAATGAGTCTCCTTACAAGTTACATGCCTGCAGCTGGCTAGTGCAACTTTTTTGTATATTCTGTACTTAAACCTCAAATTACATGTTGTATGTTTTATTCTTTTTGTTCCACAGGCGCGCGGCTGTTGTTAGCCGCCACGGCGCTGCAGGCCCTGATCTTGGCAGTCAGCTGTGGCCATCGCCGTTCTGTGCCTACTCAAGCGGTAACTATTTATTCATTTAAACTTTAAATTATCCGATTACGTGGTATTTATTTACGAGAAAGACCACGAGTAGAAATTTTAATGTTGAATTATCAACAAAACGTATGTTGTATGGCAATAATTTTCGAGTATCTAGAATTTCTTGAAGGGAAGTTGTAACTATACTGAGACCTTAGAACTATATCTCAAGGTGGGTGGCGCATTTACGTTGTAGATGTCTATGGGCTCCAGTAACCACTTAACACCAGGTGGGCTGTGAGCTCGTCCACCCATATAATAATAATAAAGCCTTTATTCAGACCAATACTTTTTTTTTTTTTTACATATACAATCATCGAATATATCGATGTATACAATAATTGTTTCTTTTTTTTTTTTTACTATGTTTTAAGTAAGTAGTGGTATTAATATTAATGAATTATTTTTTTTTGGAAGCTTTTTTATTTGACCTATGTTATTATTATTTGTCTGTTTGTCTATTATAGACATAGGCCTCCTCCAACTGCCTCCATAAGCTTCTATTTTCAGCTGTTCTGGTCCATGTGCTTCCCGCAACTGCCTTAATGTCGTCCACCCATCTCCTAAATGGTCTACCTCGGTTTCTTTTTCTGTCTCTCAGATACCAGTACATTATAGTTTTACACCATTTCTCCTGTCCTCTTATAGTATGCCTCGTCCACTTCCATTTAAGTTTCCTTATTGTAACTGAGACATCCTTTAATTGAGTTTGTTTTTTAATTGTTGATGTTCTTATTTTGTCTGATAATTATTCATGCGTCTGCATGATGTTCGTCGCCACCCATATAAGCAATAAATAAAAAAACTAGCACTCCAGCCTTAGTTGACTTTTGACACCCATAGGCCATAAAATTCCCTTGAAAGAGTCGTGAAATTGTTTGGTTTTGTTGCTGTATGTAATTATGTAATTGAATAAATGTGAATGAATCAAACGAAATATTAAAAAAAAACATCCAGCCTCAACCGTTCTTGTGTGTGTAACGTGTAACAGTTAAATTAGATAGTCTTAGTGCTCAGTATCTCAAATATCCACACTCTATGGTGCACTCAAGCTTTTTGTTTTAACAGAACAATTAATATTTCAATTTTCAGACTGCTCCCGTATCGAAAAGTGGCTGGAGACCGGTAGTGGGGTCCGGTGGAATACTTTACTCATTCGGTGGTCCGGTCCTCGCGCCTTCTTACAAAATACCGGTGCCTGTGTTGGACTATCAATCGTCTGCAAGACCGCTACCAGCCAGAGACGCGACAAAGCTATCTTCGATCGCACAGTCATACCGTCCAACGACACTGAGAACTGTAGCCACACAATCTCCTCACGTCAACCAACCAATCAATTCCTATCACAACCCTTACGTTTTAAACAACGGACTCTCTTACAAATACATCCAGAACATTCCCCTCGATACGTCTTATATCAGGAATCCTCACAATCCATTCGCGCGACCGGTGTTTTCCAAATATCCGACGAAGTTCAAGCAACAGGCTCAGAGCAATGCGTTGCAACAGCTAACTAGCCTCCAACCTAATTATTTCGGCCAGTACCAAACACCGAAGCCTACGGATATATTCGGGAAACCGATAAACGATTATGTGAGCCCGAACGTCGTTAAGAATTCTCAGTCGGCGTCAATGGAAATCTTCAAACCTGAAGTGTATAAGCTGCCAGATACGAACACAGCTTCTCAATCGGTCAGTCAGCAAGTGAAGACAGCACAGCAGCAGAACTTCGGCCCTCAAACGTTCAATCACTTCCCTCAGTACACATTCCAAGATGCTGCATTACCGCACAGTATATTAGGTAAGATTCAAGTACTTAATAAATGTTCACGATTGACTTCCACGTTGAAGGAATAAGATCGTGTAATAAAAATCAAGCCCGTAAAATTATAATTTGCGTAATTACTGGTTGTAGGACCTCTTGTGAGTCCGCACGGGTAGGTACCACCGCCCTGCCTATTTCTGCCGTGAAGCAGTAATGCGTTTCGGTTTGAAGGGTGAGGCAGCCGTTGTAACTATGCTGATACCTTAGAACTTATGGTGGGTAGCGCATTTACGTTATAGATGTCTATGGCTCTAGGTACCGCTTAACACCAGGTGGGCTGTGACTTCGTTCACCCATCTAAACTATACAAAAGATTTTTTTTTGTGCGTGAATAATGAACTCTACATTTTGTTATTGTTGCGCGCTGTGGCTCGGGATAAATGAGTCGACTATTATCAAAGCCGGCAATGTGACTTTTGGACAATTATTGGTAAATCAGAAAAACGAATTATTGACTTTGTATTCCATTGGCAGTCACAAAACTCTTCTGAACGACATCTTAGATAAATAACAGGTTAAGTATTAACCTTTATTTAATACAGGTTTTGAACCGTATTCTTTGAAGGAGACGATTATATTCAAATCAATCTGTATTGACATATCAATAACATTTTTTTGTCCAAATGCACAGATTGCCACCTTTGATAATAGACGACTCGAATATAGCTTTCACCGAAGTATAAATTAAAACTGTATTTAATAGTTAGAACACTTAAGGAACACTTTAAAATTCGCAATCCACTTCTTCCACTTCGCATCAGGTGATCCGTTCGCTGTTTCGCTTCGAGTAGAACAGATTACTAGATTACTAGCTGCCTTCGTGTCATTTCTGCAACGCTTTTATAGTCGACACGACAAGTCTACAATTTAGTGATGCTCAAAATGTATCATTGAGCTGAAAAGATAGATACATATCATTTCGCTCTAAAGATATATATCACTCATTTAGCTCACTAGCTCAGTGATCCAATTCAATTGATTGGTCTATCAATTAATTCATTTCTTAGTCTAGATCATTTAGCTCAGTGTACATATATCACTCACTATAATTATCGAGAATATTCCCGGTAGGACTAGTCGTTTCGATATGTGTTTCCACTATTTGATGACAGATGGCGTTTCTCTTACTGGCGCAACATTATCATATATACTTTATATTATACATGTATTTCCTATATACAATCTTCTATCTTCTATATATATAAAAATGAATTGCTGTTCGTTAGTCTCGCTAAAACTCGAGAACGGCTGGACCGATTTGGCTAATTTTGGTCTTGAATTATTTGTGGAAGTCCAGAGAAGGTTTACAAGGTAAATAAATATGAAAATGCTCGGAATTATATAAAAAACAAACAATTTTCTTTTTCCCTTTGATGTGTCCCCTCCGTCGGACGGATTTCTTTTGTTTATTTTAAGTTTATTTTATACAAAAGTTTAGGTTTTTTATTTATCTATTGAGGCACTCCGAAGTCTGCCGGGTCAGCTAGTAAATAATAAATGTATGTATTGTTTTCAGGTGCCTTCGGAAATTTTGGTATCCAAACCTACAAGGGTCATGATCCAGTATACCCCAACACGAAACAAACGTTATCACCTGCTCAAACACAAAAACAGACAATCTTCAATTCATTCAGTTACAATCCGAATTACAAATCAACACCCAACCAGTTTATCTCAACAACACCAAGACTTCAAACTACCGCCAATTTTAATAACAATTACTTTGTTTCGACCTTAGCCGATTACAAGGTTACACCTCCGCCAAACTCGAAAGTAGCGACGGCGCCTAAGATAGATCCCAACGCCGGAGCAAAAGATTCATTTAAGCCAAGCCCTCAAGATCCATTTAGCAAAAACTATGCGACAGACTTTAATAAAGTAACCACATACAATCCTGTGCAAACTACCACGACTGCAAACGCTTTTTACGAGTACAGCTTCCCCCCGCAACAAGCGTCACAATTACAAAACTATTTCGACCAACAGAACGCTAATTACAATTACGAACAGAAGAAACAGAAAGTAAATGACAATGTCGCTTCTAGTGTCAACCAGCATTCTAACCAATACGAGATCCAAAAAGTACAATCCGAAGCTATTTCGAATTCTCCCCGCCGACCTACGTACGAGGTTATTGAAACCACGGAGCCAGAAGTAAACACCCATTCGTCATCAGCAAGTTGGACTTTGACGTCTCCATCGTACGCGAATAACGACATTAAATCCACTGAGCAGTCGTTTAACAAAGAGGATTACGATAGTGCTTATACCAAACCGACAACAACGCCAATACCTCAACTTCCCGATGAGTATGCCATTGAGAATCAGCCCGATAAGAGTTTGGAACACTTTTTCAATTATGACGGACAAGTTGAATCTCAAAGTAGACGACCGCTAGGCGATGACTTTGAGCCAATCGGAAAACATAAGCTCAAAGATTATTACTACAGAGTGTCTACACCTGCTTACAATGAACAAAACGCGAAACGAACGAAAAATCCATCCGACGCAACTAGAGTATCTGTTTCTGTCGAAACAAGTACTTCGTCGAGCAAAGATATCAATGGAATACCATTAGAAACATTGCCTACACTACCTCCTAACCGCCATTTCAAACGACCTAGTTCTTCAGAGCCCCTTGACAAAGACAGAATTCGTAAAAGAAATAAGATAAGGAGACGCCGTCCTATTGGCAGTAGATCGAAGGAAGAGATCAGCACTCGACCTAATATTCAAACTAGTGAGATTCCGCAAACTACTGAAGTTGACGAGGTTCACACAATTAGGCCGAGAATCAGACCGACATATCAACCGAACACTACCCCGACTGTAACAACCGATTCAACTACAAGCGGTTTACCTACAATCACTCCCACGGTACCAGGCTTAATAAAAAAGAAATTAGTACACCGCCGACCAATCACCACTACTGAAAGAACAGAAACAACAACATCTGTACCAGTCAAGGAGGACTCGAGTAAAGAATCGTCAATTATGAAGATTACAAGTCGTCCACAATTTCCCAAGCTTACACCGTCTGTGTACGAAATACCGGATTATAGTCACAAGCAGGATGAAAAAGATACCCCTACTAGCGACGTTGCTGTGAGCATAAACGATTCATACAAAAACTCTGTGAAAAATGTTCAAGAGTTTTCATTCCATAAAGACGTCAAGCCCATCGAAGCTAAATTAGAACCAGTTACGAATCAACGTTATAGAGAAACTACAACTGAACAGTCTAGTGAATTCGATACAAACGGCGAAGTCACTACTACGATTCGTCCAGATACTACTTCTGTCGTTGGAAATGGTCAAAGACCTAGACTCAGGAACAAATATAATCGTCCTAAATTCAGCGTCAAAGACTATAGAAACAGAATGGGATCTACAACAAGCACTACAGAAAAGCCTGTTGAAAATACACCAAAATTGAGATACCCTCATAGAAGAGTACCCTACAATGAAAACCTTAACACTGAAAGTGAAACTACAACTGAAAAGAAGAGGTTTACTCCCAAAGACCCGAGACACAAGCCTGAAACTGACTTAAACGAAGAAAAGGAGAAAGAGATTCATTCAATTCGACAGCACTCTAGACAGAGGCACACTACGTCAGCTGATGAAGTTGAGTCGACTTCGCCGAAAATTTCAGCTCGCATTCGCAACGGTCTCCGCAGACCCCGTCCGACAGAAGAAACCACTGAAACTACGAGTCAACAAAGTACGGTCCACCACAGAAGACCTTTGAGAAAGAAAATCAAAGATTCAGAAATCGGAGAGTCCGTACAGGACTTTGCTGTGACCGAAACTACACCTTACGAAGTTAAAAATGAAATCACATCAGAAAGAACGAGATCCGAGAGTGCTATTATGAAAATAGCCGACAAAAAGCATCATGAAAATGTTGAAAATCTGTTCGAACACTCAAAAAGAGTCTCAGACTTAACTTTAGCCGCTAGTAAAGATTATAACAAACCGGGTATGTTCAAAACATTGGGAACAAACAGTAGAAGAATACCGAATTATTTCACCATAGCTACCGACGATCCAATTCTGCCCATAGAAGCATTCTTTCCACAATTAAATCAAAAGAAAGACTCCTAAACATAATCAGTGATTTTATACCAAAACCTTTTTTCTGCCAAAGCTATTGAAATGGGCTATTATTACTTTGTAGTATTTTAAGTAAGTTTATAAACTCGTGAAAATATGCAGGATTATCTTCAATTTGATTTGTATTTCTGTCTTCAAAGCATTTCCTAAAAACCAAGATGTACTGAAGTTTTAAAAATAATTATTTAAAACAGTGTTTGTATAGGTTTGTGTTTTCCAAAGATTCATCGCAAGGACTGCGGCAGTGCACATTTATTCGGCAATATATCTCACTATTTTTTAAATTAGCCAATACACGCTATCTGCTGCTAAAAGTGGACTGTTAAGAGAAGTAAAAATGGTTTCAAAATATTTCCAAACACAAGTTACTTTACTGATGAAATAATAATATTAATTCGTTATAAATATTACGCGAGTAAGTTCGTAACTCGCAAATCAGAGCATATTATGGCCAAACTAGGGGCATATTGTGGCCAAACTAAAACATAAATTATGGTCATATTATGGCCAAACTAGGGCATATTATGCTGTATGTATAAAAACCTTCTTAAAAGTTTTTCTGTCGCCAAATATTCCTAAATCTTGGCTGTTTTTCTATATGAAATATATTACTGTATTTTTGATACTTTCAAATTAGTGGTCTATTAAAAACTATTATAGCCTCATGTGTGTTTTGTATGTGATTATGAATTATGATAAACACTTATTGAACGTCTCATTTGCATGGTAGCTTTTAATTTTAATTATTTATTATATTTCAAATTTGTTTAAATGTAGGTACTGTTGTTAATTTCACATTTTAGAAACATAAAAATCTTATCATTAGAATGTTTTAGCATAGGTTAGCTACGAGAAGATGTAAATTCAATATTTATATTTTTAGTTTTTAATGTGTGTAAATAAAACTGTTTTCTCATAATGGTATTATATTATTTATTTTCTCTATTAAAAACAACATTTAAATAATTCTTAAAACATTGTTGGGGATTTTAATATATAAAAATATAAATAATAAATTTTCGTAGCATTTAAGCTGCGTTGGCTTGTATTTTGGACATTTTTTGAATACATTTCATTGCGGCTTGATGAATTGTTTTTTCCAGTTGATCTGTAAAACGAATAAATAAGTTGAAGAGATAAATTATTTGTTTAAACTCTGTCGGCCTAAAACCTTGGTAATTGAACTTACAAATTTACCAAAATTGAATTTTGAAATCTGTTGGTGACATCACTAGAATATAACAATAGAAAGATCGGTTTGTAGGAACGTGTCGCGCGCCATCTGTAGCCATTTTTCAACAACCAAATACGATTTTTTTTATTATCATTTCTTTATTAATTATCTTAATGGTAAATTCTTTAAATTATATTTTTCTATAATTACATCCTAAAAATGGACGTCCCAAGTCCAAACAAAAAAAAAAGAACAAACTTACATATTTTATGTTGTCCTTTGATCGGAAACCGAAGCCTCAGGCTGACAGGATTAGAGCAAATAAACACGTACGGACTGTCGCTCTCACCGTCCGGGTACCTGAACATATATGTGGTTTGTTATTTGTATTCTCGGGATATTATGCTCCGAACACGTAAAAGTCAAACACACCAATTCAACAATATAATAATATAATATGTGTACAATGTTCTATTATAAAGTAAAAAGAGTAAACAAGTCGCTAGGCACTACAAGGCACAAATTAAAACTAAAATTATAATACGTTTTACAATCAACTTAAGTCGACGCGCGCGAATTTTGTTGCATGACGTCACGGGACACCTGCGCGTTCGGGAACTCCGATCGCGACCGATGACGCCCGAGTGCCGCCGAGTGTTGCACGCTACATATATATATATTACTGGTGGTAGGACCTTTTGTGAGTCCGCGCGGGCGGGTACCACCACCCTGCCTATTTCTGCCGTGAAGCAGTAATGCGTTTCGGTTTGAAGGGTGGGGCAGCCGTTGTAACTATACTGAGACCTTAGAACTTATGTCTCAAGGTGGGTGGCGCATTTGCGTTGTACATGTCTATGGGCTCCGGTAACCACTTAACACCAGGTGGGCTGTGAGCTCGTCCACCCACCTAAGCAATAAAAAAAATAATGTACTCTATAAGTTTATAAAATTAAAATTTTAAAATTCAAAATAAAAATATAAATTTTAGCCTTACAATAGGACAAAGTGCACATTCAGTCTCTTTTAAATTATATTAAAAGCCTTAATCTTTTATGACTTAAAGTAAAAAAACCGAAACTGAAAAAATACAATTCATCAATTACATTTTTGGCGTTTATCAAACAAAAAACACGAACGAATTTTGGATTAAGCCACCTCAATTCTAAAGGTGCGGTATGTCCCTCAAAATACTGTATTTTCAGGGTTTGTTTTAATAAATTATATAAACCGAATGGTTTTGATTAGCTTCGGACGACTTACATCTTCCGATACTCCTCCTGGGGCAGGCAGTCGTCGACGTTGACGCAGCCCAGCAGACATCCAGTCGGGTAGAACGAAGGGAATTGCAATTGCTTTTCTGTAAACACGAAATATGAAAGTTTATTTTCAAAGTTTGAAGTCTTTGCGTTCTTTTTAGCCATTCGTCCGGTGGAGTGGTCTTAAAAAAAGGACTCTTTTTCATGTTGCATTTACTACATTGTTAATTAATTGCGAGAGGGTTTAGGTTGTGCTATCGGCTTTGTCTAATAGAAATACGTTTAAAGAGAGAGGGGGCGAGGAGAGGAAAAGGGGGAGAGGTGAAGGGGAAGAGGTGGAGAGAGGAAGAGGGGGGAAAGAGAATATTTTATTGCAAATTGGAGCACAATTGATATTTGTTATTGTATGTGTGCTCGTTTACGTGTGGGTCTTGCATGGCAGACCCCACCCTTGTCGGCGGCGTCGCGACCCTACCCCCCCTTATAGCATCTATATTATATTTTCTACCCTGTGTCAGTTATCTGTATCCAAATTTTTCTGTACGCAATGTCATAGCAGCCATCGTATAAAAAAAAGAGATGAATCCACCTACTAAGTGTGGTTCTTAAGCCCATAACCATCAAATCATCTAACCACCACCATTACATCATCTCTTTATCATTTTAGCATCCATCATGACCAAATCACAACATCATCGCCTAATTCATCCATCGCCATTCATCGGAATTCATTCATTCATTCATCCATCCATCGGAAACATATTAAAAAATAATCCACAGGCAGATATAAAAGCCATTCTAGGCAACAACCGTACTATCTAGAGAAATTCTAATGAAAATACAGCTGTAATATTTGCGCTGTTCTATTATCAACAATAATATTTACAGATATACATTAGATACATATAAGACTTACATACCTATACACATAAGTCGACAGTATGAAATAAGTAGCGTTCCTTCACTATCGCTAAGGTTTACCTGGATACAGGACCCTGTACTGGTTCTCCAGCGCCTTGATGACGTCCTGGTCTGGGGGCTTCACCGTGGCGGCGACCCACAGCCTCCCTCGGTGGCTCGTGTACCATGTACGACCTTCGTGGCTGTTTGAAGACGAGGAGTTTAAATATGTGCATATTATTATTTTTGAGATTTTCTGGCGTGATAACCTTTAAGACAAGTTTGTATTTTTTTTATTGCATACATGGGTGGACGAGCCCCCCACCTGGTGTTAAGTGGTCACTGGAGCTCATATACATCTACAACGTAAATGCCACCACCCACCTTGAGATATGAGTTCTAAATATAGTTTCGACGGCCGCCCCACCCTTCAAACCGAAACGCATTACTGCTTCACGGCAGAAATAGGCAGGGCGGTGGTATCTATCTACCCGTGCAGATTCACAAGGGGTCCTACCACCAATCTTATATTTTCTTCATAAATTCTGTTATAAGATGAAAAATGATACGAAGTTGATTAATTTTGAGACTTTAATCAATTTAGATGAAATTATATGAAACATAATCTCAGTAAAATTATATTTGTTTACTGAGATCCTTTCAGTGGACTCTTTTTGAAGAGCCCGAGAAGCTATGACCCGCGGCTTTGGTATAATTTACCCATATTTATACTTTTTCACTTATGAAAAACGATTAGGAAACAACCGCTGTTGCAGATTTAAGTCTGAAGAAGCACTAAATTAACATCATTCCAGATCCTGTGGACCGAATGGTAAGCAGTCAACGTCGCCCTAAGCACGTCGTTACGGATCCTCCCGATCCACTAACGGCGCTTTTAGGTACCTCAAACAGCGGTCATCGTTCTCATCGAACTCAGTTGCAGTAGGCAGCGGTTTGGCTCTGCCCTTGCCGAAGATCATGGGCGACGGTAAACACTCACCATCAGCTGGGCCGTATGCTTGTCTGCCTACATGACAACGAATAGGTAGGGAAAATAATCACGGCGCAACTGTCTAAGTATAAACCGAAATATTTGCACATTCACTACGCGAATTCCGTCACGGAAAAAATGTGGTATTATTTAAGTAATAAAAAAATAAATAAAATTTATGTAATTTATTATTTTTGTGATCATTTATTTCAGCAAGTGAACTACTTTTAATATCGCAATGCATTTTTTAATGTTAGCTTTGTACTTTGTACGATATATAAAAACACTAAATAAACCAGTTGCAATTAATAATCTAAATGCAACATTTTCAAGACAATTTACAAATACAAATTTATTTACTTGGGGAAACTGTATTTATAAAAAATATAATCCAGAATCCGGATCTTGACGTTTTTAGTTGTTTGCCAGTCTGGGAGCCAGCTGAGTACAAGTGATTAATGACATAATTTAATAAGGGGTTCAAAAATAACCACTCAGACAGCGACAACACCCCACTCTCCCCCGTGAAGGGGATCGAACGATCATCGAAGGCTGATGGTAGAACTACCACCGCCCGCCTCACGCTCAGGGTGCCGCGCCACGCCTCCTCATCGTGGTTGTCGATCATTCACGTAGTGTGAAGTTCTCGGTAAGAGCTTACTATAGAAATGATCCTATGAAGTAAGGTCTTGCCATGTTTTCGTCGAACCAAACTAGTCATTCAACTATTGAGAAGCTCGTCACCGCGATTCAGAAAACGGTTCAAGATTGTTCAGCGACATCTATTGACGACAATATGAATGACCATGAACACATGTTAACAATTGTCAAATTCTGAGGTTATGTTTGCTTGTGACCTCACGACGTCTAACACGACTTGTTGTGACCTTGACGTAGTAATTACTGTGTTGAATCACTACATAGTATAAAACAAAGTCGTTTTCTCTATTCCTATATCCCTATGTATGTTTAAATTTTTTAAACTATGCAATGGATTTTGATGCAATTTGATGAGGAAGGTTTATATGTATAATAACATCCATTAAATAGTGGAGAAATCAATAATAAATTACAGTTTCCGAAGCGAAACTAGGGCGGGTCGCTAGTAATGAATATTATGTTGTACACATATAGATAAATATTTAAAAAGCTATATTTGAGTTTTGCAAAAACTCTACACTTACATTTAATCAATGTTCATATAACATTTTTGCAAATCCATTCTAATGTTAAAAATTTTTTTTATTTTTTTTCATCTTACGTTGTAATATCCGATTTTAGTGTCTTATTCCTTAGTGAAATTTCACACTGTATTTGATCCGACATTTTTAGTTTGTAGATGCATTATAATATGTGCTTCATCATCATCATCATTTCAGCCTATCGCCGTCCACTGCTGAACATAGGCCTCTCCAATAGATTTCCAGTGCGACCGATCCATTGCCACCTGCATCCAACGAGACCCAGCGCTTTTTACTAGGTCGTCGGTCCATCTATGTGCTTAAAATATATAGCGTAAAAGTTAACCCAATTTTGTATACAGTATATATAAACTTTCCCATTCCATACAAATATGAGCTAACTTTTACGTTATCGAGAACGTTAAGAAACTCGCACTAAGCACAGTTTTTACAGTTACGCTTACAGTTTGATTCCTTCAACGAGCAACGAGGCCCAGGGCTGGTGCATGGAGAGGCACCTGCCGGTGTCGCTCATCTCCTGCAACTCGGCGTCTTGTATACGAGACATCTGTGAGAACCCGTTGGCTCGAACAACATTCGCATAATCCTCATTTTCCACTGACGGATCGAACTGAAAATATAAGAATTAATAGATTAATTTTGTTTGCAAATATGTATTGCCTTATTTAAAGTATAAATTTTTTCTATCTGTCTCGCGTACCGAGCTGTGTTTATTAAGCATGGGTTTTAGGTGACAAACAGAAATATGCCATAAAAAAAATCTTTTTTTTTATTGTGTTTGTATGTTATGTTTAATGTGTGTTATGTTTAAAAAGATCTATTTTTTTTTTTATTGCTTAGGTGAGTGGACGAGCTCACTGCCCACCTGATGTTAAGTGGTTACTGGAGCCCATAGACACCTATAACGTAAATGCGCCACCCACCTTGAGATATAAGTTCTAAGGTCTCAAATATAGTCACAACGGTTGCCCCACCCTTCAAACCGAAACGCATTACTGCTTCACGGCCGAAATAGGCAGGGTAGTGGTACCTACCCGTGCGGACTCACAAGAGGTCCTACCACCAGTAAAATAAGCATTCATAGATTAATTTTGTTTGCAAATAAATGTATTGCCGTATTTAGAGCATTCATTTTTTTCTATCTTTCTCGCGTATCGAGCTGTGTTTAATAACTTATAGCAAGGGTAACAATATTGGGTGACGAAACACAAATCGTCTTTTCGCATTCAAAGTGTACAATTGATGTGCCTTTGGAAAACATACAGCATTGTATTATGAAGAAGCAGTGTGTACTTAGCTTAAATTCCTTGTCTATGTCCAACCATAGACAGTCAATTTAGTTCCATCTTTAGCCGCTAGGTGCTGCCAGCAAGTATAAAGGAAGCGCAGCCATCTTTGATCTACATAGCGTTGTGTACTTTCGTACTGTGAAGTCGCAAATCCACAAATATTTATTCGACTTCTTATTAATTGCAAAAAATATTTATTTTGTGTTTCTATGAGTGTTATTTTGCAATCATTACGAGTATTATTTACCAATCCTATCATCGGACGCCATGAATCACGCGTCATCTGTTGGATGTGATGTTGAGTCAAACTCCATAATTTCCGAGAGGGAAGATGTCCAGGCGAGACGCGATGGAGACGCCTCGCGTTCGAACAGCTCGTCAAGCGAAAAAGAACAAAAGGAGTCTCTGCGTAAGAAACGACGGGATTCAAAGGTAACGGTCGATCTTCGAATCGGCTCGTTATCCCACCAGGTCAGTGACGTTGTAAATCTAATAATGCATCAACTGTGTGTAACAATTGAATGTAACGAAAATTGTTGTAAACAAATTGATCTCGTCAATACGGAAATTTTGACAAAAACACAACAGATTTAAACTAATAATCTTTGTAACATAATTACTGAAAACTTTGGCAAATCGTCGTACAAGTTATCCGTAATAGCGTCTTAAATTGTATGCGGAAAAAAGGGCCGTATGGATAAAAATAAGACGTCAAAGTTTAATTTCCGTGATCTCTAACAAAGTATCCGGTTGCCAACGCACCACTCATTGAGGAATTTTTGTTTGATAATACTAAATTGAAATCTATTCAGTCCCTCGGAGGGCTACAATCCTATTTGTCACAACCTCGTACAAAAGGCAAGCCAAACATTATAATCAATTATAGTCTGTAACATCTGGCACAATCCAGAGGGGGCAATTGAAGACACCGACGGGAGGCACTGAGTGCCACCAAAATTGTAATAATTTGTAAACCATGTATGATTACCAAATACCGTAAAAAAAAAAAAAAAAAAAATTTGCTTTTTCTGCGGAAGAAAAGCGACGGATCAATGCGTCCAATTTTCGATTTTCGAGAGTTGAACAAGGTCGTAAAGATAAAACACCTCTGTTTTCGGACACCTCGGTACCAAACTTTCTCCACCCAGGGGACTGGATGATAAAATTGAACATTTCTCAGGAATATTTTTCTAGTATCGGTCGCAAAATTTCGTCGATACTTCTTGAGGATCAGTACCAAGGTACCAGTCTCAGTACCTTCAGGAAGGAATCGTTACCTTCTTATGAGTTAGTATGAAATGACATGCCTACCCTTCGGTCTGGCTTCAGAGCCACACCTTTTTGCTTCTATAACATGCGGGTCGCAGAGACCTTGCGTGCAAAGGGAACTCGAGTGCTAGTGTCTACCTAGACGACTTCCTTTTGGTCGACCAAGACAAATCCAAGTTGAAACTTCAGGCTGCAGAAGCTGTGAAGCTTTTGGATTAACCTTTTTTGCTTCCATAACATGCTGGGTCGCAGAGACCTTGCGTGCAAAAGGAACTCGAGTGCTAGTCTACCTAGACGACTTCCTTTTGGTCGACCAAGACGAATCCAAGTTGAAACTTCAGGCTGCAGAAGCCGTGAAGATTTTGGATTATCTGGGCTGGCATGTCAATTTCCATTATGTAGGGTGCTCGGTCGCTCGGTCGCGGAGACATTGCGTGCAAAGTAGAGTGCTAGCTTACCTACACGACTTAATCTTGTTTCACCAAGACAAATAAACGTTTTTGTTCCCATAGCATGCTCGGTCGCGGAGACCTTGCGTACATAGGGAAGTCAAATGTTAACCTACCTACGCGACTTTCTCTTGGTCCTTGAAGACAAATACACCTTTTTGCTTCCATAGCATGCTCGGTCGCGGAGACATTGCGTGCAAAGTCGAAGTGCTAGCTTACCTACACGACTTGATCTTGTTTCACCAAGACAAATAAACTTTTTTGCTCCCATAACATGCTCGGTCGCGAAGACCTTACGTACATAGGGAAGTCAAATGTTAACCTACCTACGCGACTTTCTCTTGGTCCATGAAGACAAATACACCTTTTTTGCTTGCATAGCATGCTCAGTCACGGAAACATTGCGTGCAAAGGGATGTTGAGTGTTATCCCACCTACGCAAGTCCCTCCTGGTCCATCAAAAGAAGTCCAAGTTGAGTCTTCAGGCCACATAAGCTGTGAAGCTCTTTGATTATTTGGGCTGCCAAGTCAGCCTTACAAAAAATCAATTAGTACACTGGTTCAAGAGATGACATGGCTAGGGATTCGATGAAAAATTGCGAGAAATAAAGTGGCCACTCAACAACATTCTAGCTCAAACTCTGACGGAATTACATCACTCTATGTTAACTTGCAAATTTTCTTGCGAAGTTTCAAGAAAAAACACCCCCGTAAAAAACAGGCCATCGTGCATGTGTTAACAATTAAATGCAGTGCAGACATTGCCGATACACAAAACCAACCATTTCCTGGCAACAGAAGCTTCGGACATGTGTACGGGTTACAAATGCAGTGCTGACGCGGAGCCACATGTCAAACATTGCCGAGACACAAAACCAACCATTTCCTGGCAACGGAAGCTTCGGATATGGGTAGGGGTTACAATTAGACAAAATATTAACGTCCTGTCTATGGTCAGCTCAACAACTGAAACGGCTCAACCACAAAAGAGCTATTTGCAATGGTAGTGACAATCAAAATGAATCTGAAAGTATTTCACTAGCGGTTGACCTTTCGATTTTTAAACTATGCGATAAGTTCAAGATAACTGTCAGCTTATAATCTCTCGGGGAGATACAACATCGTAGCCGATAGGCTATCACGAGGAAATCAACCTGCGAAATGGCACTTTTTACCACAAGTGACCACAAAAGTTTTTCGAAAGTGGGGTCATCCGGATATAAACCCATTCGCCGACCAAGATTGGATATCTTCAGCAGACCGTAGAGGATGCAACTAGCATGGAGAATTCCTCCTCTCAACCTTTTCCCCAGAGTACTGACTCACTTCAACAGTGTCTAGGGAACCTACCTGGTAGTGTTTCCAGACTGAGCGAAAGCATTTGGGTTTCCAAGCCCTCAGATCCCGAACGCTAGATAGCTCGCACGAAATCCAAAACCTGCCTCCTCCACAGGGTAAACATTAACCCTGAAAGCTTAGAAACGGGGGGGGGGGAGGTTGTACAAATAATAGACTGGTCTACACAGGAGAAGATTTATTGAAAATTAGCTGGTGTCAATCCACTTTGCCAGCATACTTACCAGCAACTAGAAGATGGTGCATATGGTGCTACAGTTTTAAAATTGATCCTAAGTCTGCAGATGTTGCCAAATTCTTTTTTCTTTTCCAAAAAGAAAATTTTGCCTGTAAAACAATCCTTCTGCATAAAGCAGCGCTGTCGACTTTCTGTGGACAACATACATGTAGGACAGCAAACATTCTCAAGCTCTCTAATAAAAATTGCTATTCTAAAAAAGCCATCGGAATAACTAAACAAAATTCAACTACTTATTACAACTTTACTAAGTATAGTCCCATTCACATGAGATCCGAGAATAGTTCTAAATTGGTTTTCTTCAAACCCAGCCACCAGATCACGCCTCAAGGTAGCTTGAAGGACACCAACAACCATGTTGCTGGCTACTGGACGCAGATTTAATAACCTTACTTTGCTCAACATTTCTAAAGACAGTTTCTTTGATAACAGAGAAAAACATCTTTCTGATACCAGTCTTTGGGTCTAAAATTGAAATCGTCAATAATCTGCATAAGTGCTTTCTAAACATGAAACTAAAGACATGCCCAGTAAAATTCGTAAGGACTTTTTTCTAACAATGTGTGTTGTCACAAAAGTGGCATACCGTACTGTAATTGGAAACTGGTCTTCGTTCAACCTTACGAGGTAGTGGCATCAACCCATCTCTAAGAAGTTGTAGATCAGCAGTAGCCTCTGAGATGGATTGATAATGAACCAATGGACGAAATACTTTCTAGAGGCAATTGCAAATCATCCAAACGTTTACAATAATTATTGCCGAATAATAGAGCTTCCTAAAGATCCTCACGATTCTTTTTTTCAAAACATTTACTCATCATTTACTCCTGTTGTATATACATCATTTATACAATTTATACATTTTCTTGTATATACAAGATAAAATGTTTATTACAAACTTATAAATATTTTTTAATTATTGAATTAACATGAAAGTTAACAGCTGTGTTTTTTCGATTTAATAATTATATAAATTATGAACATTATCATTGCGCTTCATAATTTTATTATAGCTTACCTATTTCATCATAGCGTTGTGCTTAATAATTTCACCAGCAGATAACAAACACGTCTTCATAATACAATGCTGTATGTTTTCCAAAGGCACATCAATATTACGGTTTTACATAACAATAAAACCGATATTATGTGCCGAGAAGGAAAACATACAGCATTGCAGGAAGTTCTTCCTGGTGAAGACTATGAAGATCAAAGATGGCTGCGCTTCCTTTATACTTGCTGGCAGCACCTAGCGGCTAAAGATGGAACTAAATTGACTGTCTATGGTTGGACATAGACAAGGAATTTAAGCTAAGTACACACTGCTTCTTCATAATACAATGCTGTATGTTTTCCTTCTCGGCACATAATATCGGTTTTATTGTTATGTAAAACCGTAATATTTCAAAAAATATTCGAAATTGAGTTAAACATTTGGTATCACCAGTATTTTTCTAATAAATACTGTCAAAAGAGCGTAGTTTTTTTTTTTTTTTTGTTTACCTATGTTTTGACTACTATTAACAAAATTAATACATAATTTTATCTTACTTTAAAAGACAGTTAATATAACTGGTAAAAAATAAAAAATAAACGTTGCAAAAATGATAAATATAAAAAATATCACATGTTAAACCTTTAAAACACTCTCCTGTAAAATTAGTAAGTTTTGAGATTATACAGTTTTAATGCGAGAAGACGAAATGTGACATTTTTTTTATTTATTGCTTAGACGGGTGGACGATCTCACAGCCCACCTGGTGTTAAGTGGTTACTGGAGCCCATAGATAGATAAGGTAGGTGACGCATCTACGACGTAAATGCGTCACCCATCTTAAGAAATAAGTTCTAAGGTCTCAAGTGTTTCTTCTCAACTTATTATAAAATTTATTTTGATAGTAAAGTATTTATTTTATTTTAATTCTATACTATTTATGTTAACGAAGTTTAATGACTTTTGTCCATTCTGTTATTCATCGGAACATGCTAGAATGCGTACTACCCCTCTAGTAATTTGGGACTGATTAATCATCCTTAGCGGCATCTAAATCCTAGTTTCTAACCCTTCAGATAATAACTGTCACCAAGCAATGTAACTATACCGGTGTTCGAATCCAACAAGCAGATAGGATTTTTCTAAAAAATACCTACTTGACATTTATTTAAGAATGAATAACTTTTTTTTTAAATTGCGCGTTTGCTGATAGCATTGCTTATGAACCCACACGGGTATTTACACCTAGGGAGGGTAGGTACCCCTAGGGATGGCAGGTACCCCTAGGGATGGTAAGTGCCCCCAAGGATGGTGACGGTACCAGTAGGAGTGGTGCGTTGACCCCGGGCGCCACGTCCCGGTCCGGCGGCCCGGCGGCGGCCGCGTGCGTCTGCAGCGCCCCGCCAGCGGCCCGTGCTCCCGCGGTTATGTCTCTGATCTTGTCCTCGTCCACATCGTGGTCTATGGTTTTGTCTTCCAATATCTGCCGCCCTGAAGACACCCAAAATTCACAAATCACTAAACCTGTATTTCGTTTGACAGCATTCTTTTTAGTACCTATATATTTTTTAGTATTTCCTATTTTTACGTTTTTTTGTCATTATATTGTTTCTTTAGTTCCGAATTCATAACAGTTTTCGTGGTCACCGACAACAGTCGTCAAACAAACGAACAACAGATTTGACAGAATCCTATATCGCGCTAATGATATTTTCAAGACCGGCGTACATATTATATAACTCAGTGGTGTAGTAGTTATAGGGCCTATGACTGTTGAGCCGAGGGTCGTAGGTTCGATTCCCACTTCGGGCAAACATTCGTGTGACGAACAGGTAGGTTTGCTCTTTGTTTGGCTGTTTATTATCTATAAATGTATATATTAAAACATGTATAAGTATGTTTATCAGTCTTTGGTACCCGTAACAAAGGAAATATTAATTATTGTTATTATGGGTATAATGTTTAATTTTAAATATACAAGTTCCGACCAACTGGACCATCAGTCCGCCGATCAAAAACATGTAAGGTTTTGTCGTGTAAAGTCTATGTTATTTTTCCTACTCTCCTATAAAACGACCAATTATGAGGGTAGATTGGATTTCATCCCGTTGGAGTAACGAGTTCGCTCGCCTGTCCCGAAGCATAGTTCCCTCCTTTTTTTGAAGTGAAAACTTCTTTAGAATCGTTGTGATTTCAAACCGGATGCAACGGAAAAAACGACAGGTAAGAGACACAAATACAAAAATGTGTAGGATGAAACCAGCAAAGAATGAGACAGAAATATACATACTATTTAATACAGCGCCATCTGTGAGATTTTTTAATACTAACGTGTGTGTGTGCGCTCTTGTAGTGAATTATAATTTAGGATTATACGTGAAATTAAAATATCAATTCACAGAGGGCGCTACCTTACAATTATTTACTAATGACAAAATTTTACATATACTTAAGACGTTTAGGATAATTGTATTTTAATTTTGGAAGGTTTCACTTCTACCACGTGTGAATTGCACACATTTTTTTTCTGATAGCCTTGAGAAGCTTTGTCAGCGTAACCGGCCGAGTAGGTGAGCTCACGGGGCTCAAACCTGACGTTCGCTCAAATGCTTCAAATCAAATCAAATCTAATCCAAAAAAAATTATTCAACATAAATGAAATTACATACATGTTGAACGTCAAAAAGAACTACCGCCAATTCACAAAAACTAGCCTCCGTCCTGAGAAGAACTGGCAAGAAACTCAGCGGGCATGGTTTTTCTTTTTTATATATTAGATTATTTTTTTATTTTCGACTCGACATCAGACTCACCTGCGAAATCGAAGGTCATCTTCTTGTTCAGTCTGGACGCGTGCTTCTTCTCGTGCAGCGACCGCTGGTACTTGTCGAGTTTGGCGCGCTCCTCTGAGCTGAGCCACACGCTGTTCGCGTTGAAGTAGTCACTGTCGTCGTCAGTGACGCGGGTGCGACGCTCACTGGAAACGACCGTCGTATTGCAAGCGGTGTGCTCAGTGTGAGTTTTTTAACGTTCTCGATAGCGTAAAAGTTAAGCCAATTTTGTATGCAGTTTGGAACAGCGCCCCTAGCGGCTAACGTAGGCAAACGTTCCAACTCCATACAAATATGAGCTAACTTTTACGCTATCGAGAACATTAAAAACTCGCACTAAGCACACAATATGAGTTTTTTAACTTCGCGAACGCGTAAAAGTTAACCCAAATTTGTATGCAGTTGGAACAGCGCCCCTAACGGCAAACGTACGCAAACGATCCTATTCCATACAAATATGAGCTAACTTTTACGCTATCGAGAACGTTAAAAACTCGCACTAAGCACACAATATGAGTTTTTTAACTTCGCGAACGCGTAAAAGTTAACCCAAATTTGTATGCAGTTGGAACAGCGCCCCTAACGGCAAACGTACGCAAACGATCCTATTCCATACAAATATGAGCTAACTTTTACGCTATCGAGAACATTAAAAACTCGCACTAAGCACACAATATGAGTTTTTTAACTTCGCGAACGCGTAAAAGTTAACCCAAATTTGTATGCAGTTGGAACAGCGCCCCTAACGGCAAACGTACGCAAACGATCCTATTCCATACAAATATGAGCTAACTTTTACGCTATCGAGAACATTAAAAACTCGCACTAAGCACACAATATGAGTTTTTTAACTTCGCGAACGCGTAAAAGTTAACCCAAATTTGTATGCAGTTGGAACAGCGCCCCTAACGGCAAACGTACGCAAACGATCCTATTCCATACAAATATGAGCTAACTTTTACGCTATCGAGAACGTTAAAAACTCGCACTAAGCACACAATATGAGTTTTTTAACTTCGCGAACGCGTAAAAGTTAACCCAAATTTGTATGCAGTTGGAACAGCGCCCCTAACGGCAAACGTACGCAAACGATCCTATTCCATACAAATATGAGCTAACTTTTACGCTATCGAGAACATTAAAAACTCGCACTAAGCACACAATATGAGTTTTTTAACTTCGCGAACGCGTAAAAGTTAACCCAAATTTGTATGCAGTTGGAACAGCGCCCCTAACGGCAAACGTACGCAAACGATCCTATTCCATACAAATATGAGCTAACTTTTACGCTATCGAGAACATTAAAAACTCGCACTAAGCACACAATATGAGTTTTTTAACTTCGCGAACGCGTAAAAGTTAACCCAAATTTGTATGCAGTTGGAACAGCGCCCCTAACGGCAAACGTACGCAAACGATCCTATTCCATACAAATATGAGCTAACTTTTACGCTATCGAGAACATTAAAAACTCGCACTAAGCACACAATATGAGTTTTTTAACTTCGCGAACGCGTAAAAGTTAACCCAAATTTGTATGCAGTTGGAACAGCGCCCCTAACGGCAAACGTACGCAAACGATCCTATTCCATACAAATATGAGCTAACTTTTACGCTATCGAGAACGTTAAAAACTCGCACTAAGCACACAAGTCACTTATATGACCACACCACACGGAAACCTCACGTTTCTTAAGCACTACACACGGCGATAGATAAATTCAACACGACAATAGTAGATAAAGTTAATATTAAGTAAAATCAAATAACCTTACCACTAGTGAAAAAAGGGTGGTAGTGAATTATAAATAAATATTAATCCACTAAACATTTTTGAAGTATTTGACAAAGGGAAAGCAGACAGTCTGAATGATACTGGTCAGACCTTTTATAAACAATGATGCATGCATTGTTTGCAATTCAGGCAGCTGTCAGATATTTTCTGTTCTGAGATAGCTATCTCTACACATTTATTAAATATTCCTGACAGCACTACACCATTGGGACATCAAGCCTCAAGGTCGATGAAGACAATCACCTTCTCACATCGATGGACTTCCATTGCCACTTACTAACCACAATCACACCACGTAGGCCACGAGAAAGAGCAACCGACAACACAAAAAAAATTGTAATCTACCTTGTCCTATCATATTCCAAAAGTCTATTTCTATGCACCAGAGCATCCTCCCAGCCCTTGGGTCGACTCTTCTCCATAAGCGACTCCATCAATTTAGCACTAGCTTTGGTCTTGGCATTCAACTCCCTTTGTTCTTCTGGAGTGCAAACCTGGAATATTTAACAAATATTTTTAAACATAAATTATTATGTATTTACAAACGAACTGTACCACTGAGAGACACCAAATAACATGAAATTTTAAACACTAGATTTTTATATAATGCAGCTAAGCTCTTGATTATTCCAAACTCAAAGGCCCAGAGAAAAAGTCAAATTACCGAACATTCTAAATAGCTGAATTTTAAATAGTAGGAGAAAATGAAGTAAACAAAGCCAGTTGAACAAATGATTGAATACTTTAAGCATTTGTACAGTTACTCAGAAATTCATTTTGAAAAGAAGTCAAATAAATTTGTGAACAATTGACCGGGCTATATATTATGTATGTAAACAACTAATAGGTGCATGATAAATGCTTCATATTATAGAGGACAGCAGAGCCCGTACTTCAAATTATTGATGTCTGTGGGTTTTCACTTCATAAAAAGTGTGATGTGAGCTGCCCATCTTAAGCTAGTAGTCTTTTATTCACATTTTACCTTGATGATGAACCCCATTAGCAAACTAGCAACAAATCTGGCAAAACAGCTATTATAAATAACAATTATAACAAATTAACACTATCACAGTTTAACGTATAGTTTAATTATGGTAAGCAATCAACAATGAACTTAAAGATAAGTAATTGAGGTAAACACAATAAAACACTTGTATATATCGACTAAAGGACAAATTTTTTTTGGAAGCGGTCAGTCTGCGGCATTTCTGCTACTCCGCCCACAAGCATGCTCCCAAAGATCCACAAGGAGTAACCAAATGGGATGCGTGTGTTATACAATTAAATTAATTTACAAAAGTTAAAACAAAGTATTATGAAGACTTTACCAAGCTGCCACAAAACAGACAGGGGCCGGAGCCTTCCTGCCTGCAGACCACTCGTCCGCAATGTAGGCAGTTGTTGATCAGCTCATGTTTTGAAGCTTGACATTCACAGCGGTGTCTTCCTGAAATAAAATGAAAACTATTTTCTAGTTTTTTTTATCATTAGAAACACTCATGGTATAGTCTAGACTTTTGAGTGGCAACTGTAGTTCATTGAAACCACTAAAGTAGATACTCCACTGTGGTTTCCCAGATTAGACAAGGACCACACAGAGCCCAAAATTTACATAACTCTTAACTGGGTTATACCACTATTATTGGTTCCACACTATTAATATTTCACAAAAATAGTAACACAAAAGTAGTAATAGAATAATTATTTTATTTAGAGTCCAAAACTCCTACTTTAATTGTTTTTATTTTTTATTCTTTAGTTGGCTATTATTTGTATACCTTTGAGCATCACAACTTGGGCATTCTTCCCTTCTTGTGAGTATAGATTGACATATTTTGTTTTCTTCTTAGTTTTACTTTCAGGCTCGCTTTGTGTAGGCACTGTTTCCTTGACGATCGCCTCTTGTTGTACCTTGCCTTTTGATATTTTCTTTTTTTGCTGTTTAGATGTCCCGCCTATATTTGTTTATAAAAAATATTCCATAATACAAAACCGTATTAATAATTTTTTTTTAAATGCATCCATTGTTATATCGAATACAAAAAAGCTACAAAGAATTGTATATTATTTTACCGCAATATGAGTAGTCTCACTACATGCTAATAGCTACAGAATTTAATTGTCTGTCTTGTTTATTATATTGGCAGAATTGCAAAATGAAAATTAAACAAAGTGACCTAATCCCCTTTATTTGTGTATATGTGTAGCGATTGTGTAAATTTGTGTAGTTAGATCTGTGATGGCTTGGTGAATGGTTGCTGGGTCATTAAATCAGCTTTTATACATTAATAAAAAAATGTACATGACCTTTAATAGGAAACTTCAGCCTTATGAATTCGGAGAAAAAGTTTTTATGTTCAGAATTATTGAAGTCAATCAAAGTTTTCATGTATTCAGTTAAATCTACTTCATTATCTATTGACGAAACATACCTAAAAAACAAGAAAAAGTAATACATAAAATGGATTTATAACATTCAAAATTTTTATATATATATACATAATTTTATATTTCCGGTATTCTAACTTTATTAAATCGTCAGGCACTTCAAAATCCAAAATTGTAGATAGATTTTCCCTTATCCATTGCTCCATTTTAATTGAGGATGGATATTATTCAAATGCAAAGATGTGTCGTACAATAAAGAATTATAAATATCAAGTTAATTAATCATTAATCGTAGGTAATCAGTTTGTTCAATTAATGTTTAATCGTGTAAGTATCGGTATGAGTTTGATTACACGTAGGTACCTATCAGGAACAAAATAAAAACATCAACTTTTTTTCTTTTCTCTCATCGGACAGGCAAATAAATTCTAGCTCATACATTGAAATATTTGAAACAAAAACTGAAACCGTATCTGTTATTTGAAAAGTGAAATGGAATTAAGCAATAAAATAATATAATGTACCATATATTAAAATAATATAGAAATAAATGAGTTGAGTTGTGACAAAACAACAAGATGCTAGGCTAGATGAAATAAAATAACCTTTCAGTTAAATAATAGGTATTTACTAAGAGTACAATGCACTCTTTGAAAGAACTTATGAAGTTGGTTTTGATCAAGTCTTGCAGTTTGGCTTGATTGCTCCACACTTGTGCACTTTTACACATATTAATAATTCTTGGACCATCCTTATAACACGTTTCAGCTCGAAGAAACAATACATACCAAATATTTAAAAAAACTGTTTGTATTATTTTTTATCGTATTTTAATTTTACCTTCTTTAACTTTAAATCTTTTTACTGTTGCCTGATTTTGTCTGGAATCGTTTCGTGTCTAGTTTAAATGGTGGGGAGCCATTACACAATACAATTGAAACGTTTCAATTGAAACAAAATATCTGCACATCGCTTTTCGGGTTCTATAAAACTTTCTGTTGCAGTCACACAGTGAATTTCCATCATCTAACAATCAATTCATTTCATTCCACTTCGTTCCAATCAATTCCATTTATTACATTTGTTTCGAATTTTATCTATTTGATTTGACTACATCTTATTCGTTTCGCAGAATTTATATACCTTCCTAAGTACATTCCTTTTGCCTGTCAAATTTCTCAAAACAATTTGAAGAAAAGTGACATTGTCACAGTCACTGGTATCAAAATTTAGAAATTAAATTAAGTGTTTTTGAATAATTTTAAGATTTTGGGTTAAGTTCAGGTAACTCTGGAACATATTAGATAGGAATATTTATATTACTGAAGTAAATAGTGATCGAGGCGCAGTTCATTTATGTACCAAAACCAGAACCTAAAATGTTTACGTAATTATTAACCTAAGTGTATGAAAATCAAAAAAGGTTTGTATGAATTTATTTCAGAAAACGTCATGTCTTTGTCGCCGTTCTTTCGCTCGCCGTTTACGGATGTTACTGGTGGCATGATTTCCCACCAACTTCTGGGTCGCTGCCAGAAAGAGGAAGCCAGATACATGGATTGTCTAGAAGCTTATGGTTTGGAACGAGGAAAGGTCAAGTGTGCTCATTTGTTCGGCGATTACCATGAATGCTCAACTCTTACCAAACAACTTAAGAGATTTTTGGTAAGTAGAAACAAATAAGTATGTGTGGCCATTGCTCATATGATAATACTGATAACTTTAGGCCATTTGAACTCTCACTCATTATCAACAATGTTTATCTTTTACTCATCAAACATTAAACATAAGACTGGTGATACAAATAAACTGATTACCAACCTTAACAATATATACTGTGCTTAGGTTTCTTAGGTTCTTCTTCTTTACTCATTAGAAATCTAAAATAGGATAATGGACGGCCAACCCTTCAATAATAAAATCAAATAAAAAGTAAAACCTTCAAAAAATTGTACCTTCAAAATAGAAGTTGTTTATGAACATGTATTCCCTTAGATAAATTGGTAGCTATGAAAATTGAAGACAACATTCCATGAAATGAGTTCTCACATTTTATAATTTACTAGCGACCCGCCCTCGCTTCGCTTCGGAAACATTAAAACACACATGAAACCAAAAAAATAAAATAAAATAAAAATTAAAAAAAGTAGCCTATGTTCATCAGGGACAATGTCGGTTTCTAATGGAAAAAGAATTTTTCAAATCGGTCCAGTAGTTTCGGAGCCTATTCGAAACAAACAAACAAACAAATCTTTCCTCTTTATAATATTAGTATAGATGCCACAATGACTTATAAAATTTAATTAAAATAAATAGACTTATAGTAGTAAACAAATGTAGGCTATAAGTATTATAGTGGATTGGAGGTCTAATTGCTGTTTGATGATGTTAGGGCATTCTTCAAAATCTATTCTTCTTTGCAGGCAATAAGACACGAGAGGCAGAGACAAATTTCTCAAGGAAAACTTACAGGCGACGAAAAGTATGTGAGCCCCCGTGTGGACAGTTACTAGATTAGATTAAGTGTTTCAATGCACTCAATCAAATTGTGCTTTTAGTGGATTTGTTGTAAATAAATAACCTAAGAATCATGTTGTTTGTTTTTTCCGAAATAGTATTCTACTTGAACTAAATCCTTTAATTAATAAATTATTTTTGTCTACAAGACCTTCATTTAGAGCGTTAAATACCTACTTCACAGTACTATAATCTGTGCTTAATATTAAAATCCTGCAAAATTAAAATGCTTATACCCTTCAATATTTAAATTGTTAATTCACTTTAAATAAAACTATTTAATATTTACCTGTATAATTTGGCAACATATAGTACCAATTGTAAGTATATACTATGCCTTTTCTTTTTCGGGCCGGGGGCCGAGCCTCCTACGAGGTCCCCGCGCCTAGGCGGCGCGCGTGTTATGTGGGTCTTCACGACTTGCAGATATTGGGAGCAGACCGCGGGCCCAAAGATGTTTTAGGGTCCTACCGCACTAAACGACTCCCCTGCACCTCTTACACTCGACGTCCAATCTCCGCCCGGGGTCAGGACCCGGTCACAGTAGGGGGGTTCCCGCGGTCAACGCTACAACCTGACTCGCAGCGCCACCCAAAGAACGGCCGACCGACGGGTCGTCGAGACCGAGGTTAGCCGAAGTGGGTGATCGGGGGTGTGATATTTCTACTCCTAATGCGGGGTTTATGAGCAATCGCCTCTCCTCCTGGTTTGTGGTGAGCCGCGTACACTCAAATAATCCTTCAGCCACCCACAAAAAGGAACATACGCTGCAAAACACAGACAGCATCATCACCTTCGTTAAAATTGAGGGCAGATAGGTAGCAGTTAATTTTTTAAATTTAGTTCACTGCAGACTACAAAAATAATGATAAATGTAATTATTGGACAGCTTTTTTTATCTGTTCTAGTAAACTCGAGGGGTTATTCTAGATTCACCGAACTAGATCGACAGCATTTTTTCTTCGTTTCAATGAACTTTTATATATAGACTAAGCTAGAGTTGTCGTTAACAACAAACCTTTTTGACGTGCCTTTTCAATTATAAATTATGAAGAAATACAAAAATATAAAACGTAATTGAATAGAATCTTTTCACTTGAATTAAACCTTCCACAATCGATTGCTACCTGTCAATCAGTAAATATAATCGTGATTTATATATTTTTTTCGAATTTAAAATAAAATATCTATAATTTTAATTAATTGATATAATGGACACTATTTCTCCATTCTTCTGTTCACCGTTCACGGATATTACGGGTGGTATGATAGATTTTCAGATTTTGGGCCGTTGTGGAAAACAAGAAATGGATCTGATGAACTGCATCGAAGCTTATGGCCTAGGTCGCGGTATCAAGAAGTGTAAGGGCTACATCGATGACTATGGAGAATGTCGAACGCTTACAAAACAACTCAAACGTTTTTTGGTAAGTTTACATCTGAGCTTCTGATACTTGAAACTATACTTGGTGGTAACATTTACTGGTGGTAGGACCTCTTGTGAGTCCACGCGGGTAGGTACCACCACCCTACCTATTTCTGCCGTGAAGCAGTAATGCGTTTCGGTTTGAAGGGTAGGACAGCCGCTGTAACTATACTTGAGACCTTAGAACTTATATCTCAAGGTGGGTGGCGCATTTACGCTGTAGATGTATATGGGCTCCAGTAACCACTTAACACCGGGTGGGCTGTGAGGACGAGCTCACACCCATCTAAGCAATAAAAAATTTTACCAAATCCTAAGTTTAGCAGTAAAATCCAATAAATTTAACAAATATTTTGTGATAAAGTGCAGTTGGTTCTTTGATAGTCCTTTATTTATGACTTTACGTTCACTTAATATTTTTGCGCGGTCTTTTGTACGTACGGGCAGCGAAGGGCAAGGATTTGAAAACTAGATACTAGTCTGATGTGTTAGATGGTTTTTTATTGTAGCCTCATTAAACATCAGGTATGCCTAGGCTTACAAAAAAGCTGCAAGCCTTAGATTGCTTATGGATTAAACCCTAAGGGAATCTACACTGGAACTCCTGTACATCAGTTCGGATTCTGATTATTTTCGGTCACCGTCCTCGTCGAACCCGTCGCTTGCGACGAAGAGCGAATTACCCATAGACACAACCTACTGAGTTTCTCGCCGGATCTTCTCAGTGGGTCGCGTTTCCGATTCGATGGTAGATTCTGCGAAGCACTGCTCTTGCTAGAGTCAGTGTTAGCATCACTCCGGTTTGAGCCCCGTGAGCTCGCCTACTAGGGTTACGCTGAAATAGCCTCTCAAGGCTATCAGCTTAGGTAGGAAAAAAAATTGTTAGGTATATATATATAAAAAATCCGCAATAACTCAGAAAAAAAAAATATTTTTTCATTAATGAAAACATATTGTTCTAGGCTATACGCAAAGAACGGCAGAGGCAAATAGCATGCGGAAAGTTGACTGATGATAGGAAGTACGTATCTCCTAGAGTCGACAGCTACTGAAAAATATGAATTTAGAATCTATAAACACTAAAAATCCATTAAATAGAAACACAAAACGCATAGTCTTTTTTTGGGGCACCTAGTTGCATGTTCGACCTTTTATGAAAGGCAACATGATATATTTATCTGGCAGCGTATAATTATTCATGTTTTTTTAAATGTTATAGATCGTTGTAGAACGTACTTGGAGTGCTTCTAACTCTATTTTTTTGTCGATCGGAGTCACGGTCGGTCGGGCTCGTTTTTGCGCGGAATTTTGGCGCCAAACTAACACAATAAATCATTATGCTCGATAAATACGCAGCTTATTGATCGATCAATAAAAATATGTTATTTATGAACATTACAACTTTTAATAGACACGTAGTTTAATGTCGTGACTTGTCGAAAAAAATGTGGAGGTGCGTAATAAAAAAAACGACGTTCCGTTTTTGTTATTTTTAACAATGTTTTCGTAGATGTAACATCAATTTAATGATGTACAAAGCAACTAAACATTAATAGAAAGGGGAAACTCACACAAGAAAGCTATCAGCATAGGTACGGTCATACAATCATTATCCAGCCCATAAAACTTAGCAATTCATAGCATAGGTTAAATAAAGCCCTATTTTGATCACTTAACATTTCAAGAAGAAATTCGATAGAAGTAGGTGTGGTAATAATCAGCAGCTTCTTGGAATCTTCACAAATTTTTTAAAAGTTTCACATTAACCGGATAACCTTTCAAACACTATTAAGAGTTGTTTACGTCGAAAATGGTCATCTAAATGCCTGTCAGTCCATTGTTTCGTAAATCTGAATTTTGTATTTATTCATGAGGGGCCTGGAGTGAAATATGTAACGGAAATCGCGTTTTTGTAAGATTTCTGGGAAATGAAAGTGGATTTATTCATAATTTTGAACAAAGATACGAAAACAAACAAAGCGTTCACACTAAAAAAAATTGTGCAATTTAATTTTACAACAAAAACGTTGGGACCCTAAAGTATTACTACATTCGCAAGTTAATTTTATATTTAATTAAATAAAAGATACAATAGTAACGTGTCCGGCAAAAAATTGTTTGTTCTAATATAGGAGCCACCTACCTAAGTGTCTACATGTTATAAAAGATAATTAATCGAAAAACAATATACGAGTCATTATCTGTCGACCGGTTCAATGACCGCTAACATTGGTGAACTAAAATTGAAGGTTGTATCAGAGCAGCTCAAGGTAACGACGTCGGTGCCCTCGCGTTAGAAAAAAATAAAATTTTGTACCTTACGGAACTGACGGGCAGGTCCTCGACCTCAATGAGATTTTTGAACCAGAAGAGCGTGGAATTCAGGACGATCCTGAGGTAGGTAGACAGCAATAGATACGAGGACGACAACCCTACGATGGTCTTCGAACTCAAAACGATGCACGCCAGCGCATTGTTTACGTGTTTAACGAAAATAATCAGGTTGAATACAATAACCCTAACATTCTTAATGCATTAATAAGAATATCGTTTTCTTAAGTTTCGAGAGCATTGACACGGGAAAAACATAATGTAGATAATTAATTAATTGTTACCATTTCACCGGTATATTTCGTGATTGGCATTAATTTAATCATATTTTTTTTGCGACAAAATAAATACCTGTACGTCGATATACTTACACGGTGTCTACGATACAATACTCGTCAATATTAAATATTTGTCGTTAGAGTGAGCATAAATTTCGTAACCACGCGATTTAATGCAAAGGAAGCTGGACCACACGCCCAGTGTTCTATCGGGACTGCGAATTAGTGCGAATATCAGTAATTATGTTCCATTATACGTAATGCAAAAAACATTACAGAACATGTTTTTTTAATTATTAACGCGTCCACTATTACTAACATCGTGTCTTTATTTTCAAGAATCGTTCCTATTCAATCAGTAGAGTATTCATTTACAATTTTCATTATATTTCGGCTATCGTTATCTTTTTCTACGCCTTATGACGTATCTTAACTTTTTAATTAAGCGATATTACTTGGACATACTTCAGCACCCTTTTATTAGCTTAGTTTGTATTTCTGTATGTTTATTTGTATATAATGGAATTTTTCTGTCATATTGGCCGACTTCAAGATGTCGAATTTACTCTTTGTATTGCTAAGAGAGACGCCAGTTCTACATCGCTGTTTTTATAGTACAACAGCGGCCGAAATAGGTAAGGTAATGATACCTTCCAATGCGAGCTCGCGAGACGTCCTACTAATAGTACCTACCTAACTTGAAGATTTTTCGCACTAAGGACCGACGACCCTACAATAATTTAAAACTTCGCTCTAATATCTTGACCAGTATCAATATGATAAAAAAGGTGAAAATAAGATTGTGTAATATTCAGTTTTTTTTATTTCAGCGTGTTTTTTAGTATTTAAACTACATTATATTTTAAGCTATCATTAAAGAGTGCGTTTGCGAGTGAGTCTTTTAACGTTCTCGATAGCGTAAATGTGAACTCAAAGTTGTATGGAGTTGGAAGGTTTGCCTACGTTTGCCGCTAGGGACGTTGTTCCAACGGCATATAAATTTGTGATTTTTTACGCTATCGAGAACGTTAAAACACTTGCACTAAGCACACGGGTGTAGTGGCACAGCCATTACGATACAATTGATAATACCAATACTTGCCTCGAACCTGCGTACGAGAAACGCGACTCCTAAGCCTATTATGTTTTTTTTATAAGCATTAAGTAATGGCGTAGCGTCGTTGTGAAACATAGATAATACACCTGTCAAATCAATTACTGCTTTAAACAAAATTTCAATCTACTTAATATGCACTTTGTTATTTTTATACGAAAATGAGCTTAATAAACTATTTAAGAGTCAATTGTCGAAAAAGTGCACTTAGCAGATTTTGATTAGACAACTACTATAAATAAGATAATGACGATAGAGAATCGTTTCTCAAAACAAAGATGTGAATGCTAGTAATTCTTGAAACAATTGCTTTAAATTAACTCTAACGAAAAAATAATATAATTTGTTTTTTTCCACTGCACGAGATATTAATTCACACTTCCCCTGAAATTGTTTTTCACTGGCTCGAATTCGTAATTGTATTTTGTTGGGTCCGTTTATTTAAATACAGCTTTCAAATGAAGGTAGTATAATATTATGAGATTTTGTTTATTCAGCGTCAAATATCAGGGACATGGTACGAATATATTATGCATTCAACGAATACAGACGCGGGTTCTATTTCATCTTGTCAGATTCTAGAAATGACTTGGTTGGAAACTTTTATAGCTCAAGTATTTTTATAAAAATATTTTTTACATCGTTTATAACACATCAATATAGTAAATATAGTTACTATGTCATACTTCGGAATGTTTCGTCAAAAGTTTTAAAAGCTACTTTGACTGTTTTTGACTTTACGAAGGTCTTTCCTTCACCGAATTTTAAGGTTATTAAATATTAACTCACCGCTTTTTCTTGGTATGAATCTTGATGACAAAATCTTCATCAGCTGCAAGGGAGTGCATATTTACGTAAATGATTGTTCATTATATATCATTGTAATTACCTACCTACTACATATCTACCTATGCAATTTTAGAGGTCGTCGTGGTTTAAAGATTAATGTATCATTTTGTTTTTCGAGGAAATGCGTACTTAACAAACTGCTTTCACGAAAAACGTCCACGATGAAAGAGTAACATTGTGCAATAAAAATCATGTTAATTTAGGGTAGGGTAGAGGGTGTATTATGTATTCTGCCCAGAGGCAGTAATCCAATACGCCGGTCTGACCAGATATGCTCTACTCTCAACTCCTCTGTCCACGATACCATCCGCGCAGCCGAGGATAGGCAGGGTTGGCAAAGGATAGTCCAGGAGAAAGTTATTAAAGGAGGCCACAACCTCAAAATTGAGGATTATCGACGCAAAGAGGAGGAGGGTGTATTATAAATCCGCACTTGTAAATACCACTTTTCAGCTCATATCTATCGTAAAACCAATCACCGTAATGCATGATGGGACATCGTTATATAATATACCTAATTGAGAATTCGACCTCATGTTATGTCTCAAGGTGGGTGCGGCATTACACGTTGTAATTTCTATAAGTTCTGGTAACTAATGCGATCGGTGCGGCGGCCATGATGACCTCGTTCATTCGTCTATGCAATAAAATATCTTGCTTACATGCATTGAAACGTTCAAACATAATTAATAATCCTCTTTACGAACCTTTACAGTAATCTACGGGCTACTTAATTAGACTACATAAAAAATAATCGTAATTATTTGTTCTGTGTGAACGCGTTACAAGGTTTAAGACTTTTATGAGCAGTCTGCGGCACCGCGGCGATATAGCGGTGTCAGGACAAATATTATAATTTCAAAATGTAGTGTTTTTTGTGTGCGTCGACGCCGATACAACGTTTATTTTTAGTCGACATTTAAGCCTTTATATTGAATATGTTTAAAACGTTTATATAATTTGATCGATAGAGGACGTTCCGGACTTATTGCAATAGATTTGATTAAATCTAGACTTAATCGTAATAAATTATTATTTGAAGGTACCTATTACGCGGAGTCCTGACATATAAAAAATTAAGGTCACTTTGTGAGTCGAAGAAATCCTCCTATTAAAACGAGTATCATAATTTAATAAATAATTTTATATTAATAAATTATAAGGTCATAACACTAAACTACATAATAACAGTGTTAATGAAGCAGGCTTAGGTAATTTTGAATGAAAAATGTCAATAAATTTTAGCTTATCAGAAACTTGCATGATATTAGAAGTATGTTTGTTTATTAATGAGATCGTGTATCGTTAATATGAGATGAAACTTTGTGCGGTTGTTGTATAAACTTATTAGTAGCGTCGAATCCCTTTCAACAAATTAAGTGAGCATTTCGTATTGCTTAATGGGCTAAGAGTTCTTTAATATGGCTTGAATAACATACACAAGTATGAAACTACTTTAGCCGGAACGAAGTGAGACTTTTAAGCTATTGCATAGCTTTTATCGCGGGCTTTCAGCGCGGCGACCGAATCTAGAAATTCCGTAACGAAAATAAAACCTAAGACACGCATTCCGCCTACCATGTAGCTCGCGTTCAACACATTCACACGTTGCGCTTGTGTAGTGTTTAGTCCTATAACTATATATTCGCTAACACTGTTAAATTAGGAGTTATACATTAAAAACTACCCCAAATCTCATTCGTATCACTGGTTCGAAATTCAAATTCTAACTTGTTTGCTATTTTTCCAGTAATGCGTGTTGAAATTCGGCAATTTTATTTAATCAGTATATTATAATAAAATAATAAAGGAAAGCTAACTAGATATTAGGACATTATTAAAAACAAAAGAAGTACGACTTCTAAGCTTTTTAAAAAAGTTTCTATTTAAATTGTCATCCGTGTTGGCGTTATCAAATGCGTTAAACGAAAAATATAAATGAATATTTTAGAATATTATCAATAAATGAGTGATTGACTTGATTGTCATGAAGCACTTTTTTATTCTGAAAATGCCTAAACCGAAAAAAATATGGAAAATTAGAGAAAGTTTAAATTCATGAAATCGTTACTTTTTTGGCCGCACAATTGAAAACGACCCAAAAGTGTTACGGTTCGCCAAGTTATACTTGCCCTCCTTTGCTTGTTAAAGGTTGGATTACCGAGACAGTATCAGAATTGCAGAGGATTTGTGTTCGATCATAAGTTGAGCAAACCAATTCTATGTACAGAATAAGGTCAGTGCTGCTAGCTCAATCTTGCCAAGATTACCAGTGAAATCTTCTGAATAATGTATGTTTTAGACTAGTTCCTCATGTGCAGTTTCGCATGTACAGAGTTACCTTTATATCACGTGGGTAGGTAAATCACCTATGCTGATTCATTATTTTCCAAGGCAAAGAGTCGGTTCACGGGTTTGAGCGTGAACTCACTGGTTACTCTTCATTCATTATCTCCAATGTTTCCTATTATTTTCTTCAATGAACAGACACTGAAATCTAAATTTTTATTATATATGTATGATAACAGTAGATGCGTAACTGAACGCAGCCTTGAAACTACCTTAACCAAAACATAAATTTTTAACACGTGCAAACCTTAACTTGATCACGACGATTCTGCGTGTTTTATTGAGATTACTCACGCAGATTCAAAGGGATGGTGCAGTGAACTTTACTTATTACTTACGAGGTCGCCTTATGTCATCCAACGGTACATGACATGTATAGCATGGGAATGACCACAGCAATATTTTTAAAGTTCGATATAAACATTAAATGCTCAAATCATGCAACTTAGGAGCATAAGATGCGCTCAAACATGATCCGATTTTTTTTTAAGCTCCTTGACATAGTATTCATCTGTGTACAGTCCGGCTTTGTACTCTGTTACAATAAAAAAATCAATAAAACCACACTTTTCAATTTGGAATCTGTCATTCTCAAAGTAATGCTCGTAATGTTTTCTCATTTTCGCGCCAATCTTTTATAAATGATTTTTTAATATATTTTTTGAAGGCTATGATTACTGTTTTTACTGAAGCCTTTCCGATGTGCCCAGGTCAGGTAGATGAGGACGGCCTGTGGGATTTTTTAACAGCTACTTACGCCTACGCGAATGCATCAACTAACGGCTCGGCATTACGACCCTCTGAGGACATTCGAGCGATATTGTTCTGATATTAAAGTGTGATTGTTCTTGTGATATTAAAATGGAGCCAAAAAAACCAAATTGGCACCTATGTAGTAGTATGGAGCGAATTTTTTTTTTAAACTCTCCATGTTCTTACTATATGGCCATATATGTCGTAGGACTTACGATCGCTGGAGCAGACGGATTCTCGAGTGGAGACCGCGCAGCGGAAGACGTAACGTGGGACGCCCCCTGACTAGATGGTGCGATGACCTCCGCACGGTGGCCGGCAAGAAGTGGATGAGGAGAGCCGCAGACCGGGCTCAGTGGTGTGGATTGGGAAAGGCCTATGTCCAGCACTGGACGACTGTGGGCTGTTGATGATGATGATGATGATGTTCTTACTAGGTAATAGTTCAATATTAGTTTACTGGACTATTTTTATATCTATTTAACTACACATAAAAACAAAAAAACGTACTCTATTTGTAACAGAAATGCTTAAAGCTACATAATAATAGAAACACTGTTTGTTACACGTTGATCATTGAACATAAAACAGATCATTTATATTAATTAAATGATTGAACACATTTAAGTATCACGTAGTTCATTAATTTCCGAATTCACAATACCTATATGAAATGCGTATCTATTTGATGTCATTATTCCGGTCGTGAAGGACGGCCGCGCAATAAAATTTAGCGCTTAATCCGATGTGATTTGGTTTCAATTAATTAGTAACCATTAATGAAAAGTTCCAGGGGAGTCTTAAGATATTGCGTATATCTGAGAGCTTATGACAGTTTTAGGGGCTCTGTTCTCTATTTAAAAAAATCTTTTTCGCGCGGCAATCCCTCAACGATGCGCTTTTTTTTATTGCTTAGATGGGTGGACGACCTCACAGCCTACCTGGTGTTAAGTGGTTACTGGAGCCCATAGATCTACAACGTTAATGCGCCACCCACCTTGAGGTATAAGTTCTAAGGTCTCAGTATAGTTACAACGGCTGTCCCAGCCTTCAAACCGAAACGCATTACTGCTTCACAGCAAAAATAGGCAGGGTTGTGGTACCTACCGGCGCGGAGTCACAAGAGGTCCTACCACCAGTAATTACGAAAATTATAATGTTGCTGGTTTGATTTTTATTACAAGATGTTATTCCTTCACCGTGGAAGTAAATCGTGAACATTTGTTGAGTATTTCATTAGAAAAATTGTTACCCACCTGGGGTTCAAACACCGGTGCATCGCTCAACACGAATGCACCGGACGTCTTATCCTTTAGGCCACGACGACTTCACCTAACAATGTGTATCGGTAGTTTTCTGATCAGTTTGAAACCAGAAACGTACAAATTTATTTGAAAACAAGTGTGTGTCCGCCATTACAGCTATCTTGAAGATAGACTCACACAAACAGACAAAGCGATCTTTCAATCACTTCATATGCAGTACTTATACTTTATAATTACATAGTAGATAAAAAATTATGAAAATGTCGATGTAATGTATGATCAAACAGCACGATTTTTACGTTGTTACCATTTTTACGAGATTATTACTATTGGCAACCCTGAAAAACATTTTAATAGTTCATATTGTTTGTTTAATACAAAACAATTATCAAATGTTTAAGGACAGTAATTTATTTTAAGCAGTCCTTTGGATGTGTCCGGCATTGTTGCTTCGATTGAATGGTAATAACCACTTACCATCCACGGACGCATCAAAAATAATATTACCATACCTTGTAACTATACTGAGGCTTTAGAACTTATATCTCAAGGTGGGCGGCGCATTTACGCTGTAGATGTCTATGGGATTCGGTAACCACTTAACACCTGGTGGGCTATGAGCTCCTCCACCCATCTAAAAAAAAGCCAAAAGAAAGTAACCTGTATAGATCCAGATGTTCCAAACAAATTATTTACGAATTATATTATAATGGACATATAAAACGAAATGGGTATTTACTATATATTTACTATCCATATTTTAACTAGCATTAAGACTATGCAGATTGCAAGCCCAGCTAAATTTTTACAGTCAATTAATTCTGGCTTTGTGATCTGGCCGCTTTCCTCCCCATGACTGGTGTATTTCCCATTCGTAATAAACTCCGTAGGCCCCTGGTTTCTCGCGTGCTGTCCAGCTGTTCGGACGGTACCGCGCAGAAGTCGTCCATCTAAGCAATTAATAAAAAATAAAAAAATAACATACAAAAAAGGACAGTCTTCGAACACGAAAATATCTATATATTAATACGTGAAGCAAAAACTTTGAAATCACTTTTTACGAAAATTGCGGGGACGGAGGAGTATGAAATTTTCCACACTTATAGAGAATCTATAGAAGTGCACAATGCCAATTTTTTTTAAATAATGCATAAAAGATACATTAAATCAATAAAGAAAACATTACACACACTACATACTATGTATTTGACACACACACGCATGCATACTATTTATTGTCAAACTTTTGTTCTTGACGTCTGTTGTCAAATTGAGAATAGATTAAATATTGTTTGCCTTTGTTAATATTTTTTATGGTGTAGTCTTGGCGAAATTTGTGATTATAGAAGTATAAAATACAATCATAATAGTGTACAAACTTACAATTCCAATTAATTATAGTCGAATTTTGACTACTGCGGGACCTCTAGTATTTTTTTATGATTAATCCAACCGCGAGCCGACATCTGACTCTGTGGTTGAAAGGGCACGTTTACTAACCACTAGACTAAAGCGTCGGTAAAGTCATAGATGATCACAAAGAAAAGAACGTAATTGGAACAAGTCCTGGTATTGGTCCAAAGTGGGCAGCGTGTGAGCCGTGTAAAGCTCCGTGTCGCTTCTCGACGTGTCCAGTCCCGTTTCGAGATCAAACGCGTACGGTTTCACTACATACAACTCATCGTATCCGTGAAATTCCTAAAAGGATTTAATTACACATAAACCAAAGATAAAATCACATTAATACAAATAAATATAAAACAATAAATATTTGTAACATTCGATGCGGCGTTTATTGATATTGACGCGTATTTATTTAGATTTAGTAATCGATTTGAACAATGTATTCGGAAGGTAGATTGTCGAAAGTTTCCTTGATATTCGCGGGCTTTATAATATTCAGTTTATGTGGTGAGGTAGTAAGTCAGAGGTATCCACCGGCGCCAGGACTACTGAAATACTTGGAGCAAGACGTCTGCTACAGCCTGTACTACTATCTTAATTGGGTAACGTATATCAATCTACAGATTTTATAAATAGATCAAAAGCATACAACTACATGAAAAAAATTGCATAGAAAATTAAAGGATTCAATAAATACGTGCAGCCGCTACCTTTACTTTCCTAAATATAATTGTTTAATTACATAATAATTATTCATTTAATGAAATTTTTAATAGCATGCAGAGAAAGTGTTTCCACGTGTGGTGAATCTTTCAAAACCGTTTAACTCTGCGATACTGAATGTATCCTTTTTGAAAGGTCGCTATTTTAGGATGTGGCTTCTCAGTCACTCAGTTAAAATAAAATTGCATTACAACAACGCTTCATCCAAAAACTAATTTATAGATTTCATTATTTGTCATTTAAAAATTCGTATATTTCAATACTTTCACCTTCAATTTTAACAATGTTTTTCTTTGCATAAACTTCTTGAACATAGCGTACTCGTACTAACAATAATAGAGATAAGAAATCCACTTACGCTATTTGGTTTTACTATTTATTTGATCGCCTCGAATAAATAACATAACTGGAACAAGAAACGTCCTAGATCGAAAACACTTATTAGCTCTAAAATTATCTCAATCGATAGACTAAAAAATAGCACTCATTTCTGACACAGATACTATTATGGATCGGCTATAGGCAGTCGTTATTCATGGTAATTTAGTACATGAATCACATGAATTTAACCTTAATATTGTCTATTGATAAAAATACAAATTGATCAGAGGGTATCCAATCGTATTAGTATTTGAAGCTTTCTAATTCTTCTTTTATTCCGAATTTTATACTATATAAATAAAAAAAAGTTATTTGATGAACTTTAGAAATTAACATTTGAAGAATTTATTTATTTATTTATCAGTTTTCAGAGAAACCTTGCTTCAAAAATCCTCAACTTACATCAATGTTGAAGTCTTTCTAAAATCTTTACAAGCACGCTCTTAATTACTACTAAATTCCATTGTCTATCACCTCTTTGCCTATACGATCAAAAAGAGAAAGTGAGACTGCTAGTTTGTTACTTACTCATTCATCTGGAGATAAAGTCCGTAAATAAGGGGCCGCTAATGAGATGCGATGTAGTCTGTAAACAATATAACACAACAATTAACTTACTTCATTGACGCTGCGACGTGACCTGTGAAATACCTATGTGGATGCCATCGCTAAAGGCTTGCTCATACACAAATGATATTCGCAAACAAAATAACGATTACCCTTGAACTAATGTATCGTATTTCAATTTATGTTTTCGTCAACAGGTGAACAGTTTAGATAAGTAATTGTTGATTAAGTAGGTAGTGATTTATTTAATTTTTAAATTATCAATAACAAGGATGAATAACAACATACAAACTCATACAGTTAGTGTTTACCGTAAATTCAAAAAAGCACTGTCTTTCGTTATTAATCCAATATTACATCATCGTCTGTACCCGTGATACGACAATATCGGTCACGTCGCTGATATTAAATGGCCTTGGATCCCGGATGATTTTTTTCGGTTCAGGCATTTATCGCTAAATGAAAGTGAGGTTATATTCTTACCATCTTTCGGTACTTCTCTAACAATAAAAAACAACCTAAGTTTACCTGCAATTGGAGTAAAGACAGACTCTTGTCACTGAGTTTCTCGCCGGATCTTCTCAGTGGGTCGCGTTTCCGATCCGTTGGCAGATTCTGCAAAGCACTGCTCTTGCTAGGGTCAGTGTTAGCAATACCTCCGGCTTGAGCCCTGAGGGTTCACCGACACGCTAGGGTAACGCTGATATAGTCTCAAGGCTATCAGCATAGGTAGGAACAAAAAAAAATACTCATTCGAGATATGTAGGGTACCTATGTGTTTACACAATGCACAGCGCGCGCTATAATAAGACGATTCTACCACAAAGAAATAGTCACGTGGCAAGTTTTCCACGAAGTCCGGAGCATCTATCATGTCCCATCAATCAGCCAGAGAGTCTTTTAACCACCGGTTTTGATTGGTGGTATATCAATATATGATCTAAAATCAGAGACAAGATAAAAAAAAACCTTTACAAAAGAGATACTTCGGCGCATTCTTTAAGGAATGTTTATCAACAACATAAGGAACAGTAAATGTGACTGATAGTAAAATTTTATAAGCTATCTAGCTGTACCCGTCCGCTTCGCTGGGCATTTAAAATTAACATTATTATTTCTCATCCCCACAAAGATTCTCATCATTAACGCCCCCGTAACTGGTGTAGGGAGTCCAACACTAATATAAATATTAGCCTATCCATTAAGTACATGTATTTTCTACACGGATACCAAGTTTCAAGTCAATCGGATGGTTCAGTAGTCATAACGGAACATCCGTAAAAACCACTGTAGATTTATATATTAGTATTTAGTATAGATGTGTGAGCGAGGTTTTACAGGATGTACTATCTAAAACAGACTTTGACTGCAACGAGTCGGCAACTACCTGTCTGGTCGGCACCACTGACCCATGAAGGTGCACCGCTTACGTTTTGACTCAACAGTGCAATGCCCTAGTTCCAAGTCCTTCACTCGGCGAATAAAATAAATCACTTTAATTTACATTTCAAATGACGGTATCCTAACTCTGAATTGTGAGTCCGCACGGGTAGGTACCACCACCCCGCCTATTTCTGCCGTGAAGCATTAATGCGTTTCGGTTTGAAGAGCGGAGCAGCCGTATACTGAGACTTTAGAACTCGTATCTCAAGGTGGGTGGCGGCATTTACGTTGTAGATATCTATGGGCTCCGGTAACCACTTAACACCAGGTAGGCTGTGTGCTCGACCACCCATCTATACAATAAAAAAAATAACTTCGCAATCATTTAACACAAGGTCAGATGTGATCTCGCCTTTCCAAACCAATAAAAGAAGCACCGACAATTCGCTTCCATCGCTTTATTACGGAAGCTATAAGGTTAACAGTTCATCCTTTACTGGTGGTTCTACTACTGGTGGCAGGGCATATTGTGAGCTGTGATGTATTGTTTTTTTTCCCTGCCTATGCTGATAGCCTTGAGAAGCTATTTCAGCTTCGCCCTAACGTGTGTAGGTGAGCTCACGGGGCTCAAACCGAAGTATTGCTAACACTGAACTTAGCAAGAGCAGTGCTTCGCAGAATCTACCATCGGATCGGAAACGCGACTGAGAAGATCCGGCGAGAAACTCAGTGGGCCGATGTATTGTAAACACTGAGACTTAAAACAGATCTTAAGGCGGGTTGCGGCATTTATGTTGTTCATGTCTATGGGCTTCGATGATCACTTAAAACAAGGTGGTCCATGAGCTCGTCCACCCATCTATGTAACCTTGTTTTGTATTTCCTAGCATTGAACTTCTTTTCATTTTTCGTTTCAGACCTCGTTGGCCGATTGTAAAACAAACTTCGAAGGTAAGTACACTCTCGGATGATAATGAAAAGTAATTTAGTTTTTTTTTAAATTTGCTTTGTTTCAAATTAAAATATTTCATTTCAGAAACTGGAATATCAGATATACCTTCGACGGTGAAAATTAGATGTCAATCAAAAAACTCTATACGTTTTGAAACCGAACCCTCGGAGCACTGGCAACTATTCATTTTAATGGAACATGATAACTTCGATCCAGTAAGTCATGAAATTTAAAGTATAAAATTCCTGTGCATAATAATAATGTTAATTTTAAATGCCCAACGAAGCGGGCGAATATGGCTAGTATTTTATAAGTTTTTAATTCTAGAATTTTTTCTTATTAAAATGTTTTGGCGCATGTGTCTTACTTACGAGCTAAGTTTTTGATATTTTTTAAGTTTAATGTTGCTAGAGAGTCTGCTAAATGCAAGTCTATTATACTGTCGTAAATCAAAAAGAAATCTCTGGCTTGAAGGCTAGGTACTTAGCCGACTTAACCTAATAGGTGTATGGCTTTAATAAAGAATAAAAAATAAAATAAAATAAAAGGCTAGGTACCGTAGGAGCTATTTCATTTGAAACATTATAAAACTAATGTACTATTATTCGTATTTTACTTATTAAAGTATTCATTAAAAAAAAAAATTAATTTAAGTAGTAATTTAAGTAGTAAAAATTTAATTTAAGTAGTAAAAAATACTAATTTTACTGAATACTAGCGACCCGCCCTCGCTTCGCTTCGGGAACATTAGAACACACATGAAACCAAAAAAATAAAATTAAAAAAGAATTAAAAAAAGTAGCCTATGTTCATCAGGAACAATGTCGGCTTCTAATGGAAAAAGAATTTTTCAAATCGGTCCAGTAGTTTCGGAGCCTATTCGAAACAAACAAACAAACAAATCTTTCCTCTTTATAATATTAGTATATATTAGTATAGATATCATATATACTTCTTAATTGTAAAAACATGCTAAAATTCATAATATACAGGCCAGCATATGCGTTATATAAGAAAACATATCCATGTGCACAAACGAACGGAAACTTGCATATTTAACAGTTTTACAACTGAATTCCGGTGTCTATGCGGGCTCAGTCGTGCGATAAACGTTAACGAAATGATAAACGGTTTATTTTTATTTGGTTAGCTTAGATTTTGAAAAGTAATTCAACAGTTCTTAGAAGGTTCATGATTAATTAAATTTGTTGATAATTTATTGATACCGCGTACCGTAAGACATATCATGGATAGGCCCCCTACAATATGGATCAACGACCTATTGAGGTTCACGGGGATCCGTTGGGTGCAGTCAGCGCAGGTCCGATCGTTGTGGCGAGGCTTGAAGGAGGCCTATGTCCAGCAGTAGGCGTCTGTGGGCTGATAAAAGAAAAAGAAGAAAGAAGAGGAGGAATTTTTAGAAGATATCTTTATATCCGTATGCCTTAGTACGAATATTGCATTTTTATCACTGATGTCAAATTGGTGTTGATAAGATTTTCCACAAACTTTCTGTATACCCAATAATAGTAACTACTAACTTCAACCAATAAAACTGCCAAAATCTGATGCATAAAACGTCATGCATTTAAAAATGTTTAAATCTCATCACTTATCCATATATTCGGCGCCCGATATTGTTTTGGTTAGGAAAATTCCGATGAAAACTCATTATAAATATTATATTGCTCAGGTTGAAACTATTCAAAAATATGAGCGACATTTCTCAAGATTGTTACTGCGCGTCGAATCGACTTTACATGTTTCTGATGGAGGTCGCAAAATTTGATATTGAGTTATTCATGAGTCGTTCAATTCATTCGTTTACAAAACGTGCTAGTGATTTAATATCTTCGCTGCGGCAAGTAAAATCATAAAACTTCTGGTGCAGCGGCGTATCGAAATGCCTCCCAACGATATTGCTACCATTGCGTGGCAGATCTTTCTCGACCCACCAGCACTAGGGTAGATTAAGATGCTATAACTTTGCAAAACATATTTTATACAATTTATAGTTTAGAGTTGTTGGTGTCGAACTCCAATCGGTCTGAACAAGCGAGAGTGACATAGCTTTCTTCGTTCGCACTATCTGAAAGTACCGCGACGGGTCGGTATGGGTCTATTCCGCAGTGAAGGTGTTGATCAAACTTATACACATTTTGTAAAGGCGACAATTGATTATATGAATTTATTAGTTACTGAACCTCTGGGCCTGCGGAGGGACTTCGGTTCCCTCTGTATTTTGTACCGTATGTTCCATGGGGAGTGCTCTGAGGAATTGTTCGAGATGATACCGGCATCTCGTTTTTACCATCGCACCGCCCGCCACCGGAGTAGAGTTCATCCATACTACCTGGAGCCACTGCGGTCATCCACAGTGCGTTTCCAGAGGTCTTTTTTGCCATCAGTATAGTACCATCCGGCTATGGAATGAGCTCCCCCCCACGGTGTTTCCCGAGCGCTATGACATGTCCTTCTTCAAACGAGGCTTGTGGAGAGTATTAAACGGTAGGCAGCGGCTTGGCTCTGCCCCTGGCATTGCTGAAGTCCATGGGCGGCGGTAACCACTCACCATCAGGTGGGCCGCATGCTCGTCTGCCTACAAGGGCAATAAAAAAAAAACTGTTCACAACACTAGAGCCATAACGTAAAGTTACGTAACGTATGATTTCCTTTTCAAGCTCTTTTATTTCACCGACCTGATTTACCTACATTGGCTTTTCAGATACCATTCACGCTAATCGAACCAAACAATGTATTCGGAGAACTGATAACGACCGCAAATAAAGAATACCAGATCTGGTCGACCTATTTGGACGAGTATGGGACGCTTCAGGATTGGATGGAAGGTCCGATCGTTTTGAAGTTTGATCAGCGCAATCAACAACCGGACGATATAAAGTATAACGTGACGCAGGAGTTCAAATACATAATCTTAGGCAACGATTCCTATACGATCAACGGAAAATTCTTTTGGAACACCACAGGTGGTAAGTTTCACTTTATATATATATTGCTTAGATGGGCTCCTGGTGTTAAGTGGTTACTGGAGCCCATATACATCTACGACGTAAATGCGCCACCCACCTTTAGATATAAGTTCTAAGGTCTCAGTATAGTTAAAACGGCTGCCCCACCCTTCAAACCGAAACGCATTACTGCTTCACGGCAGAAATAGGCGGGGTGGTGGTACCTACCTGTACGGACTCACAAGAGGTCCTACAAATAACGCAATGAACTAGGCAGCTAAAAATTCAGATTTTTGAAACCGATATTAATAATACTTAATTCTAATTATTATTTTCAGATCGGGACCTATGCTTTGATATCGCGAATATTTGCCAAAACACGAACATGAAGCACGCTAAGATATGGGTATGTTTTATCTATACTAATATTATAAAGCTGAAGAGTTTGTTTGTTTGAACGCGCTAATCTCAGGAACTACCGGTCCGATTTGAAAAATTCCTTCAGTGTTCAATAATTAGGTTATCTAACCTATTTATTGAGGAAGGATATATAACACTAACGATAAGGCCAATATAAGTGGAGCACCAATAAAGAATGTTTCATACATAACCAATCAAATTTGGATTACATTTAATATTGTGGTAGCTCTGGTTGACTACAAAAACTTAATATGTTCATTTAATGTAATATTAGCTTCCATTGAAATAACTTTAAAACAAACTTGAAACTTAAAACAAAAATTGGTAGGCAGCAACTTGGCTGTGCCCCTGGCATTGCCGACGTCGATGAGCGACGGTGACCATTTACCATCAGGTGGGTCGTGTGCTCGTCTGCCTACAAAGGCAATAAAAAAGAGCTTAATAATTTTACGATATGGCTTAAAACGTTGAATGTTTATTACCCTTGTTTATGCAGTATTTTAGGGTGAGCTCACAATCCATCTGATGATAAGCACAATATGCCTCGCCAGTAAGTGCCAGAATTTCTTAGTCTCTTATCACAATCACGGGAAGAGATAATTTCACATAACCACATAGAAAATACCTTAGAAAACATTAATTAGCTCTGGTGATTGTTAACCCTAGTAGAATGTCTATTACTATTGCGTCATCAACTTTATCCGTTTTTATTTTATTTTGGCTAGGTATATTTGCCGCAGAAGAAACATGCACTGCGATTTGTACGATGGGACAAGCTATAAGCAACACAAATGAGTCTTCGAACCCATGTTTCAGAATAAGTAGTTCACGTTTTGTGTCAAATGTCAATATATGTATATATTTGGTGGTACCACCACCTCGCCTATTTCGGCCGTGAAGCAGTAATGCGTTTCGGCTTGAAGGATGGGGCAGCCGTTGTAACTATACTAAGACCTTAGAACTTATATCTCAAGGTGGGTGGCGCATTTACGTTGTAGATGTCTATGGGCTCCAGTAACCACTTAACCACCACTTAACACCAGGTGGACTGTGAGATCGTCCACCCATCTAAGCAATAAAAAATATATTAAATGAATTCGATTGATTAATGATTTGATTCCTCTTTTGTAATCTACCTTGTTCTGGTTTGTATAAAGTAAATAAAATTTAGTTAATTTTCAGCCAACAGCACACCCCAGCTTTGATGTGGAAAATCTAGTTTTGAATGACGACTGTGAAATTCACGTGCAGGGTATTCACGGAACCACGAAACACAAATACAAAACTCCATCCTGTTTTGAATTGCCCGAATGTTTTTTAAGTAAGTTATAATTTATTTTACTAGGAAAAAATTCGAATGAAAGGCTCTCCCAAAAACCGACAGTAATCTGACCGCACGATTCTTCGAAGTTTTTTTTTTCGTAAATTATACATAAAATCCCAACTGGTTTTTTCCAAATAGCAGTATATAAGGATTTTGGCCATGCTGAAACTAAATAAAGGATCACTAAAACAACACAGCGTAAATCGGCAAGAGATAAAGTACAAATCTCAATTATTACTGCACAATAAGGTTGTCCTATAGTAGGACGAAGCAGTTAGGATAATGGTATTGCGGGCTCACGATACTAAGGAATGCGGGTTGGTAGTATGCTGGTTAGAGAATGTTGCTGTCTCCGACCCTGGCTTAGTGGTCTTTTACGACAGCGACGGAAGCTGATTAAGTAGGCCACGTTGGATTGACACTACACAGCCAAATATCTTGTTTCTGTTTTTTGAGGTGCATACTTGGTGAATATTCTTCTTCTTATTTGTCGGTACCACTCTTGACAAAGTGGTCGTGGTCATCACTTCAAGTGTTGTTGGCAAGATTCAGAACACGCACACTCCTGATGGAGTGGAGGCGTGTCACTCTGGCGTGGCCACTCTGATGGCCATAATGTGCCATTTATATCCGCTTTTATCTGGTCAGTCCACCTAATAGGTGATCTTTCTCCTGGTACCTTTCCCTGGACCACAAATCTATTATTATTTAATATTGCTCTACTTTATCTAAATTAAGAGTGAATAAGGGTAGTTATCTTATCTGAGGGAAGTACATTAAATGACGTTATTTATTAATGTCATTGTCTTTATAATGAACAGATAACATGGAACCGGAGATTCCACAAGACGTAGCCATAGCCGCCGATCAAGATTTGCGGGGCTGGTGGAACATCAACGTAGCGTGGGCGAAGCCACATTTTCAACCGGAGATTTATAATGTGACCGTTCGAGCTAATATGATAAGATCGATTATTTTACCCGGGGTATGTATATAAACTAATTTGGTTTTCCTCACACCGTACCCGTCGCTTGCGACAAAGGGCTCGACGAGTAAATTAACCCTCAGACACAGTCCACTGAGTTTCTCGCCGGATCTTCTCAGTGGGTCGCGTTTTGATCCGGTGGTAGATTCAGCGAAGCACGGCTCTTGCTAGGGTTCGTGTTAGCAACATCATCAGGTTTGAGCCCCGTGAACTCACCTACTAGTTAAGGCTATGCTGATATAGCCTCTCAAGGCTCTCAGCTTAGGTAGGAAAAAAAACTCACAATATAAACACAACAGTATAAACACAAATAAATGTTCTATTGAGCGTGATAATTCTAATATTGCATTTGGTTAATTGCGATAGTAAACTTACAAGTGAAATAGGCATTTTTTGGAAGTATAAAATGGCATTGAAATATGCGATAGCGTATATACAAAAATAATTAAGACCTCGACTTATTGTCCCATGTATACGAAATCTGTGAGCCCCGGCAATGACTTTAAACCAAGTAGACTATGATTCTCGTTCAACCTATCTCTCCTCTAACTCTCGTTCATGTTCTAATAAAAAAAGAAATGGCATCCATAATATTATAATAATAACAGGTCCATGACACAAATAGTTTTAAATAAACTTTATCGTGTATTCTTTCCTATTCTACTTTCCTATTTAGCTACCTAATTCGTTAATCTTCTACTTATTAATTTAACTAAATTAGTGGTGTGGGCATGTTGGAAGACCTCACTGATCGATTCCACCGTCCTATTTCTAATTGGGTCGTGAAACATTCATATTTTTTGGCTTCACTATTGTGCCAATTTAATTAAAACTGTAATCTCTAGCTTCAAGGCTGACAATGGCATTCGGAGTGCTTAGTGCGAGTATTTTAACGTTCTCGATAGCGTAAAAGTTAACTTAAATTTGTGTTGAGTTGGAACGTTTGCCGCTAGGGGCGCTGTTCCAACAGCAACTTTGATTTAGCTTTTACGTTATCGAAAGCGTTAAAAAACTCGCACTAAGCATACAGTAGGCTTAGTGCGAGTTTCAAAAATCGAATCGAATGACTCGCATCGAGTGGACGCTCTTCACGGTGAAACGTGCGGAGCTCTGAGTGCGAGTTACTCGATTTGCAGGAGGTTTATTCATCTTGAGAAGCAATAATTTTTTCTTTTATATTGGTAGCACGCAAGGTTTTTTTTAAGGCGTTTAATTGAAATGCCAAGCTTTCTAACGATAGTTATAATTAGTCGGGTAATGGGTAATGTACCTGTGCTTAATGCGAGTTTTTTTTAATTACTCAGTCGATGTTAATTTTATGTTTAATTTGTGTGAGGTTGTTTCAGTGCCACCTAGTGGTAAGCTTATGAATCTCATTTTGTGGGAGAGAGAAGGTTTGTTTATGTTGCTGTCTCATGTATCGAATAGCTTTACCGAAGTGAGCCTCTCGATTAATGTATGTGCGAGTGCGAGTTACAAATTAATGGATTTTGAGAGTATTTCTTCACTTTCAAGCAAGCTAAGTAGTCACTAAAAATTTTGCCGTGAAACCAATACAATATCAAGATTTTTTTCTTTCGTTTTTAATAATAATGTTGTTTTTTAAGGTTTTATCTATTCTAATGGTTTATACACATATATTTTTTCGGTTAGAAAATTTTATAGACGTCTAGCTAGTTGTAAATATATATAAATTCTTTGCTTTCTCATTTAATACTTATTAAACCATTGCTTTTTTTTAGAGTTGCTTGCTGAGAGAGAGAGAGTGAGATAGAGTATTCTTTATTGTACACAAAATGAATAAATATTGCGAAACAATATTAACAAAAAAAAAAAGAGTACAACTCTTGGTCTTATCGCTAAGAGTGATCTCTTCCAGACAACCATTAGATGGACAAGAATAATTTCGAAATGAATTGCACACTGTGTATAAAAAAAAATACCTAGCTATTGAAATATAATAATATAAACACACACATACACACACACACATACATTTACATATTTACACATACATACATACAGATATATATTTATAAATTATATAGAAATTTGAACAATGTAATAATAATTTTGCTTTTTTACACATTTATAAATAAGGATGGATGCTCGTAATAATTTTAGTATATTTGGGCCACCTAATGAAGATCATCAACACTATTATCGTAAATACAATCATTTTATAAATGTTCAACGGGTAAATCATTAAATCTGGTGGTAGGACCTCTTGTGAGTCCGCACGGGTAGGTACCACCACCCTGCCTATTTCTGCCGTGAAGCAGTAATGCGTTTCGGTTTGAAGGGTGGGGCAGCCGTTGTAACTATAATTGAGACCTTAGAACTTATATCTCAAGGTGGGTGGCGCATTTACGTTGTAGATGTCTATGGGCTCCAGTAACCACTTAACACCAGGTGGGCTGTGAGCTCGTCCACTCATCTAAGCAATAAAAAATAAAAAAAAAAAAAAAAAAAAAAAAAAAAAAATCTACATAAAACATAATTTCTTTAATTAAAAAAAAGCTGAAATAATTACCTATTCCAAGATTAATTATGTTAAGTATGTCTAAATATGTAATTACAATTAAATAAATTCTATAATAAACTACTAATTCTAATACTTCTAAAAGTTACTAAAAGAATATGTTTATGCTGGGCAGTTTTCGTGTATTTTAAAGGTTACGCCATTACGGCAGAGTTTGCTTACGAAATAGCACCCTTAGAATGGAAGTGGTATAACTAAAAAATGTAAGATTAGTTTTATATTTCAAAACACTTATGAATTATTATTGAGAACCTACATTTTAAGTAATACGTGAAGCAAAAATGTTGTACCCCTTTTTACGAAAATTGCGCGGACGGAGAAGTATGAAATTTGCCAACTTATAGAGAATATAGAGAAGTAGTGCAGATTGCTAATAATTTTTATTTAATTATACATAAACAATAAAAAATTAACTAAATCAATAAAAAACCTTACACACATTACCATGTATTTGACACACACACACACACATGCATTTATACTTTTTCTTTATTGATTTATCAATCTGTGGTCAAATTGAGAATAGATTGATATTTTTTGTCTTTAATATTATTTTTCTATAATGTAGCCTTGACATAGAGCAGTGATTATTATAGAAATGATGATAATAGAAAGGTGACAATAGACTATAATAATGTTCAAACTTAAAATTTAAATAAATGATGGTCTACTTTCGACCACTGGACTACCTTTAGTAGATAATAATAAACATTACATAAAATATTACAATATTGAAGTTTACCAGAAAATAATAATTTTGGGTTGAGCCACTTTAATTCTAAAGGTACAAAATAGTATTGAACACGTGACATTACCCGAATAATTTTCAAAGTAGTTGGTTCCCATTAAAATACTGTTAAAATGCGTTGTATTTCATTCAGACGGTCTAAAGCCAAAACACCACGTGCTACCAATATACGAGAAATAATATTATTGCTGCTCTCGGTGAATAAACGTCCTGCGAATCGAGTAGCATATCTCAACTCACACTCACAATTCTTCATTTTTCACCGTATAGAACGTAAACTCGATTTGATTTTGATTTATTCATTTACAATTGAACAACTAGGAAAAAAAGATGAAAATACATTTTGGAGGGACCGCGAGGAGCTAAATTGTGTGAATTGTTTTATTTTGCCTATTTAATGTTTCTTAGTTAATGCGTACTTAATATTTCTTCGGGTATAGGTGTAATTTTGATATCGTCCTGGCCTAAAGGTCCGGTCCGGCCTAAAGGGCGTCCGGTGTATTCGTATCTTGCGATGCACCGGTGTTTTAATGCCGCCGGCGGGTATCAATTTTTCTAATGAAATACGTACTTATCAAATGTTTACGATTGACTTTCACTGTAAAGGAATAGCATCATGTAATAATAATCAAACCCGCAAAATTAATTTGCGTAATTACTGGTGGTAGGAAGTCTTGTGATTCCGCACGGGTAGGTATCACCACCCTGCCTATTTTTGCCTTGAAGCAGTAATGCGTTTCGGTTTGAAGGGTGGGACAACCGTTGTAACTATACTGAGACCTTAGAAATAGTATCTCAAGGTGGGAGGTGGCATTTGCGTTGTAGATGTCTATGGTCTCCGGTAACCACTTAAGATTAGGTAGGCCGAGAGCTCGTCTACCCATCTATGCAATAAAAAAATTACGTTGGTTTAATAACTGTTTAGTATCTGTGAAAGTGCAAAAATGTAAAAAAAATAAACAAAACCGCTGGACGTAGCTTCGCGAAGTCTTCGAAAAAGTCCACTGAAAAAAATCTCAGTAAATAATCAGCATTTTACTGAGATTATATTTTATCCCATATTATCTGATCTCATTTCCTTTCATTCCATGTCAATTGATTAATGTTTCAAATTAATCAAATCTTTTTCACTCCATATTATCATTTTTCATAAAAAAAGATTAGGCTCTATGGCATGATACTTTTGCATTTCTAGTTGGAAAAATAGAACTACTAGAGAAATACTCGATCGAAACGTTAAAATCTACTAATTTGTAACACGCACTCGCATAAATGTCATTCGTGGTACTCATTTCGGTAAAATTACTCGGTTACGAGATCACAACGTTAATATGAACTCGCACTCACAAAATAACACCGGGTACGTTTGCCGCTAGGGGCGCTGTTCAAATTGCATACAAATTTGCGCAAACTGGCTCGCTATCGAGAACGTTACAAAACTCGCACTAAGCACACAGGTCACAGTGATTTCGATTGTCACTTAAAATCTGTTGAGCCATGAGCTCAGAGCTGCCTCTAGACCTAGCTAATATATAAAAAATATATAAATATATTTTAGATCTAAAATAGTATTGTTTTATAACAGAACGCGACTGAAACTACATTTAGAAACATACCCAACACGTTCCTTAGCGCCGGCAAAATATACAATGTTTCGGTTTACGCAATAATTGGCCAGAAAGCTTCCCACACAAGTAGAAGAGCTTTTACTCCAGGTAAATATGAAGAGCTTACATTTAATTAACTCCTAAATATAGTATTACTGTATTAGAGTGTAATAGATACGATGATATACCCTTTATTGTTTTCTTTAACAATCTAATAAACAACGTACGAAGGCATAGAGCACGTGCAAACAAACAAACATTTATTTTTATTTTTATAAAGCAAAATCCAGTAACAAACAACACAACCCATTTTACGAATAAGGTAAATGTTTGTTTGGCAAGCGTTGTTATCTATTTTGTATAAATTCGTTTAGTTAAGAAGGGGAGCTCTCTTGGGCTTAAATGGTTTACACTTCGATCAACAACAGTTACTATGGTTGATCAAAGATTTTACGGGATTCATAGTGATCACAATTTGAACGCTGAACTTGACGCATGAAGGCGAAAATTCTATTGATTTATGTAACGGCATAAATAGACAAGATTTTAGTTTTTATATAGATAGGAAACAGACAATTTGTCAACATAGTAATACCTATATGTATTCGTGTCCAAAATCCACCTAATTTAGTTGGAAATAACATGTAAGTCTTAATAGGAATAAACACATATCATTTTTATAAATATCAGTTGGACTTTCAAAATACTATACAAATTAGCTGTAGTATTGTAATGTAAGTTGCATTCCGCTCGACTTAAATTTAATTTTTCTCTTACCGTCGCCGAAAGTTCGGTTTTCGTCCCGTTGTACAGGGAAGAAAGTCTAACTTTTTCTCCCTGGGTACTGACAAGTGCGCATGCGCGTTAGTGTCTACGTCTGCTCTCACGCACCTAAAATTCTCCGCTATTGTTGTGCTCGGGTAATTTGCAATATTGTGTAAAAGTGAAATAAAGAAAAGGCAATAAAATTTCATAGTGAAGTATTAAAGAAAAATGAGTTCATGAGGCAGTTCTTATTCAATTAATAGTAGTTTATTTAAAAATTAAAAAACAGTAAATTTTTTTTTTATTATCACCCGCTAGGGCTTCGCCCATGGACCCCGGCTCGGTACTCCGCGAGTTCTAAGTTTTTTTACAATGTCGAACTTTCGGCCTGGTAGGAGAAAAAATAGTATGTGCACCGCGGGAAAAAAGTAGGACATCTCAGCCCGCGTGTTTTATCTCTCCTTCGGCTCGGGTGGCAATTTTACACGCGAGAGGAAATGTCTAACTTTTCTCCCTTGGTGCACAATGTACTATTAACCAATGTTCGCTTATTAGTTTAATGTTGAGCGAAACGTTGAGCACATTGGGTTAGTGTAGTGAATGTCAGTTGTAGTGAGTGTGGTGGGCAGGCATGCTGCGTTGGGTGTGGGCGGGCGCCACGGCAGGCGCGGGGTGCGCGGCGGGGGGGCTGCTCGCGGCCACCCTGCTGTGCTGTGGACACCGCCGCGCCACCAGTCGCGTGTCACAGGTACAGAGACACACAACACCTACAGCCCAATGAGTTTCTCACCTGATCTTCTCAGTGGGTCGCGTTTCCGATCCGGTGGTAGATTCTGCATTGCTCTTGCTAGAGTCAGTGGTTAGCAACACTCCGGTTTGAGCCCCGTGAGCTCACTTACATGTTAGGTCGAAGCTGAAATAGCCTCTCAGGGCTATCAGCATAGTTAGGGGAAAAAAACAACACCTACTGTATAAACCCGTCGGAAATATCTGCGAACCTGGCTTAATGACGTCATGCAAACTAGGGAGATAGCAAAAAATATCGAGATGTTGGAAAAAACATACCAGAAGTAAATAAAATAAAAAATTATTTATGTGTTTCTATTTTTTTTTAACCTCCACATATCGCAACCCAACTGCAACTAATAAGATATACAGGGTGTCACAGTTTAAAACATTCGAATAGCCGTTAATCCAGAGCATTTAAAATATCTAGCTCATTTCTGTAGTAAGTGCTCAACTTGAGGTAGGCCATGAGCTTAACAACTATGCCAAAGAAAAATTACATGGTAATTGGTCGATAAAGTAAGCAAGATGCCGTATGCGCGCCACACTCACTTTGTTACTCTATGAAGTTCATTTAAAATTTACTGCTTTTGGCCACTATCGCTCATGGGTATTAGCAATGCCAGGGGCAATACACACAGTGATGGATTTAGCTTGATGCCGCTCCAGGCCCTGTTTATCGCGCCGCTCTTAACATTACAATATTTTTATTAATTTTGATCCAATATTTTTATTTTGAATTTAAAATAACTTTACTTCCTTAGAATATACTTTTTTAATTATAACTAATAAATATTACAGATAAATAAATATATATGTATACATATGTTTAATAATTAATCAATTATTTTTTTTACAAATGGTAATCTGAAGTCATGTTTAAAGGAGACGACAGTCTTTACTTATTTCGTCTTGTTGCTCTTTGGTTCTAATGAAATTAAATAGCCGGTTCAATATTAAAAAACTCGATATATCCCCATTTTATTATAATACAGGAAGACCCCGACGAGAAAACGCCCAAAGAAGACGATGTCGAAGTCATCGGCATCGAATCGGGCAGCGCAGACGATCACTGGGAGGTACGCTCAGACCGGGTGCTACTGCACGAAGTCATCGGCGAAGGAGCCTTCGGCGTCGTGCGGAGAGGCACTCTCGCGCCGGGAGGCAAGTCGGTCGCTGTTAAAATGTTAAAAGGTAACATTACTTTTAATAAAAAAAAATATTGCTTAGATGGTTGGACGAGCTCACAGTCCACCTGGTGTTAAGTGGTTACAGGAGCCCATAGACATCGACGACGTAAATGCGCCACCCACCTTGAGATATAAGTTCTAAGGTCTCAGTATAGTATGCGCCACACACCTTGAGATATAGTTCTAAGGGCTCATTATTGTCAGAACGGCTACCCCACCTTTCAAACCGAAACGCATTACTGCTTCACGGCAGAAATAGGCGGGGCGGTGGTACCTACCCGCGCGGACTCACAAGATCATAACCGTCATTCAATTCAGAGCATAGGTGCACAATATGAGTTCCTTCAACGATTAGGTCGTTTAAGCCAGGCGGAGTCTTCGCCTGCCGATAAAGCCGAACAATAATTATCTATTTAGTAATTTAAGTCTCAAACAACGGGCCCATACCCAAGCCATCGATCAAACGTGGAGCGGTGCCGAGAGCTTGTAAACACTGCACGTTTCATTTTAGTTTTCTAATTTCAGAATTTCCATCGCAGGAAGAAGTAAGGTCTTTTCGGTCTGAGATGGAGTTGATGAAGAGTGTAGGTGCTCATCCCCATGTTGTCAGTTTAGTTGGCTGTTGTAGTGGACGAAAACCCCTCATCGTCGCTGAATATTGCAGTAGAGGAGATCTCCTCAGCTATTTGAGGTAGTTAGTTCGCAGAATTACATTACGATTTTATTCTCCTTTCATTACGAAGCCTTAATTATTATTTTTTATATTACAGATGCTCTTGGGACATGATCGTGTCGAAACATACTGCAAAGTACTACAATAATAATATGGACAGCATGGATAGCTCCAAACTAAAAGTCCATAAAGAGCACACAAAGCTTGTCGTTAACAAACTTTACGAGTTACAAGGTCCGTGTGAGACTGAACTAACGCCTTTAGACTTACTCTCTTTCTGTCGTCAAATCGCTATGGGCATGGAATTTTTAGCTTCAAACAGAATTGTACATCGGGACTTGGCTGCTAGAAATGTATTGGTAACTGAAGATAAGACTTTAAAGATAGCAGATTTTGGTCTATCTAGAGATATTTACGAAGAGAATCAGTATAAACAAAAAGGAAACGGTAAGATGCCTGTGAAATGGATGGCATTGGAGTCCTTGACTAGAAGGGTATACACGACGCAGAGTGATGTGTGGGTATTATTATTTTTAATTTCATATTATGTTCTCGGAACAGACATTCAGTAAAGGGTATTCATATTTTTCTGCAGTTGGTCCTTCGGCGTGGTGATATGGGAGATAGTAACAGTGGGAGGCTCGCCATATCCAGAGGTGCCCGCAGCGCGTTTAGTGAGATCGTTAAGATCCGGTTACAGGATGCCAAAACCGGTCAACTGTAGTAAGCCATTGTAAGTTTTTCATAAGTATAAACGAACAGATAAAGTCAGAGCTTATTTGATGCATAGCGATCCCTGGAGGCCGAATATTTTGACGTGACAACGTCTTATAATTCGATGGAGCCCGCTGCACGCACGAAAAAACATGACTCATACGGCGTTACCTCGCTCTGAGGCGTTCCATTAAGGCTTGAAGTGCAAGCGAGAGCACGCAACGAGCGACAAAGAGGCACATTGTAAAAAATAATAATACATAATTGTATATATGCGTACAAATAAATGTAACTTGATCAATTCAATAGTGATTTCCATTTACCTCCTTCTCTATATTCATACAAAATATCTATCAAACAAATAAAATTAAAATTTTCTTTTGAATAATGAAACCATTCCGTCAGTATTTTCTTATGACGTTGTCACGTTCAACTATCGTCAGTAAATCGACTTTACAGACAACCGATTTTTTTTAGTGTGATTTTATTATTTCAGGTACGATATTATGATGGCTTGTTGGAACGCGAGTCCTCGTGACAGGCCTACGTTTCCAGAACTGCACCAGAAGCTCGACGACCTGCTTCATAGTGCGTGTGCAAATGAATATATAACTCTGGAAGTGGATGTTGACGAAGCACCTTCAACGCCGAAACCGCAAAGATACATCAAAATGTTGATCAGGTTCGTCTCTGTTGATTTCAATTTAATTTGCGGTGAGAGGGTATTTTTCTAAGAGCCAGCCAGGCGTTTTGTGATCGAATATCTCATGCATACTAATTCATCTTGAGACACGTCATCGAAATTAAAATTGTACCTTGAAATAAAGCCTAATTGAAGCCTTGAAATAAGCCCTATATTTCATTTTGTTTTGTCTAGATTTGAACAGACTGCGGTTTAGAAGCAGTCGATTTCAAAAATTACTTTAATTCTTTACTTGTTTGTGCCCGTTTTCAAATTATTTCATATAAACTGCCATCTATTAGCCTGTGGACACTTAAAGAAAAGTATCAATTTGGTATTATCTCTACCAAGTATTTTGGCTGCCTTGAAATGTTGTAATATTGATTTCACCCATTTTATTGTTGTCGACATAGAGAGAAAAACGTACGACTATTCTTAAAGTATTATGCAGATTTTAAAATGCATATTATCTATTGATTTCATATAAATATAATTTTGTAGGTACCTATATTAAATATGTAGCAAACTAATTCTGTTTCAGGGGCAAATTACCTTGGAGTCGTGAAAGTTATGAGCGTCCTGTGAATCCAACAAGTAATCTGTACTCTTCGCCGCCGGTCATACAAACCAAAACCGCATGACTTCTGAAACCGTGAACCTGACCAATTGAGAATTTGTCGTGTGCAAGACATATAAGGACCCAATTAGTTCAAGTGTTTTTTGGAATTCTTGTTTTTGTACGGAATTTATAATAACACTTACCAAATTCGAAAAAAGACTAATGAATCCTTGAGAGAAACAAACAGACCAAAAATATGCTTGTTTTAGTCGAATGTAAAGAGCCATATTTTGAGCATTAGCATAAACAAATCAAAATACAACCGATATTTTCAAAAAAACAGCTTTACTCGTTACAAAAATCTAGTGCAATTATAAAACACTTCAATTCTATTTATTTACGTGTATTTATAGGTGACTTGGCCATTGTACTTTGCATATTATATTAATAACTTACGTATTTACCCACTGATTAAATGACTCATCAGTATTGTAATTGACATGTAATTAATAATTTCTGTCCACTTTTCACAATTCCAACTGTCGACAGATCATTGACGTTTTATTACTCAATCTTTAGTCGTTTAGAATAAGAACTTGAAAAGTGACAACATAAGTGTACTTATTAAATTCTTAGAAACATGCGACAATTACTAGAGATTTTGTCCGTAATCAATTTGATAATTTGACAATAACTTTAGTACTACATCAATGCTTCTAAAGCTATACCTACGATATAATTATCTTTGTTTCTGAGATCGCTTTACCTCGTTTAAGATGTTTTTTTTAAGAAATCAATGGAACGAAAGCACTATTTTTAATGAATTTTTTTTTTAAACATAATTGAATAGAAATATAATTTTTTTGGTACTATTAGGCTAAGAATGACGTGTGACGGTTTTTTTGACCGCTTCCCTTAATTAAGACAAGTAGAATAGTTCTGACAAGACCTTCTTCTTCCTCGTTACCTAAAAGTTACAAACATTTACTGACCCGGATTGCTCTAGCCAGCTCTAAAAATTAAAACACGCGAAAATACAACACCTTCGACTGTCATCGGAGGACTTGAATAGGAGAATTCAGTATCTATAGGTTAAGATAAGGTCAGTAAGTAATAGTTACCTAAAACCAAACAATGCGAAATGAATGTGATACTGTTACCTTAATGTGATTGACTTAGTACTTTCTTCGATTTTCGCGATTCTTAGACATAATTAAAAGTACTTTTACGGACGATTGTAACCACGAAAATTGTGAAGTATTCTAAATATGTCGGAAATTATATAATGACAATAAAAAACGCAAGATTATAGTATAATACTAGTCTTAACCCTTTGATTCACATGTCGGTCACCAGTACCCTACATGGCGCACTGAAGTAATTATGTCGATTTGTGTTGTGGCGTGCAACCTCTTTGACAGGACATAAGACCTACAACGACTAGACACAGATTAAGACACACACTTGACAAGAATTCAAAAATAAAGAGATAAATCACAGATATCTGTGAGAGAAATAGAACGAGGGCGTACGTAACTAGCGGCAGGCAGTACTTTTTTTGACTTCCTAAAAGACGGACTCGAACCAGACGACAAGGAACGAATTGACCGTTCTCATATTATGTAGATAAAATAGACGACAAAATAACTAACCGACCGTTCAAGTGGTCCTTCGCCCATTCAATTTGTTACTAACCGCTTAGATTTGCTAACTTTGCCTTCTTTTGTTTTTAATATGATATGGTTTTGTCGTTTAGTTCTCTTAGAAGTAGATTCATTCTCAGTATCTTCGGATTCGTTTTTCCTAGTCTACTAGATATTCCGATGTCTTAGTAACAGAAATCGACAGCATTACTTCAGTGCGTCACGTCCCCTAATTTATGTGTATTTTCTATGCACGTCCCTACGGGCATCGGTGACCCTCATGGCAGTCAAAGGGTTAATTGTATGATTGAATCCTGATCACGTAAAGTATGTTCAAATAAGACCAAAACTATTGTCGTTTATTTTTTTTTGTGTCGTGATATTGTAAGATTTAGGCTAATGGAACGTTACCTCGATTGTTTTTTACGTAAGATTACGAATAAAACTTTAAAATATGTTTTGTTTTCTTTCTATATAAACGAACACCAGAAATTTGTATAAAACAAAAAAAAGAAAATCAGACAAGGCTGATTGAATAATAAGAAAAAACAAATCATTTCGAAAACATTTTTTTTTTGTTTTTCGAACTCCCAGAGATCGAAGTCAGACTTTTGTACCTAATAGAATTCGCATCACTTCAAGGACGGGTGATGAAATCAAAACAACACATTTCATGATCCATACAATATATTAACTTCATGTTATATAATACAGTTTTATCTTATGAGCTAAATATAAAAATATCCGCCTCTATCATGCGGTGCCCACACAGCCTTACGGCGCCATTGTACATGTTCCGCATCAGGAAATTTTTATCATACAACACTAATTTATATCGATTACATACATAATTTCATTTCTTTACACGGTACTCTCCGTAAAAAATGAGTTAAGCTTTTGAATTTCTTAAGCGAATAGATTTTTTTTTAAAAAACGATATCTTTATACCCTAATAGTCGACGTAAAAAAAATTGGTTACTGTTTCAGATATCCTGTACGGCTTTGTTAACAGAGACTTTAGTTTATTATTCAGTTGGTAGTCTCCTAGTAATATACACTGAAATTTCCATTTACGTTCAAAAATCATAACATTTATTGATCATCGGTTGAGTAAAAATCACCAAACCCACAATAGGTACTTATATAGTACTATACTCATATAGGCGAACGAGAAATAAATCATATTCTTCATCTAGCATGAAATAATACTCGCAAACGTAAAAGCCATTACATAATCCTTGGCTTACAAAATTTAATTAGTTGGTAAGAAAACACTTTCATAATTCCATTTTAGAACGCATTGTTTATAACTCCGCCGACAAATTCCTTAGTCTATGATATGACGTAGAAACTTTTTTTCGTTTATTTCAAATACCACACGAAATTCGTAACTTTTTTTTCTATATTCAAATCCGCATCATTTTCAATATCTCATGATATTTTAAGTAGGCAAGCTCTAGCTTATATGAATAAGTTTTCGTTTAATTCAATTATTAATTACATAAAAATAAAATAAAAAGCCTTTTATTTCCTGCTAAAATACAAAGTAAATCAGTATTTAATGTTTATTTATCCTCACTAATGTTTGGCAGGAACCCATTAAGCATGGCGAAGGCCTCCTCAAAGTCAATTATTAATGAATTAAGTTATGGGGTCGCTAAAATTATCATTCGAGTTTACAGTCAATCATGCAAAAAGTAATGAATTTAAGAGAAAAAAAAGTGTGTATGTGTGCAAGTCACATAGGGTAGAAGTGAAACTTATAAATAATATATAGATATACTGACTATCCCACTACACAGGAGCATACATATGGACAATATCTAGTAGACGTTAGTGGGGATGCTACGAAGAGTCGCACAAAGAGGAGACCGAGAACGTCTAATGTGTTCTATCTCATTCTCTCGCCGGCTGAATCCTATACATTTATGTGTTTGTGTCTCTATGGACTTATTTTTTCGTTTCATCGAGTTTGAAATCAAAACGATTCTAAAGAAGTTTCACTTCAAAAAAAAGTTTTATATAATATGACGGCGTTTAAAATGAACACAATTTTTCAAATTCAAATTCCGAACCCCTATTCTTGTGTAACCATAAGAATTAACACAGAACAGCGACCGTCGACAAGAAAATACTGAAAACCAAACAATCACCACTGTACACGGATCTTTTCAATATTGAATTAAATGCACAAGGTTTCAACGATATTGTGCATGAGACGTGTCCAAATTGACTGGCAGTGTTCACGATGCAGCGTCCACGTTTATCAGTGACTGCTTTGCATCTTATCGAGGAGTGAAGGACTATTTATTAAGGCGAAGTATTTGGTTTAAGCCATTGTAAGTATACTGAGACCTTAGAACTTAATCTCAAGGTGGGTGGCGCATTTACGTTGTAGATGTCAAATGTAAAACAATCGACCCCTCTCATGACACTACTGGGAGTGGCTCGACAATTGGGCTTCGTCTAGTTGACACCTACGATTCAATCGCTGCGAGTGGTGACGCAAGTATATTAGCAATTGGAACCGACCTTAGCTCATACGACGCTATATAACCGAGAATTACCGGATCGGCCATGGTTGATTACGCTTTTGGAGAGGAGCGAATATACCGTTCCTACTGGGATAATGGACGCAAGCCTTTTACAATAATTGCGGAAGGTTCAAGCATCCCGGCACACCTTGAGAAATACAAGAGTGAGATTAGAATAGGCGAAGATATTCAGGGACTGAAGCCAATGCCCGGGACAAGATTCTTGAAGCCAGGGAGATATGACACCTTCGACATCTCGAGATGCGTCGCAGATGGATTAGAAATATATAGATAAAGGGAACGAAAAGCGGTTCCTTTAAATGAAATTAAATTAAAAAATATATATATTCAAAACGTTGACTCGGCTGCTTTGTAATCAAACTTTACTTCATATTTACCACTAAAATTACTACTAGGTTCCTAAACGGATCCTCATGTTCGTTAGAATTTCTTAATTTATATCTAAGCGGTATAAAAGTGCGAATTCTACTATCACATTAGTTTAATACGTGATTGAAACAAAAAAAATAGCATTTTTTATGATAGAATCTGATCTAAGCGATTTAAGGATAAAATTTACTTATTTTTTAACAGCATGTACGTAGAATCGAGCACAATTTGTTTTTTTTTTACTATCTATTGAAGAACCATAGGCAATCATTCCATTAAGCCATAGACAATTTTGTTTCAATTCTCATGTTTTCTTTATTGCTTTTTAGGCAAACGAGAATACGGCCCATACAATACTTTATGAAATGATATTCTAATTTAAAAAAAAGTTGAACATAAAATATATTAAAGTTATGACGGTAACTTTATATTTTTTCAAACAAACACAATTTTCAACAAACATAAGTATTGAGTGATATACTTCATTAAGATTAACGATTTTTAGGAATGATTTCTTTTTTGTTTTTGAATCGAGAGATCAATTATTTTAAACAACATAATACTTTTCTTTTTACAAGTTACTAGTCATGCAATTAATTCTATTAAAGATTTAAAAAATTAAAACTTATCATTATTGCAAAACGAAACCTTTGGCTGGTAATACTTTATTCCATTGAAAAAGCTATTATTATATTGAGATTAATATTTTTTTCTTCATTAATAATACAATTAGGGTTACTTTAATTTAGAACACGTTCAATAGATCTTAAGCTTGTTTGAGTTCTTTTACTTGTGATGTTTCTGAAGCGTGCCCGTAAATTGTTCCTTTTTAATAATATGAAAAGGTCGCCTAAAAACTATCGCCATTATTTCAACGCGTAGGTAAATATTCACTGTTATCACTTGATGTTGAACTAATAATTTAGATGCATTTATTACATTATTTTTTATTGTTTAGAAGGGTGACGTTATGTACATTTATGTTGAAGTTATGTATATATATTGTCATTCGTATAGTGCCCATCTATTGCGAAGATCGGCACTTAATTAAGAATAACTAAATCTACCATCCGGATAATTAAATCCGAGACGGCCGCAGTTGCCAGCGCTGATAAATAAATAATTTCTCTTGGCATTACTTGGCATACTTTAGTAGATACTTTAGTATTGTATCTAGGCTTCATCTGTTTATTTTTTTGCAATGTGTTAAAATAATTTAATATATTGCGTGTGTATGTTTTTTTTAATCTTATCCATTTTCAAATATACGGTTACGAATGTATACTTTTTTTTTACGAAATTTTTATAATAGTATTTATGATCAGGTAATTTAATGGTTATAGAGTTAGTAAAGCTCGTATTATTTCAATTTACTCGATAAAGAGCAGTCACTGGGATTTTTTTATCAATTTACTAGACAACAGTACAGTATGATTATGTATTTTAGGATTTTATTAATACGATACGGATACGTTAATTTGAACAGACAGACAGGCAGTTTGTGTTATTATTTTAACGACAAAACTAACTCTGAAATCTTCTATTCCATTTCGATGGAAAGTCATCAGATTTCAAGGAGTTCAGATAATTCTCAAAGGCGCGGGTCGCTTCGTAAAAACCGTCGCCCGTGGACATCAGTAATGCCAGGGGCTGATTGCTGAGGACGCTCCTCGACCCTCGTTTGAAGAAGTACATGCCACACTCGCTCTCATACATTACATTATATGTATGAGGTAGTAGGAGCCAATGGGGAGTTTACCAGTTTTGTTAGGAACATCGACGAACGAACATTGTTAACGAAATATTTTGTTTTTGAATACGCAATGTACTACAAACAGTTTTGACTCCATTGAACGCTAATAAGGCGAATTTCCTATGCAAGACTAAACGTTGCAAGATTGTATTAACGTTGACCGAGCTATGTACACACTATTTCGTTTTATTATTCTCGATTATAGAATTATTGAAATGGTTTTATGATTTTTTTAATGAACAGTACATGTTACAGTATTAATTACATAATATTTAAGTCTCATTAATAGTATTTATTTCAAATGCTTTCTCATCATTGTTCAATTCGTGCGATTAAAACGTGTAACTGATTGATAACTTAAATATAGTTTATAGGCCATTATACAAAAACTTCACATTTCAATGATTTTTTCTGAAATACTGTCCTTTCTATATTTATTCGTAGGTAGAAAATAGAATGAAGGATATTGATGTTTTGTCAGAATGATTCTTAATTCATAGATAAATATTGTTTAATCTAGTATCATTCGTTTTGTTTTTATGAAATTATGGGAAAGGAAATTATAGCCACTTGTGACGTCAGAGGACAGATCCAAGCGGTGATACTAATAATTTTTTAACATATAACAAATTAATAATGGTTTTAATTATTGAGAATCTATCTATGAAGTAAAAATAATTCCGTAAAGCTATCAACATCGCTACTGTTGCAGTTTTGTTGTCGTCTGTACGCGATAGAGAGCGACGTACGTGAGCGCGGGCGGAGTCGCCGGTCAGTCGATGGGGGGCGGCTGCGCCGGGATGTTGAGCGGCGGCGCCGTCAGGTAGCCGGCCGAGTGCGGAGCTGCTGCGGACGAAACCATTTGTTTATAGTTTACTAGTGATCCCCTGGTACTCGAAATTCGACTATAATTAGGTAATTAAAATTATAAGTTTGTACACTATTATGATTCTATTGTCAAAGACTATTTTCTATAATCACAGATTTCGCCAAGACTATGAACACTTTAGACATATATAAATAAAGACAAACAATATTTATTCTATTCTCAATTTGATCACAAACTATAAGTAATAAGAAGAGTTTGACAATAAGCAAATAGTATACATGCGTGTGTGTGTCAAATACGTGGTAGTGTGTGTAATGTGTTTTTTATGCATAATTAAAAAAAATGAACATTCTGCGCTTCTTCTCTATATTCTCTATAAGTGTGAAAAATTTCATACTCCTCCATCCGTGTATTTTTTGTAAAACGGAGTACAAAGTTTTTGCTTCACGTATTAATAATATGTAGATTAACAATTTATTCACATACGGTGAAGTGGAGATAACATGTGAGAGTCCTACGTACCAGTGGGTTACTCTAGGAGTAGAATAACAGCAATTTATTTATTTTTAAACGAATTTTAAAAGGATAACGTCTTCAACTGTATTATTCTCTACGTTTATACTACTATGTTAAACGTTTTTTGTGTATTTGGAAAAGGTTCTTTTTTATTTGTTTTCTGTTTTTTATTTACCGTTGAACTAGTTTAATTGATATGTTTATTTGATGTTTTTCACCCTTGAAGTCGATTTTCAATTATTTTTTCAAACAATAATATTTAATGACTTGTACTGTAGATAACATTAAAGTTTAAACAATTCTGTAGCTAATCATATTTAAAAAAAAATATGTGTTTTTTTCGAACTGGGGGTCGAACCTCCTACGAAGTTCCCGCACCTAGAGGGTGCGCGGGGTATGTGAGAATTGACGATCTGCAGATATTGGCAGCAGACCACGGGTCCAAGGAAATTTTTAGGACTCTACCGCACTAAGTAACTCCTCTGTACTCTTCCGATCTCCGGGGTCAGAACCGGGTCAGAGTAGGGGGTTCTTGCGGTTGACACTACAACCAGACTCACGCCGACGCCGGTCTCCGCATTGTCTGAGTGTAACTTAATTTGCATGTGTTAGTCCGCGTGCAGACATCGCGAGACGTGCGTCGCGAATGATTTATCTCACATGCCTTGGGGTGTGTGAACGTGTGTGCTCACAGTACTCACTGTGACACATTCGCGTCATGCGATCGTTTTTAATTTTTAATTAAATCACTATTTATGCCGTAGCTGCAATCTGCACGTCTCGCCTTGTTAGAGCCATTCTTCTACTGACGAACACCGTACGTGGTGGTTTGCGTGCTCAGCTTGAGCGTATATCGTTCGCGACGTCTGTACGCGGCTTCATGGATGTACTAGTCGGTTTGAGGGTTAGTCGTGTACCGGCGATGGAGTGTCGGTCTGGGGGCGCGATGAAGAGGTCGTGCCTCTGCGCGGAGTACTGCGGCCAGACGGCGCAGGCGGCGAGCGCGGCCCGCACGCGCTGTCCGTGCGCCGGCGAGCGCGCCATGCCCTGCAGCGCCGCCACCAGCCGCGCCGCGCACCCGCCCTCCACGCGCGACTCCAGCAGCGACAGCAGCGAGCTCACCAGAGAGCATTCCAGTGCCTGCCGACAACACGCACTGCACACATATCGGATGAGACGCGAACGTTAATAGTAGCATGGAATTTTACTGACATTTTTACATGTCCTTCTTTAAAAGAGGCTTGTGGAGAGTATTAAGCGGTAGGTAGCGGCCTGGCTCTGCCCTGGCATTGCTGAGGTCCATGGGCGACGGTAACCACTCACCATCAGGTGGGCCGTATGCTCGTCTGCTTACAAGGGAAAAAAAAAAAACTACCTTTATTTAATTAATCCGCAATGCAACGCGAAATCAATTATAGTAGAATTATTTTGTCGGTGCAGTTTGGGTCATAAATCATAGCCCGGCTAGGGCGGTGAGCATGTTGCACGGGCGCAACGCCATTATCTATAAACACAAATGAGTCATCGAAGGCAGGTCACGGCGGCGGGGCGGTATACAAAGAGTGGTCAGACGTTGTTATGTTATGAGTCATTTGTTGTACTTACCTGCAAATTATAGTACATATGTCGAAGAGAAATGTGTTTTATTGTTAAGAGGATGTGTTAAGAGGATGGTCGTACCAACCCGTGCGGACTCACAAGAGGTCCTACCACCAGTAAAACTGCGATATATACATATTCCAAACAACAGATCCGGTTTATGGACCGGAGAGTGCTCCAAGCGACTCGTTGGGATGGGGGTGAGGGGACGCGGCGGTACCTGCAGCACGAGGCGGTCCGTGTTGACGTTGCTGCTGAATATGGAGGAGAGCGTCTCGCACGCGGAGCCCACCACCTCGGGACACGACTTCACGGCGGTCTTCATGCCGATCATTATGTCGGTCTGGGTCAGCGCCATCACACACGCCTGAAAAAATAACACACGAATCTTTGGTAAAAAGACTTTTTTTGAAGGTTGTAAACTGGAAGGTATAGCAAGAAGGACGAGGACGCCGGGACCTTGGATGAACCTATGATCGGTCTTTCGACTAATGATGGGAAAGCTTTACGACTCAGAGAATTGTATTTTTTTCTCCTCTCTACGTTCTTGTTGTGAGCTAATGTCATCCTTACGACTTCTTTTTATTTTATTTTATTGCCGTATAGGCAGACGAGCATTCGGCCTGCCTGATGGTGAGTGGTTACCGTCGCACATCACAAGCCTCGTTTGAAGGACATGTCATAGCGCTTGGGAAACACCGTAGAGGGGAGCTCGTTCCATAGCTGGATGGTACGTGACAAAAAAGATCTCTGGAAACGCACTATGGACTTCAAAATACAGCCGAGAATTCAATGACACACAGTCGGAGCAATTATGAAGACTCCACATTCTCAGCGAGCGTGGAGTACCTGCGTGTCTGCGACGGCGGCCAGCACCGGGACGATGTGCAGAGGGCAGGAGGGCAGCATGTTGGTGAGGCGCGGCAGCTCGCCCAGCTGCGCGCAGGCCTCGCTGAGCGCGGGCCGGGACCGCAGCAGCACCACCAGCGCCTGCGCGCACAGCTCTCCTCTGCTGCCCTGTACGCACACGATAATAGAAGAAATCGTAGTTAGCTCTCGAAGCCTTTTAAGTTACTAGCTGTACCCGTCCGCTTCGCTGGGCATTTAAAATTAACATTATTATCTCTCATCCCCACAAAGATTGTCATCATTAACGCCCTTGCAACTGGTGTAGGGAGTCCAGTACTCATGTAAATATTAGGCTAACAAATGGAGAAACACACACAATCTAGCACAGTGGGATAAGAGCATAAAAAAGAAGATAAGTTTTAGAACTCACTGTTTTAACGTACTTTGTTAAGTTTGTGTTTTTTTTTAAATTTAAATAACACACATTCAAACGATATTGCAAATATCTGTGCTCATGACACATTTCAACACTAGACAACACTGTTGAAAAGACGAAAACAAACTGCTAATTTCAACTACATATTTTCAGTTACATAGTGTAAATATTAAAGACAAGTTCCAAGTCAAAAAAGCGCACAGCTGTACCTGTGAGGAGTCCTTCTGTAAGGCGGCGACGGTCTCCGCGAGCAGGTCCTGCAGGAACCGCTTGGGGCTGCGCAGGTTCCAGGAGGGGTGCTGCAGATAGAGCTTGAGGTACACCCCGCCCACCAGCACCTCGCCGGGCGGCGCCCAGGCCTGCTCGCCCGCCGCCGCCTCGCGGTCCTCGAACGTCGCGTTCGGGTCGCGGGCCTGTCTCGCTTGATGTCTGTATTTTGTTACAAAAATAATGTTATGGCCTCCATTGAATCAAATTAATTCCACTGACTAGACTACTAGACGTCGACCGATGACCTGGTTAAAGTGGTTGGTAGGGACTGGATGCGAAAGGCAAGAGACCGAAAAGAAGGGGTACATTCGATAAGACCTGCACTCAGCATTGGGTGGACACGGGTTGAAAAAGAATAACTGTCCCTACCCTATGTAAGCCACATGTTTTTTTTTATTATTGAAGGATTACTGGTGGCCCTGAGGCCTTTCCAGTTTCACCAGGACAGGAGGGCGAGCAAAGGCTCAGCCAGGAGGGGTGGGATTTGCTAACGGCTGCCCGAGCGTCTCCGAAGGAAACCTAACAACTCAAGAGCAGTTGCTTCGCGAATGAATCTCCTATCGGATCGGAATCGCGACCCGCTAAGGAGATCCGCGAGAAACTCAGCGAGCTGATGCATGAATTAGGTAACATGAAAACTATTTTGAACGACGCCTCAGTGCTAAAATCAGAGGATCGATTAGATATGACTCGATAAAATTGTTAACATAAGGAATCTTGTAGCATAGAACGGTTTGTGGTCGCGTCATTTGGCGCCACTTCGATAAAGGGGCACGACACGAGAACCCTCTCATCGCGGCTGCCGTTAACTACATTCCCGATCCTGCGGAAAGAATGGAAAGCAGTCGACGTCGCCCCAAACACGTCATTTCGGATCCTCCCGATACACTAACGGTGCTTTTAGGTACCTCAAGCACCGGTCATCATTCTCGTCGAGCTCTTCGTCGCAAGTAAATTAACCTTCAGACACAGCCCACTGAGTTTCTCACCAGATCTTCTCAGTGGGTCGCGTTTCCGATCCGGTGGTACGATTCTGCGAAGCAAGGCTCTTGCTAGGGTTCGTGTGAGCAACGTGGTCAGGTTTGAGCCCCGTGAGCCCACCTACTAGTTAAGGTTACGCTGAAATAGCCTCTCAAGGCTCTCAGCTAGGTAGGAAAGTGTCGATGTAAATGTCGGTACCTGTCTTTGAGTAGCGCGATGTGTTCGGCGAGTCGCTGCCTGACGTCATCGCTCCACACGAGCTCGGGGTGCTCGTGCGCGGCGTCGTACATGTGCACGGCGCTGGCGGGGCCCGACTCGCGCATCGCCTCCGCGAACACGCCCGGCACGTACCGGGATATCGCCAAGCGGACCTGAACACAATATCGTTCCGAACGTTGTGTGTGGCAAAAAGAACGGAGGGAAGACATTTAAAAAAAAAAAAAACGTTGTGTACAAACTCAACACATTTGTCTTATTTAGTCGTGTGCACATGGTAAAATTTCTTATTTGTTGTTATTTACTAATTTCCTAATGTAATGTGTATTGTGTGCCCAATAAATAAAAATAATAATTTACTAAATCGATAAATCGAATCGATAATCGAATATACAGAGACAAATCGCGCGTCGTAATCTCGGCACTAACATTCCTTGCACTACGGAAACCAGATATCGATATGCAACAAGTAATTTTATATTCAGTTATACAGATATCAAACACGGAGACGGAGAGCAAATAAACTTCAACCCGGCAATTAGGGTCGCTAAAAACTAATAGTCTTTTAATTTATTGGATTAACATAAATAAATATTAAATTAATGATTGCATGGTTTCGGTGTGTGTACGATAAAAGATGAATTTATTTAATATAATGTTGTCCTGTTTGTACTATTTACTATACAAGATCAATCACGCTTTAAAAGTAAACTCAAGTCGCGAGTTGAATCTGACACGCACATTTATTTTATTAATTATCAAAGTGTAATGAACAGGTTGCAAAAGTTAAATTGTAATAAATTTCTATAGCATCTTTCTTTTTTTTATTGCCCTTGTAGGAAGACGAGCATACGGCCCACCTGATGGTGAGTGGTTACCGTCACCCATGGACTTCAGCAATGCCAGGGGCAGAGCCAAGCCGCTGCCTACCACAAAATGCCGCGTATCTTGTATTTTCTAAGTAGTTTTCACCTTAGGTCCGTGTAATTTGTCAGCCATCATCCTCGCTAACAGTTCGACGGCGGCTTCGCGCGTCTCCGGCGCTTTACTGTTGCAGAACAGATCCAGTAGGTATATCACGGCACCTGGAGACACGGATAAGCGATGGTTCATAACGCGGACAGTGGTTCAAAATTTATATTGTTATTTTTATAGGCTCAACTTACGATAACAGATGGTAACTACCCAATACATTAAAAGCTGCTTATTGACACTTATATCGTTCGCGTTTTCACTATTCGCGGATCTGATCGGTACATCAGTACATACACATTGATAAAAAGAATATGTACCAATATGTAGGTATCTAATTTGATAAAAAGGATACCAATATTTATGTATCCAATCGAAAATCCTTTGTAAAGGCGTCGTCAAATGAACTAATAAATAAGTAAAACAGACCTTATTACAACGATGTCTATAGGTATGTTGTTAATTGTTATCATTGCTGTATTATTTCCGCCTTTAACACAAGTCGCCTTCGCCGCGCCATTCAGTATTCACGGTTTCTGTATTTGCGGAATATTTGCGAAACATATACCCCGCGAATTTTTTTTTTTTTTTTTTATTGCCTTTGTAGGCAGACGGGCATACGGCCCACCTGATGGTGAGTGGTTACCGTCGCCCATGGACTTCAGCAATGCCAGGGGCAGAGCCAAGCCGCTGCCTACCGCTTAATACTCTCCACAAGCCTCGTTTGAAGAAGGACATGTCATAGCGCTCGGGAAACACCGTGGAGGGGAGCTCATTCCATAGCCGGATGGTACGTGGCAAAAAAGATCTCTGGAAACGCACTGTGGATGACCGCAGTGGCTCCAGGTAGTATGGATGAACTCTACTCCGGTGGCGGGCGGTGCGATGGTAAAAACGAGATGCTGGTATCATCTCGAACAATTCCTCAGAGCACTCCCCATGGAACATACGGTACAAAATACAGAGGGAACCGAAGTCCCTCCGCAGACCCAGAGGCTCCAAACGATCCGAGAGAATGGGATTATCGACAATCCGAACGGCCCTCCTCTGTATGGAGTCAAATGGAAGAAGCTGGTATTTGGGAGCCCCAGCCCAGAGATGGGAGCAGTACTCCATGCGAGGCCGGACTTGTGCTTTATAAAGCAAAAGTCTTTGTCCAGGCGTGAAGTACCGCTTCGCTCTGTTGAGGACTCCCAGCATTTTGGACGCCAACTTGGCTTTGCCTTCCAAATGACTCCGAAACTGGACATCGCTCGAAATGTCGACCCCAAGTATCCCGATACTCTCGGAAGGTTGCAGGGATACTCCTTGGAATTGCGGCGCCATGACAAAGGGGTCCTTCTTCGCAGTGAACGCGCAAACTTGTGTCTTTATCGGGTTGAATTGAACCAAGTTCAATTCACCCCATTCGGAGACTCGCCCCAGAGAGTTCTCCACTTCAGACACAAGTTTTGATCGTCTCTCTTGCACCACGCTCTGAGAGAGACTCTGATGGCCGATATATCGCGCATCCCCCGTGCTGTCATCTGCATAGCAATGCATGCCATCAATAGACAGCATGTCATTGATATACAGGATGAAAAGCGTGGGGGAGAGCACCGAACCTTGTGGAACGCCAGCGTTAATGGTCATGGTATCAGAACAGTCACCGTCTACAACGACCGTGATGCTCCGCCCATCCAAAAAGCTAGCGATCCACTTGCAGAGACCCTCGGGGATTCCGTAAGATGGTAACTTCGATAGAAGTGCCCTATGCCAGACCCTGTCGAAGGCCTTCGCGATATCAAGGCTCACAGCAAGAGCCTCGCCCTTGCTTTCCAAGGCTTCAGCCCACCTGTGAGTGAGGTATACAAGAAGATCGCCAGCTGAGCGACCGTGACGGAAACCGTACTGTCGGTCACTGATCAGCTGGCGATCCTCCAGATACTTCAGGAGTTGTATATTAATTATTCGCTCCATCACCTTGGAAAGCAAGGAAGTTATCGCGATAGGCCTATAGCTCGATGGGTCCGACCGGTCACCCTTCTTGGGGATAGGGTGGACGTGGGCAGTCTTCCATGAAGACGGAACCCTGTTAGTGCAATAAGAGAGGCGATACAAACGCGTTAGCGCAGGCGTCAGCTCAGGGGCGCACGTTTTCAGAACCACTGCAGGGATGCCGTCTGGCCCGCTCGACTTATGGACGTCCAGGAGTCTGGGTTCCCGCCTGACTGCACACTGTGTAAAGCAGATCTCTGGCAGGGAACTATCACACCGGAGGATGTTCGGTGGTGTGGCACCCCCGTCGTCCACAGTCGAGTTCGAGGCGAAGAGTTTGACCAGAAGGTCAGCCTTCTCTTTCGCACTATGGGCCAGACTGTCATCGGACTTGCGTAGTGGTGGGAGACTAGACCTGCAAAAGTTTCCTTCTGCAGCTTTGGCGAGCGACCAAAAAGCACGGCTCCCAGAGGGATAGCTCTTCAGTCGCTCGCCAATTCTAGCAACGTGCTCCGACTTCGCCTTGGCAATAACCTTCTTGTAGGACCTGGAAGCGGCGTTATATTTCCGCCTTTCCTCTGAGATGTTAGGGTCCTGACGTCTCCTGGCATTATCCCATGCCACGTATGCGGACCGCTTGAGGTGTGCAGCATCCCTGCTGGCATTGTTATACCAGGGTCTGCTGCGACCCCCAACGGGCACTTCAGAGGAGGGAATAAACAATTCCATCCCCTGGAGCACCACGTCTTTAAGACGGTCCGCACAGACGTCAGGATCAGCAGAGGAAAAGCAGAACCGCCCCCATGGGTAGGATGCGTAAAATTCACGCAATCCATCCCAATCTGCTGACATATACCGCCAAACTCTTCGATACCCGGTCGTCGTTCGACGATCAGGACGAGAGAGTGGAACGGCAGCACGAATAAGGCAGTGATCAGACGATCCAAGCGGAGCGTCGACCACCACACTGTATCCGGCCGGATCTGTGGTCAGCAGAAGGTCCAACAAAGAAGGCTCGTGCCCCTCGATATCTGGGACACGGGTGGGCTGTGTCACCAGCTGGGAGAAGCCGTAGGCCAAGGCGAAATCGTAGGCAGTCCGACCCGAGAGGTCAGTGGTTCTGGACCCCAACCACTCTTGGTGGTGAGCGTTAAAGTCTCCAAGAACCACCACCTCCGCAGATGGGTACTGCTCAAGCACGCGGTTAGTCCCCTCTTGCACATGCTCAAACAGAGCTGAACCTGCATCACTGCTGTGGGACCTGTACAGGCACGCGTAGATTCGGCTACGGCCCCCGTGATCTACGCGCAGCCACAAGAGGGACAGGTCCCGTTGTTCGAGGCCCCGAAGACGGCGACAACAGACATCAGCCCGGACGAATACGCACACCCCGGCTTTACGCAGGAAGTTGTGCTCCAATACGTAGCCGGGGTATTCAAGGTATGAGGTATCATCCGGAGCAGATATCTGCGTCTCCGTTAAAAAAAGCAGGGCAGGCTGCGCCGTCTCAAGGTGGTGGTGTACGGCGTCAAGGTTGCTATGTAGGCCCCTGACATTGCTGAAATCCACATTAAATGTGGAATGGGGAGCCGCCTGTAAAACCCTTTTCTTTTTTTTCGACTTCATTAATTAAGTTGTTATATTTCGGGAGAGTAGGATTAGGAGAGGTAGGATGTTAGAGGTGAGATCGAGGCAACACCTGAATGAAGCGCGGAACATAGTACGTGCTCGACCACGGGTTGCGTGAGAGACTGACGCAGGGCATGGAAGGGCCCCCAGTCCACTCTGCGTGCGATCGCCGGGATCCACTCCGGTCTCCGACTCCGGCACGACGACCGCACGACAGAATTTTACACCGGTTGGCGGGACAGCTTCCCGGGGCGGAGTTTAGTAGAGACACCCGGGTTCAGGTCCCCTACTGACCGGCGGGCGGCAGCGGATACCGTTTCACTGGGTCTCCCTATACCCCCGTCAAACAATCACGCCCCGCGAGTTTGCACGCACGTCTGCTCCGCAAGTTCCAGGCGCAACCAAGACTCACCCCCAACAAGGAAGGGGAAAGGGAAGGGATAGAACTGGCTCTCCAACCCACACGCCGGAACACAGCTAGGCTATTTGGCGGCGGACTCTAGTTGGAGGGTGGTCGCCAGCCAGTCGGACTAAGTCCTACCACCGGTTATGTTTTCGGCTCCCGTTTAGCACCACCCAGGGGTCACTTGTAGGGAATCGCGGGTTAAACCTACGGAAGCGGGAAGCACCAACCCCCACCAACCCCCGAATAAGGAGCTTTTACTTTATTTACTTTTTTTACTTGAGCACAGGGATATTCGTTTGCCTTTCATTATCTAGTTCAGAAATAATTCAGATAGAAATAAAAATTAACACAGTTCCAGCTCCAGCTAAAAACAATTTAGGTATAATTGTTGTACGAGTCATGTATCGTACAGGGCACGCGCGCATTCACATCGCTTTACTCACATCGTAGTATAAAGCGCCAGTACAAGTTCAGCATTCATATACAGTGGTACTCACCAGACCAACATAGATAGAATTAGATTTGATTTGATTTGATTTCTTCCTATCTAAATCTCAGGTTGTGTACGCCACATTCAACAGCGCATACATCTTTATGGTCCTTCGAGCTGGATATGATCCAGCGACCTATGAATCTACAGTCCACTTCTTAGGACAGTCTGATGACTTTTGGACTTAGGACGCTTAGGCACAGTTGTAATAAGGTCTATTACAACTATGCCTAAAGTATGTTTTTATTTTGTCACTCGGGAACGTATCCCCTATAATAATCCCATTTATGAAAATTACCATTTCATATTCCCGGCTTCTATATTCGAATGTTCTGTACACGATTAATCGTCGTACCTTTGTTGAGCGCCTCCTTGACGAGCGCGGTGTTGGCGAGCAGCGCGGCGAGCGCGGGCAGCGCGTCCGGGCGCGGCGGGCGCTCGGGCAGCGCGGCGAGCAGGTGTCCGAGCACACAGCTGGCGGCGATGTCGTCCACGCACTCGCGCGTGCCGGCCGCCGCGCGCACCGTCCGCAGCGCAGCGTCCTGCAGCCGCGGCCGTCCGCGCCCCGACAACATGCCGAATATCAAACCGAACTGACCGATGCAGTTTATTTCTACGCCTGAAATAAATAAAATGAAACTCCTTTGTAAAATCACATATTCTGGGGAAATAAAAATTAGAATTTTAATAAACTTTTATAAATTACTAGCTGACCCAGCAGACTTCGTAGTGCCTCAATCGATAAATACAAGACCTAAACGTTTGTATAAAATAAACTTAAAACCTTCGATCAACAATAGTAACTAGATTTCGGGTCGGCGCAAAAATCCGTCTCGTTAAATAACAGCTCACTTGAAATGTGAGCTCTTATTTTGTTTCACTTCAGACACAGCCAATGTCAACCCGTCTCACAATGCCGCAATGTATATTCAAAAGTTGCAAAAAAATGCCCGACATAGCAATTTAACGGCCGGAGTATCTTACTTTCGGTAAGTATATGAAGTATAAGTTATATTTTATGCTTTAAGCTAATAAATAATATTAAATTTTAAACAAAATTACCGATTTTTAACCACCGCTATAAAAGTTGGCCAAGGCTCGCCAACACCTGGACAAACTTTGATTTAAAAGAAGAGTAAATGCATGGAGTGGATTTTTGCTGTAATAATTTTTTAAAATTTGTTAGCAGTACTTCAAAATTGGTTAGTTAAAATTGGTTAATGCTGCTTTTGTGTCTGTTTGTTGGACTCTTATTAGATACTTAGCTTTCCTTTTTTATTTTAGCTTTCCTAGCAATCACATGTGCGGAATGAATCTCGATTGTTTCCAGAGAAAGAAGAAATTACTTTTATAACCAAGCTAAGAACTCGACTCATTGACACTGGACATCTTTGCCTTCCGTGCTCACGGCTACTGAAACGTGGCCAAAACATTGTAATAAAAATATCGCGCTTAAAACCGTTTAAACGTTTTTTTTATTATGTGTACTAGTCGCGAAAACTTAAAAATATACTATAAAAATATGTATTACACAAAACGTAGCGCTAATAAAATAATAAGCAATGTATAGATACTAACAAACATAAATTCGTAAAACATAAAAAGTAAACAACTAAACTTTTACTTTTATTCATTTAATAAATTATTTTAGTGTTCGACGCGACTCCCTTACCTCCTGTAGTAAATAGAAATTTTAGTTAGTTCTCAAAGCTATAACGGGAAAAATTACTTTATTTGTTGGCAATTAAGGTTGATTTAACATTAAAGGTTGTTTAACATATGTCTTTTCATTTTTAAGTGACAGGAGTAATTTATTGCTTTGTGACGAATGATCGTAAGTATTAGATAATGTTTTGGAAATTTGTGACTTTATTACTAGGTGCCATAGTTGTAATTAGTTTGAACTTAAAACTGTTTCAAAACTTTTTTGTCCGTTTGTTGTAAACCAATGTAGCTATGTATGTGTATATTCACGCGGACAGTTTTTGCTTTGATTTTGTACGTGTCCCTTTATCTAGTTACTATTGTTGATCGAAGCTTAAAACAAACAAAAGGAATCCGTCCAACGGGGGACACATCAAAGGGAAAACAAAATTGTTATTTTTATTTAATTTCAAGCATTTTCATATTTATCTACCCTTTAAACCTTCTCTGGACTTCCACAAATAATTCAAGACCAAAATTAGCCAAATCGGTCCAGCCGTTCTCGAGTTTTAGCGAGACTAACGAACAGCAATTCATTTTTATTACATAGATAGAAGATATTTTGAAATTATAACATCATTCTCCTGTCCTTCTCCCAGTCACCTGAGGTCGGCGCAACATGTTTTCTCCTTCCATACTCCTCTATCATATACCATTTACATATCGTCTTTCACGCAATCCACCCATTTCTTCTTAGGTTTACCTCTTCGTCTATATCCTTCCACATTCATAGTTAACACTCTCTTACCAACCTCATTTTCGTTTCGTCTCATCACATGTTCATACCATACCAAACGCGCACTTCTCAACTACTCTGTCACAGGTGCCACTTTCAGACTTAATCTCATAAACATATATTATTAAAAATTTATCACAAATCTATATATTAATACGTGAAGCAAAAACTTTGTATCCCTTTTTACGAAAATTGCGCGGACGGAGGAGTATGAAATTTTCCACACTTATAGAGAATATAGAGAAGAAGTGCACAATGCTAATATTTTTTTTAAATAATGCATAAAAGATACATTATATCAATAAAGAAAACATTACACACACTACCATGTACTTGACGCACACACGCATGCATACTATTTATTGTCAAACTTTTGTTCTTGACGTATGCGGTCAAATTGAGAATAGATTAAATATTGTTTGTCTTTATTAATATTTTTTATAGTCTCGGTGAAATTTGTGATTATAGAAGTATAAAATACAATCATAATAGTGTACAAACTTACAATTGCAATTAATTATAGTCGAATTTCGACTACTACGGGACCTCTAATTTTAGTTAAAACACAAATAGGCAGTGTTGCTAATAATATTGTGAATACCTGGATTTTTAATAATGACATTAGCGAGAGCTGTCAAAGCATGCGTTATGTGCTCCACTCGCTCCAAGGTCATGTCGCCTTTAACTTCTTCCCGAACGAATTTCAGCAGGTCCAATATGAACTGCTGTGGGTTCTGAAAATTAAAATATTATAATACTACAATACACCTTTTTAATTATATTATTGAAAGAAAAAAGCAAGATGACAAACAAAAAAATATTTTAACTTATTTAAAAAAAAATAAAAAAAAAAATACATTATATCTAAATCTCAAAGAAAAGTGTGATTAAAAAATAAACATGTTTCGATTTAGAATTATAATGGAACATCGATATTTAATATGCAATTATTATCTTTTCATTTCCATAAAGGTGATCTTTACTTTTTTTCGTTACCTTTTTATTTAACACATTCAAAATAAATCATAGAAGATATTTACTTCATAATTAATACTACAACCATACCTTCCTACTTTAAGACTTAATTTCATAGCCGGCGACGAATCACATCTGGTCTCAAACTAGGATTCATTATTACTATTGGAAGTGAAAACTGATATAATAATAATAATAATAATAATAAGCCTTTATTGCTGTTTTACTAACTTAATACATTACTTAATAATAAATTAAATTTAAGTGCAACTTATATTCAATTATTCCGTTCGGCGTTCGGTGTGATTTTAAAAACAGCTTGTCTCTCGACAAAGGCCTCCTCTAAAGATTGCCAATTTTCTCGATTTTTGGCCATTTGATAATAATATCGAAAACTGATATACATACGTTCAAATATATACATAATATGTATATAGATATCATACATTTAGACAAAGAGCTAACAAAACTGTTCGAATCTACGACCGTGGGCCCAACAGTGGAGCTGAACATCAGTGCTAGTAATGTCCCGGTCATCGTTCTCGTCGAGCCCGTCGCTTGCGTTTATAGTAGTAGTAATAGTAAATTAACCCTCAGACACAGCCCACTAAGTTTTTCGCCGGATCTTCTTAGTGGGTCGCGTTTCCGATTCGGCGGTAGATTCTGGGAAGCACGGCTCTTGCTAGGGTTCGTGTTAGCAACGTCGTCAGGTTTGAGCCCCGTGAGCTCACCTACGAGTTAAGGTTACGCTGAAATAGCCTCTCAAGGCTCTCAGCTTAGGTAGGAAGTAATCCGCACATACGTACTTACCTCAATAGGAAAGTCAGGCTGTTCGTTGTATATGTCAATGTATACTCCACCGACCGACAGAAGGCCCGCGTGTGCCGAGTACGTGAAGGGCGCTATCAGCGGCCCCTCCTCCTCGTAGTTGGCCCTGGTGTTCTGCAGCACGTCTTGTAATTCGGCTCGCGTGCTGTTGTCCCACACCAGGTACGGAGTGTGCCAGTTCGACGTTAGAGTCTTGAGGAGCTGGAAGCGAAATCAAAACTAAGCACTCTGTGCGTCGTATTCCTCAGTGCTGAGGGTCGTGACCTTTAAGGAGCACTTTTGTTAAGACTATGTTCCTCCATTCATTCATGTTCTCCGCGCAGTGGATAGCGGCATTGATGCTGGAGTCCAAAGTCGTCTTAATCTGATCGGACCAGCGCACGGGACTACTAACTAAGCACTATCCAATAGTATGTATATAGAGTATAAATATTATTTTATTTTTATTTATTTATTTATGTACACATAGAAAAAAAGACATTGTACAGAGTAATAGGAAAATTACGTACAAAGGCACATATTGTGACGCCGGTAAGAGTAACGCCTTCTATCGGCGAATAGTCGAACGAATATCGAAGGATCTAGTAGCACCTAGAACGCTCGAGAAGTATTGTACGTAACGCCATCTATTGTCAGATAGCGGAAACACAATACTAGATATGTGTGGAATATTCTCGATAATCCTAGGGATGTGGTATCGACTATAAAAGCGTTGCAGAGATGGCACGCGGTCAGTTATTAAGCGGAATTATTCGAAGCGAAACAGCGAACAGATCACCTGAAGCGAAGCGGAAAAAGCGAATTGAGAATTTTAAAGTGTTTGTTGAGTGTTTTAGTGTGTTGTGTGTGAATACAGTATTACATTAGTAATTCGGTAGAACTTTTATTTATCCCGAACCCCAGCGCGTAACAATATGTAGGATGGGTAAGAACGGAACGTATGAAAAAAGTGTAGAACGGAGCGTTAAGATGTGAGTGAGAGAAAACGGTAAGAAAGGGATAAGAGAATGACAGAAAAAAGGAAGACGGTTAAATGCGAAAGGTGTAAAAAGGTCTCAATTTTTAATTATTATAATAAACAAGTTTTGGAATTGAAGAGTAAAAGTGCTACAGTATTGAATATTAAAAATAGAATATAGAAGAGAAGGTTAAGTGTTAGATCACGAAAAAAATCATCTGGATCTAAAGTCGTATATCGTCGTCAATAATTTTTAGCAGACTTTAAAAAAAGGAGGGCTTATCAATTCAACTATATTTTTATGTGTTACCTCAGAACTATTTACTAAATGAACCGATTGTAATGATTGTTTGTGTGAGCTGGCTTTTGTGATGTGGTTTTGTTTTAACAAGGATCTAGTTTTTGAATCACTTCGAATACATTAATGATATTATCATTTTATAACACTGAAATCGGTTATTTTTATTGCTTAGATAATTTAACGAGCTCACGGCCCACCTGGTGTTAAGTGGTCACCGAAGCTCGTGGATGACAACAATATAAGTGCTGCCACCCACCTTGAGAGATAAGTTCGAAGTCTCAATCTTTACAGTACAACGGCTGCTCCACCTTTCAAACCGAAACGCATTACTGCTTGATGTAAGAAATAGGCAAGTTGGTGGTTTATAATTTTTGCGGGTTTGATTTTTATTACACGATGTTACTCTTTCACTGTGGGAGTCATTAGTGAACATTTGTGAAGTACGTATTTCATTAGAAAAAATTGTATCTGCCAGCGAGATTCGAACAACGGCACACTCGCATCGGTCGATACGAATGCACCGGTCGTCTTATCCTTCAGGCCACGACTTCTATTTCAGTTAAGATGTTGCAATAACAATAATAATATCGACGCTTGAAAGGCAAACGTGACTAAGCGACAATGCGTGAACTTTACAGTAGACTAATATAAGGTTAAAATAGCTGAAAAAAATTCAATTTTAACGAATCTAGCTGTAGGATTGAAATGATTTTAATAGACCTAGAAATATATATTTTTTGCGCATCGAATATGGTTATTGCCTATCATTTATGTACAAAGCAGTTATTGTCGCTTAGTCACGTTTGCCTTTAAGCGTCGGTATGGATTGACAGAGTTCCACGTGCCTCGTGCTGGTCGGGCTCGGCGAGTCTCCCGCAGAGGTGCGGGGTCAGCAGCACGTGCAGCGCGTCGCGGATGCGCTCGTCGTCCGGCGCCGGCTCCTCGTGCGGCCCGTACATCGCCGCCAAGGCTATCACGCACTTCTTCGCTAGTTGATTCGATATCTCCTGTTTTAATTAATAAATTTAGTTATTTAAATTTAAACTTAAAATTAATAAAATTAAAAACTATTCTTGCTTGCAGTAAAGCTCGCCTGAATAATTTATCACTTTAAGACGACAAAAACAGATGTTTGAGAAAGTTAAATAAATCTCATTTCGAAACATTAATGAGATTTCTTATTACAGTAAAATCTAGATTTGTATCGAATTAAGTTTTATTTTTTGGGGACACAGACTTTAGGTATTCGTTTATATTTAGCGTGTACTAAACCTTATTTTTAATTACTTATATGGGTAAATTTGAGACATTCTAAAGACCAGTGATAATTCTATATCTTTCAAAACGAAACGCATGAATTATTCGCGTCGGAATGTGGACCATGATATCTACCCGTGCAGACTCACTTACGTCCTAGCACTAGTAAATAATCGCAAGTATCATAACCAAATAACGCTTCTCCGACTTTTTATTGCTTAGATGGGTGGACGAGCTCACAGCCCACCTGGTATTAAGTGGTTACTGGATCCCATAAACATGTATAATGTAAATGCGCCACCCTCCTTGAGTTATAAGTTCTAACGTCTCAAGTATAGTTACAACGGCCGCCCCACCCTTCAAACCGAATGCGTTACTGCTTCACGGCAGAAATAGGCAGGGTGGTGGTGGTACCTATCCCTGCTTTATTCTCTCTCTCTCTTCGATCGGTTCCTCACTGCTGAGGATCGTGACTCCGTCCGATTTCGTCAACCAACTGTCTCCATCGATCCCGCCCTGCAGCCCGGTGGAGTTTACCTGCTTTATTACGCAACTTATAATTTTTGCGGGTTTTATTTTTATTACACGACGTTACTCCTTCACTGTAGAAGTCAGTACTGAACATTTGTTAAGTAAGTATTTCATTAGAATTTTTTTTATCTGCCAGCGAGATTCGAACACCGGCACACTCGCATCGCTCGATAGGATTGCACCGGTGGTGTTGGTGGTACCTACCCGTGCGGACTCACAAGAGGTCCTACCACCAGTAAGCCGACTAATCCCCCTCCACGAATCGCGGTCGTTGAGCTGAGAGAGGCGCGCACCTGTTTGTTGGCCTTGACGTCGGTGTCGAGGCCGGACTCGGCGAGCGTGTAGTCGTACTGCAGCGCGGCGGGCAGCAGCGCGTGCAGCAGGCCGGCGCGCGCGAACTGCGCCCGGCACCGCGCGTCCGCCGCCAGCGCGCCCGCCGCCTCCGCGCCCGCGCACGCACTGTCCCCCAGGTTCTACGAGATCGAACGCTTATGAATTACTTACTTCGAGAATAAAGACTCAGATACATTGTTATTACAGTTTTTACTTTTTTTTTATTCCTACCTAAAGTAAGGCCAACCAGACGAGATAAAAAATGTAAACAAAGTTTCAGAAGTAAAAAACATTTTTATTTAAATAAATTATTACAAAGTTCGAATTTTAATCGCTGTCATCTGTACTAGACAAAGATGATTCGTCGGAAGAGTCCGAGTCAGCTGTGTTTTTGATAAAACTATCTATTGTATTATCAATCATGTTGTCAATATTGCTATAAAAATTGTCCTCGACTTTTATAACATGATCCACGCAATCCAAACAGGAATGAACTTGTTCACAAAATGGCGGACCAAATGTTGACAACTGCGGTACTCAGTGCTTTTCTGTACCACGAAACACACAACGACAGCTGTTGTCGACCAACTGACGCCATAACTGCGCGTACGAGTGATAAGGGCAGAGATAATAATCCCTCGCTATCGCAATGTAACTCAGTAACGGTAAGCTTGTTTACGTTTATTATCTCGTCTGGTTGGCCTAAGTTTATGCTGATAGCCTTGAGAGGCTATTTCAGCTTCTTGACGTGTGGGTGAGCTCACGGGGCTGAAAGCGGAGGGTTGCTAACACTGACCCTAGCAAGAGCAGTAGTTCGCAGAATCTACCACCGGATCGGAAACGCGAACCACTCAGAAGATCCGGCGAAAAACTCAATGGGCTATGTCTATGGGTTAGTGGGTTAATGGGTTTTTACTAAATCCTAGACAGTGCAATGCAAAATAATATGTCATTATAATGTCATTAACGAAACCCCTCAGCTACTAGTACTTAATTTTCCTATTATCCGTCTGTAGCAGTAGTTCGTTGTGCATTAATTGGACATATGATGCCGTACCGGCTGTATATAGATCTCTGTACAAATAGGTTTTGATGTCTGTCGGCACACATATCTATCCGGTGTTGGCTGACGTCATCAACTACTACAAATTGAAAGTAGTGAGGCAACAAATAAACCTGTAAATACCGGTCGTTTGAGTAGCGGCACGATGTCCATGCAGAGCTGCGTCATGAGGGCGCAGCGCTCGCGGCAGGCCGGGAACGTGGCGGCCACGGCGAAGCAGCGCGCGCAGTGTGCGCACACCGCCGCCAGCGGGTCCTGCGCCGACGTCGCCGAGCCCAGCAGCGGCACGCACCGGGCCAGCGCCTCTTGTAAAACCTGAACAACAAATCGACATTCTCTTTATGATTGAGGTCTACGAGCTCACAGCCCACCTGATGTTAAGTGGTTACTGGAGCCCATAGACATCCACAACATAAATGTCGCCACCCAAGGTCTCAGTATAGTTACAACGGCTGCCTCACCCCTTAAACCGAAATGTATTACTGCTTCACGGCAGAAACAAGCAGGGCGGTGGTACCTACCCATGCGGACTCACAAGAAGTCCTACCACCAGTTTTCTTAAGGCATGCGATTTCTGTGAGGCTGGACCAGATTTGTACCGCTCATCCGTTTCGGATTGAAGGTAGCATAGCTGTGAGTAATTTGGCACAATTCCGTTTTTCATACACTAAGCCGACATATGTTTTTACGACGACTATGAGTTCTGGTAACCCTTACGACAGAAGCTTTGGAAGTCATCCACTAATCTAAGTGACCAGATACGTCACAATCAGGTCGATATGGGAACATGTCGATATCTATAAGGCGTCGCGTCGTGCCCACCTCTAGGCCTTGCTCGCGGCGCAGCTCCTCGGCGTTGAGCGCGGAGCAGCAGAGCGTGGCGTGCGCGAGCTCGCAGGCGGCGGGCAGCAGGGCGCCGCCGGCACCGAACAGCTGCTCGGCGCCCGCCTCCAGCCGAGCCGTGCGGAGCAGCTGCGGGTAGCCCGCGTACTTGTACGGCGCCAACACTGACAATTTAAAACAATTACATTTTTAAAATGTTATTTTTTACGATTGAAAGTTTGCAATAATTGTTACGTTATAATACTCATTGTAAAAATGAATATTCAAAAAAATCTAATATTAAAAAAAAAACTAATATTTAAAAAAAAAAAGACTCGCCCGCTGAGTTTCTTGCCAATTCTTCTCAGGCGGAGGCTAGTTTTTGTGAATTGGCGGTAGTTTTTTTGACGATCAACAAGTGTGTACTTTCATTTATGTTGAATATTTTTATTTTATTTGATTTGATTTGATTACTTGTTTCCCGAAAGCCTTTCCAGTTTCAACAGGACAGGTGGGCGAGCAAAGGCTCAGCCAAAAAGGATGGGATTTGCTAACAGCTGCCCGAGCGCCTCCAAAGGAGACCTAACAACTCAAGTGTAGCTGCTTCGCGAATGAAACTACTACAGGATCGCAATCGCATCCCGCTGAGAGGATCTGGCAAGAAATTCAGCAGGCTGATGTTTTGGTTAAGTCGCTGTCGAACTCTTTATCGTGTTCGACGAGTACGGTTACCAAGGTTCCCTAAGCCTTCTCCTAGTGTTAGAGCTAAAGGCGTCTAATGCCAGGGTTATTGGATCTGATGGATCCGTAAGGACGTATTTTTAAAAGGACAATATCCACCGCCGAAACACGAAATAAATAATCTCACATCTAGAGTTGGCGCAAGACAAGCGGAGTTATTTCTACTTTTTGTGAACCGCAAATGAAAACTGATAAAGAGTTGTCATTTGATTCTATGTACTTATACTGTTTTAAAAACAAAGATATAACGATTTTTTTTTTTATTTGTAATTATTATGTAATTGGAATTCTTTGTGGTATCTTTCCAAGAATTTAATTATGAGAAAATGCCTTTAGGAGCTCTAGGCCCCTCTGGCGTTAAGTGTTTATTTGATTGTCTCAGCGGGTCGCTATTCCGATCCGGTGGTAGATTTTGCAAAGCACTTATCTTGCTAGGGCTGGTGTTAGCAAGCTCCCTTTGAGCCTGTGAGCTCACCTACCAGTCCGCGCGAAGCTGAAATAGCCCCTTACCCTACCAGCGAATAGGTTGGAACAAAAAAAAAAATAATAAAAATTAAGACACACCTTCTGAGTATCTTTGGAAAAGTATAGTTTGAGTCCTCAATATAAGTACAATGTTGTTTGTGTTCGGTCCGTCTCCCGTCCACACGTTTCTGCTGCACAGAAATTCGTACGCCTGATTTACAGCCTCGAAACGATCCTATACAAAATAAATAAATTAACAAATAATCATTACAACTACCCAACTATCGAATTGTAAATATCGCACAGTCTATACTCTATTCAGTATATTATTATTATTATTTATTGCTTAGGTGGTTGGACGAGCTCACAGCCCACCTGGTGTTAAGTGGTTACTGGAACCCTTAGACATCTACAACGTAAATGCCGCCACCCACCTTGAGATATAAGTTCTAAGGTCTCGAGTATGGTGACAACGGCTGGTCCACTCTTCAAACCGAAACGCATTACTGCTTCACGGCAGAAATAGGCAGGGTGGTGGTACCTACCCGCGCGGACTCATAAGAGGTCCTACCGCCAGTAAGTTGTTTTTAGTAAGAATATACGCACCCTTCCTTCAGGGTTTTTATCTGGATGGTGCTGCTGAGCCAGCCGATAATACGCCCTCCGCACGACGGCGTCGTCGCTGGTGTCGGGCGGCAGGCCCAGCACGCCCAGCGCTTGCGTCGCACTCATGGCGGCCGGCTTTTTCTCCACTTCACGCCGCCATGCCTCTAGGACACCCTTCAAGAGCCCCACCTGTTCGAATGCATTACGATATTAAGCTAGGAGAAAGTAGATATTTCACACATGCCTGAAACGCGCTATCGACATTGTGAAGAAATGTTTATATCTGTATATACATGTAACGAGCTGAGCCCCACGAGCTCGCCTACATGTTAGGACGAAGCTAAAATAGCCTCAAGGCTATCAGCACAGGTAAGAAAAAAAATCACTTGCTCGATATAAGATCTTCCCTTTATCGATACGTTCAAAATATGATTAGAATAACACCTCGTCACGCTTCTCTGTGATTGACATGAAATATATGAATTTCAAATATTTATGTCATATTTATTCACTATTCCTTTGTTTGATATATAGCCTATATAGGCTATGCCTCCTTTGCCTATCCAAATATTTGGCTGTATCAGTCAAGTACTTTATTTTGGAATTAATCTTATTTTAGTCATGGATGGTAGATAAAATTATGAGAGCAATAGAAATAATAACGGTAATTCGTCGATAAACCAATTTTTCAAAGTAGAATGCCCTTGGGCCATCTTGCCAAAAGGTTTCAGTTACTGTGGATATTTTATTCTATTATTTTTTTCATTGCTACTATAAATAGTGTATTCCCAATCTAACGTGTGCACCATCCTACTTTGGAGGTAATTTTTTTTTTTACACTACTTATATGTATAATATATCGAGGGGTGAAGGCTATTTGGTTTAAGCTACATTTCGCTTAATACGCGATATTTGTCTTTTTAATTAAAGATGCGTTTTATTTGGTATTAGTATCAACTGTTGTCCCCCTACTCTCCTGTAAAGTTGTAAAAGTGTCTCTTTAACCAAATATAACCTTTCACCTCTCGATATATAAATGAAAAGTGGTAGTCACCGGATCAGGTATCGGCCAATCTGGGAACCTGGTGTTGTCGCACAGATGCCTGAGGTAGAACATGTTGCAGAACAGCTCGGCGTCCAGTTGCGGGTAGCGCAGCGCCGGTATCGCGAGGTAGGGGTAGCGCGCCGCCACGTGCGCACGCAGCCGCGGCGTGAACTCGCCGATGTGCGCCGACACTTTCATTATCAACATCCGTCTGTTGCACACACACACACGCACTCACTACAAGCTCACGGCCGTGAACATACTTTTTTTTAAGGGATTTTATGACCTGGTAATTAAGACCTTTAAGTCAAGTCTTACTTTAATGAAAACTTTTTTATATGAAAAATGATATTATGAAATGAAATGTGGTGGTCATTTACTGAGACTTTTTCAGTGGAATTTTTGGAGGATCCCGAGAAGTTACGTTCAGCGGCTTTGTTTTATTTTCCCACATTTGTGCACTTTCACAGATACTAAGCACTTAATAAACCACCGTTATTACGCATTTGAGCCTGAAGAAGCACTAAATAGACAAAATAAAACAAATCACACAACTTCACTCCTCGCGTTTCTGCCAAAACGTGCCCTTGGACTTGTAACTCACCACTGGGTCGCAGCAGAATTAGACAAAGCTTTATCAAACTCTATCAAGATCGACATATAAGAGGCTGTTCTAAAGTCTACTGTTACCTTCATTATTCACTGGATGTCGAACGATCGTAAGATCTCACTACTACAAATCTGCCTCGCCCTTCAAAATGGGAACAAAATAGGCATAGCCAAACATGGCACAAACGTGACCAGCTTGTCATATCCGATGACGTCATTCCATATGTTTCTGATCAACTAAACTATCTTAACATCTGATGGAAGGAACATGAACGACAAGAGTTCAGGTTTAGCTTAAATTATAGTTGAATTAATTTATTGATTTAAATCTCCTTTTTAATTTTTCAAGTGAACTGTATTACGTACCTCATTTCATTGTTCCAAATGGCTTCTGGAGTGTCCCATTCTCCCAGGAATATCTGAGCGAACTTCTCTGCTCCGTGATTCTCCAGATAGCAGACCATTGCTTCCGGCAGCAGCTGACCTAATATCGAACGCTGCATGATGTCGGACGTGCTCTAAAAGTTTAAATTTAGTGTATTACGATTTTATGTATTTTGGAAACAAATAAGTAATTACTTTATTTTTATTTAAAAAACGTAAATTATTGGGATTTTTTTTTATTCACAATTTTTTTTACTAAAAATTATATATGCATACATATTTTCCTTTATTCTACATTGCGAACAGAGATAACATATTATGATAAAAGGAAAAAAAAATACAAATGTAGAGTTTAATCAATACAAAAGTCCAGTTTTTTGGGTGGGACAACCTTCCTACAATACAACTAAGATTCTACCTTCAATTCTCTACATGTATGACGTCATTCACATTATGATATCTATGGGCTCCGGTATCCATCAGGTGAAGAGTGAGCTAAATTTACTTGTTTATGCAATAAAAGTGAAAGTCTCACCTGATCAGCTCTGAAGGCCTGCCTCATGTGCGTGAGCCGCAGGAACCTTGCTATAGGCAACAGGTTGGATCCCGTGTACAAGAGCATAAAATAAAACACTCCAGTTAAGTACAATTTCGATATCTCCGGATTGTCTTGCATCACCTCGTACAGAAGAGTTGCGACCTGAATATAAAAAAAAAATTATATTATACTAGCTGTACCCGTCCGCTTCGCTGGGCATTTAAAATTAACTTTATTATTTCTTACCCCCACAAAGATTCTAATCATTAACGCCCCCACAACTGGTATAGGGAGTCCAGCACTCATATAAATATTAGCCTATCTATTAAAGACATGTATTTTCTACATGGAGAGCAAGTTTCAAGTCAATCGGATGCACGGTTCAGTAGTTATAACGGAACATCCGTAAAAACCACTGTAGATTTATATATTAGTATAGATTGCACGGACTAATGATTCTCAGATAAATGCATATCGGTGAGGCGCTAAACAGGCGATATGGCGTATGCGTGTATGTGGCGACGACAATCACATTACGACGTCATACACCTGACCATTTATAACCAGGTGAGTCCTCGTCAGAATGTCGAACGTCCTATTAAAGACTGGTTGTTGACTTGTGATGGTTGCCGGTGAAATGGTAGACCATCTACGCATGTTATATCTATCTAAAAGTCGATATGTGTGTTTCGGTTACGATCGGATCCAAGTTAAATCAAAAACTGGACAGGAAAGCGAAACGGCCGAGTATGACTCGTATAGCTTAAACGTATGCACTGATAACCGTGAGCACTCGTGAACGTTACATACACGTGACTTACAGGTGTCTATAGGCGCGGGTATCGAGAACGTTTCCAGTTCAATGAACTTCATCTAGCGTATTGAATGTGCCAGGAAACAAGAGCCAGCAGGCAGCGGGATTACCTTTTCGACAAGTATGGGATCGAAGGTCAGCAGCAACTGGACGACGTGCGCCAGAGAGGCCGGCTCCGAGAGCAGCCGCTTTATTCTTGGGAGCGGCCTTATTACCGCGTCTTCTTCGTCTCTAACGACAAACTCAACATATTCAACTATAACATATATGATTTTTTTTATTGCTTAGATAGGTGGACGAGCTGACAGCCCACCTGGTGTTAAGTGGTTACCGGAGCCCATAGACATCTACGATTTAAATGCGCCACCCACCTTGAGATATAAGTTCTAAGGTCTCAAGTATAGTTACAACGGCTGCCCCATTCTTCAAACCGAAACGCATTAATGCTTCACGGCAGAAATAGGCAGGGTGGTGGTACCTACCCGTGCGGACTCACAAGAGGTCCTACCATTAGTAAAATCTGCTATCTAAGCTTTGTGTTGCTTTTTCAAAAACAACGGACCAAGACAAGCTCATCATCTCTATTTTACCCCTAAGGGATGAACTCCCAAAAAATCCTTACTTAGCGGATGCTGACAATATAAAAGGTAACAGCTAATATCAAAATCTCAAGATTTTTAGCCGTAGCAGTTTCGATTCTGCAGTGATGAATCAGTTTGGTTAGGACAAGGAATGTTTGCGGTATAAATAATTTATATTACATTTGTGTATTTTAATCATTACAGTCCGCCATCTTGAAAAATTCTATAAAAATCGCTAACTTGAAATCATGCGCACATTCGGTTGCATCAATCTTTACACTGAAGAATTCAATAACCACGAAACAATTTAAATCTAATTACAGTACAGAAGAAAGAATAGTAAATTTTACCTGCTCGGATAATATCGTGAACAAGTAATCAATAGATCCAAAATCGTAGCGGCCAGAGCGCTTTCATCGAAAACTGGGGCTCCCCGCGCCACCAGCGTCCACTTGAGTTGGGGAATACCGCCAACTGCGCGCCAACCTTCCATGCTGTTGGCCCAACATTTCGTCTTGTTCGTGATCTCGCCAGACTTGTACAGGTCCTTTAGCTGTTTGAAACAAACAACATATTTTGTTATAGTCCCAGTATTGGTGCTTCACGTGACCGAGTCACAAGTTGGTCCATGGACCAGCCCCACAGCAGGTTTGGCCTCCGGCCTGGAAAAAATTAAGGGCAGGTACCCCACTTAACTAAAACATTGACGAGTATTAATGAGTCATATAACACGCCACTACCCAAGCAATTGTCGGGCCAACCTCATATGTATTTACTCCTGCACAGATCTTACTATTCAAAATAATTATTCATAAATACTTTACTGGTGGTAGGACCTCTTGTGAGTCCGCACGGATTGGTACGACTACCCTGCCTATTTCTGCCGTGAAGCAGTAATGCGTTTCGGTTTGTAGGGGCGGGGAAGCTGTTGTAACCATACTGAGACCTTAGAACTCATATCTCAAGGTGGGTGGCGTATTTAGGTTGTAGATGTCTATGGGCTCCAGTAACTACTTAACACCAGACGGGCCATGAGCTCGTCCACCCATCTAAGCAACAAAACAAATGGACTTCGTGCATTATACCTGTTGAAGACTGATGGGACCCTTCCGCTGAACCTTATCTCCCTGCTCGAGGTTGTAGTACCACTCGCGGTCGTTGCCCCCGGGCTCGGCGGGGCCCTCGATGACGTTGCTCTGCGCCGGGATGAGCGCCCGCGACGTGTGCAGGTGCGCCAACGTCATCAGCTCCACTAAGATCCTGATGTATACGAAAATGACTCTTAGTGCTAAAGAAATAAAACAATCGATGGAAGCTTATTATATCCTTTTTATCATTGCACCTCCCGCCATCGGAGCAGAGTTCATCCATATTATCTGGAACCTCTGCGTTCATCAATAGTGCGTTTCCAGAGGTCTTTCTTGCCACGCACCATCCGGCTATGGAATGAGCTCCCCTCCACGGTGTTTCCCGAGCGCTATGACATGTCCTTCTTCAAACGAGGCTTACGGAGAGTATTAAGCGGTAGGCAGCGGCTTGGCTCTGCCCCTGGCATTGCTGAAGTCCATGGGCGACGGTAACCACTCACCATCAGGTGGGCCGTATGCTCGTCTGCCTAAAAGGGCAATAAAAAAAAAGTGCGTGCGTACAAAGTACACATGTCAGAAGTGAAACTTTTTTGGCGAACTAATTTATATAAGTCTTGCTTATATTTATACAAAATTAAAACTTTAGATTTCCGAGACTTAGAGGATGGGAAAAAGGAAGATATGTTCCCGCCAAAAATCTGTCAAATGTCAATCTCAAACCTCAGTGTTGACAGTCACATTATGTTTAGATTTCTAAATTGTAAATGACTAATATTTTGCGAATTGAATTGACTAATTTAATTTCATGCTATTTGATTAATGTTCCAAATTATTTTCATTTCATTACAATTCCTATTAACATTTTTCACAAAAAAAATTATAAAATATTAGGCTGTATGGTATGATACATTTGCCTTTCTAGTTGTAAAAATACAACAACTACTACTACTGACATTTGACAAGTACTCGATTTCAATAGCAGTTTGATGTCACTTCCGTTGTATACCTGCGTGACGTTCTGTAAAAATTTTACCCCCATGCGCCTAAAGAAGTTTCACTTAAAAAAAATAAAAATATCTTAGTATTTCCTCACCACTTACCTAATTCCGTTCCATTCTAATATCTCACTAACGTTTCGTTTGTGTAGTATTAGTTTCGACAAAAACTGAACAAGTCTATCTCTCTCCATTCTATCACAGGTCTGAAAACGAATTGGATTATTTACAAAGTTTTTCTTTTTCTTTTATTGCACTAATGGATTATGTCTAAAGGTTACAAAGCCCACGGGTATCACAACGTGCATGCCGGCACAAAATGAGACATGTCAATTGTATAATAATGATCCGGCACTACAAACCAAAAAGCATTACCTACCGTACCTACCCCTGTGAGCTGGTAGGGTTTCCACCAATGAATTTTTTCCGATTTAATTTTTGTTACACGATGTCATTTTTGCATCCTGGAAGTAGTCGTTCGTGAACACGTGTCAGGTCCGTATTTCATAGAATGGTGCCCGCGGTCTTCGAAGACAGGCGTAGTCACATCGCTCTATACCAGTGCACCGGGCGCCTTATCCTTTAGGCCACAACGACTTCTGTGACGACGACGACTCTTAGATATTATGTACCTCAACTACGTTTATATTCATCATCAATCAATTTTATCATCAAATTTTAATTAACTAAAATATTTTTTTCAGATGACACAGACGAGGTAAAGAAGTAACTTTCTCTCAAAGTGACATACTAGACTTTTTTCTTTTCATTACCCTTGTAGGCAGACGAGCACACAACGAGTGGTAACCGTCGCCCATGGACTTCAGCAATGCCAGGGGCAGAGTCAAGCCGCTGCCTACCCAAACCAACCTTTGTGTTCTTTAATAAGTAAATAAATTCGACAGTTAAAAGTTCGAAAAAGCCGCCGGTTCTATATGACGATTTGTCTTTTTGTACAGATAATAAATATCCCACCCTGTCCAACATCTGCACGATGTATCTGGTGTCGGCAAACGGTCCGATGTCCTCGAAGTACCGCCCGTACACGATGCTCATCGCCTGCAGGCACATGCACTTCATCTCCACTTTGGGGGTGGACAGGAACCGATGGTACAGGTCGTTAAAGAACTCATACCTAGAACCAGAATATTGGCAAAACATGAACGCTATCATCCACTACCGCATCGGAATCGCGACCCGCTGAGAAGATCCGGCGAGAAACTCAACGGGCTGACTGGCAGAATCTAACACCGCATCTAAATCGCGATTCACTGAGAAAAACCGGAAGAAACTCAATGGGTTGATTTTGTACCACACAAGAAAAATTGTATGTAAAATATAGGAGGGGTTCGAACGCCCCTATTCAATAAATGCGATAGCTGGAGCTTTGATAGCTTTTGTTTTGGGTCTAGCATATTTCTGAACCAAATAATTAAAAGCAAACGAATATCGCTATGCTCAAGTAAAAAAAAGTAGATACAGTAAAAGCTCCTTATTCGCGGGGTATATGTACCGCAAATATTCCGCAAATCAAGAAACCGTGAAACTAAGTAGCGCGGCGGAGGCGGCTTGTATCAAAGGTGGAAGCAATACAGCGACGATATCATTGAACAACATACCTATAGACATAGTTGTAATGAGGTTAATTTTACTTTTTACTGGTCCATTTGACGATGCGTTTACAAAGGATATTCGGGTAGATACCACATTGGAATCCTTTTTATCAATGTGTATGTACCGATTATATTCGCGAATAAATAAATCTATAGCCGCGAATATAGAAATTCGGGCGCATTTCTTTTAACAAGTGGTCCCCCGGTAGTCGAAATTCGACTATAGTTATTTGAAAGCTATACTATAATAATATTATAAAGAGGAAAGATTTGTTTGTTTGTTTGTTTCGAATAGGCTCCGAAACTACTGGACCGATTTGAAAAATTATTTTTCCATTAGAAGCCAACATTGTCCCTGATGAACATAGGCTACTTTTTTTAATTTTTTTTTAATTTTTTATTTTTGGTTTCATGTGTGTTTTAATGTTTCCGAAGCGAAGCGAGGGTGGGTCGCTAGTTATAAGTAAGACTAACTGCTATAAGCACAGATTTCGCCAAGACTACACTTTAGACAAATATTAATAAAGACAGACAGTATTTAATCTATTCTCAATTTGACCACAGACTATATATAAGCAATAACAAAAGTTTGACAATAAACAAATAGTATGCATGCGTGTGTGTGTCAAATACATGGTAGTGTGTGTAATGTTTATATTGATTTAATGTATTTTTTATGCATAATTTAAATAAATATTAACATTCTGCACTCCTTCTCTATTTTCTATAAGTGTGGATAATTTCATACTCCTCCGTCCGCGCAATTTTCGTAAAAAGGTTACAAAGTTTTTGCTTCACGTATTAATATATAGATTTGCGATTAGTGAAAACGCGAATGAAGGAAGCGTGGTTATTTGTAAACGAATCAATGACTTACGACTTCCGTATCGGGCTGTCGTCGTTGTCTTTCTGCTCCAGCAGTATCCGTAAATAATAGTCGCCGATCTTGACCTCGTTCTGGAGGCACTGGTACTGCAGCTCCAGCTCGGCGTGGTTCCACGAGGTGAGAGTGTTTCCGGCCACTTCGCGGTCCGAAGTGAACGCGCGCAACTCGTTCTCCAAGGCGTTACGAAGCTCCTCCCGGGTCTGGACAGTATTAGTTCGGTGGGTGATTCTCAACAATAGGAGAATATAACATAAATCATTGTGCTATTGTATGTCTGTTTGATTTTTTTAAAGGGATTTTATTATCTGGTAACTAAGACCTTTAAGTCAAGTCTTATTTTAATTTTAATGAAAACTTTTTTATGTGGAAAAGTTATATTATGAAATGAAAATAAAACCAAATGAAAAAGAAATGAAAACAAAATGAAATGAAATGAGGTGATATGGGATGAAATACAATTCAGTAAAATAGTGGTTATTTACTGAGACTTTTTCAGTGGACTTTTTGGAGGATCCCGAGAAGCTACGTCCAGCGACTTTGTTTCATTTTCCCACATTTGTGCACACTCACAGATACTAAACAGTTAATAAACCACCGTTATTACAAATTTAAATCTGAAGAAACACTAAATAGATAAAATAAAACAAATCAAACAACTGCACTACTCGCGTTCCCGCCAAAAAGTCTCAAGTTTGTTTGATTTTTGATATTTGTGTTGCCAGGCAAGCGCAGGCCCAAGTACAGTCACAACACAGTGAAGACACGCTTTCTATTCGCTATGCTGTAGTCTCAAGAAATAGGCAAAACTATGATCTACCAGTGGAAACTTATAATTTGCCGTATTACCAGTTAACAACGTTTAATTCCGACGATATAATTCCAGTGCATTAACCATACCACGATTATCTTAATCACTTTATAAGACCCTCGGGGTAAAATGGGATTCATTGTACAATACAGTAAATTTATATAATGGGTTGGGGAAAAAGTCTTTTCGCATTAAAGTATGTATGAACTTGTAATAAAATCTCTTGTAATAAATTCTCTCTTGTAATAAAATCTCTATTTGTATCTGGCTGGTTTGGTATCAATAAAAGTTTAAATTTTAAAGAAGATAGTTCCAAATTCAAATTAGGAAAATGTGTGATTTTTATTTATTTTTCGTACTGTCAAGATGAGTGAATCTAATGAAGAAATTCGATACATTTTAAAATTTTACTACAAAAAAGGTAAAAATGCAAAGCATGCCGCGAAAAAAATTTGCGAAACAATGCGAAGAAACTTTTTCCCCCACCTATTATAAGCAGGTTAGAGCCGTGACACACACCGTATGGTTCCAGATGAGATTAGGCAGGGCGTGGTCCCTGTGGAACTGGTAGTAGAAGAGCGGCCAGTTGGCGGCGGACTTGACCCGCTCCCGCCGCCGCCGCAGCAGCACGGGCCGCTCCCGCACCGCCTCCCGCGCCGCGCCCCCCGCCCCAGCCCCCGCGCGCCCCGTGCGCTGCGCCCAGTGCTGCAGCGCCAGGCTGGCGTAGTGCTGCGTACAAATGGTCACTGAGCGACTTACTCATTTCTACATACCTGTTCTTATTTGTTCCGGGAGAATTGAGTGCGATTATTATTTCGCTAAAAATGTTGGAAGCCAAACGGTAAAGAGGTACTACGTTTTAACTATGAAGTTTGAAATCTAAAAAACCTGCTCTATTTACATTAACGAGAATGAGGGGTATATATTATATATACCTACTTTATATTGTAAATTTAAGGCCACTGAGTTTATGAGAGGGTCACGATTCCAATCCAATAGTAGATTCTGTCAAGGACTGCTCTTGCTAGGACTGGTGTTAGTAAATTCTCACTGAGACCGTGAGCTCACCTACCCGTCGGCACGAAGCTGAAATAGCCTTTAGGCTACCAGCGAAAAGGTAGGAATTTTTTTTAAATGTAGTTCTACTGTACAGCATCTGTGCCATATGGTATCGGTTGAACAACAAAAATCTTGAATTTTAAAATTAACTTCTCAACCACGGAGCTCATCATAGAAACCCACCCCTCCCCCCACTGAGTTCCCCGCGTGATCCTCAGTATCCACCGTCACCCGTAGGTGTCCATAGTAGTGTGGCACAGCTGATCGTCCGGGACTGACCTCCAGATGTTTCTCGACGTACTTGACCTGTCGGTCGAGCGCCTGCCAGTGCGCGGCGCGCGGGCGGTGCGCGGCCTGCGCCAGCTGCAGGTTGTCGCGCCCCTCGTCCCGCTGCTCCTCCAGCGCGCCCGCCGGGGGACTCTCCGCCGACTCCAGGAACCCGAGCAGCCCCGACGGCTGGAACGATGGAGAACATCATCAGTTCTCATACAACACATCTCTTACTTAATTTTTCAACTCAAATAACTGCTATATTTGCATAATATCCACTACACTACTAGCGACTCGCCCTCGCTTCGCTTCGGAAACTGTAATTTATTATTGATTTCTCCACTATTTAATGGATGTTATTATACATATAACCCTTCCTCTTCAATCACTCTATCTATTAAAAAAACCGCATCAAAATCCGTTGCGTAGTTTTAAAGATTTAAGCATACATAGGGATATAGGGACAGAGAAAGCGACTTTGTTTTATACTATGTAGTGTTGTATTGTTACGCCGGTAAGAGTAACGCCATCTACTGCCGTATAGTCGAACGAATATCGAAGGATCTAGCAGCGCCTAGAGCGCTCGAGAAGTACAACACCATCTATTGACAGATAGCGGAAACTACTACTAGAGATGTGTGGAATGTTCTCGATAATTCTAGGAATGAGGTATTCAGAGAACACTTGAGAAATACAACACCATCTATTGTCAAATGGAGGAAACGCATATTGAAAATTCTCGTGAGAAATGTTCTCGATAATTCTAGGGATGTCGTATCGACTATAAAAGCGTTGTAGAGATGGCACGCAGCCAGACAGTAATCGGAACTACTCGAAGCGAAACAGCGAACGGATCATCTGGATCACCATAACCGAATTGAGAGTTTTCAAGTGTTTGTTGTGTGTTTTAAGTGTTCTAGTGTTGAATAGTTTTTTAGTTGTACTTTGGTGGAATTTTATTTATCCCGAACCCCAGCGCTTAACAGTACTAAGGCCAGCAAACGACCCAACTCATGGTCCAATCCAATAAGTGAAATAAAATGATATGCAAATATGATTAGTTTCGATACTAACCATTATCCTGCTGAGGAGGTTATGCGCCGGTGCGTGGTCGACCAGCCACAGCGCCACCAGATGTCGCGCCAGATGCCTGTGATGCAGTCTCGCTGGAGCGTACAGCGCCGTAAGGAGATGCCTCGGCAGGGCTGCCTCAGCCAGAGCGAGGGCCTGCATGCGAGTCCCCACGGCACCGGCGCCCTCTTCGATCAACGCTCTCATCACGAGGCCCGCTCCTTTTACTATTGCCATTGACGGGTGCTGGTGTTACCATCAATTAAAAGGTTACTTATAAATATTGAAATCATAAAAAATATTATTTTTTTATAACTATTTATTACTTACTTCAAACAATTTAAATATGACGCGTCCTTTATTAGAAACCATTTCCAATAGCTGGTCAAACTGTTTTCCATCCGTGGTTTCACTATACGGCACGCACAAGGCGAACGTTAAAAAATCCAACATGGCTGCCACTACCAAAGCCCCGGTGCCTGCACTCTAAAACGAAATATTTTACTTCAATAGCAAAATTGTTAAATTAAATATTTGAATAACAAGTTAAAAAATTATTTAGACAAATTATATACTAGCTATCCCAAAAATAGTCACTTTACTCGTGAAAAAAAACAAGTAAAATCAACGAATATTTTTTTCAATATTATAAGGAGCAGAACTAAATTCTCGCTGTTTGTCCATAGATGGCTGCAGCAATGAGTGCTGGTCGATCCTGTCATGAAGCAGTAATGCGTCTGTCGTCGCAATATTAAACTGAGACTTAGGATTCTTGTCTCAAGGTTGGTGGCGGCATTTACATTGTAGATGTCTATTATATATGGGGTCCAGTAACTACATAAAACATGGTGGACCATGAGCTCGTCCATTCATCTAAGCAATAAAAATAGCACCCTTGTATTTACTGGGTATACATGTATGTTTGTTATTATGTATTGCAATGTAACTTAATCTTTGAATTTCATTGTGACCAGCTTGAAAACGTTCCATTACATTGATAATTTGCCAAATCTGTTACCACAGAGTGCACATCACGAATACATTATCAGATTTCAAATTTTAAACGTCGGAGTGCTTAGTGCGAGTTTCTTAACGTTCTCGATAGCGTAAAAGTTAAGCCAATTTTGTATGCAGTTGGAACAGCGCCCCTAGCGGCTAACGTACGTAAACGATCCCATTCTATACAAATATGAGCTAACTTTTACGCTATCGAGAACGTTAAAAAACTCACCCTAAGCACACGGGAGTGATGACAATACACCGCGTAGACCAGCGGTCGGGGAACTTTTTTAATTATTACCCCAAAATATTTTTGTGTAAATTGATATTACCTCATGGCGAAGAACAAAAAAAAACGAAATCGCTTCTTTTTAGTATCTTTCATATTATAGCCCCATGATAATTTTGAAAAGAAAAAAATAACTAAAAATTTAACGATTCTAAAGAAGTTTCACTTCAATATATAAGTATACTTTTTACTCACAAAAGTTTCATTTTTACCCCCCAAAAATTTCATTTTAACCCATTTGGGGTAATTCACCCCGGTTCCCCGACCGCTGGCGTAAACAAACAGATAGGTGAGTGAGCTCACAACGTGTTCCGCCCACATGGCGAGCAGGCCGTCGAGGAACTGCGCGGACGAGAGCATGCTGGCCTTGTTGAGCTGCTCCTGGCGCAGGTCGGGCTCGTGGTGCATGGGCTGCATGAGCGCGCACACCGCGTCCAGCGCCGCGTGCGAGCACGCCGCACTGCCGCGCCGCAGCGCCGCCACCACGGACGCGCCCACCCACTCGCGGAACCTACACACGACCACACCTCAACGTCCACACTCCACACTCGATACGTACGTCAACGTTATAGACATTTCTTAATGCACTACATTTTATTTGCTGCGAGCTCTAATATGCAAGAGTGGTGAATTTTGTCAACTGAATCTTTTATTTATTTATTTATTATCAACATAGAAGTAGAAACACAACCATAATCTGCATCAGTGCTTGAACTAGGTGATAAAACCGTGCAAAGAATAAAACAGCTCTACTTCAGATACACAAAGATATTAAATTACTAAACAAAAATTAAACTGAAATTTATAAAGGTGACAATCTGTTGTAACTATACTGAGACCTTAGAACTCATATCACGAAATGGGTGGCGGCATTTCCATTGTAAAGGTCTATGGGCTCCGGTAACCACTTAACACTAGGTGGACTGTGAACTCGTCTACCCAACTAAGCAATAAAAAAAAATAAAAAACAACAATAAGAGCCAAAACTTCCCAAAGCATCACAGTGGGTTCCGCAGGCGTGTCTATTTCGGCCGCGTACTATTTATGAGTTTCGATTTTAATGACAGTGATTCTTAAATCTTCGATCACATGTAACACCGTAAAGCCTTGTTCGGACTAGGCGAGTATTCTAGTCGAATACCGAGTAATTTAGTGGCTAAACTACTCGCTACTCGCCCGAAAAAATAGAACACAATGGATTGACTTGACTAAATTATTTACTAAGCTACTCGACTAAATTTTTGGTGTTCAGACACATTCAGCTACTAAATTACTCGGTACTCTACTAAAACACTCGCTTAGTCCGAACAAGGCTTAAGTGACCTTGACACCGGCTGGCGGAGATTTTGAACACAGCAGAGGGCTTTTGGAGTAGGTAGTTAGTAGGGTAGTGGAAAAGGTTAGTAGCCTCACCCGGTCAAGGCTGTGAAGGCAGCGAAGCCCACTTTACTGGCGCAGAGCCTCCGCAGCGCGTGGAACTGCGCCTCCAGCTCGCGCGGGGGCAGCGTGGCGCTGGAGCTCACACTGTTCACCAGCGCGGTCAGGGCGCCCGTTATCAACTTCTCTTTGTTCTCCGCAAACAAACGCTATAATCCAAATTCGAAATCAAACTATTTTATATTTTAAATAGGTGTAGGTAATAGATTGCAAACAGTATAATGAGTGAAAGTAAAAACAAACTTGAAAACAAGATCAACCATTAATATCATCACCAGTTTTCGGATGTGCAATTTTTTACTCATCTTCATTCATTCAAATCAAATTAATGTTACATGTGTAATGATATATTTACAACGATTTTAGTGTTAGCAAAAAAAAATGACATTCAGTGTGACCAATTTTCCATGTAATCAAATAATTACCTCGAGAATTCTAGCTTATCTTTTAAAAGTACAAATTCGTTCTTTCACTATCCTGTCACACACAATAAGTTTTATATTTTAAATAGAGATATAGTAGTGTAGTGTAATTTAGTATAAAGGAAAAAATCTGGAAATAACGACAAGAGCGAAGTCATGCTTCGAGAAAGGGAGGGTTTAAATAATAAATAGGGACTTACAAGATCCCATGTTAGAAACAGCCACAACAGGGGACGAACCGCCTACAAGGCACACAACACAATAATCAGTTGTTTTTGAGACGCTGATTACAAATTATAAGCGGAAAGCAAAAAGCCTACGTCAGTTTTACATTTTATAACGACTAATCTATGAAATATAATCTATTATCTGGCAACACTGACTACTACTCAACTGTACCAATCGATAAATAAATAAAATACTCGACCATGGAAAATGAGTCCCTGAATAAATCTAATGCTACAAGTTATGGTATTTAAAAAAAAATGAATTTAAAATATTAGTAAACAGATGCATTTAGCTAATAGATTACATAATATGCTGAGATTGTTCCTTACGTCTTGGCTAACGGAGTATATTAGACCGCTGTATCCGATGTTGGCGTTGAAACGTTCTATTACTTCCGCGCGAGTCATACCAACTGGATTTTGAAACAATCTGTGAATTTATTTATTGTTTTAAAAATAATTTATTAAAGGTTTCATTCAAAATTATAAGTGCCTCCTCTTTTTTTGGGAGTCGGTTAAACTATTATACCTGTTACATCAGGGGCTCCCAAACTTATTTTTCTGCTGCCCACTTTGAGAATAAGTTCTATTTTAGCGCCCCCATTTTTTCACCTACTTAAAAACCACTATAGCGAAAGCTCAGTCGGTGTCTAAGAGTCCTTCTAGATGAAATAACAAATCGCCTCCCAAGCCTCTATACGGCGCCCCCTTTTTTTTGGGTCTCTTACCGCCACCCTTTAGGGCTGCAGTGCCCACAAGGGGGCGTTATCGCCCACTTTGGGAAAGACTGTGCTACATTATCACTCACCTTAGATGATTAGATTCAGTCTCCTCGTCGACGCTGTGATGTAAGGGACCGAGTCTGTACCCGCGCGGCGTGTACGTAGAACGCACGTGCACGTCGCGCTGGCCCGCCGAACGAACACCATCTAATAACGACGCCAACAACGCGTCCCTAGATAAAAGCACTATTATGTTCTTTCTATTTCATGTCTCGGCGTTAAAGGGAGTGAAAAATAAAATAATCTAAAAATTTAATTACAAAAAAATCCCATAAGCTTTAAGTACTGTAACGCCGGTGAGGGCAACGCCATCTATCGTGGTATAGCAGAAACGAATATCAAATGAACTAGTAAAGAGAACACTCGAGAAGTACAACGCCATCTATTGTCAAATGGCAGAAACGCATATCGAAAATACTCGACTCGTCAGGAATGTTCTCGATAATTCTAGAGATGTCGTATCGACTGTAAAAGCGTTGCAGGAATAACACGAAGGCAGTTAATAATCGGAACTACTGGAAGCGAAACAGCAAACGGATCACCTGAAGCGAAGCGCTAGAAGTGAATTAAGAATTTTAAAGTGTTCTGTGAGTATTCCAAGTGTTAATACAGTGTCAATGTGTACTTCGGTAAATTTTTATTTACCCCGAACCCCAGCGCGTAACAGTACCTTTTGTGTGCCCGTAAAAGTAGTTACCAACCACCATCCCGCGTGTTTACGTCCCGAAACATTTCGGCGAAACGATTAAAGTAGGATAACTGTCATTTAAATAACTGACGAGGGCAAACCTTATACCCTAACCTTATAAATTTAGTCGGTCCATTTTGTGTAGTTTCAATTTAATTTTCCCTGACTAATCCTTGGTAACCTAAAAGGCTATTCCAACTTCTCACGGACCGGTAGATGAGCTCACGGGCTCAACCTAAGAGAATTTGTCAACAATATCCCTAACAGGAGAAGCGATTCCCTGAATTTACCATAGGTACGGAATCGAAGCTTACTGAAAAAATCCCGCGAGAAACTCAGTGGATTGTGTCTATGGGCTAGGTCGCGCACGTCGATTTCTTCGTCGTCCAATCGACGAGGACGGTGACCGGTGCTTGAAGAGCCCAGTTTTGGGTCACTTCTGTAGATGCTGTTACACGTGTTACGACGCTTACGTGTCCTTACACCCAGAATCACCACAGTGTGCAGTAAATTCTTTATATGTAACTAGATCTTTAATAGAGATCATATAGGGAAAGAAGATTAATGTGACACCTATTCAATAAGAAATTAGTCATCTCCAACATCGTCTGTCCGTCACAAGCTGTTTTGTTTGATTCCGCTTTTTACAAACGGCGTCTTTCGTTTGAAAACCGTCCAGAAATTAAATAAATTTGATATTATTTGTATTTTATAGAGCAGTTTTGAGCAACTTATGTAACAACATACTTGTTGGTTAATCTGAGCATTAATTCATTTTTGAAAAAAGAAAATAGACGTTCATAAATTTCAATGAAATAAAATAAAGTGAAACTGCTGAAATATTTTACCTTTCGCCGGCTAAATAAGTACGGGTCTGTCCATTCATGTATTCGATTGAGAATTTCTGAGGCTGTTCAGGATCTCTTATTAAAGCAAAAACGTCGCTCAAAGGACGCAAACATACAACCTGTAAAATTTTCAAACACTAATTAATATTTTGTTCGTATTAGTATATTATATAAGGTCAAGGGATGAGTTGATTTAGTATGTTTGTAACGTACAGTTCTCTATGACTTCCATTATGAAAGAATGAAATACCATAATGAAAATCAAATCCGCTAAATCCAAATTTTCGTCTTGTGAGCTAACACGGATATATACTACCAGAGCATGCCCATTTCTCGTCTGAAGCTGGTTTCAAGGGTGAAATCGCCATTTCATTATCCAATTGGGACTTAGGACTTCAAATCTCATGATGGTTGGCACCGTTCACGAAATGATGTCTCAGGACTCCAGTAAGCACTCAACACTAGGTTAGCTTTGAGCTCCTTGACCCACCTATGCAATAAAAAAATATACTAAGTTGTGCCTATTTTGGGACTGGGAGAATCTTGCGAGCAGTAACATCGGGTGAAGTTATTAGAGTTTTAAAAAAATTCATTACTCACGGAGTATGTTTGTGGATCTCTTTCTAGAATACATGTATCGGAAAGACAGAGTGTACGACGCATGGGTTCCATATGACGAGCTGGGTTAACTTTGTGCACGATGAACTCACTCAGCGATGTTTGATGTTGGTCTCCACTGGAACAGAGGATTAGAGTCAATTTATCTGTACCCAGGTTATGGATTCAACATGCATGAATTTATGGCTGGAATTAACGAATTTTTTTCACTTCCAAGCTGATTCTGATAAAGTCCCAATTATTAATATTTTATCAAGATTTGACCAGTAGTTTTTCGCTTACCCTTAATAATGCATTGTCAATTGATTTTGCTACATTGGTGATATACTTTTTTTATTTTGTTGAGTCGATTTTCTTTTTGTTAAATTTTATATTTAAACCTCATGCATGAAGTACAAGATTCAAGTTCAATAGATGCACATTGTAACGGTCCAGACAAATTAATCAATCAAACTTGCCTCAGCAACGGTTTATAATATCAATGCAACCACCATCAGCTCAGACTTCTACATTGTTTCTGTAGTGCTTCAAAAACTCCCATAAAAACTACCATATCAATTATATTTACTGTGTTATAAAATGACTTAGATTTATGCACTATATTAAATTATGTTAAAATTATGTACATAGACAAGATAATATTCTTTTTGTAAAATATATATAACGTAATAGCTCAGGGAGCAGGTATATAATGAAATTAAAACTAATGTATTTTTCAGAATTGCTAGTGTTTTTACTGCCATTTTAAATAATATTTATAGATATAAATATATTTCAATATGTTTCATTCATTTATATCATAATTGATAGTAATTTATTCGTAATTTTATTCATAATTTACTATCAAGAGTTCTGCTCAATTATGTGTAACATAACACTTTCCTAAAATAAATTATTTCAAGGTTGATGACTCATATTATAATGAACAAACAGTGAAACAATTGACGGAAACTAAAGGAAAAAATTAATTAACAGTTGAAAAGTTTTTTCACTTTTAATTTTAATAAATCATTCATTTGGTAGGTACTTATTTAAGGTATTTACTTAGTGCCAGCCCTTGCAGATAATATCGCAGCACATTGTATTGCCAGTCAGTATGGATGATAGGAAATAGAGGGAAGACTCGACAATGTGTAGAAAAAATATGAGAGAAATATATAAGCCAGCGATGGGGATATAGTTGAACTCATCAAAGCTGGGGCTGCATGATTAATATTCAGGAAACCTATAAAATTATCTGTCGTCAAAACGGATACACGGATTTGATAATAGAGATACTACCTTTGTTTTAATGTTTACATTATTCTTTATGCTAGAACACAAAACATTGAAGCTAAACCTTTTTTGAAAACACCATTTAGACATCTTGCTAACTCTTTAATACACCAACATTATTACGGCATTAAGTTTGGAACCATTAGCATCATTTTTTACTTAGCCAATGTTCATAACAAAAACTGCTGAGACGACATCTGCATTCTAGTCGGTAGTTTGATTAACTTTTGGTTTTTTTTTTTCCTTAATAGATCACAAAATTGATCTGCAAAATCTATAAAACTTTGTAATTATCTTCTTATTGTTTTTAAATTGATATTTTAATAATTAACTAAAGATAGCATTTTGAATACTTTTGCTAAATTTAAGTACTGACAATTCTTACAACAATGAAGTTTTAAAATCTAGATTTCACCCCATTCTGTCTCACATCTAATGTAACACAATTAAATATTGTTACACTGTACTTTAACTAAAGAATAAATTATATTTTTGTGTAAATAAATATAGTTTTCCATTTGCTTTTATTTAGTAGTTTCTTTACATTTTGAATTTGGTAACCATTCCTTACACCCTATGTTTGCTCACCTATATTTTCCAAAACGTTGATCATGATAATCATCCAATGTAATTGTAGCTGATAAAACCTTGATGCTAATGCTCAATGTTAAATTGGCTAATTCAAGCATCTTATTTATAATAATCTGGTGATCCATTGCATTTGAAAACAAATGTAAGCGACTATAACCTCCAACAGCAAGCATAAAACCACCAGCTACATCTCGTACAGGGAGGATACCCTGTATATCACAGTATGGGTAGAAGGCTAGCTGAGTGTGTGTCGATGGGTCTAGCTGTTCTAAAGCACAAGGCCCAACTTCAAGTACTATTGGTAGTCTTGTTCCACTCCAGTGATGTTTGTATGCTTGGTATCTCTGAAAAATTAGGTAAATTATTTTGTAGTCGTCGTGGCCTAACGGATAAGACGTCCGGTGCATTCGTGTTGAGCGATGCACCGGTGTTCGAATCCCGCAGGCGGGTACCAATTTTTCAAATGAAATACGTACTCAACAAATGTTCACGATTGACTTCCACGGTGAAGGAATAACATCGTGTAATAAAAATGAAACCCGCAAAATTATAATTTGCGTAATTACTGGTGGTAGGACCTCTTGTGAGTCCGCGCGGGTGGGTATCACCACCCTGCCTATTTCTGCCGTGAAGCAGTAATGCGTTTCGGTTTGAAGGGTGGGGCAGCCATCGTTACTATACTTGAGACCTTAGAACTTGTATCTCAAGGTGGGTGGCGCATTTACGTTGTGGATGTCTATGGGCTCCAGTAACCACTTAACATCAGGTGGGCTGTGAGCTCGTCCACCCATCTAAGCAATAAAAAAAAAATAAAAAAAAAAAAAAAATTTGAAAAACATACGACTTTTAATCAATTAGTAATATTTAAAGATCTTATAGAATGTTATGATTTTTTTAATGAGTTCTACACTTACAAAAACATCCTTTGGTTTCTCCGCAAACAAATGCCTATATTTAAAAGCTTCAGTGAGTATCAAACACTTGTGCTCTGAAGAAAATCGCATTGAGTCCACTTTCTTTTCTTTTTTCATGACAAGTGTGAAGTCATGGTTGGCAGTAGAGTTTGAATGCTTTGCCGATGCAATGGTAACTACATCAGCATACAGCCATTTGTTGGTGACTTCCAGGCGATCTGGATTGTATGTAGTAATTCCATGAGTTCCAATAGAAAACACTCTCTTGTACTTCCCCTTCCAAGAGTGTTTTGTGACAAGGAACGATGCCACATCCTGATTGTCCTTTAGTGGAATCATTTTAACATTTCCTGTGGGGTTTGAAAGCCTATTAAGACATGTTATTCTGAATTTAATTATATTTCCAGATAGCCCGGAAAAAAACATTTCGAACGCAATAAAGAGAATAAAGGTACCATAACAAAGAGTTTTTACGTTGATTGAAGTTTAAGATTTAACTAAAAAGAAAATCTTTTAGTTACGTTTCTATGAATTATAAAATTTGCATGTTCTTTTGGCAATATCTGTCAACAATCCACCCCTTTGTAAATAGATCGCAGTGACTGTTGCAGTAGACGTGTAAACAAGAAGGTAGCCGATACATTTACACTAAGTTTTAAACTTCAGAATAGACTTGTTATACTCACAAACTATGAACATACGATTATGTTTCAATAACTTCAGCTGATATCCAATAAGAACCACATATTACATAAAATAATTACTAAAATACGATTAGTATTATGTTGATCACAAAATAATCCGACAGATCTAAATTGACAAATGAACAAATTGACAGAATCAATGCTGCCAGTATTTTCTTAACTTTTTTAAGGGATTTTATGACCTGGTAACTAAGATCTTTAAGCCACGCCTTGTTTTAATTTATATTTTTTATGAAAAATGATAATATGGATTGAAATGAAATGAAGATGATTAATTTGAGACATTAATCAACTGGGATGAAACTAAATGAAATGAGATGAGATGAGATAATATGGAATGAAATATAATCTTAGTAAAATGGTGGTCATTTACTGAGATTTTTTCAGTGGACTTTTTGGAGGATCCCGAGAAGTTACGTCCGGCGGCTTTGTTTCAATTTCCCACATTTGTGTACTTTCACATATATTAACAGTTAATAAACCACCGTTATTACCTTTAAACCTGCAGAAACACTAAATAGACAAAATAAAACAAATCACACAACATCACTCCTCGCGTTCCCGCCAGAAAGTCTTTCCTAACTTATTTGGGTTTAATAATGCTGCCAATAATGGTCAATCTTGACTACCACTTTATCAATAATATATTACCCCGGAACAAAAGTAAACGGAAATTAAAAACAAAAAGGAAAGTGCATTAAATAAATAGTATTTTTGTTTTAGTGTGCTTAAAATTGAAATGTTGTAAATAAACGAACAATCCAAGCTGTTTTACTTTTATTTTAGTTTTTTACTAGGCCTCTCTATCATGCAAGTCGTTGAGAATATAGGTAATCCAATCAAACAGATCGATCAGTTTTGATTAAGTCACGATAGACCATGTAGCAAAAGGTACTTCAGGAACCAAATAGTTGAGAAAATTTTTCTATTCAATTTATTTTGGTTGTACACCATAATATAGGATAAAATATCTAGCTACTAAAATACGTTACATTCAATTGTTTAATTTATTTACATGTTAAAATTAAATTATAATTAAAAATTAGGTCTACGAAATTTCATTTTACACACAAATAGTTTTAAAAGATAAATTCACAAATAAGTACAGCAATTATCGTAATCAAATAAGTAATCGTAATTGTAGATAAAACACATACATAATACACATCGTAACATACATCGTACATTGTAATTATATATTTCCAAATAGAGTACTAAGATTTGAACAAACAAGTTCAACAACCAAATGGAATGAGTCGATTGAAACTGAATAGTAAAATATGGAGGTGAACATAATCAATAATAAATCAATAAATTATAGGATTATACGTATAGAAATATATTTGTTACAAAAAAAATTACCTACCATGATTCCAAATGTTGCGATATTAACGCAGGCTTAAAACCAATAGATTTTATAAACACTTGCATACATAACACATTCTTAACTTGGTGTTTCTTCGGCTTCAAATCTGTAATAGCAGTAGTTTATTAACTATTTAGCATTTGTCAAAGGGCACAATATGAGAAAATGGAACAAGCTTTTCGAGTTCTTCCAAATAGTCTACTGAAATAGTCAAGTAAACAACAATCATTTTGCTGAGGTTTAATTTCATCCCAGTTGATTAATGACCCAAATTAATCATTTTTATTTCATATCAGTCCATGTTATCACTTTTCATAAAATTAAGAAATATGTATATTAAAATAAGACATGACTTAAAAGTCTTAGTTACCAGGTCATAAAATCCCGTAAAAAAAAAGTGTACAATCTATGCTTTAGCCTGCTGTGCCGAAAAGTGTAAGGCGACGTGTTTGAAAAATTTAAAGAATATTTCTACATATGTACTTAATTTATCTGAGTTAAATTAATAACGTCAACATGGTCCTCGACTTAGACTTATTTCGTGCCGATAAAGACGGTAATCCAGATAAAATTCGAGAAAATCAGAAGAAGAGATTTAAAGATGTTGCCCTTGTGGATGCAGTCGTCGAGCAAGACACCTTGTGGAGAAGATTGCGCCACGAAGCTGACAATTTCAATAAACTGAAGAATGTATGTAGCAAAGAAATTGGTTTGAAAATGAAGAACAAGGAACCCAGTGGCTCTGAAGACGAACCCGTCCCCTCGGAGATCGCCAATAACCTGGTAAACCTCACCGGCGATAACTTGAAGCCTCTTACAGTAAATCAAATAAAAAAAGTAAGTTAAATTAAACACAAATAAATAAGGCTTCTAGAACGTGCTAACACAAATTTTATGCAGCTTAACTATTTCATGTAAAAGTGAAAGTGATTCCATATGGTTATAGCTAAATAATAGACTTGTCAGACGAGATTTTTTTAGTACTTTAATTAAGGCTTCATCTCAGTAATACTGAACCTCATGTACAGACAAACAAGTCAGTAACTTAGGTTACAAGTTGATAACTAAAACTCACTATTTATACTTTTTTGTAGATGTCTTAGAAATGTGTGTATAATAAATATGCTTCAGACTTCACACATTTATTCTTATTTTTTATGGTGCTTTTAGAAGGACTTTAACCCTAAAAAAAAATGATGACAAAATGAAATTTCCAATTCATTGGCATATTTACTGGTGTCTGACATGTTAGCTTTGTGTTAGCTTTGTGGTTTTTTCTTAATTTTTTTTAGGCAATGGCAATGCCTTTATAGGCAGACGAGCATACGGCCCACCTGATGGTGAGTGGTTACTGTCGCCCATGGACTTCAGCAATGCCAAGGGCAGAGCCAAGCCGCTGCCTACCGCTTAATACTCTCCACAAGCCTCGTTTGAAGAAGGACATGTCATAGCGCTTGTGTGCTAGCTGTTATTAACTATACCAGCCACAAATTAATCATACATTATGGTTTGAAGTGTATGATGTCTCCTAAAAATATTTTTTTCATATTCATTATATTAAATTAATATTTCAGGTAAGAGTATTAATAGACAATGCAATATCAAAGAATGATGAAGGGTTATTGGCTTCTGAGAAAGCGCGTTCCGCTGCACTCAGGGAAGTTGGAAATCATCTGCATGAGTCTGTACCAGTTGATGATGATGAAGACCATAACTTGGTAGAAAGGACAGACGGAGACTGCAGCTTTCGAAAAAAGTACTCTCATGTGGACCTGATCTGCATGATTGATGGTATGCTGTGCTATTGAAATTTATTTTGTACATAAAAATGCATTGGTATATTAATATGAATATAATTAGAAATGCTTTACTTCAAATTTTTGAACATTATATTAATACTTGAAGCAAAAACTTTGTATCCCTTTTTACGAAAATTGCGCGGACGAAGGAGTATGAAATTTTCCACACTTAAAGAGAATATAGAGAAGTGCACAATGCTAATATTTTTTTAAAATAATGCATAAAAGATACATTAAATCAATAAAGAAAACATTACACACACTACATACCATGTATTTGACGTACACACGCATGCATACTATTTACAGTCAAACTTTTGTTCTTGACGTCTGTGGTCAAATTGAGAATAGATTAAATATTATTTGTCTTTATTAATATTTTTTATACTGTAGCCTTGGCGAAATTTGTGATTATAGAAGTATAAAATACAATCATAATAGTGTACAAACTTATTATACAATTCCAATTAATTATAGTTGAATTCGACTACTGCGGGACCTCTAGTCAGGATCATTGCACTTTTTAGACTTATAAACTAGACAATATTCTCCTAATACTAATTTGCAGCTTTATTAAAAAATCTATAGTATAATTTTTTTTCACTTTTAGCCTGAAAAGGAGTTTATTTTTCACAATGAACAGCTGTGTAAATAATAAATGTTATTAGTAATAATAAATGTCATGTTGAATACACTTTAACAGCTAAAGAGTATGTGAACATTTTATCTTGAACATTTATAAATTAAAAAGAATTTTACCATGTTATTTATCAATTATGACATATTGTAATGGTTTTATGCCAAAAATGAAACGGTAGTAGGGCATCTTGTGAGCCACACGAATAGGTACCACCAATCTGACAAATTCTGCAATGAACATTAATTCATTCTAGTTTAATGGGTGAATGAGGCATTTCTAATATAGAACTGAGTCTTAGAACTGATGTGTATGTCTATGTACTCTAATAACCACTCGACACCAGATGAATTGTGAGATCATTCAACTTCTTATTAATTTTTTTAAATTTTATAGGAATGGATGGAGAGAGGGGATCAGCTGTAGCAGGTGGTCGTGGTTATTATCTAAAAGGTCCTGCAGTATTCCTAGAACAAGCCCTCGTTCAACTTTCTCTAAGAATGTTACTTGAGAAAGGATATACGCCCTTGTACACACCATTCTTCATGCGAAAAGAGGTACCAGTTTACTTTGAAGTACAAAAAGATATTAGGCTGTTAATTTTTTTGTGTAAAATGTTACTTAATTGAAATTGATTATTGCACAGTGTTAATTCATTAACATAAACAGGATTAAAATACTCTTTGTAAAACACAAGTTAAATATGTACATAGATGGCATTTATGAAAAAAAATTACCAATGTTCCAATATTGTTACAGGTTATGCAAGAAGTAGCACAACTAGCTCAATTTGACGAAGAACTATACAAAGTCATAGGGAAAGGTTCTGAAAACAAGGGCGACACTGTTGTCGAAGAGAAATACCTTATCGCTACATCAGAACAGCCCATAGCTGCTTTCCACAGGGATGAATGGCTTCCAGAATCATCTCTTCCCATCAAGTAAGTTACAGATCACCTTTATAGTCATGTTTTAATTAGTACCTAAAAACCATAACACAATGTTAAATATTGATAATTTGGACATGCCAAAAAATGAATAGGTTTTTTTTTATTGCTTTGATGGGTGGACGAGCTCACAGCCCACCTGGTGTTAAGTGGTTACTGGAGCCCATAGACATCTACAACGTAAATGCGCCACCCATCTTGAGATATAAGTTCTAAGGTCTCAGTATAGTTACAACGGCTGCCCCACCCTTAAAACCGAAACGCATTACTGCTCCACGGCAGAAATAGGCAGGGCGGTGGTACCTACCCGTGCGGACTCACAAGAGGTCCTACCACCATTATAACAATATACAATACAACAACAATAAATTTTACTGGTGATAAAGATAATGATTTATTAAGTGACACTAAATGAGTAAATTTACCAGTAGTCTAGAAATTCAGAAATTCGTAGTTCACAGTTTATATAAATAAACTGTTTAACTACCATAAATCCTTTTTGACACCTACTTAATCGATAGCCTAAGGAACTATTTCAACTAGACTAAATTCAGGCATCTGTCAAATATCTTTGTGTTGTATGATGACTACCGCTACATCATTCCCTTCCACATCAGAAAGTTGCGTGTTCACATCACGTTGAGGTATACGACAAAGGGAAGATCTTCCACCGAGAGGGTGATAATGCTCGGTAGACTGACGGTCCGAATGTTGTTGATCGGAACTTGTATTTAAGCAAGTTTACCCTGAAAATGTCGTAAGCGAGATTCGGCCATCTATCAAATATCTTTGTGTTGTATGATGACTACCACCACATCAACAAATTGAAGTTAGGACAAACAAAGTTACAAAGTCTAGGGGGTCCTAGACTTACATCCTAACTTGCCTTACTAGAAAATTGTTCTGTGTCGGTAATAATTAATAAATGTAAATTATTACTCAGATATGCGGGACTCTCCACATGCTTCAGACAAGAGGTTGGATCTCATGGACGTGATACGCGTGGTATCTTTCGAGTACATCAATTTGAAAAGGTTAGAATAGTATTGAGATTCATAAATTAGAACACAAAATCATATTTTAATATTTACTACAGATCTTACAGCAAGATTACATGCTAGTGAACAAATAAACTTAATTAGTAATGCACTCATGTACACTAATATTCTAAAATCTAATCTCTTATCTCAAAAATATTAAACAATAAAATTTCAGGTCTTTTCAAAACAAAAAAAAGTACCTACATCGTTCTGTATAACTATAAAACTGTAACAAAACAAAAATAAACCACATTACAAAATATGTTTACAAAATGATACTAATGAACTCCCATTACATATATGTCACTGAGCTCTCCACTCAACTGATGTAAAATGGTTACCAGATCTTATAGACATTACAACATTAATTTATTAAGACACAAGGTAATTTCAATTGTATTGTATAACAGTTGCCAGACCTTTCAAACTATATTCCTTGATTGCTTTATAACAGAAACTACCAATATACTATATCTTAATATTTTACTATTATTATTAATATTTTTATTAATTTTATAGGTGGAACAATTTGTTCTAACATCTCCTCATGATAACGCATCTTGGCAAATGATGGACGAAATGATAAACAATGCTGAAGAGTTCTGCAAAGCACTAGGACTACCGTACCGTGTCGTGAACATCGTGTCTGGAGCTCTAAACCATGCTGCTTCCAAGAAGCTAGACTTGGAGGCCTGGTTCCCAGGATCCGGTGCGTTCAGGGAACTTGTCTCTTGTAGTAACTGTCTGGAGTACCAAGCCAGAAGATTGCTTGTAAGGTAATATAATCAAACAAATTTTCTCATAAATAATTCCTTTAGAAATTTGCACTCAAATGTTAAGATAGGTGAGGGAGTTTGTCTGAAAGCTACCGTTACCATTCATATGTATTAAAGGCGTCATTTATTAAAATCTCAAAAGAAAATTTAAAACTTGTGAGAAGAGTTTCTAATTTTATGATATTATGTATTGATTTATTGGATTTATTAGGTACGGTCAGACGAAAAAGATGAACGCTGCCACTGAATACGTGCACATGCTGAACGCGACCATGTGCGCCACCACCAGGGTCATTTGCGCCATACTCGAGGTACACCAGACAGAGGACGGCATCAAGGTAACTGACATCGCATTCTAAGGTTTTCCTTTACGTCACACGCACTGCGATTATTCCTGAATAAAAGCGGTAAAGGTGCAACATACGCATGTAATAGGTACACATTATTGTAAGTTGATAATACATGTCATAAATATCAGAAGCAACTTTACAAACAGTCAAATTAATGAGATAGTTTACCTTATTAGCGTGAGCATAATATGTGTTTGAAGAGATTGCTGAGAAAGAAAACCGGCAGCTATCTCCTTGCGCGTTAAAAAAAAATGAGATCCCAGAATTAAATTACTGAGAAGTTTCATAATAAAGTATATTGGTCAAATTAGTAAAATTTAATAATTAGCTATAGAAACGTATAAAATAAGAGGTATAACGCCGCTGCGTCACAGCACCCAATTCTTTCATTCTATTATTGTAAGGCAGTAACTATTATTACCCTTTAATTACCGTTTTAGGTACCGGAAATCCTCAAACCTTGGCTTCCTAAGCAGTATCAAGAATTAATACCGTTCGTGAAACCCGCACCCATTGACGTGGAGGCGGCTGCTGCAGCCAAAAAAGGAAAGAAACAAGAAAAAAAATGAAAACCAATAAAAAAAGTTTCATTCCAAGCAAAAAGCTTCATATTTATTAAATTTGCTAAGCTTCACTTTTTTCATCAAATAGAATAAATTAATTATTTCGTTTGTTCTTATTTTATTTCATTACATCGGTTATTTAACCCGCATCTTTCCTTTATCAAGTTAAATTTAGGTTTATGACCCATGTAGATAATTATAAATGTAAATAATAGATACTGTGCTCTCTAATATCTCAAAGCATGTTTGAACAGTCGTTTGTTTCATTATATTTACATGTACATTATATATGTTCCAAGTTAATTTTCCATTTCTGATATCAAATAGAAGATTCAAGAGTTTAATTCGGTACTATGAATAGACATGCTCACAGTCCAGAAAATATTGGGCGGTTTATCTATTGGCACCACAATAAACTGGAGGGCAGTTTGAGGCAAGATTGGAGTATCAATTGCATTGAAATACAACGGCCGCATCCATATAAGTTTACTGACTGCTGACATATATTTTATTGTCTCAAAAAAACTAAGAATAAATTTAATTAATTTCAGGTTTTTATAGACCAAACTGTGGCTGGTATTTGTTGATAGTTTAAATAAACAACCCTGAATAAGATTGATAAAAAATAATATACATAATGACCAATTTTTTGAATATGCATACTTGCTTATACATATAATTATCAATGTTAACTAGAAGTTGCAAATTAGCGAAAAATTATTACTTGTGTTAACAATTACAGCTCGCACAATAACAAGAATTACAAAAGTAACGAATTGTTACAGCATTAGTAGAAATTGTAATCAAATGAAAGTCGCCCTTGAAATTTTCACTTTTATTGTGACATTCAATCAGTCCGTAGCAGGGTTACATTAACAATGAAAAACTTACATACTCTAATTTACATAATAATATTACTCTAGGTAGGTATATAAAATCGTTAACTGTAATAATATGAAGACATGATACAATAAATTTCAATTATTCTTTTTTTTAATTCCTCTAATGGCTGTACAAGCTCACAGCCCACCTCCTGTTAAGTGGTTACCAGAGCCGATAGACATTTACAATGTTAATGCCGCCACCCACCTTGAGATATCAGTTCTAAGGTCTCAGTATAGTTACAACAGCTACCACACTCTTCAAACCGAAACGCATTTCTGCTTCACGCCAGAAATAAGCAAGGTGGTGGTACCCACCCGTGCGGACTCACAAGAGGTCATACCATCAGTAATTACGCAAATTATAATTTTGCAGGTTTGATTTTTATTGCACGATGTTATTCCTTCACCGTGGATTTTAATTGTGGACATTTGTCAAGTACGTTTTTCATTAGAAAAATTGGTACCCGCCAGCGGGATTCGAACACTGGTGCATCGTTAGATACGAATAGACTGGACGTCTTATCCTTTAGGCCACGACGACGTCCTGAAAGATGTTAGGTATTTTATGTACTTATATTTGAAATGTGTTCTCAGCACCCAGAACATTGAAGATATACATAAATGCTTTGTTTTGTGTTATTTTTTTTTGTGATAATTTTACATTCCAATTTAAACATTTGCACAATTATTAAGCAATATACTATATCTGATATTTGAGGTCTACAGCCCCATTCGTAAGCTTGTTTCTTAATAAATTATTTATATAAATTTATACTTCAATTTCATGTGTCAAGGTTGGTGGTGCCATTGATTTTGTGACATCTATGGGCTATAACAAGTCAACACTAAGCGGGACACCAGCTTGTTCACCGTACTATGAAATAAATTAAAAAACCTAATAGTTTCATTATCAATAGGTACAAGAAATTAACATTTAAATTTTTAAGCATACATATTTACACAATATTTATTTTAAGGCATAGTGTATAACAGTACTATATAATAACATTTTCCCTAACAACTTCTGCTCAATAATCATAATTATGTAGCATACATGATCATTAATTTTGCTAGCCCGTGTACATTGTAGGTAATTTCACAAGCCTTTATTTGATAATGAGTAAACCTCAATTTAATTAGAAGTATAGTATTCACAACAATGTTTTTGATTACCCAATATATTTTTTTAAATAGTTGTATGACAACAGCCAAGTTACATGGAAATCAAAATGATGTTATCAGTGATTTACCTCATTATTTACAAGTTCGCTTTTCAATTATCTGCTATGGCTTTCATATTTATATCCAATTCAATATACTCAAAATGTGGATCAAAAAAATCCCATGTTACATAAGCATGCATAAAACAATCTAATAATAATCGTGATACAAGTTCAGTTTTATTATTATTAGCAAGCTAACTGAGCCTTTTGCCTACATTTATGCATCAATGCCCTTAGTGTAAACTGTCGACGTGCCAATGTGCGGACTTGCTTCAAAAATGTGTCCAAATCTATAACTTCCTTCCGCAGAGCTTCACCCATGTAATAAATAGCATCTTCTAGAGTAGCTTCTTCAGCAAAAGCATTTAGAAGTTGGGAATACAGTGGTGCAGTTGTCACTACTGCTTCATCAACATCCACACCCTCCTGGTCAGCCAAACGTTCCACGGCTGCTTGCAACTCTTTTTCCTTCTCTTGTAAAATCATTACATTCTTATCTAGTTCTGAACGCTCCCTTTGAAGTCTCGTAATTATGTCTTCAATCCGAGACTTTCCTTCACCAAGTTCTTGCTGAGTCCTACGTAAGGTTTCAAGTTCAGCCTGTGATTGCTGAGATTGTTCTTTAAGACGTCTTCTTAATTTGTCTTCAACAGCAGACAGTAGCGATGCTTTAATATGCTCTTCAGTAATGGTACCCCCAGCCCCTTCTGTACTAGGACCATATTGTGATGCAGTGGGGTAAGGTGTAGTTATTGGTGCTGGAGGATATGGCAGACCATTTGTACTCGCTGTTCCAGGATATGGTGAACCATAATTAGGATATGGTAAACTTGAAGTTGTAGGATATGGTGTTGTAGTAGGATACCCTGGAGTAGGCATTGGTAAGGGATATCCTGACGATTCTGGCATAAACGGTTTCGCAGCGAACATAGGCATAGCAACATTACGTGGCTTAGAATACACGGGAGGTAATTCACCAAATGCTGTAATCATGCACTGCACCAGATTCTTCAAAGTGGAAGAATTCGAAGACCACTCGTGAAGATAAGGTAAATAAACTTTTCCGTTAGTGTCAACGTACTTCGATACCTTGATAGACATGTCAGATGTCGGTTTCACAAAACACAAAGGCGCATTTTGAGGATGAGTGTCCATGAGCCATATTGACACGGGTATATTATAAAAGGCTCCTTTGTAATTTACGGGAATTGTACCTTCAATATTCAAAAGCTCTTTTCTGGAACCATTATTAAAGATAAATGCTTCTAAACGATAAGTTAAGCTTCTGTACACTTGTAGCAAGTTAATTACTTCTCGAGAAGTGAAGTCCCGATGTTTATATTTCGATAACAATTGTTTCAATACAGCTTCGTGGTTGGTCATTTTTTCCTTTTGTTCAATGCTAAAAACAATATAACAGCACAACAAATGTTAATACACCACAAACTCTTAGTTCAATAAATTTTCAGGGGCGGATTTGTCATCACTAAAGTGAATTTTTTTTAAGGTATTTTATGACCTGGTAACTAAGACCTTTAGGTACTGGTTTTATTATTTTTATAAAAAATAATAATTTGGAGTGAAATGAAATTAAGTGAAAGTTAGCTCATATTTTGGAATGGGATCGTTTTCCTAAGCTTGCGCTAGGGACGCTGTTCCAAACTGCATACAAAATTGGGTTAGCTTTTACGCTATCGAGAACTCGAAACTCGCACTAAGCACACTGATTTAGACATACTGTGAAGGGTAGAGGTAAGGAGAACAGTCTCTGTGTGTAAAAAGTGTCCGTTAAAATTTGCTAAATAAGGGTAGCGTTACAGTAGCAGCCGGGTAAATTTAAAAAAAGGCGCTACAAGTTATTGGAATAAGATAGAGAAATAAAAGGACGAAAGAACTGTAAGCACTACAAAATCACAAAAAGTATTTTGTTTACAGCTGACAAGAAAATGCAACCGATGTCTCCACGTTTTACCACAGCTATAATTTTAGGTTATATTGACGAAATTATGTTGGTGTTGGCACCGGAAAAGCTCTTTTCGCTCTCAACGTTCTCGTACAGAAATGCAGAGACATGCAAACTGATGTCTTTTTGTGCTTCATAGACTACGAAAAGGCATTTGACCGAGTTAAGCATCATCAACTTTTCAGCCTTATAAGTGACATTGGTCTGGATGGTAAGGACGTCAGAATCATCCGCAACCTGTACGAGAAGCAGGTGGCTACGATAAGGGTCGAAAATGAGGAAAGCGACCAAGTTGAGATCTGTCGTGGGGTCCGGCAGGGGTGTATCTTGTCCCCGTTGCTTTTTGCATAAAGTTGCAATTCTGCCAAATAAATGGATCGAAAAAATGAATAAATACATAGAATAAAAACCTTTTTTTTTTTTTCGTAAGTGCTTTTAAGTTAAATTTGATATGGATTTGTAAGTAAAAGCACGTAATGATACCCATAATTACATAATACCTAACAACAATACATTCAGTAGGTCTCTAATTAAGCAATCTCTCTAATTATTAGGATAGTTAACATTATTTAATAAGGATAACTAGTTAAGCAGCCATTACTGGGTAGTAGAAAATATAGTAAACATTTGTTTGTCTCTGGAAGTATAAAGTGACTATGTTTATTATATACTAACTAGTGTTCGTTTATTCGTACTACTACTAACATCTCGTGATTGTCATTGTGATCTTCCTTTTTCCGTTATAATGAATAATTTTGTTAACAATTTAGAATTATTTATGATTTTAAGAGAGCAACTACAGTCGCTGTCTGATAATAAAAAACTCTTTCAATTCCTACAAAATCAAATAAACGTGACCGAAGAGAAAAGTATTGAGTTCCAAAAATTCTGGACGCACTTTTGTTCAAATATAAGTGCAATATGAAAACGAAGTAGTCGCATGTTAGCACAGTTTATAAGAAAAAAATGTGATTGGTTAGAATGTGCAATAAACTGGCCCGTATGAATGATACCTGAAGCTATCAACACTGCACAGGAAAGGCTCGAGATTTCTAATACTGAAGGTGTTGAAAATGTACCACCCTCAAATGTACTACAGAAGCCTCGACATCTACTTTTACACGTCGAAAACCTTTTGAAGAATTGGGATCCAGGCAAAAACGAAGACGCATTGAACAAATTTACCAATCGCTTTCGTTATCCCCGGATGAAATAAAAGCTACTTCAATTGCTAGTTTGAGAAACACTGGAAATGAAGATGTAGGAGAAATAATGAACCACTTGTTAAATCACCCCGAAGATCTAGAAAAAGTTAAGGAGTGCTTAAGTACAAGTAAAGTGAAAAGTAGTATATATTCTCCCGATAAGGCACTATTAGTTTCACTTAAATTAAGTAAGTGGCAGTATATAAACCTAAGAGAAGCAGCAAGTGAAAATGGGTCTGATTTATACCCTTCTTAATATAAAATTAAGCAAGAAAAGACCAAATGCTATCCAGCGAAAGACGAGGTAATTATTACTGAAGAAGGAGCTGCTATTAAAATGCAAGCATTACTAAACTTGGCGCTATATAGGCTTTTAGATGTGATTACTTCGGATTTGGACTCAGCAAGAGAGCTACTGCTTATAAGCAAATAGGCTTTGATAGAGCCCCAGGTCAAACAGAAAACTGCAACAGAGTTTGATGATTCATCTATTTTCATGGTCAGTCTAGTTCCTATAAGGCTTCAGAAATTTGATGGAACAATTGCTTGGGAAAACGACCTACCCTCATAAACTTTTTATTGCCGTCCAATAATGTTTAAATTTACAAAAGAAACGTAGTCAACAGTGGCAATTATAAAAGCTAGCATAACAGAAGAAATTGAAAGACTTCAGCCAGCAAAAATCAAACAAGTTGAAGTGAAGCAGAAGAGTTGTTATTCTAGAAAGATAAGTAGAACGTCGACTAATGAGGATAATTTACACAATTTCCAATCCATATCATATCAAAATCCATATCAAATTTAACTTAAAAGCACTTACGAAAAAAATATAAAGGTTTTTATTCTATATATTTATTCATTTTTTTCGATCCATTTATTTGGCAGACTTGCAACTTTATGCACATGTTCATAGCATCAAATGATAGTAGACTAGACAAGGTGTAAGGAAAATAATGTTTCAAACGCGGGACCTCGCGGTACTTAGTAGTAATTTAATTTAATGTGACCCGCTTTATACAAAAAAATCACAAAACATTTTTCTGACCAAACTATAAAGTTTTTGTAATTTTTGCCTAAAACAATTATTATTTAGATTAACGAGCTCTATCTATCTACATAAAGAAAAATGTTAAAAAACAAAGTTGGTCCCTAAGTCACTAAAATCATAGTATCGACCCACTGTGCGATGAGTGTGTGATTTGTTTTATTTTGTCTATTTAGTGTCTGTTCATGTTTAAATGCGTAATAAGGGTGGTTTGTTAACTGTTTAGTATCTGTGAAAATGTACGAATGTGGGCAAATAAAATAAAACCTCTGGACGTAACTTCTCGGTATCTTCCAAAAAGTCCATTGAAAAAATCTCAGTAAAATTTACTGAGATTATATTTCACCCTAATTCACATTAAGAACTTTCATAAAAATATATATGTTTCATATATATATGTAAAATATTCGGCTATATGCTATGACACCTTTGCGTTTCCAATTGGAAAAATAAAACTACTACTACTGCCTAGGGATGACGATTCTTTCCAAAAAAGATCGATTTTTAAATCGATTCGAATCGTAACCTGATAAATCGATTCATAAAAAAATCGAGGTCTAAAAAATCGATTTTTTTCAAATTTGTATTTACAATGTAAATATCAATCCATTTTATGAAAAACAAAAATGATACCATAATAAACAATCTCTGGGATCTCTTATCAGTAAAATCAGGAATTTATTAGTTCAGGGAATTCGATAATTACAATTATTTTTATTACCATATCAAAATATCAGATCAGATATAAAAGAAGACATTTATTTTCTAAATGTATCTGTTACATTAAAAAGTGAAGAGAGTAGATAACAATAGCCTATAGTTCCCAATGCTTCATATCTAAGCTTTTTAAAAACAACAATTTCTCAAGTCTAATGGGATCCAAGCGGTTTCGCTCATCACTCGCGATGTTGCCGGCAATCGAAAAAAGGCGCTCACAGGGAACAGATGATCCTACGATACTCATACATCACGGCTATTGAGTGAACATGGTGATAAATAGAGTTTTTTTTGTTCTTGCCAATAAAGTATAGGATCATACTTTAGGTGCACAACTGCCTGTGATAAATAGTGTTTAAACTCTTCGTTTAAGCCTTGACTTTCCAGTGCAAGTGTATTACATGTAGAGAGTTGCTTTTTGACAAGCAACTTATGAAAATCCCAAATTCCTTTTTCTAAATCAGTCCCTTCTATTGCGTCGAATTCTTCACTATTATTTTGTGGAAGGTGTTTTTTACTAAAGAGAAGCGACGAAAACTAAACATACCGCCATCTCGCGAGTTTTTAAGTAATTAAACATTTAACTGGCAATGCCGTAATATTATGAGTACGTTCAGCTAATTCTAAATATTTTTTTTTTTTACCAAAACAGAAAAAATCGAAAGTCGATTTTCAAGGGTAAAATATCGATTCACTGAATCGATTCAGTACGACATATCGATTTTAAAAATCGATTTATTTGGTCCGAGAAATCGATTCTTCGATTAATCGATTTGATATCGCCATCCCTACTACTGCCAAATATGTCAAATTCACTCTGTTGAGTGACATTTTTTCACTTGTTTTTCTTTTCAAGTGAGCTGCCAACGTCTCTGAACGTTTAGGCGATAGCCCTTGCGGAATCCAAACTCATCCATTTGGATTTAACGTTATTACTGTATAAAGTTGAACTAAGTAATCAACAAAATGCCCCCTAAGTTTGACCCAAATGAAATTAAAATCGGTAAGCCTCGTTTCCATGTGTAAAATACGTGAAGTGTTCTGCCTATTATTTTATCAACATAATGTGTATTTTACAGTGAATTTGCGATGTGTCGGCGGGGAAGTCGGTGCCACATCATCTTTGGCCCCTAAAATCGGTCCACTTGGTCTGGTGAGTAAGAAATATTTATTAATAACACAACATAACCTCGTGTATGGGGATGATATACAATTTTATAATCAATCTGTACTCGCTCATGAGCGGTGCAATTCGGTTAGCTACAACTTAAAATTACGCACATACATGAAATAATTCAATGTGGTTAGTTAACTTTTGAAATTGCACCGCTTAAGATTGATCCTGGGGGGTGCCTCCCTACCAGGCGCGTCCTTCCGGGTGGCGGATGGAAGGAACCCGCGACTCAGGATACCTCACCAGTTTCCCTGTCGCGGCTACTCCGAATGCCCAATAAGGAGTCGCGGACCAGGCTTATTACCATGATATAGGTTATTATAGGTGGCTTCGGCTGGAAAACGTGAGTGGCGAGTACTTTAGAATTTGCCTCTAATAAGACCATGTAAATTTTAAAGAACATAAATATAAATGATTGGTGTCAACATCATTCTAACATCTGATGACTTAATTTCAGTTGACTAAATTGTTTTAATAAATGAAGACTGAATTACATATTTTGTTGTCCTGAGTAAGATGTAGTCATCATCATTTTAAAACTGGGGAGACGTATTTCAAACCTGTAATTGTTATTGAAAAGGTGCTGGTACAGTGCACCCAGTTTAAATGAAAACACTACAATGTGTATCACTTGTTAAATTAATACTCGTAACTTTGTACCTATTTTGTTTGTATTTTTATAATTGTTAGTAATTTAACTTAAAATATGATGGAAGAATTGTGTTACACCATGGAAATTTATTTTGTACAGATCCAAGTAAATGTTTCTACAGTAGCCCTTTTAACAAATTGTTTGCCTCACAGTCTCCTAAAAAGGTGGGTGATGACATTGCCAAGGCCACAAGTGACTGGAAGGGTCTCAAGATCACTGTGCAGCTGACAGTTCAAAACAGACAAGCCCAGATAGCTGTTGTTCCCTCTGCAGCAGCCCTTATCATCAGAGCCCTTAAGGAGCCTCCTCGTGATCGTAAAAAGCAGAAAAATAGTAAGTATACAAAATTACTGTTAAATCATTATCTAAGCATAAAAAAACCAGTATTGTGATATCAACACAACTAAACTGGCAAACTTGGAAATTTGGAATTGGAAAAAAGTGTGTATTTTACAAAAACACATCAGAAGTGGTTAAAACTTCAATTAGGTAGATGATTAATTAAAATGTTTTGCAAGGGAAACCTAATGTTTAAATGAATTTTAGGCTTGTGTATTGTGTTAAGTTAACATTTAATTATGTCTTACACTACTCATATTACTTATAAATTTATTTAGAATTAGTGTTAAAGCCTAATAATATCTAAGGTATCATCAAAATAAAATCTTGTAAGGTAGAAGAAAATAATAAGAAATGTGTTTAAAAATTAATTCAAATGAATTTATGAAACTAAATACAACTTTTGGAAGTGTAATATAAACGAATTTTTGTTTTAGTCAAACACAACGGCAACATCTCCCTTGAAGATGTAATCGGCATTGCGAAGATCATGAGAAACAGATCAATGGCCCGGTACCTTTCTGGCTCAGTAAAAGAGATTCTTGGCACAGCACAGTCAGTTGGATGTACTGTGGAGGGCAGGCCGCCACATGATCTTATTGATGACATCAACAGCGGAGCTTTGACCATTGATGAATAAATGTTTCTAATATCTATATACACTGATTGTTTTTTTTAAACAGTTGTATCTCAGTACCTACTCTATTTCATAATCTGTGTAGATTCCTTTCCATGAGCAAATGTAGTGCTAAGTTAACTGATTGCCAGGGAGACTTGAATATGAATATTGAGCATAATGTTGTATCTGTTGCCTGATTTAAGCCATTATCGAGTTCAGAAACATGACTAGATAGATACCTTAGTGGAATCAAACCTTAATACCTTCAGAATCAAAATTACCGACGCGCCAATAACGAGTAGAATCAGGGTATTTGTGTGGGCTTTTCAAAAATTCCCACTGATAAAATCGGCGGTACTACCTTAAAAAGTAGCAAAGTGTACTAGGTATCTATTGTGGTAGGGTGTCTTGTGAGTTTGGGAGTGACAATCCACCTTTCCTATTTTTGGCCGTGAAGCAGCATTGCATTTACGTTTAAAAAGGTGGGGTCATTGTGCAGTAAAATTTGGAAAGTTTATAAAACTTACATTTTGGACTGGGGGTCGAACCTCCGATGGGGCGCGCTAGGTATTTGGAACTGGACGGAAGGCGGGACGAAGGAATGGAAATTAAGGCCCTACGCATTGAACGATCTTCACTCTAACCCAATTGTATAAAACTTCGCTTTATGGATTTTTTTATTAGCTTTGTAATTATACACATATATAGCCTTCTGACGCTGCCTTATCAGTACTTAGTGCGAGTTTCTTAACGTTCTCGATAGCGTAAAAGTTAAGCCAATTTTGTATGCAGTTGGAACAGCGCACCTAGCGGCAAACGCAAATGATCCTATTCCATACAAATATGAGCTAACTTTTACGCTATCGAGAACGTTAAAAAACTCGCACTAAGCACACGGAAGGCTCAAAGAGCAATGAATAGCGCTATGCTCGCAGTTTTCATTGCAAAATTGAATCAGGAATGCGGAGATTCGCAGAAGAACCAAGGTGACAGCCTGAAGGATTGCAAGATTGAAGTGGCAGTTTGCAGAGCACATTGCTTGTGAAACAAATGGCCGCTGAGGCCAAAAGTTCTTGAGTCGCGACCGCATACCGGAAATCGCAGCGTGGATAAGCCTCCCGAGATGTGGGCCGACGACTTGCTAAAAGTTGTGGGAATCCCCTGGATGCAACACCAGCGCCAGTTCCGGGAAGACCGATTTCCGTGGAGGCATACGTCTAGCAGTCGACATCCGTGATACTGAAAAAAATATTGTGTATGGTCACCATCGTTCACGCACGTCTGGAATGTCAGGTCACTGCGTACCGTTAAGTACTCTCCAGACCAGACACCAAACCGAAAATCGTGCCATAGTTGCACAATAATTGCAAAACAATCTGCGAAAAGCCGTTGTGGATAATCGTGGGTGCGTTCCACTAAGCGTTCACAACGATCACGCTCACGACCGCAATTTTTCCCGTTCCACTTGTGAGCGTTACTGTCGTAAGCTCAAGTGGAATCGATTATAGAGCGTTTTGAGCGTGGAGGTAAATAATACAACCGGCGAGTTAATAAAAATATTTAAGATGTTAGGTTACAATCTGTAAGCCTTGAAAATAAACTTTTAATTATTGTTTAAATCCATTTATATTGAAAAAAATTATAAATTAATTTTATTTATATTTAATATTATTGGTGTATTTAATTAATTTACGTTCAAATGTAATTAAAATGTATTTTGCGGCGGCACTTGGATATTTGGTAAGAGGTCGTAATAATGCTCCAGATAGTACTAGTTCATCCAGATGAATCCATCGTCGCAATTTTTGATGCTTTGAGTTTTGAAAACGCGGCTAATTTTCTCAACGATCACTTTGACCCACCTTTTTGAAGTTATTGAAGTTATACTTCTTTAGGCGCGTTATGAAAATTGATGACCTTATGACCTTAACTTTAATCGTTAATCATTTGTTGTTCTATAACTGACTTGTTGTTGCTTGACATTGTATTAACATTTCTTCTTTTGTTCTTTTTGATATGAAATTTTTAGACATTTTTATTAATATTTCAACAAATAGTACTGTTTTTCTTTTATTATTATTATAGTATTCCATTTTCGAGCCGATGAATTGCCAATGCTATGCACGCCATTGTTGTTACATGCATCAAGCCATAAATTAAATAGTTTCAATTTATTTTCAATGTTAGATGTTTGTGATGTGGCAGTACTTATTTAAATATATAAAATAAATAAATAAACAGATGAAAGTGAAATTTAACGATGCGCGCGCACCGTGACACAAAATTAACAGAATGAAGCTGCCCACTAAATCGTTCATTACAATACGACCGACGTAACTTGGCGAGTCTGAATATAGCTGCAGGTGAACTTTCGCGCATGTACACTCTTAAAAAAAAGTGTTATTAGCATTCATTTTTTAGTAATATAAATGACAAAATTATTATTTAATATAATTCATACTAAATATTATTAAATTATTAACGTTAAATATTTATTATTAATTATTTAATATTTAAAAAAAAGAAATAAATTTAATAAAAATAAAGTATAACTTCTTACGCGCGTACATAAGTACACGCACCCTTTTCAGATGGGTCGTCGTGAGCGTAAGTCATGACGTCATAAGTGACGTTTTCGCCGCGACCACAACGACCGCGGTCGTTATGTGGAACGACTAAAGGAGCATTTTGATCGTTGTGGGCGCTTAGTGGAACGGACCCGTATCGGTTCTAGGGCAACGGAATGTATTTTTTGTGATGGTTGGTATGATGCTAAATCGGGTAATTTCGTGATGTGTTTCCATATCACTAAAGATGAGTTAATACCGATATTTGTCAATATTAGCGAATACTAATATATTCATTATGTAATATTATAATACCTTAACTAATACGTGAATATCCTGATATCTTAATATACTTCGATAAAACGGGTAAACGAGATAAACCTAATACGGTATTCGTGAAATAAGTTGATAATCATAGAAAATACACATAAATTAGTTAAATTAAGTTAAATTAGTTATTAATAATATAAATAGTATATTGTATCTAGGTTGAATTTGATTTCATACTAAATATTTTACAAGTAATATTATGTACATTAAAATTAATATTATTATTAAAGCAGTATTTGGTCAACATTGTGCATTAATATAAACAACAAGTTAGTAATATTATTTATTTCTTATTGGTGCAAAAAAACATCAGCTTTTTCACTTTTTCTACCGAAATACTGGTACGTCGGTCAGAAATGAGTTTACGAGATTTTAAAAAAATCCTCTCACACGGTACTGAGGTGGCTAGTAGGTACACAATAGTTATAATATTATAATCCACAAACCGTTTGTTTAGAATGTTTAGAAAGTCATTTCGATTCAAAAATCAAACTTTTATTAAATTTATACTTTTAGAAGTTGTTAGCAGATAATTAATACCACCGCAAAAATATATGGGCATCATAATTTATTACGTAAAAACACTTAATTTAGTTCTGGCCGTATTACGTCTTGTGTAGAAATATTTTAATTTATGAAATTGGTAAGCAATGTCAACTACCTACTTCCGTTTTTCAAATCATCGTTTTAAAATCAAGTAATTCGAAGGGAACAGAAAATAAAAATAAAATAATGAAAATAAAGCTCCCCGATTTTATTCCCATAAATGTAAAAATGTTGTATTTTGCCTTGAGTAGAATCTTTAGTTGAATCAAGAAATGAAGGTTCAAACATTAAAAAGTAATGCATTTAAAAATTCCCACTAGCATCTTTGAGATGTAAAAAGTGCAATACAAAATAGTCCTTAAACTCATAGTGATATGTACTTATTTTCATTGCTCAGTATATAAACATATAGTTTATCTCACTTACTCTTAGCGCATGCAGTATTGTTATGAATGTGATAGACAGATATCCGCGGGACACGTACGGCGTATGCCAGTATATTTTCGTGTGATAGATACTTCGCTAGAAGTAACAGTGTTCTGTGGATAGATACAACCCGACCGATGTGAGTTGGCTAATATTACGAATAAGTGAATACGGAATATTAGCATATCAGAATTCGACGGATTACCGATACACGAATACAAGCTGTATTACGAATATCATAATGAATACTAATATATCGGTCTCACCCTTACATGTCACTTGTATGTATTTTGTCTTAGATTGCTATTATTGAGAATAAGTTTTAATAAGAATAACTAGATTGGATATTCTTTAAAAAAGGTAGTGAGGGAGTTCATATAGAGTCCCATCTTTCTTTCGCCGTAAAGTCGTGTTTTATGTAATTAACACCACAGTTGAAACAATATAAATTTTATTGATATAGCGGCATAAAGTAATTACATTAAATTAGTTATTTAACACTTTATAAATTATTTTTATGTTTTTCATATTTGGCGGTAAAAAGGTCTGGTGTCACAGACTATATTCTTTTTTTCACATCTCGTGCGTTCCGGTTTACGCATAATAAAACGCCACACCACCCCCCTACGGAGAAGGAGAATCCGCAGAAAAAGAGAAAAATTATCATAGGTCGAAAGGCTTGGAGAAGTGGACTCTGCGACCTGACCGGGTGGTATATTGAGGTGTATGTGTAGGAGTAGCAGTTAAAGGTGCCGAAGGCACGAGTGGACATGAAGGGACATCAGTAGCGTCCGGTTGCGCTGGTTGAGGCACAGAAACCCGCGGTGCTGGTGCCGGAACGAGATCTACTGAAGAATGCTCGACGAAAGCTGGCTTAATTCTGTCGACACTGACCATCACCTGTTTGCCTTTTACATCAATCGACCACGTTTTTCCGTCCTCGGCTCTAGATATAACTCTATGAGGACCAGAGTAAGGTGGTTGCATTGAACGTCTAACCGAATCCTCCCTGAGCATGACATGAGAGGCGGTGGAAAGATTTTTAAATATGAAAGGTGATGGCTTAGTGTGTGAGGAACATGGAGTGGGACGCAATTTAGACATACGCTGTCTTAACTTTACGACAATATCCGTCGGGTCCTCGAAGCCAGAAGGACCGGGAGGTACTAACAGTTCCCCTGGAAGCGTTAATGTTTCTCCGTAAAGCAATTCCGCTACTGTTGCTTGTAGGTCTTCTTTAAAAGCAGAACGCATTCCTAATAAGACCAAAGGTAATGCATTCAACCACGAATCATCATAACACATCAGAGAGGCCTTTAATTGTCTATGCATGCGCTACACGAGCCCATTGGCACAAGGGTGGTAACTAGTAGTGCGTATACGTTTAGTACCACATAAATTAGTAAGGCGTCTGAAAAGGTCCGACTCGAACTGTCGTCCCTGGTCTGTTGTGATGACAGCAGGTACTCCGAATCGAGCAATCTAACCGGCTACAAAGGTGCTCGCCACTTCTTCTGCTGTTATTCCGTGCATAGGCCAAACTTCGGGCCATCGAGTGTAGCGATCCACAGCAGTTAGGCAGTATTGGAAGTCAGAACAAGATGGAAGAGGGCCTATGATGTCAATATGGACATGCTTCAGCCGAGACGTAGGACTGGAGAAGTGTCCAAGTGGAGATTTTATATGCCGCGTCACCTTACTTCGCTGGCAAGCAACGCAGGTTTGGCACCAATAACGGCAATCTTTGGCAATGCCAGGCCACACGAAACGGTCTGAGATCAATCGAATGGTTGATCTAGTACCAGGATGGCTAAGATTATGTAGCTGAGCAAAAATCTTCTTTCGCATAGGTTCCGATACAAATGGGCGTGGTCGCCCTGTTGACATGTCGCAGACCAAAACAGTGTTTGTGCCAGGAACTAAGACGTTCTCTAGTTTTAGAGAAGAATTCGGATCGTTACGATACTTTTTCAATTCGTCGTCAAGTTTTTGGCAAGCGGAGAGAGCAGAATGGTCAGTTTCAAAACAAACAGCTTCGATGTGGGACATGGCGTCCGCCACCGTATTGTCCACTCCTTTTATATGGACAATGTCCGTGGTAAACTGCGAAATAAAAGACAGTTGATTTAACTGTACCGGAGGAAGCCTTTCGCGACGTTGCGGGAACGCGTAAACTAATGGTTTATGGTCCGTATAAATCGTTACGTGCTGTGCGGCTAGGAAGTGTCGATAATGTTGCACACTTTCATATACTGCAAGAAGTTCTCGGTAGTATGCTGGCCACTGGCACTGTCGGGGATTCAGCTTTTTACTAAAGAAACCCAGGGGTTGCCAAGCATCACCGACTTTCTGCTGAAGGCAGGCACCAACGTGAGAACTGGAAGCGTCGGTGAAAAGCCCTAGTTCAGCGTTAGGCAAAGGGTGTGCCAACAGGGCTGCAGATGACAAGCTATCTTTACAGGCATTAAAGCATTCTTCGAGCTCAGGTGTCCAAGTTATCGGTGTGAGACCTTTACCTTGGGTGGCCACGATCGCGTTGACTAGCGGTGCCTGTAACTTGGCCGCATTGCGCAGAAATCGGCGATAATAATTAACCATCCCAATGAAACGACGGAGTCCTTGTACAGTCTGTGGTAGAGGAAAATCTTTTAGAGCTTGAATACGCTCTGATGGTGGTTGTGTTCCGTCGGCGGATATTCTGTTTCCGAGAAAAGTAACTTCAGGAGCACCAAAGACGCATTTTGCTGGATTTATAACGATTCCGTAATCTTTAAATCGCTTGAAAAGAGTACGAAGGTGTGCAGCATGTTGAAGAGCATCACAGGAATACACTGATATGTCGTCAACGTACGCAAAGCAAAATCGAGACCTTGGACAACTTCGTCTATAAATCTTTGAAACGTTTGGCCTGCGTTGCGCAGACCAAAAGTCATGTAATTAAATTCGTAGAGTCCGAAGGGTGTTATGATGGTGGTTTTACAGATATCCTCAGGCGCAACAGGAATTTGCTGATATGCCTTAACGAGGTCGATTGTACTAAATAAATATACTACACCCAGATATGTTATGGCAAACTGGGTACCTGTCGGGTATGGTACGTGAATTCAACGCACGATAATCGCAGCAGGGTCGCCAGGTGCCGTCGCGCTTAGGGACCATATGAAGTGGAGAAGACCACGAACTTTTCGAAGGTCTGGCTGTCCCGCACTGTACCATATCATCAAAAACCTTTTGGCCTCTTGAAGTTTTTGAGGTGCCAGACGTCTAGGACGACAAGAGACTGGGGCGCCCTCAGTGGTTAGAATATAATGAACTGTGTTATGCTTCGGCTCACGAATAAGTCCTGGTGGCTTCGTAATGGACGGAAATTCCGCAAGAAGTGCACTAAATTGGATGTGGGTAGTTGTGTGTTGAAACGAAAATACTGTGTTTTTGTGGAAATTGTGTAAAATAAGAAAAAATACGGCACCATTATTTATATGATTTATTCTAACAACTGATTGTACCTACCAGCTGGACAAGTGTTATCCTTACAATTAATTACTTCTACACACTTCACTGCTCTGTTACTATGAATCCACTTGAATCTTCACTGGCTGAGATGTCAGAGCTGTTTAATGCACGTATGGCGAAGTTCGAAGCCCAGCTCAACAAGTCTCCAGAACCATCAACCACATCATCAAGTTTGGCATTGGAATTTTCGTCATTTCGGGCATTCATTACTGAGGCACTTAATAACTTGCAACAGCAGGTGGAGATGCTCGCGCGCATGCAGGATAATACAGAGACTCGCAGCCGTAGAAAAATGTTGATCATTCACGGAGTAGCTGAGACTAAGGGTGAGCAAATTGAACAGGTATTGTCTAATTTCATAGGCAGTCATCTTGCTTTGGCCGAGTTCTCCTCAGCTGATATTAGAAGATGTCACCGTATGAATAGATTGTCAACATCCGAAGGCTCTCGTCCCATACTGATAAAATTCCAAACGTATGAAATGCGCAGTCAAGTTTGGTTTTCTAAAACAAAACTAAAGGGTACCGGCTTTACTATTTCGGAGTTTCTGACGAAAGCGCGGCACGACATTTTCATGGCTGCACGGAGTAGATTCGGCATGAAGAAGGTCTGGACCAAGGATGGCTGTGTCTACATTCTGGGAGCGGATGGCATCAAACATCGCGTCGTTACACATCGAGATCTTAATCATCTTCAAAAGAACACATCGGAGGCAGTCCCTGAGGTTGATGCTCATAAGCGTGCTGTTACAAAACCGGCTGTGGTAAAGGCAAAGCGCGCTCCTGCTAGAAAGTGATAGTGATAATCTTGCTTCTTGTTTGTTTCCTTTCTTGTGTATAACAGGATTAACAGGTGACAAAGTGAAATTAACTTTCCTTATAAACTTTTTAATTATTATTTTTTATGATTTTTTTACATTTTATCGTTAATTTTGTTTATAATTTATAATATTAATAATGTAGTATTAATTTCAAACTACCTGTTTTTTGGCTTATAAGTACCTAGCCTTTTGTCGGTAGGTACATTTAATTTTAAATTTAAATATTTGAGTGACAGTGACAGTGCATGATATTGACAATTTTTTTACTGTCAACTTTCAAGTGGCAAAAGGATCTTCGTCTATACAGCTAAATTACACGTATTAAGTTTAAAGCGAAGCTTAATAAAGAAAACGTCGAGATGAATTTAAGTATACTGTAATCTTTTCACTGCTACTCATGCTTCTGATTTGTATTTCTTTAATTTTAGTTTCTTTTATTTATTTATTTTGTTTTCTTTTTCTTTTGCTTTGTATTTACTATTTAATGTTTTCATTTTCTAATAAGATTATACTACCTAATTGCTACGTATATTTTATATAGGTATTCTATTTTGCTACTTTGATTTTCTTTTATTTTGTTATTTTGTTTGTCTTTTGGCTTGTTTTGTCTCTATTATAGTTAAATTAATTTCATAGACACTTTCCCAGTTGGTGGGTATTATTAATTTGTATATATATTCATAACCGTATTGATATTTTGATATTGTGTATAATATATATATATATACTTTCTCTACTTATATGCTCAACTCAACAGATACAAGTGAATCTGAAACTTTTTATTCAGCAAACAGCGACAACAGCGATATTAGTGTGCCTTCTTTAGCAGAAACATTGTCTTCACGGTTCTCTGGTGTTCCTAGGAATTTTAATGTCGTTCATATCAATGCCCAGAGTATTCCGGCTCATTTCCCTGACATGCTGGCAAGTTTTGATTCTAAGAATATCCATGCTATACTTGTGTCAGAATCTTGGCTTAAGCCATGTCTTCCGTCTACATCTTATACCATTCCTGGTTTTCAACTTTTTAGGAACGACCGTATTACTGGTGGCGGTGGTGGCGTTGCCATTTATATCCGTTCATATTTTAATTGTACAGTTGTTAATGTATCGGCACAGCCTACACCGCCATGTGCGGGCGAGCACTTATTTCTTGAAATAGAACTTCAACACACGAAGATGCTACTTGGTGTTTATTATTGTCCTTCGTCAAGTATAGATTTTTTTACTTCTTTTGAAACTTTGCTAGAAAACATAATGCCTTCATATACTCATACCATTATCATGGGTGACTTTAACACATGCCTCCTTAAAAATAATTCTCGCAGTACTTTATTTCACTCGATGATCGAATCGGTAAATTTAACTATTCTACCGTTGAACTCGACACATCATTTTCCAAACTGTGCTCCTTCACTTCTTGATCTTATTTTCGTTACTTCTCTTGATTACGTGGCTGACCATGGACAATGTTCAGCTGACGCTTTCTCATATCATGATCTCATTTTCGTCTCATACAAAGTACGACCTCCTAAGGCTAAGTCAAAAATTCTTCTGCTGCGCAGTTTTAACGGTATGGATATTGAAAGTCTTCGAGAAGATGCAGGCAGCATTGACTGGACTGCTTTGACGTGTTCTACCTCAATCAATGAGAAAGTTGATCAGTTCAATGCAAAATTAACTGGTCTATATGACAAGCACGCACCATGTCGACCAGTAAGAATAAAACATTTGCCAGCGCCGTGGCTTACTAATGAAATTAAAAGTATCTTAATCAAGAAGGCGGCTGCTAAATTAAAATATAAGAAAAAACCTACCCTCGAAAATGGCACAAATTATCACCGCATCCGTAATCACTGCAACAGGGTGTGTAGGGATGCACAACGCCAACATATCCATAGTGCTGTCGAAAATGGAGATCCAGCTAAAGTCTGGAAATTTCTTAGATCACTGGGGATTGGAAAATCACAACATAACACTCATTTATCTCATTCGAGTATTGATTTATTAAATCAACATTTCTGTGCGTCGTCCGATTTTGATGGGACAACTAAATCAAAAACATTAAATCATATTTCATCTCTTCCAGTCCCAAATTGCTCTCCATTTGTTTTTAATCACCTAACGGCTTGTGATGTTAAGCGGAGCATATTATCTATAACTTCCAATGCAGTTGGAAGTGACTGTGTCGCCCGTAATATGATCCTTCCTATCCTGGACCAAATCCTTCCCGTTATCTGTCATATCCTCAATCACTCATTATCTAGCGGCATCTTTCCAAAGGCTTGGAAAGAAGCACAAATTACACCACTGCCAAAAAAGTCGAATCCTATATCCTTTTCAGAATACCGTCCAATTTCCATTTTACCGTTCCTTTCAAAGGTTTTAGAACGCTTGATTCACAACCAGCTCAATGAGTTTCTTACAAGGAATCAGCTTTTAAACCCTTACCAATCCGGCTTTCGTCCTGGTCATAGCACAGTCACAGCCCTGGTGAATAATACGGATGCCATCAGACTTGGCATGGAGAGTGGGAAACTGACGGTGTTGGCATTGCTGGATTTCAGTAATGCATTTGGCACCGTTGATTTCGACATACTTCTAGCCATCCTTAGCTCCATTAACATATCTCCGACCGTGGTTGATTGGTTTCGAAGTTACCTGTCTGGTCGCCGACAGCGTATTCACTGTGAGAATGCCTATTCTTCATGGTGTGAAACGCACGTAGGTGTACCGCAGGGTGGCGTTTTATCCCCTTTACTTTTTTCAATTTTTATAAATTCTATTTCTATACAACTTACTTCTTCCTACCACCTGTATGCAGATGATCTACAGATCTATACACAAACTTCTTTGTCAGAACTGACCAACGCGATGAAGACGCTGAATAATGACTTATCAATATTATCCCGTTGGAGTAATTCGCATGGATTGAGGGTGAACCCGTCGAAGACACAGGTCATTGTTGTCGGCAGTTCAAGATTGTGCTCGAAAGTGAAATGGTCGCAGCTTCCGGCTATTTTATTTGATGGCGTACCAATTCCTATCAGCGATACTGTGAAAAATTTAGGAATCTTAATTGATAAAAACCTTTCATGGAACGTTCAGATAAAAGAGGTTAGCCGGAAGGTGTTTGCAACAGCTGGATCTTTGAGACGGTTACGAAATTTTCTTCCAACTGCCACTAAAACTGCGCTTGCACAATCTCTCCTTCTTCCAATTCTTGACTACGCCGATGCCAGCTATACTGATTTAACTGAAACACAACTTGATAAACTTGAGCGGCTACAAAATTTCTGCATAAGATTCATATTTGGTTTACGGAAATATGATCATGTATCTGAATTTCGCACTAAACTCAAGTGGTTACCAATTCGCCTTCGCCGCAATACTCATGTCCTTTCATTACTATACTGTACTCTCTTTAACCCCCATGCCCCCATATATCTCAAAGAACGTTTCGAGTTCCTACGTGATACGCATAATTTTTCCCTGAGATCATCGGATAGCCTGAGACTGAAAATGCCGGCGCATTCATCATCATTCTTTGATCATTCATTCACCGTCCAGGCGGTTCGATTGTGGAATGCTCTGCCGGATGTAGTGAGAAGTGCTCAAACTTTAAACTGTTTTAAAAGAATGGTGAAGGAACACTACTTATCTTCTTAGTGCTGTTTGTTTGCATCATCATTTATTATTTCCATACTGTTGATGTATTATGTGTATGTAAGTATATTAGTATGTATTGTATGTAAGTATGTATATTGGTATATAATAATAAGTATATATTTCATATTATATGTAAACGGTATATATTTTGTTTATCTAATATATAAAATTCTCGTGTCACAGTTTTCGTTGCCATACTCCTCCGAAACGGCTTGACCGATTTTGATGAAATTTTTTGTGCTTATCCAGTATCTATGAGAATCGGCCAACATCTATTTTTCATCCCCCTAAATGTTAGGGGTAGTCCACCCCTAAATTTTTATTTTTTATTTTTTAGACAAATTTTTTAATTTCTATTTTTTTATGATACAACATACAAAAATACATACAATCCTCAATTTTCACCCTTCTACGATCAACCCTTATTTTTTATTTGCTAATTAAAAACTAAATTTTTTTACAAGAAATTTGTTTTTATTTTGTCATGACTTAGAATAAAAAAAATCATATTACTCTGAAATTTTCACCCCTCTACGATCAACCCCTATTTTTTATTTGTTAATTATAAATTTTAAATTTTTTGGCAAGATTTTATTTTTTATTTTGTCATGACTTAAAATAAAAAAAATATATATTACTCTCAATTTTCACTCTTATACGATCAACCCCTATTTTACCATCCCGATTTTTTTTTTTTTATTCTATGCAAAGATCCGCAATAAGGTTGCAAGATGGCAATCAAATATTATAATTGTAGTACGATAAATTCTTATTCAGAGTTTATAATTTCAAGTTCCTTTAATTATGATTTTTTTTTCAATTCAGTCGATCAGTTATCCCCGCCAGGTGTCGCCTCTCATCCAGCAAACATCACGTAGTAGGGATGAGGACGAAGCCGGTCTCCTGTCTTACTCACTATACATTTTTCAGCCATGTTTCTTTGGTTTTATTTGTGTATCAATCGTAGCTTGCCAGCCATGTTTTTTTGGTTTTATTTGTGTATCAATAGTATGTTCAGTAGGTCTGAGAATCGGCTACTATCTATATTTCATACCCTTAAGTGATAAGGGCTGTCCACCCCAAACATTTTTTATTTATTATTTTTTTTCTTGGTTATAATGAGGTATAGTCCCCGGCACGTAACTTGGCAAGAGTCGCTAGATGCGCAGAAGTCGTTTTTTAGGTCTCTTTGGTTGTAAAGCGGGACGCGGGGAAAGACGTAGCACCGTTCCGAGCACGCGATTGGTAAGTCAGTCGACCCTCCCCTCCCGCACCGCGTCCACGTTCCGTTCGCTCCCGGTTACACATGCGCCTACTAAAGTTGTAGGAACCCTTTGTTTATATTGAGTTTTTGTTACGAGTTGTTCTTACTGTTTTAAATTTAGTTTTTGTTACGAGTGTTATTGTTTTAAATTTGCTTGCAATGGCAGGACCAAATACCAATGACCATAATTATAGTCGATTCAGTCACTGAGCGTTTTATTATTTACGCCAGTGACGACAGCGACTCTTCGTTATGTCGACGATGAGGAGCCAACTCCTTCCACCAGCTCAGGTGCTACCATAAATTTAATCCAAGGGGTAGCACTATTAGAAAATGATAGTGACGACGGCGACACATAATTTTTAATATTAAGTATATTTTTTTAAATAAAATTTTTAACTTTTAATTGCATTTTATTTATAACACCTAATACACTTCACGAATTCCTCTCTTTTCTTTAACTTTCTTCTAAACACACAGGCTTAAAAATAAATTATGGCAAATAAAAAATTTTATAAAATAAAATTAACATATATGCGGGCAATAAAAGTGACCGTTTTTTTGTTGCAATGTACACTATGCGCGACATTACCCCCACTACACCAAAACCTTGCCAACTTACGTGCCGCTTACTATATTATGTGGTTGAATGAGGTTTGTGAGAATTTTATATATTAGACTAGAATTTCCCTAGAAATCTTATTTAAGGCAACACAACGTTTGCCGGGTCAGCTAGTCTAATATATAAAATTCTCGTGTCACAGTTTTCGTTGCCATACTCCTCCGAAACGGCTTGACCGATTTTGATGAAATTTTTTGTGCTTATCCGGTATCTATGAGAATCGGCCAACATCTATTTTTCATCCCCCTAAATGTTAGGGGTAGTCCACCCCCAAATTTTTTTATTTATTTTTTAGACAAAATTTTTAATTTCTATTTTTTATGATACAGCATACAAAAATACATACAACCCTAAATTTTCACCCCTCTACGATCAACCCTTATTTTTTATTTGCTAATTAAAAAATTTAAAATTTTTTGCGAGAATTTTGTTTTTATTTTGTCATGACGTAGAATAAAAAAAATCATATTACTCTGAAATTTTCACCCCTCTATGATCAACCCCTATTTTTTATTTGTTAATTATAAACTTTAATTTTTTTGGCAAGATTTTCATTTTTATTTTTAATTCGTCATGAATTAAAATAAAAAATCTGATGTTACTCTCAATTTTTCATCCCTCTATGATCAACCGCTATTTTTTATTTGTTAATTATAAACTTTAATTTTTTTGGCAAGTTTTTTATTTTATTTTGTTATGACTTAAAATAAAAAAAATCATATTACTCTCAATTTTCACTCTTATATGATCAACCCCTATTTTTCCACCCCGATTAATATTTTTTTTTCTATGCACAGATCTGCAATAAGGTTGCAAGATGGCAATCAAATATTATAATTGTAGTACGATAAATTCTTATTCAGAGTTTATAATTTCAAGTTCCTTTAATTATGATTTTTTAAAAATTTTATTTGATCTCCCGCCCTCGCCGGTCGACTACTGATCAACTATCAATCGATCAGCTATCCCCACCAGGTGTCACCACTGATCCAGCAAACATCACGTAGTAGGGATGGGGACGAAGCCGGTCTCCTGTCTTACTTACTCACTATACATCATAGATTATACACTTAATATATTTGAGAGCTATACAATACTATACATTTTTCAGCCATGTTTTGTTGGTTTTATTTGTGTATCAATAGTATGTTCAGTAGGTCTGAGAATCGGCTACTATCTATTTTTCATTCCCCTAAGTGAAAAGGGTTGTCCACCCCAAACATTTATTTTTTATTTTAATTTTTTGGATATATTTTTTTGTTTATAATGAGGTATTATGTGGTTAAATGAAGTTTTTATTTCTACAGTAGAATTTCCCTAGAAATCTTATTTAAGGCAACACAACGTTTGCCGGGTCAGCTAGTTGTATGTATATATTTTCTATAACGTATTATCTATAGTACACCGCAACATACCTGCTATATTTTTTTATATTTTCCAGAATTTCTATAAATTATACGGTTGTCTGGAAGAGATCGCTTTTAGCGATAAGACCGCCTATTGTACAAATTTATCTGTTTTTTGATTGTTTTTTTGAATGTAAATTATGTTTTGGTGTGCAATAAAGTGTATTCTCTCTCTCTCTCTCTCTCTAAATTGGGATGACGGAGCGCAGACAACTTTGACGTTGGTCTGGTCTAAAACAGCGACGGCAGCAACGCATGACAACCCGGTAATGCTATCGACGAGTCTCTTACTGGCACAATCTGGCAACAACCGATAGTGCGCCAGAAAATCGGAGCCAATGATGGCGGTGTTGACGTCAGCGATAATAAATCGCCATTGAAATGTGCGGCGTAGCCCCAAATTAAGCGCCATTTCTATGTGACCAAAAGTGCGTATCTCACTACCATTGGCAGCCGCTAACGTATAGTTTGAACGTACCGGCTTATTTGCTAACCACTGGTATGGGTAACAGGAGAGGTCGGAGCCTGTGTCTATTAAAAAACGGCGCTTGGTTGCGCTTTCGGTGACAAATAATCGGCGATTCTCCTTTAAGCAGTCAGACGTCGCCATCATTGACTGCTTTTGTCGTTTTCCGAAGGTGGCGGCGGCGTCCAGGTACATGGTTGAATACACTTAACAGCTTTAGTATTAAATTTCCTATGGTAAAAGCACATTTGAAGCTTACCAGGCGTTTGTGAGCGTCGTCGCTGGTTTGAGAAATCCCGGGTCCTATTTCTACCGCACTCTGCAGTAAGCACAGCAAGCTGACGCGTGACCTCATTCAGACGCCGTGTGATATCTTCTAACGAAGGGGGTGAGACGGCAGACGTGCTTGCTGAGAAAACAGCAGATGAATGAGGTGCGACCATACCAGGCGAAACTTTCAAAATTTTGTCCGCTAGCTCAGCGACTTTGTCCAGCGAGAGTTCTGATTGGGCGGCCAAAATTGCTTGGAGATGTTGTGGGAGGCGACGCATCCATAGCTGGCGAAGCAAATTTTCATCAGTGAGGGTGTTTCCTGCCAATGATCTAAGATGACGTAAAAACTGCGAAGGACGGCGGTCACCCAACTCAACATCACTGACAAGTTGCCTGACACGTTGCTCCTCAGACGTGGACAACCTACGGATCAACTCAGATTTGAGGCGACCATATTTGTCCTCAGGTGGTGGTTGGAGAATAATGTCCTCTACCTCCCCAATAACTCGGGTATCTAACTGAGCAATCACGTAGTTAAATTTAGTCAGGTCAGCGGAGATGCCTGAAATCGAGAACTGTGTCTCTACCTGAGCAAACCAAATTGCAGGCCGATCAGGCCAGAAGGGAGGAAGTTTTATGGCTACTCTGCATACTGAGGTAGGTTGAGGAAATAATGGGGCTGTGGGGGGTGGGTCCGTTTTATCGATGCCTTGCATTTTTAGTTTTTGTAATTCAGCCTTTAGGATGGCATTTTGTTGTAGTAGCAGTGTATTTTCTTCTCTAAGTAATTGTTCGTTTGCCTCCATTATTGAACATTACGTTTACAATTGTAAAAACAAAAAAAACAAAACCTAAGCATTTATACAATGTAATAACTTAAAAAATAATAATAAGTAAAGAGGATATTGAAAATTAATGATTATGTTAAAAGATGGCAAAATACTGACTATAAGAGACACAGTATAACAATTAAATAAAATTATAGTAAACAATAAAATAGAAATTAGTCAAATACAGATGTGATGTTAGCACCGACTTACATTTCGTGACGATTTACTCTAAAGCATTCATGTATATAAAACCTAAAACTGTAATTATTTTGCCTCGTAAAAACAAATATTTCCTTACTACTAATCGTACAATAATACCTTAATATTATTATTAATTACAATGTTATACTATGAATTGATGGAGCAATGAAGGCCCGTTAACAAAATATGATTAACTATTGTTACAAAAGGAACCTTTAAATTAAATTAAAATTTTGTTTTTCTTGTTTTTTTATGTCGACAAAGCTGTTGTATATGCAATTATGTAACAAAATTAAAGTTATAGTATAGGCGGAGAATATGAAAAAAGTATTAAGATTAAAATAAAATAAAAAATATATAAAAACACTTCACTGAGTTAATCAGAAAACACAAAAAAAAAAGAAAATAAGTTCCGTGTTGTGGAATGCCGCACTAGGTGTTTAACCGCTTGTACTTGATCACTCTGCTGTGCGCGGCGATGCTGCGCCAAGTGTATATGGTTTGTAGACGATCTTGCCTGAATGCTGCGCCAGGTGTATATAGTTTATACTCGACCTTGTCTGGATGCTGCGCCAGGTGTATATGGTTTGTACTCGATCTCTATTTGTAACGATCGATCACGTCGGGGTCACCAATGAGGGAGTTCATATAGAGTCCCATCTTTCTTTCGCCGTAAAGTCGTGTTTTATGTAATTAACACCACAGTTGAAACAATATAAATTTTATTGATATAGCGGCATAAAGTAATTACATTAAATTAGTTATTTAACACTTTTTAAATTATTTTTATGTTTTTCATATTTGGCGGTAAAAAGGTCTGGTGTCACAGACTATATTCTTTTTTTCACATCTCGTGCGTTCCGGCTTACGCATAATAAAACGCCACAGTAGTATTGTTTTTAATTATAGACATATACTTAATTACTATGTATGGCAACTGTTTTTCTATAAATTATCGGGGTGCTTAATAACGGTACAATTCATAGACGATAGACGCAAAACATTAAAAGGTATATGCAATAATATAAGAACTACATACCGTATTTAACTTCGATTCCTTTCCTTTTAATAGGTATAATAACCGGCAAACTTCTTGAGCATTTGTCGACGTAGTGGGGGTAAGTTTGCGCATGGTACACTCACGTGCAAAAACATTACTTACTCTGCGTCATAATGCTATTAAATTATTAAAATCAACATATGTATTTATTTATATATTTATTAGAACATCAACAAAACATATAGGTTAATAATTGTAATAATTTAATCTTGGGGTAAAATAGATATTCCTTCTATTAAGTCAAAACTAGAGCTGTTGCCAGGTCTTGGTTCAGTTGAAGCGAAGCTGGTATTTGTAATTTTTTTTTCGTTATCATAATCTTGACCATCATCATCATCACTGTTTTCATCACCCGAGTCGCTATCATCGTGATGAGTCGACATAGGGCTCATCGGCGTAGTTTACAACTCGGTCGATTCGGTCTTCTTTTTTGTCTATAATTAATTATTTTTTGAAGATATTCGATTCGTAGTAATCGAATGTTACTTTTTTCATTTACCAGCTTCCGATTATTTTCTGTCCTTTTTTTCCATCTGAAGCCTAGCTCTTTCATAATCCGTCGTAAGCTTAATTCCGAGCCATTAAAATTTATATCTTCTTTAAATTTTTCGAAGCCTTTCTACGGTACGGAGTTTCGCTGCTTGTTATGTAGTTATTATGATTACATCTTTTTATTACAGATTGAACGAAACTATCCATTCCGGTAACTTTCTTCTTCCCTGATCTTTTCTTACCCGGAGTCCGAAACACGGCGAGCAAGCCAGAGCCTTTAGCTTCGTTAATAATGCACCTAACAGTACTCACTAATGTTTTTATTGCTTCCGAAGTCTGTTTTAATTTTTCCATATCATTCTTCCCATGTTTTATAAAGAAGCAATATACGTCGTACACAAATTTTCTACCCTTTCTTTTAAGTACTACACCAGTTTGTCACGGCATAGTGTATGTTTTATAAAAAATCAACAAACACTCAACAAATAGCAATGGCAACAAAGTCCACAAGCAATTATAACAAATAACTTAACGATTAATAACGATAGACTTTCCACTGTACGCAAGCGTACTTTTGGGAGCAAGCGGAATGAGGGCGCAGTGCGGGACGCAGGGTTCGACTGATCTACCAATAACGCGCTCGATACGATTTCCCCTGCCGTCGCGCCTCACCCTCACCACCAAAGTGATCTAAAATTCGGTTCTGCGCAGTCAAGGTCATTTGCTCACGAAGTTTGCCGATTACTATAATATGCATGTACTTATTAAGTCGTAAAAAATAGTTGCATACTTTTTTTTCTTTTTTACTTTGAGTACCTACTCTTTCGGTTGGACAAGCCTGAAACTACGATATATTTAAAATTAAACAAACATTTACTTTAACAACAGTAAGTTATATTCTTTGAATAAACTTCTTTAAATTTTGTTGGTATTTATTTCCTGACCAATTAATCCATCTTCCGTGATAATAATGATTAATAAAACCAAGGTACTGTTTCAGTAGTGCATAATAGTCATTGGATCCCATAATATTTAACTAGATAATGACCGAATTTTTTTTTTGATAAATTTTGTTTAGAAATTATATTTAAATACGAATTACATATTGATAAAATGATGAAATATAAATAATATTTTTCGATCTTACCGACAAAATAATAAAAAAATAAGAACTGGTTATATAAAGAAAAAAATCAAAATTATCGATAAAGTTGATTATTGAAAATACGAATAAAACAACATTTTCTGAAAATAAATCGTAGCTAGATCGATTTATCGCCCCCGAAATCCCCTGTATACTAAATTTTATGAAAATCGTTGGAGCCGTTTACGAGATTCAGATTATAATTTACATATTATTATAATATATTTTAAACAAGAATTGCTCGAGATATAAGATTACCAACTACATAATTAATGTAGACTATCGAAATTAGTAGATTCAGGCAAAAATTGCAGAATATACAAATTCTAGGTAGAAAAAGCTAGTGTATAGTAGTAACACTGTTCCCTCCAAGCAGAAATGTCAAAATGGCGTCACCGCAAGACTGTTTGTATATTTCTTTACTTGGTTTAGCGGAACATTTTCGAACTTCTAATCCCCCTGACATAAAAAGTTGTATCCAGTGCTTACAAGCTGTGTTTAATTTTAATCCGCCAGCAAGGGTAGAAGCCAGGACTCATTTACAACTCGGTAATATACTTTTGACACACACCAAAAACATCGACTTGGCGAGAACGCACTTAGAGCAAAGTGTAAGTTTTTGTTATTGTTTTTCTTACCTATACAGGTTTTCGACTCTGTGAGAGAGAGGCTTTTGTACTGTCACAATAACCTTCTTTTTTTTCGAGTAGTAAGTTTGGTTAGAGAAATAAACAAGTAACAATGTGAAGTGGGTCATTAGTTGTGAAATAAATTTATTTATTGCAGTGGTGCTTATCACAAACTACAAATGCTTTAGACGAGTTCAAGTTCGAGGCAGCTAGCGTTCTTGCTGAGCTATTTGAGCAACAAGGTCAACCTGCACATTCTAAACCAATTCTAAGGAAAGCAATAGAGTTATCACAACATAGTGTATATTGGCATTGTAGACTCATTTTTCAACTGGCTGTGAGTATGTCATAGTATTTATTAAACCTATAATTTATAAATTTTATTAAAAAATATTCAAAGAACTGCCTAATATAACCAACTATTGCATACTTTAAATTTATATAATTTTTTTTTTCAGCAAATACATGCTACAGAGAAAGAGTATGAAGTGGCCAGTAGTCTACTTGGTGTTGGTGTGGATTATGCACAAATATCAAATGTGGCATATACACAAGTACTGTTCTTGTTAAGTAGGGTAATGGTAAGTTCATATTTTTCAATAGAAAGTAACATTGGTAGCACAAATAGTGCTATTTTTGGAGCCAATCATAAGATCAACATAAATATTAACCATTAAGTTAAATTAAAAGTGAAGGGCCTAAGTACGAATGTAAAGGCACCCTTTTCTATGATAGTGGTAGAAGACATTGTAAGCCTGTTGTCACACAATTTAGATTATTAAGTCATATCCTCTGGTGTGTGAAGATGTTAATATTGTAATGACATATTTATGGCCTCCATTAAGCACTTTACACCATGAGCCGTAAGCTCATTCACTTGTCTATGCAATGAAAAACAGCTTGCTGTGTGCTTTCCCTTAAGACTGTTTCCTATATTATGAGTACTTGATACTTTTTCCTCTACCTGATCGTTGGTAGCCAACCTTAAAGGCTATACCAAGTATGTGAAGATCAGTAGATCATGTCACAGGCTTAACCAGAATTGCTAACGCTGGCCTTAACAAGTGCAGTGCTTTGCTGAATGTACCACCTCATCAGAACCATAATCCACTGAGAAACTGGCGAGAAACTCAATGGGTTGTTTGCATCAACATTGCTTGTATAGATCATGACATGATTTGCAGGTTTTGTAGTGTCACCTTGTTATGAAGGGACAATTTATTTTGCTTGCAAATCACGGGGTAGAGCCAGCCAAGTAAGAACACGGCTGGGTCGCAGACTGTCCTAATATGGGGACGGAATATTATCCCGCTGTCAAAGGTACGCCTGGGAGGTACTGATATTCTGATGCCCACGAAATGGCTGGCCAAAGATTTTGATGATGGGAATGGAGCTACTGTACCTAATTCTAGATGAGATGCTAGCAGCAGTGTCAGGGGTGCCCCTTTTGATGAGTACTGTTCTTTTAATGGGATGAGTTCTTTTAATGGGATTCATGTCAATGCGTTTTCGGAACCACTGTCTTTAATTAGCGCTCCCCTCCACGCTGTTTCCCAAGAGCTATGACATGTCCTTCTTCAAACGAGGCTTGTGGAGAGTATTAAGCGGTAGGTAGCGGCTTGGCTCTGCTCCTGGCATTGCTGAAGTCCGTGGGCGACGGTAACCACTTACCATCAGGTGGGCCGTACGCTCATCTGCCTACAAAGGCAATTAAAAAAAAAGCCGTATCATTGCCGAAGAGGGCTTACTGGGTCGCCGGCGACTGTTATGTTGTTATGCCTTTAATGTATAAGCTGAAAAGTAACGGAGCCTTGTGGGTCTCCGGCCGAGATCTGACGTAGGAGAGAGCAGCTCTGCTATATACGGTGACAGAATAGTTCGATAAGAAAACTCTGATGATAAGAGCGAGACTGTCTGGCACACCCATGTTGTAATTTGTAAATCAAACTGTTGTGCCAAACTTTCTTGAACGCTTTCGCGATATCGAAGAAGAGGAATCCCGTGAGGACCGCTGTTTTTTAGTCCTACTCAGATGTACTCTGTGAGGCGGAATCCAAACTGTTCGTTTATGAGGATGCCCTTTGAGGTGATAAATAGATAGATAGTCTCAGGGGCCTTTACGAATCAGTTGTTCGTACTGTTTGCCTATGGCTGGGAGGAGACTAATAGGGCGGTAGCTTACGGGTTCGGGAAAGATGCATTTCATAATAGTGGCATTTAAAATAGAGCCTAACATAATTATATGTTGTCCATCTAGTCATCAGTACACTTGGTGAGAGGGCTCGAATCCTTTTGTATAACTTTCTCACCTTGTATTTCGGGCTTTGTCTAGGCGAGATTTGAAGTTCTGCTGTCGACCATGAAAACGAATTTGGTTTGATTCGGTGAGATAACTATCGTAAGCCGGGATTGACGCGTTCCTAACTCTTATGAGATTCCTGAGCTCGGGGGACAGTCTGACGCAGTGGAAGAAGTCCTCCACATAGAGCTGATGGGGTGCATTGCCTATCGTGTTATATCATATTGTATAGTATTGTGATATTCTGTTGAAATGTTAGCCAATAATTACAAACCAAAATGTGTTTCTGGATCATTGGACAATTAATGTTCCAGGAAGATAAACTTCAGGAATCACACCCTGCAAAGTTAATAAAATTTAAGAAATAAACCAATACATCTGTCACTTTAATCCCCTTGGGAGTAGTGGTACAAAGCTTCATAATCTTTTTTTTTTATTGCTTAGTTGGGTGGACGAGCTCACATCCCACCTGGTGTTGAGTGGTTACTGGAGCTCATAGACATCTACAACGTAAATGCGTTACCCACCTTGAGACATAAGTTCTAAGGTCTCAGGTATAGTTACAACGGCTGCCCCACCCTTCAAACCGAAACGCATTACTGCTTCACGGCAGAAATAGGCAGGGTGGTGATACCTACCCGCGCGGACTTTTAAGATGTCCTACCACCAGTAATTACACAAATTATAATTTTGCGGGTTTGATTTTTATTACACTATGTTATTCCTTCACCGTGGAGTTATTCAGAGTCAATGAAGATTAAATATTATGTATACAATTTTATTTATGTATAAAAACTTTCATTTTTTCAGTTATTATTAATAGATAAGAAAATTCAAGAAGTGTTACCATTATTAAATCAAGCTGGACATTTAGTAGATTCTTGGACAGGTAGTCTACACCAAAAAGAGTATCTAAAAGTGTTCTTTTTAGTTCTACAAGTAAGTTATACATAAATTTTTTGTATGTTTATCATACCCCTTTCTTTTTATGGTTTACATTAATGATTATCATAGCAAAAAATCCACAAACTTTCTATATATGTAGGGTAAGATTGGTAAGATGTAGATGTTATGTGATAAAAGTTCATATTGCAAGATGTGGGTATGTGACTGTATCCATTTATACTTACTACTAAGTCCTTATTGTTCTGGAGTAGTATTATCATTTTGTTTTGAAACATGATACATGATATGTATAAGAGCCTTCGATCAATAATAGTACTAGATTACGGATCAGGAACAAAAATAAGACGCTCCAGTGGCCACGTTTGCAGACACGAAAACATCTTCATTTCTTAGAAAAAAGTTTAATAATGTTAACGGCTTCAGTTTATTATAAACCTTAATACTTAAACATAAAGTTTAATTACCATTGCAAAATATATGTATTTAGGTCCTTTCGTCAGAAAAAGAATATTATGGAATAAATTTAAAATGTCACTTGAACATAAAAAGTCATCAGTACAAAAATATTTATTCTAAAATGATACTTAAAGCCTAATTTATAAGGTTAAAAATATTTGTTTAAAATTTCGTGCTTATTGTATTGTGGAACAAGATGTAGTTCTTGGTATTACATTTCAATGCTCAGAACACAGTAAGTATTGAAAGACATAGAGTTGCAGAATATACATATTTGTTTTAGGTTTGTTTTGTATGGTCGCAACTATTTTTGACCGATTCAAAAAAGTTGTAGATAATATTTTACATTGCCGCTATTACAACAAATAGGTGATAAAAAATAAAATTGAATAAAGTAAAAAAAATATGAAAGGAAACACGAAACATGTTTTCCACGTATTCTTTATACAGAAGTAATTAAAACAATAATGTAGGTTTAATTACCTTTAAACAGATTCAGTTTGTTATAAAGCTGTCTTTTAGAAGTCATTTTTATATGAGCGGTTTCTTTTTTACAAATATAATGTAATCTTATATCAATGAATTTTTCTATAATCAGTTTAATTTAGGCTTATTTTATGGCTGTGTTCGTTTCCCCCAGAAAACAAATCCTTTTCAGCATATACGCTTAAAATATTTACACATACATATAAAGTTTTTTTAATACTTTTTTGCATTGATTTGCCACCACCATTGAACAATTCTAGAATTTTTAAAAGAGTTCTATATTTCTTCTCCTCTTTCTTTCGCGACAATACATATCCATTGTGCACAGCGACAAGGGGCTACTAGGAAATCTACAAACAAAAATAACATTATAAAATAACAAAACTACTCTATGCATTCCCTGTCCAAGAATAGGTGATGTTTGTTACAATAGTTGGTGCCTTGTTGCAAACATTGGCCAAACAATTACAATATTCGTAAATTGTGTTTTATTTACAATATAATTGTGTTTATTATTTTATGAAAAACACTTAATAATATAAATTTACCAAAAAAAGATATTCCTTCGAAAACCTTGGTGTTACGGTGGTTTTTTACTCAGTTTTTGAACGCGTATTGCAGCGTTTTGACGTCTTAGTGTTGGCTATGATTGGACCATACTAATTTAAAATAAGACCACAAATTTATTTGTGGTCTTATTTTTCGGGCCGCTTTTGAAGCGCTAATCGCGAATCTAGTAGTATTATTGATCGAAGATAAGAGCCTCAAAAAAAAACTGATAGTTAATCTTAATGCTTAAAAATGGTTAAAAGATGGGTGTGAGTGCAAATTGAGAACTACCTCCTACTAATAAACTTTCCAAAAAAAATATTTTTTATTGACACATAATTTTTTCTTTTACTAGCAAACCCTGTAGAAAAACATACTTTTAACTAGTAACTTTTTACTGTATAAAATGTTTTTAGTGAAGCATAAGAAAACTGTCTCGGTTAGGTGTTTAATGCTCATTTTATTGCAAAATTTTGTTGAATTGGAATAAAATTGCTTTTCAGGTATGTCACTACCTTATGGCAGGACAGGTGAAGAGTGTGAAGCCATGTCTAAAGCAACTGCAACAGAGCATACAGACAATAATGGCACCAACATGGCCTGATGATGATGGTAATTTAACATTTTATAGATATGTAAGCCTGGCATTGTTGACTCTAGCATAGTTATCATTCAATTGATTCTTTTAGAGGATATTTTGGCTATATTGAGTTTCATATCCTTACTAGTCATGCTTACTAGGAAGTGACGCCTTCAGCTCTCGTACTCGTCGAAATCGACAAAGAGTTCGATGTGCAACCTAACCCATGAATCAGCTTGCTGAGTTTCTCGCCGGATCTTCTCAGCGGGTCGCGATTCCGATCCGGTAGTAGATTCATTCGCGAAGTAGCTGCTCTTGAGTCGTTAAGTCTCCTTCGGAGGCGCTTGGGCAGCTGTTAGCAAATCCCACCCCTCCTGGCTGAGCCTTTGGTTGCCCACCTGTCCTGGTGAAACTGGAAAGGCCTCCAGACCACCAGTAATCCATCAATCCTAAAAAAAAACTTGGAAGTATAGCTAAGTAGTTATCCAGGTAACCAGATTCATCATGTCTCGGCTTTGAGTCCTGAATGCTAGTTAAAAAAAAGTACTTTGAAGACCAAAGTATATGTATAATGTAAAAATTCGAAGTACATATGTACTCACTTTTAGTTAATAATAATGAATATCTGTTCAGCTGTGTGCGGTACGGTTCCCGGCGAGTCGTTCATCTGGTTGTCGCGACAGCAGCTGTACGTCCTCGTGTACCTGGTCACAGTGATGCATTCAGCACAAGCCGGCTACATGGACAAGGCGCACAAGTACACAGAAAAGGCTCTAGCACAGATTGATAAACTTACTTGTATGTCAGACCCAATATATTTTTAATATATACATACATATACTTCATTTAATTACCACTTTGTGATCATAACTGTGTAATTTTCAGTTTTACTGATAGATACTAAAATTATTTAAAATACTAAATAAACCAGTAATTTCGTAACAGTTTTACTGTTTAAAAGTTGAATAGCAAAGTTATGGAAGGTAAATTTCTTGATTTGGGCAATAGAGATCTGCTGGACATGGCGTATTTTAGGCCATGCTGATGTCTAGCAATGCATGTATTCGTTCCATCAATCTACTGATGTTTTTTTTTATTGCCCTTGTAGACAGACTAGCATAGGGCCCACCTGATGGTGATTGGTTACTGTTGCCCATGACTTCAGCAATGCCAGGGGCAGAGCCAAGCCGCTGCCTATCGCTTAATACTCTCCACAAGCCTCGTTTGAAGAAGGACATGTCATAGCACTCGGGAAACACCGTGGAGGGGAGCTCATACCTGTACCTGGCAGAAAAGACCTCTGGAAATGCACTGTGGATGATCGCAGTGGCTCCAGGTAGTATGGGTGAACTCGACTCCGGTGGTGCGATGGTAAAAACGAGATGACGGTATCATCTCGAACAATTCCTCAGAGCACTCCCCATGGAACATGCGGTACAAAATACAGAGGGGACCGAAGACCCTCCGCAGATCCAGAGGTCCCAAACGATCCGTGAAAATGGGATTATCGACAGTCCGAACGGACTAATAATAATATAATTCTATCTACGGCCACTATATCGTTTTTGTACTTTTGGGTAGTTTTAGCTGAAATGGTTACAGTGCTGCCGGGACTGTGGAGAGTTGCTGCAAATGATTGTCGCAAAAACGTTAGCTGTCAGATAACCCGAACCTTATGGCGTCGATGACTAATCGCCTGCCTTGATTACAGCGAGCGCGGGCGAGGAGGCTGGCGGCGCGGAGCGGCAGTCCCGCGGCGCGACGCTGGCGTGGCGGCTGCGCATGGCGCTGGTGGAGCACGCGGCGCTGTGCCGCCTCGTGGCCGGCGGCAAGGCGCACGCGCTCAACGAGATCGCACGCGCCGCGCACCTGCTCACCGTCGCGCCCACGCGTACGTACCCGCATCTAATAACATGCTTTTGATTTAAAAAAAAATTATTGCTTAGGTGGGTGGACGAGCTCACAGCCCACGTGGTGTTAAGTGGTTACTGGAGCTCATATACATCTACAACGTAAATGCGCCACCCACCTTGAGATACATGTTCTAAAGTCTCAGTATAGTTACAACGGCTGCCCCACCCTTCAACCCGAAACGCATTACTGCTTCACGGCAGAAATAGGCAGGGCGGACTCACAAGTGGTCCTACCACCATTAAAAATTCACACACATTTATGTAGTACGGCTTACTTCGATTACCTACGTTAATCAGTGTCATCTAGTTTAAAATAGTTGTAATACCTACATAAGTACATCCACCATTAAATGGTCCTAAAATACATATGGACGTTTCGATAATTCGATCTTTAATTCTCATAACATTGATGTGTCGATGTCATCGAATCGATGGTTCGATCGATCATCGACGTTCCAGCTAACGGTCAATGCTTATTCTAAATTAAGAACATCCCTACGCACCCCCCATACACGCACTCTGCTCGCTGATCTAAATGTATGCTAGTGGTCCCCCGGTAGTCGAGATTCGACTATAATTAATTGAAATTATAAGTTTGTACACTATTGTCAAAAACTATATACTTCTATAATCACAGATTTCGCCAAGACTACACTTAGACAAATATTGATAAAGACAAACAATATTTAATGTATTCTCAATTTGATCACAGACTTTATGCAATAAGAAAAGTTTGACAATAAATAAATAGTATGCATGAGTGTGTGTCAAATATATGGTAGTGTGTGTAATGTTTTTTTTGTTTTTTATTGATTTACTGTATTTTTATGCATAAAGAGTATATTAACATTCTGCACTCCTTCTCTATATTCTCTATAAGTGTGAGAAATTTCATACTCCTCCGTCCGCGCAATTTTCGTAAAAAGGGATACAAAGTTTTTGCTTCACGTGTTAATATATAGATAATGTGTGACGTCATTACAGCGGCGAGCGCGGCGGCGCACACACCGCAGCTGCACTGCTTGCTGGGACTGTACGCTATGTCGATGAACTGTATGGAGGCCGCTGAGACACAGTTTCACACAGCTATACACGTAAGTAATGTTTTAACTTCACAAAAAAAGGTTACACGATACTAGCCGATTGAAAAAAAACTTGCAGAACTCTCATACCCATAATCTACCAACATGGATTAGTTATAAATTTCGACAAATTACCTTTTTTATTGCTTAGATGATCGGACGAGTTCACGGCCTACCTGGTGCTAAGTAGTTACTGGAGCCCATTGACATCTACAACGGAAATGCCGCAACCCACCTTGAGATATTAGTTGTCAGGTCTCACTTTTAACAGTACAACGGCTGCTCCGCCTTTCAAACTAAAACGCATTACTGCTTTACGACAGAAATACGCAGGGTGGTGGTACCTACCCGCGCGGACTCATAAGAGGTCTTACCACCAGTAATTACGCAAGTTATAATTTGGCTGGTTTGATTTTTACTACACGATGTTATTTCTTCACCGTGGAAGTTAATCGTGAACATTTGTTAAATACGTATTTCATTGGAAAAATTGGTACCCGCCTGCGGGATTCGAACACCGCTGCATCGCTAGATACGAATGCACCGAATGTCTTATCCTTTAGGCCACGACGACTTCAAAGTAGTATGGACAGTGTTGTATTTTTGTATTAATGTTATTTTCATAGTGTTGTCAACAGACGCTAGCTTTCCCAAAGCACGTCATTACGAATCCTCCCGATCCACTAACGGTGCTTTTAGGAACTACAAGCACCGGTCACCGTTCTCGTCGAACCCGTCGCTTGCGACGAAGGGCTCGACGAGCGAATTAACCCACAGACACAGCCCACTGAGTTTCTCGCCGGATCTTCTCAGTGGGTCGCGTTTCCGATCCGGTGGTAGATTCTGCGAAGCACTGCTCTTGCTAAGGCCAGTGTTAGCAACACTCCGGTTTGAGCTCCGTGAGCTCACCTACACACGTTAGAGTGAAGCTGAAATAGCCTCTCAAGGCTCAATCATCATAGGTAGGAAAAAAAAGTGAGTAACAGATATTAGTATTTAGTGATCATCACAGCAGTGTGGCCAGTTTTTAAGAGATAAACAAACTCCAGACTGATTGTTCAAAATTGATTTTTCTTTACTATTTACAAATACGCCAAACAGTACTTTAACAAAAACAGTTTGAATTATAATATGAGATTTTAAATTAATTTACAGACGTCACAAGAGAGGGACCTGTGGATGTTTGCTAAATTAAATCTGGCCATTGTATATCTAAGGGGACGAAGAGACAACGATTTGGCACAACTCATGGAACAGGTTAAAATCTAATATATTTTCTTTAAGTTTTCTGATTATTTTTTTCCACTATTATCCGTATGGTGATTTTATTGCATTTAGATGTTCTGTGTTGTTAGGTTAGGCCGGAAGCGTTACCACCTTACGCGCACGGACTCCGAGCTGCCTCTTACTACGTGCTAGGATTGCAAGCCTTCTTCCAGGCGAGGTACAATGAAGCAAAGTGAGTATAATACTACAGTATTTTCATATGTTTCTATTAGTATAGATCTGTGTGCTTAGTGCGAGTTTAACGTTCTCGATAGCGTAAAAGTTAAGTCAAATTTGTATGGAGTTGGAACGTTTACCTATGTGTGCCGCTAGGGGCACTGTCCCAGCTGCATACAGATTTCAGGTAACTTTTATGCTGTCGAGAACGTTAAAAAAGTCGCACTAAGCACACTGTAAATACTAGTTGAAAGCTATCGCAGAATTATTTTGTCCATGTAGTTTGGGTCGTAAAACATAGCCCGGCTAGGGCGGTGAGAATGTTGCGTGGGCGCAACGCCATTATCGATAAAAGCAAACGAGTCATCGAAGGCAGGTCACGGCGGCGGGGCGGTTTACGAAGGGTGGTGAGACATTGTTATGTTATGAGTCATTTGTTGTACCTACCTGCAAATTGTAGTACATATGTCGAAAAGAAATGTGATTTTGTGCATTCGCTCTCTGAATTTCTTTAGTGACACAATGGCTACTCCTTTGTTTTGTGCCAAAACGGCAGAATTTATTTAAATATTTTGCTTATTGGCAAAAATATACCAGCACAAGCGCGCGTTATTATCAACAATGTGGTAAAAATTTTCACTGAAATGAAAGTAGATCCCGAAAAGTTACAAAGTGTTAATTTCTGACGTTCTTGTTAACTTGCTGCGGCGATATGTGGTGTAAGTGTTCGATTAGTGATTTTTTTCTTTCATTTTTATCACTAACCCACAAAATGACAAAACTAAATACACTATCGATAACGCTTATCGACAACAATAATGCGCATCACTATGCCCGTCCATAAGGCACGTGAGTGCAAGAGAGAGTGAAATACTCGGATCACCGCTCCGATTTTTTATGACCCAAACTGCACGGACAAAATAATTCTACTATAGGTACATGCATGCAGGTATTCATGCACAAAATGTAATTTGGATGTGAGATAAACTAAAAACATCAATAATGGTTTTCTTTTTTAACTAAATGTAAATTTATGTATTTCAGGCGATATTTACGGGAGACCCTGAAAATGGCGAATGCGGAAGATCTGAACAGGCTAACTTCATGTTCCCTAGTACTTCTGGGGCACATTTTCCTTTCAATAAACAACTCTAGGGAGAGCATGAACATGGTGACACCGGCCATGCAGTTGGCCAGTAAGATACCCGATGTCCACGTGCAGCTCTGGGCTTCGGCAATATTGAAAGGTCAGTAGCATTCATTATAGCAATTGAGTCGTCTATTATCAAAGGCGGCAATCTGACTTTTGGACAATGATTGGTAAATCAGAAAAACGAATTATTGACTTTGTATTCCATTGGCAGTCACAAAACTCTTCGGAACGACATCTTAGATAAATAACAGGTTAACTATTAACCTTTATTTAATGCAGGTTTTGAACCGTATTCTTTGAAGGAGACGATTATATTCAAATAAATCTGTATTGACATATCAATAAAAATTTTTTGTCCAAATGTACAGATTGCCGCCTTTGATAATAGACGACTCAATTATCATATTCATTTCAAAGAGATCAGGTTTTACAGAAAAGTAATTGTTACTATGAATGAAATGAAATAGATCAGATATATAGTCTAATAGCGCATAGCTACATTTAGACAGCCCTAACATCGTTTCTTTTTCGTTTTAACTGTAAGTTTTAATTATTAGTTTTTTAAATTGGCATATATATAATGTTTAATGAAAATTAGATCTTAGCCTTAACAGAATGTAGTTATATGTATATATGCCCTATCTGTAATTTTTTTTCAAAGTATAATTAAAATAAAAATCATGGTATAGTATAATTCTGCTGAATATTTGTTTGTGATTAAAAAATTATAAAGTATGATTTTTCTTGCTATTTTGTTGATTTAAAACCAACCTATACTGCCAACGAATAAAAACTAGATATGACCTCATGTAAAATGCCTAATACAAATGTTAGACCAAGCATCACTACATCACTTGATACCAAATTTAGGTTTGTTTAGCCATTATGGTTTTTTTTAAAACTAACAAACAAAAAGTAAAAAAATATCCCTGTCCAGATTTGTACCGGTTGGCCGGCGACACGGAACGTGAAAACGAGGCGTACCAGATGCACTGCAACTTTTCGCAGGCGTTGCTCAAGGACCACTTCCAGGCGACGCAGCTCCCCCAGCACGCGCTGCTGCACTGGAGCACCGGCGCGCCGCCCGCCCTGCCGCCCCCGCCCCCGCCGCCGCCCCCGCCCCCGCACGTCGCGCATCTGTAGTTCCTCTATGGAACTTGACTGCTGGCGTTGCTACTCTCCCAGCACGCCTCTGCACTGGAGCACCGGAGCGCCTACCGCCCCCCGCCCCCGCCGCCGCACGTCGCGCATCTGTAGCTCCTTAATGGAACTTGACTACTGGCGATGATGCTCCCCCAGCACGCACCTCTGCACTGGGGATCCGGCGCGCCCTCACTCAAGGACTGTTTAATTAGTGATTGAAGTGACATGTCGCGCATCTAGCGATAGATAATGTCTAACTATTCAGTATATTGCCTTCTTCACGTTAACGACTGTGCTCCCATCGTGGCTAGCTGTGACTGAATTCGTGAATAGTTTCAAACAATGACTAAAGTGATTTAAATGGTTTTATTAGTAAAAACAGTAAAATTAATTGAATAACCTTAAATCTCAAAAAAGGTACTATCTGCTATAGCATGTTGTTTGCGTGCTGCATTGTTCAAACAACTTTGTAATATTCAAGCCACTTCCATAACAATGAGTTTATTTTGTGAGTATATTTTAGGATCAAAATTGCATCAATATGAAATGAAGAAATAGTCAATGAACCATTTATTTTTTTTGGAATGGAGAGCTCTCGATCCATTCATGACCTTGCCCCTTAGCTAACACCAAACTCGCATAGGTCATGATAGACTGTGTAAAAGTTTTGACATTTTACTACCACTTGTAGATAATAAAGGCTGCACTGTCCTGAAGGTCAAATATGCATCCAGAATGACTCCACACTTTTCTTTTGATACTTGACTCTCCTGGTTCAAGATTTTGTTTGGCTGAAGAGAAAGATCAGGGTGGAGTTTTGTTTCAGTGGCCAAACCTAAATTATCTGGATTGATATTTGCTTTGTTTATTGGTAGTATAAACTTTAAATACACATAATCTTCTACAAACTAATTGTATGTACAGAGCATTGTAAAGCACATAATCGAATCAAGAAGTTGGTATAGTCAAACAAAAATCCAGAGTGTTAGTTTGAAAATAAAGCTAAAACTTACAACATTACACAAAGTACTTTTTATCTCAATGGCGTAAACCATAGATTTGGTAATGACACTCATGACTTATGCACACCAGCTAAGCTGTGCTCGAAGGAAACATTCTAGAAGCTCACTGCTCAGTACAAATTAAAGGTTTTACAAATACTTTAATACCGTAGATTGGGATGAATCGGGACCCTTTCCAAATCCAACACAAATTTTCAATGTTTTTCTCTTAAGGTAATACCAATATAATTGAGATTAAAATTGTTCCGGAAAGTTAAATTTTTATAGACGATGCGTTATTATACATAGTTCATTACAAAATATACACAAAAACTGAAAAAACTAGCTTGATTCGATTCACCCTGGATTTAGGGTTAATTAGGTTACGTATGAGGACAATAGAGTTTTATCGATAGGGCTGGGATTATTTAGTTGTTAGGTAGGTACTTAACTTTAGGTAGGTAATTGACTTTTTAATATCTTTAATGAGTTACAAAACTTTGATGACTAAATTAAACTATTTAATATTCTTAAACACTAAATAGAAGTCATTTTCAGTTCAACAAAATTAAATCTAACAACAAAAGTATTGTAACATCCCAGATTTGTCTCAATTCTAACTCTAGTCTCTATTCCCCCCAATCTACTGTACCCAAAGCATTTTGATCTTTTAATCAAAATAATGATGTAATAAAGTTGGGCCCATTTTATACATTGCTGTATCACTACACTTGCTTAACAGCTACAAATTAAAACCTTGTTTTATGATCTATTATATTTTAGCTATATATTTTTAAACTGCATGTCTGTTTTTAATGATCAAGAGTCTTTAAATTGAGAGTGAATCGAAATTTATAACTGAAGGTTGTAGATAATAAATATTCCCTTGGTACTTTAATGGTGATTGTTGACACAATTTGCAGTTGCCACCTGTCATTATTGATTAACAAATCTAGCAACGGTTACGCTATTTTGTTTACTTCGAGTTATGAAGAGTGCATGACACGATAGATTACACCGCGTTTGGACATTTGCGGTAGGCAGCGGCTTGGCTCTGCCCCTGGCATTGCTGAAGTCCATGGGCGACGGTAACCACTCACCATCAGGTGGGCCGTGTGCTCGTCTGCCTACAAGGACAATAAAAAAAACATTATTATTTAAATATCACTAAAATATTTGACTCAATTCTCGCGTAAGCGCGCGTCATATCCGCGCTGTACGAGAACATTGACGTTATGTGTAATCTTACAAAAATTAAAATGTTTAGTTTTTTTTAAATGTCAATACATAATTTGAATGGACGGCATTAGCACTGTCATCTTTCTCAACACGGTGTGCGTCTGTCTGATATTTTCATAGCTATTTCGAATCATTCAAGTCGACCCGTGGATGTCAGATATCCTATTTAATTTGCTGTCATATTTTGTCTTAACACAAAAAGTAGGTAATTGCTATTGACTGCACCACTTTACTGATGGTACGAAGTCTTGTGTGTCCGCACGGGTACTAAAGTCAAGTACGCCTGTGTGCTTAGTGCACAAAATTGAGGTATTTTCTAAATCGGTGTAAAGCCTGTTCATTCAAAGGTATGTGTTTTTCTTTGCCGTTAACATCGTTTTTAATGAAACAAAAAGCTTTTCAATACTCTAGCGTACTTCCAAGGTCCTTCATGACATACAATTAGACAAATAGTTGCCGTCGTCCATGGACAACATTTGTGCCCTGTGACAGTCGGAACGGCGTCTAACTCGAACTGCTTCCGGTCGGTGTGCTTAGTGCGAGTTATTTTTTAACGTTCTCGATAGCGTAAAAGTGAACTCAAATTTTTATGCAGTTGGAACGTTTGCCTGCGTTTACCGCTAGGGGCGCTGTTCCAACTGCAAACAAATTTGAGTTAACTTTTACGCTATCGAGAACGTTAAAAAACTCACACTAAGCATACTGAAGGCCTTAATCGACTCAACCGCTAGTTTTAGTTGCGTATAATGAATACAGTTGATAAAATTATGTTATGTATTTATCTCGATGCGCCGAAGTTGCCTCATACAATTATAAAAGAGCGCCGGTTGTGTTCTTGCACGGTTGTGTTGGGTTTCCGGCACCCGTTGGGTTTCCAGCACCCGTTGTCGTCCAAAGTAAATAATTCTTGAAGATTCTAGTTCCAGTCGGGTAAATGACACACACGAATAGTTAAAAGATACTACAGCATTGTGACTTCACGGTATTCTTAACCGGAGCAATACGGTGGTTTGATCTCATTCAGTCACTCTATTATAGCAAAACAACAAGGACTTTTGAATCTTGCAAAAAAATTATATTTTACATACAGAGAAAATATATGTGACAGAGAAACTCGAATAATATCAGACGTTTTATTTTCAATATGACAAATCCATTAATAGAAATAAAAAAAGCGTATTATTCAGTATTGTTTTAATATCTTTTGTTAACTCAATTGGATCTCAAGTCCAGTTCAGAATCCTTCCCATAATTACTACAATTCTTCCAAATGTACATAATATAATATAATTGTGCTGATTGTTATTTCGTTAAAAATATATTATTTTTATTGACATTGTCTACGCTTGTATTGTGTTTGTAAAGACACTGTCAAACGAGTGAGCATTATATAATAAGTTTTTATAAATTATTTGCGAATTCGAACATAGGAGTATGAGTTCTGCTACCCAAAGGACTGATCTAATGTAATAATGTCGAATGAAACTTGAGAAAGAACAAAATGTCTCATTTATTTATTTTATTAATTATTCATTCTCCTTAGTAATTTGTTAGTAAATGTATGCGTTGATGATATAGTTAATTATTTTTATTATGACAACGGATCTAATGAATCCTCCGCTTTGGTTCTCAATGGGCGGGTTTTCTTTGTTTGTCACAAGAATTGTTCGAGAAGATTCCATTATCATTCATCTTATTTTTTATACTTTAGATTAGGGTCTGAAGATTCGTCCGCTGCTGAACCAAACAAGAGTCGTGTACTGTTTGAATGTAACGTGAGCATGTAAACCTTCTCGCTAGTTCCCTATCGAACAGTTAGATGTGGCCTTATGAAGAAGGGAGTACATGAACTATTGTTAATATGTAAATAAAAGTTGAATTATTGTAAATAATAATATAAATTATATGTTTTTTCATAAGTTTCGTGTTTCATTTTATTTTTACCGTAACGAATATTCGTAGTACCTATTCAAGATAGTTGCAATGCTATTATATATATCATCTTGCTTCTCTTGTAGAGGGATACAATTTTAAAATGGTAATATTAAAATAATTTACAGTAGAGTATGGGGTACAGTCCTACAAATGTTAGAATATTATGCAAATCTTCATTACTATATAGTTTGAGAATGGTTGCCCGGAACAAAAAATTGAGGTATTTTCTAAATCGGTGTAAAGCCTGTTCATTCAAAGGTACGTGTTTTTCTTTGCCGTTAACATCGTTTTTAATGAAACAAAAAGCTTTTCAATACTCTAGCGTACTTCCAAGGTCCTTCATGACATACAATTAGACAAATAGTTGCCGTCGTCCATGGACAACATTTGTGCCCTATGACAGTTGGAACGGCGTCTAACTCGAACTGCTTTCGGTCGGTGTGCTTTGTGCGAGTTTTTTAACTTCTCGATAGCGTAAAAGTTAACTCTGATTTGTATGGAGTTAGAACACGTTCCTACGTTTGCCGCTAGGGGCGCTGTTCCAACTGCATAATATAAATTTGAGCTAACTTTTACGATGTTCCGGTCATCGTTCTCGTCGAACTTGTCGCTTGCGACGAAGGGCGCGACGAGTAAACTAACCCACAGACACAGCTCACTGAGTTTCTCGCCGGATCTTCTCAGTGGGTCGCGTTTCCGATCCGCTGGTAGATTCTGCGAAGCACGGCCCTTGCTAGGGTTCATGCTAGCAACGTCGTCAGGTTTGAGCCCCGTGAGCTCACCTACAAGTTAAGGTTACGCTGAAATAGCCTCTCAAGGCTATCTTACCTTAGGTAGAAAAAAAAGCTATTGAGAACGTTAAAAAACTTGCACTAAACACACTGGACCCGTTAATGTTTAGCTGGCACTAAAGTCAGTTAAAATGGCATGAATATTCGCTGCAGATAGAGTGTTGTCCGGCAGCGGGCTGCGCGTAGTGCGGCGGATCGGGCGCCAGGTTGCTTTTCCTATAGAACGTGTCCCTTAGAATGGCGCAACGTCCGAAGTTCACGTCACGAGCGCGCTGTCTCGACTGTTTTTGTTGCCAGCCGTAGTCCCAGTTGGTTGTAATGCGAAAGAAATATCTGAGATACGTGAAAAAAAGTTTTAAAAACATTCGTGTACATTAACAATGTCAATGTACAGTCAAGCGACTGCCCATCGAAGCGTAACGACTTTCCGCAATCCTCGTTTGATTAAAGACATTTCATTTGACTGGTGGTAGGACGTCTTGTGAGTCCGCACGGGTAGGTACCACTACCCTGCCTATTTCTGCCGTGAAGTAGTAATGCGTTTCGGTTTGAAGGGCGGGGCAGCCGTTGTACTGTTACAAGTGAGAACTTAGAACTCATGTTTCAAGGTGGGTGGCGGCAATTTACGTTGTAGATGTCTATGGGCTCCGGTAACCAATCAACACCAGTAGGCTTAGTGCGAGTTTCAAAAATCGAATCGAATGACTCGCATCGAGTGTACGCTCTTCACGGTGAAACGTGCGGAGCTCTGAGTGCGAGTTACTCGATTTGCAGGACGTTTATTCATCTTTAGAAGCAATATTTTTTTCTTTTATATTGGTAGCATGCAAGTTTTTTTTTAAGGCGTTTAATTGAAATGCCAAGCTTTCTAACGATATTTATAATTAGTCGGGTAATGGGTAATGTACCTGTGCTTAGTGCGAGTTTTTTTAATTACTCAGTCGATGTTAATGTTATGTTTAATTTGTGTGAGTTTGTATCAGTGCCACCTAGTGGTAAGCTTATGAATCTCATTTTGTGGGAGAGAGAAGGTTTGTTTATGTTGCTGTCTCATGTATCGAATAGCTTTACCGAAGTGAGCCTCTCGATTATTGTATGTCATTGTGCGAGTGCGAGTTACAAATTAATGGATTTTGAGAGTATTTCTTCACTTTGAAGCAAGTTAAGTAGTCACTAAAAATTTTGCCGTGAAACCAATACAATATCAAGATTTTTTCTTTCGTTTTTAATAATAATGTTGTTTTTTAAGGTTTTATCTATTCTAATGGTTTATACACATATATTTTTTCGGTTAGAAAATTTTATAGACGTCTAGCTAGTTGTAAATACATATTAATTCTTTGCTTTTTCATTTAATTCTTATTAAATCATTGCTTTTTTTTAAAGAGTTGTTTGATGAGAGAGAGAGAGCGAGATAGAGTTGTTTTTTTTTTTATTGCTTAGATGGATGGACGAGCTCACAGCCCACCTGATGTTAAGTGGTTACTGGAGCCCATAGACATCTACAACGTAAATGCGCCACCCACCTCGACATATAAGTTCTAAGGTCTCAGTATAGTTACAACGGCTACCCCACCCTTCGAACCGAAAAGCATTATTGCTTCACGGCGGAAATAGGCGGGGTGGTGGTACCTACCCGTGTGGACTCCCAAAAGGTCCTACCACAAGTGAAAGAGTACTCTTTATTGTACACAAAATGAATAAATATTGTGAAACATTTTTTCTTGGTCTTATCGCTAAGAGTGATCTCTTCCAGACAACCATTAGATGGGCAAGAATAATTTCGAAATGAATTGCACACTGTGTATCTATCTATTATAGAAATATATACACACACGCACATACACACGCGCACACACACACACACGCGCGCAATATACATATTTACAGGTACATACGTACAGATTTATATTTATAAATTATATAGAAATTTGAACAATGTAATAATAATTTTGCTTCTCTACACATTTATAAATAAGGATGGATGCTCGTAATAATTTTAGTATATTTGGGCCACCTAATGAAGATCATCAACACTATTACCGTAAATACAATCATTTTATAAACGTTCAACGGGTAAAAGATTAAACCTATGTAAAACATAATTTCTTTAATTAAAAAAAGCTGAAATAATTACCTATTCCAAGATGAATTATGTTAAGTATGTCTAAATATGTAATTACAATTAAATAAATTCTATAATAAACTTCTAATTCTAATACTTCTATTAAAGTTACTAAAAAAATATGTTTATGCTGGGCAGTTTTCGTGTATTTTAAAGGTTACGCCATTACGGCAAAGTTTGTTTACGAAATTGCACCCTTAGAATGGAAGTGGTATAACTAAAAAATTTAAGATTAGTTTTATATTTCAAAACACTTATGTATTATTATTAAGATCCTACATTTTAAGTAGGTAATACGTGCAGCAAAAATGTTGGACTCCTTTTTACGAAAATTGCGCGGACGGAGAAGTATGAAATTTCCCACACTCATAGAGAATATAGAGAAGTAGTGCAGATTGCTAATTTTTTTTTTTAATTGTGCATAAACAATAAAAAAATAAACTAAATGAATAAAAAAACCTTACACACATTACCATGTATTTGACACACACACACACACACATGCATTTATACTTTTTTTGTTTATTGATTTATCAATCTGTGGTCAAATTGAGAATAGATTAATATTTTTTGTCTTTAATATTATTTTTCTATAATGTAGCCTTGGCGACATAGAGCAATGATTATTATAGAAATGATGATAATAGAAAGGTGACAATAGAACTATAATAATGTTCAAACTTAAAATTTAAATAAATTATGGTCAAATTTCGACCACTGGACTACCATTAGTAGATAATAATAAAATCATTTATTGCCTTTCACACAGATTTAGATTATTACAGGCAGCCTACAAGGAAACAACAAAAAAACAAAACACTATTATATCATTTCGGCAAGCAGCTCAACATTTGCACTTGTATATTATTAATAGGAATTTTATTAAGAATATTGACAATTTATGAGGAATTTGACAAGTACGGATTAGTTATAGATATATGTAGTTACATATTGTAAATTAAATTAGTTTTATAAGTGCAATAAAAAATAATTTAAATGATAAAATGATAAAGCCATACCTTTTTCCAATGTGACGATTAGAGGGTATCCTATTATTCTTTTCTATATTATTCTATCAGCTTATAAAATTAAACAGTCTCTTTTAGTCTAGAAAAGGACAAAGTACTCTTTCTGTCTTTTTCAAATAAAATGGCATGCCTTAAAGTGTTTAAACCGAAAAACTAAAAAAATACAATTATTGTATTACAATATTGAAGTTTACCAGAAACTAAGAATTTTGGGTTGAGCCACTTTAATTCTAAAGGTACAAAATAGTATTGAACACGTGACATTACCCGAATAATTTTGATAGTAGTTGGTTCCCATTAAAATGCTGTTAAAATGCGTTGTATTTCATTTAGACGGTCTAATGCCAAAACATCACGTGCTACCAATATACGAGAAATAATATTATTGCTGCTCTCGGTGAATAAACGCCCTGCGAAGCGAGTAGCATATCTCAACTCACACTCACAATTCTTCATTTTTCACCGTATAGAACGTAAACTCGATTTGATTTTGATTTATTCATTTACAATTGAACAACTAGGAAAAAAAGATGAAAAGACATTTTGGAGGGACCGCGAGGAGCTTAAATTGTGTGAATTGTTTTATTTTGTCTATTTAATGTTTCTTAGTTAATGCGTATTTAATATTTCTTCGTGTATAAGTGTAATTTTGAGACCGTCCTGGCCTAAAGGTTAAGGCGTCCGGTGTATTCGTATCTTGCAATGCACCGGTGTTCTAATCCCGCCGGCGGGTTTCAATTTTTCTAATGAAATACGTACTTATCAAATGTTTACGATTGACTTTCACTGTAAAGGAATAGCATCATGTAATAAAAATCAAACCCGCAAAATTAATTTTTGTCATTACTGGTGGTAGACGTCTTGTGAGTCCGCACGGGTAGGTATCACCACCCTGCCTATTTTTGCTGTGAAGCAGTAATGCGTTTCGGTTTGAAGGGTGGGACAACCGTTGTAACTATACTTAGACCTTAGAACTAATATCTCAAGGTGGGAGGCGGCATTTGCGTTGTAGATGTCTATGGGCTCCGGTAACCACTTAAGATTAGGTGGGCCGGGATCGTCCACCCATCTGTGCAATAACAAAGTAACGTGGGTTTATTAACTGCTTAGTATCTGTGAAAGTGCGAAAATTTTAAAAAATTAAACAAAACCGCTGGACGTAGCTTCTCGAAGTCTTCGAAAAGGTCCACTGAAAAAAATCTCAGTATATAATCAGCATTTTGCAGAGATTATATTTTATCCCATATTATCTGATCTCATTTCATTTCATTCCATGCCAATTGATTAATGCTTAAAATTAATCAAATCCATTTCACTCCATATTATCATTTTTCATAAAAAAAGATTAGGCTCTATGGCATGATATTTTTGCCTCTCTAGTTGGAAAAATAAAACTACTAAAGAAATACTCGATCGAAACGTTAAAATCCACTAATTTGTAACACGCACTCGCAAAAATGTCATTCGTAGTACTCATTTCGGTAAAATTACTCGGTTACGAGATCACAACGTTAATATGAACTCGCACTCACAAAATAACACCGAGTACGTTTGCCGCTAGGGGCGCTGTTCCAATTGCATACAAATTTGAGCAAACTGGCTCGCTAGTGAGAACGTTACAAAACTCGCACTAAGCACACAGGTGGTCCGTGAGCTCGTCCACCCATCTAAGCAATAAATAAATAAAATTGTACTCTAGAAAGACCCAGATTAGCAGCCCATTTTAAAATCTCTTTAAAGACACTGTAAATAACACACTGGTTATAGGTGGTTTGAATGGACTCTGCTACAGCGATGAGCGGTGCGATGGTAATAACGAGATGACGGGATCATCTCAAACAGTTTCATAAAGCCCTCAGTTGCAACGTTTTCGTTGCGGCGATGTTTGAAGTCCAGAAAGCCATTCGTGCACCATACAAACATCTTAGTAGGTATAATTTTGTCTGTTGTCAAGCAAAAGATATATCAATTTCACACTAACTTCTCCTCTGGTGCTTGTTTGTTCCTCGCCTTGAAATATTTCTCGGCCGCGCCTTTGTCTCTGCTTCCGTAAAACAAATCTAAAACTTCAGGTGCTATAGGTTTCATTAAGCTATCGTCTTCGGCTGGTGTTAGTTCTCGCAGTGGAACTTCTACTGGTTTCTTAACTGGTTCGTCTAATTTCTGAGAACGCACCGCTTTAATATGTATTATTTTTACCATTATTTTTCTAGTTTAAATTATAATTATTTGTGTACAGTTAAGTATTAATAGTATTATTATTAGTAGTAATAAGTATTATAGAGTATTTAGCATTGTAGATAATTCTACCAAAATTCTATAAATTTTATTGTTAAATGAAACAAAAAGCCCTGACTGTTTTAAAAAATACTAACTGGAAAATAAGAAACTGTCTCAATAATATAAAGGTTAGTAGACTTATCGAGCGAGAGAAGCAAAAATATTTAGGTAGCTTTTGTGTGTCATTAATACATGGGCATCAGACACCCAGCTAGCCCTCTTCGCCGATGATACGGCTATCCACGATTATGATTTTTAATAATTTATGTTTTACCGCTATCAGCTCATGGGCAAGTGCTATGGACGTGTCGATTTCTCTGACACGTTTCTCTTTAGCCGCTTCCAGAACTTTCAATAAGTTCTCCTGGTACCAGCGCCGATCGCGCCTCTTTGACTTCTGTGTGGCATCAGCGTAGAATTCATAAGACATTTTACGAAGCTCAGTTATGCTTTAATTCATCAATGCATAATATTACTTTTTTTGTCATGAATGATAATAATTCTCACAAGAATTTTGACAAAACTCAAAAAGATGCTTAGTCTATTGTAAATTTGTTTCAAATGAAGAAACTATAGTAGAAGAGTTGGTTTCTATGGTTCAACCATAAAGCAATTAACGTTAGACCTCTTTTTAAGACGATTTTATTAACCTAAACCCTGTTTTATTAGGTATTTGATGGAATCTTTATTAGCAATAGCATTCATTACTAATTTGAAACTAGAAAGTTAGATCCCCGACATAGATGATGGGGTAAGAAACAGCCGCCGTCGCCCATTTTTTTACTTTTTTTTTATTGCTTGGATGGGTGGACGAGCTCACAGCCCACCTGGTGTTAAGTGGTTACTGGATCCCATAGACATCTACAACGTAAGTGCGCCACCCACCCGCCCTAGACGTGTTGTTTCTGATTCTCTCGATCCACTGTCGGTGCTATTAGGCACTCCAAGCACCGATCACAGACCACTCTTCGCGCACCGCGCTCACAGAGCACTCCCAGCAGTACAAAGCATGGGACTTCCACGGTGAAGGGATAACATCGTGTAATAAAAATCAAACCCGCAAAATTATAATTTGCGTAATTACTGGTGGTAGGACCTCTTGTGAGTCTGCACGGGTAGGTACCACCACCCCGCCTATTTCTGCCGTGAAGCAGTAATGCGTTTCGGTATGAAGGACGGGGCAGCCGTTGTAACTATACTGAGACCTTAGAACCCGTATCTCAAGGTGCGTGGCGGCATTTACATTGTAGATGTCTATGGGCTCCTGTAACCATTTAACACCAGGTGGGCCGTAAGCTCGTCCACCCGTCTATGCATTAAAAAAAAGCAAAAAGAAACTAGCCTGTATAGACCCAGATGTTCCAAAAAATTATTTACGAATCAATAGATTATAATGGACATATAAAATGAAACGGGTATTTATTATATATTTATTATCCATATTTTAATTAACATTAAGACGGGTATGTAGACTGCAGAATTCCAAATCAAGCCCAGCAAAATTTTTACAGTCAATTAATTTTGGCTTTGTGATCTGGCCGCTTTCCTTCCCATGACTGGTGTATTTCCCATTCGTAATAAGCTCCGTAGGCCCCTGGCTTCTCGCGTGCTGTCGAGCTGTTCGGACGGTACCGCGCAGAAGTCGTCCACGAGGGGTGCCGTGCCACTAAGACGCTCCGCATATTGACTAAGGCGCGATTGATGAGTGGTCGGAGATGTCTTATCCATAGGTTGTTGTTGTAGCGTCTAAAAATGATTTTCGAACACATTATTATCGCTAAGTGTCCAAGCACTATCCTGCTGCTCAAATATTTTTATTGCTTAGGTAGGTTGACGAGTTCACGGCTCACCTGGTGTTAAGTGGTTACTGGAGCCCATAGACATTTACAACGTAAATGCCGCCACCCACTTTGAGTTCTAAGGTTTCGAGTATAGTTACAACGGCTGCCCCACCCTTCAAGCCGAAACGCATTACTGCTTCACGGCAGAAATAGGCGGGGTCGTGGTACTTACCCGTGCGGACTCAAAGAGGTCCTACCACCAGTATGACGTACGTGATTGTACAGATGATGTAACTTAAAGAGTGGAGCTAAATTTATATAAAAAAAAAACGATACTAACTTGTCATGTCATATTTATGTCAACTTAAATATTAAAATGTTATGATAAATTTTCATTAAATTTTAGTTATCGACCCCATTATCTCGACAGTCGGATGACGGTTGTAGAAATTGTTATAAATTTTAATTCTAATAATATCAGAAAAATCTAAGGCAGTGACTATCACACAAAAGTCATGAAGCTCAGTCGAACAGAAGACTCGAAATACAGTATAGAGAAAGAAATGAGGAGAGGAGCCCTCAGAAACACTAGAATCAACTTCTAGAGTACAAAATAGGTGATTAAATAAGTTACCTTCATACAATACAATAATTTAGATCGAGTTTCTATTTCGACCTTCTATCTCAACGTGGGTAGTAATATTCACGTTATAACGTCTACGGGCACTGGTAACCACTTTGTACCGGGTGGGCTGTGAGTTCATTCACCTATCAACTTAGATAAATAAATAAAAGTTCTCCAAGTATAGCAATTTTTACTGCTTGAATTAAGGCCAAATCTTACACTTTGCATAAATTTGTTTATTACCGTTAGCGTGGTATGGACGTGTGATGCGTAGAGAGGATGCATGTGACTAGGAGATGTATGGAAATGGTAGTTCAAGTTAGAGAGGGAAGAGGTTGACCGAAGAAGACATGGATGGAGTGTGTGAATGACAATATGAGAGAAAGAGAGAGAGAGAGAAAGAGGAGTGAGTGTTGAGATGATGGCTGATAGAAGAGAATGGAATAGAAAAATTCGCTGTGCCGACCCTATCTAGTGGGGTAAGGTGGACAAAGAAGGAAAAGAAGATTATATTAATTTTGTTTACAAATACCTATGATAGGATGATCATAGTGTATGATGATTCAGTCATGACATCAATTACCTTTCCACTGACCGCAGCTAACTTATCCTGTAGTTTTTTTACAAGTATTGCATCACTTTCATAGCTTGTTAGTGTTGGTTGTGGCATACATTGGAACACTGTTGCCAGTAAATTGTGAAGAGATACCAGCACACTGTCCTGCCATGCTCTAGTGAAATACAAACTAAATGAGGGATTTTCTTCTGGTTTCTGGATGTAGGGGAATGCTGAAAAATAATACTTGTATATTTTAGATGTAAATTACAGAGAAATTTATGTTGGAATATGAAGAAATATTTTTGTATAAGATAAAACTTAATTCATAGAATTCCTAATACAAATATTACAAATTATGAATTTATTATGTATAATTTGTAATATTAGGCTCAGAGGACCATAAAGAATGGTAGGGCCGAAAGGAAAAAAAAATTGTGTTAGATACATAGACATTGCTGAGACATGAAAAACGTATGACAGTATAATATTATTTTACGATAATAATAGTAAGGGGAGATGAATATGCTAAGTTACTATTATAATTGATTTTATAAATTAAAGTTTCAAACAAAGTAAGTTTCGATTATCATTTCTACTGGTTGATACCAATAAAATATAAAATGGCCCTGATGGGCTTGCTTTACGATTATTTTACGATACAGAAATCTTCTTCCCTCTTAAGCAGATGATTAGGTAGCCACTACTACATTACTACTAATATATAAATGAGTAATTTATTGTATCAAATAATAATTATATGAAATCTTACTGAACCACTCCTTCCATTCATTCTGTCCTTGTAATTCTGGCAACATTTTATTAAAGAAATCTGTTATCTTTTCATTTCTTATTAAACTGGTATTCTGTGCAGCTGTCACTAAGTACAGTTTATATAAACTATATTCTAACTTGCGAATAGCTGAAATAAAATTAGTATTTAATAGAACCTAGTTTTGGTGCAAGCTATTATAGGTTCTGATTGATCTTACTTGGGATCTTAGACTATATAATCTACTACTGCTGATACCAATATAATCTACTCTAAAAGAAATCAGGCAACACAGATGGTCTACGTTGTTTTTTTTTATTTATTTTTTATGCAATATGGTATCGCTCAGTAGAGCAGGAACTGGGCATCTTGGGCATGATGTGGGAAGAGCTAGAACAGACTGCCTAAGACCAATGCAAATCGAAGAATTTGATTTGAGCCCTACACCCCAGCAGAGGGTAATAGGAAAAAAAAGAATATAGTTGAAGAATATTGCACAGGTTTTCTTAGCAACGTAATGCACAGCAATGTCTAACTAAAACTATTATGTTTATCTTTTAATAAAGATCAAATAAATACAATATTATCTGTGTTCTTAATATTACGTACAGCCATGAAAATATTTATGCTAAATTTGCTCTAGAGACAACTATTTAATTTTATAACTTTCACTTTTATACTATACTGGAAGAGTCTTACCTATTTCATAATAAACATAACATAAGTTAATTAGATTACTGTGCTGTATTGTAGTTTAAAAGTTGACTTAGGACTCATGTCTCAAGGTGGGTGGCAGCATTAACGTGTCTGATGTCTCTGAGCCCCAGTGACCACTTACCACCGGGTGGGCTGTGAGCTCGGCCACTCGTCTAAGCAACAAAAATAAAATTGTATATTTGTTGTGTCCTGCAAGTATTCTTAAACTTTATGAAAGGGCACTCACCAGGTTGAACGTGTATTTCTAATTTCGTAAAAATTAAAGAATCTAAATGTGACCAATATTCCTTTAAGCCGTTGAGATCGGAAACATTAATGAAATGCATAATTTGTTCAATAATTTTGTCAACTCTAAAACCTTTGTCTTTGTCAGCTTTTAAATCGTTATCAAACGCTTTTAGAGTACTTGCAAAACCTCTAAACAATAAATATTCTCTGACCAACTCGTCCACGAATTGTACATGTGCCATATTTTGACCTAAGCCCGATATTCCTATAAAATTTAAGTAAATGAATCGAATAGTACTGTAGGAAATTAATAAACATGAATAATATTATTAAAAATAAATTACAAACAGTAAGCAGCTGTTTTTGACACCAAAGTTCTGTCTGTGAGTCACAATTTCTTCGCTTGTTAAGTAGACAGTGGGAACCTCATCCATACAGTGTAATCTTGGGCTTCAAAGCGAAAGGCATGCTATTGCATGAAAAGGGAAAGAATAAAATTAATTAAATCTAATTAAATAAGCTGAGATAAGAAAATACCATATACGTTCGATGAGATGAACTATGATAACGTCTTAGCAAAACAGTAGCAAGTAACTGAGTAGAAGTCCTCTGAACTTTTGTTTCAAATTCCCAATTTTGTACACTTTCATACATCCTAAAAGGCTGATGAGGAACCATTAGTACACTTTTAAATAAAGCTTTCCAAATAACAAATAAAAATATTCAACATATTAAATAGAAATTGTAAATTGTATGCATCTCACTGAAAAGTAGGCTAGCATTTTGTTCTAATTTTTTTACGATTAAGTATCTCTTTTGCAGTATCATCATTAAGAGTTTAGAGTTTCGGCATTGTTATATGAAGAAAATATTTAAGCCGTCATTTTCAAATCCTATAGAAAAAAAACAAAAAATCATTAATCATTCATGTCAATCAATGACAATCAGAGATAAAACCATAGACCTATATAGTAGGGACACGACATAATGTTCTATACGTACAATCGCTTATATAAATAGCACCCATTTTGAAGGCACATACATAAACATATATCTATCTCGTTCTTACTCAGCACTTTAACTCGCAGGAAAACAATATAACAGTATTTCAGTGCGTACATAAAATGAAACATGAATATACGTAAATATCTCCGTCTCCGTCTAATGAGGCCGAAAATCCGCCATGTTTAGCGCGCCAAATGTCATTGTCACGTCAGTTCGGCCGTCTGTTTTGGGTTGTACATTATTTATTGACTATGATATCGATTTAATATGATTGATTATATAAAATTTCATAATTTATTATGCTTAAAACATACAAAAATAATAATTAAAACGTATTTTATAGGATCTCAAGAAAGTCGATGTCCTAAAACTATTATCTATATGTATTTAAATTCATTATGGAGCCCTCATCCGAAAAATCCATTTTTCGGTCGGAATCTATTGATCATGACACTAATCATAAATACCACTTTAAAATATGTCATCAAAACATATTTAGACATTCTGTTTAGATATTTCGGGAAAAAGGCTACCGACAAAATCTCTTCGGAACTATTTAAATAAAATAGTTTTATTCCGCAGTGAGTAAAACACTATTGTAAATTTGTTAAATATTTAATAATTAAGTGATTTTAGAGAGGAAGTCACAAGGAATGACGTTTGTAATTAATGAATAAATGTTCTGTAGGTGTTTTTTTTTTCACGCGGTCCCTTGATAAGTTTTAAATTTGAATCACTCTCAAGCGAAAGTGATTCAAATGGTGCGGCGCACCTTCCTTGGGGTGCGCTGCGGTAGTATGTTACGGACTTTAGAGTCAGCAAAACAATTAAAATAGATTGTAATAGTCTAAGAAAAACACGTACTCAAAATACGATAACATTTAGCATGCTAGAAATGGGCTGATGGCTTTGAACTACGCCATATCTTTATGTTTTGCGACAAACGACAACTTTATAAAATCAGTGTAGCAACTTTTAAAAATCATCATATCGTTTACTTGGCAAATTCGAAGGACGAACTTGTCTTAGATTTCACCCATCTAAATCATATCATATTTGCACATAACAATATACCTACTTACTTCCCATTAAAGTATAAATTCTACAAATAAATAATACTCAACAATATTTAAAATAAAATGAGCCAAGAACGTTTATCGATAAAACCTGATAACATTGAAATATTTTGTACAGCACTAAAGCCGCCATGTTTTGTGGCCAGATGACGTCACAGCGGCACGAAATTTTGGTTGACGTTTCATTTCCATAGGTTTCCTACTTCATTGGATAAAACACAATGACAATTAAATGTCAATTGTAAATTTGTCAAAGTCAATTGCTCCCAATTTTCAATCAGCTGTCGGTTTTGTCGTGATAAATGACTAGTAACAAAATTAAACAAAATGCGTTGTGGTGAATGAAAGTGTATTTGTTCCGTGGGCTGCTGGTCGAATAGCTAAGCTTCAGAGCGTTGGTTGTATCGCGGGCTGCTCTATGCGGTGTGCGATGGCGTTGCGTGGGGAGTAGGGGCGGGCGCGGTTCGGAGGAGCAGGCATGCGGCGGTATGGCGGGCGAGGCTGCGGGCACGTCGCGAGGGTTGCGCGTATACAAGATCGTGGTACTGGGCGACGGCGGGGTCGGCAAGTCCGCGGTCACACTCCAGTTCGTCAGCCACAGTTTTTTGGACTACCATGACCCAACCATAGGTATTAGCGAAAATAACAAAAATAATCAATATCCTTTAAATAACAAAAAAATTCAAGGGTTTTAGTGATCAGCTTAAGAAATTGCAAATTAAACAGTCACCAGTCTCTATTGTTAATATACTTATTAATATAAGGTTACTATGTAATGTGACTGCTAAAAAAACTTATTCCAGATAAAGGCCAGCAAAAACTTTAATTATTATGTAAAAAAATAGTTTTTCCTTGCCGTCAATAAGTTGATGCGTGTTTACATAGTATGAAATACAGCCCAATATTAATGTAGCTACCATGATATATTGAGTACTCTTTATGCACCACTTAGAACTCATCTACCATTTGAACTGGAATGCATGATTATTTCATTGCAAAAATAGACAGCATTGTAGCTTATGTTATACCACCTCAATGCATTTTTTGTATGTGGCATATGTCTTAGCACCAATCACTTCATTAAGTATCTCACCATTCAAGTTGATGTTCAACTATTTTAATATTATACTAGAATAATAGTGTAATATTTGGTTGCCCTTATTTTAAACAGAGAACATGAACAAATTTCACTGGGAGAGATAGTTTAATTCGTACTAAACTTAAAAAAAATGCCAAATGCTCATTTTTTTTATTTCAGAATTAAAGTGAAAATGTTAGACACTCTATTTAATTATCCTCTGTTATAATAGTAATAATAATAGAGAACGAGACATCCAGACATCTGGTCTCAAACTAAAATTATGTGTACTATGGGAAATTGAGATGATTTTTATTCTATACAGTACGCTGTCGTAAGACATTCAACCGTAGTTTTGAGTACTTAAATTTAAGTTTCAATAATACACATATAGATAATACACACCAAGATATCATACATAATATATTAAATACATACAACTATAATAGAAATTGTAATTTTATATGAAAAAAAGGAGTAGAAAGGATAATGAACACCTTAAATATTTTAAGTTGAATACACTTAAAAAAATGAATCAAAGTACTGTGCACAGCCACATCAATATGTATATGATTAGATAAATACATTTTATAATAATACTCATGCTACTAAAATTTTGTTTGGCACTGAATATGTTTTGTGTATCTACTGGAAAAACTATACAGTGTAAACTCTATGTAATGTCACTCAATTTAATGACAAACTCATAAAATGTCGAAATCGCTTGGCTTTGGTTGGTTAAGCTGGCCTTCCGTATAATGAAACAATCTTTATAGAATTATACCCACTTTCAATAACCACAATAATTAAGTAATAAGAAGTACCTTTTAAGTTGCCTATTAGTAATTAAAATAAAGTAATTATAGGAGTTTTGGAAGCAGCTAAATTATTGGGAATGTACTTCTTTTATCACCAAGATGCCTCAATATTGCAAGATATGAATGCCAGTAGGTAAAAATGCCACAAAATTACTGGTGCAGTCCTGTCAGTGTTGTTATTTTATTTTTATTTTTTATTGCTTATATGGGTGGATGAGCTCACAGCCCACCTGGTGTTAAGTGGTTACTAGAGCCCATGGACATCTACAACGTAAATGCGCCACCCACCTTGAGATATTAGTTCTATGATCTCAGTATAGTAACAACGGCTGCCCAACCCTTCAAACCGAAACGCATTACTGCTTCACGGCAGAAATAGGCAGGGCGGTGGTACCTACCCGCGCGGACTCACAAGAGGTCCTACCACCAGTAATGTTATATAGGGTTTACACTGTAAAAGTTTTGTAACACTGTAAAATTGTTATTTAAAATAATTTTAAATATTACTGTGATTCTCAGAGGACTCCTATCAACAACAAGCAGTAATTGATGGAGAACCAGCACTGCTGGACATTCTGGATACAGCTGGTCAGGTAATTACAATTTCTATTACCAAACACATATTATGATATAGTTTAATTACTTTTCTTTTACCACGACACTAAGAATTGCTTTGAAACAATATATCAATATCTCATTTGTATCTCTGTATTTGTATCTATAAATAATGATATTTAAACATAAAAATATTATAATATAGAATAATGTAATAAACAATATCAAAATATATACATTTCGAAGTCAGCGTGGCTTAAAGCATAAGACGTATGGTGCATTCCTATCTAGCGATGCAACAGTGTTTGAATACCGCAGGCGAGTGCGAATTTTCCTATTGAAATATATTACATATTTAACAAATGTTCACAATTTACTTCCTCAGTGGAGGAATAACATCGTGTAATAAAAATCAAACCCGCAAATTTACAATTTGCATAGTTACTGGTGGCAGGACGTCTTATAAGTCCGCACGGGTAGGTACCACCGCCCTGCCTATTTCTGCCATGAAGAAGTAATGCGTTTCGGTTTGAAGGGTGGGGTAGCCGTTGTAACTATACTGAGACCTTAGAACTTATATCTCAAGGTGGGTGGCGCATTTACGTTGCGGATGTCCATGGGCTCCAGTAACCACTTAACACCAGGTGGGCTGTGTGCTCGTCCACCCATCTAAGCAATAAAAAAAAGCTAATAAAAGCGTATTAAAAACCCAGGTGGAGTTCACTGCGATGCGGGAGCAGTACATGCGTTGCGGGGAAGGCTTTGTGCTGTGCTATTCGGTGACGGACCGGCGGTCGTTCCGCGCTGCCGCCGAGTACAGGAGGCTGCTGGCGCAGGCGCGTCCCTCCGAGAGGCTCCCACTCGTGCTGGTTGGAAACAAACTTGACCTAGCTCCGAGACTTAGACAGGTGAATATTAAATATCCACGTATTATACACGTATTATCCACGTATTATCCGCGTATTATCCACGTATTATCCACGTATTATTCACGTGCTATTCATGTATTATCCACGTATTGTCCACGTATTATCCACGTATTATCCACGTATTATCTACGTATTATCCACGTATTATCCATGTATTATCCACGTATTACCCACGTATATTATATACGTAGAAACTTTGTAAAACGTTGTTTTTTTTCGCTTAATATGCGACATTTATTTTAGTAATTAAAGATTCGTTTCATTTGGTATTAGCAAAAAAAATTGGATGTTTTTGATTGAACTTTATTTAACCCCTTCATTGCGGAACAGGCCCATCTTGAATTCCGCGGTACTTTCAGCTAGTGCGGACCGATTATTTCAGGTTTTTGTTAGAGTTCGACAACTATATACTACAAATTGTATACAGTATGTTTACACAAAGTTTATAGCATTTTAATCTACCTTAGTGCTGGTGGGTTGAGAAAGACCTACCAGGCACTGGTGGGAATATCGTTGGGGCCGCATCGACCCGCCAACGACCCCATTGAAGGTTTATGATTTTACTTGCCGCAGTCAACGTGTTAAGTTTAGCCCATTCAGATAGTTGACGAAGTTTTTTTTTATAGTATTTTTTCAAAATTTTTGTTTTTTAAATGGCTCTCCTGTAAAGTTTAAAAAATGTCACTTAAACTGAATAGCTTTTCAGACCTAGATACATACTAGATCGGTTATCAGTATCGAAACGTAAGAAAGAGACCGTAAAAGTCAATTTAATTTTGGCAGTTATTTGGGAATAACATGCACCTAGCACGTACAAGAGACTTTTTGGCGGGAACGCGAGGAGTGAAGTTGTGTGATTTGTTTTGTTTTGTCTATTTAGTGTTTCTTCAGGTTTCAATGTGTAATAACGGTGGTTTATTAACAGTTTAGTAGCTGTGAAAGTGCACGAATGTGGGAAAATGTAACAAAGCCGTTGGACGTAACTTCGCGGGATCCTCCAAAAAGTGCACTGAAAAAATCTTAGTAAATGACCACCATTTTACTGAGATTATATTTCATCCTATATCATCTCATCTCATTTCATTTCATTTCATCCCAGTTGATTAATGTCTCAAATTAATAATTTTCATTTCCATTCATTTACTCCATATTATCGTTCTTCATAAAAATAAGAATATAAATTAAAATAAAACACGACCTAAAGGTCTTAGTTACCAGGTCATAAAGTCCCTTAAAAAAGCACGGACAGAAAACAAATTGTTTATGTAAAGGTAACGACCGAGGAAGGCAAGGAGCTGGCCACACAGCTGGGGTGTCCGTTCTACGAGACTTCGGCGGCGCTAAGGCACTTCGTCGATGACGCATTCCACGCACTCGTCCGAGAGATACGGCGCCTAGAGAGACAGAGACAGGTGAACCTTTTTTATTTTTCCTACCTTATCTGTTGGCCTTGAGAGGTCATTTCACCGTAACCCTAACAAGTAGGTGAGCTCACGGTGCTCAAACCTGACGACGTTGATAACACTAACCCTAGCAAGAGCCGTGCTTTGCAGAATCTACCACCGTATCGGAAACGCGACCCACTGAGAAGATCCGGCGAGAAACTCAGTGGGCTATGTCTATGGGTTAGTTTACTCGGTGCTTGAGGTACCTAAAAGCACCGTTAGTGGATCGGCAGGACCCGAAATGACGTGTTTTGGGCGAAGTCGACTGTTTACCATTGGGTCCGCAGGATCGGGAATGTGAATCGATAATTAACTCTTTGGGTGACAATGGTGAAATTTATCTCGTGTTTTCTTTATTATATCGAGGGCTGAAAGACTATTTGGTTTAAGCGACATTTCGCTTAATACGCGACATTTTTCTTCAAACAACTTCAACAAAAAAACTTCAGCTATTTGAATGGGGTGAACTTTATTGAAGTTCAATTAAAAACACCGAGTTGTTGATGCTAATACCAAATAAAACGGACCTTTAATTACAAAGATAAATGTCGCGTATTAAGCGAAATGTCGCTAGCTTTACACACCTCTATATATTATATGTATCTATATCTATCTATACTAATATATAAATAAAGTGGTTTTTACGGATGTTCCGTTATAACTACTGAACCGTGCATCCGGTTGATTTGAAACTTGGTATCCACGTAGAAAATACATGTACATAATGGATAGGCTAATATTTATATGAATGTTGGACTCCTTAATAATAATGACAATAAATAATAATGTTAATTTTAAATGCCCAGCGGAGCGGGCAAGTACAGCTAGTGCTGGTGGTAGAACCTCTTGTGAGTCCGCGCGGGTGGGTACCACCACTTTGCCTATTTCTGCCATGAAGCAGTAATGCGTTTCGGTTTGAAGGGTGGGGCAGCCGTTGTAACTATACTGAGACCTTAGAACTTATATCTCAAGGTGGGTGGTGCATTTACGGTGTGGATGTCTATGGGCTCCAGTAACCACGTAACACCAGGTGGGCTGTGAGCTCGTCCACCCATCAAAGCAATAAAAAAATAAAATCTCCTTTTTGTCATCGCACCTCCCGCCATCGGAACAGAGTTCATACATATTATCTGGAAACACTGCGTTCATCGAGAGTGCGTTTCCAAAGATCTTTTCTGCCACGTACCATCCGGCTTTGGAATGAACTCCCCTCCACGGTGTTTTCCGAGCGCTATGACATGTCCTTTCTCAAACGAGGCTTGCGGAGAGTACTTAACGGTAGGCAGCGGCTTGGCTCTGCCCCTGGCATTGCTGACGTCCATGGGCGACGGTAACCACTCAGCATTAAGTGGGCCGTATGCTCGTTTGCCTACAAGGGCAATAAAAACATCCGTAATGTATAATTTTGTAATGCGAATTTAAAGATTAGGAATTTTATAGCCATGCTCGATTTCGTGAACAGTCCCCTTACCGTACCTAGCTAGCCTTGATTCCCGCAGTGAACCAAAGGGAACTAGGGGTGACTGAAAATCAGCACTGTTCGATTTATCGACGGTGACCACTTACCGTCAGGTGGGCCGTATGCTCGTCTGCCTACAATGGCAATAAAAATAAAAAAAACATATATATTTAAAATAAATTCTAGAAAATAACGAACGTTTTAATTTTTCTCCTAATCGCTCCGAACTGGAACGACTTTATTGATTCAGTTGCAAAACAGACGAGACTGGATTTGTTACGGTTGCCGGCAATTCGTATATCGCGCTGTGTACATTGCCGCTGAAAATAAACACGGATACATCAATAATTCGAATGTCACGGCTCGTTGCCATGGCAGCGTGTTGAGAATTTTGTCATCTATACTATAATATTATAAAGCTGAAGAGTTTGTTTGTTTGAACGCGCCAATCTCAGGAACTACTGGTCCGATTTGAAAAATTCTTTAACTGTTAGGAGGAGTTCGCTCGTGAGGAGTTCGACGTGCAAACTGTTGATTGTTGAATGATTGAACGGTGACCGGTGCTTAAAGGGCCTAAAAGCACCGAGAATGGATCCGGGGATCCGATAAGCGACGGCGGCTTTGCTTAGCCCCGTCGCCTGGATCGGATATGTATTTCCATGCTTAGTGGTAATGTCTTTAATAATAAATAGCGGCCCGCTCCGGCTCCGCTCGGGTCTTTAAGAAAAATTTCAACGATGTTTTATTTTTTAAAATAAAAGAACACTTATTGAGACATAACTATAATAATTGTTCTACAAAGTCATAGTACATTATTTTATTCTATCATCAATAGTTTTCGCAGGGCACGCGATGTAAAGAATATTTTAAGGTAATTTTTTTACACTTTGGGTTACATTATTGGAGTTTTAGTAAGGATAACTATATTTTTTTTTAAATATTATAGCCTATGTCACTCGGGAATAGTGTAGCTTTCAAACAGTGAAAGAATATTTCGAATCGGTTCAGTAGTTTCGGAGCCTATTCAATACAAACAAACAAATCTTTCCTCTTTATAATATTAGTATAGATAATAATAAAGCCCGTTTATTTCCAATCCATAATAATATCGTTATTACATGCGATTTATTATGTACCTACTAGGGTAGAATTTCTTTCATTTTCTTTTTCTCGCTATCGTTCCTTTCTTCTGTACCATTGATCGGAACCCCTTCTCGGGGTAAAGACCCCCTCCAGCATCTGCCCGACCACCTTGTCCATGGCTTTCTTTTTCCAATCGCTTCCTGCTGTCGCTTTTTTATCTTCTATCCACCTTTTTCTAGGGCGCCCCCTTCTTCTTTTTCCTCTTGGTCCTTTCCACATAGTTGTCTGTAATATCCCGGCGGACATTACATCGGATATGTATTTCCATGCTTAATGGTGATGTCTTTATCTACTGCTAATTATTTGCGTTACAAGTGATAAGAAGCGTTCAAGGTGCGCTCTCAATAAATTGCAAAAAAAATTCAAAAGACATTTCATAAAAAATTGTACAGAATAGGATGCGTTTTGAGCACGGAATAGATAAATAAGGTTGGAAAGGCCTTTGCTCTAATTTTGTATTAGAACCAGTGTCGCCGCTTCATCCCCACTATTTTAATTTCTACACATACACATACTGTGATTACAAGTATTTCAAACACAACAAAAACACCCACACATAAATCTCAGGACAGATATTCGTTCGCAAACTAGCACAAAACACCCGTAGGCATACACACTCACACACGCAAAAAGGCAATAAAAATGTTCATACACGCTAGTGCTTGATAAAATCGATATTCTTTATCGATAAATTATCTGATGAATGAATGGAGAAAATGAAACATGAAATAGATATTGAAAAAGAAAACTATTTTACTTTTATTAATTACAAATAGTCACTGTTCCTGGAATAAAACGTATTTGTTAAGCAGTTGGCGCTTGCTATTAATTGCGAATGAATTTTTCAAAACTAAGTGTATTCTGATTTTTTTATGGTAAAATCATTTTCAGTAAAATGTTTAGAGCAAATAGTACTCGTCTTTGTCTCCAGTTTCCTCTACCTGTCACGTCAATCCATTGTTCCCTGGCGTTAGGTTCTTTAGGAAACCTAAAATTTTTTATTTACTGCATAAGTCAAATAGCATTTTACTTAGATTTTAATACGTCTTAGACAATATAGTAAATACCCGTAAATGAGAGGTCTACATGTCCCTCTATATTATACCTTCACATTAATTCAATGATAATAATTCAATAATAATAATACATATTTATTTTACTCAAAATACGTCTCACTAAGAATATACTAGGTATCATTAATTAAATATAAAATAATGCAAAAATTATTCATGTCAAATGTAAATATAGTCGAGAATTCTGTCGATGATTTTATTTCAACCACATGGTCACCTCACTATCGACAAACTGCACCACGGCCAATCAGGGCAAAGGCCGAAATTTCAAAGATTGAAGTGTAGAGAACGCAATGCATGTAGTACATTGGAAGCTGACTTGGTCATTGCGTTCATTGGGCGAGTACACATCGCGCAATGTATGCTATTTATAACTTGCTGCAATAATATTGTTAATGTTTGGAATTTCATAATGCTCAGTATATTTTTATGTTTTAGACAAATAATATTGTAATTAAATGGTAATTTCGACTTACCGATCGAAAGATATACCTCCTCGCTCTATACTTGAGGTCTCATTTTTTGTTTTACAAGTTATAATTGCACAACACGGCACTATAAGGCGGAGATCTGTTCGCCCAAGTATTCCAAAGCGCACTAAACGCGGTGAATGAAAGAATCGGTCGAGTTATGTTTGTATAATCATAACTGTGGCACGCTTGCCCCGCCTACATTACCATTCCAACCTTTATCTATTCCGTGGTTTTGAGGTAAATAAACTAGTTGAATCTCGCCGCTTCACGTGAAAGCAGTGCAAAGAAACGAATGCACTTTCGCGACGATAAGACTTTGTTGTTTATTGTAAACTAGCGACCCGCCCTCGCTGCGCTTCGGAAACATTAAACTTTATTATTGATAGCTGAGTCCCGCGATGTTATGTCTCGTCGTACCGCGGGTGACGCCGCGGGGCGAAGCTAGTCTAAAAAAGTAAGCCTTATATCATCAGCTACCTATCAGTGAAAGTCCCTTCAAAATCGGTCCAGCCGTTCCAGAAATTAGCCGGAACAAACAGATCCGAGATCGATCGAGCAGATACGTTGTACAATTGTTTTTGGAAGTTTAAAGGAAGGATTACTGGTGTAGCGCTGTCAATTTAGGGCAGAATGCGCACCAGCTTTTTACTTATTTATAACATTATGGGTGCTCATCATGCCCAACTGATGTTAAATGGTGCCCATCGATATCACAACGTGGATAACTCCTCAAGTGTATAGAATTTCTGGTATAGTTTAACAATAAATAGCTGTCCCTGCAAACCGCATTATTGCTTCACAGCAGAAATATGTGGGCGGGACAAGTGGTACCTGCCGGTGCGGCTTACCATTCGTCCTTCTCATTCTTCTTCTCAACCATGTCACTCTTGGTAGAGTGGTCGTGGTCGTCATGTAGTGCTGGAGAGGGCAGACTTCATGCGTCTCACGATGTCCCGCCATCTTTTATTTTTTATTTTACAGTCCACCTGGTGTTAAGTGGTTACCGGAGCCCATAGACATTTGCAACGTAAATGCCGCCACTCAACTTAAGATATGAGGTCACGGCTGCCCCACTCGTCAAATCGAAACGCATTACTGCTTCACGGCAGAAATAGGCAGGGTGGTGGTACTTACCCGTGCGTCCGCACACACAAGAGGTTCTACCTCCATGTCTCCCTTCTCGAGGCCATATTACTGCACTAATTTAGGGGACCTCCCACTGTAGTTGTAAGTTAGTCGGTTTATCGCATCAGTGACCTCCCGCGCGGTCTTGTACCATCCACTTGGCCATCGCCAACGATACGCCCTACCACCGGTCATTTCGTCGTGGTTTGATGTCTGAGATTAATTTTATAATGTCGTTTTGTGTTTCAGTCGTCAATAATGGGCGGGGTGTCGACCACGGGGGGTGGGCGGCGAAGGTGGCGCCGGCTCCGTAGCATTTTCGCCCTTGTCTTCCGCAGGAAGCGTAGACACCAGCACTCCTCGCCGTGAGCGTGCGTCATTCTCCAAACGGATACCGTCGCAAGCCGCGACTCGCGACCTCCCGTGACAGGCGACGAAGCCTCAATGATTTACATTTTTCAAGTTTCAGTTTTTCTAATAAATTAAAATCGACGAGATAGTCATTGTGATATATTTTCAGAAGTTGTACGGTTATAAAGAATTTTTTTTTTTTGTTAAATTGAGAGTGTATTTACAGAGAAAAAAATCGCCTAGTGAAATGTATGAGCAATATTAAAATTTGGTGCATATGTTATTTATTAGTCAACAGAAGTGTTCTTCAGATTTAATATATAAATAAAAAAAAAAATATTATTCGAGTCTACCGAAAAGTTTTTGAGCGCATATGAAAAAAAAGGGAGCCTAAAAATTACGTACCGAGTATAAAGGCTTCGTTATTTTATTTATCGGTGTTGCCATAATCTGAATGATGATTCGAGTGGCCATTTATGTGTTCCATAAAATTTTATGCATTTATAATTTTTAAAACAGGAATAAAATTGATAAGACAGTGTCTTTAATTTTACAGATTATACAATAAGGGAAAGAGAGAATTAAAAAAAAAACGACTATATGACCACGAGTGTATTATGTGATAAATAAGCGTATGACAAAAAAAAACCTCACGCGTAATTCTCGTTGAGAAGTATTGAATTGAATTAGCTTAGCTGTTAATGTAGGTGCCTGACCTTCAACGAATATGCCACAACCCTCTACCTCTAAATGATTCCTATATATAAAGTTAAATCGTCGTTTAGAACCTTCCTGTAGAATGTTTATCGTAGTTAAACTTTAAGGCCTACGAAATAAGACCCCTTTTTAATTGACAAAATTAATTTACTATACGACCAATTTAAAGAAAATTATCCACAGAATAATAATTGGTAGCATTGTAAAAAAATAATTGAGTGATTGATTCTCTTTGGAATTCTGATGGAATGTTAAAGGGATTTTTGCGAAGAACATGTAAACCGAAATTTGCTATAAATACAAGACACGTAAAAAATAATGTAATAGTAAAAATAATGAGGTAAATTGAATTCGCACGGATCGATACCGTCGTTCTACGTACTTCTATCGCGAAGCAGTTTGTCAAAATGTCGGCCGCTTCCAAAAAATAATTAAGTTTTTGATCTCGACTCTATGGCTTTTCATAAATTCATAACATTTGACAGCAAAGTAAGAATGACAGAATGATGAGCCTCATTGGTCGATTTCGGGATTGCTTACGTCACGGCTTATGACAAATGTTATTGGCTTAAAACAGTTAATGTGTAGGTATCGAAGTAAAATTTATTATCTGTGGATAGTTTTCTTTATTCGCTGTTGCGGTGTAATAAAAGCTACTTAGATTTTACAGAGTTTTTCATCCCGCTCGCACCCCGTATTGCGAGAGTAGGATAGTTGTCAGTAAGGGCCAATTACCGTATTTAGTGTTAGTACGAAAAGTGATTGAGATAATTTTTGAACTTGATAGTCATGCCTTAGTATCAGACTTAATTTTAGATTTTAATTGAAGTTGTACTTAAAAATATTTTACGAGAGAGTTATTTATTATGTTATTCGTTAATATTATTCTTGAAATGCGGTAGGAAAATGTGATTTGATAAAGGTTATGCGTTTTTTTTTGGTTTTTTTTTTTATACTGTGATTAAATGTTTGAGTTTTATCTAGGCGTTTACATAATGTTCAAGTTATTTTAATAGTTATCATTTATTGACGGTCCATACGTATAGAAAGAAGATTTTAAGTATTTTTATTTTTAAAATTGATTCACTCTATATATGAAATTGAAAATGACAATTTCACGATACTATTTCCTTGACGAAAAGGGTGTTTAAAAAAAAACAACACTAAATTATGTGTTTACATTTAAACTTTAAACATAATATTTTTACAACATAATATTTTTTTAGATTGAAGCGATACGTAGACATAATTAAGATTACTTTTATGGTTTAATCTCGTGTTTTTTTTTATTGTCATTATATTATTTCCGATGTCTCCAATAGTTCACACTTTATGTGGTCACAGACGAGCAAAGTGTTTGTTCATATCGACGGAAGGAAGCGAAAATGTCGTAACTTGAAAAAGCCAACATTATACCAAAGCCCTAAATCTATGTATTTATATTCATAATATAATCAGAAAGGCTTTAGATACCACACCATACCAATTTTCAACTTCTACAATATAAGTATACTATCTATATATACTCTATACATATGACATGAATTTTTGAAATAGTTTTAATGCTCTGTGTGCTTAGTGCGAGTTTTTTAACGTTCACGATAGCGTAAAAGTTTACACCAATTTGTATGAAGTTGAAACAGCGCCTCTAGCGGCAAACGCAGGCAAAAGTTCCAACTCCATACAAATTTGAATATATATATATAGCACACTGGTGTAAAGTTGGCTTTTTCAGTTACAACAATTTCGCTTTCTTCCGTCATTATTAGTAACCGCGCAATTAGTTTTCATAATACTCAAATGTCGGCGAAGATTTATTTATAAATTTTCTTTGTTCGGATGGACCGTCGATATTCATGCATAATACTTAAACAAAAAAAAGTAGTAATTGAACTTAAAATAACGTACCTGATTCTTGTTAGATTCGCAAGCCACAGATCGCTGTGGGAATGTTGATGATCTTCAACTGTTTTTTTTATATAAATCCGATCTGAACAAAAAAAAAAAAATCGTAGAGCTGGTCAATGACATCATTAATACGGTAGCCTTAACACGTTCGCTGCTATGTGTCCGGTAGGACAGTAGGTGACGGTAGTCAATCAGTGCATGGGTAATTTTATTCCATTATCACATTTAAAACTTTCCTTGCTCCGCTACGGCTATGAGGCTTATAGGGGTACTAATCCAATCCCTGTAGACTAAACTGACTTTTAGTGTTATGATCGATTGTTTGACGCAAAACATCCAAGGTAGTTATTGGTTGTTATTGGCAGTCTAGTAGTGGTGGTCAAGTCATGGATATTCAGGACATGGATAGTCAAGTCATGGATAGTCAAGGTAGTCATTGCTAAGAAGCATTTGGTTTGGATAAGTCGTCGGTGCCGCGTACCTTGTAACCCTTGTAATAATTGCACTTAACACATTATACAATTCGTCTTCTCGCATTAAAACTGTATAATCTCAAAACTTACTAGACTTTACAGGAGAGTGTTTTAATATTTTTAATATTAATCATCTTTGCAACATTAATTTTTTAGTTTTTACCAGTTACATTATCTGTCTTTTAAAGTAAGATAAAATTATGTATTAATTTTATTGATAGTAGTCAAAATATAGGTAAACTAAAAAAGAACAAAAAACTAAAATTAAAATACGCTCAAAACGCTCTTTTGACTGTATTTATGAGTAAAATACTGGTGATACCAAATGACTCAATATATATATTGACTAACTCTATTTCGAATATTTTTGGAAATTGTACACTTTTAATGCGAAAAGACGAATTGTGGCATGCCGTCCGTCGGATTGGTGACGCTAATAAAAAAATCAATTAAATTTATACTTCACTCACGGGTTAATGAACTCACGTCTCATCCGCTGTTAATTGGTTATCGAGGCTCAGAGACTTCAAAACGTCATAACCACCACTCACAACCACCATCGCCAACCGTCTTGAAGTTTAAAGTCGTGTGAGGACATTACTTAATACCCACTAACACATAACGCAGTGAACGTGTTAAGAATTACACATGACCAATGCTTGTTTTTTTGTTTTTCTTGTTCTTTCATGTTGAGTTTATTGAAAATGATAAATACATTTTTCACGTTACCAATACGTTTACATTTAGATGTAACAATTAGTATTGTACAAAAAACGAGGCCTCAGAAACATTTTTATGCTTAGTAAGGATGTCTTCCGCATCGTGGAATCCATAAGAGCAATAATAAATTATATATTGTAGTACGTATGTATGTATGTATGTATGTATACATTGAATATTTTTGAATGGTTTTTAATTTTTATTTAAATTCAGTTCCTTTTTACTTAATTCAAATATGTAAACAGATTTGAATAAATTTCGTGCGTTCATATTGAGCAACCCTATTTCTATAAGTTATGTTGCAGTGGTAATTTATTTTTAAGCAGCAATGTATGATGATAGAAAGCGTTTGAGAGGGTCATTGTCCTGTGGCGCACGAATACGACGATGGCGAAGTTGTTCCGTTTGTTGACCTCTAGTTTTGTACGCGTCCATTGCGGGTTCAAGAAATATGAAATTATTATACTAGAACTGAACATTTTGTGTGTTTAGTTTATTGTTTACTTAAGGTTGTATTGCCGTTTTTTACTTATTAGTTGCTGTTGTTGTTGACTTTGGCCGCGGACATCTACAGCCTGTTTATAAAACGTATTTGATGTTTGCAAGATCGAAATTCATTAATGGTTCTATTTCGCAGTTCAATGCGAATGTTAGTATCAATAATTTCAATAGCCAATTATTATTTGTTTAGCAAAAACCAACATGGCCGACAATTAGTTACATTTTGAAAAATTTAATGAAATCATTAATTTAGTCTTTTTTTGTCTGGACATTAAAAAAAAGTGATAGTTAACATGCTTATAATATATCTGCTATGATATAATATGGATCTACAATTGAGGCCGTCAGCGTAAAAGTGACCTAAGCTTATCATAGTTAGTATGGAGATAATGAGGTATGAATTTATATTTACATACTTCGTAGCCAAAAATAATTCGTGCAAAAATAATGTTTAGAAAGCCATCTCTTATCTATGTGTGAAACTAGGGATAAACCGTTCTTGCATCAAAATTTATTATGTTTTAAATAAATTGAAATATATAAGCACGAATATGAAAATTTTTGGGTTAGGCCACTTTTACGCTGACGGCCTCATTATCGTAAATATGGCAGTCTGTTCGTTGTTTCTGGATTTTCTGCACTAACAGAACACTCAAATGGACTTGTAATTTATGGACCCGATCTTTACGTAAGGAACTGTATTTATTTATTCACAATTTCTTCGAGTTACAAATTGAACGCGGCAGAAACCGCCGCGCCAGTCACGTTTCAATATTAAAAGTGAATGTAATGTCAAGAATAACATTAAAAATTGGGACGTGCATATTGGAAATGATTAATGTTTTTGCGTACCGTGTGAAAAAAGGAACTGAATTTAAGACGTTGAAATAAGAATATTAATATTATATTTAATCGTATAGAGTTTATTGTAGACGTTTTATCCGTATAGATTTAAATGAACACGTCATATTGTCATTTTACAACAACAAATGTTTCATACATTGTAAGGGGGTAATATAATGGAAAGGTTTCATCAAAAAAAACATAGCAGCTTTGTGAATTGTCTCCTATGGTTCAATATAATGAAATGAGAGTACAATTAAAATAAAATGATTAGTGAGATGTACATATATAGACCTCTACGTTCATCTGTAAGACAGAAAACAGCAATAAATTTTTATTGAAAATTATAAAAAATATATTTATAATAATATATATATATTTATTAGTGTCGTGATTGTGTGTGTGTGTGTGTGTGTGTTAAATATCGGGTATTTTACGTCATTTCGTGTTATGAAATGTTACATTATGTCATCTTTTAAATACATACAGTCTACAGCGGTAGATAGCAACTTTTTGTTAGGCAGGGGCTTGGCTCTGCCTTTGGTATTGCCATCACCATCAGGTGGACCGTGTGCTCGTCGCCCTACAATATTTTTCTTTGTCTCCACCTTATTCCACTAGGTGGGGTCGGCACAGCGAATTTTCCTATTCCATTCTCTTCTATCAGCCGTTATCTTAACACCCATTCCTTCTCTCTTATATCAAGTAATTATCAAATTTTGAAGATTTTCAGCCTTATAGTAAAAATAAAACACGGCTAAGTCATACCAAAGAGTTTGCTTACAACGAGCCGTGTTCGAATATTTTTACTGGTGGTAGGAATTCTTTTGAGTCCGCACGGGTAGGCACCACCACATGAAGCAATGCATTTCGGTTTGAAGGGTGGGGCAGTTGTTGTACTATACTGAGACCTTGGAACTCGTGTCAACAATGTGCGTGGCGGCATTTACGTTGTAGATGTCAATGAGCTCCGGTAACCACTTAACATCAGGTGGGCGGTGGGCTCGTCCATTAACATATGAAATAAAAAAATAAAATAAAAATTACATTGACATTGTTCTATCTCTTTGAATGAAAAAGTAAAAAAGAAAACTATATAGATTTCGGACCCACACTGACCTCCATGTATGTATTACCTACTGAAAACCATAATCTAATTGATTCACCTTTAGTGGAGATTTGTGGACAAATATGTAGATGGACAACAATCGCGTTTCTGATTTATAGACAAGCTGAATAGACTGCTACGTCGTAGCACACAGAATATCCACAAACAACATCAGATCACTACTTTTGAGGCATCTATTCTATTTTAAATGTGTTCGATGGATTTCAAATATATTTCTAGAAGAGAACCTCCCGGTGAACAATAGTATCTCGAAAGAGAACACGCTGTATGTAATGCTTCATTTCATAACACGGTATCCGGTAACGTTTTGACTGTAAATGTATAGAGTTTACAATTGTATATTAGGTCGATACGCACAAATTTATAGTGTAGTGGTATTTGAACGTGAGAATTGTTCGTATTTTTTCTGGAATTGTGATTTGTCGATGAATATGAAAAAAAAAGAAGACATTGTTATTTAGACGAACTTTGGTTATTTGATAATCGGTTTGATAATAATTCGCCATTCATACACCCAACTCTTCACATTTAACTAACGATATAAGATATATACGATACCGCACTAATGTATCCATCCTCACAGAGCTCCAAATCAAACAAAGGCTTTCGTCGATTGTGCAATTGCGAATCCTTAATACGTTTGGACATATCATTCGTAATGAAAGCTCATTGGAACGTTTAGTGGTTCAAGGAAGAGTAGACGGTCAACGCTCTCGCGGCCGATCATCCACAAGGTGGACAGACTTGATTAAGTCATCTACGAAGTGTTCCCTTACTGAGTGTACACGTACCGCCACAAATAGAGAGAGATGGAGAAGTCTCTCAAAAGCCAAAACCCAGCAATAAGACATACGTAACCACGACCACTCCGCCAGGAGTGTACGACTGAGAAGAATAAGCTATATCATTTGACGATTCAGAAATTCTTGTAAAGTTAGTAAAATGGTTAAAGTTTTGACACATTCGAATCGGAGGAAACATAAACTACGCACCGTGTTTGGAATATTTAATGTAGCCACAATAAAGTAGATGTTATATTGTATGGGGTTACTGATTGAAAACGAGATAATAATTCGACAAATCACATTACCATGAAACTAATTTGGCAGGTTGTTACATAACTACAAGACAGTGTCAAAATAGGGTACTTGTCGTTTTTCGATGTATTTGTAAATGATTCGAGCTAAACTATTTAAAACTTAACGTCTATCTATAATCTCAGTAGACTTCAGATATACTGATTCAGGTTTCTGTACTTTACTGTAGCAATTTATAGTAAGCAAATTAATTAGAAAGTTTTGTTCTGCACTATTATCTACGTCATCTAAATATGAAGTTACAAAACGAAGCAATTATATATTATTTACATTTACGATATTATAGACATTTTTGAGTATTGCAAATTGCTCTGTATTTTTGAAGACGTAGTAGGTCTTGAATCAGTGTATCACGTGTGTTTCTAGCTTAAAAAGTACAATATTGTTTGAATAAATTGCATATAAATTTAGAGTTCAAATTGGAACTGTAGATTCTAACTCTAGTCATGACCTTCCCGTAGTCGTTAGAATGATGTTTCATGTTAGCTTTCAAATTCATTTGTAAATTGAATTACAAAATATATATTTTTCGTAGCGTATTTAGTAATAAAAACGATTTTAGAATTGTAATGGCAAATATAATATAGTAGGTTTTTTTGGACAGATATAATTGTAACTGCGCTTGTTCACCACTGAAAAGTACATTGCAACAAGGCTCTTTATAGACATTATTAAATTATATATATTTTTTGCGTTATTCAGATAATAATTACTATAAAATATTTTAAGATACATAGTTGTATATTTTCCTTTTTTTTAAACAAATTACAGCCCTAGAGGCCAGTAATCTAGATAGTCATAGACTGATCGATCTTAGAGTCGCAGTCAACATTAACTTACTGAATACCTTTTATATTCGTTGTCTATGTACAATTTTAGATAACATTTCTGGGATCATCCAAACGAAACCTATGCAACCTTTTTTGCTCAAATTGTAAAGGAAAAAGAAATGACAAGATGGCGGCTTGATACGTTTATAAAGATCCTTGTCACACATTGCACTAGGGTAGGAAAATTATAAAAATTATACTAATAACAGCAATTAATGAAACCAAAATGATCTCTGTCGAAATGTATCTACACTAAAGATTTAAATTTTTGAAATTCGATTTACAAATGGATTGTATGTATATTGTGTTGTTGTGCGTGTTGGTATTTCGGAACCAAACCTCGATTATTAGCGTTGGCAACAATGTTCAGCTGGACTGGCCTAATTCGTAACGTATGTTGCCCCGTAGACTTTACGTAGACTTAGAATATTCGTTAATTTGTGAAATGAAAAGTTTTAGTTTAGTAATTATGGAACCCAGTTTGAATATTATATAATTTTGTTGCCATATTAATTGTGTTTGAATATTTTTTCCCAGTTTTCGTACAGTGATATGTTGAGAATGACACAACAGCTCTTAGAGAAATCGCATTGATCGTTATCCTTTACGATTATACCAATATTTGTTGGTTACGTGTATGGTATATGTCAGGATTATTTGCGGTTATTAATAGTCAATAATTAGCAGTGACTATGTTACCATACGAACAAGTATTGCCAACAATTAAAATTATATATTAGATCAATACCAACATGCGCCTTTAAGTATAATTAAAATGATGGCAAAAGAAGGATCTTTGTGTACCAAAAATGTCTCCGTCAGAAAGCTATAAAGATTGGCGCCACTGTACAAAGAGGGAATTTCTTATTTTTCTCTCATTTGATTGGGAATCTGAATAAACTAAATTAAACAAAGAAAATAGGATAATTGCTTACGTTAATTTCGTCATTAACTCTAGTCGTTAATATGTACAATATTTTAATTAATAATATTTCAGTTGCATTATAATAGCTATGTTCATACTAAGCCCGAATAATAAAGTAAACTCATTAAAATTTTGTGATAGACATTTTTTGGGTTTGATTCCTATTTGAGATTCATAACTGAAAGTTTTATTGTTATAAATAGACATATTATTATGTAAAATGTCTTTTTTTGTATTATTCCAAATATTAAAATGATTATATACTTAAAATCATTAATTATTGTTAAAAACCCATTATAAGTAATTTATAACTTTTTTTATTTCATAAATAATATGGTTATAATATATGTTGTACATTGTATAAATTATTTAACATCCTTTTTTAATTATTAAATATATTTTACTTAGGTTTATAAAATGATATGACTTTTTTGTTAAATTCTATTATATGATTTGTTACGCACAATAGTACCTTTCATTTTGCAGTAAATAATAATATATGCGTAAATATTTTAATGCAGATTGTGAAGCTATGTAGAGATTTTGTTGAATAAATGTGATCTTTAAACATTGGAATTTCGTTTCACTTACTTTTGTTTACAAGACGACAACCCTGAAATTTCCATTATTGTAACTAAGCAAACACGCGTAAACTCCATTTTTTTTTTTTTTTTGCTAAGGTAGTTGGATTAGTTCACAGCCCACCTCGTGTTAAGCTGTCACCAGAGCCCATACGAATCTACCACGTCAACGCCGCCGCCCATCTTGAGACTTGAGTTCTCTCACTTTAAACAGTGCAGTGGCCGTCCCACCCTTGAAACCATTATTACTGAGCCATAGATGTTAAGCGCATTGTTACTGCTTCACGGCAGAAATAGGACTACCCGTGCAGGCCCACAAGACGCCCAGACGACCAGTAAGAGAAAACTCATATTAAAATTAGTGGTAAGTGATCATTTAAATCGCCGTTAAGTTCGTATGTTTAGCGTTTCTTATTGAGGTTATCAACGTAAGCTAGTGGCATTTAGCTCACGGAGTTTCTCGACGGATCTTCTCAGTGGGTCGCGTTTTCGATCCGGTGGTACATTCTGCGAACCACGGCTCTTGCTAAGGTTTGTGTTAGCAACAGCGTCAGGTTTGAGCCCCGCGAGCTCACTTACCAGTTCGGTGAATCTAGAATAACCCTCGAGGTTACGATGAGGAAAATAGGTAGGAAAAAAAAGGCATATTACTAACTAGCAACGGTGGGCAACTGGGCACAGCTGCTATGTTAGACAATTGAGACTCACGACATTTCTCAAGGTGGGCGGCAGAATTCACCTTGTTGATATCTATGGGTTTTAGTAACTACCAGAAGGTCATGACAACGATAATTTTAAACTATTATTTATTATTTTATTAATTAAATGAATATTTAGCACAATTACGACCTCGCGTGGAGTGATGCTCCCATCTCTGGGCCGGGGCTCCCAAATACCAGCTACTTCCATTTCACCCCACACATGAGAGGGCCGTTCGGATTGTCGATAATCCCATTCTCACGGATCGCTAGGAATCTCTGGATCAGATCTTTTTTGCAACGTACCATCTGAATTTGAAATGAGCTCCCCTCTACGGTGTTTTTTTGTTTTTTTTTTATTGCTTGGGTGTGTGGACGAGCTCACAGCCCACCTGATGTTAAGTGGTCACAACGTAAATGCGCCACACACCTTGAGATATAAGTTCTAAGGTCTCAGTATAGTCACAACGACTACCCCACTCTTCAAACCGAAACGCATTACTGCTTCACGGCAGAAATAGGCGGGCCCGAGCCCTATGACATGTCCTTCTTCAAACGACTTGGCTCTGCCCTTGGTATTGCTGAAGTCCATGGGCGACGGTAACCACTCAGCATTAAGTGGTCCGTATGCTCGTTCGCCTACAAGGGCAATAACAAAAATCCGTAACGTATAATTTTGTAATGCGAATTTAAAGGTTAGTGATTTTATAGCAATGCTCGATTTCGTGAACAAGTCCTCTTACTGTACCTAGCCTTGATTCCCGCAGTGAACCAAAGGGAAGTGGGGGTGACTTGAAACCAGCACTATTCGATTTATCGACTTTGAACAGCATAAAAAAAAACATTAGCTAAGCCACCTCCTTTTGCCGCTTTTTTTCTTTTCATTTTTTGATCTAAATGTATTGATCTAAATCTGTGTAAGGGGCAATAAATGATTTTATTAATATTATTATACCTGGTCTATAATGGAGTATTTTTAAAACTAGCAGTCAGTTATTGACTAAAACTTTTTTAAGCGTAATTAAAAACAATATAATATATGTCTCCAGTTTTAATACCCAGTTTTTAATTTTTTCCAGCGACGACGGTAAACAACAGACTATTTTTATAGACTGAGACTAAGTAGAATCATATTATCATCTGTTAAGTGACACATATGTATCTACTTGATGGCTATAACGACAGCGGGCGTCGTAAAATTAACGACGGTACTACCGGCACTTAAACGCACACACACTTTCGTCCCTATCGGATGTGTCTTATAATATATTTCAACTCCGTTCAGCCGGCGCGACCTGTTTAATGGATATATCATGAACGTACAGGATCGTAAAAGAAAGGATTTCGGTAGCAATTCACGCCTTGTAATAGAGTCGTCAAATATCTTCGTAGGAGCTGGTGTGGACGTCATTATATATCAACGAATGTATGTGGAAAAAAAGCGCTGCTTTCACATCATTTGCGTTGGTCGTGTGCATTTTGGCCAGGGATTGTTGGCAGATAATTGATATTGTAGCTGTAAGGCATTGGCTTGGAATAGCACCCCCCGTCTGTTCATACGTGTCATAAAAGGCGACTGAAGTTTGGCCGGAGCGTCACACCGTAATCTCAATTGTCTATACTTCTATACTAATATTATAAAGAGGAAAGATTTGTTTGTATTGTATTGAATAGCCTCCAAAACCACTGAACCGATTTGATAAAATCTTCCACTGTTTGGAAGCTATACTATTCCCAAGTAACTTAGGCTATAATCTTTTTTGAAAAAAATTAGTGATCCTTACTAATACTCAAATAATGTGTAAAAAAATTACCTAACATATTCTTTACATCGCGTACCCTGCAAAAACTATTGATAATAGAATAAAATAATGTACTACGACTTTGTAGAACACATTATTTTTTCCAAAAAATGTCGCGGCAGTATATGTCTAATTATTGTAGTCATGCCGATATAAGTGTTTTTTATTTTTAAAAACTAAAGCAACGTCAAATATCGTTGAAATTTTTGTTAAAGACCCGAGCGGAGCCGGAGCGGGCCGCTAGTATTGTATAAATAAAGACAGTATTTTATTTCACATTGGATCGAATGTCAGCTTCGCGATAGAAATAGGCGGGATGATTGTATCTATCAGTGCGGTATTAGAATAGCCACTACCAACAACAAGTCTCAAGACTCAGAGAATGCTGTTGCTTTTTCTCTTGCTGCTTCTTACTTGGATTTTACAACACGTATAAAAAGAGATCTGGTGGTACTATTCTCTGGGATATGTGGTATCACGTATTTTAAAGTTTGATTTTGGACAATGAATGTTCACTTGGTACACCACGTCTTATTTATTGATAGTATCACTAAATAATAGTAGGGTAAATACGAATGTTATTTTAAATGAAATTAAGGCGTATTTATTAAATTCGTGAAAGAATTTCTGTTCATCATTGATCGTTTGAAAAATATTGGCGGGACCTGTTGCATACCCCTTACCCTGCCACTTCATATATATGTACTACAAGCATCGCGAAGTTTCTCTCAGTTAACGGCTCAAGCTCCACAGCGATGCCCGTCTGGTTGAACTCTGAAACGCGCGAAAATTAGTTATTTTTCGAAACCTTTAACTTTCCGACTTGCGTATAGGTTAGAAATTATAATGTAATTGTTAATATGTAATTGTATGTAACTTTTATTTGAAGCATTTTTAGATATTTGAACTTTATTCAGTGGGTATTAGTGATGAAACAAATGAAGATTTAGGAAAAATTTTATAATTCTGTATCGAGTCTCGTTTTCTTTGCGGCTGTTGATTCATTGAAAGGCTTTTTTTGTTGTAAATATAATGAAGTGCTCTATAAAGATGATCATCTTTACGTGTGTATTGGTCTTACCGATGTTGTCCGGTACGGTTTTAAACAAAACTGTGTACAAAATAGGGGTCTTAATGGCCTCTCGGTTGGACTCGCCTTTTGACTTGGAAAGATGTGGACCGGCTGTGGACCTGGGACTTAAGAAAGTGAATGAAAAGTTTCTTTCGCATCACGGAATTGAATTGGAGAAGGTTCAAGGAAGGTATTGTTTTTTTTAATTCTTTTTTTACATTTGTTTCTTTAACAAGTCGCATATTAGCCTATGCGAGCAGGAAAGTCGCAGTTGTGATTTATGTTTATATTTCAGTTTTAGAGTTATACAATTCACTTTACGAGTTGTTGCCCAATGCTGAACTTATGCTGACGTATATTATAATTTTAATCGAGGGTTTTTACAATGACATAGAAAGATAGAAAATCTGCAGCATAAATAAAACAACATAAAATGCGACTCCCAATGTTTTCTCAATGCTTATTTGTTTAGCCATTGTGGGTAGAGTGAAAAAACGTAATGAAAAATCTAGTAAGTCTGAATTTAGAAAATATTATACATCTTGATATTTATTTATTCTATCTGTGTATATGTTATGAAGCCCCCTAAACGAATGGACCGATTTTGATGATTGTTTTGTGGATTCGAGAATGTTTTAGTGATTTTTACAAATCGGTCTACTACAAAAAACATATACACATAAAGTATATACATATACTTTAAAACGAAAGTTTGAAATTTTCTGATTAAGACATGTATACATGACAATTTCTGTCAGCTATATAATTATAAAAAATAATGAAAACGATAATTTTTAAATTACGCATTAAGCACGCAATGAGTACTAGTTCTGTGGCGAATCAGTCAAGCGTCTCGGCTTAAAGGCTAAGACATATTCAATACAGTTAAGATTCGACCTCATGCCTGATGTGTGGCATTCACATTGAGAAGTGTACAGGTAACAACATAATACCAGACGAGTCGTGACTTTGTCTACCTATCTTCCTACCTAATTTTTTTTTATTTATTTTTTATTGCTTACATGGGTGGACGAGCTCACAGCCCACCTGATGTTAAGTGGTTACTGGAGCCCATAGACATCTACAACGTAAATGCGCCACCCACCTTGAGATATAAGTTGTAAGGTCTCAGTATAGTTACAACGGCTGCCCCACCCTTCAAACCGAAACGCATTACTGCTTCACGGCAGAAATAGGGAGGGCGGTGGTACCTACCCGTGCGGACTCACAAGAGGTCCTACCACCAGTAATTACGCAAATTGTAATTTTGCGGGTTTCACTTTTATTACACGATGTTATTCCTTAACCGTGGAAGTCAATCGTGAACATTTGTTGAGTACGTATTTAACTAATTTATTTACCTACCTTATTACGTTACAAAGGTTAAATTTCATATTGTAATAAAATTCTACAGTAACAAGGAATGGTAAGTACACAAGAAATTTCATCATAAAGAGATTCTGGAAGAATAAATAACTCGTACTTAATGAGGAATTTAATATTTGCATATTCCTTCTGTGTTATGCGTTTTAAGCATTTTTGTCTGAAGCAATTTCAAATTAAGTAAAAAGCTTCATTTTATTCTTTATTGTTGTAATGAGACAGAAAAGCCGATCTAATGGTATCATAGGCCATCATAACGTAAGTTTTTTTTTTTTTTTTATTGCTTATTGTACGAGCTCACAGCCCACCTGGTGTTAGGTGGTTACTGGAGCCCTTGGACATCTACAACGTAAATGCACCACCCACCTTGAGATATAAGTTCTAAGGTCTCAAGTATAGTGACAACGACTGCCCCACCCTTCAAACCGAAACGCACTACTGCTTCACGGTAGAAATAGGCAGGGCGGTGGTACCTACCCGTGCGAACTTACAAGAGGTCCTACCACGAGTAAAGCAGACCATGGACCCAAGGAAATATTTTGGGGCCCTATTTGCGGGTTACCATGTGCCATTAGCCCACTGAGTTTCTCGCCTGATCTTCTCAGTGGGTCACGTTTCCGATCCGGTGGTAGATTCTGCGAAGCACGGCTCTTGCTAGGGCCAGTATTAGCAACATTCCCGGTTAGAGCCCCGTGAGCTGCTCACCTACACGTTAAAGCGAAGCTGAAATAGCCTCTCAAGGCTATCAGAATAGGCAAGAAAAAAAAACCACGTACCTTATCAATATTCAACATCCATTATAGGAATTTTAAGTCGTGTCAATACTAAACGTGTATCGTATTTTTGGTAATTACGTTGATTTTTAAAGCAAACGCGGCGGTGATCGAAATATAACACTAATAATATAGAAAAGTTCAAAGCGATTCTAAGATAGGTTGAAAGTCGACACAGTAATAAAATTTGCGTTATACCTACTTTAGATTCTGTTAACGTTCATTTTATATGTTTTCATCAAGATTATTTAGCTTCACCGTAAAGATTACTTTTATTTTTTGTTTGTTTCGCATACATAATTTAATAGCCAATATAATAGGGAAGAGTTTTGTTCAGAAAAGGAAAACGTTGGTAGAAAATTGAAATTGTTATGAAAATTTAACGATTATGGCTATTGTATATATTAGAAACTTCTCAATAGCTCGATTCTTCAACGAAAATCAGTCAAGTGAGGTGGAAAGACAGATCAAGTTTCAAAACCATCAACCAACTTCTTTTTTTATTACGGGCGGTGTCCGCCCCTTTGGTGCGGTTGGGTAATGTTGGACTTTCTACTGATGTTTGGAGCGCCCGCGGGTCCAAGGATGTTTTAGGGCCCAACGTCATCCACGACTGAATTGTTCCAGCTGAGGCAGTGTTAAGACTCTGCTTATACCTAGTCAGGTCATAAGTATTGTCACACAGTAAAAACTTTTCTTTTAGAATGCTGGCCACAAAAAAGTTTATTGAATTCGAATTTCGAATTGTTCATGAAAATAAAAGTGTATACTTTTAGAATTTTACCCATTTTTAAATATGGAGTGGACGCTTAAAGAAGACCGTGTTGCAGTTATTGCGTTGCATCGTTGCGGTTACGCGCCAATTCAAATTTTTAACATACTGAAAAATTTTAATATAACCAAAAGATTCGGTTATCGTACCATCAAACGATACAATGAAGACTCTAGTGTAGATGGCAGGTCAAGAAGTGGTCGCCCTCGGTCTGTTAGGACTCCAGCAGTGATAAAAGCTGTGAAGGCGCTAATTCAAAGAAATCCCAAACGTAAGCAGAAACTGTTGGCCCTTCAGATGGGGTTAAGCAGAACCACGGTGAAAAGGGTGTTAAATGAAGACTTAGGGCTTCGGGCATATCGAAGAAAAACAGGACATCGTTTGAATGCTCGTCTAACGGACCTGAGACTGAAGAGATGCCGCGCTTTGTTGAAGCGGTACGCGGGAAAAAAATATCGGGAAATTCTTTTTTCGGATGAAAAAATTTTTACCGTAGAAGAGCTACAACAAACAAAATGATAAGATGTACGCACACAGTAGTGAAGAAGCGAGCAACCGTATTCCGCGTGTCCAACGAGGTCATTTTCCATCCTCGCTCATGGTATGGTTGGGAGTTTCTTATTGGGGCTTAACAGAGGTACATTTTTGTGAGAAAGGTGTAAAAACGAATGCAGTTGTATATCAAAATACAGTCCTGATGAACCTTGTGGAACCTGTTTCTCATACCATGTTCAATAACAGGCACTGGGTATTCCAACAAGATTCGGCGCCAGCTCATAGAGCGAAGAGCACACAAGACTGGCTGGCGGCGCGTGAAATCGACTTCATCCCGCACGAAGACTGACCCTCCTCCAGTCCAGATTTGAATCCGTTAGATTACAAGATATGGCAACACTTGGAGGAAAAGGCGTGCTCAAAGCCTCATCCCAATTTGGAGTCACTCATCCTTGATTAAGGCAGCCGCCGATATTGACATGGACCTCGTTCGTGCTGCGATAGACGACTGGCCGCGCAGATTGAAGGCCTGTATTCAAAATCGCGGAGGTCATTTTGAATAAACTTTAGTGTCATAAGAATCTATGTTTTGTTAAGTTCATTTTGGTATATGAAAGGTTACATAATGAATAAACTTGTTTCAATTATTTTACATTAAACATGTGACAGAATTTATGACCTGACTAGGTATATAAATCTACAGTGGTTTTTACGGATGTGCCGTTATAACTACCGAACCATGCATCCGATTGACTTGAAACTTGGTATCCACGTAGAAAATACATGTACTTAATGGATAGGCTAATATTTATATGAGTGTTGGACTTCCTAATAATAATGACAATAAATAATAATATTAATTTTAAATGCGCAGCGAAGCGGTCGAGTACGGCTAGTTATAAATAAAATTACTTTGAGCACCTTAGTCGTCCATGAACGACAAAAACTAAAGTAGATATTCCAAACGTCGAAAAGAATATAATTACATTAAAAAAACACGAGACTAAACCGTTTGATCGTGTCTACGAATCATAGACTTGGCAATACTTGGCAAAGTTGTTGTTACGAGCGCCTACGTGCGACAGAGGCCGTGATTGCATTTCCACAAAATATAACTTGAAGTCACAAGGAAGCGAGATTTTGAGTCATTGAATTGACTATATACCAGTTACAACTACAGAATGGAAGAAATCCGTTCTGAATTCGTAGCCCGAATCACGTAGCGACACTTACAATATGAGTTTACATATACATATAACACAATATATCACATCATACAAGTTTCAAACAATCACATTCTGACTGATTCTACCGAGATATTCAGCTTAACTGCTGAGTAGAAAACCCGACTTTTGTGGTTCACAGTGACCATAAACCACTACAATTTCTCAGTAATAAATCAATACTATAATCTAATTCATTGCAAGTAATTTAAAACGCTTAAAACTAAACTGAAATTTATAGTTTAATTTATCGACATGAAAACTACTTTACGAAGTTACTGAACAACTTTACTTCAATTTTTCCAATATTGGTAGCTGTCATGTACCAAAGATGATTAATCGGATCAAGTTTTCTCTTTGATTTCGTAGCTTTGACCTTTAGCCGGATAAGTGAATAAGAAAATCTTCTTTTATATGTAAAAGGATAATTTGATTATATTTTTAATCATTTAAGTCAAAAAAATTTGGTGAGAAATGCGATTGTTAAGCTGTAAAAGAATGTTTACTGTATACCATACTCTTGCAACTGGTGGTAGGACCTCTTGTGAGTCCGCACGGGTAGGTACCACCACCCTGCCTATGTTTGCCGTGAAGCAGTAATGCGTTTCAGTTTGAAGGGTGGGGTAGCCGTTGTAACTATACTGAGACCTTAGAACTTATATCTCAAGGTGGGTGGCGCATTTACGTTGTAGATGTCTATGGGCTCCAGTAACCACTTAACACCAGGTGGGCTGTGAGCTCGTCCACCCACCTAGCAATAAAAAAAATGTTTACTGTATACCATACACTCCTCTTGCATTTTGTTAATAGTGGTCGCTGCTTCGCTCGCGTGCACTAGGAAAAGCGTCTGTATAGATTCCAGTTGAAATGAGATGTTTTTTCGGGATAAATTGTAGTCTGTATCACTCCCCAGACCTAACACTATCACTTTAAAAAAAATCATGTCATTTAATGCCAATTAACTAATTATGATTTGTTACGGTCACTAATTGTATCAAAAACATATTTTATTGTAATTAGTTACGCGTCAGTTATTCCACGTTGATAGTACCTACTACCATACCGTTGGTCGGATCTGATAACTGCGCTCACTGGACTCCCTGTTGCGAACGCCCTGAGAGAAGCCGAAAACCGAAGCAAATGGAAGCTGAGGGTACAAAGAGCCACGAAGGGCTTTCAAGGACACGACCTTCAGCAATGAAGTAAAGAACCTACTATGACAAAAACCTCCCCATTAAGCTTCGAACAACTGAACCAAGTTACAATATAATCGGATAAATAGTTTCGGATCACATAGAGGCCAAACGTTCATGTTTGTTTATACTGAAGACTAGTCAAGCCCGGCCGGCTTTGCTTTGTCAATCTTTGATTTGGTTCTGATTTGATCGCTACCAAACTTAATCGTATCATATCCTAGGCCAAACTGAAGATTACTTGAAAATTTTATCGAAATCAGTCCAGCCGTTTCGGAGTCTAAAGGGAACATACGCAAATCGACTTTAAATATATAGATGCATGGATTAAATGTGTTTTTCTTTTTTTTTGACGTGACAAAGTCTTATAATTCGATGGAGCCGGCTGCACGCACGAAAAAAAGTGACTCATTGAGGCGTTCCATTTAAGGCTCGAAGTGTAAGCGAGAGCGCGCAACGTGCGACAAAGAGGCACAATCGGCCTCCGCGTTCGGCAGCGTTCGACATCTGTCTCTCTCCTACTTGAGTGAGCAATGCATCTGCGTGGACAGCTGCTATAGAATAATACATTTACATGTTTTTGTCAAGTATAAAGTTCAGTGAAAAGTGAATGTGGTGTCTTGTCCATACAAAATATCTATCAAAAAAATAAATTATAAATTTTCTTTTAAAAAATGAAACCATTCCATTTGTAGTTTCTTATGACGTTGTCACGTTCAACTATCTTCAGTAAACCGACTTTACAGACAACCGATATATTTTTTTCAATTTTTTTTAAAGATCTTTATTTTTAAAAATTTCAAATTGTTCCAATATTTTTAATAGTTACCCATCGTGCTCGGGCGCCATAGCTCCGGGTTTGGCCGCCGATATGCACTTCAAGAACGACGTGATCGCTTTCATCGGACCCGCGTGCGCGTTCGCCTTGGAACCGGTTGCGAGATTGGCCGCTTACTGGAATACTCCCATCATCACCGGAATGGGGGATCAGGTATGCCTTCGTATTTTTTTGCGCGTTGCTTGAATAGAGTGTGGGGCGATTCAACTAATTTTACGAAAGCCCCTAAGTGAATGTCGCGCGCCATACTGAGATATCAGATCGACGCCGCAGTTGTAAAGTATTAAGGTTGTATATAGCAGTAACAGGTACGATAATGGCGACGCCCTACCACTAGTTCGAATGAATTACCGTTAATCAATCTGTTACAAACTGCTACTTACAATCCCGAAACACCACCCACCGACAGTGGTTAATAATATACCTATACATATGTAATTGATTGCAAAAACAGAAAACAAAACAGAAAAATCATTGAATTTTTTTAAATATCAAAATTCAGTCGCCCATTTCAGAGCTGTTGTATTGTGTAAAAAACTAATTATTTCCCATTCATGAAGTATCTTGAAGTCGTATGCTATGCAGTAGCATACTTATGACTTACATGAAAACATTATAAAAATACTAGCATTTCCTTTTTCAAATCTATCGAGATTAATTAATCTCCTTCGATCGTTTCGTAACATTTCTTTTTACTACATTTAACTACCCACAAATCAATATGCAAATTTCAATTCAATTCAAGGAAAGTATAAAAATCTTTAAATAACGTAATGCTTTATCATCCAAAATTCACAAATGAATGAATTCGCAGAAATGTTTGTTATTCGAAAGTTCATTAATTTGCGACGACCGAGTTAATTCGAACTGAATATTATTCGAAATCATAAAGTGAACAGCAGCTATGAAAATATTTATCGCTGCACTTGATGTTGTTTTCAATGTATATATGTACTTCAATTTATGTAAAACAATACTACTAGTAATGAATTTATTATTGTAGAATATGAAACAAAATAGGAGTGACGTGCTTTAATTGTTTTTGAAATTGTGTATCTTAGGCCCTTCGTACACAAGGCTACGTAAATCTTAGATACTCGACGATTTTAGTCTCCAAGCGACTACCGCCATAGAAATCCATTGAGGTTCGTACACGAGTCGCGTCGCCGATATTCGTTCCGCGACTCGCGTCGTGTCAATCGCGCGCGACCTGCTTGTCGAGATCTTCGCTACATAAGTCTCGGCGATTTCCAAGATAGCGGAGCAATTTTTTAATAATACATTTATTTCTGAGGTGGAAAAATATCCTTGTTTATATAATTATAAATTAAAGGAATACTCAAAAAAGGAAATAACAGAAAAAGCTTTTCGTAGTCGTAGGAAAGGCCGTTAATATAACAGGTTGGTACATTTTTATAGTTTTAAAAATAGTCAGTACATAGTTTTGTAATGAAAAAACACTTTTAGGCGGTATATTCTTTTTATTAAGCTTTTGTTTTAGGTATTTACACGAATTTTGTGTACATTTTATTATGATAGCCGATGTTGTAAGCCAGATTGCCGACGCTGTTGTTGTGATCTAGGATCATTATCTAGCGTACCAGATATCCGTATCCACTATACCATAAACAATACAACAAGTAATATCTGATGTTAAATTAATGGTATAGTGATTAGTCACTATATAGATAGGCAACTCGCGTCTTGCGATTCATTGTCGTGTGTACGGACCGTGTGCTACTCGATACTCGCGACTTGATACTAATGTCGTTGACAACATTAGTATCGAATATTTGCGTAGCCTTGTGTACGAAGGGCCTTACTGTTTTAATCATTCGTTTTCACGATCGCTCGACCGTCCTTGATTCAATGTTAAGCGACGAAATACGGCAATGTAAATGTAATTACCTTGCAGAATAAACCTTAGTGAACATATAAAATAGATAGAGGTACTTCCAGATTTCCTAAACAAAGAAACAATATATAATAACATATACGTGATAAGGAGAATATTGTTTGTGTTTGTAATTTATAAGAAAAATATAATTTAAAGCTGAGAATATTGAAATTCAGATACTCGATCTACAGCGTAGACACAACGAATTCTGTTAGTTTGATGGCAGGCTAAGCTGTAACACCAATATTGTTTATTAATAAATCTGTTATATAAAGATGTGTAAACGTAAAACGGTAATTAGTTAATTTATTTAAATATATCTAAATACATCTGATAGTATCCATATATATCCACAATGGCTTTTTTGTCAGGAAAAAATCGCCGGACTTCTGCCTTCCACTGGGGATGGAAGGCAGGGCATATCCCCACATCTGAACCTCGCATGACACAGAAGTCATGAAAAGGCAAAGGAGGGAAAGCGAAGCGCTTAGTGCAGAGCACATCTCTCCCATCACCCTCCCCCTTGGGGACAAATTAAGGGGGCTAATATTTAAGAAGGCTTGATTATTTTCAAAAGTAGCAGCTATGTTTATAGTCTAGACATACCCGAGATACATAGAGTCAATCAAAATTGTTTGTTTAAATTGTTAAAAAAAACAATTTAAATTGATTATATTTATCTCAAACGATCGATTAGAATTTGTTTAAAAAGGAATAACATCTTACACTGCAACTATTCATATTACAATAAAGAGCATTGCATAGTAAAAATGAATTTATTTTAAATTGTTTTAAGTCAGTCAAGGTTTTTAAAACGACGACATTGCGTTTAGGAAGGACATTACGGCTTCTGGGAAGAGCTCTACGAGATTTAGAATGTCGTAGCACGTATGCTACGTGGGCGTAGTCGCGTATCTGGCGTAGTCGCGTAGCTGACGTACCTACCTTTTTTCCTATTTGATTGCTTAAGGAGTACTTTGCTGAATCCACTGAACAAATCTAGCGAGAAACTCAGTCAGTTGTATGTGGGTTTGACGTACCAACCGGTCATCGTTCTCGAACTCGTCGCTTGCGACGAAAGGCTGGGCAAGTGAATTAACACACAAACAGCCCACTGAGTTTCTCGCCGGATCTTCTACGAAGCACTGCTCTTGCTAGGGTTAGTGTTCGCAACGTCGTCAGGTTTGAGTCCCGTAAGCTCACCTACTAGTTAAGGCTACGCTGAAATGGTCTCTCAAGACCATCAGCTTAGGTAGGAAAAAAAAAGACGTACCAAAGAAGATTGATAAGTTTTTAAATAGACTGTTATCTTCGTACCTTTTTCTGCCGCAAAGCAGTGAAGCGTTCAAGTTTGAATAATTGGATAAACGTGCGACTGCGGACTTTGTGTAAATAGATATGCAATAACTTTTTAACTACTTTTGTATTTTAATTACACGTTATCATTTCTTTTGTTAAGGTTATGTGCATTTATGGCACCTATAGTTAGATTTTAAACACTGGTCGTATATTTCGAGACGAATACATCTAGGAATATCAGAACAAATAAACCGAGACTGCCAGACTTAAATACGAAATGTCGTTCTAGCTGGTGGCAGACATCCGTCCCACGCTTACGAATACATGTATCGTAGTTGTGACTATGATGAGTTGTGTTCTCTCTTTGTGGTGCAGTGTAGGCGAATTTTCTTTTTTTATTGATTGATGCAACGAAGCCTTTATTTGAATATAAAAACAGAATTTATGTTTCATCTCTAAACGTACCTAAACCATTTATCCGACCGCATTGAAACTTCGTATAATTGTTGTTTCAGTTCTAAGTGAAGTTTTTGTTATAGTATTATATTATTAACGTCTGAGAAGTAGCGTAACAATATTCCAATATTCCAATATTTTTACGCCGGTAAGAGCAACGCCATATATCGTCGAATAGTAAAAATGATTATCAAAATAACTAGTAAAATCGAGAGCGTTCGATAAGTACAACGCCATCTATTATCAAATATCGGAAACACATCGAAACTACTCGACCGGTCAAGAATGTTCTCGATAATTCGAGGGATGTCGGATCGACTATAAAAGCGTTGCAGAGGTAACACGAAGAATGATTTCAAGAAATCGATAATGTAGTGAAAGGAAAACGAATTAAATTACATTAAATCGGTCAGAGCTCCGGGATGAAAGCGGTGTGCCTGTTCTCGGAGAATTGCGTGCTCTCTACCTATTTGAGGGCGATCGGTGTTGTTCGTTCTTAACGCTTGCGATAAATCATTAGAAGCGATCAGGGATTTCAGTGGAAATTGAGTTTACAAAAAAAGTGATTGTTCACTTCTATTCAATCGAGAATTACAAAGGTAGTTAAGTACATTCGTTTGGTGTTTGTTACTAATTCTCACCTGCATTCTCTTAGTGTCTATTTTATTTGTAAAAAGAAGAAATAGTTATTGATTTATCGGAGATTAATACTTAAAGCTTTATTCAATTACAACAAGGACAATTAAAAAAAAGAGTGTTAGCGAGAAGTTGGGCTTAATGGATTACCCGATCAAATTGGAGTTAAATGATCTTCATAAATTTAATTCTTAAATATATTTTTTTATTGCTTTGATGGGTGGACGAGCTCACAGCCCATCTGGTGTTAAGTGGTTACTGGAGTCCATAGACATCTACAACGTAAATGCGCCATCCACCTTAAGATATAAGTTCTAAGGTCTCAATATAGTTACAACGGCTGCCCCACCCTTCAAACCGAAACGCATTACTGCTTCACGGCAGGAATAGGCAGGGTGGTGGTACCTACCCGTGCGGACTCACAAGAGGTCCTGCCATCAGTAATAATTAATGGACACATATCGCGACAGCCAGCAGAGTCTATCGAGAAACTTGTTGTTCAGGGTAAGAGGTCAATAGTAAAAGATCTCTTGGACGAAGCCCCATGCGCTGAACTGATCGAGTGAAAACTCTTACCAAAACCCGACTTAACGAGTGCGCGCGCCAAGCTTCAGTTTGTGAACTATGGAAAACAGTTGCTACATTAAGAAACTCTGAAACAAACTCATGCTAATATTATCAATGTGATAGTATGTATGTGAAGGATTATGTATGTGAAAGTGTAATTGTGTATGTGAAAGGCGATTGCATGCAGCAGAGATGCGAATGTTGCGATGGATGTGTGGAGTAACGAGAATGGATAGAATACGGAATGAATATGTTAGAGGAAGTCTGAAAGTGACACCTGTGACAGAGAAGCTGAGGAGTGCGCGTTTGGGATGGTATGGACGTGTGATGAGACGAAATGAAAATGAGGTTGATAAGAGAGTATTAACTATGAATGTGGAAGGATATAGAGGAAGAGGTAGACCTAAGAAGAAATGGATAGATTGTGTGAAAGACGATATGGGTAAGAGGGGAGTGAGCGAAGAAATGGTATATGATAGAAGAGTATGGAAGGAGAAAACATGTTGCGCCGACCCCAGGTGACTGGGAGAAGGGTAGGATAATGATGATTAATGATGACGAGTATGTATGTGAAGGAATGGGTTTACATGATTTTTTAAAGTGATGGCATTAAAAACATTTCGTTCCAATAGAAAACTACATTGAATTTTTTTTTTGACAACGCGATCATACCCTCGTTTAACAAATAGTTTTCTCATAGAATTAAATTTAATTGTTATAAATTACGAGTCGCATGCTGTAAACAGGTACTACTACTTATTGCTGGTGGGAGCACCGCTCGTAAGTCCGCACGGGTAGGTACTACCACTCTGCCTATTTCTTCCGGGAAGCAGTAATGCGTTTCGGTTTGAAGGGTGGGGCAGCCGTTGTAACTAACTAGTCAGGTCATAAGTATTGTCACACAGTAAAAACTTTTCTTTTAGAATGCTGGCCACAAAAAAGTTTATTGAATTCGAATTTCGAATTGTTCATGAAAATAAAAATGTATACTTTTAAAAATTTTACTCATTTTTAAATATGGAGTGGACGTTTAAAGAAGACCGTGTTGCAGTTATTGCGTTGCATCGTTGCGGTTACGCGCCAATTCAAATTTTTAACATACTGAAAAATTTGAATATAACCAAAAGATTTGTTTATCGTACCATCAAACGATACAATGAAGACTCTAGTGTAGATGACAGGTCAAGAAGTGGTCGCCCTCGGTCTGTTAGGACTCCAGCAGTGATAAAAGCTGTGAAGGCGCGAATTCAAAGAAATCCCAAACGTAAGCAGAAACTGTTGGCCCTTCAGATGGGGTTAAGCAGAACCACGGTGAAAAGGGTGTTAAATGAAGACTTAGGGCTTCGGGCATATCGAAGAAAAACAGGATATCGTTTGAATGCTCGTCTAATGGACCTGAGACTGAAGAGATGCCGCGCTTTGTTGAAGCGGTACGCGGGAAGAAAATATCGGGAAATTCTTTTTTCGGATGAAAAATTTTTTACCGTAGAAGAGAGCTACAAGAAACAAAATGATAAGGTGTACGCACACAGTAGTGAAGAAGCGAGCAACCGTATTCCGCGTGTCCAACGAGGTAATTTTCCATCCTCACTCATGGTATGGTTGGGAGTTTCTTATTGGGGCTTAACAGAGGTACATTTTTGTGAGAAAGGTGTAAAAACGAATGCAGTTGTGTATCAAAATACAGTCCTGACAAACCTTGTGGAACCTGTTTCTCATACCATGTTCAATAACAGGCACTGGGTATTCCAACAAGATTCGGCGCCAGCTCATAGAGCGAAGAGCACACAAGATTGGCTGGCGGCGCGTGAAATCGACTTCATCCGGCACGAAGACTGGCCCTCCTCCAGTCCAGATTTGAATCCGTTAGATTACAACATATGGCAACACTTGGAGGAAAAGGCGTGCTCAAAGCGTCATCCCAATTTGGAGTCACTCAAGACATCCTTGATTAAGGCAGCCGCCGATATTGACATGGACCTCGTTCGTGCTGCGATAGACGACTGGCCGCGCAGATTGAAGGCCTGTATTCAAAATCACGGAGGTCATTTTGAATAAACTTTAGTGTCATAAGAATCTATGTTTTGTTAAGTTCATTTTGGTATATGAATGGTTACATAATGAATAAACTTGTTTCAATTATTTTATATTAAACATGTGACAGAATTTATGACCTGACTAGGTATAATGAAACCTTGGCACTCATATTTCAAGGTAGGTGGCGGTATTAACGTTGTAGATGTCTATGAGCTCCGGTAACCACTTAGCCTCAAGTGGGCCTCATATAAGCAATATCGCATAACGACTTAAAATTATAATATAAAAATAACGACATTTCTAATTATTATTAATACAAATACCGCGACCTTTATGAATATGCAGGAACATTGCCACGAATTTTCGGAATGCAAAGAATTTGATATCAAGCGACATGTGCATTCTTGACGTCCGTGCATGTTCAAACCGAACTTGTTTGAAACGAAATCTATTTCTGAAAACGTAAAACAGGAACCGAGCTTACGAGAAAATATAAAAAATCACCTTGAAAGTTAATTTGTATTTATTTTCGAGCCCGAACGTTTTGATTGAGTAAAATTAAAATTTATTTGTGTAATTTTCGTTTTGTTCACAATTAATTGCGTTTTTTTTTCGTGGATTAATACTGGAATGGTTTATTTAGTCCATTAAGTGTCTACGGGTGGTACCAATGTTGTGAGCCCTCGCAAATGGGTGCTGGTAGTTAGTTTTTTTTTTTTTTTTTTTTTTTTTTTTTTTTTTTTTTTATGATTGAAAGTTTACTGGTGGCCCGAAGGCCTTTCCAGTTTCACCAGGACAGGTGGGCGAGCTAAGGCTCAGCCAGGAGGGGTGGGATTTGCTAACAGCTACCCGAGCGCCTCCGAAGGAGACCTAACAGCTCAAGAGTAGCTGCTTCGCGAATGAATCTACTACCGGATTGGAATCGCGACCCGCTGAGAAGATCCGGCGAGAAACTCAGCGAGCTGATTCATGGGTTAGGTTGCACTCTTTGTCGAGTTCGACGAGTACGGTTACCGAGGCCCCTAAGCCTGCTCCTAGTGTTAGAGCTGAAGGCGTCTAATGCAAAGGTTATTGGATCTGATGGATCCGTAAGGACGTGTCTAGGGCGTCGACGGTGACTGGCTCCTGCATGATCAGGATTCGGAGAGTAGTCAACGGCGGCAACGATAAGGCGATTATCATGACGCATAGCCTTATCGAAGTATCGTTCCGACGCTGACTTCATGTATTTCCGAATTGATTCGAGGCCCAGGTCGTCGTGTAGGTCAACGTTCCTCACGAACCACGGAGCGCCGACAGCTAACCTGCAAAAGCGGGATTGTAGGGATTGGAGGGTGTCTATGTGTGTGCGGGCCGCGTGAGCGAACACCACACTCACGTAAGTCATGACGGGCCTTATGCAAGTTTTGTAAAGTGTCACCTTGTTCCGAAGGGACATTTTACTCCGCTTACAGATCATGGGGTAGAGTCTACCGAGAATAAACGCGGCACGGTCACGGACTGATTTTATATGCGGGCGGAATGTCATCGATGCATCCAGGGTAACGCCCAGGTACTTGACCTTCCTGGCCCAGGGTATGGGTTGTCTAAAGAGAGTAATCGGGGGTGTGAGATTCCTCCTCCTAATCCGGGAGGAAATCCGTGTGGAGCTTCCCCTCTGAAATAGCACCGCAGTACTTTTCGCTGGGTTGATGTCTATGCGCCATTTTCGGAACCACTGTCCTAGGGGTCCTAGGGCTGCGCTCTGAAGCTTCTTCGCGATTAGGGACTTATTTCTACTAGAATAGTAAACAGTCGTGTCGTCGGCGAATAAAGCTAAATGGGTCGGCGGCGACCGGGGAATATCGTTGACGAATAAGCTAAATAGGAGGGGTGAGAGGACAGAGCCTTGCGGGACTCCAGCTGTGAGAGGTCGTGGGGAGGAGCGGGTTCCCTCGACTCGATATCGAAAAGAGCGGTTCGACAAGAAGTCCCGTATGATGAGCACGAGACTATCCGGCACGCCCATGTTGAATAGTTTGAAAATCAAACCATTGTGCCAGACTTTGTCGAACGCTTTTGCGACGTCGAAGAAGAGAGCTCCCGTGTATAACGGTTTTGGTCGATTAAGCCCCACAAGAATGTGCTCCGTGAGGCGGTGCACCTGTTGAACGCATGAATGATTTGTACGGAATCCGAATTGTTCATCGATGAGAATGCCCTTGGATGAGACGAAATCTCTGAGGCGCTTGTAGAGCAGACGCTCATACAGTTTGCCTAGAGACATGAGGAGGCTAATCGGGCGGTAGCTCGTCGGATGATTTTTTGGTTTACCGGGTTTATGTATGCCGATAACGTCCGCTTCTTTCCACACCGCGGGAAAGATACAGTTCGCCATAGCGGCATTGAAAATAGATGCCAACATCACGATGAGTTGGACGGGTAGAAGTTTAATAACGCGGTTAGATATACCGTCGGAACCGGGAGCCTTGCGAGGACGTAGGTCTTTGATCAAGTCTTTAGCTTCCATCGGGGTGACGGGTGGTAACGCATCCGAGGGTGGCAAGGAGGCTCTGCGTTCTACCTCACTGTCTACTAATTCTACATGAACAGGGTCCACGGATTGAGTGCTGGGCGTGCACTGGGTTTGCAATGTATCGGCCAGCAGCTCTGCTTTTTCGTCATCATCAAAGGCCGCGAGTCGGCCTGAGGGGCCTACGAGGGGGGGCATAGTTACTACCGTATCCGATTTGAGAGTACGAGCTAAGCGGTAGTAAGACCTTTGGGAGGGCGCGAGTCCTTCTAAGAAATCAGACCATCTGGCATCTCGGACTTCGGCGATGCGAGACTTTACGTCGCGTTGTAGGGCACGCATTCGAATACGATTTTCCGCGGTAGGATACCTGTCGTAGGCGCGTATCGAGGCGTTCTTAGCTCTAAGGAGTTCCCTAATATCGTCGGACAATTTGAAGCGGTGAAGGAAGTCCTCCGCTACAACTTGTTTCGATGACCTATCTAATGTCGAGGTGATGTGTGATGTTAAGATGTCTATGGCTTCAGCGGTATCCTGAGGAGACGGGGTAGAGTCCGGGTTAAACGGGAGCGATGGTGGATCAGATTCAGCCAGGCTGATGCCCAGCGTGTGCCAATCCACCACAGTCCTCGTGACGGGAACGGAATCGGGAGCGCGACCGAGCTTCATGACGACGGGACGGTGGTCTGAATCTAACTCTGAAACTACTTCGATCGAGTGTAAGCGCAGAGTTACGTTTTTTAATAACGCTATGTCTAGTATATCCGGGCGATGCGCGATATTTAGCGGGTAGTGAGTCGGGGTTAACGGAGCGACGATATCGAAGGCGAGATCATCGACTAACGCGTCAAGCCGCCTGCCATTCGGGGTTGTGGTGTGTGAGTTCCACCTGATGTGTTTACAATTTAGGTCGCCCGCCAGAATGACAGAGCTCCCCATACCGAGCAGCGCCTCAATATCACTGCTTAGAACGATCTTATCCGGTGGAAGATAAACGGACGCGATAACGATCGGCGCGTGTCCCGTCAGTGAGATTCGGCACACTGATGCTTCGATATTAGCGAGCGCGGGAGGATCGAGCGGGACGCAATGCAGGGCTCTTCTATAGTAAATAACGGTACCACCACCACGGGCAGAGAGCCTGTCGTTCCTGACCATGTTATAGTTCGCGATTTTAGGGTCACGGCGCGCGGGCTTAAGTAGGGTCTCCTGCACTAAGAAAATGTCAATTTGATGGTCACGCAAAAAATCACAAACCTGATCACGTTGATTTGCGAGACCGTAAGCGTTAAAAAATCCTATTGTTACGGATAAGGGTTTTATTCTACTAATGTACGCCATTGATTACCGGCGGAGTGAGGGGAGGACGTACGTATTTAACGACGCGTATACGTCAGCGTATTCTTGCACAACGGCGATGAAATGTTGTGCAGTGGAGGCGGCGCGAATGGCGTCACCCAAAGCGTTAACACGCTCAAAGTTGATCGACTGAAAAAAGTCAATCGCTGGAGCGAGATTTTCGGACGCGGTCGGAGGGCAGGTCGCGGGGGAGGGACGCATCGCGGGGGTGGGACGAGTCGCGGGGGAGAGAGTTGTAGCCGTGTTCGTGTACGGCAACGGTTTAGCCCAAGCCGAGACGCTGGGCACCGACGCCGGCACGAAAGCAGGCTTAGCCTTCGGCACAGAGGGTACCGTGGCTTTGATGTCTGGGCCGGAAGCTCGGAGGCGGTTTTGACGGGCGACGCGGCGATTTATTTTTGGAGCTCGGGGGCATCCACGGTAGTTCGCGGGATGACCTTGTGTTCGGCACAGGACACAGCTAGGCGGTTCCGTCGCGGTTTTTTGGTCGCGAGCGCAGAGGGCCGTGGCGTGATCGCCCAAACACTTAACACATCGGGGGCGCGCGTGACAGTTACGGGAAGAGTGCCCGTACAGTTGGCAGTTATGGCACTGACTAGGAGTGCCTTTTTTATGGGGGACTTCGACGGCAATACCGGAGAGCCTACAGACGGTCCGAATGTTAAAAATTTGCTTACCCTCGGGGGTAGGCTGGAGGGCGACTAAAACCATATTGTATGGCTCCCTACCGCGGCCGGTGTGCATGCGGTGCACGGAATTTACTGGTAGGCCTTGTTCTATCAGATCTGCCTTGACGAGATCGGCATCTAGCTCCTTCGGGATTCCACGTATGACAACGCGGAGTTCGCGCTCCTCCTGGAGCGTATAAGTGTGGAAACTTATACGCTCCTTTCGGAGGTAACTTGAGAGGGCCCTATGGTCGTCGGGTGTCGTTACTTTTATTTGAATCCCGTTGGCGAGATTACGGGCGCTGGCAAAATTAATATTTTTGGCCTTAAGGGCCAGGGAAACTCGGTCCCAAGCTGCCTTCTCTTGAAGGATAACCGGGGGAGGGGTCTGAGTTTTAGATTGCGCCACCGGTCGCGGCGACGGAGTGGCACGGGCTGGAGGCGCAACGGGAGTCTGAGGGCGGGGGCGCGACGCGTTCGCGGCTTTGCTAATTTTAGCGGCCGCGAGAGCTCGAGACTCCGCGGCACGCTTCTTACCCTTTTGTACCAGGGTGAATCCATCCGTCGATGAGGCGGGGGCGAGGTCGACCTCCATCTCCGAGTCAGAGTCGGAGGACGAGGAGGCGGGCGCAGGTGACCTACAAGCAGGAGTTTTGGAGGGCGCGACGGAGGCCGCGGATGATCGCGCTGCTGGAACGGTGGCCACGGCGGACGACGCAGTAGTTTTACTCGCCAGTATAGGCGACGCGAGAACGGCAGGCACGACGGAGGCTGCGGTGCTCGATGTAGACGCTTTGCACGAAGGCGACGCAGGAGCAGCGAGCACGGCGGAGTCTTCGAGAGAGCTCGCAGTGTGATTGGCCTTGAAAGCCAGAAACTCTGAGGCGAGCTGTGGGTGACGAAGTCGGAGGAATTCCACGAATACAGCGTCCATGATCGCTGAGTACCCAGGTGGGGCGGCCCCGGGTCTTGAAAACACTCGCCTTGCGGCGAGGCCCCAACTTCTCGGACCTGAGCGGTTCTATTGAACACAGGTGGCAATGCGGCGCGATTACTACAGGACAAAGAAAAAGCACAACAAAACAGAAATTACAAAAAGAAGCAAAACAAATAAATACTTGCAGGAAAACACTTTGTCGGCAAATGTTCCACGAACACAAAAATAACTAAAACAAAACAAATAAAAGCTTCCAGGAAACACACTTGGTCGGCAGATGTATCACGAACACAGGCCGCGCGAACAATGGCCGGGCTAACAAAAGCCGGGCGAACAAAGACCGGGCGATCGAGTGGACGATGAGCACGTCCGCACGTGACGGGTGCCTCTATCGGAATGGTTATATGTACCACAAAGCAGTCGTGTGTGTCGGTTCGAAGAGTGATATTCGAATACTGAGAGACTCCGACTGAATATTCCAATATTGTTACGCCGGTAAGAGCAACACCATCTATCGTCGAATAGTAAAAATGAATATCAAAATAACTAGTAAAATCGAGAGCGTTCGAGAAGTACAACGCCATCTATTATTAAATAGTGGAACTACTCAGCCGGTCAGGAATGTTCTCGATAATTCGAGGGATGTCTTATCGACTTATAAAAGCGTTGCAGAGATGACATGAAGGCAGTTAATAGGCGGTTCTACTCGAATTACGAATTGTAAAGTGTTCTGTAAGTGTTCTAAATATTTAATACAGTTATAATTTGTATTTCGGTGGAAGTTTTATTTATCCCGGACCCCAGCGCGTAACAATATGCTTGCATTATGTTGCGACGTGAAAGAATACCAGCAACAGTAATAAAAAATTAGTGAGCTTACGAAACGAGAATAGTTATTAAATTTTTTATGTTTTATTTTTTATTGCTTAGATGGGTGGACGAGCTAACGGCCCACCTGATGTTATGTGGTTACCGGAGCTCATCAACATATCTACAACGTAAATACCGCCACCCACCTTGAGACGTGAGTTCTAAAGTCTCAGATTAGTACACTCAGTATAGTAAATGTTAGGTTAGCATGTTTTGTTCTATAATACTAATTAAGAACAGAAGGCCACTGACTAATCGCTCCCCGAGGTGCGCTCGAGGTTAGAGTAGAACATTGGTTTTAATTAATAATTAGTTCTACATCAACTAAAACGTGAATTTGGCTTTGATTCACTGCGAGATTTATAAACATGGAAACTTGTGATGTACATAATTATTATGTAGTTATTATAGTTAGTTAATATCTTTACATCTTAAGTAGCGTTGTTATGTTAATTTTAATGAAAGTTAAGTTAATTTGATCTCGAAGCTTGAAGGTCGAAAGTTAGGGTCTGTGCCAATAGTTATAGTGTGAAATGAGGTTGACCGAGAGCTCCTTACCGGTGACAACTAAAAAGGAACTAAAACGTAATCGAATAAGGTTTTTTTTTTATTCCCCTTGTAAGCTGACGAGCATACGGCCCACCTGATGGTAAGTGGTTACCGTCGCCCATGGACTTCAGCAATACCAGGGGCAGAGCCAAGCCGCTGCCTACCGTTTATTGTTTTGTAACAGCACAAGACCTTAAATACCCTTCAATGTATAAATAAATATATCGCGCGATGTATTTCTTTTTTCAAACAAAATTACGGTACGTAGACCTCTGTCGCTTCGGGTCCCACGTACGCTCTCATTTACCGTTGTAATTGAATACTGCACTAGAAATACGATACACTCCAACTACATAATATATTCCCGGTTACTCCGTGTGTTTGCTTCGGAATATTGGCTTAGGAACACCTGAGCACGGTGACATAAATGTTCTCTTGAAGGTGATTCCCAAAATTCTTAATACATAGAATGCAGATTCTTAAAGATTATTATTAATTATGAAATTATTAAGTACGTGGACATCCATACATATTAACTGCCGAGTAAAGTTTTTATTTATTTATTGCCCTAGTAGGCAGACGGGCATATGGCCCACCTGATGGTGAGTGGTTACCGTCGCCCATGGACTTCAGCAATGCCACGGGCAGAGCCAAGCCGCTGCCTACCGTTTAATACTCTCCACAAGCCTCGTTTGAAGAAGGTCACGTATGTCATAGCGCTCGGGAAACACCGGGGAGGGGAGCTCATTCCATAGCCGGATGGTACGTGGCAAAAAAGACCTCTGGAAACGCACTGTATTTGTAGTAATTTAGTATTAAAAAACTTACGTTATGCAAATGGAATTTTCTGTATTTATTCATTAAAATACTTTAATATAAATTATTATTAAATTATACATTAATTCACTAGGTCCGTACAGATTTTTTTAAATATGGATACGCTGACTCCGAGCTTGGGATCAGGTAACATGGTGTGAATTGTCGCAGACTTTTTATTTATTTAATTAACAATTTACCTAGACTACATTTTTGGAAACCGTCGTCCTCAATACTAAGTAATTTGATTCTGTGCTCGGTTATTTGGACGAGATAGGTCTAAGCGAAAAGGTCGCCCGATGTTGCACACAATTGTATAGTTTTTATTTGTGGATTTTCGAAAAAGTCTTTTCTATTTTTGTTGCAAGAAGCTTTCTGTCTTTTAAGCGATGAATTGTGATTGAGTGTGTGCCAGAGTGATGTGGCTCCATGTAGCGTGAAAGTATCTGGTCAAGGGTATAAACAAATCAGTGAGAAAGCTCGCGACCTCGCTTTGAACTTGGCATTGAAGCGAAACTCAAATGGAATTAAATGTTAAGTGGATTCTAGTGTTACCTGTGTGTTTAGTGCGAGTATTTTAACGTTCTCGATAGCGTAAAAGTTAACTCAAATTTGTATGCAGTTGGAACAGCGCCCCTAGCGGCAAACGTAGGTAAACGATCCAACTCCATACGAAGTTGAGTTAACTTTTACGCTATCGAGAATGCTAAAAAACTCGCACTAAGCACAATGTTGATTTTGGTGTTACGCTTTTACGAGTATTTGAAATATAAGATTCAGATACGCTACACGTTCATGAACGTTATGGGTTTTTTATTTTTTTATTTTTTGCCTTTGTAGGCAGACGAGCATACGGCCCACCTGATGGTGAGTGGTTACCGCCGCCCATGGACATCAGCAATGCCAGGGGCAGAGCCAAGCCGCTGCCTACCGCTTAATACTCTCCACAAGGGTGTTTTTTGCTTGCTTTAACATTTGCTAAATAACTCACTACCTTAAGCGCTGTCGCATAGAGCTTAGCGTTTCGTATATACCTACTATGAATATCAAAAATTATAATTCATAGCTCATGCTCGCATAATATTAAATCACGCTTGAACAACGCTACCGGATTGTACAGGTTTGTGGAAAATTAGCCGTCGCTTCGTGCGAAGACTTCATTATGTGAAAGTCATCTTCAATCTAGCCAAGATAAATTTCATCTTGCATACTCTATAAATTATGTAGTGACACCGGCTTCGGAAATAAAACAGTAAACTAAAATTGGCTTTAAAAAGTGGAGTTTATTCTGACAAATCAATTTTAAATGGCCAGAATTATACGTGACATTACTAACCTACGGCTTTGTAACAAACACAATTGGTTGAGCTCTCAGTGAAGCTAAGCGAGTATGTACCGGAAATCTGTATCAATAAACAATATATTGATCTATGAATATCATTCAGTTATTACTTCGTAATTTTTTTTATAAATTTACAAAGACTTTTATAATAAGGCCTAGGGATATTAAAAAAGTTTTTAGTAAGTGACGAAAAAATACGTTCGGAATTACGCAATTAATTATCGAAGAAACGTAACTATAATTCTGCCCTAAAATATAAAGGCTAATTGAAGTAATATCAGTTGAAAATAGAGGTCAAATTTAAATTTATATACTTCCAAACAACAATGGATATTTTGCCTGTTTTATTTTAAATGAATTTATATTAAACCTGGCAACTCTGTGCCGAGCGTTAATGATCCAGAGAAGTCGTCTCGATGGCTCCACACACCTATACGTACACATATTACGTCTTTCGCATGAACAGGCGTTTGGAATTGGACAATACGATGTGGTTTCGGGGATAAAGCGGCGGCGAAGATAGAATGTTCTGGATTAAGTGAATGGTTGCTTGTATTGATAGGTTCCATCTACGTATACATTTTAGGACTGGTGAAGCATTGATTGAGGTGATGAAATCTAAATGATTCTATGTTTATTAAAATAGGGTATACTAGTATAGCATCTGGTATAGCAACAGCAATTACATAGCTACATACCACAGAATTAAACAATAGCGCGTTTGACATAATTTTTACAGTTAAACATCAATTTAAATTAACAGCCGTCTGGTGTAGTGGTAAGTGACATGGTCACTACACAAGGGGGTTGCGGGTTCGAATCCCGCCAAGGGAGGATATTTGAATGATAAATATAAAATGTCTTTTCCAAGGTTATGGATGTATACTAAATATATGTATGTGTATAATAAAAAAAATACATTTATATCCGTTATTTGGTACCTGTAATACAAGTTCTTTACGAGCTTAGCACGGGACCAGTTAACGTGGCGTGATCGTTAGTAAATATTTATTATTATTATTAATTTGAAACATAAAAGTGCATTATTACATTTAATAAACTAATGCTAATCGGTAAGCTTATCTTTTTTGGGAAGCTACGAATAAAAGATAGTACCTACGTAACATAAAATTACATACAGTTTTTTACAAGCATTCGCAAACAAATGTTTCTTTTGTAATATAAGATTTCTTTTAACATAACATATAGTTCATTACCCTCGTGGGTGTATTTTATTTTGCGCGCAGTGAATCTTTCCGCGTATTGAATTTCCACACGGATATCCATTTCAATTTATTTCGTATGAGCATTTGTGTGTTTTGTAATGAAAAAATACATTATATCTTATATGATACAAATAGTTTTGCAACACATTACGGTACATATTTTAGATAGCCTTTGCCCGCGACTTCCGCGTGGAATAGTTCACAAATAATGCTTTATTTTAGAATAAATTTGGTTAGCATAAAAATCGTTATAGTGAGCCAACTTTAACATATTTTATAGACATATACTGTGGCGAACTTTTTTTTAAATCTTTTAAAGGGGAACAATTCTGTCATACATTATTTTAGCGAAACTTTAATCGTTTCTGCAGCGCAAGCAGCGGAAGCTCTTAAAAGGAAAAAATCCCGATTTTGAAACGTTCTTTATTGGTGCTCCGCTTGTTTTAATCTTAGCGTGATGTTGTATAGCCTATAGCCTTCCTCGATAAATGGACTATCTAACACTGAAAGAATTTTTCAAATCGGACCAGTTGTTCCTGATATTAGCGCGTTCAAACAAACAAACTCTTCAGCTTTATAATATTAGTATCGATATTAAATATTATGTTTTTGATTTTTGTTTAGACGGATGAACGAACTGACCGTCCATTTGATGCAAGCTGTTACTGGAATCCGTTGACATTACGAGACATGAAGTTTCAAATTTGGCGGGTGGCCATTATAGAACACAAAATATTGACTGATGTGACTGATATGACATATGGCTGAATGTCGCTTATGACATTTTCAATATAAGCCTGCATATATACAAGCTCCGAACATAAATATTTGGACATCCTGTCTAAGCTTTTGCTCGCCCTCCTGTCCTGGTGACACTGGAAAAGCGTCTGGGCCACCAGTAATCCCTCAATCATAAAAAAATAATTAAAATATTTGGACCGACGGACCTACAAACCCCCCTCAAACCAGAATGCATTACTGCTTCGTGGCATAAATAGTTAGGTTGACCACCAAAGCCGGTAGTGTCTGCTTGTAGGAGTTCGCAAAGGTCTACCATCCGTAACTAGCTTTAAATATTATTAAACTGCATTATTTTGTATTCAGCCGCCGTCAGAAGGCGAATTGGCAGCTCCGGCAAGTGTAGTTAGTCGAATGCACAGACTAAGGAATCTTCGCAAAGGCACAGCTGTAAGTAGCGTCTGGTTTTTTTTAGATATTAACAAAAAAGAAACACAGTTATAGCACAGTTATTGCGGTAGGCAGCGGCTTTGCTCTGCCCCTGGCATTGCTGAAGTCCATGGGCGACGGTAACCACTCACCATCAGGTGGGCCGTATGCACGTTTGCCTACAAGGGCAATAAAAAAAAATAGCATGTGGTTTTATAATTTTGCTAACACATTTTGTATTGTTAGCGTTCATTGGCAGGACCGTGTGGTGTGTCAGTAGTTCTAGAAACAACAAGATATAAGAACTATTTAGTGGAATGAAATAACCATATACAAATATTTAATAACATCTACCAGATTTAGTAGTTGAGGTGACGAGCTCGTGGTCTACCCGTGTATCGTTAAGGGACGTCACCTAGAGACGTGAGCAGGTGTATCCTTAAGGGAATATCGTCACATAAAGATATGAGGTCAACGCCAATTGTGTTCATAATTGCTGTCCATCATGTTCTGCATATATCATGTGTGTACGTGCAAAGCATATGACTTCTTTGCGGCAATAAAACACTCTAACGCTATTGGAAAGATATAACCATAGATAACATATATGTAGATGTAATTATGCCTACTTTTACGATGAACGTGACCACGAAAACTGTATACCTAATCACCTAGTCGAACAAGTACCTAATCGAAACGACGAAAAGAACCTATCGAGGCGTGAATTTGGTTTATGAGTCATTTTTGCAACCTTACAGGGGAGCCATTTAATGTTTAACATTTGGAAGAAAAGATCATAACCAAAAAAACTTCTTCGGCTATTTGAATGGGGTAAACTTAATTGAAGTTCAATTAAAAATATTGAATTATTGATATTAATACCAAATAAAACGGACCTTTAATTACAAAGATAATTATGTCGAGTATTGAGCGAAATATCGTTTAAACAAAATAGCTTTTCAGCCGTCGTAACAATAAAAAACACGAAATAAAATCGTCAAAGTAGTTCTAATTATATCTGCGACTAGCGAGAACGGTAGAAGATTACTATATATGTGGTTTCCTAAATACTAATTGCTTTTTTTTTTAAACAGCCTCAAACGTTATTCAACGACAAAGGAAAGTACCCTACGTTAACGCGGATGTCTTACTGCCAGTGTCGGCTCCCTCGCGTCTTCAACAGCATTTTCACGAGATTCGGTTGGTCGCACGTCGCTCTCCTACTAGACAAGTCGGATCTATTTTCATTAACGGTCGGTAAGTTGAATACCATATCGCACATACGGTGCTATAAAGTCACTTATGCAATATTTGTTAACAAAATTCAAATTCAAAATAATTTATTTCAACTTAGATGTAACACACTTGTTGAATGTCAAAATATAAATAACAATGTTAACTCTACCACCGGTTCCAAAAAAAGCCACAGTCCTGAGAAGAACCGGCGAAACAAACAGCGGGTTTTTTTTTTTCAAATATTTTCTTTTTTTTTTTTTTAAATTAGTAAAAATATTTGCAATCAACGAAAAAACAAGCCAAAAATACATTTTTTTTTTTATAATAATGAAAAATTAAATGAACACTGAACTGATTGTGAGAAAATACATTTTTTAATGGCTATTAGTGAGACAAGAGATATGTTTGCTTTTACTAATGAAGTTTGTAGTTCATTTTATTTCTATAGCCTAGCAGAACTATATAAGAATTATATAATAAGATGTTGAATTTTTTGAATAATTATGAAGTATTCCAGATGGTCTGTCGCACATTTTTTTATGATTGAAAGTTTACTGGTGGCCCGAAGGCCTTTCCAGTTTCACCAGGACAGGTGGGCGAGCAAAGGCTCAGCCAAGAGGGGTGGGACTTGCTAACAACTGCCCGAGCGCCTCCGAAGGAGACCTAACAACTCAAGAGCAATTGTTTCGCGAATGAATATACTACCGGATCGGAATCGCGACCCGCTGAGAAGATCCGGCGAGAAACTCAGCGGGCTGATGCATGGGCTAGGTTGCACGTCGACCTCTTTGTCGAGTTCGACGAGTACGGTTACCGGGGTCCCTAAGCCTGCCCCTAGTATTAGAGCTGAAGGCATCTAATGCAAAGGTTATTGGATCTGATGGATCCGTAAGGACGTGTCTAGGGCGTCGACGGTGACTGGCTCCTGTATGATCAGGATTCGGGGAGTAGTCAGCGGCGGCAACGATAAGGCGATTATCATGACGCATAGCCTTATCGAAGTATCGTTCCGACGCTGACTTCATGTATTTCCGAATTGATTCGAGGCCCAGGTCGTCGTGTAGGTCAACGTTCCTCACGAACCACGGAGCCCCAACAGCTAACCTGCAAAAGCGGGATTGTAGGGATTGGAGGGTGTCTATGTGTGTGCGGGCCGCGTGAGCGAACACCACACTCGCGTAAGTCATGACGGGCCTTATGCAAGTTTTGTAAAGTGTCACCTTGTTCCGAAGGGACATTTTACTCCGCTTACAGATCATGGGGTAGAGTCTACCGAGAATAAACGCGGCACGGTCACGGACTGATTTTATATGCGGGCGGAATGTCATCGATGCATCCAGGGTAACGCCCAGGTACTTGACCTTCCTGGCCCAGGGTATGGGTTGTCTAAAGAGAGTAATCGGGGGTGTGAGATTCCTCCTCCTAATCCGGGAGGAAATCCGTGTGGAGCTTCCCCTCTGAAATAGCACCGCAGTACTTTTCGCTGGGTTGATGTCTATGCGCCATTTTCGGAACCACTGTCCTAGGGCTAGGGCTGCGCTCTGAAGCTTCTTTGCGATTAGGGACTTATTTCTACTAGAATAGTAAACAGTCGTGTCGTCGGCGAATAAAGCTAAATGGGTCGGCGGCGACCGGGGAATATCGTTGACGAATAAGCTAAATAGGAGGGGTGAGAGGACAGAGCCTTGCGGGACTCCAGCTGTGAGAGGTCGTGGGGAGGAGCGGGTTCCCTCGACTCGATATCGAAAAGAGCGGTTCGACAAGAAGTCCCGTATGATGAGCACGAGACTATCCGGCACGCCCATGTTGAATAGTTTGAAAATCAAACCATTGTGCAAGACTTTGTCGAACGCTTTTGCGACGTCGAAGAAGAGAGCTCCCGTGTATAACGGTTTTGGTCGATTAAGCCCCACAAGAATGTGCTCCGTGAGGCGGTGCACCTGTTGACCGCATGAGTGATTTGTACGGAATCCGAATTGTTCATCGATGAGAATGCCCTTGGATGAGACGAAGTCTCTGAGGCGTTTGTAGAGCAGACGCTCATACAGTTTGCCTAGAGACATGAGGAGGCTAATCGGGCGGTAGCTCGTCGGATGATTTTTTGGTTTACCGGGTTTATGTATGCCGATAACGGCCACTTCTTTCCACACCGCGGGAAAGATACAGTTCGCCATAGCGGCATTGAAAATAGATGCCAACATCACGATGAGTTGGACCGGTAGAAGTTTAATAACGCGGTTAGATATACCGTCGGAACCGGGAGCCTTGCGAGGACGTAGGTCTTTGATCAAGTCTTTAACTTCTATCGGGGTGACGGGTGGTAACGCATCCGATGGTGGCAAGGAGGCTCTGCGTTCTACCTCACTGTCTACTAATTCTACATGAACAGGGTCCACGGATTGAGTGCTGGGCGTGCACTGGGTTTCCAATGTATCGGCCAGCAGCTCTGCTTTTTCGTCATCATCGAACGCCGCGAGTCGGCCTGAGGGGCCTACGAGGGGGGGCATAGTTACTACCGTATCCGATTTGAGAGTACGAGCTAAGCGGTAGTAAGACCTTTGGGAGGGCGCGAGCCCTTCTAAGAAATCAGACCATCTGGCATCTCGGACTTCGGCGATGCGAGACTTTACGTCGCGTTGTAGGGCACGCATTCGAATACGATTTTCCGCGGTAGGATACCTGTCGTAGGCGCGTATCGAGGCGTTCTTAGCTCTAAGGAGTTCCCTAATATCGTCGGACAATTTGAAGTGGTGAAGGAAGTCCTCCGCTACAACTTGTTTCGATGACCTATCTAATGTCGAGGTGATGTGTGACGTTAAGATGTCTATGGCTTCAGCGGTATCCTGAGGAGACGGGATAGAGTCCGGGTTAAACGGGAGCGATGGTGGATCAGATTCAGCCAGGCTGATGCCCAGCGTGTGCCAATCCACCACAGTCCTCGTGACGGGTACGGAATCGGGAGCGCGACCGAGCTTCATAACGACGGGACGGTGGTCTGAATCTAACTCTGAAACTACTTCGATCGAGTGTAAGCGCAGAGTTACGTTTTTTAATAACGCTATGTCGAGTATATCCGGGCGATGCGCGATATTTAGCGGGTAGTGAGTCGGGGTTAGCGGAGCGACGATATCGAAGGCGAGATCATCGACTAACGCGTCAAGCCGCCTGCCATTCGGGGTTGTGGTGTGTGAGTTCCACCTGATGTGTTTACAATTTAGGTCGCCCGCCAGAATGACAGAGCTCCCCATACCGAGCAGCGCCTCGATATCACTGCTTAGGACGATCTTATCCGGTGGAAGATAAACGGACGCGATAACGATCGGCGCGTGTCCCGTCAGTGAGATTCGACACACTGATGCTTCGATATTAGCGAGCGCGGGAGGATCGAGCGGGACGCAATGCAGGGCTCTTCTATAGTAAATGACGGTACCACCACCACGGGCAGAGAGCCTGTCGTTCCTGACCATGTTATAGTTCGCGATTTTAGGGTCACGGCGCGCGGGCTTAAGTAGGGTCTCCTGCACTAAAAAGATATCAATTTGATGGTCACGCAAAAAGTCAGAAACCTGATCACGTTGATTTGCGAGACCGTAAGCGTTAAAAAATCCTATCGTTACGGATAGGGGCTTTATTCTACTTATATACGCCATTGATTACCGGCGGAGTGAGGGGAGGACGTACGTATTTAATGACGCGTATACGTCGGCGTATTCCTGCACAACGGCGATAAAGTGTTGTGCAGTGGAGGCAGCGCGAATGGCGTCGCCCAAAGCGTTAACGCGCTCAAAGTTGATCGACTGAAAGAAGTCGATCGCTAAAGCGAGATTTTCGGACGCGGTCGGAGGGCAAGTCGCGGGAGAGGGACGAGTCGCGGGGGCGGGACGAATCGCGGAAGAAGGGAGTTGTAGCCGTGTTCGTGTACGGCAGCGGTTTTGCCCAGGCCGAGACACTGGGCACCGCCGCCGGAACGAACGCTGGCTTAGCCTGCGACGCAGAGGGTGCCGAGGCTTTGATGTCTGGGCCGGAAGCTCGGAGGCGGTTTTGGCGGGCGACGCGGCGATTTATTTTAGGGGCTCGGGGGCAACCACGGTAATTCGCGGGGTGACCCTGTGTTCGACACAGGACGCAGCTAGGCGGTTCCATCGCGGTTTTTTGGTCGCGAGCGCAGAGGGCCGTGGCGTGATCGCCCAAACACTTAACACATCGGGGGCGCGCGTGACAGTTACGGGAAGAGTGCCCGTACAATTGACAGTTATGGCACTGGCTAGGAGTGCCTTTTTTATGGGGGGCTTCGATGGCGATACCGGAGAGCCTACAGACGGTCTGTGTGTTGAAGATTTTCTTACCCTCGGGGGTAGGCTGGAGGGTGACTAGAACCATATTATATGGCTCCCTACCGCGACCGGTGTGCATACGGTGCACAGAATTCACTGGAAAGCCCTGTTCTAACAGATCGACCTTGACGAGCTCTACATCTAACTCTTTAGGGATTCCGCGTATTACAACGCGGAGTTCGCGCTCCTCCTGGAGCGTATAAGTATGGAAACTTATACGTTCCTTACGGAGGTAAGAAGAGAGGGCCCTATGGTCGTCGGGTGTTTGAACCTTAATTTGAATGCCGTTCGCGAGGTTACGGGCATTCGTGAAATTTATATTTTTGGCCTTAAGGGCCAGGCAAACTCGATCCCAAGCTGCCTTCTCCTGAAGGATAACCGGGGGAGGGGTCTGGGTTTTATTTTGTGCCACCGGACGCGGCGACGGAGTGGCACGGGCTGGGGGCGCAACGGGAGTCTGAGGGCGGGGGCGCGACGCGTTCACGGCTTTGCTAATTTTAGCGGCCGCGGGAGCTCGAGACTCCGCGGCACGCTTCTTACCCTTCTGTACCAGGGTGAATCCATCCGTCGATGAGGCAGGGGCGAGGTCGACCTCCATGTCCGAGTCAGAGTCGGAGCACGAGGAGGCGGGTGCAGGCGACCTACGAGCAAGTGTAGGTGTTTTAGAGGGCGCGACGGAGGCCGCGGATGATCGCTCAGCTGAAACGATGGTCACGGCGGACGACGCAGCAGCTTTAGCAGCGCAGCGCCAGTATAGGCGACACGGGAGCGGCAGGCACGACAGAGGCTGCGGTGCTCAATGCAGAAGCTCTGCACGCAGGTACAGGCGACGCAGGAGCAGCGAGCGCGGCGGAGTCCTCGAGAGGGCTCGCAGTGTGATTGGCCTTGAAGGCCAGAAACTCTGAGGCGAGCTGTGGGTGGCGAAGTCGGAGGAATCCGCGAATACAGCGTCCATGATCGCTGAGTACCCAGGTGGGGCGGCCCCGGGTCTTGAAAACACTCGCCTTGCGGCGAGGCCCCAACTTCTCGGACCTGAGCGGTTCTATTGAACACAGGTGGCAATGCGGCGCGATTACTACAGGACATAGTAAAAGCACAACAAAACAGAAATTACAAAAAGAAACAAAACAAATAAATACTTGCAGGAAAGCACTTTGTCGGCAAATGTTCCACGAACACAAAAATAACTAAAACAAAACAAATAAAAGCTTCCAGGAAACACACTTGGTCGGCAGATGTATCACGAACACAGGCCGCGCGAACAATGGCCGGGCTAACAAAAGCCGGGCGAACAAAGACCGGGCGATCGAGTGGACGATGAGCACGTCCGCACGTGACGGGTGCCTCTATCGGAATGGTCTGTCGCACAATTACGGCACAATCGTATTTATAGTGAAATCTAAAACTAGAACTATAACTATAACTTATATAATAATTTGCGCAGGAGTTGCTGCCCCTTTCAACATGTCCTCCGCCTGAAGAACAATAGATCAAAGCGTGGCCATCTTGTGTCTTTACCACTTCGGCAAATAAAATGCGCCGGCGACATGTTGCAGGGGGCGTGGTTTAACAGTCTTTGCACACGGTACTCGGATCACCTGATGTGACGTTCGTATGATTTCGGTGCTGCGTTGATATGTGCGAGTTGACTTGCTCACTCGCCACAATTACATAGTTTGCTAAAAGTGACGTTATCGCACCGTATGTGCGATATGTCTTGTTACTAAAACTGACACGCCGAACTCGTCAATTGCGTAACTTTTACTGATGACCAGTACGTTCGCTTACAATTAATTCAGAACTTTTTTCTTTCCTCTACCTAAGCGCACAGTCTTGAGAGGCTATTTCAGCGTAACCATAACAAGTAGGTGAACTCGTGGGGCTCAAAACTGACGACGTTGCTAGAACACTAACCCTAGTAAGAAACAGTGCTTCGCAGAATCTACCACCGGATCGCAAACGCGAACCACTGAGAAGATCCTCAGTGGGCTGTGTCTGTGGGTTCATTTACTCGCCGAGCCGTAGGCTCGACGATTACCGGTGCTTGAGGTACCTAAAAACACCGTTATTAGATCGGATAGGTTCATAATGAATGCATCTACTAATGGATCGGAATCGCCAGCTGCTGAGAAGATCCAGCGAGAGAGTCAGCGGACTGATGTATGTGTTAAGTTTCGTGTCATGCCCTTACCAAAGGTACGGTTAAGATCCTCCTGTGCCTGCAGGCGTTTAATGACATTGTTAGTGCCTCAGATGGATTCGTAAGGACATGTCTAGGATAGGACAGGAGATGATTTTCATGACACATCGCCTTATCGAAGCAAACAAAATACAGCCATCATCGGCCTTGAAGTATGAGGCCGTATTTCAATTTTGTTGTAATCGTATATCGGATCTCTCACCCTTCAAAGTGGAATGCATGACTGTTAGATTAAATGATTAATTAAACTTAAATGTTTTAATTCAATAATAAGTCAAAAGTATTACAATGCTTTTTTAATAACAACAAAATTTAAGAACAATACAAAAAAAACTCAGATTTACTGTTATGAACTTCGCTCGCTAAACTAGGTTTTATTCATCAAATAAATAATATAGCCTCTCAAGCCTATCACCTAGGTAAAGAGAAAAAAAGTAGATGCATTCGCCTAGCACCTGCCCTTGATCAATTGGGTTATTAACAATAAAATAAAAGGAAACTCACTAACAAAGAGACTTTAATGAAGTAATCGTTGAACGTAGTTCTTACAATCTTAATGATATTCTCTCAAAGGTTCAATTTTATACTATAATACGTTCGCTTCGTATGAGGAAAGATTTTCCCCTAATGCCATGTCTGTGATAACGCGACAAATTGGCAGCTGACGAAATTGAATACAAAACAGTTTCAGACAAGCTTTCACGACAATTGAATGGAATTAATGCCCTTAGGAAATTCTACGGGCACGCGTCAAATGAGTTTGTGAGTTTTTCTCGTTTCGATTTTAATTCGTAATTTCTATTCGGCATCGAGGGAAGTGTAATTAACGAACGTTTCTGTTGTTTTTCTTTCTTAATAGTGATTTTATTATAAGTTTGATTTGCATCTTTTTTTTTTTTATTACCTAGATGTGTGGACGAACTCACAGCCCACCTGGTGTTAAGTGGTTACTGGAGCCCATAGACATCTACAATGTAAATGCGTCACCCACCTTGAGATATAAGTTCTAAGGTCTCGGTATAGTTACATCGGCTACCCCACCCTTCAAACCGAAACGCATTACTGCTTCACGGCAGAAATAGGCGGGGTGGTGGTACCTACCCGTGCGGACTCACAAGAGGTCCTACCACCAGTGATTACGCAAATTATAATTTTGCGGGTTTGATTTTTATTACACGACTAGCGACCCGCCCTCGCTTCGCTTCGGAAACATTAAAACACACATGAAACAACACAAAAAAAAAATTAAAAAAAGTAGCCTATGTTCATCAGGGACAATGTCGGATTCTAATGGAAAAATAATTTTTCAAATCGGTCCAGTAGTTTCGGTGCCTATTCGAAACAAACAAACAAACAAATCTTTCCTCTTTATAATATTAGTATAGATATAGATGTTATTCCTTCACCGTGGAAGTCAATCGTGAACATTTGTCGTCTGCGGGATTCGAACACCGGTGCATCGCTACATACGAATGCACCGGACGTCTTATCCTTTAGGCCACTACGACTTCCGCTTATATGATCATAAAGATGATAATGATAATACAAAAACTTTATTACTCTGGTCTAGAATCCTGACCAACATCAACAGGACCAAAAATCTCAGTCTTTCTATTTAAGTATTTAAATTCTTTGATACAGAATCAAATACGTAAATAAAAACGTCGAACCTCTAAGATATTTTCTATGTTAGGATCTATATCTTGTCTATGTTTATAATGTAGAATATCTCACGCAGCCATCAATCCGTCTGGTGTAGCGGTAAGTGACATGGTCACTACACTAGGGGGTCGCGGGCTCGAATCCCGCCAAGGGAAGATACTTGTATGATAAATATAAATGTCTTTTCCAGGGTTATGGATGTATATTAAAATATATGTATGTGTATTATAAAAATCTTACATTTATTTCCGATATCTGGTACCTGTAACACAAGTTTTTTACGAACTTATCACGGGACCAGTTAACGTGGCGTGATTGTTAGTAAAATATTTATATTTATTTATAATAAAACTTTTTTTCTCTTCTTTAAGCCGTGTTCACCTAATGCTGAGTGTAGGTAGTAGTTCATGTGCACTCTATTTTTTTCGGTCCTTTTGCTCACAGTCCTTACCAGCTATTTTGTTGTCTGCCGCTATACGACGACCATGAAAAATAAAGAAATCTATGATGGGTGGCGCATTTACGTTGTGGATGTCTATGCGCTCCAGTAACCACTTAACACCAGGTGGGCTGTAAGCTCGTCCACCCATCTAAACAATAAAAAAAAAAAAATTTCTATTCAATTAGCAAAACATTTCAAGTGATTACTAGAGCAAGTAGACATTATGATATGAATATCACTCGAAACATGAAGACGACCTCTCAATTACATTAGCATAATGTCGACCCACATATCAATTGAATGCTCTGAGAGGTATTGAACTTCAAACATTGATTGACAATAAGTTCTAGACAAAATCTTTGTCGTCGTATATTCTATAGTAATATATAGTTATAAAGAGGAAAGATTTGTTTGTTTGTTTGTATTGAATAGGCTCTGAAACTACTGAACCGATTTGAAAAATTCATTCACTGTTTGGAAGCTACACTATTTCCGAGAAACTTAGGCTATAATCTTTTTTGAAAAGAATTAGGTATCTTTACTAAAACTCAAATAATGTAACCATGGTGTAAAAACATTACCTAAAATATTCTTTACATCGCGTGCGCTGCGAAATATATTGATGATAGAATAAAATAATGTACTACGATTTTGTAGAACACATTATTAATTACAAAAAGTGTCGCTCAGCATATGTCTAACTATTTTAGTTATGCCGCAATAAGTGTTCTTTTATTTAAAAAAATAAAACAACGTCAAATATCGTTGAAATTTTTGTTAAAGACCCGAGCGGAGCCGAAGCGGGCCGCTAGTGTTTTATAAAGAACTTTCTTGTTGTAAGGTAAAAGCCTCGAGTGGGGTCTCAGGAAGCAGGGGGTGCTTAAAGCTGTTCGGGAGTTAGACGGGAACGAGCGAGAATCTTGCGACGCTCTACTTCTTGACGTCAGTATGTATGCCCGTGGTAAGTTTAAAATAAAACATAAAATAAATATATGTATATTCTTTCTTTTAGTCTTCTTTATTTAATTATTAAAAATTAATTGACATCTTTTTTACTCCTTGCTCATTTAACCGTCTTCACCATCTTCCTTTTCTCTGTCATTCTCTTTTCCTTTTCTTACCGTTTTCTCTTACTCGCATCTTAACGCTCCGTTCCACACTCTTTTTGTACGTTCCGTTCTTACTAATCCTACATATATGTCACATCGCAATGACAGTGAAAACTGTAAAAATAACATGCAAATTATCATTACAAATACCGATCTTTTGTACATATCATATTTGAATGCAACTCGGTCTAATATTATAATTTATTTAATAATTAAACGCCATTTTTGGTGTATGTTTCACTTAATTGATTGATTTCTTTTCTACTTTTATTTCCCTCTAATATTTTATATATTTAAAGCTTATCTTAGAATTATGAAGTTTCCAAACCTTTTCAGTTTCTTTGGTAGATGCATTATAATAATTAATATTAATAATGTAAAGTAATGGAACGGTTACGGTTATAAAGAAATGATTGTTAAATCTATCTTCTATCTATATATAAAAAAATCAAACTTTGATCCAATATAATATGCAACTCATGAAATAAAGTCTACCCTAATTTACGGTAATAATAATTATTTAGGTAAAGCTACTTATAAATAGAAAATCTGCGTTAGCTCACTGCCGGTTGGCAGAGTTCCCAGAAGGCTGGCAGCATTTCCACGCTGGATAGCAATGCTAATTCTTTGTGCAAAATACGTACCGGCCTTCTGGTCTCCCGAGGCCTCAATATATATAAAAAATAATTGCTGTTCGTTAGTTAAAACGCTCGCTAAAACTAGACCAATTTGGCTAATTAGGTCTTGAATTATTTGTGGAAGTCCAGAGAAGGTTTAAAAAGTAAATAAATATGAAAAAGCTCGGAATTAAATAAAAATAACAATTTTGTTTTTCCTTTGCTGTGTCCCCCGTCGGACGGATTCCTTTTGTTTGTTTTTAGTTTATTTTATACAAAAGTTTAGGTCTTTTATTTATCGATTGAGGCACTACGAAGTCTGCCGGGTCAGCTAGTATAAAATAAATACATTCCTTTTTGGTATTTCTCGTTGAAACAATAAAACCAAACACCGGAATTTCTAATGAATTAATCAAATTAGCCGACGATTCAACAACTTATTTATAGCGTTTACTGCGCAATTAATAACGTTGCTATATTAGAGATTCAATTGAAATTTGAGAACAATAATTAGAGGCGAAGCCTTGTTTAGGATCGTATTCATTGTAAATAACAAAAGAATCACTACGATCTCTCTATGAACTTGACATTGCTTTGTTGTTCAAAGTCACACGCCCAATGATCCGACAGTAATTGGATGAAGCGAAAGCGTGTTCCGAAATGTGTTCGGATTGTTATTTATCTTTTATATCTTTTATATCTTTTCTTCGTTAACGTAACATCACTCGAGTACTTATTTCGAGAACATTTATTTACATTTGAATGAGCGATCCGATCCTTTAGTTTCATGCTGTAAAAAAAATGTCTATCTAATTTATTATTTTGATTAATCTTTAAAAGAAAATTCAAAGTGAAATTAACAAAATTTCAAATGTGCCAATAAAACTACTTAGTAGTCGTTTAGTGAATCGATATTTGATTACAATTTTCAACGAAGAAAGAGTATTGCTTTTAATTTGATTAGAAAAAGTTTGTCTATCTGCGTGCCGTATAATATTAGCAACTTTTTAAATTTAGACACATACGTTGTATTTAAAAAAATATATAATAGTAAAATAATATTATAATATAATATATTTTTTATTAGCGTTTTAAATATAAACTAGTGTTTTTTTTAAGTAATGCATTTCACCAAAATACTATCATACGTTAATCCATTCAGAATTGGACATTATGTCGAAAAAAACATTTTAGCCATCGCATCATTCTGTCACATAAAAAAAGTTCACTTAGTACACGGATGCCGAGTCACAGCTGGCGAGACAGTTGTCTTTTTTAAATTTGATATTCAAATTCTTATTTAATAGCTATAATGTATTAAGAACTAAATTTTATTGCGCAGTTGTGATTTTGAGTGTACGTGGATCTCTTGTACGCGAGTTCCTCTTGGCGGCACACGCTCTCGGCATGACGCGGGGAGACTGGGCTTTTCTCGACGTCGAAATATTTCAGGTAAATATTTTAGAATTATTGATTATTTTAATTGTATGTACGACTCGCGAAATCTGTAGAGAATAAATACTTTATTCAACAAATTTTGAACAATTAACTAAGTAACCGAATTTAAATACCAGATTTCTCGGCTTCTCTCTACCATATATAGCAGCTATATGTCTGTGGATTATAGTTTTGGGCGTGGGCGCTGTCTGTCTGACTTAAACGGTCCTTACGAACGTTTGGCCGTAGTTTGGATAAATCTGGATTCAATTGCAAATAAAGTTGAAGCTAAAGGAGACTTACTGGTGGTAGGACCTCTTGTAAGTCCGCACGGGTAGGTACCACCACCCTGCCTATTTCAGCCATAAAGCAGTAATGCGTTTCGGTTTAAACGGTGGGGCAGCCGTTGTAACTATACCTGAGATCTTAGAACTTATATCTCAGGGTGGGTGGCTCATTAACGTTGTAGATGTATATGGGCTCCAGTAACCACTTAAAACCAGGTGAGCTGTGAGCCCGTTTATCCATCTAAGCAATAAAAAAAATGTAAAAGAAAACATGCAATTTTAGAAAGAGCACATACAAGGTAGATTGAACAAAACCTTGGCCTTCAGAGCTAACATCAGATAGAATCTCCAATAGCTCCGCTGCGATAATGAGACACGGCCAAGCTTATTTGCAAACTTTGATAGAATAGTTACGTATAGCTAGCTTATCCAATTCTCTAAAGCTACTAGTACATTAGTTTGCTGATCTTGAAACTTTTGTTACTTAAAAGAATGAGCAATAGTGCTCTTCGTTTCATTTCCTGGAATAGAACCATCGGATTTGTAAGTTTATTTTGTACTAGCGACCCGCCCTCGCTTCGCTTCGGAAACATTAAAACACACATGAAACCAAAAAAATAAAATAAAAGAAATTAAAAAAAAAGTAGCCTATGTTCATCAGGGACAATGTCGGCTTCTAATGGAAAAATAATTTTTCAAATCGGTCCAGTAGTTTCGGAGCCTATTCGAAACAAACAAACAAACAAATCTTTCCTCTTTATAATATTATTATTATTATTATTATAGTATAGACAAAAACCTCAACAGGAAGAGACAAGAATCCTATTCTATTGAGACTACGAGTATTACAATACTTTAAATTTAGATTTCATACTAACTATATCGTACGATACGAGTGTTCTTTTATTAAACGATATTTATTTTGTAATAACTTTTTTCAGCTAGTTTTTCAATAGCATTGTTCCTATTGTTATATATTATATACTTTAGACATGCATAGTTTCGGAACTGATAAAATATTAAACGAAAAAAAAATACATCAATTTTCATCTATACATATAAATAAAATTGGAGTGTCTGTTTGTAATATTGAAATAACGGCTTTTTACTACATGCATATGAATATATGAATGGTACATACACCAAAATAACATTTTTTACAATTTTTGTCTGTCTGTCTGTCTGTTTGTTCCGGTTAATCTCTGGAACGGCTGGACCGATTTTAACGGGACTTTCACTGATAGGTAGCTGATGATATAAGGAGTAACTTAGGTTACTTTTTTTAGACTATAATAATATTATTTAGACTTTTTAGACTATATTTTTATTTTTTTTAGACAATAACCGCGGATAACATCGGGGGACTCAGCTAATCTATAGTCTATAGTAATACCTATATATAAATCTACAGTGGTTTTTTACGGATGTTCCGTTATAACTACTGAACCATGCATAGGATTGACTTGAAACTTGGTATCCACGTAGAAAACACATGTACTTAATGGATAGGCTAATAATTATATGAGTGTTTGACTCCCTAATAATAATGACAATAAATAATAATGTTAATTTTAAATGCCCAGCGAAGCGGGCGAGTACGGCTAGTAATAAATAAAATGAAACAAAAAATTTGTTTGAACTCATATTCCATTCTCGGTTTGCCCGTTCTATCCGTAGGGGGAATATTGGGGGGAAACTGGCTGGGCAGCGGGAGACAGCCGGGACGCGGCTGCACGTGTGGCATACGAGGCGTTGCTTCGGGTTTCTTTGAAATTACCTACTGGCGATCGGTTCGACGACTTCGCTGATGCAGTCCGAGCTCGGGCAAGACTGGATTATAATTATACGTTTTCAGACGGTGAAGAGGTTTGTATAATGTGTGCAATTTATTTATTTATTTATTTTATTAGGCTCACAAAACACATCACAAGCTAAAGATACATAAAAAACACAAATAAAAAGAAACAAAATCTGGCTTGCAACATAAGTTATGTGCGCACGATAAAACAAGACATATAGTGCTGAATTTGTTTAACAACGTTCCTTACAATTATGACAAAACAACACAATAACAAAAACTAATCTAACGAATAACGTAAGGAAAAAAAAATTATGCACAATATAATACATTAAACAATTACATTAACCTACCTATTAATAACGTGAAGGATGCCCTTGAACATTTTTCTAAACGTAACTAACCTACAAGTAAAAATATCTAACTTCTAGCAATTCACAAGTGCTAGAAGTGAAACCTTCAAAAATTTAAATACAATTATCCTAAATGTCTAAGTGTATCGACGCTTGAAAGGCAAACTTGACTAAGCGACAATGCGTTAACTTTACAGTAGACTAAAGTTGAAATACCTGAAAAAAATTATATTTTAATGAATCTAGCTGTAGTTTTGAAATGATTTTAATAGACCTAGAAATATATTTTTTTTGCGCATCGTATATGGTTATTGCCTATCATTTATGTATAAAGCAGTTATTCTCGCTTAGTCACGTTTGCCTTTCAAGCGTCGATATGTAAAATTTTGTCATTAGTAAATAATTGTAAATCATCTTTTATAGTATGAGGTAGCGCGCCCTCTGTGAATTGATATTTTAACTTCACGTATAATGTGTTCTATCTCATTCTCTCGCCGGCTGAATCCTATACATTTATGTGTTTGTGTCTCTATGGACTTATTTTTTCGTTTCATCGAATTTCAAATCACAACGATTCTAAAGAAGTATCACTTCAAAAAAATATCTATTAATTTCTATTCCAGAGTAATAAAGACCTTGATTACCTCATAAGTATTTGAGTGTTCCCATTCGGCTGCACATTTAGGGAGCAGTGTTTGCAATGACTTTATACTGTAGGCTTAGTGCGAGTTTCAAAAATCGAATCGAATGACTCGCATCGAGTGTACGCTCTTCACGGTGAAACGTGCGGAGCTCTGAGTGCGAGTTACTCGATTTGCAGGACGTTTATTCATCTTTAGAAGCAATAATTTTTTCTTTTATGTTGGTAGCATGCAAGTTTTTTTTTAAGGCGTTTAATTGAAATGCCAAGCTTTCTAACGATATTTATAATTAGTCGGGTAATGGGTAATGTACCTGTGCTTAGTGCGAGTTTTTTTAATTACTCAGTCGATGTTAATGTTATGTTTAATTTGTGTGAGTTTGTATCAGTGCCACCTAGTGGTAAGCTTATGAATCTCATTTTGTGGGAGAGAGAAGGTTTGTTTATGTTGCTGTCTCATGTATCGAATAGCTTTACCGAAGTGAGCCTCTCGATTATTGTATGTGCGAGTGCGAGTTACAAATTAATGGATTTTGAGAGTATTTCTTCACTTTCAAGCAAGTTAAGTAGTCACTAAAAATTTTGCCGTGAAACCAATACAATATCAAGATTTTTTCTTTCGTTTTTAATAATAATGTTGTTTTTTAAGGTTTTATCTATTCTAATGGTTTATACACATATATTTTTTCGGTTAGAAAATTTTATAGACGTCTAGCTAGTTGTAAATACATATTAATTATTTGCTTTTTCATTTAATTCTTATTAAATCATTGCTTTTTTTTAAAGAGTTGTTTGATGAGAGAGAGAGAGCGAGATAGAGTTGTTTTTTTTTTATTGATTAGATGGATGGACGAGCTCACAGCCCACCTGATGTTAAGTGGTTACTGGAGCCCATAGACATCTACAACGTAAATGCGCCACCCACCTCGAGATATAAGTTCTAAGGTCTCAGTATAGTTACAACGGCTACCCCACCCTTCGAACCGAAACGCATTACTGCTTCACGGCGGAAATAGGCGGGGTGGTGGTACCTACCCGTGTGGACTCACAAGAGGTCCTACCACCAGTGAAAGAGTATTCTTTATTGTACACAAAATGAATAAATATTGTGAAACATTATTTCTTGGTCTTATCGCTAAGAGTGATCTCTTCCAGACAACCATTAGATGGGCAAGAATAATTTCGAAATGAATTGCACACTGTGTATCTATCTATTATAGAAATATATACACACACGCACATACACACGCGCACACACACACACACACGCGCGCGCAATATACATATTTAGAGGTACATACGTACAGATTTATATTTATAAATTATATAGAAATTTGAACAATGTAATAATAATTTTGCTTCTTTACACATTTATAAATAAGGATGGATGCTCGTAATAATTTTAGTATATTTGGGCCACCTAATGAAGATCATCAACACTATTACCGTAAATACAATCATTTTATAAACGTTCAACGGGTAAATGATTAAACCTATGTAAAACATAATTTCTTTAATTAAAAAAAGCTGAAATAATTACCTATTTCAAGATTAATTATGCTAAGTATGTCTAAATATGTAATTACAATTAAATAAATTATATAATAAACTTCTAATTCTAATACTTCTATTAAAGTTACTAAAAAAATATGTTTATGCTGGGCAGTTTCCGTGTATTTTAAAGGTTACGCCATTACGGCAAAGTTTGTTTACGAAATTGCACCCTTAGAATGGAAGTGGTATAACTAAAAAATTTAAGATTAGTTTTATATTTCAAAACACTTATGTATTATTATTAAGAACCTACATTTTAAGTAGGTAATACGTGAAGCAAAAATGTTGTACTCCTTTTTACAAAAATTGCGCGGACGGAGAAGTATGAAATTTCCCACACTTATAGAGAATATAGAGATTTTTTTTTTTTAATTGTGCATAAACAATAAAAAATAAACTAAATGAATAAAAAAGCCTTACACACATTACCATGTATTTGACACACACACACACACACATGCATTTATACTTTTTTTGTTTATTGATTTATCAATCTGTGGTCAAATTGAGAATAGATTAATATTTTTTGTCTTTAATATTATTTTTCTATAATGTAGCCTTGGCGACATAGAGCAATGATTATTATAGAAATGATGATAATAGAAAGGTGACAATAGAACTATAATAATGTTCAAACTTAAAATTTAAATAAATTATGGTCAAATTTCGACCACTGGACTACCATTAGTAGATAATAATAAAATCATTTATTGCCTTTCACACAGATCTAGATTATTACAGGCAGCCTACAAGGAAACAACAAAAAAACAAAACACTATTATATCATTTCTGGCAAGCAGCTCAACATTTGCACTTGTATATTATTAATAGGAATTTTATTAAGAATATTGACAATTTATGAGGAATTTGACAAGTACGGATTAGTTATAGATATATGTATTTACATACTGTAAATTAAATTAGTTTTATAAATGCATTAAAAAAAAAATTAGATGATAAAATGATAAAGCCATACCTTTTTCCAATGTGACGATTAGAGGGTATCCTATTATTCTTTTCTATATTATTCTATCAGCTTATAAAATTAAACAGTCTCTTTTAGTCTAGAAAAGGACAAAGTACTCTTTCTGTCTTTTTCAAATAAAATGGCATGCCTTAAAGTGTTTAAACCGAAAAACTAAAAAAATACAATTATTGTATTACAATATTACAGTTTACCAGAAACTAAGAATTTTGGGTTGAGCCACTTTAATTCTAAGGGTACAAAATAGTATTGAACACGTGACATTACCCGAATAATTTTAAAAGTAGTCGGTTCCCATTAAAATGCTGTTAAAATGCGTTGTATTTCATTTAGACGGTCTAATGCCAAAACATCACGTGCTACCAATATACGAGAAATAATATTATTGCTGCTCTCGGTGAATAAACGCCTTGCGAAGCGAGTAGCATATCTCAACTCACACTCACAATTCTTCATTTTTCACCGTATAGAACGTAAACTCGATTTGATTTTGATTTATTCATTTACAATTGAACAACTAGGAAAAAAAGATGAAAAGACATTTTGGAGGGACCGCGAGGAGCTAAATTGTGTGAATTGTTTTATTTTGTCTATTTAATGTTTCTTAGTTAATGCGTATTTAATATTTCTTCGTGTATAAGTGTAATTTTGAGACCGTCCTGGCCTAAAGGTTAAGGCGTCCGGTGTATTCGTATCTTGCAATGCACCGGTGTTCTAATCCAGCCGGCGGGTATCAATTTTTCTAATGAAATACGTACTTATCAAATGTTTACGATTGACTTTCACTGTAAAGGAATAGCATCATGTAATAAAAATCAAACCCGCAAAATTAATTTTTGTAATTACTGGTGGTAGGACGTCTTGTGGGTCCGCACGGGTAGGTATCACCACCCTGCCTATTTTTGCCGTGAAGCAGTAATGCGTTTCGGTTTGAAGGGTGGGACAACCGTTGTAACTATATTGAGACCTTAGAACTAATATCTCAAGGTGGGAGGCGGCATTTGCGTTGTAGATGTCTATGGGCTCCGGTAACCACTTAAGATTAGGTGGGCCGGGAGCTCGTCCACCCATCTATGCAATAACAAAGTAACGTGGGTTTATTAACTGTTTAGTATGTGTGAAAGTGCGAAAATTAAAAAAAATTAAACAAAACCGCTGGACGTAGCTTCTCGAAGTCTTCGAAAAGGTCCACTGAAAAAAATCTCAGTATATAATGAGCATTTTGCAGAGATTATATTTTATCCCATATTATCTGATCTCATTTCATTTCATTCCATGCCAATTGATTAATGCTTCAAATTAATCAAATCCATTTCACTCCATATTATCATTTTTCATAAGAAAAGATTAGGCTTTATGGCATGATACTTTTGCCTCTCTAGTTGGAAAAATAGAACTACTAAAGAAATACTCGATCGAAACGTTAAAACCCACTAATTTGTAACACGCACTCGCACAAATGTCATTCGTGGTACTCATTTCGGTAAAATTACTCGGTTACGAGATCACAACGTTAATATGAACTCGCACTCACAAAATAACACCGGGTACGTTTGCCGCCAGGGGCGCTGTTCCAATTGCATACAAATTTGAGCAAACTGGCTCGCTATCGAGAGCGTTACAAAACTCGCACTAAGCACACTTAGGCTTAGTGCGAGTTTCAAAAATCGAATCGAATGACTCGCATCGAGTGTACGCTCTTCACGGTGAAACGTGCGGAGCTCTGAGTGCGAGTTACTCGATTTGCAGGACGTTTATTCATCTTTAGAAGCAATAATTTTTTCTTTTATATTGGTAGCATGCAAGTTTTTTTTTAAAGCGTTTAATTGAAATGCCAAGCTTTCTAACGATATTTATAATTAGTCGGGTAATGGGTAATGTACCTGTGCTTAGTGCGAGTTTTTTTAATTACTCAGTCGATGTTAATGTTATGTTTAATTTGTGTGAGTTTGTATCAGTGCCACCTAGTGGTAAGCTTATGAATCTCATTTTGTGGGAGAGAGAAGGTTTGTTTATGTTGCTGTCTCATGTATCGAATAGCTTTACCGAAGTGAGCCTCTCGATTATTGTATGTGCGAGTGCGAGTTACAAATTAATGGATTTTGAGAGTATTTCTTCACTTTCAAGCAAGTTAAGTAGTCACTAAAAATTTTGCCGTGAAACCAATACAATATCAAGATTTTTTCTTTCGTTTTTAATAATAATGTTGTTTTTTAAGGTTTTATCTATTCTAATGGTTTATACACATATATTTTTTCGGTTAGAAAATTTTATAGACGTCTAGCTAGTTATAATATATTAATTCTTTGCTTTTTCATTTAATTCTTATTAAATCATTGCTTTTTTTTAAAGAGTTGTTTGATGAGAGAGAGAGAGCGAGATAGAGTTTTTTTTTATTTATTGCTTAGATGGATGGACGAGCTCACAGCCCACCTGATGTTAAGTGGTTACTGGAGCCCATAGACATCTACAACGTAAATGCGCCACCCACCTCGAGATATAAGTTCTAAGGTCTCAGTATAGTTACAACGGCTACCCCACCCTTCGAACCGAAACGCATTATTGCTTCACGGCGGAAATAGGCGGGGTGGTGGTACCTACCCGTGTGGACTCCCAAGAGGTCCTACCACCAGTGAAAGAGTATTCTTTATTGTACACAAAATGAATAAATATTGTGAAACATTTTTTCTTGGTCTTATCGCTAAGAGTGATCTCTTCCAGACAACCATTAGATGGGCAAGAATAATTTCGAAATGAATTGCACACTGTGTATCTATCTATTATAGAAATATATACACACACGCACATACACACGCGCACACACACACACACGCGCGCAATATACATATTTACAGGTACATACGTACAGATTTATATTTATAAATTATATAGAAATTTGAACAATGTAATAATAATTTTGCTTCTTTACACATTTATAAATAAGGATGGATGCTCGTAATAATTTTAGTATATTTGGGCCACCTAATGAAGATCATCAACACTATTACCGTAAATACAATCATTTTATAAACGTTCAACGGGTAAAAGATTAAACCTATGTAAAACATAATTTCTTTAATTAAAAAAAGCTGAAATAATTACCTATTCCAAGATTAATTATGTTAAGTATGTCTAAATATGTAATTACAATTAAATAAATTCTATAATAAACTTCTAATTCTAATACTTCTATTAAAGTTACTAAAAAAATATGTTTATGCTGGGCAGTTTTCGTGTATTTTAAAGGTTACGCCATTACGGCAAAGTTTGTTTACGAAATTGCACCCTTAGAATGGAAGTGGTATAACTAAAAAATTTAAGATTAGTTTTATATTTCAAAACACTTATGTATTATTATTAAGAACCTACATTTTAAGTAGGTAATACGTGCAGCAAAAATGTTGGACTCCTTTTTACGAAAATTGCGCGGACGGAGAAGTATGAAATTTCCCACACTCATAGAGAATATAGAGAAGTAGTGCAGATTGCTAATTTTTTTTTTAATTGTGCATAAACAATAAAAAAATAAACTAAATGAATAAAAAAACCTTACACACATTACCATGTATTTGACACACACACACACACACATGCATTTATACTTTTTTTGTTTATTGATTTATCAATCTGTGGTCAAATTGAGAATAGATTAATATTTTTTGTCTTTAATATTATTTTTCTATAATGTAGCCTTGGCGACATAGAGCAATGATTATTATAGAAATGATGATAATAGAAAGGTGACAATAAAACTATAATAATGTTCAAACTTAAAATTTAAATAAATTATGGTCAAATTTCGACCACTGGACTACCATTAGTAGATAATAATAAAATCATTTATTGCCTTTCACACAGATTTAGATTATTACAGGCAGCCTACAAGGAAACAACAAAAAAACAAAACACTATTATATCATTTCTGGCAAGCAGCTCAACATTTGCACTTGTATATTATTAATAGGAATTTTATTAAGAATATTGACAATTTATGAGGAATTTGACAAGTACGGATTAGTTATAGATATATGTAGTTACATATTGTAAATTAAATTAGTTTTATAAGTGCAATAAAAAATAATTTAAATGATAAAGCCATACCTTTTTCCAATGTGACGATTAGAGGGTATCCTATTATTCTTTTCTATATTATTCTATCAGCTTATAAAATTAAACAGTCTCTTTTAGTCTAGAAAAGGACAAAGTACTCTTTCTGTCTTTTTCAAATAAAATGGCATGCCTTAAAGTGTTTAAACCGAAAAACTAAAAAAATACAATTATTGTATTACAATATTGAAGTTTACCAGAAACTAAGAATTTTGGGTTGAGCCACTTTAATTCTAAAGGTACAAAATAGTATTGAACACGTGACATTACCCGAATAATTTTGAAAGTAGTCGGTTCCCATTAAAATGCTGTTAAAATGCGTTGTATTTCATTTAGACGGTCTAATGCCAAAACATCACGTGCTACCAATATACGAGAAATAATATTATTGCTGCTCTCGGTGAATAAACGCCCTGCGAAGCGAGTAGCATATCTCAACTCACACTCACAATTCTTCATTTTTCACCGTATAGAACGTAAACTCGATTTGATTTTGATTTATTCATTTACAATTGAACAACTAGGAAAAAAAGATGAAAAGACATTTTGGAGGGACCGCGAGGAGCTAAATTGTGTGAATTGTTTTATTTTGTCTATTTAATGTTTCTTAGTTAATGCGTATTTAATATTTCTTCGTGTATAAGTGTAATTTTGAGACCGTCCTGGCCTAAAGGTTAAGGCGTCCGGTGTATTCGTATCTTACAATGCACCGGTGTTCTAATCCCGCCGGCGGGTATCAATTTTTCTAATGAAATACGTACTTATCAAATGTTTACGATTGACTTTCACTGTAAAGGAATAGCATCATGTAATAAAAATCAAACCCGCAAAATTAATTTTTGTAATTACTGGTGGTAGGACGTCTTGTGAGTCCGCACGGGTAGGTATCACCACCCTGCCTATTTTTGCCGTGAAGCAGTAATGCGTTTCGGTTTGAAGGGTGGGACAACCGTTGTAACTATACTGAGACCTTAGAACTAATATCTCAAGGTGGGAGGCGGCATTTGCGTTGTAGATGTCTATGGGCTCCGGTAACCACTTAAGATTAGGTGGGCCGGGAGCTCGTCCACCCATCTGTGCAATAACAAAGTAACGTTGGTTTATTAACTGCTTAGTATCTGTGAAAGTGCGAAAATTAAAAAAAATTAAACAAAACCGCTGGACGTAGCTTCTCGAAGTCTTCGAAAAGGTCCACTGAAAAAAATCTCAGTATATAATCAGCATTTTGCAGAGATTATATTTTATCCCATATTATCTGATCTCATTTCATTTCATTCCATGCCAATTGATTAATGCTTAAAATTAATCAAATCCATTTCACTCCATATTATCATTTTTCATAAAAAAAGATTAGGCTCTATGGCATGATATTTTTGCCTCTCTAGTTGGAAAAATAAAACTACTAAAGAAATACTCGATCGAAACGTTAAAATCCACTCATTTGTAACACGCACTCGCACAAATGTCATTCGTAGTACTCATTTCGGTAAAATTACTCGGTTACGAGATCACAACGTTAATATGAACTCGCACTCACAAAATAACACCGAGTACGTTTGCCGCTAGGGGCGCTGTTCCAATTGCATACAAATTTGAGCAAACTGGCTCGCTAGTGAGAACGTTACAAAACTCGCACTAAGCACAACTGTACTGCTTTATAAAATGTGTTGTAAGAATATAAATTCTAATACTTAGCGTGCGGTTTTATGTTCGTAACGCTTCTTTATTTTTCATCGCCAAAATGATTGCGAACAAAAGTGCCATATATTTGTGTTAATTATGAAATAATACAATTTATTATTCATTTATTATATTATACTGGAAAACCTAAAGAAAATAATTATGATGTTGATCGAATTTTCTCTGAGACATTACAAGGTCTCACAAAGAAAATTAAAATTCATTTAATGTTTTAAAGGCTCGTAAAGGTCTTAAATTATCTCTTTCTCCGTAGTCTGAACATAAATTCAATTAGAACAAGCGACGGGAGAGCGCCAAGAGCCACATTGTCATAATAATATATCTTCCATGATGCACTATTTATTACTGTCGTTAGTTTAATCTACATTTTATACAACTTTTCGCATAAAAGCTAGAGGGCTTAAAGGATTAGAAGCAATCGTTTTTATCGTTGGTGCCCGAAGGCGGATTAGCTTTGTGAACAGATCGAGGGCTTGGAATAAACAAACTTAAACCTTGAAAGATTCGTAAATTCTGCCCTTTAATGGATAAATTAAGAGTTTTTTTTTGTAATCAAAACCGAACTTCTGAAGCGATTATCATTAAGGTCATTTGGGTCGAGGTTTCCGCGATAATCTATAATCACTTCTTGGATTCTCTTTTAATTCTTTTGTTTCGGAAACATTTTTCAGCTGCAAAGAAAAAAGTAGCTGGTATTTTCAGTGAATGAAATGGTATGTTTTTGGGAATTTAACCGAACTTTACTATACTGTTTATATAACGTCTTTTACTACAGTTATCATTCAAAATGTGATTCATTCTTGTGTAAATAAAATACGGGCTTGCAAAATGAACATTCGCGCTTATTCTAATTTTATTATAATTTAATTACAATTTGCCATGCACGAGGCTAAAAGACAAGAACGGAAGAGAGGGTTGCCAAGAGCAAATCTTAAAATTAGCAACTTAGTAGGACTTAGGTGTTACCATTACAATTTTACAATAAAATTCTAATGTTCATATTTTGATTGAGCACGCTTAAAAAAACATTCACTGCGTCAATGTTTATTTGAAATTTGACGAAAAGAAATTTGATAAGAATTGCTGCTGGCGATCGTTTGAAGTGGATTTCTTTTTGTTTACGATAATCACTTCTCCTCACCTGTCTATTTTGACAGCTGAAAAGTAAGAATAGACTTTTTGTTTTTTTATTGTTTATAAATGTCGGAAGAGATCGGTTTCGGAGTTCTATGCTTGAAATTCTTTGTTCGCTTCGTAATGAAGGTGCGGCTTCGGTCGGATTCAGAAATTTATGTATTTACGGTATTAGACGAGTTCAGAAACTTCGAATGTGTATTAAAATATACATAATACATTCGCGTAAAATTATATGAGCTGCTCTAAGACCCTAATATCCCTAGATATTATGTCGGTGGCCATTGCTTTTGCCATTATTTCTACTGTTATCAATAATGGGAGACTCGTAACTACTGTAAAGAGTGCTAATGGGATACCGAGCGTCGGATTGCCCTTATTTTTTCTAACCTTGGTGTATTTCTTTAAGTAGGTTACATGTCATATTTAAGATAGAACAGTCAATTAATAATTACCTAATCCTTTGCTTGTCTTGTTTCTTTTAGAGATCTGTTTTTTTTTCTTTAAAATGTCAGTAACAAAACAAAAGTGATATAAACGTAAAATGAACCTAAATCTATTATAGGTCTTACGACTTTAGGATTATGGTCGAATTTTGATAGTTCAGTGAACGCCAGTTTTTTTTTTTATCCATAGGTGAATTTCTTCATCGGTGCGTTTTACGACGGCGTGTATCTACTCGGGATGGCCCTGAACGAGACATTGACTGAAGGCGGAGACATCCGAGACGGAAGGAATATAACTCGGCGTATGTGGGGCCGGGATTTTTATGGTACGAATCCCGCATTCTTTATAGGGTAGCAGCCGGATATTCTACTGTATCCCGGGGAAAAGTAATATTTCTTGTGGGACCGAACGATGGTTAAACAAGTTTTTTATTTTTATTTCTTATTTATTGCTTAGATGGGTGGACGAGTTCACAGCCCACCTGGTGTTAAATGGTTACCGGAGCCTACAGACATTTACAACGTAAATGCGGCCATCCACCTTGAGATATGAGTTCTAAGGTCTCAGTATAGTTACAACGGCTGCCCCACCGTTCAAACCGAAACGCATTACTGCTGCACGGCAGAAACAGGCAGGGCGGGGGTACCTACCCGTGCGAACTCACAAGACGTCCTACCATCAATAAAACAAGTTTATGTTTTGCAGGAACATCGACATAGGATCATAGATGTTTTAGTATACTCGTCAAGTTACGTGATGAGTATACTACTCGTCACGTAACACTAAGCCGTAAAAGTCATTTTAATTACGTATATTTTTATTATTAAAATTCGCTGTTGTTATTTAATAATAATGGTTTTTATAAGTAACGATTTATATATTGGTTTATTAAACGCATAGAACCCTTCTATAACACGGTGGATACGTTCTTACAAAGTCCCATGTTATGCAAAACCGTGTTATATGGGACTAGAAGCCAGTACAAAAGGGAGTGTAATATTTCTGAATGACACATCTCAACTATGCCTGTATGTAATATTTAACCGATTATACATAAAAAGTAAGCATTAAAATTTAGGGTGATTCCCATAGTTTATACTGTAATTTTCTAATTAATTTTAAACAAATAAAAATCTTGTTATCGTTTTCTAGAAGTACTGTATTTTAAGAGGGTTTCGGGGATTTTTTTCTTTTTGTGTTAGAATGGAACCGTGTTCTAAAATATAGTGTTATCGGAGGGTTATCTTTACTAAGCTTATGTCGAACACAAAATATTAATATAAATCTTATACCTTTAAACGAGTAATTCTTGTATATTAATATATATGTATATAATCTGAATCTCGAAAACGGCTCCAACGATTTTCATAAAATTTAGTATACAGGGGATTTCGGAGGGAGATAAATCGATCTAGCTACGATTCATTTTCAGAAAATGTTGTTTTATTCGTGTTTTCAATAATCAACTCTTCCCGACATCTATTGACGAATAATAATACTATTTTTCTTAATTGAGTGCAACTAACCGCTTTAAAGACACAGCAAGATGGCGTTATCAAAAAAAAAACCTAGCAAAGCTCGGTCATCATCTAGTATATTACTTAAGAAGGATATGTGCTTGTGACTTCAAAGCCAAACCGAAGTCTCAGCTGTCAGTCTGAGAATTTAGAACGGAAATACATTTTTCCGAACCAAGTTGAATATTGAATAAATGAATTTTATTAATATTGTAATAGGCATCACTGGGCACGTCCGTATAGATAAAGTAGGCGACAGAGATGCTGACTACGCGATTTTGGATTTGGATCCGGTCACCGGGAAATTTGAGGTGAGTATTTTTTTTTTTCATATTGCTTACATGGGTGGACGAGCTCACAGCCCACCTGGCGTTAAGTGGTTACTGGAGCCCATGGATATCTACAACGTAAATGCGCCACCCACCTCGAGATATATTGTTCTAAGATCTCTGTATAGTTACAACGGCTGCCCCACCCTTCAAACCGAAACGCATTACTGCTTCACGGCAGAAATAGGTAGGGTGGTGGTACCTACCCGCGCGGGGTACAAGAGGTCCTACCACCTAAAGACCAAGTGTTAATTAGATCAACTCTCTACTCCTTTTTATTATGGGAAAGTAAATACTGTCAAAAACAACGGCTCTAATGGCCCAGTTTTTGTTTGTTTGTTTTATGCGTGAGAAATATCTATTGAAAACAGTTCTTATATCCATAATAATAGTTATTATATCCATAATAACTGCTTTTCAATATTTCTAAAATATAAGTCGCAAATAGTTCGTTTGAGTTACGTGAATATATACTAATATTATAAAGAGGAAAGATTTGTTTGTTTGTTTGTTTCGAATAGGCTCCGAAACTACTGGACCGATTTGAAAAATTCTTTTTCCATTAGAAGCCGACATTGTCCCTGATGAACATAGGCTACTTTTTTTTTTTTTTTAATTTTTTTTTTTTTTGTTTCATTTGTGTTTTAATGTTTCCGAAGCGAAGCGAGGGCGGGTCGCTAGTAGTATACTAATCAGGTACGTTCGTTTCGTAGTGCGTTCATTTTATTTATGAAACCGGTGTTTTAAATACCTAAATTGATACCTATTTGATGAAAATATTGTGTTAATAGTGAGTAGTAGGATATATCGGATATAAAAATAAAACAATGATAAAATTACAACATTAAACGCTGTGAGGAACAATTACATAACTGAAAGAATTTTGTTGTTCTAAATTTTTGATAGTAGTAGAAAAGTTAATTAGAATATATAGTAGTATAATATTGAAGCAGCCGTATAGTATAACGCAATGAAAATGTACATAGGAATGAAGTGCTTCGTGGAAAATCGTCTAGAAGCAAATAAAATTGAATCCTCTTTGTACTCGTAATTTGGTGCTTGAGATTGGGTTATTGGAATATTTGTTATACTTTCTGAATGTTACACGGGTGCCCTGAGAAATTGTACAAGGTGAAGCCGTCATCTTACCATTGACCACGTCATCAGAGCTCAGTTCACTACTTCGAACCGTTTTTATTGCGACCGACTGTGATCTGAAAAATGTTCATTCTTTAGTGCTCAATCAATAACACGCAGTTGTTTATCGCAGACTTTGCAGCTCACCACGGGACTTCAGAATTTACGAGCCACTAAATTCAAGAAATTCTGCTCGATAGTGATTTTTGGTAGACGCAATAAAAATGATTTTTCTAAATTTATTCAGTCAATTCGTTCTTGTTTTATACAATATAATGAATGCTGTGATTGTGGAAATTTGGAAAATACTTTTTTTTTGTTTTTTTTTTTTTGGTTATTATTTATTTATTTAGACACGGTGAAATTTCAAATCGAAGATTTTACTTATGCTATATTATTATATTGTTATAATAGTATATTGTTAGCTCGCACGGGTGGGTACCGCCGTCCTGTATATTCCAGCCGCGATGTAACAAATGTTATATTACACAATTGAGATGTCTCAAAACACAAGTAAGATTTCACTTCTAATTTGCATCAGCTCCGGTAACCACTTCGCACTAGGTAGGCTGTGAGCTCAGTCACTCATTTACACAATAAAATAAAAAATAGGTTTTGATATACTTAATCAAATATTATTCTTCCATTGAATATTATTGTAAATAAAGTTCATATACGACTACGAGTATATTCAACGAGTTTTAGCGTAAGAATAATAAGTTGTAATGTCTTTGAATGTCTAATGATATTATTGAAGTAAGCTAATTAATTATAAGCTCGACGAAGCATTTTACGCAAATTTATGTAGAAGGTTCTAGAATTTATTGTTATTATTAGTTGTTCCCAGAAACGTAGAGAGTCTTTTATTATAATTTTTAGTCATTGCTTACTGTACACAGAAGATTAATTAAGTTTCTCATTTCTTTAATATTAAATACGGCTTATGTAATACAAAGGCGAGATTGATACATAAATGCGATTTCTTTCAGCAAACCATAAAAGGTACTGTTATATATCTGTACCGAAACTTAACCTGCTGATACCCTCGAACCGCTGACTAGACGGTCCGAGGTAGAGATTCCATAGGAGACCGGAGAACAATCAGTAGACTGTGAACTGTGTTAGAGTACGGGTGCGGCTGCCGGGATTGCTCTGAGAGTCATTATCCATATTGCTTAAAATCCAATAAATAGTTGTATCCTGAGAGTTTCCTTTTTTAAAACGACCTCAGAGAGAATTCCCATAACAGTACGCAGAAACGAAAGAGCTTAAAAGTGTATAAGTTTTCAACTATAAATAAACACATTCATACTTATATGTATATCCGTGTATATTCAATATGTTTCCATAGATAATATTGAGGAAATATAAATGCTTTTTAAATGCTCCCTAGGTTGTGGCGTTCTACCACGGTCTGAACAGTAGCTACAAGCCGGTACCTGGTAAGGCCATCCACTGGCCGGGAGGTAGGCGTGGACCACCGCCTGACACTCCAAGATGCGGGTTTTTGGGCACCGATCCTACGTGTCAGGGAGGTAATTAAAAAAAGATATATTATATCAATTTGTCCTTTAAATCCTACCCTGTACAAAGGTTGGAAAAATAAAAATAAATATTTTTCTATTAAAATTTATATTTTTTTTTGTTAAATAAAAAAAGCTGTGCAAGTTATAAGTTATAAGTTGCTTCATAGAATATGACAACCATTACACGCGCTACTTATTTTCTAGATGAACGGTACGTTATGTTCTCTTTGTATCCCTTTTTTTTTATGTAAAACTCTAGATTATCAGTTACGACGTGAAAATGTAATAAACAAAAAACAAAATCACCTATGCACTTAAAATATCAATCAGTGTAGAATAAAATAGCATTTAAAAGTAAATGAAGTTTAAAAACAAGAAAAATCACGCATCATCATCATCATCAACAGCCCACAGTAGTCCACTGCTGGACATATGCCTCTCCCAATCCACACCACTGAGCCCGGTCTGCGGCTCTCCTCATCCACTTCTTGCCGGCCACCGTGCGGAGGTCATCGCACCACCTAGCCAGGGGGCGTCCCACGTTACGTCTTCCGCTGCGCGGTCTCCACTCGAGAACCCGTCTGCTCCAGCGATCGTCAGTCCTACGGCATATATGGCCAGCCCACTGCCACTTCAGCTTGCTGACTCTTTGAGCTATGTCGATGACTTTAGTTGACTTTAGTTGACTCTGTCGAATAATCTCATTCCGGATTTTATCCTTCAGAGAAACTCCGAGCATGGCCCTTTCCATGGCTCGCTGAGCGACTTTGAGCTGACGGACCAACCGTACTGTGAGTGTCCACGTTTTGGCTCCGTAAGTCATTACCGGTAGGACGCACTGGTTAAAAACTTTCGTTTTCAGGCACTGTGGGATGTGCGCATAATCAAACAGAATCGAAATAACCAATTTTTTTATAGCGTTGCTTTTTTTTCCTGCCTATGCTGATAGCCTTGAGAGGCTATTTCAGCTTCACCCTAACGTGTGTAGGTGAGCTCACGGGGCTCAAGCCGGAGTGTTACTAACGCTGACCCTAGCAAGAGCAGTGCTTCGCAGAATCTACCATCGACTGGTCAATATATTGAAGCGAAGTTATAAAATTTTTGCATTGCCGTCGGTACTTGATGCGTGAGCATACGTACAGAGAAACATGCGTACCCAGCCAATAGTATTAGAAATAATTGTTTAGATTGTTAGACTGATTTTTTTTAATACAAAGCTTCATGCCTAAATATTGTTAGGTTTATGACGAATTTCGATAATTTAATTAAAGATAATCAGGATTCACAAATTCGGGCACTTCCTGAAATATTCAGTGGTAACATTTGCACAATGGATTTCAATTAAAACGTGCAAAAGTTACACGAAACTTTAAATTGAATTCTCGAGCGCCCCACGTGTAACTTGGTTGTTGCTATAATACTTGATCATGATAAAACATTGTCAAATTTAAATCCCTTAAGGAGGTCGGCAACTACTCGACGAGATTGGAATAAAGTGTAATCAAAAACGAATTTCGAATAATCGAATTATAAATATACAAGAGTTCTAAAGTTATTTTTGTAACATTATATGAGGTTTTTTTCTTCATAAATGACTTGTCATTTTTTAAAGTTTTTTTTATTGCGCAGAACGGTGGAAGAGTTCATAGCCTATCTGGTGTTAAGAGTTTACCGGAGCCCATAGACATCCATAACTTAAAAGCCGCCACCTACCTTGAGATATGACTTCTAAGGTCTCAGTTTTTACAATACAACGGCTGCCCCACCCTTCAAACTGAAACGTTGAACTGTTTCACGGCAGAAATAGGCAGAGTGGTGGTACCTACCCGTGCGGGAGGTCCTATTACCAGTAATTACGCAAATTATAATTTTGCGGGTTTGATTTTTATTACACGATGTTATTCCTTCACCGCGGAAGTCAATCGTCAACATTTGTTAAGTACTTATTTCATTAGAAAAATTGGTACCCGCCTGCGGGATTCGAACACCATTGCATCGCTCAATACGAATGCACCGGACGTCTTATCCTTTAGGCCACGACGACTTGATTAATTCGCTCAATAGTTATATATTAGGTGTTTACCTACGAAATTACCATTTGGTACACAAAGAATTAAAGTATTTTCTTTATAAAAAAATCGTCTATACATCAAAATATGCACCAATGGTATTGATGCATCTCCGTGATAATTCTTCAATCCTCTGCTTGAAGAAATCAGGTATATGTGAGCCAACAAACTCTTCAATGGTATTTTTACTGCCTCTCGAGTACTGAATTTTTTCCTACCAAGAAATTGTCTTCATTTTCGAAACAGTAGAAGAGAAGTCGGCGCAAGATGTGTACAGTGGATGACGCAAAACTTCTAATCCAATTTTAAAATAGAATTCCATATTTTTCAAACAAAATTCATTTGAATTTAGAATCTATAGCTTAGAATCTAACATAAATTTCTTTATTTATGTAGCTAGAATTTATATGTCTTTGTAATAGTTAAAAGTTAAATGGAATTGAGCTCGGTGATTACGGCATTACATATTTATTATACTTAACTGTGGTATGTTATATTTGGACGCTGCTCACAGAGGCTCAGACAGTCATAATATACTGTTTCATTGGTCTCGCTGTGTTCTTAACGTTTGCCGTTACGGCTGCGTGTGTAGCATACAAGTAAGTTTAATTCTATAACTATTAATACATTGGATTTTTTTTCTTAGGTGGGTGGATGAGCTCACAGCCCACCTAGTGTTAAGTGGTTACTGGAGCCCATAAACATCTACAACGTAAATGCACCACCCACCTTGAGATTAAGTTCTAAAATCTCAGTATGGTTACAGCACTTATTGTTACCATTCAGTTTTCTAGTAGATTCTCTTCTAGCGATCGGGCTTCTTATCAGGGCGCACGGGTAGGAACCACCACCTTCCCTATATCTGCCGCGAACTAGTCTTGTAATCCAGTTAAAGGGTGCAACAGTCAATAATATAGTAAAATTCAGATACGGTCCCCAAGACGTCCATTACTAGACAAAATAGTAAATTAAAATAGTATAAAACATAGTTATGTGAAAAAGCTATTCTAGCCATAGATTCGTATTGGGTGAATTTCGGTCACAGTTTCGAGATTCGCAATTGTTCGTGTAAACTTACGAAGTAGATTGTTTCATAAAGTATACACAAAAAGCCACAGTGTGCTTAGTGCGAGTTTTTTAACGTAAAAGTTAACTCAAATTTGTATGGAGTGGAAACGTTTGCGTACGTTTGCCGCTAGGGGCGCTGTTAGTGGAGTTAACTTTTACGATATCGAGAAGGTTAAAATAACGTACTAAGCACACAGATATAACCATCAAAATGTACGGGTGCGTTTGTGTATTAATATAATTTCGTGAGTAGGCAGGCTCGAATCGACGCAGAGTTAAACAACATAGCGTGGAGGGTGCGCCCTGAGGAAGTACTTGTCGAAGTTGGCACCGGACTGGGGGCGAGCCCGGCCTTACACAACATCAACGAGGTCCTTAAGGTAAAGTGATAAAGTTCATTATTCAAAATTATATTCCGCTGTAGCCTGTCGGGTTGCTTGTGTAAAATTCCAACCTCATACGCCGTATTTAATTTTATACTTAAGGTTCAAATATTTTCTTGTTAATTTATAATAGAATATACGATTTACTTACTGAGTTCTCAAAAATCTACGCAATATTAACGTATAAAACAAGAATTATTAATAATTTATTTGGAAACAATAAAGATGGCGGCGCTCTGACATCTGAAAATAACTGAGAAAGTCGTAGGAATCAGCGTCCGTGCTCCTTTCTTGTATGTTGGCATGAGCATGATAAATATATCTCTAAAATATACCTATCTTCAATATAATAAATAATAATAAAATATATCTTCAATATATTTTAGAGGTTGCAACAATTTTCAATTATAATAATAATTAGATCAAGTATTTTTAGTGTTACTTCTGCGCGAATATTGTTTTTATATAATTTAATAAATAAGAATTACAAACAGAATATTTCATTAGCACACAACGCCCGTAACATTCTACGCAATTACAGCAATAATAAAACAAAACAATGACATGTTCGTTAGCCTTTTAATTAATTAAAATTATTGACTTGCTTCGTAATTGTGTTATGTACAAATTGAGCGCTCCCCGTGTGCTATTACAGGGTTGTCAATTTTGTTATTAGAATAACAAAATATTTTATTGATATATATGTCGGCGCGGTATCAGGAATGGCTAAGCGGTAGTTTCCGTCATCACTCGTATTTGGTTGAACTCAGTTTATATAAAGTCAATAAAACCTTTTGAATCATAATTATTGAAACTCAACACACACAACTTTCACAATGACAGGGTAAACCGACAGTTTCGTTCCACATACCGACAGACCGACTGACTGACTGCCAGAGACTCACTGACTGAGACGGACGGACCGTCTGATACGGACTGAATGACTGTCTGACACGGAATGCCACGACTCTGTCCACGTACCGCCATTTTATACTGTGGCGTTACGGAGTCTACCCTACATTTTGTGATATTTATCAAAACAACATTTCATCATTTAAAATAATAGTCAAAACAACGTCTTAATATTACTAAAAGTCGTTAACCACGACATATAGTTTATTGAATAAGCTGGTTTATTGAACATCGAAGAAATTATATTACGCTGAAACCCTGTTATGATTTTCGCTTTACGCTGTCTTTCTTGTGTTATGACGTATCTTTTTCAACTTCTTATGCTAGGCAGCGTTACAGACGGAGGCGTTGTTAATTTTTCTTTTCGAGAGCTAGATTTGAAAAGAGGTATAGTAGTTATACAATGGAATATTCGATCTCACCGTCATTGGTGAAATGGGTTCTGGTAACCATTCATCTTCATCTCCACTCATCATCGTCTCCACTCATCATCTACTTACAAACACTAATAAAAAACAATTTGTCAAGATAATGCCAACCTTAACATAAGAGACCTTTTCAAACACGTTTGTTGTGTTGTCGTTTTCTGCTCGTGTCAATCACACTTTTATTGAATTAAACAAAAAAATACAAATTTCGGAGTAAAATGGCGAAAAAATACTTCACATTTTAGATCTACATGAAAAAAGAAAAAAAAACTGAAGCACAGATAAAATACAATACAATGACATTTGAAATATAAAATATGCAATTAAATTTGTATGAGAACCCGTTTGTTTTGCATCGTAAGTTTATAATTAAGTTCGCAACGAGTTTCTATCGCCATCACAATAATTAAATATGTACTAAAAGAATTAGTTGTGCATTTAAAACCGTGACCCTATAACAGTGTTTTTTCGTAGAAATACAATCTCATAAACAAAAGCCTTTGTAAATGAAATTTTAGGAGTCTGAAACCTGATGATGTACATTGAAAATAATTGAAATATATTTATCGAATAAATTTGTTATTTGTTAGTAACATCTTTTTTGGAGAAAATAAAATCAAGTCTTATTACCCAATATTATATACCAAAGTCACACATGCTGACCTCTTACAAAGCTGATCAGTTTTTATGATTAGGCACGCGTCTGTAAGGGTCAATGTACGTACAGTCATGATATTGACGAGTCTGATGTATCGCACTCTTTTATCTAAATACATATAATCGATGAGACGACATTATTGTTATTAGGTAAGCTTTATTATTCGCAAAGCTTATCATAGCTGTTTGGGGGTGTTAGTTTAAATGCCATCAGAAAATTTTACTAAACATACATCTTCGTAGTGATCTTAGTATCTTTCTTATACCCACAAATATGCGGCGAGCGCGTTGTTTTATCAAATTGTTATATTATAATATTATATCTATAATCATTAGTGGTACGTAATCGAATTAAAACAACAGTGATTACCGAGGACTTCCACGATCCAATCATTCAAATAGCTTGCAAATTAGAGTTCCAGAAGTCTCCAGACAATTTTATAAGCCGATAATTTCGAGTGAATTTTTGTATGCTAAACACTTTTAAGCACTTTTAAGCCCCAGTTTTTGGGGATTTGCCGTGTCGCGACACCTGTGGTTAGGGTTCAGAAGAGCTCAAGTATATCAGCTATCAGTTCGGGTGAAACAGTATTTATCTTCGCTGAGTCTTATTGCTCCCCAAGGTGGCTTAGTAGTTTCGTGTGCCGGCCATGCCTTTGTATATCTCGTGCGAGACGTATTAGTAGTGTAACTATACCTAAATATGATCTTACACGATGACAAATCTCTTCAAACTTATATGTTTATGTAATATGCTTAAACGATATTTCAATGAAGAGATTACACAGTTAAAAATTAAAACTTTTTTTTTTATTGCCTGTATGGGTGGACGAGCTCACAGTCCACCTTATTTACCGTTATAACTAGGTATACTTGAGACCTTAGAAACTGTCTCAAGGTGTGTGACGCATTTATGTCTTAGATGTCTACGGGCTCCAGTAACCAATTAACACCAGGTGGGCTGTGAAATTGTCCATCAATCTAAGCAATAAAAAAAAAAACCTAAAAGTATGTAAGACATAAAATACATAAAAGTAATTGAGAGAGTAAGAAAGCAACAACGGAAAATCGTCATCTTTTTGCTCAAGATACTATTTACACATATGGACTTGTTGTTGTCTGAAATAAATAAATCATTCATTCATTCATTCATTAAATTCTATGTTTATTTAGCTTTCACTAAGCTGGACTGCAAGAGGAAGTACAGCAGCCACCAGTCTTACTGCATCTCCGTCGGTCACTCTTTCTTCGTTTACCGTCGGCCTCTACAAGGGCAACAGGGTGGCAGTCAAAAAAATACACAGAAAGAAACTCGACTTGAATAAAAAACTAATCTGGGAGATTAAACAGGTACGCCAAGAATTTAATTCTGTAATAAACCGAAATTGAATTTTCAAGTTTGACTTGTTTAACGCATTTTATGTCGTAGAACGTTTTCACGTGTGTGAAGATATTTTCGTAATTTCATTTCGCTTTTTGAGATCTAAAATACATAGTGGCCTAAAGCTTTTATTTATTTATTTTTATTACCTATGCCGATAGCCTTGAGAGGCTATATCAGCTTCGCCCTAACGTGTAGGTGAGCTCACGGAGCTCAAACCGGAGTGGTACTAACACTGGCCCTAGCAAGAGCAGTGCTTCGCAGAATCTACCGCCGGACCGGAAACGCGACCCACTGAGAAGATCCGGCGCGAAAATCCCAATGGGCTGTGTCTATGGGTTAATTCGCTCGTCGAGCCCTTCGTCGCAAGCGACGGGTTCGACGAGGACGGCGACTGGAGCCTGAAGCATAACAGATTGGATGTACTCGTATCGATGTGATCATACAAATGATATTGTGTGCATGCACAAGTATAGTAGAAAAATAATATTTCAAACCTTTAAAATCAATGTTTCCACAAAAGAAATCGTAGACTATCAATAAATCGAGTTTTCTTAAAAATAAAAAATAAAATATCTTGACAAAGTCGAAACGCAAATTTCAAAGTTTGTTGCGATTTATATTTCTAACAAACAATAATAATAATAAAAAATGAATGGCTACAAAGCTTTCTCGAAGCAATCAACGCTAAAAGAGAATAATAATTGACCTTGAAAATACATTTGAAAACACTACATTTTTCTAAGAAATTTGGGTCTTATTTAATCTTTATTTTTCTACTTTACTAACTTAACAATATCACTTTTTTTTTCTTTTTTCGCGAGTAGATTCAAAATCGTTTTTACGGTTAAATCTCGTATTCATTTCATTTAAATGTGTGTGTGTGTGTGTGTGTGTGTGTGTGTGTGTGTGTGTGTGTGTGTGTGTGTGTGAAGTGATAGATTATTGTTATCTGCTTATTAATAAATGAATTGAATTGAATTTTATTACTTTACACTGGCACTTTACGTGGTACCACTTACACGTGGTTCATATAAACCTATTAATGAATTTATTAATGAATACGTCTGAAGATTTTTTAATTTCCTGAGATAAGCAAATGAGTTCAAGGGCCGAACCGATGTTAAGTGGTTAACAGAGATCTTAGATACAACACGCACACAGTCGGGCGACAGCGGCAGCGGTTTGGCTGTGTCCCTGTCATTGCTGACATCCATGGGCGACGGTAACCACTCACCATTAGGTGGGCCGTATGCTTGTATGCCTACAAGGGCAATAAAAAAAGCAACTCGATTTCAGTGTGCTTAGTGCGGGTTTTTTAAAGTCCACGACCCAATTTTGTATGCAGTTGGAACAGCGCCCTTAGCGGCAAACGTAGGCAAATGATCCCATTCCATACAAATATGAGCTAACTTTTACGCTATGTAGAACGTCAAAAAACTCGCACTAAGCACACAGGTGTGTTGAGGTGGATAGTTTAGTTCGCCTATAGAAAAAGTTTTTTTTCCTCATAATTTAAATAGAGTGGTAGTCTTTTAATAGTCATAGTCAATTTGGTATTGTGAAAGACACGACCATTAGAAGTTGTGTTCTTAGAAGTATTTACTGACTGTGAGTATTGCTGACTTAATGGTGCAGTTGTTAGCGCCCCTGACTGTTGCGGCAAGGGTCGTGGGTTCGATTCCCACATCGAGCAAACATTGTGTGATGAACAGGTTTGTTTGCTTTTTGTTTGGGTGTCTATTATCTATATATGTATATATTTAAACATGTATAAGTATGTTTATCAATCTCTGGTACCCATAATATAGGGAATCCTAAATTGAGGCCGGTTGACCGTGCGTGATTTGTTCCTATTTTAATACGCTTTTATTAGCTTCAGACGTATTGTATGTAACGGAATCTTTGAACATGATTTTGACCCCTTCAAAACGTCGGATTAACTCACAATTTGGTATACTTATTAAGGACCGATGACAAATCAATATTAAAAAAAATATTGAAATTCAACTAAAAAATGAAAAATAAATAATAGGTTAAAAAAACTAACGAAATACGCTTTTATAAAAAATCCAACTAAAAAATAGAAAATAAATTTTAATAAATTTGAATTAAAAATAGCGTAAGATTTTTTTTTTTTATAATTGTTTGCATTTGATTTAAGCATCTGTATAATGGCAAAATCTTTTGATCAGGCTCGAAACGTTTCCCACGAGAATACGGCACGTTTTATCGGAGCCTGTGTGGATTGTCCCCTAGTCTTTGTACTCACTGAGTATTGCCCCAAAGGATCCCTGAAGGATGTACTCGCTAACGATGAACTACAATTGGACTGGAATTTCAGGACTTCACTTGTCCATGACATTGTTCAGGTATGATTACTTTGTTGGATCATCCGCAAAGAATTCTAAGTTTGCAGTCAGAAGTTTGTCTTAATCACCGCCGAGGGCACGTTAATTTAAATATTAAAAGTTCTGTAGACACTTCTTTGTTTAATGGTTGGTTAAATTCTTTTACGCTTTCTGTAATAGATAGAATAATAAACGTTTTATGTAATACTAGCTGAGCCGGCAGATTTCGTAGTGCCTCAATCGATAAATAAGACACCTCAAAGGAAAAACAAAATTGCTATTTTCATATTTATGTACCTTTTAAACCTTCTCTGGACTTCCACAAATAATTCAAGACCAAAATTAGCCAAATCGGTCCAGCCGTTCTCGAGTTTTAGCGAGACAATCGAACAGCAATTCATTTATATATATATTGTTTAGATATAATGTTGTTTAGACTTTGACTATCTTTTCACTGTTTAGATTTGGTTTTTAGGGAATGTGCTATCTTCATGGCGGACTCGGAGCTCACGGGAAGCTCCGATCTTCGAACTGTCTCATCGATGGACGTTTCGTGCTCAAGATATCTGATTTCGGACTAAACGCGCTTTGCACGCCAACAGATTTGATCAAGGACGACATTTATTATTACAGTAATTCTTTTTATTGATTACTTAAAACACATCGCGAACATAAAGAAGAAATGGAATTATCAGTCCTTACTACCTTTAGTCCTACTAAAGAAATATATGAGGCTCGAAAACTGGGCTCACTAGTGTAAATTTAGAGGGACCTATGTCCAGCTGAGGACGATGGGGCTGATGATGTTTGGTGATCCAATACGGTCCTTGCCTGATTTCGGCCATGGCGACCTTTTCTACTCAGTTTGTAATTGTCACGGTGTGCTTGTGTATGGCTAATATAGTCGATCTTGATCCTAAGCCTTAGCGCACAATGTGGGCGTTTAAGCACACCATTATGATAATTGAACATTATGATGATAGAACAACACTGGCGTGATTTCAGTTCACCAAGTCGAGCGTCTATGTTATCAAATAGAGATTGAACTGGTGGTATTATTTCTTGCGAGTCCACACGAGTAGGTACCAAGACCCTGTCTATTTTTGCCGTAAAGCAGTAATGCGTTTCGGTTTGAAGGCTGGAGCAGCCGTTGTACTATAAAAACCGAGACCTTAGAACTTGCATCTCAAGGTAGGTGGCGGCATTTATGTTGTAGATGTCTATGGGCTTCTGTAACTGCAGATGGTCTGTGAGCTCGTCCCCCATATGAGCAATTAAAAAAAAACTTATAGGCAAACTCGTGTTTTTAGAATTGCTTTGGACAGCACCTGAGTTGATAGCTGGGAGCGTTTACCCAGGGGCAGTGTCTTCGCTGAAGGGGGACGTCTACAGCTTTGGAATAATATTGGAGGAGATCGTCGTCAGAGCTGGACCATTCCACCATTATACTACGACTGTGTCCAATAAAGGTTAGCGCCGTTGTGAATTTTTTGACCTTTTAACTTTTGTGATACCCGTATAAAAAGAGAATTTTTTTATAAGAAATAAAATCGATTTCGTCACAATAGAAGGACCAGTTTTAAAAAAAAAAGATTATGAAAATCGGCTCTCATAGAGAAAAGCTCTGAGTTAAGGACATATTCAAAAAACAGCCGATGCGAGAACCTATTCCTTTTTTGGAGTCAGTTAATAAATACTCACTATGGGAATCATTTTAGGAGCTGACACGACATTAATCTACTAGCTAATAACCTATAAACGAAATAATCTAAGTTTAAGTATTGTCCTTTTAATAAGTTGTTATTTAGCGACTGAACCTGTGTCCCTCTCGCGCGTACTTTTCGTGCAGCAATGGATATGTAATTTTGTTACATTGCGTGTAATGTAAGAAACAACAAAATACAGTGAACTACATTAATTTTGGAACATTTTAATTTTAGTGATGTCGTACTAGAATCGTCAGCTCTATTACATATGCAGGTGTGCATGTTATTAAAATATGCATGACTGTAATGGAATCTTCCGTTACATCTCATCATCAATTTTGCCAAGCTTCTCACCGCAGCTTTATAATACGGTATTCACTATTGATCTGAAGAAGCTGGCCATTCCGATAGAGGCACCCGTCACGTGCGGACGTGCTCATCGTCCACTCGATCGCCCGGTCTTTGTTCGCCCGGCTTTTGTTAGCCCGGCCATTGTTCGCGCGGCCTGTGTTCGTGATACATCTGCCGACCAAGTGTGTTTCCTGGAAGCTTTTATTTGTTTTGTTTTAGTTATTTTTGTGTTCGTGGAACATTTGCCGACAAAGTGTTTTCCTGCAAGTATTTATTTGTTTTGTTTCTTTTTGTAATTTCTGTTTTGTTGTGCTTTTTCTTTGTCCTGTAGTAATCGCGCCGCATTGCCACCTGTGTTCAATAGAACCGCTCAGGTCCGAGAAGTTGGGGCCTCGCCGCAAGGCGAGTGTTTTCAAGACCCGGGGCCGCCCCACCTGGGTACTCAGCGATCATGGACGCTGTATTCGCGGAATTCCTCCGACTTCGCCACCCACAGCTCGCCTCAGAGTTTCTGGCCTTCAAGGCCAATCACACTGCGAGCCCTCTCGAGGACTCCGCCGCGCTCGCTGCTCCTGCGTCGCCTGTACCTGCGTGCAGAGCTTCTGCATTGAGCACCGCAGCCTCTGTCGTGCCTGCCGCTCCCGTGTCGCCTATACTGGCGAGAAAAGCTGCTGCGTCGTCCGCCGTGACCATCGTTTCAGCTGAGCGATCATCCGCGGCCTCCGTCGCGCCCTCTAAAGCACCTACACTTGCTCGTAGGTCGCCTGCACCCCCCTCCTCGTGCTCTGACTCTGACTCGGATATGGAGGTCGACCTCGCCCCCGCCTCATCGACGGATGGATTCACCCTGGTACAGAAGGGTAAGAAGCGTGCCGCGGAGTCTCGAGCTCCCGCGGCCGCTAAAATTAGCAAAGCCGTGAACGCGTCGCGCCCCCGCCCTCAGACTCCCGTTGCGCCCCCCACCCGTGCCACTCCGTCGCCGCGTCCGGTGGCACAAAATAAAACCCAGACCCCTCCCCCGGTTATCCTTCAGGAGAAGGCAGCTTGGGATCGAGTTTGCCTGGCCCTTAAGGCCAAAAATATAAATTTCACGAATGCCCGTAACCTCGCGAACGGCATTCAAATTAAGGTTCAAACACCCGACGACCATAGGGCCCTCTCTTCTTACCTCCGTAAGGAACGTATAAGTTTCCATACTTATACGCTCCAGGAGGAGCGCGAACTCCGCGTTGTAATACGCGGAACCCTAAAGAGTTAGATGTAGAGCTCGTCAAGGCCGATCTGTTAGAACAGGGCTTTCCAGTGAATTCTGTGCACCGTATGCACACCGGTCGCGGTAGGGAGCCATATAATATGGTTCTAGTCACCCTCCAGCCTATCCCCGAGGGTAAGAAAATCTTCAACACACAGACCGTCTGTAGGCTCTCCGGTATCGCCATCGAAGCCCCCCATAAAAAAGGCACTCCTAGCCAGTGCCATAACTGTCAATTGTACGGGCACTCTTCCCGTAACTGTCACGCGCGCCCCCGATGTGTTAAGTGTTTGGGCGATCACGCCACGGCCCTCTGCGCTCGCGACCAAAAAACCGCGACGGAACCGCCTAGCTGCGTCCTGTGTCGAACACAGGGTCACCCCGCGAATTACCGTGGTTGCCCCCGAGCCCCTAAAATAAATCGCCGCGTCGCCCGCCAAAACCGCCTCCGAGCTTCCGGCCCAGACATCAAAGCCTCGGCACCCTCTGCGTCGCAGGCTAAGCCAGCGTTCGTTCCGGCGGCGGTGCCCAGTGTCTCGGCCTGGGCAAAACCGCTGCCGTATACGAACACGGCTACAACTCCCTCCTCCGCGATTCGTCCCGCCCCCGTGACTCGTCCCTCTCCCGCGACTTGCCCTACGACCGCGTCCGAAAATCTCGCTTTAGCGATCGACTTCTTTCAGTCGATCAACTTTGAGCGCGTTAACGCTTTGGGCGACGCTTCCACTGCACAACACTTTATCGCCGTTGTGCAGGAATACGCCGACGTATACGCGTCATTAAATACGTACGTCCTCCCCTCACTCCGCCGGTAATCAATGGCGTATATAAGTAGAATAAAGCCCCTATCCGTAACGATAGGACTTTTTAACGCTTACGGTCTCGCAAATCAACGTGATCAGGTTTGTGATTTTTTGCGTGACCATCAAATTGATATCTTTTTAGTGCAGGAGACCCTACTTAAGCCCGCGTGCCGTGACCCTAAAATCGCGAACTATAACATGGTCAGGAACGACAGGCTCTCTGCCCGTGGTGGTGGTACCGTCATTTACTATAGAAGAGCCCTGCATTGCGTCCCGCTCGATCCTCCCGCGCTCGCTAATATCGAAGCATCAGTGTGCCGAATCTCACTGACGGGACACGCGCCGATCGTTATCGCGTCCGTTTATCTTCCACCGGATAAGATCGTTCTAAGCAGTGATATCGAGGCGCTGCTCGGTATGGGGAGCTCTGTCATTCTGGCGGGCGACCTAAATTGTAAACACATCAGGTGGAACTCACACACCACAACCCCGAATGGCAGGCGGCTTGACGCGTTAGTCGATGATCTCGCCTTCGATATCGTCGCTCCGCTAACCCCGACTCACTACCCGCTAAATATCGCGCATCGCCCGGATATACTCGACATAGCGTTATTAAAAAACGTAACTCTGCGTTTACACTCGATCGAAGTAGTTTCAGAGTTAGATTCAGACCACCGTCCCGTCGTTATGAAGCTCGGTCGCGCTTCCGATTCCGTTCCCGTCACGAGGACTGTGGTGGATTGGCACACGCTGGGCATCAGCCTGGCTGAATCTGATCCACCATCGCTCCCGTTTAACCCGGACTCTATCCCGTCTCCTCAGGATACCGCTGAAGCCATAGACATCTTAACGTCACACATCACCTCGACATTAGATAGGTCATCGAAACAAGTTGTAGCGGAGGACTTCCTTCACCGCTTCAAATTGTCCGACGATATTAGGGAACTCCTTAGAGCTAAGAACGCCTCGATACGCGCCTACGACAGGTATCCTACCGCGGAAAATCGTATTCGAATGCGTGCCCTACAACGCGACGTAAAGTCTCGCATCGCCGAAGTCCGAGATGCCAGATGGTCTGATTTCTTAGAAGGACTCGCGCCCTCCCAAAGGTCTTACTACCGCTTAGCTCGTACTCTCAAATCGGATACGGTAGTAACTATGCCCCCCCTCGTAGGCCCCTCAGGCCGACTCGCGGCGTTCGATGATGACGAAAAAGCAGAGCTGCTGGCCGATACATTGCAAACCCAGTGCACGCCCAGCACTCAATCCGTGGACCCTGTTCATGTAGAATTAGTAGACAGTGAGGTAGAACGCAGAGCCTCCTTGCCACCATCGGATGCGTTACCACCCGTCACCCCGATAGAAGTTAAAGACTTGATCAAAGACCTACGTCCTCGCAAGGCTCCCGGTTCCGACGGTATATCTAACCGCGTTATTAAACTTCTACCCGTCCAACTCATCGTGATGTTGGCATCTATTTTCAATGCCGCTATGGCGAACTGTATCTTTCCCGCGGTGTGGAAAGAAGCGGACGTTATCGGCATACATAAACCCGGTAAACCAAAAAATCATCCGACGAGCTACCGCCCGATTAGCCTCCTCATGTCTCTAGGCAAACTGTATGAGCGTCTGCTCTACAAACGCCTCAGAGACTTCGTCTCATCCAAGGGCATTCTTATCGATGAACAATTCGGATTCCGTACAAATCACTCATGCGTTCAACAGGTGCACCGCCTCACGGAGCACATTCTTGTGGGGCTTAATCGACCAAAACCGTTATACACGGGAGCTCTCTTCTTCGACGTCGCAAAAGCGTTCGACAAAGTCTGGCACAATGGTTTGATTTTCAAACTATTCAACATGGGCGTGCCGGATAGTCTCGTGCTCATCATACGGGACTTCTTGTCGAACCGCTCTTTTCGATATCGAGTCGAGGGAACCCGCTCCTCCCCACGACCTCTCACAGCTGGAGTCCCGCAAGGCTCTGTCCTCTCACCCCTCCTATTTAGCTTATTCGTCAACGATATTCCCCGGTCGCCGCCGACCCATTTAGCTTTATTCGCCGACGACACGACTGTTTACTATTCTAGTAGAAATAAGTCCCTAATCGCGAAGAAGCTTCAGAGCGCAGCCCTAGCCCTAGGACAGTGGTTCCGAAAATGGCGCATAGACATCAACCCAGCGAAAAGTACTGCGGTGCTATTTCAGAGGGGAAGCTCCACACGGATTTCCTCCCGTATTAGGAGGAGGAATCTCACACCCCCGATTACTCTCTTTAGTCAATCCATACCCTGGGCCAGGAAGGTCAAGTACCTGGGCGTTACCCTGGATGCATCGATGACATTCCGCCCGCATATAAAATCAGTCCGTGACCGTGCCGCGTTTATTCTCGGTAGACTCTACCCCATGATCTGTAAGCGGAGTAAAATGTCCCTTCGGAACAAGGTGACACTTTACAAAACTTGCATAAGGCCCGTCATGACTTACGCGAGTGTGGTATTCGCTCACGCGGCCCGCACACACATAGACACCCTCCAATCCCTACAATCCCGCTTTTGCAGGTTAGCTGTCGGGGCTCCGTGGTTCGTGAGGAACGTTGACCTACACGACGACCTGGGCCTCGAATCAATTCGGAAATACATGAAATCAGCGTCGGAACGATACTTCGATAAGGCTATGCGTCATGATAATCGCCTTATCGTTGCCGCCGCTGACTACTCCCCGAATCCTGATCATGCAGGAGCCAGTCACCGTCGACGCCCTAGACACGTCCTTACGGATCCATCAGATCCAATAACCTTTGCATTAGATGCTTTCAGCTCTAATACTAGGGGCAGGCTTAGGGACCCCGGTAACCGTACTCGTCGAACTCGACAAAGAGGTCGACGTGCAACCTAACCCATGCATCAGCCCGCTGAGTTTCTCGCCGGATCTTCTCAGCGGGTCGCGATTCCGATCCGGTAGTAGATTCATTCACGAAACAATTGCTCTTGAGTTGTTAGGTCTCCTTCGGAGGCGCTCGGGCAGTTGTTAGCAAATCCCACCCCTCTTGGCTGAGCCTTTGCTCGTCCACCTGTCCTGGTGAAACTGGAAAGGCCTTCGGGCCACCAGTAAACTTTCAATCATAAAAAAAAAAAAGAAGCTGGAAGATGAAAGTGAGACCATTAGAGGATTGTTAGTAAACTCTTCCGGTTTGAACTTGTTTTGTTTGCTTTATCGAGTTCTAGTCATAAAGCGTGTTCTATTGTGTCTTAAGCTAAATTATTGTACATGATTTATTCAAATTCGGCAGTAGGTATAATCAAATTTATTTTTAAAAAATTTACTTCTATAAAGGACAAGTGCAACTATTTTTAAATCAGCAGTAGGTGTAATTTAATTTACTTTTAAAAGATTTAATACTATAAAGGACAAGTGCAACTATTTTTAATTCGGCAGTAGGTGTAATTCAATTTACTTTTAAAAGATTTAATACTATAAAGGACAAGTGCAACTATTTTTAATTCGGCAGTAGGTGTAATTTAATTTACTTTTAAAAGATTTAATACTATAAAGGACAAGTGCAACTATTTTTAATTCGGCAGTAGGTGTAATTCAATTTACTTTTAAAAGATTTAATACTATAAAGGACAAGTACAACTATTTTTAATTCGGCAGTAGGTATAATTAAATTTATTTTTAAAACATTTACTTCTATAAAGGACAAGTGCAACTATTTTTAATTCGGCAGTAGGTGTAATTCAATTTACTTTTAAAAGATTTAATACTATAAAGGACAAGTGCAACTATTTTTAATTCGGCAGTAGGTGTAATTCAATTTACTTTTAAAAGATTTAATACTATAAAGGACAAGTACAACTATTTTTAATTCGGCAGTAGGTGTAATTCAATTTACTTTTAAAAGATTTAATACTATAAAGGACAAGTGCAACTATTTTTAATTCGGCAGTAGGTGTAATTCAATTTACTTTAAAAAAAAATAATACTATAAAGGACAAGTGCAACTATTTTTAATTCGGCAGTAGGTATAATTAAATTTATTTTTAAAACATTTACTTATATAAAGGACAAGTGCAACTATTTTTAATTCGGCAGTAGGTGTAATTCAATTTACTTTTAAAAGATTTAATACTATAAAGGACAAGTGCAACTATTTTTAATTCGGCAGTAGGTGTAATTCAATTTACTTTTAAAAGATTTAATACTATAAAGGACAAGTGCAACTATTTTTAATTCGGCAGTAGGTGTAATTCAATTTACTTTTAAAAGATTTAATACTATAAAGGACAAGTGCAACTATTTTTAATTCGGCAGTAGGTATAATTAAATTTATTTTTAAAACATTTACTTCTATAAACGACAAGTGCAGCCATTTTTTATTCGGCAGTAGGTATAATTAAATTTATTTTTAAAAGATTTAACACTCTAAAGGACAAGTGGAACTACTTGTATCGCAGAGATAGTGACACGAGTTTATGCCCGAGAGTCACCGCCGTTCCGGCCGGTGGTGGGCGTCGGAGAAGTCACGGCCGGTGGCGGAGGAGGCTCGGCGTTGGAGCTGCTGGAGCTGGCTGCGAGGTGCTGGGCTGAACCACCTGACGATAGACCGAGCTTCGACACTATCAACGCTAATTATATCAAGTGAGTTCTTTGTGCTCGATTGTGATAATATTCAATGCAATGAGTGTTTTTTTTTATATTGCCCTTGTAGTTAGACGAGCATACGGCCCATCTGATGATGAGTGGTTACCGTCACCCATGGACTTCAGGGGCAGAACCAAGCCGCTGCCTAAAGACATGTAGATATAAATATTGTACACATAAGAGTAGAGAATTTATAATAAGGACCATAAATAGCTTTCTCGCTAGGAAACAATAAAACATAATCCGTGCACTTCAATTGCTAGAATTGAATTGTACGGATTGTATTTTATTAATACTGTTATGTTATATTGTGTTCTTCGTGACGGCAGCGGACTGGAATAGACGTGAGCGGCACGATTATCCCACTTAACCACTTAACATTAGGTGGCCCGTGAGTTCGTTCACCCACATAAGCAATAAAAAAAAGGTTAATCCATAAACGCAAAAAGGGCAAAAGCTAATTTTTCAATCTGTTACACAATAAACATTTAAGATGTTTTTGTTGGATTTCTAATTTAAATTGCCTTACTATCCAAGATGCCTTGAACAGATCCTTAAAAATTTGGCCCGTATTATTGCTTACATACTTGTGGCGGCAGCCATCATGCAACACAAGATATTTGATAGATGCCTGAATCGCGCTTACGACATTTTCAAGATGAGCTTACATATAGGTATACAAGCTCCGAACAACAACATTCGGACCGTCGGTCTAATGAGCTATACCTCCCGTTCGGTGGAAGATCTTCCTTTCGTCGTTGTAATAATAATAAATAATAATAAGCCTTTATTGCTGTTTTACTTACTAATTACTAACTTAATCATAATTAATAATAATAATTACTTAATAATAAATTAAATTTAAATTCAATTCGTAATCAAGTATTCCATTCGGCATTCGGTGTGGTTTTCAAAACAGCTTGTCTCTCGACAAAGGCCTTCTCTAAGCATTGCCAATATTCTCTATTTTTGGCCATTCGATTCCAATGCGGGCCGGCTACACTATTTATTTCATCTTCCCAACGTTTTGGCTGTCTTCCTTTTTTTCTACAGCCATCCCGTGGGTAATTGCTTTAGTCCAACCGTAAACCAACATACTTTATAGTATTAACAGTAAATTAACTATTAGGGGGTACTGCGACAATCTTATGGATGATTTGCTGCGGCGTATGGAACAATACGCGAACAATCTCGAATCTTTGGTCGAAGAGAAAACCGAACAGCTGTCGTTGGAAAAGAGGCGGTCTGAAGAATTACTGTATCAAGTTTTGCCGAGGTGAGTTGTGTGCCACAGCTGCTGTGTCGTCGCAATGTCCCGGTCACCGTCCTTGTCGAACCCGTCGCTTGCGATGAAGGGCTCGACGAGCGAATTAACTCACAGACACAGCCCACTGAGTTTCTTGCCGGATTTTCTCAGTGGGTCGCGCTTCCGATCCGGTGGTAGATTCTGCGAAGCACTGCTCTTGGTAGGGACAGTGTTAGCTCCGGTTTGAGCCCCGTGAGCTCACCTACATGTTAGGGCGAAGCTGAAATAGCCTCTCAAGGCTATCAGCATAGGATCGGAAACGCGACCCGTTGAGAAGATCCGGCGAGAAACTCAGTGGGCTGTGTCTGAGGGTTAATTTACTCGTAGAGCCCTTCATCGCAAGCGACGGGTTCGACGAGAACGGTGACCGGTGCTTGAGGTACCTAAAAGCACCGTTAGTGGATCGGGAGGGTCCGAGATGACGTGTTTGGGGCGACGTCGACTGCTTTCCATTCTTTCCACAGGATCGGGAATGTAGTTACCGGCGGCCACGATGAGAGGGTTCTCGTGTCGTGCCGCTTTATCGAAGTGGAAAAAGTCGCAATGTCACGAAGCTAACGCCAAATTTGCGCGGGGCCTTAAATGTTAACAGTTCTCGATATATTCCACTCGTGTAATTGCTTCTGACCTAACACCACCTCCCGGCTTCATGTTGTCCCTTGCAAGTCAATAAAGATGAAATCAATTAATAATTCATTATCAATTAACATGTTACTTTGTTTAATTGCAATTTAAATATGTTTTAATCAAATTCAGTCTTCACTTAAATTTCTTTTGATTCACTTTCGTAATGTAACTTTTCTGATGCTTTCAATGATAAAGTTTATTTGTTGAACAAATGGGATACAATGTGTATGTAGTTGAGTTAATAGTTCATCGAAATCTAATTACAACTTTTAATCCGCCCAACAGACGGTACCAAATCGCGCTCTTACTCTCTTTACATTCTATCTCTTTCACGCAATCCTTGGATCAAGAATAATATCTTTTCTCCTTTATTTTCTATTAATTAAATAAAATAATATAAATATAAATTTAAATTTCTGAACCGAATTGTATGTATTCAGTACCTTTAGAATCCTTACATCATCTTTTTTTTTTCTTTTTTTTTATTACTCTAGTAAGCGTACGGCCAATCTGATGGTGAGTGGTTACCGTCGCCCATGGACAATGCCAGGGGCAGAGCTAAGCCACTCCCTACCCTTAAGTACTTTCCACAAGGCTCGTTTGAAGAAGGACATGTCATAGCGCTCGGGGCACACCGTGGAGGGGAGCTCATTCCAAAGTCAGATGGTACGTGGCAGAAAAGATCTAGAGTGATACTGGCTGATTTTAGTAAGACAGTTGTTTTTATAATAATATGTCTTAGAAGCCACAATTATTAACACCATCGTCAGACATCGTAGGGGCGAATAGGGTGATCGAACTAAGAGAAATATTGAGTACACCAATCACGTTTGCTGTCTTAGAACAATTTAGAAATCTTCTCTTGACGTTAGCAAACGAAAACGAATGACAGTTCTTAAGGACGTAGGCACCGCTTTTCAAGAAGGCTGGTTGGTAACTGTGATGGCGTCTACGCGCCTCCAACGGCTAGGCTCTGTTGTAGCACGAAGTTAGCCGAGTTCCGACGATACCGCGATCGTGCTGCCATTTCTCGGGAATCGTGCTGCGTTTCGTTTAGCTACCAAACTAATGACAGTGTCTGACGTATATATCTTCACTTCTTCACTATTATTACTACCGAATGGTAAACCGTCGACGTCGCCCAAAGCACGTCATTACGGATCCTCCTGATCCATTAACGGTGCTTTTACGCACCACAAGCACCGGTCACCGTCCTCGTCGAACGCGTCACTTGCGACGAAGGACTCAACGAGCGAATTAACCCATAGACACAGCCCACTGAGTTTCTCGCCGGATCTTCTCAGTGGGTCGCGTTTCCGATCCGGTGGTAGATTCTGCGAAGCACTGCTCTTGCTAGGGTCAGTGTTAGCAAGACTCCGGTTTGAGCCCCATGAGCTCACATACAAACGTTAGGGTGAAGCTGAAATAGTCTCTCAAGGCTATCAGCATAAGTAGGAAAAAAAAATTACTACTATTAATTTTGGTCGATACAGACCTGTGGCTCAGCAATTAATGGCCGGTGAAGTGGTACAACCAGAGAGCTTCGAGTGCGTCACGGTTTACTTCAGCGACATAGTCGGTTTCACGGAGCTCTGCGCGGCCTCCACTCCCATGCAAGTCGTGGATCTTTTGAACGACTTGTACAGCACATTCGACAGGATCATCGGTTTTTATGATGTTTATAAGGTAAGGAGGTTTGTATTGGTGTTTTTTTCTGAATAGCTCCAATGTAAATGACCTATAATTTCATAGAACGGATGGCCGTTGGGGCCAGAAAGTTCTTGAGTGGCGACCGCGTACCGGAAGACGTAGCGTGGGTAGGCCTCCCACAAGATGGACTGACGATCTATTGAGGTTCGCGAGGATCTGCTGGATGCAGGCAGCGCAGGACCGGTCTTTGTGGCGAGGCTTGGGGGAGGCCTATGTCCAGCATTGGACGTCTGTAGGCTGATAAGAAGAAGAAGAAGAAATGACCTATACACATCAGCCTGTCTACTGTCCACTGCTGAACATAGGCCTCTCCAACTGATGTCCAGTGCGGCCGGTCCGTTGCCACCTGCATCCAACGTGACCCAGCAATTTTCACCAGGTCGTCGGTCCATCTGGTATAGCATCGTGCAACAAAAATCAAACCCGCAAAATTATAATTTGCGTAATCACTGGTGGCAGGACCTCTTGTGAGTTCGTACGGGTAGGTACCACCACCCAGCCTATTTCTGCATTGAAACAGTAATGCGTTCCGGTTTGAAGGGTGGGGCAGCCGTTGAAACTATACTGAAACCTTGGAACTTATATCTCAAGGTTGGTGGCGCATTTACGTTGTACATGTCTATAGACTCCGGTAACCACTTAACACGAGGTGGGCTGTGAGATCGTCCACCCATCAAAGCAATAAAAATAAAATAAAAACTCTAATGTAAATCACCTATAAACTGGCTACGCAAATACTGCACCTAAAGACAGGTCGGAGTCCGAAATAATGACTTTCTCGGCGATCACACAGAAATGCGTGATCAATTCACCTGAAATCCAAAATGAGTAACCAATTTAGACAATAATTAAATCTCTTTTTCAAATGATTAGATATTTTTAAATAATTCTTTCAAAGTTAATATTTAATTAATCGTCGCTGTCATTTATCTTGGAAAGGTCGAAACAATAGGAGACGCCTACATGGTTGTGTCTGGCCTGCCCGAGAGGAACGGCGACCTTCACGCAAGAGAAATATGCTTAATGGCGCTTGCCATAGTCGACGCAGTCAGGGGCTTCGTTGTCCGTCACCGGCCCGCGCACCGACTCGAGGTTAGTAGCTGCGTGACTCAACAGAATCTTCAATTCTATACAAGTTACTAGCTGACTCGGCCGAATTTGTAGTGCCTCAATCGATAAATAAAAGACCAATACTTTTGTATAAAATAAACTTAAAACAAACAAAAGGAATCCGTCCGACGGAGGACACATCAAAGGAAAAACAAAATTGTTATTTTTATTTAATTCCAAGCATTATCATATTTATCTACCTTTTAAACCTTCTCTGGACTTTCACAAATAATTCAAGACCAAAATTAGTCAAATCGGTCTAGTCGCTCTCGAATTTTAGCGAGACTAACGAACAGCAATTCATTTTTATATATATAGATCGGAAACACAGCATAAACGCATTGCTCACAGCAATGATACTGAATGACGACCACGACCGCCCTGATAAGTCGTCGTGGCCTAAAGGATAAGACATCCGGTGCATTCGTATCTAGCGGTACAACGGTGTTCGGATCCCGCAGGCGGGTACAAATTTTTCGGATGAAATACGTACTTAACAAATGTTCACGATTGACTTCTACGGTGAAGACATAACATCGTGTAATAAAAATCAAAGCCACAAAATTATAATTTGCGTAATTACTGGTGGTAGGACCTCTTGTGAGTCCGCACGGGTAGATACCACCATGCTGCCTATTTCTACTGTGAAGCAGTAATACGATTCGGTTTGAAGGGTGGGGCAGCCGTTGTTACTATACTTGAGACCTTAGAACTTATATTTTAAGGTGGGTGGCGCAGTTACGTTGTAGATGTCTATGGGCTCCAGTAACCGCTTAAAACCAGGTGGGCTGTGAGCTCGTCTACCCATCTAAGCAATAAAAATAAAAAGAGTGATACAACAAAGAAGAAGAATAGGAAACATAAGGATACTTTATTAATGTGACCAGGCATTACAGCCTCTTATGAGTTTGCTTACGATGAGGTACAGAGTGTAGTCTTTTTTTTTTTTGTGACATTGAGGGTAGATTAGTTTACGGCTAGTAATTGCATACAGTCGCTCGTGGATAACAACAATTTCAGGGCCATAGCCGAAATCCGAAAGCTCTTTTTTTTGTTAATCGTTCTCTATATACATTTATAAACATTTACACATTCTTTACGCACATAAAAGCAGATGAGTGGCAGCTCGATTTTATTAAATACAATCTCATTGAAGCGAGTTCGTCGAACGACCGTGCAGATATCACTTACACTAGATGATGACCGAGCTTTGCTCGTTTTTTTTTTGATAACGCCATCTTGTTGTGTCTTTAAAGCGGTTAGTTGCCCTCAATTAATATTAATATTCGCCAATAGATGTCGGGAAGAGTTGATTACTGAAAACACGAATAAAACAACATTTACTGAAAATAAATCGTAGCTACATCGATTTATCGCCCCCGAAATCCCCTGTATACTAAATTTTATGAAAATCGTGGGAGCCGTTTCCGAGATTCAGATTATATACATATATATTAATATACAAGAATTGCTCGTTTAAAGGTATAAGATATACAGTAACTGTTGATCTATGTAATTTTTAGTAGACAATACTTACAGCTGAAATAACGAAATTTTCTTAGATGAAACTTAACAAAAAAAAAACATTAGCCCAGCGAATCTACTAGAAGATTAATTTCTCCAACTTGAATCTTGGTCACTGATTGAGTCTTAGTTTTTTGAGGGTTCATGTTTAGTTTGATAACATAATATTTTAGGCAACATACTTTAAGCAGCGGCTTGGCTATGCCGCTGGATTTGCTTTGGAATTCCATGGGCGACGGTAACCACTCACCATAAGGTGGGTCGTATGCTCGTCTGCCTATAAGGGAAACAAAAAAAAATAAAAAAATAACGAGATATATTTGAGTTGCTTGAAGCTTGGCTCTGCTTCAGGTCCGCGTTGGTGTTCACTCCGGCCCGGTCTGTGCCGGAGTGGTGGGCGTTAAGATGCCCCATTACTGCCTTTTTGGGGATACCGTGAACACCGCAAGTAGAATGGAATCTACAGGCCAACGTGAGTACTTCATAATTATTTGTAATAAAACATATATAATGATATCGGGTTTTGAGTTGAGTTTTCTGTCATATTTATAATAAGAAAACCACATTTATAAGCCCTTAATCAAATAAAATTAATAAAATAAACTGAACTTTTTTTTTACCGAATAAAAAACTTCACTGAATGACACTCAAGAAAAATCCTTTTTATAAAACCAAATAGTTTTAGTTAATCAAGGTTTTCACAAATAAGATCTATTACAATGAAAATGCAATACAATTCTAACAATATTTGTTTATTACAAAAAGCCACGTCTTAGTTTTTACATAATTTACACAGTTAATTATAATATAATAATATTGTTAATATTTATGCTTTATTAATATTTAATCTATACTAATATTATAAAGAGGAAAGATTTGTTTGTTTGTTTGTTTCGAATAGGCTCCTAAACTACTGGACCGATTTGAAAAATTCTTTTTCCATTAGAAGCCGACATTGTCCCTGATGAACAGGCTACTTTTTTTTTTTTTTTTTTTGTTTTTTTTTTTTTTTTTCATTTGTGTTTTAATGTTTCCGAAGCGAAGCGAGGGCGGGTCGCTAGTTACTTATATAGTCATTTGTGTTTTTAAACAATAATATAAACATTAAGCATATTCTGAACATTTTCACATTAAAACAGAGTCTGCTTAATATTAAATATGTTAGAATAACAGTTTCATCTTGCTAATAATAAATAAATAATAACATAGAATAAACTAAACTATATATCATGTTAATAATAATTATTGCCAATAGTGGCGTTTGCGCTCATATAATATATTATCCAGCTTATGATATCATTGTCTCCCTTATACTAACAGCCCTCCGTATACATTTGAGTGAGAACACACGTGTACTCCTGGAACAATGGGGAACATTCATAGTGGAGCGTCGCGGCGAGGTGGAGTTGAAGGGTCGGGGACGGATGTTGACTCACTGGCTGCTGCAGTGCTCTGAGCCAGAGACCAGACCTCACTGCCAAAGTCCCCAGCAGCCTCCGCAGTATCCTATACTGTTCCCCACCTTACCTCCTGTATCAATACAGGTCCCTTACTTAGTTGTCGAGCCCCCCACAATGGCTGCCTGAGTAATTCGGTTCGAGTTTTTATTAAAATTTGTATCAGATATTTTATATTCCTATTGCCAATTTCGATGGTAGTGGCAAGGAGAATTATAACATCTCTATTTTAATATTCGTATTTGTTGTGACACATTTATTTTGTCGGTGAATGTAATTAAATCATCTCTAATTAAATCAAATTCGTGTTTTGATTAAAATTTGTATCAGATATTTTATATTCCTATTGCTAATTTCGGTAGCGGCAATTAAAACTTCTCTATTTTAATATTCGTATTATTGTGACATATTTATTTTTGTCGGTGGATGTAATTAAATAATCTATAATTATATCATCGATAGTCGAATGTGTAGATTGTGTAGCATTAAAATAAAACTACTAGTCGGACTTCACATTAATTAATATTCAGTAAAATTCAAGTCAAATTGTGATTTTAAGATAATTGAAAAACAACCCAGTTCTCTGATATCTAAGCAAGTAATGAAACTACACAAATGCTTAAACTGCACTCATAGTAATATTCAATTTAATTTTCCTTTGTGTACTGTGTAAATTGAGTTCTAATTGAATTAGTTTTGTTTTTAATTTTCACTGACAAAGTTTTTGTAGTCATTCGTTTTAAGTATTGTTATGGTATTTATTATAATAATGTATACACCACAGGCGGCACTGTATACACAGCAGTGTGCTTAGTGCGAGTTTTTTAACGTTCTCGCTAGCGTAAAAGTTAACTCAAATTTGTATGCAGTTGGAGCAGCGCCCCTGGCGGAAAATGTAGGCAAACGTTCAAACTGCATACAAATTTTTAGTTAACTTTTACGCTATCGAGAACGTTAAAAAGCTCGCACTAAGCACACAGATGTACTACTATAGAAAATAATAAATGAAAATGTTGTTTCTTTTTCTTAACTTTAAGACGTAATAAGGAATTTTAATAAACTGAAAATGATTTTTAATTTATTTATTTTTTGAGAAGTATTAACATTGTTTTTTCGGACGAACAAAATGAATGTAATCAACGCGAGATGAAATCGTATAAGTATAATATGTAGTTTTAATCAGTCGACGAAGCGTGAATACCGAAGACATTGTCATACTACATGAGCTTAGCTTGTCCAAGTTTACCTACGTCTAAGTTGTACATTACATCATGTTTATCTATATATTAATACGTGAAGCAAAAACTTTATATCCCTTTTTACGAAAATTGCGCGGACGGAGGAGTATGAAATTTTCCACACTTATAGAGAATATAGAGAAGAAGTGCACAATGCTAATATTTGTTTTAAAATAATGCATAAAAGATACATTAAATCAATTAAGAAAACATTACACACACTTACATACCATGTATTTGACGCACACACGCATGCATACTATTTATTGTCAAACTTTTGTTCTTGACGTCTGTGGTCAAATTGAGAATAGATTAAAAATATTGTTTGTCTTTATTAATATTTTTTATAGTGTACTTTTGGCGAAATTTGTGATTATAGAAGTATAAAATACAATCATAATAGTGTACAAACTTACAATTACAATTAATTCTAGTCGAATTTCGACTACAGCGGGACCTCGAGTTTATTTAAATAGAGCGCGGACGATCGAAACGTAAACGTCAAACTATTAAAACAATCGTATCTTATCTTACAAATTGCAAATAAAACAAGCGTTGTCTACGTAAGTCGGATGCAAATTTTATATGCGATTAAGTCGAAGCTCACTCCCGTTACGAGTCTGCGTCGATTATATTAACATTTTACAAGCTACGTCTCAGTTGAAGTCGTTGAAGACCGCCCGGTTAATATGTATAAATACGGGACTGAGTCAGATTAGACACACGCTGTTAGACCTAACTGCATTGTGTGTTGTTTCAAAACTTTGTATGAGACGATGGGTCTATTATATATACAGTGCAAACTCGATCCGGTACTATCCGACTATGGAATGAGCTCCCCTCCACGGTGTTTCCCGAGCGCTATGACATGTCCTTCTTCAAACGAGGCTTGTGGAGTGTATTAAACGGTAGGCAGCGGCTTGGCCCTGCCCCTGGCATTGCTGAGGTCCATGGGCGACGGTAACCACGTACCATCAGGTGGGCCGTACGCTCGTCTGCCTACAAAAGCAATTAAAGAAAAAAATACCTAGTCAGGTCATAAATTCTGTCACATGTTTAATGTAAAATAATTGAAACAAGGTTATTCATTATGTAACCATTCATATACCAAAATGAACTTAACAAAACATAGATTCTTATGACACTAAAGTTTATTCAAAGTGACCTCCGTGATTTTGAATACAGGCCTTCAATCTGCGCGGCCAGTCGTCTATCGCAGCACGAACGAGGTCCATGTCAATATCGGCGGCTGCCTTAATCAAGGATGTCTTGAGTGACTCTAAATTGGGATGAGGCTTTGAGCACGCCTTTTCCTCCAAGTGTTGCCATATCTTGTAATCTAACGGATTCAAATCTGGACTGGAGGAGGGTCAGTCTTCGTGCGGGATGAAGTCGATTTCACGCGCCGCCAGCCAGTCTTGTGTGCTCTTCGCTCTATGAGCTGGCGCCGAATCTTGTTGGAATACCCAGTGCCTGTTATTGAACATGGTATGAGAAACAGGTTCCACAAGGTTCGTCAGGACTGTATTTTGATACACAACTGCATTCGTTTTTACACATTTCTCACAAAAATGTACCTCTGTTAAGCCCCAATAAGAAGCTCCCAACCATACCATGAGCGAGGATGGAAAATGACCTCGTTGGACACGCGGAATACGGTTGCTCGCTTCTTCACTACTGTGTGCGTACACCTTATCATTTTGTTAGTTGTAGCTCTCTTCTACGGTAAAAAATTTTTCATCCGAAAAAAGAATTTCCCGATATTTTTTTCCCGCGTACCGCTTCAACAAAGCGCGGCATCTCTTCAGTCTCAGGTCCATTAGACGAGCATTCAAACGATGTCCTGTTTTTCTTCGATATGCCCGAAGCCCTAAGTCTTCATTTAACACCCTTTTCACCGTGGTTCTGCTTAACCCCATCTGAAGGGCCAACAGTTTCTGCTTACGTTTGGGATTTCTTTGAATTCGCGCCTTCACAGCTTTTATCACTGCTGGAGTCCTAACAGATCGAGGGCGACCACTTCTTGACCTGTCATCTACACTAGAGTCTTCATTGTATCGTTTGATGGTACGATAAAAGAATCTTTTGGTTATATTCAAATCTTTCAGTATGTTAAAAATTTGAATTGGCGCGTAACCGCAACGATGCAACGCAATAACTGCAACACGGTCTTCTTTAAGCGTCCACTCCATATTTAAAAATGAGTAAAATTCTAAAAGTATACATTTTTATTTTCATGAACAATTCGAAACTCGAATTCAATAAACTTTTTTGTGGCCAGCATTCTAAAAGAAAAGTTTTTACTGTGTGACAATACTTATGACCTGACTAGTTATATAACAAATCGAAAGGCAACAAGTTAATATTCGTTATATCAAGTCTTTTGGTAAACTGAGGTTTGTTATATTAAGGTTAGGTTGGTCTACCATTTGTTATAACGAGGTAAAAAATATATAGTTTTATTCACCTCAACATTACGTACTCATTCTGTTATATCGAACAACTTCTACTAATAAATGATAACACATTTTTATCTAATTATTGTATGACGTATATTTTTATTCGTAAATTTTTTTTTTTTTTTCCAAGTGACGACGGGGTATAACTTATATATATTGAGGTTTGTTATAATAAGGTTCTACTATATGTTTGTTTACTTTTTTTTTATGCTTAGATGGGTGGACGACCTCACAGCCCACCTGATGTTAAGTGGTTACTGGAGCACATAGACATCTACAACGTAAATGCGCCACCCACCTTGAGATATAAGTTCTAAGGTCTCAGTAGAGTTGCAACGGCAGCCCTACCCTTCAAACTGAAACGCATTACTGCTTCACAGCAGAAATAGGCAGGGCGGTGGTACCTATCCGCGCGGACTCACAAGTGGTCCTACCACCAGTACTGTACTTCACTGTTAAAGCGTTTTGGAAGGAAACACGCAGTCATCTTAGAAAAGAGTGGAAGACACTTATGTCCAGCAGTGGACTTCTGTGGGCTGACGGTGATGATGTGATGGGTAGGTATCACCATTCTTCATTTTTTTTTGCCGTCTTGCAGCATTCATGTGCTCCAGTAAGAGGGGCATTCACGGGCTTATTAAGATTTCTGACTGTGGTGATTGTATTCACGAGTCTAGACATGAGCATAGGCTCTGATCACGACTTAGTAGCAGACGGTTTGTTCATCAGTTAAATTATATATATAACTTCGATAAATATGTATATTACTTAGTAAAGGACGTGAATGATATTGTTTTATTATTAACAAAAATAAGTGTAAACTGTTTAAAAAATTACCTATAATAGGGAGAATTATTTAATTGTAATGAAGTGCGTAACATAAAAAAAAATCCGAATTGGTTAACTAAATTTTTTGAAAACGAATTGACATATCTATACACACCAATACACATGTAAGTATTTAGCTTTCTAATGTACTTACAATCGATGGAATATTGCTACAAACAATGGTAGGGCTCAGCCAATAACAATTACGAGGACTTTGTTAGCGCCTCATTTTTTTTTGCCTCTGTAAATTGAAGATTACGATCCGCCTGGTAATGTCAGGTTACCATCGCTCACGGAAGTCAGGAAATCCATGAGCCAAGCCGATGTCTACATTTGAGTTTTCTTCTTAAATTAATTTTCAAGAAAATCATTTGTAGTAGAGTCAACCAATCATTAATTTGCAAACGAATATGCAGCTTATCCGAAACTGAAATTCTGTATACGTGATTTAGTTAATGAATTATCGAATCCACGGCCTAAAATTACTGAATCGATAATTTAAAATTTAACAAAAAAAATAATAATTTAGTAAATGTTCAAATGAAAACAAATTCTTCCGAATATACTTATATATTAAATTATCCGATCGTCATGTAAAAAAAAAAAGTTTAAATAAATTTAAACAGTATATTTAATAGATTAAAATAAATAGTATTTCATAGTTGTACGAAAATAAATGTCTATTTTTATATGCATTTTGTTCAATCAAATGTACGCTTTGACTAGGAATCGTAGTGTTAGTGGTCTTAGGGGATTAATAATAAACATCGTCTAATTCATATTATGTTATACAATTCTACTATAATATAATAAAACAGTAAATCTGTTATTAGCAGCGTCTAACAAACGCGCTTTGTAAAGAAATATACATAACTGTTTTAATGCTAGAATGTTATTTCAATGGTTAGTATAGTATTCGTATTTTTGTTATTGTAAGCTGCCTATTTACGATTTAATTTTTAAACAAAATTATTTGCGGAACAAGGATCACTGTCTGATTTTTTTTATTGCAAACAAAATCTTTGTATGTCGGCCAAATTATTTCAATGCTGTTTTTTTGTGGCTCACCAAATTTTATTATGTCGGTCAAAATATTTCAATGCTGTTTTTTTGTGGCTCGCCAAATTTTATATTTGCTAAACATCTAATTACTTCTCTTAATGTTATAACAAGTTTTTGAGATCGTCTAATGTCTGCGCTTTTAGTTCGTGGCAATTAAATATAATGTATAGTTTGATATTGTAACATCAATTAAATTGAATTAAAAACAAAAAGTGGTTTTACTGTACTTATAGTCAAATAACTATTGTTTTGTCTTAAGCGCTTCAGCTGTTTTCAGTAAATTGGTCCTGAGTGTTACAGAGGTGTTGTCGATGACTACTCATTGGATGTATGTGTCCTTCTTATAATTATTCCTTTGGCGTAATAATTAAATTTTCGAGTAAAAATATTGCCAATTCAATGAACTGAATTCCTGTACGCTGCGGCTTGACTATTGGCATTGATGATGTTCATGAGTGAGATTGGTTTTATCACTACATAGTATAAGCCAAAGTCGCTTTCTCTGTCCCTATTACTGTCTGTCCCTATGTATGCTTAAATCTTTAAAACTACGCAACGGATTTTGATGCGGTTTTTTTTATAGATAGAGTGATTGAAGAGGAAGGTTTATATGTATAATAACATCCATTAAACAGTGGAGAAATCAATAATAAATTACAATTTCCGAAGCGAAGCGAGGGCGGGTCGCTAGTTGCTGATAAAAAAGATGAGATTTTTCAATCATGAAACGTACGTATGAATGAACCCGAAAAGTCTCAGATAGCTCTCGAAATTCAATTCATGTATCCGCGTGATCTCTCAAAAAAGATTTAATTCTCAACAGACTAGAATTGTAAATTAGATATATGAACTTTTGATCTGAAAGGGTCAGAAGGTTACTCGGAAGAACGTCCCTTCCATACGTTTGAAGTACACTAATAATGTATCTTGTGCCCTATCACATATACCTCCTACATTCACCCTCTTAATTTCGACATCGTTCAGATTTCTGTAAAGGTTTTATCCAAAATATGTGCGTTTAAAATGATTAAACAGAATTCGGGAACTGTAATTATTATTTTACTAGCTGACCCGGCAGACTTGGTAGTGCCTTAATCGATAAATAAAAGACCTAAACTTTTGTATAAAATAAACTTAAAACGAACAAAAGGAATCCGTCCGACGAGGGACACATCAAAGGTAAAACAAAATTGTTAAACTTGTTTAATTCCGAGCATTTTCATATTTATCTACCTTTTAAACCTTCTCTGGACTTCCACAAATAATTCAAGATCAAAATTTGCCAAATCGGTCCAGCCGTTCTCGAGTTTTAGCGAGACTAACGAACAGCAATTCATTTTTAAATATATAGATTAATTATTTTTATAATTATATTATACATTTATGTTCAAATAATAACCAATAATTAATAACCGAAAACTTGATGTATTGTAGTACTGTTGGCAGCACTGAATTTAATTTCACAATATCGTCTTTAACTATTTAATTTGTTTAATTTAATTTCACCAATTTATTTATTTACTTCGTTTATTCCCTTTGTTGTTGATAATCTTTTAGTTTATTTACTTTGTTGGTGATGATAGAAAAAAAAACGGGCATTACATTCACCAAAAGGATTTTTCGAATGTTTATGGAAATAACTTTTGAAATGTATTTTTCCAGAATGTCATTATTATTCACAAGAAGTACATTCAAAGCTATTGCCGAATAAATCAAAGACAGATTCGCAATAAAGAATGAGACGTGTGGCGGCATTTTTGATTTAACGTTTGCGATCATAATTTTAATATTCGTACCCTTTATTCGTTCTTAAAGTTCGGTTAATGGCCTATAATAATCAGTCATGGCTGTAATGGACGCGTCAGAATGCTATAAAGCACCCTGTGTTTTGGTATACAGTTAGTTCATTAGTGTCTTGATGACATGTTCATTCTGATTGAATATTATATACAAACTAGCTGTACCCTTCCGCTTCGCTGGGAATTTAAAATTAACATTATCATTTCTCACCCCCACAAAGATTCTCATCATTAACGCCCCCGCAACTGGTGTAGGGAGTCCAACACTCATATAAATATTAGCCTACCATTAAGTTAAGTACATGTATTTTCTACATGGACACCAAGTTTCAAGTCAATCGGATGCATGGTTCAGTAGTTATAACGGAACATCTGTAAAAACCAATGTAGATTTATATATTAGTGTAGATTTAGTATTGAACTAAAGTATTGTGATGGGATTTCATATGAGACCTTAAATATATATCCCAAAAATCAAACATATATTCACAATAAACAATTTAAAGCCACTTACTCTGTATAATAAAATATACGTAAAACTAAACGCTAAGTGTTGTTCTATTTTAAAAGTTAAGAAAACTTTATTGAGCATAACCTATATTGTTATAGAATTTGTGACCATTTTTTAAACCTTTTTTTAACCTTGTGTGTCTGCTTTTTTAGTGAGTTCATTCACCCATTTAAGCATGATAATCAATTATTATGTATTGAAATGTTGCATTTGAGCAAACTTGACAAAGTAGAGATCGAACCTTAAATTTCTTATGCAGAGATTTATAAAGGAATACATTCAGTACCTATATTGTATACTGGTTGTCATGCGGTCTCCCAGACTAGTTTTGCCACCCGTGATCGAACACAGTGGAAGAACGTCACATGTGGTCGCGATCCTCAGCAGTGAGGGAACGATATAGAAGAAGACAAAGCTTGCATGGTGTTCCGTCCAGCTCGTTTGATTGACGACTATCTTTTTTCATGGTTTAACATAATAAAAATAAAAAGAAATAAAAAATACAGAAGTAAGAAAATTGGTGTCTTTATTTTTTGCAATTCTTTCCTAGTATTTATTAGAGTTTACCTGCCCAAGGCTTAAAAGTTACATATAGAATTAACGATAAGAAACTCGCATGTTTCGTAGCATAAGATTTAGAACAAGACTTGACCTACAAGTTTGTAGCGGTAGCTATCACAGAACACGAGGAGAAAATCCGGAATATCGAAGGGTAAATAAAACATTTTTGCAACATTAGAGGAGAGCCATTTCTAGTTAAAATTTTTGAAAAAATACCCCGACGAAATTTTATTTTTACCCCATTCAACTAGCCGATATTTGAATGGGGTGAAAATTAAAAAACGAATTGTTCGAAAACTAAAATGGGCCTTTAATTACAAAAATAAATGTCGCGCATTAAGCCAAATTTCGTTTAAACCAAATATCCTTTTATCCCTCGATGTGTATATGCATATGCAAACATATCTTAAAATGGTCGTCAGTGAGATTCAGACATCCTTCAAATACTTTTGTCTACTTTACTATACCTAATATTACTACCGCGAAAAGTTTTCGCATTTATGTTAAGCATACAGAAGTGAGAAAACTGGTATCTTTATCTTTTCCAATTCTTTCTCTGTTTTTTAACGCTATATTTGTGTTCTGTATTTAGGAGGTAGGTTATATTACATGTTTTACATTGATTTCATAACGGCTACTCCATCCTTCAATCCTGAACGCATGACTGCTCTGCAGCATTAATAGATGGGCTTAAATGCTTTATAAATATTTACGTAGCCGTGTTTACGATAAGACTTACATACTGGTGGTAGGACTTCTTGTGAGTTCGCACGGGTAGGCACCACCGTCCTGCCTATTTCTGCCGTGAAACAGTAATGCGTTTCGGCTTGGAGGGTGGGGCAGCCGTTGTAACTATACTGAGACCTTAGAACTTATATCTCAAGGTGGGTGGCACATTTACGTTGTAGATGTCTATGGGCTCCAGTAACCACTTAACACCAGGTGGGCTGTGAGCACGTCCACCCATCTAAGCAAAAAAAAAAACTATTACGTAGACTTAAACCATAGAGTACTTATTGGATACTATCGTACACTTGTTAGCGGTTCGTATCCTAGCAACGATAAATCAAACAATGCCAACAAATATGTAAGCGGATTTGCGGCTGCCTAAACTATTTACACGTGGGTGAAATTTGCTATTGAGCCAGTGATTACGTCAGAGAGAACTCAATTAGCTGGTGATTATCGGTTTCGAATAACATGTTGACACATTAGTAATGATCTGGTAAGTTAACGACAGCTAAATTGTAATCAGAAAACAACTAGATAGAGATCAGAAATAGTGGTGTTATTTAATTTTGATGAGCAATATTTTAAACACAGTCTGACTTTGTTTAAATTGAAACCCCCTTTGTTACAGTTTTAATCTTAAAGTTAGTATCAGTTAAAATGAATGTCGCTAACGGTACAATTAAAACTAGTTTTACGGTTTAATCTCGCATTGCGTATTTCCATTGTATGTATTATTACCGACGTTTCGTATACTACTAATAATAATACTACTTTACTGAAAGTAATTATCCTTGGTACGGCTCGTATGTTGAGGAGGTTTCTCACTCTGGAGTCCTAACCACTGGTGGCTTATGCCGTAGACACCGAGACACCGCCACCAGCAATCTATTTTTTATATCCATCTTTTTTTTAAGTGAAAACTTCTTTAGAATCGTTGTGATTTCAAACCGGATGCAACGGAAAAAACGACAGGTAAGAGACACAAATACAAAAATGTGTAGGATGAAGCCAGCAAAGAATGAGACAGAAATATACATACTATTTAATACAGCGCCATCTGTGAGATTTTTTAATACTAACGTGTGTATGAAAGCTCTTGTAGTGAATTTTAATTTAGGACTATACGTGAAATTAAAATATCAATTCACAGAGGGCGCTACCTTACAATTATTTACTAATGACAAAATTTTACATATACTTAAGACGTTTAGGATAATTGTATTTTAATTTTGGAAGGTTTCACTTCTACCACGTGTGAATTGCACACATTTTGTTTTTTTGATAATGTGTCGTTAATTGTGTTAATAGATTTTATTTAAATATAGTGTAATACTCATGATGAGTATGACAGTATGAGTAATGAGTACAGATAATACACCGACTCGTCATGAACTTAATAAAAGTTGAAGTTATTTGTCAAGTGAATTTATTAATATATTCCTTTGAATACTGTATAAACTATTATATGTATGTATGTGTGGATATGTGCATATGCATGTGTATAAATATGTATACACATATATTTGCGCTTATGTATGGTATGTATATATTTTTGTGTATGTATTTGTAATTTAATATAAATTTCATTACACCTACTACTGTTTACTCTGCACTATCTTTGGGTGACTGGTAAAGAATGTCCGCCAATGTATTAAAAATTTACATGAAGTCTAGTAAATAAATAATTAAAATACTACTTTATGAATACATTACTGTTTTCATGGTCACGAACACAGGACAGTCATACAAGACGCGAGATTAAGCCGTAAAAGTTGTTTTAATTATGTCCACAGCTCGCGAAAACCGATAAAATACTATTTCGCTAACGAATTTATCGTCGAAGCTTATTCCATCCCACCTCCGGGGGAGGACACAAAACTCTGACACAAAGAAAGAATTCGAGGAAAAACTTTACAGCAAAATGGTATCAAAAGCTTACACGCTATTGTAAAGGACAAATCTAAAATAGAATCGAATGGTCCAACGGTATTTTGCGCTAAGTAATCCGAGAGATAGTTTGAGGTTTTGGTATATCTATATAGATTAATTTCTAAAAACGATGGATCGTCAATAGAAAATATATTAAACTAGTAAATGTCGGTGCTTATGCTCTAATTTACTAATTCTTCTTCTTCTCAGTCGTGTCACTCTTGACAGAGTGGTCGTGATCGTCATGTAGTGTTGGAAGGGGCAGACTTGATGCGTCTCACGATGTCGCGCCATCTCTCCCTGCTTGAGGCCATTCTACTGCACTCATTTAGGGGACCTCCCACTGCAGTTTTAATTTGGTCGGTCCACCGCATTGGTGGCCTCCCGCGCGGTCTTGTACCATCAACGGTTCCCTGTACAACGATTATTTTTAATTACTAATTTACTAATTACTATCTTAATTTACTAGCCTCAAAGTCCTGCGGCCCATCTGATTGTCAGTTGTTACTGTCAGGTGACAGCAATGCCGGACACAAAGCCTGTAAGCTTAGAAACATACGCGTTGCGGTGTCAAGAAATACCGAATGCAAAATAAATCGTAATGAATATCATTTTCCAGTATTGTAGTAATCTTTTCCTGTTTTGGCAAACCACGAGGTTGTTATATCAACGTTATACATACCTTTAATACATATATTATTATAAACCTTATAAGGTTAATGTCCTACATGATCCGCCAATGAACAGGTCATTGCACTGGACAGCTTTGCGATATGAATGAAGCCTTTCCTTCGTATCTATATATAAAAACGGGAAGCAAAAACTTTGTATCCCTTTTTACGAAAATTGCGCGGACGGAGGAGTCTGAAATTTTCCACACTTATAGAGAATATAGAGAAGAAGTGCACAATGCTAATATTTTTTTAAAATAATGCATAAAAGATACATTAAATCAATAAAGAAAACATTACACATACTACATACCTTGTATTTGACGCACACACGCATGCATATTATTTATTGTCAAACTTTTGTTCTTGACGTATGTGGTCAAATTGAAAATAGATTAAATATTGTTTGTCTTTATTAATATTTTTTTATAGTGTAGCCTTGGCGAAATTTGTGATTATAGAAGTATAAAATACAATCATAATAGTGTACAAACTTACAATTCCAATTAATTATAGTCGAATTTCGACTACTGCAGGACCTCTAGTAGAATTTCTTAGTTTACCTGCCCCAGGCTTAAAAGTTACTTAAAGAATTAACGACGCGAAACTCGCATGTTTCGTAGTATAAGAATTAAAACAAAACTTGATCTACAAGTTTGTAGCGGTAGCTATTACAGAACACGAGGAGAAGATCCGGAATATGTATATCGAGGGGTGAATGAAATGCTATTTGGTTTAAGCGACATTATGCAACATTATAGGAGAGCCATTTATAGTTCAATATTTTTAACAAAAAAAAAACCCCGACAAGAAAGTTCTTTGGCTATTTGAATGGGGTAAAAATTAAAAAAAACGAATTGTTCGAAAACGAAAACAGGCCTATAGTTACAAAGATATGTGGCGGTAGCCATCACAGAACAGAAGATATTTGACAGATGCCTGAATCTCGCTTACGACATTTTCAAGGTAAGCTTGCATATATACAAGTTCCGAACAACAATATTCGGACCGTCGCGCGTCGGTCTACCGAGCAATATCACCCGCTCGGTGGAAGATCTTCCTTTCGTCGTTATAATAATAATAATAACCCTTTATTGCTGTTTTACTTACTAACTTAATAAATTACTTAATAATAAATTAAATTTAAATTCAACTTCAAGTATTCCGTTCGGCGTTCGGTGTGGTTTTCAAAACAGCTTGTCTCTCGACAAAGGCCTCCTTTAAAGATTGCCAATATTCTTTATTTTTGGCCATTCGACTCCAATGCGGGCCGGCTACTCTTTTTTTCATCTTGTCAAATGTCGCGTATTAAGCGAAATGTCGTTTAAATTAAATATCCTTTCATCCCTCGATGTGTATATGCATAATATGCAAACATATCTTGAAAATGTCGACAGCGAGATTCAGACATCAGTCAAATAACTTTGTCTTCTATGATATCTACCGCCATAAGTTTTCGAATGTGTGTTAAACATCAAACGTGTACTTTAGTTGACAAGATTAATAAACGTTTTTGTCTGTTTTCGTAAACTTTGAAGTTATGCTCCAATATTAACTGCGATTTTTTTACTGGGAGATAGTAGAGTCGCGTCTCTTTTCTTCTAAAATTGTGTTTAATTTTACAGAGTTTAATCATAGGCAATTACAAATCACAGTATGAGATGCATAGTTAAGCCAATAATTGTTATTATGATATGCTGTTTATCAACGGCGAGTATTGCATATACACAGAAACAATGTGAGCCGGAAGCCTATTATGATCCTGGTCTATTAGCATGCCAGTCATGTCCGGCCAATTCTTCAATGATTACGTCATTAGACGGTAAGTTGACCAATACATATTACAAAACATAAAATATGTAAATAAAGGATTATATGTAAGTATTATATACGTAGGTACTTAATATTTTAAACGTTAAAGTGTGTTTTGTTTGTGTTTTTTTATTGCTTAGATGGGCGGACGAGCTCACAGCCTACCTGGTGTTAAGTGGTTACTGGAGCCCGTAGACATGTACAATGTAAATGCGCCACCCACCTTGAATGGGTCAGGTTTGAGCCCCGTGAGCTCACAATAATTATATTCATTCTATGTATTACATTTTCACTTTTATTTTGGTACTAGCGACCCGCCCTCGCTTCGCTTCGGAAACATTAAAACACACATGAAACCAAAAAAATATTTTTTTTTTTTTTTTAAAAAGTAGCCTATGTTCATCAGGGACAATGTCGGCTTCTAATGGAAAAAGAATTTTTCAAATCGGTCCAGTAGTTTCGGAGCCTATTCGAAACAAACAAACAAAAAAATCTTTCCTCTTTATAATATTAGTATAGATATAGATTCACACTGAAAAAAAAAGACTATTTACAACAACAAAAAATCAAACAAAGAAAACGAAAATCGGTTGACAAAGAAAGGTGAAAACGGCATCGCGGCAGTCAGCTGTTAGGTCTTTTAAATAAATCTGGTTCCCAATTTTAATACATATGCTTCAATTGATGATACCCAATACCTATTTCAGAATAAATAAACAATAAAAGGCTTAACTGCGTTTTCTGTTAAATGATAAGAACATTTAAAACCCTAATCTCTTTTAAAGTTAATATTAAAAATAAAACAATAAACAGTATTAATCTATCTATCTATAAATATAAAAATTAATTGCTGTTCGTTAGTCTCGCTAAAATTCGAGAACGGCTGGACCGATTTGGCTAATTTTGGTCTTGAATTATTTGTGGAAGTCCAGAGAAAGTTGAAAAGGTAGATAAATATGAAAAAGCTCGGAATTAAATGAAAATAACAATTTTGTTTTTCCTTTGCTGTGTCCCCCGTCGGACGGATTCCTTTTGTTTGTTTTAAGTTTATTTTATACAAAAGTTTAGGTATTTTATTTGTCGATTGAGGCACTACGAAATCTGCCAGGTCAGCTAGTAAACTATATAAAACTAGACTCTCTTTTTTACTCCATGACAGACTTCATGACACTGAATCACACTGAAGAGAAATCATTTTTATAAACTAAAGAGTTTTAAATAATAAAGGTTTTTCTTTACACATATACACATAACAGAATAGCTGCTAATAGTTACTTAATAAAAAAAGATAGTCTGTTGATTGTCACAAGAAAAAAATTGTAACCGTTTTGTCTCTGCTTTTATATCCAGGCTTTGGATGTAGATGTGATGAGCACAGCGTACCAGTAGGCCCAGCGAAATGTAAACCCTGCAATGCCACTGAGCTGGTTTCAGCGGATCGAAGCATGTGTGTGCCCCGGCGATGTCAGAATGTATCCGGTAGATTCGTTTGTCGGAAATGTCCTAGTGATTACATTTCAGGTGAGGATAATCATACTGAAACGATCGGAATTTGGTTAGAAATATAAATATGACAGTATCTATACTAATATACAAATCTACAGTGGTTTTTACGGATGTTCCGTTATAACTACTGAACCATGCATCCGATTGACTTGAAACTTGGTATCCGTGTAGAAAATACATGTACTTAATGGATAGGCTAATATTTATATGAGTGTTGGACTCGCTAATAATAATGACAATAAATAATAATGTTAATTTTAAATGCCCAGGGAATCGGGCAATCGGGCGAGTACGGCTAGTAGTTTTATAAATACTAGTGGTCCCTTGGTAGTCGAAATTCGACTGTAATTAATTGAAATTATAAGTTTGTACATTATTATGATTCTATTGTCAAAGACTATTATACTTCGAGATTTCACCAAGACTACACTTTAGACAAATATTAATAAAGACAAACAATATCTATTGTCAATTTGACCACAGACGTTAAGGAATAACGTAAGTAACAAAAATTATGCATTTGTGTGTGTATTTCAAATACATGGTAGTGTGTGTAATGTTTTTATTTATTGATTTAATGTATTTTTTATGCATAATTTAAGAAAATATTAACATTCTGAACTCCTTCTGTATATTCTCTATAAGTGTGGGAAATTTGATGCTCCTCCGTCCGCGCAATTTTCGCAAAAAGGGGTACAAAGTTTTTGCTTCACGTATTAATATGTAGATAGTGTTTACGCTAAAAAAGGAAACGCAAATAGTGTTTTATAAATATAGTGTTTAAGCTGAAAAAATGTAAGCGCAGAATAGTATTTCTTCAACAATTTACGTGTAATTGTTTTGATTATACTGTTCCACCCTTTAAATCGAGATGCATGACTGCTTCGGGTCGAATATAGGCAGCATTGTGGCAACTAACCCGCCGAGCTCACGACCCGCCCAAACCTCAGTAATTCCACAAATTTTCATTTTATTACACAACGTTATTGCGTCACCGTAGAAGTCGTTCGTGTACTGATGCATTTAGAATAAATAATAGTTTAAAAAAACTAAAAAAATACGCTTTTATAGAAAATCGAACTAAAAAATAGAAAATAAATTTTGATAAATTTGAATTAAAAATAGTGTAAGAAAAAATGATTTTATTGTAACAAAAAAGCGTGGGGTGCATGGTATCAGTAGTTATAAATATTTTATGAACATATATGAGTAGAAGGGCTATTTTGATAATATCCTGAAAAGCACATATTTTTCATTTTTTAGTTGAATTTAAATTATTTCAATATATTTTTTTAATAATAAATCTTCGGTCCTTAATGACAAGTATGCTAAATTTCGACTTAATCCGACGTTTTGAAGGGGGTCAAAATCATGTTCAAAGATTCCATTACATACATACGTCTGAAGTTACTAAAAAAAGCGTATTAAAAATTGAGAACGTTATGTTTATAGCGCTAAATTTGTTATACATGTTATTTTGCGTTTTTATATTTCTTACTTCGATCAATAATAGTACTATTGATCGAAGATTTCTAGTTAATGTATTTGACACAGTGACACAAAACTTCGACGGATCGCCGATGAAGGAAGTTCAATGCGTGAAGTGTGCCCGAGGTTACAAAGCCGATAACAATGTTTGCATCAAATGCGAAGGATGCGCGTGCTCCAAGAATGAGATCGTGATACGAGGGATTTGTGTGCCGAAAACATTCTTGAACACGAGACCGAAATACGAAAAGACCGTGCTGCATCCGTTAGTTCTATTAGATGTTATAAAATACGAATATTTATGTACGGTAAGATTTACTAGATGATGAACGGAGCTTTGCTCGATTTTTTTTTGATAACGCCATCTTGTTGTGTCTTTAAAGCGGTTAGTTGCCCTCAATTAAGAAAAATAGTATTATTATTCGCCAATAGATGTCGGGAAGAGTTGATTATTGAAAACATGAATAAAACAACATTTTCTGAAAATAAATCGTAGCTAGATCGATTTATCGCCCCCGAAATCCCCTGTATATTAAATTTTATGAAAATCGTTTGAGCCGTTTCCGAGATTCAGATTATGTAGGTATATATTAATACAAGAATTGCTCGTTTAAAGGTATAAGATAAACGTCTACTTCTGCTTATTTATCAAGTGCATTCATCGTCATAAAATACCTGAACTTTCTGTCGTACGTTATAACTTTCAGTAAAAAATCATAAAGAAAATGTTAAATTAAAATAACAAATAAATTATTTATAAAAACTTCGTATTCAACCCTAAGTTCAGTAGAGTTTTAATGATATCTATGAGAATTATAGGTTGCTTATTTTCTTTATTATGGTATAACAAAGGCTGTAAGTACATTATTTGAATTCACTTTGATCAATCTCAATTTATTATCAGTCACAGAAGTTTTTCACTGAGAGTCTCGTCAGGTCCTCGTTAAACTCATAATGAGTGCAGATTTGTATTGAAAAAACATTTTTTTTTACACAACCTATAATCTTTGTATATAAAGCTTTGTTTTTTCGATATGCTGAATCATTTAAATTTAAACAATAGGGACACCTACACGCAGTAATATCATGCACTTCAATAATATTTGTTTTCTGTTTTTAGCAAAAAGATTATCGCGCGTGCCGTACTTTAGCCAACATATGTGTGAAGAATTTCTATTTAAACGACTTAGCGGGGCCGTGCCGGCTTTGGCTTCAAACTAAATTACCAATTATAAAAGGTAGACTTACGTACATAAACTTTGTTGTGAAGTAAAGTAGTAGTAATTAAAAATATTATTTGAATGCTATCTGTAACCTGAACAATATAGATAGATAAAAGTTCTAGAAAAAATAAGAGCGATAATTATTATATATTAGTTCTGTGGTTCGTTTCAGAGCTGTGCGTGGATATTTTTGCTTAACTTGTGTTAATTTATTGACATTTAACAATTATCTTGTGATTTCTATTAAGATTACACTGATATTACATTAAGCTGAATTTACTGGTGGTAGGAACTCTTGTGAGTCCGCACGGGTAGGTACCATTACCCTGCCTGTTTCTGCCGTGAAGAAGTAATGCGTTTCGGTTTGAAGGGTGGGGCAGCCGTTGTAACCATACTGAGATCTTAGAACTTATATCTCAAGGTAAGTGGCGCATTTACGTTGTAGATGTCTATGGGCTCCAGTGACTACTTAACACCAGGTGGGCTGTGAGATCGTCCACCCATCTAAGCAATAAAAAAAGTGTGTGTGTCCGCTCCGACGCACGACTGGAGTTTACTGGATATAAAAAATTAAACGAAACAATACGAGAAATAGTTCTATATTACGACAACACGATACACTACAGATTATTAACAAATTAACGAGACACAAAACAAACGACTAACAAATATATGAAAATACAATAATGAGAGAAACGCGCGATCAGTACGAGGCTTTGTGGCGGACTGCCGGCGCAGCAGCCCGGCGTCACCTGCGATAACGCGGCCGCGCGTTGGCTCCTGATTGGCGCGCGCACGCATCACGCAATCAGGAGCCAATCAGGCGCATAACGCATTTCGTGTGACATGCTAGTACGATTTTGATTGGCGCGCGCACGCATCACGCAATCAGGAGCCAATCAGGCGCATAACGCATTTCGTGTGACATGCTAGTACGATTTTGGTCCCCATAATTTTCATACCCCGGGCCTATATATGTAAATCGATTCTAAAGGAGTAAACTCCAAAAAAAAAAAGTGTGTGTGTCCGCTCCGACGCACGACTGGAGTTTACTGGATATAAAAAATTAAACGAAACAATACGAGAAATAGTTCTATATTACGACAACACGATACACAACAGATTATTAACAAATTAACGAGACACAAAACAAACGACTAACAAATATATGAAAATACAATAATGAGAGAAACGCGCGATCAGTACGAGGCTTTGTGGCGGACTGCCGGCGCAGCAGCCCGGCGTCACCTGCGATAACGCGGCCGCGCGTTGGCTCCTGATTGGCGCGCGCACGCATCACGCAATCAGGAGCCAATCAGGCGCATAACGCATTTCGTGTGACATGCTAGGCGCATAACGCATTTCGTGTGACATGCTAGTACGATTTTGGTCCCCATAATTTTCATACCCCGGGCCTATATATGTAAATCGATTCTAAAGGAGTAAACTCCAAAAATAAAAACATTTAACAATTATCTTGTGATTTCACTTATGATTACACTGATATTACATTAAGCTGAAACAAATTTGGTGTAAATTTAAATTTCCTAATGTTCACTAGGTTTACCAGCCCTAATAATTGAATCGTCCGATGAAAAGCAATCGTGGAATACGGATTTATCCAGCGGGAAGGTTGGCAAATAGTCTTTTTGGTTAGAAAAAAATATAAATGAGTGATCATTTAAAATTTCTCAAAGTTTAATCCTGTTCATTTTCAGAATGAAATTAAAATAGCTGTGGCAGTTTATACGAAAAGTGGTGGACTTAAATTTCTGAGCGACAAGAACGTAATTTCACCCTGTCATTTACCGGTGAAGTTTAAAATAGGCGATGATCTTTCGTGAGTTTTCTATTTGCTTACTTTTATTTATGGCGGGCATGAGAAATGTCTTTGTGTTTCGGCTACGAGCACCAACTTACACCCTGAAGTCTGTTCGACCACTTTACGCTTTTAAAAAAGTCATTTTTTATCACTTCACCCTGAATAATTTTTTATAATCATGACAACGTTCATGTAAAAATCAACAATCTTTTGAATAAATGAAAATTGTTGTCATATTACTATGTATACATTATTTCAGATTCGATTGTTCCATAAACATTACAGACTTAACCTCGTCGAGTTTTAATGAGACCTTAGCGCCTTTTATCTCTTTCGAAGATAATTTCGAAGCATTACCAGTGTCTTTGAAGAAACTCGATGGCCAATACGTTCAGGTAATATTTATGTATATATCATTATTTTCAGTCCGAAATCTCTGGCTATTGATCCCGGTTATTTAAAATATAAACTTTAATGTATATTGCGGCTTGGCATAGTCTATTTACAGATTATGCTTTTGTGAATTTCTTACATTATATTTATAATAAAACATTAATACGAAGTCGATTGATTGATGTTCTAGTTTATAAGGTCGGGACTAAGGTATTCAAACGACTGATCACTTCTAAGTATGATTTATTACTCCTCTCCTAATTAAACGATACAAGTTTATATAAATGCTTACTTACTATGTCACATGTTTAATTAGAGGATGAAAAGTGAATTGTTGATTAAATTTAGGTTTATTTAATCTAGAGGACACCACATGGCTCGTGAACTCAGGTTATTGCCCGGTTTTTCATTCACCCGCCTGGTGCAATAAAACGTTTGAAAATGTCTCATATTTTTTTGATATACAATAAATTACCCATGGAACTTATGTACATATTTGTGTTATTATCTATAGTAGTGGTAGGATTTATCGTAATAATAACTTTCCCGCTTGCAATTTGGCGTTACAATTTTTGTTGTTGTAGAAAAAGGATTGGCCTAAATATAAACTTTTTTTTTTCAGAGACAAACATGGCCGTCCTATAGATTTCGTAGATATTTCTTAGTACACAAAGAGCTCTCTGCCGTATCTAATATCAGCAATGTAATTTATCTACGGACTTTATACATGCGTTTGAGGTGAGAAATCGATTGATTTTATTTTTAGTAACGAATTTTCGGTTCATCTAGATTTAGCGATTATCAGAATCACATAGTGATCAGAATCTCATAGGCATCACAACGTGGATGTCGTTACCCATCTAGGGGTACCAGGTCGAAGTCACATTGAACTGTATGATGGTGGTCCCACCTTTTATACCCGGACTGCATGAGTGTTTTTTGCAGTAGACTTATTCAGAATGGCTGCACATACCCGTGAGGTTGTAAATGGTAGGGTGTATTAGAAGCACGGGAAGATTTGTGACTTCGATCAAGGCAGGTGTCAATGTAGATCTAACCGGGTTCTGATTCCGATCTCCTCGGACGTCGGGTGTAAGAGTGCAGTGGAGTCGTTTAGTGCGGTAGGACCGTAAAGATTTCCTTGGGCCCGCGGTTTGCTCCCAATATCTGCAGATCGACAAGTCCCACATAACACGCGCAGCCCCTGAGGTTGGGCACATGGCCCGAGCAAAAAAATAAAAATGTGTGTGTGTGTAAAGTCACACACGGAAGAAGTGAAACTTATAAAATATAAAAATAATCGCAAGGGTCAACCACTCCGCAGTGCAATGGAGCAGCCGCACCCCGGGGAACCGCCATGATCATGGTATCCCGACGGTAGGTAGGTATGATATAACAAGAGAAATACGAGAACGTCTATCAACTGTGTAACATCTCGTCACCGCGATTCAGGAATTGTTGAATTTACGTTCAGCGACATGTAACCGAAAAACGTTACATACGTTTTTACGTGCTCTAAAATTCCTCCCTACATCGATAAAGAAGTATCACTTCAAAAAGTTTTAATATAGATGGTAACCACATCACGCATTAATCATCGAATAACAATTGACAAAAAAGATGAACGTGAAAAGTTTCGAAGTCTAAGTATAATTAGGAAAGTTGTAGGCACGTCATCTTGCGTGTTAAATTTAACGACGTGGAGCAGACGTGCCTGATGATGTTGTAATTTGTACCGCGCAATTAAGCCGTTGCTTCAGAAATTGCTGTTTCGTATAAATATTTATTATATTATTATAATATTTTTAAAATTAGATATATATAGTTTTTGTTTTCTAATCTATACTAATATACAAATCTACAGTGGTTTTTACGGATGTTCCGTTATAACTACTGAACCGTGCATCCGATTGACTTGAAACTCGGTATCCACGTAGAAAATACATGTACTTAATTGATCGGTTAATATTTATATGAATGTTGGACTCCCTAATAATAATGACAATAAATAATGATGTTAATTTTAAATGCCCAGCGAAGCGGGCGAGTACGGCTAGTTTATGTATAAATCGGAACATTCGTTCACGCTATTGGCATTTGTCGGTGCTTTCCTTGAACAAATTAGATTGATGGAAGGTAGATACACTGTAACTGCCTCTCGGATGTTTCCGATTCCTGAAATAAAAGAAGACTACCCTTTTGAAACGAAAAAAAAAAAAAATGAAAGGTTTACTGTAACAGAGAGGTTACAATTAGCTATTGTTGCTTGAAGAGCATCTGTTTTGCAGTGCGGCATCGTGGAGGATTCGCGTTCCGTTGTTGTATTTGCTATGACCAATTCGCGGCTCGTTTGATAAGTGATTAATTATTATCTTTCCCGTTTAGAGCAATACAGAATAAACTGAAAAGCCTAAAGCCGTAAGGAGACGAATAATCTTATGAACTATTCACCAGACTTCAAAATATTTCAATAGATTGCTACAAATGCTTTATTTAATTGATACTATCAACTTTATACGATCTTTAACCCCTACAATTATTTTTTAGTGCGGATAGGGACCGTAAACTTTTGCAATAAAATTAAATCTACTCAAACTAGTAGTAAGATCATAAATTATTTGCCGAATTTCGAGGCCATTGTCTTTATTGTCTAAGAATGAGAAAGGGTGTATCAAAGATTCTCGCAGTTGAATTTGAAATTACAGTAGGTTTATAATAAATTATGTTCAATGAAAAAACGTTTAGGTTATTTAAAAAAGAACTTTGAATTAAATCTTTTCACATAAATCTTAGTTTTGTTTGTTAGTTAAGCTGTGCTGTTTCTCAAGGGCCAGTGATTAATCAGATCCTATAAACGATAAATAGCAACAGCCGCTACCCACCATGAGACATATCTTTTCCTTCAGACTGAAAAACACGAGTGCTTTGTGGCAGAAAGAGATAATATTATTATAGTGATAACTACCAATATGGGTATAAAATACCCTTTTTTTTATTGCCCTTGTAGGCAGACGAGCATACGGCCCACCTGAAGGTGAGTGGTTACCGTCGTCCATGGACTTCAGCAATGGCAGGGGCAGAGCCAAGCCGCTGCCTACCGAAAACCCTACCAAGAGATAAGATTGGGGGGGGGTAGAAAACTACGGGTAAGCTTAGGTCTAGAGCAGCACCATCACGATCAAACGAGGCAGAACATGGTGTGACTATGCTACATGGTTTTTTTTAAATGACTGTAATAAAAACTCAACATAACAATAACCGTAATTATTATTACGTTACATTGTGTATTCCTACGTATATTTATAAATGTATGTGTATATGGCATTTGTGTATGTATGTGTGTATGTGTATATATTTTAATTGATTGGTAGGTAAACCGCGTGTATAGATGTAGTGAGATATTATTTACCTTCGGGAAAACTCGGATCTTTAACGGAATACGATGGCACCCGAACAGTCAATGAATAATTGTATTAAATGAGTGACATTTTCATATCCATTAACATGGAATTTTATTGTTTAGTGTCAACTGTCAAAATGAATAATGTCATTGTACTGAAGCTATTTGAGAGAGCACGATAATTACGAACTTTTCCAAAAAAATACGAAGGGAAATTCTTTCTCACTATACCTACCTATGATTCGTTTCCAAATGGTTCTTTTCCACCTGATAGTTGTCTGGAAGAGATCGATCTTAGCGATAAGGCCGTAATTATACTTTTTTGTATTTAATGTTTCGCATTGTTTTTTTTTTGGTGTACAATAAATAATACTCTCTCTCTCTTTCTCTCTCTCTCAAATTTTCGAGCTTGCTTTCTTCATAGACACAATATCGATTTGTTGTTTGAATGTGTCTTTGAATATCGAATAAATTGAACCAGGATTGAAAAAGTCAAGCATGCGACGGGCGGTCTCCGTTTGGAAATTACCACGGAAACCGAATACGCCAACGCGATGACTTCTAGTGCTACTTCGTCATTGAAGATTGAGCACCACATGCCGGATGCGGGTATTTTTCGAGGACTAGAGGTAAGATATATCGTCTTTTCGCATTAAAAGTGTACAATTTCCTAAAATATTCGAAGCTGAGTTAATATGTGGAATCACCAGTATTTTTCTCATAAATACTGTCAAAAGAGCGTAAATAAGCTTTAGTTTTTTTTCTTTTTTTAGTTTACCTATGTTTTGACTAATATTAACAAAATTGGTACATAATTTTATCTTACTTTAAAGATAGATAATTTAGCTGGTAAAAAAAATGTTGCAGAGGTGATTATTATTAAAAATATCACATGTTAAACCTATAAAACACTCTCCTGTAAAATTAGTAAGTTTTGAGATTATACAGTTTTAATACGAGAAGACGATATGTCTTTAATCAAATTCATGAAATTAACTTTACTAGTGTAGTCCCTCAGTAGTCGAAATTCGACTATAATTAATTGAAATTATAAATTTGAACATTAACATGGTTCTATTGTCAAAGACTATTTATTATACTTCTATAATCACAGATTTCGCCAAGAAGATTATACAAAAATAGACAAAAATATGTATTAAAAATAAACAATATTAACCTATTCTCAATTTGACCACAGACTTTAAGCTATAACAAAAGTTTGGCAATAAACAAATAGTACATACTGTATATAGGTATAGGTGTGTGTCAAATACATGATATTGTGTGTAATGTTTTTTTATTGATTTAATGTATTTATAATGACTGATTTAAAAAAAATATTAGCATTTTGCGCTCCTTCATTATATTGTCAGTGTGGGAAATTTCATACTCCTCCGTCCGCGCAATATTCGTAAAAAGGGGTACAAAGTTTTTTCTTCACGTATTAATATATACCTATACGTTATATTGATGAATGTTTATTAAACGTGTCAAGTTTAGCGAAAAAGTTTTTTTTTTTTTTTTTTATGCCATCACGCATTGCGTATTGCCACAGACAAAGGTAAGGAAACGGAATAGAAAAGGAAAAAAAAATTACATCGAACGAAATTTACATCGGATAAAGGAAAGGATCAGCAGGATAAAAACTATTTCTAATAAAAATTCTATGCTAAGCGAAAAAGTTATGAGAATTTTAAATTTTTTCTCAAATGATTATATTGAGGGATGAAAGGGACATTTTTGCAACTATAGGAGAACTAGTTAAAGATTAAAATTCGGAAAAAAATTAATAACAAAAAAGCTTTTCGGTTTTTTTTCCCTACCTATGCTGATAGCCTTGAGAGGCGATTTCAGCTCACCCTTACGTGTGTAGGTGAGCTCGCGGGGCTCAAACCGGAGTGTTGCTAACACTGACCCTAGCAAGAGTATTGCTTCGCAGAATCTACTACCGGAGCCCATTTTCGGCTATTTGAATTTAGTAAGCTTAATTAAAGTTCAATTAAAAATATCGAACTGTTTATGCTAATACTAACTAAAACGCACCTTTAATTACAAAGATAAATGTCGCGTTTTAAGTGAAATGTCGCTTAGCCTTTCACCCTTCGATATTATTAATTTACTTACGCTTTACACAGATGCGAACGTTTCCTAATGTTTGTTTTTTTCTATGTAAAACAGATTTGGGGCTTCGTCCTGGGTACATTGACATCCTTATACGCTTTAGTGCAATGGCGAGGCGTGGTGCGTCGGGGCGCATCCTATGCCTCTGTGGTGCCATTAGTATCGGCGGCACTCGCTGACACATTATATTTTGTGAGTTTACAAACAAATAAATACATTATTAGTTATACTAATATATAAATCTACAGTGGTTTATATATGGTATATAAATCTACGGATGTTCCGTTATAACTACTGAACCATGCATCCGATTGATTTGAAACTGGGTATCCATGTAGAAAATACGTGTACTTCATGGACAGGCTAATATTTATATGAGCGTTAGACTCCCTAATAATAATGACAATAAATAATAATGTTAGTTTTAAATGCCCAGCGAAGCAGGCGAGTACGGGGCTAGTTATTAGCTAAAATTAGGTTTATGATTTCGAGCACTTTTTGCTTATGAGTCTTTAGGTAGTGCAATATTTAATTTGTCGACGATTGTATCCATCAATATGTACTATGCGCCCTGTCATTTCGAAGACGTCGTGGCCTAAAGGGTAAGACGCCTGGTATGTTCGTATCGTACGAAGCGACTGTGTTGGTGTTCGAATGCCGACAGGCAGGTACCAATTTCTCTGATGAAATACGTATATTTTTTTATTTTTTTTTATTGCCTTCGCAGGCAGACGAGCATACGGCCCATATGATGGTAAGCGGTTACCGTCGCTCATGGACGTCGGCATTGTCAGGGGCCGCTGCCTACCGAATGTTTACCTACTTAACAAACGTTTATGATTTACTTCCACGGTGAAGGAACAGCATCGTGTAATAATGGCAATGGTAGGACATATGTCTGCCGTGAAGCAGTAATACGTTTCGGTTTGAAGGGTGGGGCAGCCACTGTAACTATACTGAGACCTTAGAACTCTTATCTCGAGTTGAGTGGCAGCATTTACGTTGTTGATGTCTATATGAGTTTCGGTAACCAATTAGTACCAGATGGGCCGTGCGCTCGTCCATCCATTTTGGAAACGAAATAATAATAAAATTAAATTTGTTTGTTTATATTTTCAGTCTGCGTTAATATCGACGGTTCATGCATTAGCCGCAGAAGCCGGTACACTTCCACTTGTCTTACCGCTTTCTAAGCGAGAGGAATCTATTATTAAAATGTTAATTTATTCATCTGTTTCGTTAAAGGTTTATATCATTTTTTATTATTTTTCTAGAACGCAAAATAGTCACTCTCATTCTTATTATACTTCTAGACGTTTTTAATTATATAACAATTAAAATACGATAGAAATCGGAATGCTCGAATTACTCGCAAGCGTATATTAAAATTAATCCATATATAATAATTATTATTATGCTTTTATATATTTTGATTTAAAAAAAAAAGATTTCATTTTCAGGCAATCAAAGTTGTTTGGGTGAATTGGAAGCAGTGTCGAAGCGATATATTCTTTTTGGATTGGTCACTATACAACTCTCCGTGGAGAGGTAAGATGATTGCGAGCAAAGGTTTGACAAACAAAAGAAAAGTTCTAGAAAATTAACAATGAATTGTATCGTAAGTGTACATTGTGATAATATTGTACGTGTATACTTATTTTTAATAGGATTATTTGGATCAATCATCGCTTTGAAATACAATACAAATCGACATTATTTATTTTAGTCTCTTCATAAAATATTTCTGTTATCAGTTCGAAACATAATAATGTAAAACATATTTTATTAGTCTATTATTACGGAAAGTATTCTATAATTGTAAAATGGCTTTGAGATTAAAGCGTAAAGGTAGTTTTTATTATGTCTACAACTTGACAAGACTCAAGAAAGTTTTTTTTTTGTTATAATTTACGGAACTTCGGACGGTACCAGGTCTTTTGGGGTCAGCTAATAAAATTATTATTTTTAAATCAAGATCGAAACGCAGACTTTGTAATACTCTTTTCCGTACTGTGCTAGAGAGACATAAAAGAATACCCATGACTATACTACACGTGTTTTCACTCTGTTGCACTTTTGTAGTCCATAGGGAGCCCTACTGAGATGAATGGTAATTTGGTCTTAAGATACAATATATTGATCCCCTACTATCGACTTCATACATTCTCGATGATTCGATTTTAAAAAAACATACTTACATATTCTTGAGCCACTGATAAAATCAAATATTACGGTCTCAGGGGAACGCAAGGGACGTCTGAGGACTGCCTTCGTTTTGTGTGAAGATTTCGCGAAATGTAAATTTGTGATCATTCAATAAATTCAAAACTAGTTGGTTACAACAGTCAACAAACACATTAATGATACTAATTTTATCGAGCTTACTAAAAAGTTAAATACGATATATCTTTTATTTATACCATTACCTATATTATACCGATATAACATTTTCTTTCAATCATTTTGATAAAGCAAACAATTTTTCGAATTTCAAACTTAATGTTCGAGAACGTTCGCACTCTTTATAGTGAAAATATTTTGAATCCTAGATGAAGCCGTTGTTTATAAATCAGAGTACTGGAAGACATCATGTTTGGTTAGAGAATGGAGCCTCATGCAAACAAAGAGAAAAGCTCCACTGGGCTACACGATTACTATAGTTCTACTGATTCTCTACGTAAGTAAAGCGAAGCAAAATGAATTATTTTTAACATTATTTTTTTTAGTTTAGTTGCAGCGAATTGCAGTATTTTCTTTACTAATAGTGCAAGAACATTGTAGCGGGTACCTATCATACAACATAAGATATTTGATAGATGTCTGAATTTTGCGAAGTCCCGAACAATAACATTCGACAGTCCGACGGGACTTCGCCAGATCTTCGGTCTACCGAGCAATGACATCCGCTCGGCGGAAGATCTTCCCTTGGTTGTAAATCTCACACTGGTGACCCGGACCGAAATTTATCATTTGCATCAACGGCATTACGATCTACAATTTTTAACTGAAGATTCTTGTCAGAAATACATAGGGTGTACCCATCAATACGGACTAATACTTACTTAAGACTTACTGTGCAAGTTTTAAAATACTTTCTAGGTATTAAAGCCGTGGAAATCGTCTCTACCAAAAAGCGATGGGTATAAATGGGCAGTTACTGCCATAGCGTGGTGGTCTTCGTACTCAATTGTTTTTCTCTTAAAATGGGTGCTAAATAAAGTAGCCGGTTCAGACGCAGAAATCCTGCCGAAGAGTTGCACTGCACTGGATGTGTCCGTGCTGGTTTTTGAGGAGGAATACTATGCTCATTATGTGCACGGAAGGTTTGCTTTGTTTATTTTTATTTATTAAGTTGCACCAACAAAGTGATCATCAATACAAAACGTTAACAAACTGACAAAAGTTCATGGCAGATGTCACTTCAATTATATAAAAAATTATATACTCAGTATAGTTCAGTATTCATATAGAGCAATTCTTTTGTGTTGGCTTAACTATACTATATACCCATTACGGAAAAATTTCAAAGTATTTTAAGCACTAATTAATTTTGTGAGCATTATATTTCAGAAACGACGAATCAAAAGAAATGAGAACGCTGGCTGGTCCTCTCGCAATTTGTCGGATCGTTTGCTCTACACAGTTAAGGTAAAATAAAATAAAAATTTGGCATCATTACATAAATAGATATCGATCAAATTTAGAAACAATGTACACTTAAACTTTTTTTATAAATACATATATACATCTGTGTATTTAGTAATTATATTAAGATACTGTTCTTTGGTGTAAGCCTAGAACAATACACACATGTACCTATAGTGATAATTGGTTAGCTTTACAACTGTTTTAAAAATAATCCATATAAGGTTTTAATGGAAAGTAAAATTTGAGAAACTGTCTGAAATATAGGAAAATTCACAAACATTTTTTTTGTTGCTGGTACGGCATTTTTTGCGGCGAATTAATAATGATTTCCGACTTAAATGGTGGAACAGTCACTATAAAAGTGAGACTTAGAACTAATATCTCAATCAGGCGGCTCTCATCAAATGGCGGCATTTTCGTTGTTGATGTCTATCGGCACCAATAAAACTAAATGTGTTTTAAGATGATTCACCTGTCTTAGCAAAGAAAAAAAAATTGCATACGACCAACTGTATCCACAAACTGAAAATAAATTGTCACACATCTATTTATTCCAAAGTATTTCGGCTACAAGTTTATATCTACGTTAAAATATTGTCAAATTGCGTATGCTTTCAGGGCTGTCTACAAACAATTATCAACTGTGACTCCAGGTATTTATAAATAATCAACTTATCGAATTTTAGTATGAAATATTGAACTCAAATGATAATATTTCTTTTATTTTATAAGGCGCAGGTCTCGGAGTAGGCGAAACAAAGCAAATAGTTCTATCCAAATTTCTAGCAGCTTTCATAGAAAGGGTTAGTTTGTTATTTTCAAATAAATAAATAAATGGATAATCAGTGACTAATTATTGGTTTCAATACAGGCTTTAGATGGTATGAGTTGGGTTGCCAGCGAAAGAACGTTCCTAGAAAAACTTCTAGGAATTGAACTATCGACCCGGGAAACTGGTAGCACTAGTACTTTACTATATGATGACAGTAATACGCCTTCCTGCTTCGCTGTTACGTGGTAAGAGAATAAAGTCTTAAATAGTTATAGATATATCACCTAAATTCACTTATCACTTGGATAAGCAGATTTTTTTTCCGATAGCCTTGAGAGGCTATTTCAGCGTAACCTTAACTATATAGTAGGTGAGCTCGTGGGGCTCAAACCGAAGAGTTGCTAGCACTGACCTTAGCAAGAGCAGTGCTTCGCAGAATCTACCACCGGATCGGAAACGCGACCCACTGAGAAGATCCGGCGAGAAACTCAGAGACGTTGACAATTAATAAACAGCTAATCCGATTCAAATTCCGTCACTGAATACAATAATATGTTTTATTTTATTCAGGTAACTAATACATTTGAGCAACTTAAAACTCAAAGGTAGATATATATTTTTGGCAAATAAGAATATCGGTCAGTAGCAGCATTTGTGTTCCGAGAAATAATATTAGAATCTTGTTCGATTTATCAAAAAAAAAACAAAAACAAACTCTCGTTGGAATATCTTGATTTCACTTTAAGCAATTGTCACAATTTATTGTTATGTTTACGTTCTATTATATTTACGAACATTTAAGGCTGAGCTTGGCTCTGCCGTGAATGTTGGTAGTTCCTAGTCTCCTAGGAATGGCGTGGCACGGTCAATGAAATTACATAAAATATGAATTAGAAGCATACCGACCTAGAATGTGCTGTCAACTTGTTAGCTATTTACTTATTTATTTATGAACAGAGCAAAATGTTAATACAGTTTGTTAATGTTAAAATTGTTTGTCCTTCCTACTCTATGGGCTTAAAATTAATAACCACATGACGCCACACACCACACACACAGCTGTATATTGTATCGGGTAAAGTTCTAAATCAATGTGATGTACTTCATAATGAAAAAACAGTAAAATCTAAACTCACTTTACTTCAATACACACACGCGTCTAACTGAAAAAACCCATATCTCAAAACGAACCTATTTTACTCGAAAGTAATTCTCTTGAGAAATTATTTAAATTCACTGTAATTAATAATTACAAGTTTGTTCAAAACTAACTGTGCCCGCGGTTCGGTCTACGTCGAACTCAATTTATTTCAACTAGATACAATTCTAGATGTCACTCTGTTATTCGACAATACGATCAAATGATTTATATAAGTTTTCTTTGTATTAGTATTTCTGCGTTTAACTGTGCCTAAGTATTATTTCATAATGTTTTTATAAATTACGTGTTATAATATGAATAAAGCGTTTAAAAGCATAAACTCGCCACACACACCAAAATTTTAAATTTAAATATTCTTTAGTCCCCGTTATTGTCTATTTTTATCAACATATCAGTTAATTAATACAGGACACAAACATTTTTGTTGTATGTGGATAAACCTTTATCTGATAGTTGAGAAGTTAGACGAAATAAATACTTCAATAGAACGTTGTTCGGAAGCCTATAAGTTTTAATTTTAAGACTTATCCAACGACCCTGTATTGCTCTAAATTGTTTTTGTTTTAGTCTCTAGATTAAAATAACTATAGGATAGTCTGTCATTTAGAAATTATTATCGCTAGTAAAAACCTTAAAAAAAAAACTAAACTGATTTCGTAGCGTGGACGATCGTGTATTACATCGCTCGTCACCCCGATGGAAGTTAAAGACTTGATCAAAGACCTACGTCCTCGCAAGGCTCCCGGTTCCGACGGTATATCTAACCGCGTTATTAAACTTCTACCCGTCCAACTCATCGTGATGTTGGCATCTATTTTCAATGCCGCTATGGCGAACTGTATCTTTCCCGCGGTGTGGAAAGAAGCGGACGTTATCGGCATACATAAACCCGGTAAACCAAAAAATCATCCGACGAGCTACCGCCCGATTAGCCTCCTCATGTCTCTAGGCAAGCTGTATGAGCGTCTGCTCTACAAGCGCCTCAGAGATTTCGTCTCATCCAAAGGCATTCTCATCGATGAACAATTCGGATTCCGTACAAATCACTCATGCGTTCAACAGGTGCACCGCCTCACGGAGCACATTCTTGTGGGGCTTAATCGACCAAAACCGTTATACACGGGAGCTCTCTTCTTCGACGTCGCAAAAGCGTTCGACAAAGTCTGGCACAATGGTTTGATTTTCAAACTATTCAACATGGGCGTGCCGGATAGTCTCGTGCTCATCATACGGGACTTCTTGTCGAACCGCTCTTTTCGATATCGAGTCGAGGGAACCCGCTCCTCTCCACGACCTCTCACAGCTGGAGTCCCGCAAGGCTCTGTCCTCTCACCCCTCCTATTTAGCTTATTCGTCAACGATATTCCCCGGTCACCGCCGACCCATTTAGCTTTATTCGCCGACGACACGACTGTTTACTATTCTAGTAGAAATAAGTCCCTAATCGCGAAGAAGCTTCAGAGCGCAGCCCTAGCCCTAGGACAGTGGTTCCGAAAATGGCGCATAGACATCAACCCAGCGAAAAGTACTGCGGTGCTATTTCAGAGGGGAAGCTCCACACGGATTTCCTCCCGGATTAGGAGGAGGAATCTCACACCCCCGATTACTCTCTTTAGACAACCCATACCCTGGGCCAGGAAGGTCAAGTACCTGGGCGTTACCCTGGATGCATCGATGACATTCCGCCCGCATATAAAATCAGTCCGTGACCGTGCCGCGTTTATTCTCGGTAGACTCTACCCCATGATCTGTAAGCGGAGTAAAATGTCCCTTCGGAACAAGGTGGCACTTTACAAAACTTGCATAAGGCCCGTCATGACTTACGCGAGTGTGGTGTTCGCTCACGCGGCCCGCACACACATAGACACCCTCCAATCCCTACAATCCCGCTTTTGCAGGTTAGCTGTCGGGGCTCCGTGGTTCGTGAGGAACGTTGACCTACACGACGACCTGGGCCTCGAATCAATTCGGAAATACATGAAGTCAGCGTCGGAACGATACTTCGATAAGGCTATGCGTCATGATAATCGCCTTATCGTTGCCGCCGCTGACTACTCCCCGAATCCTGATCATGCAGGAGCCAGTCACCGTCGACACCCTAGACACGTCCTTACGGATCCATCAGATCCAATAACCTTTGCATTAGATGCCTTCAGCTCTAATACTAGGGGCAGGCTTAGGGACCCCGGTAACCGTACTCGTCGAACTCGACAAAGAGGTCGACGTGCAACCTAGCCCATGCATCAGCCCGCTGAGTTTCTCGCCGGATCTTCTCAGCGGGTCGCGATTCCGATCCGGTAGTAGATTCATTCGCGAAACAATTGCTCTTGAGTTGTTAGGTCTCCTTCGGAGGCGCTCGGGCAGTTGTTAGCAAATCCCACCCCTCTTGGCTGAGCCTTTGCTCGCCCACCTGTCCTGGTGAAACTGGAAAGGCCTTCGGGCCACCAGTAAACTTTCAATCATAAATAAATAATTACATCGCTGAAAACACTTAATTAATGCTGTAAGCATTTCTATTACGAATTGGGCTACCAATTTATTGGTTTATTGATTTATTGATCATTGATTTATTGTCAATTATTGGTTTATTGATTTATTGTCAATTATTGGTTTATTGATTTATTGATCATTGATTTATTGTCAATTATTGGTTTATTGAGCCGAAATAAAATGGAACACTGTCAAATAATAATAGTTCTTATTTAATCTCGTAGGTGGGGTGAAGAATGGACACTATCAACATTTGACGCGATGTTCTACAGTTGTATACTTGTAGCGACCGATGAAGAAATATTGGCGGCTTTAATCACTCTTATACTGTTCCAGGTATATTTATTAAACAACCCAACACTGTTTCGCCTTTTCACAATTTTAAGCTAGGTATGTTTTTTAGAGAGCACTGGATGTTGACGGCAGATTATATAATTACTTTTCACAATACGAATTGCTGTACTGAATAGCCTGCTTTGTTATACACTGGGATAGAATTTAAACATTTAAAAAATGATAGTTAACCAGGCGAATTGCGTCATATACAACTGAGCTAAGACGTCTATACAGACGTAACCGGCACTAACTTAGATCAAAGTATATTTTTGAGTTTTGCTTATACGAGTCAGATGAAACTGAAAAAAATATAAAAGTATAAAATCCTACTAATATTATAAACGCGAAAGCTTGTTGAATTGTTTATCATAGTCCTACAAAAAAGCCCGCGACAGCGTATATCCATCTTTTATTTTTATGCCATTATCGCTAATATAGTGAATCATGAATTTAAGAAGAGGAAAGATTAGATTTTTTTTTGTTTGTTACTGTCAAAACCAGATTTGTATAAAAGAAAATTCAATAAAATTAATAATAAATTACAGTTTCCGAAACGAAGCAAGGAGTAAGTAATAGTAGATGTTGAATGCAACCGGGAACGGTTATTTTAGCTGCGAAGTATAATTAATGATTTGACGTATAATATAAGCATAGTTTTAAAACATGGGACTTGGATTACATTCTAAAGATGTCCGGCGATAGATACGCCTTGGTTCAATATCCATTAGACAACTTCTTTTGCCAGTCCATGGTGATACAAAAAACAAATAGCCAAATTAAATTATTATCAGTAGCCACCAAGAAAAACGTATGTATTTGGACTTTTTAGCGGGAACGCGAGGACTGAAGTTGTGTGATTTGTTTAATTTTGTCTAGTGTTTCTTCAGGTTTAAATGTGTAATAACGGTGGTTTATTAACTATTTAATATCTGTGAAAGTGCACAAATTTGGGAAAATGAAACAAAGTCGCTGGACGTAACTTCACGCGATCCTCCAAAAAGTCCACTGAAAAATTCTCAGTAAATTACCACCATTTTACTGAGATTATATTTCATCTCATGTCATTTCATTTAATTTCATCCCAGTTCATTAATATCTCAAATTAATCATCTTCATTTGATTTCATTTGATTTCACTCCATATTATCATTTTTCATAAAAGTAAGAATATAAATTAAAATAAGACATGACTTAAAGGTCTTATTTACCAGGTCATAAAATCTCTTTAAAAAAACATGTTTTTTTTTCAGTTAATGAAGATTGCGCGATCGTGGTTCGGCAACAGAAACGTTGCACAGAAATTAGAAATTTAGTAATAAAACATTCTCGAAGAACATTAAACTTGCGTCTAACGTGTTAGGAAAACGTTATAAATGGACTCGTTTGTTGTGCTCACGTTCCTTTTTTGTTACATTAATTGTGATACATCTAGTAGCGATACATCGAGCAGCGATACATCGAGTGATTCATCCGATGAAACATCGAGTGATACGTCTGACGATACATCTAAAGGCACGTCAAGCGATACATCAAATGATAACAATTTCAAACGAGATTTGATAACCAAAGCAACAACAACAACAACGACCGACATTTTCATAACACCGTTTAATGACGCCTCCACAAATATCGTCCATCCGCTAGTATCCGGGGAGACCAGTCGTTCAGAGGAGATTTTAATATTCAACAACGTTCCTTTCATCCCTTTAACGATGACCACTCCAATGACAACAGCATTACCGAAAGGAACGTTCTACAATTTTGTCACGGACATCTGTGACGTATTGCTAACAAAATTCACGTCTCGTAGAATCCCTAAATACTTTAAAGTTTTAGACGAAAGCTTAAGGGGTCTCGGAACGGGTTACTTAATGAAGAAGGCGATCACAAGATTCCGGGAAACATTAAGAAAACTTTCGGATTACCGGGGACGAATTTTAAAAGTAAAATTGAGATATTTACGAAAAAACCTTCTTGATTGTACACCGAATATTTATGATTTTTTTCGAACTGTAAATAATATTTATAGTTTACGGGATACTATGAAAATCGATAAATACATTTATACTTTAAAGAAATACGGCGAAGGGCTTTCAGAACACATTGAGGATGACACTATACGCATTATGAGAGACATCATATTCCACAGATTCAGTAAACAAGGTGATAGCATTAAAAACGATATTCAGTTAAAATTCAAATTGGCAATCGCAGAATACATGGATGGAAATAAAAAAAGGTTTAATGAATTTCAAATAGAGACTCCTACATTGATGCTCGGAAAGCCGTAAATGCAAACCGTGAAATTAAATTTACATATGAATCAAAGAAGTCAATTCAAATTTATGAGATTCTCGTTCTTATAATTTGTATCTAACAAAAATTTCAAACGTGTTGACGTAGTAAAATACGTAGAACGGTATGAAAGCAAATAAAAAATAAATGAATATGATAAAAATTTAAATGAAATATTGTTGTTACTACATAATTGTCAAAATTAAGCAAATTCGATTATGTAACGATAATAACAAATTTGAAGGCTCAAAATCGTATGGTAATTCTATCGCTTCATAGCGCTTATTTAGTGCTAACATTCACAATATGTTTCTGTCGGAGCTATTTTACTGTTTATCTGTACGTTCATAGATTGGTTGAATTGAAAATAAAAATTCAAATAAATTTTACGTATTTTATTTAAACCACTTTCCGCATTGTGGCTGGTCGAAAAAATTGCATAGACAAAGCGTCCGAGCCTCGGACGAGACAGAACTCAGAAAGGAGTTTCATCCGCCTCGCCCATCTCCTCGCCGCGCCACTTAGAAGTCATGTCTCAAGGTTGGTGGAGGCATTTACGAGGTTGATGTCTATGGACTCTGAGCACTTCACACCAGGTATACTGTGAGCTCGGCCATCTACCTAAGCAATAAAAAAACCATGTACCTATGCAATTCACTCGTGGTAGAAGTGAAACCTTCAAAAATGTTGGCTTCAAGATAATGAGCTAAATGTAAAGTTTTGGGAAGAGGATCATGTTGTAGGTTTTTATAATGAGCATAGTGATATAAAGTTTGATAATTATTTTACATTTTATTCGTATATATTACATAGATTTATTCAGAATGTATTAAGTGTGAATATTAGGTACGAACCAGAGCACAAAGAGAACTACGAATATAAGGAGCACTGTATACTATCTCATTTACTCTCACGTTAATCTTGTGAATTTATGTGTGTGTCTCTTTTTACTGTCGCTTTTTTGTTTCATCGACTTTTGAATCACAACGATGATAAGGAGTTTTCACTACAAAAACCGCTACCTCCCGGGCTATTCGTAGTCTATTTTATATACTTTACCACCACGTGCGTTAACGATAGCAGAAGGTAAAACTATGTAAGGCCCGGGGACCTTAGCTCGGGAGCTAAACTTAATTTAATTTTAAAGATTGTTACAAGGAAAACCTCTTTTCTTTCATGTTAGGTCAAACATTACTACAGTCCATTAATGAAGTTAATTTAAAATTATCTCCAATGGATTTATTATAATCTAATATAATTTTCAAATATTATAAAGAGGAAAGATTTGTTTGTTTGTTTGTTTGTTTCGAATAGGCTCCGAAACTACTGGACCGATTTGAAAAATTCTTTTTCCATTAGAAGCCGACATTGTTCCTGATGAACATAGGCTACTTTTTTTTTTTTTTTTGGTTTCATGTGTGTTTTAATGTTTCCGAAGCGAAGCGAGGGCGGGTCGCTAGTCTATTATAATTTTCAAACATGTATGTACTATCGCTGAAGATGACATATATCGTATGCCATGCTCGATCATTTCTAAAAAGACGGAAAGTTTATTCAATCGGTTGAAGACCCAGGTTAAACGACAGCTAGTCGTCCGCTGCGATGAAATCAATAACGTTTCCAGCCATGTTCTCTTTAATAACCTACTCTTCTTCTTTAGAGCAGTAATTCGCAGAATCTTCCACCGGATCGGAAACACGACCCACTGAGAAGATCCGGCGAGAAACTCAGTGGGCTGTGTCTATGGGCTAATTCGCTCGTCAAGCCCTTCGTCGCAAGCAACGGGTTCGACGAGGACGGTGACCGGCTCTACTTCAATACCACGAGAATGTATAACAAAAATTGAGGAGTAAATGAAATGAAAAGATAACAGTGACAGTTTCCACAAGTGGGTTAAGAGTGCTTGCTATGTATGGTTTCTACAAATGCATTATTATATGGGTTTAGTTTTTATAACAATTAACACATAGTAACTAATCACAATTAACGAATTTGTTCAATTATTGGTGGAAGGGCAGATTGTGAGTGCGAATAGATTGTAATCATTATACTGCCTATACCCACAGCGAAGCCACCATACATTTCGGTTTGGCAAAGGTGAGACAATACAGTCAAGGCTTACAAATCATAAAATAATTACAAAAGGCAGATGGCTGATTTAGAGTATTGCGCATCATCAGAGAAAGGGAGATGCTCATTTATTCGAAATTACACACAATAAGCCTTGTTTTGGGTCCAAAATCATAATTAGCTATCGGTAGTATGGCTAGCCTCTGATGCCAGCCTCTATGGCAATCTTTGATTAGACCTCTATTTTTTTAATTTCGAAATTTATAATTCGCGTCATATATGACCCCGATTTTAAAGAAATTATAAATCCATTAAGACATTTTACAACTCTGTGGTGGAAATCAATGACTGCAATCGAGAGCTGGTTACAATCGATTAAAACTTGAAGAGTTAGTCAAAAATGGGTCTTTTGGTTATGGTATTATTTTCTATGGCAACACGAAGCTTATCGATGAACAAATGAAATACGGCAACGTCACGCTAGGATTGAAGTTCGTCGAGTAATTATTTGGCATTATAAAAATTATAATAGTTCTTAGATTCTAACAATAAATTTTGAATAAAATGGCAGATAATAAAAGGTGAGTGCTAAATTATATTCGTCAAATATTCAAAACGGAGTTTCATGTAAAATTTACACGAAATCGGCGAAGTACATTGTAAATGCATTTCGAATTTGGCTTGTCATCATGTCGAGAATTAAACTTTTAAAGTGTAGTGATTTTTTTATTTTCATCAATGACCTACAACAGCAATTTTATTATTCTACAGCATTGTAACTTTCTAATGCAAGAGTACTTAGTTCTGAAAACAAGTTTGTTCTATTTAAGAGACTGAGATGACAAATGAACACAAAAGAATTTCGGCATTTTGAAATCATTCCTATAAAAATGAATGAAATTGAGCACCCAAACTCACAAAATTTTCGAAATATATGTTTAGAAATGTGTAATTAAGTAAAACATCCTCCTCAGCACCAATGATAATCAGTTTGAACTTATGTTCAAAAATCATTAAAAATACCAATATCATTTTAAATACAAAAATCTTAATGAAAAGACATTAATCCTTCTACTTGAACCAAACAAAACCCAAGTATTTCTACTAGTGAGAAATAAATGTTAAACTGAAGAGTAGTCATAATTGTCTTGTATTCCAGTCCTGATGATTTATCGACCGCGATCCTCCGTCGCAAGGACAGACCCAACCGTCTCATTGTCGAAGAAGCAGTCAGCGATGACAACTCAGTCGTGGCACTTTCGCAGGTCAGTGCTTTGTCTCTGGACAAGATGTTTGGTTCATTCACTAAACCTTAAATAGCAATATTAGTACTTTTGCTTTGAACAAAAAAAAAGTAAATTTTGTCTGTCATCCTAACCTTCAAATAATAAAATTAACATAAACATAACACATGAAGGATTTTTTTTTCAAATCAATTAAACAAACAAAAGAACATCCCTAAAACTATTGTTTTGTTAATATAATACAGTATTTTGTCAGACGCTTAGGTCCCATGCAAAAAAAAAAAGAAATTTAACTACTGTTTTTAATAATTTAACAATAAAGAACAATGATTAAAATGTCTCTGTCCTACTCCATTAATCTAGAGAAAAGAACGAACCTTTGTAACATAGTTTATATGATGCAAAATATCCATTGTTATAACCATCAGAGTTGAATAACCTTTTTATCTCTTTAGGTCAATAGTAAAGCTGTAAGACTACAGTTTTTATTTATTCATTGCATAGATGGGTGAATGTCCTCACGGCCTATATGAGGAGTCCATAGACATCATAGTGTGAATGTGACACCAACCTCAGTTGCCTTGAAGCTGTAATTCGTTTTGGTTCAAAGAGTAGATTGAGTAACTGTTATAACTGTAAAACTGAGACCAGTTTACCACTTAACATCAGATGGGTCCTGAGCTTGTCCATTCATCGTAGCAATAAAGAAAAGAAAAAAACTACGATAATGGCCGACCCATCTGTCAAATTGGAATGCATGACTGCACTTATCCAGGCTTATAATGCCACCGGTAAACTGTTACTGTAGTAAACTGTTGTCCAGTGTCTGATTCTTAAATCAGTTCAACTGATTATTAAATTTATAAGGTCTATTCCAAGTTATGTGAACTTATGTATGTTATACTCCTCAGCTTAAATATTTTAAAGGATTTTAGCAAATGAGATGTCAGTTGGTTGTTTATTTTTTATTTTTATTTATTTATTTATTAGGCACACAATACATGTTACAAGCTAAAAAAAGACAATAAATAACAATAAGTAAAAAATCTGGCTTATATCATAAGCGCTAATATAAGACAAAATAAAAATGACTAATAAAAGTGATATATGATATATAATTTCAACAGTGTCTCTGACAAAATTAATAGAGGAATAATATTTATTCATTGTATTTTATAATTAAAAATATCTGTTTTTGTTAAAATAAAGATATCTTAACAAAAACATTATCTGTCTAAGACCTGCTTTCTGCATAGAATGAATTTATTTTATACAGAATCAATTATCTAAAAAGTATGAAATGAAATTAGTTACCAAGTGACGCAAAAGACTCACTTTTAAAATTTGAACTAAAAAGTTAAAAACCCGATATATAGTGTTGATAGTGACGCTTTAATGGAAATTTTGGACACTTTGATTTAAAAAAAAAAAACTGCTACAAGTAGATGTGACAGTCCAGTCTTAATAAACTAACAGTGCCTAAAAATTCTGAAGGGGCTGAAATAGATTTGTGAGTTTAAAATCAGGGCTAAATGATGGATGTGTTAAAACTTCTCAACCAAACGCAATATTTTCTGAATATTTAAAAATATTTGTGGTTCTTCTAACGAGGTTTGAGGAAACTCCTTAGTAGTAGGGGACATCTTGGTTGTGCTCCTGGTATCACTGACATCTTTGGGCCAAGTGATTGTTTGCCTATGTTCAATAAAAAAAATCTTGCATTATCATTATGAAAAATCACCATTTATTGTTTGCTTATCAATATGGAGGGTAGAGGTAAGAAGAACTGCCTCATATGGGAGAAGTGTCCCACTTTCAGCACTAAATAACAGTTCAAAAATCCTCCAGAATGGCACTAGCATAGGCACAGGGTATAATATGAATTGAGCAGTTGTTAACTGATTGAAGTATGCTGAGTTAGGAAATTTAATATATTTAATGACTAGAGTAATTAGTGACAGTGTCATATACAAGACCTCACATGATTACGTAGTCTAAACAAATTTTGTCAATATTACCTAAAAATATTGCTGTGGAAAAATGTGGAGACAACGATTTCATTTTCTTATCAGCTTTAAATAACATAATTTTGTGATTTTGTAGTGCTTACAGTTGTTTCGTCCTTTTTTATTTCTCTATCTTATTCTAATAACTTTCAGCGCCTTTTTTGAAATTTATCCGGTTGCTACTGTAGCGCCACCCTTATTTAGCAGATTTTAACAGACACTTTTTCACACACAGAGACAGTTCTCCTTACCTCTACCCTCCATACTTTTCAAACGCATTAACAGTAAAGATCCGAATCCGTATTGCCTAGCAGTCGAAGCTGGCAAAGGCATTTGAATAAAACGCAAAATTTTATAGATCGAAAATTCTTTATTTACATGTAACAAAACAGTAAAATTGCGAATTTAATGCTGTAATAAACTACCAGCAGCCAACAGCAGTGCATATTAGATTATTTAAGTGTTAATGCAAATAAATTACTTCTATTGACTTCTACTACTTAGTATAAATACATAAATGTAAATATTATCCAACAATATACCAAATAAGAAACATAAAAAAGAATTACAATAATAATAAAATTATTAATGCTTTCTAGTTTTTACCATCATAATTTTTTTTTTTGTAACAGGCCAAAATGGAGCAACTTCAACTCTTCCGTGGTGACACAGTCTTGCTCAAGGGCAAACGCCGCAAGGAAACCGTTTGCATCGTGCTCTCAGACGATAATTGCCCTGATGAGAAAATTCGGATGAACCGTGTCGTGAGAAACAACCTTCGTGTGCGTCTTTCTGATGTGGTATCCATAGCTCCGTGTCCTTCAGTGAAATATGGAAAACGAGTCCACATACTGCCAATTGATGATTCAGTTGAGGGTCTTACTGGGTAAGATATAGCAATTGACTATTGATTGAATACTAATGAAATTTACCAAACTCTTTACTAATAATGCGTTTTATATATAAAACTATAAATATTGGAGTTGCTGATCAATTTAATATAATATATTGAAGGGTGAAAGACTATTTACTTGGTTTAAGTGACATTTCACTTAATATGCAATACATATTTTTAATTAATGTTGCTTTTTCTGTAGTATTAGTATCAATAGTTTGATGATTTTAATTAAACTTCAACTCGATATAATAAGTCTGCGATTGGAGGAATTGTGTGGTTGCATAATTAATAATATATCTGTTTGGTTGATAAGTAAAACTCAATTATGTTTTCAATGCAATATTAGCATAGTACATATTGTTAGTATCTAAATGATTGTCAGTGTCAGCCATGAAAATGAATTAATTATCTAATACACAATAGTGCTATTGATTCCTTCAGTATCTTCAATATATTATGCAAAAACCCCCAATGCTGTAAGTCATCATCAGCTCTTATCCACTGTGAATAATAGGCATCTCCAAATATGCCCTAATGAGCGCAGTTTCCTCTTTATTACCTGGCAGAAGTGCCTCCTCCCATATGAGCCTAATGAATAAAATTGTATTGTTTTGTGTTTAGATTATAATTATTTGTAATCTCTTTTTCACTTTGGTAACTAACACAGTTTTCATATGAACATAGTATATTACTCTCAATTTGCACAGAATGTAATAGACAAGATTCTATGTCGTTACTTGTAAGTCGTCATGGCCTAAAGGATAAGAGATGCACCGGTGTTCGAATTACAGTAGGACCTCTTGTAAGACCGCACGGGTAGGTACCAGCACCTCGCCTATTTCTGCCGACAAGCAGAAATGCGTTTCGGTTTAAAGGGTGGGGCAGCCGTTGTAACTATACTTGAGACCTTAAAACTCATATGTCAAGGTGGATGGCGGCATTTGCGTTGTAGATGTCTATGGGCTCCGGTAACCACTTAACACCAGGTGGGCCATGAGCTCGTCCGCCCATCTAAGCAATAAAGAATAAATAAATAAAACATAATCATATCAGTCTTGGGTTATTTAATCTAAACAAAATTTATATTTTGTACAATAGCAATCTATTCGAAGTATACTTGAAGCCGTACTTCATGGAGGCTTACCGTCCGATCCATCGTGACGACACCTTCATGGTCCGGGGGGGCATGCGCGCCGTCGAGTTCAAAGTGGTCGAAACAGATCCATCACCATTTTGCATCGTGGCTCCTGATACCGTAATACACTGTGACGGTGAACCGATTAAACGTGAGGTATGTATTAAACGCACTATATATTTTCTAAGTATCCTTCTTTTGTTCTAAATTTGAAGTGCCCAAGTACTTCTGATACTTTATATTTGTTTGCGAATGTGTTTGTAAAATTAATGTTTACTTTATGGTACACTAGACATGTTCCATGGTTTCGTCTTTATTAGATTTGTTATAAAAAACTAATGTTAAGAAATTGCATTTTCATTTAGATCATTGCATTTCATTTCATTGCATTTGTAGGATAAAATGTTGCTTGTCTGACTCTCTGATCCATAATATACTAGTCAGTTTATATAACCAGTGCACTTTTTTTTATTGTAGAATGTTTAAATGTTGTTGTATATACCTGTCCTGATGTCGGAACTCAGTATGGATATGCTTTAATCATAAAAAAATCGTACTCCTATGGTATTAACAAAAATCAATTTTTTTTATGTTCGCCTAACACAATCGTATGGTCAACAGGAAGAAGAGGAAGCACTAAATGCTGTCGGCTATGATGACATCGGCGGTTGTCGTAAACAACTGGCGCAAATTAAGGAGATGGTGGAGTTGCCACTGCGTCATCCTTCACTGTTCAAGGCTATTGGAGTGAAGCCTCCACGCGGCATTCTCATGTATGGGCCGCCTGGTACCGGAAAAACACTCATTGCTCGTGCTGTTGCTAATGAAACAGGTAAAATTGCTGTACTCGCAAATAATTAACATTATATCATATTTATCTGTATTTTTTACAAGTATTAATCTTCCATATATTTTAAAGATACTCTATATTATTATTTAATTAAATAAGTTTTCTATGTAAAAAAATCTTCAAAAATGCTTTATTTTGATCCAACAGGAGCTTTCTTCTTTTTAATTAATGGACCGGAGATCATGTCTAAGCTGGCGGGAGAATCGGAGTCAAACCTCCGTAAGGCGTTTGAGGAAGCCGACAAGAACTCTCCGGCTATTATCTTCATTGATGAACTCGATGCTATTGCACCAAAGAGAGAGAAAACCCACGGTGAAGTGGAAAGACGTATCGTTTCACAGTTATTGACGCTTATGGATGGTGAGTCATGATTGAGTTTTTTTTGTTGGTTTTGTTGAAATATATTACATCTATACATATAAATAAGATTAGAGTGTCTGTTTGTAGTATTGACATAACCGCTTTTTACTACATGGATATGAATATATATATACGGTACATACACCAAAATAACATTTTTTACAATTTTTGTGTCTGTCTGTCTGTTTGTTCCGGCTAATCTCTGGAACGGCTGGACCGATTTTGATGAGACTTTCACTAATAAGTAGCTGATGATATAAGGAGTAACTTAGGCTACTTTTTTAGAATAGCTTCGCCTCACGGCGTTACCCGCAGTAATTGTCGTACCGCGCGCAACATGGCGGGCTTCGCCTATCAATAATAAAATTTAATGTTTCCGAAGCGAAGCGAGGGCGGGTCGCTAGTTTTAAATATTATTTCAAAATTTTTGAGCATTTGATAAAAACTAAAGAACCTCTAGAGAAGGGCTAGTATAATAGACTGATATCCTACATGAAAACCTGAAACCGAAATGTTGAATAGGTTGTTACTGTCAGATTATTTGCAACAAGATCATGATAGATTATAATAATTAAAATGTTTTGTCTAACGCAGGCATGAAGAAGTCGTCCCACGTGATCGTGATGGCGGCCACGAACCGGCCGAACTCCATCGACCCGGCGCTGCGGCGCTTCGGGCGGTTCGACCGCGAGATCGACATCGGCATCCCCGACGCGACCGGCCGCCTCGAGATCCTGCGCATACACACCAAGAACATGAAGTTAGGAGACGACGTCGATCTAGAACAGGTGAAACTTCACACCGCTCACATAAAGAAAATTTCAGTAACTATTCCAGGAAGAATATGCATTATTGCTTGGTTGGGTGGACGAGCTAACGGCCCACTTGGTGTTAAGTGGTTACCGGAACCCATAGACGTCTACAATTATTCTTCAAAAGAGGCTTGTGGAGAGTATTAAGCGGTAGGCAGCGGCTTGACTCTGCCCCTGGCATTGCTGAAGTCCATGGGCGACGGTAACCACTCACTATCAGGTGGGCCGTATGCTCGTCTACCTACAAAGGCAATAAAAAAAATAAAAAAAACGTAAGTGCCGCCACCCACCTTGAGATATGAGTTCTAAGGTCTCAATATAGTTACAACGGCTGCCCCACCCTTCAAACCGAAACGCATTACTGCTTCACGGCCGAAATAGGCAGTTAACAATAACTATATTTAACAAAAAAGGCTTTGTTGTACCTTCTAGATGTTATTGTAATGTGGGTTTCATCTTATTCTTTAGATCGCAGCAGAGTCTCACGGTCACGTGGGCGCTGATCTCGCGTCTCTGTGCTCGGAGGCAGCCTTGCAGCAGATTCGTGAGAAGATGGATCTCATTGACCTCGAGGACGATCAGATCGATGCAGAGGTTCTCAATTCTCTGGCTGTTTCCATGGATAACTTCCGGGTATGTTTTTTGTCAATAGCGTGAATAAATGTCATAGTTGAAAACATAATTTCTAGATGTATAGAATGGTAAATAGTTTGGCATAAAGTTCTATGTAAATAATGATTCCACATTTGAGAGTATAATTATTTTTATTCTTGTAGGATAGTTAGATATGCTCTTGGCTCACCCATTTTTATGTCATAGGCTATTCATAGGTGTCTTCAATAATATATTTGAAACATAAGAGCATAAATTTTGCTGTGCTATGCAAATCACAATGTGTGATTGACCTGTGTTAGTTAGTTTGGCAATAATCATATTCGATGCGCAAAAAATATATATTTCTAGGTCTATTAAAATCATATCAATCCTACAGCTAGATTCGTTAAAACATATTTTTTTGCAGTTATTTCAACTTTAAATTAGTCTACTGTAGTAAAGTTCACGCATTGTCGCTTAGTCACGTTTGCCTTTCAAGCGTCCATATGTACTATTAATTAAATGCGAAATTTTGTTTCTCAAACAGTACGCAATGACGAAATCGTCTCCATCGGCGTTACGTGAGACAGTGGTGGAAGTTCCCAACGTGACGTGGACCGACATCGGAGGGCTGGAAGGAGTGAAGCGTGAACTCCAAGAACTCGTGCAGTATCCAGTCGAACATCCCGATAAATTCCTCAAGTTCGGCATGCAGCCCTCGCGCGGTGTCCTCTTCTACGGACCTCCTGGTTGTGGTGCGTACAGAGACATTAGTCTGTAGCTACAACATGAGGGATTACTTATCCTTTTTTTTGTTTTTTTTTATTGCTTAGATGGGTGGACGAGCTCACAGCCCGCCTGGTGTCAAGTGGTTATTGGAGCTCATAGACATCTACAACGTAAATGCCTCCACCCACCTTGAGATATAAGTTCTAAGGTCTCAGTATAGTTACAACGGCTACCCCACCCTTCAAACCGAAACGCATTACTGCTTCACGACAGAAATAGGCGGGGTGGTGGTACCCACCCGCGCAGACTAACAAGAGGTCCTACCACCAGTAATTACGCAAATTATAATTTTGTGGGTTTTATTTTTATTACACGATTTTATTCCTTCACCGTGGAAGTCAATCGTGAACATTTGATAAGTACGTATTTCATTACAAAAATTGGTACCCGCCTGCGGGATTCGAACACCGGTGCATCGCTCGTCGTAGTCGACGACGTATCATTTACGCCACGACGACTCTGCATGCAAAAATTGCATAATATAATTTGTTTCATACTGTATATTATTGTGTAACTGGTGTAATTTGTAGAAATCATTAAAAGTATTGTTTTATTATTATCAATCAGGTAAAACTTTGCTGGCAAAGGCCATCGCCAACGAGTGTCAGGCTAACTTTATATCAGTGAAGGGACCGGAGCTGCTCACCATGTGGTTCGGCGAGTCCGAGGCCAACGTACGCGACATCTTCGACAAGGTGGGTGCTCATTGTTAAATCATTTGTCTTGTTACATTTAGACTGGGTATATTTGAAATATTCCATAAAACAAAAGTGGAGGAGAATTCATTCGAAAAATATTCAACTTGAAGGAAGGCGTGTGTTTTCGCTTTACATTACGGATTCACGTAATATACATTGCAATAATAATACTCACTTACTAAATCTATATATATAAACATGAATTGCTGTTCGATTGTCTCGCTAAAACTCGAGAACGGTTGGACCGATTTGGCTAATTTTGGTCTTGAATTATTTGTGGAAGTCCAATGAAGGTTTAAAAGGTAGATAAATATGAAAATGCTCAGAATTAAATTAAAAAAAATCTTGTTTTTACTTGATTTTAAGTTTATTTTATACAAAAGTTTAGGTATTTTATTTATCGATTGAGGCACTACGAAGTCTGCCGGGTCAGCTAGTGTGTATATAAAAGTTAAGGCTACTACCGCTGGAATGCTAATAATCAATTGTAATTTAAATGTCTACATCTGTAGTGTGCAGTTGTTTGGAAATTAGGAAAATGAAATTTTAGCCCTCATATCTGCATGTATGAAGACTTGGCATTGCTTATCACAAGGAGAGCCGTGGGCTTATTGATCCATTTATATTTACTTTAAAAAAAAACTGAAACATAATAAATTACTGTTTCCTGTAATCATCATTTTAAACAGAACAGAAACCCATTTTACAATTCTTTTTTTCTCCTACCTACGCCGAAAGTTCGGTTTACCTCCAGCCGTACAGAGAATAAAGTGTAACTTTCCCTCCCTGGTTACTGACAAGTGCGCAAGCGCGTTAGTGTCTACGTCTGCTCTCACGCACCTAAAATTCTCCGCCATTGTTGTGCTCGGGTAATTTGCAATGTTGTGTTTAGTGTAAAAGTGAAATATACAAAAGGCAATAAAATTGAATAGTGAAGTATTAAACAAAGATGAGTTCATCAGACAGTTCTTATTCAATTAGTAGTAGTTTATTCAAAAATTAAAAAACAGTTAAATGGTTTTTTTATGAGTATTCTCGGTACTCTACGATCTTTCGGCCTGGTAGGCGAAAAAATAATATGTGCACCGCGGGAAAAAAGTAGGACATCTTATCCACGCAGGAGGAAATGTCTTCCTTTTCTCCCTTGGTGCACAATGTACTATAGTACATAATAATAATATAATGTTTGTGTCCCGGTCAGGCTCGATCGGCATCTCCGTGCGTGTTGTTCTTCGACGAGCTGGACTCCATCGCCAAGTCGCGCGGCGGCTCCGTGTCGGACGCGGGCGGGGCGGCGGACCGCGTCATCAACCAGATCCTCACCGAGATGGACGGCATGGGCGCCAAGAAGAACGTCTTCATCATCGGTCACTACATTATACTACCTAAAGAAATTGCAATTAAATGACGACTGCTAATTGACAACTCACTATCTATACTAATATATAAATCTACAGTGGTTTTACCCTCAGACACAGCCCACTGGGTTTCTCGCCAGTGAGTCGCGTTTCCGATCCGGTTGTAGATTCTGCGAAGCACGGCTCTTGCTAGGGTTCGTGTTAGCAACGTCATCAGGTTTTAGCCCCGTGAGCTCACCTGCTAATTAAGGTTACGCTGATACAGCCTCTCAAGACTATCAGCTTAGGTAGGGGGAAAAAAACGGTGGTTTTTACGGATGTTCCGCGATAACTATTGAACCCTGCATCCGATTGACTTAAAACTTGGTATCCATGTAGAAAATACACGTACTTAATGGATAGACTAATATTTATATGAGCGTTGGACTCCCTAATAATAATGACAATAAATAATAATGTTAATTTTAAATGCGCAGCGAAGTAGGCTAGTACGGCTAGTCAATGATACGAATTTTTTTATTTTTCTTTTTAAAACCAAATCGTAGACATGCAGATGATGAATCGATTATAATGATAATTTTACAAAATAATTATGATGAATTGAATCAGGAGAAACTAAATGAATAATTTGTGATGAAGGTGCCACAAACAGACCGGACATCATCGACCCAGCCATCCTGCGTCCCGGCCGCCTGGACCAGCTCATCTACATCCCGCTGCCGGACGAGAAGTCCCGTGAGGCCATCCTCCGCGCCAATCTTCGCAAATCGCCCATCGCTAAGGACGTTGACTTGTCTTACATCGCCAAGGTACGTACCACTATTCAATATATTTTTTATATTTATAGAAAGATGACTATCTTTTGCAATTATATTCTACAATATAAGAGAGAGAGTATTCTTTATTGTACACCAACAAAAGAAACAATGCGATACATTAAATACAAACAAAAGAAGTACAATTGGCGGTCTTATCTTAGCGGTGGAAAAGAATCATTTGGAAAATGATTACACGCAGTGTATCAATCAATTGAAATATATATAATATATATAGACATACACACACATACACACATAAATACATATATACAAAATTCCTTACTTATATACATTTATAAATATACATGTGTGTATTTGTATACACAATGTAACATAATAATAATTTTGCTTCTTTACACATAAATAAGTATAAACAATTTACAGATAAACATACTTAAAATACCTATGAAACATAAATATACAGTTGAAGTAAATACCAATTTCAGAATCTACCCTAACACAAATTAAACTGGTTGACAGCTAATTGTTTAAGAAATGAAATATAAGTGATGATTGATATAACTATAAAGCAATATAAGTTATAAATGGCAAAGTACAACTATTTTGTTGTACTTTTGCACCACGCCATTACTACCACTGCCCTCGGCTGATTCTTTATGATAACGAAAACTGTGCAGGTGACGCAAGGCTTCAGTGGCGCTGACCTGACGGAGATATGCCAGCGAGCCTGCAAGCTGGCCATTCGCCAGGCCATCGAGGCGGAGATCCATCGCGAGAGGACTCGCCAGCAGCAGGCCGCCGCTGCTGTTATGGACGTTCGTATCTGACCACTACGTCTATATATTATTTAAAAAAAAAACAAAGTAAACGAAACCCTATGCTTTTACATTTAAACCAATCTAGTTTCTTAACCTTTTGCATGTAATTACATTGAAATAGTTAATAACTGGCTGGGTTTCAATAATATTTAAAATTATTATATACTAGTTTGGCTTTAAAAAACTGAGTTTACCAACAGAACTTATTTATTTATAAAATCTCTCTGTCTGATCTGCTTAGATTAATTTAAAATTCATAGTAATAATGTCTGAAAAAAAATTTTTTTTTAAATGTAAAGCAACTAACTGGCTCACAGTTCGTGAAGGTTAATTTTTATTCTTAATTTGTTGCATTCAATTATTTCTCTGGTGTGTGTACAAATATACTCAAAAATCGGCTGAAGTATTTTCATAGCCCGAATAAAAGCTATGTAATTAAATAACAAAAACAAAACTGTTCAAGAAAACGGAAGTTCGGCATAATTGGTTTTATAAATAGAATACCTGGTCGTTAACAGATGGACGAGGAAGACCCCGTTCCGGAGATCAGCCGCGCTCACTTCGAGGAGGCGATGAAGTTCGCGCGCCGCTCCGTGTCCGACAACGACATCCGCAAGTACGAGATGTTCGCGCAGACCCTGCAGCAGAGCCGCGGCTTCGGAACCAACTTCAGGTATCTACCGCACTGTACTGTAATAGTTCTAAAGGACGTGCCAACTTTAGGTACCTACCGCACTACAGTAATACTCCTAAGGGACGTGCCAACTTCAGGTACGTACCGTACTACTGTAATACTTCTAAGGGACGTGCCAACTTCAGGTACGTACCGTACTACTGTAATACTTCTAAGGGACGTGCCAACTTCAGGTACGTACCGCACTACTGTAATACTTCTAAGGGACGTGCCAACTTCAGGTACGTACCGCACTACTGTAATACTTCTAAGGGACGTGCCAACTTCAGGTACATACAGCACTACTGTATTACTTCTAAGGGACGTGCCAACTTCTGGTACATACCGCACTACTGTAATACTTCTAAGGGACGTGCCAACTTCAGGTACGTACCGCACTACTGTAATACTTCTAAGGGACGTGCCAACTTCAGGTACATACAGCACTACTGTATTACTTCTAAGGGACGTGCCAACTTCTGGTACATACCGCACTACTGTAATACTTCTAAGGGACGTGCCAACTTCAGGTACGTACCGCACTACTGTAATACTTCTAAGGGACGTGCCAACTTCTAGTACATACCGCACTACTGTATTACTTCTAAGGGACGTGCCAACTTCTGGTACATACCGCACTACTGTAATACTTCTAAGGGACGTGCCAACTTCAGGTACGTACTGCACTACTGTAATACTTCTAAGGGACGTGCCAACTTCAGGTACATACAGCACTACTGTATTACTTCTAAGGGACGTGCCAACTTCTGGTACATACCGCACTACTGTAATACTTCTAAGGGACGTGCCAACTTCAGGTACGTACCGCACTACTGTAATACTTCTAAGGGACGTGCCAACTTCTAGTACATACCGCACTACTGTAATACGTCTGGATGGACTGTGGGGTTTATTTCATTTCAAGACTGACCCAATATTTCAAGATCGGCAATGTTAATTAATTTAGACACCAGCGGGCTAGTTATTTAGATTATTTTAATTCGTTTCAGATTCCCAACAAACGCGGGAGCTACAGGGGGCACGGGTACTTCAGCGGGCGACCAGCCCACGTTCCAGGAGGAGGGGGGAGACGACGACCTGTACAGCTAAACTGTGTCTCGCTCGCGACCTCGGGGCATCTCCACCATCTCGATAGACCAGAACTAACGTCCTGTCTGTTTGTCCTGCGTGTCGCCACACCACACCAACATGGCGCCTGGCCCCGGCCGGTTCACGTATGAGATAGTGACGCAGACATCGGACGTGTAGTTCTAAACATACGGCGGCGTCGCGACTAGATATATATATATATATATATAGTTTTAAATAAAAGGAAAAAAATTCAAAACCGGCGCGCGAGTCTGACTGCGCGTCGCAGTCTCATAAAATTCACGTGTCTAATGTAAATTTAATTTATAGTTAATCATTCTCCGCTCGTTTAGTTATTGATGTTTGTGTAATGTATGGCCCGAACTAGTGGCTCGTAAGTTCATATTGTATGTTGTCGGGTAGCTGCTATACTTACTGTATCTGCGCCCGGTCCTCGGTAACGTTGCCGACTTCACGATGTTCAGTGATTTTAATTAAAGGTTTTTTATAGACTAAACGTGCGTTTTATTGAAAATCCTAAAATAATGTAGATGTTCCACGGAGGAGAGGGATCGGTCCTATTATCATTTATTTTACGTACGATTAATTTTACGTTTGTCTGATAATTTAGTAGTTATTTTGTAAAAATTTGGTTGTGAATTTCAAAACTAAAATTACGCATGCTAGATTGTACGTTCGAGTAGACGAGGTTGTATCTAGAGGATCGCCAGCTGATCAGCGACCGACAGTACGGCTTCCGTCACGGTCGCTCAGCTGGCGATCTTCTTGTATACCTTACTCACAGGTGGGCTGAAGCCTTGGAGAGCAAGGGCGAGGCTCTTGCTGTGAGCCTTGATATCGCGAAGGCCTTTGACAGGGTCTGGCATAGGGCACTTCTGTCGAAGTTACCAACTTACGGAATCCCCGAGGGGCTCTGCAAGTGGATCGCTGGCTTTTTGGATGGGCGGAGTATCACGGTCATTCTAGACGGTGAATGCTCTGATACCATGACCATATTAACGCTGGCGTTCCACAAGGTTCGGTGCTCTCCCCTACGCTTTTCATCTTGTATATCAATGACATGCTGTCTATTGATGGCATGCATTGCTATGCGGATGACAGCACGGGGGATGCGCGATATATCGGCCATCAGAGTCTCACGGAGCGTGGTGCAAGAGAGACAATCAAAACTTGTGTCTGAAGTGGAGAACTCTCTGGGGCGAGCCTCCGAGTGGGGTGAATTGAATTTGGTTCAATTCAACCGGTTGAAGACACAGGTTTGCGCGTTCACTGCGAAGAAGGACCCCTTTGTCATGGCGCCACAATTCCAAGGAGTATCCCTACAACCTTCCAAGAGTATCGGGATACTTGTGGTCGACATTTCGAGCGATGTCCAATTTCGGAGTCATTTGGAGGGCAAAGACAAGTTGGAGTCAAAAATGCTGGGAGTCCTCAATAGAGCGAAGCGGTACTTTACGCCTGGACAAAGACTTTTGCTTTACAAAGCACAGGTCCGGCCTCGCGCGGAGTACTGCTCCCACCTCTGGGCTGGGGCTCTCAAATACCAGCTACTTCCATTTGACTCCATACAGAAAAGAGCCGTTCGGATTGTCGATAATCCCATTCTTACGGATTGTTTGGAACCTCTGGGTCTGCGGAGGGACTTCGGTTCCCTCTATATTCTGTACCGTATGTTCCATGGGGAGCTCTCTGAGGAATTGCTCGAGATGATACCGACATCTCGCTTTTACCATCGCACCGCCCGCCACCGGAGTAGAGTTCATCCATACTACCTGGAGCCACTACGTTCATCCACAGTGCGTTTCCAGAGATCTTTTTTGCCATTTACCATCCGGCTATGGAATGAGCTCCCCTCCACGGTGTTTCCCGAGCGCTATGACATGTCCTTCTTCAAACGAGGCTTGTGGAGAGTATTAAACGGTAGGCAGCGGCTTGGCTCTGCCCCTGGAATTGCTGACGTCCATGAGCGACGGTAACCACTCACCATCAGGTGGGACGTATGAACGTCTGCCTATACGGCAAAAAAAAAAAAAAAAGATTATAGTGGTGATGATCTAAAGGCCCTTTTTTATTGCTAAGATGGGTTATCCTATTTGTTCACAGCCGATCTGATGCTCTTAGCATCTTCTTGGAACCCATAAGTATCAACAATGTGAATACTGCCACCAACCTTGAGTCTCACTTTTACAGTACCTACAACGGCTGCCCTGCCATCAAACCGAAACGCTACTGAAATAGACAGGGTGGTATTACCCACTTGTGCGGACTCACAAGATGCCACCAGTATTTATGTAAATTGTAATTTTTGCGGGTTTCGTTTTTAATACACAATGTTCTATCGTGTGGGACGGACAAGTGAAAGCGCTGACGACGCACCCAATATTTAATGGCTAGCTCTGATAGATGCTCGACTTCTGCGAGTCCACCATCTCGCGGAAGGAGGCGGCGGAACGGGAGAAGGAGAGCTCTGATTCCCTCACCCACCGAGCCGGGGCCGCGGGGGTCGCAGGAGCTCCGACCCCTGTGAGGAGGCAGTCTCATCCCGGTGATGGTCACGGGGCGACCTGGGGGGGGGGGGTTGAGACTGCGCCGCACGCTACCGTCAGTCACTAGCGCGCTGACACCAGGAAGAAGGGACGACACGCTGTCGTCGTCGGTGGTGTATCGTCGGTGTCGGCATTGTCCGAGCGGCCTTGTAGGGCCGCCGTACCGTGGAGACCGGGGTCGTTGGTCGTCGACTATCGCCTCGAGGACACGTCGGTCGGGCGTCCTAGGAGTGACGACGAAAGTCTAGTTGTAGTGTTGACCACGGGAACCCCCCTACTCTGACCGGGTTCTGACCCCGGACGGAGATCGCACGTCGGGTGTAAGAGAGCAGGGGAGTCGTTTATTGCGGTAGGGCCTTAAAACGTCCTCGGGCCCGCGGTCTACTATCAACGTTTGATAAATGATGGTGAAACGTTTGATGGTGAAATCCCACATACTCCGCGCGCCCCCTAGGTGCGGGGACCTTCTAGGAGGCTAGGCTCCAGAACCGAAAAAAAATTGTAGCCCTAAAGTTCACGTGAAATACAAGGGTGAAATCTAAATAGTATCAGATGCCGTTTATTTCGCCCTTAAAACCGATATGCATTATAGCTTCACCACAAAAAGTCAGGATGATGGTAGCAGCCCGTTCGGGCTTACAAAGTGCCCTTAATACGGAAATATCTAATTTTATATGGATATGATTTTTACAAAACATTCCTTTATCGTGGAAATCATTTAAGAAAGACTACATGACTAGTATTTTAGAAAAAAAACTATACCAGCCTGCTTTATTTGAACATCCTTGATTTATAAACTAAAACAACAATGTGTTTTGTTAAAAATCCATGAGAATTCAAGATCTTTCAGTATTACTTTGAATGAAAGTGCTGAACTATTACGAAATAATGTAGAAATACCCTACAATTTATTCATTCAAAGTGAATGGTAAAAATAATAAATAAATAAACGTTAAAATAAACAATCGTATTTCCTGAAGATCTCTTCCAATTGTGTCGTGTTATGCAAAAGGTTTCGCAAAGACAATGCGCGAGCTGTTGCAAATGAATCCGCGGATTTATTCAAAAATGTCGGAGACGTAGTTCTACCATCATTAATTTCAACTTTTATTTGTTCAGACTCTTTGAAACAGCCTTTGTTTAGGTGCCGTAATATTTTCTCACTGTTATCCTCAGAAAAACATGTGCATAGAAATTCAAATTCTTCATCCGTATATTGAGTACCAACATCGTGCGTTTTAGATTCCACCGTTTCTATTGCAGGCTGTGGGGCATTTTTAGCTCTTCTTTTCATTACTAGTCTTCTAATAGTCGACATTGGACTGACTTCATAATTTGGCAAGTCAGGAGGCTGATACGAGGAAGTGATCTTCATGTAAGCAGGCAAATTTTCTTTCAAATGCTTTTTGGCAGTCTTGGGACATGTGCAGCGTTTAGGCTCAACGTACTTAAAATAGCTTTCTAATTTGGGGCCCCTTTCGTATTTTAGTATTTCAGTTCGTGATTCCACTTTGTTGCCTGAAGAAATTACAGTTAATGGCTTGCTTATTTCTTCCACCTTTTCCTTTAAATCTATGGACATTTTTGATGCGTGTAGTGGATCGCAAAAGCAGTACGGTGTTTTGCACACACAGCACTCGATTGGCACTTGACGTAAATTAGGGATTTCTTGTTGTAAAATTTGTAAGAGTGAACTTTCAAGTTTTAGTTCTAGCATTTGTTGAGATATATTGTATTTTATAGGAACGTCATAACTGTAAACGTGATCATCTTCTGAATCTGTTCGGTCCACGGGATCGTTATGAATATAGTTCTCGATCTTAGACGAAAGCTTTTCAAAATTATCGCAGGCGGCATACATGTAACGTTTATTGATTACTACAACCGGTAATTGTGATGCACTTGAAGTACAATGCTTGGGACACAGATTTTGGTCGATCTTCGGTTTGTATCCTTTTTCGCTGCACAGAATGAAAGGATGAGGCTTCGGTATTGGAGTACGGAATTCATGATCATCATTCTGAAAAATGCTTTCAACACTTGGCTGTTCGACTGCCTCATTTAACTGTATCATCATCAGTTTCTCCATGTTCGTGAAAAACTCTGCATGCTCTGGCAATGTATTCAAACAATACGAAACGAAGAGCTGAAATTTCTTTACGACTTCGCATACTTTTTTCTTCCAAATATTAATCAATTCTTGCCGTTTCTTTTCTTTTTCTCTCGCGAGACGTATTTCGAAATCATTCAAGGCAATTTGCTGAGTCAATGCCTTGATTTTCTTTTTGTGTTCATGTTGAGAAAGTTCTATTTCTTTTTGGCATTCATCTCGTTCTTTCAATGCGATATACACTTGACAGGCCAGCTTTTGGCATTGTATTAAGTTACGGACCTTTTCGATCGCAACATGTTTTTCCACGTTAAGGTCGTGTACTTTATCAATCATCGTATCCCGACAGCTTTGAACGCTTTTAACGAACTCTGCTTTAAGTCTCTCTTTTTCAGCATCAAGTTTTTTTGTATATTCATCATATAATTTTGTAGCTTGAACTTTCACAAGAGTCTTGTATTTATTTTTCATCTTTTTAAATGTTTCTTCGCTGGTTCTCATGACTTCAATACTGGCAGCATGTGACATTAAGGATTCTATTCTTGTTAAAGATGTCATGTAAACGACAGAAAATTCTTTAAATGCCTGTCGAATAGCTTGGGTATTCCTGTTTGCGGCTTCCGTTGAACATTCCTCCCAAAGTTTTTTACATTTAGCGTCAATTGCCTCTTTCCATTTGACGTCATTATCATGGAGTATCCGATCCTTTTCTCTCTCCATTTCCATGTGATGTGCTTCAACGATTCTTTCTCCAAAGTAAGCAATACCTTCAAAACTGAGTTGCGCAAGATGACATTTTTGTATTGGTTTCAAAACTGCCCTGCCTTTTAGCAGATCTTCTGGTGGGATGTACCAATCACTGCCTCCGCCTTTCAATCGTGGTTCTAAACCAGCCAAGACCTTCAATTTCGGCGTCATTGATTTGAAGTAAACATCGGCCAAAGGTTTCGACATTTTGTCTATCATAACACTTTGGGTCGGTACTTGTTGCCTTTTCAAATAACATTTTCGCAAATTAAAGTTCTCACTTAAATTAGGCATTTTGATTTTAGAAAAAAAATCTAAATTAAATTATCTAAAATTACTTTAATTTTGACAAATAAATATTTATCAAAGAGAATAAATTCAGTAGGTACCTACCTTTTTACTAGTTTTAAATTATAGATTCAACTAATTTTTTTTTTAACCAAGGAGTTAGAAAACACACTACCTACGTCTCAAATAGTTCGAAATCATAGGTACCTACATGTATTAAACTATGTGTAGTATGTGCAAGGAATTATGTGTACATACATACGTTTTAATTCAAATTTAAATAAACATAAATTTTTTTGTCTATAAATAGTGCTTACCTATTTAAATTAAATACCAATCGAATTACTCGACGCATTAGAGTACTTTTTTTATTATTTTAGTTTAAATCGTCCGTCCATGCATTCTTACTCATTACGGATTAAATAGGACTAATTCAGTTGTTCAATAAACCAATACAACAGTTAAGCAGGCAACCGTTTCTTGGTAAAACTGAAAGTAAAAACACGTGATGTACAAATAACTATGACCACCGCTGCAGTATGAGCGTCACTATCACTTCTATTATGTTAGGTACGCCGCAGTTTGGCTTTATCACTGGCATTGTCAACGTCAATGTGTGAAGGTAATCACTATCCACGTAAGCGTCGGACATCAAAAGCATACTAACAAAACCTTTAAATCAATGTCAAAACCAATAAAATATCGGTTCTGCCAACATTTAATGCATACTGACATTCTAGCTTTCCACCCACACTTCGTGGACTAAATACATATTACGTGAGCAGAAGTGGGCTGAAATGTAATTTATATTCTTTCACAGGGTCCAAACTTTGTCTCCATCGAATTCATAAAATAAAATGTTCCGTGGTTTGAGAACGAAAACGTACCAAATAGACAGTTACTTTGTTCGTTATACCAAATAGACAGTTACTTTGTTTGTTATACTAAATAGACAGTTTGTCATTATAATATTAGTACCGATGTTGCGTAAGATCTCGAATCACAAGTCGTTAGGCAAAAAATATATCTAAAATAATATATTCGATGCTGTGACTGCGTGACCACAGTTTAGATAGGTGTGATGGAGAATTTTGAACCGCCCACATTAATGTACAACTACACAAATAGGCGTGATTAATTTCCGTTACGATTATCGGCTGTAATAAAGTAGACTGGATTTCATTAATTAAAAACCAACAAAAAATATAGTCCGTCAAAAATATTTTATTTATACAAAATTTATAAATATCAATTACATGCATAATAATATCTAAGTAACCTCGCCGACCGACATTTGCTGTAAGAGCTTCATGACGTGACAGAAGCGCTCCTTGATCTCGGCGGGCGACCGGTGCGGCAGAAGCTGCCGGATGCGGCGGAACACCTGCTCGGAGCCGGCCTCCCCTTTCAGAACCTGCAGCATCGTCTTGTCCTCGTCGCGAGTCCAATTACTCTTGATCTCGGCTTTCTTAGCGTCCGCACTCGCAACGCTTTCAATCTTTGTTTGTTTTGTTCTAGAACCTTCGTTTTTACATATTAAACCTTTCGAGTCTTTCCGTTTGACGACCTCTTTGCTTTTGGGCTTGACGTTCTGTTGTTTCTTCGCTTTAGGGCTCAGAATGGAGCAGTCTTTGTGCTTTGTGTTGTCGTTTACGTCCTTTATGTTTTTCGTTGGCGATTTGAGTTGTTTCTTGGGTCGTTTCGGGGCGATCTTCGAAGGCGTTTTCGCGTTTCGCTTGGGCGAAGACCGCTCCTCGTCGGAGTCCGGCGGGGAGAGGTGGCACTGCGCGGGCGCGAGGCGGCGCGCGTGCACCCGGTAGGGCTCCTTGCTGTACGGGTAGGTGACCCGCGCCGACCGCAGCAGGCGGCCGTGCTGTAGGAACACGCGACCGTTCAGATACTGAGAACAAACGAAAGCATTTTTTTAAACGATTACGGCCAATATTATTTGAAGAACATCTACAAATTGCCATCTCAATATCGAAACTAAAGTTCCGTATAAATTTTTGGAGTGAAGTTCCTTATGGGACGATGCGGAGGGGTACCCTAACCGGGAAAAAACGTCCGTAACGTAAGATTTTTATTAGTAACGCACACAATTTACGACTTAACTTTGTAATAACGTACAAAAAATTATATATTTTTTTATCATTCATTGGCCACGATCTCAGAGCGTTCGTTTGCGCAAATCGCAATTCACCAACTCTTATGCAAACAACCGTGAATGAAGTGTACCACAATAAGCTGCACGTTACCGAATGACCGTGGGTTGTTGCGAAACCTCCAGTTTTATTTTCTGTATACCTCGAATATAACTTAAAATTAATATTTTTATAAGGAACTTCGTTCCTATCCGCAGCTGTATCACGTATTTCGCAGACAATTAGCAGAAGACAAATATTGTGCAAATATTGCTGTCAACTGTCCATTTCGTATTACGGACTTACAACAAAAAAGCAGATCGCGAACCATCACTAGTGCTGCCTCTGCAGAGCGATTTGTGAAACTTTAGTGCATTCTTTTCCATACAACTAACAACAACTGGCTTAAAGTCGGTATTACGGATGCTTTTGTCTGCCACACAACAGCAGATATTTAGCAATTTCGTTTGTCAAATTTGCGACACCTTTTGTATCTGGTGCTGAATTGTTGCTAACTATCTGCAAGTGTAAAATTTGTGAAATTAAATTAATTAACTTGGTTTAGGTAAGTGTAATTGGTTTAGATCTTTATTTGTGTTTGTGTTTTCCATAGTATTAACATTAAATACCACGCTGGGCAATTTAAGTACATTACTAATGTTGAGGTTATAAAGTTTATTTTTTACAAATTAATATTTCTTCTAGGTATGTACTATGGACAGAGCTCAAATAATAAATGGGGCTTTGGAGTCTAAGGAAATTAGGTCGGATACATACGAATCAGTGCGTTTGCGACGCTATCTTCGTGATCAAGCCTGACGCCTTAATCTATTCATACCAGAAACCTGTGGGAATGAGCTTTTTGCATTTTGAGTTAAACTTCAAGTAAATCCAATGCCATTAGGGAAGTGGCTATGGCATTAAACAATCTTCCAGTTTTATTGAAACATTTAAAGTTTCTGCAAACAGTACAATGGGTCACAAGTTATTATAAATGGGTAAGTTAAATAATTATCTTATAGTATAGAGCACAAGAGTTCTACTGATTTTACAATTTCCACGAGTCAATCATATAGATCAGTTATATTCTTGAAGCTTTATAACTATAGCTATATTTTGCTATATATAGCTATATTTTAAACAGAGTTCTAAGAAATGTCAAGTCCTGGTGAAACTGGAAAGGCCTTCAGGCCACCATTAATCTTTCCTACATAATTTTTTTTTAATTCAAATTTTGTCTTATTTTTATAGTACATAGATATTTGAACAATAATAATTTTGTGATTGAAAACATAATATAATAGTAAATAAATTTCTTTTCATTATAGGTTTTACAATAAATTTGGCTTTTCTGGGGTTTCGGGGTGTATAGATGGCACTCATTTGCACTTATCAGATCTTCTGTATATGAAGAAAGGTTTTAGAACCGCAAGCATTATCATTTCAAGAATGTGCAAATAGTAAGTATTTTGCTGAAGCCTATCATTCACAATAACAAACATTTGATAGTACTTATCTAAAGAATTACATTTTTCAGATCTGTGATAGTGAACTTAACATTTTAAGTATTGATGCAACATTTCATGATACATTTGTCTGACTTAACACAACTGAATATGCCTATGCAGGACCTGCACCATAATAGTGAAAAAGTTTGGTTTTTAGGCAAGTAAAACATCATGAGCTCTGTCTCAGTAACCTGACTACAAATTAATACTCAATCTAAAAGTATATTTAAAACTGGGAAGGCCGTTAATATATAGTACTATAGTAATGTTTATTGTCATACCAGGAACACTGTTGACCATTGTGAGTATTGAAAGCCAGTTGGAGATGCTTGTTGGTACATAGAGTACTGCATTATGATCATCCATGGCCAATACCATAATTGTTAGCTTGTATTGCATAACATGGCAAACACACATGGGTGTCCAGTGCCCCAACTCTCTGACGAAGATGCTGAAATTGATGTTTCTTATCAAATTCATAACATTGTATTTTTTGGGAGAGAAGAGGAAACACAGCACTTAGCACCATGTCAACATTCAAGGGTGGTTCAATTGGATTGTGGAGAACAGACATTAAATTTAGTCCAACCTCTGTATTCTAGTAATTTTATGTAGATATTTTTAAAACTGCTGTTCTTAATTATGTGAACTGAGAGGGCAAGAATAGCCTAATTATTTCTGCCTATAATTTTTTAATTGTGCTTAGTGGAAATATACATGTTTCCTTAACATTTTTGTGTTTATAGTAAAGGATGGATTCATAACTATTTGAAAGCAAAATTGTGAGGTTGTTTTATTAAGACAATGTTTTAATCTGTCATGCTCAATTTGTTCTGTATCATTTTATCTTTATATTAACCCCGTTTGTATGTTGTGTTGTTATATATATTATTGTATATACTGCTGTTTTAAATAATAGAATAGAATGAATAACAAATCGACTAGTAATTCATAATTCTTCTAGATTTTGTTGGATACTTACATGAATATTACTTACAAAATGAAAAACATAATTCATCATTTAGACAAAATGTGGATCAACCACCACTGATTTTAGTTCATTGTGATAATAATAATAATATAAATATAAATATTTACTAACAATCACGCCACGTTAACTGGTCCTGTGATAAGTTCGTAAAGAACTTGTGTTACAGGTACCAGATAACGGAAATAAATGTAGGATTTTTATTATACACATACATATATTTAATATACATCCATAACCCTGGAAAATACATTTATATTTATCATACAAATATCTTCCCTTGGCGGGATTCGAACCCGCGACCCCCTTGTGTAGCGACCATGTCACTTACCACTACACCAGACGGCCGTTAGATAAGTTTGATAATAATTTTTTTTGTGTAATTTTGTTTTATTTGAATAATAATTCTTAAATTAGGAAATCGTAGTTTGTTTGTAATACATGTCCAACTTCTTGCCGCATGAAATTGAAGCCACAATTGAAATATAATATCGACTGCCGATAACTTCAAAGAAACATAACTGAACTTGGGGCCGAGGTAAGTAGGATGATAGCAAGGTGATAGCTCTATAACCCTATAGACTAGAAGCAGAACATGCCAAATACTGTGAATACAAAATATACAATGAAGCTAAATACTGGTATTCTACTGGTGGTAGGACCACTTGTGAGTCCGCACGAGTAGGGACCACCACTCCGCCTATTTCTACCGTGAAGCAGTAATGCGTTTCGTTTTGAAGGGTAGAGCAGCCGTTGTAACTATACTGAGACCTTAGAACTTATATCTCAAGGTGGGTGGCGCATTTACGTTGTAGATGGCTATGGGTTCCAGTAACCACTTAACATCAGGTGGGCTGTAAGCTCGTCCACCCATCTTAGCAATAAAAAAATAAATAGTTATTTTGAAATGCTAAGTTGAGAGTAGTTTTATTAGCGTAAAATATACTCATTAGTGTCGTAAATTTTACTGTAGTACCAGCCTAAAGTAAAACATATATTTGGATTTGCTTGACTGTTGTAACAAGCGCTATTTCGTTTTTATGGTAATATAAACTATTACGGACTCAGCTAAAATTAAAACAAAATTGAACTTATTATTTTAAACAAGGTTTTTGCCGATGTTGGTCAATTCCTTGAATTTTTTATATATCTCAGCTGGAAGATGCGCGGCCTCTGCCTGCGTACGAGCAGCCTCTGCTTAAATGAAAGCTGCATGAGCCAGTGGTTCGCCTTAGTTTCCATTTTCTCCTCTTTCTACAACTACAGCTCACGATGTGTCTACTCTTGTTTGTTGTCCGCTATAGTCTAGATAATATAATGATTGATTAACATTCTTACTGCAGTGAGTGAGTGCAAAGAGTACCTGGTTATTGAATACAAATAACTTACTAAATATCGGCCTGATATTTGCAATGAAGCTACTCTTAAGATGGCTTCGTCGACGAAAAACTGGGCTAATTATAAAAATAAATATTTATTTATTGTCTTAAAATATTAGATTCATTTGTTTAAAAATAATATAGAACATTAAGTTAATGTCTGACATGCAGTTTCCTATTCACGTCATATTGCCCATGACCTGGGTGAACATTATTTTGAATAGTCTGCACAGCTTTTATTTCCCTTCAAGCTGTGAAAGAGTGCACTATATTTCTGGTATTCAAATCAAAGCCTACTCTTGCCAAGTCAAACAAATCCACTATCTATTACTTGATAAAGAATCGCAGCATCTCGCCTAGAATATCATCGACTGGTTGTTCTAGCGTTGTCGGCCTCATGTCGGCGTGAGATGGATCTGTTGTACACGTTATTATTGATAAAACCATAAAACTAAATCATTTATTCTAGAATTTACTATTTAATTTGAAATCGTCGTGGCCTAAGCGGTGTAGTAGAGACGGCCGACTTTCTAATAAAGATGCGACTGAACCAGTGTTAGAATCCCGCAGGCAGATATCAATAAATCCAATGAAACACGTATTTGACATAAATACATGGAAGACTTCCATGATTAAGGATTCATTCATCTTTTATTTAAAATCAAATTAGCAAATATTCTTTAAGAAATCGTTGGTGGTAGGACGTTTGATTAACCCGCAAGACCACCATTCCGCCCATTTCTACCGCGAAGCAGTAATGCGTTGCAATTTGAAGAATGGGGCAGCCGTTTTGGTATACAGTTGAAACTCAGACCTCGTTTCTAAAGGTGGGGGCGGCATTCACGTTGTGAGGTCTATACCACTTAACACTAGATGGGTTGTGAGCTTATGTACTTACTTAATTGATAATGAAATTAATAAATTAGGCTATAATTTTGATCCATTCTTTTTTAAAATAGGTTCGTAACGTAAACAACTACCTGTTTACAAATTATCAAACGATTACAAAAAAAAAATGTTATCAGTGTTTGACACGACACAATTACATTTTTATAGCTATTATTCAAAATAAAGCAAAAATTATTATTAGATCACTTATTTTTAGTAACGCTTCATCGAAAAGAACAGAATTAGCAGCTCTCACTTGGCGTTTCAAACGTGAATTCCACTTAAACATTTTGAAATGTTTATATGTAACGCGCTTTTATAAATTCATTTGCCGGTTTGTTCAGCAAAAAAAAAAAGTAATGTGGCTTTTTAGTGCCAATTATTGCTACCCGATTGCGACTGGCGCTAGTTGTATGACAGAAAACTGCAGTAAGCGGTAAGCGAACAATCGCGGTACGTGATACGAAATAATTTGACGTTTTGCGATCGGTCGCGACGCGTCTGCACAACATCTGCAAAATTGTGGCTGTCGCAAATTTTTACGTGATCAGGGGGCCGGTGTCCCACGACACCTCACATCTTTTTTTTTATATTCACAAACATAATCAACGTTTATTAGTCTCGGAAACGATTTTTTCTCGGTCCACCCAAATAAATATGTTAATAATAAAACATAAGAGAAAATTTAATACACAAAACGAATCTATATCTTGAGGTATCAGTGATTAAGGTCGACTATCGAGTACACAACGATCAGCTGTTTCATAAGATGATTAAGTACCAACTAATAATAACAGCAAACATTTTTTTACTTTGAAGCGATTGTATAATTGAACAACTCGTTATGGTTTCGATATTTTGAAGGTATGGGAGCGTCCCCTTTTTAAAGAGAGTTTATAACCTGGTAACTAAGACCTTTAGATCAAGTCTTATTTTAATTTTTAATCTTATTTTTATAAGAAATGATAATATGGAGTTAAATTAAATGAAGATGATTAATTTGAGACATTAATCAACTGAGATGAAATTAAATGAAATGAGATGAGATGAAATGGGATGAAATATAATCTCAGGAAAATGGTGGTTATTTACTGAGACTTTTTCAGTGGACTTTTTGGAAGATCCCGAGAAGTGACATCCAGCGGCTTTGTTTCATTTTCCCACATTTGTGCACTTTCACAGATATTAAACCACCGTTATTATACATTTAAACCTGAAGAAACACTAACCGTCCCCGGCACATCCCAGGGGATAGGGACGCGGATACTCACCGCAGTATCGAGACCTTTCTTGTAGTCTGGCTTCTGTCTGTTATCGTTTGGCTCAACAAACTCCCAAACGTCGCAGCCGGTGTCCTTCGTCAGGAAGCTTTCGTCTATACAATCAGTGCCGGTCTCATACAAGCTAAAAAAAAATATTTTTGTTTTTATTGCTTAGATGGGTGGACCAGCTCACAGCTCACCTGGTGTTAAATGGTTACTAGAGCCCATAGACATCTACAACCTAAATGCGCATGCACCTTGAGATATAAGTTCTAAGGTCTCAAGTATAGTTACAACGGCTGCCCCACCCTTCAAACCGAAACGCATTACTGCTTCACGGCAGAAATAGGTAGGGTGGTGGTACCTACCCGTGCGGACTCACAAGAGGTCCTACCACCAGTAATGAAACGAGAAGAAAATCACAGATTACAAGTAGCTCTCATATAACACGGTAGATGCGTTCCTACAGAGTTCCGCGTTGTGCGAAACCGTGTTATATGGGACTAGAAGTCAGTACAAAAAGGAGAGTATTTTTTTTGAATGAAACTCAACTGTGCCTGTACGTATTTTTGTACCGATTATGTATATAAAATAAGTAGCTAAATTGTGTGTTATGTTGTTTCCAATGTATGTTGTGGGGTTCCCATATGTTGTGTGTTTCTTCTTTTTTTTTCTCCACCTTATCCCACTAGTTGGGGTCGGCACAGATAATTTTTCTTTTCCATTCTCTTCTATCAGCCGTCATCTCAACACTCACTCCTCTCTCTCTCTCTCATATCGTCATTCACACACTCCATCCATGTCTTCTTCAGTCGACCTCTTCCCCTTCTACCATGCACTACCATTTCCATACAGAAGTCATGTCACAGTACATGTCCACACCACGCTAACCATCCGCTCTTTAATTTGTTGATCACCGGGGCTACTTTCACAGTTCCTCTGATATACTCATTCTTTATCTTGTCCATTCTTGTCACTCCACACATCCCATCTCGACATTCGCATCTCTGCCGCATGCACTCCCCTTTCATGCTTTACTTTCGTCGCCCAACATTCAGATCCATTGTGTGTTTATCTGTATAGTGTAATTTTCTAAATAATTTTAAACAAAATTCTCGTTATCGTGTTGTAGACGTACCGTGTTATAAGAGGGTTTTGGGATATTTTCCTTTTCGTGTTAGAATGGAACCGTGTTGTAAACTACCTTCTTATAGGAGGGTTACCTGTTTATTAAGATATCCGATTCTAATTAATTTTAAATTGGATAGCTGAGTTACTTTTGTCATTTTAATTCGTAAGGTCAAATCGATACAGTTAAATACCCTAGCTCACCCTGTGGCTCACCCCTATGGTGTGAGCCATGTGTGGTACATATATATGTATGTAACGCTATATTTCAATGTAATCTTCACCAACTTCAAAATGTCTGATTACAATATAATCTTATTGCTCTTAAGTAATATTCTGATCAGGAAAAAAACAAAGCATTTATTTATATCATATATTATTTCTATAAATAGGGTCGTTTCTATTCATTTTAATAGCACGTTCATTTAATATTAATTTATCACGTTACGTTTGATCTTTGACTTACAAAGTCTAACTAGAATTGAAGTGTGCATTTAAATACAATTTATCTTTTGTGAAAAAAAACACGTTCACATTAGAGTCGAAATAATTTTAACTAAAACAGGTGGTATATTATCGAAACATCGGTAGTTCTTCTCCACAATTAAGACAACAAAACATAGGGATTGATTTGATTTGACTTCTACTAAAAAAAACTCATGTTTTTTTCTCTCTTCCACGTTATCGATCACATAAATGTAAATGAAGCACTCTTGGCCCTTCATTACATTTAAATTTCCCGCGCATTAGCTTCGACTATCATAACTGTATTATCTATGGTGGAAGCTATGTTCATTCTATAATTGGAAAAAATGCTCTCTGGCTTTGTACATGCAAAAAGATAACGTGCTTTTTAAAAAAATAAAATCAGATTTAAAAAAGGTTTAAATATTGAAGCAATAGCTTTCAATGTTGTTTCTCTTTGCAGTTTCGAAAATAATTATAATATGTAATTGTAAGTGTAGAAATAAGTTAATAAAATAAATAACTCTTTGCAGAACAACAACTTAGTTTTTTTGTTTCAATAAACGATATATTACATAAATAAATTTTATTTTATATCAGGCCGCCTAAAATTCTCCGTCTAAATTAGTCAATTTCATTTAAAAAAGTTTAAAACGTATATGCCTGTTTGTTGTGTTATTTATGCCTCTACCGTCGATGTGTGGTCGGTGGACAGCTTTAAAATTTCACCCCAGGCCCTCAAGACCGAAAATGAAAAATTTCCAACCTTCAGACTTAATAATAAGACTTAATAAGTTGTTGTTTGTAAGATTTTTTTTTATTTGACAATTCCGTGCTCTAAATCGAGGGATCTCTGGTTTAAGCAACATTTTTGCACCTTTACAGAAGAGCCATTCAAAGTTTAAAATTTGGAAACAATCAATCAATCAAACAACAAAACCTTTTCAGCTATTTCAATGGAGTAAACTTGATTGAAGTTCAATTAAAACATCGAACTGTTGATGCTAATGCTAATACTAAATAAAACGCATCTTTAATTACAAAGATATCGCGTATTAAGCGAAATGTTGCTTAAACCAAATAGACTTTTTTGTCTATCTAAGCTGATGGTCTTGAGACACCATTTCAGCGTAACAAGTAGGTGAGCTCACGGGGCTCAAGCCTGACGTCGTTGTTAACACTGACCCTAGCAAGAGCAGTGCTTCGCAGAATCTAGCACCGAAGTCGACATAGCCGTTCATCCTTCGAAATATAGTATTTTAAATTTATATACACAAATGTAACCATATATATATATTTTTTTATAATTTTGCTGGTGGTAGGACTTTTTGTGAGTCTGCAAGGGTAAGTACCACCAACCTGCCTATTTCTGCCGTGAAGCAGTAATGCGTTTCAGTTTGAAGGGTGGCGCAGCTGCTGTAACTGTACTGAGACCTTAGAAGTTATAAGGTTCTAAGAAGGTAGGTGGCGGCATTTACGTTGTTGTCTATGGGTTCCGGTAACCGCTTAACACCAGGTGGGCCGTGAGCAGGACAACCCACAAAAGCAATAAAACAAAAAAAAAATATTGCTGAAATTACCTGTCCGATGGTCTCTCATCAGGGAACAGAGATTTGAACATTTGCGTTAAACGCGCGTGTGATCTCAGATGCGGCAGTACCCGGGCCTTCGTGTCCTCGCTGTTCCCAGAGTTGAGGCCCGTCGTGATGGCGCGGATCACTTTACGAAGCACAGTGGGCTTGCGAGCGAAAGCGTTCTGGAAACAACGATAATATAATAATAATAAAAATGAACTGCTGTTCGTTAGTTTCACTAAAACTCGAGAACGGCTGGACCGATTTGGCTAATTTTGGTCTTGAATTATTTGTGGAAGTCCAGAGAAGGTTTAAAAGGTAGATAAATATGAAAATGCTCGAAATTAAATAAAAATAACAATTTTGTTTTTCCTTTGATGTTTCCCCCGTCGGACGGATTCCTTTTGGTTGTTTTAAGTTTATTTTATATAAAAGTCTTTTATTTATCGACTGAGGCACTACGAAGTCTGCCGGGTCAGCTAGGATTATAATAAAATTTTTGGCAATTGCAGTATAATGAGAATCCAGTTTTTTGCCTCAAAGTAACATATATACATGTACAGTAATATGATATACTTGCTTGACTGGTTTTTGCAAAAAATCTTATATGTATATATTCGAGGGTAGTTTTTTGTTTCTTTTTTCTTTTTGCTGTAATACTGATTTACTCCCGTGAGTGTGATGACAGAGATTCACTGAAGTTAGGCCAGCAGCGGACTCAGCGTACACTGCTTTGCCTATTTCAGCCGAGAAGCAGTTATGCGTTCCGGTTTTAAGGGTGATTTCGACCTTAATTCTCAAAATAAGAACCCCCCCCCCATTCCCCGTTGCCCTGGCTCATAGACGTCACAAACAGGAATCAGGTGGCGGTTAGTTTGTTTGCCCAACTACGTGACAAAAACAAATGTTCTGCACTTCATGGTGTTCGAAAGGTATCTGAGAGTATCAGAGATAGCTAGGGCCTTATTTTTATGCTATTGAGACCTGATGAGCAGGTAGCAGAGTTCCGGTCAGCATCAAGCGGACCATGGCGTCTGCTCGTATATATTGTATTTCTGCCTTTCTTTAGATTCTATTATCAGCACTCATATAACATATTTCCTTCCACGAATTACTTAAGTCTTTTTTTTTAGCAGATGTGGCATCTGTCCACCGATGACACTAAGATACCAGCTAAGCGACCAGTAAGTAAGGTAAGAATGCCGATTATAATTTACAATCTATAGGGAGCTAGTAGTAGATATATTAGGCATCATGATATGAGGCATTACGATTTGTAATCCCACAAGCAATTGAACTAAATTAGGCATACGATCTTCTTCTGGAAGCAGCTGGACGTGAACAGGAAAATATCACAATTTTCCTTGCTTTTAAGTGAATCGATATGATGTGCTTTCTTCAAAGCTGCGTCACACTACGTAAAAATAACTGTATCACGCCAAACGATGGAATATGTTGTTGGCGACGAATCGGGATGTCGTCCAATCACCAGACATGGGACCAGTGTGCTCAGTGCGAGTTTTTTAACGTTCTCGATAGCGTAAAAGTTAACTCGAATTTGTATGCAGTTGGAACAGCGCTCCTAGCGGCAAACGTAGGCAAATGTTCCAACTCCATACAAATTTGACTTAACTTTTACGCTATCGAGAACGTTAAAAAACTCGCACTAAGCACACAAAGAAGCGCAGCGGTAGTGATACAGCTAGATTATCGGGCGTAAAACTAATGCAAATACAAGAGGTCCAGTATCGTTTTGTGCTATTTTCTTTTGTTTCGAAAGCGGCTTAGTAATTAATGTGACTATGCGATTTGCCATCTTTTTTTTTATTGCCGTTTAGGCAGACGAGCATACGGCCCACCTGATGGTGAGCGGTTACCGTCGCTCATGGACGTCAGCAATGCCAGGGGCAGAGCCAAGCTGCTGCCTACCGTTTAATACTCTCCAGAAGCCTTGTTTGAAGAAGGACATGTCATAGCGCTCGGGAAACACCGTGGAAGGGAGCTCATTCCATTGCCGGATAGTACGTGGCAAAAAAGATCTCTGGAAATGCACTGTGGATGAACGTAGTGGCTCCAGGTAGTATGGATGAACTCTACTCCGGTATCGGGCGGTGCAATGGTAAAAGCGAGATGTCGGTATCATCTCGAAAAATACCTCAGAGCACTCCCCATGGAACATATGGTACAGAATACAGAGGGAACCGAAGTCCCTCCGCAGACCCAGAGATTCCAAATGATCCGTAAGAATGGGATTATCGACAATCCGAACTTTTTTTTCTGTATGGAGTCAAATGGAAGCAGCTGGTATTTGGGAGCCCCAGCCCAGAGGTGGGAACAGTACTCCGCACGAGGCCGGACCTGTGCTTTGTAAAGCAAAAGTCTTTGTCCAGGCGTAAAGTACCGCTTCGCTCTATTGAGGACAACCAGCATTTTTGACTCCAACTTGTCTTTGCCCTCCAAATGACTCCGAAATTGGACATCGCTCGAAATGTCGACCACAAGTATCCCGATACTCTTGGAAGGTTGTAGGTACTCTTTTTTTTTTTTTTATTGCCTTTGTATGCAGACGAGCATACGGCCCACCTGATGGTAAGTGGTCACCGTCGCTCATGGACGTCAGCAATGCCAGGGGCAGAGCCAAGCCGCTGCCTACCATAAAGTACTCTCCGCAAGCCTCGTTTGAAGAAGGACATGTCATAGCGCTCGGAAAACACCGTGGAGGGGAGTTCATTCCAAAGCCGGATGGTACGTGGCAAAAAAGATCTTTGGAAACGCACTGTCGATGAACGCAGCGGTTCCAGATAATATGGATGAACTCTGCTCCGATGGCGGGAGGTGCGATGATAAAAAGGAGATGAGGGAATCATCTCGAATAATTCCTCAGAGCATTCCCCATGGACCATGCGGTATAAAACACAGAGAGAACCGAAGTCCCTCTGTAGACCCAGAGATTCAAAGCGATCCGCGAGAGCAGGACTATCGACCATCCGAACAGCCCGTTTCTGTATGGAGTCAAATGGAATTGCGGCGCCATGACAAAGGGGTCCTTCTTCGCAGTGAACGCGAAAACTTGTGTCTTCAACGGGTTGAATTGAACCAAATTCAATTCACCCCACTCGGAGGCTCGCCCCAGAGAGTTCTCCAGTTCAGACACAAGTTTTGATCGTCTCTCTTGCACCACGCTCCGTGAGAGACTCTGATGGCCAATATATCGCGCATCCCCCGTGCTGTCATCCGCATAGCAATGCATGCCATCAATAGATAGCATGTCATTGGTATACAAGATGAAAAGCGTAAGGGAGAGCACCGAACCTTGTGGAACGCCAGCGTTAATGATCATGGTATCAGATCATTCACCGTCTAGAACGACCGTGATGCTCCGCCCATCCAAAAAGCTAGCGATCCACTTGCAGAGCCCCTCGGGGATTCGGTAAGCTGGTAGTTTCGACAGAAGTGCCCTATGCGAGACCCTGTCAAAGGCCTTCGTGATATCAAGGCTCACAGCGAGAGCCTCGCCCTTGCTCTCCAAGGTTTCAGCCCACCTGTGAGTAAGGTATACAAGATCGCCAGCTGAGCGACCGTGACGGAAGCCGTACTGTTGGTCACTGATCAGCTGGCGATCCTCAAGATACTTCAGAAGCTGTGTATTTATTATTTGCTCCATCAACTTGGAAAGCAAGAAAGTTATCGCGATAGGCCTATAACTCGATGGGTCCGACTACCAGGAAAGCACGCTTGTTATGCTCAACTGTGATTTTTTGAATTTTTTATAGCTAAGATGGGTAGACGAGCTCACGACTCACTGGAGCCCTTAGTCCCACGAAAAGCACAGCCGTGCTCTTCAAAACGGGGTCACCTTTCCGACACTACTACTAGTATCTCGTCACTAATTAGGCGTGATAACTCCATTCCCATCATAAAAATCTTTGGACAGCCCATACCGTGGGCTTCAAAGGCTAAGAACTTAGGCGTCACCCTCGGTAGGCGGATGCATTCGGAGCCCACATTAAGTTAGTACGCGACCGAGCCGCGTTCCTACTCGGTCGACTCTACCCCATGATCTGCAAGCGAAGTAAATTGTCCCACCATAACAAGGTGACACTTTACAAAGCTTGCATACGTTCCATCATGTCCTATGATCCTATGCAAGTGTAGCGTTCACTCACGCGTCTCGTACACACATTAACTCTCTCCCGGTCATCCAATCCCGTTTCTGCAGGATAGCCGTCGGAGCACCGTGGTATGTGAGGACTGTAGATCTTCACGACGGCCTAAATCTAGTACCGGAAGTATCTTATGAAAACGTCAAAACGCTACTTTAACAAAGCGGCGCGACACGATAACCCTCTTATCGAGGCCGCCGCTAATTACTAATCCGACCGCGACGGGGCAACGAAAAGTCGCCGTCGCCCGAAACATGTCGGATTCACTCTCGGTGCTTCTAAGACCCTCAAGCACTGATCACCGTCCTTATAATCGACGATTTCGACGAGCGAACCCATAGACACATCCCACTGAGTTTCTCGCAGGATCTTTTCAGTGTGTCGCTATTCCGGTGGTAGATTCTGCGAAGTATTGTTCTTGCTAGGGCTAGTGTTGGCAAATTCTCTCAGGTTGAGCCCGTACCCGCTCGCGCGTAGCTGGAACAGCATCGTAGGCGACCAGCGAATAGGTAGGGAAAAAAAAGAGCCCTTAGACATCTACCATGTTAATACCTTTTACAGTACAACCGCTACCCCACTTTCAAACCGAAACGCATTAATGCTTTACGGCAGTTATAGGCAGGGCGGTGGAAGCTACCCGTGCGAGTTCACAGGACGCCCTACCACCAATAATTATTACGCAAATTACAATTTTTGCGGATTCGATTTTTATTACACGGTGCTATTCCTTCACTGTGGAAATTATTAGTGAACATGTATGCGGCACATATTTCATTAGAAAGAAGATTCATATTTCAGAGAAAAGAAAATTGGTATCTGGCTGCGGGATTCGAAGACCGGCACAGTCATATCGCTCGGTACGAATAAACCGGGCGTCTTATCTTTTACGCCATGATGACTTCAAAAGTAGTGACTTGACCCTAAACTATGAGTCGACGGCATTTCGTAGCCACAACTGAACAGTCATTCCCGATCCTGCGGAAAGAATGGAAAGCAGTCGACGTTGCCCCAAACACGTCATTTCGGATCCTCCCGATCCACTAACGGTGCTTTTAGCTACATCAAGCACCGGTCATCGTTTTCGTCGAACCCGTCGCTTGCGACGAAGGGCTCGACGAGTAAATTAACCCTCAGACACAGCATACTGAGTTTCTCGCCGGATCTTCTCAGTGGGTCGCGTTTCCGATCCAGTAGTAGATTCTGCGAAGCACGGCTCTTGCTAGGGTTCGTGTTAGCAACGTCCTCAGATTTGAGCCCCGTGAGCTCACCTACTAGTTAAGGCGACGCTGATATAGCCTCTCAAGGCTATCAGCTTAGGTAGGAAAAAAAAAACTCATCAGTGATGCGTCATAATATGAATTCACTCCTTTTATGAGCGTCAAGTCGCCTGATTTATCCACTACTAGGCACTATTAGGCCTTGGATGAACAAACCAGGTCAGGAATTAGTGTGTTAAATTTCCAAACAATGTCAAGATAAAATTAAGGTCAGAGACTGAAGCAATAGCAGTTCAAGGTTATGGTTGCTTAACCTGACATTAAGACGTACTGAATTCAGCAGGCTCATTTAATGCAGATCCTAAGTTCCAAAAATACCACAATGGTAGGAGTCAATAGTAATAGTTACTCGATATTTGACTAGGACTGCTCCGCAACAACACCAAATTTATATATCTCTAACGTTTTCCTTTTGATGGCTTGATAGGTAAATATCAGTCAAGAAAAACAAAATGTATTCTTATTATTATACGTTGTTTAAATATTATACATTGTTTAAATATTATACTCACTTGTAAAGACTCAATGAAAGCTGTTATTCGTACAAGCATGAACCGGTCCATGAACCTTCCAACCTCAGCTGCCTGTCCCGGCTTTAAAAACAGTAAAAAATCCTCAACTATATCCTTGTGTTCTTCACCAAATAATTGTTCTATTTTTCTAAATAAATCTACTGGAGTCTCTTTATTAGGGTCAAATGTTTTTAAGGTGTTTTGAAATTGTACAAATTTGTTCTTAGGCATTGATATGTTTGATGAAAACCTTGATTGTACTTTTGTGTAGTAAGATCTTATCAGCGCTGAAACAAAAAGCAAATTTATAATTTGACTATTGATAATGTAAGAAGTGGAATATTTAACAAGAGTATATTTTATTCTATAATTGCACCAATGACAAACATTAGGACTGAATTATTGCTGAAAGCAATGGAGAATGAGTTAGAAACCCAGCTTTTTACAGCTTATCTTCTCTTTTATTTGACTTCTTTGAATTCTAAGCTATTAACAATGTGCAGAATTTGTGTATTTAATCATATGTTATAGAATTGTGGAAAGCATTGTGGTATAATACTAAAAGGTCAAATATCCAACATGGGTTACCTGTTTCAAATGCATTGTAATCTTTCTTAGGTGGCTCTGGTTTCTGTTTTTGAGGGATATCCTTTTTGTGTTTAGTCTCATTTGTCACTTTGGGTTCGTCTTGCACAGCTGTCGTAGGTGACGGCTGAAAAATAGTATAGAGTTTACATTTTTAAGAATCTTTAAAATCTCGTAAAATGGCGACAATAATTAATGCGATCTAAATAGCTTTAGTCTTATATTTAACAAATAATGAAGCCTGTGACGAAAGAGAGGAGCATATCATGAATGCTAAACTTGATATTATTAGTTAAAAATGTAAATTCGCTAGAAACTCCTGATAAGTAGACTGAGTTACATAAATTTGTTTTATATTGGACTGACTCACCTTTATAATAAATGAGGATTTGTCATTAGAATTCTGATTAAAAAAGCTTGTGCTTGGCTGAATTTTATTGCCAAATGCATCCTGACTATCCCTGGTGAAGAGAACTGGCATAGAAGGCAGCATCTGGAAGATTTTTGGCCACTCAAGCCAAAGCACCAAATGCACCACGACTTCTCACGCTGTTTACATGATTATATTGTAGAAATAAAACATTGTATAAAAACAAAAACCACACTACAAAAGTACGTAAATGATTATTTATTTACACATTAAAGATAGATTGTTTTTATTTTTATCCAAACAACACAAGCCATCGAAAATTTTGACAGTTCTAGGACGCGAAACAGCAGGCGGGCGGAGTGCGCACACGTTTCATTTCTACATAATATTTCGAAAACTTTTAAATAAGAGAAGTCTTAAAAGGTACAGTAATTGAAGCCATTATTTTTAAGATTTATATTTAATTAATATTTACTGTTTTTTATATACATTTCATAGTTTGATTCGTGTAAATTTGAGCATTAAACTCCTAAGACATTATTCAAGCGTGCGCGGTGTTTTAAATTAATTTTTTTTGTCAATCACTATTTTAAAATTGAGATGTGATGAAAAAATTGTACTGTAATGATCTACAACCTTCACTGCATTTGTATAATTTTTTCTGTAATTTGTAAAAATATTTTTAAGCAGTAAGATGACTACGTAAAGTTTTTTAAACTCGATTTCCATCATTACTTGTTAGCAAAACTTTGGATTGCAAAATAATCTTAATACAATTTTAACTTTCACTTCGTTGTTTATTCGTTAATTTTTAAGAACGCTTTCAGCAAGATAAGGGTAATTAGAATCTATGTTAGACATGCTGCGAGCCTCTGGCTCATCTGATATGAAGTGGTTACCAAAGCATAGATATCACAACGTGAATATTGCTGTGCGATGTGATTTTTTAATTGTTTCGGTGCAACAGTTGTCCCACCTTTGAAACCCAAGAGGAAAATTGATTCATAGGACAAATCGACATGGTCATGACGCCAGTAAATATTTGGAATTAGGAAGTTGTTGCTATGAAAATAAATAATTAAGCCGTGATTACGAGCGGATGAAGGAGAAGTGGGGTCATATACTTATCTAATTCCTTTATAACAAAGCAAACTGTTGACATTAAAATCATTAGGATTTATTAAAAAAAAACTTGATTTATTCAACTACATCGTGTGAAAGAAAAAAAAAACCACAAGATATCTATATATAAAAATTAATTGCTGTTCGTTAGTCTCGTTAAAACTTCAGAACGGCTGGACCGATTTGGCTAATTTTGGTCTTGAATTATTTGTGGAAGTCCATAGAAAGTTTAAAAGGCAGATAAATATAAAAATGCTCGGAATTAAATAAAACTAACAATTTTGTTTTCCCTTTTGATGTGTTTCCCGTCAGACGGATTCCTTCTGTTTGTTATAAGTTTATTTTATACAAAAGTTTAAGTATTTTATTTATCGATTGAGGCGCTACGAAATCTGGCGGGTCAGCTAGTAATTTTATAAATTTACGTAAGGTGGGTGTCATTATCTTCCCTCCCTATTATTGACTTCATTTGGTATTGATATGCTACAGCTTAGAGATTAGAACTATATCTTTACTGTATTGCATACATTTGAAACTTCCACTTCTTATCTGAGTGGCATTAACTTTGTGACTTCTGTGGTTTTCGATAAACACTTTACACTAGGTGGTTCTTGAGCTCGTATATCTCTCTAAAGCAATCCGCTCGCTCTCCCTATGTTGTTCATTTCCATAATTAAACATCGTGGAAAGAGGAGTGCGACAGTTTCTATTTGCTTTCTGCATGAGATAATAATTGTTCAAAATCAGACTATTCCCTGCTGCGAGGTGTTGACATCCGGAGTAAGGGATCATTCTGGTTCGGGCCACTTGTTTTCTATTGATAATAGCTACATAATAGCTATCTTTCTCAGGGTTTGGTTGGCATTTATTTATTTAGACACACCAACAGCAATACACAAAACATTCAAGCTTAAAATAAACAAGTATAAAATTAAGTAGCAATTTAATTAAATTAAATTGAGGTCGTGGTAGATTTGCTGTAAAAATGTTACTCGATTTGACAAGGTTTGCCACATTGAGGCGGGAGTTACGGTAGGCGGTGGTTAGAAGGAGCTGGGATTCTGTTCTTCAATGCAGTTCTTTTTTTATGAAGGAAGTATTATAGGTGGCCTGGAGACCTTTCCATTCACCAAGAGAGATGGACGAGCACGGGCTCAGACAGGAGGGAAGGAATTTGCTAACAGCTACCCGAGCGCCTCCAAAAGAGACCTAAAAACTCAAGAGCAGCTGCTTCGCGAATGAATCTACTACCGGATCGGAATCGTGACCCACTGGAACTATCCGGCGAGAAGCTCAGCGGGCTGGTGTTTATGTTAGGTTGCACGTCGAACTCTTTGCCGAGTTCGACGATTACGGTTACCAGGATGCCTAAGCTTGCTCCTAGTGTTAGAGCTGAAGGCGTCAAAATGCAGTTCTAGATAGTTACAGCCGTGGGACACCCTGTACAGTTTAACTTGTATAAAAGAAGTTGGATATATACCCAAATCATAACTACCAAATCTAATTTAGATTCCTGTACCAATATTATAATACTAGCGACCCGCCCTCGCTTCGCTTCGGAAACATTAAAACACACATGAAACAAAAAAAAAAAAATTTAAAAAAAATTAAAAAAAGTAGCCTATGTTCATCAGGGACAATGTCGGCTTCTAATGGAAAAAGAATTTTTCAAATCGGTCCAGTAGTTTCGGAGCCTATTCGAAACAAATAAACAAACAAATCTTTCCTCTTTATAATATTAGTATAGACTAAAACCCATTTTCCACAATCAACTTATTCTAAGCGTGTTGTTATGTGAGCACTCATTTCGAACACATTTTTGCCAGCGGAACTACTGGACGAACCGCGTTTAAAAACATGATGAATAATAAATGCTCAAAATGCAAAATTATAATTCATAAATGCGAAAGTGTGTTTTTGGCTGTCTTTTTTTCAGGCATTAACGGAATACCGCATCGACATTAATACCTAATCCATGAAAAGTAATAAGTTTTTTAGTAAATTTTTAATATTTATGAAGAATTAATACGTGTTTTATTATTTTCGAATTAAAAATGCATTTTGAATGAAGCCTTGCGGGGCATAGTGCTTAATTTAAATAATGACTGATTCTCTGAGACTGTACATATCTAAACTATTTATGTTTTGTTTTTTCCCATCTTTTTTTATCTCAACCATATAAAAGTAGTAGAGATTAAAATACTGAAAGGCATTGATGGGTGATTTATTACCAAAAAAAAAGTAAGCTAATCAATAATCAATAAGTTCATAAACACTCGTTATGGCTTAAATGTACAGATATTCACACGATGGCAATATTTAAATAAATAATAGTTCAAAAGAACTAACAAAATACGCTTTTATAGAAAATCCAACTAAAAATAGGAAATAAATTGTAATAAATTTGTATTACAAATAGTGTAAGAAAAATGATTTTATTGTAAAAAAAGTATACCAAATTTCGAGTTAATCCGACGTTTTGAAGGGGGTCAAAATCATGTTCAAAGATTCCGTTACATACGTAATAATTAACAATTAATTCCGTCTGAAGCTAATAAAAGCGTATTAAAAATAATACTTGTATTTTGTTAAAAATAAGCAGGATGGTGGTAAACCCAGATCGTAGGAAACGTTCTTCAGTTAGTTATTATCCAAATGTACAGGCTTTGTGATATCCTATTATTGGTTGTTGTACCTCAACCATGGTATAATCGCATGGTCTTACTCCGTACCATTTGTGGCTGTGGCTTTCATCATCATCAAAATTATCATCATTAACTGACTCGGTGGTGCAGTAATTAGCTGTCCTGACTATTGCGCCGAGGGTCATGGGCTCGAATCCCACATCGGGTAAACATTATATTATGAACAGGTAGGTGTATGTTATGGTTTGCTCTTTTTATTTTTATTTTTATTATCTATATATGTGTATATTTAAACATATCAGTCTCTGGTACCCGTATTACAGCGAGTCCTAAATAGGGACCGTATGACCGTGCGTGGTTTGTTCCCATTGTATTATTATTATTATATCATTATTATTCAGAAGATAAGTGTGTAAATTTTATTACTGGTGGTAGGACCTGTTGTGAGTCCGCACTGGTAAGGTACCACCAACCCGCCTATTTCTGCCGTGAAGCAGTAATGCGTTTCGGCTTGAAGGGCGGGGCAGCCGTTGTAACTATACTGAGACCTTAGAACTTATATCTCAAGGTGGGTGGCGCATGTACGTTGTAGATGTTTATGGGCTCCAGTAACCACTTAACACCAGGCGGGCTGTGAGCTCGTCCACCCATCTAAGCAATAAAAAAATAATATGTAAAATTGATTTAATTTTTATTATGCACAATGATTGCTGTGTTGGGAAACTTTTGTTATGGAAAAAACAACGTTGTCAGGCAACGACATCGATTTTATCGGTCTGACGCGACACCAATACATTAGAAACAGCATTGTCTTATGTTCTCACGAGATTGGCGCAAAAAACCTAGATGCCATGGTTTGTTTTTAGCGTCACGTCCGTCCAAGGAATCGAAGATGGCCGCTATTTTACCAACAGGATTAAGGAACGGGGTATGTATTTACAAAATACTTTTGTGAAGTTGAATACCGAAGCGCGAATCACGTTGTCTTCTAAATACGTTGTAATATTATCCTGTTATTTAAATATTGTATTTTTTAAATGGATTTTGCCAGTCGTAAGCAAAATATTTTGCTAGACGCTTCAAATACTTTACATATTCGTGGTAATGGACAATAGTCGGAAATAATATAGGTATAAAAGAATTTCAAAAAACGCAAGATTGAACAGTAAAACAAAATAGTTAAAAAAACCTTAAATGTAAGTAGTCTTCAGACAAATTATTGAAAAAGCTCCTTATTCGCGCTTCCTTCATTCGCGTTTCCACTATTCGAGGATTCAAATAATGCGACCCAGTTCCTATATTCGCAGATAAAGATTTCTTTATTCGAGAATCTAATCGGTACATGCACACAAAATTTTATTGAACTACCGGTGGTAAGAAGCAATGTAAGCCAACATGGGTTGTCAAGTTAGCAACTCTATATTGGGTTAGGTTAGAAATCATAGGAACATTGGCATTGGGCTGGGCACACCATTGACTTCCGACGCTTTGAGATTTTTTACTGTTATCTCCCTGTCTTCTACTTTAATATGCAAACAGAGCTCGCATGACTTTTGATTACAGAAAAATACTGCCAGTAATGGCTAATGAGAGAGAAGGAGTAAGTAGCAAAAGCTTGGAGAAACGCTGGATCTGCAATGTTTTTTACCTAGTTCTCTTTCAAGATGTTAAGTAGTCATCGGAAGGCAAGGTGGATCCTGCAAATTTTCAAGCTGAAACGCATAGCTCCTTCAGTGCAGATATAAGCAAAATGTTAGGCTTAGTTTTTCAACATAATAATATCACCAGTAGGTAATTTCGCCAGTTTCTAAATTCTGATGGTTTCATAAAGTGAAGTAGAGTATGTAAAGCATTGAATTACTTTACATTATTCGTTTAGCGTGGAATTCTATCATTTATATGCTTAGAATTATTGCAATACCAAATCTGAGCGTAGTTGGCGTAGTTGCATTGTTCAACGCCCGGTATTTCTTAGATGCCAAACACATTAGAACACTGAGAAATACCAAATTTGTTTATCAATTAAAATTTTATGTTTAAAATGAAAGTATCTTCTAGGAATAATTTGATGTACCTAGTCTTGTTACTTGCACTTTTTACTTTTTTTTATCGCTTAGTTGGGTGGACGACCTCACAGCCCACGTCGTGTTATGTGGTTACTGGAGCCCATAGACATCTATGACGTAAATGCGCCACCCATCTTGAGATATCACTTCTAAGGTCTCAGTATAGTTACAACGGCTGCCTCGGCCACAGTCCGTCAGCTTTCTTAGCGGCCAATGCCAACACTGGCAATATCTGCGAAAATGAGTAAGCGCTCTACAAAAGAAGCAATCAGCGATAAATTTTTTTAAGGGATTTTATGTCCAGGTAACTAAGACCTTTAAATCATGTCTTATATTTTAATTTATATTCATATTTTTATGAAAAATGATATTATGGAGTGAAATGAAATGAAGATGATTAATTTGAGACATTAATCAACTGGGATGAATTTTATTTCAGTCCATATTATCATTTTTCACAAAAAAAAGAATATACATTATAAGACATAACTTAAAAGTCTTAGTTACCTGGTCATAAAATCACTTTAAAAAAAAGCGACTGTCGCGACATTTTGGATTTTTTTTAAACTTAAGATTTACAAACTACCGCGATTGATTGATTCTTTCCGCGACATTTAGGCTGTTGTACTTTTCTAAAACATGGTAGGGAAAGGAAGTGTAAAATGCTCAAAATGCGGCATTACATCAAAAGAATATTTTCCTTAACCTTCCATAGGTTTCCTCTTCCGTCCAAGCATCGGTCTCTGAGGTAAGTAGATCAAACATTAATATTTGGATTAATTTTAGATAAACGTCCTCCTGATTTTACAAGTTCTCACTTTTTGCACAATTCCGACTTGAATTATGCAAAAAGTGTACTTACTTAATATTATTTTGAAGATTGCTTAGAACTTTGTTTTTTAATTTAAAGTAGAACAGCTTCATACTTTATACCTGTGTACAATGAAAGCATTATTTTTTTAGGGCTAAATTTTGTTTTCTGATGGTGATTGGACATCCAATGAATTGTTAGAAAAGTTGAACGCACAGCATAGGATGCTATGTGGCAATCATTTTGATGATTCTTCATTTACCAGCAGCAACAGGAAAAGACTTCCATCTGAAGCTCAAAGTATACTTTCCCAATTAAGAGACGAACAGTGTAGTCCATCTAAAGCAAGTCATGACATCCAAGTGAGTATTTACATAGTTTACTTTATAATCATAAAAATATTACTCAAAAAATTATAAAACAGTTACGGGCATTAAACTTCTTATCTCGTGATAATATTCCATAACAAATCAAAAAAATATTGATTTGTATCCTTTTCATATTGAAGAAAGTCTTCTCCCAAGTAAAACATATTCACTTATCCTATATAGAATAGGTAGATATGTTAGGATACACTTGGGGGATGTAGATAATTAATTTATTCTGATGTAGTTATATCACATTGGTTATCTTGACATAGTACTTGAATTTCAAATTGTGAAAAAGAAATAAACATCACTTTTAAGAAAATATTTTTTTCCAAAATAATAATAATAACATGTAAACCTACATAGAATACATAGATCGAAAGTATTAAAGTTACCAAAAAATTTACTTTAAAGGAATTAATTTTCTAAATGTTTTATTTAAATTTGAAATTTGTGATTTAATTATTTTTGTATATTTTCCAGGAACCATCAATAAGCAAAGGTATTTTGAAGGACTTGGATGTGAAAAAGTTCACTGAACTTACACCTAAAAAGCAAAAGCTACATAAGAGATGCAGAAAAACCTATCTGAAATAATGAGGCTCTGAAGAAAGTTTAAAGGTGTTAAAAAATCCAAAAGATCTATATTAAGTGTACTAACATCAAATGAACCTACTAATGAATTATTAAAAAGCAAATTAAGTAGTTCATTTTATTTACTATTACAATGCCAACTGAACAACGTTCCAAGAAAATTAGCTGGATGGAGATGGACACTGGATGATAAAGTGTTAGCCTTAAGCATTTATAAGAAATGAGTCGACTATTATCAAAGCCGGCAATGTGACTTTTGGACAATTATTGGTAAATCAGAAAAACTAATTATTGACTTTGTATTCCATTGGCAGTCACAAAACTCTTCTGAACGACATCTTAGATAAATAACAGGTTAAGTATTAACCTTTATTTAATGCAGGTTTTGAACCGTATTCTTTGAAGGAGACGATTATATTCAAATCAATCTGTATTGACATATCAATAACATTTTTTTGTCCAAATGCACAATTTGCCTCCCTTGATAATAGACGACTCAAATCAAACTGTTGTTATAGATTATTAGTAGGTTATTTTGTTGATCCAATTCATATTTTATGTGAAAGTAACAAAGAGCTAGGAGATATGCCTCCTCAGTGTTCTGGTGAAATGCAAGCATGTGCTTATCTTTGCGGATTTATTGTAAAAAAGATGGCACTCAATTGTACTCTTTGTAAAAGTATTATGCTAGCAGACCAGAACACTTAGGTATGTCATTTGTTTACATTGTTCAAAGAATATGACGATGTTAAATGTAGTTTAAATTACATTCAGTACAGTTTTTGTAAAATGGTTGAAAAGGCTGCAAATTTGGTAAACAATTATCTAAAAGATCACAGTCACACAGAAAAAATTAAAATGAATTTATATACTTTATTAACTGAAAATTTGGACAAAGATTGACTAAAGGTATGTGAAGAACATTACGCAGTCAATATTGAAACAATTATAAAAAGTACAATTGCTATATGTTTAAAAAGATTTTGTAAAATAAAAAATGATGAATTTATGGAAGAAGCGTCCAAAAATCATGGAAGAGAAAAATAAATATATTGAAAAACGTTTAATATTAAGTGATGATGTATGTAAAGTGTAAATCGATTAAATATTCAACCATTTCATTAAATTATAAAAAATGCATTAATTTTATTGCAATTAACTTATATTGCAACTTAACTATTAATTGCAGTCCTAGTGGTAAAACAATTGCAGTTATCTCAGATTGATGTCAGATTATTTACAAAACATTTATGCTCAACACATTTGTAAATTTAAAACAATACTTTATTGTCAGATAATACCTTTTCTAATTCTACAAGAAACTAAAATTAGTATGTTTCGAGTTTAGGAGTCATTAATCATCAATAAATGATAGATTTTCATGTTTATAAGTCATATAACACCCGTGTTCAGTTACTATGTAACTTCATCTAATTAGTTACTTTTCAATGACGTCCCTTTCAAGGATATTTTATATGAAAAGTTTCTCTACGTTTAAATATACTGAATTATTATAAAATAAGTAAAAAAGTCATCAAGTATGTAATTTATATATATTTATTGTTAATAAATAACGACACCATAATTTTACCACACTAAATCTTTTATATGAAACAGTCAATTACACTGTGGTAAGCCTTTTACAAATAACGTAGATTTTCTCATTAATTTATTACAGTAAAAAACTTAATTCTAATTTTAAATCTAAAATCTAATCTAAATGTAAACTTTATATCCTTTAAAATTATTCTGCCGCCACGCGCAGTGCTGTATATAATATAAATACTTTAATTGTTAATAAGAATATACATTAAGACTTTTTGTTTTTAATTATGGTAGCTTAATAAAATTGTTACCCATGTACAATCCTTGTTTTATTTCTCTACATGAAATTATTCCTTAATTAAATTCTCTACTTGCATACCATTTTAAATTCTCGCGCCATACGTTAGTACCGATGGCATTAACTGGAGCGTTGGTGTAGGCATTTTTTTACTATGAAGCTGTTGTTCTTCTTCGCTAGAAGTAATAGTGTTCTGTGGCCTCGGCCTTCAACCGAAACGCATTACTACTGCTTCACGGCAGAAATAGGTAGGGTGGTGGTACCTACCCGCGCGGACTACCACCAGTAATTACGCAAATTATAATTTGCTTGAGTCGCCGTAATTACGTTAATAGCCAACATCCCAACATTAAAACCATTCACTTGGATACATGCAATGGATCCAAGTGATGTGAAATCGATACCAAGCATTATCCAAGCTTTTTGGGCAACACTAGAAATAATTAGGTCAGAGCTAGTATCTCTTTCCTTTTGTTGACAATGGTTGAGATCATCCCCTCGAGATTAACATTTAGTTAGTCATGGAGGATTGAAACGATTTCATCTCGATTAATTTTGGTGAACGAAGCTTATCTACCACAACTTAACGATTCTGATAACTGCTTCACGGTAAAAAAATCGTCAAGATTATAGTACTTAATCGTACGGGCTCATAGAATGCCCAAAAAGTGTGTATACTTTCGTTAAAAAAATGGGAATTTAATTTTCATTACAGAACGTTATTGGTTCTATGTTTATATCGCTCTTGTAATAACTATGAGTACTATCGATGACGTCCAATTTGCTCTCTGACATTGTTGAATCGAACACACTGGGCGTCTCATCAACTAAGCCACGATGACATTTAAATTATCAAAATTCTTTTAATTTTAATAATTTATCTATATATTAATAAGTGTAGCAAAAACTTTGTATCCCTTTTTACGAAAATTGCGCGGACGGAGGAGTATGTAATTTTCCACACTTATAGAGAATATAGAGAAGAAGTGCACAATGCTGATATTTTTTTATATAATGCATAAAAGATAAATTAAATCAATAAAGATAACATTACACACACTACCATGTATTTGACACATACACGCATGGATACTATTTATTTATTGTCAAACTTTTGTTCTTGACGTCTGTGGTAAAATTGAGAATAGATTAAATATTGTTTGTCTTTATTAATATTATTCTATAGTGTAGTATTGGCGTTGAAAATACAATCATAATAGTGTACAAACTTACAATTCCAATTAATTATAGTCGAATTTCGACTACTGCGGGACCTCTAGTAGATTTTAATCGGTATATTTGAATTTGAACAAAGGCAAATCGTAAGGCTGCACAACTGCATTAAGGTATTATACTTCTTACATCGGAGACGTCACCGGTCCTGCTCGCGAGCTAATACTTACCTATTATACCTAGTATACTAATAGATAGCTCTAAGCGATCCCGTCAACAAGTGCTCAAGAAGGGCCGCGGAACGCGAGTAATGGCGACGTCTGGTGAAACGCGCCACCACCCGAAATGATGACCACGACGACTCTTGCCAAGAGTGCATACGACTAAGCAGAACACTAGTAGTAAAAAGTAAAAATAATATTTAATTGTAGAGTTTATTCGGCATTCATTAGAGACCTATCATCGCCTATAATTTATTGAACGATCAGTGCTGAGCTAAGTTATTCTTTGTAGTTCCCAAATCCATGCTAATAATGCAATTTTAAGTAGATATTAGTGAAAATCTAAGATTAATTGCTTAATAATAACAAAGTCCTTCGTAAAACGGAAAACAGATATCTCTCGTAAATTCGTTTTCCCTAACATTTATACAATCGATTTAATCGTGCTCATTTATTGGCCTCGACAAAAGGAAGCACCTTCCAAAGCCTCGATACCTTCGAAATTTAGTTCAGTATACAAGCGAGTGTTGTGTGTGAACGTTACAAAAATCCATTGTTTTATTTTAATTTTAAAATGTCGGACGACGTTGAAGAAACATCTGAAGACAATGTCGAACATCCAAAAATCAGTGAGATAGCAGCGAGAGATCAAACCGCAACGTCGGATATCGTATGTGATGATGTAAATATTAGTAAAAACTATCTAAAAAAATCGATTAATCATCGAGTATTTTTAATACTACATTTTCTAAATGCTGGTACACCTTGGAAATAATAAATTTGAAGATGAACTAGAAGACTATTGATTTTTAGTTTATTAAATTGGTTATGTATTCCAGCTTCTATTTTATTTTAATCTATACTTTAAATTGTTAAAGCGTGCTTGGAAGTACTTAAAAAATTACCTAGACTTCGGTGTTACCTTGAAATTGGACAGTTCGTCACAATAGATTCTAACGCTGGTCTTTAGTACTCATTTATTCTTATAAAATAGGAGTGATTAGGTTCGCTGTTTATTTTTGCTTTACTTTTAACATAAATTTAGCATGTAGGTGTTTACTTATCATGTTTCTACCAGGTCTATCCATTCATTTAATAAATGATGCACCTAGAAATAAAATTAAATGGTCTCTCTAAAGTATATAGACAAAGGTTTTTGCAAACCATAGCTAACTTAATGTTATAAGTTATTATCGGGACATAACATATCGATTTAAAATATTTAGTCGTTTACCTGTTAGTTTTATCTGGTGGGAGGTTCCCTTGAAGCAGCTGCAGAAAGGCCTCGATCTAAGAGAGATGGCGGGACATATGCAGTAAGACGCATCAAATCTGTCAAGCTCTGTCACCGTGCCAAGAGTGAAACTAGTAATAAGAATAAGTTTCACTGAATTTATTATTAGATTAAATTTTTAGATGAAAGGCCTGGACGCCAACCGTTACGCGACGAAGAAAACCGTAGCGCAGGGAATGCTAGATATTGCTCTATTGACATCGAACGCCTCCCAATTAAAGTACGTACTCCAGGTTGGACCGAAACACGAATTCTACACGCTTCTGGTTGTTTTGATCTCAATATCAATTGTTCTTCAGGTAAGTTTATTTTTATTACACTATATTGACTGTAATCGACATTTTGATTAGGTATTTAGAAGAGATCAAGAAATAGTTTGCGAACGGTCAAATAAATGTCTTGTATATAATCATAAGACAGTGTTCGTGTCTAAAATAAAATTGTTAAATAAAAAATGACTAAATTTTTTATTTAAGTTTAATTATAATATCTGAATACAAAATAAACTTAGCCTGCTTTCGTAACTTTTGTTCGTGTAGACAAATTTTTAATCATAGATTATACACTTAATATATGTTTTAATCACGCTGAACCGGAATTTATTATTCCAACTGCTCTACAACTGTAACACTGTGCTGCAAGCATTAAAAATGACTTGATATGGATTAAAGGACATTGACCACCCTCCATGATACATTGGGTGGCCCACTAAACGAAGTTCAAGGACAGTAATGAAATTAAGTTTAAATAACAGACTATATATATGTATATCCCTTTTATTTTAAACAAATTAAAATCAATATTGTTCATGGGCATACAGAGATATTGAAAAAATAAGATAAGAATTTTAGATTATATCATATGATTTTGCTGTCCTTACACTGACACTTTATCATCATCATTAGCTTATATTATATTATATTACTATACTTTATATTACAACACAAATAAGCAGGTATATCGCAACGAAATAATAATATTCACAATGCGCACGAGTGCGAAAACGAGTGATTAAATGTAAAACGTCAATAAACATTAAACAAGCGTAGTTTTTTTTTTGCCTAAGATCAATAATTTTTCATCCATGCAATAATTTACTCTACGGATTTAAAAGTATAAAAATATATTTTTGTTTAGACATAACATTTTATATTAATTTTAAGATCCATTAATTAAATATGTTAATATATTTTGCTAGTTTTTTGCAAATTAATGTTTTTAAGAAAATTTAATGTGAATTGTTTAAAATATAAACATATTTTACCTATGGCAACTCCTTCAATATTATCAATGTAGCTTAGTCATGCTAATTTCTTTTTATTTATGATTTTAATTATCTCACCATTAAAATACCCTTACATTTTATAATAAGAATGTAAAAATAAATGGTTTTTTTCTATAGAATTTCATTAATGTCCTTGAGAGCACGAGTAGCTGCGCCGAAAATGGCCCATGTCCTTTTGAACGCTTTAAAACGTCTATTGTGAAATATGTAGTCAAGAGAGATTGCACATGACGAACGACGATATCGAATGTCGATCTAGGTGGCGATGGGAATGGTACTCTTGTCCCTGAATCTGCTGCAGGACTGCCGCTTCCATCTGCCACGGCACCGAGCTTCAGCCCTGAGCATTAACTATGGAACAACAGCCACAGCGTTTGTCGTGACCGTACTCAATGTCTTAGTATCAGCGTTTGATTCTTCTCTAGCTAAATATTTGGAATTCGACTGAGAGTATTGTTGAAAATTTTATTGTGAAACTAGCGTTATTGTAAAAGTTCTGTTTACTTTTGTTACTTTTGTGTATATTCTTACAAGTTTCGTCTAGAATTAAGTATAACAGGTTAATGAGTGATCTACCATCGATCTTTTCAAACGGTATTAAAATCACTTTAGTATGGTAACACTGATGCATTCACTTCGATCGTTATACAGCGGCATTTTGTTCTAGCTATTGGTCGGTCTGCTGTTCGTGATAATCGGCGGTCTGGACCTGAACGACCACGAAGACCAGCCTTCTGCGGTCGTCCTCAATGACGTCATTGTCATTTTCATTTTTGTCATTTCCGTTATTAACATCATAATTTCCGCTTTCGGCATAGAGTATTCAAATAATCCGCTGATTTTAGAACGGCTGAGTTATATAAACAATGAGTATTTAAGGAAAAGAAATTATACTGCGGGGTGATTTTGTTTTAAATCTTTGTTTGCCAATACATACATAAGTACATTGGCGACATAATTTAACAACATACTTTAGGCACAGTTGGTTGATTTTACTTTTTTATTAATCCATTTGACGACGCGTTTACAAAGGATATTCGGTTGGAACCTACATGTTGGAATCATTTTTATCTATATATGTATATGTAACGAACTATCGATGTAAATCCGCGATTAACAATTAGCCGCGAATTTCAGAATTGGGGCGCATTTTTTTAATTCGCGAATAATGAAAATGCGAACGAAGGAAGCACGAATAAGGATCTTTACAATATTTTCAACATAGGACAAACTAGTCATGGCAAGACTGAAATAGAATATGAACATTGGCGATTCACTGACAAATATATTTAAAATGTCAAGTTTATAATTACAATGGCCGTGAGGATAATAATATGCGAGCTAGTTCATGGCTAATCTGGTCTTAAATGGTTACTGGAGTACAATGTGACTGCCAAAACCGATCTTGAAACACGAAACCGAAATCTCAATTAAATATAAAAGAGCTTATGCCAAAGCGTTTCGCAGCAGAATTAGATTGGTAGTTTGTGTCTGTGAGGGCTTGCAATACTTTCTATCACAACTTGTTTTAATTTTTAATCTTTTGGCCGTAAATAAATTAAAAAAAAAACTTGTTTTAGTCATCCTGTGTTCTTAGTGCGATTAACGATCTCGATAGCGTAAGAGCTAACTCAATTTTGTATGCAGTTGGAACAGCGGCAAACGTAAGCAAACGTTCTAACTCCATACAAATTTGAGTTAACTTTTACGCCATCGAGAACGCTAAAAAACTTGCACTAAGCACACTGACTAACATAACTATTATAATAACTCTTTTCATTAACTATGGTATAAATATGTAACACTTTATAACAACATTTGTTCTCATGGCGTCATTTGTACATGACCATTCTTTTTATTAAACTCAGTAGGCTACTTACTGTTAATGGTACATTCTGAAACATTCAAACCATAAGTCGGCTGGTCTTTCTTAACAACATTTAAAAAAAGTTAATTCACAAATTACTTTATATTTCCTTAAATCGTAACTTTAAAATGTATACTAATGTAGTACTGTGATTGGTGCAGGCGAGCGCGGGGATATTGGCTATACTGACCTCGTTTCTCGACGTAGACCACAACACAAAACAAAAGAAGATAGCTGACTGGCTGTATCACTCGTCAGTGGACATGATGACGGGAGCAGTGTTCTGTGACGTCATCAAAATGAACTTCGGCCTAGACCCCGCGCTCTCCTTTCAAGACTATTACGGGAATAAAACTAATAAAATAGCTTAATATGTTTTTTTTTTATGTTTGAGAGATCACTGGCCCGGAAGCCTTTCCAGTTTTACCAGGACGGGTGGGCGAGCAAGGGTTCAGTCAGGAGGTGTGGGATTTGAAACAGCTACCTTAGCACTTCCAAAGGAGACCTCACAACTCAAGAGCAGCTGCTTCGCGAATGAATCTACTACCGAATCGGAATCGCGGCCCGCCGGGAATATCCGGCGAGAAGCTAAGCGGGCTGATGTTTAGGTTAGGTTGCACGTCGAACTCTTTGCCGAGTTCGACGAGTACGGTTACCAGGGTCCCTACTCCTAGTGGTAGAGTTAAAGGCGTCTAATAAAAGCGTTATTGGATCTGATGGATCTGTAAGGACGTGAGCTTAATATTTATATTATCCTATCTTTCAATAAATTTGTCCCTGGAGTTTTTTCTTCCCGTTGCACAGCGTGTTGATAAATTCAAGTCATTAGATTTCGTAAATTTTATAACATCAATGCCTAAATTTTAATCAGTTTTGCGATATTAGACCGAAATCTCGATTGAATTGTTTAACGGCTGATGCAACACTCAATACGGAACGAATGGCGAACGTACTAGCCCATAGACACAGCCCACTGTTTCTCGCCAGATCTTCTCAGTTGGTCGCGATTCCGATCCGGTGGTAGATTCAGCGAAGCACTGCTCTTATTAGGGCTAGTATTAGTAAACTCTCTCAGGTTGAGCCCGTGAGCTAGGCTACCAGTGAATAGATAGGGGAAAAAAGGACGAATTACTGCTTCACGGCAGAAACAGACAGCATAGTTATACCCATATTATATAGATATATTTACTGGTGGTAGGACCTCTTGTGAGTCCGCACGGGTAGGTACCACCACCCTGCCTATTTCTGCCGTGAAGCAGTAATGCGTTTCGGTTTGAAGGGTGGGGCAGCCGTTGTAACTATACTGAGACCTTAGAACTAATATCTCAAGGTGGGTGGCGCATTTACGTCGTAGATGTCTATGGGCTCCAGTAACCACTTAACACCAGGTGGGCTGTGAGCTCGTACACCTATCTAAACAATAAAAAAAAAAAAAAAAACTGTGCATGGAGTAAAGTGCTATCTTAACGCGAACTCAAAACAATTCTAAAACCCTGCCTATTTATACCGTGAAGCAGTCATGCCTAATTGGAAGGTGGAGGACCCTTTGTGCTATAAAACTGAGACTTAGAAGTCAAGCTGGGTGGCAGCGTTTACGTTGTTCATGTCTATACGCTCCGATAACCACTTAACATCGGAAGGGCCGCGAACTCGTCCTCCCATCCAAGAAATAAAACGCATCTAACGAAGGCATATTGTTATTGTTATTATGGCGGGAATTATCGGTTCTATTGCTTATCAAACTACACTCTACTCCCCAAACATACCCTATTCATTTTTTTTAAAATCTAAGGTGACCTAGGTAGGAGGTACTTGTACTGGAAGATACTTGAAATGCTAAATGGATTTTACGATATGCAAAAAGTGACGCTCTTTATGATGTACTTAAATAAGCATTTAAATTAATTTAATATTTATTATTATTATGTAGGTATTAAGACCTTAATGACTGTTTTAAAGCATATTAATTTAAGGAAGTTAGATTAATCTGATTAAGCATGATATTAAAATAATAATACGATTACAACACACAATAATAGATGAATTATATTCATTTTAATAAAATAGGATAGAGCCGTTTTTATTTAATTTTAAATTAGTGTTATATTTTAAACGAGCATGACGTCTTCATTTTCGAAGTATATTTTCGGATTTAGCCCATCATTTAATGCTTAATAACGTATGCATTTTTCAATGTAGTATTTTTTTTTTATATTTGCTTCATTGCACATGTTTTTACAGAAGCACTCATAGATTTAATACACCTGGTACGTTTACACGGTAATATTGCGTAAGCACCTTCCGTTTTAAATGTTCATTGTTTGCTTACTAATACGCATTTGGTCGTATTGTTTTACTTTTTTTCATTTTTGATTTTGTTTTTTTTTCATAGTTGGTCTCAGCGATCGTAGCGGTTCTTTTGAGCAGCATTTTCAACATAAATCACCAAGCACACCAACGGAATGCCATTATCTTAAACAATGTTAATTTAGTTTTTAAAATTTTTAGTATCACTGTCAACGTTGTTATAAGCATATTTTACTCGATGCAAATTGATATTGAAGCTCAGAGACAACTCTTATCTTAATATTTAACATTTTTATTTCTTTTTGCTATATACATATATGTATAGGTAATGACAGCATTGCTGGTAAAGAATTATTATGCTGCCTCTCTAATGTGATTAAGTATTAAGACAATCTAGTGTTCGCCCGATGACGGAAATTCTCCCACATTCACTGACTTCAAGACTCAGATTCATTTTTATGCATTCCATTTTCTCTTTTGTTTTAGACAGACTGATTATTACCAAAAAATATTATTACTCGTGAACTCGAAGATATAAAAAAAGTAAAATCTGTTGATAAACAAAAGAGCAAACGGTGCTTAACTGAATTGTGTATCTATTTACGTATGATTTATATATTTAAAGATATATTGACATATATATATCCTAGTGAGGTTCGCAGGGATCCGCTGAATTCAAGCAGCGCAGGACCGATCTTTGTTGCGAGGCTTGGGGGAGGCCTATGTCTAGCAGTGGACGTCTGCGGGCTGATAGAATAGAAATATATATTTAAAAGGCGACAGCCTTACATTATTATACAAACATTAAAATAAATGCAACGTAAAATTGTTCACCAAGGAATAGGTTATATAGCACGATATAAGGTAAATTGGTAAGGTAAAAAAAAAAAAAAATTTTAAAATATATATAGTCACTATTAAATTTATTAAGAATCTTGAATGCTTTTCATTTTTGAATGATCATAATTGGTTATCGAGTAATTTAGGGTAAAATACACCTAGAGTTTAGCGAGATCATGGAATCCACACTGTTATTGTGTTGCAGTACTACTTAAGTACATTGGTAAACAATTTATCCGTTGCGATTATTTTAATGTTTACGTATCAAGCGTCAATGGTGAAACTTTTGTATTTAGAGTAAAGTATACCCCGTACGGAGCGGTAATTTAGTAATAGTATTAAATTTATTAATATTCATTAATTATTATTTGATCATATTACTTTATTCAATTACTGTATTAATCAATTAAGAGTACATATGTATTTAAACTCTGACCTACTTGGCAATAAACTGTTTCATTTTTTACTAAGAATTTTCATTATCTAAAACCCCCATTATCAAATAAATACAAATGATGACCTATACGTGATTTGTTGAGATTATAAAACCTACCAAGGAATTTAAATAATGTTGATACTCATATGAAGACAATGTTAAGTCACAGCAAAGACTTTTTGACTGAAACACGAAAAATTAAGGTAAAATGAAATATGTTAATCAGCTTTGGTTCCTTATGATTTAAATGTAAAATAGTAGAGGCTTGACATCCGCTTAGCATCTACGAAAATCGTTCTTAGGTTCTTCCAAAAAGTTATTGAAATGACAGTAAGTTGAAGTCGTCGTGGCCTAAAGGATAATGCACGTCCGGTGCATTCGTATCTTGCAATGCAACGGTGTTCGTATCCCGCAGACAAGTACAAATTTTTCTAATTAAATACGTAGCTAACAAATGCTCACGATAGACTTCCACGGTGAAGAAATAACATCGTGTTATAAAAATCAAATCCGCAAAATTATAATTTGTGTAATTACTGGACGTCTTGCGTCTCCGCACGGGTAGCTACCACCACCCTGCCTATTTCTGACGTGAAGCAGTAATGCGTTTCGGTTTGAAGGGTAGGGCAGCCGTTGTACTGTTAAAACTGAAACCTTAAAACTCGCATCACAAGGTAGGTGGCGGCATTTAGGTTGTAGATGTCTATGGGCTCCGGTAACCACTTAACATCAGGTGGGCCATGAGCTTGTCCACGCACCTAAGCAACGAAAAAAATCACCAATTTAAATTATTTCATAAATATTTCATTTTCATTCATTCATAATAATTTCATAAATTTCATAAAAATAAGAATATAAATTAAAATAAGATATGACTTAAAGGTCATAGTTACCAGGTCGTAAAATCCTTAAAAAAATAAATATCGTCTTGTAGTTTTTTAATGTCTTAAGGCCTGGTAAATAGACTTTTAAGTAAAATCTTATTTCTTCGTGGATTCTGTAAAATAAAAAATGTATGTGAACTGAAATAGAGTTGATTTTTGAGATTTGAATCAATTGGGATGAACTTTAATGTAACGAGATGAGATGGGATGATATAAAGTCTCAATGTATTTACAAAGTTTTTATAAAGACTTTTTAGTGTTTAGTTTCGTTTAGTTTTTAGTTTTTTAGTGAAATAATTTAGAAGAAGAGAATATAGAAGAATATAAGAATAGATTCTAGTGACATCTGTTTCAGCCTTCTTGCGCTAAAACAAAAACCAGCTGAAAAGTATATTTTCTTCTGAACAATCGAGTAAGCAATACAATTTTTTAGAGAAACCATTTATGTACTCCATTCATCATTCAAATGGTATGAAAACCCGAATTCTAGGATTTATAGGTTTTTCTTTCTTTAATAAATAATGCTTTTTTTAAGTACATACAAAAGTCCAACCTTTTATAAGTATTTAAAATATTAAAAACTGAAAGGTTTCATTTTGTGCTACTGGCACTATTATATAATTATGTAAATATGTACTGAATTGTACTGCAAATGGGGTTCATAAAACTAAAATTTGCCATAAGCAGTGAAACCTCTCAAAAGTGTATAATCTATGGTGAAAGCTTGAACTTATTAATATAATAGCCGGCAAACTTCTTGAGCATTTGTTGACGTAGTGGGGGTAAGTTCGCGCATGGTACACTCACGTGTAAAAACATTACTTACTCTGTGTCATAATGCTATTAAATTATTAAAATCAACTTAGGTATTTATTTATATATTTATTAGAACATCAACAAAACATATAGTTTAATAATTGTAATAATTTAATCTTGGGGTAAAATAGATATTCCTTCTATTAAGACAAAACTAGAGCTGTTGCCAGGTCTTGGTTCAGTTGAAGCGAAGCTGGTATTTGTATTATTTTTTTCATTATCATAATCTTGACCATCATCATCATCACTGTTTTCATCACCCGAGTCGCTATCATCGTGATTAGTCGACAAAGGGCTCATCGGTGTAGTTTACAACTCGGTCGATTCGGTCTTCTTTTTTGTCTATAATTAATTATTTTTTGAAGATATTCGATTCGTAGTAATCGAATGTTACTTTTTTCAATTACCAGCTTCCGATTATTTTTTGTTCTTTTTTTCCATCTGAAGCCTAGCTCTTTCATAATTCGTCGTAAGCTTCATTCCGAGCCATTAAAATTTATATCTGCTTAAAATTTTTCGAAATTATGGTACGGAGTTTCGCTGCTTGTTATGTAGTTATTATGATTACATCTTTTTATTACAGATTGAACGAAACTATCCATTCCGGTAACTTTCTTCTTCCCTGATCCGAAACACGGCGAGCAAGCCAGAGCCTTTAGCTTCGTTAATAATGCACCTAACAGTACTCACTGATGTTACACAAAGGGGATTGCCCACTCTCCATAGTGTGCTAGGCCCAAGATGGACATCAAATATTACTATAAAAATGTACTGATTCAAATTCTTAAATGTATTGGATATCTAAAAAATATATTGAAATTGACGCCACTATTATAAAAAATATAATAAAAATAAAAACTCGTTTTGAGGTTAATTTTCTATATAAATAAGTGTCGGATTGTGAGATACTTCAAGAACTTTTCTTTTCTTAATGTTTAAGATGTTCCTAATGTATTTTTATCCAATAGGGTATAAAAACACACTTAATTCTTTAAATATCTATATTTTCTTCATCTTCATACACAATTAGTATCATCTAAAAATAGCAAAGGAGAGCATATACACGGTTTGAAATCTCGGTCAGGGTAAAACCACAATTCACATAATGTTTTTAGTCGTAGTATGAAACGTTATTGATAAAAGTAAAATAAATCGAAGAAAAATCAAAACACATCCATTTTGTACGCAAGCACAACACCACAAGCAGCAAGCGAAGTATCAGTCAGTCAGATTAAATTCAGTGTTGTCAGTATAAAGAAAAATAATTACATGAAATTGATATATCAATTATTTTTTTAAATAACCGATAATTGATTTATATCTTAATCTTTTTTTTACGAGTACACATTATTTTTTATGTTTTTGTTTTAGTTGTACATATTTAAATAACAATACTAGTCAAGTTTTTTTTATTGCTTAAATGGGTGGACGAGCTTACAGCCACCCTGGTGTTGCTAAGTGGTTACTCGAGCCCACATACATCTAAAACGTAAATGCGCCTTGAGATATAAGTTCTAAGGTCTCAAGTATAGTTACAAGTTAAAGTCAAATGTCTTCGATGTTATTTTATGTGCATAAAATCCATTAAAATCGATTGATTAATGATAATACTTAAAATGATTTATTTATATGTTTTATTTATATACTCAAAATATTTACTTCATACGTAAAAGGATTTGAAGCTGGCAATATTTTTCCCGCAAAAATAAAAATCCTTGTTTTTTCAATAGAGTTACTTTTTTTAAACTACTTATTGTAAACTATAGTGGCGCTTATTTGCAAGAAAGTAAATGCATATTTATTTATGACAAAATTAATGCACTAAATATTTTCTCTATAATCTATTGTCCGCTTTGGGCCTAAAATGGGCCATCCCCTTTTCTACCCTTTCTTTTGAATACTACACCAGTTTGTCACAGCATAGTGTATGTTTTATAAAAAATCAACAAACACTCAACAAATAGCAATGGCAACAAAGTCCACAAGCAATTATAACAAATAACTTAACGATTAATAACGATAGACTTTCCACTGTACGCAAGCGTACTTTTGGGAGCAAGCGGAATGAGGGCGCGGTGCGGGACGCAAGGTTCGACTGATCTACCAATAACGCGCTCGATACGATTTCCCCTGCCGTCGCGCCTCACCCTCACCACCAAAGTGATCTAAAATTCGGTTCTGCGCAGTCAAGGTCATTTGCTCAAGAAGTTTGCCGGTTACTTTAACAGGTTTTTTTTTTTTTTTTTTTTATGAAATTAGCCGGATACAAGTCCATTGGCCGTCTACATATTATAATACAATAATAAAGTTAATATTTACGAAATGTCATACAGTATACAAAATTATTAAATTCCCGGTTTTTTCTCAGGTTTTCATGTTATTTTTTCAGGTCAGATTTTTTCTACAGTCGCTGTAATAAATTTATATAAGCTCGGGAAAAGTCTTTCATTGCTCAAAAGTTCTTGAACGCGGCGGGTTAAGTCCTCTGACACTGACACATAAGTGTCTGACACTGAGAGTGACATTCGTAACTATTCGTAAGTCATCATCTTCAAGGGCTGTTTTTGTTTTCGTTAATTCAAAATTTTCTTCCAGTTTTTCTGTTATTTCTGTTACTAGGGTCCGTCTTTGTGTGGAAAAGTTGGAGCATTTCAATATTATGTGCGTCAGGTCTGCATTTTCATCATTACAGAATTGGCAGTGGCTGCTATTTGTTATTTTCATTCGGTGCAAATGGGCAGGTGTCAGGCAATGCCCAAATCTCATTCTGTTTATGATTGTTATGAATTTTCTTTCCTTAAATAATTTGATATTGCAATACCACGGCTTGCATGGGATCTTCTTTTGAATTTCCTTATACCATATGCCTTTATTCTCTGAACATAATTGCCAGTAACTCTCCCATAGCTGTCTTTTCTCTACTTTAAGTAAAGTTACATAGTCCGTGAATGGGACCTTCAATACTTGCGAGTGGTCCTCGTCATGTTCAGCATTTGCCGCCCTATCTACTGTCTCATTCCCACAAATACCGCTATGAGATGGAACCCATTTAAATGTTACAGTTTTACCACTATCAAATATAATTTTTCTTATTAAATATATTAGATAATTGAGCTTATAACTTAACTTATAATTATCTAAAGAGAGAAGAACACTCATGGAATCTGAAATAATAAGTACATTCTTTTTCTCCTTTTCCATATCACATACGTACAATAAACATTGATAAATAGCATATGTCTCTGCTGTAAAAATAGTACAATGATTATCTAATTTAAAACATTTAGTTAATTTCTTTTGCGGGTCATAATAAGCTGACTTAGTATTATTACCACTTTTGGATCCATCAGTATACAATACATAAAAATCATCTTTTTTAGATAGAAACTCATAAAATCAAATTTACTGCCAACATGGCTAACATCTATTTCCATTTTAGCAAATAAAGAATCATATGAAACCACATATAAAGGCCATAGATCATTTTTGTAAATATTCTTTGTTTTCTTAAAAACTAAATTAAAAACACCTAACAGTTCTGGAAATTGTCCCGTAACCACATTATTTACAGTTATAAGTATTGGATTGCTGAGAAATAGACAGAGTGTCAGGCAGTTTATTTAAGATAATAGGGCTATTGCATGCTAGTAACTTGGTAGAGAATTTTTCAGCAAATAGTATTCTTCTAATAGGTAGGGGCTCAATACAAGTCTCTACTTCCATTGAAATAATGGGAGTAGTGCGCATGGCACCACTTATTATGCGTAATGCCATGTTTTGAATTACGTCTATTTTTTTAAGAAAGGTTGGTCTAGCGTTCATATAAACTATGCCACTGTAGTCAAAATGGCTACGTATTAAGCTCTTATAGATTGTTGATAAAATATTAGGGTCAGATCCCCAGAATGTACCTGCCAAAGATCTCATAATATTAATACCTTTCATGGCATTGTGACATATATAATCTATGTGGCTTTTAAATGTTAATTTATTATCAAAAATAACCCCTAAAAAATTTTTCTCATTTACTAGAGGTATCTGTTTATTATTATAAAGAACTTTAACTGATGTGATGTCATTTCCTAAAACCATAACTGAACTCTTTTCACTGTTAATTTTAAGTTTTAAATTTAAGGAATAAAATAGATTTAATTGTTGTAGTGCTAAGTTTATATTTGTTTCAGCTGATTTTATATTTCTGTTTATAGTATATATCAGGACATCATCAGCAAACTGTAGAATTGAAGTATTATGAGGAATAAAATTAATAATTTGTGAAGTATATAAATTAAATAATAGTGGTGACATGCAAGCTCCTTGCATTAGGCCTTTCCATGTTTTTTTTGGTCCATGTAATTGATTGTTATATTTGACATATAGAGTTCGATCAGATGAAAAATTAAAAATCCATTTTAACAACTTTCCAGGTAAACCAAGATCATGTAAAATTTTAATCAGCTGTATAAGATCAACATTGTCGTAGGCTCCTTGGACATCCAAAAAGACACACACTGCAGTGGATTTAGATAGCTGGCAACTCTTCATATCATTAAGGAATGTTATCAAACTTTCAGCTGTACTCCTACCTTTACGGAAACCAAACTGACAAGGGGGTAATAGTTTATTTGTCTCTACAAAAAAATCTAATCTTACTTTGATCATGTGTTCTAGTAATTTACCAATGCATGATGTTAGAGAAATTGGCCTATAAGACTTATAATCATCTGGTGGTTTATCAGGTTTCAAAATAGGTACTACACACTGAGTTTTCCATGATTCAGGTATTTGTTGACTAAGCCAGAGAGAATTGAGAATATCAAGTAATTTGTTTTTCACTGAAATATGCAATTTCTGTAACATGATATATGGGATGTCATCTAAACCAGGCGCTGTGGATTTTCTTGATGTCAGAGCTATATCTAGTTCATGTAACATAAATGGTTTCAATAAAAAATTATTGTTTAGGTTATTATTGTTGTCAAAATACAGCTGAATATTGTCTAGTTCGGGTATGTCAGTCTGGGATAGTTTATTAATAAAATCATTTATCCATTCGTCATTTCGATATACGTTTCTATTTACATATATTCTTTTAAATTTTCTGATATCGTTCCAAATTTTAGTCAATGGAGTGTGTCTATTAAATGAATGACAGAGATTTTTCCAGCCATTCAATTTTGCCTGTTTGATAATTATTTTTTTATGTGCATCAGCTTTTTTGTATTCAATATAGTTTTCTAAGGACATGCAGTTTCTATATTTTAATAAAGCTTCTCTAGATTTCCTTACAGATATAGCGCAGTCCTCACTCCACCATGGTGCAGGGGCATTTGAGACACGAATATTATTTTTATGAACAGGAATACAATTAACTTTAAGATTGTTTAAAATTGAACAAAATTCTTTATAACTTTTTAGAGGATCATGACAAGTAGTTGTTAAAAAGCTATCAAACATTACTTTAGATGTTTCCATATATACATCCCAATTTGTTCTTTTGAATAAATACTTTTGTGAGCTATCCTTAATTTGATACTTTTTAGGGGAGGTAATCAGATCAATAAATGTTGGATAATGGTAGTTACCATGAGGGTCATCCCCGACTTTCCACTCACATAGTGGAGCGAGGACTGGGCTGACACAAGTAACATCTATGGCTGAAGAATTGAAGCCTGGTCTCTGTATAGTAGTGGCTGATCCTGTATTCAAGATGCATAAATCCAATTCATCAAAAATATCTATTAATTCTTTACCTCTTGAATTCGTAGTGCTACAGCCAAAAGCAATATGGTGAGCGTTAAAATCGCCAGAAACTATACATGGCTTCGGTATTTTACTAATAATATTTTTTAATTTATTCAGTCTAATCGAATTACGACTATTATTGTTTTTAGGTGGACAATATACACAAAGAATGGACACTGGTCCTGATACTGTCGACACTACAATAGCGATACTTTGAATATCCTGATAAAATGCTGTTTTGATAGTTTTGTATTGAAGAGTATTTCTTATCAATATACCTACACCGCCATGCTCGTTTTGTGCATTTTTTCCAATGTAATTGTATCCGGTTATAATAACAGAAGGACTAGATTTTTTAAGCCAAGTTTCATTGAGTAGACACAAATCTATGGAATTATCTTTAAGTATAGTTTTAAGTAACCATTTTTTATTGTTTATGCTTTGAATGTTAAATTGCATTAATTTAAGTGGATCCATTAGAGGGTTAAATTTTGTTTAAGTGTATCTTTAATGTGTGTCATAGTTTTTGCAGAATTTGAATTGGCTATCATTACTATAGTTTTAACAATTATTTCTAGGAACTGATTATCATTTAATAAATTTTCATAAGATACATTATTAGTTGAGTTTAATTTAGTAGGTTGTTTTTTAACAGAATTAGGATTATCTATTAAGGCCTGTGATTTAATTTGATTCTTTTGTATTGAATGATCTGGTCTGTTCTGAAGTCTTTGCAAAGGTGGAAATTCTTTAGATACAACTGTAGCATATTGTTTTGCTAAATAAACATTTTTATGTTTTTCATAAAGGGCTTGTTTCACTGGACAAAATCTTGAGATAGCTAAATGATCGCCTTGGCAATTACAACATTTCAGAATTTCACTTGAACAATCTTTGTATGAATGATTGCCTGAACATTTAGAACAGACCTGTTCATTCCGACACACTTTGGCACTATGTCTAAATTTAAGGCATCTGAAACACTGCATCAAAGGTGGTACATATTGGAATACCTTATATCTCCAATTATCTAAATATACAAAATCTGGAAGAACAGTACTCGAAAAGGTCACACTTATTATGGACATTGGGACTATATTTCCGCCTACTTTTTTTGTGAAACGTCTAACAGCAATGATTTCTGAATCTGATATTAATTTGTCGAAGAGTTCAGTGTTACTCGTTTCTGTAGGAATGAATCTTATCTTCCCCACACGCTCCACTGAAGATGCCGGAATGTAAGCTTTCATGTTATTTTCTTTAAGGCAATTATGGTTTATAAAATCATTGGCAGCCACTGCCTGTTTAAATATAAGCATTATTTTATTAGCATTAATGCGCCTGTTCTCTTTGATGCCCTTCACCGACTTAAAAATTTTTGATAAAAGTAAAGGATTTTTGTTACCAATTTTATCTTCTCTACTGATACCTTCGATGTAGACAGGAAACTCGTCATTAAGAGAGTTATCAGGATAACTACGACGGTACCCAGGTTTGAGAAACGGTTTATATCTGTAGTCCGAATCTGATTGTCCGTCGTCCCCTTGATATCTGCGTTTTTTCGCCTCGTTTCTTTTTCCCTCATCATCGCCGTCACTTTCTGACGACATTTTATAAACTTTTAATATTTACAACTATTAAATATAATTTTTTTGTAAAAAAATTTTCAATTTGCCGCCTTCCTATTTCCCGCCAAAAAAGGAAGTCTCTATAACAGGTAGAATGACCAGTGTAACCAGATTTAGTAGATTTCTACTTTTTTGGTAGATTTAGAGGTACTGGCAACAGAATTTAAGTATGTAAAAAATATTTGGTATATTTTAGTAGAATTCACGCTTTTCACTTATTCTTTTTTGGCATAACGGATAAATTCGGGGTATTCCTCCTTTCATCTAATGGATTGTAACTATTTAATTTCCATTCTTTTCGTTACCATTCGTGCCGTAAACATAGTGTCATAGACTAGTGGAAATTCCTTCATTGAGAATTTTTATAATACAGTTTAAAATGAAACATAAATATACACAAGGAACATACATCACGATATTCTTGTAATTGCAACAGAAAACATGCAAATTGTGACAAATAATATAGGGAATTAAAATAAGACGTTTCCGTGTCTCATTTACTGTCAACTTCTAGTTCGACGTCTGAAACTTTTATGGTGAATACATTTTGGAGTGAAGTCAGCCAAATCTGTAATGCGAATAGCAAACCAAGGTATGGCAATTTGTCCCGATTTGTGAAGCAAATGACGATACTACCATTGTCAAACGCCAAAGTAGAAAGAATAATTTCTGATATTAATAGGATTAAAAATCAAGATCGAAATCGATGTAATAATAAGAATGTTGCTGCAATAATGCATGGAAAAGAGGGGCTACAACAGTTGATGTCACACATTTGAACTTGACGGAAGCATTATCAAGATGGTGGACTCAAAACAACTTTATGAAAATGATACCCAACATATAAACGAAGAATTTTAAGTTAAGTTTCATTTTATTATTTTTATTTTTTAATTATATTTATATTTAGAATTTAATTTAAAAAAAAATAATATTGGTCTCTTTAATTAATTGTGGTTTCTTTTTATTATTTTATTGTTTAATCAAGAAAACATTCATATTTTTACATTGTAACATGACAGCAAAAAAAGTTTAATAGATTTTTAGTACCTATTTGTCGTTCTCATTTGGTAGAATTCAGTAGATTTTAACCTCCACAAGCAGTAGATTCGTCAAATGAAATCTGGTCACAATGAGAATGACAGAATTTCACAGAATTGACAGATCGGTGCACACCACTAAATGTTCTTTACAATATATATTAAGTGTATAATCTATGTTTACAATTACACACACATATGTCTTACTGGTTTTTCAGTACAATTTGATTTTTAATTTTTTAGTCAGTTCGAAGTTGTGAACGAGAGAGGATATTGTAATGGCTAGCGGTAGAATCGTCGTGTACGGTGGTCGTGGGGCATTGGGTGCTGCCTGCGTGAACCATTTTAAATCTGTTAATTGTTGGGTCGCTAACATTGATTTGAATCCCAACGAAAAAGCCGATTTCAACATTACTGTCCCCAAAGACGCTTCATGGGTTGAACAGGAAGATCATGTCGTGAACGAGCTTGGAAACGCCCTGCAAGGTCAGAAAGTGAATGCTATTATATGCGTTGCGGGTGGCTGGGCTGGCGGAAACGCCGCTAAGGACCTCAGCAAGCAGGCGGACCTGATGTGGCGGCAATCAGTGTGGAGTTCCTCTATTGCAGCAACATTGGCAGCTAAGTACTTAAACACTGGTGGTTTATTGGCTCTAACTGGTGCAAAAGCAGCCTTAGAAGCCACCCCAGGAATGATTGGCTACGGAATGGCAAAGGCTGCTGTACATCAACTCACAAAATCTCTGGGTGCTAAGGACTCTGGTCTGCCAGAGAATTCATTAGCTGTAGCTATAATGCCTGTTACATTGGATACAGAAATGAACAGAAAATGGATGCCAAAAGCGGACTTCAGTACATGGACTCCGCTGACCTTTGTGGCTGAGTTATTTGAAAAGTGGATGAAGGATGAAGGCCGTCCAGCGAATGGCAGCTTAGTTGCCCTTGTCACCAAAAATAATGTTACTGACTTAATTATTCAGTAAAATTTTACCAATATTTAAAAATCTCAAAATGATATAACATTTACTTAGTTAATTGTATTACAAAATTCAATACAATGGTTGTATTAACTTTATTTTATATTAAGTTAAACAGATATTAGAATACAAAATATTTTATACATATTTTTAAGTTGTATTTGAATGTTGATTTTGTGTAACTATTTTCTGTTGAGCGTTGAATTTATTGTAGAGATGTATTATATTGAAAGTATAGGCAAGTTTAAGCATAATTCAATATACATAATATATACAATCAAAACAATATTATTAAAATTTACATCATGTGTGTTAGACAATAAATTGAGTAACTAAAATGCTTCATTTTCATTTTATGGCTAAAATATAATCATTCCTTGTATGTTAATAAAATTGTATGCATGAAATGTGGTTTATTTATCTCTGATTCTACCAACATAGGTTGTAGGTCACAAGTGTCACCAGTTTTATTGCTTTGTTTACTTTAAAATTAATCAATTCATTTTTTTTTTAATAAAACCTAAGAAAGACTTATCAACACAAATTTATGTGATTACATTGTTACTGTAATAACTATCCTTTCAAAATTTTATTAGACATGTCATGTAAAACACATTAATGAAAAGAACAGTGCCTAAATCTTGTGATTGATTCAAAATCTTTTTTTTGTTTGTTTCAAAACCAAGATTGTTGCTTTTTTATAGAAATAGATTGTATTTTAATGAATGTAAACTTGTTTAGAGCTTGCCTCGCGCTATCTGGTTACTGGAGCTCATAGACGCCACAAAGTGAATGTCGTCATCCACCTTCAGATATGAGGTCAATGTCTCAATTGTATTGTATAACGGCTGTCTCACCCTACAAACCGAAACGTATGACGCGGTAGAAACGATCAGGAAGATGATACCTACCTATGGAGTCGTCCTACTTACACAAAGTTAAGAAAATGTTTAAATAGTAATAGTTAACTAAAATATGTGTGCTAACGATGGAGAGATTAGTAAAGTTGAAATATTTATATGTTGCACAATACTTGATTTACATAGGTACTTGTTTCAATAAATCAATTAATGCAATAATGGCATTTGTGATTATGTAAATGGTATTTTTTTGTTTGAAATGTTTAGAAATGTGACAATAATTTAATATTTGTTATGTTGCATTATGATAAGTAATAATATTAGGTTTTGTACAAGGCTACTGATAGCCTTGAATTACAATTTAAAAAAACCTTTTTAATATATTACTAGCTGAGTCCCGCGATGTTACCCGCGGTTATTGTCGTACCGCGGGTGACGCCGCGGAGTGAAGCTAGTCTAAAAAAAGTAGCCAAGCTACTCCTTATATCATCAGCTACCTATCAGTGAAAGTCCCGTCAAAATGCGTCCAGCCGTTCCAGAGGTTAGCCGGAACAAACATTGTAAAAAATGTTATTTTGGTGCATGTACCGTATATAATATATTCATATGCATAGTAAAAAGCGGTTATTTCACTATTACAAACAGATACTCCAATTTTATTTATATGTATAGATTGGATTAGCCTTTCAACTATATAGCTAATCAAACTACGACATAGGCACCTATTGTTTAGCTGTAAATTTCTAAAAAAGATTTTGATTCAATGGCTCAAACTGACGTAAACAATAAGTATGTAGTAAACAACCGAAACAAAAAAAAAATTTCCTGGGAAATGTAAATAATGTTATTAAAAAAATGGAACATTTAAATGGAACACTTATTATAACTGGAAAAATTTAATGACTGACGCATAGTATTAAATATCAGGTATTTCCAAAGTTGTATTTTAGTTTTCCTCGTCTTCATTACGTCACTTAATTCAGTTTGGTTTCTAAATTTTATTTCTTTGGCTGTTTGATCAAATTACGAATGAGAGTACATAAAACTATTTTTATAAAAGTACATCATCTATGCTGGAATCGATCAGATCATTATGACTAATTTTAAGTGGTTTCTGGAACTACAAACATCCGATACTTGAATGCAATCGCCTTTTTTTCCTGGAAGGTGGCCGAACCTCGTATGAGGTGTCCGCGCCTTGGGAACGCGGGGTATACGGGACTTGACGATCTACTGATGTCTGGAGTAGACCGTTGGTCTAAGGATATTTTAGGGTCTTGCCCACCAAACGACTCTCCTTACACATCCGATTTCCGCCTAGGTCAAAACCCATGCAGAGTAGAGGATTCCCGCTGCAACATTATAACCAGACTCGCGGCGCGACCCCGAAGATGCCAGACTGACGCGTCGTCCCATCCTCTTGGTGTTGTGACGGTTGAATGCTACCGCGTATCTTAAGTAATGAGTTCAAATACTCTTTTCTATTACCTGTCCAAATGAGACGTATACTAAACAGGTGAGAATAGTAAAGACAACACTACCGATCATTCTTGGCTCACAACGTATCCAATATAAATAATGAAGCTGGCTTCGCATGCCTGTGTCCTATAACCGAAGAGGATTTCATAAAAGGTGACATTGATTACTTAAAGATTATAAGTTCATGGATAACCAATAATCGTCGTATGTACGTTGTCGACTTCTTCGGTCTTTGCGACGAGCGTGTTTATTCATTAGATAATGTTTTGAGACAGTATTATTCAGATATTACCGAAGGTTATTACACAACAACTTTCGATTTCTGGCCAGAATAATTGGAGCAACTTTTACCCACGTTTATTGATATCTTTTTGCCGGCGTCGATTTTACGAACAATGAAACTTTCACTTGCGGTTTTCGCCGTGCGGTCGTTTTATTTAATAAATAGATCAATTTTACTTACTGCGTTGACAAGAACTTTTGAAACCAAGATTGAAAATGACGTATCGTTTCGGCTAATATTTACCGTGATATTTTTTTAACTGCTTATATACCTAAGTGAGGCAGCTCATGGTCTGCCTGGTGGAAAATGGTAACTGGAGCATGGGCATATCTATGGAGATATTACAGCCTAAATACGCCACCCTTGAGACATGAGATCGAAGTCGAAATTTGTTTGTATTTGTATACGAGCTATCTTATTTTTCAACCGGACCGGATATGACCACTTCGCGCCAAAAATAGGTGCTACAGTGAAATCTAACAGTGCGGATCAATCTCTGTAAATATAGGTTTTTAGACAAACATCACTTCAACCTGATAAAAAATATATTATATAATATTATAAGATCTAGTTTCACGGTGGTTTACCAATGCCCCTTTACAATCGTTATTACTACAAATTTTTACAACCGAATTCCGTAAAAAGATTGCTCACTGTTTATGTTCAGGCATTTCGGTTTTTTTATTGGGGGTATAGGTTTTTTTGTTTTTATGATTGAGGGATTACTGGTGGCCCGAAGGCCTTTCCAGTTTCACCAGGACAAGTGGATGAGCAAGGGCTCAGCTCAGCGGGATTTGCTAACAGCAGAGCGCTAAGCTGAACTAACCCGAGCGCCTCCGAAGGAGACCTAACAACTTAAAAGCTGATTCGCGAATGAATCTACTACCGGATCGGAATCGCGGCCCTCTGAGAAGATCCGGCGATAAACTTAGCAGGCTGATGCGTGGGTTAGGTTGCACGTCGAACTCTTTGTCGAGTTCGACACGATTACCAGGGCCCCCTAAGTCTGCTCCTAGTGTTAGAGCTGAAGGCGTCTAATGCAATGGATCCGCAAGGACGTGTCTAGGGAAATAAGTTATTATATCACCATCGGTCCTTAGTTTCTAGACTGGTGGAATTTACGTTGAAGTATATCGTTATATGAATAATATATAGACAGATCTAGCTAATTAAGGCTTCAAGTTTTGGTGTCATATAGTAAATCATAACCGAATTAATGACTATAAAATAAAACGATATACATATAAAAAGTTTTTATTTAAATAAAGCGACCGGCGACATCTGTCACGTATAAATTATAATAATAGTCTAACATAGCTTAACATAAATAATTTAACACTTATAATATGTAAATAATGTAAATAAGAGTACCTAAGTTTGAAATAATTATTTAAAATAAGAAATAACTCAAAAACAAAATCCCAAAAAAACAAATTATCTGTATATTTGAGTTTATTGTATATATCACTATCGCATATTTTGTTAAAAGTTTCGTTCACAATAATAATTCTGAATAAATTAACAGTTGACGTTTCCATTGATTGCAGTAACATTTTTTAATACGCTTTTATTAGCTTCAAACGTATGTATGTATGTTTGTTACGAAATCTTTGAACATGATTTTGAACCCCTTCAAAACGTCGGATTGACTCGAAAGGTATACTTATTAAAGACCGAAGACAATTCAATATTCAATTAAAAAAATCAGATAATAAAAAAAAATTTGAAATAATTTAAATTCAACTAAAAAATTAAAAAGAATAATAATTAAAAAAAAACTAACAATATACGCTTTTATAGAAAATCCAACTAAAAAATAGAAAATAAATTTTAATAAATTTGAATTAAAAATAGTGTAATAAAAAATGATTTTATTGTAAAAAAAAGCGTGGGGTGCATGGTATCAGTAGTTATAAATATTTTATGAACAGATATGAGTAGAAGGGTTATTTTGATAATCTGAAAAGCACCCCATGCTTTTTTACAATAAAATCATTTTTTCTTACACTATTTTTAATTCGAATTTATTTTCAATTTTTAGTTGGTTTTTGTTTAGAAGCGTATTTTGTTAGTTTTTTAAACTATTATTTATTTTAAACTTGGTGATTAAGTTTTTCGGTAATGTAAAAAAAATGTTTTCCTTATTTACATTCATGTTTGTAGTTCTGCAATATTCTAATTTTATTCTACGAATTCTCTAATTATACATTACAGCATAGGTGACCCACCTAAAAGGTAGTTAGCGGAGCCTATGAGTATGCCGTTAGCGACCTCAAGACACGCGGTTAAAGTCTCAATTGCACAAGAGTATATATAGGTAGGATGGCGGTACCTATCAGTGCGAGCCTAAAATACGCCCTGACATCAGTAGGTAATTACGCAAATTTATAAATTAAGCGGATTTAAGTTTTGCTAAACGACATTATATATTTGTCGTGAAAGTCGTTCGTGAATACGTATTAAGTACGCACTTTTTTAGAAAAAAATTTATGACGGCGGGATTCGAACACCGGCTCAGTCGCATCGCTCGGTACGAATACACCGGCCGTCTTATCCTTTAGGCCACGACAACTTAAGTATTCGAAACTAACGATACACATTCACGAATCGAATTAGAGCAAACATTTTTGGATCTTTATCTCTTAAACACGTTATTTAATAAAGATTTGACACTTTCACGCTTACGCTACAGAACACAACAGAAGTATCAATTGAGGCCTATAAAATTAAAGGCAGCTATATCTAAGTCTGTCAAATATTCAGGTAAACTACAAAAATCGGCCCTAAGCACGTCATTACGGATTCTCCCGATCCATCGAAGTACTGCTCTTGCTAGGGCCAGTGTTAGCAACACTCTCGGTTTGAGAATCTGAAATAACTTTGTTCGTATAGCTAAAATATTCTTTATTTTAAAACATATTTATAAAGAATGAGAATATTACTAATAATCTGAATTTTAAATGATAAAACTTCGTTTATTAGTACTTAATACAGAGTAAACTTAACTTTTTTTGAACATAATTTGTTAGAGATTTAGCTGCATTTGTTATAACATGAAAACACTAAAGCATGTTCAACTAACTAAACAAGATAGAGCCATTGTTAATACATTTTACGACATTATGGCGTTTAGCTGCCTTTGATTTTATAGGCCTCAATTGTTTTGTTTAAATCAAATTGAGAACTGAGAATGTTCGCATTTTAATGACGATTATTTATCCGTTTCATTGCGTTAAAGATGAAAAGCATATTTCTATGTTGACTATTAAAAAAAATGGTACGCGTACAACTTGGTGCACGTGAGAGAAGTGAAACTTCTTTTGCGGTGTGCAGTATTGTGGTTTTCTTCATTTTTCATCCTTAAATCAAATTTCTCTTGTAACAGAAAACTGTGTACAAGAGATACGACCTAGTTCGCTTTGTCCTTTCCTTATAACCACAGTCGAGTGGTTCGCGAGACGATCTGTCTATTTTCTCACTCTCACACTTTTGTCTCTAGCTGTAACGAATCTGTCGCGTGTTAAATTTTACTTTTAACTCGCCTAAAGAAGTTTCACTTCAAAAACAAAATGTCAAAATTGTTTAAAGTCATAATGTCATATCAACTCTTAACTCTACTAAAGAAGTTTCACTTCAAAAACAAAATGTCAAAATTGTTTAAAGTCATAATGTCATATCAACATGTCGCACTGTCGGTTCGATGCTTCTAGAACTATCCCTACCCAACAACGGCCCGCACGGTGTCCCTCAACAAGTCGGTGACTAGTTCGGTCGTCCGAATGATTTTGTATCCGATTTGATCGATGAGCGTGATGGCGGTTGAGTACGGCGGCGACAGATCGATCCCCGACGGTCGCAACGTGAACCGAGTCGGGAAAACGTTGGACCCTGCACTAGACCAGGTCGAGGGCGATGGTCTGAAAGAGAAAAACAAGTTATGAATTGTTCAGTTTGTAGTGTTTTTTCAGCCAGCAGACGTAGATACCACTGCTTCTCCTAAATCTGCCGTGAAGCAGTAATGCGTTTCGGCTTGAAAAATCGAGCGACCGTTGTATTGTAAAAACTAAGACTTAGAGCTCGGGTCTTTTTTTTATTTATTGCTTAGATGAGTGGACGAGCTCACAGCCCACCTGGTGTTAAGTGGTTACTGGAGCCCATAGACATCTGCAACGTAAATGCGCCACCCACCTTGAGATATAAGTTCTAAAGTCTCAGTATAGTTACAACGGCTGCCCCACCCTTCAAACGTCGGTTTTGATCACAAGGAAATCTCTGAGCCGTATTTTTCTTTTCTCTTGAAAAACCCAAATTCGCTTCTATTTTGCACCAACAAAATACTACTCATTAGAGTCGTGATTGAACAATACACAAAAAAAACAATTAAACACGCTTCGTTATATTTTATTACATTTCAGAATCGTCCGAATGAAAAATCGTTAATTGAACTTATAAATCGTTTTTTTTTTTAAATATGCGCTAACCACTAAAGGTGGGCTATTTTTAAATTCATACAAAAATAAACAAAGTAGTTGATCTCATAACCGCAAATAAAAATAAGCATTAAGTAATAACAGAGTAATTTTGTATAATAAACTTAATTCGATTTAATTGCGTAATGCAATTTTATTTTTTTGTCTATTATTTCGAGGAAAACCCGTTGCGGCTCTGTAAGCCGGATAGTTGTTAGTTCATTACGATTTTTAAAGTTAGGTAAAAAAGTTCTGGAAAATCTGGAAAAAAAAGTAATCTTGGTATTCAGTGAATCGGAATTCAATTCAATATTTTGAGCCCATAGATACTGAAACCAGCCACCGACTTTCGTGATAGGGAATAGACAAAACCTAGCCGTGTGGGCTAGGGCCGTGCCTAGACGCAGGACCAAGATCAATAGCGGGAACCAGGCACCGAAAAATTATCTTGTGTGGAGTACAGTATCAAATGCAACAGCAAAGCAATTACTTTCTGGAAGGAGGTCAAAGATACGACACGATCTGATAGCCCAGTTGTCGAAAATGGAAAAGAGTCGCTGGAAATTTGAAGCCATTTGCATTAGGCTGGTCTCAAAACGAAACTCGATGTATGGGCGTTGAATGAATTGATGTAAAAAGATCTTTGAAACGAATTTATACCTGCGATTCTTTGCGGAACTTAAAAATATCGAGTCGTTTTTGAAGTGGATGGTGAGGCGATGAAAAATTTTATTATTTAAAAAAAATTACCAACTACTTAGACTTGAATCTAAATATCAAATTAATTATTTCTTCAATAAGTCAATGTAATCACGAACGCATTGAAATATAATTATACATTATCAATGGTTGATTTCAAGCGAGACATGCCGACATGTTGGTATTTGCAATTCGCAACACAACCTGAGCGATAGACCTTCACACGGATGCCTTTGCTCGTTTTCCTTCCTTTTTCGCTCTAAGCTTTCCCCATAAACGCGAGCAAGACAAATGATAACAAATGAGGTCTATCGATTGTCCTTGACTGAGGGCTAGACTTGTGTTGCAAGCTGTAAAAACATCGAACCATGCATGCTTTCGTGGGAATCAGCGAAATATTACTCAATAATGTTATAACGTAAAATTGATGTTAAAAACGTGTTTCTTTACGACAGAACTTGTTCTTACTCCCAATTAACTTATGCATAAACTCAAGCATGTTCCGAGTTTATCATAGTGGAATTAACTTGAATATTCTAAACCCAGAACACAGAATCGAATAAAAGCGAATGTTCTGTCAACTCCTATCGTCTTAGTAACCTTTTTTACGAGAACAAAAAATTTAATATTATATGAAAAATTTATTTTTGCAGACTTTTTTTTTTCGGCGGAAATTTGCTTTCGGCGTGTCGTGATTTGTGGTACAGAGACACAGATAAAGATAAGCACTATTAAACGACTTCGGGAAAAATATATCTTAGGTCGAATGATGAAGATTCCGTCGCTAAGTATCAATTGAGACCTCTTGTCAAAACTAAGGGTCGATTTGCTTTGATTGACTTCACATATGTGCCAGCATTATGAGCTTCATCGGACACATCATGCGGTCTCCCAGACGTGAATTAGAGAAGCTCATCATTGCAGGTCGCATAGATGGCAAGCGCGCCGTGGGCAGAACACTAGCCAGATGGTCAGATATTAGCACTTGGTGATAGTCTGTACCATGCGGTCCATGACACCTATGATCGAACACAGTGGAAGAACGTCACATGTGGTCGCGATTCTCAACAATGAGGGAACGATATAGAAGAAGATACGGCAGCCTGAACTTTAAGGTTTTTACTCATCTAATAACATCCGTTGTATTTAAATGTTCGAGTGTTATAGCGGAGCAGGCCTTTGGCTTTATCGTAATTCGTAACAACAAAACAAAATTAATTGTTCTATCTACATTTTTTTCTGTTTTACCGAAATTAAACACAAAAATGATAACTTGTTGGCATTTCTGCTGTATCTAAGCAATAATTTATTTAACGAATGAGTATTTACCCGCTATCTTTTTTAGTATTCCTTATTCAATTGAGCGTGTGGTAAATTAAAATTTCGGAAGCGTCCTACATTATTTTCCATACTTTTTTCAATTAAATAATATTTTTCTTAAAATAACTTATTGATTATTTATTTCAAAACAATAGTAACTGAGAATTTCTTTAACAACGATTCTTCAGTAACAATGGTTCTTTGATAAGGCATTTTGTGAAATTTTCGAAAACGATTGTGTGTGAGAGAGAGTGTAATTTATTGCACAAAAAAAATAACAATGAAAAATCATTCAACATACAATAGGCGGTTTTATCGCCAAAAGCGATCTTTTCTAGACAATTGTTTTTATCCAGCGAAATTTTGAAAAAGCAGGTTTATTGCGAGCTATTTATCAACAATATTCAGAGCTCTCTATCAAAAATACACCAAGCCTTTTTACGTCTTGAGCCTTGCGTTAGAATAAAACAGACAGTTACGATTTTTAGGATGCGGCTCTGTTTGTAGTTATTTAATTTTTTTTAATGGGTGGACGAGCTCACAGCCCACCTGGTGTTAAGTGGTTACTGGAGCCTATAGACATCTACAACGTAAATGCGCTACCCACCTTCAGATATACTAGGCTGCACTAAAAGTATCGGGAATGGAATATTTCCACTGTTCCTGTTATATTAAAATATTTTTAATTGAAAACTCCTTGGTTTTAAAAATCGAATACCATTTATTTATTTAAAAAAAGATTCTCGGTCTTGTCACGAGGTTTTGTCAAACTTGTTTAGTCGTTGAGAAAATGGAATTGACTCGAGAAAATTCAAGAGCGATGATTTATTATGACTTTCGAAGTGGTTTAACACAAAAACAGTGTGTTGACCGGATGATTTCTGCATTTGGTGATGAAGCCCCATCCAAAACCACAATTTATCGCTGGTTTGCTGAGTTTCAACGTGGACGTGTCAAGCTCAGTGATGATCCCCGTCAAGGTCGTCCAAAAACTGCAGTCACCCAAGAAAACGTTGATGCTGTGCGTAAGCTGATTGAGGAAGATCGACTTGTGACATACCGCGAAATTCAGGCAACTTTAGACATTGGCATGAGTCAAATACAAATAATCTTGCATGAACAATTAGGTGTAAAAAAGTTGTTTTCCCGATGGATACCGCATTCGCTCTGTGAAGAGCAAAAAGCGGCTCGCGTTACTTGGTGCGTCAGAACTCTCGAAAGATTCCACGCAGGATCCTCAAATGCTGTATACAACATTGTATCAGGTGACGAATCCTGGATATACGCGTACGAACCCGAAACAAAAAACCAGTCACGAGTTTGGGTGTTCGAAAATGAGTTAAAGCCAACAAAAATTGTTCGTTCACGGAGGTTTCAAAAAAAATGGTGGCCACGTTTGTCTCCAAAACCGGCCATGTTACGACTATTCCTCTTGAGGGACAAAGAACGGTTAATGCAGAATGGTATGCTAGCATTTGTTTGTCACATGTCGTTTCTGAACTCCGTAAAGAGAACTGCAACCGCCGCACAGTGGGTCGATACTATGATTTTAGTGACTTAGGCACCAACTTTGTTTTTTTACATTTTTCTTTATGTAGATAGATAGAGCTCGTTAATCTAAATAATAATTGTTTTAGGCAAAAATGAAAAAAACTTTATAGTTTGGTCAGAAAAATGTGTTTTGTGATTTTTTTGTATGGAGCGGGTCACATTAAATTAAATTCCTGCTAAGTACCGCGAGGTCCCGCTTTGAAACTTTATTTTCCTTACACCTTGTCTAGTCTACTATCATTTGATGCTATGAACATGTGCATAAAGTTGCAACTCTGCCAAATAAATGGATCGAAAAAAATGAAAAAATACATAGAATAAAAACCTTTATATTTTTTTTCGTAAGTGCTTTTAAGTTAAATTTGATATGGATTAGTAAGTAAAAGCACGTAATGATACCCATAATTACATAATACCTAACAACAATACATTTAGTAGGTCTCTAATTAAGCAATCTCTCTAAGTTTTATATATTTTGTTTCACCATTCGATCTTTAGGCCAGAAGACAAAAGAAGATTGTGTAAAATATCCTCATTAGTCGACGTTCTACTTATTTTTCTAAAATAACAACTCTCTGTATATTTCCGAAAATCTTTATTGAGAGCTTCCGCTGCCTCTTCCGAGAGCTTACCTATTCGAATGGCACCAAAGTTCTTCATTATTGTATATCACCGCCATGAGCCAACAATTTATGGATACTGAAAGGCATATAATACCAGGGATATAAATTAACATACAATTCTGCAGTATATCTACAAAATTCGGAAAAATTGGAAAGGTCCACGCGCTCTCCAGATGCAACAGTCTGAAGAATCACGTGAAACCTCTCTATTCAATCTTTACGTATTCCTGTTATGCGGGCTGTTCCTTCTGCATCCCTGAAAAATCTTCTGGCAGTATTGTCCTCATTGGTTGTTCCTACTTCTTGCTTGAAAACATCTATAAATAAACCGCATTCCTTTTTAAACGCTTACTGTATAGCGCTCTTTCTGATTGATATTTTTTCTTTGTCATCCCCCCCTGTAACCCCATTTCTTGAAGTCCAAACGATAAGACGAAAACAAAAAAGTGTCATAAAAAAATAATCTCACAGGAAACCACGTACGATGAAAAAATTGTGAAGTAATAAAATTATATTTACCGATATGAAGTAAGCACTCCATACATCTTATCCAGGCATGTAAAGATGGCATTCCATACTGGAATATTTCTTCATTATTTTCTCTTTGACAAGCAAGTGACTCCAAAAAACTCTGACGGTTTTGCTTTGCAAATATCACAGATAGCAGAAAATGTTTCTAACAAATATGAGGTTATTTTGCCGTCTATCATCGTCATGTGCAATTGATGCTTCACTTCAACTTGTTTGATTTTTGATGGCTGAAGTCATTCTATTTCTTCTGTTATGCTAGCTTTTATAATTGCCACTGTTGACTGCGTTTCTTTTGTAAATTTAAACATTATTGGACGGCAATAAAAAGTTGATTAGGGTAGATCGTTTTCCCAAGCAACTGTTCCATCAAATGTCTGAAGCCTTATAAGAACTAGACTGACCATGAAAATAGATGAATCATCAAACTCTGTTTCAGTTTTCTGTTTATAATTACTTTGACCTGGGGCTCTATCAAAGCCTATTTGCTTATAAGCAGTAGCTCTCTTGCTGAGTCCAAATCCGAAGTAATCACATCTAAGAGCCTATATAGCGCCAAGTTTAGTAATGCTTGCATTTTAATAGCAGCTCCTTCTTCAGTAATAATTACCTCGTCTTTCCCTGGATAACATTTGGTTTTTCCTTGCTTAATTTTATATTAAGAAGGGTATAAATCAGACCCATTTTCACTTGCTGCTTCTCTTAGGTTTATATACTGCCACTTACTTAATTTAAGTGAAACTAATAGTGCCTTATCGGGAGAATATGTACTACTTTTCACTTTACTTGTACTTAAACACTCCTTAACTTTTTCTAGATCTTCGGGGTGATTTGACAAGTGGTTTATTATTTCTCCTACATCTTCATTTCCAGTGTTTCTCAAACTAGCAATTGTAGTAGCTTTCATTTCATCCGGGGATAACGAAAGCGATTGGTAAATTTGTTCAATGCGTCTTCGTTTTTGCCTGGATCCCAATTCTTCAAAAGGTTTCGAGGTGTAAAAGTAGATGTCGAGGCTTCTGTAGTACATTTGAGGGTGGTACATTTTCAACATCTTCAGTAGTAGAAATCTCGAGTCTTTCCTGTACAGTGTTGATAGCTTCAGGTATCATTCCTACGGGCCAGTTTATTGCACCTTCTAACCAATCACATTTTTTCTTATAAACTGTGCTAACATGCGACTACTTCGTTTTTATATTGCACTTATATTTGAACAAAAGTGCGTATAGAATTTTTGGAGCTCAATACTTCGGTCACGTTTATTTGATTTTGTAGGAATTGAAAGAGTTTTTATTATCAGACAGCGACTGTAGTTGCTCTCTTAAAATCATAAATAATTCTAAATTGTTAACAAAATTATTCATTATAACGGAAAAAGGAAGATCACAACGACAATCACGAGATGTTAGTAGTAGTTAGTAGTAGTACGAATAAACGAACACTAGTTAGTATATAATAAACATGGTCACTTTATACTTCCAGAGACAAACAAATATTTACTATATTTTCTACTACCCAGTAATGGTTGCTTAACTAGTTATCCTCATTAAATAATGTTAACTATCCTAATAATTAGAGAGATTGCTTAATTAGAGACCTACTAAATGTATTGTTGTTAGGTATTGTGTAATTATGGGTATCATTACGTGCTTTTACTTACTAATCCATATCAAATTTAACTTAAAACAATTACGAAAAAAAATATAAAGGTTTTTATTCTATGTATTTATTAATTTTTTTCGATCCATTTATTTGGCAGAGTTGCAACTTTATGCACATGTTCATAGCATCAAATGATAGTAGACTAGACAAGGTGTAAGGAAAATAAAGTTTCAAAGCGGGACCTCGCAGTACTTAGCAGGAATTTAATTTAATGTGACCCGCTCCATACAAAAAAATCACAAAACACATTTTTCTGACCAAACTATAAAGTTTTTTTCATTTTTGCCTAAAACAATTATTATTTAGATTAACGAGCTCTATCTATCTACATAAAGAAAAATGTAAAAAAACAAAGTTGGTGCCTAAGTCACTAAAATCATAGTATCGACCCACTGTGCGCCGCATCATCCTCCATCACGACAATGCGAGTTCTCACACCGCGCACAGAACAAAAGAGTTTTTAGAGCAAGAAAACATAGAATTATTAGACCATCCGCCGTACAGCCCCGACCTAAGCCCTAATGATTTCTATACTTTCCCTAAAATAAAGAATAAATTGCGTGGACAGAGATTTTCATCACCTGAAGAAGCTGTGGACGCCTACAAAACGGCCATTTTGGAGACCCCAACTTCCGAATGGAATGGTTGCTTCAATGATTGGTTCCATCGTATGGAAAAATGTGTCAAATTTCGCGGAGAATACTTCGAAAAGGAATAAATACATTTTTAAATAGTAATGTTGCATCACTTCGTTAATTCCCGAAATTTTCAGTGCCGCCCTCGTAAGTTCTAAGGTCTCAGTATACTTACAACGGCTGCCCCACCCTTCAAACCGAAACGCATTACTGCTTCACGGCAGAAATAGGCAGGGTGGTGGTACCCACTCGCGCGGACGCACAAGGGATCTTACCACCAGCAAAAGTGTCTTCTCGCGTTCTTCCAAAAACTCCACTGTAGAAACATTAAATACCCAGCATTTTACTGGGACGTTATTCCATTTCATCTTATCTTATCGCGTTTCAGTCCATTTCATTGATTTTCAATGGATTATTACATTTTCAATTAAATGGATTTTTTAATTTCATATTGTTTCATTTTTCATGCATATATTTATAATATGATGCTTTTAGATTATTATAATCTCGATACCGGCAAGAATGGCATCGCAAGAAGCCAATTGCCATACTGAGAAAAAAAAATATAAAAAGTTTCCCGCGAATATGTTTCCCGCGTGAAAAATGACAATCATTTTTTTTTTTCGATACATCTCCAAGATGTAGTAAAGGAACGTGTAAATACGGAAATAATAGATAGGTACAGATTATATTTACCTAGTAGGGAAAGCCGGTCTCATGTTCGTGGTCGGCTTCGTTGTCGTTGGCTTCATTGTGGTTTCCGTTAAAGGTTTGGTTGTAGCGACGCCCGGCAAAGAGCTGCCCACCATTAGCTCTCCGTCACCTCCGAATCTGGAATCGTAAAATACTAGTTTAAAACTTAATTGCCTACGTTGATTGATACTCATCGTGCGGACTATTAATAAGAGCCTATTAGTTTTAATTAGTTCCTAAAAAAATCGACATTAATTTTTTTTTGGGTTTTCCTCTGCAAAAACCGATTTTATTTTAGTATTCATTAAATTGTTAATGATTGTTCTAGTAACTAGTTCTCGCCATCAGAGCGTTGAATGACGTTTTCGTTTTAGCTGAGTGGTTCACGGATTACATTTTTAAATAACTAGATGCCGGAGTAGAGTTCATCCATACTACCTGGAGCCACTGCGGTCATCCACAGTGCGTTTCCAGAGATCTTTTTTGCCACATACCATCCGGCTATGGAATGAGCTCCCCTCCACGGTGTTTCCCGAGCGCTATGACATGTCCTTCTTCAAACGAGGCTTATGGAGAGTATTAAGCGGTAGGCAGCGGCTTGGCTCTGCCCCTGGCATTGCTGAAGTCCATGGGCGACGGTAACCACTCACCATCAGGTGGGCCGTATGCCCGTCTGCCTACAAAGGCAATAAAAAAAAAAAAGATGCGCCCTACAGTTTAATAAACATGAAAAATGTTTCCTTTTCCCTAGATTTTTTTTCCTACATAGCCTGGTAACTTAGAGGATTATGCCAGCGTATTTCCCGGGATAAGTAAGTGCTCCTGTCACTTTCTAGATCCATAAAATATCAGTCTATATGCAGATCTGTTGGTACGTATAATAATGACACGAATACACTAACGTATTTATCTTACTAAATATAACTAACGTTGTCCGGGTCACGTAATATATATTAAAAAGTATCCCATGTGTTTTTAATCCAGGTTATTATAAACATCGTGGAAAATTTCATCAAAATTCGTTAAATGGTTTTTGCGTAAGTGAGTAAAATATATCTGTGGCGGATTGTACTTTCAGCCACCGGTAGCGTTCACTATACAGGGTGCTATTATACTCTGTGGTGGAGAGACAAAAAGACTGCCAAAAATGGGGACATGCAAAAATTGCGTTCTTTTATCTTCATGAATATATGTTTTGAATTTAATTGTAGCTGTATTGTATTTTAGATTGCTGGTTCGCTTCAAATACAATAATTTTTTAACCGACATAAGAAAAGAGTTAAGTCTCAATTCGACTTTTATTTAATTTTGAGTGTATTATAAGTGAACCTGTTAATGGCATTCAAATAAATCTCGATTGATTCAAAAATATTCTTATATATTTTTTCTTATTTATTCGCTGGTAGCCTTTTTTTATTGCCCGTGTAGGCTGACAAGCATACGGCCCACTTGGTGGTGAGTCGTTACCGTCGCCAATGGACTTCAGTAATGCTAGGGGCAGAGCCAAGCCGCTGCCTATCGAAAAAGACCTAAGAGTCTGTTCCAGCTACGCGCGGACGGGCTCGCGGTCTCAACCTGAGAGAATTTGCTAACTAGCCCTAGCTTCTTACTGGTGGTAGTACCTCTTGTGAGTCCGCGCGTGTAGATACCACCACCCCGCCTATTTCTACCGTGAAGCAGTAATGCGTTTCGGTTTGAAGAGCGGGGCAGCCGTTGTAACTATACTGAGACCTTAGAACTTATATCTCAAGGTGGGTGGCGCATTTACGTCGTAGATGTCCATGGGCTCCAGTAACCACTTAACACCAGGTGGGCTGTAAGCTCGTCCACCCATCAAAGCAATAAAAAAAAACAGTGCTTCGCTGAATCCAACACCGAATCGAAATCGTGATCTACTAAGAAAATCCGGCAAACTCAGAAACTCAGTGGGCTGTGTCTATTGGTTAGTTCGATCGTCGAACTCTTCGTCGTAATCAGTTCGGAGTTCGACGAGGACCATGACCGGTGCTTCTTACATTATTTTGTTGTTCTTTCCTTACAGGCCTGTACCAAATGAAATATTAAATACAATAAGTATTACATAATTTCCGTGTGATTGATGCGTGCATTTGCTTTTGATAAGCACATTTTACCCATTAGATTCACAACATAGAAGAAACAAATAGAAATTCTTCATTTATTTCAAATTACTCGGTTGAATGACTGCGTTATGAACGAATCTTTATATTGTACTAGCTGACCCGGCAGACTTCGTAGCGCCTCAATCGATAAATAAAAGACACATCAAGGGGACACATCAAAGGAAAAACAAAATTGTTTGTTTTTATTTAATTCCAAGTTTTTTTATATTTTCTCACCTTTCAAACTTTCCCTGGACTTCCACGAATTAGCCAAATCGGTTCAGCCGTTCTCGAGTTTTAGCGAGACTAACGAATGGCAATTCATTTATATATATATAGATAGAAGATAGATTATAACAACTGTTTATGATAGTTGCATATTAAATACGTCTAAAGGTCAATGGCATAGTTGATTTTGTTTGATTTTTTGTACAGAACCGCCGGTTTTGGTAAAACCTTCCACACCCACACACCATGCGGCCCCGATCTGAGGTTAAACATTGAAATTGTCGGTTTTCGCCCGACAAAATATATTTATTAAATTAAAATTATTTAGGTAATTAAATTAATGTAACGTGTTTAAAACGCCCTTAAATAGCACAATCGAATATGTGCGATGTATGAAAATTAATAATCTCCATAGTCCTTGTGTTAAGACGCTACGAGAGGTAATAGACAAACAACGCTAAGCCGCTTGTTACCTTGTGACATGTGTCGAGTCTTTCTCGTCGAACTGTCTGATTGAATTGGGTAAGGGTTGGGTAAGGTACACCCATCAAACTGAAACTAGGGATAGGCTGGATGGTGGATACCTACACATACGGGCTTATGGCGATGGACACCAACCAGTGATTAAACAAATTTATAAATTTTCCGTCTATGGTTTTTGTTACTCTGATTTTTGTTAAACAACTTTAATCCTTCATTGTGGATGTCGTACGTGAACACATGCTTAGTTCGTATTTCATTAAAAAATTTACACATCCAGCGGGATTTGAACACCGGCACAGTCGGGTCGCTCGATATGTTTACACCGGCCGTCTTATGCTTTAGGCCATCATGTTCAACTTGAAACACGTGTAAGACTGAAATAGATAGAATGGAGGTGCGAGTTATCAATACCACCGATAAATCTATGACCAGGAAGATTTACCACTAACTTACTAACGAACTGGGTAATAGAGAATGATTAAATAATATTAAGCCCAAATAATCTTTCGTTAGAGCTGCGATTTTGCTTGCCCTAATTACTGTTCTCGCTAACACAATATGTGGACAGGTGATCTATGTTCCAGAAATAACAAGTCGGTCGTTTTCTTTTAAGCGCACACGCTTTGAAATATTCAAGTAGGAAAATCATTTATGACGGCGGTAACTATAAAGGTAGTAAGTTTAAAATAGCTGGTAGGGACTGGATGCCGTGGCGCTTAGTAAATCCGAGGCCATGTGGTTCCACAGGCCCCGGAGAGTGCCACCTGTCGATGCCCATATCGTGGTTGGAGGCGTCCGGATTGGGGTCGGGGTGCAGTTGAAGTACCTCGGCTTCATTCTGGACAGTCGTTGGACCTTCTGTGCTCACTTTCAGCACCTGGTCCCTCGTTTGTTGGGGGTGGCCGGTGCGTTAAGCCGGCTTCTGCCCAACGTCGGGGGGCCTGACCAGGTGACGCGCCGTCTCTATACGGGGGTGGTGCGATCAATGGCCCTATACGGGGCGCCTGTGTGGGGCCAGTCCCTGGCTGCGGGGGTGGCGAAGCTGCTGCAACGGCCGCAACGCACCATCGCGGTCAGGGTCATCCGTGGTTATCGCACCATCTCCTTTGAGGCGGCGTGTGTACTGGCTGGGACGCCGCCTTGGGTTCTGGAAGCGGAGGCGCTCGCCGCTGACTATCAGTGGCGGGCTGACCTTCGCGCCCGGGGCGTGGCGCGTCCCAGCCACAGTGTGGTCAGAGCGCGGAGGGCCCAATCTCGGCGGTCCGTGCTGGAGTCATGGTCCAGACGGCTGGCTGATCCTTCGGCTGGTCGTAGGACCATCGAGGCGATTCGCCCGGTCCTTGTGGATTGGGTGAATCGTGACAGAGGACGCCTCACTTTCCGGCTCACGCAGGTGCTCACTGGGCATGGTTGCTTCGGTGAGTTCCTGCACCGGATCAGAGCCGAGCCGACGGCAGAGTGCCACCATTGTGATTGCGACTTGGACACGGCAGAGCATACGCTCGTCGCCTGCCCCGCATGGGAGGGGTGGCGCCGTGTCCTCGTCGCAAAAGTAGGAAACGACTTGTCGTTGCCGAGTGTTGTGGCATCGATGGTCGGCGACGACGAGTCGTGGAAGGCGATGCTCGACTTCTGCGAGTGCACCATCTCGCAGAAGGAGGCGGCGGGGCGCGTGAGAGACGCACAATCCCGCCGCCGTCGAGCGGGGGCCAGGGAGGCGGATCTCTGCCCAAGCCCTGTCCCTCTAAGTGTTTCGGGTCCCCCCTCACATGTCAGTCTGGGGACCGGCGAGGGGGGCCTAAGAAGACGACGTGCAAGCTGCTCTGCACGCGTTTTACGCAAGAGCATCCGAGTGATGGAAGGCCGGTTATCCTCGACCCACGCTGGTTCTGGTCCAGCGGGGTATTCCGTAGGATAGCTCACTCTAACCGGCGCCATCTAGGCGGGCTTCGGATAGCCTGCCGACCGAGAGGGCTGGTGGTCGTGGCGCCGACAACCGCCAGTCCGGCGTCCCGACCGAGCGACAGGAGGTTTTAGTCAGTTCGACTCTGACATGCTCCGCCCTCTATCCCCAGTGGAGGGCGGAAGTCCGGCGATTTCTTCCTGACAAAAAAAAAAAAGGGACTGGATGCAAAGGGAAGAGACCGAAGGGAATGGAGTTCATGTGAAGAGGACCCACACTCAGCAATGGGTTAAAGAGAACACGGGTTAAAGAAGAGAGAGAGAGAGAGAGAGTTTAAAAGACGTTGTACACATTAGTTTTGAAGTCGTCGTGGCCTAAAGGATAAGACGTCCGGTGCATTCGTATGTAGCGATGCACCGGTGTTCGAATCCCGCAGGCGGGTACCAATTTTTGTAATGAAATACATACTTAACAAATGTTCACGATTGACTTCCACGGTGAAGGAATAACATCGTGTAATAAAAATCAAACCCGCAAAATTATAATTTGCGTAATCACTGGTGGTAGGACCTCTTGGGAGTCAGCACGGGTAGGTACCACCACCCCGCCTGTTTCTGCCGTGAAGCAGTAATGCGTTTCGGCTTGAAGGGTGGGGCAGCCGTTGTAACTATACTGAGACCTTAGAGCTTATATCTCAAGGTGGGTGGCGCACATTTACATTGTAGATGTCTATGGGCTCCAGTAACCACTTAACACCAGGTGGGCTGTGAGCTCGTCCACCCATCTAAGCAATAAAAAAAATAGTCGAAGTTTCTCGATAGTGTATTCGTTACGGTTTTCACTTTTCAAGTTTTTTTTTCCTGCTAATTTTTTGCATCTATAGTAATAGGCACCGTTTGTTGTTTTCCTTGAAAACCAATTAACATTTTTATGATTATTTTCGTAATAATTATACACTTTTTGCTTTAATCTGCAGTTCAATCTTTATTCGAATCAAAACTCGAGATTAACTTTAGGAAATGCCAAATAACTATCAGAACTTTTTGCTTTTCTAAAATCTACGTTTTAAAATTGAACAAAGATCGTGGATACTTCGTTCATTCTAGAAGATATCTGTTTAATTATTGTACGTGCAATGCTGTAATCAATATATGTAATTTTATTTTTTGCGGGTCTATTATTAATCAAAATAAAAGTAATTTAACTTAGTTATACGCAACAATATCTAATTATTACTTTTATAATATATATATTCAAAAGATACGCCGATATTGCATCCAATAAACCATAAAATTTAAAACAAAATAAAAAATTGCGGTACCAATTTTTCTAGTACGTATGAGGAATCTATTAATTACGAACCAAAATGTGGTAATTCAAATGCAAAATTAGCAGCTATCATCATTTATTAGCCAGGTATTTGATATCGATTTAAAAAAATAAAAAAACAACAATTTGTAACTATACTGGAGACCTTACAACTTATATCTCAAGGTGGGTGGCGCATTTACGTTGTAGATGTCTATGGGCTCCAGTAACCACTTAACACCACTTAAAAAAAAACTGTTAACAAATCCGTCTTCCGGCCCCAATTGAGGATTCTCTGTGTTATGGGTACTAGAGATTGATAAACATACTTATATGTGTTTAAATATATACATATATAGATAACACCCAGACTAGGAGCAAACAAACCTGTCCAATGTTTGCCCGATATGGGTATCGAACCCACGACCTTTGGCGCAACAGTCACAGCTGCTAACTACGGCACCACCTAGCAGGTCATTATTAAAAGCATGTTTTGAAAAAGTCTCGAAGCTATGTATGTATATAATACGTAGTGTTATCTTACTTTCAACTTCATTTGCGTTTCCTTCTGAGAACACGTCCGTCTATCTTCTATAATAAAAAAAAAGGTTGTTTAATAAATACCTATTGAGAACAACAGGTCGTGGTGACGTGGACATCACCGGCGGTGGAGGGTTTGTAAATACGGAGGCTGGTCTCGAAGGCGGCGGTGGAGGGGGCGGAGGTGTTGTTTGCAAGGAAAGCACGTTCACTGTTGGACCTATAATAAAATAAAATATTTAATTATATAGACAAAAAAAAACAGTGTAGACTTCTCTATTTGTTGATTGATTTTTTGTTTCTTCAGTAGGTACCTAAGGGTTGACGAGCGTTATTAATATAGGTTGAGAATTTTGTAAATAGTTTTTATTTCCCGCTTTGAAAGGAAAAACGTAAGAGAAAATGTAAAACATAAAATGATTATAAATCTTGTGGTGAATGAAATTTGTATTTGATTAGAAAAAAAAAGATGGCTGTATAAATGTTAACAATTATTTTCCATTCTAATCTCCCCATAATTCGTTTACTTTCTTCGTTTTGTTTTGAACAATTTAAAGAGAATGAATTGGTAGTTGATACTAGAGTAACATCATTAAAACAGATCAATTAATCAATTTCATTCAAGAGCTCAAATATTTTTACTATAGCCTCTATACGCAGTTTTTAATAGCTCATTTAACGAATACTGACTTTTAAGTGATGACGATAAAATGGCGAAGTTAAATTGAGTATAAATAAAAAATAGTTGGCTAGACAAACTGCTTTTAATAAAGTGAAACAAACGTTAACAGTACAATCTTTAGTTCTGGTTTGAAGGGTTGGGCAATCTTTATATTAATTATAAGGCCAACCAATACGAGGTATATGGTTCCATTTTTATTAATGGTGTAATTTTGATTTTTGATTGTCAACGGTCAAATAGACAGCTTGACTCGTGACAACTGTTAAAATGGCGAGCCGTTCAAAACGGAAGATCTGATTGGAACATTTTGAACAATCTTATTGGAACATACAACACAATTGATACTTTGGCTTCGTATTTCAAGGTAAAATAAAACTAGGTGCACCGTGAGTTAATAAGCTCCTATCTATGTAAAGCAATAAACTATAAAGTCCATAATTCACATTTGCGAACGACTTTTGTTCTTGTTATGTGAATGTACTTTACATAATAACTTCTGGTTAGGCATTTGAGGAAATCGGATGTGCGCGAGGTAACGAGGTAAAGGCTGTTTGCCCGCGAAAGCGATGACCATCCGACTTTGGAAACAAGTTAGATATGGCATCAATAACGAGTGTTATTGCTTCCTTCCTTCCGTTGCGACATTAGTCAAACTAAAATTATATCAGAAGTATCTTTAGTATAGTGAATTTAATAATGAGACTGAAAAAATATATTTGACTACACGTGAAGCGTTTAAGACGAAGGTTCGAGAATTGATTCTCAGAGAATTAGCAGAGTCATCTAATTGATAATATTTGTTTATATATGTTTTTATATGTATATATTTTTGATATGTATATGTATATATTTATGTATATGTATTTATTTAAGTACGAGTATTTGTATCTATAAATATTATGTATGTTATATATACACATATGTTTAAGTAATATCACCTTCACACTACACCTACCAAGGTTCATCTCTGCACTCCCCTAAGGTAGACTGTTAGCGAATGCCTATGGCATTAAGTCCGTCTTTATACTGTCTAGTATATGATGTTATAAATAAATAAATAGACACAATTAATAATTTTACATAATTAAAATCTAAGGCAGGCAATGATGCGAAAAAAGTGAGATAAGCTGGGCTATTTTAAAATACGTGAGCTATCTGTAATACATTACATTTATTTGCGACTCGTGAAAGTTACAAAAAAAATTATTTAAACTACTTCCGAGTTCCTTCTGAAAAACATCAATAGTCCTTAGAAGAACCGTCAAAATAAAACAATATCTTTGAATACCTGTGTCTTTATGTAATAATTCGTGCTTAAAAAAGAAAATATAACAATAATAGAAAGTCCTGGGTCGAACATATCTATTCAACATAATGCAATTTAGCTAATGATCATTAATATTTGTATGATATAAAATTTATATCACTTTGCAATAACCTCTGCTGATTCATTGAAAATTATCTAGTATCTTTGACATGGAAAATAGATTTTCAATTGAAACAGATTGTGAGGAATTATTATAACCAATATCCAACCAATATCCAATATAATATAATTACTGGTGGTAGGACCTCTTGTGAGTCCGCACGGATAGGTACCACCGCCCCGCCTATTTCTGCCGTGAAGCAGTAATGCGTTTCGGTTTGAAGGGTGGGGCAGCCGTTGTAACTATAATGAGACCTTAGAACTATATCTCAAGGTGTGTGGCGCATTTACGTTGTAGATGTCTATGGGCTCCAGTAACCACTTAACACCAGGTGGGCTGTGAGTTCGTCCACACATCTAAGCAATAAAAAAAAAAAATATCCGAGGCACATCTAAGCAGTTCCCTACATAGCAATGTGTAAGTCACAAACCAGATCCGGGAATGGTGTTGAAATGTTCTTTAGCGAGGTAATCTTCGAAGTATCGTGTGAAGTCGCCGGTCGGATCCCATCGTGAGGCGACCTTGGCCCATTCTTCGGGATACTCGTTCTTTAGCCTTCGAATAACTTTCACAGCCGTCCTCTTCTGTCTTTCAGTACATCGGATGCACTTCGTACGTAACGCTTCAGGCAATATCCCTGTAACAAATTAAGGTAAATTAGATTTATCTATACAAATAAATAAAATTGGAATGTCTGTTTGTAATGATAAAATAACCACTTTTTATTAAATGCCACAGCACGTGTACCAAAAAATTTTTTTTTCTTCTGTTTGTCTGTCGTTCTGTCTGTTTGTTTGTTGCAGCTAATCTCGGGAACGGCTGGACCGATTTTGACGAAACTTTCACTGATAGGTAGTTGATGATAAGGAGTAAATTAGGCTACTGTTTCAGACTAGCTTCGCCACGCGGCCTCACCCGCGGTATGGCAATAACCGCGGATAACATTGCGCGACTCAGTTAGGTATTATAAATATAAATTAGACTCATTTATTTAATTACGAGTATATAATATTACTGTGCATAAGAAAGTAAGTTTTTTTTTTCATTTTGTTTGTTCTCCACCGGATGAGGTTTATTTCGAGTTAAAGCTTCAAAAGAGTTTTCGAAACAGGCTATACCAGTAAATTTAGTGAATATAAAATTTCAACTTATTAAAATTTCAACTTATCACATGAGGTTGAAGTGTCAATAATGTCGTGCAACTGCAATGAACGTATAAAATTCGCGACAATAGTAGGCAGGGTCATGATAATTACCTATGCTGGCTCACAAAAAGCCCCACTATCACGTTATTGTGGCCCTTTATTGTGGAAGTCTTAATTATTTCCCTAGAAGAATTCGAAGCTACGGGATTTGAACACCGCCATAGTCACATCGCTCGATACAAATACACCGAACGTAATCCTTTAGGGCACGAGGACTTCGAACAATGAGAAAAGAGTAAGCTGATTCCAAATATGATAACAGAAAATCACAGCGTCCGTAAAACAAAACACTGAAATATAAATCTAAAATATTTATTTTTTTAACAAAATACTGGAATGGTCGAGATTTTTAGTTTATTACTTTTATTTTATTAGTTTATCTATAGGTATATTATTACGTGAAGCGAAAACTTTGTACCCCTTTTTACGATAATTGCGCGGACGAAGGACTATGAAATATGATCTCACACTTATAGAAAATATACAGAAGAAGTACAGAATGCTAATATGTTTTTAAAATTATCCATAAAAATTAATTCAATAAAAAAACATTGCACACACTACCATGTATTTGACTCACACACACACGCAGACTCCTTTGTGTATTTTCAAAATTTTGTTATTTTATAAAGTCTGTGGTTAAATTGAGAATAGATTAATATTATTTGTCTATAGTGTAGTCTTGGCGAAATTTGTGATTATAGAAGTATAATAAATAGACTTTGACAATAGCACCAAAATAATATTCAAACTTATAATTATTTCAATTAATTCTAGTCGAATTCCGACTACTGAGGGACCACTAGTTATTATTAGAAACACAGATATTTTATTGTTCAACATCGAAATCCAACAACTTTATTCTTAAATTATAAACAGAATCACAAGATATTTTCAGTTCTTTCAAGCTTACACACCGTAATGTTATTGAATAAGGAGCCTTCCTTATTGTCGAGACACGCCCTGTACCGTGATCGTTACCGCTTCATAATTACAGCAGAAGCCATTCCGACAGGAGCCCTCTTCTTCGATATAGCGAAGGCGTTCGACAAAGTCTGGCACAACGGTTTGATATACAAACTGTATAACATGGGAGTGCCAGACAGACTCGTGCTCATCATACGAGACTACTTGTCGAACCGTTCGTTCCGATATCGAGTCGAGGGAACGCGTTCCCGACCCCGTCACGTCACAGCCGGAGTCCCGCAAGGCTCCGCCCTCTCCCCGTTACTATTTAGTTTGTATATCAATGATATACCCCGGTCTCCGGAGACCCATCTGGCGCTCTTCGCCGATGACACCGCCATCTACTACTCGTGTAGGTAGAAGGCGTTGCTTCATCGACGACTTCAGACCGCAGCTACCACCATGGGACAGTGGTTCCGGAAGTGGCGCATCGACATCAACCCCACGAAAAGCACAGCGGTGCTCTTCAAAAGGGGTCGCCCTCCGAACACCACGCTGAGCATCCCCCTCCCGACTAGGCGCGTCAATACCCCCGCCCCCGCCGTTCGCCCGATCACGATGTTCGACCAGCCCATACCGTGGGCCCCGAAGGTCAAATATTTAGGCGTCACCCTCGACAGTAGGATGACATTCCGCCCCCACATCAAGACGGTACGCGACCGTGCCGCCTTCATTCTAGGACGTCTCTACCCGATGATATGTAGGCGAAGTAAAATGTCCCTTAGAAATAAGGTGACACTCTACAAAACTTGCATACGCCCCGTCATGACCTATGCAAGTGTAGTGTTCGCTCACGCGGCCCGCATACACTTAAAATCATTTCAAATCATTCAATCCCGTTTTTGCAGGATAGCCGTCGGAGCCCCGTGGTTCGTCAGGAACGTCGACCTCCATGACGACCTGGACTTAGAGTCCATCAGTAAGTATCTGCAGTCGGCGTCCATGCGCCACTTCGATAAAGCGGCACGACACGAGAACCCTCTCATCGTGGCCGCCGGTAACTACATTCCCGATCCTGCGGACAGAATGGAAAGCAGTCGACGTCGCCCAAAACACGTCATCTCGGATCCTCCCGATCCACTAACGGTGCTTTTAGGTACTTCAAGCACCGGTCACCGTTCTCGTCGAACCCGTCGCTTGCGACGAAGGGCTCGACGAGTAAATTAACTCTCAGACACAGCCCACTGAGTTTCTCGCTGGATCTTCTCAGTGGGTCGCGTTTCCGATCCGGTGGTAGATTCTGCGAAGCACGGCTCTTGCTAGGGTTCGTGTTAGCAACATCGTCAGGTTGAGCCCCGTGAGCTCACCTACTAAAGTTAGGGTTACGCTGACATAGCCTCTCAAGGCTATCAGCTTAGGTATAAAAAACAAAAAAAAAAAAATTACAGCAGACTAATGCTGTACGGAATGGCAAAGTCGTTTAAATTCACGTTCCTACGTCACGTAATTAAACCTAGTTTTATATATTTAAATAAAACAAAGTTTAATTACGTTTACCAAAATTATATTTCCCGATAAACTGGTTTAAAACAATACGAAATTAAGGTTGCAGAGTTCTAAAAGATTTTCAAGTTTCCGAACGCTTAAATTAAGACAACTTGGACGTAACTGAAATGGGAAGATGTCAGGAACTGCAGTTTGGTCTGGTTTTTATTGTTTTTAGAGGCAAATGAGCATACGGTCTATCAATAATCGTATAGTCGATGATCACCATCGCTCACGAACATAAAGAATGCTAGTGGTACATCCAATCCAGTGCCCAGCGGTAGGCACGACGACAGTATACTCATTGGGAACCTAGTCACAGGTATGTAGGTTCTAATCGAGTTCCCTTGAGCTGATTTGACGATATACCTGGAGTTTGGAGAAGGGATCGCTTCAACGACTTCACCTAGTCTAGACTTATAAGTCTTCCGAAGATTATTTTTCATATCACTTAATATCGAAAACGTGATAATGGTTCCGAAGATTTGCTAATGAGACCCTTCAATGAATACAATTACAGTCCATTTGTTATTAGATAAACAGTGCGGTGCTATAAAATCACCAATACATTTTATTTTTTTTATTGTCCTTGTAGGCAGACGAGCATACGGCCCACCTGATGGTGAGTGGTTACCGTCGCCCATGGACTTCAGCAATGCCAGGGGCAGAGCCAAGCCGCTGCCTACCGAAATTTATGAAAATTAAAAAAAAACATACATTCTTCACGCAATGAAACACAAATAGAAATCAGCAGGTCAATGTCTCGTACTACACAAGACGCCACTAGCTGTCTTACCTATACATTGCGGTATCATGAATTATAAAGCTTCTTAAAAAGTTTATAGACTATCAAACAAAATAAATATTAGTATCCGTTAATATTGATTAAGTATCTGCTTCGAATATTTTTTACTTTACGTATTCATCGCTCCGGTGATAAGGACATAATAAAGAAATTTAAAAAATAACACGAAAATTAAGGTTAATTTTTTACCAACTTCAAGAGAAGGTTGTAAATTCTGCTCGTGTGTTTTTATGTAATATCAAACAACGTAAACTTTATTCTGTATTACGATATTACTCGCTAGTCCGTTCTTAAAAAAATGAATTGTTAGGTAATTAAATACATATCTAGCCTTGTGCTTATGTATATGTAGATTCTATACATATTATACATTAGTCAATTTGCGATTGTGTTAGCGAATGGTAATTGAGGTTTAAATTTATATTTAAAAGAATAGAGTATTTTGTATTATGTAGCCTTTGATCGGATATGCAAAAAATGAAACACCGGTTGTTAGGTAGGTAAAGAATCGAAGAATATTTAACATCTAAATATGTATATCATTATGTCGCGGTATTTTTTACAAGTTTATATTTGAAACGCATAGGAGCATATTTTAGTTATAAAAATAGGACAATATTATTATGTACTAGCTGACCCGGCAGACTTCGTAGTGCCTTAATAGAGTAATAAAAGGAATCCGTCCGACGGGGGACACATCAAAGGCTTTTTTTTTTACTGCTTAGATGGGTGGACGAGCTCACAGCCCACCAGGTGTTAAGTGGTTACGGGAGCCCATGAACATCTAAAACGTAAATGCGCCACCCACCTTGAGATATAAGTTCTAAGATCTCAGTATAGTTACAACGGCTGCCCCACCCTTCAAACCGAAACGCATTACTGCTTCACGGCGGAAATAGGCAGGGTGTTGGTACCTACCCGCGCGGACTCACAAAAGGTCCTACCACCAGTAAAAACAAAATTGTTATTTTTATTTTATTCCGAGCATTTTCATATTTTTATACCTTTTAAACCTTCTCTGGGCTTCTCGAGTTTTAGCGAGACTAACGAACAGCAATTCATTTTTATCTATAGAGATTAGCAATATGTATTAGCAAATCTGGCCCTCTAAGGATGCCGACCTTAGATTTGACTTTGATTTGATAGCTACACACATACAAAATTCCTGAAAATTTCATGGAAATCGATCTTGCCACTTCGGAGTCTACAGAGAACGTACGTACATAAACACATATGTATATCTTTCAAATACACATAGGTGTAGAAGATTAGTCTAGATTCCAATTCATTTCTCATCAATTATAAATCTAGACACTATTTGCATTACGAATATTTGTTAAAAAAAAATTCTTCATAAGTTTTACAATAAAGTGACCTACAGTGTTACAACAAACTTAAATAAGGATCTTATTATCTTTTAGTATGAAATTTTTGTGTATTTTACTATATTTATGAGACTTTTTTTTGCTAAGATGACGTACGAGACTGCTTACGAGACTATTCGTAACTCGATTATTCATACCATCGCAACAGAAAGTATTAAGTATGCTTTGGCGTGATGTGAATAATCTTCTTCTTCTTCTTCTTAGTCGAATACTTCATTGCTGAAGGTCGTGTCCTTGAAAGCCCTTCGTGGCTCTTTGTACCCTCAGCTTCCATTTGCTTCGGTTTTCGGCTTCTCTCAGGGCGTTCGTAACAGAGAGTTCTGTGAGCGCAGTTATCTGATCCGACCAACGGTTTGGTGGCCGGCCGGCGGGTCTTTTCCCTTTTACCTTGCCCACCAACCACAACGTGAATAATACTCAACACAAAATAATAGGTAGGTACAGCGAAGAAACACAACCGAATCTAACAAAGTGGTACAAACCTGAGATCCCAACCATAACATCTCTGCTTTGCATGTGACGACCATTTAAATTCACCACGCCAGCTGCATTAAGGTGTTACGTTCAACAAGGTAACTTCACACGTCATATTGTTACTTAATCGTTCGGAATTCACGACCAGTCGCGTGCCTGACTCAATAATTTCCGCTTTTTTATTTGATGACCATACAGCCCCCCAGTTTTGCTCATGAACGTATGTACGTCATACGTCAACCTGGATTTGATATCGCGCATAAAAACTGAAAGTATTTCTTTTTGAATTAATTCGGAGTTCGCTTGTTCGCCTTGTTTACTGCTGTTCGATTGGTTGGATTTGTTCTTGTTTTGTACACGTTTCCCGTAAAATTACTTCTATCTCTCTCTCTCTCCCTCTCTCTCTCTCTCTCTCTCCCTCTCTCTCTCTCTCTCCCTCTCTCTCTCTCTCTCTCTCTCTCTCTCCTTAGTCAGTCTCTTCATTGTTGAAGGTCGTGTCTAGCTTGAAGTGATGATCGCTCGATGCGCTATGCTTCTCCACGTCTTTCTACCCTCAGAGATCTTTATAGCCTCGGTTATTGGCAGGCCGGTGAGCGACTTTACCAGATCTGACCAGTGGATAGGTGAGCATCCGCGTGATCTTCTCCCGTCAAACTGACCAAGTAGCTTCTCCAGGTTGCAGGGTCTTTACAAGTGATGTGACCGAAGTACTTGAGAATACGCTGGAAGCAGATAGCGGACAGCCTTGTGGTAATATCGGGCTATAAAATGGATAAGTTAGTCCGGCGTGCAGTCTATGGAATTCGGAACTTGTAAAATACTTGGACATAACTTGGAACTATTGAATTTGCCACGTTTATGCTATATTTTATCATAGCTTTCACCAGCAGAAGGTCTATTACCTTGATGTCACTTGTGACACACTTTATATTACGTACACAATAACGATGGAGAAAAGAACAATGGTGACAATTCTGGAACATGCAACCTCTCAAACAAGGGGCTTGTAATAGTACAATAAAAGGTCTTCCGTCATTGCCTTGATTAAAAGGGTCTTTCCGAGAATTTATTATACGAAAGTAATTTTCTCTTTTTTTTATTCCTACCTATTCTAGTAACGTCGAAGTGTTATTCTAGATTCACCGAGCTAGTAGGTGAGCTCCGGGGCTCAAACCTGACATCGTTGCTAACACTAGCCCTGGCAAGAGCAGTGCTTCACAGAATCTACCACCGGATCGGAAACGCGATCCACTGAGAAGATCCGACGAGAAGCTCGGTGTGTCTGTGGGTTTATGAACTCGCCGAGCCCTTTGTCACAAGCGACGGGTTCGACGAGAACGATGACCAGGATTTTCTCTGCTAATATTGCGTTCTCCAGAAGGTACTTTTTAACTAAATAGGACAGATGAGCACACAGACCGCCTAATTTTAAACGTTTATACCGGAGCTCATAGATACTGCAACTGCTTAACTTGGAATATCATAAGATCATTTTTTCAAAAGCATTATTACTTCGACACAAAATGGGAGGATGGTACTTGTGCGAGCTTGTCTTATTACAAGCCCTGCCAATTTTAGATATGATCTAGAGAATTATGAATTAGGCAATCGGATCCCTAATTCACTATCAAAGCCAATTGCTCTCACGAATAAATGATGCGAAATTAGCAACAAATGCTCCCCGGTCGATATATAGGTACGAAGAGAATGGCCCGAAGTTACTTGCTAATGATTCTGCAATTACGAACGCATAAGCTATTATCGAAGAATATATAGTCTAGCTAGATAGTCTATACAATGGTGGTTGATTCGAACTCCGCACAGGAAGTATCACCATTTCCACTGTTTCTGTCGTGAAGCATGCATATATTCAGATTTGAAGGGGGCAGTCGACAGTACAGTTGAGACTTCGGCCATAATGTGGCTAGTAACCATTGCGCTGTCTATGGATTTCAGTAAAAACTTAACGTAATTTGGGCCATGGGCTTGCTTATCCGAGCATGAAATAATATAATTAATAAATTTGGCGATCAGAATCAAAAACTATTGAAGATCATATACAATTCTTAAATGATAAGCTGTAATTGTTCTATTCGCAAAATTCAATATATTATAATTCATGCTAAAAAGCACGAGATAGATGACAGATGGTGTACGTACATTTTTTTTAATGCAAAGAACATTCTCGAAATGTCTCATTAAGCAAAATAGATACATTCAAACATAAATATAATACTAATAATAAATTAAAATACTAAAGTGGTTTAAAGCTTGTTCATAATTATTAATGCCAGGAAAAGATTTTCGAAAAATATCCAGTTCAGAAGAATACAAGACTAGTTTAATGATCAAAGCAGCCAATTATAATATCATTTGATAACGGCGCAAGTTTTTGCACGATTTATACTGCCATTTTAATTTTACACTGTGTATTATAATTCAAAATTTACATGTCTTTTATTTTAAATATAACTGGGTTTTTTTTTCTTGTTACATCACGCACTTTGCACGTGTAAGCGCCTACCTATTTCTAGGGCGAACTTGGAGTTTGCTGCGTTTCAATTCGAAGAGTAGAGAGGTCATTCTACAATAAGGCTTCATGTTTTTCGATGAGTGGTTCACGGTCTGATTTCTATGGACGTAGACGTAACAGTAGCAGTACAGAAAAAAAATCCGGTACTGGTGATATATACTTAATTGTCAATTTGTTAGTTTAATAGCGTTACTATATTGACGTACCGAAATCGATACATCACAGATGGTCCCAGACCGGAATCGCTATGAGAAAATTAAAATGAAAAAAAAAAAAACTTTGAGCACCTTTAGAAACGTCAGGGTTATGTTGATAACTTTCATGTTGTAAAAATAAGATAAAGATTGCCTTATTGAGAGTTGGAATTTTATCTAGTTCTGTCAATAGCACTTTTATACTTACAATCTATACTAATACCCATATATAAATCTACAGTGGTTTTTACGGATGCTCCATTATAACTACTGAACCATGCATCCGATTGACTTGAAACTTGGTATCCATGTAGAAAATACATATGCTTAAAGGATAGGCTAATATTTATATGGGTGTTGGACTCCCTACACCAGTTGCGGGGGCGTTAATGATGAGAATCTTTGTGGGGTGACAAATAATAATGTTAATTTTAAATGCCCAGCGAAGCGGACGGGTACAGCTAATAATTATTAAAGACAGTTGATTTCCTTATTCGTATCGAAGAAAATTCGTCCATGACATTTCAAATTAATTTTATTTTTCAATTTCACATTTCATTTCAACCACAATTAGATTTTAGAATATTCTTGATTTTACATTACGTAAATAATTTAGTACCGTCACACGCAACCACCTCTGTCTTCCAGAAAGAATAACAATTATTTCATATAATTACCACATAAGACATATATAAATACTTCATAGTATATCTTCGATATATTATGTACTATGATTTATAAACGGTCACGGTCTTTATCGATTAAGTAACAATCTATTAAGTGTTGATTTCATAATAATGGAGGTTATTAATGGTTAACATCGCAAGATTCTCATTCAAAACCACAATAGTGTGGTACTATTTTATTATTAACTTCGCCACCTCTCTGATGGTTTTGATTGGTATTTTTTTTAAATAGACGTTAGTGGTTTACATTACAATAAACTCATTAATCGCGTGTTTTAATTTTAATATTAAAAGAGTTGAGATGTCTATCGGATCCCGTAACTACTAAGCAACAGCTGGGACTCTAGCTAGACTATTAACCACGCAAATTTTGTTTTTAAAAATAATATTGTAAGCCAAAAAAATTTTTGATCTTTCTACATCGATGAAATATAATGAACTGGAAAGTCAAAATCTTGAAATTACAAAATATGACAGCTTTTTTATATCCTCTTAAAGAAATTTGTAGATTAATAATCTTATTAATAATTAAACTATTTTATTACATACTAATATGTATAAATATATGTATGGGTGTAATAAAATTCGACTCACAAAACAATGTTGTTAAAACATCGACGTTATCGTAATAAATTTAAAAAAAAACAACTTTAATGGCCCCAGATGCTATGTTATTCCAAAATTGTTATCCATAATCACATTATTGGAATAACTATAAAAAAAAATGTAGTTTAAAAATAAATCAGCGCCATTATCCGAACCTGTTTTCGAATCGTAAACTGATTTTTTTAATGTGCATAAAAACATTCGCAATGTATATTATGCTAGATATTAAAATTCAAATGTTCTATTAACTCAATATATCTAATCGAGATTCACCAATAAAATACAAATAGGTTTTTTTAACTACATATAATTAGAACCGTATGGTTTTTTAAACGTACAAAATTAAACCGCTTTTGTATCCATAGTTTAAACTTTTTAATGCTTACAATGAATCGTTAAGATGAATCGTTACGATGAATCGTATCGTATCCAGATGAAATAGTTTTGTTTTGTTGCAGGCGTCTCTGACAAATAGATCTCACGCATTACAATTTCAACTTAGTTCTAATGAAGAATTAAGAAATTAAAACACCTTTTTTTTAAATGATAAGCGTAATTTCATTAACTATTTATTTAAATAATGAAAATTACTTCGACATCTGCATATGATTTTAAAAAACTCTTTAAACATACCCAAAGAATTTATGAGAACCAGTATGGCAATTTCATCATTCAGTTGTGTAATATGAAGCACCACTATTAATTAACATTTTTAATTACCCTACATACATCATAATTTAGCTGTTGCAGCTTACTGATGACATCTTTAACTTAAAAACCTATAAAACACAACAAGTTTCTGTATTTTTATGGTACATCAAACTCGGTTTTTTTTCTTGTAAAATTATTGATGCCTATTGCTCCATTTTCCAAACATAGTTTTCTAATGAAAGGAGGAATGAGGAGGAGGAATGAAAAGGAGGAACTTTTTTCTCCTACGTATTCGCTGGTAACCTAAGGGGCCATTCCAGCTACCCGCGGATGGCGTTACTTACCCGATGGAACCGATGACAGACGTAGTGTAATTCAGAAAAAAAAAGGCGTGTTTAATTTATTTACTTTGCTATAATAAAGACGGGATTAAAATCAGGTTTGCGTGAAGCGATCAACTGTTTTTTTTTTTACCCAAATCGAATAGAAGATCCCAGATGCATGTGCGAATTGAAACAGTGTCATTTATTAAACCAAGGGCTCCCAAACTTATTTTGTCTATACTGCCCATTTTGAGAATAAATTATTTTTAGCGCCCCCATTTCTTCACCTACTTAAGAAACCACTATAGCGAGAGCCAAGTCGGTGTCTAAGGGTCTTCCTAGATGAAATTAAAAAACCGCCTCCCAAGCCTCTACACAACGCCCCCACTTTTTTTCTGGGTCTCTTACCGCCCCCCTTTATACCTGTAGCGCCCACAAGGGGGCGTTATCGCCCACTTTGGGAAGGCTGTATTAAACGTATACAATTTAATTGTAATATGATTTAACCGTGAAACACTTTCGATGTAAAAATACGACATCTCAACAAGAAGAGGAAGATGAAACGTGCGTGGTGAACTTTGTGCGTGTGCATCTAATTATATTTAGCACTTATGTATTTATTTATTTATTTATTACACTTCATGTAAAATTTACATTAGCGGACTTAATGCCTAAAGCATTCTCTATCAGTCAACCAAAGGTAGTGCAGAGTAAAAAGTGGTAGTTGCAATGAAGTTTATATTAAATTACAAATATACATATACATACATACATAAATGTAATAGTTTATACAATATTAAAAGGAATATATTAATAAATTCTCTTAAGAAATAACTTCATCTTAATATGACGATGACGATTCCGCTAACTTATGTTACAGACAACACTCCAGTGATGATTTTAGATTTACCGAGTATAGATTGCCACAAAATCTTATAGTTGTTCAGGACAAAGAAATACCCTTGTTTTTATTAATTAATTTTCTGATTAGTATAGAAAAATCTGTGGCCCGCCTTGAATACGAAATCAAATGCGAATCGATTTTTGAAAGTCATTAAAAAAAACCAGATATTTATTACATTACAATTTATAGAAAACGCAAGATCCGTTTAATATTATACGTGGCTGTTTTAATTACGTCTACAACTATATACGTCTACAATATAAGTGTTTCTCTTAAGAGTAGCTTTATTACGGCCTTATTATACGGCCGTCTGGTGTAGTGGTAAGTGACATGGTCACTAGACAAGGGGGTTGCGGGTTCGAATCCCGCCAAGGGAAGATATTTGTATGATAAATATAAATGTCTTTTCCAGGTTTATGGATGTATATTAAATATATGTATGTGTATAATAAAAATCTTACATTTATTTCCGTCATCTGGTACCTGTAACACAAGTTCTTTACGAACTTATCACGGGACCAGTTAACGTGGCGTGATTGTTAGTAAATATTTATTTATTATTTTATTTAATATTATTTATTATTATTATTTTTATTATTTCTATTATTTAAGAGTAGCTTTATTTAAAATAAAAAATCACAACTTGGATGTTATAAATTATCGTTGGTTGCAAATTTTCCGAGGCTTCAGAAGAACAGGTTTTACATTTTTAAATAAACAGCTACTATTCTTTAAAAGGATTAATTATAATTCGTTAATTAAGACTATGAATCATTAAAATGAAAAACACACTACATAAGATAATAATAATACAAAACAATTTTGCAGGTTTACGTAACGGAAGCCTCGTTATCGTAATATATAAAAAAAGCTCTAGAAAGCGTGAAAAATAAATTTAAATTCTACACACTATCTAATTACACTAATTATAATCTTCATTAAACTGCTTTATTGAGTCTTTCTTTAAATGGTGTTTATTTTGAGCTCCGAATGAATTAATCATATTTTTGCAAATTCATATATGTTTTCCCCTGATAATAAAATGTGCCAAGAAAAGATCAAGATTCATACAAAACACACTTCACACTACAAAACATTTCTATTCACAAATTAATCAATCAAGTCAATATGGTTTTTGAAATTTGAATATCCGTGGATCCCAAAATAATACTTGTCAGTAGATTATGTTTCGTTATGATTTTTTAAATTTTATTATTCACTCGGAAAGGTTAAATGTGTAATCTGTGATTTATTTATAATTAGACCTTGAAGATAAATTAATTATCACTTTTTACACTTGGTCCGTGCACTTGGTTTTATTAATTAATATTAAGGACCAGCATTCATTCATTTGTAAATAACGTAGCCTCTGTAGTCACGTCAATCGTGGAAAGTGTTTGAATTATGTAGGTAAGTTTATCGTCTCTTTTTTTCAACCTAATTGTTCATAATCTAAAGGGCTATTCCAACCTGAGAATTTTCTAGCACTAGCCCTAGCAAAAGCAGGGCTTCACTGAATCTACCATCGGATCGGAATCCCACTAAGAAGATTCGGCGAGAAACTCAGTGGATTGTGGTCTAAGGGCTAGGTAGCACGTAAAACTCATTCCATACAACATGTTTGACGACTATATTTTAGAACTAATCTTGATGTTCCGAGAAAAAGAAAAATAATAATTTTGTACAGACATGCTTCTACGAAACAATACTGTACAAAATGAAACAGAAAATATTTCTATTCGCTAGATTTTCCGTAAATTCGATTTATACATAAGAAACAGCTAGTCTAGAAGCATCTTTCGACTTAAGAAACATGCTAGAATTCTTTCACTTCTTTTTTATTTGACAAAGGTATACATATTATAAACTATTTATTTTGCCTGTGTAGTCAGACGAGCATACGGCCCCACCTGAAGGTGAGTGGTTACTGTCGCTCATAGACGTCAGCAATGCCAGGGACAGAGCCAAGCCACTGCGTACCGCTTAATGCTCCACAAGCCTCGTTTGAAGAAGGACATGTCATAGCGCTCGGGAAACACCACAGAAATAATATCAAGATCTTGATCTTGATTTATTTCTGTGGAAACACCGTCATTCTCTTCATTTATTCAGCTCATTCCAAAGCTGGTACCTGGCAAACTACATATATTATACATACTATACTATATAAACTAGTAAGACCCGGTTCGCTTTGCCAGTCGATCTATGATTTGACTTTAGCACTATCGTTACAAAACTTCAGAGGATCACTCGCTAGGCCAATCTAAAGATTCCATGAAATATCAACAAATTCGATCCAGCCGCTTACAGTATGTAGGAAACATACATAAAACTATCTAATTTTTAAGATTAAAAACACAATACCTATTATGGAAAACACGAACACACATAACTCATTCACGAGTGAATTCTTCCTATTCGTACACTCTTGACAGAGTGGTCGTGGTCATGCATCAGTCGGATCCTGCGATACCGATGCTCTCGCGATGCGACGCCATGTGGCACGATGTTTCGCAGAGTGAGAGCAAACATTTATGTTGGAGTGAGTCACAGATTTTATGAGGTCGGTCCATCGTGTTGGAGATCGTCCGTGAGATCTTTTGCTCTCGACTTTCCCTTGCACCACCAACCGCTCAATGGAGTCCTCATTACGAGTGATGTGTCCGAAGAACTTGAGGATTCGTAATTGGACTGTTGACGAAAGTCTCTCCTTGATGTTGAGCTCTTTCAGGATCGAAATGTTGGTACGGTGCGCGGTCCACGGAATTCTGAGGAGACGTCTCCAACACCACATTTCCAGTGCGTCAATCTTACGACGGTCTTGCATCCTCAGCGTCCACGTCTCAGCCCCATACAGAGAGATTGGAAAGACCAGGCATCAGGCATCTAACCGAACTTTTGTGTTTTTGGTTATTCTGCGGTCTCTCCAAATCTTTGTTAGCCTCTCAACTGAGGATCTTGTCACGGCGCAACGTCTTCGGATCTGATCTTCGCAGCCTCCAGCGTTGGTGATAGTGGAGCCTAGATATACATAGCTATTAACTACCTCGCATCCCGCTATATGTTGGACTTCCGGTTGGTTGATGTTAGCACGATCTACGATCATCATTTTGGTCTTATCACGATTGATCGCAAATCCAAAGTCCAAAATCCAACGCTGTAGTCTCCAGCCGGCGAAGAAGCACCTCGATTTCGTCTCTGGTTGACGCCAAGAGGGTAGTATCATCGGCGTATCTCAAGTTTGATATTTTCCGACCACCAACGGATATTCCTTTATCCCAATCTTCAAGAACTATCCGCATTATATACTCTGTGTATATATTAAATAAAAGAGGAGATAGTATGCAGCCCTGCCTAACGCCTGCCTGTGTGCTGAAGCGTTCGGAGTCAATACTGTCAACACGAACAGCGGCCGTGCCATCTTCGTACAGACGTCTGATGGTGTGTACAAGATGTTGCGGTACACCCATTTCCGTCAGCTTCCACCACTTGACGGTATCAAAAGCCTTTCGGAAATCCACGAAGCACACATATAGGCTAATATTAAATTCTCTGGCCTTTTCTATAATTTGCCGCATTACGAGTAGTTGCTCTGTTGTGTCTCGACCTTTTACAAAACCTGCTTGCTCGGGGGCGATCTCTCGGGACAAGTAACCTTGGAACCTCGTGTTAATTATGTGCAGCATGATTTTACTGGCGTGGGATACGAGAGAAATTATTCTGTAGTTATATCACTTCTTCGTTGATCCCTTTTTGTGAAGTGGAATGAATATCGAATGTGACCAATCGCTCGGCCAAACTCCAGTGACCCAAATTCGACAACAAATGATGTGCAGTATATCCACTCCGATTTCCCCCATGGCTTTTATTGTCTCGATGGAGATTTCATCAAAACCTACAGCCTTATTCCGTTTAAGGTGGTTGATAGCTGCTCGCACCTCGTCTTTTAGAGGCATCGGCTCCAGTTCCGAGGGTTCACTGTAGGTCATTGAGATCTTTGTTGTGGTGTCAGTAAACAGAGACTTGCAATAGTCTTTCCAAGCGCTAACAATCTTTTTGATCTCAGTGACAGTATCTCCAGACGCATTCTCAATAGCTCAAGTCTTTGGCTTAAATTGACGAGTTATAAGTCTGATTTTCATGTGTAAATCTTTTGTTTCAAAATTTTGAGAATGCCTTTCAACCTCTTCACATATTGATTGTAGCGCTGTGTTTCGGTCACGACGGCAGGCAGCCTGTATGGCGGAACTCATGACGTTCAACTCCTGCATTCTGGCACCGCCAGCCTTAAGCTCTCTACGCTTCTCAATTAAGTCCCAGGTCTCGGTAGACATCCAATGCTGCCTTTACTTGGATTTCTTTTTGGGCTGTGATTCGTGCACGACATCTTTTATAAATTGCACGGTAGATTGCCAGAGGTGATCAACGCTCACTTCCTTGCTGCACAGTGAATGAATACAACAAAAATAGATTTGTGATTTAATATAACATTTAGATTTTTTAGCATTTTAAAATTTATGAACGTTTTTATACCATTTTGTAAAATATATCAATTTAAGATTTAAATCATATGTTTTAATGTTTCCACAATCATGAAGACGCATTCTTAAGCTATATTATAATACTTGCTAATAACAACGCTCTGGCGAATTAAATTAATTTCAATTCATAGGTAATAAATAATGTTATAAATTCCAAATACCACATTCTTTATCGCAATAAAATCAAAATGGACGACTCGGAACACTTTATTAGGAGACACCGAGCCGCTGGCTTTTTTTATAACAGACGAAAATACGAATAGGTATATAGTTCTCAAACAATTCTCTTTACACGCTCTAGTTGTTTGAAAGAAATATATGTATATATTAACAATCAACCGCCATCTCTATTATAAATCTCAAACTTAATCTTAATTTTATATATACCTAATGGATTTTATTTTGCGGTCTAATAAAGTATTTATGGCACACTCTATTTTTGAATTCTCAGTTTCTTTAAAAGGTAACTTTTTATTTATTTATTTTTTATTGCTTAGATGGGTGGACGAGCTCGCAGCCCACCTGGTGTTAAGTGGTTACTGGACCCCATAGACATCTACAACGTAAATGCGCCACCCACCTTGAGATATAAGTTCTAAGATCTCAGTATAGTTACAACAGCTGCCCCACCCTTCAAACCGAAACGCATGACTGCTTCATGGCAGAAATAGGCAGGTAATAACTTTACGCAAGCATTGTTTTATAATATAATAGGTAGTATAATATAATAGGTAGGCAGCGGCTTGGCTCTGCCCCTGGCATTGCTGAAGTCCATGGGCGACGGTAACCACTCACCATCAGATGGGCCGTATGCTCGTCGGCCTACAAGGGCAATAAAAAAAAAATTGTATTTGGTACGTCCATTGTGGCCTCCTGGTTTTCTTATTAAGGTCTTTACTTCTGAAGTGTCAAAAAATCACCTTCGAGCAATCTTTAATAAGAAGACTAGATTTGTTTCAATTTCAAGTAATTATTAGGCACGCAAATAAATAAATACAGCCGGTAATTTTAAAAAAGGAATTCTCAAGATAAACAGATCAGGTTAGATAGATTTTGCAAATCGTTATCATTAAATTCCACGCACTGTTTACCGTTTTTGTCGAAGGTTTTGGCGAGTAAATTAACCCACAGATACAGCCCACTGAGTTTCTCGCTGGATCTTCTCAGTCGGTCGCGATTCCGATCCGATGGTAGATTCAGTGCAGCACTGCCTTTGCTAGGGCTAGTGCTAGAAAGTTCTCTCAAGTTGAAATAGCCCTTTAGACTATTAACGATTAGATTGGAAAAAAAGACGATAAACTTACCTACATAATTCAAACAGTAATGCTTACAAGAAACCGTGCCTTTATGTGCATACAAGAAACTTCTCACGGTTAAAACTAATTAGAAAAAAATTTAAACAAATTCTATTTCGGAATGTTTATTACGTGTCATTGAACTTTCAGACAAAAAATGTTTCATACAGCTTATTCGTAGACTTGAAGATTTGACGTTTAATATTTATTAATGACAGTCGTGAACTGACACGACCGGCCTTCTGATTTGATGGATTTTATTTTAAACTAGCTGACCCGGCAGACTTCTTAGTGCCTGAATCGATAAATAAAAGACCTAAACTTTTGTATAAAATAAACTTAAAGCAAACAAAAGGAATCCGTCCGACGGGGGACATCAAAGTAAAAACAAAATTGTTATTTTTATTTAATTCCGAACATTTTCATATTTATCTAACCTTTTAAACCTTCTCTGGACCTCCACAAATAATTCAAGACCAAAATTAGCCAAATCGGTCCAGTCGTTCTCGAGTTTTAGCGAGACTAACGAACAGCAATTTATTTATATATATATAGATTGATGTGCTTCTTCAGATAGTTGCCGTAGCTTAAAAGATAAGACGCACGGTGTACTCGTATCGAGCGATGCACCTATGCGGATGTTCGAATCCCGCTAGCAAATTAACAATTTTTGTACTAACATCCGTACTTAAATCATGTTGGCGAACAACTTCCATGAAGAAATAACAAGATGTCATAAAAATCAACCTATACAATTGAGACAAGTCTCAAAGTGGGTGAGGGCATTCATGTTCTGATATCTATGGATTCAGCAACCATTTAACTCCCGTAACGGTCGTAGGCTGGTAGACACTATTTTATCTGGTGAGCCTTGAATGCCTTACTGGTGGTAGGACCTATTGTGAGTCCGCGCGGGTAGGTACCACCACCCCACCTATTTCTGCCGTGAAGCAGTAATGCGTTTCGGTTTGAAGGGTGGGGCAGCCGTTGTAACCATACTTCAGACCTTAGAACTTATATGTCAAGGCGGGTGGTGCTTTTACGTCGTAGATGTCTATGGGCTCTAGTAACCACTTAACACCAGGTGGGCTTTGAGCTCGCCCAATCCTCTAAGTAATAAAAAAAAATTCAAGAAAAGAACGCATTCAATAGTCATATAATAGTTAATTTTCAAGAAAAAATGTCGGGAATCAAACAAAAGAAAAAATTTATGACATAAAATTAATCTATATCATAAAGTATCCGTGGTTAAGATCGAATTTCGTCCATTGGGCTATCGAACTATACATAATAATATTATGATTCTGATTCTAGTATATCGAATGTATGTGTGATTTTCGTATTTTCTAAAATTCGAGATTAATTATGAATATATTATGTACTAGCAACCCGCCCTCGTTTCGCTTCGGAAACATTTATTTTATTATTGATAACTGAGTTCCGCGATGTTACCCGCGGTTATTGTCGTACCGCGGGTAACGCTGCGGCGCAAAGCTAGTCTAAAAAAAGTAGCCTAAGTTACTCGTTATATCATCGGCTACCTATCAGTGAAAGTCACGTCAAAATGGCCCAGCTGTTCCAGAGATTAGCCGGAACAAACAGACAGACAGACAAAAATTGTAAAAAATGTTATTTTGGTGTATGTACCGTATATACTTATATATTCATATGCATGTAGTAAAAAGTGGTTATTTCAATATTACAAACAGACACTCCAATTTTATTTATACTAGTGGTCCCGCAGTAGTCGAAATTCGACTATAATTATTTGGAATTGTAAGTTTGTACACTATTATGATTGTATTTTATACTTCTATAATCACAAATTTCGCCAAGACTACATTATAAAAATATTAACAAAGACAAACAATATTTAATCTATTCTCAATTTGACAACAGACGTCAAGAACAAAAGTTTGACAATAAATAGTATGCATGCGTGTGTGCGTCAGATACATGGTATGTAGTGTGTGTAATGTTTTCTTTATTGATTTAATGTATCTATATGCATTATTTAAAAAAAATATTAGCATTGTGCACTTCTTCTCTATATTTTCTATAAGTGTGGAAAATTACATACTCCTCCGTCCGCGCAATTTTCGTAAAAAGGGATGCAAAGGTTTTGCTTCACGTATTAATATATAGATGTATAGATTATAAATAAATTACGTTTTATATACATTACAATTAGTTCAGTAATGTGTTTTTCGATGTAGCTCGATAATTGAGATCGACAATGCGTTTCCAATGAATGAAATCAATGATCATGATCCGCGACTCGAATAGGAAATGCGTCGTGGCCTTTGTGAACGGTGTCATGCAACGGGTCGCCATGTGTGTGCGCGTATCAACTTTGTCATCTATAAGAACACATATAACTGTACTTTTATTTGAAATAGATTCTTTACCACACACAGAAAAGTATTGAAAAAGAAAGACCATTATTTTTGTAAACAAAATTCACATAATATCTAACAGAACTTTTCTTATCATTTATATAGAGCATAACGATATGTGAAGTACATCTACAAAACAGTTAGGGATATTATAATTATTATGTTAATATTTTTTTAAATTAAATATAAATATATTTACTAACAATCACGCCACGTTAACTGGTCCCGTGATAAGTTCGTAAAGAACTTGTGTTACAGGTACCAGATAACGGATATAAATGTAAGATTTTTATTATACACATACATATATTTAATATACATCCATAACCCTGGAAAAGACATTTATATTTATCATACAAATATCTTCCTTGGCGGGATTCGAACCCGCGACCCCCTTGTGTAGTGACCATGTCACTTACCACTACACCAGACGGCCGTTAATTGCTTTCATTATATTTGTTTAATAAGGAAAAAATTAATAAATGATTATTTGTTATAATATTATTTTATTCTTATCATGCATCAATGTTGTCAAACTATAAAATTGTGATCTAATAAGGAAGCATCCAGCATTACCTATTTGGAAAAAAAAATCTGATGCTAAAAATTCTGCCTTTGCCCGACAAAGGGTTTTTTTTATATTATTATCTTATATATTTTATAATCTTTACAAAGAAACCTAGCAAGCACGAATGAAGAATTGATTTTCTATACTAATATTATAAAGAGGAAAGATTTGTTTGTTTGTTTGTTTCGAATAGGCTCCGAAACTACTGGACCGATTTAAAAAATTATTTTTCCATTAGAAGCCGATATTGTCCCTGATGAACATAGGCTACTTTTAAAAAAAAAAAAAATATTTTATTTTTTTGGTTTCATCTTTGTTTTAATGTTTCCGAAGCGAAGCGAGGGCGGGTCGCTAGTGTGAAAATAAAAGGCAAACCTAAATTTAGGCAAACACCCAATCCCCAGTTCCTTACATAAGTAATTAATTTCCTAATTTATGTAGGCGTGACCCAGGTTGTTGGGTGAGTGGGTGAATTGGTGGGTACGGTGCAGTCAACGCAAAACCACCATATTTATTAATTCGGAGAGTGAAACTGACGTAAAAATGCAAATGAAACTTACTTTAATTTGAATACTTTGCTTCAAGATAGACAGTCGTTTTAAATATTAAGCGTATTATCCATGGACAGAGACATTGGAGTTGCGCCGTCTGTGATAGCATATTAGACAATGAACTCATCTGCAAGCATAATATCTAGATATTAACACGTGAAGCAAAAACTTTGTACCCCTTTTTACGAAAATTGCGCCGAGGGAGGAGTATGAAACTTCTCACACTTATAGAGAATATAGAGAAGGAGTGAACAATGCTAATATTTTTTTCAAATAATGCATAAAAGATACTTTAAATCAATAAAGAAAACAGTACACACACTACGTACCATGTAAGTATTTGACGCACACACGCATGCATACTATTTATTGTCAAACTTTTGTTCTTGACGTCTGTTGTCAAATTGAGATTAAATATTGTTTGTCTTTGTTAATATTTTTTATAGTGTAGTCTTGGCGAAATTTGTGATTATAGAAGTATAAAATACAATCATAATAGTGTACAAACTTACAATTCCAATTCATTATAGTCGAATTTCGACTACTGCGGGACCTCTAGTTCTAAATAAAACGTATATATTCTTGGCCACTAATTCTATTGAGTTCAACATGTAGATCTAAATAAAACAAACAGGATAAATGGAACAAAAAAAAAACGACAACAAATAGGCGTCATTGTCGACGCACAGTCACCTGCCACAACATGGAATAGGAAGTGAAGCTATTTGGAATGCGATTACAATTCCCATCACGTTTCGAACGAAACTGTATTTCACACGAATACATATGACGTGCTTCGTTTGTTTTTGTTCTAATAAATTGTTAATTTTTTTTTGTACAGATCGGAATTTTCTGTGGTAACATCATAAGAAGCGATTTTTTTTCGTATTATTCCGTTGTGTAATGATACTAAAACATTCGTTGGCTCAAGGTTCGCTGAATAGTGGATATGACGAAATTTGTACAAAAAAATAATAATTAAAAGCTTATAGTCTATGATCAAGACCGAGTTCAAATTGCTTGTTAAATTTCATCATCAAATATATTGAACGCAAAACATAATGTCATAGTCGTACCATAAAGCGGCAAGGATAATGAATGGTTTTCAAAATCATTATCGCATAAATTTTTATTACTATCGATTTTCAAAGGTGAAACAAAAATAGAGAGAAGCCGAAAAATCGAGAGCTATAGGTACGTATTAAATAAATGCGAGAACATGGTAATGTCTATGAGCTATGGTAATTACTTTACATCACTAAAAATATAATTGTGAAATCATTAAAATTAATTAGGTAATCATTTTAAAAACTTTTAAATAGATTTTACCATAATCACCGAAATTTCAAAACTTAGACTCATTTTTGGGTTACATTTTCGCATTTTTTGCGATTATAATTTGGATAAAATAAAACTGACAATTTCCAAAGTTTTTCCATTTCACATAACACTAAAGCTCATCGTTATTATTAAACAAAAAACAAAACAGAAATCGGTTGACGAAACAGAGCAAAAAAGTTTTTAAGTTGTCTGTTTTATGTTTGTATGTGTGTTTGTTTGTGTCTATTTACGAGGATACGTGGATTTGAGAAAGTCAAACTCAATTTGGCATTGATTCGAATACAATCGACAATCAAACTGCGTTCTGACTGCAATGCATCTCGCACGGGTAACCGCGAAAGTTTATTCAGAAATATCATCGCTGAATAAACAAAGGACTCAATTAATTTTATTTTTCAACAAATCTTTATATTAATGCGTGAAGCAAAAACTTTGTATCCCTTTTTACGAAAATTGCGCGGACGGAGGAGTATGAAATTTTCCACACTTATAGAAAATATAGAGAAGAAGTGCACAATGCTAATATTTTTTTTAAATAATGCATAAAAGATACATTAAATCAATAAAGAAAACATTATACACACTACATACCATGTATTTGACGCACACACGCATGCATACTATTTATTGTCAAACTTTTGTTCTTGACGTCTGTTGTCAAATTCAGAATAGATTAAATATTGTTTGTCTTTGTTAATTTTTTATAGTGTAGTCTTGGCGAAATTTGTGATTATAGAAGTATAAAATACAATCATAATAGTGTCCAAACTTACAATTCCAAATAATTATAGTCGAATTTCGACTACTGCGGGACCTCTAGTTTTTTGAAATCCCTCATCTGTGATGTACGAAAGTAGTTTGAACAAAGCTGGAACTCAAATTCGACACTAATTTAGAACAATTTTAATCGATAAAACTAAATGAAGTAGCCGAAATCGAGAAGGAAACGAACAATATAATTATGTAAATAATTAATTATAGATAAATATTTACAATAAAATTGAAATTAATCTGACAAATCTGAATTTTAAATTGGTCACCGTTAATGTCAGATATTACAATACAGAAATTAACTGGGAAGTAAAGTTATTTGATGAAGGACGTAAAACATTCATAAATGTTTATGTAACCAGTTTTCGTGAAAACTTCGCAAATGCAGATAAAAATAATCTATTTAACACTAAACATACCATACTGGATCAAATGACCCATTTTGGATTTTTGCAATGAAAATGCACGTATCATCTTATTGATTTCGCACAATTGACTTCATGACTTCTTCTTACCAATTAATCTACAGTTATTATACTATTTTTTGTTTTTGTTTAGTTCTGTTTAATTCGAGTAATACATGTCGTATACCGCTATCTACCCGCTATGGTAGAAATAGGTACCAGTAAGTGTTGGTATGATTAGTGTTGAACCAGAAAGAGATAATCGTTTCACATAAGAAGCGCGTTTCAAGAATCAAAATATAGTATTATATTTACTAACTAAACGGCTTTTATGAGTATTATTACAAAAAAAATATATTGTCGCATTGAATTTTTTATAGAAACAAAAAGATACGTTGCAAACGAATCTAAAAAAAACATATTCTTCTTTTTCTCCACCTTATCCCACTAGGTGGGGTCGTAATTCACACACTCCATCCATGTCTTCTTCGGTCAACCTCTTCCCCCTCTACCTTGCACTACCATTTCCATACATTTCCTAGTCACATGCATCTTCTCTCTACGCACCACATGTCCATACCACGCTAACCGTCCGCTCCTTAATTTGTTGCTTACCGGGGCCACTTTCACACTTCCTCTGATATACTCATTCTTTATCTTGTCCATTCTTGTCACTCCACACATCCATCTCAACATTCGCATCTCTGCCGCATGCAATCTAAGAAAAACATATTATATTTAATAAAACATCCGACCTTGTTTTATTCAAACTTAACATTGACACGAACACAATCAACTGTAAAAAACAAAAACAGATTTAAAGATAAGTCCCGGTCTCAAATATATTAACACACAATTTGTTTTTTTTTATTTTATTTATATTTTAAGTTCAATGCTCTAATCTCACACTAATGTTTGGTTCTACCAAATGATTTTCGGAAATAACTCCATTAAGAAAACCATTACACGTAATGTACTTTTTATCTTATTCATAGAAAAAAACGGTTCATTGACGACGCCCTTTGTCTTTGACCCCATAAAATTTATAAAACCGAAAGTGTTGGACACGCTTTACGAACGAACTTGAAATATATTATATTAGTAGTTCTTTTTTTTTTCCTGCCTATGCTGATAGCCTTGAGAGGCTACTTCAGCTTCACCCTAACGTGTGTAGGTGAGCTCACGGGGCTCAAACCGGAGAGTTGCTAACACTGACCCTAGCAAGAGCAGTGCTTCGCAGAATCTACCACCGGATCGGAAACGCGACCCACCGAGAAGATCCGGCGAGAAACTCAGTGAGCTTATTAGTAGTATAGATGGGTAAACAACACCGTAGTTAACAAACCACTGCGCTGATCCACAATTATACTTTTATTCAGAAATAGTTTTACACTTTACACGGTCTTTCCTGAGTGCATGTCTTTGATATGTCCTTCTTCAAACTAGATTTAGAAAAGTCCCGACCAGAGACTCAGCAATCCTACTGGTAATGTCGATTTTCATAATCATGGATAAAAGCACATCATCAAGTCAACCCTTCGGATTTTGAAGGCAACAAATAAACGTAGAACGTCAATGGCCTACCTTGAGATAGTGTCTGCTGAGATACCATGAGGTCGCAGCATCATTATATTGCGGAAAATATACAAAAAACAAGCAACTGTCAAATTGCCTATACTGGAGTAAAACGCTTTATCACCATTATAAGATGGGAATTAGGGAGCGAGTTCTCAAAACAGACAAATGAGAAGATATTAATTACAATATATGGATGAGATGGGAATGTCAACGGATAAATAGTTGGACATACTCAATATTGTTCAAGCCCCCTAATGTAATTTTTCCATTACTATTCTTTCTCGAACATATATTATAATTTTCTAACTGAGTGTTTTTTGGAGATGGTTAATTCAGTAATTAATGAAATAGCATGAATTGAAAACTAAATGCTATGACTAAATTAAGTTACAAACACAATTATTAAATATACGGAACCATCCACAACAAATAAACGAACTGGATGTACACTTCATGCTAAATATCAATTTTAAAATTTATGTAATTTAGTTTTGAGGCAAAATTTGTTGGAAATAATTTAAATATGCAAATACCTTCATATAATATGTATAAATTCTAAATAATCGTAACGAACAAAGAAACAGGAAAAATGGTGATGCAATCTGCGTTTTATTGCATTCCAATCAAACCTGTCCATATGTTTAGATTGAAGATTATGTAAATCACTCAATCTACCCTCTACAACAAGTCTCACTTTTATCTTTTTGCCTTTGCAAAGAATCGATAACTATAATAAAGAAGAAAAAAGTTCAAAGGTTTTTAAAAAAAATCTCTCCATATTTTAAATAGTACTAGAGGTCCCGCAGTTGTCGAAATTCGACTATAATTAATTGGAATTGTAAGTTTGTACACTATTATGATTGTATTTTATACTTCTATAATCACAAATTTCGCCAAGACTACACGATAAAAAATATTAACAAAGGCAAACAATATTTAATCTATTCTTAATTTGACAGCAGACGCCAAAAACAAAAGTTTGACACTATATAGTATGCATGCGTGTGTGCGTCAAATACATGGTATGTAGTTGTGTAAGTTTTTCTTTATTAATTTAATGTATCTTTTATGTATTATTTTAAAAAAATATTAGCATTGTGCACTTCTTCTCTATATTCTCTATAAGTGTGGAAAATTTCACACTCCTCCGTCCGCGCAATTATCGTAAAAAGGGATACAAAGTATTTCCTTCACGTATTAATATATAGATGCTTTCGTAGTATCTGTCTTCCCCTCACACATCAACAAATTTGACGAATACACTACATTTGAAAAGTGCGGAATGAAAAGAAAACAGCATTGATTGACCCGCAGTCATAATACAGCTTGATGTGATTGGAAGTGTTCTATTTTAATTCAAACTGATTGCCCGAGAAGTGTTCAATACAATTATCTTAAACGACCGCGACTGATATTACGGATCCTCCCGATCCATTAACGGTGGTTTTTGGTACCACAAGCATCGGTCACCGTCCTCGTCGAACCCGTCGCTTGCGACGAAGGGCTCGACGAGTGAATTAACCCATAGGCACAGCCCACTGAGTTTCTCGCCGGATCTTCTCAGTGGGTTGCGTTTCCGATCCGGTGGTAGATTCTACGAAGCACTGCTCTTGCTAGGGCCAGTGTTAGCAACACTTCCGGTTTGAACCTACAAGTTAAGGTGAAGCTGAAATAGCCTCTCAAGGCTATCAGCATAGCTAGGGAAAAAAACTTCTCTTGCTAGGGCCAGTGTTAGCAACACTCCCGGTTTGAGCCTTGTGAGCTCACCTACACATCAAGGAAAAGCTGAAATAGCCTCTCAAGGCTATCAGCATAGGTAGGGAAAAAAAAGATCGCGACGGGGCAATGCAAAGCCGTCGTCGCCCGAAACATGTCTTTTCGGATCCCCCTGAATCACTCTCGGTGCTTTTAAGACCCTCAAGAACCGGTCACTGTCCACGCCGAACCCGTCGACTACAACGAACAGTAAGTAAGAGTTGGTGCAATAGATCAATCGAATCTTATAAGACTTGTGCATATACATTAATGATTGAGATAACGTCTTTAAATATACTCGTTTATTGAACTATGTTCGCTGCTCTTGTGACCTTATTTGCGGTCACCGCAGTATCTCAATCAATATTTTCTATCAAATGTATCAAAATTATAACTATCAGACTTATTATAAAGTACATTTTTACACGATAAATAGTGATTATTTATGTAATGCATAAATCTTATTTCAGTTTTCAACGATCTAGAAAATGTAATTGTCGTAGAGTCAGAGAAAGACGGATATTTTACTAACACTGCTCTCCGGATAACGCAGCGACGTTACCACCAGATATAAAGATAGCTGACACCCAATACAAGGTCGGTAGACTCTATAGTGCAAAATATCACCCCGGAGCTCCGAGCAAAGTTGTTTTTTTATACCAGCATAGGCTGTGGCCCCTGTCCATCTGGTATTAAGCCTATTTTTATTTACCTACCTAGAAAAAATGGAATAGAAAACGAATAAGAAGCCACAGAGCACGTTAACTTTGTTTTTAATGAAACTGGAGAATTTTAATAACGACTAGTTGACCCGACAGACTTCGTAGTGCCTCAATCGATATATAAAAGACCTAAACTTTTGTATAAAATAATCTTAAAACAAACAAACGGAATCCGTCCGACGGGGGACACATCAAAGGGAAAACAAAATTGTTATTTTTATTTAATTCCGAGCATTTTCATATTTAACTACCTTTTAAACCTTCTCTGGACTTCCACAAATAATTCAAGACCAAAATTAGGCAAATCGGTACAGCCGTTCTTGAGTTTTAGCGAGACTAACGAACAGCAATTCATTTATATATACACATAAAGATAACAGCATCGTTCTTAGGTTTAAGGTGCATAATTTTAAAAATAAATGAAGTAAATTGAAAAAAATACTTAAATCTATAATCTCGATTATGCTTTACATTCCTTTATCAAAAAAAATGATGCTTGCTACCTAACAAATAGATTTAATCAATAGTCTGTCTATATTACTCACTTTTCAAGGCTTTTCCTTCTGGCGTGCACCTTTGAGCATTTATCAAACAATCAACATAGTTTCTGACAAGTCTTTTATTTCTAAATATATCGTCAACGTCTAAATAATCGTATCTTTCGTCGTATTTCGGCATACTCATCATTGCGTTGATGTCCTGTCCCACCACAACAAACACACAGGCATACAAAAAAATCACAGCACGCATTTCGAATTAAAAAAAAAGAGAATCTAAATTATAAAATCACATCACAAATTATGCTTATTGTGGCACTGGAGAACTCCCGCGCAATTTTAAAATTAGAACGTCATTCGTGCGCGCGAATCGAGTTTGCGTTTAGTTATGGAGGGCGCGCGGCTACGCGCTTGTTTTTAAGGTTATTAGCGTTGGCTCACGATCAAATCGAGATGCTTTCTTTAGTGCAGCCTCGTTGCAGCGAATACTCTAAGACTGGTTTTATCAAGGGAGCCTTGAGAACAAATCGGTAGTTTGTACAACAAAGAGGTCTCTATACTCTTGACATAGCTGTTTTTTTTTAAAGAAAGTTAACGGATCGTGTGTACCTTATTAGGACTTGTGAATGAAAACTGTTATTATGTACAGTTAGTTATCGACATTTTCGAAACATTTTAGTACGTATGTAATAATAATGCAGCATAGTTACTTCATCACGTCAATATATATGACACAAATTAGCTCATCATCATCATCATCAGCCCACAATTGTCCATTGCTAGACATAAATCTTTATTTACACAACTGAACCCCCGTTATCTGTTCTCTTCATCCATTCCTTGTCAGCCATTCTTCTTAGATTATCGCTCCAACCAGCCGGAAGGTACACTACTCGAGAAGAATCCGTTTGCTCCAACTATCATTGGTTTTACGACATATAAGACCTAGCTAGCAACTTTAGTTTGCCGACTCTTTCGAGCTATGTCGATAACTTAGTTCTCTATCGAATAACCTCATTCCTGACAATAAATTACCGGCTGTATGATAAATCATAAATACTTCAAACATATACGTAATTTGCATATTTTAACAATAATTATTGTAAACAATAGATGGGCCCAAATGAAATTCGAAAAGTTACACACGTATCATTAAGATATGCCAGAGTTGCATCTTGTCAAATCGGTTAAATTAAGAAAAGATTTGAAGTCACGGAAGAACCATTGTTCGCCAGCAACGGCTCGGAACGTTTCTGTAACTCATACGCAAATTACGGAGTCACAGGGGAGTTAGAGTGCGACATCAAAGACTTTAAAAGTACAAACGATTTTCTCTCATCAAAATATAACTACAACGTAATTCTTCTTCTTCTCCATCGCTCCCTCATTACTGAGGATCGTGACTCCGTTTCAGCTTGTCGATTGCCTGCCTCCATTGGTTCCGATCAGTTGCCTGGTGTAATGCAGCGCTAAGTGGTCCGCTGGTTTGCTCGGAGATCTGGTCGGACCAACGTTTGGGGCTACGGCCTCTAGGAACACGCTATTATATCACATATAAAATTGTTAAACACGACTATCTACAAAACTGACTTATGTAAGAGCTGAGATTTAGAACGAATGTTTCAAGTGGGAGGCGGCATTAACATGGTTAATGTCTGCCACCGTGATAAATAATAATTTCTACGCTATTATTTAACGGGTACTTACCATGGTCCCCCTATGGTCTTAACATGTAAAGATTTCCCGATATTTCGGCTGTTACAAGCGCTATTATCGCGGGTAGGATGCGGGTAGGATTAGGAGTTAGACAGATTGGTTTCCTGTCGGGAAGTCGCCGGGAGCTCATAAAATAGAAAAATCGTAGGAATAACCCTTTAAATAATAATATTATTACATTATTTTTTATGTTGAATAGTTTGGGAAGATGCTACCTTTACTTCATGATCTTCAAACTGAGAATATTGTGGAGTATTGCTCTGAAATGAATGAAAAAATATAGACGAACGTAAAATAGTTTATTTCACTTTCAATAAGAAATATTAAGGATTCATCAGAAGTTCTGATAGGTTCATCTTTCTTTAACGACAATAGCATATTGTTTTCCTTTCTGAATTAACTAGAAATTAATAAAATTAGAAAACAGCATTTAAAGCCCTTAATAAACTATAAGATTCAATAAAATATTTATCCATACCGCAGTGAAAACGTGCCACATTACATTATAGAATGCAATAATCGATTACTTCAAAGAATTTTACGGTAAAATTTGTTTACATTGGAAAACACTTGAAATTTAGTTAAATTTTACTGTGGTTTATTTGAAATATTATTCTAATTTTGCTACATAATATACAAATTTGTAATAGATAAAGTATGTAATAACCAAGACGAAGTCGGTTTGTTGTTGGCACCTTTTTCTCGAAACAAGAGACAAATAAATGACTCATAACTATATGCTAAGACAGAAAACATTGTACCAAAATACAATTTATTTATAACTTTAATTCGAACGAAAGAACGTGTTACACGGAGTACCGAATAAAATAGTAACTTAACAACTATGAGCTCCAGTACAAAAAAAAACCTCTTGAAATAATTCTAGAGATACAATATTTAAAAAAAAATTAATAAACACGTCTTATTAAAGATAAGCTAACGGTTCATTTGCAAACTTTTTGTGTCCATCATGATATAATTTGCCTAATTTGCCAAAAAAGTTCTTAATTACCGCTTAGCACAGCTGTAACTGGCTGAACTATGTTGTGGCGCAAGTATAAAAAAATATTATAATATAATATAAAAAGAGGTTCGCAGAGTTACTTCCGCACTACAGTTTACGATGAAGATTATTATGGCTGTATTAATAAACATGATCTAGTGTAGCCTAGGAGCAGTTACAAATGTAATTTATTGTTAAATTTAATTATAAATATAAAAAAAATATAAATTATAGATATATTATTATTATATTTATAATTATAGACTCTCTGTAATACCCAAAGGTACATTATTTATTAGAAGTAGGGATAACTTTATGTATTTCTGTAATTACATTACGTCGTCAGTAAAGTTTATCTTTCAACAGGATTGAATTAAATCCGCGACATGTAAGTACGTAATTTTTTTATAAACACGTAACGGTCGGTCTGATTTGTGCTAATACAGCTGTCAATAATATTAATGTGTGCTGCCGATGTGACGTGTTGAATATGTATTCATTTTTAAAATGTAATTTATGATAACTGTATTATATTGGTTATTATAAATCGTTCAGCAGTAACTGGTTATTTAACCATTCTTACTTTTAAAATAAATATTTATAGGTTGTTTTTTTTTTTTGCGGTGTTTTTTTTTGCTTTCACGTTTTTTTTTTATTGCTTAGTTGGGTGGACGAGCTCACAGCCCACCCGGTGTCAAGTGGTTACTGGAGCCCATAGACATCCACAACGCAAATGCGCCACCCACCTTGAGATACAAGTTCTGAGGTCTCAAGTATAGTTGCAACGGCTGCCCCACCCTTCAAACCGAAACGCATTACTGCTTCACGGCAGAAACAGGCAGGGTGGTGGTACCCACCCGCGCGGACTTACAAGAGGTCCTACTACCAGTCACGTTTTTAGGTTTCAAGTTTACACGCTGTTTATTCAATTACTAGGATCGATGTTTCTGGCGCGTGCATCGTACGAAACTATTTTATATCATTCAACGATAGTCGTGGAAGCGCGACCGCGATTCAGTCTTTGCCTTAATAAGACCTAAATAATCCCACCTCGTGTTGTTGTACCCCGCATTTCATATCGAGGCCGTACGGTCACCGTCCTCGTCGAACCCGTCGCTCGCGACGAAGGGCTCGACGAGTGAATTAGCCCATAGACACTGAGTTTTTCGTCGAAACTCTCTTTTCAGTGGGTCGCGTTTTCGATCCGGTGGTAGATTCTGCGAAGCGCTGCTCTTGCTAGGGCCAGTGCTATCAACACACCGGGCTTGAGCTCCGTGAGCTCCTACACGTCAAGGAGAAGCTGATATTGCCTCTCAAGGCTATCAGCATGGGTTGGTCGTACATCATGATTGGGTGAATAGCGGAGGCGGAGGTGTTAACGCGCCTAGTTGGGAGTGGGATGCTCAAAGTAGTATTCGGAGGGCGACCCCTTTTGTAGAGCACCGCTGTGCTTTTCGTGGGGTTGATGTCGATGTGCCACTTCCAGAACCACTGTCCCATGGTGGTAGCTGCGGTCTGGAGTCGCCGATACAATAACGACTTCTTCCTACACGAGTTGTAGATAGCCGTGTCATCGGTGAAGAGCGCCAGATGGGTCTCCAGAGACCAGGGTATATCATTGATATACAAACTGAACAGTAACGGAGAGAGAGCGGAGCCTTGCGGGACTCCGGCTGTAACGTGACGGGGGCGGGAGCGCGTTCCTTCAACTCGATATCGGAATGCTGCCTGACGGCAAACATACCACGGATGGTTATAAGTACCTACCATAGCATAGTGCATTATTAGTTTGTGAGTGAATGTGTTATTATAAATCTTTACAAATATATTAGTTTTCTTTATTACCAAAAATTAATAATTAAACATTAAAAATTTATCTAAGTGTAAAGCTACTTATAAATAGAAAATCTAAATTATTTATATAATATAAATATTGATAATTACATAAATTATATATCTAAATTCTTTAACAAATTAACTGTAATAATAAATAAACGAAATATCGTTCATTGATATTATCTAGTATATCGTGATAAAAACTAAAATTAGTACGAATATTTCTGTCATGCTCTGTGCAAATACGAAATTCCATTCTCTAGAAAGTGGCCGTTTCGGTAGCTCGTTTACAATATTATTTATCACCGAGCTGCTAGTCTAGCCTACTTGAAGCTACCGATTAAGTTATTTTTAACGAAATGTCCCAGAAAATTAATGTGGTCTGTAGTGGTATTTCATATTGCCTATCCCTATTTAATATATAATGGACGTGTGAGAGGTGATTATGATCGTGATGATTTGGTATGAAACGCAAATATACACTATAGCTGTACCCGTCCGCTTCGCTGGACATTTAAAATTGACATTACTATTTCTCACCCCCACAAATATTCTCATCATTAACGCCCCCGCAACTGGTGTAAGGAATCCAACACTCATATAAATATTAGCCTATCCATTAAGTACATGTATTTTCTACATGGATACCAAGTTTCAAGTCAATCGGATGCATGGTTCAGTAGTTATAACGGAACATCCGTAAAACCACTGTACATTTATATATTAGTATAGACTACATTTTTTTTTCAATACTGGTCTGGTTATACATGTACCATGAATAGAAAGTCTAAATTCCTCACAAGACCAGTTTACTGACTTAGCAAAATTCGGAAATGCGAAGCTGCATTACGATTAACGTACCAAATCAATTCGCCGAGATACAAATGCTAAAACGATGTTGTTAATTAGGTGAGAAATCAGTATTTTTATTGCTTTGATTGGTAAACCACCCATCGGATGTTGACTCGTCACCGTAGTCCTTATACACCGCAATCTACCGACACCGATCTTGACACATTGAGTATAACAGTCGCGCCATCATTGAAACCGGAACATTTGATGGCTTCGATGCAGAAATAAATAGGACAGTGATACCCGTACAGACTTAAAATATACCCTACCAACATAAAATGTCGATGAGCGATGAGAGTACCCTAACATAGTGCTCAGAGGACGATATTGCTTACTCTCCAGTAAAACTCTTAGCCGCCTTTACGACATTAACGAGAAGAGAATTAACGAAGAGATGGGATGGAGCTTTTTGTTCCCTACTACTATTCACTGGTAATCTAAGGGGCTATTCCAAATACGCCCGGACGGGTAGGTGAGCTCACGGGCTCATCCTGAGAGAATTTGCTAACACCTAGTCCTAGCAAGAGCTGTGATTCGCAGAGTCTACCACCGGATCAGAGTCGCGACCCACTGAGAAGTTCCAGTGAGAAACTCAGTGGGCTAGAAACTGAAGTTATTTTAGACAATACACAACAAGAACTACATTTATTTAATTGTATTTAGATAAGGAAGCTATTTCAAACATTTCCTCAAAATTCTATCACACATTATTAGTAACCAATGCAGTGTCATCCTTGTCGATACTGATTTAGATCATTCAAGTATGACAAACACTCGAGTGCTTTGAATACAAATCGGTTAGCAAGATGTCTGCCCTAACAGCGCTTAGTAATCTAAAGCCATTAAGCATTAAGTGTGAAAACTGTGTAATTCAACAAAAGTCAACAAGAAGAGAATGCCTATAGAAATATATTTTTCCAAAGAATAACTTCATAACCTCAAACTGTAATTTTTTTAATTTCTTTAATAGTTATATTATCATTACATTATTATTATTGATATTAGTATAATGATAATATTAATATATTATAATATAATGTAACTATATATGTTTTTCAAATCGGTAAATACATCGCCGTTAATTAGATTTTCTTTGATGATTCTTTTCTGAGCGAATAAGATCGCCCATTGTACTTTTTGCATTTAATGTATTACATTTCTTTTGATAATCTTTACCATGGTTTAAAATTAAACATACCGTATTATACATATACACAACCAGAATGAAAACTAAAGATAAATCGTCCTAAAATTAAGATTACTGATAATAATTTACGAATAATGTCAAGGTTAATAACCATTTATTTGAGAAGAGCCTCCGAAAGCTAACGACCCAAAGACCGCCACATAGTTTAAATTAACCATTAATCTTTGAGTTTGTGAGCTGTGACAATCAAACATACTGACGGATTAAATACGATAACAATTACATTGGCTTAGCAATTGATTAAACCTCTTTATAAATTACTATTTTTTCCGTAAAAATTGTATTTTTTTTAATTGCTTAAATGAGTGGACGAACTCACAGCCCACCTGGTGTTAAGTGGTTACTGGAGCCCATAGACATTCACAACGTAAATGCGCCACCCACCTTGAGATATGTTCTAAGGTCTCAACTAACTATAACTATACAGTTATAACGGCTGCTCCACCCTTCAAACCGAAACGCATTACTGCTTTACGGCAGAAATAGGCAGGGTGGTGGTACCCACCCGCGCGGACTCACAATAGATCCTACCACCAGTAATACAGTAAATATACAGTAAATATAACTCACTGAGTTTCTCGCCTGATCTTCTTAGTGGGTCGCGATTCCGATCCGGTGGTAGATTCTGAGAAGCACTGCTCTTGCTAGGTTGAGCCCGTGAGCTCACCTACCCGTCCGGACGTAGCTGGCATAGCCTTTTAGGCTCTCAGAGAATAGGTAGGGAAAAAATATATAAATATCTCACAAGAAACGTTATAATTATGATCTATAAAAGGTCATGACTCATAATATAGCATTTCATTGTGGCATGGGCGCAATGTATTTTGCGATGTTAAAAATCCTTAGATATTTTGCAATAACAATAATAATTACAATGTTTACCAAGACTGTCCGAGAGTATAATGGTTTTAAAGGATTGTTTATTTTCGAGATAAGAATTGAAACGCTCAGCAAATTAAGCTAAAGTAGTTTATGGGGAATGTAAATATTATTAGTTATTATTATATTATACGTTTACGTATTTACAAAATACTAGTGGTCCCGCAGTAGTCGAAATTCGACTATAATTAATTGAAATTGTAAGTTTGTACACTGTTATGATTCTATTTTCAAAGACTATTATTATACTTCTATAATCACAAATTTTGCCAAGGCTACACTATAGAAAAATATTAATAAACACAAACAATACTTAATCTATTCTCAATTTGACCACAGACGTCAAGAACAAAAGCTTGACAATAAATAGTATGCATGCGTGTGTGCGTCAAATACACGGTAGTGTGTGTAACATTTTTTAAATTGATTTAATGTATTTTTTAGGCATAATTTAAAAAAATATCAATATTCTGCACTCCCTCTCTATATTCTCTATAAGTGTAGGAAATTTCATACTCCTCCGTCCGCGCAATTTTCGTAAAAAGGGATACAAAGTTTTTCTTTCACGTATTAATATAAAGATTACATATTTGTTTTAATACAAGATAAAATAATTAGCTAAGCCACCTTCGTTTGTCTTTTCTTTTATTTAATTTTATTATCCTGTAATAATCTAAGTCTGTTAGAAAGGTAATTACAATTGAAGACATGAGTGGATGAAGGGGTAGTACAATTTTTAAGAATTTTGAGTTTTTTCATTGTTATGTGCCTATAAATCATATTAGACCTTGAAATTATGGGTTTAAAGGCTGTTTTTGGAAATTGCATGTGATGAAGGAGTTATGTACGAAGAAAAAGTACAAGTAACTAAAGTTTACTGGTGATAGGACCTCTTGTGAGTGCGCGCGGGTAGGTACCACCGCCCCACCTATTCCTGCCGTGAAGCAGTAATGCGTTTCAGTTTGAAGGGTGGGTCATCCGTTGTAACTATACTTGAGACCTTAGAACTTATATCTCAAGGTAGGTGGCGCATTTATGTCGTAGATGTCTATGGGCTCCAGTAACCACTTAATACCAGGTGGGCTGTGAGCTCGTCCACCCACCTAGCAATTAAAAAAAATTATATTATTGCCCGTTGTCTCAAAATTAACAAATTCATCATATCCCCTTCATCCACTCGTGTCTTCAATTACTCTTGTTAAAACATATAATATCTCTGTTAAATGGCTGCAAGTACCTATTTTCTAATCATTTAAAATCAATTTTAACGTGCACTCACGGTTCGTAGTTACATGAAATATTTTTTTTGCAAAAATAAAATTATTTATACGTATGTTGTTTACGTTAGGTTACGTTATACCTATTTTAGTCTTGTAACAGTGTGGAAAAATACCGAACGATATTAAAAACAAAATATCGATAGGGACCTGTTCGCGTAACAAAATTATTTTACAATAAAAATAACTTAAATAACTTGTTACTATTTAAAAAAAAAAAAACCATTTTGTTTTCGAACGTTCTCAAAATCCTGTTTTTAAAGGCAGAAGAAATAATACCGATAAAATCGTTTTAAAACACACAAATATTTTGTCTTTTTTTTTTTTCATTAAATCTGTTTGTGCAAAATCTACTGATCTCCTCATAACAAAATTGTTCGACAAAACATATTAACCTTGAACCAGTCTACTAGTTGTTATGGAGATTTTTTGGAGTTTACGGCATCTTTTATCTAATTAACGATAAAACTTATCAATAATTTACTTCCAGACGCAAATATCATTGCAATCACATACAAATACCATACTAGAACAGTATAGTAATTATACAATAAGTACAACTAAAGCTACATATATATCTTGTTACTTGGCATATTTCTGAGTTCGGCGGTATCCCAAACTAAGTTCTGAGTCTAGTGCGTTTTTCAATTAAGTACATTTCAATACCTTATGGTATTAATAGGAAAATAAAGCACCTACCAATTCAAATCATCCTTATTTATTAAATTATTTCATATGAAGGAGACGTAATCATGAAACAATTTCCATTTGTCAATCTTTAGAACCGAGATATTGAAATTTACTAGCTCTATCAAGAAGTCAACAAACCATAGACACTGTGAGTTCTGTTACCCACCTAAACCATGAGGATGTCTCAACTCTCAATCGCGTCATATGATGGTGATACCGACGCCTCATTTGGCCTTATTCATTAAACCATATTAATTTAGCTCTATTTTTTTTAATTGTTTCAAATCTATTAATAATATAAATAAATAATAGTTTAAAAAACAAAAAAAATACGCTCTTGTAGAAAATCCAACTAAAAAATTGAAAATATTTTCTTATTTATTTACAATTTTTACTATTATATTGTTAATTATTTTAATTTAAAATAAATTTGAATTAAAAATAGTATAAGAAAAAAATATTTTATTGCAAAAAAAGGGTGAGGCGCATGGGGTGCCATCTAGTGGCCGCCACCCTTAAACAGAATGTGTATAACAGAAACGACCTAGTTCGCTTTCTCCCTCTCTCTAAGCTCGCTCGCTCTGTCTATTCTCTCACTCTTGCTCATCCTAAATTGCATCTTTTCTCTCTAGCCGTAACGAATCTGTGGCGAGTTAAATTTTAATCTCAACGCGCCTAAGCAAGTGTGAATCAAACAATATTTATTAATTTTCTGTGTCGCGCCATAACCTCGTTACAAATTACATAGTTACGTAACGACTGTTACGTAAATTACCGATAGCGGCAAAGTTAAATTAATTCTACATAAAATTCGTCGAACACTTTCCCTAGTTCACTGACTCGTGAGTGACGTCACAGTAACTACCATAACCGCAGTGATTTCTTGTTTACACACAAAACTTATATTTGCTCGTAACTTGCACAGATGGTTCAATGCAACGTGTTTTATTTTAAATTCGTTTGCGTAGTAGAGCTCATAGTAAAACCTGAAATTAAGCTGACTGCGATTAAAAGGTAAAAATAGATAGAAGAATGTTAAAATACAATGAATATAAAAAAACACGGTGAAATAGCAAAATAACAAATAAATTTATTTGATCTTTTTTTATTATGCTGATATTAGTCATGATTTTAGAGCAAAATTATAAAATGATTGCATTTTCATCGGTCCATGATGCGCGTGTGCATTTTCAAGTTAATCAGGCGTCTTGAAGTCAATTAAAATTACGTTCAAACACTTAATAAATAAATTCTTAAAATTATCAAAACTCTTCCACAAGAACAATTAACTAATAATGCCTATGCCTATTGGCTACGACAGCGGGATCTGTAATTAAAATTGAAATGCTATGATAAGTTGAAGGCTCGCTGGTAATATGAAAAGTTACTATTGCTCATTAATAAATAGTAACTTTTCATTATTAATTAACAAAAAGCCGATCATTATCGAAAAGAATGAATGAGATATGGTTTTGAACTAGTATTACAAGTAATCTTTGAAATAATTTACTTAGATATATTTTTTAAAGTCTTAATTGTTCTTGAAACAAGACGATCTCCGATTCTCATGGTAGACAATTAAATTAATAAATTTGTCGTCTTCCGCGTCCGTATTGTTCTTTCAATTTTAATTCAAAATCAAACTTCTTTGAGTAAAGTACACTTTTGCATGTGTTTTTTTCCTAATATTAGGTATATCTTAGATGTTTATGCTGTACACGACGATTATCTACATACACTTCATTTAGTATAATTGCGTGCTTGTTGAGTTGATTAGAATTATGTCACTGTATTGATATGTGATTAAATTTATAAAATGCCCTTTTTACGATTGATGTGACTACGCCGGAGCGCGTTTCTTGGTGCAACAAATTTATTCATACGATAAATTTACCACCTATTATATAGCATAGCAATAGATAGTCTCACAATTAGACCGTTAAAGAAATCTCCAATGCCACAGCTTGAAAGGAACACGTCGTGCGTCTGACAACTTTACGATCCATCGCGGGCTCATAGCGTACATACTTACAAAAATGACAAATAATTGTGATTATTTCAATAAATTAATATTATTTTCGTTTCGTGTAGTATTTTATTGGCATTTTTTGAAAATCTAATTTTTTTTATTGCCTAAGTGGTCGGGCGATCTTATGGCCCACCTGATGTTAAGCGGCTACCGGAGCCCATAACAACAACATCTACAACGTTAATGCCGCCACCTACCTTGAGATATGAGTTCTAAAGTTTTCAGTATATTGTGCAGAGTACTCAACGGTAGGCAGCGGCTTGGCTCTGTCCCTGGCATTGCTGAAGTCCATGGGCGATGGTAACCACTCACCATCAGGTGGGCCGTATGCTCATCTGCCAACAAGGGCAATAAAAAAAAATACAACGGCTGCCCCCCCCTTCAAACCGAAACGCATTACTGCTTCACGGCAGAAATAGGCAGGGGGTGGTGTACGAAAATTATAATTTTCGGGTTTGATTTTTACTACACGATGTTATTTCTTCACCGTGGAAGTCAATCGTGAACATTTGTTAAGTACGTATTTCATTAGAAAAATTGGTACTCGCCTGCGGGATTCGAACACCGGTACATCGATAGATACGAATGCACCGGACGTCTTATCCTTTAGGCCACGACGACTTGCAACATCGCATGCTACCACTTTAAAATACTTAAAACGTAGCTTTTCATCATCATCATCATCAGCCTGCGGCAGTCCACTGCTGGACATAGGCCTCCCCCAAAGGTCGCCACTGAACCCGATCTTCGGTTCTACGCATCCAGTTACTGCCAGCTGCCTTGCGCAGGTCGTCGCTCCATCTCCATCGCCAACCCGCCTGCCAAGCGTGGCGATTACGGCATAACCCCCCCTTATGGCAGCTACGTAGCTTTTACCTAATTTTAAATCTGTAATATTTCGCACCAAACACCCACATTACGTTGCTGGGCCGTGCAAACGACATAAGTGATTCGTCAATTGAAAAAACAGTGTGTTGTTTACAGAGAAAGCGGATGTTTGTAAATGCAGTCAACGGAGGCATTTCTCTGTGCCGCGTGCCGGCTACGAGTTAGATAGCAACTTGACCGCAATGATGTTGACACGGATTCGAATCTAGGGCTGAGGTTTCCTTTGCAAACCATGACGTACTAAAACTTAATTTTTTAATAACGCTAATGTCATTCCGTGAAATCGTGACCTCTAGAGGTGAATTACAAAAGTTCCTTTTCTGTCGTGTCTAGTGCTATTTAACGACAGCATATCTTTATTGAAGTTACATTTTAAAATATGATTTCGAAAATTCAAATTTAATTAGATAATAAGGGAAAATCGTCATTAATCGGATCCGTAACTCTTAAAAGAGATAGATTTCAGAAGAGATAGATTTAATTATGACAGTTTTTTAACTTGCAACTCAAAATTACAGATACGCTCTACTCTCAACACTGCAGTCCACGATGTCATCCGCACAGCTGAGGATACGCAAGGCTGGCGCAAGATAATCCAACAGAAAGTTATTAAAGGTCACGACCCTCAGCATTGAGGATTATCAAGGCAAGGAGGAGGAGACTCAAAATTGAATCAAAGATAAAAATTCACCATTTTTATAAGTGAACTCGTCAAACTGTCGAATCAAGTAAAGCGAGTGTATCAAGTTAAACACGTTCATATTTAGTACGTTTTTGTCGTGGCCATATCTGATGTGGTGAACTTGTTTTCGTAAAAGGAACACACGCGAATCATCACTATGAAGGTCGAACTATTTTAAATTAATCTCGTTTTGAGTATCAGCCATTGTAAATTCGACTTAGATTAATTATTTTAACTGGCTCTGAATTGTGATTTCGTCATTATTTATTGTCAAAGAATCGTTTCAAGTCAATGACATCGGATTGTATACTTTTTTTTTCTTCATCGTGTACAATTGATTCTCTTGTTTGTGTATGAAAATTTTAATGGATGCTTTTGTATGTTTGACAAAGGTTAAGAAAAACTAGATACAAAACATATCCTGTTGTCAATAGGTTTGAAAAAAATGTTATTTTTAGTAAAAAAATGTCAAAGAGAACTAAATGACTAGTGCTTGAACACTGCCTTACTTGTAATATCCCATATTATTAGGTAAAAAGTCATCAAAAATATTATACAAAACCAATAAGATATGCGTATCAGCTCCGACGCGCGACTGGATATTATTACAAATTTAAGTGAGACTATCATTGATCATACAATAGGTAAAGGAGATAAACAACCTCATTTTTTATAATATTGAATGAATATGGTTTCGGTATTGTTTATATAAACCCTTTTATTCCTATTTATTTATATTGATTATTCAGCACATCCATAAATTGTTACATAATAGGTACATACATATACTGCAAGCTATTGTCAAGTATTTTTTTTTATTAAAACTTAAAATTGATAATTATTGAATAATTGAATTCATTTAACATGTTTAATTCAAATAAACAGCAACATAGTTGAAATAAATATATTTAAGACTGTTAATTGTTCAGGTAATGTATTATTTATAATATACCTAACATGGGTTTTTCATAGTAAACTTCGCCGGGTGGTCAAAGTGTTAGAGTTCTCGTGGTAATGATATGTGTTTTTGGGATAAAACTATGGAGGGTAGAAGAAGTAAAGAAAACCGTCTCAGTGTATTAAAAAGTATCCGCTAAAGGGAGCCAACTAAGGTGGCGCCAAGTGGATAGATTTTAAAAAGAGCGCCAAGAACTATTAGAGTAGGATACTAAATTAGGAAGAAAAGAAACGCTTCCTACGTGAAAAGTAATCTCTTTCTCTTTCTTTCCTATTACCCTCTGCTGGGATGTAGGGCTCGAATCAAATCCTTCCATTTACATCGGTATTGGGTAGTTTGTTCTAGCTCCTCCCACCTCATTTTTTTTCCTACCTATGCTGATAGCCTTGAGAGGCTATTTCAGCTTCGCCCTAACATGTAGGTGAGCTCACGGGGCTCAAGCCGGAAGTGTTGCTAACACTGGCCCTAGCAAGAGCAGTGCTTCGCAGAATCTACCAACGGATCGGAAACGCGACCCACTGAGAAGATCCGGTGAGAAACTCAGTGGGCTGTGTCTATGGGGTAATTCGCTCGTCGAGCCCTACGTTGCAAGCGACGGGTTCAACGAGGACGGTGACTAGGATCTACGTCATGCCCAAGACGCCTAGTTCCTGCTCCATCGAACGGCGCCAAGTTGTTCTGGAACGGCCTCTCTTACCTGAAAATTATTATAATAAAAATAAAGGGGATTGCCCACTCTCCATAGTGTGCTAGGCCCAAGATGGACATCAAATATTACTATAAAAATGTACTGATTCAAATTCTTAAATGTATTGGATATCTAAAAAATATATTGAAATTGACGCCACTATTATAAAAAATATAATAAAAATAAAAACTCGTTTTGAGGTTAATTTTCTATATAAATAAGTGTCGGATTGTGAGATACTTCAAGAACTTTTCTTTTCTTAATGTTTAAGATGTTCCTAATTTATTTTTATCCAATAGGGTATAAAAACACACTTAATTCTTTAAATATCTATATTTTCTTCATCTTCATACACAATTAGTATCATCTAAAAATAGCAAAGGAGAGCATATACACGGTTTTAAATCTCGGTCAGGGTAAAACCACAATTCACACAATGTTTTTTAGTCGTAATATGAAACGTTATTGATAAAAGTAAAATAAATCGAAGAAAAATCAAAACACATCCATTTTGTACGCAAGCACAACACCACAAGCAGCAAGCGAAGTGTCAGTCAGTCAGATTAAATTCAGTGTTGTCAGTATAAAGAAAAATAATTACATGAAATTCATATATCGATTATTTTTTTAAATAACCGATAATTGATTTATATCTTAATCTTTTTTTACGAGTACACATTATTTTTTATGTTTTTGTTTTAGTTGTACATATTTAAATAACAATACTAGTAAAGTTTTTTTTATTGCTTAGATGGGTGGGCGAGCTCACAGCCACCCTGGTGTTGCTAAGTGGTTACTCGAGCCCACATACATCTACAACGTAAATGCGCCACCCACCTTGAGATATAAGTTCTAAGATCTCAAGTATAGTTACAAGTTAAAGTCCAATGGGTATGTCTTCGATGTTATTTTATGTGCATAAAATCCATTAAAATCGTTTGATTAATGATAATACTTAAAATGATTTATTTATATGTTTTATTTATATACTCAAAATATTTACTTCATACGTAAAAGGATTTGAAGCTGGCAATATTTGTCCCGCAAAAATAAAAATCCTTGTTTTTTCAATAGAGTTACTTTTTTTAAACTACTTATTGTAAACTATAGTGGCGCTTATTTGCAAGAAAGTAAATGCATATTTATTTATGACAAAATTAATGCACTAAGTATTTTTTCTATAATCTATTGTCCGCTTTGGGCCGAAAATGGGCCATCCCCTTTTAAAGTTGCATAGTTTTAACTACAACGGATACGAAAATATTAAAATTTTCAACCCAGCACACTTCACTCTGTTTAAAACTGCTATATTGATATCGTTTCCATTAACTACACTAGCGCTATTTCGGTGAGTCTTACAACGATAACTAGCTGTTTAAAGGTTATATCTACGAAGGTTATATGTTCATAGATAATACACTTAATATTTAAAAATGGTGCTCCCTACTTCTACCCTCCATAGATAAAAAAAGAACAAATTCCACTATCCTGTATAATAAGAAAAATGTCTCTGTATTCATCTTCTGTACTTTCGCGTTCATTCGAATCGCCGTTGCGGTAGGTAAGTTAAGCCTATGAACATTAGCTGTTACATTTTCGTATAGCTTTCTGATATATTCTATTGATACGGTGGGGCACAAGGTTTTCACGGGACATTGACATTACTAAAAACGGTCACTCGTGGTCACGAGGACTGTACTTCAAGTTTTCGTAAAGAAGGAAGATGAATAAAATATAATTTAAAATTAAATAAGCTCATACGATATGTATATGTAATAATAAACGATAATTACAATCCACCGAACAATTTAACGCCAACCGTTCCAAAATTCATACAATAATCATTAGTACATTCATCGATCGATGACTACATTGAGAAGATTCTCAATGTAACACTGATAATGTAGGTACATTATCATAGCTTTTTTTTATTGAGAATTAATATAGTTTGTGAGACTATATAATTTAAATAATAACAACAACAACAATATTAGTTCCAAGGAATTTTATCGGAGTAGCACACATTAAGCTGTCGGGTTATATTTAACTTCAAGTGCACTTAATTGACATTCAATATGCGATACGCGTTACCAAAGAGTATGTATATAACGTATGATAGAACAGAAAAGACAGATACTTATTTTTATTTATGTATACTATGGAGGGTAAGGAAAATACACCATCTCGTATAGAAGAGAAGTTGAAAAAGTGTCCACCTATAAAAAGCATCCTATTGTTGAAAGACTCACCGAAATAGCTTTAATCTAGGAAGTGGAAATTAAATGAATATCGTAGTTTTAAAAAGAGTGAAGTGTTCCGGATTGAAGTTAACTATGGTAGATTATGGCGCTGTTTTTTTAAATCCTTCCACTTAAAGACTTCCTTTATTACACGAATCTTTGTCTTTCTTCTTCTTTTGTCAGTTATAAAAATTCACTTCTAGCATACTTTAATCTATGTCTAATGAAGTGTAATGAAGATTATTAAATTGCACGGAATCTAGGCATTCCACTCCCGGAATCAAGGAGAACTTGAATGCATTTTTTATTCATTTATTTACATAAGTATGTAGTACATTATTATGTACTAGTGGTAAATAAAAGTACTGAGTATACGAATTGCGGATTATCAGATTACGTTTATTATCGTTTTTGTGTTCTCAAATAGGGCACGTTTGCCTGAGTTTCTCACCGGATCTTCTCAGTGGGTCGCGATACCGATCCGTAGATTGAGCGAAGCACTGCTCTAGTGTTAGTAAGCTCTCTCAGGTTGAGCCCGTATGCTCACAAAACCCGCCCGCGATAAGCTGGAATAGCCTTTGGTATTGTATTGCTAGTAGCCTAAGAGGCTACCAGCAATACTGGTGGTAGGACCTCTTGTGAGTCCGCGCGGGTAGGTAACATCACCACGCCTATTTCTGCCGTGAAGCAGTAATGCGTTTCGGTTTGAAGGGCAGGCCGCCGTTGTAACTATACTTGAGACCTTAGAACTGATATCTCAAGGTGGGTGGCGCATTTACGTCGTAAATGTCTATGAGCTCCAGTAACCAATTAACACCATGTGGGCTGTGAGCTCGTCCAAACAGCAATAAAAAAAAGGGAATAAAGGGCACGTACTTGACAAAGCATTAAGTACGTGCTTTTACAAGGTAGAAATATCGAAAAAGCAATTGATATTTTTGTAATAAAAGTACCACTGGAACATAAATCACAATCATGCTAATGAAATTACCTACCTATAGAGTTATCTACTGTCGAGTTCGGGCATTTCCTGGGCGGGATCGGGGCGATTGCTCGCCGCCTCGCTCCCCGTCCAGTGATTCTCGCGGGGGATCTCAACGCGAAGTCTGTCGCATGGGGCTCCCCCCGCTCGGACGCTCGTGGTAGGCTACTGGAGAGGTGGGCGAACGCGGCCGGCCTCTGTTTGTTGAATAGAGGTTCGGTTGCGACGTGCGTGCGGTGGCAGGGCGAGTCTATTGTGGACGTTACGTTCGCGAGCCCAGCCATCGCACGCCGTATCTGCGACTGGAAGGTTTTGGAGGGGGCGGAGACGCTGTCAGATCACCGATATATTCGGTTTGATCTCTCCGCCCGCTCCACAGTCGCGGACGTCCACGGGGACCACCCCCGTAGTGCGTCTCGGTCATTCCCCAAGTGGGCACTGAAGCGCCTGAATAAGGAGCTCCTGGTGGAAGCCTCTATAGTGGCGGCGTGGGCGCCCATGCGTCCACACCCGGTCGAGGTCGAGGGCGAGGCGGGGTGGTTCCGGGACACGATGCGTCGCATTTGTGATGCGTCGATGCCCCGGATCGGCCCTCGACTTCCTAATCGCCAGGCGTACTAGTGGTCGCCCGAAATTGCGCAACTCCGCGTGGAGTGCGTTCGGGCGAGGCGCGAGTGCGCCAGACATCGCCGCCGCCGCTTGCCGCGGCATAACGATCCGGTTGCGTTCGCGGCAGCAGAGGCCCGGCTGCACGGCGCATTTCGCGTCGCGCAGAGGGCGTTGCAGCTGGCCATCAGAAGAGCCAAGAACCAACACATGGAGGGTCTCTTGGAGACGCTGGATGAGGATCCGTGGGGGCGGCCCTATCATATGGTGCGCAATAAAATGCGCCCATGGGCCCCCCCGATCACGGAGCGTCTCCAGCCTCAGCAGCTGCGGGACATCGTCTCGGCGCTGTTCCCGCAGGAGCGGGAGGGATTTGTTGCTCCCGCTATGGACGCGCCGCCGGACTACGACGGCGAAGCCCCTGCTGAGGTGCCCCATATAACGGGGGCGGAGCTCCGTGTGGCCGTTCGCAAAATGTGCGCGAAGGACACTGCACCCGGCCCGGATGGCGTCCATGGCCGGGTTTGGGCCTTGGCTCTTGGTGCCCTGGGGGACCGACTCTTGAGACTTTACAACTCCTGCCTCGAGTCGGGACGGTTTCCTTCATCGTGGAGGACGGGCAGACTCGTGCTGTTGAGAAAGGAGGGGCGCCCGGCGGATACTGCCGCCGGGTACCGTCCCATCGTGTTGCTGGATGAGGTGGGCAAGCTGCTGGAACGCATTCTGGCAGCCCGCATCATCCAGCATCTAGTCGGGGTGGGACCCGATCTGTCGGCGGAGCAGTATGGCTTCCGAGAGAGCCGCTCAACGGTAGACGCGATCCTTCGAGTGCGGGCCCTCTCGGAGGAGGCCGTCTCCAGGGGTGGGGTGGCTTTGGCGGTGTCGCTCGATATCGCCAATGCGTTTAACACCCTGCCCTGGTCCGTGATAGGGGGGGCGCTGGAACGACATAGAGTGCCCCCCTACCTTCGCCGGCTGGTGGGTTCCTACTTAGAGGACAGATCGGTCACGTGTACCGGACACGGTGGGATCCTGCACCGGTTCCCGGTCGTGCGCGGTGTTCCACAGGGGTCGGTGCTCGGCCCCCTTTTGTGGAATATCGGGTATGACTGGGTGCTGAGAGGTGCCCTCCTCCCGGGCCTGAGCGTAATCTGTTACGCAGACGACACGTTGGTCGTGGCCCGGGGGGGGAGTTTTGCTGAGTCTGCCCGTCTTGCTACGGCTGGGGTGGCGCATGTCGGCAAAATTAGGAGATTGGGCCTCGACGTGGCGCTCAGTAAATCCGAGGCCATGTGGTTCCACAGGCCCCGGAGAGTGCCACCTGTCGATGCCCATATCGTGGTTGGAGGCGTCCGTATCGGGGTCGGGGTGCAGTTGAAGTACCTCGGCCTCATTCTGGACAGTCGTTGGACCTTCCGTGCTCACTTTCAGAACCTGGTCCCTCGTTTGTTGGGGGTGGCCGGCGCGTTGGACACGGCAGAGCATACGCTCGTCGCCTGCCCCGCATGGGAGGGGTGGCGCCGTGTCCTCGTCGCAAAAATAGGAACCGACTTGTCGTTGCCGAGTGTTGTGGCATCGATGCTCGGCGACGACGAGTCGTGGAAGGCGATGCTCGACTTCTGCGAGTGCACCATCTCGCAGAAGGAGGCGGCGGGGCGCGTGAGAGACGCACAATCCCGCCGCCGTCGAGCGGGGGCCAGGGAGGCGGATCTCGCCCAAGCCCTGGCCCTCTAAGTGTTTCGGGTCCCCCTCACATGTCGGTCTGGGGACCGGCGAGGGGGCCTAAGAAGACGACGTGCAAGCTGCTCTGCACGCGTTTTGTGCAAGAGCGTCCGGGTGATGGAAGGCCGGCTATCCTCAACCCACGCTGGTTCTGACCCAGCGGGGTATTCCGAGGGTAGACCATTCTAACCGGCGCCATCTAGGCAGGCTTCGGATAGCCTGCCGACCGAGAGGACTGGTGGTCGTGGCGCCGACGACCGCCAGTCCGGCGTCCCGAGGGGGAGGGTGATGGGAGAGATGTGCTCCGCACTAAACGCTTCCCTTTCCCCCCTTTGCCTTGTCATGAGTTCTGTCTCATGCGAGGTTTGGACGTTGGTTGTTGAGCGACAGGAGGTTTTAGTCAGTTCGACTCTGACATACCCCGCCCAGTATCCCCAGTAAAGGGCGGAAGTCCGGCGATTTCCTCCTGACCAAAAAAAAAAAAAAAACCTATAGAGTTATAGAAATAATAATAAAAAATTAGGTACTAAAATCGGCATTTGCGCCCGGGACTCCCAAGTTATTTATTTAATACGGGATTTACAGCTAAATCTGCATTGAAAAGTGTTCAGAAGTTTAGAAGTTATTAATAAATAGTATGTTAGTACTACATCGACAAATAAAATTGTATTTTTTTATTTTTATAGTGATTAATGAAGCTGGTTTAAAAAAAAAAAATAACAGGACAATTTGCTTGTACTACATTAAGATTTTCGAAATAAACGTGTCGAATAATTACGGTAATAACCAACTAGAACGTGATTTTTTTTTATAAATTCAAACATAAACATAACGCAATTAGTTAAAAATAAATTTGAAATGATAACAAGACGTCATGTAAGGTTAACATAAAATCTAAAAGCTACACAAAAAACATTTCCACGCGCTTACTTGCTTGAAGCGTGTAGCTGTTCAAACTGGTCTTAATTAAAGATGGTCTAAAACAGAGAGTTGAAATAATGGTCCAGGAGCCAGGTACAATTTTAGTCAATTATTTCTTCTCGAGCGGAACTTCGTAAAATGCATTAGGAACCTATACTATGAATACTCGCGACCGTCAGCTGCGACTCCGTGGGTGGGGCGGGCAGTGGCAGCCTCCCACGCATGGAAAAGTTTTAAGGTTAACGCAACAGCATCTATCGCCTACTGAATCTTATCAGCTGACGACTTTTCCCTTGACTTACAGCTAGCTGATTTCTTTCATTATTTACTAGAGTATGTTAACAATCCTCTTATAATTTTTTGTCCGGGAGGAAATAACGTTTCTTAAGTTATTTTCTTTTTATATATTACATTGGGATCGAATTTGAGCACAGCACTTCCAGCATTCCATGCATTTACAGGATGTGATTACAACCCTGCATTTTTTAGAAAAGGCAAGAAGCGTCCTTTTTCGATTATGTCAAAATCTGAAGCGTTTACGGAGTGTTTCATACAAATGTCAGAGCCATCGATGAACAGAGAAGATTTATTTCGCGAAATTCAAGAGTTTGCTTGTCAGATGTATGGCCTTAATCGGTTAAGAAAAAATAACGACGCTAGGGTTGCATTGCAATGATAAATTTAAGTTGCCTAAAAAAGTATTGACGGTTCTTCTCTACCACCATGCGAATCAGAACTGTACTAGTAATTTTTAAGGGCATGTTACATTGTGCAAATTTTGTTCTCACGCTAACCTTAAAGTTCCAACAACTGAAGAACTATACAGACTATGGTGGGGAAGAAATAGATAACCGATATGAATTTGATTGGTTTTCTGGGACTCAGTTACCAACGTCGACTGAGGAGATAACCATTCAGCCTGAAAAAGGTATCAATTCTTTTTTTATATTTTTATTTTTTCTTATGATCATGTTTTACTATACACGCGGACCAATAATTTTTTTTTCATTTTTTCACAAATGATGATACTGAAGACATGATCGCATCGAACTCTGACAGTGAATCAGAGAGAGATGAAAGCGACTCAAGCCAAAGCGAGAATGAAAGTGATTGATTTTTATTGTTATTTTTAAGCAACTCATGAAATAAAAGTTTATTAATTAAAAAAATATGCTACCATAAATTATTCATTAATCAATTTATTCTTACAAACATTTCCTCCATTATCAACTTTCATATTTGTTATCAAATCAGTCAAATCAAGCATATAATACGAATAACTTAAGAAACGTTATTTCCTTCCGGACGAAAATTTATAAGAGGAGTGTTAACATACTCTAGTAAATAATGAAAGAAATCAGCTAGCTGTAAGTCAAGGGAAAAGTCAGCTGATAAGATTCAATAGGTGATAGATGCTGCTGCGTTACACCTTTCAAGGTACCAGCAAACAAACTTTCCACTGAGATGCAGCAAGCTGACATTAATTTTCATTCATAGTACTATATAAACGATCACCAGGTAAATTTTTAGTTGAGAGGAAATCATTGCAAATATAAATATTTTTTTTTCATGTTCAAGCAGCCAGCTGACGTATAATCCACGATGTTATGGCCAGCTGACTTTGTTTTTCCTTCAAAATACTAGGTTAACTATAATCTGACAAATTTTGAAATGGGAGGAAATGACCAAAAAAAATTTTTTTTTTCTCCATTCGTGGGAGGCTGCCATTGCCCGCCCCACCCACGGAGTCGCAGCTAACGGTTGCGAGTATTCATAGTATAAGTCCCTAATGCATTTCACGAATTTTCGATTGGAAGGGACTTGGTCATGAAAATCTGTCACTGGCTCCCGGACTATAAAATATGTAAATCAATGGTCTAAAAGGAATAAAATCATTACGCAGATTAATGCCAGTGAAGATTTTATAAGAGTGTACAAAGGGAGGGAAACGCAAATCGACTTGTATTTTTTTTTGCAGCCCACGGTTATCCACTGTTGAACATAAACGTCCAGCAAGGTTCGGCCCAACAACCGGTCTTCCAGACGCGTGCATTCAGCGGACTCCTACGAATTTAAGCAGTGTGCTTAGTGCGAGTTTTTTAACGTTCTCGATAGCGTAAAAGTTAACTCATATTTGTATGAAATGGGATCATTTGCCTATATTTGTCACTGGGGGCGCTGTTCCTACTGTATGTTACAAAATTGGGCTAACTTTTACGCTATCGAGAACGTTAAAAAACTCGCACTAAGCACACTGGTCGTCACTCCACCTCGCGAGAGGCCTATGTACGGTACGCTTTCCGGTACGCAATTTTATAAGTTTTTAAATAGAGATCTTCTCAATTAAAATATAATAGGTAGATTTTGTGCTTAAATCTTAATTTTTAATTTTTTTTATAATTTTTTAATATTTAAATTTAAAAAAATATTATAATGCCAAATTATTGGCAAATTATTAAAGGATGACCGCTGGGGCTGAAAAGTTATTTATTATATGAACAGTTGATTAATGTCTTAAATTCTTCTTCTTCATTTCATTTCACTCCATAATATCCTTTTTCATAAAAATATGAATATAAATTAAAATAAGACATGACTTAAAGGTCTCAGTTACCAGGTTATAAAATCCCTAAAAAAATTTATTCATAGATATTAAATTCCATAATACCCTTTTTGATAAAAATATGAATATAAATTCAAATAAGACATGACTTAAAGGTCTCAGTTACAAGGTCATAAAATCCCTAAAAAAATTTATTCATAGATACTAAATTTATAATTTTTAATTCAGGATATAATATAAATCGTATAAGACCTGGCTTTGGTTTTTTTGAAAATTTCTTTCAGAAATTATATAGAACAGACAAAGCTGTATGGGCTTAGATCCCCTTGCCTTTCCTAATAAGGAAAAATTGTACCAAAAAAAAATATCTATGGTTATTGTTTATTTCAAAGTTAATAAACAAGTTTGTTTGCCATTTGTTTGTATTTGAGAATTCTCGTACCGTAAAATGGGCCTACAAACCTGTACCTATTTATACTTAGGTCGTTTCCATTTCACGTATTTTCATCCCAATTGACCCCTTTTTCGTTGTTATTTGTACCTAAGACGTCCCCAATATCCCCAAAAACAACAGATTTTTACATGTATTTTTATTTAATCAAATACATTAAAACCAATAACAACTGAGACTTACCTTTAATATATATGCTGGTTCAAACACTAAATAACGTTTATAAATCATAGTCGTCTTCTATTATTAACAAATAAATAAAAGAGACCAAAGTTTCTAGCACTAAAATAATGACCACCACAGGAAGTTAATTTGAAACGCGATTTTTTATAAGTTAGCAGCTATTATCATGCATATTCAGAGTTGTTTTGTGAACTTTCAACATTCTACTATTAAACTACAAAAAATGGAAGATTTTGCAACGAATATAAAACTTATATTGAGCGTCGAAAGATTTTCCCGGTTTTTTCCCGATTCGCCTGTCAATCCCTAATCGCCCCATTTTACCGGTACTCGAAATAAGTTTGAACTCATATAAACTTCTATAGAGAAATATACTATACCTCTACTTGCTTTCTAATAAATATCAACGGTCTGAAATAATTCGGTTGCCAATAGCGCGATATATATTAAATAATTCCATTATAGAATACAAGTAGGTAGCGTTAACTAACGTTACTTTGAATGAGAGAGGTGTTTTGTGTTCACTGCTACAACAGAAGCTACTTGAAACCAGCCATAGCATAGTTGGGATATGTAGGAATAAAAAAACAGCATAAGTAAAGGCAAACTGCAAAGAAACTACTAACAAATATAAGCTATTAAGAGTAGATTTTAAACCGCTGAGGCCTGTTTTTTAAAATCAGCGTTCTCAAGACATAGGTACCTCAAATATGGGCGATGATAGTGAGGCAGCCGTAGACGGGAGAATTAGGCAGATAATCCCCAGGTAAATATATACTGTACAGCAAAATTATTCGAACATTATTGATCTCTTTAAAATCTTTCATAATTAAAACTCTTTAGTTTTAAAAACATTTTCATAAACGGATTCACTCACCTGTCATTCAGTGGAGAGTATGTAGTTCAGTTTTACTATACCTAATAATACTGTTTAAAATATTAATTTCAATAGAGATTAAGGGTTTTAAATGTTGTTTTCTTATTTCTATTACAGGTGGGTGAATATTTTGTTAGATAAATTTAGTATAGTTTTAATTAATACTATCAATAAAATCATTTATTGTTCATTCACTCATATTTTATGTCATTATAATATATTATATACATATTTCAGATGTAAACATGAAGCACACGTCACACCTGCACAAACGGAGGTACTTATGGAGAAAATCAAAACTAACCCATTCATAATATAGAAATTAATATTTTCGTGGCTATCAAGCCTGGCAATGATCTTGCTGGAAACATGTTACCAATGAACTCAACAAACTCTCCAACACCCCTGTCAAAACACCAGAGCAATGGAGGACAGTTGACTATCAAACATGCTACCTGCTATTATTGGGTAGCTGTATAAATGTAAATAATAACGTGCAATACAAACCAAATTTCAAAAATGTATAAATTGCCTTCAATACTGATGGTATGGTGTGTTATGGGTCAGTACTGGTAGCTACCGATAATCTGTCCATTTTTACTATAAAGCTATCAAGCTTGAAGGGTGGACAGCTGACATACAATAAAAGAAGAGACTGGCTGATTATGATCTCAAAGTGGACCAAGCCAAAACCTCACCTCGTCGGATGGGTCAAGAGATCATTTACTGATCTAGTGCATTAAATAGAACTTTAAATAGTTCTAGTAATAGTTTGAGAATGAATAGATTCTAAGTTAGTTATGTAGCATTACTCCTCATCATCTCATCACCATACTATGTTTAATTTCATTCTCATCTTGGATTGATTATCTAATTGATGATATATCATGCATCTTGAATACTTAGGATGAAATAGAGGAAGATTATCTAATGGCTGGTATTATTTTTATCATATTATCAATTTTCAATATACATAATACACTTGGGAAACTGTTCTAACTTGAGGCAGTCAAGTCCTATGAATGAATCTTACAAGACACATCCAATTGTAGTTTCATTATAATTTATAATGGCAGATAATAAAGAAATTAAAGAAAAAAAGTCATTTAAAGGTATTTATGCATGAAGTTCTAATTTTTTTTTTTATTGGGTGGATGGGTGAACTGGTTCACGACCCACCTAGTGTTAAGTGGTTACTGTAGCCCATCGACATCAACAACGTAAATGACGCCACACAACTTGAGACATGAGTTTTGAGTACAAGTAGTACAACAACTGCCCCATCCCTGAAATCGAAACGCATTACAGCTTCGCGGCAGAAATAGGCAAGTTGATGATTCCTACTCGTGCGAGCTCACAAGAGTGAGCCCCTACCACCAGTAATTACGCAAATTATAATTTTTACGGGTTTGATTTTTGTTACACGATGTTATTCCTTCACCGAAGTCATTAGTGAACATTTGTGAAATACGTATTTTATTAGATAAATTCGAACCCTGGCACAGGCGCATCGCTTGATACGAATGCACTAGGCGTTTTATCTTTTAAGCCACGAGTTCAGTGTTTACTCTACACAATATTTACTACTAGTATCAAAATACATGCATACATACTAGCTCACATTATTTTTTTTTTTGCTTAGATGGGTGGACGAGCTCTCAGCCCACCTGGTGTTAAGTGGTTACTGGAGCCCATAGACATCCACAACGTAAATGCGCCACCCACCTAGAGATACAAGTTCTAAGGTCTCAAGTATAGTTACAACGGCTGCCCCACCCTTCAAACCGAACTGTCACCAGTAAAAACTCATGTCACTATGTCAACACTGAATACCAACACAGACCCCTACGGCGTCTGAATTTTTTTTTTTTTTTTTCTTCCTAGTCATTGGTAGTCCTAGAGATTATTCCAACTACGCGCCAATCGGTAGGTGAGCGCACAGGCTCAACCTCAGAGAATTGGTAACACTAGCCATAGCAAGAGAAGTGCTTCGCTGAATCTATCACCGGATCGGAAGCGCGACCCACTGAGAAGATCCGGTGAGAAACTCAGTGGGTTGTCTCTATAGGGAATTCTAGTGATTATTTAAATTATTATGAAAACCAACAAGAGGATTTGCTATTAAACAAATTGTATTTGTTCTTGTAGCAAGTGACTGCACAAGTACAAGAAACAACATCCCGGTCTCCGGTGGCACATAAAAGTATAGTTAAATTTCATTATTCATATTACACTTAAGCATACATCTCACTTATATGAAAGTTTCATCTGTATTGCATTGTTCCAGGATTGAGTCGTACAAGATTTGCAACCATAGTTACAGCACTAACAGCGGCACAAAAGAGGCCACGAAGAAAGAGAAGTAAGTTAAAATATATCAAGATTACAGTAAAAACGTTACAAAATCATATCGCAGGGAAAAAAAATGTATATTTAAAAAATATATATGACCATTTTCAGATTTGAATCTTCATCGTAATGCTCGTGCAATAGCAAAGTCTAGAAATGAATCAAGAAGGGTATGTTTTAATATGAATTGTACTGGATATTAGCTCTTAGATTTTTATTTTTTATTGCTTAGATGGTTGGACGAGCTCTCAGCCCAACTGGTGTTAAGTGGTTACTGGAGCCCATAGATATCTACAACGTAAATGCGCCATCCACCTTGAGATATAAGTTCTAAGATCTCGGACTAGTTACAACGGCTGCCCTACCCTTCTAACTGAAACGCATTACTCCTTCACGACAGAAATAGGCAGGATGGCTACCTACCTACCCGCGCGGACTCACAAGAGGTCCTACCACCAGTGCAATAAATCTTTTTAAAGTGAAACTTCTTTAGGTGCGTTGAGAGTAAAATTTAACTCGCGACAGATTCGTTACAGCTAGAGAGAATAGATACAATTTAGGAAGAGCGAGAGAGAAAATAGAGCGTCTCGAGAACCACCGTCCGTGGTGAGAGGGAAAAGACAAAGCGAGCTAGATCATTTCTGTTGTACACAGCATTCCCTATTACAAGAAAAATTGTATTTAAGGATGAAGAATGACTAAAACCATAATGCTACAGACCGCTAAAGAAGTTTCACTTCTTTCACGTACACCAAGTTACACGCGCAACATTTTTTTTTTATTGCAGATACTGGCGGCTGCCTCTGAAACACTAGCGGAAGCTGTTAAGATCCAGGCCGAGGCAGCTTTAATACAAGCCGAAGCTGCGAAAGCTCAAACTGAAGCGTCCCTGAAATTCGCCCAGATCTCTAATAAAATATACATACTAACTTTATTATTGAATAAAAATAATAATTAGTCTTATAATTTTATTCTTTCACTAAAATCACACGGATAATAATGCAAATGTAGTATTTTTAATAAGTCGTTGGGGCGGTAGGGAGAATAAAATGAAAAAAATCTTGTTGTCTATGGGCAGCACAAGACTTGCTGTTCGTAACGTGGAGGCTCGATGTTACTTACGCACTCTGCATTCGGTTTAAGTTGTTTTTTTTAAATTAATAATTAACCACCGTACAAACCTACCACAGTATAATTACAAATCAGTACGATCACACTATCTGCATTGGTTTTATTCCGATTCGATTCGCCATTTTAAAGTAAGCTTCGTACTGTTTCTGAGGGTAGTTTATGGTTCCTCTCTTCTGTGTTTCCGCGTAGTTCTTGCGTTCTTTGTCTCCTGGTGCTAGTACGGGGAGTTTAGGGTCCATCTGGATTTAAAACAAAAATATTTTGTTATTGGGCTTATTTATGAAAATGGCTTATATTAAGAATGCATCGCGTAAAGAAGCCGAAAAAGCTGAGCCGCTTGAAGCTACAGATTGAGGTGGTAGCGTGATTACTATGTCCGCTATTATTACAGTATAATTGATAACTCGTACGACCAATTGGTTGAAATTGAAATAAAATGTAATTGAATTTTTTGTTCAAAGAACTACAAATAATGCTATAAAGTTATTTACTACACAAAACAAACTTATCAGATACTGATCTATGGAGCATAGTACTTACTGTAAGGTGACAATTTAAAAACAGTTGACGCCCGGCCCTTTTTGTTTCAAGACCGATGCAGTTATATAGTGCTATTAAAAAACTAGACGTCACGCAAATGTAGCCTAGCAGTAATTTAAAATAAAAGACGACAAAGTTATTGTATGAAAAAATAATTCTTTCTATCTACACAATACGTTTTGTCTTTTATTGCCATGGATAATACAAGAATACTGCACGTTTTGAATTGTGCCAAATTATTATCGGTCTTGTTCAAATCGCCAAGAGATACGGCCGCTGTCTCTGGTTACTTACGCTCATCTTAAATCACGTTTGAAGCCAGACATGATAGCTTAAAACGTACCGGTTCTAAGTTCCTCCAGTGCTGTAAGCAGTTCGAGATCCTGTCTTCGAAGCCAGGAGCGAAGCAGCCCGGATCGATGGCCGCGAAGCAGTGCCCCAGATCCGGAGGTCCGCCTTGACTGTCCAGTTCCCAACCACGGACTTGATGCGTCGATTTAGATCCTACAATAATACATTTGTTATTAGCTTGGTAGTATATTACATGTGATATTTTTTTTATTATTATTTTAAAAAGGATATTTGAATGCTTTGCTTAGCTGTTTCCCAATCACAGGGCAACGGCGGATCCAGGGGGGGGGGGTCATGGGGTCATGACCCCCCCTCCCCCCTGAGCTGGTTCCAGGACTTAGGTGAACCACTAATTGAACCTAATGATTTTATTTATATATTTTGTCACTATACAGATTTTATGTAACTACATACCTTCAATATTTAATTAATTTAATATAATATAATAACTTTGTATGATGGCAAGCGTTTGGGAACGAGCGCATCGAAAATTTGACTGTGACCCCCTCCTGGCGCCAAAGCTGGATCCGCGGGAACGCGAGAGCCAAAATAGGATGATTGTTTTTTTTTTTTTTTTTTTTTTTTTTTTTTTTTTTTTTTTTATGATTGAAAGTTTACTGGTGGCCCGAAGGCCTTTCCAGTTTCACCAGGACAGGTGGGCGAGCAAAGGCTCAGCCAAGAGGGGTGGGATTTGCTAACAACTGCCCGAGCGCCTCCGAAGGAGACCTAACAACTCAAGAGCAATTGTTTCGCGAATGAATCTACTACCGGATCGGAATCGCGACCCGCTGAGAAGATCCGGCGAGAAACTCAGCGGGCTGATGCATGGGTTAGGTTGCACGTCGACCTCTTTGTCGAGTTCGACGAGTACGGTTACCGGGGTCCCTAAGCCTGCCCCTAGTATTAGAGCTGAAGGCATCTAATGCAAAGGTTATTGGATCTGATGGATCCGTAAGGACGTGTCTAGGGCGTCGACGGTGACTGGCTCCTGCATGATCAGGATTCGGGGAGTAGTCAGCGGCGGCAACGATAAGGCGATTATCATGACGCATAGCCTTATCGAAGTATCGTTCCGACGCTGACTTCATGTATTTCCGAATTGATTCGAGGCCCAGGTCGTCGTGTAGGTCAACGTTCCTCACGAACCACGGAGCGCCGACAGCTAACCTGCAAAAGCGGGATTGTAGGGATTGGAGGGTGTCTATGTGTGTGCGGGCCGCGTGAGCGAACACCACACTCGCGTAAGTCATGACGGGCCTTATGCAAGTTTTGTAAAGTGTCACCTTGTTCCGAAGGGACATTTTACTCCGCTTACAGATCATGGGGTAGAGTCTACCGAGAATAAACGCGGCACGGTCACGGACTGATTTTATATGCGGGCGGAATGAGGATGATTGTATCGACTTGACTGAGCATACAAAATATTCTACCACCAGTAATAGAAAATCAGAGGCAACAATAGCGGGCGTTTGGTATGGAAACGAAGTGGGGATCGATGAAACTTAACACGTGCTCACGAATGACTTCCACTGTGAGGGAATAACGTAAAATTTAAAAAAGTTTAGAAAATTTAAATTTGCGTTTTTATTTATGTCATGTTCATTGAAAATGTATTTGTATTGGTATTGTGGAGTAAATAAATGCAATTATTATTATTATTATTATTATTATACGAAACAGTTACGCATTCTGGTTTAAAAATTTGAACAGCCGTTAAACAATTGAGACTGTTCTAATTTCTCAAGATTCTCGGTTGCAGAATTCACATTACGATGTCTATGAGCTTCCTTTAATTGGCCAAAGGATTCCATCGAGATCTCGGGCAATTTTTTACCAATCACTTCAAACTTGTATAATTTGTGTTAAACTAACGAAAACACGGCACCTCTAAAAGGTTTTACAGCAAGTATTATATATTTCATACATTTAGGAAGATCTCGAAACTTACCCGATAATCCACTGCACAGTACTTCAACAAGGGCGCTCAAAGCATACCCTTTGTAACCACTGGTCTCCTCAGCACCTCCCAGCGGCAGGAGTTTAGCTGTTTCAAAAGCCTAAAGATTTAGACAGAATTATTAAAACATGTTTAACTGATTTTTTGACCATTTTATCTTCTATTAGCAACTAATAGTAAATCCGTTGCTGTATATTGTCAGGGTGATGAAGTCTTGACCTACCGGTCCCCTCAGCACCCTCGTTGAATCTTTGGCTTATTATGACTGGCATAATCTTTTTTATTTTTTCTTTCCTACCTAAGCCTTAAAATACTATGTCAGCGTAACCGGACGAGTAGGTGAGCCTACGGGGCTCAAACTGGGAGTGTTGCTCACACTGGCTCTAGCAAGAACAGTGCTTCGCAGAATCTACCACCGGATTGGAAACTCGACCCACTGAGAAAATCCGACAAGAAACTTAGTGGGCTCTTTTTTATTACGATTCCCCATCAAAAGGACAATATGTTCGACTGTCTACAAACATCAACAAATAATAATGTAACATGCTTTATTAAAGATCAACAAATTATAACTAACCAATTTAGCATCAGTGGTAGTTTTTCCATCGGGGCCGAGCGCCCAGCCAGCTGGCAATGGCTCCTCTTTGTGTACTTGTATTTCAACCTAAATAAGGAGAAAATGATCGTAAAATATATTTTAAAATCTATATTTCTGAATTTTAGAACAATAAAAGTTTGAATACTTTTTGATTTAACTTAACTAAATGTAGGTATAAAGTTAGTCACATTGTCCCGAACCCCGGACAATTTTAGATTTATTTTTGCTATAATCTGATTAAAATACGCATGACCCAAATAATATCGTGTAACAAACTTTTTTTGTTCGAAATGTTCATGTTAAGGAATAATATCTGGTAATAAAAATCAAACCCACAAAATTATAATTTGCGTAATTACTGGTAGCAGGACCTCGCGTGAGTCCGCATGCGTAGGTGCCAGCACCCAGCCTATTTCTGCCGTGAAGCAGTAATGTGTTTCGATTTGAAGAGCGGGGCAACTGTTGTACTGTAAAGGCTGAGAGACCTTGGAACTCATGTTTTGGGGTGGGTTGCGGCATTTACGTTGTGGATGTCTATGAGCACCAGTACCCACTTATCACAACAGGTGGGCCGTGAGTTCGTCCATCCACTAAAGCAATAAAAAAAATTGTGTTTTTCAACTAAATTATTACGCATTTAACTTTTAGAAATTGGCTCAGTATGCGTCACATTTTAAGTGTCGCCAAATGACATAGTAAATTTTACAAGAAATACTTGAATTAAAATTAAATTATATTTCAGAGTTTACTCGATTTCTTTACTTACTTTGCCCATAGCGACCGCCGTTGTAGCTAAATCGACAACCAAATTATCGCCGTTTTTAGCTGGAGCGGCCAAAGCTATGGGATTTGTACCCAATGCACTCTGAAAAATAAATAAAAAGTCTAAACACATTTTACTAAAGATCGGTGATACAATGAATTAATTATGTCAATGATTGTCCCTTAAGTTGTTCCAATAAATTCTTGATATAGGGCTATATAAAAATATACTAACTGTTTTAGATCTAGTCGGTACTAATATCGGGGAAGAGTTTGTAAACGACAGCCCTATGAGACCCTGTTTTTCCGCCTTCAATGCCCAGTATCCAGCCATACCGTAATGATTGCTACCTGTAAAATAATTTCACAATTAACGGCCAACTATCTGTGTATTTAGTGCGAGTTTTTTATCGCTCTCGATAGCGTAAAAGTGAACTCAAATTTGTATTGAGTTAGAACGTTTGCCTACGTTTGCCGCTAGGGGCGTTGTTTCAACTGCATACAAATTTGAGTTAACTTTTACGTTATCGAGAACGTTAAAATACTCGCACTAAGCACACTGGTCTGGTCGGCGTGTCACAACACGCATGGTCCCTACAATCATCTTATGCATCGAAAAAGTCATGCATTCCGCATTAAAGGGTGGAACAGCTGTTTTACAAAATAATTTAAGTTACATCGTCATATCTCATAGTGGCATTTAATTTCTGATGTCTATAGGCTATGGAAATCAGTAAGCCATGAGCAAATACATCTAAACTTTTTTTTTTTTTTTTCCTACCTAAGCTGATAGCCTTGAGAGGCTATATCAGCGTAACCCTAACTTTAGTAGGTGAGCTCACGGGGCTCAAACCTGATGACACATCTAACCTGTGCTAATATAAAGAGTTTTTAATGCGCTTTTATTAGCTTTGATGAGTGTATTCATTGTGTGTTATTTTCACTGACGTCCGATTAACTTGAATAAATATGCCACAACCTTGTCTTAAATATTATAGGATCGATGACGGTATAATAATTTTATAGTTTCACTTTAATATCCTGAACAGGACAACAAAATAGATGAAATTAATTATTAATATGGTTTGCTATTAAAGCGCGTTTTTTTTAGGTTTTAATCTACATATGATTTATTACCAATAAGAAACTACATACATGTATATATTCACAATAAATCGACTTACGTCTGGCAGCCACCCATCCTACTCCCGCTTCCTTCGCCTTCCTTATCGCGACATCCATACAGAAGTTTCCGACAGTAGCACCTAAAGCGTCGCAACCGTCCACCAGAGCGGTCGCAGCCGACTCTTTCAATATCACCGGCTTTGCACAAGGATCTGTTGCTTTTGACAGGATATCGTTTATATAGAATTCTAAAAAAAATAATAATAATTAGGCAATAGAATAGTACGGCAATTTTCTATAGGCTCTTACGTATTAGTAAATGCAACATATAAATGTTATTATAATTTTCAAATAATTACGTAGTTTAATTTCTACAGAAGTTCTGTATAAAAATTTAATTATATTTATTGTAAAAGTTCTTGTACCTATCTCGAGACAATCATAGTTCTACGATAAATTCAAAAGGAATGTCTCGGAGAGCTGAATCTGAAGACGAAAAATTGAATCGTAAATTGAACTCTTTCTATATCCAAATAAAGCAGAATATATAATACCCAATCTGTTAAGTCCGTGACTGTAATGTCCGACTGTATCAGCATGGATTAGAAGATCAGCTTGCGCTTTCGCTTCGGATACAGGAGCGCCTACAGCCGTGAGGCTGTCCTCCATGAACCGCCTGGCTTCCTCAACTAGTACCTCAGGCATGACTGTACTCTGTAAACAATAACACAATGCTTTATATGAGAAATGTTAAAGAAAGTAAAACTATACAGCGTGTTCGTATTTGAAATTAATTTAAATTATATTTATAAATTAACTAGCTGACCCGGCAGACTTCGTAGTGCCTCAATCGATAAATAAAAGACCTAAACTTTGTTTAATTTCAAAAATTTTCATATTTCTCTACCTTTTAAACCTTCTCTGGACTTCGACAAATAATTCAAGACCAAAATTAGCCAAATCGGTCCAGCCGTTCTCGAGTTTTAGCGAGACTAACGAACAGCAATTCATTTTTATATTTATAGATAATAAATAATATGTTGTATTGAAACATTAATTTGATTCGTCCAAATAAAAGCTCACTTTGCTTAAAAAATGATTTAGAACTAACAAATAATTATTTTTAAAATCTTCCTCTAACCTATAACATTTTAAGGATACCATTGACAACTAACTACAACTACCTACTAAAACTGACTCTTGACGAAAACCACGTATCCACTCAAATCGTGAGGTCGTCAGCCCATCTATAAAATAGAAATACCAATTTCGAAGTACGTACATATATTTTATCACCTATACGATAAAATGTACGATCTACGTGACTTGTAGCAAATACGCTAGAGTTCGCTCATTGCATTACAACACATGACGAAGCTAATTTATCTACGATTGGACCAGCCATTTTATTTAAGCCAAACATTTCGAAATATGATCAAGGACAATACGAATAACCAAGTATCAATAATCAAAAGCGAATTAGATTTAAAAAATCAACTGGTTGTTAAGCATGTTAGATACGCGCATACGGAATGATTTTTTATTTTGTTTCTACCTAAGCTAGCCTTGAGAGGCTATTTCAGCGTAACCTTAACTAGTAGGTGAGTAGTAGCACGAACCCTAGCAAGAGCCGTGCTTCGCAGAATCTACCGCCGGATCGGAAGCGCGTCCCACTGAGAAGATCCGGCGAGAAACTTAGTGGACTGTGTCTGTGGGTCAATTTACTTGTCGAGTCCTTCGTCGCGAGCGACGGGTTCGACGAGGACAATGACCGGACGGAATGATACCATTTGTCTATTTCTACGAATAAACGATGTGGTTCGATTTCAAAGGCACCCGCTGTACCATTAGACTTCAATATTTAGTTAAACTAATAAATGTGTTTTAATATCTGGTCCTTCTCCGCGTATTGTGACCTCGCACTCGCTGGAGCCACTACCCTTATTCTGCGGCACTAAAATTTTGCATTTTCTCTGAAGTACATAAGGATATACCTATGTATATATCCCATATCCATATATATTTGAAGAATAAACCTTACATACCTATTTTATAACGATCGTATATTAAGCAGGATATTGTATTTTAGATATATCTATTTGTGTATAGACAGAAGATATATTTCTAAGGCTCCAATAACCACTTGTCAGGGTCGGAGAGCACTTACGAATGTTTATTAACAGCAAATAAAATGAAATAATATATTTAATGATAGTACACCCCATACACAAATCAACACAACTATCGGATATCGACCACAAGAAAATTATATTGCGAATTTAATTACAGTAAACTGTAAAAGATACTCGGACTAGAAATGTTGTTAGAGCTTATACACACGCATTAAAATGTTGTTAGGGCTTATAATAATAATAATAAGCCATTTATTTCTTGCTTTTACGTCACATTGGATATTTTTTCTCTTTTTTTTTATTGTCACATAGCGATCTGTTGCAATTAACAATAAGCTATTCGTTTGGACCTAGGGTAATGAGATTGATTCCCACTTTGGGCCAACATTCGTGGGACAAACAGATTTATTTACTCTGTGTCTGGAATTTTAAACATATATGTACTTTAAAAGCTTAAAATTATGAATATCAACAGCCTCTAGTCTCTCAGCCTCTGCCGAATACAGGGAATACTAGTTTGAGCTCAGATGTACTGTCGAGCAGATGTCGTTAGAATCTCGATTTTTTTTTTAGTAAAAAGTTCGATGCAATAATCTTAGTGAAAAATGACGTGGATAAAAATAAAACATTTTAAAAGCGCCCGCTGCAGTCGTATCGAATTTGTACTAAATACATTTTGCATAAAAGTGATTGTGTTGATTTATGGACGTTAGAGGGACATATTTTTGTGATTTCTTTTTTATCTTAAAAAATTAGTTATTTTGCCAATTTTAATGCGAATTTAAACGTACTGAATTGTTTAAATATTTGATATTTCCGTAAAAATATTTATTTTTTGAAGAGAATTAAAAAAAAAAAAAATTTTTAAACAATTTTTGTTCCAAAAATTTTTGTACAGAATTCATACTGTTGCCCCTACATTCAAAACTAAAAATTGTTTTTTTTTCTCACACTACAGCTTGTCTATAGCAGTACAGGCCCGTACCCATCCATTATTTGTTTGATCACCTGGCAGGTAGAAAGCCCTACCGAAATGATCTGTCTTTTTGGGAATCTTATTTTTTAGCTATAAATAACACTCCATTAAAATTTCAAGCTGCCTCAAAAACATTTTTTATAATTTTTTGCAAAAAATTTTTGCACGCGTCTTGTAATGTTACAACCCCGATTAAATTGTCTGGCTTATTTTTTTTTGTATTTATTAAGTATTACACTGCAACATATACCTAGTCAGGTCATAAATTCTGTCACATGTTTAATGTAAAATAATTGAAACAAGTTTATTCATTATGTAACCATTCATATACCAAAATGAACTTAACAAAACATAGATTCTTATGACACTAAAGTTTATTCAAAATGACCTCCGTGATTTTGAAGGCCTTTAATCCGCGCGGCCAGTCGTCTATCGCAGCACGAACGAGGTCGATGTCAATATCGGCGGCTGCCTTAATCAAGGATGTCTTGAGTGACTCCAAATTGGGATGAGGCTTTGAGCACGCCTTTTCCTCCAAGTGTTGTCATATCTTGTAATCTAACGGATTCAAATCTGGACTGGAGGACGGCCAGTCTTCGTGCCGGATGAAGTCGATTTCACGCGCCGCCAGCCAGTCTTGTGTGCTCTTCGCTCTATGAGCTGGCGCCGAATCTTGTTGGAATACCCAGTGCCTGTTATTGAACATGGTATGAGAAACAGGTTCCACAAGGTTCGTCAGGACTGTATTTTGATACACAACTGCATTCGTTTTTACACCTTTCTCACAAAAATGTACCTCTGTTAAGCCTCAATAAGAAACTCCCAACCATACCATGAGCGAGGATGGAAAATGACCTCGTTGGACACGCGGAATACGGTTGCTCGCTTCTTCACTACTGTGTGCGTACACCTTATCATTTTGTTTGTTGTAGCTCTCTTCTACGGTAAAAATTTTTTCATCCGAAAAAAGAATTTCCCGATATTTTTTTCCCGCGTACCGCTTCAACAAAGTGCGGCATCTCTTCAGTCTCAGGTCCATTAGACGAGCATTCAAACGATGTGTTTTTCTTCGATATGCCCGAAGCCCTAAGTCTTCATTTAATACCCTTTTCACCGTGATTCTGCTTAACCCCATCTGAAGGGCCAACAGTTTCTGCTTACGTTTAGGATTTCTTTGAATTCGCGCCTTCACAGCTCTTATCACTGCTGGAGTCCTAACAGACCCAGGGCGACCACTTCTTGACCTGTCATCTACACTAGAGTCTTCATTGTATCGTTTGATGGTACGATAAACGAATCTTTTGGTTATATTCAAATTTTTCAGTATGTTAAAAATTTGAATTGGCGCGTAACCGCAACGGTGCAACGCAATAACTGCAACACGGTCTTCTTTAAGCGTCCACTCCATATTTAAAAATGAGTAAAATTCTAAAAGTATACATTTTTATTTTCATGAACAATTCGAAATTCGAATTCAATAAACTTTTTGTGGCCAGCATTCTAAAAGAAAAGTTTTTACTGTGTGACAATACTTATGACCTGACTAGGTATAAATTGCGTATTGCCTCAAATATATTTTTGGGGAAAAAAAATTAATATTTTTAAAAATGTAGGGGTTGATTTAGCCCCGCTACTCACCAGCCAGGTCTGCAATTCCGTGTTGGAATATAATAGGAGAGGTATGTGAAAAGTTTTCAGCTTGCCTCAAATACCTACCCAAAAATTGGTACCAGCTCTCGGACTATAAATACGTACACCAACAATTGAAGCAATTACGCTCTTGAAGGTTCCGTTAAATAAAAACTATCAGGACCTTTTTTTCCTACCTAAGCTGAGAGCCTTGAGAGGCTATTTCAGCGTAACCTTAATTAGTAGGTGAGCTCACGGGGCTCAAACCTGACGACATTGCGAACCCTACCAAGAGCTGCTTCGCAGAATCTACCATCAGATCGGAAACGCGACCCACTGAGAAGATCCGGCGAGAAACACAGTGGGATGTGTCTGAGGGTTAATTTACTCGTCGAACCCTTCGTCGCAAGCGACGTATTCGGCGAGAACGATGACCGGCTATTAGGACCTCGATGGTCTCTCGTATAAATACCGGCGTTAGTATGAACCAATGTGCTTATTGCGAATTTTTTAACGTTCTCGATCGCTTAAAAGTTAACTTAAATTTGTATGCAGTTGGAACAGCGTCCCTAACGGCAAACCAAGGCAAAAGTTCCAACTCCATACAAATTTGAGTTAACTTTTACGCTATCGGGAACGTTAAAAAACTTGCACTAAGCACACAAGATGATAAAAACCGCAACAAGATGAGGCGACGAGCGGCTCACGGGTGACGAAACATAGCGCTTGTTTGAGTCAGACGAAAATGCTTTTTCTGCCAACTCATTTGTAAACACTCTTGTTACGCAATCAACTTTGATAACATTTATTGACTCAGTTTCTCATTAAGTCATTACTTCTTCTTCTTGTTCTCATCTCACATTATTTGAGGTCCGCGCAGCATGTCCTCTTATCTTGCCGCATAAGGGATTTGGCATCAGTTTTTACAGCTTTGGCATTTTTGGAGTGGAGTTGGAGTTTTGCAGTTTTTTATGTATTATATTATTTGTTTTTGGCATTTATTTTTTATTAAATAAACATTTACACTAAAATTTAATTAAATTTACTTGATTCTGACTGTTCCATCGATAACTTTATCACTTAGCACTTAAAGGTTTACTATCGACACACACAATCACTATAACTTAAATAATAATAATTGAAAAAAGTAAGTGAGCGTAATTGTAATGAAAGAAAAGCTGTAATGTATCTTTTTATAATGTGTACACGGCTTTTTTTATAATTTTTTGTAGGCGTTGACGAAACTCTATAGTTTATTTCTCTACATTTTTTTTATACTCACTTTTTTCTTTAAAAAATGTCGGCGAAACAAACGAAAACAGGTATAATTAGTAAAATGAAATAAATAAATAAATCTTCAGAAGTCGGTGCTTATGATCGAATTTCAATTATTGGACGAATTCTAATGTAATATCATCACATTTCTTTAATAATTGATCTCTAAATTAGTCTAAAAAGAAAAACACCGAGCCAAAAACAAAAAAAAAATGCACACGCATCCGCATCAAAACAATTTTGGAAAGAGATCCTAGTTAGACTTCTAATAACTTTTTATGGCTTATTCATCAATTCACTCTTTCACTCTTCACTTGACAATATTCAGTATTTTATAATTGTTCTCATATCGAATTTATTCAGTATCTATTTTAACTTACCAAAAAATGTATAAATTTTTTTTATCACTTTTATTCGTATGACTTGAACGCGAAACTAGAAACATTGAAATACTTTTATGTCATTTTATACCAGCTTTAAGATAACCGCAAAAAAGTACACTCGAGGACAACAGCAATGACCCAGTTCTAATAACAATAATCATATTATTTTAGCGACATTGGCAGTTCTGACGCGTTATTTTATTAGGCTAATGCGATTTTGTATGTTTGACAAATCAAAAGGCTAAATAAATAAACACGGATTGTGAAGAAATAATTAAAATAATTTAATAAAAGTATTAATTAATTAATTAGAAAAAATGGGTGTTCTATTCCTTTCCCGCAACGCGAATATTGGTAATCGAAACAAGATCTTAAACATTGACGTCATTGTACAATAGTGTCTAGCATTTTAAAGAAGAAGGTTTTATCTGACGTTTAATATTAACATTTTTTTGAATTGATATTTTGAATTATCGTGCTCATTGACAACTAAGGTGAAAAATATCAAGTGTCTGAATTAATGAGCACTTGTCAATTGTGTTTCTTCTTTGTATGTATCTTAAGATCTGACTGTTTGTTTTCACTTCGGATTTCATAATTACGATAAAACGTTCCCAGGTGTTAGATAAGATAAGATAAATATTGAAACGAATATAATAAACGTTCAATTAAAACTTAAAAGCGGTTACGTTTAACTGGTGAAGAACTAAGAAAATTCAATAAAAAAAATTAAACCAGTCGACATGCGATCTCGTTCAGAAACTCGCTGGACTTGTTCCGGTTCGGAATATGTGGATATAAATGCATAATGTAAGAAGTACATACATTTTCAATTCAATGAACTTGAACAAATATTTTTTTTTTTATTCTAAACTTATCTTAAAAATATTTTATACTAAACTAAAACAATAGATTTACATTCTTAATCGTTGATGAACTTGTCATATACTGTACCGATGTTGCAGCTAAACCAAAAACCCTATTAGAATGTATACAATTCCAACTGAATCAAATACACGACACGTAAACGTGTAAAACACCAACAAACTTCCACTTTTTAAGTCTATGCTAATTAAGGCTAATAATAATAATAACAAATAAATAATTGACAAATTGACAAGAATTGACAAATAAGTTCTCTGAACTTTATTAATGATTGACAAATAAATTGATGATAATAGTATTATAAAAACGTTATGAATACTATTATCATCATACTAGTTAAGGTTTCTCTGATATAGCCCCTCAAGGCTCTCAGCTTAGGTAGGAAAAAAAACATCATATACATTTGCAGCTGATTTCTGACTGCGCCATGCATTCAGAGTAACCAGTTTTCAAGTCGTCACCCACATCTTCATACAGCTTGTTACAAATAAACGTTAATAAATTATTTTTTTAGTTCTACTATTAACAAGGGCCGCAAGTGTACTTACTCATAATTTAAAATGTTCATCACGCTGATTCACGCCTTATAATCACATAACAACCGTCTTAGCATTTGACCCTCGTTGCGTAATGACCAAAGCGATACGTCCGGCTCGATTAGAAAAAAAAATCTCTTAATTATTCACTAATTAATCGAGATTTTTCAATCGTTAATTCTAAATCTCCAACTTCATGGATTCTTAGGCTTGACCACGTTGGGCCATGAGCTATTCGATTTTTTTTATTAAAAGGTTGATTTGTAAGTGGTGAAATCACTATCCATAGTTACAGGTTACATATTATTTTATATATCCATAATACGGATGGTAGGACCACTTGTGAGTCCGCGCGGGTAGGTACCACCGCCCTGCCTATTTCTGCCGTGAAACAGTAATGCGTTTCGGTTTGAAGGATGGGGCAGCCGTTGTAACTATACTTGAGACTTTAGAATTTATATCTCAAGGTGGGTGGCGTATTTACGTCGTAGTTGTCTATGGGCTCCAGTAACCACTTAACACCAGGTGGGCTGTGAGATCGTCCACCCATCTAAGCTCAACTGTACGAGTGGCTCCAAAGAGAGATGAATATTTTTTTCTGTGCCGGGGGCTTACCCTCGTACCAGGTCATCCAGCGTAGGGAGCGCGCGGTATGTGGTACTGGACGGTCCGCAGATGTTGGGAGCGAACCGCGGGCTCAAGGATGGTATTTAGGGCCCTACCCACTAAAATAAATATGAACTGGCGAAACAACCTCGGCAGAGTTTAGTCTCAAATGTTCTTTATATGTTTCTTATTTCCAAAGGTTCTTTTCTTCTTCGAAACAAAAATAATCTATAAAGTACCGTCCTTGTTTCTCGAAACATCTGATTCCCGGTTCATATATCATTTAAGCTTATTTGAATCGTTTAAATGTTAACTTTATAAAATTAAAATATATATGTATTTACTGAACAGACATTTCCTTTCAGTTTACCTACAAACCGCATAGAATTACTGGTGGTAGGACCTCTTGTGAGTCCGCGCGGGTAGGTACCACCACCCTGCCTATTTCTGCCGTAAAGCAGTAATGCGTTTCGGTTTGAAGGGTGGAGCAGCCGTTGTAACTAACTGAGACCTTAGAACTTCTATCTCAAGGTAGGTGGCGCATTTACGTTGTACATGTCTATGGGCTCCAGTAACCACTCAACACCAGGTGGGCTGTGAGCTCGTTCACACATCTAAGCAATAAAAAGCAACATTGTATAGCAGTTACTTATTATAAAATAAGTAATATATTAATTACTTCTTTTATTTAATTACTCCAATTGCTTATCATAAATTCCTTCACCAATACAAGACGTAAATATAAAAATAATTGGTGAAGATTACAAAACAAAGACTTTGAAAGTACAGGGTCTGAGGAGACAACGTGAATGTAAATTTTCGAATGAAGCAATTCATTTGCTCATAATTTGTTAATTTGTTAATATTTTACAAAAAAAATATGTTTACTCATTGAACCAAGCGCAGAAAATTTATATTGATAATTATTTTGCATATTAATAGGAACAGAAAAACCACTAAAGATAGGATTTTTAAAGTAATCTTGCTATGGGGTCTCAAATATCAGATTATTTTGGGAAAGGCTAATTGGCCCGAAATACCTAGTTTGGGAATCTCTGATTTATATCATTTTCTCTTTACCTCTTCAACATACAACAAGCGACGAAAATCTTTAAGCAGAAGCTAGTATTTTTTTGTTGTTTAAAAAATAGTCATGCAAGCTTTGTCTTCGCAATTAAAAAGACAATGAAAAACAAATCAGCCGTATTGATTAGATATACATATATGGTAGGTATATAATAATTTTCCGACATATATTATGTATTAATACATTCATGTTTGTTTTAAATAAGACATTGCCAGGTGGTCGGCTCAAATAGCGCTTCACGGCCACCAAAACCCATGAGTTATTTGATCGAAACCTCCGTCATAACATTTTCTATTTGCCACAACACAGAGTACCTGTATTACTTAAAATATCAAAAATGAAAAAAAAAAGCGGCAATGAAAACCAAATAGATGTAATAGCCGTGTTTTAAATGAAAGGAATAATTTAGTTGTAATTTGTTACTATTATCATTCGTTTGACGATTATCATTTTGACCTCGAACCATACTCCGCCGTCCCAGTCAAGGCGAACGGTAGTGGTAAACAATGACATAACGCCCGGGCACTGATCCCGGCGGACGACAATCGCAAACACTTGTATCGATAATATCAGTGGGTGCTATTCGAGAATTTATATTACGGAACATTAATTTAAATCTTCAGTCCATAGATTATACACTTAATATTTGCTTCAGTCAGTTGATGATCTCGTGAGCGCTTCTGCCTTTGTTGAAAAGCATGGTTTTATGCGATTAATTGCGCGGGCTCGATATTGATAGCGTTGTCGCCTCTTAACTAGGTTTTCACGTTCGTGAAACGTGTTCACTGATGATCATTGAATCATCTTCCGAATTATACCTTAAATATTGAAGTAGGTATTGGAATATTCTTTTTGTCTCTCGTAATCTCAATAGTATTCGAATAATGATCATCCTACACTTCAGACCTGAATGTTTGGCAGTTTTTCCGCAAAAATGTGAAACACCTGCGCTGTTTGAAAGAGTTTAAATGTCTCACAAGTAATTACATCTGTCTCTAAGAAAACCATAGAAGAGGGTGAACGATATATCCGTTTTCTGTCAGTTAAGCGAGTTTTTATTGATATTCAAATCAACTGACATTTCTATCATATTTTAAGTGTACCTACATATTATTATTACTATCTATTATTTCTATGAATGTAACTCTTTAAGAAGCAAACAAGAATAAACGACTTTTATTCTAATTTTTATGTGTCACGAAGCGAAGGGATTCAATATGGTCGATCTAAGTATCATTGATTTTATGGTCCATCATCATTACGATACCTGTTTTAATCAGACCGAATCTAAATCTTTTTCTTTTTTAACTCTAAGCCTAATTCAAATGTTTTCAGATCATTCCCTTGTATAGTGAGCCTTAATGGAAATTGTTATGGTATTTTAATGTTACACTACACGTCCCTGATGATTTTTATCTGACGCAACATCAGAAATCCGTAATGCCATATAACAGATCGCCACGCTCAATTTTAAGATAAAAGCTTTATAACTACGTCTTCTTTTATTGAATAGATAGTAGACTAATGGATTTAACTTGTATGTTTTGTGACTCGGAGTGCACTTAGAAACAGGTTCCGTAGTCAAGTTAAGTAGATATAAAAAGTTTTCACTTAATTCTAAGTTGAATGTACCTAACTGAAAATGTATTATTTCTCAGAAACTCTTATGTATTTTGACATATGGCTACGGAACTCTAATCCATACTATGTAATAATGTAATCTGATTTTTATATTTTAAATTATAATGTAATTTTATATTATTTATATTGTATGTTAAAGTATTACTGATTATTACAGCTGTTCGCCTATCTCTTGTTGCAGTTTCTTTTGTCACATTTCAAGGTTGTATTATTATTTTTTATTGGTAGTAGAACCTCTTGTGAGTCTGCGCGGATAGGTACCACAACCCTGCCTATTTCTGCCGTGAAGCAGTAATACGTTTCGGTTTGAAGGGTGGGACACCCTTGAGACATACTTGAGACCTTAGAACTAATATCTCAAGGTGGGTGGCGAATTTACGTTGTAGATGTCTATGAGTTCCAGTAATCACTTAACACCAGGTGAGCTGTGAGATCGTCCACCCGTCTAAGCAAAAAATAATAACAATAATAGTAAGTAAACATAAATGTTATTAAGTCCGCGGACTTCGTGTACAGCAGGAAGATTTAGTGCTATCTATCTATCAAAACAAAAACGAATTAAATATGTTTATTTAACTTTTTAAACGGCATATTAACCGTCCTACTTTTTGTTTACGAATTATTCTGTTTCCGCTATCATGTCACACTTTTAACCTTGAAACCTGTTGTACTTTTCAAGCACCTGTCTGTCATTTTAGACAGTTTTTCTGGATCTCTGAACAAACTTGAAAATCAAATGAAATGAAAATCCTAACAGTTTTTATTATTATTTCAAGTTCGTACTAAAAATTAACTCTCAATGTGACCACGAACTGATTGTGAATAAAACATGATTATCGTCTTATCGTTACGTATGAACGATATGACATGTTGCAAACAAATTTCTTATTTCCAAACAATCATCCTATTATCGGTCATCGACAGTGCACTTGTTACCTAGAAAACAGAAGTCCATAATTCAATAACCTATTTTCCTAGTAGGAAATTATCTAATAGCTCAAAACAAAATAAATAAACTTTAGTACGCAGTCTGCCGCCGAGTCGATTGCACGCGGTTTGTATTCGATATCTACCGTATTAAAAAATAAAACGGAAAATAATTTACTTATATTGTGGTGAGTTATAAATTATTTATATTATACATAATTAATTCTATGAGCTACTATATATTCACGTTTCCTTAAAAGCTTGTTGAAATCGTTGTTGATGATGGCAATTAAACCTAATATAAATATCCCATCATATCGATTGCAAGGTCGTGAAATGATTCGCTAAAAATATGCGCGAGATGTAACGTACTTTTAGTAATGTACGTGTTATTTTGCGTTTTTTTTGTAGCATCTTTTTATTAATTTGATATTTAATAAAATATTATGGCACTGACAAATCTTTACACCGAACAAACATTATGGGAGTTGAACCTACGATGTCATCAATTTGAATATTTATATTATTATTCGATAATTCAAATTAGATTAATATAAATCTATTCTGGTTAACAAACCTGATTACTTTATGAAAATTAAAATTCAAACAAATTTTTGAGACAAATAAAGGTATCTACAGTATTACACTTCTTCCATTAAGTACATATACGAGGTTTTCAATAATTTTAAGTCCGTAATTTATGATTCATATAAAATACTGGCTGATTCGACCAAATCCGCACCACACTAGAGATCCCATTCCACGACGCCCTTCATGCGGCCAATGATCGGAGGCGCTGGCGGGACATTACAAGGTGTAAAATCATACCGAAGTATAATGGTCGCGACCCTCAGCAGTGAGGAAACGACGCGAGGAGGATAAAATACTGAACTGTGTAGTAAATATATCATCATGATCATAATCGGTTGCTCTTGGCAGAGCAGTCGTGGTCATGTGGAATTCTTGCTTATTAAAGCCTTGACAGATGTTTTCCATAGGTTGCGAACCGAGGCCTGGCGCACACACTCGTTAAGTGGGGTTTCAGTAAGATCTTTCACCTGATCAGTCCAGCGCATGGAGATTCGTCCACGAGATCTCTTACCATTGACCCTACCCTGAACAACAAGTTTCTCGATAGACTCTGCTGGCCGTCGCGATACGTGTCCAAAATATCGAAGAATCCTGGATTGTACTGTTGACGACAACCTTTGAGAGATATTTAGTTCTTTTAGGATCGAGGCGTTGGTGCGATGCTCAGTCCAAGATATACGGAGCATCCTTCTCCAGCACCACATTTCGAATGCATGATCCTTCTTCTTTCTCTTTCTTTCACAGTCCAGGTCTCAACCCCATATAAAAAGACGGGGAATATATAGAAGGATTAATTATTAATAATAAATAGTATTGACCTAACACTGGATTCCTTAATTATATTTTAAATTAAGATAATACATTTCGTAGTGCAGTTTATCGGAATTGATAATGCGCTCTACAATTCGAGCATTAAAAACTTGTTTCTTGTTACTCAATATTTATTTTTTCCGATAAGTTTACGTAATAACACCAAAGTAAATTCGATGCTCATTATGTTACGTTATTTTCGAATACGATTATGTCTTTATTTTAATTACTAACACTCTCAATTTACCTTTTTAATGAACAATTACTTAGTTTATACTTTGTCATCGAGAATTAGCGTTCTCGAGTTGTTGCATTTATTTTATTTGATTGCTTAGACGGATGAGCAATCTTACAGCGGACTTAGTGTTAAATGGTTACTGGAGTTAACAGCGTAAATAGCACCAACCACCTTGGGTAATAAGTTCTAAGAAAAGCCGAAACCCATTACTGCTTTACGGCAGAAATAGGCAGAGTAGTGGTACCTACCCATGCGGGCTCACAAGACCACTTACCACCACACAAGAAGACTTACCACCAGTAAATAAGTTTAAATGGTTAAATGTTCTTATTAAGAATACGCAGATATAAATAACGAATTAAATTTACTACATAACGCGTACATTACATTAAGTTACTATGTAATTGTATATCTTGTATCATACACAATCATGATATACGTTGTGTTTTTCAGATACTTAATTAATCATGGGTAAAGTGGCAACCGCTGAAGCTATGCGGTTCATGGTCGACTGCCTTAAGTCGGTAGGAACGGCAGTCAAGGCAGCTGAGCAGCAAGCGGAACTCCTCATTCAGGCAGACAGACTAGGACATCCCAGTCATGGAATGAACAGACTTGGTATGAAGAAAGTAACGTTCGTATTTATTTTTCATTTGTATCTTTGAATGTTACAGCTGATAGTTCAGATAAAGGTGGCGATCTATCCAGTTATCAAGTTAAATATGGAAGAACCGCTTCCCATCCATTTGTAGTAGAACTAAGAGGAGTGACCGCGGTCTCTACTTCGGCCAACAGCGATTTCTCTGATTTTTTTTATATTGCCCTGTGGGCAGACGAGCGTACGGCCCACCTGATGGTGAGTGGTTGCCATGGCTCATGGACGTCGACAATGCCAGGGGCAAAGCCAAGCCACTGCCTACCGCTTAATACTCTCCACGAGCCTCGTTTGAAGAAGAACATGTCATAGCGCTCAGGAAACACCGTGGAGGAGAGCTCATTCCATAGCCTGGTGGTACGTGGCAAAAAAGACCTCTGGAAACGCACTGTAGTGACCGCAGTGTCTCCAGGTAGTACGGATGAACTCTACTCCGGTGGCGGACGGTGCGATGGTAAAAACGAGATGATGGTATCGTCTCAAATAATTCCTCAGTGCACTCAGGCGAGCGTGAAATTCAGGCATCTGTCAACTATCTTGTGTTCTATGATCGCTACCCGCCATAAAGTGTATTTTATGATATATTCCAGAGATGTACGTGAACGACATTATAAGCGGAGCGTGCCAGCCCAACAACGAACCCAAAATTCTGAAAGAGAACGCATCCACCGCGTGGGTCGACGCTAACAACGTGCTAGGCGCAACAGCCAGCCATTTCGCTATGGACATTGCCATTAAGAAAGCCCAGGAGACTGGAGTGGGATGGGTGACAGTCAAAGGTAAATTCTTTACTGTGACGGGAATGTTCAGGGACTTAAACATAATGAGCATTACGAAGAGTGAAAGACTATTTGGCTTAGCGAAATTTTTGAAACTTCACATGAGAGTCAGTATAAAATTTGAAAAAAATATCACGCAAAAAAAAACTTTTGGTATTTGAATGGTGTACCTAAACATAAATCAACTGTTCTGCCGTGCTTGTGATATATACAGTAAGTACCTTGGAGACACTTTTGAGAAAAACGCGGTTAAAGATTTCAATTTGTACTTTTGACGTTTCTCCCGAAGTTTAGAGCAAACCTAAGTTTTAATAAATGTTTAAGATAAATATAGGCTTTTGTAACAGTTTGCTTATTATTATTTTTATTTAGAAATAATATTTAAATTGTAAAGCTTGAAAAAATATTTATATTAAGGAATTAAAAAACTCGCACTAAACACACAGGCTGGCGGTGAACCCTTTTACCCATATAAAAGAATTAGAAATATACCATAACGGACAGAATGCTGTTTTAAAAAAAAATACAACGCAGTTAAGACACTTCTAGAAATAGTTACTTAATACCGCGCCACTATAAGGCTTTGTATTAAAAAATGGATTGCAATGACGTTTCTTCATCATTCACCTATATCGTATAAGTACTGAAATGTGCCCTATGACACAATGACAATATCGGTTTAACATTGGCCATAACAGGTCGGCGAACTTTGACAGTCACCGGTTAATCGCTGTTGTCTCAACTAGAATAAGTAAATGAATAAAAGAACACCATTACGTTCAAAATATTTTCATTCTTATTCTTAGGTTCTAATCATAACGGCATAGCAGGGTTCTGGGCAAAGAAGGCGGCCGATAAAGGACTAATAGGCATGGCATTCACGAATACTTCACCTCTACTGGCCCCTACCAGGAGCAAAAAGGTTTGAACATTGCTGATCTTAATTGTCGTGTCAATTTTAGACGATTTTTTACTGGTGGTAGGACCTCTTGTGAGTCCGCGCGGGTAGGTACCACCGCCCCATCTATTTCAGCCGTGAAGCAGTAATGCGTTTCGGTTTGAAAGGTGGGGCAGCCGTTGTAACTATACTGAGACCTTAGAACTTATATCTCAAGGTGTGTGGCGCATTTACGTTGTAGATGTCTATCGGCTCAAGTAACCTTGTTGTAAAATTGTTTTGTTAAATTACTACACTATTGAGATGTTTTATATACCTCAAGCCCCAAGGGAGGTCTGAAATGATCCGGTAGCCACTTAGCACCAGGTGGGCCGCGAACTCGTTTATCGGTCTAAGCTAATAGAAAGTATTCAAGGTATTTATTATTGGTATAACGTAAAAATGAAATCCAAAAAAAACTAGGGATTTCCCAATACTTAGAAGACTCGTAACAACATCCTTTAATGTACTTCCAGCTTCGAACATTTGAGGAAATAGAGACAGTAGGTAGCCTTAGATGAACATCGGAAATATATGAATTTTTTTATGTCAAGTCATAAGTAGGTAATTTTAGACAGTTTTTCTGTGTATTTTTGTGTTATATACGTAATTAATCATATTCCTTATGACTCTTATGTTTTATGAGCTGTTAGAATAATATAAGTTTTATTGGTATTTGCCCTCGTTGAACTTGTCGATTATGACAGAGTTCGGTGAGTGAACTAACCCATAGATTTCTCTTCTCAGCGAGTCGCGATTCCTGTCCGGTGGTAGATTCAGCGAAACACTGCTCTTGCTAGGGCTAGTGTTAGCAAATTATCTCAGGTTGAGTCCGTGAGCTCACCTACCCATCCGGGCGTAGCTGAAATAGCCCCTTAGGCTTTCAGCGAATAGGTAAGGAAAAAAGTTGTTGGAAGAAAACATTTGCCGAAACAAAGCTGAGTGCACTCAAAACACGAAAAAAAAAAAATTTTATTGGTCATTAATAATTTTCAAATTAAAGTTTCACTAGTGGTAGAGAGAATTGTGAGTCCGCACGGGTAGGTCCACCAACGCCCGACTTGTGTGATGTATTAGCGTTTGACATTCACGTATTAACGTTTATGGGTTCTGGTTGTCGGTCTGGGGACCGACAAAGGGGGCCTAAGAAGACGACGTGCAAGCTGCTCTGCACGCGTTTTACGCAAGAGCATCCGGGTGATGGAAGGCCAGTTATCCTCGACCCACGCTGGTTCTGACCCAGCGGGGTATTCCGTAAGATAAGTCACTCTAACCGGCGCCATCTAGGCGGGCTCCGGATAGCCTGCCGACCGAGAGGGTTAGTGGTCGTGGCGCCGACGACCGCCAGTCCGGCGTCCCGAGGGAGAGGGTGATAGGAGAGATGTGCTCCGCACTAAGCACTTCACTTTCCCCCCTTTGCCTTTTCATGAGTACTGTCTCACGTGAGGTTTGGACGTTGGTTGTTGAGCGACAGGAGGTTTTAGTCGGTTCGACTCCGAAATGCTCCGCCCGCCGTCCCCAGTGGAGGGCGGAAGCACGACGATGTCCTCCTGACAAAAAAAAATTCATGTCACCGAACTCATGAATAGGCAAAGGGGTGAAAGTGAAGCGCTTAGTGCGGACATCTTTCTTATCACCCTCTCTCTCGGGACCCCGGACTGGCGGTCGTCGGCGCCACGACCACCAACCCTCTCGGTCGGCAGGCTATCCGGAGCCCGCCTAGATGGCCCCGGACGAGGATAGCCGGCCTTCCATCACCCGTATGCTCTTGCGTAAAACGCGTGCAGAGCAGCTTGCACGTCGTCTTCTTAGGTCCCCCTCGCTGGTCCCCAGTCGGTGTCATCCTAGGCTAGGACGTGGGTTATTCAGCGACAGATTTTAGTCGGTTCGACTCCGACATGCCCCGCCCGCCATCCCCAGTGGAGGGCGGAAGTGCGGCGATTTCCTCTTAATAAAAAAAAGGGTTCTGGTAACCTCATATCTAGAGAATAAAAAAAAAAATAACAAACATATTGTGTTTCAACATTCAAATGATTTTTTCAACCGATATTTATTCTGTACCTAAAATATCGATGTACCTACATGCCTGTAATATACTGATGTTACCCCAAAAACGAATAATGAGAAACCGCCTTGAATAACGTACAAGTGACAACAAACACTTTTGATCACACCTACCTTACTATTTCGTTGACAAATTATTTTAAGTAATATACCCTATCTTATCAAGCTTTTAAAGTATTTAATCGATTTAAAAAAGTAGAACGTTCTCAATTCGGTTATTTTTTTATGTGTGTTACCTTGTAACTTTTGAAATTAACCTATTTTGATGATTTTTTTTATGGAAGCTGGTGCTTCTCGTCTGTCAAATAAATAGGAACATTTAAATTAGATCAAGATCTGACCAGTAGCATTTGAATTATCTTTAATAATCAATATTTAATTTACTTCGACTACATGATGATGATATTCTCATTTTATTTTTATGAAGTCGATTTTCTTTATTGTATTTTTTTTTTTAAATCTCTGTCATCGTTTCTTGTAATGCAACGAATCCTTAAAGACTAAATTGAATAAACTCGTTGTTCCAGGCAGCTCTCGGTACTAATCCTATATCAGTCGTTGCGCCCGCTTCGAAAGGAGAATCCTTCTATTTGGACATGGCGACTACAGCAGTTGCTGTTGGCAAGGTATCAAGATTATTTACGAAATCATGTTCACACACATGTCATATTATCAAATTACCACAAATTTATCTATAGGTAGGTTATCATTATTATGAATACAACATTTAAAAGTATTTATCGTGGGTCTGGTTCGTATACAATATCTTTTTATACAGAATTGGATGTACAATACATTCATGCTCGTATTTGAGCCTGTCGACATCTTGTCCAGCTGGGTTGGGGGCCTGGTACAGAAAGCAGGAGGATAGTAGAGAAGTGGTTTCTCACTCTGGAGCCCTAACCACTGGTAGCTTGTGTCGTAGATGCCGCCATCAGCGGCAATCAATTTTTGAAATAGTGTTTTTTTTTAAATATATGTATATATATTTTTATTTGAAATATTGTGTAATAAATAGTATCTTTTTTTTAAATAGTGTAATAAGTGATAATAATAAAATGATAATCAAATTTCGTGTTTTCCAGATAGAAATGCAATGTCGTAAAGGCGAACCTTTGCCACTGGGCTGGGCACAGGGACCGGACGGTAAAATAACGCAAGACGCAGAACTGGTAATTAAATTATTACACTATTCATTTCTTATATACATTTATACATTTACATACATACATTGCGATTGCATGCAGCAGAGATGCGAACGTTGCGATGGATGTGTGGAGTACCGAGAATGGATAGAATACAGAATGAATATATGAGATGAAGTCTGAAAGTGGCACCTGTGACAGAGAAGCTGAGAAGTGCGCGTTTGGGATGGTATGGACATGTGATGAGACGAAATGAAAATGAGTTTGGTAAGAGAGTGTTAACTATGAATGTGAAAGGATATAGAGGAAGAGGTAGACCTAACAAGGAATGGATGGATTGCGTGAAAGACGATATAGGTAAGAGGGGAGTGAGCGAAGAAATGGTATATAATAGAAGAGTATGGAAGGAGAAAACATGTTGCGCCGACCCCAGGTGAGTGGGAGAAGGGCAGGATAATGATGAATAATTCATTTCTTAAATAAGGACGGTAGGGGCAGATGTCGATGAGAATGTCGGACGATCAAAGATTATGGCATAAAAAAAGGAAGGGTTGTGCCCAGCTGTGGGTATCAAAGGGCTGAAGATTTAAAAGAGTTTTATGATGTAGCGAGTAGGCAAGCAAGCTCCACATCATATGACGTTACGTCATGTCACCTGACGTTTCGATACGCTAAGTAGTGGCATTTACGTTGTCTATGAATCGTTCGCCCGACTAAATACAAAAAAAAAACGCTAAACCGCAACAAAAATTTAGGTGATTGCATTTACTGGTGGTAGGGCGCCTTATGAGCCCGCATGGATAGGCACCACCATAATTCTGCCGGGAAACATTAATGCGTTTCAGTTTGAAAGATCGGGTAGGTAGCCGTTTACTATAAAAACAAACTTCGAATGTTTTCGAAAATCTCTCAAAATGGGTGGGTGACATTTACATTGTTGGGTTACATCAGATGGGCTATGAGCTCCTCCATCCTTCTAAACAATAAAATAGGACTGTGACTAAACAAATATCATTTTAAACACGTTAGTTAAATTCGCCCAAAGTGTGCAGGTAACGATAGCGTAACTATACTAACATTATATTATGTTAGGCCTTCAAAACGAGCTGCCTCATGCCTTTAGGCGGTGGCGAGAACACATCAGGATATAAGGGATTCGGACTATCTGCTGTAGTGGATATCTTCTCTGGGATATTGTCTGGTGAGTGTCAAGCGTTATGTTTAACGTTTAGTCTATTCGTTCTTGACAAGTTAAATTCATGATCACGGATTTAATCTAGATTTTATTCTATAAGGCTTGAAAAGGAAGATCATCTAGTATACATATGATTCGTCCCTTGGTTCATTGTTGTAATAAAAATTTAGTTACGCGATATTGAAAATTATTTTCGGGGTCAGGTATCTCGCGAAAAGATAACATAGTATTTGTTGATGCATAATATCTAGGTAATATGAGCATAAAAATGTTATTACATAATTAATTATATCGTTCCTCTAAATGCTTTTAGGATCGAATTACGGTCATCACATACGGTCATGGTCGCACACTGGATCCGGAGGTCCAGCGAATCTGGGTCATTGCTTCGTCGCCGTGAACCCGGGAAGCTTTGCACCTGGTTTCGAGGACAGAATGTCGGAGAGTATACAGCACTGGAGACAGTTGGAGCCGGTGAGCAATTAAACTGACTTAATCAGCCTGAATTTCGGATTTTTAAAGTATTTTTGAAGTTTGTATTTTGCAATTACAAATTAAATGTGAAATGTTGATCTCTTCTTACCTGTCGTGAGGGTTTTGTTTTATCTTCATTTTATATACCTCATTTTACCTGGAGCCTCTGCGTTCATCTACAGTGCGTTTCCAGAGATCTTTTTTGGCGCGTAGCATTTGGCTTTGGAATGAGCTCCCCTCCAAAGTGTTTCCCGAGTGCTATGGTTATATTCTTCTTCAAACAAAGCTTGTGGAGAGTACTTAACGGTAGGCAGGCTTGGCTCTGCCCCTGGCATTGCTGAAGCCCATGGGCGACGGTAATCAATCACCATCAGGTGGGCCGTTTGCTAGTCTGCCTACAAGGGCAATAAAATAAAATACTTTTTCTCAAATACACCTATGTCAAAAACGCAATCTTCTCGTGGTGATCTACAATTGCGTGAGGAGCCCTACACAGGGTTAAGCTTCATACTATGAAGTATACACCTCAGAGTATGAACTTAGTTGATATTCTGCTTCTCCTATATCTATAAATATAAATGGCTGAAGTTTGTAATAATTGTGGTTTCCCACTATCTAAGGCCTCCATATTTTTCCAGACCGATCCTAACTTACCAGTCATGGCGCCTGGAGATAAAGAGAAGGAAGCGGCAAAAGAAACTGACGCGAACGGAACTGTATCCTATGTGAAACAGCAGATTGAATCAAGCGCAGAATTGGCCAAAAGACTCAAAGTCAAGCCGATGGTCGTGAAATTGAATTGAACTCTTAATCTCATCGAAAAAATTATGTTTTCTAGAGCTTTCTACCAAGTAAGAGTTTATCTAGATTCTTCTTGGACACTCTTATTATATATTTCTCCGACGCGACTAAAATATTATTTTACGAATTCAAATTGATTTTATAAGTAGGTAATTTATTTAAGTAGATTATTATTGTATATCTTTAAAATAAAAATCAAGCGAAATCAACCTTTAGAGCGAACTCCGTCTGCTCAATTTAGCATAGAAATAAAAACTCAACCAACCAATTAGCTAGAAGTATAACTTCAAAACTAAATTGGTAGATAGGTATTCATTAAGAAATTTTTATTAATAGCTATATGCTTACATTAACATTTAACTGTAAAACAAAATAAAGCATTATTTAAATAATGCTATCAATTTTTAAATGGGACCAAATTGTGCAAGATGTCATGTGATATTATTACGGCACAAAGTGTCTAGTGTTGTGTTTTTATAGTACCCAACGATAATTTAATGTATCTGCTATATCAATAAATTATTCTTTTAATTTTTCGTTGCATCATTCGTTTCAAATTTAGTACTAGTATTTGGCTGAAAAATTATTTGGGGCGGTTTTTTTTTTAGTGGTTACATGGATGGACGAGGTCACGACCCACCTGGTGCTAAGTGGTTACCGGAGCTTATAGATACCAACGACGTAAATACCGCCACACACATTGAGACATGAACCCTAAGTCTCAGTTTTACGGCTGCTACATAAAAAGAAACGCATTACTGCTTCACGGCAGTTAGGGTGGTGGTACATAGGCGTGCAGGCTTACAAGATACCCCACCACCAGTAATAAGTACTTCTACTACTACTCCACTGGCGCTATCACCCCGAAATGGGACTTGGCCTCCGACAATAAATGTCATTAATTCCGGCGCTGCACAACACCTTGCCATTCTGGCACTTGAAGCTCGCGTAGATCCCCTTTCGCAGCATTACCAGCGGTACTTGGACCTCACTACGGGACGGCGTCCCTCCGGTACGTACGTACGTATCCACGTACACTCGTTTCACAGCCTGATCCTGCTCTATCCGCACTACATGCAAGAGTAAGCAGAACCGTCGCGCCTTCGTCTCTCCTAGAATATTTGGCTCAATTATAATAACATAAACTAGTAATAACGTAATGTAACATTAACCAGTAATAGCGCACCGGTCATCGTCTTCGTTCAACGAAGGGCTCGGCAAGTAAATTAGCCCACAGACACAGCCCACTGAGTTTGACTCCCTGGATCTTCTCAGTGGGTCGCGTTTCCAATCCAGTTAAATTAGATTCTGCAAAGCACTGCTCTTGCTAGGGTCAGTGTTAGCAACGTCGTTAGGTCGTCAACTTGTTAGATTACGCTCACATAGCCTCTCATTTCTTTTCCCTACCTATACTGATAGCCTTGAGAGGCTATTTCAGCTTCTCCTTAACGTGTAGGTGAACTTACACAGAAGAAGGCCGCGGAATTCCGCGAAACACCGCGGTCTCCTCCCGGTGATGGTCACGGGGCAACCTGAGGGGTTTGAGGCTGCGCCGTACGCTACTATCACTCTCTCTACTCACTCACTCTAGCGCACTGGCACCAGGAGGATGGCACGACGTGTCGAGACTGCGGCCTGCGATGCGGTCCGCGTTCGTGGTCGCTGTTGTCGCTGAACATACTGTAGAAGAGCAGCCCGGTCGGTGGTGTATCGCGTTCCGACCCAGCAGGCTGGTTCTGGCCCAGCGGGGTATCGCGGAACACCAGTGGCAACGCTCGTGTGGCCTGGTGGTGGTGGACCGCCGTACCACGGAGACCGGCGTCGTTAGTCGTCGACTATCGCCTCGACGACGCGTCGGTTGGGCATCCTCGGGGTGGCGCCGCGAGCCTGGTCTTGACCGCTGGAACCCCCTACTATGATCGGATTCTGACCCCGGACGTAGGGTGTAAGAGTGCAGGGGAGTCGTTTAGTGCGGTAGGGCCCTAAAACTCCTTGGGCACGCGGTCTGCTCCCAACATCTGCAGATCATCAAGTCCCTACATACACCGCGCGCTCCCTAGGCGCGGGGACTTCGTAGAAGGTTAGGCTCCCGGCCCGAAAAAAAAAAAAACTAAAAGCACCGTTAATAGATCGGGAGGATCCGTAATGACGTGAAGCCTCTCAAGGCTATCAGCTTAGGTACGAAATAAAACGCATTAGAATTTTTGCGAACTTAATTTTCATAACACCATGTCATTCCTATACCCTGAAAATGTATATACCATGTATTTAGCATTTCAATAGCGAATTTGATAAATGTCGGCGGGATGAGGTACAATCGGATCGCTCGGATCGTCGGATAATAATACACCGGGCATCTTACCCGTAGGTTACCACGCCTTCAAATGAAATTATTTAAAAAAGTTTATTTATTTGAGACTTTAATCAATTTGAATGAAATTAAATGAAACGAGATGATGAATTTAACGCTCAATAACATGTTGGTAATAAACTGAGACTTTCTGGAAGAACCCGAGAAGCTACGTCCACCATTTTTTCGTTTTCCAACAATTTTGCACTTTTAGAGATGCTAGACATTGAATAGGCCACCATTATTAAACGTCTAAAGCTAAAGAAAAAAAAAAAAAAAAACAAATTGCACAACTTCGCTCCTCGCGTTTCCGCCAAAGAGTCCAATTTTGTATTCTTGTTTTTTTATGTATGGCAATTGGCTTCTTGCCAGTATCGAATTTATTGCCATTACTGCCAGTGTCAAATTTATAAAAATATTCAGTTAATGTAAATTGATATTTTACAAAAATGATATGAAGCAAAATCAGATGATGTTGATTAATTTGAGACTTTAATCAATTGGAGTGAAATTAAATGAAACTAGATGAGTTAAGATCATGTACTCATTTGTTGTTTTTGCGCTAATTTTTTTCTCTACACTCTTGGCAGAGGCGTCGTCAGGGTTATATTTTTGAAGTCCTTATATTTTTAGTGACGAGTTTTACAAACCAGCGCCACTCCTGTCTTTATTATTCACCTAAAGTCATTTTTAATGATTAAAACATTTTAAAATCTCTTCTAATTTTCTATCAATAGATTTTTTTTCAGCAACCTTAGAATAACAACTCACAATGAATGAACTTGCTACATGTACATACTATCAAAAAAAACCAACATTACTTTATATTCACTAGCGTTTTGTTCCGTGTAGTGGTAGCATATTTTTTTCCGTCCTAAGCACTTACCACAGGCGCCACTGGCACCAAGTTTAAACACTCTAAATACTACTTTCGTTTATTTTCAACCTATTTAATTTATTAACATATTAATTGCGGTAAAGTTAAGAATTACAGTCAACGAGCAAAAAATGTATTCGCAAGTGACAGACTGTGACTGAAGACAGTGATTTATAAGTGACAGTTCTCGTTCGTGACACTTCGTCTAATCATTTTTATTCGTATGTTCGTTTTTGTGAATTTAATTATCAAAACTTAGTTTCGTGTATGCATGTATTTACAATGTAAATTTATTTTTTAATTTCATTATATTTCCATTATCTACGTTAAGATTTTCTTTTAGATTAATGCGATAAAACGTTTTAATTCAATGGAAAGTTCTAAATAGGAAATTACTTCGCTTACTTTCACTTTGCTTTTGAATATCAAATTTCTGCTAGTTAAAATCAAGTGAGCAAACGTCCAGCTTTGATATTCCTTATAATAAAAATATATTTCCATAAAGCAGACTAAAAAAAATATTTAATAAAATGTACCGAAACGCGAATTGAACTTTGAATTATATTTGAACTGTGTGTGTTTACAAGACAGTGGATGCGAGGATACAAAACCGACATTATATTGTTGAACATCGACTGGCAATTTTTTAAAGGTAAGTCTTTATTTTTTGGCATATATTGGTAGACGAGCTTACGTTCTGTCTGGGGTTAACAGCTTACCAAAACCCTCAGAAGCGATATCAAGGACCGCAGCTACCCACCCTGAGAACTATCCTAACACATCAAACCGGAACACAAGACTACATTGGGGTAGAAATCAGCAGAACACTTGCAGCAACATCATAAAATACCATAACAGCTTATAAAGTTTATTTTCAATTTGTTAAGGCTTCTTATATAAAATATTAACTTAGCTCTTACATACTATTTTGATTTTAAAAAAGGAGTCAATACAATCGAATTGATTTTTAAGTTTGATTACATGAGGATTTTAGTAGATAGCAACTTAGCTTTGCCCTGGCATTACTGGCGTCTAAGTGTGATGGTAACCACTCACCATCAGGTGGGTCATATATGCGAATGCCTACAAAGGCAATAAAAAAAAGTAGAGTAATATTTAATATCATGAAAACCTAACAATTACAAATTAATGTTAGAATATAATGTTAATTGAATAAATTATTAATTTTATATACATTTAATACAATAGGTTAACTAATCTTAATTATATAATTATTATTAGTAAAAATGTACTTTTGATTCACTATTAAATTGAATTAATGGAAACAAATTGACAGAAAATGTGAATATTCATAGCAGTAAAAAGAAAACAAGTTAATGATAACATCATTTTGATAATGGTATTTTGTGTGACATCTTATTTTTTATTTTTGTTGTTATACTTTCTATTTATATTTGAATTTGATTCACAACATAGTCAGTACTTTGGGGAAACAAGCTTTAGCTTCTGGAATTACTTATACGGGGTCTCATTTGTTTCACTCAACCATAACACAGGGTTCCTAGCTTGGTGCCATTAGATGTGGAACAATAATCTAATTACTAAATCAATTTTAGCCTTTTTTTTTTGCCATTTTAGCCAGGAAAAGCCTATGTCCAGCAGTGGACTGCTATAGGGTAATTATGATGATGATCAAATAATCTGTATAACCAAGAAGTTTGCAAATTCAATACCAAGTTAGTGTGTTCAATTATTATACTTATATTTTTCATCTTATTAATTAATTATCTTATTAATAATTATTAATCTTTCTAAAACTAACCAAAAAACAGCAGATTAACAAGATTAAAATCCATTCAGAAATAAGCTAATGAGTATAGTTATAATTTCATGCTAAATAAATAGCACACTTTGTTAACTTTTAGTATCAATGTTCACATTAGCCATATATTCAACTTTTTTACCAGAATATTGGCTAAGAAATTGGGATAGTCAAACCGAATAAAGTTATTTTGGCCATATACATATTAACAATAAAATATATCAAAATATGTCTATAAGGAACATATACACAATTTAATATACAAAAATTGATTAATTTTAATAAAAATGACATTATTACAAATTGAATTGATGAATTTGTACCGACTAAGCTTCGTTGAGCTCTACCACTAATTGTACCTATTCTTAATATTTTCGTAACTGGTTTTATTTTAATTTGATAACATTACTTAAATTTAAAAATAATAAATGAAGTCAGTTCTTATAAAAACAATTAATTCCTCTGTGTTATCTTCATGGCCTCACACTTGCACCTACGATAACCCTAAATGTAAAAATATTTATTTTCTGGGTATGTATGTTTTATCCTGCTTAATTATGTTGATATGAAATAACCTTGACCAAAAGACACGGTCTAAGAAAAGATCGATTATTTGTTCTACGAGGAATACTCTGAGGAATCATTTTGATCGTCGAATCACTTCGGTTATTTCATTCAACCTAAAAACACTGTGTTCATCTATAGTGCCTTTCCAGAGATATTTTTCGCCACGTACTATCCGGCTGTGGAGTAAACTGCGATGTTTTCAGAGTGCTAACAACTTCCTATTTTACGAGGTTTTAGTAGAGCCCTCAGCAGTAGGCAACGTCTTGCCTCTGCCCCTCGCATTACTGATGTCCATGTGCAGAATACTGACCGTCAGATAGGCCGTAGGTCCGTTTGCCTACAAATACAATAAAAACCTTTACATTATTATTGCTTAAAACCTATTTCGAAATTAAAAATGCATTTTTGAATATTCTTCAAATCTATTACTCGACTGGGCTACCTTTAAGGTTATTTTTTCGTCAATGTAATCACGTGATTCAATTTTATGAAATACGTAAGTTGGTTGTAGTCTGTCGCGTCTACAAACATTTGTTGATGTTAAGTTACAACAAAGTTTAATGGTTCAACAACAACAGGATATCCGATAGTTGAACGTTTATCTTGTTATCAAATTCAGTAGTATAAATGGGTCATTTGATATCCCTGGTGGGGCGCACCTAATCGTACGTAATTATCTGTAATTGAGCTCACAAACGCTAATTGACTACAAACATTTGATATGACGAGCGGTGTGTGTGTGTTTTTTGTGAATTTGATTCGCTGTCTTGTGCATTAAGCTCTGTGCACCTATTTCGGCACATTTCTGTTACTAAACAAACTGCCCATGAGCCACTTTGAAGGGTACGTAAAGACTGTTCTTTATTAGAACCTAATTAGAAGTTCAAGCCCATCATTGTATTTGATTTGCGCAGGCGGTAGCATTTATACTGCTGTGTCTGTATAGCCGCTTAAGACCCAATGAAATGTCATGCGCAATTAAAAGATAAACTCGGTAAAAGAGGGATTATTAAAGTTTGACTTGAAATAAAATGCGTGATAATCTTTACTAAATCTAAGCAAATAACTATGTTTGTGGCTGACACGTTGTTTATCGCGTTGATTTGAGTTTTTAACACTTGTTGTTGACTCAATAGAAAATTTCTAACATAGTAACCACCAACTATGACAACTTCACTGGTAAAATTCAATTATCTCAAAAACAGTTTCTCAACATTGTTTTCGTCGCTATTCGCACTTAAAGCCTCTTAATATATATTTATTTAAAGAGGCAGTTCCACGGGTCATGTTAAAATGCGTTGGTCGCGATATTTATGAAACCATAGCAAAACGATTTGCCATATTGCGGCATAAATAGCACCACCCCCCATCTCTTCCCGCGGGCTTGGGAGCGACTAAGAGATGGTAACTGTAATCGTCGAACTCGGCTAAGAGTTCGACGTTCAACCTAACTCATTTGTTTTCATGCGCTAACCCGCCGAATTTCTTGCTGGATCTTCTCAGCGGGTCGCGATTCCGTTCCAGTAGTATATTCATTAGCGAAGCAAATGCCCTTGAGTTGTCAGGTTTCTTCCGGAGGCGCTTAGGGAACTCTTATCAAATCCCATCCTTGGCTGTGCTCGTACTCGCTCACCTGTCCTGGTGAAACTGGAAAGGCTTCCGGGCTACCAATAATCCTTTCAGCGTACCGTGATCTCCAACTGGGATTTACTGATGGAAAAGTGTATCATTAGCGAGCAAGAGTAGGTGCCTGCCTATTTTTGCAACTAAATATAATATTACAATACAATTGAGACTTCGATTTCACGTTTGGGTGAGTGGCATAATTGTGATGTCTATATGGTTCGGTAATTAACCACTAAACGGGTGACTGGAAACTCACTAAGTGAGTAGTGCGTTCGTTAGCTCGGTTACAATATCGCTGGCCCATGCTGGAATGTGAAGCCTCTCCTAGTTTCACTTTCGCCAGGTCCAGAGATAATGTAACCGGGTTGTAGTGACCTTTATAGCTACCACTATTGTATTGCTCGGTTACAATATCTCCGGACCTTGCTGGAATGTGAAGCCCATCCACGTTTCCCTTTCGCCAGGTCCAGAGATAATGTAACCGGGTTGTATACAATAATATTGTTTTTAAGACTTAGTCATTATCAATAATTTTGAAATTGATAAGATTAAACACGCGAATGTTTTATGCCAAAAAAAACACTACCATTTGTTCTAAAAAAGAGGCGTTAACCTAAGAAGAGCGCTCAGAACAAACTCAACAGTAAAATTAATTTGGAATAGAGGAGTATCATTGTTCCGTACAATAGATATTAATATTACATTTACATAATTTAACCGATGTGACTATTTTTCAAATGCTTTATTCATGAGGATTGGCTGTGCATGAGTATATATTTTCTTGAAGTCACCAAGGCTGGTCATTCAGCTGCAAGCTGTCCAAAGTGCCGAGTGACAATTGTAGTAATAACCTTGTTGCAATAACCAGTAATTAACGTACAAACATATTGTGGACTCGGATAGTGAACTTTGAATAGTAAATATTATGAAAATTATTAGGTATAGTTAGTCTTGTATAGGTTTGAATTTATCTGTCAGATGAACTCATTTAATTTCAGTGATGTCATCGTCCTTCTGTATACTTAAATGGCGCTGATGTTATTGTCGAAAGTGATTTAGACGCCGTGGGCGAATCGCTAAAAGTTACTATTGGTAAACGTGATACAATAAGAGACATACTATTTTTGTCTGCCTATATTTATATAGCCAGCAGGCCCAGGGGGCTCCGGTCACCGTCCTCGTCGAACCCGTCGCTTGCGCCAAAGGGCTGGACAAGTGAATTAACCCATAGACACGGCCCACTGAGTTTCTCACCGGGTCTTCTCGGTGGGACGCGTTTACGATCCGGTGGTAGATTCTACGAAGCACTGCTCTTGCTAGGACCAGTGTTAGCAACACACCCGATTTGAGCCATGTGAGCTCACCTACACGTCAAGGAGAAGCTGAAACATCCTCTCAAAGCTATCAGCATAGGTAGGAAAAAAAAGTCAAGGGGCTATTATTGCTTCACCTTGGTGGGTGGACGAACTCACGTAGCTCCGCCTGAAACGACATAACAGCTGAGCGATAATACGAAGTAATGGAATGTAAAAAAAGAAATTTAACGATGAAAAAAGTTTTGACGATTCGCATGCTTGTTTGTAAATAACGATTTTCTAGTCAGCTTTTTTTAATCTAATACCTTGAACGAGCTTGTAAAACTGCGTCACATTTGCTATATCATCATGAAGTCGCTTGAGACTTGAAGCTTTTAAATTTAAGAAAGCGCCATCTGTGTGCAGCGTGTGTTGACTTAAAGCTCCCAGTGGAATAACTTCAAAGCTTGTAGTTTCACTTTTCACAGGTTTCGTCCATTTCCACAAATATGCGATAGGTGGCACCATGTTTAAAAAAATACTAATGTAGCAATTTCTATATTTTAATTTTAATAAATATAAGGACTACAGTTTTCCTCACATTTTTTAAAAGAAATATCCATCACAAATCTCACATCAAGAGTATACCGATGTTGGGCAGCAACTGGAAAAACTGCAAAGTCGAATCCTCATACAACACTGACATGACTAGATCAAACATTAAGGGATATAAAATTATATTTATGTTCTTTTTGTTCGTGTTTCGTATCCTCATAGTTGCCGGTCGTAACCTGACGATACTTTCTGGTGGAATATTGAAATGGCCCAAGTTTTAGGGTATTATTAAAGTTTCCACTGACAGGTATTGCTAAGTAAACAAGTTTTCAGTATTCGGTGCTGCGTCAACGTAGGATTTAAAAAAAAAAACAACCAAATAAAGAAAAATGGCGCAGAAGTTCCCACAATTCATGCACGCGGTTTATTCATTTCACGCCAAAGGTAGAGAGAGAGCAATACTGTAGAAATAAAAATAAAACTCTACAGTAAACTTCACCATGTTTCTGCAATTATATTTCATAATTCTATCAAAACTCAAATTGTTTGTTGTAGTTTAATGAGAACTCTAGATTTCGGTTGTCCCAGACTAAGCCGCGTCTAGGAGTCGACCGCAAATTAAAAAACTTGTTTGGTCTGCAGTCCCGTGTGGTCTCTCTCAATTTGTCACTTTTAGGCTTACCGTATCTATATATTAATACGTGAAGCAAAAACTTTGTATCCCTTTTTTACGAAAATTGCACGGACGGAGGAGTATGAAATTTTCCACACTTATAGAGAATATAGAGAAGAAGTGCACAATGCTAATATTTTTTTTAAATAATGCATAAAAGATACATTAAATCAATAAAGAAAACATTACACACACTACATACCATGTATTTGACGCACACACGCATGCATACTATTTATTGTCAAACTTTTGTTCTTGACGTTTGTGATGAAATTGAGATTGTCTTTATTTATATTTTTTTATAGTGTAGTCTTGGCGAAATTTGTTATTAAAGAAGTATAAAATACAATCATAATAGTGTACAAACTTATCCCACAATTCCAATTAATTATAGTCGAATTTCGACTACTGCGGGACCTCTAGTACTCACAATTTTATTGTCTAACCTTTTTATTATTATATGGCATTTTAAAGGCGAAAGAGCTTACGGCCATTTCTTATCAAATTGTTACTGAATAATACAATGTAGGTAGCGACCGACGACCCAGTGAAAATCGCTGGGTCAGGTTGGATACAGGTGGCAACGGACAGGCCGCACTGGAGAGCGATTGGAGAGGCCTATGTTTAGCAGTGGACAGCTATAAAGCTAAGATGATGATGATGATGATGAGGTAGCGACCCATCCGCGTCGAGACGTGAAATCAAAATTTGAATTGTAGGTTTTATTGTTTACCACCAGTTACCTAATTAGACGAAATAAAAACATGAAAGTAAATACTTTAACTATGTTGTGATTATGTATAAGTATAAGTTGAGTTGTCGCAACTCTCGCCAACGCTTATAGTTCAGTGAATATTGGCCTTAACAGTGTGGGACGATGACGGCTTAACTCAATACGTGGTCGGTGATCGGTTCCTCGTTATAGTTGTGATATTGTTCCGTGATATAATACCTACACTAGAAAGTAACATTTTTCAAAACAATGACATCTTATGTTTATAAATTATGTAGTAACCTCGGTGGCCTCCACAATAGTAGAGCTAAGAGATTTTCTGTCTGTTTACGGGCTTCAAGAGTTTGGTGCCAAGCCACGTGACGTGCAGGCGTAAAACCAAGTCCAAAATAGTAGGCAGTATTATATATTCAGTTTACCTATACGAAAATTTGACAATGCCATATAAGGCACCGCCTTGTATATAAAATCGGATTGGACAGTAAACACGTGCCAATCTATAAGTTTTACTATCGACCATATTTAACGGCTCCGCAATAAATGCTTCTTGACACACAGTAAAATATTCGACTTTAGTACGAGCCGATAGATGCTTATGTGCTTATTTATTATAAATGCGTGGAAATCCCTGACACTACGCGGTTATAGTACGTATGTAGTTTCTTTATTGCCCACCTATTCGCGGGTAGCCTAAGAGGGCTATTTCAGCTGCGCACGGACTGGTAGGTGAAGAATTTGCTAACACTAGCCCTAGCAAGAGCAGTGCTTCGCAGAATCTACCACCGGATCGGAATCGCGACCCACTGAGAATATCCGGCGAAAACTCAGTGGGCTGTGTCTGTGGGCTAATTTACTCGCCGAGCCCCTCTTTGCAAGCGACGGGTTCGACGAGAACGTTGACCGGTTCGTTATTACTGGTTAATGTTACATTACGTTATTACTAGTTTCATGTTGTTATTATTGAGCCAAATATTCTAGGAGAGACGAAGGCGCGACGGTTCTTACTCTTGTATGTATTGCGGATAGAGCAGGATCAGGCTGTGATACGAGTGTACGTGGATACGTACGTACGTACCGCAGAGACGCCGACCCGTAGTGAGGCCCGTAGTGAGTGTCTATGGGCTACTTACGTAGTAGTAGGAGATAGATGTCTATGGGCTCCAGTAACCATTTAACACCAGGTGGCTCGTCCACCCATCTAAGCAATAAGAAAACAAACAAAAAAAAATACCAAATGGGTTATACCAATAGGTATACATAACTAATCTATATAATAATGATGATGAATATCTAATCAATAATAATAATTATTATTAATAAATATATGTGAGCAATCTTGCTCGGTAAATCGAAAGTTGTCATTGAAAATGAGACTTTCCCTAAAATCCCGGTGTTTCCCGAGCGCTATGACATGTCCTTCTTCAAACGAGGCTTGTGGAGAGTATTAAGCGGTAGGCAGCGACTTGGCTCTGCCCCTTGCATTGCTGAAGTCCATGGGCGACGGTAACCACTCACCATCAGGTGGGCCGTATGCCCGTCTGCCTACAAAGGCAATAAAAAAAATATAAAAAAAAATAAAAAACCTTGCTCTTATCCTAATCTGTTTTATTCACCAGCAGATGTCTCAAAGAAATAACCCTACCTTTTATAGCATAGTCTAGTACTGAAACCAAACTGTTATCAATCTATAATATGTAATTATTAGGGTAGTTTCAATAATTATCGAATTCAATACGAAACGATTGGTACATAATATTAATAGTTATTTTATAACCAAAAAATGTATTATTTTTGTTGAAACTCAAAGTAAAAACTACAGTACTAGAGGTATATATTTCAGAGTTATGAGAGAACAGAATTTAATGATAAATAGTAAGTCTAGCCGCGTCGCGGGATAAACTATACATCATACATGCCTTTCCACCCCCACCCATCGTCTAATAACATACTGTTCTCTCCTACCATTGTTTGTTTTAAACGTAGCAATGCACCAACGTCATTCTAAATATTTGTCGATATTAGAAGAATTGGGTTGCAATAATCGATTTTGTACGAAAACTTTCTTGCTCTAAATGAGAGGATGAGCTCGCGGCCCCTCTGTTTCTTAATTACTGAAGCCAGTAAACCTTGACACGTGAGGTCGTAATATCAATTATATTCTAAAATGACTATCACAAAATAAACTACAGACGTATTTATCAAGATTATTAATTAAGTACTAAACGACAAACCAACAAGACTCGACAAAGCTTAAACTCAAACGAATCAACTATGTTTCAGAACGAAGTTTCTATTCCATAGAACTAGAACAATCACGTGAAAATAACGACGTAAATTAAATAATAATTTTTATTACAAACATTAAAATGGAACTCCATTCAATCTGTAAAGTTTTAATAAAAAAAAATGTAAATTAAATGACTTATATTTTATGTTCATATAAGTATATTTCTTAATTACCGACAACCAATTTACGATTGTAACAAGCAGGTACATTCGGAAGCAATATAGGCACGTTATGATTTCACTAATGACATCACCGCGCCGTTGAAATGCAACGCGCCTGTATTAAATAACGGTCAGCTGTTGAATTACAACGCGACGGCTATGATTTCATTGTGTACAAAAGCTTAGGTCCAATAATACGATTGCCTACTCACTCCTGTAAATCTGAAATTGAGGAGCCAGCGCCAGTCGTATCGAATTATGCACTAGCTACGGCAGCGACCCCGTTCGAAAAAATTTAGTTCCGCCTTTCCCAAAGTGGGCGATAGCGCACCCTTGTGGGCGCTGCAGGCCTAATGGGGGCGGTAAGAGACCCAGAAAAAATGGGGGCGTTGTGTAGAGGGCGATTTTTAATTTCATCTAAGAGGACTTTCAGACAACGACTGAGCTCTCGCTATGGTGGTAATTACTAGGTGAAAAAATGGGGGCGCTAAAAATAATTTATTCTCAAAGTGGGCAGTTGACAAAATAAGTTTGGGAACCACTGATTTAGTTAAATGTTTAGAAATGCATTTATTACATTATTTATTATATATTGCAAATGGTTTAAAACATTCAATATAAGCATAGCGCGATTCAGAAATACCGTGTGGTAGCCTAAAGGGTGAGACGTCCGGTGTACGCGTATCAAACGATGCGAATGTGCCAGTGTTCGAATCCCGCAGGCAGGTACCAATTTTTCTAATGAAATAATTAACACGTGTTCACAAATGACTTCCACGATACAGAAATAACATCGTGTTTTGAAACTAAAGCTAACAAAAAATCTATACTTATTACATAATTTACTGTTGGTTGGTAAGTCTCCTTCCGAACCCACGGGTATGTGCCGTTACCCTGCCTATTTTTGCCGCAAAGCAATAATGCGTTTCGGCTTAAAGACGAGGACAACTGCTGTACTAATATAAGACTGAGACTTAGAACTCGTGTCCTAAGATGGGTGCCGGCATTTACTTTGTTGATGCTGATGTGAGCTTTGATACATCACGCCTATAAACATTTAAAAAGAAAAAAGCTAAGTCAAAGTTTTAATAAAAATATTTATAGTAAAAGAAACAAACATATGACAACATTTGTTTACTTAAACCTTACATTACTGGTGGTAGGACCTCTTGTGAATCCGCGCGGGTAGGTACCACCGCCCTGCCTACTTCTGCCGTGAAGCAGTAATGCGTTTCGGTTTGAAGGGTGGGGCAGCCGTTGTAACTATACTCAGATCTTAGGACTTATATCTCAAGGTGGGTGGCGCATTTACGTTTTAGATGTCCATGTTCTCCAGTAACCACTTAACACCAGGTGGGCTGTGGGCTCGTCCACCCATATAATCAATAAAAAAAATAGAGATCTAAAGAGTAAAACTAGAAAAATCATTGAAGTACACATTTAATATCAGTTCGGTATTTTTTATATGCACGCACAACAATATACCTCCCATTTCATTTATAATGATGAGATCCGGAGATTTCTTAACATCAGGTGGCCCTGCGCCCGATTACCAAACAAATAGCAAAGGTGAACAAAACTTTATCTTCTTGTTTGCGCTTTATTTTTAAACCAATTTATTTCTTAAGTCATAGGTATATGTACGTACGTAGCTTCACTAAATATTTGTTTTTAATTTATGATATGTCTTTGGAATTTGTAGGTTTATAAAGGAACCGTCTAACATATTTAATTTTGTAAAATTTACTTTGGAACAGTGAGGTATTAATATTATTATCAACACCCTAACTTTACTATTAAAAAAAAATATAAACGATATAACCTAGACAGAAATCACTTTAATTATAACCAACAATGTAAATTAACTAAGGTTAACAAAATGCAACTAAATCTTGACAACAACTAAACTTTGACAATAATAACTTTGAATAATAAAATACAACGATTGTGCAACGATGTGAACGTCCGTCCGTCCCGACTGTCGCAAGCAAAAGAGAACGATGCCTTGCGCCAACGCGTCTCGAGCCCAAACGCGCCCCTCCAACAACATCTCGCCACGCGCCCTCCCGACATCACACCATCCTTGACGTCACTTAGGCCACGCCTCCAATGTCATCATCATCTTCTAACACGGCCTCTCCTGACGGCGGAGCGTCCTCGCCCGCATTAATAGGTCCGTCTAGAGGTACTATGTCGTCATGGTGGTGTGATGGACCGGCGACAATACCTTCCTCAGAGCTATTCTCATCACCTAAAAATAGATTGTTTGCATTAAAAATGACACACAGAAATGCAATATTATGTTGCTGACCGTTGGGAAGTTGTTGTTCAGTGACAATTTCCGTAGCATGTCTTCACAAATTCTTCCAGTGGCAGAGCCCTCAGGTTGCCCGAGACAGTGACCGCAGTATATCTCAAAATAAGTTAATTTATGCAGTGGCAGAGCCCTCAGGTTGCCCGAGACAGTGACCGCAGTATATCTCAAAATAAGTTAATGTCTTATTGTATACAGTGGCAGAGCCCTCAGGTTGCCCGAGACAGTGACCGCAGTATATCTCAAAATAAAACAGTTGTCAGAGCCCTCAGGATGACCAACAAGTAGTAAAGACCGGCTTCATTTATGCCAGTTAAATGACAAAAAGAAACAAACCCAATTACTGTTACAAATTATGCTCACACTCGAAAAATGCGGTGCACACATCCGGCGTCCACTCTCCGTGCCACGCACTTATAAATTCGACAGCAGCTTCCGTGGTCTTCCCAAGTGAGCCAGAAAGAAGCTTCAGTTCATAACGTCCATGTGGCAGCGCACGCACTATTTTGTACGGGCCACGCATACCAGAATCCAGCTTTCCAACAGATTGGCTATTCTTATGCACGAAGACCACGTCGTTTTCATTGCGCTGTTCATTTACTCGAGTGTCCTACTGTTTTCGGTTTTTGTCCAGCAGTTGAGAAGCTCTTTGTCGGGCAAGCTCGCGTAAGGTTTCTCTGTTGGCACTTGTTCCTTCTAGAGCCACATCGCGTAGAACGGAACGAATGACGGGCGTCACAGCATCGCTACCAATTAACAAATATAAAGGTGAATATTGAGTGGACTTTTGTTTCGTAACGTTCAGGGTGAGCTGCAGTTTCCACAAAACTTCTGACCAATTTTCGTTTCTGAAATTTACCTCCACACGAATCATGTTAAGAACTGTTCTGCAATATCTCTCAGCCTGACCGTTACTCTGGTGCATCTCTGGCGTTATAAAGAATAAATTACTACCTACGTCTGATACCCATTGTCTAAATGATCTATTTTCGTACATTCTACCCCTATCGGTTACAATCTGCCTAGGTGCACCAAATAAAGATACAGCGTTTTCAAATACTAATTTTAACTCTGTTGCATCCTGCTTACGCATAGGATTTAGTAGACAGAACTTACTATAAGCGTCAATTATCAAGACAACAAATTTGTAACCGTTCGATTCGGGAAGAGGACCCAAGACATCACTATGTACCGTGTCAAAGGGTACGTCCGGTTTCTTCCACGACTCGATCGGCTGCAAGGGTTGACGTGGTATTTTTTTGTGTGAAAGACATACTATACAATGGCGTACATATTTACAAACAAATTGTCTTAGACTAGGAAACCAAAAATGGTTTAATATTAGATCAAGCGTCTTATCTACTCCAATATGATGATGCTCATCATGAAAGATTCGTAACAAACTGAGGCGATGTCCTCTTGGAATATAACATAATAATTTACTAGGTTGGCCAACAGAATCAAATTTATAATAAAGAACATCATTTTTAGTTACATAGCGTGTCTCATCTAATTCACCGTTTTGTAACTTTTGTATTAAATTCCGAGTTTCTTCATCAGCACTCTGTGCTATCTGTGCCCAGTTATGCGGTCTACCAATTTCACAAACATTTATAGGATTACGACTTAGATAGTCGGCATGAGATAGCACAGCGCCCTTACGATACTCTAACGAAAAATCATAATCTTGTAAGTAGATCCACCACCGAGCGACTCTCGGTAGTAAATCTTTTTTACGTTGGGTAAGCTTCAAAGCGTTGCAGTCTGTAACTACCTTGAAATGTATACCTATGAGGTAGTGCCTGAAATGCTGCAGAGCCTTGACCACAGCGAGTGTCTCCAGCTCATAGGAGTGATAGCGTGGTTCGGCGCCTTGGGTAACTTTACTAAAATATCCCACCACGCGTTTATTATTATTCCCATGAGTCTGAAGTAAAACAGCTCCATACCCTCGAGAAGAAGCATCCGTGTGTACTTCTGTTAATAATGATGGATTAAATATATTGAGGACAGGTTCACTGGTTAAACGCGTAATTATATACTGGCGTACTTGTTCCTGTTCATCACCCCATTTAAACTCAACACCTTTACGAAACAGATTAGAAATACAAGCTGTCTGCAACGAATATGCAGGAATATAGCGCCAAAAATAACCCGCTAGACCTAAAAATTGTCTAGCTTGTTTAACATTACCAGGCTTCGGGGCTCTTGTCAATGCTTCTACTTTATACGTACTCTGCCTAACCTGAACATTGCTGATAGTTCTGCCCAAATATTCAATTTCGTTAGCAAGAAACTTGCATTTTTTTAAATTAATCGAGAAGCCCGCCTTAGTTAGTGTTTCAAAGATTTCACGCAGAGTATTTAGGCCTTCATCAATGGTCTGACTAGGTATTAAAACATCATCGATATATATTAAAGCCCTCCCTGTCTCACTAAAGGCTTTCAGAGTATTAGTTATAATACGTTGATAAACAACCGGGGCATTGGCTAACCCGTAGGGCATTTTAAGGTATTCAAAATGACCTTCGGGTGTCACAAAGCCGGTTTTGTGAATGGAGTCGTTTGCTAAAGGAATCTGGTGGAAACCAGTGGCCATATCGAGGCTTGTAAAATATTTTGCGCTACCTAACCGGTCAATGTGATCGTCTATTAACGGCAATGGATAGCGATCCTTCACAGTATTCGCATTAAGAGCCCGAAAGTCCACGCACATCCTGTCACTGCCGTCCTTTTTCTTAACTAGCAATATCGGACTCGAGAACTCCGATTCAGACTCCCTAATCACACCTTTATCAAGAAGATCCTTAATAATTTCTCTAACGCGAAGTTTTTCGCTAAATGATAATTTGTAAGGTCTGTAAACAATAGGAGTTTCATTGCTGAGTCGAATTTGCATGGATCCAGTTGTAACAGTACTGGCCGCGGTACCAGTTATAAGGTATTTTGAAAATTTTCGTACCAAAGCTAATAATTTATTTTTTTCTTCACCTGTTAATGAAGTATTCACGGTAGGGATTGAATTAAGTTCAGTTGTCTCAGCAGTAAAAACCTTTTCTACCCGAGTTAAGCGCTGTATGCCCTTTTTCCTAATATACGTGACACCTTCCCGATTCAAAACGTCAGTACCGATTATGACTGGGGTATTCATGAACTTGTCACTAACAATTTGAAAGTCTATTTCTAGCGTAATTTCGGGAAACTCAACTGTCAAAGTAGTAAAATAGCGAGATTCAGTGTCACAGTCACCAATTCCTCGTAACACGCAAAATGAGGGTACTCGTTTACATTGAAAATGTTTTACAATTGATTCAGACATAAGCGAGACTGTGGATCCACTATCTATCAGGATATCGACTGGTACACCCTGTACGATCGCAGTAGCTATATCATTTTTTCTATAGTCATTTACAGTATCACGGCAAAAATTCACGTTAGATTTTCCACGAGCTTCAGAACGCTGCTTAAAGAAACACTGCTCTACTTTATGGCGCAGCTTTTTACAAAAAGAACAAGGTTCAGGCTTCTGCACAGAGGAGCTGGCAGCGGGTACAGATGTGAATCTATCATTCACAGTAGGCGAACGTTTTCTCGTTCGCTTAGGGCAATTCACTTGTCTATGGCCAAATGATCCACATACGTAACAACCGGTTCTACTAGAACTATGCTCTCTTTTACGTGATGAGAATTGTGTATTATGAAAGCGACCAGCGACAGTACGAGTATTATGATTTGTTTTTATTTGAGGTGTAGGTTTTACATATATGGAGAAAAACTCAACTAAATCGTTAGGCAATAACCTCGCGTTTGTAGCGGCCGCACGAATTTGTGGATCAACGATACCCCGGATCACTATTGCTGAAACTAATTCGTCACTAAGTCCATTTACTATGCGAAGACGCAATAAAGATCGCCTAACATATTCCGCGTATGTAGGATAGTTGTTGGAATCGGTTTTCATAACATCAAAAATGATATTTGCAACATCTACCCGACGGGGACACAACGGCTTAAACTCGCGTTTAAAATTAGACCAGCTACGGTCATTGGTGACCCATTCATTTAACCACACACGAGCATCGCCTTTAAGGCAATTACCAATATGAGATAAGCACTCCCTATCGGTCCACCTATAAATGACACGTGCATGATCAACTTCATCACACCAAACATTAATATCATTTAAATCGGGATCAAAGTTTGATATATAAATATGGTTCGGCCTTACCAGATTCAATTCATTAATTGCGCTTACAATTTTACCGGCTACCTCGGCAGCGACGCAATCGTCAGCGGAAACTCGTGGAACCGGCGTAGGCACCAATGGCGGTGTCGTGCTTTTTTTTTTTTTTTTCCTACCTAAGCTGATAGCCTTGAGAGGCTATGTCAGCGTAACCCTAACTTTAGTAGGTGAGCTCACGGGGCTCAAACCTGACGATGTTGCTAACACGAACCCTAGCAAGAGTCGTGCTTCGCAGAATCTACCACCGGATCGGAAACGCGACCCACTGAGAAGATCCGGCGAGAAACTCAGTGGGCTGTGTCTGAGAGTTAATTTACTCGTCGAGCCCTTCGTCGCAAGCGACGGGTTCGACGAGAACGGTGACCGGTGCTTGAAGTACCTAAAAGCACCGTTAGTGGATCGGGAGGATCCGAGATGACGTGTTTTGGGCGACGTCGACTGCTTTCCATTCTGTCCGCAGGATCGGGAATGTAGTTACCGGCGGCCACGATGAGAGGGTTCTCATGTCGTGCCGCTTTATCGAAGTGGCGCATCGACGCCGACTGCATATACTTACTGGTGGACTCTAAGTCCAGGTCGTCATGGAGGTCGACGTTCCTGACGAACCACGGGGCTCCGACGGCTATCCTGCAAAAACGGGATTGAATAATTTGGAATGACTTTAAGTGAGTGCGGGCCGCGTGAGCGAACACTACACTTGCATAGGTCATGACGGGGCGTATGCAAGTTTTGTAGAGTGTCACCTTATTTCTAAGGGACACTTTACTTCGCCTACATATCATCGGGTAGAGATGTCGTGCTTTGCTCAGAAGCCAGAACCACGCACGGCACCACAGCACTGCCCGCCGATCCCGATGACTCCACCGCAGGCTGCCTCTCAACAACAGTCGCTATACCAGACCTTGAATTGTCTTCCAACGCATTCAGGCGAGATACAATCGCTTGAAGTTGTTGGTACAGTCCAGGATTCGGAGAACGTTCACGTGTTTTATTATTTTTACCTCTACCTGTACTTGACTTTGACATTTCGACTTTGTTTTAGAACAATGTTTCAGAATAGCACAGTAGGCTTAAGGATACACACAAAGATATGAAAACTTTATGCGTATCCCACTTCTGATATTATCAACACCCTAACTTTACTATTAAAAAAAAATATAAACGATATAACCTAGACAGAAATCACTTTAATTATAACCAACAATGTAAATTAACTAAGGTTAACAAAATGCAACTAAATCTTGACAACAACTAAACTTTGACAATAATAACTTTGAATAATAAAATACAACGATTGTGCAACGATGTGAACGTCCGTCCGTCCCGACTGTCGCAAGCAAAAGAGAACGATGCCTTGCGCCAACGCGTCTCGAGCCCAAACGCGCCCCTCCAACAACATCTCGCCACGCGCCCTCCCGACATCACACCATCCTTGACGTCACTTAGGCCACGCCTCCAATGTCATCATCATCTTCTAACAATATATATTTTTTTCTATTGCCTTCTATGGCAGTCGTGCTTAGGATAATCATCGTCACATCATCGTTCATGGACAATAATACCAGAGGCGCAGCGAAGACACTACAATTGAATGCCCGTAATTGCGTTACTGGTGGTAGGACCTCTTGTGAATCCGCACGGGTAGGTAGGTACCACCGCCCCGCCTATTTCTGCCGTGAAGCACTAATGCGTTTCGGTTTGAAGGGTGGGGCAGCCGTTGTGACTATACTGAGAACTTAGAACTGTATCTCAAGGTGTTTGGAGCATTTACGTTGTAGATGTCGATGGGCTCCAGTAACCACTTAACACCAGGTGGGCTGTGAGCTCGTCCACACATATAAGCAATAAAAAAAAATTGCATTGTAATTTAAAACTTGAATTTTCTTCACTTGTGCAAAAAAATACAGGACACTTAAAAGTACATCATAAATTTCTAAATCTGCCTGAGCTACAGTGACAACCAAAACTTTTAATGGCTAATTAGCTCGCTGGTACCTACAACGCGGTGCCACAAGCTATCTACGTAACGAAAATTAATTTCCTGTTTTAAAACTAAATTTACCTTCTGCTTGGAAACTTATTACATATTACATAATCGAATTTCGTGTATAATACCGTTCGAGGCCTGTTGGGTAAGACGCCCGGTGTACACGTATCCAGCGATGTGGCTATGTTGAGATAAAAAAATGGAGGTCTAAAGCACTAACTACGTCTTGACTTACGAAGGAACTTCTGAATTTGAAGTAAAAAAAAATAATACAGTTTTTGCCAATGCCTTCCTATTTCTGCCGCAAAGCGTCCTGCTTTCCGATTTGAGGGATGAGAAAGCCATTATACAATTAAACTTCATGTTTCAAAGCTGGAGGGGTATACGCATTGTAATATCTGTAAACTCAGGTCATCACTTAATTGGGTACGGTATGAACTCGGCCAGCGATCTAGAGCGAGAAATAAATAGCGAAATATTTCTAAAGCCCAAACCAGTGTAAAAAGACCGCCGTGCCGTATCCAGCCAAACAGACGGCCAATCTTAAAATATGCTTGTAGACCATTGTGCCCGGAGGCGCTACAAGCGGGCAGCTAAGCTCGCATATTGCCAATTTTCTGTATGGACACACTTGAACCGTTGGATAATAGAGTGGCTCCAAAAATGACTAAATTAACCAAAATAACACATAAACAATAGCGATTCACGTTGTTGTTAAGGATAACAATACAAAATGTTTTTATCGGGACGCCAGTTTCGAAACTCATCGACTAAAGCGACTTAGGATACGGTAATTATTTATGGATATTTGTAATTTATTATAAACATTAAATGAACATAGGAGCTCTCGTTCGCGTAATAGGTGTGTAGACATGGTCGAATCCCGCCTCCAACCTGGATAGATATACCTAGTAAATGTAACAAAGTTATTGTAATAAAGTCGCTATGATATTGTCAGACCTTCTCAGCCATTTCACAAATGACCGAAAATCCTTAAATCTTACCAGGAAAGTTAAGAAAATGTACATAATAAGAACGAAGGAAAAATTAAGTTTGTCGGATATGGTCCACGTTTTCTTCTAAATATACAGTGGACACTAAAAAGACTTCATTCCGAGATGTCTGTACTAAAGGTGAACCTGTTATTTATTTACGTCAACCTAGCGATCATCCAAGAAGGTCAGCTAGTGAATAACTACAGAATAAGACCAAAATTACAGAATACGGCACGTTAGGAAATGCGCATTACACTTAGATAAATTTAGATGGCGACGTTTGCCTCATTTCGATCTTGTAAATAGATTTACGTATACAGTGTTGAAGATTGCTCATTTCCTGCAGTTTCCCATATTTGGAGTCACTTCCGGAGAGAGAAATTGAGGAAATGTTTATATCCGCCACTACGTCTCCGTGTTTGATTTATATGAATTCGACGAAATTACTTTATTATTAATTGGTTTTAGCCCTGATTGTATATGTACGTTCTTAAAGCTATTTTTTATGGCAATAAAAAAATAATATAAAAAATCTAGAGATAAGAGCTCATATGCGCCTGGGCCGTATATTAGTTTTCGTCTTATCCTTTCTAGGTTATCACACTCAGTACACACTACAGAATCGGCAGGATGCGTCGTCAGCCAGGTATCATCTTACGTAAGCGCTCACTAGTACCAAAATGCGTGTAAGGACCCAAAGAAATGTCGTAGCTGATTTTCACAAAAACTTTGTCTCTATTAGTTGTTTCAATAACTCTTTCGTATGTCTTAACATCGTGGTATTGCTTTCTTCCATGATTAATTTCATTTTTGGAGTCGCTCAATGCACTGTGGATCATCTTCTTTGGAATATCTAACACAGTTCAGGTTCTTGGTTATTTTTCAAGCCCATTTTACTAACTCTTCAGCTTCCCATTTTCTTTGGACACCTACATGTCTAGGAACCCAAACTAGATTGTTTTGTACCGTGATATTAAGATTTTGTATTCCGTCATACGTGCACTGCGGTTTCTAAAATTATAAATATTTCTTATAGATAGGATGGATCTTAAAGCCATAAAACAAGCCATACCTAATAATCATCTAGTACTCATACTCTTTCAAGTGAACTATATCAAATCTCCCTCGCAACATACCAATATAAACCTAATAAGGTACACGTATATTTTGTAATATTGTTTGGAAAATATGATGTTATTTTAGGCACATTCGAAATATCCCTTCGTGGCCTTTTGTTGACCTCTATATCTGAAAATTTCCGTGGAACAAATTGTTCTCTATTTTCGCTTCGACGGACCGTTATGCCTAATTTTGAGTTTTGAATGATATTTTTATTGAGAATTAAAATGTAACTAATAAGTTGTTCGATTCCAACAACATTTCAGCTATTTCACTTCAATAATGAAATAATAAGTAAAATAAATCTATGCTGTAAAATTCATGGTAAGTTTCAAGCAAGAAAATTGAGTTAGAACCGAGTTTGTTTAAAGCATTTTTCCCACGAATCGTGATAGAGACAGGGGCAACGTTTATACAATTTATCAATTCAAACCGTAATTTAGGTTAATGACGCCAACAATGGCCGGTATTTTAAGGCGTTGACGTTTTTTTCCTTTATTGGAAAAATACAAGTTGAATGAATCTTTTCTATAGGATATTGAAGCAAATACATCATTTTATCGAAAACGCTTTTCAGCAAGTCTGTAATATATCTTATTATAGTAACTTACCTATACTGTTTCGGATATCAAACAACGCTGAATGTAACTTTGAATCATTCAATTTTGTATTGTTATTTGAAAATATCTCTGCTTAAATTATTGTATGTGTATTTGCGGCGAATTATGGCTGGCATTAAAAATTCTAAACTCAAAATATTACCAAAGAATTGTTCTGAATTTAATTGAAATCGATTAATTTTAAACGCGGCCCTTAATTTTATCTTACTCCATCCGTAACGCCTAATGGGCGACAAGATGCTTGAATTTTGTAACAGTGGCTGGCTACATGAGGAAGTAAAGTGTGCATTCGTAACCACAATGTAGACGAGTTTCCGCGTCGACCCAAATTTTAAATATACATATTTTTATCCACACTATTATTTAACGGGTTCCTGTCATGATTTTTACATTTCATGAGTTCTCGATATTTTGGCACTGTTGAAGAAGCCCGTAACCACGGGACTAAAGACGGCGGGTAGGATGTTTATTTTAAAGGGATTTGATGACCTAGTACCTAAGACCTTTAGGTCAAGTCTTATTTTTATTTTAATGAAAACTTTTTTATATGAAAAATGATATTTTGAAATGATATGAGATGAAATATAATCTCAGAAAAATGGTGGTCATTTACTGAGACTTTTTCAGTGGACTTTTTGAAGAATCCCGAGAAACTACGTTTTGTGGCTTTGTTTCATTTTCCCACATTTGTGCACTTTTACAGTTACTAAACAGTTAATAAACCACCGTTATTACACAATTAAACCTGAAGAAACACAACTTCACTCCTCGCGTTCCCGCCAAAAAGTTCGGGTAGGATGCTAGTAACAAACAAATGACTACCTTCTCTTTAATCCGTATTTTGGTTTTACAGAAAAACAAACCAATTCGAAATCTATTGTTGTATCCTACGGTGACAGAGGCGGCTGAATGTGATAATAACACCCAACCTAAATCACAAATAAATGGGAATAGCTGCTATTCTATCCGGGTGGGTATTGTTGATTGAAATAATATATCCATCAAACCGTGATGGTTGACATGGTTACTTCGCAGCGAAATGATTTTTGCAATTCATTTTTATCGGTAAAATGTACAGAGGCACATAAAATAATCATTTAAGGTTAGACAAAAGCACATATAAGTCAACAGTTTACCGCTGGTTTAGCGAATCTGAGCGCCTTCGCACCCACGAGTAACTTATGTAGTCGTTTTTTTCTCCTACCCAATCATTGGTAGCCTAAGGTGCTATTCCAACTACGCGCGGAGCAGTAAGTAGATGAGCTCACGGGCTTAACCTGAGATTATCGCTAACACTGACCGCGACAAGAGTAGTGCTTGGCTGAAACTACTATCGGATCGCAAATGCTGTACACTGAGAAAATTCGGCGAGAAACTCACTGGATAGGTCATAGAAAGAATCGCCCTTTGACGGTTCTTACGGGAGTGAAAGACACACTTTTACAATTAATAATAATTAACCTTTGATTTTATGTTTATCTTGTATCACGCTTATATTGTAAAAGGGGAAGATGTTGAGGGGATATTGACACTGATTAATAAACGGTACCCTGACGTTTCAATACACAACAACATCAGGTCTCGGTCGGAATATCGGTCACTTTCGCTTGATACTATAAATATAGACAGTCGAACTTATGATCCATTTGTTAATAAGTGGTAACAACGTGAATGCCGCTCACGACATGGCTTCTAAGTATTAATTGTATGGTAGAAGGGCTATTCAAACCTTCAGCCTTAAGCTCATAACTGCACAACACCAGAAATAGGCAGTATGGTGATACTTACCCGTGCTCAAGCTCAAAATACACGATACCACTAGTAAAGCAGTTGAGAAACAAAAATGTTAAATTTTAAAACTATATAAAAATTCAATGTGACTATTATTAACATGTCATCTTTCTTATCTTCTTGCAATGTACGCTATAAAAATATTACATTAAATTGTCGGTAATATTTATGACGTATATTATCACACACACCTCGTAAAAAAGTATATTCTTTTTTTTATTCATCGTATGAAGAATTATTGACATAATTGCAACATCAGTGATCAATGCTTGATTATAATCAGGGCTTAGTAGTTAATGTTAATTACAATCGTGTAATTATCTGAGTAACGTAAGCCGACTAACTCTAATCACCGACCCCGTGAGGATATCGCTTTCAACCGTCCGGCACTGTAATGTTTCAGAAATGCAGATTCACATAGAACAACAAGTTATCATAATTGCTTAAACGTCACTCATACAAATAAGACTCTTGACCTAGAAACGCTCGCCCGTGTCCATTATCAATGACAATAATCATTAATTTTTTTTTTTTAATCTGCCATTAGCCTTTCGGGTCTATTCTGGCTTTGTCCTGGCTAGTAGGCACGAGTACAAGAGGCTTAGGCAGAAATAATTTACGAACATCTGCCCTAATGATGCTTCGTTGAATCTAGAACCGGATCGAAATCATGAGACCACTGAGTAGATCCGGCGAGAAACTCAGTAGGTTGTGTCTATGGGTTATGTAAATGTCAAACTCTTCGCATTCGCCGAGAACGATGCCCGGTGCTTGGAATGGCTATAAGCACCCAGAGTGGATCGAGAGGATCCGAAAGAACATCTCTATTCGTTGCTCCGTCGTCTGGGATGTAACTTGCGGCGGCTACGATAAGAGGGTTATCATACCGTGTCGCTTTCTCGAATAAATTACAATATATTGCAAATAGGCTGCTCCACGTGATTACCGACTTATGACGTTACATGCACATGACTATTATTTTAATTAGATGTCAAACTTATAATCACTAAAATACTCTTACTGGTGGTAGGACCTCTTGTGAGTCCGCACGGGTAGGTACCACCACGCTGCCTATTTCTGCCGTGAAGCAGTAATGCGTTTCGGTTTGAAGGGTGAGGCAGCAGTTGTAACTATACTAGAAACCTTCGAACTTATATCTCAAGATGGGTGGCGGCATTTACGTTGTAGATGTCTATGGGCTCCAGTAACCACTTAACATTAGGTGGGCCGTGAGCTCGTCCACCAATATAAGCTATAAAAGAAACTCTGACACCGCGACCGAGATTACGCTCACCTTTGTCATTTTTATTTGAAGAAATCGAATTTTGTATTCATTTGAAATTTCTAAATCCGAGACCTAAATACGAGTAAATTAAATATGCTAATACTCGTGGTACATATAAAGCGTTATTATTAAAGAGTATGAATTAAGCAAAATAAAAAAGAACAGAAGGATATTATTTTTTACCACAATATTTTTTTTATTGCCCTTGTAGGCAGACGAGCATACGGCCCACCTGATGGTGAGTGGTTACCGTCGCCCATGGACTTCAGCAATGCCAGCCAAGCCGCTGCCTACTGTTTAATACTCTCCACAAGCCTCGTTTGAAGAAGGACATGTCATAGCGCTCGGGAAACACCGTGGAGGGGAGCTCATTCTATAGCCGGATGGTACGTGGCAAAAAAGACCTCTGGAAACGCACTGTGGATGACCGCAGTGGCTCCAGGTAGTATGGATGAACTCTACTCCGGTGGCGGGCGGTGCGATTGTAAAAACGAGATGGAGAAAGCCACAATATTTCACGAAAAAATTACAGTGCATTGAACTGTACAATAATGTTCCAACATTCATTCATTCCTCCAGCATTAACAACAATGAGAATAAATAATGGCATAAATAGGTGCTCATTTAAAACAATAACATGAAAAGTAAACACAATACAGCTGTTCAAAAATATTTGAAACGAAATTTTGCGGTCATTAAACTTTGTTCATTTGCACAACGATTTCACTACAGACCGTAATGTAATGTATATTTAGTGTATGTAGTACATCGACCGTCGTCCTCTAGGATACATTACGCGATGCCTTCCGTGTTCATACTTAATGAGGACGCTTCCTTGCAGTCGGAATCAACGCCGGAATGCACTTTACTTTCCGACGAGAGCCTCTCGCTTGTTTCTTTTACTAAATTAAATTCTTGAATGAAAAAAGAACCTTTTTTTTTTTGTTGCATATATGCGTGGACGAGCTCACAGCCCATAGACTTCTACAAAGTAAATACCGCCATCTACCTTGAGACATGAGTTCTTCTTTTCTTCCTATTCGTACACTCTTGACAGAGTGGTCGTGGTCATGCATCAGTCGGATCCTGCGATACCGATGCTCTCGCGATGCGACGTCATATGGCACGATGTTTCGCAGAGTGAGAACAATCATTTATGTTGGAGTGAGTCACAGATTTTATGAGGTCGGTCCATCGTGTTGGAGATCGTCCGCAAGATCTTTTGCCCTCGACTTTCCCTTGCACCACCAACCGCTCAATGGAGTCCTCATTACGAGTGACGTGCCCGAAAAAGTTCTAAGGTCTCAGTTTTAACAATACAACGGCTGCCCCACCCTTCAAACCGAAACGCATTACTGCTTCACGGCAGACATAGGCAGAGCGGTGGTACCTACCCGTGCGGGCTCCAAGAGGTTCTACCACCAGTAATAAATTAAAACCGAATTGTTTTTCTCTGACGCTTTATTAGAACCGATCTTATTATAATGTTGAATTTCACTGTTTTCCTTAGTCTTCTAGCATGCCGCACGTAGAGTTTACTAAAATTGCTATTTGGATGGCTTTTGTTATGAGTTTTAGTAGGTCGCGGACGAGGTCAAATGTTCGTATCAAATGTCAATACATTGTTAGTAACATGGACAGTGAACACTTAGTAAACTCACTTCATGTTATGAAATTTAACTTGGCTTAAAAACAACACAGGTTACTTACTGGATCAAATACGGTCACTATAATTATATGATTTATACAATTTTAAGCATATTTAGCGAAGGGTATGACGATTATTTATAACTTATTCTTTTTTACAGTGTTCACGTGTGTTCACGAGTGCTCACGATTGACAACGTATTCATAATTTATTAAATTGTGAAATGTGTAATGCAATTATTATTGTATTTGCAGTGTATTTGAAATTATTTGATTAAAATTCAATCGCTCGCTATTTATTTTAAAAAAATTAAGGTTTTGGGGTTTAATCGTAATACGTTCTAATGATCTAAGATGTTAGATTGCTTGTAATTTTTCTAACCTCATAAGATATCAAAATTATAGAATGGATTAAAAAATGATTTTTCTCTCTGTAAAAAAAGTTTTTTTTTTAAATATTTTAGTAAAATTTCTTGTCATCAAGAATAGATGTCGGAATAAGAAGCGATGTAAAGAATGCCCCTATCGAGTGGAGGCTCCACATTGTCTGCGGCCGCCAGTAGTGCTTCCCTCGAGTACTTTGAGAGGGTACGTACGCGCCCTCAGGCATCCACTCCGTACGGAGATCCGGAAAAGATTAATTCCCCGAACTCAATAACCTATATTTTTAATAAAAATGTACCAATTTTAGAGACGCGATTGTTATACAAGTATTTTAAACGCAATTTACTTTTTCTAAGGCGTCGTGGTAGGACCTCTTGTGAGTCCGCACGGGTAGGTACCACCACCACCGCTTATTTCTGCCGTGAAGCAGTAATGCGTTTCGGTTTGAAGGGTGGGGCAGTCGTTGTAACTATACTGAAACCTTAGAACTTATATCTCAAGGTGGGTGGCGCATTTACGTTGTAGATGTCTATGGGCTCCAGTAACCACTTAACACCAGGTGGGCTGTGAGCTCGTCCACCCATCAAAGCAATAAATAAAAAAACTTTATTCAAATTTACTACACATTTTAATATTAGCCAATTAAGCTCAAAGACAAAACCAGACCGGTTGTTGATATATTTTTCGGTCTGCATAGAAAATAAACGATTTATACCAATATATTAAACCCAGGAATCTCAATGATTTCGGACAATAATCTTGCAAACGTTTCGTTCTCATATACTATCACCATCGTAGCTTTTATTTATTTTCATATGTTCGTCAGTTAGTTAACAAAGAATATTGCAATATCTAATTACATCGAAAAATGCTGCCACAATCCTAGAATTGACTGAATAACAAAAAACTTCTTTGTATCTTCTATATATTAATACGTGAAGCAAAAACTTTGTATCCCTTTTTACAAAAATTGCGCGGACGGAGGAGTATGAAATTTTCCACACTTCTAGAGAATATAGAGAAGAAGTGCACAATGCTAATATTTTTTTAAAATAATGCATAAGAGATACATTAAATCAATAAAGAAAACATTACACACACTACATACCATGTATTTGACGCACACACGCATGCATACAATTTATTGTCAAACTTTTGTTCTTGACGTCTGTTGTCAAATTGAGATTAAATATTGTTTGTCTTTGCTAATATTTTTTATAGTGTTGTAGCCTTGGCGAAATTTGTGATTATAGAAATATAAAATACAATCATAATAGTGTACAAACTTACAATTCCAATTAATTATAGTCGAATTTCGACTACTGCGGGACCACTAGTACTCGTAAATATCCATAGGTAGTCAATGCTTAAAAAAATATAGAAACTCAACGACAAACTAAAACTTTCATTTCAAACTCTTGAAAATATAATTTATCGTACCTATTTAATATACTAATGCGTTCCGACCGCAGTCAAATAGCTCTCATCATTTTCATCATTCATTCATCCGTCGTTGGCATTACACAGACTCATACATTTTACAACTTAAAAAAAACTGTTTTTATTTTTCATAAAACTGTCTGCATAATTTAAGTTTTTTTTTTAATTGCTCTCCTATTTTTTTTTTCTATCGTGTACGATCGCAGTCGCTTAAGGGCTCACAATGAAACTTAGATAAGACTTATTCTAATGAACTTAACCGACTCATATTAATAAACACTAATAGTAATAAATATCTAACCCGCAAATTGCTTAATCATTATACAATTGAGACCTAGACCTCAAGTCTCAAGGTGGCTCAACATCGTGATGTTTATGCGCTCCCGTAACCACTCAACATCAGATGGACCGATTCATCTGTGTACGGTTTCATCTGCCTATATAATAAATAATAATAAAAACGTTCAGAGGTCGAACTAAACGGGCGTCCATCAGGCTTTATCGGATGCGTGCATCTACACGGGATAATCTCATCTATTCATTTCAATTTGCTGTCGTACTGATCGCGAATTATTGACGGAGCATAATCTAATCGAAATCCCTAAGCATGGCATTAAATATGCTCAGAGGACAATATAAAAAAATGTAGCAGACTAAAACATAACTTCCAAATGAAAACTCAAACTGCTATTATATAGCTGCTATGTGGAAGTAAATCGTGAACATTTGTTGAGTACGTATTTCATTAGAAAAATTGGTACCCGCCTGTGTTTCGAACACCGGTGCATCGCTCAACACGAATGCATCGGACGTCTCATCCGTTAGTCCCACTACGACTTCAAACTGTGTTGTGTTGTGTGTATGTTTGTATCTAATGGAGCCTTTGAACGTAATTCTCACAGACTTCAAGACGTTTTATCAACTTGAAAATTTGCACACGCATCAAGAATAAAAGTCCGCTGTCCATGAAAATTCACATTTTTTTGATAATATTGCTATATTATCCTGACTAGTATAAACCTGATAAAAAGAAGATTAGATTAATTCTTACTTTTGCTACTCAGGTGTGTTTTTTTAGTTTTTTAAAATACATAGATTAATTCTTGAATAATTTGCAGAAAAAAAAGTCGCCATTTCTCCATTTACGTTAGGTTAATGGCTAAAGAGGAATTTTATTGCTCAATATCCCAGTGGAAGCTGTTAACATGCAATAAAGCGCCATTCTTAATTGAGTAAATTGCCTAACAGCACACGAATTCATTTGTAGAAAAAAATACGGTGTTACATTTCTTTTGCGGCTCAAGATTATATCACGTTTTGCCGTTTTTCCTTTGCATTTTATTCCTGCTTGTGCGATAAGAATGGATAGGATACTTGTACCTTACCTTGCGAGTTCAAGATGCGACCACCATCAGAAATTACCCAAATGAATAAATCAGTTTGAGTCTTAATACACGTTGTTATTCGTTCTTCGTGTCGTCTGTGAGCATAATAATATCTTCGTTGTCAAATCTCCCGTGACTCTTTGGAGATGTCGGCATTTACAGTATTGTGACTGATAAGTAATATTTATCATTTTCGCTTAGAAAAGTTATCCTTATTGCGCATAGCAGATACTGGTTTGACAGTGATATGTCAAGTGTAAGTATATTTAGCAAAATTTTGATACCTGCTCTTGGGGTCTGATTGAACACTGTCATAGTCGTATCAAACAAATCAGATCATTCGAAAATTCTGTTTTTTTTTATCTATGCTGATAGCCTTGAGATGCTATTTCAGCTTCTCCTTGACGTGCAGGTGAGCTCACGGGGCTCAAACCGGGAGTGTTGCTAACACTGGCCCTAGCAAGAGCAGCGCTTCGCAGAATCTACCACCGGATTGGAAACGTGACCTACTGAGAAGATCCGGCGAGAAACTCAGTGGGCTGTGTTTATGGGTTAATTCACTCGTCGAGCCCTTCGTCGCAAGCGACGGGTTCGACGAGGACGGTGACCAGTGCTTGTGGTACCTTAAAGCACCGTTAATAGATCGGGAGGATCCGTAATGACGTGTTTAGGGCGACGTCGACTGTTTACCATGCGGTCTACAGGATCGGTTATATAAATTCCGTAATTACTATATAATTGAGAACTTAAAGCTCAAGTCTCAAGGTGTACGACGACATTTCATGTCTGTGAACTCCCGCAACTACTCAATACCAGGTGAGCTGTAAATATAAATCTGCTTTTTTGATAGCATGATCCCATCATTCTCTTGAGATAACTTAATAGAAATAGATATGGAATATCAATTTTATATTTACATCAAAACAAACAATATGTTTACACATTCATTTTATTCTTAAACTATTCATAAGAGTTCACATTTAATATTTATGTGCTGTACTAACAAAAGCACAAAAATAAATTTGTAGAACGTAAAATTTATTTCTCTTTTGCCAACAAAAGCCAATGAGCTTGTAACTTATCCGATTGTAAGTTCAAACAGATCTAGCAATAGGGATATTTCCTGTGTTGCATTGCGTACAAAATTGTTAAAGAAAACCCTTTTTTTTAATATAAATATAGCATTATAATTAAAGACATGAGTGGATCAAAGGGTTAAGTAAAATTTTTCAGATTTTTGAGTTTTTAAATTGAATGAACGCGTTATGTGCTTATAAGCCATATTAGACCTTAAAACTCCGGCCTTAAAGGCTATTATTATTAGGCTAATTCAGAAATTGCATGTGATGAAGGAACTATTTACGAAAAAGTACAAGTAACAAAAGTTTGATGCTCGTTTTCTCAAAATTAACAGATTGTATCATATCCCCTTCATCCACCCATATCTTCAATTGTGAAATGTAACAGCTATCTTTCTCGCACGCGCAGACCAACAACGCAGTGACGTCACTGATTATTCTCTGCGTCCTTTTTCAGTATTAGAAAATTATCCCCACCGCGACATTTAAAAGGCATTTTAAAGTATTATGTATTACTAAAATGGCTCATTGCTGTTCACAATCACACAGTACAAGAGTAATAAATTAAATAACTCTATTGAACAAGCTTCTCTGTAATTATGAGTGCAAAATATATACAATCTCACTTATAATCACACGCGATACATATTATTCGTCATGTTTGGTTTTTTCCGCCAACGATTACTAACTTAATTATTTGTGAAACATGCAGCGTTATTATATATCAACAATGTGTTACATAATATATTATCTACTAGCGAAATCCGGTCACGCTCCCTTGTGACTATTAATAATTGTATGAATAACCTGTTTTTTTTTTAAACGGCACTCCCTATCGTACTTTGATGGTACTATGACTGAATCTTCCCTGAAGCTCCAACGACAACTGCACCAAGTTTCATCACAATCGGATGAATGATTTGGAAACGCTATTTTTATTATGACATATATGCTTGTTGGACAACAAAAGTGGCGGATGAAAGGCGATTGCATGCAGCAGAGATGCGAATGTTGCGATGAATGTGTGGAGTAACGAGAAAGGATAGAATACGGAATGAAAATGTTAGAGGAAGTCTGAAAGTGGCACCTGTGACAGAGAAGCTGAGGAGTGCGCGTTTGGGATGGTATGGACATGTGATGAGACGAAATGAAAATGAGGTTGGTAAGAGAGTGTAACTATGAATGTGGAAGAATATAGAGAAAGAGGTAGACCTAAGAGGAAATGGATAGATTGTGTGAAAGACGATATGGGTAAAAGGGGAGTGAGCGAAGAAATGGTATATGATAGAAGAGTATGGAAGGAGAAAACATGTTGCGCCGATCCCAGGTGACTGGGAGAAGGGCAGGATAATCATGATATATGTATAAATCATAATTATACTACAATATTTGTTGGTATACGTTGCTGGATAGTGTAGTGTATAAAAGATAACGAGTACATAAAAAGTAAAATAATTATATAATGAACCAATTTTGGTTATCAAAATATAATAGAATTTGTATGATGGTATTGATGGATGAAGACGGCATAGTGTTAAACAATAGTGATATTAACACGTGTCTCAATTGAATATTATTTACCTATAAAAGTTTTATTTGCTAATGAATAAAAAGTTTAATTAAAATATACATAATATAGCTTATTTATTGTATGGCAAACTTTTCGTATCTTGTTGTTTTTTTTTCGTGTTTTTCGATTTTTATTTTGACACGTACGAATTAAGATTCTTTTTTGTTTTGTTTTAAATTTCAAATTAATAAGCATCGAAATCAAATTTACTATTAGGTTTACACTCCAAACAATTTATTGTCAAAATTACGTGACATTTACGTTCAGTGTTGCAATCTTGAGACATCTTGGAAATCAATGGTCTTGCCAGATTAAAAACTGTAGAACTAATGATTTTTTACAATATCGACGATTTTTCAAAATTGCACATCAGTCTTGAAAATAACCATCACAAGTGTCAGAAAATTATTTTCAATTTTGACGTGTATGTGTATTCGTTCGTTAGGATTTGCCCTGGGTAAGATGTTTTTTATTTTATTTGTTTATTGCTTAGATGGGTGGACGAGCTCACAGCCCACCTGGTGTTAAGTGATTACTGGAGCCCATAGACATCTACAACGTAAATGCGCCACCCACCCTGAGATAAGTTCTAAGGTCTCAGTATAGTTACAACGGCTGCCCTACCTTTCAAACCGAAACGCATTACTGCTTCACGGCTGAAATAGGCAGGGTGGTGGTACCTACCCGCGCGGACTCACAAGAGGTCCTACCACCATGTCCCTTCGAATGTAATTCAATTGTTTGGGCGTCGCATCAAAATAAATATAGTACAATATTAGAACCCATATTATGTAGAACAATTTCAAAATGTGTCTATACCTAAGATATTATCAGCTATTGTCTTTTTTTTAAATGAAGGATTGTGGCCCGAAGAAAGGTCTTTCCAGCTTTACCAGGACATCAGCTATTGATAAACTTGACCTAAATAAATAAATACAATTAACTACTTCTTCTGAATATTAGATAGAATTTTAAATAATAATAAAAAATCTAACTCATTTATAAGGTGAGCATACCTTATACATTTCACTTAATTTATTCAAATAAATATAAAAATAAAAAAATATTACATAAATACAATTGAACCTAAACATTTCTAATTACATTTATGCCATACTTCCCCATTCTTATAGTCGATTCATCTCGCACACAGTTACCGGGTCACGTGCCCTGGTCATAACTCAAACTCGTGGTTCAATGCATGCCGGTCGCGTGCTCAGCCCTGAGCTGTCAACCACTGACGTCTCATGATGTATGTTAGATGGAGGTTGGAAACTTAGAAATTGAAATTATAGAGGGGATACTTTATCATGTCTATTGTCTATGGGAAGATGATCGCGTTTGAAGACCGAAGATGTGTTGATGGAATTGCTTAAGTAGAAATCTGTATACGTGTAGTGATAGAATGAATGCGGAAACAGATTTCTGTTTATGTCAAAAATATTTGTGCAGGCTTGCGCGAGCTAGGCTATACAATTTTTAACACGCTGTTATTAGCTTGACCTGTTCTGTCAATAAAACAGTACTTTCAACGTAATCTTTACACCAACATTCAAGATATATCAAGGACCGATGACAATACAACAATTTTATTAATTTCACCTAACATTTTGATGACCAGTGGGAAAAAATACCATTTTTAGTACGATATGTTAATACAGCGTGTTGTTTTTAGTTTTAAATACATTATTTTTATTTATTAAGGGAGGTAGGCAGTCACATTATTGTTTATATGCTATCTCGCGAGATTAATTCGCTCGCGTATTCCCAACTTAAACTTCTAATATACAAATTCAAGTTCCAAGAATTTTTACTGCTTCATTAATAGCATATAACGCATTATATACGTAATTGCGTATACGCATGTCATTAGTGTTAGCAATTTCTTTTGTTGTTCACTACTTATTGTGACGATATTGTAATGCTCATTAAAACAATCGGTTTCTTCAATTTTACATTTACGTTAACTAGAGGTCCCGCAGTAGTCGAAATTCAACTATAGCTAATTGGAATTGTATAATAAATTGGTACACTATTATGATTGTATTTTATACTTCTATAATCACAAATTTCGCCAAGGCTACAAAAAATATTAATAAAGACAAACAATATTTATTCTATTCTCAATTTGACCACAGACGTCAAGAGCAAAAGTTTGACAATAAATAGTATGCATCCGTGTGTGCGTCAAATACATGGTATGTAGTGTGTGTAAGGTTTTCTTTATTGATTTAATGTATCTTTTATGCATTATTTTAAAAAAATATTAGCATTGTGCACTTCTTCTCTATATTCTCTAGAAGTGTGGAAAATTTCATACTCCTCCGCCCGCGCAATTTTCGTAAAAAGGGATACAAAGTTTTTGCTTCACGTATTAATATATAGATTCTCTTGACGTGAGTATGACGAAAACAATCAATAGAACGCGACTAAAGTTAATTGTTAAAATGACTTTAAAAATTGCATCAAATCTTCGCGCATTTGACGATACTAGTTTAATTTATGTTATATTTGATTTTTACATTACAATGATTAAATTGTTTTAATTCCTATTAAATATATTATTTTTTACTATTAATTGGCTAAGTTAGGCACTATGTAAAGCAGACATCCTATCTAATTTTAAGCAGTTTCCGAGAGCCAACAGACGTCACTACTATTGATATACGACAGTTTGACAACTATCCAAACTGGAATGTAGGACTTTTCGTGCGGACTTGCAACATGCCCTTCTACCAATAATTAAATTAATTTGTTATTTCTATAATTTTATTATTTTAATGTACAACATTTGAATTTACCCAGCAAAGTTTGAAATAGAAAGAAAACCTAATTATAACATAATTAATTATATTGCAAAACATCAACCTTAAATTATATAATTATTAAGATTTCTGCTTTGCAGGTGCATTTAGTACTTACGAACTTAAGTAATGTCTAATGCTTCTACTTTTCGACCCGCGCTATTTTGAAACAGCGATACATTTTAAAGAAATTTCCACTTGAGAAACACAGACAGTGATAAAATGTATACTATAACATCAAAACTAAACTCTAGTTAATAGAACATAAGGCCTTATATTTTGGTGTCGCGGAGCATTAACGCTGCTTCGTATGACGGGAGCTCGGCGTCCCCGTGGTTCGATTGGCAACGCGGACACGGCTCTGTAACAGTCTCCTAAAAATAAAAATAAAAAAAATATTTTCAAAATTTGAACGCAGGATTCAAAATGTCGCGCAACGTAAATGTAGATTATGGAAAAAATGGGAATGTCTTTTCAAAGCATTTTGATCACTATGTTCAGCTGTGTTTGGACAAAGTTCAACATCTCAACTAACGAGAATGGACTACTAAAATTTTGAGCAAATCTTTGATTACCTATGGTATTATATACCTATGATATCTATGATTTGATTATTTTTTCAAGAAGACCCACCTACTTGTATAAGCTCGATTTTAGGGTAACACGTGAAGGTTAATAGCCTTGAAATGCACCAAAATAGATTGAAAGAGGCTTTTACATAAACGAAATTTAAAAGATATTTAACGTACCAATTTAATACATCATTTTACGAACAGTGGAGAAAAAAAGTTTTTTTTTATTGCCTATTAGGTGGACGAACTCACAGCCCACCAGGTCGTAAGTGGTTACCGGAGCCCATAGACATCTATAACGTAAATGCCGCCACCCACCTTGAGATATGAGTTCTGAGGTCTCAGTATCGTTACAAGGGCTGCCCCACCATTCAAACCGAAACGCATGACTGGTTTACGGCAGAAACAGGCATTTTAAAAGCTCACGAACCTGCAAGATATGAGCGCAGTCCTTGTGATGAGATTGTCCTTCTGCCAGAGTCTCATATGCCGGTGGAGGTCCTGGTACATCAATTTGAACCTGCAAAAGAAGAACACATTTCAATTGATTCATGATCGTATGTTACACTTTAATTTGGCCTAGCCAAAATCTTCAGGCTATTAAAGGAATTACCCAAATTAATACCCAATTAATTTTGAATACTCTTCTCTTTCTCTTTTCTTCTTTATATTTAAAATATGTATGCAACCTACTATTTGCATGGAATAAAAAGCTTATAAAATAAAAATAAAAATTTTGAATACACTTAATGTTTTCTTTGGTGCTCACGAGTCTTATGCCCGTATCTTTAGACGTTTCGTAAAATAGTCCTCCACTCTTAACTCATCCGATGATGCTCGAGCATTCCTCCCAAACTTACTCGAGTTTGGTATTTTTAGTCGACCATTACAATATTCATCAACTGTCCTCGAGTGAGGTAGAGTCGCGTTATTGCGTCACAACGACAACATCAGTTTGAGGAAAATTTGATCAAGCTAGCATCAAACCCATAGAGTTCTGTAGTCTATGGTCATTGTTTAATGTCAAAGTCAAGCTGCCGCTGTCAGTTTGACACTAGAAGCATTGAACTTGTTCTAATTACTTATAATCGCATTGACTTTATTTATTAGGTAGTAAGCAAAATATGACTCTTATGTAGGTAAATAAAATAAGGAGTTTCAAATGTCTAACCACGAGTCTAAACAAGAGTCTAACCTCGAACTATTTACTTTATTAATAAAATATAAAAATTAAATTATCAAAATATGCGCGAATCATGCACAGATCCAGGCCATTGCACAACAATATCATATATTTCCATTTGCGGTCAACATACTATTTGGACATTGATAGAAAACCAGCCTTGAGGAACGTTGACTTGACAGTTCGTTCACTCCACTCCGGTTAGAAAAAATTTCCAAGGAAGTTTGAGTGGAGTTTATTTTTACGACTAAGCATACCAAAACGCGCGTTGGAGGTTGAGTCGAGTCGAGTTAAACTCGCGTGAACCACTAAAGATACGGGGGTCAGACATAATTAGAACTACTTTTAATTAACGGCTTAACCTCGCATTTTTATTGTCATCGTATTATTATTTCCGACGCTTCGTATACAGTACAGCTGTCATGGTCACCGATGACGACACTCATTCGTCGCAGTTTTAATTAAATACCTAATGTTTTTGTCCAAAGACAATAAGAATCTGTACGCTAAGTTAAAACGTATATGAAGTGCTTTCTTTCGAAAATCTGACACGGAATCTTTCACAAAAAATCCTAGTACAAACAACTGAACGGTGTAGACCTAAATCGGACTTATAATAAAATCCAATGATAGTTTTTAGCAATATTAGCTTAGTCTAATTAGGAATAAAATCTTAATTTGGTCTATTCCGAATATTTTAAGATCGAAATAGCCAAATCTGTTCAGGCATCCTCAAGTAGTACTATAATATTACAATAGTATTTTTATTTATGTTTGTATGTATACTGGTGGTAGGACCTCTTGTGAGTCCGCACGGGTAGGTACCACCAACCTTCTTATTTCTGCCGTGAAGCAGTAATGCGTTTCGGTTTGAAGGGTGGGGCAGCCGTTGTAACTATACTGAGACATTAGACCTCATATCTCAAGGTAGGAGGCGGCATTTACGTTGTAGATGTCTATGGGCTTCAGTAACCACTTAACACCAGGTGGGCTGTGAGCTCGTCCACCCATCTATGCAATAAAAAAAATACTTTTTTAGAAATGCCCAATTAAATGTTTCATACTCAACGTATCCAAGTTAGAACGTTCTCCTGTGTTACACAACAAGACAACAACAAACATTTACGACCCTTACACATCTTTAACACTACACTAACCACTCAATGGGCGACCGAACTACAACATACCTACACTATATATCCTAATATATATTTTTGTTACAGATGGCAAAATACATTTGAAGATTGCTCAAAGACCTTAATCAAAAAGCGATTGTAATGGTGAGTACAAAGATAAAACCCTATAAGTAAATGATTTTACCTAAACCCAAATAAACAAAAGACGTATGACTTATTATTAGTCTCTAATTAGTATCAATAAATAATATAATAAGTAATCAAATAAAGCAGTAATCATATAAAGGACCTTACTTAAATTAAAGGAGCAATACTAAAAAAAATTACGTAAAAATAAACCTCTCACGAAACATATTGTCATATATAGCTAATAGTTGCGTATTACTGTAAAATCTGCGGTTAGCCCGTCATAATATAATTTTAGCCCCATATGACGTAACACTCAACGAAGTAGTTTTCGCTCGAGTATTACAAGGTGTAGCAAACAAAAACACAGTTATCCTGTTTCCTATTATAAGCATTTTTTATTGTTTAGATGGGTGGATGATCTGACGGTTCACCTAGTGTTATGTGGTCACTGGAGCCCATAGATATCTACTAAGTGAATGCCCCCACCCACTATGAGGCAAAAGTTGTAAGGTCTCAGTTGTTACTCCACCCTTCAGAATTTATTGACACTAAATTAAAAACAATTGATAGGGAGAATCGTTTCAAATTATGCTCTTAATCCTTGTAATACAACATTGGCTGAATATACTCATATAACTAGTATAGTAACATCTGTTAACATTTGACTAACGCGGCCATAAAGTTTCATAATAATTAATATTTAGGGGATTATCGCGTTACGTCAGAGATTAACTAACAGGCCCTAATTAGTTTTGGTCGGATGATTTTGCAAGTCTAGACACTGTCGAATGACGTCATAGGCGGTTTCATGAAAAAACCCTACCACGTAAATGTACGCAAATTAAAAACTGCACATGTTCAAAGTTGCACGAAATATCTTAGAAATTTGCACTTAATAATATTACGGGACAATTTAGACAGGACGCTTAGGTTTGAAACTTTAATAGGCAAGTAAGTCTACTTGCAACGTCGCAGAACTTGAATCACAGTTTCAAACACAATAACGTATCTATAATTAACCTGATAAAAATGATAATTTAAAATAATATAATAACAAAAAAAAAGATATATTAATGGATAGAAAGATACTTGATCTCGTCGCTGCATCGAGAATCTGCAGTAATCTCATTTTATTTCGAACGTGCAAATGTAAACATGATGGTTAATAGTAAAAAGTATGTAGGTATTCCCTAAAAGGTTATAGATAAAATTGTCAACTCTCTCTGTGCCTATTTGTGATCTGAAACTCGATATGGTTGTCGATAAACCATTTTATATCATATATCGCACCTTTAGAATTCAAGTGACTTCATTCAAAATTCTTGTTTTTTTTTAAACGCCAAAAATGTGTAATTAAAGAATTATAATTTTTCAGTTTTGATTTTAATACTTTAAGCCTTAAAACTCATAGGTACCTAAAAGTTAAAAGTATGCGCTTGATTTAAAAGAGACGGAAAGTGTACTTTGTCCTTTTTTAACTAAAATTTAAATTAAGTTCTAATTAAAAAAAAAAATATAAATTAATAGTATACATGTTATAGTAGTACAGCTGTAAAAAACATTGTGTACAAAATCAGCATTTTGTCTTGCTTAGTTGTGCCTGTTAGTATGGCTTATGTTGCAAGCCGAATTTTGTTTCTTTTTACTTGTGTTTTTTATGTATCTTTTTAGCTTGTGATTTGAATTATGTGCCTAATAAATAAATAAAATCTTTCAAAACATAAAATACATTTCTATAATTTTTTTATTAGTTAAACCAATTCTAAAGGTGGGATATGATGACACAGCATGTTGCAACAACAGTAAACAAGGTACCTTTATACAATACATGCTTTGCCTTTACACGTTTATAAAACACGTCAAGCATTCACGTACTCCCCACAAAGTACAAGTGCACTGTATACAACACAACGTACACTGCACGAGCGACGAAAGCCGTATCGCTCAAAAGATCCTCGTCATTCCACTAGAGTCCACGTAATTGGAACTGCGCTGGTAAATTTTAGTTACATTCCATTACCCCTCGACTCGAGTTCGCCGTCTATTCGCAGTTTGCACGGTTCGCTTCCAATAATTGACTTAAGGGCCCGACATTCGATTTTCGAGGCCATCCGGTGCATCATTACAGAATATACTTGTAATAGTAACTATACTTGAGACCTTAGAACTTGTATCTCAAGGTGGGTGGCGCATTTACGTTGTGGATGTATATGGGCTCCAGTAACCACTTAACACCAGGTGGGCTGTGAGATCGTCCACCCAGCTAAGCAATAAAAAAAAATTATGAAAATCTAAAAGCGATTCTGTAATATGTAAAGACATGATTGTATTTTTTAAATATAGTTCGAAATTTATATATTTTTTTCGTTTTAGTTATTGAATTTATTTATGTTTCTTAACGATTGAACTACAAAACTGTTGATAGTCGTAAATTGAAGTAATTAATACGAAAAAAGAACCATGTGTCCAAAATTGTTTCGAAATAACGATCATTTTCATAAAAATTTTTTTTACAATGAATGACTTCCTGTGCCTTTATTATATTTTTTCTGTAACTAAATAAAATTATGGATGTACATATGTAGTTATAATTTTAGACGATTCGTTTGTAAAAATTATATAAATGCGAAAAGTAATTTAGATCTGTTGTTAAATAAGCAGACTGGTAAGACTATTAAAAATGTCTTAGGTCGTCGTGGCCTGCGCGATAAGACGCCCGGTGCATTCGTATCGATGCGATTGACCCAGTGTTCGAATCCCGCAGGCAGGTACCAATTTTTCTAATGAAATACGTACTTGATATATTGAAAAGAAAACAACATACATAGAAGCTATATTAACACACCGAAGCTTCAGCTTATTGTAAATCAGTACTTATTGTATTCGGGTCTAGATCTTCGACTGTAGAGAGAGAGAGAGAATTGAAACTACATACTTATACCACGTGTCCGGTCATCGTTCTCGTCGAACCCGTCGCTTGCGAAGAAGGGCTCGACAAGTAAATCAACCCTCAGACACAGCCCACTGAGTTTCTCGCCGGATCTTCTCAGTGGGTCGCGTTTCCGATCCGGTGGTAGATTCTGCGAAACACGGCTCTTGCTAGGGTTTGTGTTAGCAACATCGTCAGGTTTGAGCCCCGTGAGCTCGCCTAGTTAAAGTTACGCTGAAATAGCCTCTCAAGGCTATCAGTTTAGGTAGGAGAAAAAAAAATACCTCGTGCTTAATTAAAAAAACTGTAAGTATTCCAAAATTCCGAATTAGACGAGAGATGATTCCATATTAGACAAGAATAAAAAACGCTAAATTAAATCGTTAAAGTGGTTTTAGTTATATGCACTTATTGGATCAGAAACTCGGCTGACAAAGCACACTACACTGCATTACGAGCTAATAGCTATTAACAAAGTAATCCTACTGAAACCACGGAGCCTAGAGCGGAAATAAACGCTCGACTGATAAAATAGAAAAGTGCAGATTTAACCAAGGAGCACTCGGAGCGGCCTAGTGCTCTAAGTAAATCTGCGGGAATCGAGGCAGAACGAGGCACCGCACTGATGGAGCATGTAAAACCGCGCTACGAAGCCCGCCGGTCCGTAACCAATTATCGCAAATGTGATTTTTATTTCGCTCCAGTCTCGGCGGCCGTTAAATCTAGGATCTGTAACCCCTAGGGCCGGCTTCCGATTCTGATTGATGAGAATACGAAATGCGCTCGTGTCGACGCTCGTTACTGTTTTAATTAATATAAAATATGATCATACAACGGATTGTGATTGTGAATTAAATCGATATTCCGAATGTTGAGTTGAGGACATGAATTCTTTCTATATCATTTTCATTGATTAGTTCAAAGCTAAGTTTTTTTAATTTTTTTATTGCCTTTGTAGGCAGATGAGCTTAGAGCCCACCTGATGGTAAGTGGTCACCGTCGCTCATGGACGTCAGCAATGCCAGGGGCAGAGCCAACCCGCTGCCTACAAATACAACACTATCGTCATAAATGATTTATCATGATAAGAACTTTGTCACAAACCGCCAATGATATCGAATTTAAATAATATTAAAACAAGTCAAATATTTGGACTGCCAGATATTAATACCAAAAATTAATTACAAAATTATCTCATTTATAAAAATGTTGGTCTCAATATTAAACCGACATATACCATACATGCCAGAACAGCATCATATTCCTTTATCGATAAAATAGTTCGTGAACACCAGAATGGTTCCGGACGATTACAGTTTGACTGTTTTTTTTTTGTTTTCGTACCGAACTCGTAATGTAACAAGAGGATATGTTTTGTTTTACACTAGATACGTAGACGAGGTCACGGTCTAGTCTTCAGTGATCATCAAAGTCCATAGACATAACAATGTAAATGCCACCGCCCTATGAAATGAGGCTGAAGTCTTAATTATATTGTATTATGACTGTCCTTCCCGTCGTGCTATTCTTCACGGCTTAAATAAAAAGGGTGTTGGAACCTACCTACCCGTGCGTTAAAATGTCTTTACGTTGGTAGAATCATTATAATTTGAAAGATCTTCTATTGTATTGTAAAATGGTAGATTGTTAAGCTCTAATCGTGATCGCATGAGGAACATCGCTATGTTTACGTTAAAAAATATATTGTAAATGATATGTTTAATCGAGAATTTGCTTGTGAAGCGATCATCAATCAAAAAAGATAAACATCGGTCCGCAGATTTTTCGATAACTGTTTGAATTTATTCCGAAGAAAAACTACATAGCTATATATCTAAGGATAACCTTACCGCGTTATTCAATTAAATGTTATCCTGTGTTTTGTTTAGAGACTGTGAACTATATCGACGCTTGAAAGGCAAACGTGACTAAGCGACAATGCGTGAACTTTACAGTAGACTAATTTAAAGTTGAAATACCTGAAAAAAATTATAGATTAACAAATCTAGCTATAGGATTGAAATGAGTTTGATAGACCTAGAAATATATTTTTTTTGCGCGCCGAATATGGTTATTACCTATAATTTATGTACAAAGCAGTTATTGTCGCTTAGTCACGTTTGCCTTTCAAGCGTCGATATGAAGTATGTTGAATTCGATATGTTACAAAACTCTGAATAGTAGATAAATAAATGTCTTAAAGTAACAGAATTAGAACATAATGTTCCTGTGAACATAAGGCTGCCTGGTTAGCCTTATTCGAAAATGCCTACATTAGAACGACTCACTTACTTTTTAAACTACTAATCCATGTTAAAATATAACAAGGCATTTGACAACTGCCCCGTGAACTGTTAATACTAATCAGTATAATAGCTCAAGTAAAGGCAAAATAAATATTGTAATTGGAAAATAAAATAGTAGATATAAAACATCAGTTTCGGAGAGGAAATTAAATTTCTCAACTGAAAGTAAACTCTTCGTACGAATTAGTTATTTATGTTCACGACTGCACGGAATCAAATATTAACACTGCTAAATCTTGTTATACGAAACGCTACGTATTACACTAAACTTACGTTTATTTATAATTAATTACGTTGAAGTATTTGTAACGGAAAGTTTGTAATTGTTTAAACGAATTTATTCTTTGTCACTTATTCTTAATGTACCTTGAGAGTCAGTACACCGTTTTATTATTAATAGCGGCCCGCTCCGGCTCCGCTCGGATCTTTAACAAAAATTTCAACGACGTTGTTTTATTTTTTTAAATGAAAGAACACTTATTGTGGCTAACTATAATAGTTAGACTTTCGCGCTATACTTTTTGTAAATAATAATGCGTTCTACAAAGTTGTAGTACATTATTTTATTGTATCATCAATAGTTTTCGCAGGGCACGCGTTGTAAAGAATATTTTAGTTAATTTTTTTACACCTTGTTGTACATTATTGGAGTTTTAGTAAGGATCCCTAATTTTTTTGCAAAAAAGTTTATGGCCTATGTCACTCGGAAACAGTGTAGCTTCCAAACAGTGAAAGAATTTTTCAAATCGGTTCAGTAGTTTCGGAGCCTATTCAATACAAACAAACAAATCTTTCCTCTTTATAATATTATAAGTATATAAGTATAGATTTACACACACAGAATAGCTAGTGTTAAGAAAACATCTCAAGTTGAGCCCGTGAGCTCACATATCCAACCGTGAGAGGCTAAAATAGCCCATTAGTTTTTATTTTTTCGTACCTAAGCTGAGAGCCGTGAGAGGCTATATCAGCGTAGCCTTAACTAGTAGGTGAGATCACGGGGCTCAAACCGGAGTGGTGCTAACACTGGCTCTAGCAAGAGCAGTGCTTCGCAGAATCTACCACCGGATCGGAAACGCGACCCACTGAGAAGATCCGGCGAAAAACTGAGTGGGCTGTGTCTGAGGGCAGCCCCTAAGACCACCAGCGAATACATAAGGGGGAAAAAAACACAGAAAAAATTTACAAACGCCTGTGTAGTTTCCCTCCGAAATATTCTCAATTAAACCATAAATTTAAAATCTGTCAGTTTAACGCTTTTGAATTACCAACAAGTTGTGTAGCTTTAACCTCGCGCTATGTCCCTTCTAAGTTTCAATGTCTTCCGAAATACTGGGCACATTCGTGCATAAAGGCAGCTTTTGTATAAGAGTTTCTCGCTACGAATTAGAACACGTGACTAAGACTTGTGACTTGAACTCTTTAAGTATCCTTCAAACTTCAAACTCAATGGGATCGCGATCGAGTTGTCAAACAATATGGCCTTAGAATTATTTGGGAAATGTACTTATTATATATTTATTGCTTAGATGATTTGCAAGAGATCATGTTTTGTCTGGTCACTGGTGCCAATAGAAATGGCAATGTGAATGCCCGCCATTCATCTTCACTACATAGTATAAAACAAAGTCGCTTTCTCTGTCCCTATATCCCTATGTATGCTTAAATCTTTAAAACTACGCAACGGATTTTGATGCATTTTTTTAATAGATATAGTGATTGAAGAGGAAAGTTTATAATATGTTTAATAACATCCATTAAATAGTGGAGAAATCCATAATAAATTACAGTTTCCGAAGCGAAGCGAGGGCGGGTCGCTATTAAAGTATATAGTCGAAAGCCCAATTCCTCTTTAAAACCGCTTTTTGATCCTCCAAAACGAAATACATAAACTGTTTCGCGTAAAAAATAGGCTAGGCAAAGATGGTACTCGATTATGAATAACAAGCATAAAAATACTCAAAGATGTAAAATGCTAATTTCAGCACTCGAACAAAAAAGCTCTGCATGCTGTACCGAGTGAAATTTATTGTAGACAGACATACTCGATCTGTACCGACAACCATCATTAAATTTCACCAATCCTTAATCGCTAAATCAGTTTACTTTTTTAATATCAGCTATATCGCTTTTAATCGTAGGGTATTATTAATCTTATACCTTTAAAGGAGCAATTCTTGTATATTAATACCTAGTCAGGTCATAAATTCTGTCACATGTTTAATGTAAAATAATTGAAACAAGTTTATTCATTATGTAACCATTCATATACCAAAATGAACTTAATAAAACATAGATTCTTATGACACTAAAGTTTATTCAAAATGACCTCCGAGATTTTGAATACATGCCTTCAATCTGCGCGGCCAGTCGTCTATCGCAGCACGAACGAGGTCCATGTCAATATCGGCGGCTGCCTTAATCAAGGATGTCTTGAGTGACTCCAAATTGGGATGAGGCTTTGAGCACGCCTTTTCCTCCAAGTGTTGCCATATCTTGTAATCTAACGGATTCAAATCTGGACTGGAGGAGGGCCAGTCTTCGTGCCGGATGTAGTCGATTTCACGCGCCGCCAGCCAGTCTTGTGTGCTCTTCGCTCTATGAGCTGGCGCCTAATCTTGTTAGAATACCCAGTGCCTGTTATTGAACATGGTATGAGAAACAGGTTCCACAAGGTTCGTCAGGACTGTATTTTGATACACAACTGCATTCGTTTTTACACCTTTCTCACAAAAATGTACCTCTGTTAAGCCCCAATAAGAAACTCCCAACCATACCATGAGCGAGGATGGAAAATGACCTCGTTGGACACGCGGAATACGGTTGCTCGCTTCTTCACTACTGTGTGCGTACACCTTATTACTTTGTTTGTTGTAGCTCTCTTCTACGGTAAAAATTTTTTCATCCGAAAAAAGAATTTCCCGATATTTTTTTCCCGCGTAACGCTTCAACAAAGCGCGGCATCTCTTCAGTCTCAGGTCCATTAGACGAGCATTCAAACGATGTCCTGTTTTTCTTCGATATGCCCGAAGCCCTAAGACTTCATTTAACACCCTTTTCACCGTGGTTCTGCTTAACCCCATCTGAAGGGCCAACAGTTTCTGCTTACGTTTGGGATTTCTTTGAATTCGCGCCTTCACAGCTTTTATCACTGCTGGAGTCCTAACAGACCGAGGGCGACCATTTCTTGACCTGTCATCTACACTAGAGTCTTCATTGTATCGTTTGATGGTACGATAAACGAATCTTTTGGTTATATTAAAATTTTTCAGTATGTTAAAAATTTGAATTGGCGCGTAACCGCAACGATGCAGCGCAATAACTGCAACACGGTCTTCTTTAAGCGTCCACTCCATATTTAATAATGAGTTAAAATTCTAAAAGTATACATTTTTATTTTGATGAACAATTCGAAATTCGAATTCAATAAACTTTTTTGTGGCCAGCATTCTAAAAGAAAAGTTTTTACTGTGTGACAATACTTATGACCTGACTAGTTATATATATAATCTGAATCTCGGAAACGGCTCCAACGATTTTCATAAAATTTAGTATACAGGGGATTTCGGGGGCGATAAATCGATCTAGCTACGATTTATTTTCAGAAAATGTTGTTTTATTCGTGTTTCCAATAATCAACTCTTCCCGACATCTATTGGCGAATAATAATACTATTTTTACTGCTTTGAAGACACAACAAGATGGCGTTATAAAAAAAAAGCCGAGCAAGGCTCGGTCATCATCTAGTATAATATATAGAAGGAAAATTTGGTCGCTTCGTTTGTCTAATAGTTTAGTGACTAATTACTGTACCGTATATTTATATACATATATAACAATTGAAACAGTGTTTTCGTATCACGTTTAATGTCGCATCTAAATTCTGTGACACTCCCAATCAGGACGAAAGTTAATTAAAATAATCTAGTTGTTTGATTACTGGTTACGACATTGTGAATGAAGCCGAATTGTTGGACATAGTAACCAAACGAAATATTACTAGTACAATATCAAATATATAAGTGGGAAGATCGGTACTTTTTGGTTAATTCACACTGGCACACTAATTTTATTTTAAAACTAGCGACCCGCCCTCGCTTCGCTTCGGAAACATTAAAACACACATGAAACGAAAAAAAAAAAAAATTAAAAAAAGTAGCCTATGTTCATCAGGGACAATGTCGGCTTCTAATGGAAAAAGAATTTTTCAAATCGGTCCAGTAGTTTCGGAGCCTATTCGAAACAAACAAACAAACAAATCTTTCCTCTTTATAATATTATATTTTATTTTAAAATAAGAAAATATAAATGACAGTTATAAAATTGACATGACGATGCTACGAATATGTATGTAGTATTTTTTTTGAAAGAATAACAAATTTTGTTGTTTAACTAAAGATCCACTAGATTTCGCCATACCATCCCACATATATTAATATATATCTATATATCAATACGTGAAGCAAAAACTTTGTACCCCTTTTTACAAAAAATACGCGGACAGAAGAGTATGAAATTTTCCACACTTATAGAGAATATAGAGAAGAACACACACACATATACTCTTTGTTTATTGTCAAACTTTTGTTATTGCTTAAAGTCTGTAGTCAAATTGAGAATAGCTTAGTATTGTTTATCTTTAATATTACGAGTATTTGTCTATAGTGTAGTCTTGGCGAAATCTGTAACAATAGAACCATAATAATGTTAAAACTTATAATTTCAATTAATTATAGTCGAATTTTGACTACTGCGGGACCACTAGTTAATTATAAATCAACATGACACGAGCTACCGATTGTGTCATAATAGCTAACGTTAGTAAACCAACTTGAAACCAACAGTCTAAGCCACAAACTATTTCAATTTCAAAATACCAGCTACGACGAGTATGCGGACACACTTCATAATACGTAAACCTTTCAAGCTAGACACTTTGAAATATGGTATAATAATAAATAATCTCCACTAATCCGAGTTCAGACTTAGTTTAATCGAGTTGGAGTGAAGTGAGTCGCTTACTGCAAAGTCTAAAGTCGTCAGGTGAAATGTGGTCGCAAATATTGCAGTAAACCGTTGAACTTGACGCAAACAGCCACTCCACTGCAACTTCTTGGGTTACCGGAGAGTAACAACCATATTTCTAATTGTCGAAAGATTATTTGATAAAATATTATAAGAAGTACGTTAAATCGTCTAACAAATTTCTATCACGAAGTAATCGATATTCTTCTTTGAATGCTAGAATAGAAGCAATTTCAATGCAAGAATAATATCTACACAGTAGTAAAAATCAAAAAAAGTTATTATAAATTAATGAAATATTTTTATTAATAAATCATGGCAAGAACGTATGTTTGATAAAATATCAGTATTTTAATGGTGAAATTTACCAAATTCTCCGTCATCGTATGGTCACTTCAGGATACAGATTTGATAAAGACTTATTTGAACTAAATAAGGAGATCTATTTTAAAAACTGTAGTTTTGATACCATAATATGGTAATAGTTTCCCAAACCTGCTATTCACATTTCAAATTTCAAATAATGTTTTGACTTCGAAATCATGAAGAGAAGAAGAAAATGATCTAGGTACATTGGGCCTCGACGTGGCGCTCAGTAAATCCGAGGCCATGTGGTTTCACAGGCCCCGGAGAGTGCCACCTGTCGATGCCCATATCGTGGTTGGAGGCGTCCGTATCGGGGTCGGGGTGCAGCTGAAGTATCTCGGCCTCATTCTGGACAGTCGTTGGACCTTCCGTGCTCACTTTCAGAAACTGGTCCCTCGTTTGTTGGGGGTGGCCGGCGCGTTAAGCCGGCTTCTGCCCAACATCGGGGGGCCTGACCAGGTGACGCGCCGTCTCTATACAGGAGTGGTGCGATCAATGGCCCTATACGGGGCGCCCGTGTGGGGCCAGTCCCTGGCCGTGGGGGTGGCGAGGCTGCTGCAAAAGCCGCAACGCACCATCGCGGTCAGGGTCATTCGTGGTTATCGCACCATCTCCTTCGAGGCGGCGTGTGTACTGGCTGGGACGCCGCCTTGGGTTCTGGAAGCGGAGGCGCTCGCCGCTGACTATCAGTGGCGGGCTGACCTTCGTGCCCGGGGCATGGCGCGTCCCAGCCCCAGTGTGGTCAGAGCGCGGAGGGCCCAATCTCGGCGGTCCGTGCTGGAATCATGGTCCAGGCGGCTGGCCGATCCTTCGGCTGGTCGTAGGACCGTCGAGGCGATTCGCCCAGACCTTGTGGATTGGGTGAATCGTGACAGAGGACGCCTCACTTTCCGGCTCACGCAGGTTCTCACTGGGCATGGTGGCTTCGGTGAGTTCCTGCACCGGATCAGAGCCGAGCCGATGGCAGAGTGCCACCATTGTGATTGCGACTTGGACACGGCAGAGCATACGCTCGTCGCCTGCCCCGCATGGGAGGGGTGGCGCCGTGTCCTCGTCGCAAAAATAGGAAACGACTTGTCGTTGCCGAGTGTTGTGGCATCGATGCTCGGCGACGACGAGTCGTGGAAGGCGATGCTCGACTTCTGCGAGTGCACCATCTCGCAGAAGGAGGCGGCGGGGCGCGTTAGAGACGCGCAAGCCCGCCGCCGTCGAGCGGGGGCCAGGGAGGCGGATATCGCCCAAGCCCTGGCCCTCTAAGTGTTTCGGGTCCCCCTCATATGTCGGTCTGGGGACCGGCGAGGGGGACCTAAGAAGACGTCGTGCAAGCTGCTCTGCACGCGTTTTACGCAAGAGCATCCGGGTGATGGAAGGCCGGCTATCCTCGACCCACGCTGGTTCTGACCCAGCGGGGTATTCCGTAGGATAGCTCACTCTAACCGGCGCCATCTAGGCGGGCTCCGGATAGCCTGCCGACCGAGAGGGCTGGTGGTCGTGGCGCCGACGACCGCCAGTCCGGCGTCCCGAGGGGGAGGGTGATGGGAGAGATGTGCTCCGCACTAAACACTTCACTTTCCCCCCTTTGCCTTTTCATGAGTTCTGTCTCATGTGAGGTTTGGACGTTGGTTGTTGAGCGACAGGAGGTTTTAGTCGGTTCGACTCCGACATGCTCCGCCCGCCGTCCCCAGTGGAGGGCGGAAGTCCGGCGATTTCCTCCTGACCAAAAAAAAAAAAAAAAGGTACATGTGGCCCAAGCACGCTCTCTCACCAAAATCAGTACACTCATCACTATAGAAATTAAAATTACATCTGTCGTCCGTGGCGTAGTGGAACAGATTACAATGTCCGCATATTAACGGACCTGATGGGGTTATAACGTCAAGTTGCAAATCGAATACCAAATTTCCGATTTGTTCAGCATTTTAATAACGTATTCTCCCCATTAATTGCATGCATACAGCTCCGAAAGATGTCAATAGGCTATTAGATACATTCATATTAATCTAATTTGGCAGTATGCTAGCATGTTCTTATTTCAAAGACAATTTTCTTTTATGTATCCAACTATATCAGTTATGAATATTAGACTAGCAATATACCAGATAGTTTAGCTTGGGTGCCTCAGATTTGACAATGATCATTACTTCTCCGTCGAAAACGATGGCATTATGATTTCATATCGCGCTCTAAGCTATCTGACGCTAGCCTTCGCTTATCCCCTACCGTCCCAAGGGTCCGTACCAATCCTGATAAAAACCACATTACCGCTAATTGGTTCTGCCGCGATTAGACACGGAATCTTCGATCTATCATGCGTTTTATTGTACTGCAAACACAATTACCGCTGGATAATGTTTGAAGATGCGCCGTAAAAATCTGTTGGGGTCTTCATTAAGGCAATTTAGAAAGTCATTTTGAGCCCTTAGCACGTTCCGTTCAGATAGTTTAGTGTGAGTTCCGAAGGTGTGTGTCGAATTATCGATATACTTTTTATAGATACACGATATCGATGGAGCAGATACACTAACTGCATATGCGCTTGGTGTCTTGTATTAATAGGTAGTTCAAGTATTAGGTATTACGTAACCGAAAAAGTAAGAATTTTTCGATCGTTTCTTATAACGCTTTAATATAACTTATGGAACTGTTTCCATTATAAAGAAATACACTAAATTAAAATAATTTAAAGAAAATTTTTGTTCCCCGCCCCGGAAGCCTGCTTACATAATATGTACTTGAATATACCTACCCCCAGTTTTTCTTCATAGATGGGTGATCTAACTCCTCACAGCTCACTCACCTGGTGTTAAATGGTTACGGCAGCTCATAGACATCACAATGTGAGTGTGAGTGCACATCAGGTCCGTGTCTCAATTTTAGAGTATAAGCGCTGTTCCGCCCTTCGGAACACATTACTGCTTCGCGGTCGAAATATGTGGGGCGTTAGTTCCTACCCATTGTCGATTCACAAGCGCTCTACCAGTAAAATTCCATTCAAGACAATAGAAAACTTAGTAAATTTATAACATGCAGTTCTAATTAAGTTTGTATGTTAGGAACATTTCAATGCCTAAGACGTCAGTCTTCACGTGCAATCTTGTTTTTATGTAAGCTTTTCAAAGTTGGCTGTTTCGTGACGTCTCAGTTTTCAGTGGACGACGTAAATATTTGGTCACACGCAACGTAATCACGTACGACTGGTTTTGTTTTACAATCAACTCTCGAATGAAAATTTATTATATGCGAACGTGATTAATTTTCGTGAATAACGTCTAATTAAACATCCCTATTGTATCTTCGTTTGTTGATAAAAACTAAATAATTATATTCCATCTAAACTCAGTTTGTAGTGCCCATATTAAGTATAAAATATGTACTTTTTTTCCTACCTAAGCTGATGGCCTTGAGAGGCCATTTTAGCGTAACCCTAACAAATAGGTCAGCTCGCGGTGCTCAAACCTGACGACGTTCCTAACACTAACCTTAGCAAGATCAGTGCTTGACAGAATCTACTACCGGATCGGAAATACGACCCACTGAGAAGATCCCGCGAGAAACTCAATGGGCTGTGTCTGTGGGTTAATTTATTGGCCGAGCCCTTCGTCGTAAGTGACGGGTTCGACGGGAACGATGACCGGAAAATATGTAGATAACTGTTCACAGCATTTGAAGACACGTCAATCACGCGTTCTCGTTTATTACATTTTAGCACACTTTCCGCAGTACCCGGTATAATTATGATCTAATCCGAACTGTTATTCGATATTATCGGATCTATAACAAATGGTAGGGGCAACGGGAGGTCAATGGCGTGCGTCACGCGTTCCCATTTAAATAATAAACGTGCCCCGGTGTACGATACACTTTGATAGCACCTATCTATTATTCACATCGCTACTACTATAAAAATCGCTTATGTTTACATTGACCGTTGCGTTTTATTTGTAGACAAAACATATTGATAATAATTTTCTGTCGTGTGCGCTCATTTTATTAACGTCGATATGGACGGGCAAGCTCATGGCCTACCCGCCCAACCAATATGCACACATTACTGAGTCCGCGCGGGTAGGTACCACCGCCCTGCCTATTTCTGCCGTGAAACAGTAATGCAGGGGCAGCCGTTGTAACTAACTATACTGAGGCCTTAGAACTGATATCTCAAGGTGGGTGGCGGCATTTACGTTGTAGATGTCTATGCGCTCCAGTAACCGCTTAACACCGGGTGGGCTGTGAGCTCGTCCACCCATCAAAGCAATAAAAAAAGCGTGTCTGGATGATTATAAAATTGTTTATTTATTTAAATGCAATAAATGTAGAAACGAATTTATCTCTCCTCCACCTACACACGTGAAAGTATTCGTCATTAATTATTTAACTGAAAAAAAAAGAAAGACCAATAAATTTAAGAAACGGAACGTTCGGATGTGAAAAAAATGTTTAGATTTTATTAAAAACGGACAATTTATTTAATTTTACATGAAAAAAAAAACGAAAACAAACAAATTTCCGATCGTTCATACCGAATTATTATCAGTGCTGATTCGAATGATAAAATTATAATCGGACCGCGATAATCAGAAACGTCATACCAACATAATATCATGAAAAATTCTCTCTTTACATTATAGCCGTATATTAGTAACAAGATGTAGAAATAAATAAATCAAATTTCCCAAATGCTTTTGAATATAAAATTCAAATTCTTTTAAAAAAAAGTCGTATTGTCTATTATCCATAAAACTCTATGTGAACGTTTCTATCTAACGTTTCAGAAATTTTATGTATTTTCCCTAAAAAAAAATTTTATTGCTTAGATGAGTGGACGAGCTCACAGCCCACCTGGTGTTAAGTGGTTACTGAAGCCCATAGACATCTACAACGTAAATGCGCCACCCATCTTGAGATATAAGTTCTAAGGTCTCAAGTACAGTTACAACGGCTGCCCTACCCTTCAAACCGAAACGCATTACTGATTCACGGCAGAAATAGGCGGGGTGGTGGTACATACCCGCGCGGACTCACAAGAGGTACCACCACCAGTAAAATTAGCACACATCATTATTGATGTTCTAAGCGCTTTTAATGTTTCAAATTAGTTATAAAAAGATCAGGAACGACGTCGCGGTTGCAAATTGCCGCGTCACCGGAACAACAATCCCGCGCCGGAAGCCATCGCGCTAAAGACTTTAGCTGTACGACCGCGTTCTGTCGTTCCACAGCTAAACAAAAATTTTCAAATAGAGAAAAAAGTAACTTAAGTTTGAGTGCTTATATTTAGAACAAAGTTTTTATAATTAAAACTACTTTTTAAATCCGATGTTTCAAATAGGTACTTCAAAGTTTTTGTTAGTCGTCTAGGGACCACGACAACGTGAATGTCACCATCCAGTTCAAGACAAAGTCGAATTAAGTATTAAAAATGTCTAATGTTGATATGAGTAACTGCTTCCCCGCTTAAATAGACAGGATTGGGGTACACGTGCGGCATTAAAAGGTAAAAACAGTCAAGAGTCAAAACGATTTGAAAGCACATGCGTAAGCCTCTTTGAATAAAAACACATCTGCCATCGATTTTTCTCTTATACGTTCAATCCAAGCTTCACTTTTTACATTCGTGGAATTACCCCAATTAGCTTGCGTAAAAACCGTAAGTCGACGTAAAAAAACAAACTTAACGATATGCTAACATTCGTGAAAAATTGTCCATCTAAACTTGGATGATGTTTTTTTGCCTTCGGTATACATACATAGAATGGAAAAATTCGTATTTACTTCTTAACATTGAATAATCAGAGATAAACGTCATATATTGTATCTGGTTTTTTACTAGCTTCAGAACAAAGTTACTCGAAGTTTTGTGTATAATAAACATCAACTCTAGGAGCCTAAAAAATGTACGTGCCCTAACAAACCCGTGCGTGCTAAGAGTACTGTAAAAGATTGCCACTGGAGTGTGATCAGCCCACATAGGTAATAATATAATAAAGTGACGTCATTCGTGGGTGCATAAAATGTGGAAGCTTCCAAGAAATAGCCCCATTCACTGTAATCCGATTTTCAGAATAAATTTAAAATATAATTATCAGGTAATTGGTTGGGAATCCATACGAGTCCGATGCCACTCCCCTCCATTCCACACCCTGCTTATCTTTACTGTGAGGCAGTACATACAGCTTGGAAGTGCTGTATAGCCGTCAATACAGATATAATTGACGCTTCCAACATAAGTCTCAAGATGAGCTGAGGCTTGAGAACTCAAATTGTGATATGTCTGGACTACCGCTTGTAAGGCATAAGCTCGTCTGCTCATATGCGCCACATATTCTTTGGCATTTAAAAATAACCAATGTGTTTGTTTGTGAACTGTGATTTATGTGTATTTCTAAACACTTTTCGATTACTCACTGAATCCTCTCTTCCTGTATGTGTGGCGGTATTTAAAATACTATATGGATGGTGTTAGCACAATAAAGGCACACCAATAAAAGCGACAAAAACTATTATTGAACATTAAAATGACATTTAACATAGACAATCATATATCTAAAATGGTCATAATGTTTTTCCTAAATAATGTGATCTAATCGTTTAAGTTTATGTAACCAAACCGAGAAAGCAACCAGCTATCTCCTTAATCTAATCCAATATTAGATAAATTCATATTTAAAGTAAAATCACTCGCTGTATTCATATGAAATGACGAGATGCAAGTGTTCAAATTCCGCGAATAGGCGCCTTATTTTTATTTCTGCATACCTAACACAACCTATTCGATATCGAAGCGATAACGATGTTTAATAAAAACTAAACCCGTAAAATTGATAGATTGACGTGTAATTACTGGTTTAATTGATAAGTTCACGTGATAATGCGATGTAGGGTTCGCCCTAATGGATACCACTGCCGATTTTTGTCGCGAAACACCCATGTGTTATGATTTGATAAAATTTTTTGATGCGTAGATAGGTGGACGAGCTCACAACCCACCTGGTGTTAGGTGGTTACCGGAGCCCGTAGACATCTACAATGTAAATGCCGCCACCCACTTTGAGTTTTTTTTTTTTTCCTACATATGCCGATAGCCTTTGAGAGGCTATTTCAGCTTCTCCTTGACGTGTAGGTGAGCTTACGGGGCTCAAACCGTAGTATCGCTAACACCAGCTCTGGCAAGGGCAGTGCTTCGCAGAATCTACCGCCGGATCAGAAACGCGACCCACTGAGAAGATCCGGCGAGAGAAACTCAATGGCCTGTATCTGTGAGCTATATGATTTGAAAAGCGGGATAGCCGCTACACAACATAACTGAGAATTAGATATGTCTTGAGATGGTTACCAACATTCACGTTCTGATGTGTACGGACTTTAACCAAGTAAATTAATTAAAAACAAAGATTATTATGCTATAGACCCAAACAATAGGTAAATTACATAGAAAATCATTAAGCCTCGTTAATGTTGAATATTGTTCAGTAATGTTTAACGGCCGTCTGGTGTAGTGGTAAGTGACATGGTCACTACACAAGGGGGTCGCGGGTTCGAATCCCGCCAAGGGAAGATATTTGTATGATAAATATAAATGTCTTTTCCAGGGTTATGGATGTATATTAAATATATTTATGTGTATAATAAAAATCTTACATTTATATCCGTTATCTGGTACCTGTAACACAAGTTCTTTACGAACTTATCACGGGACTAGTTAACGTGGCGTGATTGTTAGTAAATATTTATTTATTAAAAAAAAGGGATTTTTGTTATGTCATAGAGATAGACCTTAACGAGATTAAAGGCCAGTCTTGATTGCGTCAGAAGCAATGATGAACTTCGGATTTAGTTAGTGAAATGCTCGAGGACTAGGACCGACTAATTACACTTAAATTAGAAACAAGTAGATCTAACCGATTCGTCGATTTGATTTAGTCACGTGAACAAATACGTTGCATTAACCACGATAATATTGTTTATAGCTAAAATAAAATTTTCAATTCGCATATTATTGTTATTTATAATTTGGCGTGACAAGAGGAACCAATGAGGCGCCTAAATATAAAGTAATTTTATCGTTACACTGCTTATATAATTATATATGTATATACTAACAATAAGCAAAAGGAATTAATATTAAGACATAATATATATTTTTTTGGTTTTTCCGTTTTGCACATTTCCGAACCCAGTCACCAAGAATGTATTAGGTAATTAGTGCCACAATTTTTAACACTAAGCTTTGAAAATATATAACGGAATGAAAAGTGGACAATTATTAATTACGGTGCAATTTTTTTTTTATTGCTTGGACGGCCCACCTCATATTAAGAGGTAGCCCATAGACATCTACAACGTAAATGCAGCCAACCCACCTGGAGATATGAGTTCTAAGGTCTCAGTATAGTAATTTTGTTACGAGCTTCGTAAAAATACCACACGTAAATAAATTAAGAAGTTTTCAGAATTGTCACTAACCTGACTCAGCCTAGTGTCGCCACTGACTGTATATATCCCGTGACACTCGACCACGTCTTCAGGTTTGTCTGAAGACGGCGATCGTTTCCAGCAGGCCGCACACACAGCCACCAGCACCCCGCATAGCGTTGCACTGGAAAGAGATAAGAGTTTAACACTGCGAACTCATTTCGAAAATTGAGTCATCTTGGCCTAAAGGATAAGACGTTCGGTGCATTCGTGTGTAGCGATGCAACAGTTTTCGAATCCCGCCGGCAGGTACCAATTTTTCTGATGAAATACATACTTAACACCTAAACTTAACACCAGGTGGGCTGTGAGCACGTCCACCCGTCTGAGCAATAAAAAAAAAGTTATCACTTCTAAGGTCTCAGTTTCTACAGTAAAACGGCTGCCCCACCCTTCAAACCGACACGCATTACTGCTTCATGGCAGAAATAGACAGTGTGGTAGTACCTACCCGCGCGGACTCAGTATACGTCCTACCACCAGTGGAAGTCAATCGTGAACATTTGATAAGTACGTATTTCATTAGAAAAATTGGTACCTGCCTGCTGGATTCGAAAACCGTTGCATCGCTAGATACGAATGCACCGGACGTCTGTCCTTTAGGTCACGATGACTTCAAGGTAGGTGGCGGCATTAACTTTATCTCGTCCACCCGCTTAAGCAATAAAAAAAAATCAAATGAAAAATAAAAATTTTTATTGTAAAAGTAGTACGTGAATGTGGCAGCCTTGAGTTTTATTATTTATTTTTTAATAAACGACTGATAAAGATCTCACGAATTGCTTAGCTTTCGTTATACATTGAGCTCCAGCAATTATAACAATTTTGCATGTATTTTAGTTTTTAGTGTATGGAAGGCTTGTTATTTTGGAACCCGCTAAGAATCAAAAGATTTTTTGACTGGAATTTACACAAGTTGTTTGTTTGGTTTTATTACCCTTAATGGGGACGAAGAACATCCCATCCATCCATTTGCCTACGGAGCCTATAGACTTAAGAAAACTTAAGTGCATCGTATTAAGGCTGCGTAATCTTCAAAAAAAAACACTGCTTCGCCTGTAGAAACCGGCGAAATTGTACTTACCCACATGCATATAAACCTAGGACTTTATTAGTACTACAAATTGTTATTAACAGCTATATATACAGGTATTCTGCGAGTATTACAGACGTTAATTACTTTCGCTAATCCATCAGTGAGCTCACTTCATTAAAATAAAAATCCTTTAAAAAAACTATTATCGGAGGACAAACCGAAGCAGTTAATTCAGACATATAAACACAGGCTTACAGCACGGCCTGCGCTCTCCATAATCTATATATTAATACGTGAAGCAAAAACTTTGTATCCCTTTTTACGAAAATTACGCGGACGAAGGAGTATGAAATTTTCCACACTTATAGATAATATAGAGAAGAAGTGCACAACGCTAATATTTTTTTTAAATAGTGCATAAAAGATACATTAAATCAATAAAGAAAACATTACACACACTACATACCATGTATTTGACGCACACACGCATGCATACTATTTATTGTCAAACTTTTGTTCTTGACGTCTGTTGTCAAATTGAGAATAGATTAAATATTGTTTGTCTTTGTTAATGTTTTTATAGTGCAGTCTTGGCGAAATTTGTGATTATAGAAGTATAAAATACAATCATAATAGTGTACAAACTTACAGTTCCAATTAATTTTAGTCGAATTTCGACTACTGCGGGACCTCTAGTAATAACAATGGCACCAAATTGAATATATCAAAAGAGCCGCGTATAAATGAAATGAAAGCCGACATGAACTGATTACAGGGCGCTTTAATCCTATCGACGTGGTTTGCCGGCGGATGTGTTAATTAAACGAACTATCTAAATACTCCCAACGTTTGCGGATTAATTTTCTGATGGCGAAAGAAATAAAATAAAGTAAATTTAAAAAAAGCTGAATATCATAATACGTTCTTTTTTATTGCCCCGGTAGGCAGACGAGCATACGGCCCACCTGATGGTGAGTGGTTACCATCGCCCATGGACTTCAGCAATGCCAGGGGCAGAGCCAAGCCGCTGCCTACCGTTGAGTACTCTCCACAAGCCTCGTTTGAAAAAGGACAAGTCATAGCGCTCGAGAAAAACCGTTTAGGGGAGCTCATTCCAAAGCCGGATGGTACGTGGCAAAAAAGATCTCTGGAAACGCACGGTGGATGAACGCAGTGGTTCCAGGTAGTATGGATGAACTCTACTCTGGTGGCGGGCGGTGCGATAGTAAAAACGAGATGATGGAATCATCTCAAATAATTTCTCAGATTGTGAGGAATTGACTGTGAAAATTTGCTCCTTTGGTCATTGTACTACATCGTATCTCGCTCATTGGGCACAAACAACCCTATGACAAAGAAAACCCGCATAATCATATCGTTTCATTATTAGTGGCAAGACTTCGTGACCCCTCCCACAAAGGACGTTTACAACACCACAAGGTCACTTCAAGGAAAGTCTTCGGTAAAGGAAATCATCTACATGTAGGTACTTGTAAATACTCGTGCTTGCATCCCCCTTGTCAAAATAGTAAATTGTGCACAAAGGGAGAAAAGTTGGACATTTCCTCCCGCGTGTAAAATTGCCATGGCAAACACGCGTGATGTCCTACATTTTCCCGCGATGAACATACTATTTTTTTCTCCTACCAGGCCGAAAGTTCAGAATTGTAAAGAACTTAGCATCCGTGGATTACTGAGCCGGGGTCCAGGGGCGGGGGTAATAAAAAAAACAATTTAACTGTTTTTTAATTTTTAAATAAACTACTACTAATTAAATAATAACTGTCTGATGAACTCATCTTTGTTTAATACTTCACTATTAAATTTTATTGCCTTTTGTTTATTTCACTTTTACACTATACACAATATTGCCAATTACCCGAGCACAACAATGGCGGACAATTTTAGGTGCGTGAGAGCAGACGTAGACACTAACGCGCATGCGCACTTGGCAGTACCCAGGGAGGAGAAGTTACACTTTCTTCCCTGTACAGCGGGAGGAAAACCGAACTTTCAGCGTAGGTAGGAGAAAAAAACTTGAATTCGACTTGTAGGGCTTAAGGAAACAATTTTAGTTTCTGTTCAGTATTGAAATTAACGTGCGTCTTTTATCTCGCCTATAAACAAGAACGTTCTTTCAATGAAATCGTAAAGAAACTATAATTTCATCGGCTAAGTCGTATTCATTTAATGCATCATTCTATGGTAATTCAAAGGTCGATCAATACATCGTCCGCTGTCTATATATTAATACGTGAAGCAAAAACTTTGTATCCATTTTTACAAAAATTGCGCGGACGGAGGAGTATGAAATTTTCCACACTTATAGAGAATATAGAGAAGAAGTGGACAATGCTAATATTTTTTTAAAATAATGCATAAAAGATACATTAAATCAATAAAGAAAACATTACACACACTACATACCATGTATTTGACGCAACACGCATGCATACTATGTATTGTCAAACTTTTGTTCTTGACGTCTGCTGTCAAATTGAGAATAGAATATGGTTTGTCTTTGTTAATATTTTTTTATATGTATTCTTGGCGAAATTTGTGATTATAGAAGTATAAAAGAAGTATAAAAAAAAATTACAATCATAATAGTGTACAAACTTACAATTCGAATTAATTATAGTCGAATTTCGACTACTGCGGGACCTCTAGTCCGTATTATTATGATTGAACAGTAATTAAGTTATACGTTAACTATTACCAAACATTATGATGCATGCGTGCCCTACAAATAACATTTCGCTTGTCATATTAATATAGAACGCTTGGGAGTTACAAATCGATATTCATACTTAAGTTATAATTCCCAAAGTGTTACAATTTACACTAACGGACAGCGGGGTAATTTAATTAAAATATACTCCGAGAAATAGGTCACTTGTCTGGATTATATGACGGATACAACTCACCTACTAATATAATATAACTAGCTGACCCGGCAGACTTCGTAGTGCCTCAATCGATACATAAAAGACGTAAACTTTTGTATATAATAAACATAAAACAAACAAAAGGAATCCGTCTGTCGGATTTTTATTTAATTCGGAGCATTTTTATATTTATCTACCTTTTAAACCTTCTCTGGACTTCCACAAATAATTCAAGACCAAAATTAGCCAAATCGGTTCAGCCGTTCTCGAGTTTTAGCGGGACTAACGAACAGCAATTCATTTTTATATATAGAAATAATATAATAAATATACTTATAAAAACTTAAAGATTCACATACGGCAGGTACGTAACAATTATAATTCCGTCAAAATACTTTCAAAATTATTATTTTAAACGATGTTATAATGATTATAGGTTGTAAGTTAAAAATTATGCATTTAATTTATGTTGAATCATAGTATTTGATTAGACTATTTTGTAGGCAGCGGTACAGCTTTGCCCCTGGCATTGCTTAAGTCCATGGGCGACGGTAACCACTCACCATCAGGTGGGCCGTGTGCTCGTTCTGCCTACAAGGGCAATAACCTGGCATTGCTTAAGTCCATGGGCGACGGTAACCACTCACCATCAGGTGGGCCGTGTGCTCGTTCTGCCTACAAGGGCAATAAAAAAAAACTGGACTATTTAAAACTAACCCGAAAAATAGGCGAATTCGTACCGTATCAAATAAATCTCTTTGTGAGTAAAACAAAATTGTATACACCAGAGATAGTTGACATGTCACTGTATTACAGTTTTCACTAAAATAATACAAAGAGAAAATGTTTAATAAGTTTTAAGATAACAGAAAAACCCTTTCCTTTAAACCCCCAGAAGAAGAATTTCGCAAAGGCTGCAATCCCCACCTGGCGTCCTTTAATACTGCATCATCCTTTCTTACCTGTTCGTTTAATCCCCTTTAATAAATCTCAAACAACGGTTGTTTGTATTGTTCATTGAAATAAAAATGTCGGACTGACCAGACGTGTCCTGGGAGTAATCACGAGAAGACGTGCTATCAACATAAAAGTGTTACGAGGTCTCTCTACTGTGGCTTTATAGTTCATGATATACAGTTTTTACAATTTTGAATTACATTTCCAAGTTTGACCCACGACCTTAAAACTGGACTGTAAACTGGTCAAAGTCGTAATATTCTGACTGGCGCGTTCTAAATCGCATCGCTATGTAATTAAATAACGCATATTTCTTTAATACGCTTTTATTAGCTTCAGACCTATGTATGTTTTTAACGGAATCTTTGAACATGATTTTGACCCCCTTCAAAACGTGGATTAACTCGAAATTTAGTACTTATTAAGGACCGATGACAATTCAATATTTAAAAAAAAATCTAAAAATTTTTTTGAATAAATTGGAACGCTTCTTTACAATAAAATCATTTTTTCTTACACTATTTTTAATTCAAATTTATTAAATTTTATTTTGTATTTTTTAGTTGGATTTTCTATAAAAGCGTACCTATTTTGTTAGTTTTTTTTAAACTATTATTAATTTTTTTAATACAAACCTTACAAAAAATACATTAAGAGTGAATTGTGAAGATTCCGCTTGCTGTGACTGTATTTGTGTATGGTTATAGTAGTGCTTCGCATGTGAGACAGCTGCTACGGCGGCCAGTCTCTGTGAGCTTCCCATGGCCCAGCCTAGGGGGCTCTTCTGAGCTCCCGCAGCACCCAGGCCCGCCACAAGCCACAAGTGGCGCCAGCGAGCCACAACAGCACCGCGCGGCGCCGCCTACGCGACTGCCGCTGCAGAATCCTCACTTTTCTGTGATTGTCAGTCAGTCAACCTTTTGCTGAATTTTATCTCAAAAATTTTTTTATGCTACTCTGTATTCGCTCTTTTTCAACCAGCGGTCATTGAATTTGTGTTAATTTTATCAGTTTGCAGTCTCTTTTAAATGCGCGAATGCGTGATGCATCTGAAACAAACGGAGAAAATATTATCAAAAAGGAGAAACTTAATGACTGCCTTTTACATATTTTAAACATCTGAAATAATATAATTAAAATATTAAACGCGAAATTGAAACGTAAAAGAAGCTTTAACAATAACTACGTCATAAGCTAAGATCATTTAAGGCAACACAGAATACCTAATGTAATTTTAAAAGTCATTACGATATTCAAAGTGAATTTGAATAGCTATTTCAGAAAGCTGCTAATAAACACGCCACGTACTAGCTAATACTAATGAATATAATTAGTAACGTTTTCACGTTCCAAGGAAAAACAATAGCTTTAATTAAATGGCTTCACTGGCTTGTTCGTTACCCCTTCGCGGGATCGATGAGTTTCATCATCGACAAAAGTAACAAAATAATATGCACCTACATATCGCATATACGGTGCTATAAAGTCACTTATGCGATTTTTGTTAACACTGAACTAAGTGTGGGAAAATACATTTTTTTAATAGTTATTAGTGAGACGAGAGAGATGTTTGCTTTTACTGATGGTGTTTATATATTATCATTTTATTTTTGTAGCCTAGCAGAACTATATAAGAAATATATAATAACATTTCATTTCATTTTCCAATGTTTCTCCTGAAAAATTACATAATTTGCATAAGTTTTTTTTTTATCGCTTAGATGGGTGGACGAGCTCACAGTGGTTACTGGAGCCCATAGACATCTACAACGTAGATGCGCCACCCACCTTGAGATATAAGTTCTAAGGTCTCAAGTATAGTTACAACGGCTGCCTCACCCTTCAAACCGAAAAGCATTACTGCTTCACGGCAGAAATAGGCAGGTTGGTGGTACCTACCCGCGCGGACTCATAGTGGTCCTACCACCAAGTACCACCAGTAAAATAAGTGACGTTATCGCACCGTATGTGCGATAATATGTTTGTTTTAAACACTCTGACCAATCCGGTGGCGCATTAGTCAACGCCTCTGACTTTTGAGCCGAGGGTCGTGGATTTGATTCGCACTACGGGCAAACATTCGTGTGACAGATTTTCTTCCCATTGTGTTTTGAGTGTTTTGCCCTTTTGTAGATGTTTAATATATATTTAAATTACAAAAGTCCCGGGTTCCCATCGTAAAGGGGTCATAGTATGGGGCCAGTTGACATGTTTGATTGGTTCCCGGTAGTTTATTATTTTGTTCGTTAGTTTAGTATCAAAGGTTGTTTATCATCAAGATCGAAGACGAAGGTTTTTAAAATAACGAAACTGATGGTAATGTACAGAAATAGGCAGAGTGGTGGTACCTACACAAGAGGTCCTACCACCATTAAAAAAGAGGGAGGAGCGCTGGAAACAGAAGTATTTGAATTTAAATATGACACCGGGAAAAATATAATTACTTTCCTAGCCTGCTTGTTGCTCAAACAACTTTTAAATTACCCAATAAAAATTAAAGTACTCAATTTTGTAGTAATCTTTGTTATGTTGTCTGCGAGGCTCAGAAATATAAAATACCTATTTATGTTTTACTAAGAATAATATAATAAGGCTTAAATTATTATTATGCATTACGCCGTACGTGGAATGTAATGTGTTACCGTTCTCACGGCTGGCTGTTAATATGCATATTACCGTTTTATTATTAATATGAATTATTAACAGCTTTGAAAAAACGTTATTATTTTAATGCCGACTACAATATCTTTTATTGTTGATCATTTGGCGGTTAAAATTTTCTAATTAGGTGGACGAGCTTCCGACCTGCCTGTTGTTAAGTGATTACCGGAGCCCATAAACATCTACAACGTAAATGTCGCCATCCACTTTGAAATATGAGTGTCAATGTTTCAGTCTTTACAGTACAACGACTGTCCCGTCTTTCAAACCGAAACGCATTACTGCTTCACGGCAAAAATAGGCAAGATGGTGGTACCTACCCGTGCGGACTCACAAAACGTCCTACCGCCAGTAAACCTAACTAAACCTAACCGTTGATTATACTCGTATTATCCAACATACATTTTTGAACTTAAAATATGTAATATGTATATGTATGTATGTCTTTTCTTGTAAATGTTGCAATAATACAAAGTTGTAAAATATGAATGTGATTCGGACATTTTCGGTGCTGCCGCGCACTTGACATTTAGACAGGCCAGGCGGCGTGGGGTGTAATTTTTAATGTGCTTCGCCTAACTTGAATCTATACTAATATCTACAGTGGTTTTTACGGATGTTCCGTTATAACTACTGAACCGTGCATCCGATTTTCTTGAAACTTGGTATCCTTGTAGAAAATACATGTACTTAATAGATAGGCTAATATTTATATGAGTGTTGGACTCCCTAATAATAATGACAATAAATAATAATGTTAGTTTTAAATGGCCAGCGAAGTGGGCGAGTGAGTACGGCTAGTCTGACATAATTTAGGCTTGCATAATCTGAGAATACGTCATAGTTTACAATGATAATTGGGAAACTTGCTTAGACAATATTGAGATTTCGATTTTTATACAGTTTTTTTTTATCGAATCTTTAACAATGCCTTTCCTATTCCAAAAAATATTGCACAATTATGTGAGTATGTAGTTTTTTTTCGACTGTTTTGCATCAAAGTTATTGGTTAAAAATTTAGATTATGCGACTTATTGAATAGTCACATGTTTCGTTAAATTTTAATATGTCGGGCTTGATGTTAAATCATAGAAAGAAACCTTCACACTTCTGTGATACGAAAATACCCATAAGTATGTAAGTAAGTATTGGAAAATTACTGCAATTATAATATAAAACCAGCATTAAAAATTGTACCCTATCATATAAATTAATTAACAATACAATAGATAGCGACACGTTTTATTGTAAAAAATATGCAGTTAATGTCTTAAACTGGGCTAAATTATACGAAATTCCGATAGAATGTAATTAAAACCCAATAAAGATTACCTTTCATTATCAAAACAGGTTCTATATAAACACGAGTCATTCACAGTCGAAAGTTTATAAGCGTACGTAAGGTGGAAAGTTTTTAGCGGGCAGCGCGACGCGACTCCCGCCTCGAGCGAACCGCGACACTGTGACTGCGGGGAGGAAATTTTAGGGAGTGTCCGGAATCCACCCGCCTTCAAGCCAAACCGCCAACATAGGAAAACTGGAACAAACGTTGGATCACAACGTCGAGCGTCTAAAGGGCAACGCTTTTATATATCTGCCCTGTTCGAATTGTATTACATTTTATGATGCGTCTTCGTGAATTGCTCTTACGGTGACCTTTTGAAACACTTTATCGGTTTATATTCGCACACATTGTAGACTTTGTTGTCTGTTGAATTTATTCAAATACGAAAGCTTTATAATTCGTGAACGCGCAAAATAACATTTAGTTTAATCTAAAAACACCCACAAAACTAAAGTAAAATATATTTGTTTTTAAGCTATTGCATAGATTTTATCGCGGGCCTTAAGCGCGGCGACCACAGATCACTGTGGCGGCGACCGAATCATGAAATTCCATAACGAAAAAAACCTTACACCCCTCACTCCGCCTACCATGTAGCTTGCGTTCAACACATTCACACGTTGCGCTTGTGTAGTGTTTGTGAATAAGCGCATGCCGTGACGTCACACTGCATGCGCATCCTGAAAAGTCTGCCCATCTCTCTCTCGCGCGGTCTAGCTTATGAGTGTGAAGGGGACAGTTAAGGTTTTGCTTGCTTTAATGTTTAATATAGCGTGGTCTTTTTTATCATTGTTTTAATATTAAATTATCATTGTCTAATTATAATTGCATAAGTTGATAAAAAATGCTATGCAATAGCTTTACCGCGGCAGTTCCCGAGTGCCACACGTTTTTTTTTCTTTTCTTTCACATTCACTGCCATGTAGGTCACCGGTGTCCTACGCGGCGCACTGAAGTAATTATGTCGATTTCTGTTACTAATGCGCCTGGATTGCCAAACTTTGCCTTCTTTTGTTTGATAAGGTAGGTATGTTTTAGTCTTTTAGGTTTCTTAGAAATAGATTCATTGTCAGTATCTTCGGATTCGGCTTTCCCAGAGTCTACTGGATATAATATGTAAGAAGAACAAAGAGAGAAATCGACATAGTTACTTCAGTGCGCCGCGTAGGGCATCGGTGACCTACGTGGCAGTCAACGTGTTAAATATTCTAAAAGGAGCAATCTTTCGTGACTTATGCGTCCGAAGCGCTAATGTCGTCAAACGTTTGTTCCATCATTAAGCCCTTGTCGGCGAGTGTTGACCAACATTCGGTGTCACTCCCTCGAGCGTGGCCGTCCCGTCACACCGCTCTAAGGTACGTGAATAACATCCAAATGTTGTACGTAAATCGATTGCATGTCCTAAAATTTGGTAGTTAAGGTGCATTTTGCTGTGCTTAGGTTTTATTCCTCGCATAAGTTTTAGATGTTGATTTTCTGGCATTACTAGTTGCAGTTCTAGCGAGTTAGCAGATTGCAATAAGTTAATGGGTCCTGTCTTTTGATAACAGATTTATAATTCCAATAACATCTAGAGTTTACGCGTTTACTTTTGTTGTCAAATTAGTTCCTTGGCTGACTCAGTGGTAGAGTAGTTAGTGACCCTGACTGTTGCGCCAAGGGTCGTGGGTTCGATTCCCACATCAGGCAAACATTCTTACGATGAACAGGTTCATTTGCTCTTCGTCTGAGTGGCTATTATCAATATGTGTATATATTTAGATGTATATAAGTGTATATGTCAGTCTCTGGTACCTTTTTTTTCCTACCTAAGCGACCTAAGCCTTGAGAGGCTATATCAGCGTCGCCTTAACTAGTAGGTGAGCTCACGGGGCTCAAGCCTTGCTAACACGAACGTAAAAAAAATGTTATAAACAAAGTATAAATATTTTTTTAACTTTTATGGCACAATCTTGTTAAGTATGTATGTAAGAAAGGCTCTACGAAGCGAAAATTTTTTACGACCATTTTTTTTAAATTTTTTTTTACTTACAATTAAGACGGTAGTTCGAGAAATTTTTGTTAGTTTTAACGATTGTTTAACTTGTTGAAAAATTAACTTTAAGTAAAATTTCCAACGGGAATAAATTATTTATAGTGTTCAGAACACACCATAATTTTTTCAAATTAAAAAAAAATATTCAATACCTTAAATAAATTAATTAATGTGCCGTACTCGCTTTTGACGCCACGCGCGCAACCTAAAAATGTCGCGCGCCGACCTATTTTTAGCGTTAAATTAAAATTATAAATAATGGAGATAGATTTCCGGTAGTTAGTAGTTTTTTATTGGAAATTTCCTCCTCTTTTAGAATCTTTTTTTTTAATTTCTTAAATAATAATATTTTATGAAGTATTGGCAAAAAACGAAATGCCATTTTTTTTTCATCTTTAATTGTTTGCAATTTTTTATGTGCTAATACACGCTTTTAGCACATTTTTCTAGGCGTCATTCCCGATCCAATGAACTATCGCACATAATTTTAAGAGCAGTATCTCTATTTTGTACCATTTTCGACTTGTCGACTAGACTAAACTACCGAATCGTTCATCCGCCTAAGAAAAAAAAATACAGACAGAAGAGAGAAATGCCAAATAATAATCTAATATAAACCGCGATTGAATGCTACTACTTATGAAAACTGTTCTATCTGGAATGAAACGCTAGTTCTGGTCTAAGATCGTCGGTCCAATACGGCACTGTTAACGTGTGCAAATTATTACTGGCTACTTAAAAAATGATAAATTTTCATCAATAAAATGAAAAATATTGATTGAAATTAGTCCAAGTAAGTATCATTACCATATAAGTAAGTACCAGTTATCTTTTATGCAACATGGCTTTATAAAACTAAAAAAAAAACAAGTCGCTGTAATATACAGGGTGTCCCAAAAAATAGTGTCAAGCCCAAGTCCAGAGGTAGAGCATCACTAGGGTTGTATGTTATTATGGATTATGTACGTTAACTATTCGCACTACGGTGACCAAAAAAGGGCCTTAACACAGAAAAAATTTATTAAAAAAATCATACTCGAAAACTATAAAAAATCGCGGAACATACATGGAGGTGATCCGGATGGCCCTAGTGAAGCTCTACCTCTGGACTTCGGCTTGTCACTATTTTTGGGACACCCTGTATAATAAAAACTAAAACATGACGGGTAACTGTCTCTATCCTATCTGCTTGGTAGTCGCAGGATCACAGGGCTATATCCGGACGCGTCCAGGCACCCTTATAATGCTAATGTTAGAGACATGGACCTAACATTACCAGTTGCAACCACAACAGTAGTACACCATTAACATACTGTTACGCGCTGGGGTTCATGATTAATAAAAAATCTACCGAAGAACAAATTAATGCTGTATTTAATAGTCAGAACACTAAAATTCTCAATTCACTTCTTCCGCTTCGCTTCAGGTGATCCGCTTGCTGTTTCGCTTCGAGTAGAACCACTTACTAACTACCTTCGTGACGTCCCTGCAACGCATTTGTAGTCGATACGACATCCCTAGCATTATCGAGAACATTACTGACAAGTCGAGTATTTTCTATATGCGTTTCCGCCATTTGACAATAGATGGCGTTGTAATTCTCGAGCGTTCTCGATTTTACGAGTTCTTTTGATATTCATTTCTGCTATTCGACGATAGATGGCGTTGCTCTTATCGGCGTAATAATACTAAATAGCTACACTCAAATGTCCGATAGGTTAATTTGTTATACTAAAAACAGGGCTTGGAATAAATCAGTAACTACTACAGTGTTAGGATTTTCGCTCGTAGACAGATTACGTGATTGGATTAAAGGATGGACACGCTCCAGACCATCCATGATTTTCTGTTCACAGGGTAAGTATTTACATAATTACGAAATAAAATCCTTAATGTATCATTATTTTGGAGCTTTTTTTATGTAGTACAATAAGAAATGGTATTGCGAAGTTGAAGTACCTATCACGTTAAATTCACGTCAGTTGATATGTACAAAATATATTGCTTTAACACATAATATCTTAAGACTAATTCCAAAAACGCCTAATACCTCAGTTTTCAGTCTTCATTTTAGGTTCATGAAAATAAAATGAATACAGCTCAAAAACTACATGATACGCCGAATTAAAAAAAAAACTTTTTACCTTGTTGATGTTTGTCAATGATTGGTTAAAGTATCAAAATGATTACACTCTCATCGTTACTTAATTTTTTAATTTTTTTATATTAATTTTAATTTTTTTTTTTCGTATTTTTATTTTTTTTAATGTAATACTCACGACCATCGTACGCATTGATGTTGGTGAATATCACAGTGAAAGATTTATATTACATAGATACAGATCAAACTAATAAGAGCGTGTAAAAAATACACAAACATCAGGTATGTTTTAAGCTCGAAATTTTATTATATCATGTTAGATCCATGGTCGTGCTCGCTCGCACAAAAGGCCAGGTTTGATGTGTTAACATAAATCCTGTATTACCCAGAATCTGCTTCAGATAATGAAATGACAGTTTTAAATTTATGTCCGTAGCGTTTAGTATTCTCCTCTAAACGACGGTACGAAAATCAGATATCTATAATATATTTATTATGATAATATACTTTATATGGTACAAATATAGCGTGATAAATGAGAAGCAGTCATTCGTAATAGATAGAAAACCATTATATTTTGTCTGACGGAATTCATATTGCGATGTGTATGGGCTCCAAACAATTGCTTATCATAACGTGAGCCGACCGAGAGGGCTGGTGGTCGTGGCGCCGACGATCGCTGGCCCGGCGTCCCGAGGGGGAGGGTGATGGGAGAGATGTGCTCCGCACTAAACGCTTCACTCTCCTCCCCTTGCCTTTTCATGAGTTCTGTCTCATGCGAGGGTTGGACGTTGGTTGTTGAGCGACAGGAGGTTTTAGTCGGTTCGACTCCGACATGCCCCACCCTCCATCCCCAGTGGAGGGTGGGAGTCTGGCGATTTCCTCCTGACAAAAAAAAAAAAAAAAAAATCGTAACGTGACCTTTACTAGAGATCAAGAGCTAAATCAATAAAATTAAATTTAACAACACCTACAATATTCTCTTTGGTTTCCACGAGTAATACTAAATATATATATGATATGAATACGAACGCCGTAGCGGTCCAGTGTCCTCCCTCAACGTGAATGGTCGGATCGTAAAACTATTTTATCATACTTCACAGTGGCAGCGGATAGTCTCATGTATGTATGCGCACTTGGAATAGCTGACGAGGTGCAATGTCATTAAAAAGGAACACATATTATTTATGGCTTTTGTAGGTAGACGTCCTTATAGCCCACCTAGTGGTGGGTAGTTACCATCGCTAATGGACGTCAGCAATGCCAGACACAGCCTATACTCTATTCCAATTACGAAGTTCCTTTTGACACTTCTTAGAACGTAACTCTTCACGTATCGCAGAATTTGAAATAATAATATTTTTTTGTTCATGATCGTAAACACCATTTAAAAAATACATAATCAATCTAAATCATTATACAATTAATTCACACACACACACACAATAACATCTGTCTCATGGGACTTCGTAATTGGAATAGAGTATAATCGCGACCAACCGCTTTTTAATTCCGCTTTTCTAATATTTATAATAGAAATCAATATTTGTGACTTTGTTTGTTCGTGTACTATGCATCCGCCTGTAATTTATTCGTTGTTGTTGAATCTTTTGACAGCTGTTGTTAGCACTTCAGTCAGTATAGATAACTGCGATGGTGCCATCAATAAATGCATTATGACGTAACATTTCAGTTTGAATAGATATTTATTAATACTAGAGGTCCCGCTGTAGTCGAAATTCGACTATAATTAATTGGAATTGTAAGTTTGTACACTATTATGATTGTACTTTATACTTCTATAATCACAAATTTCGCCAAGACTACACTATAAAAGATATTAACAAAGGCAAACAATATTTAGGTAATCTATAGGTACCTACTCAATTTGACAACAGACGCCAAGAACAAAAGTTTGACAATAAATAGTATGCATGCGTGTGTGCGTCAAATACATGGTATGTAGTGTGTGTAATGTTTTCTTTTTTGATTTAATGTATCTTTTATGCATTATTTAAAGAAAAAAAACATTATGCACTTGTTCTCTATATTCTCTATAATTGTGAAAAATTTCATACTCCTCCGTCCGCGCAATTTTCGTAAAAAGGGATACAAAGTTTTTGCTTCACGTATTAATATATAGATTATGTAGTTGAACCAAACATTCTCGCTCAATAGGACTTTGGTCGGAATACTTTGGTATTATGGATCATTTTATCAATGTTATTCGTTCTCTCAAAGTATAGGAATATATGTGTCCTATCGCAGGTCACCAGTTTATAGGGAACGATGATGGGAAGATCTTCCAACGAGCGGCATTCGGCAGCGTCCTTACTCCGCTGGCCATTCAAACGTTATTGTTCGGAACTTGGATATACACAATCTTAACTTGGAAACGTTACAAATGTAAATTGACTTAAATCATCTTTATTCAAAGTTGCAGCTATTAAGTGTTCCACGTGTTATTTTATACTTATGTAGGTAGTTAATAAATAGATCTCAGATGAGCAATTTTCCAACCGCGTGTGCCAATCTGTGACGGGCTTAAAGTTCAGTGATCGCGATGACGGTCGACGAGCGAGCAAAATAGTCGTCTCTTATAACTATTAATAACAACGTCTTGGAGATTGAAACTTTTTGATGTCTCGCTATAGCATACATACAACGTAATATAAAAAGCGAAATCTGTCTGGACATTGATCACTTTCTTATTGAATATTTTTTTTTTTTTATAACAACGAGAGGCAAACGAGCAAGACGGGTCACCTGACCCGTCTTTGTAATAGCCGGTGAACAAGACTATGTAAAAAAGTGAGCTCAAAATTCGAGGTTTCGAAGTCACCCTGTACAATCAAATGTATTTCGTGCATCTCCGTATTTAGATAAGATTCGGTTCTTAAGTTCATGTATGTAGCTAATTTCCCCAAAAAAATTGGGAAATTTTACGAACCAACACATTTTGTACCAAAACAAAATATATTTTTATCTTGTTGCTATTTGATGTTACTACATGCATATTGGCACCTCAAAACTTAACAAGATGGGCATACATATCCACGTAAGTCACTAAGTAGATATTTTTGTATGTATTTTTCTTGCTTTTTTTATGATAAATCACTGACATTTGAAAAGTAAAAATCGTTATGTAACGATAGTGCTGAGCGAAATTCCTTGATCTGGATCCTATTATTTCTAACTACTACTTTTGAAGCTATCGTAACCTAAAGGATAAGACGCTCCATGCATTCGTATCTAACAACTGAGACAGTCTTCGGATCTTGCAAAAAAATTCGTCCTTAAGAATTGAAGGAATAACATCGTGTAATAAAAATCAAACCAATATAGGCCACCTTTCAGTGGCGTTCACCCACTATGCAGTTAAAATAAGCAAACAAACAAAATAAAAACTATCATTGAAACAATTAGTGGATCTTACAGGAATAGAATCTTTGTATCTAGAAATTAATCCATTTCATATTCTTCCATTAAGAGATATGGTTACATCAATAAATAATCACGTATCTCTTCGGTTTAACAATTTAAATAAAAACTACCTAAATCCTAAACAATAGACGACAGATTAGAGATAGATATTAGGATCCGTAACACAATCAATCACTCGTCACTTCCGTTTACGCACAGTCCTAACAAACGTTGTTGCGTTACGAGGGCGCTTGTTCTTTTTTTTTTTTTCTCCACGAATAGGGCATCCAATTATTGGGGTACGAGAATTTTCCTGAACGTTTTCCCTCGCTGTCACTGCATTTAGGACGCGTCCACAACGTTGTTTGCTTGTAGGACCTCATTAAATTTGGTTAACTGCAATTTTTCAACATACCTTTCGAAATGTTTTTCTTAAATCAAATTCTTATTTGTCTTTTAAAGCTCTTGTGACTTTGGTATCCGAATAAGCCCTTATTACACCTGTGTCAATGACTCGACCGACCACGCCGTTATACGAAACAATTTCGCTCGGGTCGTTCACCATAGAGGAGAAATTTAATATGCATTAAATTTCTGTACTTGAATGCGACAAAATTGACAAAACTTTAAGTTTACCGCCGTCTGCTACGAAACGACGTTATAACGTGCTATGTTCAAGTAGGTATTCACTGAATATGAAAAAAAAATATCACATTTATCGTATGTTTATTAATGGTGTTGTTGGTTTCTTCTTGACATCGTTTTTGTCATATGCTTTACGTATCAATTATTCTTTTTCTTAGTCGGGCACTCTTCTCAATGGTTGGTTGTGCTGATGTTGCACACACAAACATTCGTTAGGTACCCAATGTTTTGCGAGGATTGCTTTCCTGGCGATGCGGTTCCAAAAATGGCGGTTCAAAGCGTTTCGAGTATAGTGGACTCTTGTACCAAATTCCCAGGTATAGTATAAATATACTATAATCCCGAATATCCCAAATATACTATAGCCAAAAGGGAATTGAATTCAGACTGTGGTACCACTTCAGACTCGTTAACCATTTGGTGGTGGACATATTATAATAAATTTATATGCTTATGCTAAATTTTAAAGAAAAACTTTATCAAATTATCATGAACTATCAGAACTAAAGAGGCTTCATTTAACCCAAACAAATTCTGTTAAGCAATAAATTTAAACAATCCTATAAAACTTTTATTTGACTGAAAGACAATGAAATGGTAGAATTTATTCTGAATTCACTTAAATACATTACAATCTGCCAAGTTTCATAGCGCACAAGACCACGTCATACAAAAAGGTTGCAAGGCAGCGGCAGTTCAAAACTATATCGGATCGATTTCAATAAATTATGAAACTAAAGTACAGCCAGTGCACGTTGACTTTCTCATGATCGACTAATTAGAAAAGTTATTAGAATGGGTCGCTTGCGTTGGTGTAACACTGAACATAAAGAATATTCCGTTAGTATACGCACTATCTATATATTGCTCGTCATAAAGTGCCCGACGAGCGAACGTTAAAAGGGTTGTTTACTCGTGGCAGGACCTCTTGTGAGTCCGCACGGGTAGGTACCATCACCCCGCCTATTTCTGCCGTGAAGCAATAATGCGTTTCGGTTTGAAGGGTACGGCAGCCGTTGTAACTATACTGAGACCTTAGAACTTAAATCTCAAGGTGGGTGGCGCATCTACGTTGTAGATGTCTATGGGCTCCAGTAACCACTTAACACCAGGTAGGCTGTGAGCTCGTCCACCCGTCCAAAAAATAATAAAAAAATTAAAACATTAAAAACATTGAAATAAAAATGGCTTAAAGACGACAACGGTCCAGCAATCGTGATAGTTACAATTTCATTAATGAAATACGTACCACAGAGACCTAAATTTAGATTCCTGCCTAATATGAAACGTGTCACGACATATTAATTCCGGATTACTCGGCCAATTGTACTATAGAAAGTAAATTAAATGGTTTTTTTTTTCGTTCAATCCGTAATTGTTTTCATAGTTCAATATTTGTATAAACTGCATTTAGGTTATAGTAATGAGTGCTACGGCGATCGAGTGACGACAGGTGTTAAGTCTCGGGGGAAAGAGCCCCTGCCGCGCTCGACATCATAAATGACATAAAATAATCACGAAAAACTCCAATGCTCTGTATTGTGTATGCAACCCTGGTACTTAATAAGTGTAATGCATTTGAAGTCGTCGCGGCCTAACGGATAAGAAGTCCGATGCATTCGTGTTGAGCGATGCACCGGTGTTCGAATCTCAGGCGGGTACCAATTTTTCTAATGAAATATGTACTCAACAAATGTTCACGATTGACTTCCACGGTGAAGGAATAACATCATGTAATAAAAATCAAACCCGCAAAATTATAATTTGCGTAATTACTCGTGGTAGGACCTCTTGTGAGTCCGCACGGGTACGTACCACCGCCCTGCTTATTTCTGCCGTGAAGCAGTAATGCGTTTCGGTTTGAAGGGTAGGGCAGCCGTTGTAACTGTACTGAGATCTTAGAACTTATATCTCAAGGTCGATGGCGCATTTACGTTGTGGATGTCTATAGGCTCTAGTAACCACTTAACACCAGGTGGGCTGTGAGCTCGTCCACCCGTCTAAGCAATAAATATAACGCAATCGGTTTTCTGTGCAAAATTGAAATACCACTAACAGTGAAAGGTACATACATACACCTTTTAAGTTGTTTTTTTTAAATTAATTAAATTTTAATTTAATTAAATCTATCACATTACTGCAATGGAAAGTTCTCGCGTCAAACTTAAATTTTCTAATTTTTTATTGCTTAGATAGGTGTTCGAGCTCACTGCCCACCTGATGTTAAGTGGTTACCAACGTGGCTGTGGTTCTACGTAAATGCCGCCACTCACCTTGAGATATGAATTATATGGTCTCAGTTTTTGTTTTTGAATAATACATCAGCTGCCCCACCATACAAACCGAAACGCATTACTGTTTTACCACAGAAATAGACAATATAGTGGTACCTACCCGTGCGAAGTCACAAGATGTCCTACCACCAGTGATTACGCAAATTCTAATTTTGCAGATTTGATTTTTATTGCACGATGTTATTTATTCCTTCACCGTGGAAGTCAATCGTGAACATTTGTTAGCACGTATTTCATAGAAAAACTGGTACCCGCCTGCGGGATTCGAACATCGTTGCATTGCCTGATAGGAGTGCACCGGGCATCTTATCCTTCAGGCCACGATGACTGCCTAAAGGATAACGTAAGATAATAAAGAAAACATGCCTGCTCTATAAGTTAAATGTTATTATATCGAAATTTTTATATGCGCAAGATATTTTGAAATTATCGTTGGCGCCATTTAGTCGCAATTAGCGTTAGTCTATAAAGGCGACGATAGCAAAAAAATCAACCGACTAACCAGTAAGTAACGCGTCGAGCTCAGTATGTTAATAAAATATGAACAAATTCACATAGTATGGTGCCTATTTAAATCACGCAAAAGCGGTTAACAAAAGAAGAACGTATATTCATGGGGAGTTGAAGGCTTATGAAAAATTCTTTCGCGGGCTTATTGCATTCTAAAATTGCACTTCTAATAGTCCTTTTTTAATCTTTGATAAAAGAATCGATAGTTATTTCATAACTTCTACAAACTATCTTTATATAGTCGGAAATCTAAGGCGAAACAAGTATCCATAATTGATCTTACGACTTTGACATACAGGAAACATGGTATACGTTTACTGGTGGTAGGACCTCTTGAGTCCGCACAGGTAGGTACCACTGCCCTGACTGTTTCTGCCGTGAAGCAGTAATGCGTTTCGGTTTGAAGGGCGGGGCAGCCGTTGTGACTATACTGAGACCTTAGAACTTATATCTCAAGGTGAGTGGCGCATTTACGTTGTAGACGTCTATGGGCTCCAGTAACCACTTAGCACCAGATGGCCTGTGAGCTCGTCCACACATCTAAACCATAAAAATAACGTTCAGTGAATATGAATATACAAAGGATATTTGGCTGGATTCCTACTTCTTGGAATCCTTTTTATCAAAGTGTATATTCCGATGTACTGATTAGATCCATGAGTAAAAAGATCTTTAACCGCGAAAATAGGAATTGGATCGCATTTTTTTAATCCGCGAAAAAGCGGGCATAAGGAGCGCGAATAAAGAGCTTTTACTGTACTTAAAACATACAAGTACAGCAATCGAAGCTTTTTGAAACAGTACCAACTGCTTACATAAATTAGTCTAATTCATCACTAATTCGTGGCCTAAAGGATAAGACGCCAAGTATACTAATATCAAGCAATACGACTATGGCCAGTGTTCCAATGACGCAAGAAGGTATACATTCGGTAATGAACAGGAAATGGAATACGTGCTAATAAAAAACTCATATTAACGTACGACTTCCAAGATGAAGGAATAATATCGTGTAATAAAAATCGAACCTGCAAAAATTTTCATTCGTGTAATTAATTTAAAATTGAGACAGAACTCAAGTCTCAAGGTGGGTGGCGGCATTCACATGGTGATGCCCATGGGCTTCTGTAACCATCAGGTAGGCCGTGAGTATTCTCAACGCAAAATTAAAAATATAGAAAAAAAAATGTAAATTTCGTTTATGTGATTTTCGGCGGAAAAACATATATTTTTGTTTAGTGAAGAGGTTGTGGTAGACAGGTTTCATATTTTAAGTATACATACATCTATACTTCTATGCTATTATATAAATATACAGTGGTTTTTACGAATGTTCCGTTATAACTACTGAACCATGCATCCGATTGACTTGAAACTTGGTATCCATGTAGAAAATACGTGTACTCAATGGATAGGCTAATATTTATGTGCGTGTTGGACTCCTTACACCAGTTGCGGAGGCGTTAATGATGAGAATCTTTGTGGGGGGTGAGAAATAATAATGTTAATTTTAAATGGCCAGCAAAGCGAACGGGTACAGCTAGTACTAGATTAATATAGATACATCGATAGATAGATAGAGAAGCAATAAAAACTATGAATCCTCATCAATCCACCATTTACACTCTCCAACAAAATCACGCATGAATTTTTCTTAAATATTGCTTCTCATTGAAATGTAGATTATATATTAAATAAAGAAAAAGTGTTTTTATGTTTTATTGAAGTCAACAGTCACCCCTCTACAGCATTATTTGAGCAAGAGAAATTCTTTTTATAATCTCACATAATTACAAGATCGTAAACCTTCGTGAATATAAATTCGATGTGTTTTAAAATATAATTTCGTACAGATTATTTTCTCATTACAGCGAAATTGAATTAACCTTTACAACATTGTATAAAAACAGTATATGCCCTTTCCCTTATCGTGTTCTAAATAAAAGCTAATTTCGCGTGTCAGGGAAACAGTCTCAGTCTTCTCAGCGAAATTCAGTTTTGGGTCAGTCAGTGTATTCGATCATAAAATATGCAAGTTCGTTGTCTCGCAAACCACTTACAACAATTGAGAATCTGGAATAACTTAATATAGTGGATGTGATTATTATCACTAGCGAATATTGTGAATATTATAGGTATAGGTAAATATATTATAGCTTCAATACTGCAAACGAATACAAAACAAACAAAAAAACCATTGTCACTAGGCTAGTCGTAATTGGGTGATAAATTCCAAGTAAAAAGCATTTAGGATGAACATTTCAACTTTTGAAAAATCTACAATAATGGAAAAAACAAAGCTTAAAGATTAAATTTATTTATTAGCTGATACTGGATACTTTTCGATCTTCAAAATCGATTTCTGTTGATCCAGATCCAGATTTTCCAAATGGGTGGGTGTCCACTTGAGTGTGATCTACTAGAAACAACCCGGACGCTTCCGAAGCCTAAGAAGACCTCTAAGGCAACTGCTTCGCGAGTTTACCTACCACCGGATCGGAATCGAGACCTATTTAAAAGATCCTAGCGTGAAACTCAGTGGGCTGATGCTAGAGGCGAAGTGTCACGTCTAACTCTTCAACGAATACCGTGACGCGTTTTTTTTTTTTGGTCAGGAGGAAATCGCCGTACTTCCGCCCTCCACTGGGGACGGCGGGCGGAGCATATCGGAGTCGAACCGACTAAAACCTCCTGTCGCTCAACAACCAACGTCCAAACCTCACATGAGACAGAACTCATGAAAAGGCAAAGTGGGGAAAGTGAAGTGTTTAGTGCGGAGCACATCTCTCCCATCACCCTCCCCCTCGGGACGCCGGACTGGCGGTCGTCGGCGCCACGACCACCAGCCCTCTCGGTCGGCAGGCTATCCGGAGCCAGCCTAGATGGCGCCGGTTAGAGTGACTTATCCTACGGAATACCCCGCTGGGTCAGAACCAGCGTGGGTCGAGGATAGCCGGCCTTCCATCACCCGGATACTCTTGCGTAAAACGCGTGCAGAGCAGCTTGCACGTCGTCTTTTTAGGTCCCCCTCGCCGGTCCCCAGACCGTGACGCGTGCTATGATTCTTGCTAGCATAAGAACTAAAAGCTTCCAACAATACCGAGAGTAGATCAGGTGAATCCATCGGGACGAGCTATTCGATTACGATTGAAAACTGCGAAATAGTTCGTAAATCATAAAACAAAGAGTCTTATCTTCGACTCGCTGAATATCTGAAGTTCCTTGGGGATTCGTGAAAAGCGTTTACGTGCTACGTCTCGGCACAGCTTATTTTAGACTACGACAAATGTAGTTAGGTGTCTTCTGAGACCTAACTACGTAAATGGGTTTTATTTTGGAAACATTTGGAAAGCCATTCGCTTATAATAAAGTACTCAACTAAATTTCGAGTAGAAAATTACATAATTAAAACCACTTTTACGGTTTACTCTCGTGTTTTTATTCTCATTGTATCATTTTCGATGCTTGGAATACGTTTATAATCATCGTGGTCGTCGTAAAAATACACTATTTATTATATAATAATGTCAACACCAAGTGAAAACCAAAGAAATTGCGACAGAACTTCTTGAGACTAAGTTGAAACTAACTAACTATACTTGAAACCTTAGAGCTTATATCGCAAGGTGGGTGGCGCATTTACGTTGTAAATGTCTATGGACTCCAGTAACCACTTAACACCAGGTGGGCTGTGAGCTCGTCCACCCATCAAAGCAATAAAAAATAAATAAAAAAACGCGTTAATTATTTATAAATGTTTATAAATGCTTAGTGCGAGTTTTTTAACGTTCACGATAGCGTAAAACTTAGCTCATATTTGTATGGAATGGGATCGTTTGCGTACGTTTGCCGCTAGGGGCGCTGTTCCAACTGCATTATACAAAGTCGGATTAACTTTTACGATATCGAGAACGTTAAAAAACTCGGACTAAGCACACTGTTCGCCCATCGATTGCTTTTTCTATTATTAAGAGACTCGACCTGACACGAGGTGCGTTATGGTGACCATAATTCTTTTAATTACCGATAACTGTAAGATAATAATTGGTCACGCATATAAATATATGCTAATCAAGCAAAATATGTTCCACTAATTCGTACTACTGCATTAGTAGAACAGCCTTCTTCATAATTTTTTTTTAATTTTCTATAGTTTTTTACGTTATAGATTTTTAATTTTATACGTTTTACAAGTGCATCCTCCACATTTATATAAATGTTCAGGTACAAATACGCATGCTTCTGTCTGTAAAGACGGCGCTGAACTTTGCAATCAACCAATTTTAATGTAACAGATAACCCTCCTATAACACTGTATTTTACAAAAGGACTTTCTTTGGCGGGAACGCGAGGAGTGAAGTTGTGTGATTTGTTTTATTTTGTCTAATTAGTGTTTCTTCAGGTTTAAATATTGTTTAACGGTGGTTTATTAACTGCTTAGTATCTGTGAAAGTGCACAAATGTGGGAAAATGAAACAAAGCCGCTGAACGTAACTTCTCGGGATGCTCCAAAAAATGAACTGAAAAAGTCTCAGTAATTGACCACCATTTTACTGAGATTATATTTCATCCCATATCATCTCATCTCATTTCGTTTTCATTTAATTTCATGGCATGCTTCATAATAATCAACTTAATTTCATTTCATAATATAATTTTTCATATAAAAAAAATATCATTAAAATTAAAATAAGACTTGACCTAAAAGGTCTTCGTTAGCAGGTCATAAAATCCCTTAAAAAAAAGTATTTCACAAAACGGTTCCACTCTAACACGAAAAGAAAAAAATCCCAAAACCCTCTTATAACACGGTACTTCTACAACGCGAGAACGAGATTTTTCATTAAAATTATATGCACTATGAAAACACAATATATGGAAATAACCGACATTTTACCGCTTATTTTTTATGTATAATAGGTAAAAAAATACATACAGGCATAGGTGAGATGTTTTATTGAGAAAAAATTTATTCCTTTTAGTAGTGACTTTTAGTCTCATATGTAACACAGTTTTTAACAACACTGGATACTGTAGGAACGTATCTACCGTGTTATAGGAGGATTATTTGTAGTATTCAGTGTTGTAATAAGATAAACATACACACAAGCATTTTAAATTTGTATTATTTAAATCCGTTAATAGATAAATAGGATGCGTAGATACCACTTGTGCCTGCGAAATCGCAGTACTAGCTCTTAATCAAATAGACAGTAGAGAATAAATTTTTAATAAATCAAAGACTGTTTACTCTTAAATAAACATTCTGGCGTAATCTAAAACGACTCCCATAAGAAAGTTTTCAAATTAGCAATTTAAAAGGGTGTAACAAAACTGCGTTTGTACGTAAGAACAAAGTTAACTGGAGTGACCTAAAAGCTCGGGCTGCATCGTCTGGGAGCTTTTAGCTCATCCCTATAGAAATAGACACCTCTCGCGTCTCGAAACAACGACGCTAGTACCTACCTAATATTGGTAGATATCTTTTTTTGGATAATACCAAACGGTATTTGGTTTAAATTTAGATATGGAGTATGCATGATTTTCGTGAATCGTACAGGTTTCAGTTCTAAATTTATTTCGTTTCTCATTTATTTAATAGTTATATCAATTTTAATAACACCTATGTGTTCCTATGATAATTTTAAAATACTAGTAAATGTAACGTTGTTGCGTATTAATTATTTACGATAAAAACTTTAATAAAATCACGTTTACTGTAACAATTAGGGTCCGTGCGATACGAAACAATCCAAAGCATTAAACGCTCTCAAAGCTTGTCCAAAAAATAGCTCTATTTATCTTTAAATAAATCAAAAAACGAGCGGAACTCGATGTCCAAAGTTCAAGTCGAATACCTTGTTTGCAGACCACGAAAAATGATCAGTGGGTTTAAAAGAGATTAGTATTTTTTTGCGACACATAAGTAGTGTAAATGTAAATGGAAGGATTTGATTCGAGCCCTACAGCTCAGCAGAGGGTAATAGAAAGGAAAGAAGAAGACGTCAGTAGTGTAACTCATCGCTCAATTGTAAAGTGAAAACATGAGCCCAGACACACCGCAACACTATAAATAATTAAATATTCAACAACAAAAAAAAAGGCGTAATGTAGGTACGTAGGGTAGGTACCACCACCGTGCCTATTTCTGCCGTGAAGCAGTAATGCGTTTCGATTTGAAGGGTGGGGCAACCGTTGTAACTATACTTGAGACCTTAGAACTTATATCTCAAGGTGGGTGGCGCATTTACGTCGTAGATGTCTATGGGCTCCAGTAACCACTTAACACCAGGTGGGCTGTGAGCTCATCCACGCATCTAAGCACTAAAAAAAAAAACTGTTAATTGACAAATCGATTTGAAATTATTTCCTTTTCAGCTGCATCGATAGGTGATGAAGATGATGTCGTGGGGTGATGCATTATGGCTCGGCTTGACGGCGAGATTTGCGAGGGTGGGGCGGCTGCGACGAGCCGTGCTCATGCTGGCCGCGGCCGCCTGCACCGCTGCTGCTGTACTCTACTGGAAACAGCAGACTGACGACAGCGCCAACAGACCGCTTCACTCCATGTATTCGTAAGTTTTTTTTATCACAAAATTTGAGAACCACTGCCATGATCCAATTAACAATTATAATATAATCTATATCTATCTATACTTATATATATAAAAATGAATTGCTGTTCGTTAGTCTCGCTAAAACTCGTGAACGGCTGGACCGATTTGGCTAATTTTGGTCTTGAATTATTTGTGGAAGTCCAGAGAAGGTTTAAAAGGTATATAAATATGAAAATGCTCGGAGTTAAATAAAAATAGCAATTTTGTTTTTCATTTCATGTTGTCCCTCGTCGGACGGATTCCTTTTGTTTGTTTTAAGTTTATTATTTTATACAAAAGTTTAAGTCTTTTATTTATCGATTCAGGCACTACGAAGTCTGCCGATTCAGCTAGTACAATATATAAATGTAATTTAATATTATTGTTGTTGTAGGGGCATCGAACCTCAGTGGTCTTGGTTATGTCAACACGACCGATGCGAGAGGTATCAAGCGTCGGATACGACGACGCTACAGTCGCTGCAGACTTGTAACATGCTGTGCGCCTCCACCCAGCTCTGGCCACAGCCGACGGGGCCTGTCAGCCTCGCATCGGCGGCCGTGCCCGTGAGATCGGACCGCTTCTCCCTCAAAGTTATAGCGTCACCATCACGCGACGTCACCAAACACTTAAACGAAGCGTTTATTGTGATGCAAAATCACATGCGAACTTTAGAACATGGCGTGGTCGGTGAAAACCGTCGGTCTGACATAGGACCCCCGCGGGACGTACTGGTGAAGGTATCCGTGAACGGGTCCGGCGACCCTCGCATGCGGCTCGACACGAACGAAAGCTACAAACTCGCCTTACGGCCCTCCGGCAATTCCCTCGTCGTAGACATCACAGCGCATTCGTTCTGCGGAGCGAGACACGGCCTCGAAACACTTTTGCAGGTCACCTGGCTGGATCCGTACGCCGGATCGCTACTCATACTAGAAGCGGCAACTGTAGTTGATGCCCCTCGTTTTCCTTACCGTGGCCTGCTTCTGGATACGGCTCGTAATTTTTTCCCCGTCAGTGAGCTTCTCCGCACCATAGACGCGATGGCCGCGAACAAACTAAACACGTTCCACTGGCACGTGAGCGATTCACAATCGTTTCCGTGGAAGTTAGACAGCGCACCCCAACTGGCGCAGCACGGCGCCTACGGACCGGGCGCAGTGTACACGTCCGACGACGTGAGAACAATTGTTAAATACGCACGCATCAGAGGAATCCGGGTGCTGATGGAAATAGACACACCGGCGCACGTCGGTCGAGCTTTCGGGTGGGGTCCGGAGGCTGGCCTCGGCCACTTAGCGCACTGTATAGAGGCCGAACCCTGGAGTTCCTACTGCGGAGAACCTCCGTGCGGCCAACTGAATCCTCGCAACCCTCACATATACGATCTACTAGAACACGTCTACAGGGAGATCATTCAATTAACTGGGGTCGACGACATCTTCCACCTTGGTGGCGATGAGGTGTCGGAGCAGTGCTGGGCTAAGCACTTCAATGATACAGATCCGATGGATCTTTGGATGGAATTCACGCGACAAGCCATGCACGTTCTCGAACGCGCGAATGGGGGTAAAGCGCCAGAGCTCACTCTGCTTTGGTCGTCGCGATTGACGCGTTCCCCGTACCTCGAACGGCTCGATCCAAAACGCTTTGGCGTCCAAGTGTGGGGCGCGTCGCAGTGGCCCGAGTCGCGTGCGGTTTTGGACGCCGGCTTCCGATCGGTGATCTCGCACGTGGACGCCTGGTACCTCGACTGCGGGTTCGGATCGTGGCGCGACAGCTCGGACGGGCACTGCGGGCCATACCGGTCGTGGCAGCAGGTGTACGAGCACCGACCGTGGGCGACGGAAACGCCCGAGAGCGCGGCATGGCCGGTGGAGGGTGGCGCGGCGTGCCAGTGGACGGAGCAGTTGGGTCCGGGCGGGTTGGACGCGCGCGTGTGGCCCCGGACGGCGGCTCTGGCGGAGCGGCTGTGGGCGGACCGTGCCGAGGGCGCCACGGCGGACGTGTACTTGCGGCTCGACACGCAGCGCGCGCGGCTGGTGGCACGGGGCGTGCGGGCGGCGCCGCTGTGGCCGCGCTGGTGCTCCCACAACCCGCACGCGTGCCTCTAGTGCGGCCCCTCTCCACTACAACGGTACAATCACAAACTAGATAAGAAATCGCCTTTTCGCATTAAAATTATACAATTTCCAAAAATATTCGAAATTAAATTCAAATACGAAATCATTTGGTATCGCCAGTATTTTTCTCATAGATACTGTCAAAAGAGCGAAGTTTTGTTTTAGTTTTTTTATTATTTTTAATTTACCTATATTTTGACTACTATTAACAAATTTAATACTTACATAATTTTATCTTACTTTTAAAATACAGATAATGTACTGGTAAAAAAAGAAAAATAAATGTTGCAAAAATGATTAATATTAAAAATATCACATGTTAAACATTTAAAACACTCTCCTGTAAAATTAGTAAGTTTGTTGAGATTATACAGTTTTAATGCGAGAAGACGAAATGAGATTTGACGAATGACTGATACTCGAAGTGCTCGTATTATCCGAGTCGCGTCTGATTTAGCTTAAGTTGTAAGTTTAGATAGGAACTGTACAGCGCTTTACGTATGAGACTAGCTAGATCACAAACTTAATGTCGATAAATCATTAGGATCGTAAGCTGTGTGCTTAGTGCGAGTTTCTTAACGATAGCGTAAAAGTTAGCTCGTATTTGTATGGAATGGGTACGTTTGCGTACGTTTGTCGCTGTTCCAACTGCATGCAAAAATTGCGTTAACTTTTACGCTATCGAGAGCGTTAAGAAACTCGCACTAAGCACACTGAACTGTGGCCGCCCGTCCGGGAGGGGGGGGGGGGTTGGGGGGCCGCCTGTGTGATCAAACAATCGTCGTTTATTTATTTTGTAGCTGTCCAAAAAATTAGTTTTCCAATCGTCGTCAGAAACGTTTCATGTTTTTTTACTAAACATATTAAAATTTAGTCAGCAATTTTTTGTTGCTGTATATTTGAAGGATTGTACATACATATTTGTGTACATATAAGTATTTTAAACTAACAAAGCTAAGGCTTAAATTTGTCTTTTTTTTTTTCAATTGTCATTAAACCTTTCATTGTCGGCCATTTGTTACTATACGTTCTTCAATGTTAGTTAACAAATTAAGACAATTAAAGAAATGTATATATATACTCATTCCCCGTGAAAACCTCTTTAATTGAATTATGATATTAACAATACAATTTGATATTAACAGTTCAATCGAAATCAACTTTTACGTCAATTGTAATAAGACTTATTATTCTTTCGAATCGTAACCCTGGCCATAATAATATGTGTTACATTAAAATGTTAAAGTTGTACCTTTGACTGTATTATGATATTGCCAATCAATTCCTTAATTACTGATATTATTTTTTGTAAGTTACAACAAAACTAAAAAAAAAAGCTCACGTTTACAAAGACAGTACAATCGCATATCTTATAAGTGACAACTAATAATTGAAGACACGAGTGGATGAAGGGGATATGATACAATTTGTTAGTTTTAGTAATAGTAAACTGGCCACAAACTTTTACTTTTTCTTTGTACATAACTGCTTCATCACATATAATTTCTAAAAATAGCCTTTATATCCAAAATTTTAAGGTCTAATATGATTTATAAACACTTAACCTTCATTCAATGTAAAAACTCAAAAATCTTAAAAATTGTACTTAACCCCCTTCATCTACTCATGTCTTCATTAATAAAATCTAATTTAATTAATTCACAATCATTTCAACATCGTTATTTGTAAATAGAATCCCATTATATTTTGTATACTCGTGGTAATGTTTATTTACGTATGAGATTATTATTTATTTTCTACAAAAGTTTGTTTGGAGCTTTGAAAAGTGAATCTTACGGTAACTGGCACGATTATGGTAACTAACTTATTTTAAATCTAATTATTATTATTATAGTTGTGCGTAGACTTTAGTTGCGTTAAATAAAATCTTTTCGGATTGCCAAAAAAGTTAAAGCTAAGAAAAAAAAGGCTTTTTAAACTACAAAGTTTTTTAAGATGTCCACGCATTAGATGCAATATGTCGGATCTGCTTTCCGCAAAAACATAACTTTCATATTTACTTCTTGTGGGATGTTTTCGTGAATGCTAGAACTATATAGAGTAATTTTCAATTAAATCCAAAGTTTAGAAGTTTTCAATTTTAAATTATGATACATCCGACTTAATGCCTCTAATTTCGTGAAATGAAGAGTATGACTATTGATATTGTTTTTTTTTTAAACCAAGATAATTGTAATGAATTTGAAAAAGTTTCCCCTTTTTTAAAAGGTGAATGCATAAGTTATTATGTTTAAGTAAATTGGTGGAATTAATAGAAAAAACAAATTATTGGCTGTTGTATTGCGATGGCGATGATTTTCGCCTACCCTCCAAACTCAACCACGTCACAATACACAAATGATGACGTAGCGTACAGAACAACCATTAACACACACTACAATACAGAACAAATAATATACATACTATGAATTTAATTAAAGAAGCCTCTTTCATAATATTAATCGTCACAATACCATTGATCGGTTACTTCGTTTTGAAATAACTTATTATTTAATATGTTCTTACATGTTAAATTATTTCATAAATTTTTGAATATTAAGGATGTGAAAATAAATTTTTACTTTTTTTTTCTTCTTTCTGATAAAAATTATTCATGTATTGCATTTTTTTTTGACGCGCCCTCTGGCTTAACACGCCGAATTGGATTTTAACATATTCATATCTTGATATTTGTGAGACTGCAGATACTCATCACTTCAACCCTTAAATATTATTTATTTATAAACTTAGAACTATTACTACTAATCTTAGAACTATTACAGGCATCACCTAATACAATAATGATTGCTGCATCAATAGTGCAATAACAGTCAAATTTATAATTATTTTTTGAAAATAAAAATATATTTTTTTATCTCTTAATATAGTAATCATATAAACAATTCAATTTAATTTTCACGGTTATACCATAAAATATATGAAGTCATGTTTGCAAATCCGTTTACAGCACATTTGAACAAGTCTAAAGTCGCCAAAATATATTTATCTTGTGCCATCCCTAATCCTTATTTTTCGTCGTCAAAAACCACACGCGACGTAAATTCATTAAAGTATAATTTTAAGACGGCGTCTATGAATAAAATAAAGCGGTATAAAAATACTTTAAATGTACTAAGGAAATACTAGACATGATTTTTTCCTTCCATATTTTTATGAAATAGATGTTTGGAACATATTGAACTGATTCTTTGATACTGTCTAGTACAGTTGAAATTGCATTTCAAAGTTACCGTTGATATAATAGTATTATAAATCGTTGTTCTGTACACTTCGTCTAACATTCTATGAAAATAAGGATATCATGTTGAGACGCAGGGGTAGTAGACGCAGTAGGACGACCGATCTAGTAATGTTTTATTTAAGTATGAATGCCTGATATGAAATGTTACACAGATTTGGCTCAATGCTGTTTTTTTTTTATTTATTGCTTATACTCACAAGGGGTCCTACCACCAGTAAATAATGCAAAGTAAATACATTATATAATACCTAATGGTAATAAATTTTGATAAAAGACAAGAATGGTCTGGATTAAATAGTAATTAAATAATATTTTTTCAATATTTTGCGACTCTCACGACCTCTGTTTCCGTAGTTATTGCTTTGTCCTGTCAATTGTGCGCTGCTATGTCTGCGTTCTACGTCTCAACATCTCTTTAGTGTAGTAATGATTCTTATAAATATTTAAATGAAAAAGTAGGCACAATTTTGTACGTTTTTGTTCGTAATGTTTGGTGCTATAGATTTTGTGTACTTCTTACGGAATTAAATTATTTATAAATGTGTACTACTTGTTTAATTTAATGAAAAACACCACCTCTCCTTCAATACGCCTCAATCGCCAATGCTGGACGACATCGGGTATATTATTCTGCATCTGTCGTCTTGCTGTGTGATTTGACTTATTGCAATATATTACTACTAGAGTACTAAGAATGATGATGATAAAAAAAATTAAATTCAGATGTTTCATTAAGACGAATATAACATTTTAATGCAAAATAAATGTTCAATCCGGAAAAACAAAGCAAACACGAAACTAAATTCTACTCTACTTAGATTACTTGTTAATGTAAAATGTACACTCTCTTAAGGAAACTACTGTTTCGCACAAACTATATTTCACAGTATCATCCTGATCATAATATACAATAATAACAGTTAATAAACACAATTATATTTCAAGTGTAAGTTTATTTTCAATAAATTAATACAAGAAATAAAATCCTCATAAGATTATCAATATTTCAGAATTTCCCACCGCTTTCAAACATCCGACAAACAGGTTATGCGTAAAACAAAATTAAAACAGCAGAGGCGTAGAGACGGTCAATCAATAAAAAACTTTGAATAGGAATTGTCAATTTTTCCTTTCTTGAACTGCAGTTGTCATTACGTAGTATATTTTAAAAAAATCGTTTCACCTTTGTATCCGGAAATGTACTCAATATACCTATCCCCGTTTATTAGTATTTAAACCATTATTTATTCATTATTTCGTCTTGAAATTGCTAGGGAAATGAAAATAAAACAATCATTAGCAATAAATACGTTTATTTAATTTAAAAAAACTGGAGCACGCTGACAAAATTTTATTTCATTCTAAATATATTACTTAATCTTCTGCGAGGTGTTCCCTGTAATATAATACATAGATTATTAATGAACATTAAATATATAGCTACAGGGGGAGGGCAAAGATTCTGAAAACAAAACTACTAAGAACAGTATTTTTTCATAAAAATAATGAACGGTAAAATTACGGAAATCACTACGCATTAATCCATCTTTGCCATATCGAAATATCTTTTTTGAAACGCAACAAAAATCTATGTTATAATATATTATATTTAATTACTCTTATAAATAATTTAATATATTATAATATAATTACTCCTGTAAGCATCGTTTTCATGAACATTTACATTTTAGACTAAACAAATTAATTAGGGGATTCACCGAACCCCGTCAATGTTTTCTGTTACAATCGAAATTTTCGTTGAGAAACAAAGTTATATACAATTGAAAACTTACTTCGTTTGTGTCGTTTTTGTTTGAACGGAACATGAAACGGAACCTCGAAGGGGTGCCCGTCCGACGAGACGAGGGCTGGGGGTCGGCTTCCACGCGGAGCGACTCGCGGAGCTCAGAGTCCTGTACATTCAACCAAATAATTATAAAAAAAATAATTAAAAAAATGCTTGTCATCGCCCGGTGATCGCAATACGACCATAAAATAAATAATAGTTTCAAAAAAACTAAAACAAAACACGCTTTTATAAAAAATCTAACAAAAAATAAGAAATTAAATTTTAATAAATTTGAATTAAAATTAGTGTAAGAACAAATGATTTTATTGTAAAAAAGCGTGGGGTGCATGGTATAAGTAGTTATAAATATTTTATGCACAGATATGAGTAGAAGGGTTATTTGGATAATATATTCAAATTTATTAAAATTTCTTTTCTATTTTTTAGTTGGGTTTTCTATAAAATAATAATAATAAAGATCATTTATTGCCTTTCACATCATAAAATGAAATACAAAAAAAAAGAAAAGCAAAAAAAAAAGAGAAAAAGGCAAAAGGAGGTGGCTCAGCTATTGCTGTTCAAGGTTGATAAATTGAACAGCGCTGATTTTCAGTCACCCCCGTTTCCCTTTGGTTCTTTGCGGGAATGAAGACTCCGTACGTGTGTACATACTCAGAATATGGTATAAATTAGTAAAATTAGTAAATTATAAAAATTTAAGAAAAAAACAAAATAAAAATCAAATTAAATGGTGAACCCGAAAACAAAACCAAAAATTTAAGAAAAAAACTAAACAAAAATCAAATTAAATGGTGTACCCGAATACAAAACATAATAAGCAACCAGTAATAACAACCTGTGGGCAGACTAAATAAAAAAAAAAAAACTTTAATAAAAGGAAGTTTTCACAAGCTAGGATTAAATTAGTTACTATAAATACGATAAATTAAATTAGTTTTTGTGAGTCCAAAAGAAATGATTTTAAACGATTAATAAAAGCGTATTCTGTTAGTTTTTTTTAAAACTATTATTTATTTTTCATTTTTAGTTGAATTACAATTTTTTCAATATTTTTTTAAGTATTGAATTGTCATCGATCCTTAATAAGTATACCAAATTTCGAGTTAATCCGACGTTTTGAAGGGGTTCAAAATCATGTTCAAAGATTCCGTTACAAACATACATACATACGTCTGAAGCCACCTACATACTAAATATATTAAAATCTATTTCATTAATAACATTAAAGCTAGTTGACAAGATAAACTTAACAAACAGGAGAAAAAATTACTCAACTGTTTAGTCTGCCTGTTCATATATAGACTAGCTTTTACACGCGGTTTCGCTCGCGATAATCTATATATAACTAGTCAGGTCATAAGTATTGTCACACAGTAAAAACTTTTTCTTTTAGAATGCTAGCCACAAAAAAGTTTATTGAATTCGAATTGTTCATGAAAATAAAAATGAAGAATTTTTAGAAATTTTAGAATTTTACTCATTTTTAAATATGGAGTGGACGCTTAAAGAAGACCGTGTTGCAGTTATTGCGTTGCATCGTTGCGGTTACGCGCCAATTCAAGTTTTTAACATACTGAAAAATTTGAATATAACCAAAAGATTCCTTTATCGTACCATCAAACGATACAATGAAGACTCTAGTGTAGATGACAGGTCAAGAAGTGGTCGCCCTCGGTCTGTTAGGACTCCAGCAGTGATAAAAGCTGTGAAGGCGCGAATTCAAAGAAATCCCAAACGTAAGCAGAAACTGTTGGCCCTTCAGATGGGGTTAAGCAGAACCACGGTGAAAAGGGTGTTAAATGAAGACTTAGGGCTTCGGGCATATCGAAGAAAAACAGGACATCGTTTGAATGCTCGTCTAATGGACCTGAGACTGAAGAGATGCCGCGCTTTGTTGAAGCGGTACGCGGGAAAAAAATATCGGGAAATTCTTTTTTCGGATGAAAAATTTTTTACCGTAGAAGAGAGCTACAACAAACAAAATGATAAGGTGTACGCACACAGTAGTGAAGAAGCGAGCAACCGTATTCCGCGTGTCTAACGAGGTCATTTTCCATCCTCGCTCATGGTATGGTTGGGAGTTTCTTATTGGGGCTTAACAGAGGTACATTTTTGTGAGAAAGGTGTAAAAACGAATGCAGTTGTGTATCAAAATACAGTCCTGACGAACCTTGTGGAACCTGTTTCTCATACCATGTTCAATAACAGGCACTGGGTATTCCAACAAGATTCGGCGCCAGCTCATAGAGCGAAGAGCACACAAGACTGGCTGATGGCGCGTGAAATCGACTTCATCCGGCACGAAGACTGGCCCTCCTCCAGTCCAGATTTGAATCCGTTAGATTACAAGATATGGCAACACTTGGAGGAAAAGGCGTGCTCAAAGCCTCATCCCAATTTGGAGTCACTCAAGACATCCTTGATTAAGGCAGCCGCCGATATTGACATGGACCTCGTTCGTGCTGCGATAGACGACTGGCCGCGCAGATTGAAGGCCTGTATTCAAAATCACGGAGGTCATTTTGAATAAACTTTAGTGTCATAAGAATCTATGTTTTGTTAAGTTCATTTTGGTATATGAATGGTTACATAATGAATAAACTTGTTTCAATTATTTTACATTAAACATGTGACAGAATTTATGACCTGACTAGGTATATATTATATAAAAATGAATTGGTTCGTTAGTCTCGCCAAAACTCGAGAACGGCTCGACCGATTTGGCTAATTTTGGGTTTGAATTATTTGTGGAAGTCCAGAGAAGGTTTAAAAGGTAGATAAATATGAAAATGCTCGGAATTACGAATTGTTTTAAGTTTATTTTATACAAAAGTTTAGGTCTTTTATTTATCGATTGAGGCACTACGAAGTCTGCCGGATCAGTTATTATTTAATAAAAATTGAAAAAAATAATATTGAAATTCAACAAAAAATGAAAAATAAATAATAGTATTAAAAAACTAACTAAATACGCTTTTATAGAAAATCCAACTAAAAAATAGTCTATAATATATAAAAATATATAAAAAAATAACTAAAAAATAAATCAACTACCCTTAATGTTATTAATGAAATAGATTTTAATACATTTAGTATGTAGGTGTCAATTTTAATACGCTTTTATTAGCTTCAGACGTATGTATGTATGTTTGTAACGGAATCTTTGAACATGATTTTGACCCACTTCAAAACGTCGGATTAACTCGAAATTTGGTATACTAACATTGACACCTACGTACTAAATCTATTAAAATCTACAACATTAAAGCTAGTTGACAAAAAAAACTTTACAAACAGGAGAAAAAGTTACTCAACTGTTTAGTCTGCCTATTTATATATACACTAGCTTTTACACGAGGTTTCGCTGACGATAATTCTGAATAAATATGACACGGGAATATTACTTTTTCGCGGGCCACGTCTAGTGTTAAATGTTTCATATTGTATCGAACATTCGTTGTTAACTTGAACACTCACGGTAGCGGAAAGTCTCCCAGCTTGTTTGCTCGGTGTGGGAGGTCCGGGTTTCTTGTAAGCTGTTATACCGACTTCTTTCCTTTGCTGTTTTCCGCAGGTCGTGTTGGCTCCAACGCACTGCAATTATGGATATTGTTTACACATGTACGTAAACAAATAAATTTTGTTATCAACATTTCATGAAAATAATAAATTGAATCTTCTATTTTGTTAACATCAAAATAACATTTATTTAAAATAAAATATAAGAATATCACTTAATAATAAAGAACCGTTGAATTTATTGAAGAATAATAGAATAATTTGTGGTAGTCGATTTTTAGGCTTTAATCGACATCTTAATCTCTAATAGTCGTTAAAGAGAAGACATGAATAGTATTATCATTTAGTATTAAATAAGTAATTTGACGTAGATATTATTATTGCATGACTTGCAAGTCCTTCGCTGTGGAAGTCAATCGTGAACTTGTGTACATTTACATTTCATTAGAAAAATTACCTGACAGCGAGATTCGAACACCGTCACCGTCGCATCGCTCGATACGAATGCACCGGCCGTCTTATCCTTTAGGCCACGACAACTTTTAATTTCCAAAAGTTTCAAGGATTACCTTTATATCTTCCTCGTCCAAGGCTGGAGCGAATTGTGTTTCAGCGGGATACGAACTCTTCAGATGAGGAGGACAGAGGGAATTTCTCCAGCGGAGCTCGGACAGGCGGACGCCGGGCGGCGGCGGCGGCTCGCGGCGCGGCGTCGCCGACAACTCGTTGATCCAGCGGTTGTCAAACACTTCGCCTTCGTCGGACATGTGGAGGCCGCGACCTTCTAATATTAAAATATAATAATATACTTTAGGTAAGTAGATTAGGGGGAATCGGGGACGCTTTCCAAGTCCAACACAAATTTTTAGAGGATTTTCTTAGGGTAATACCAATAAAATTGAGATTAAAACAAAGTAAATTCATCTTGGTTTTTGAATCTTTCTTTGGGAATTATATCCTAATGTGACATTTAATTTAATCTTATTAATGAAATTACACATTCAAATTTAACAAATATATTAGAAGGTACGTACATACCTTTCTTTGAATTAGCATTGTTATTGACAGGTAACGAACGGAGCGAGTGTGCGTCGGAAGCACGAGACGGCTCCTCTCGAGGTGGGGCAAGACCAGACTGTAAATAATGTTATTAAATAATACAATATTTTACAGGCCATATTTTACGGGCCATAAGCCATAAGTCTCAAGGTAGATTGTGGTGTTCACGTTCTAATGTCTATGGGTTCAGATAAACACTTTAAGGCAGCCTTCCCAAAGTGGGCGATAACGCCCCCTTGTGGTTTTTAAGTAAGTGAAAAAATGGGGGCGTTAAAAAATTATTTATTCTCAAAGTGGGCAGTAGGCAAAATAAGCTTGGGAACTGCTGCTTTAAGGTATTAAGGAAAATATCAATTCCTTCCGCTGTGATTTATGGGTTAATTGAAATCAACAAGTTAATCTCGTGAATTAAATTTAATAAATTTGTTTATGTGAGATAGTTGTACAGGTAAGCGTTGATGGTATAAGACCACGCGAGAGACCACCAATGCGGAGGACCGACCAAATTAAAACTGCAGTGGGAGGTCCCCTAAATGAGTGCAGTAGAATGGCCTCGAGCAGGGAGAGATGGCGCGACATCGTAAAACGCATCAAGTCTGCCCCTTCCAACACTACATGACGATCACGACCACTCTGTCAAGAGTGACACGATTGAGAAGAAGAATATGATTAGTGTATAACGATTGCATGAAAATTGAGTACATACTGAATGAACATGTTGTAGGGACATGAGGGAGCCGGACTTCTGCTTGCGTCTCAACCACTCCGCCTCGTCCCTCTGCACGAGGAACTTCTCCCCGACGCTCCAAAGCTCGGTGGTCAACCCCCTGATGTGCTCCTCGTAAGCTCTACTCGACTCAGCTAATTTATCTCGAGCTTTTTCTAGTTCTTGTTCGAGGACAGAAATGTCTTCTCGTTGTTTCTCCTTAAAAATGGCTATTTGCTCTTGGTACAGTTGTTTCTGAAAATTCGTGAATTTAGTTCGTACCGTAAGACTTGGCTGCTCGTACTGACTGACCAAACGATCATGCAAAAAAATTCATTGACGTGCACTCATGAAAAAGCATGCATCAAACAAATGAAATTACCTTGCGTCAGAACGTAGCTTCAACAAGCAAAGGAACTAAACTACAACGTTTTAATGAACACTCGAAACAAACAAAAAATAAAACCAAAGTATCCATTAAAACATAATTTATTTAATAAATAATCGACATAACGAGCCACACAGGTAAACGAACAGGTCAGTGATCCATATGCAGATAAAACCACCACACGATTTGATAGAGCAATATTAACAAGAGGGGTAGGATACTGACCATTTTGGCTTTCATGCAGTTGAGTTTGTCCTCGTACTCGGCGCGCACCTCCGACAGCGCGCTCGACTCCGGCGCCGCGCCCCGCCCCGCCCCGCCCCGTCCCGACGCGCCCCGCCCCGCCACGTCACGCCCCGCCGCGACCTCTGCTAGAAGCTTCTGGAACGTGTTCTCCAACTCCTCAAGTTGTACTTCGAGACCGGCGTTCTGAAACGTTGTCGACGCGAAGGAGGCGCGCTCGTTGTCGCTCGCAAACGCCTGTTTAATTTTCTCAGGCGACACGGCTCGCGAGACGGACTTCTCGACCCACCTCTGCATGGTCAAAGCGCACTCGGCCAGGTCTTGCATTACGGCCGCGTATCCTCTTTCTAATTTACACATGTCCGAATCATTGACGTGCCCGTCTAAGCTCAATATTTCTCGTCTGACCGTCCTCTGAATCGAAACGACTCGAGTCAACTTCTGCGCGTACAAGTCCTTCACGGAATTGAATGTTTGGAATGTGACCGACATTTCCGTCAAGAACTTCTTCAAGTTGATGATTTCTGACTCGTTGATTCTGTTCACTTCGCTCAGTCTGTCTCGTTCCTTCTGGAGCGCGATCTGTTTCTCAGAGCATCGTCGTAGATGCCTCTCTGTGGTCTCCAAAAAGTTTTCCAAATCTTCCATGGTGATGGTGCCAGCGTTCAAGTTGCGCCGTAGTTCGTTGTCGCAAGTATTTGAGTTTCCGAAATTCGTGAGTTCCTTCAAGACTGTATTAGATTTGATTTCGGCTATGCGCCTCAGTATAATCGCCTGGTACTTCGCGGACACTTTAATGATCTGACTGGCCCTGTTTTCCATAACGGTCATTTTGTTAACTTGCTTCTTGAGTTCGGCGATTTCTTCGTTTTTCTGATACACTATTTTCTTCAACTGATGCGACAGTTGCTGACAGCTCTCCTTGCTGAGTTCGAGTTCTTTGGTGACGTCCATAAGTCTTGTTTCGGACTCGGCCATCAATGACTTCATGTAACTTACATCACTTTGTAATGTTGTTATTGTACGGTTCTTATCGCGTAATATTTTTTCCAAATCATTAATAGTATTTAGACTCTTCAGTGATGACTGAGTAATTTCGGAGTAGTTATCTACCTGATCTCTGTGAACGTCTTGAATTACTTCTGGACTCGTCTCTTGGTTTGCTGCAGTATCTATAAACAATGAGTTATTATGTTTTAGCAACTTACTCAATGTGCATATTGTATACTGCCAAAAAAAAGTTTTAGTTAACGGTTGTAGCAAGCATTACTTACAATTACTTAAATAAATTACAAATTCCCAGTACATAACAGTGTCTTAAAATTGTTTATGAGCGAGAAGGCAATACAGCAAATAGGTAATGGTTTAAAAAAAATTTAATACTCACAAGTATTCCTTTCTTCGATAGCTTTGATTAATTTTACATTTTCGTTATTAAGACAATCTACAACAGCTGCCTTTTCTAATATGATAGCGTCTTTAGCTGCAAGCTCATGCATGAGTCCACTTAATTTTTCTTCAATTGCATCTATATAATCAGTTTTCTCTTTGAGTATCAATTCTGCATGTTTATTAAGTTCATTTTGTTCCATCAAATCTCTCTTCAAGTCTTCAAACTCTTGTAATTGCATTAGTAATATTTCATGTTGATTCGACAGTTCCTTGTTATGTTTTACTAAACAATCTACATCTAAAAATATGCATTAATCTTTAAGTCCCAAATTACCCATTAATGAGTACTCATAATTGAATTATATGTACTTACCGTTTTTATGTCTCTCAAGTTCTTCTGTCACGGATCTGTTACACGCCTCAAGTTTTTCATATTCAATTTTCTTCAAACCCAGTTCGTTATTGACTGCATTCAGTTCCGCTGTTATAGTCTCTAACTGTGCCTGTACTTCACTCAAATTCTTTTCAATATCAACCTTTTCGTTTTTGACGTCAGTCAATTCCTTCATGAGCATTTGGATTATATTGTCATTTTCCTTTAAGTTTGTTTGTAATAACAAAGTATCCTGTTCGAAAGTTTCTTTAATGCCTTTGTTTTCTAATTTTAAAGTTTCAATGTTTTTCAAATATTCAGAGAGTGTATTATTAAAACCAGTCTTCTGATCCTCCATTATGGATTCGGTCACAGTTATCATGTTTCTCAGAACTTGACGTTCAGATTCGAAATCGTTAATTTGTTTCTCTTGATTCTGCATTGCTAGTTTTAGATCGTCTTCTAGAGATTTTATACCTGTAAGAATGAAAAAAAATTTTGATCATTTATGGAAAGTCCGTTTCACTTTCAACATCTCGCTTTTACATATTTTTCCTGAAAGCTTCTGTCCAAATGAATCCTTTCCTAATTTTTAATAGTTCACTAAAAAATTAATCTTTAGAATTATTTTTTTATTATCCTTTAATAGAAGAAAGTTATAGTACATTAATTCAATGGGCTACAAATTGTGCCGCGATTTTACGTCAAATCTTGAAATTTGAATTCCTTCACAGGAAAACTGTCAGAACATACTGAGATCTTAGAACTTATATCTCAAGGTGGGTGGCGCATTTACGTTGTAGATGTCTATGGGCTCCAGTAAGCACTTAACACCAGGTGGGCTGTGAACTCGTCCAACCAACTAAACAATATAAAAGAACATATCAAGCGGCAAAAACCATACTACATATACCATAGCCATATAATATACATTACCTTCATTGCTTTTTTCAACTGCATGCTGCAACTCATCTTTCTCCTTCCGTAACATATCCAATTCCAATACTTTGTCTTTCAAATAATTAGTCAGTTTAGTCACCATAACATTCAAGTTATCTATCTGACATTCATAACTCTTTTTGAGCTTGTCGGTTAGATTCTCATTATCTGTTAATTTCTCCTTCAATGAATGCACTTTTAATTCCAATTGTTGTTTGACATCATCCAAGTCACTGTGAAGCGTTTGATTTTCTTGTAGCAAAGTTTGTACGTCCTTAGATTTAGAACTCATGGATGTTGTGTATCTTTCGGTTTTTTTAGAAAATTCTGAAAAATATTTAAAACATATTTTTTTAATCTTAATAATATTTTTCTTAAAATATAATAAACAAAGATGATGCATTTGTGACCACACTAGTTTAATAAATTCTACAATAACTTTATTAAAAATTTCAAAGAGTAATACTATTTTATACAACATTAAATAATTACTGACCAGTCTTATATTCAGTTATAGTTTGTTGTAAAGTTTTTACTTCAGTTTCTAATTTAAATATTTTAATTTCCTTCTGGTTACACATTTCTTGGATCTCGCTTAATGTGTTTTTTTCATTTTCTAGTGCTTTTTCTATCTTACTCTTTAGTACCACTTCATTAATAAGATATTCAACTATTTTTGCTAGCACATTACATTTCTCATTGTCCATTAAATTTTCAAACTCAGTGAATCCTTGAATTTTTTGTAGGATTTCACTGTTTGGACTGTTTTCTTTTAATTCTTCAAAAATATACCCAATATTCTTATTCAAAGCTTTAGATATGTTTTTGCTTATTTCCTGTTGATCTGAAAAAGAAAAGTTTTACATTTTAGAGCTTCACTGCAACAAAATAAATACAAAATACAGTCTCTGTATACCACCCTGTCATCAGTTGCATTTTAATTTTTAATATTTCAGTGTTCTAATTACTAGTTTTACTTTATACTTTGGTGAGTTTATTTGACCCCAAGTCCCAGCGCGTAATAGTGTTTATTAGATCAATAATAATATACATAATACTAAAAGGAATTAATTAAACATTTTAATAGTAATTCATACTCACTGTCATTTTTTGTTTTCATCTGTTCCATCATTTTTGTTAAACTGTTAAGTTCTTCAGTCTTCGCTTTTAATTCAAGACTATGAATTTCATTGATTTCTAAAATATTTTTTTCTAAGTTTCTCTTTTCATTTTCAATTTGATCCAAAACATGTTTTTCGTTTGTCAGCGATTCAAATACTCGTTCTTTTTCTGATATCAAGAACTGGTTTTCTTTGCCTAGCATTTCGTTTGCTAGTGTAATCTCCGCTGTTTCTGTTTTGAGATGATTAATTTGTGAAACTAAGTTTTCTTTTTCAGAAAGTAATTCATGATAGTTTGATTCCATTTCTTCTAATTTATTTTTGAGTTCTTTTTCATTAGATTTTAGCAGCTCTACTTTAGAAAGAAGCTTATTGTTCTCATTTTCCAATGCATTATATTTCGATTTCATTTCTTCTAATTGTTTATTTGCTACATTTAATTTGTCAATTAATGCTTTTTCCCTAGATTTCAAGTTTTCCAGTTCAGAAAGTAGCATGGAATTCTCAGATCCCACTTTAACTAATTCTGAATCTACCTGTTCAAGTGCTTTCTTAGTTACATTGAATTTATTTTTTGTTTCTTCTTCTAACAATTTCAAGTGCTCATTTTCAGAATGTAACTGATTTCTTTCTGAAAGAATTTCATTATGTTTACAATTCAAAGTTATTAATTCTTCTCGAGCGGTATCTACGTTGTCTTGTAATTCTACATTGTTTTGACTCAATTCAGTAACTTCAGACATTAACTTCTTGTTCTCGGTTTTTACGAAACTGTATTTTGATTTAACACATTCAAATTCTTCTATAGCCGAAGCTAATTCTGCACTTACTTCTGTATTACACTTCTTTTCAATAATTATTTCGTGTTCCAGGGCAGATTTCCTTTGAACCAAACATTCAATTTCTTTAACAAGCCCAGTTATTTTCGTCTCACACTGTACAAGCTTTTGCTGTACTGCCATTCTATCTGCAACCACATCTTCTTTTTCTTTTTCAATAAGTTCTCTAACTAGCCGTTCCTCTATGAGTTGCTGACCTAGGCATGCTTTTTCTTCTAGAAGACTGATTTTAATGGATACTTCATTGTGTAGCTGCTCTTCAAGAGCATGTTTTTCTAAAAGTAAATTATTCTTTTCTTCTTCCACTATTCTACGAACTGATCTTTCTTCACAAACTTCTTGCGCAAGTATAGCTTTGTCATTAAGCAAATCTTTATATTCATCAGATATATTACATTTCTCTTCTGAAAGAATTTTCTTTTCGTTTTCCAAAGCATCCTTTATCGCCTTTTCTTCAGTTAATTGAGATTCCAACATATTCCGGTGTTCATCTATTTCTAAACATTTGTGTTGTTCTAACTGAAGTGCTTCTCTTAGGGTAGAAATTTCATCTTCAAACTTAAGTGTTTTTATTTGTTGTTCATCAACTAGTTCATCAAAAACGTTTCTTAGTTTAGTATTCCTGTCTTCGCAATCATTAAGTGTTTGTTCGAGTTCAGTAATAATCGTTTTTAATTCAGTTATTTCAATTTGTTTACATTGCAGAGAGTTCGTCAGTTCAAGCTTTTCTGTTTGCCATTGTATTTCATTTTGTCCTAGTTGAGTTTTTATGGAATTAATTTCAATTTCTTTGGTCTTCAATTGATGTTCTAAGTTAACAATGAATTCAACTTTTTCTTTCAGTTTTGATTCATATTTATTATTATAATCTTGTGAAGAACGCTGTAAGCTTTCTTTTTCCTTTTTCAACAATTCAATCATTAAGTTTTTACTTTCTAGTGTGTGTTCTAATTCTTCATTTAATTTTGTAATATCTAATAAGTTTTGTTTTAAGTTTGCTATTAGTGTTTCTTTTTGAGACACAACAACTTGCGCCTCGTGATTACCGTTAAGTATTTTATCATTTAAACTTTCAATGTCTGAAAAGCAATTTCATGTATAAAAAAAATGTTATTTGTTGGTTCACATTTTATGACTATAACTATATAATAATTAAGTTACAGTAGGTCGTGTATTATAATAATATATTTCATACATTCAATAATGATCAAAGTACCGTTTGACCCAATGTCACTAGTACGTTACTATTTTTAAGGGTTTCCCATATATAAATGCTTTCGCCTTCAACTTACAGCATAAAGTGGAAGTTCCAGTTACATTCATTGGGATAAAGGATGTGCTACCCTTTCAATAAAAATGTATAATACCCAGTAGAAAGATGTTGCCAAAAAGTATTTAAGACAAAAACAAACATATAATCTGTTATATTCGGAATAATAAAAATATTGCATATGATGCTGTAATTATTTCCGGTTTGAAGGGTGGGACAACCATTGTACAATAGCTCAGACAATGTCCATGGTCATATAGAATCTAGTAGCTATAGAACCAAGTGAGCTATGTTGTTTCAACTCAATAGAAAAAATATGTATACATATCTACAAGTTCCCAACAATAATAAGATTGGAAACCGCGCAAGTATACTATGCAATAGGTTCTGAGTCGACGATGTTCTCTTTACATTAGATATGCATACAATATCGTTGACACATATATACAGGTGAGCTAGATAGAACAGTAAATATCCAATATCAAATGTAAACACCACTGAATATCTTATTACATTTTAAAGTGCTTACCAGCATGTGTTTTCTCAAGATTTATTGCAGCAGACTTTAATTCAGATCTCAACTTAGTTATTTCATCAATTTTAGCTTTTAATTCATCATTAACATTTCCCAATAAAACACATTGATTTTTACAGGTCTCTTCAATATCCATCTTATGTGAAAGTTCATCACTTAACTTTTCATTTACTGCTTTCTTTTCATTTTCAATGTGTAATATTTTTTCTGCTAAGTGTTCTATTTGCTTGTTAAGGAGTTCATTATCCCTTTCAAGTCCTTGTACAACAAAATCTTTATTTTGGCCAAACTGTTCATGTTCCAATATCATATCTAGTTTAATTTTCTCAGATTCATCAATTTGAGCAGTCATAGCAGATATCTTTAAATTAAAATTACTTTCAAGATCTCTATATGTCTGCTTTTCTGCTTGTAAACTTTGTTCTAAGTTTTCTATTACTAAAACATTAATTGATACGAGGTTAGGATAAAAAATTATAAAATGTATGAAAGTTTTTTTAAACGACAAGTAATTTTTTTTTATTGTAAAATAGTTAAAAATAAATACCTGTTTTATTTTCTGATATAAAATGAGCTAATTCATCATTTTTAATTTGAAGTTCCGAATTCTTAAGTGTCTCGTCCGATATTTCTTTTTCTAAGTTAACTTTTACTATATTCAGCTTATTTAGATTACTCAGGGCCATTTCTTTTTCAGTGGCTTCTATATCTAAAGCATTTGTAATTTTCTTTAAAGCTTCATCTCTTTCCAGCAGCTGATTTTTAAAAGTTGTCTGTATATTCTCAATTTGAAGTTCTAATGACTTAATACAACTTTCCTTTTTAGAATTGTCCTCAGTTTGTTTTTTTAAATCTTCAAAAAGTTTTTCATTTTCTACTTTCGCTTCATTTATTTTAGCATTAAAAACAGCATTTTGTTTATTAAGTTCTTCAACAATAAGATCTTTGTCATCAATTACTTTTTGTAATTCTATTAAGTCATTGTTCATTTTCTTAACAGTGTCTGATAATTCAATTCTACTTTTTTGCAGTTGTGCCAATTCATTTTGTAAGCCTACTTTGTAATTAATCTCACTTTCCAGCTGATTTTTTAAGGTGTTTATGGTTGCATTTCTTTCATCCAAATCGAAAATAAGTTTATCTTTCTCTTCAGTTAAAACCAATTTGAGGTTTTCAATGTCTTTATAGATCTCCTCTAGTCTTGTATCACGTTTATTTACTTCAATCAATAGTTTAGCTTTAGTTTGTTCCAAAAGATTATTGTCCTCTATGATTGTCGACAATGAAGTTTTATTATTATTCAGTTCTTTATATAACTCCTCGATAAGATTTGTTTTTTGATCTAAAATCATTTTCAAGTTTACAATTTCATTGGATTTGGCAATTATATCTCTGCTTAAATCATTGACTTGTTCATTGAGTTGTTTTTTGTCTGTATCAAATTTATTAATTAATTCTTCTCTTTTTTCATTTTCTTTTCTCAAATCTAGGTATAAACCTTCTATAGTTTCACTTTGTGAACATACATTATTTTGTAACTCAACTAGCTCATTATTCCTATTCAACATTTTTTCATTAAGTTTCATAATATGGCTTTCGTAACTTTCTTTCATATTAGCTTTTAACTGCCTCTCTGTTTCAAGCTCTTTCTTTAAGCTTTGTATCACATTTTCAAGTTTAGCACTTTCGTCATCTAAGCTTTGTAGTAAGGACAGTTTTTCTTCTTGCAATGTCTGAATCTCAAGCATTTTCCTTTCAATAATATTCCTGGAATTCTCACCATTATCTTTGAGACGCTGTTCCAATTCATTGATCTCATTGTTTAATTTAGTAATTTCATTGTCATAGTACATTTTGAGATGGTCTTTCTGCTCAATTTCCTCATTGATACGATGTTTTAGATTAAATATTTCGGATTCTTTCTCAGACAATTCTAATCCATAAGAATATTTGTCTTGTTGAGATTTTTTATTGATGTCATTTAGTTGGTCCTGCATAGTTGAATAATATTAATACTATCTGCTTCTTATGAGCTGTTTACTAGCAATTTATATGTTCAGCATTAATTTATAATTTCAATTATATTTATAGTCTCACCTGTAAATCCTGTATCTGTTGTTTTAATTCGACAATCTTTGCTCTTTCTTCTCCTAACTGGACTTCAACTACATTCGCGCATACTTCACTGGATATAGCTACAATGAATTTGTGATTATTTTTACTGATTGGAAAAAAACTAAGTAGTGCTTTAAAACTTACAAGAATTATGTTGTAAAATCTGCATACTAGCATCAGGGTCATCACATTCCAATAAACTTGAGTCAAAATGATTCAATCTATTATGTTGACGGAATTCAGTAACCAGTTCTTTTAATGTAGCTACATGCTGTTTCTCAATTTCAAGTTGTTCAGATAACTGGCTCACTCGAGTAGACTCTTGTTGACTGAGACCAAACCATTTATCACGATCCTTTTTGAGTTCTTCAATCTACAATTATGTTGTTGTACATTAATTGAAACATCCTGAAATTAGTACTTTACTTCTACAGATGAATAGCTAATTTAATTTTATTAAAATAAGATTTTTTTTAATATTCAAATGGGATTCATGAACTTTTAGTAATTTATGTTTTTCTTAGAAAACTATTTGATCCAAACAGATCAAGATATTGTCTACATAGGGTATCTGGATAATAAAACAGTTTCTATACACATTTTTTTGTAAATTGCATTCAACCATTTCATTCTCGTAGAAACTTTTTTTGTATATAGTACATTTATGAGTGAACAAGCTTAATACCTAATAGAGCGTGTAGACATCACAATATGAATGTCACTAACCAAGTTGAGACACATAGTCAGTTTCAAATACATTAAATTACAGCTGTCTCTGACAAAGGTATTGTACCGGTAGCATCATAGAACCCCAAGACATTTATTTGACAGATGTCTGAATCTCACTAATAACATTTTCAAAATAAGCTTGCATATATACAAGTTCTGAAAATTTGGACCGTTGATCTACCGAGCAACTTCACCTGCCTAGTCAGAAGACCTTCACTTTGTTTTTTACCTTCAAACCAATGTGAATTTATAAATAAGCATTACCACAAGTGATATGCTGGTGTAATAGTCAAAGAATAGCAGCCTCAGCATACAGCAGCCCAATCTTCAGTAAATTATTTAGTCCCTTTTACAATAACAGGTCGTGCTATTCTAGGGTGACACTACACAGCCAAATTTCACTGAGAAGCCTATTGGTACACATTCAACACCAAAAAGCACAATCGTTAATAAGTAAGTGCATTTTATATTCAGACTGACAGTCATAATATCTGTACTCAAGTTTCAATACTATTTCACAAATAACAAATACCTTGGCTCTAAATGAATCTCTTTCATAGACAACATCATCTAACTCTCCTTTGATCTGGACTAGTCTCTCTTCCATCTCCTGTAGGTCTTTAGCAAGTTTAGTGGAAAGATCAGCTTTAGTTTCTGAGCTTTTAGCATTTTCCTCTTGTCCACAACACAGTGATATCTGAGCTTTCAAATCCATGATTTCAAGTTTATATTGTTCCTTGTCTTTAGCTAACATGTAAAAAGTAAACAAGGAGGTAAGTAGTAGACGTCAATTAAGTCCATTATTTTGAAAAGGGATAAGGGTAAGATTTGAATTTTTATGATTTAAAGAAATAATTTTGCTCTATATACATTTTTTTTTTAATGATTGTTCATAAAATATATTCAGATTCATCATAAAAATGTTTTTGAAAAAGAGAAGGTGACAAATAATGCATTACATAGTAAAAGTCTTAGTAAAATTATTTCTTAGCACTTGTAACAATTCTTTTTAAATCACCTACCCAACTTTTCTAATTTAGAATTAGTCCTGGCCAATTCATCTTGCAAGTAATTACGGTCGAACCTCTCAGCATCAAGTGCTACCTGCAGACGGCGTACTTCACTGTGCAATGACCTCAGAGCTGGAGGAGTCTCAGTCATAATGGAATGAGGTACACCAGTGGATGGTATTATTTGTTGACCACATGCATCTGTAAAATAGATTAATATTTACTGTCAAAGTACAATCAAGCAGTGAGGTAGTACTGTCATTTTAATTGTGCATTCAGTGTAAGGAACGTTCACCAAAAGAAGGATGTATTAGGATTACAAGCTTGAATATCTTGAAAAAACAAACTTTTTTCCATTCAATTTTTTCAGGTCAATTCAAGTTCCTATAATTTTCTTTCACAACCATTTCACTTCTAAAGTTACTCCCAAATTTACCATTCGAAATTAGCATTTGTTCCTAGAATGCATTTCTTTGCTTTTTTTCTCATTCCTTTCTTACCTGTAATTGCTGCCTGTAAGTCCTGGTACAAAACAGGAGAAGACTCCATTAGGTTTTTACTAAATTTCAGTATCACCTCTTGGTCGTCAGCACTCAATTTATTACACATAACATTTTTTATATCAATTTGTTTTGAATTCACACAAACAAAGAACAATAACAATGACGCGGCTAAGTAAAAATCGCTCTCGCTAGCCGGCTCAACAGTTCCATTTTCAAATTTGAAATGTGGATATTTTTCAAGTATAAACTGCTCAACGGTGTGAGCTTCTAGTAGAGAAGATTTAGATTCGTCCAAACTAAAATTTTCACGCAGATGAGCGATTATATTGATAAGAGACTCTAAATTAATAGAGGTTTCGTATTTATTGGCATTGTTGAAATAACAGTTTATCTGTAATAAGATAATAGAGCTTTGATCAATGGGATGAAAACCGAACACAGTAACTATCACAGACTTTTTTGTCGAACATCTGTCGTTTTACACATCTGCTGCTCACCCAATGAATAAGAATAGATTTCCACTTCGGTATCATAGTTATAATTAACTTTAAACTGAAATTAAGACTCTTATTATGTTAATTGATATAAAACAGATAAACACATAAGCAGGTAGGTACTTTACAAATACAAACAGTTTTTAAACTGTCGTTTTATTAAATTAGGAGGCAGTCCTCGCCGTTGCGATTCGAATTTGTTTCATTTTAACATCAAACGCTATTGGTGTTTGTAACACATTTGTTTAGTTCATTGGATAGGCTAAGAAATCGCATCCATACAGCCATTTGGTAACAAAAGCCAAAACCACAAACCAAAATCATGTCTGCTGTTTAAAACGTGAAATAGTACTGAATGACTTGACATGACACCTACTAGTGGTAGGACGACGTTTTGCGAGTCCGCACGGGTAGGTACCACCACCCTGCCTATTTCTGCCGTGAAGCAGTATTGCGTTTCGGTTTGAAGGGGGGGTACCCGTTGTAACTAAAACCTTAAAACTTATATCTCAAGGTTGGTGCCACATTTATGTTGTAGATGTCTATGGGCTCTAGTAACCACTTAACACCAGGTGGGCTGTGAGCTCGTCCACCCATCTAAGGATTATAAAATAAAATAAAATGGGTAATTACCATTATGGGTAATCCTTAGATAAAAATCTTATTACTCGACGCTGGCTAATGTGCAAACTGTGGCGGAGCCAAAAAATAGAGATGAAGAAGAATTTTAAGCAAGTGTACCTATTTTTTTTTCTACCTACCTACTCGTACGGTACTGCATCTACATATATTATGTAACGTAAGTACCTTGTATGGTTCTTAAAGAACGTGGATCTCCATGATGACCTGGAGCTTGACTCAGTCAGTAAGTATCTACAATCGGCATCATTTCACCACTTTGAAAAGGCGGCACGACATGAGAACCCTCTCGTCGTGGCCGCTGGAAATTACATACCCGATCCTGTAGACCGAATGGTAATTAATCGACGTCGCCGCGTCGCCCAAAATACGTCATTACGGATCCTCCCGATCCATTAACGGTGCTTTTGGGTACCACAAGCACCTGTCACCGTCCTTGTCGAACCCGTCGCTTACGACGAAGGACTCGACGAGCGAATTAACCCACAGACACAACCCACTGAGTTTCTCGCCGGATCTTCTCAGTGGGTCGTGTTTCCGATCCGGTGGTAGATTCTGCGAAGCACTACTCCTGCTAGGGTCAATGTTAGCGACACTTCCGGTTTGAGCCCCGTGAACTCACCTACATGTTAGGGTGAAGCTGAAATTGCCTCTCAAGGATATCAGCATAGGTAGGAAAAAAAGAGTTACCTGGGTTTGGTAGGTATTATCAAATAAGTGTACATATTATCTATGGTATTATTTTATGAATCTATGATTATTTTGTAGGTTTAAATTTCTTAGGACTTTTTGGCGGGAACGCGAGGAGTGAAGTTGTGTGATTTGTTTTATTTTGTCTGTTTAGTGTTTCTTCGGGTTTAAATGTGTAATAATGGTGGTTTATTAACCGTTTAATATCTGTGAAAGTGCACAAATGTGGGAAAATGAAACAAAGCCGCTGGACGTAACTTCTCGGGATCCTCCAAAAAGTCCACTGAAATTTTTTTAGTAAATACCACCATTTTACTGAGATTAGATTTCATCTCATATCATCTCATTTAATTTCATCCCAGTTGATTAATGTCTCAAATTAATCATTTTCATTTCATTTCACTCCATAATATCATTTTTCATAAAATTAAGAATATACATTAAAATAAGACATGACTTAAAGGTCTCAATTACCAGGTCATAAAATCTCTTAAAAAAATTAAATTTCTTAGGACTTTTGGCGGGAAATCGAAGAGTGAAGTTGTGTGATTTGTTTATTTCGTATTAATGTTTCTTCAGGTTCAAATGTGTAATACGGGTGGTTTAATAATTGTATAATATCTGTGAAAGTGTACAAATGTGGGAAAATGAAACAAAGCCGCTGGCGTAACTTCTCGGGATCCTTCAAAAAGTCCACTGAAAAATCTCAGTTAATGACCACCATTTTACTGAGATTATATTTCATGCCATATCGTCTCATCTCACATCAGTTAATTTCATCCCAGTTGATTAATATCTCAAATTAATCATCTTCATTTCATTTAATTACACTCCATATTATCATTTTTCATGACTTAAAGGTCTTAGTTACCAGGTCATAAAATACCTTAAAAAAATTTGAATTTATTAACTTTATTAAATTAGTTAATACACATAGGTCTATGCATTAGTTTCATCGAAAATACTTACGTTAGACACTCTAGGTGAGGTTAAAAGTTATGCAAAAATTAAAATAAAATAGAAGTTATGTCATCTATAAGAGCCGCAGGTTTGGTTATTTTCAGAAATTATAATCAAATTATACAATTCCTATTACTGCAAACATCCTACGGAGAACATCATTGGACACCACCAAAAGGTAAAATGAATGAATTTAATACATATCCGATATAATAACAAAACCGAATTTATCATCACTGGTTAATCTCAGCACTAATTACATGAAATTTACTAGGACATGTTGATCCTGGAGAAACTGATTGGATGACAGCTTTGAGAGAAACAAAAGAAGAAGCCGGTCTGTGCGAAGATCACTTAGATGTAAGAAATTGGTTCTTATGAACTTTTCAACATATTAGTATTTGTAGAAGAGAATCAAAAAACAGATAACAGGAGTAATCATATCCTGATATCACCTAATATTTAAATTTACCTGCAAACCAGTTTATAGATGTTATACTTATTGCCAACGCCATTAATTAAATTAAAAAGGCAATCATTTTAAAAACTTCATTTCAGATTTACAAAGACATAAACAAAACTTTAAATTATGAAGTGAACGGAGAACCCAAAACTGTTGTGTACTGGTTGGCGAAGCTTAAAAATCCTGAACAAACAGTCACCCTTTCATCTGAACACCAAGATATGAAGTGGCTCTCATTGCAAGAAGCACAGGCAATATCAAAATATGAAGACATGAGACAATTGCTTGCGGAATTTTATGAGAAATGTAAAAGTCGATAATCGAATTATTAAAATTATTATTAATCTTGAAATTGTATCTTTGTCAAGTACCACTTCCATACACCAATGATCAATGTATATCATAAAAAAACAATGTTTATAAGTGTTTGAAAATAAAAATTAACAAACTAGATCTTATATCATATGCCTCTGTGGTGTGTAAATACCTCTGTAGACCACAGAAATAACTTTTTTAAATTATATCTGTATTTGTTAGATAATCAATTTATATTAACAGCATAGTGTTTGTCAAATAATGATTGTGATAGCATTTCACAAAAATTATGGCATGTGTTAGTAAAAGGAATTGCTGTGTTAGAGTTAAACAAACTAGATATGTAGCCAAATACAATATTTAAAAAAAATCATGAAGCGTTTGTGTTCTGATTAGAAAATATAAATAGATTTTAGTAGACCAGATTACTTGGTCCACTTTAGATTTCCATGAATACCGTATTTAAATAAAATTCTAATAATTAAATAATAGATAGCAAACTTAATATTTAAGAAAAAAAAAATATTCTTAGATGGGTGGACGAGCTCACAGCCCACCTGATGTTAAGTGGTTACCGGTGCCCATAGACATCTACAACGTAAATGCCGCCACCCACCTTGAGATATGAGTTCTAAGGTCTCAGTATAGTTACAACTGCTGCCATACCAAAATATATTAAGTGTATAATCTATGGCCATACCCTTCAAACTGAAACACATTACTGCTTCACGACAGAAATAGGCAGGGCGGTGGTATTTACCCGTACGGACTCCCGTACAATAGTACAACAACTCCTTCTCGACCTTTTCAAACCTTAAACTCCTTCTAGACTTCTTTAAGCTTAACAACCTTCAAGTCCACTAACAAACTACAACATAACTCATAACAAATAACCTCACACAACTTCAACATACTCAACACTTGAATTCACATAACACATGCAACCTTACATTAATCATACAACCTTTTATTATCCATACAAACTTTCATTCTTTCATTTCTTAAATTTTCTCTCTTTTCTTAATATTAAGAATTCAATTATTTTAATATAAAACTAAAACAAAAATTCCAAACAACTATTTTAACAAAAAGTGTTTTTTAAATAGCCCCTCATCACCTACAGAACCCAATCCGATCAAATTTAACCGTGCAACAAAATCAAATGAAAACGAAATGAAATGAGATGAGATGATATAGGATGAAATAAAAGCTCAGTAAAATGGTGGTCATTTACTGAGATTTTTTCAGTGGACTTTTTAGAGGATCCCGAGAAGTTACGTCCAGCAGCTTTGTTTCAACATTGAATAGACAAATTAAAACACATCACACAACTTCACTCCTCGCGTTCCCGCGAAAAAGTCCCCAAAATGTCTTAGTCTATTTATTTTTTTTTTTTTTTTTTTAATTTATTGAAATCATTGGCAACACGGCCATCAGCTTAAACTAATTTTACAAAAAAATAGTACATGAACTAGAACTTACAATAAAAACACAAATAAAAGAAACAAACCAAACCAAGAAACAATTACAAATCATTGAAAACAACAAATTAATGACAAAATGAATTGTAAGAACTTACTATAAAAAAAATAAAAAATTACAAGTTTTCTTTCAACAAACAACAAAAAAAGAACATGAGTCGTTATAAAAAATAATTAAACTTGCACATAAGCAGGAGACCTATGATACATTCATGAATTATACATTCATAGTCGTTCTATAGTGTGAAGTACAAAATTATACACTATTGAGAATAGTTGTGGAAGCTTTAAAATACCTTGAATGGAATTAGGAATAGATTTTAAGCCTGTGTCTTTACATAATGCATTAAACAATAATCTCTGTTGATTGAATTCAGGACAATTAAAAAAAATATGATCTAGATCACACATGCCAGAGTTACAATAAGTACATGCAGTTGATTCACTTAACTTTAATCTAAAAAGATGCGCAGGAAAATGGCCGTGGCCTATACGTAATCTACAAATAATCGATATAAAGGCTCTTCCCGGGAAGAATCTAAAACTATCAAACCAAGATTTAGTACTAGGTACTGGGACTATTTCAGCTAACCATTTACCTTTCGTTTCTCTGGACTTAGACAAGTAATTATACCAACGTTTCATCATATTTTGTTTAATTGAATAAACTAAATCTGAGTACGGAACTTTAAAATCGGAAATATTTATATCTTTTGTAGATTTGGCTAATTTATCAACAAATTCATTACCCACAATACCACAGTGACCTGGCACCCAGCAAAATTCAATAAATATATTTCTGAAATACAAAGAACTCAAACAACTTCTTAACTTATAAATTAAATAATTTACAGATGCACTAATACATTTATTTTTAAGAGCTTGCAAGGCGCTCATTGAATCAGATAGAATTAGAATTTTGTCCCCTGCAGAGTAATTTACTCGAATGTGCTCTAAAGCATATATAATACCTAGTACTTCAGCCGAAAAAACAGAGAAAAAATTGCTACATTTATAAACTGATCCTATGTTCATGGACGAATCAAAAAATGCAAAACTAGTTCTATCTTTAGTTTTAGAGCCATCTGTATACACTTTAACAAAATCAGTCCTATCTTCAAGGAACTCCAGAAAATCATTTTTAGATTTAAACTTGATTAGATCAACAGCCACATCTCTCAACATGTCATGAAAGTTATATTCGAAACAAGGCAATAGAGTAGACCAAAATACCACATCCTGAAATTCAAAATTCAAGTACGTTAAGGCACTGGATATGGATGAAGAATTAGGAAGCGGAATTAAATTATAATTTGGAATATTTGCATACTTCAAATACCTGTAAGTTACTTGATTATCACGGCTAATAAGCTTAAGGCAATAATTATCTAATATAAAACTTCTTCGTATGAATAAAGGAACAATACCAGCCTCAACTTCCAAGGAATTAATTGGAGACGACATCATAGCACCAGTAATTATTCGTAATGCTCTATTTTGCACAATATCTAATTTCTTAAGAATAGAAAAATTTGCGTCCGAAAAGAACATACAGCCATAATCGAAATGGCTTCGGATTGTTGCAATGTAAATCGTTTTTAAAACTTTGGGATCAGCTCCCCATTTTATTCCAGTTAGCGATTTTAATATATTCAAACCTAATTCAGCTCTTTTACAAATAACATCAATATGAGTTTTCCACGAAAGATCAAAATCTAGAGAAAGACCAACATATTTTACGAAAGATTGAGCAGGAATAATATCATAATTGTATAAAACTTTAGGGTAATGCAATCCATTTTGGGAAAATAAAATTGCAGAACTTTTGAAAATATTGACCTCAAGTTTTAGGGAATTTGTAAGTAAATCGTAAATATTACGCAAACAACTATTCATAACCGATTCACCACTTTTAATATCATTACAGTTTACATAGAGAACAAGATCGTCAGCAAAGAATAAATGTTTAACAGAATTTGGAATTTTCTTTATGAAACATACTAAACTAAGTATGAATATGAGAGGTGATAAAACGCAACCTTGAGGAGTACCTTTTGTAGAAATTTTAGGACCAAATAAACTAGATTTAATTTTCAAAAACATAGAGCGCTTGTTCAGGAAATTGTACAGCCAGAACAGAACATGTCCTGGAAAGCCTAAAGAATGTAGACTTTCAATAAGGTAGGAATGATCTATATTATCAAAAGCCCCTTTAATATCCAAAAATACCGCTAATGTAAATTGATTATTATGGAAGTTATTTTTAATATCGCCAATCAAACAGCTTAAGTTATCTATTGTACTTTTACCTTTACGAAATCCGTATTGAGTACTTGGTATTAAGTTGTTATTTTCAGTAAACCACTCTAACCTGTTTTTTAACATAGTTTCGAAAATTTTCGAAAAACAAGAAGTTAAAGAAATGGGTCTGTGAGAATTGATACAGTTGGGATCCTTGTAAAGCTTTAAAATCGGTACTACATGTTGAGTTTTCCAAATCGGAGGAATACAGTTGTTTTGCCAAAGATCATTAAATATTTGACATAAAATTTCCTTGGCATACTGGGGAAGATTTTTGATTACTTTATAAGGGATGAAATCAGGACCAGGGGAGGTTTCCTTTTTATTTTCTAACGCAGTCGCAAATTCGCCCATAGAGAATGGGTCTACCAACCATTGAGCCTCCAGTTTTCCGTGGCTGTTAAAAAAATCTTGTAACTTAGATTCGGAAATTTCATTCTCAGAACCAGCTATCGAATCCAAAAACAAAGATGCATTAGCGGAATTTTGAAAAAAACTTGAAGACGTAGAAATATTATTGAGTTTAGCGTGCTTAAATCTACGAATGTGATCCCAAATAATTTTACTCGAAGTCATTCGATTGAATGATGAACAAAGATTCATCCAGCTTGAACGTTTTATTTCCTATAAAGTTCTTTTCTTCAAAGCGTCCAGCTTTTTAAAAATAATATAGTTTTCCATATTTGGATAATGCTTGTACGATAATAAAGCAACTTTGGCTTGTAAAACTACGCGGTCACAATCAGCATTCCACCAAGGAACAGCTTTGGAATAAATCCGTTTTTTGTGCGAGTAACACTTTTTGTCAAAAGTCATTATTAAGTCATGTAAAATACTCAAAAACTTATTATAATTTTCAAGAGAGTTATCAGCGAAGCTAAAACTTGAAAACTCACTTTCACATAACTTATTAAATTTTGACCAGTCAATCTTATTAAAATTTATGTTAGCTAAGGAGGTATTATCTAGTGTATCAACTTGATTTATTGAAAAGGTGGTCGGGCCAAAGGAAGAAATAAAAGCATCGTTAAAGATTTCAATAAATAGAGGGAAATGATTACTACTGAGCAAATCATCAAGGACAGAAACTGTGCAACTAGAGCTAAGAGCAGGGGATGCGAATACTAGATCCAATAAATTACCTTGTTGACCAAATGGAGCAAAGGTCGTGATTGTGTCATCATTTAAACAAACCAACTCAGAACTTTCCACATAATCATGAAGGGCTTTACCTCTTCTATCATTGACTCTTGAACTCCAGGAAGCATGATGTGCATTGAAGTCACCAATTATTAAATAATTATTTGAAACAAATTTAGAACATGAATCTTTCAATAAATTAATAGTGAACTTACCATTTGGTGGTGGAGGAATGTAAACACATAGAATGTCAAAAGAAAAATTATTAATGTAAACTGTAATTAAAATATTTTGAAAATGATATTGAGAAATTGTGTCTATTATTTTAAATTGATACTTAGAGCGTAATGCAATAGCAACCCCACCATGTGGTTGGTTGGAATCTCTTCTTATAACATTAAATCCAGGTAATTTGATGATTTTATGTGAAGTTAACCAGGTTTCATTGAATAAAATCATATCAACACACTTGTCCAGTTTACTGAGGAAATCTTTAAGTTGATCTAATTTAGGAAATAAACTTCTAGAGTTCCAATGAATGATATTAAACTGACCAACAGAATTATGCATATAAGATTGAGTAGAACTATCCATAATTTATGATGTAAAATTTGTTACTAGCATTTCTTTAATTAATTGAGTAGATATAGGTCCAGAAGGGGATTTAGAATCCTTTTTCTTTAACAATTCTATTAAAGTTTTTGTAATGGTTCTGATGACAATTTCTGAATTGATAATGTCTGAAATTAAAGCCCTACCTTGAGGGGTCTTCGCAGATATAGGTATGTCAGAAGAGGTCACGGGGTTCTTAATAACAGGAGTCTTTAGTATGGCTGCATATGATGTTTGCTTGCCGATGATCTTATTTTTTACTTCAGCAACCTTGGCTGCCTTTACTGAGCAAGAGTAAGAAACTGCAGAATGTGGCCCACTGCAGTTGGAGCACTTGAAGATGTTGGGAGTGCTGCACTCCTTATAAAAATGATTGCCTGAACAAATAGAGCAAACTTGAGTGGCTTTACAGGCACCACTTCCATGTCCGAATTTGTAGCATTTGAAGCACTGTAACACAGGTCTAATATAATCCGAAACAGGCATCCAAATATGCTCGTATGTGACGTGATCAGGATGGCTAGACGCCAAAAATGTAACCAGCACAGTTTGCAGTGGCTTGTCACTTCCATTCTCTTGTTTTTTGAAAAATCTTTTTACTCCGAGTATTGTGCATGAAGCTTTTAAATTTACTAAAAGAGATTCTTCGTTCAATTCCACAGGAGCTCGAATAATTCCTTGACTCTCAATGCTATCGTAAGGTATTTTTGCTGTCCAATTGTTTAACTCCATAAAACTTACATTTAATAAAAAAGCGTTGGCATCCCGAGCACAGCCAAAGTAAATTTTAGCAAAAAGTTCCCAGCAGCTTTGACATACTGGACCCCTTGAATATTTTTTAATGCTTTATTTATTTTTAACAGGTCCATTGGGACTCTGTTATTAGGTTGTGAGATGCTTGATTGAAGAAGCACTGGGTATTCTTTTTTTGTAAGGTCTTCGTAAAGAGCATGGTGGTCTTTAAAAAGACCGCGCTTATTTTTAATGAAAGTCATTTTTATTTTGCGGCTTTCGTAGTATTCAGATGACTTCATTCTTCTTTTTCCCATTATTATGGGAGCGGACACAGGGGCGGAGCTGAAGCCCTCACCCCCGTCGTCATCGTCCATTATTACGGAACACACTTATGAAATATAATTTTAAACTCAAACACAGTGAAAAATTAGGAAACAATGTCGTAAAAAAGGGCTAAAACCAAATAAATTAAAATTAACTTGAAAAAAGCGCCTATTTAGTTTGACGTTCCCGCCCTTTTTTTTTGTGTCTTAGTCTAGTCTAGTCCATAGATTATACACTTAATATGTCTAGTCTGTCTCAAGGTCTAGTATAATACCTATGATTTTAATGTCGATAACTGGTCCACCATAGTTAAACACTTAATTTTTCGTTTTAAATGATTTACATTCTAACTTTATTCATTATTTTTATTCATTTATTAGATATAATTAGATTAGTCATTGTTGTTAGTTGTGTCTAGATAGTAAAATAAAACAAAACTGGTAGTCAACATTGATAGGCGGTAAAAGGCTACACTTGGCTAAATTTAGTCGACTGAATTCAGACTCTACTGAGTTCAGTTAAGTGTAATGAATGCTGTTATTAATGTATATTAGTAAGTTAGCCTACTAAATTCAGTAGCAAGGATGGTTTCTGACTGACTAAATCATTTAAAAGCCTAATTAGAAACGCATTTAGGAAGGGGTAATCGTATTTATTTACTTAATGATTTCAGTCGTCCAATAGGTCTCCGAGCGTAAGGACATTTTAGTTTGTTTTTTACTTCCGAATGAAAAGCATTTATTTCTGTCACCTTTATTTAATATTCCAGACATTTATAAAATTAAATAGCCCGACATGTTTCAGGGATAATTTTTGTCAGCAAGGGGTTGGGATATTAAAGAACTAAATTTTAATCTTGATACGAATTTCCTGTTGCAAGAAATCTTAATGTTACAACCAATCTTTCTTTTGAACTTATGCTATCTCGTAGGATAGTATCCTGCTTTTGAATAAACGGTGTCACAAGGTTTAATATTAGGTCAAACGATTTCGAATGCTTTCATATATAATATCTAAAGTCTGCTGGTTCTAAATCACTCCTAATCTTCATATTTGCTAACTTTCCGCGCAGCAATAAATATTTCTTTACCCATATTCTTCTTTTTCTTTTTTTTTGTTTCAATTGAGCCGACAGCGAGGGCTACGCCAAGACCAATTTTTTGTTGTCTAGACAATACTGGGGCCATCCTCTTACACACACGACACGTCCTACTTCGTCGCGCTTAAACTGACAAGTGATTCAGTAACAGAATTTAGAACACGGTAATCAGAAGTTTCTAACTTGCTTCAGTCGATAGCCAAGCGTATCAAGTGTATCTCACTGCCATATCTATGTTAGACTTTTAGGCGGGAACACGAGGAGTGAAGTTGTGTGATTTGTTTTATTTTGTCTATTTAGTGTTTCTTCAGGTTTAAATGTGTAATAACGGTCGTTTATTAACTGTTTAATATCTGTGAAAGTGCACAAATGTGGGAATATGATATAAAGCCACTGGATGTAACTTCTCGGGATCCGCCAAAAAGTCCACTGAAAAATCTCAGTAAATGACCACCATTTTATTGAGATTATATTTCATCCCATATCATCTCATCTCATTTTATTTTATTTCACCCCAGTTGATTAATGTCTCAAATTAATCATCTTCATTTCATTTCACTCCATATTATCATTTTTCATAAAAATAAGAATATAAATTAAAATAAGACATGACTTAAAGGTCTTAGTCACCAGGTCATAGATCCCTTAAAAATATATTTATGTTAACGACCACGGAGTCCATAGGTGGGAAAATGAAACAAAGCCGCTGGACGTAACTTCTCAGGATCCTTTAAAAAGTCCACTGAAAAAATCTCAGTAAATGACCACCATTTTACTGAGATAATATTTCATCCCATATCATCTCAACTCATTCATTTAATTTCATACCAGTTGATTAATGTCTCAAATTAATTATCTTCATTTCATTTCACTCCATACATATTATCATTTTTCATAAAAATATCCCATATCATATCATTTAATTTCATGCTATGATTCATATATTAATTAACTTCATTTCATTTCATAATATCATATTTATTATAAAATATGTTGGATGCTTAAGATTTTGAGGGGATTGGGTTCTGTAGGTGATGAGGGGCTATTTAAAAACACACTGCTTCATTATAATTATATTGCAGATAATTTGAACACTGTTACACCATTATAAAATTATTATCTTTATATTTTTTATAAAACTCTTACATGTTTCTTTGACCGTGTCTAGATGAGAAGTCCTAACTTTTTCTTACGAGAAGATAATCATCTGTTTTTTAAACATTTAAAATTATTCTAATATTCGAAATCTGTAATCATGTGTCAAGTGTTGCCTGCCATTACATTTATATTCAAACTCCAACAAAAAATATATATAAGATTACGCTTAATGGTATGATCATAGATTATACACTTAATAGGGTATGATACCTTTGCCTTTCCATTTGGAAAAATAAAACTACTACTACTACTGAGTCCATAGATTAAGCCAGAATAAACCAATGAAGTAGGAAACCTATGGAAATGAAACGTCAACCAAAATTTCGTGCCACTGTGACGTCATCTGGCCACAAAACATGGCGGCTTTAGTGCTGTACAAAAGATTTCAATGTTATCAGGTTTTATCGATAAACGTTCTTGGCTCATTTTATTTTAAATATTGTTGAGTATTATTTATTTGTAGAATTGTGCAAATATGATATGATTTAGATGGGTGAAATCTAAGACAAGTTCGTCCTTCGAATTTGCCAAGTAAACGATATGATGATTTTTAAAAGTTGTCGTTTGTCGCAAAACATAAAGATATGGCGTAGTTCAAAGCCATCAGCCCATTTCCAGCATGCTAAATGTTATCGTATTTTGAGTACGTGTTTTTCTTAGACTATTACAATCTATTTTAATTGTTTTGCTGACTCTAAAGTCCGTAATATACTACCGCAGCGCACCCCAAGGAAGGTGCGCCGCACCATTTGAATCACTTTCGCTTGAGAGTGATTAAAATTTTAAACTTATCAAGGGACCGCGTGAAAAAAAAAACACCTACAGAACATTTATTCATTAATTACAAACGTCATTCCTTGTGACTTCCTCTCTAAAATCACTTAATTATTAAATATTTAACAAATTTACAATAGTGTTTTACTCACTGCGGAATAAAACTATTTTATTTAAATAGTTCCGAAGAGATTTTGTCGGTAGCCTTTTTCCCGAAATATCTAAACAGAATGTCTAAATATGTTCTGATGACATATTTTAAAGTGGTATTTATGATTAGTGTCATGATCAATAAATTCCGACCGAAAAATGGATTTTTCGGATGAGGGCTCCATAATGAATTTAAATACATATAGATAATAGTTTTAGGACATCGACTTTCTTGAGATCCTATAAAATAAGTTTTAATAATTATTTTTGTATGTTTTAAGCATGATAAATTATGAAATTTTATATAATCAATCATATTAAATCGATATCATAGTCAATAAATAATGTACAACCCAAAACAGACGGCCGAACTGACGTGACAATGACATTTGGCGCGCTAAGCATGGCGGATTTTCGGCCTCATTAGACGGAGATGGAGATATTTACGTATATTCATGTTTCATTTTATGTACGCACTGAAATACTGTTATATTGTTTTCCTGCGAGTTAAAGTGCTGAGTAAGAACGAGATAGATATATGTTTATGTATGTGCCTTCAAAATGGGTGCTATTTATATAAGCAATTGTACGTATAGAACAATATGTCGTGTCCCTACTATATAGGTCTATGGAATAAACTTACCTGTAAATATTTTGACAATGTTTATTTGAAAAATTCTAAGACGGCAAATTGGACACAGAATGGAAGCTAGTAAATCTATTAAATGCCCTTCTCCAACGTTATCGGAACTCAACTCATTAAAAAAATCCAGAAATGTCTCATTAAAACGTAAACGGTATGTACAATAATACGTTTACTAAAAACCACTGAGTTCATTCCAGATTAATTAATCCCATTTTGGTAAGCATAACGATATCTAAGAAATAATTTTCTTTACAAAATTAGTGGCACAGCATAGATATATTAATAGTAATACCATGTTAGCACTTTGTCTTCATGATTATTGGTAATCAATTTATTGAAAAGTAAATTGATTTTTTTTTAATTGTGTTTTATTACCACTGTCATGCTTAAGAAGTATAAATTAGTAATGAATTAATAAATTGAGAATTTTATTAATAAATAAAGTATATTTTAGGTGTGAAAGTGATAGCATCATCAGCAGTGATGATGATCTTGATGAACTCCCAGAAAATATTCTTCAAACTGAAAAAATACTAAATGCATCTGCCATCAAAAACAACTTGAATGAAACTGGTGTTAGAAAAATTATAAAAGTAAGTACTAGTTATAAAAAATATTTGGCTGAGTACTGCATACAAATTTAGATCAAATTTAAAAACTCAGGTGTAGTATAGGTTAGTATTTTAAATGTTTTGTCTAGAGAACAATTTAAATATAATTAGTTCTCTTCTAATAAAATACTATAAACTATCACAATGTTATTAAAAACCTCACATAATTGTACTTAAACTATTTTTTCACATTATAGCCTACATCTTGAAGCTATATCATAAATTGGCTACAAGGCTATTTTCAGTATAAAATCATCATACCAATAATATTGTTTTTTCTCTTGAAAGTTGAACACCACCTGAAAAATTGAGTATTTGCATTCAGGCCATGGTGGTCACCGGTGAACCTTATCTTACTGAACCATTCCGGCAATGAGGGTCACCTGTGAGCCATGTGTTCCGATGTAAACGTTTCCTACAAGTCACAGATTGCAAGTATCAGACAAAATGTGTATTAGAAGAGAGCCGTGTGGCTCTTTAGCCAAACTGAGCAAGCACATTGGTTTTCAACAAGTTCCTCAGTTGTAGTTTTTATCAAGATTATAGCCTTTTCAAATATCTTAAAAACTAGATGGTAAATTTGTAGTTTCTATCTCAACACCTATCTCATTTTATAAATTTTAGAATGAAAATCTCAAGTTGATAAAAATTACTGATTACCTGATTTTGGCTTGGCCCAAATGGTTGCAAATGGAAGCTAGGTCCACTAGTGGGTCGCTTAATGTTCAACCTATTAAATGTCAACATCTTACTCCTATTAAATGTCAATATATATAAACATCTTAAGTTCAGTAAAAGTAAAAAAGATACACTTTAATTGAATTATGGTTTTCATTTCAGACAGTTGTAAAAAATGATCATGTATTAGCTTATGTCAAACTACGTGAAGAAGAAGAGATGGAGAGTGGTACTCAAGAAAGAGAAGTGCCAACTAAGATCACTCGATCAAAGGCCAAGTAAATATTTATCACTCCAGTATTTTTTCCCTGTTTACTACCCCTCTAGGCAGACAAGCATACACCTGAGGGTGAGTGGTTACTGTGTCTCGTGCTGTCTGCTAGTGATTGTGTAAAAAAAATTGTGTGATTTGGGTAATGTAGTGATTTATTTTAGTAGGATACACATTTTTACCATTTCAATACTTCAAACAATTTTTTTACAAAGGTTACAAGTTTTAATCCTCGTAAAATTAAAATGAATGTTGGTAGACTAGATGAATATAAGTCAGGACGGGTCGGTGCTAATATCCTGTCGATATTTATTATATTTATTTAGCAATGTTTGTAACAAATCATTACTAAGTAAAAATAAATAATCTTTTCTTAGGGAGCTAATGAAAGTATCACCGAAAATCGCTTGGAAAATTCCAGTTGATTTATGTCCAATTAAACACATACCTGTCAAAACAAGGCCTGAGGTGAAAGCTCTGATAGCCCAAGAGTTACCTGAAGATGAAGATGATGATGAATATCAACCAACAGCAGATGATATCCCGGTGAGTTTACTTGATTTTTAGTTGAAAATAAAATTATTGTAAGTGAATAAGTAGGTGCTTGCTTCCTTATCATTAGAATCAAAAGTAAAAAAATTAAAGTTACATTCCTGGTCACTAAACATCCAAGAGATTCTTCTCATTCAAGGCTGTACCACACTATTTTCAGTGTTTTTGAAAATCATAGTTATATAACATGTGCTTTGTTTGTACTTTGTAAAGAAAAGACTTTGTCCTGGTGTGAAGCTCCTTATCGCTCTATTGAGGGCTCTCAGCTTTATTTAGGCCCACTTGGTTTTGTCCTCCAAGTGACTCCCATACTGGACATGAAACTTTCTAGTTCTGTGAATCTAGTATAACTCCTTGAGGATACTAGAATAGGTAGGAATAAAACCAAAAACGACACCAAGAATCTCAACACTCGCGGAAGGCCATAAGGATACTCCTTGGAATTTTGGCGCAATGACAAAAAGGCTCGTCTTCACATAGAAGTAGTGATCGAGTCTGGTAGGAGGACTGACCCCCAGCTCGTGTGTGTAAGAGACGCCCTTCCTCGGTATTCCGATTGAGGGCGGCCGGTCATGTCGGAGGTCGCGTAGCGCACTGTTCACTTTCGATTGCCGCAAGGATTGAAATTAATTAGCCGGTTGATAGTGAATAGCGCCCAGACTCAACTGGCACGTTCTGGTACAATGGGGTGCCTCGGAATATCAGTGGAACCGCCTAGGAGGCCCAGTTCGTTGACCGTAATTCCCTAAAATAGTGCTCGCCGATGACTTCGTCGCTCCATGTCCTTGGGGTGACCATGTGTCTTATTACAGCGTTGACTGTGATCGCTTTTCTTACCTCCCGATCCTATCCCTCAAATTCTTTACATAACAAATTACATTTATCTATTAAAAAAGCCCAATACCCACCTATCCAAGAGAGCACTGACCTGGGAAATGTCTGGCAAAAGGAACAGAGGCCGTCCCAGAACAAGATGGCGTCGCTCGGTGGAGCAGGAGCTGGGCGTCTTGGGTATGACGTAGGTGGAGCTAGAACAGATTGTCTAAGACCGATGTAAATTGACGAATTTGATTCGAGCCCTACACCCCAGCAGAGGGTAATAGGAAAGAAAGAAGAAGAAGATTAAAAAATTACACATTGTTTTAGAAAAATGAAAGTAACAAAACAATTATTTTTTTTAGAGTGATGATGATCAGGCAGAGTCATGCAGCGATCTGGACTCTCAACCGAGGACTCCGGCCACTCCGGGCAAACAAAAGAGTCCTAAGGTTGTTCAAGATGGACCATTTAAAATACCACAGGTATGTGACACACAGGCATGATGCAAATAATTACATAGCACCTTAAACGCCACATATTTGCTATTTATTATGTTTTGACGATAAAGTAAAAACATGCATCAGCCCGCTGAGTTTCTCGAGGGATCTTCTCAGCGGGTCGCGATTCCGATCCGGTAGTCGATTCGTCCGCGAAGCAGCTGCTTTTGAGTTGTTAAACCTTCGGAAGCGCTCAGGCAGCTGTTAGCAAATCCCACCCCTTCTGACTGAGCCTTTGCTCGCCCACCTGTCCTGGTGAAATTGGAAATGCCACCGGGCCTCCGGGCAACCAGTAATCCTTCAATCCTAAAAAAAGAGACATTGAAAATATACCTGAGATAAACCGTTTCAAAAACCGTAAAATGTATCAAAATTTGCTTTTTGAATTTGAAAAGGATGCTTTGTGCTTTATTTCGTAGACAGCATCAGCAGCGAAACGAAAACTTGAACTCGACGAGGAGGAAGCAACTATAGCCCGTCGCACTCGCTCCAAGCTCTCTCTCTCTTCAACTCCCATAGAGCACATAGAAAGTACTTTTGTACCACCAGATGACATACCCATGCCTGTTGACGATGACCTCTGGAATCAGTTCTTGAACGAGTGCCTGAACCCAGCTTCCACATCCAGAAATGAAGATGATGACGAAGCAGACCCCGAGTATAATGTAGCTGCTGATCCTGACGCCAGTAAGTCACTAATGTTAACTTTTTAATGCTATTGGATGTCTGAACGAACTCACAGTTCACTTGTTGCCAAGAGGCTATACAAACCCGTAGACCACATATTATGAACCCTGAAAGGTTGTCGCAACTTGAAACGTTGAAGTCTCGCTTACATTTTACAATACTGGCCTCACCTGTTCAAACTGGAACACATTACTACTTCGCGTCAGAGTCAGGTTCTTCTTCTTCGTCGCTTTCTTCATTGCTGAAGGTCGTGTCCCTGAAACTTGACCGTTGCCTGTCTCGTGAGCTGTTTCCATCTCGTCCGGTCCTTAGAATTAGGATTAATTAATTAATTAATTACTTAATTAATCAGAGTCAGGTAGAATGTTGGTATATACCAGTGCGGTCTTGCAAATGCTCTACCACCAGTAAATAAGTGTTGACGAACGCAGTACACTGGTATCACATATGTACTCAGAATATACTGCTGCCCGTTTCACGAAGAATGCCTTCCCATGAATGAGGAAGGCCTCGGCTTTGTTCTGGTTCGAAGAGTAGGGCAATCATTAAACTATAGAACTTAGAACTCATATTTCAAGGTGGCGCCATTTATGTTGTGAATGTCTATGGGCTGATGAAAACTTGACACTAGGTGAACTGTAAGCTCTTTAGTATAGGAAATCCTAATTTCGGACCTGATGACCATTTTTGTTCCTGGTTATTATTATTATGTCTATGCGCACAAAACCTACAAAAAAAAGAAATCGGTCAACGAGCACTACTGCAACCGCACCGTCACTTCTCTCGCAGCAACCTTACGCACAACACCTATGTACCTGTTTATTGTCACGGCCGTTATTTCAAATATACTTTGGAAGGAAAAATAAAACATTCATTTCGTCTGTACACCACTGCTTGCCTCCTCTTCCTCGCCAACAATTATGTACAGTTTTTATTCTCGAATTTCTATGAATTTCGGTAAATATTGAAAAACCACGGGCCTACGCCAAGTGGAGTTCATTTTCAGTTTTAGTTTCGTCCTGCAAAAACCTCGAACAATCCGGCACGTATTTAAAATTGTCGCTTTTTGCATGGTAATACCTAGTCAGGTCATAAGTATTGTCACACAGTAAAAACTTTTCTTTTAGAATGCTGGCCACAAAAAAGTTTATTGAATTCGAATTTCGAATTGTTCATGAAAATAAAAATGTTTACTTTTAGAATTTTACTCATTTTTAAATATGGAGTGGAGGCTTAAAGAAGACCGTGTTGCAGTTATTGCGTTGCATCGTTGCGGTTACGCGCCAATTCAAATTTTTACCATACTGAAAAATTTGAATATAACCAAAAGATTCGTTTATCGTACCATCAAACGATACAATGAAGACTCTAGGGTAGATGACAGGTCAAGAAGTGGTCGCCCTCGGTCTGTTAGGACTCCAGCAGTGATAAAAGCTGTGAAGGCGCGAATTCAAAGAAATCCCAAACGTAAGCAGAAACTGTTGGCCCTTCAGATGGGGTTAAGCAGAACCACGGTGAAAAGGGTGTTAAATGAAGACTTAGGGCTTCGGGCATATCGAAGAAAAACAGGACATCGTTTGAATGCTCGTCTAATGGACCTGAGACTGAAGAGATGCCGCGCTTTGTTGAAGCGGTACGCGGGAAAAAAATATTGGGAAATTATTTTTTCGGATGAAAAATTTTTTACCGTAGAAGAGAGCTACAACAAACAAAATGATAAGGTATACGCACACAGTAGTGAAGAAGCGAGCAACCGTATTCCGCGTGTCCAACGAGGTCATTTTCCATCCTCGCTCATGGTATGGTTGGGAGTTTCTTATTGGGGCTTAACAGAGGTACATTTTTGTGAGAAAGGTGTAAAAACGAATGCAGTTGTGTATCAAAATACAGTCCTGACGAACCTTGTGGAACCTGTTTCTCATACCATGTTCAATAACAGGCGCTGGGTATTCCAACAAGATTCGGCGCCAGCTCATAGAGCGAAGAGCACACAAGACTGGCTGGCGGCGCGTAAAATCGACTTCATCCGGCACGAAGACTGGCCCTCCTCCAGTCCAGATTTGAATCCGTTAGATTACAAGATATGGCAACACTTGGAGGAAAAGGCGTGCTCACAGCCACTGCCAATTCTGTAATGATGAAAATGCAGACCTGACGCACATAATATTGAAATGCTCCAACTTTTCCACACAAAGACTGACCCTAGTAACAGAAATAACGGAAAAATTGGAAGAAAATTTTGAGTTAACGAAAACAAGAACAGCCCTTGAAGATGATGACTTACGAATGTCACTCTCAGTGTCAGACACTTATGTGTCAGTGTCAGAGGACTTAACCCGCCGCGTTCAAGAACTTTTGAGCAATGAAAGACTTTTCCCGGGCTTATATAAATTTATTACAGCGACTGTAGAAAAAATCTGACCTGAAAAAATAACATGAAAACCTTAGAAAAAACCGGGAATTTAATAATTTTGTATACTGTATGAAATTTCGTAAATATTAACTTTATTAGTGTATTATAATATGTAGACGGCCAATGGACTTGTATCCGGCTAATTTTATAAATAAAAAAAAAAAAAAAAAAAGGCGTGCTCAAAGCCTCATCCCAATTTGGAGTCACTCAAGACATCCTTGATTAAGGCAGCCGCCGATATTGACATGGACCTCGTTCGTGCTGCGATAGACGACTGGCCGCGCAGATTGAAGGCCTGTATTCAAAATCACGGAGGTCATTTTGAGTAAACTTTAGTGTCATAAGAATCTATGTTTTGTTAAGTTCATTTTGGTATATGAATGGTTACATAATGAATAAACTTGTTTCAATTATTTTACATTAAACATGTGACAGAATTTATGACCTGACTAGGTATATTTGGGTAAATCTAATAGCTGGTTATTACACACACATTATCCTTCATTCCAACAGACGACGAAGACGAAGACAACCTCAGTAAGAGCATAATAAAGATATCGAAGAAGGAACTGAACGATCTGGTCACGGAGCTGTTCAACTTTATGCCCGAATCCACGGAGGACGTGCAGCTCGCGGAGAACTTGGCCAACAGCGTGCTCACGGGCAACGCGCGCACCGATGTAAGGAACGAACCTTAGGCCACACCTTTTTTTTATTGCTTAGATGGGTGGACGAGCTCACAGCCCACCTGGTGTTAAGTGGTTACTGGTGCCCACCCACCTTGAGATGTAAGTTCTAAGATCTCAGAATAGTTACAACGGCCTTCAAACCGAAACGCATTACTGCTTCACGGCAGAAATAGGTAGGATGGTGGTACCTACCCGTGCTGACTCACAAGAGGTCCTACCACCAGTAATTACGCAAATTATAATTTTGCGGGTTTGATTTTTATTACACGACGTTATTCGTTCACTGTGGAAGTCCCTATACACAGCATTCCCTATTACAAAAGCAATCTGATTTAAGGATGAAAAATGAAGTTTCGGAGAGTCATCGAAAAAGAAGTTTCGCTTCTTTCACGTGCACCAAGTTGCACGCGCACAGTTTTTTTTTTTTGCGCCTCTTTCAACATAATATTACTAAACCAATTGAATTAAAAATATTTTAAGATCTAAAGAAAAATTATCCATGTTTTGAGAAAGTATAACACATGGTTATAAACAGGTCTCACACTGGGAAGGGAAACAGGAACCCACGTCGGACGATGAAACGCTCAAAACGTTACACGAAAACTATGAAAACGCATGCGCAGGGAAGAAACAAGTGGAAGATATACCGGAGCACGGTTATTCAGATTCGAACGGAAAAGAAATATCCGTGGACAAGGTTCAGGGCGGACAGGGAAACAACAAATCTATGGAAACTAATAAATTTAAGGAGAGGGGGAAGTTGACGCCTTCATTGCCAAAGTAAACCAACTTTTTGTTACTGTTTGTTTTGCACACTGTGGTCTGCAGCCGACATAATGCATTCCGAACTATCGGACTATACAACGTCAAAGTAGCATTTCGTTTACGATAAAAAAAATATAATTTTAATTAATAATAATTAATTACTGGTGGTAGGACCTGTTGTGAGTCCGCGCGGGTAGGTACCACCGCCCTGCCTATTTCTGCCGTGAAGCAGTAATGCGTTTCGGTTTGAAGGGTGGGGCAGCCGTTGTAACTATTCTGAGATCTTAGAACTTATATCTCAAGGTGGGTGGGCACCAGTAACCACTTAACACCAGGTGGGCTGTGAGCTCGTCCACCCATCTAAGCAATAAAAAAAAAAACAGGCCAGAAATCCATTACAATGATAGTTTGTCGACTATAGATGCCAAGATACAGATTGTGGATGCGGCTCTCACCCAGAGACGCCCATCCATATCAGCTATTCTCTAACATAACTTCAACATACAACTCTATGCATATATGTTTAATGTTCAAATTGGTAAACGCGTTGAGATGCGTCACTTGGTTACGAGAGCCCATAGACATCACTCAGTTTGAGACATAGGCAGATGGTGGTACCCACAAGGACGGGCTTCCAACCTCACCAGGTCAGGTTTCGAAGAGGATGATAGCGTCCACGCCCGCCGCTCTATAAGTTATTTTCTGTAAACCTACAGGAAACGCCAAGTAGATATAATGATCAGGGAAGAAGACCCGGTGTCCATGAATTTGTCCAAAGCTCCGCCGTCGTTGAGGAAGTTCGGGGAAACACAAGATAAAGAATCTTACATTGTCCACGTACACGTCAGTCCTGGAGTCACTGTAAGTCATGCCTTGGTACTTCTTTTGTTTTTTATTGATTTTTGTTCTTGTTGTTGTGGTCCTAGGGTACCCCGCTGGTACATAGGGCCCTCACAAGTTGACTCCACTTGACCCTGTTTTGCGCTTGTTACTTGATATCACTCCAGGTCACGTTGGTAGTCTTCATCTGACTCTCCACGGTGCGTCGCCAAGTGTGTACAGGGCGACCAGGTCTTCTCCTGCCAAACGGTTGCCAATTAAACGCGATTGGTGCTGCGTTGACTCTGCTATGCCGCAGAGTGTGTCCTACCCAAAGCCATTGCCGATGGGCGCGATGGGGTTTTGGTCACATTTAGTCCAAAGGTCATTAGAGATAGTGATTGGCCAGAATTTTTATTGATAGCACACCTAAAATTTACAATAATAAAATAATGCAAATCTAAAACGTAACTGCCACAAATTATAATATTGGACTGGACACCAACACAGATATGTAAATATAGTATCTATGGTAGTAGTGGTGGTAGCTGTCTATATCTATAGTGGCAGATATGTAGTCCAATTATAATGTAGAATGATACCTTAATAAAGCTGTTCGATCTTACGAATATATAAAGGAAAGATCTTTTGTAGATTTGAAATTGCCCATTGGAACTACAATCCAAGTCTCGTTCGGAACTTGTAGACATGCAAATTGATCTTGAAAATGTCGTTAGCGCGACTCAGGCATCTTGTGTTATAGGATAGCTACCGCTGAAATTTCTTTCTTTTATCTATAAAAAAAGGATTGTGTGATTTTATGAAACCACGGTAAAAGTGAAACTTTTTTTCACATTATAGACATTTAAGTCTGACAAATAACATTTACATTAAACACTGACAAAAACAAACAAAATAGCGTGGAGCACTGGCACAAATGAGTAATAGTCTATACACTACACGGTCAGCTGCTGCGAACTATAGGCGCCGCCATATTGACCTTGGCTGCTCTGACGAGCGCCTTACACTTTATCCCTACTCCGCAGCCGACCGTCACGCGACATGCAACACACAGACGAAAAAGTATGAGACGATGTAATAAAAGTTTCACTTTAAAATATATGAGACATTACCGTATCTGTGGGCAGGTGCTGCCTCAACAAGTCCTGTTGCTGCAACAACAGCTGCGTCAGCACATCCAGCTGGCCGCTTCGAACTTCCTTCAGATCTTCATACATCCGTATCACTGGAGCTATGCGTCAGATTATAAAGAATATTTGGTATGTACGCGGTAGGTAATAGTCGTGTGACGTAAACTTTTATTAACGTTTTAAAACGAATCTTATATGATTTGCTGGATGCTACAATTCCCACTTCGACTGTACTGGTGGTAAGTATGTAGGTGGTATTGTATTTCTATACCAAAAAGCATTCTTGTTTTCTCTCCTATAATATGATACAGTATCTATACGATTTCAGTAGAAAATTTTGTACCCTCCTACGGAATTTTAACAGACTTATCCTTTAGACAAGGGCTTGTTTTCATCGGCCCGCAACGCATGTTTTAATCAGAAAATAGTTTTGGATGTAAACAGTTTGGATAATAGAATTCTTTGTCAAAACATATATTCAATATTTAGTATAATTTATGATTGTACTTATAACATTCCATTCCCATGGCATCATTTAAAAGTGAAGCTATCTTATACAATTTTTTTTGTGGCCCTCCAACTTTTGTCGCAAACTCAATTAGCCCGCAAAGGTATGTAGGCTGGACAGCCCTGCTTTAAGCCAAAGACACTTTCAACTAAGAGCGTCTTTACACTTATGTTTATAATTCTATCTTATAATTTTTTTCAGGAGACTTTTATAAAAATGTACGATGCGAATCCGAATACAGTAGCCAATGTGTGCAATCTTCAGCCGGCATTAGAATTAGTGACATCGTGGGAGAAGAACATGGCTAAAGACACTCCAGAAAACGCAGAGGTTGTCAAGTGAGTGTTGATTTTACTGTTCAGTTACTTATCGCTCGAAATCATGTAACGCATTTACCTTATATATAAATAAAAAAATAAAAAAATATTTACTAACAATCACGCCACGTTAACTGGTCCCGTGATAAGTTCGTAAAGAACTTGTGTTACAGGTACCAGATAACGGATATAAATGTAAGATTTTTATTATACACATACATATATTTAACTAGCGACCCGCCCTCGCTTCGCTTCGGAAACATTAAAACACACATGAAACAAAAAAAAAAAATAAAAAAAAAATAAAAAAAAGTAGCCTATGTTCATCAGGGACAATGTCGGCTTCTAATGGAAAAAGAATTTTTCAAATCGGTCCAGTAGTTTCGGAGCCTATTCGAAACAAACAAACAAACAAATCTTTCCTCTTTATAATATTATAGTATAGATATACATCCATAACCCTGGAAAAGACATTTATATTTATCATAGAAATATCTTCCCTTGGCGGGATTCGAACCCGCGACCCCCTTGTGTAGTGACCATGTCACTTACCACTACACCAGACGGCCGTTTATTATGAATCTAAGGTGAAAACTTGGTTACACCCACCAGTAGCCGCAGTGGAGAGAATGTACTATTAATTACTGTTTATCCCAGGGTGCCATATAAATTAAATAAAAGTTGAAATACAGTCACACATAATGATATATTTAAAAAAAGACACACACACACACACACACACACGTATACTAAATTAATTTAAAAGAATATAAAAAGAGATAACTAAAAATACTTAAACTAGACTACAATGTTCTGGTTATAAAATTAATTGAGGGTAAATACAGATTCTGCGATGTAATTAAATAATACAAGTAAATACGTATCTTTCTCTGTGTACGATACGGTGATTACGAAGATCGGATCCTGGCTCGATGTTGTACCAGTTCCCTCGCGTCAGTCAGTACAGTACTTAGATCCTTTTTCTATTCCGGGACGTAACGTACCACGGAGCGTATTCCAATATATACAATGTCACGATTTACGGGACTATTGGAACCCTATAACGTATGAATTGTACATAATAAGTTCATGATACATTATAGAACAAGCATATATGTAAAATCAATGACTTACCGATAAATTACGTCGGGCACAATTTATAGACTTGAATGTTAAAACATTCTTATACAGTACTAGCGACCCGCCCTCGCTTCGCTTCGGAAACATTAAAACACACATGAAACCAAAAAAATAAAAAAAGTAGCCTATGTTCATCAGGGACAATGTCGGCTTCTAATGGAAAAAGAATTTTTCAAATCGGTCCAGTAGTTTCGGAGCCTATTCGAAACAAACAAACAAACAAATCTTTCCTCTTTATAATATTAGTATAGTACAGTACTAATAATTTGCGTACTCTAAGGACTTTTTCTGTAGCTGGTTGGCGCGGCTTCGTAATGCGTCGTCACTAGCGCATGCATGCCTTTTTAAGCAAATCTGAACATAAGCCGCACTATTGGAGGGAGCATTTGCCAGATTGACTTACTACGAACTTTTAATGAGCAATTCGGTGTTACCATCATAATTAACTTTAGTGGCGTTCGCCTGAAATTCGAAATTAGACCATAATCACTGGTGCTTGAAGAGTTTAATTCATGTATTACATTTTGTCTTGGACGTTTTGAAAAAATAATTTCGAAAATAGAATATTCCCAAAAAAATACATTTATAACAATAAAACAAGCCAATAGTTACTAAAAAGAATAAAAAGATTACCTGGAAGAAGAGAAAACGGTTATCAAGTATTTTATTTTTATCTAAATATTAATCTTAAAAAATAAATAAATTAAAATATCATTATTATTGTTATTGACAAATCTTTATTAACAAATATAATTTATTTACAGCAGTACTAAGTAATACTGTACTAATAAATACTGAATATTTATATTTTATATAGAATAGGAAAATATGTTTTCTGTGATCTAGTAGATTTAAATTATTATTTTAAAATTAAGTATTTTTAAGAATCGTATTTTGGGTTTCCAACAGAAATGGGACCTCCAATAGTATCGTAAATATATTAGCTACCGATTATTGGTCTAACGTTTTATTTCGATTTTCAGGTTTTACCAAGAGCAATGCAGCAAAAAGTGAGTAAAAATTTATATAGTTAATTTAATAAAATAAACGCACGCAAATACATTAATAAATTCATTTCAATATTATTTTTTTGTTAATTTTTATATTTTTAAGCTTACATTTTGTCACTTTTATGTAAACCATGAAATTCAGTGTATTTCTTGTTTATTAACTTTCTGTTTCTGTGAAGTAAAGCTGTTGTATTCTTTGTACGAGGAGCACTGCTGCTTGAGATACAGGTTTTATCACCTAGTTCAAGCACAGATGCACATTATGCTTGTGTTTCTACTTCTATGTTAATAATAAATAATAATAATAATAATTATGCGTGTGTTTCATGGCAACGTCATCTGCCATATATCCCAGTCTAAATTACACGTGAGTTGTGAATCCTGGCCACACAGCAGCTAAATGGTGGGAGTGAGTGGCAGAGGAATTTACAATAATCAATGTTTAACTTATTCCTTTAGTTATTAATATTTTAGTGCACGTGACATTCACGCTAACTTACTTTCGTTTAACTAACTTTTTAAATTCCTTTTGTCTTATCCAATCCCAGTTTTCGCGAGTCGCGTGTGAAGCCTGCAATACATACATGTTGGCCGAGCGTCGCCGAGTGAACGCCAATATCAACTTATAGACAGTATATTTGCATTGTCTTGCCGTCGCTCGGTGCCGCTCGCCTAGTTAGCCGAGTGAAGTTAAGCGCTAACGCGTATAGAACTCATTTGGCGTAGCTCGCACTACGGAGCGCTGTCGGTTTTTCTGCACAAATCCAAGGCGCTCGCGCAACCTCGGCCAATAGTACTGTCCGCATGTTTGTCAGCGCGACATTACGCGGTTGGCGTTTTTTTTTTATGGCTTAGATGGGTGGACGAGCTCACAGCACACCTGGTGTCAAGTAGTTACTGGTTACATACAACGTAAATGCGCCCCTCACCTTGAGATATAAGTTCTAAGGTCTCAGTATAGTTACAACGGCTGCCCCGCCCTTCAAACCGAAACGCATTACTGCTTCACGGCAGAAATAGGCAGGGTGGTGGTACCTACCCGCGCGGACTCACAAGAGGTCCTACCACCAGTAATTACGCAAATTATAATTTTGCGAGTTTGATTTTTATTGCACGATGTTACTCCTTCACCGTGAAAGTCAATCGTGAACATTTGTTGAGTACGTATTTCATTAGAATATTTGATACCCGCCTGAAATTCGAACACCGGTGCATCGCTCAACACGAATGCACCGGTCATCTTATCCTTTAGGCCACGACGACTTCCGTCGGTCGTGTGTAGGCGTACAAAATGTTACTCTCAACAGACGGAGCCCATCGTGTGGCCATCTCTTCAAAACTCGTCTATATTGGCCATTTGCATTGGTTTTCGATGAACTTACCAAACGTGTAGGCAATTGCACTTGCCTTGTATTAAATTGCCTAAGCTCGACCATATTGCAGGTTTTAAAGGTTGAACCACAAACATTCGTAATTAAGATCAACAGTATTCATCGTTTCATTCAGTGAACATCGTTTTAAAAACAAATTGAGTATAATAATATAAAATCTATATATATAAAAATGAAACCCGTTTTCTGTTGTCACGACATAACATGAAAACGGCTTGACCGATTTGGCTAATTTTGGTCTTGAATTATTTGTGGAAGTCCAGTGAAGGTTTAAAAGGTATAAAAATATGAAAATTCCCGGAATTAAATAAAAATAACAATTTTGTTTTCCCTTTGACGTGTCCCCCGTCGGACGGATTCCTTTTGATTGTTTTAAGTTTATTCTATATAAAAGTTTAGGTCTTTTATTTATCGATTGAGGCACTACGAAGTCTGCCGGGTCAGCTAGTTATAAATAAAATACATTAATTGAGTAACTGAAGATACATGTGAAACAGGCATATTTAATTGTAGCGTGCGTTTTAAAATAAGTTTTTAGTCTCATTCATTCAACTAAATTTCACTTGTCCACTCAACTGCCCTCATCTAATTGATGAAAGCATTCTCATTTTCACATAAAAAAAATATTCATTCATTTAAAATAAAAACCTAGTTCGTTGACTTTAAAATACAAATAAGCTGCCAGTGGAAACTGATGATTTTCTTAATTAAAAGTATATATTGGGCTACGATAATGGACTAATATCATATAAGAGCTCAGATACTAGTGTGGCTGTGACCTTTTTTTTCCTATCTATGCTGATAGCCTTGAGAGGCTATTTCAGCTCCTTGACGTGTAGGTGAGCTCTCGGGGCTCAAACCGGAGTGTTGCTAACACTGGCCCTAGCAAGAGCAGTGCTTCGCAGAATCTACCGCCGGATCGGAAACGCGACCCACTGAGAAGATCCGGCGAGAAACTCAGTGGGCTGTGTCTGTGGGTTAACTCGTAATGTTGACGTCATCGCCGCTCACGTGCTTGCAGCCTCCAGCGCGTGCTCACGAACACGGCGCTACTGTGCGAGTTCCACGCGACGTTCAAGGAGATCGTATCGAACAGCACGGTGTTCCTCTACCCGCACCTGCTGCCGCCGGCGCCGTACCGACCCGACGTCGTCAGGAGGAGGAACTACGTTCGGTCGGAGGACGAGTGAGTTGTGTATACTAATATATAAATCTATAGTGGTTTTTATGAGTGTACCCGGCTCACCACAAACCGGGAGGAGTGGCGATTGCTCGTGAGGCGCATAACATCTGCATACAGCAATTATGCTGGATGACGACCACGACCGCTCTGACATGAGTGATATGACATACGAATACAGTGGTTTTTACGGATGTTCCGTTATAACTACTGAACCGTGCATCCGATTGACTTGAAACTTGGTATCCATGTAGAAAATACATGTACTTAATGGATAGGTTAATATTTATATGAGCGATGGACTCCCTAATAATAATGACAATAAATAATAATGTTAATTTTCAATGCCCAGTGAAGCTTTGTAAGAAGTGTACGGCTTGTGATCTTTTAAAAAAATAATGTTCTTGTAGGTAAAAAATAATGGCAGACATCTAAATGTCATTTGATCAATTCTTCCCTATACTATGGAAACCAGATATTGATATACATGTGTGTATTCAAATAAAACATATCGAAGATTGAATGGCTATTTCACCCAGCTCGTCCACCCATCTAAGCAATAAAAAAATAGTACATATTATCCGCATCAGGTTGATCGCGTTAGGCCTCGATCAATTTTGGCAGTACGTCGAGAGCAACACTGACTTGTTCAAGATCCGCAAGGCTCAGAGGCCGTGGAACCGGCCCGGGCTGGCGGCCGCCGTAGATCTCGTGGCCCGCCACATGTTTCCCTGGACCACCGGGAGGCTGCTCGTCACGCATATACTCAAAGTCAGGCATTACGGAGACATTAGTAATCCTATTACGGTGAGTAGTCATTTTTCTGTAACACAGGAGCTGCACGTAAATTCAACAATTCCTGAATCGCGGTGACGAGATGTTACACAGTTGGTAGACGTTCTCGTATTTCTCTTGCTACATTATACCTTCTTTTTTTTTTTTTAACGCTGGTGAATCCATTTACGAATACCCGGTCCGGGGGGGTAACGAACCGGGTTATGTCGGACTCCGGTTCCTCCTGAGAGGAAGAGGGGGACGAGGAGGGCCAAGGTCCTCCACCTCCCCGAATTCCTCGCAGGAGACTACGCCTTGAAAAAGGCGCGCGAAGCACTTGCCCCGCAGAACGACTACAGACTAAACCTCATCGAGCTCCACCACACCGGCTTCACCAGACCTACGGTACCGCAGTGCGCGCTGAAAGTCCGCCTTCGTCGGTACCCGTCCTGATGATAAGACGGGATTAGACATGCGCTAATCATGTTCTGTAAAGGATTGAACATGACATCGTTCTTTCGAGTGTCGGAACTAGTTCCAGAAAACATGTTCGCGGAACTGTATAGTTCCGCGGACATTGCCGGACATGATAAGTCTAGTAGCTGTTTGTACTTGTAGCTGTTTAGTTCCGCGAACATGTTAAGTCTAGTAGCTGTTTGTAGTGTAGCGAATCACGTATTAAATTACTATTATTATGTTCTATATTTATTTAAAATCTTATTAATTACGCAATATTTTTCAATAAAGGTATTAAAAGTACAATTTTTAAAATACACTATATAAAAATATATTGCCGCTGATGGCAATTATTATTATAATTATTATTTTGTAAGGTTTTTAGTTTTAGGTTCATTGTTAGAGTTGATTGCATAATTTATTTATGTATTCTACTGTCATAATTTTAATTACTCTACTACTTTCATTATTTTTCAATGTATTGTACGATGTACCGGAAACTATAACCCATCAATTGTTAATTAAAATACCACGTTATTCTTTATTTTAAAATTATCTAATTTTGAATTATGATTTTCTAAGAAATGGTCTACAAACACTTAGGCCTTGTCCGCACAGCGATATTTCACCACGCGATTTTTTTCTCGTAATTCTGTAAGACATTTAATATTATAGGAGTATCCGCACTGGCGGTAAAAAAATCGCGCGCGTAGCTAATGATATAAGGAGTAACTTAGGCTTTTTAGACTAGGTTCGCCCCGCGGCGTCACCCGCGGTACGACAATAACCGCGGGTAACATCGCGGGACTCAACTATGTATCAATAAAAAAAAAAAAGGTTCCGAAGCGAAGCGAGTGCGGGTCGCTAGTACAAAATATAATTTCCAAAATCCTAATACGCTAAAGTGACGTTTTGGAGATGTGATTGTATGTGTTAATATTATGATGTAGCATACGTTTTAGTTGCATTGAAAGCACGGGTCAACACCAAATTTTACTTTGATTGCAAAACATAAAATTTCGATATTTTAGATCGTAATTAGACGGGAAAAAAAATACATGGCATGAAACAGTTTGCTTTTGAACTTTAATAAATTGACCACATGTGAAACAAAATGCATCAGCATCGTATTTACACTTTCGTGACGTTTTAGGTTTTTCTGGGCTTGCACAAAACACCTGATCGTTGTTTATGACTCGAGTGCCATCCAGTGGCACTGTGTAAACGTAAACACTCCATTCTCATAGCGCGGTTTTTTTTAAAGTATTAAAATTAATTAAAATGTATAAAAAAAAATTAAAAATGAGTATTATTACTATAACTATCACAAAAACAAACTTTATACAAAAAAAAAGGTATTTTATTTTTGTTTTTGTTGAATAATTAACCGCAAAACCCTAGCATAAACGTTAGGACAAAGAACGAATTTCTTTTTATAGAGTTGTGAAATTAATTTCATCGATCAAATAAGAACTTAAAATAACGCCATATTATTTGTTCTAGAAATTCTTGAAAACTGGTCAGGTGACGCCGGTCGCTCACCGCCTCCTGCCTTTCAACCCTAAGATGACGCTCTACGAACATTCCGAAACGGAAATGCCAAGGATATGGATACGACACCTCGCCAAGAAATGCAAGCGATTCAAAGTAAGTTTTTTTTTTATTGCCTAAGCAATGGGTGGACGAGCTCACAGCCCACCTGGTGTTAAGTGGTTACTGGAGCCCATGGACATCTACAACGTAAATGCGCCATCCATCTTGAGATATAAGTTCTAAGGTCTCAGTATAGTTACAACGGCTGCCCCGCCCTTCAAACCGAAACGCATTACTGCTTGACGGCAGAAATAGGCAGGGCGGTAGTACCTACCCGCGCGGACTCACAAGAGGTCCTACCACCAGATTAAGGATGTCGTTTGTCAAATATAAATCATCGTCATGGTTCCAAGCCGGTTTCGGTCAAAATTTTTCGTTTAATAACTTAATAGCTAATGTTCGCGCCTGTCGTGCACTTGATCTCAAGCACCGGTCACCATTCTCGCCGAACCCGTCGCTTGCAACGAAGGGCTCAGCGCGTAAATTAACCCATAGACACAGCCCACTGAGTTTCTCAGTGGGTCGCGTTTCCAATCCGGTGGTAGATTCTGCGAAGCACTGCTCTTGCTTGGGCCAGTGTTAGCAACAATTCCGGTTTAAGCCTCGTGAGCTCACCTACACGTCAAGGAGAAGCTGAAATAGCCTCGCAAAGCTATCAGCATAGGCAGGGAAAAAAAGGCGTGCCCTCTAATATGGCTATGGTAGCCTATTTTGTTCTCAAACGTGCGCAAACAGCAGTAGCACAATAGTAGGCAGCGGCTTGGCTTTGCCCCTGGCATTGCTGAAGTCCATGAGCGACGGTAACCACTCACCATCAGGTAGGCCGTATGCTCGTCTGGCTACAAGGGCAATAAAAAAAAACAGAAGCTAAACATAAGATCACCATCCACGAAGTTGTAAAAAATGGTGGAAGACGGTCTATTTTTCAGTTTATTTCGTCTGTCGTCCAGTTTGCGTCTCCTGTCGTTTTCAAAAACATACACGCTTTGCTGCACCAAACGTCTTACGATTATACAAATGGTAAAACTAAAGGCATGGTGGTTTTGAAGGTGTAATCCATTGGCCGAGTTGCAAAAAAGAAATTAATATAGAAAAAATCTTTTGTTTCAGTTTAACTTGCATCGAAGCACCGTGGTGCCCATCCAACCACCGGCAGGGGTACTGGTTGACTTTGAAAAGCCCTTGGAAGTTCCGCAAAAAGTTCCCTTACCGATCGACTTGATAACGGACGAACCTCAGAAGAACAAGCAAAGAACCGGGGCTTTACCCGATCCGGGAATATTCAGTAGCGTGGGGACAGAGACGCCGTCGACTGAGGTTCTGCTGGCGACCAACATATACAGCATGGTGGAAACGTCCACGGGACCGGTGTTGATACCTTTAAAACTTATAGAAAGCACGAACACAGTCAACGCAGTACAGTCTCCAGTGACCACAGCCGCTGTCGTCAGCGCTACAGCGCAGCCGCAACACGAGAACAGGACGGAGCTACCGGAGAAAGAGACAGCAACACAATTAGAACGTAACCACTGTCAGTGCTGTACGATTATGCAGAAGATAACCAAAGGGAACCAAAGAACGATAACAGATTATTTTAGCTACAAGAAACCAGTGAAAAGTAAAAAATGTTTTTGCAGTGATGTATCGCATCCAAAGATATCGAATAGGTTGAAGATTTTTGTGAAGAATTACAAGTGTCAGTGTGAAACTCTGTCGCAGGAGATAGAGTACCGATCGAATAGTGATGTGAAAGTTAGTAGCGAAATGGACGGTTCGAGCCCAGAAGATCTCGGTAAGTTTAGCTAATTCACTACAAGTATAGTAGACGGTTTTAACTGAAAGCGACGCGGCACGACAACTCTCTTAACCAACCCAGACGACGGGGCCACGCCGCCATCGTCATGCATGTGCCCCCCCCCCTCCACGATAGACTCTCGGTGCTTTTAACCATTCCAATCACCGGTCACAATTCTTGTCGAATGCGACGAAGAGTTCGGTTTTTTTTTGTTTTTTCCCCTACCTATTCGCTGGTAGCCTAAGGGTCTATTCCAGCAACGCCTGGACTGGTAGGTGCTCAAGGGTTCAACCTGAGAGTGTTTGCTAACACTAGCCCTAGCAAAAGCCGTGCTTCGCTGAATCTATCACCGGATCGGAATCGCGACCCACTGAGAAGATCCGGCGAAAAACTCATTGGACTGTGTCTATAGGTTAGTTTGATCATCGAACTCTTCGTCCTAATCTACGAAATCGACGAGGACGTGCAACCTAGCCTATTTTATTATTTTATTCTGTTCAACGGGTAGGATAGGTACCCTGCCTGTTTTTGCCGCGAAGCAGTCTAGTGCTCAGAGAGACTTCGACCTCATGTCTTAAAGTGAGTTATGGCATTAACATTGTGATGTCTATGGGCTCCCGAATAACTAAACAACAGGTAGGTCGCGAGCACGTTCACTCGTCTATGAAATAAGAAAAATATTATGAAAATTTATTAGCAATATGTTTTATTCAATGATTTAAACATTTTTACTTTAAGACTTTACTTTTAGACTTTTTAATTTAACTATGATTTAAATCTAGCCACTTTTTTTATTGCTTACGTGGTTGGACGAGCTCACAGCCCACCTGGTGTTAAGTGGTTACTGGAGCCCATAGATATCTATAACGTAAATGCGCCACCCACCTTGAGATATAAGTTCTAAGGTCTCAAGTATAGTTACAACGGCTGCCTCATCCTTCAAAGCGAAACGCATTACTGCTTCACGGCAGAAATAGGCAGGGTGGTGGTGCCGTGCAGACTCACAAGACCTACCCGTGCGGACTCACAAGAGGTCCTACCACCAGTAATTACGCAAATTATAATTTTGCCGGTTTAATTTTATTACACGAAGTTATTCCTTCACCATGGAAGTCAATCATGAACATTTGTTAAGTACATATTTCATTCGAAAAATTGGTACCCGCCTGGTATTCGAACACCGTTGCATCGCTCAACACGAATACACCGGACTTCTTATCCTTTAGGCCACGACGACTTCAAATTAATATTCAAATTATTATTTTTTGTTATTCATGTACCATTTAAATAACTATATATATATATATTCCTGTCTTTCAGCATTTGTAACGTCATATCAAATACGGTTAACAATGCGGATGAGCCACAAAAAATCGCGCCTAAAGAATCGGATACACACGATATTCTCACAGTTCGACGCCGACAGCGGGAACCCAGTAAAGCTGGCCAAAACACTGCACAGAGCTGTTAACAGTAAGTTAATGGACGTTTACACGGATTTCCTCGGTTTTCTGACGCCCGAACAAGCGGAGGAAGCGGACGTTTTCAAGAATTACTTGGCCAGCCACGTCAGGGACGTCCTCAGGATAATCGATGTGAGTTGTGACATTTGAAGTTCTGACATCTCTATATACTGTACAAAGTTTTATCTAAATAAGATTGAATAGATTTGATTTTGAAAAAAAACTAATTTAAAAAAAAAACAATTTTAATATTAAAAAAAAAAGACTTGGCCGTTGAGTTTCTTGCCAGTTCTTCTCAGCACGGAGGCTAGTTTTTGTGAATTGGCGGTAGTTCTTTTTGACGTTAAATAAGCTTTCATTTATATTGAACTAGCGACTCGCCCTCGCTTCGTTTCGGAAACTAATTTATTATTGATTTCTCCACTATTTAATGAATGTTATTATACATAGAGAAAAACCGCATCAAAATCCGTTGCGTACTTTTAAAGATTTAAGCATACATGGGGATATAGGGACAGATAAAGCGACTTTGCTTTATACTATGTAGTGATGTAGTGAGAATAAAATTTCTCATTTCTGGAAATGAGAACTGATGGAATGACACAAAATAATTTTCTTAAAAATATTTCATTTTCACACGATAATTTCAATTCTACTAGGTAAGATTTAAAATAAAAAGTCCTTTTTTCAGTACAGTACAAACATTCAAAATAAATTAGCGCTCTGTGTCGGTTTAGTAAGCCGATTATATTCGTTATTAAAGGTTTTGTCAATGACCAAAATAATATGTTGTTAATCGCTTAATTTGTTTCAGGAAGAAGTAACAGTTAAAGAGAAACGAAATGTCATACTTTCGGAACTGAAGTCGATACTGTACGGTCCATTCAAACACAAGCCGTGCGAGATGTGCTCTTTGCTGCTGAAGACCATGGAAGGACATCCGCGTCTCGCCCAACACTGGTTCTCTTTGTTCTCACACAAACGCGAGCAAAGGTGAAATACAAAAAGTATTTATTGAACATCTAAAGCAGGGGTGGGCAAATATTTTGATAGTCGGGCCACATTGCAGATGAAAATTTGACCTCAGGACAAACAGTTTTTTTTTCTAATTTTGAGTATAGTTTTTGCTCAATCAAAATATTAAATCAAAATATTTATTTATCAAGTAATTTGAATTAAAAAATTTAAAAGAAAATTTATATTAGACAAAAACTAATATTTGTGTTTTTAATAATAATATATATATGACGGAGTAGAGACCGCCGTGATGTTTGTAAAAAGTGTGACGTCAGCACCGCTGACGTCGCGGTCACCACTTTCTTGACGAATGACTCATGTTTGGGTTTCCGAAACAAAACTTCACGAGAACTTCACGAGAACTTCGTATATTGCACGAGAAGCATAACAACGTTACAGAGATAACCGTACAGTACAACGGCTCGGACACGAATCAATCAGTGCTAGACAGCACGGCCGTATTTATGGGGCTTCGTACCTGTGAGCGTGTTGACACGTTTTAAACACGTGAGCGTGTTTACACGTTTTTCAAACACGTGAGCGGGTTTACACGTTTTTCAAACACGTTTTAAAGTATTGAAATTACAATAAAAGGAACTGTTTAACATCAATTTCTTATCACAGAGTAATTAGTTGATGATCAGTAGGTAAATAGTCATATTTGCGCCGACACGGCCATACTGACATGCGGTGCGCGCTCTGCACCAGCCGCCCATGTATGGTGTATCACCAGAGAGTTCTTGGAGTCCATGTGAAACAATGGAATGTTTTTGTGTAGTTTTATATTGTGACGTACACTGTGGTACTTATGTAGTGAACGTACACTGTGGTACTATGTAGTGGACGTACACTGTGGTACTTATGTAGTGAACGTACACTGTGGTACTATGTAGTGGACGTACACTGTGGTACTTATGTAGTGGACGTACACTGTGTACTTATGTAGTGCACGCACACTGTGGTACTTATGTAGTGGACGTACACTGTGGTACTTATGCAGTGGGCGTACACTGTGGTACCTTATGTAGTGGGCGTACACTGTGGTACTTATGTAGTGGGCGTACACTGTGGTACTCATGTGGTGGCGTACACTGTGGTACTCATGTGGTGGCGTACACTGTGGTACTCATGTGGTGGCGTACACTGTGGTACTCATGTGGTGGCGTACACTGTGGTACTCATGTGGTGGCGTACACTGTGGTACTCATGTGGTGGCGTACACTGTGGTACTCATGTGGTGGCGTAATTTTATTAATCAAAAATAAAAACTTATCCTTATGCCGATTGTTGATTTTGTTGTTCGACCATCTTGGTTTGTGAAGTAGATGGTAGAGGTTCATCGGCTGATGCTGGTGGGTAGTCTTCTTCCGCCGATACGGTTATCTGGTCTCCAGGTTGTTGCTCAGCGGAGGCGGCATGTGATCCCACTTGGGCGGTGCGCGCTCTGCACCAGCCTCGTTGATTCTCGTAGGTTTTCTTTGATTCCCATTGATCTGCAGGAATAAAAAGTTTCTCTGAGTAGCGCATCTGTTATACTTGCGTTACTTGTAACTATGTAAGTTTGAGACTATTAATGCGATTTTATTGTAGGGTTCTCGGAGGTTTTCGTAGATTTCTCGGAGGTTCTCGTAGATTTATTGAAGGTGGGATAAGAATGTGTAAGGTGTTGTTCGTTGTGTAAGGATATCATGGTCTTCAGATGAATTTTGTGGTGAAATTTTAGTAATCAAAAATAAAAACTTATCTTTTGTATTCATTGATCAGTTGATTGTTGATTCCGTCGCTCGACCATGCTGGTTTGTGAAGCAGACGGTACAGGCTTATCGGCTGATGCTGGAGGGTAGTCATTATCCGCCGATACGGTTATCTGGTCACCAGGTTGTTGCTGAGCGGAGGCGGCGTGTGATCCCGCTTCTGATGACGGAGTAGAGACCGCCGTGATGTTTGTAAAAAGTGTGACGTCAGCACCGCTGACGTCGCGGTCACCACTTTCTTGACGAATGACTCATGTTTGGGTTTCCGAAACAAAACTTCACGAGAACTTCACGAGAACTTCGTATATTGCACGAGAAGCATAACAACGTTACAGAGATAACCGTACAGTACAACGGCTCGGACACGAATCAATCAGTGCTAGACAGCACGGCCGTATTTATGGGGCTTCGTACCCGTGAGCGTGTTGACACGTTTTAAACACGTGAGCGTGTTTACACGTTTTTCAAACACGTGAGCGGGTTTACACGTTTTTCAAACACGTTTTAAAGTATTGAAATTACAATAAAAGGAACTGTTTAACATCAATTTCTTATCACAGAGTAATTAGTTGATGATCAGTAGGTAAATAGTCATATTTGCGCCGACATATATATAAGCTTGAGGGTAGACATTATCTTGCTGAACACCAAGTAAAACGAAGTCACTTTTTGATTCCTGATTTAATCAACAATATGTTATCTTAACAATTCACTTTAACACTTGTCCAACTTTAACCAGTACGTACAACAGTCACTGAATCACACAACGTAACAACGATATAGTAAGTGCACCGGGCAAACGCAGTCCAACGAATGTTCATTGCGAGGCACGTACCGCCTTTTTATACTGGCCGGCGCAGCTGGCTTATTTATGAGTCACTTCTGTTGCACCTGTTGTTTACGAGTGGAACGACACGGCCGGCGCACCTGGCTTGTGTGAGTCACTCCTATGGCACGTGCTATATAACAGAAATATCGTTAATGCCGTCATATACAATGCTTCACGGGCCAGACAAGACACGGCCGGATCCGGCCCGCGGGCCGCCAGTTGCTTAGGCCTGATCTAATGCATTCGTTTTACGGAAATCCTACAATGAACCCTTGGCCCACTGGTCGTAAACAACGCTAAGTGAGTGCCGTTACCCATCTTGAGTCATAAACAGTTGAAACAAAATTGTAGTCATCAAATAAGTTTTCAATCCTTCGTGACGTGGTGGACTACTGGTTTGGCGGTGCCTCTGAAAGACTACAGTAACTATTTCTATTAAATAGAACCTAATGACGGGGACACGTCATGGGTTATAACTGAAAAATAAATTTTAAAAAAAGCATGGAATCCTCAACGTAAAAAGTATTGTAACAATCGAAAGAGGCTGCTGATTATCTCATTGATTAAATTTTCAACTTAACTCATACGTCCATCAGCTCGTTCATTCACTCATCTATGAAAAAATAATTGTAAATGCATATCAATAAATATAATTGTTTGGTAGATCAAATCAAGAAAGATGTACCAGTAAAGTTATTAATGAGTCGCAAAAGCAAATTGCTGGGACAGTTGCCAGTTCAGTAAGTGACAATACGAATGCAGTTAAAACTCTTGCATTGCATAAGAAGAATACTCAGACAGCCACCGATCCATCAGATGATAAGAGTGATTCAAACGAAGATAGTGGCGAAGAATCATCATCAAGGTAAAAAAGTTTTTGGCCCTGTACCCGAGTAGGACTTAGTGTTGGTCAGATATTATCTGGTTACCATTTTCCTGAGCTGCCAAAAAGTTTGAATAGATCTATACATTCACATTAAGCCACGGTAACAACCCTTAACCGTCAACTATTCGTTAATTAGTAACAATATAGTAAGCTAATGCTAGTTTGAAACCCTGTTAATGCCAATCGACATTTTTTTGCCAATATTTATACTACTTACAAAATATTACGTTGTTTTTAGTGATGATGGCGAAGAAGAGAACATCGTAGAAACAACCAACCAAACAGCAAATCAGGACATAGAAAACCATATTATTAAAATCGTAAGTATATTTACATATATGTCGTCCGGTGCATTGGTCTTGAGTGTTGGCATCGTTATGAATTGTGTAGCACTTATTCAATATTTTTTTGTTCTTTCTCAGGAAGTCGTTGATGAAAGCGAAGACACCGACCTGCTAAGGACGGAACACAGAACAGAGGTCGTTGAACCCATGCTTATAGCGGAGGAGGATGTCAAAACGGAAGTCGAATGGAAACGCGACGAAGACAAAATAATCCTTGAAGTCATAAAACATTTTATTGTTTCGCAAAACGGGAGCGACAAAAGTATTCTAGAAATTATGGAGGAAAAAGACGTGTACAGAACGTTGGCGGACGTTTTGACTGACAAAACTTTAGAAGATATAAAATCGCGAGTCCTGTATTTACTAGAAATGGTTTTGTTAAATCAATCGTGATATTATAACAATAAACGAAATACTTATATTTATTATTTACTATTTTAGATAATCATACTTAATACTGTTAACCTTTTTGGTTTGATTTATGTGGCTTTTAATTATGAAAATATTAGCTTTTTTCGCCCAAAAAATTTCCATATTGTATTATACATACATAAAATTAAAGTAATTGGTTTATCAATCAAAATATGCATCTAGGGCAGGGGTGGGCAACCTTTTTAATCAATGGGCCAATTTTAATATTCAAGTAGATACCACCACCTTGCCTATTTCTGCCGTGAAGCAGTAATGCGTGTCGGTTTGAAGGGTGAGGCAGCCGTTGTAACTATGCTTGAGACCTTAGAACTTATATCTCAATGTGGGTGGCGCATTTACGTTGTGGATGTCCATGGGCTCCAGTAACCACTTAACACCAGGTGGGCTGTGAGCTTGTCCACCTATCTAAGCCATAAAAAAATAAATCGATACCTTTAAAAACTCGCACTAAGCATACTGGACATTATGATGAAGCTCCTGAATCTTTGGGCAGGCTTGGTTGATTGCTCGCCCCGCAGCGCCTACACCACAACACTAGGCTTCGGACGGAACAACAGACTGTCTCTAAGCTACAAGGGCTAGAGTTGGAAGTGGACCGATCTAAAAAAAAAATTGATTTGTTTTTGGCGGGTCGCGTATAGTATAACACTTATTAATAATTTACGAAACATTATTTCTTTATTAAAAACCAAACAAGAAAAGAAAAGAAAAACGAATTGATGGGAGAAAGTCGAAAAAATAAATTCAATTTTAGAAATATTTGGCGGGCAGCGTATTACTCATCCTTGACCTAGGGTATTGATGCCCTGCAATGGATACTAATGCAATGGTAATTTTTTAATGCTCTTAAAAAACTCTTCAAAGACATTTTGTACTGCCTGTATAGGGTATTGACATTTTTCCCTGCCAAGAAATTATCGAAACTTTGGAAAAAGTAGAAGTCTGTCGGCGTAAGGTTTGGTGAGTACATTGGACGACCCAAAACTTCCAACTCTAGCCCTTGTAGCTTAGAGACAGTCTGTTGTTCCGTCCGAAGCCTAGTGTTGTGGTGTAGGCGCTGCGGGGCGAGCAATCAACCATGGCTGGCCAGAGATTCAGAAGCTTCATCATTGTGTCCAGTGTGCTTAGTGAGAGTCTTTTAACTTTCTCGATAGCGTTAAGGCTTCGTCAAACAGAACGCGTAATTAGCGCCCGTCAGAGCGCTAAGCTGACGACGGACCAAGACGCCGAGATGTGTTGTACTACTATGGTAATATACCGTCAAGCAGAGCCCCAGCGCTATAAGTACGCAACGCTGTGTCGCGGCGTTAGGACGCTTTGACGTGAGGCGTTGTAATTTTTTACAAATTTCATTTAGCATTTAAGTGAATGTGTATTAAAATACTAGATAATGCCCGAAAAAATGATAGAAATAGTTAGAAAATACCCATGCTTATACAATGCCACATCTGAATCACTCGACATCTTAATACTTTTAAATTTTCACACTGCTATCGAAAAAACCTATGATTTGGCGAATGCGTTGCGTCAAGGAGCGTTAGGCTCATCTAGTCAATTTGTGTGACATGAAAAGAGCGCGACGTTAAAACGCAGCGCTAAGTACGCGTTCTGTTTGACGAAGCCTTAAAAGTTAGCCCAATTTTGTATGCAGTTGGAACAGCGCCTCTAGTGGCAAACGATCCCATTCCATACAAATATGAGCTAACTTTTACGCTATCGAGAACGTTAAAAAAACTCGCACTAAGCACACTTCCTCACAGTATACATCCGCATTAATGCTAGGGTCCTTTGGTAAGAAGCTGTAATGAATTATACCGGCACCAGACCGCTAAACATTTACCATGAGCTTTTAGGGACAATTCTTTTAGGGCATTGCCCAGGTGCTGAACCAGGTCTAACCAACATGACCGCGTACGATTACTAGAAATAATCCACCTTGCATCACAAGTCACAATGCCATTCAAAAACCTTCATTTTTGTCTGTTAACCAATGCCCAATGCGAATTTCAAGCTGGACCAATATTGTTTAGATGGTAAAGTTGAGAACCGCTGCTAACTCAGCGATAGATTGAGTATTGTCAACGTCAACTATCGCCTTCAATTTGTCATGGTCGACTTTAGTTTTCGGGTGAGCACGAGGTTAAATTTTTAGATCAAAGTTTCCATACCGGAAGCTTTTAAACTAATAACGAGTCGTGCGCACGATTGGAGTGCTCACTCCGTACGCGCTAATGTTTTGAGCAGTTTGTGCGGCATTCCTACCGGAACGGAACTCGTATTTCTTAATCACTCGTTTTTTATCTTATCCATATTGATGAAAAAGATACAAAAGTAAAGTTAACAACAATAATCTACAAATGAATCAGTCAATTTGAAAATAGAATTCCATTTTTCTTTAAATAAAGTTCATTTGAAATTAGAGTTTATTATCAGTCATACAGAAATTAGGTTTCAAATGGCCAGTATTACAAAACGACAACATCATAGATAAAGGCATATTATTAGCATGTAAATTGCACTTCATTCAAACTGAAGTTTTACCCTTTGTGCATTGTTAATCAACATATGCGTGGCCATTTTTGATCGAGCTTCTTGATTCATGTTAAAATGAAAACGTAAAAATATCAATCGCTAAGTTGAGATAAACTTGTCGGACTAATTTGGTCCATCCCTAATGTGACCTTTTTTTCCTGTCAAAGTGGGACGCCTACGGAATTTCGTATTTAGATAAATACTTAAAGGGTACGTCGGGGTAAGATGTAATATTTAAGTGCAAAATAAAAAATATGGTTTAAAAATTACTTGAAAAAATTTATGGTATTCTTACCCTCACTGACATCTTAATTCTTACAATAAACTTGCCCTTAAAATAATATATATAAATAATTTCGCAACAAAAAACTAATTTTCTACAGCAAAATTAGAATTACCTTAGTAAGTATGTATTTTCTAATACAATAAGGATTTGGGATAAGTAACAATAAATGAAAGCGGGAGATTTTTGTTCTCGTTGGGGACATCGGGACGTACAGCCTGAAAGCGGGACGTATAGTCACGTTATCCATTCCTGAAACCAAGAATTTTCGACAATACGGATGATCCTCTTGTAAATTGAGTTAATTCGAGAGCCCAGACGCAATGTAATTAAGCGAAGTTGTGTGAGTTATTTTACTTTGTTAATTTTGTGTTTTTTTCGGCTTAAGCGTGTAAGAAACGAGATTTAATAACTGTTAAGTATAACTATGTGGGAAAATGAAACAAAGCCGCTGGACGCAGCTTCTTGGGATCATCGAAAAAGTCTCAGTAAATAAACATTTTACAATGCATTTTCAGTTGCTTTGTGAACTTTCAACATTCTACTATAATTTATACTAAAAAAAATGGAAGATTTTGCAACGAATATAAAACTAATATTGAGCGTCGAACGATTTTCCTGGTTTTTTCCCCATTCACCTCTCAATCCCTAATCACCCCGTTTTACGGTATATTTTTATCAGTACATAGATTATACACTTAATAATTTTTTTAATTTTTTTTAAGGATTATAGACCTGGTAACTGAGACCTTTAAGTCTTGTCTTATTTTAATTTAAATTCATATTTTTATGAAAAATTATATTAAGGAGTGAAATGAAATGAACATGATTAATTTGAGATATTAATCAACTGGGATGAAATTAAATGAAATGAAATTAGATGATATGGGATGAAATATAATCTCAGTAAAATGGTGGTCATTTACTAAGATTTTTTCAGTGGACTTTTTGGAGGATCCCGAGAAGTTATGTTCAGCGGCTTTGTTTTAGTTTCCCACATTTGTGCACTTTCACAGATATTAGACAGTTAATAAACCACCATTATTACACATTTAAACCTGAAGAAACACTAAATAGACAAAATAAAACAAATCACACAACTTCACTCCTCGCGTTCCCGCCAAAAAGTCCCTTAATATTTATCAGCTTAATGCAGTCAAAGGTAAAGGCAAGGTTAATATATTAAGTGTATAATCTATGGGCAAGGTCGTCGTTGTCAACGAATAGAAAAGTGAACGAATTCAATATTTACTTAATTTTGTTCTTTAGATAATAGATCTATTATACCCTGATACAATAATTGTTACACTAATACTATTTTTTAATTTTATACGAACTGTATTTTGCTTTAAAATATTCCGAAATTTAATAACAGCAATGGCCCGCAATAATAAGGACAATAATAATATTGATCCGGCTACTTTATTATCTAATGTGAAAAGTACAATTAAAAAGGTGAGAATCAGATTTTGAGCATTAAACACATTTTTTACTTTCTAAAAATATTTAAATCACATGAAATGCTTAATACACTGAATTCCAAATAAAGTTGTTGATAACAAACTGCAGTAAGTTCAACTGAAAATGAAGCTTTGAAAATTTGCAGGATGTAATAAAGGAACTATTAGAAAACCACTTCCAAGAAAGTAAAACCAAGATTGCCCCACATGCTCTTATGTTGTTGGCAGATGTGGCCAAATGTCTGGTCACCGAGACATGCCTGCGTGCAGTCAAACAAGCACAGAGAGAGGGTTCTAACAAAGTTGATGTAGAACATATTGAGAAATGTTTACCCCAGCTGGTAATTATAGACCAAAACTTTTCTCCTCTTTTCTCTGTACAGATGGCTCAACCAATGTCCCGAGTAGGAAATAGAATGTAATATACTGTTTTCTCCCACAACATTTTAAAGTTGCTTTTTTTTAATATGAAGAGATTATTCAGCATACTTGCTATATTTATTTATGCACAAACTTGGTATATTGGAAAAAATCTGGAAAACAGACAATGGTTTCTAGCAATACTATAATACAACACATTCAATCAAATGATAATCTTTGTTTTTCCTGTATATCAACCAACTCAAATTAAAAACATTCTGATGCAGGGGCTACTGCCACCAAGCCTTACTGTTGAATGATGGGTTGCTAAAATGTCAGGTTTTTAAACAAGTGTTAATGTTCACTTTAGTATTTTTTCTTTCTTGTAAATTTTATTATTTCCGCTTCCTCTTGTAGTCTAATGTTACATATTAAAATTATTAACCCATAATTGCAGATGCTGGACTTCCCTTAAATTAATAAAGATGCTACAAATGGAATGAGTTTTATTGGTAACTATTTTATAGTATGGATAATAGGAGGAATTGTCTGAGATGATAACATTGTCTCGTTTTTACCATCGCATCGCCCGCCATCGGAGTAGAGTTCATCCATACTACCTGGAGCCACTATGTCCATCTACAGTGCGTGTCCAGATCTTTTTTGCCGCATATCATCCAGCTTTGGAATGAGCTCCCCTCCAGTCTTTTCCGAGCACTATGACATGTCCTTCAAATGAGGTTTGTGTAGAGCACTTAACAGTAGGCAACAGCTTGGCTCTGCTTCCGGCATTGCTACCGCGGGAACCCCCCTACTCTGACCGGGTTTTGACCCCGGACGGAGATCGGACGCCGGGTGTAAGAGTGCAGGGGAGTCGTTTAGTGGGTGGGCCCTAAATTCCTTGGGCCCGCGGTCTGCTCTCAACACCTGCAGATCGTTGAGTCTCACATACCCCGCGCGCCCCCTAGGCGTGGGGACCTCGTAGGAGGTTCGGCCCTCGGCCCGGAAAAAAAAAAAAAAAATGCTTCCGGCATTGCTGATGTCCATGAGCGACGGTAACCATTCACAATCAGATGGGCCGTATGCCTATATCGTCTTATCGTCTGCTTATACGTCAATAATAAATTATAATAATAATAATTCTTCGTTCGACACTCCTGCCAGTGATTGTGGTTGCGAAACGATGTAATAAAAATACAACTAATGAAATAGTCACACATTTGTTTGAATTTAGACCAAACTGTGTACCATTTTAAAATATATCATCAGTGTCAATTAGTCATTATTTTATTGTTCAAATAAAATAATATGAAAACCAAAAACATTATTTTTTATTGTACACAAAAAGAATTTTAAGAAAGGCATTTTAGATTTTTATAACGCTAACTTGGCCAGAGTTCCAAAATGCTCAATAAAATGAAGAACCATATTTTTCAGTTGCTTTATATTGGAATTCAAGATTTACATTAATTCCAAAAGCCCAAGATTTTTCGATGATAGCATAATTCAGGATAGTATAGGACCATAGATAATATACTTAATCTATACTAATATTATAAAGCTACAGAGTTTGTTTGAACGTGCTAATCTCAGGAACTACTGGTCTGATATGAAAAATTCTTTCAGTGTTAGATAGCCCATTTATTGAGGAAGGCTATAGGCTATATAACATCATGAGACCGATACAAGTGGAGCACTAATGAAGAATGTTTCAAAATATTTTCACTTTCTACGTAAATGAAGTGGGGCTAAAATCTAGCGTTATGCCAAAGTAACTATTCCACGTGGATGTTGTCGCGGGCAAAAGTTATATTTAATATAGAACCAACACCATAAACCAGCAAGAATATTAAAATTAAATAGAAACTCATTATTTATATAAAACTATTTAATGGAACTAAACAAAATTAAACATGCGTTTTCAATTATTAGTTCTAACATAAGAGTTTTATACTCTTTGTAACACTGAGTACATGTGAAGGCACTTAACATACAGTGTACATAGAAAGATGAAACTATTGCACACAGATAAGCTAGCTTCAGTGGCATTCTAAAAAGTGACTTAATTTTGATATAATATTTTGAGGTATAAAAATATAGATTCTTTAGGCTGATCTAACACTATAAGGGGTAGACTATACTAGTTTTCTTTCGAGCATATAAGATTAGATTTATTATACCTACACATTAAAATTGCAGAGGTTTTTGTACAATAATTAACCAACTTACATGAACCAAACAACAAATGTATGGGTGCCTTACACATTTTTTTTATATATGGTTTATGAAAAAATCTTTAAGCCGTTTTCTTAGCACAGTGCTTTTTACTGCAACGAGCAGTAACACCCACCCTATGCTTACAGTAATTAATTACAAGTCTTCAAACACTAAAATTGAAGTCTTCAGTAATTTATGGTCAGAGGTTTTTTACTCTATATTAGAATAAACTAATGGTAATTAAATGATATACATAATGTTCCCACTCGCAAAATTAGTTTGTATTGATATTTATAATTATAACAGTTACTTGACTTTTTTTATGGACTGCGAAGGTAGTCGAAGTAATAGACCACATACTTTTATTCTTCTTGGTTTCGGTGAACATCGACAAGGCCAAAAGCAGAGCCACTGCCGTCCGTTATGTCTTGATTACTTTATTAAGACTTATATAAATTAAAAATAGAGAAACTTATTTACTACCGAAACATCTACTCAGTCTTTCATTAGATTATTTTTAATTTATTTTCAAATACATATTTACATATTCGGGCCAATTTTATGTAATTGAAGGAAGGTATAAGCAAAACTGACAAATTGCGAGCGCGAACATGACGCACCTTAAATCGATAAATTAACAACAATAATTCGAGTTTATCTTGTCCCATGACAAGATAATTACACACGATTAACGGATCTCACTAAAAAAAGGGGGCTGCAGTATCAGACTTGTGTTTAGAACAGGTCCATGTCATCATTACACATGACATCAAGGAAGTCGTCGTCTTCGTATTCTTGTATGGAGCGTGGGTCGTTGCTGACGGACGGGGCGGCAGGTGCTGACGGCGCAGGCGCGTCCGCCTGTGTTCGCGCGTGCGAGTGCACCTCTGTTAGTGCGTGCGCGTCCGCCTCAGTGTGCGAGTGCGCGTCCGTGTCACTGGAACACTCACGGGCGTCCGTCGCCGGGGAGGGGGGTGGATTCGATCCGTGCTCTGATTGTGCCGTTGTCTCGCCGCGAGATACTAACGACGGTAGCTCCGAGTCTGAAATCAGTTTCTGATTATGTAGCCCAAGTGAAACCTAGTTTTTGAAGTTTTTTTTTAAATATAGTTCTTAAATTTTGTTCGAGTATTTATCGTATGTAATTATTTTTGCTTAAATGGTGGAAAGGACCTATTAACAGTATTAACTTAATCATTCATTTCTCTTACAATGACAATGAACAAAACTTAACTAAAGAAATTTCTGTGACATTAAGATTAATGCGTCTTCTTTTTCGGGGATACTGCTAGATGGCAATGAAGCGATCAAAAATTATTAAAAAATACATCTATTGCTTATGCATTCCTAATATTAATTGCATATCATAAGTTATATGTTAGGATTATGAATAATATTTAAAAACTAGACTACTGTACTGTTTCATAGTATACATTATTATTTACCAGTTAAAGTTTGTTTTAGTTGCTCCATAGCTTTCTGACGACTTTTATTGTGAATTTTCTTTATACGGCGCGTATTCTCCTTTTTTTCTTCAGCGAAAAGTTTACTGACTACGTCCTGGGAGATTTCGTCATTACGCTTCAGAAGAAAAAAATACACACCTCCTGGGGTCCTACGACGTGTTCCATTCTGTAAATTGAAAAATTTCATTTTACTTTCATATTCATCGACGTTTGAATAGTGTGCTAACTACTCTCTATTATTCTATAAACAATATTTCTAGACTCCTAGTTAAGCGCCAACCATCTTTTCTATTAAAGTTCTATATTCGTTTTCCTATTAAAAGTAATCCTCTTTTAAGGATTTGTATTCAAGCACAAACTGCTCTTCCATCTTTCACTAATTTATATTTCCAATGGTATTTGTCAATGGTATCATTTTCCAATGGTATCATATTCTTATTTTGAACATATTTAGGACTGTACAACGAAGGCTTTTGTTCTGTCCAAATTTACCGATTCTCTTGCTGCAGATCGTATAATTTACTGTTTCTGGTTAAATAACTATATATTTCTGGATTTAGATAAACATCCAAATAATATCAAAACAAATGATGCGGTTGTAATTTGAAATAAATATTTCAAATGTTACTTCAGTGAAAAGTTGGTGTTTACCATTACAAGCATGCCACCATCAGCCTCTATTTTCTGTGTTTCTTTAAACAATTCCATTGCTTTCTGTGATCCAATTGCTCCTACGATTCTGTCTGTAAAAGAAAAAGAAAAATACTAAATGTAGAACTCTGTTGAAATTTGAGAAATCTTACTATTGTAGTTTCATAGTTTTGATGTTTGTGATAGTAAGTCAATACCAATTAATAATAATAGGAATAGAACTGAAGAAAAAAACATTGATTAGAAGTAACTGCTTACTGACTATTTTGGTGGAGTAATTTAACTAAAAGGGAGAGTACTTAAGTGATTGAAGGATATTAAATATAATAAATATTAACCATATGATTCATTAACTCATGATATGACTGAATATTAATATTAAAGCACAATTGTGTGCCGCTTATTTGAAAACCACTTGTTATTCATATTGCAAGAGTCAAAAGTGAATGGATATTTTAAGTATAAATGATTGCTTACGTATTAATTCTTTCTTTTCTTCTGATAATTTATCAGCTATATCAGATGCTACTATATCTAACGGATCTTCTGCATTAACCACCAAATCCTTCAAGTATTTCGGAGCATGTTTCTCTTCAATATGCGAATTACTATTAATTCTTTTACCCAATCTTAGCTTTACATTAGATCTGTCAGAGTGCTTTCGTTTGTTAGATGTCACGTCTCTATTGGAGTTGCTATTTTTTGTAAAAGCATTTCCTGATGCTAACTCTTCTTCTAATCGATACTTTATTGTGTAATCATAAGATTCAACACCATATCTTCGTTTCTTTGAGACATCGAAACCAATCATGTCTTCCGAGAGTAGTTCTTCCTGTAATTCACAAACAAAACTCTTATTTCTTGAAAGAATTTACATAGATTTCTTGGATAGCTAGATAAGTACTTCTTCAAAAGAAATACAAGTAGATTAAGTGAATAAATGAACGAAGCTCATTGCTCAAAGATTAACACTGAAATTTAACCTAAAATAGCTCTTGGAATTCATCACAAGGCTCTACTGTAATTAGACATTAAGTACCTGTAATATTGAGAAGTATTGAGGGGTGAACGGCTATTTGGTTTAAGCGACAATTTGCTTCAGTGAAATACGACATTTACCTTTGAAATTAAAAGTGCGTTTTATTTTGTATTAGCATCAACAGTTCAATGTTTTTAATTGAACTTCAATTAAGTTTACTCGATTCAAATATTTGAAGATGTTTTTTGTTATATTTTTTTCCAAATTTTAAACTTAAAATGTCTTTCCTGTAAAGTTGCAAAAATGTTGCTTGAACCAAATGGCCTTTCACTCCTCGATATGTATTTCCTGAGTAAATTAAAACATTATAAGGTTATTTTAATAAGGCCACAGACCACTTGGTAATGAATGGTTGGTCATACTACTCTACTCTGCCTTTGAAATAAAAGTCGCTGTCCCAATTCTATTTCTTAGCTACAAGATAGTTGCTCGGCAGAAATAAGCAGCTTTGCCTACCTGAATCAATTCAATCCATAAAAAAATAAGAATACCTTAAATTGGTAATAGTAATTGATATCTCTTTATAATGAAATGACACCTATAGTACAGATAATATAGTAAAGCAATATCATAGTTGATGAATGTTTTACTGAGAATATTAAGATGGAAAGGATTATTTAACATAATACAGTTTAGCAATTCCAATGGGTTTGTTGAGGTTCTTCACAGAGGTCTAGGGGTTAAATGGTTCTTAAAAGATTATGATGGGTATATTTTCCATCACTAATTTTTATGTAAGTTGGATAATGATTGAAGGATAAAGAAATAATGTGTATTTTTTTTTTTAATAAATTGTCAAAAGTATCAAATTTCAAACCATTACTCAATTCCATGCATTCTCTGTTCCTAAAGTCCTTATTGGTACATTATTTAAAAAATGTATGTCTTATTCTGGATTTTTATAAATTATTGTTGGCTGTGGCTTAACACTACTAATCACAAATTTACTTAATTTATTTTATGTATTTGTAATAAATATTGCTAGAGTGGTCTAAGCTACAAACCTGCAAAGCTCTATACCACACATTATATTTCTCCCTTTTATTATTTTGGGGTTGAGATTGCGGCCTTCTTGGTCTGACTTTTGTGCGTTTAGCACGCCTCCTGGGTTCTTCATCAGAATCTGTAGCTGATGACTCTGGTGATGGATCATCGCTTTGTTCATCTTGAATTTGCATGTGTACTAAGGATGGAGGGTTGAAAGCTTCTGGTCTTGTTAAGGGGATATAGGTACCTTCTTCTACATCTGAATCTTCCAACTAAAATGTTAAATTTTATACCATTACAAATATTTAATTTTAACAATGTTTCTGAAAGCCAAAATTTTCTAGCAATCTTTAGAAGAGGTTGCTGCTGTATATATTTAGAGAAGGAAATTTTTCAGCATAGCATATTCACAAAACTGTTGTTGGCTAAATATTTTATAATCATCATCATCATCATCATTCACACCCTATACACATACATCTCCTGGTGGTGAATCTCCTCTCTGAAGTTCAATGACCAGTACTATGCTGCCCGCATCCAGCTGATACCAATGACATAAAATAGGTTGTCAGTCCAACTTGGATTGCTGTTGATTACCTCATATACTTTTTGACTACAGAGGCAATTTGTTCTGTGAGCAATATGCTCTGGCCAATACCATATATTGGTAAATGGTACAATAACGCCTTCCTGTGATTTGTACTAGAAATAAACTCAAATATGAGAATTATACAATACAATACAAAGACCAGAACATTTTGTACTTAAGTACAACAAAATGACGACAAGATATAGAAAAAATAATTGAAAAGAATTATATTGGTTTATTCTTCAAATTGTGTACTTGACATTCATAAAACAACAACAAATGTTGATTGATCTTTTTCCATATAAAGTTTCTGTAGTAAAGTTATGAAGATGAAAATAACATAGTACGGCAAAAAAATTTTTTTTGCCTTTTCAGGCTTTTCAGGCATGCGGTCCACAGTCGCTCATGGGCGTTACCAATGCCAGGGATAGAGCCAAGCTGCCCACCGTTGAGCACTTTCCGCGAGCCTCCTTTGAAGAAGAACATGTCTAGCACTTGGGAAACACAGTGGTGGGGAAGCTTATTCCAAGCCAGATGGTACTTTTAGTATTTTCTTCCCCTTTTTTTTTGTTTTGGTCACTTAACACCAGGTGGGTCGTAAGTTCATTTACATTACTACATCTTAATGTTTCTGGGCAGATACAGCAAACAGGTTCAAGTTAAGTGCTGGGTTTTTAGTTAGAGCAACTTAAGTTATTGTTAGCTTATTTTGTGAAGGTAAGAATTGCGATATTTGTACGATATTAAAAATAAAACAGGTTTGTTTTTAAAAAAAATTGACCTTTTTTACCATTCTCAAAAGACTATTTTTGACATGACGTGTTTTAGCTGTATCTTTTTAGAGTGGTTTCACAACCAAGAATGTAATACTAAGTATTCCTAACACATTTTTCTTAAAAACGATAGGTCAAAAATATTACTTTTGGCCAACATCTTTTGTTTCTATGAAACGTTGAATGTTTTCAAAAGCGAAACAATTATCAAATACTGGGTGTACCAAAACATGATCTGTTTAATGTTCCAAAACAATATTCGTAGATTACTTTGGGGTTCTTGAAAATATTGTATATTTTACAAAGCAGAAAAATATACGAAAATTTGAAGGAATTATTACAAAAGCTTACCTCCCCCTCTTCGCGCTCGCTTGTTGGATCAAAGTCTATTTCCACTTCTGTTGTCGACATCATCTTGATGTGATTAATTTAGCACCAGAATGTCATTTATCATTAAGGTATTATAATGAAACTCATACATAAATACTAGTCGGCTAATTGCAAAATTTTTAGCACTTTTGTCTTTTTGTATTTAACATAGTCATAGATAACAAACTTTGGTATAGAGTATAGTTTTCAGTAACTTTTTTTTAAAATGGTTTTATGACCTGGTTACTGAGACCTTTAAGTCATGTCTTATTTTTAATTTATATTCTTATTTTTATAAAAAATGATAATATGGAGTGAAACGAAATGAAATGAAGATGATTGAGATATTAATCTATTGGAATGAAATGACATGATATGGGATGAAACATAATCTTAGTAAAATGGTGGTCATTTACTGAGATTTTTTCAGTGGACTTTTTGGAGGATCCCGAGAAGTTACGTCCAGAGGCTTTGTTTCATTTTCCCACATTTGTGCTCTTTCACAGATATTAAACAGATAATAAACCACCGTTATTACACATTTAAACCTGAAGAAACACTAAATAGACAAAATAAAACAAATCACACAACTTCACTCCTCGCGCTCCCGCCAAAAAGTCTAGTTTTTGGTTTTTTTTTTTAAGGGATTTTATGACCTGGTAACTAAGACCTTTAGGACAAGTCTTATTTTAAATTTAATGATACGTAACTTTTTTGCAAGAAAATTATATCATGAAATGAAATGAAGTTGATTATTATGAAACATGGCATGAAGTGAAATGAAAACGAAATGAAATGACATGAGATGAGATGATATGGGATGAAGTATAATCTCAGTAAAATGGTGGTCATTTACTGAGACTTTTTCAGTGGACTTTTTGGAAGATCCCGAGAAGTTACGTTCAGTGGCTTTGTTTAATTTTCCCACATTTGTGCACTTTCACAGATATTAAACAGTTAATAAACCACCGCTATTACGCATTTAAACCTGAAGAAACACTAAATAGACAAAATAAAACAAATCACACAACTTCACTCCTCGCGCTCCCGCCAAAAAGTCGTTTTCGGTTTTTTTTAAAGAGATTTTATGACCTGGTAACTGAGACTTTTAAGTCATGTCTTATTTTTAATTTATATTCTTATTTTTATGAAAAATGATAATATGGAGTGAAACGAAATGAAATGAAGATGATTAATTTGAGATATTAATCTATTGGGATGAAATGACATGATATGGGATGAACCATAATCTTAGTAAAATGGTGGTCATTTACTGAGATTTTTTCAGTGGACTTTTTGGAGGATCCCGAGAAGTTACGTCCAGAGGCTTTGTTTCATTTTCCCACATTTGTGCACTTTCACAGATATTAAACAGTTAATAAACCACCATTATTACACATTTAAACCCGAAGAAACACTAAATAGACAAAATAAAACAAATCACACAACTTCACTCCTCGCGTTCCCGCCAAAAAGTTCCCTAGTTTTCGGTATTCACTGCAGTGCTGCCAGACAAGATTTATATTTTACAGTGTTTTATTATTTAAATAAAATATACGGTATATTCTAGTTAAATACTGCACTTTTACAGGTAAATAAAAATACCCTTATGTTCTGAAAATCACATGTATTAATTAAAAATAAAATAAATCATTCTCTAACTTAAAGCAGTTTCATTTTTATTAATTTTAACTATGAAAGCCTTATGGTATAGCTTGGTTTAAAATTTAAGCAACCGGTAAGGGCGTGTTAAAAATTTCACTTGATTGTTTATTTAAGCAACCGATTCATCTTCTTTCTTTTGATGCCATTTCTCGCGCTTACCTTCCGTCATGTTCTACGTTTGAATTTCATAGTTTTGAGATGCTGAACATGAAAATTGCCAAGTTCATGAAATCCTCATTTTCGAGATTTCGGACGTTTGGTAAAATCAATGCAACTGTCGGGGACCAGTTCAGTACTTCGTTGTATCTACTACCGGATCGGAATCGTGATCCACTGAGATGATCCGGCGAGAAACTGAGTGCCTTGTGTCTGTGGGTCGATGTCCCGATGATGTGGGCCCAAAAAATTACTTTTTACGGCGCAGAATTTTGTTTTGATTTTCTTTGCTATCTCAGAATCTGGAAACATCTTTGGCAAAAAGTCAATTAAAAGATCTATAGCTTTGAGATATTCTACGCTCAGTAATACAACCTCAAAATATTAGGCCTTACAGCCCAGGGTGGGCCTTAGCCTGGTCCAGTATGTCTCTCCAGACTGCTCTGTTCAAAGCTTTCTCCTTCCAGTTCCTGATACCGATAACTTTGAGGTCGCGCTCCACGCCATCCAACCATCGGAGTTTGGGTCTGCCACGACTTCTGCCCTCTGATTTGCCATAGAGCAGTTGTCTTGGCATTCTGGTATTCTCCATTCGAACCACATGTCCTGCCCATCGTAGGCACTCAATTTTTATAGTTGTTATGATATTAGGATCCTTGTAAATATCATACAACTCGTGGTTATAGCGCGTTGTCCATATCTCGTTTTCCTAGTAATACAACCTGCTAACTTTATTTTCGCGGTTTAATGCATTGATGCTAAAGATATTGACGACATTTAAAATACGCTTGCCATAGAAGTTTGAGTTTTAAAAATATCTTTGTTATTAGGTTATTGATGAACTTAGGCTTTTCAATGCCCTCATGTCAGCATTCATCGATGTATTGCACAATAGGCACGATAGGGATGTCGTGAATCACGTCGCAACCATTCTAAAATATTCATACCGTAACAACTAATCGCGGAATTGTTGTTTGTTATTTCTTTTGTTTTAGAAGTAGAGGGTTGCATCTCGCTTTTATGAACAGACTAGCTGACCCAGCAGACTTCGTAGTGCCTCAATCGATAAATAAAAGACCTAAACTTTTGTATAAACTAAACTTAAAACAAAAAAAGGAATCCGTCCGATGGAGGACACATCAAAACAAAATTGTTATTTTTATTTAATTTCAAGCATTTTCATATTTGTCTACCTTTTAAACCTTCTCTGGATTTCCACAAATAATTCAAGACCAAAGTTAGCCAAATTAGTCCAGCCGTTCTCGAGTTTTAGCGAGACTAACGAACAGCAATTCATTTATATATATACACCATTATTTTATAACTAGTACAAAAATTTTAAGGACATATTAGGGAAGACATTATTATCATATATGTGACGGAAAAATCTCATAATACCTTTAAATAGCAAAGTTATTATCATTTGTTTATTGTAAAAAATCTCACTGAAATCATGGACATATTACTTTACAATCCATTCATTAGTTCATTGAACTTCATTGATGGTATTCCATCCTACTCATTCGCATTCGTACTATCGCACTTGTGACGTAGATGGCCTTAGGCAATAAAATGAAACAAAAGAACATGTGATGTAGTTACCTACTTTATTTAATTTTCTAAATTCTAACCTCTCCTTCATATTCATCCGGGCTTAGGACCGGCAAAATTACCTTTTTACAATTAATTAAATACGTATGTGATTAGAAAACAATAAACAAATATTACAATAAAATAAGGTATTCTGTACTAAAAGAAAAGAGAAATTTTGGCATATTTATGAAGTTAGAATCAGGTGCTATTTACAATAATTATTTACATAGGTATTATTTACTAAACTTACAAGTACTTCAATTGTCCTTCGAAATGTCCGCCACTATTGTTAATACACAGACGGGCTCGTTTCATTAAATTGTTTTTAACGAGAAAAGTAAGCTTCTCTGTCTTTTCACTTCATGAATAGCGTCCAATATGCGCTGTTTTAATCATTCGAGCCTAATTCGCTCGCTTCTGTGCACACGTCTCTTAATTTCACTCCACAAAAAGAAGTCCATGGGCGTTAATTCTTGAGATTTCCTGTAGTGATATGGATGTAATGCAGCCTTATTAATAATCTTCCAGGCACAGGACTGGCTGATGTTAAACCGTCGATCAGTGTCATTTGTACTCCGCCGGGGATCCTCTTCAAAATACGCTAGTACATCGTCGTACAGATTTTGTGACAACGCCGGTCTTCCTTGTTCTTGACGTACGTAGGTGACCGTGCGTGGAATGAACCGTGATCTAGTAAACGCTGGTAAGCATTTACCACGGTTCGCACATTTGGCTGTCGAGCGTTTGGGTGTCTTCCCTGTACATACGTACAGCTGCACTCGCGTTTTCTCCACTCAAAAAGTACGCACGAAGCATAGCTACATACTCCCGTGATGTGAACTGATAAGCCATCGCGTCAGGGAAAACTTAAACAAACAACTGTTGCAACGAAAAAAAGCATGCGCACACTTCCGATAACAATTTAGCACTGTTTTTTGTCGTTGTTGCGTCGGGGCGCGGCGCGGGCGCAGAGGGACAAGGGGTGGTTGGTGGGCTTCGACTTGAGTTTCCCGGAATTTATCAATGGAGCAGCGCCCCGTAGGTACCCAAACCCCGCCGCACGTACCTACTATCGGTCATTGATTGATTTTTTTTATAATTATTTAGCATTTACCAGTTATTACGTATTTTTGTGGACAGTTTTGAGACTTAGTGTTTTTTATTTTTTAACTACACAAATATGATTAGTTAAAGATACTTAGAGCCCAGTTAAATTTTTTGTACTAATTAAAAAATAGGGGTGTATAGAGATAGATAGATATTTTGATTTACTCAACTTGTTTTTCATACATTGTATTTTTAAAAACGTAGTTGAAAGTAAAATCAAAAAAATTATAGTGAATCTTCTGTAATTACAGTGCATATGGCAAAACTAAGTCGCTGTCTTAGACATAGACTTGATTTGATTTTATGATTTAGCAGACCAAAGGGAACATAGACAAAACGGGCAATTTTTTAAAAAAAAATGGTTTAGCTTATGGCTGTTGTATGAAAATGAAATAAAATAATTTGAATTTATTTAATTTATATGGAATTAAATTGAATGAATTAAATGACGTAAAATAATATAAATTAAAATTTACAGAAAAATTTAGAGAGAATTTGATTTACAAGGTTGCACGTTGTTTGACTTTTGGAATTTGATGTTGCTATTCTTTATATTGGCACTGCACAACATTACAATTTATAGCACAATGTTAAATTATGTTAAATATTAAATAATGTTTCCAGAAAGGAATATTTTGTGGAATGATACTTGTATCGAGATACTATCCAGTACTTGGATTGCAAATTCTTGTCACATTTTCCAATTGTAGTTTCAGGTTAGTTTAAAATATTTAAATCCAATAGTTATTTCATTAATATTAATAGAAACTTGACTACATATGAAAAAATAATGTATTGTTAAGCAGGAGCAAAAATCCTTTATGGACTTGGGAATGTATTGATGAAAAATGTGTACCATCTCGTCCCGATCCCACGAATAAATTACAATCTCTTGAAACATGTAACATGTTGTGTGCAGGAGGTCAAATTTGGCCTCAACCAAGGGGAGCGATCAGCCTTTCCACAACCGCTGTGCCAGTACACGCTGACTCTTTCAGATTGAAAATATTATTAACTCCATCCCGTACGGTTCAAGAATATCTACAAGAGTCCTTTGAATTATTTCGGGAAGATGTTAAAATACTCGAACAGTCAGCATTTGGTTTCGAAGAGCGGCGAAGTGTACTCGTCCGGGTTGCCATAAATGGTAGTGAAGATCCACGAATGCGTATAGATACTGAAGAAAACTACAAACTTGTAATTCGCCCTAATTCCGATGACGGTGTGATGCTCGTAGATATATCTGCATCTACGTTCTGTGGTGCACGTCATGGCTTAGAAACTTTAATACAATTAATATGGTTTGATCCTTACGTCGCATCACTGTTTATGCTAGAAGCTGCATCAGTTGACGACTCGCCTCGATTCAAATACCGGGGGCTGTTATTAGACACAGCGCGTAATTATTTTCCGGTTCGTGATCTCATGCGAACTATTGATGGTATGGCCATTTCTAAGCTTAATACCTTTCACTGGCATGTAACCGATACCCAAGCATTCCCTTTACAATTAGACAGTGTAAAACATTTATCAAAACGAGGAGCCTACAGTCTGAGAGATGTTTACACAAAAGATGACGTCAGAGCATTAGTGCATCGAGCGAGATTACGTGGGATACGAGTTCTGATAGAAATAGATGTACCATCTCATGTTGGTCAAACTTGGAGTTTCAGTTCAGATTCGGAAACTGATGATCTATCTTTATGTACCAACGCTCAACCTTGGAGTCCATTATGTCATGAGCCTCCTTGTGGGCAATTAAATCCACGTAACACTGATTTGTTTTTACTTTTAGAGCAAGTTTTTACAGAAATCATCCAGCTCACTGGAGTCGATGATTTGTTTCACATAGGAGGCGACGATGTGTCACTAGAATGTTGGGAACATTATTTCAATGATACTAACAGTGAAAACTATTTGATAGAATTTACTCGGTCTGCGTTAGATCGGCTACGCTATGTCAATGGCCGATTACCCAATCTAACATTATTTTGGTTTTCTTCCATAAGCGACCGTATCAAGACTGATTTGAAAGAGTCCGCGGACTTTATAGGTTTGCAGTTACGAGAATTCACATGGAAACATAAGTCTATTAATGGAATACGAACAGTCATTTCACACGAAGACGCATGGGATCTGAATAATGGAATGGGAGCTTGGTATGACACTAATGGTGGTATCCCTTACAATTCATGGCAACATGTGTATGAACACCGGCCATGGGCGAAAGATGTCGCTAATATAGAAGGAGGGGAGGCAACAGTTTGGTCCTCGACTTTAAGTGATGATGGTCTCGATGCCACGGTGTGGCCTAGGGCGGCTGCTTTAGCAGAAAGATTATGGACAGACCGTGCCGAAGGCGCGACCCGTCCGGTACATGCGAGGTTAGATTTGCATCGCTCTCGGTTGGTTGCGCGGGGTCTAAAAGCAGCACCTATATGGTCTATGTGGTGTACTCAAAACCCTTACACGTGTTAAATATTAAATTGTATATAATAAATCTCTATTTTTATTTTAGATTAATGGCTGTTAAAAACTCTTAAAAAATTTTTTTTTTTCATCAATATTTATTATTTAAAAATGTCACGCAGAACAGTTGATGTGATTCTGGGAAATGATAATCGAATCATTATTTACTTAAATTTATTAAAAAAAAATAGATTTGAAGAAATCTCAATAGGCTGTAAGTGTAAAGGTTCACAAAACAAGATCGGTAAAGTGAAAAATAAAGTGAATCTTTAACTTAAATGGAAAAAAAACTGACAACGTAAATATTTTGGTTCAAAATCTCTGTCTAATCCTGGGTCGAACACACAGGTACAAATTTAAAATCAAGCAGCTAAGTTTTCGAGGGAAACGATAACGAAAGGATCTTCTACCGAGCGGCTATCTTTTCTCGGTAGATCGACGGTGTAGGTGCAAGCTATACCAGTATATTTACCTATTGCATTTAATTTAAATCGCAATAAAATACTATCAAATTGTATTATGGTGTTCAAATGATACTTGCAGCTTCATTCTTCGGCGGAGAAGGTCACTGAAGCTCGCTTGTGGAACTAACTAATTTTATATCTTCAGTTTATTAATTATTCTGATTATTTATTATCATTTCTTCAAACATGTCTTATTAAGGATCATGTAAAGGAATGGAATGTCTGGCACATTCGCGGCGAGAATAAAGAATTTTAACTTGCCTTTAATTCTCAACTGTTCTCACTGGCGAGTCAAATTTTTTATTGATTTAAATTATTTGATTTAAAGTTTTGAGATGAACTCTAGATAAGCAAGCATTTTTTTTTATGAAATGAAATTGAATTTGCGTTGCTTATACTCCACGCTTTTGGTGATTCTTCTGTTACGTTAATCTCGAATTTATTGTACTAATCAGATACCTCCAATACAAGTAGTTTTTACCAACATGACAGTATAAAAAAAGGAATCTAAAAATCATATTTGTCATTTTAAACAACGCAAACTATGTATCGTATACGTAAGACCTAAATAAAAACTACCTACAAAATTATAAATTAACTGACAGAAAATTTGTGTGCATTGATTTATTTGTTTTTTAATGTTCCTCATAAGCCAACAAGAATTTTAGGTAATGTTTTAGTATGGTCAAATTTACTAACCATTGAATATGCGCGTTAGTTGATTCTTAATTTTTACATAATATCTTAAACGGTGTCTTGCTATTTGAATAAACAAATCATAATTTCCTAAGTAATAAAATTATTTACTTCCTTAAATCTCGGTCATGAATTCAGTTCCTATCGCTGGGTAGGATTATGTGACCATGTGTAATAAAATGTTAGAAGTATTTAATCATAACACTTTACTGTTCATATATTTATAACTAAAACAAAAAACAAATTAATATGAATTACCAAATTCAATGTTCGGGAATTAAAATCAGTCGAAATCTAAATTCAAAAATTAAATAATTTGTATTTCCTTACATTATTATTTACAACTTTATTTCAAGTTCATTATCATTGTTTACTATCGAGAAAAAAGTTCTTACATATAACATCACTGTAATGATAGTAGACGTAGTAAATATCAAAACAAATAGAAAGAAACTAGCCAGAGAATAAAAAATCATTTTTTACTATTAATCTAGCAACTAATTATTTCAAAAAACGTTCCGATTAAATCACAGTGACGTATATTTTGCTAATACCTCATATACCTATATATACCTCATTTTTATAATTTTCAATCCTTTGTATTCAAATTCAAATTCAAATTCAAATTCAAATTCAAATTCAAATTCAATTCAAATTCAAATTCAAATTCAAAATTCAAAATTCAAAATTCTACAACATTCTCAACAAAGTTGAAAGGTTCTTCTTGTAAATTTAAAATAATGCTATATAAAGCTTAGATGCATTTTTCCTAGTGTATCCAAACAAGCTTTTCACAGCACGATTTGTTAGGAAACGGAAATAGTGTTCTGTGAATTATCTTGTTTATGGTGGAACGTTTCATTAACTCATTTCCTACTTGTGTTAATTCTTATATCAGTACAGTCCATTTCGTAATTGTAATCGTTTAGGATGTAGGTAATTTAAAAAACATATCTAAAATACTCAGTACATAGCTGCACTGAGAAGATTTTTACTTTCTTTGGGACTTTACAGTTCCAGTGCGGTCCAGCGTAAAAAGTAGAAAATAGTCTATTGCCAATATGGCCGCCAAGACACAAGTGATTCGACCGCAAGCGTCAAGTGATGGCGTTTAGAAATAAACTTTTGTAAATAGTGTTTTTAAGTAAATTTAATGTCAGAAAAATTTTGATAACATAAACATAATATGAGTAGATACTACGATTACGGTAACGCGATATCATGGTGAGTATTTTTTTTGTCCACTTTGACATGCACTTAACATTTGTTTTATAAGTTTACAACATGTATTTCTCATATATTTCATTAAATTTAATTCGAAGGTGTATTAAAATATCTAACAGTAGATGTAGCTAACTGTAGTGTAAATAAAATTGAGTCACGTACCGGGCTTTTTGAATAACATTGTTTATTTGTTAAATGATAGGTACGTCGATTTAACGTGTTTCTGTGAAAGACTACGTGCCTACGTTATTCGTTCGGTATAACGTGGTCTGTATGCCGGAATAAAGTATAATAATATTTAATAAAGTATGCTGACTTTAGTTTTCGTATGACATTTAGAGAACGCAGCACGGCGTCAATTGACCGCAGGGGTGATTATTGATTTTTATTCAAATTCAGGAGGGGGACGGTTACAGTATCACGTTATTTGCATTTCAAAATCAATGTAAATCAGTGGTCTTTCCTCGCTCGTTGTAAATAAAGACTATAACAATGTTTTTGATACAAACAAACAAAGTTATGTTTGGTGAGTTATTTAGTTGTTGAGTATTCCAGCTTTTTCTTGTTAAGTAAAAGTACATTCAAATTCAGAATTTCCAATTGCTAATCGAACAATTGCGTTAATTTATCATTATGTTTGAAACATGGAGTGGTTACACAAAAAGCAAAGTCTTCATATAAAAGCATCAGAAAAAAATTAACACTACATTGTCCATTATGTTTTATTTTCAAGTTTTATTTTTGTACTTTTATCTAAACACTCCAGCCAGAATTCTCATAAAATTTTCATTTATTTATTGTTTCACATCACATCATTGAATATTGTCATTGTATAATGATTAGTAGTAATATTCTAAAATGTACCTTGTTACTCAGTAAATTAAATTATTTATTCGTAAACAAATAATATAATCTTATATCTTAAAATAACAAACTTCTATCCCAAATTGCAAATGGCAAATTGGAGTGATTCTCATTTCTCGATCTTAAACCTTGACAGTCCAACTGTACTAATTACATTTATTTATTTATTTTCTGGAAAATTTCATTGACAGGACAAATTCCTTATTTCTCTTGGCTCCTGTCAGTCTTTTGTTCAATATAATGTTGAATGTAACAAGATGAATTTGTTAATGTACTTTTTCTCCATAGCCTCACTCATTCACAGCTGCAGTGGAATAATTTACCAAATACCACTAAATGAAAGGATCATCATTGTTTTCAATTTTATTTACGTTTCAAAGGTTCGGTTTCTATGATATGTATTTGCTGCAAGACTTGTTTTAACCATTGACGACAATAATGGAATTATTCAATTGCAGATGTTTATCTATAAAAGATCCCATTCCCTACTTGCAGTTTACAGCATAAGAGAAATAAGGTGTTCTGCGGTTCTTTGCCACATTGAAGAAATTTTCCAGAAAAAGGCACTTTCCTAATAGTTACTTTATAGTTTGTCCCTTTTTGGGATTCGTGAATTTCAGTTGACATGACATGGTCGCTCGTCAACAATGGTTAAAACACGATCTTCAGCGAGAGTAGGAAACGCGGCCACCAATGCGTCTGCTGAAAATGGAACGTCTTCCGAACTTAGAACCCGACTCAAAACAACTGAGAATGGACACAACAACCGATCACAAAAGAGCTACTCATCTAGGCAAGTGTCAGTCTGTGTTGCGTCCACATCGTCAGTTACCAGCATGACATCTGACGACACATACTAATTGACTTCACTTGTGTGTTACATGAGTGTGAAAGATCTATCTGAAATAGTTCAATTTTAAGACAAATAAAATGTCATATCCTCTTATAGGGAGTAAAAGTATGTTGTCTTAAAGTTGGACTGCAACATGCATATTGAGCATGCCATCTTGGCTTTTGGTGTTGGGAAAAGAGCGATGCAAATATACAGTCAAACCTGGGTAAGTGAGAAAACTCTATAAGCGAGAGTAATAGCCAGAACTCGTCATTTTAAGCTCCCAAAAGCTCTATTAGCGAAACTTAAACCTTTGTAAAGGAGAGTCGTTTTTCCCACATGGACCTCTGTAATGAGACTGCTGCTTATCTACGAGCCCCGATGCAAAATAGTTCGTCTAGTATGGAAAGTAGTGAAAGCGTAAAATATAGAAAGTAAATATTGGTAAAATAATAATTAAGAACTTTTAATGAAAAGTAAACCACAATTTGAGGAACATTTTAAAGTTTATTTTAACATAACTGAAATTCTTTCATGAATTTACATAAAATTTAAAAAATATTCTAAAATACAACGCAAAAGTATTCGTCTACCCTTGTCACTCACGCAAAATAGTTCGTCTACCACTCAGTTGTGTCGCCTTTGCTCTCAATGACATCTTTAATGCGAAGAGGCATGGTTGGAACCAACATTGCAGACTCGTCAAGCGTAATTGACTCCCAAACAGCCAAGAGTTTAGCCTTTAAGTCGCTCTTCGATCTTGAAGTATTTTACGGAGAGCTTTTTCATTTTCCACCATAGGGTTTCGATCGGCGACAAGTCCGGGCTGTTAGATGGCCATTCGATTGTAGGGATGCTTTTCGCCAATAGCCACGTTACTGTTGTCCTTGCAGTATGGCAGGAAGCATCGTCCTGTTGAAAAATGAAGGAATCTTAATGCTCGAGTGACGGAATAGAGGGCAGTAAATTCTCTTCCAAAAGGTTTTGATACCTCGCAGCCTTGATAGAACCATCCACAAACTGCATACCACCAACACCTTGTGCAGACATGCAGCCCCATGTCATAAGAGACGCCGGAAACTTCACTTTGCATTTGAGACAATCAGTATGAAATGCTTCATTTTTGTTCCGAATCACTTTTTTCCTTTCATCGCCGACTGTCACATCAAATTTGGACTCGTCACTCCAAATGATGATCGGACTCCAAATGATGACCGCCACTGATCGGAAGTCCAATTTAAATGATCACGAGGAAACTTAAACCTCTGTTTCTTTTGTAAAGCAGTCAACAGTGGTTTCTCCTTAGCGGTGTAAAATCCGTAACCCATTCTTTTTTGAATCATGTCCTTCCATTGCACCGTGAGTTCTCCAGCTCGAGCACCATGATTATTTTTGATAATTTTCTTCAGGATTCTGTTTTCTACTGCTTCTGATGCGTGGTCGACCAGTTTTCTTCAAACAAGAAGTCGTTCTATTCTTTTTTTAGTGCTGAATGATAGATTGGACTGTAGATCTGGGAAGTATTTAAGTCTTTAGATATTGGGTAACTTGATTTGCCAGCATCGACCCCACAAACTATTCGCTTTCGAAGCTCTTCACACACGGGTTTGCCACGACCCATTGTTATTTGAAAACTAATGAAAATAGCTGCAATTTTCAGAATTTTTACTATCTCACTTGTAAAGTGACATAGAATTACTTTTACAAATTTAAATTATGCAACATAATTGTACAAAGAAGGAATAATCTTATTGAATCTCACTGATAGACGAACTATTTTGCTTAGAACGTCTTCGAATTTAAAACAGGATCTATACTTATATTAATACGTGCAGCAAAAACTTTGTACCCCTTTTTACGAAAATTGCGCGGACGGAGGAGTATGAAATTTCCCACACTTATAGAGAATATAGAGAAGGAGTGCAGAACGTTAATATTTTTTTTAATTATGCATAAACAATACCATAAAAAACATTACACACACACTACCATGTATTTGACACACACAATAATGCATAGGTACTATTTGTTTTCTGTCAAACTTTTCTTATTGTTTAAAGTCTGTGGTCAAATTGAGAATAGAGTAAAGGCAGATTTATATTGAGTTTTTTTATTTTTTTTATTTCTAGATGAGTGGACGAGCTCACAGCGCACCTGATTTTAAGTGGTTACTGGAGCCCATAGACATCTACAACGTAAATGCGCCACCCACTTTGAGAGTTCGGTTGAAGTTCTAAGGTCTCAAGTATAGTTACAACGGCTGCCCCACCCTTCAAACCGAAACGCATTACTGCTTCACGGCAGAAATAGGCAGGGTGGTGGTACCTACTCGTGCGGACTCACAAGAGGTCCTACCACCAGTAAAAAAGTCAGTCAGTGAGTCAGTAAATAACGTCATTACGTCAGTGCGCTGCCGAGTCAGTGCTGACCTGGCATTGGCATCGTGTAAATTGATTTCAAGTCAGTACAGTACTGTCGCGTCAGTACTGACTTCAATATTCCTGCTTTATATTTTTCGGCATCAGTCCGCTCCCCCGCTACCCACTCCAGCGCTACTGGCGCTGTGTAAAAGCCGAAGTCAGTCGCTGCCGCTTTATTGTACGGTGACCACGCTGCGTTGCACCACATCACAAAATGACGCGAAAAGTAAACGACACGGAGAACTTAAAGATTATTATTATATTGAGATAATAAATCACAAAATTATAGAAATAAAGAAATGCGCGCAACAGCATTACAGAATATTGGCTGGCAAGGCGTCTCTCATAAATGTGTCTTGACGCTGAATAGAGCTTGAAACAACATACGCAAATCATCAGTCTTTTGACGTCATTCTCAATGCCAGTTTGTATTCTCCAGGATCTTCAATTCTCAACTGGGTTAACAACAGGGCTGAGCCTCCAGTTTGATCGCTGGCACCTATTCATTTTCTTGTCCAAATTCGCTTCTTTTTAGATATTTCTTCTAACATACCAGTTAGTTCTTGCATCATCATTAAGGTACATTTTCTCAACAAATTATTAACGCAGATTTTTTGCTGTTTTCGAGAATTCATTTTTCCACACTGACTTTACAAATGTGTGTACACCATAAGAAATATCCTCAACTACTGACGAAGTACTTACTGCGTATAAATCGTATGGGTCAGTTTTCGGCGCCAGCACTGACGTTAGTTACTGACTCAATATAAATCTGCCTTAATATTTTTTATCATTATTGTCTAAAGTGTAGTCTAGGCCAAATCTGTGATTATAGAAGTATCTTTATAGAATCACTAGCGGCCCGCTCCGGCTCCGCTCGGGTCTTTAACAAAAATTTCAACGATATTTGATGTCGTTTTATTTTTTTTAATAATAGAACACATTGTAGCATAGCTATAATAGTTAGACATATGCTGTCATGACACTTTTTATAAATACTAATGTGCTCTACAAAGTCGTAGTACATTATTTTATTCTATCAGCAATAGTTTTCGCAAAGCACGCGATGTAAAGAATATTTTAGGTATTTTTTTTACACCTTGGGTTACATTATTGGAGTTTTAGTAAGGAATCCCTAACTTTTTTCAAAAAAGATGTCTACTACCTATGTCACTCGGGAATAGTGTAGCTTTCAAACAGTGAAAGAATTTTTCAAATCGGTTTAGTAGTTTCAGAGCCTATTCAATACAAACAAACAAACAAATCTTTCCTCTTTATAATATTAAATATAGATAATAGTGTACAAACTTTTAATTTTAATTAATTATATTATACCGGGGGACCGCGAGTATTTATAAATTTCAAAAGCTAAAATAGTTTATTAGTTCATAATTAAAAAAGGGCGTAAGTAGCGCGACATGCGATAGTAGAACAGCTTAATATTTTTTATAGATATACAAAAATAATGAACTTAGAAAAAATCTCACAGAGAAAATTTCACACTGTATAGACGAACTATTTTACATCGGGGCTCGTATACCTCTATAAGCGACAGTCGAGCTTTATTTATTTATGTTATTTAGGAGGAACAAAATATGACAAAACAAATTACAAATTTAACATCTGCTATTTTATGACTCATTCTTAACTTTCGTGGAACGTCCTGCCATTGTTTTTGTATTGTTTTCTTGTCAATATTGAACCTATTCTATTTCGTGGAACTAAATAACGTTGTTATTTTATCGTATTATTTTCGAATGGACACGTGTCCCTTTGTACCGTCCTGTTTGTTGGACTTACTCAGTTTATCGTTTGTCAATAGCGAAGGAAGGTCCTGTTCTGCATAATGTCAAAACGGAAAATTAAAGTACTGTCATTAAGTGATAAACTTAAAATAGTGAATGCATTTGAATCCGGAAAATCGCGAAATGAAATTCAGAGGGAGTTTAATTTACCAGAATCCACCTATTATAAAATTATAAAATCAAAAGACTCTATAAAGTGTGAGTGCTCTGATGGACATGGAAATATTAAGAGGGCTAAAGTTTCTGAATTTCCCAATATCGAAAAGTGCCTGTTGGAATGGATAAAACAAACTCTCGATAAGAATATTCCGATAAATGGACATGTGTTGAAAAAAAAATCAAAAGAGTTTGCTACAAAACTGGGAATCCAGAACTTTTCTGCTAGCAACGGCTGGTTAGAGGGTTTTAAAAGGCGTCATGATGTAGCTTTCAAAAAAGCAGCTGGGAAAAGTAAATCTGTGGACCAAGGTGTGTGCAACCACTGGACTGAAGATCTGCCAAATCTTTTAGAAGGGTATGAACCAGACGATATTTATAACGCGTATGAAACTGCATTGTTAATACGCTTTTATTAGCTTTAGACGTATGTATGTTAGTATGAAACAGAATCTTTGAGCATGATTTTGACCCCCTTCAAAACGTCGGATTATCTCGAAATTTGGTATACTTAATAAGGGCCGACGATAATTCAACATTAAAAAAAAATTGAAAAAATTGAAATATGTACAACTAAAAAATAAAAAATAAAAAATAGTTTAAAAAACTTAATAATACGCTTTTATAGAAAATCCAAATAAAAAATAGAAAATAAATTTTATTAAATTTGAATAAAAAATAGTGTAAGAAATTTTTTTGCGTGCGAAGCACTGCTCTTGCTAGGGTCAGTGTTAGCATCACTCCAGTTTGAGCCCCGTGAGCTCACCTACTAGTTAAGGTTACGCTGAAATAGCCTCTCAAGACTATCAGATTAGGTAGGAAAAAAAAAAACAGATTCCTGAAACAGAAATAAAGATTATTCCAATAAAGCTAGCTTTAAATACGTTAGAGACGGCCCATCAGTACCTTAAATACGCGGCGGTTGTTGATCAAGCAATATTCGACAAAATTTATGAGTTAAGAAAAAGACGTTCCTAATACAAAAACAGAAACCCAAACGAAATTGACGGATTTTTTAAAGTTCAAATAAGTTCTAAATAAAATAAAATTACATAGTGCCATGAATTTTTGTTTCGTTTTCGTAAGCATATTGATACCTACCCTTATAAAGTACTTATATGTCGAGATCTAATGAACTTAACACAATATATATGTACATAATATATGTTGTGCATATTATGCACATAAATTTATTATATTACATATTTACTACATTCGTACTTGCTGTGTCTTGTTATGGCTGCGTACCTCTATAAGAGAGAAACGCTACCTGCATTAGCGAGAAACTCGGGCTAGTGAGAAACTGATTAAAGTGTATATAAATAATCAAAGGTGAGAAACCTCTATAAACGAGAATGAGATTGTGCTCCCTTGAACTCTCGCTTATCCAAGTTTGACTGTATATAATTAAAGTCAATGTTGCATGTATAATTTGACCCATATCATTATGAAATTTAAGATGTAGATGAATTATAATGTCAACAAAAGGTGTATTTTTGAAAATAGTGTGACTAAAGAATTAAAATAAATAGTTACAAAAATTGCTATAGATAGGAACTAAAAGTATATTAAATTAAATGAGTGGTACTGTCTCCTGCGTAAAACAAAAAAATTGTAACTGTAAAATTCAACAATGTTTCAATATAAGGGGGAAATGAAATGATTGCAAATTAAAAACGAAATAGGATCATTAAATGCAAAGTTGGCTGGCAGATTATACGATATAATGAACTCTCTAGGGCGTCAGCGCCCTCAGAAAATCACCCTACATAAAGATTTTCCATTAACACTTTGATTTTAAAATACTCTGACGTATCGTTCATAGGCAACACTTTTTGAGAATTCGTGTGAGTCAAAAAAATTCTTGATTGATTAATCATCTACTATAGGAGTCGTCTATTATAAATTATCAAAGGTGGCAATCTGTGCATTTGGACAAAAAAATGTTATGGATATGTCAATACAGATTGATTTGAATATAATCGTCTCCTTCAAAGAATACGGTTCAAAACCTGCATTAAATAAAAGTTAATACTTAACCTGTTATTTATCTAAGATGTCGTTCAGTAGAGTTTTGTGACTGCCAATGGAATACAAAGTCAATAATTCGTTTTTCTGATTTACCAATAATTATCCAAAAGTCACATTGCCGGCTTTGATAATAGTCGACTCATATGTACCATCTTTGATGATAAAACTATTTACATTAAAAAAATTCATCGAATGTTTTGAGTTTTTGGGACAGCGATGGACGTGATTGGTGGTTCCGGGTTTCTCTGTATTAAAATTATCTTTTGATTGATTTATTGAAACGTGCCGATTGTGCTTTTAGAGAAAACAATAAAGAAGTAAAAAAGTAAGTGCATACTTTCATATTTATGTATTTTTCTGATAATTTTAATTTTGGCATCCACCTTGCTACCTAGTAAGTAGTTAGGTAGATTTAGAAATGCAAGTGTAGTGTTCGCTCATGTGGCCCGCATTCCCATAAACTTTCTCCAGGTCATCCAATCCCGTTTTTGCAGGGTAGCCGTCGGAGCACTATGGTGCGTGAACTTGTATGACAACCTAAATTTAGAACCGAACGTAAGTATCTTAAGGTGGCGCCAGAATGCTACTTCGTCAAAGTGACGTGATGACATGCTAGTTCTCTTATCGTGACCGTTGCTAATTACTTTTCTGACTCAGGCGACGGGGCAACGCAAAGCCGCCGTAGCCCGAAACATGTCTTGTCGGATTCCCCGGATCCAATTGGCGCTTTTAGAGCCCTAAAGCACCGTCTGATTAGGCCAACGAGTTCGACGAGCAAACTAACCCACAGAGTTTTTCGCTGGGTCTTCTCAGTGGGTCGCGTTTCCTATCCGGTGGTAGATTCTGCGAAGCACTGGCCTTGCTAGGGCCAGTGTTAGCAATACTTCCGGCTTGAGCCCCGAGAGCTCACCTACATGCTAGAGTAACGCTGATATACCCTGTCAAGGCTATCAGCATAGGCAAAAAAAATAAAAGAACTATGTATATGTGGAACTAAGTGTGTCCAGAACTTTCCAGAAATAAGTGATCGATGTGCGCTCAATAAAAACGGTCGAAAACGTAGACAGCCTTAACCAAAACATCTCTCATCTCAATCGATATTACATAGTTTAGTTATATTAGTAGTATTAGTTATAGAGTTTAAGTTCTAAAGAATCCGCCTGGAGATCACAGAGACTGTGGGGCTCGAGAAATAGCACTCCTATGCATAGGTAGGGGAAAAAGTATACCAGCGATGAGGAGGGGATTATTTTTTGTAATAGATTTAATAGATATCTACTATTTTATTAATAATTTTACTACATTTTACTACATTTTATTGTAGATTCACAAAGCTTAAACACTCATTGTCATCTTGTCAAGCGGGCGCGAAGCTGGCACCATTGAAGATGAGGAAACAATATCGATAAATCAATATACAATACGATCGTTTGTGTTGCGATGCGACTGCAAGCCGGGGCGAATTTCATTTTTGATCTACGTATAAACAGGAAGAATAGGGTGTACATTTATGAGAAAGTCGGTTGAGGCAATTCGTTCATTCTAGACCAGGTTTCAAACGATCAAGCCCTTTCTTCATGAACGTCAATAGTTTTTTTACTTCAAACTTTCCATAGAGCCACTCGAAGACAATTTATCGTTTTTAATAATAATATTTTGTATTGAAATCGTTTTCAGAAAAATACGACGAGGCTCCCCTGGTACTTAGCACCCCATCAAGACCTTCCTCTAGCCGGATAAGACCAAGTTGTACCCTAGTGACTAATTGAGATGTTTCAATAAAGCTTTTAGAAGAAACAACATTTTGGTTATTAATAAAATACTACTATTATTAAAAAAACAATCAATGTATTATTAAGAAGTTCTAAGACCTCTTTTAAAAAATGCGAAGTGGTTTCAGATACTCCTATATAAAATGTTTTACGATTCGAATTCTGTCTTTCCTTGCTCTGATCAGCGTGTTAGCACTAAAAGTACGTAGACGGCCAGAACTTGGCTGTTGCAAACGGGCTTCGTTTTTTACTATGAATCGCTCGGTGCACATGCACTTGACTAATCCGAAGCGAACGAAGAAATAAAATAAAAAATGGTACGCGCGCAACTTGTTGTACGTGAAAGAAGTGAAACTTCTTTTGCGGTGTGTAGTATTGTGGTTTTCATCATTTTTCATCCTTAAATATTTATTTTCTTGTAATAGGAGGGAATGCTGTGAATAAGAGAAACGACCTAGCTTGCTTTGTCCTTTCATCTTTTCCTTCTCTCCACGGTCGAGTGGTTCGCGAGACGCTATCTATTTTCTTACTCTCGCTCTTCCTAAATTGTATCTTTTCTCTCTAGCCCCAAAGAATCTAACGCGAGTTAAATTTTATCCTCAACGCGCCTAAAGAAGTTTCACTTCAAAAATGTATTTGGCTTCATAGGTACTAAGTTAATGCAATGCTATCACAGTGAATTTTCATTCAATTTCGACAATGAATTATCAAATAAAATATGTCTCAAATACAAATGTAATATTAATGTATTTTTTATTATAACAGTATTTATAAACAGATTGTACCGTGTACATAAATGTCGTGACGTGGGTATCCATTAAGTAACTGTTGTAACAACATATGGACGTCCTATAGCGGGTCATAGAAAGCTCAAAAGATCTTCCAGTTGTAGAAAATGATCACAACCACGTTTCCTAAAAGTAATACGGATAGAAAAAGTCTAACATATAGCAACAAGTTGATGTAATCTGAATAAGATGAAGAATAATATAACATTTGAATTTGTAATCTGTCATCTTTATATGATTGCTCATTGAGTTTTCTCATTTTTGCGCCAATACATTGTAAAATATTTTGCGATATTAAAATGTAGTGGGGTGATAAAGAGAACCGAATCGCTGTGATTCCATTACACAAAGTAGGTATGGAGACAAATGCAATTTTAAAACTCTCCATACGCTTGGTATTGGTAAAATGTTTGTGTACCGGGCTATTAAAAGGTGCAATGAGACCTGTTTGTGACAGGAAAAGATCTGGCCGTCCACGTAGTGTTCGTACGAAAAAGCTGGTCAAAGCAGTAAGGGAAAGAATTCGAAGAAATCCTGTCCTAAAGCAAAATATTTTATCTCGGGAGATGAAGATAGCACCTAGAACCATGTCGCGTATTTTAAAAGATGACTTAGGACTTGCAGCCTATAAGAGACGTACTGGTCATTTCTTAACTGATAATTTAAAAGAGAATAGGGTGGTAAAATCGAAACAACTACTGAAGCAATACGCAAAGGGAGGTCATAGAAAATTTTTGTTTACGGATGAGAATTTTTTTACAATTGAGCAACATTTTAACAAACAAAATGACCGTATTTATGCTCCAAGCTCTAAGGAAGCTTCCCAATTAGTCGCCAGAATGCAACGTGGGCACTATCCGACTTCAGTGATGGTTTGATGGGGTATTAGCTATGAAGGAGTGACTGAGCCATACTTTTGTGAAAAAGGTATCAAAAGATCGGCACAAGTATTTCAAGATACCATTCTTGAGAAAGTAGTGAAGCCCCGTAACAACACCATGTTCAATAATCAAGAATGGTCCTTCCAGCAATACTCGGCGCCAGGTCATAAAGCTCGGTCTACGCAGTCTTGGTTGGAAACGAACGTTTCGGACTTCATCAGAGCTGAAGACTGGCCGTCGTCTAGTCCCGATCTTAATCCGCTGGATTATGATTTATGGTCAGTTTTAGAGAGTACGGCTTGCTCTAAACGCCATGATAATTTGGAGTCCCTAAAACAATCCGTACGATTGGCAGTGAAAAATTTTCCCATGGAAAGAGTGCGTGCTTCTATTGATAACTGGCCTCAACGTTTAAAGGACTGTATTGCAGCCAATGGAGACCATTTCGAATAAGCTTTTTATACTTTAAATTGTTTTATATTTATGTATTAAACTAACACACTGTAAAAGTAATAAATGTTATTTGCAATGGATTTTTTTTTTCCTTAGTCTCAGTATTTATGGCAAGACTAGGTAGTAAATAAACGAGATTTTACAAAGGTTACAATTGTATTTTTATAGCGATTCAAGTGTGATCTTTATGAAATAAATACGATTTTGTCATAATTTTTCGTATTGATTAATTTGTATTATCTTATTCCAAATCTAACACCCCATAGAAACTCCAAAAGATACACAATTTGTTAAAAAAAGAATTTAAAAGCGTGTTATATATTATTTTGAAGTTATACTTCTTTAGGCGCGTTATGAAAAATTGATGAGAGTGAAATTTTACGATGCGCGCGCTCCGTGACACAAAATTAACAGAAATGAAGTTGCCAACTAAAAAAAAAATGCTACCAACAAAACAGAAATGGAACCTCTGTTAGTGGCGCATGTTGGCACGCACGCCGCCTCTGTTCACGTGTGTATATTTATAATATTTATCCACATGCTTTGAGTTTCTACATTTAAAACACGTGTTTTCATTTTGTTTTCATTATACAAGTGCGAATTTTATATGTGCGTCTGAATTATAATCAGAAGTGATTTAAATTGAATATTGAAATCAATACTAATTAATATTAGAAAATATTTGTGAAAAAACTGTGCTCAACAACCTTCCTAAGTGCTCCAATACAATTGAGGTTAACTATCCGTATGTATTATTTAGTAATATAAATTACAAAATTATTATTTAATATAATTCATACTAAATATTATTAAATTATTAACGTTAAATATTTATTATTAATTATTTAATATTAAAAAAAGAAAGAAATAAATTTAATAAAAATAAAGTATACCTTACGCGCGTACATAAGTACACGCACCCTTTTTTACTAGACAGACTATTATTGAATGAAATAATAAAAGAATGTTTTTGTGTGCCCTACAAATGTTATGTCGATGCTCGACTTTTGATGAAAAAGGGACATCCGTACAAAATGAACCAAAAATAATAAATTATTATATCTCAGAAACTTAAATTAAAACCGATAAAAATAATTCAGATTGAGTGCTCTTATATATTTCACTTTTTTTTTTGAAGTTATACTTCTTTAGGCGCGTTATGAAAAATTGATGAAAGTGAAATTTTACGATGCACGCGCACCGTGACACAAAGTTAACAGAAATGAAGTTGCCCACTAAGAAAAAAGCTACCAACAAAACAGAAATGGAACCTCTGTTAGTGGCGCATGTTGGTACGCACGCCGCCTCTGTTCACTGTGTATTTATATTTATAATATTTATCCACTTGCTTTGAGTTTCTACATTTAAAACACGTGTTTTCATTATACATGTGCGAATTTTATATGTGCGTCTGAATTATAATCAGAAGTGATTTAAATTGAATATTTAAATCAATACTAATTAATATTAGAAAATATTTGTGAAAAAACTGTGCTCATCAACCTTCCTAAGTGCTCCAATACAATTGAGGTTAACTATCCGTATGTATTATTTAGTAATATAAATGACAAAACTATTATTTAATATAATTCATACTAAATATTATTAAATTATTAACGTTAAATACTTATTATTAATTATTTAATATTAAAAAAAAAAAAAGAAATAAATTTAATAAAACATTAAGTGAAAAATTTGTGATAAAAAGTAAAATCGAACATCAAATTTAAATATTAACTTTTAATATTTATTATTAAATTTAATGAATAATATAATATAATAATTAATAATAATTATTATTGTTAATATTAATTAATAATTGAATAATGTACTAAATATTAAATATTATTAAATTATTAATGTTAAATATTTATTATTGGTTACTTAATATTTAAAAAAAAAATGAAATAAATTTAATAAAACATTAAGTGAAATTTTTGTAATAAAAAATTAAAATTGAACATCAAATTTAAATATTAATTTCTAATATTTATTATTAATATTAATTAATAATTGAATAATATACTAAATATGAAACTATTAACGATAAAGAAATAAATTGAATAAATAATAAATATTAAAAAAATGAATAAATTCAAATACAATTTTCAAATTTATCAATAAGTTCATTCATTGACTCTTGAAATATGAATTAATTTTTAACAAATAAATATTTTAAATTAAGAATTCTGTAATATGTAGTACAAATGATGCCATATATATATATATATATAATTGAATTATTAAATGTCAATTTTTAATATTTATTATTAATTTTTTATATCTAATTTTTTACTATCATTCTTATTTATCAATCTAAGAGTTTTTTCGCTTACATTTGATGACTATTAATGGTACTACTGTTCAATTTCTATTTCAGATTTCAAGATGGGTAAAACAAATGCGGAACATTGTAAAAACTATTACAATCGAAAAAAAGCTGCTAAGGAAGCTGAAAAAGCTCGTCAAGGCTTGTCAGTAAAAAAGCCAATTAGAAAAACAGGAGCAGAACGTAATCGTGCCTATAGGCTGCGAAAAAAAATGCTTTCACAAGTAGACGAATCATCCGTGGCTGAGATTTTATCCACACCGTCAACTTCAAGTTCACGAATAAGGACTTTTGCGCCATCATTTCGGTTAGCTACCATCAGTGCTAGTACAAATCAACCAGATGTCTCAACGCTGTCCAGTACTGGTATCGCTGATCATGATGGCGATAATGTAAACGATTCATTTTTATCTGCTTCAATACACGACAATCGCAACTTTATAGTTGTATGAGGTGCATATGACTAATTCTCCTGTGCCGTATAATCAACGTACATCAGAAAATAATTTATTAGCAGACATGGGGCAAAACCGACTGCTTCATGCCCAAGAAACTATTCAACAATTAGCTGGTGCCTCGAATGTACATATTTTATCTACTCAAGACATTGTACATGATCAGGAGCGTGATATATTAAATCAAGACACGATTATGGACCAGGAATTACCTCCACGAGACGGAGAAGCCGTTCCTTCCAATTCTCCGGAACAGTTTATTAATACTTCTATTGATGAACAAATTGATATGGACGTAGATACTTCTTTACCGTATAGTAATTTTCCACGACTAAAAAGAGGCCCATCAGGAATTTAAAAAACAAATTACGCACATAAGAAGTTATACTTTATTTTTATTAATATATATATTTTTTTAATATTAAATAATTAATAAAAAATATTTAACGTTAATAATTTAATAATATTTAGTATGAATTATATTAAATAATAATTTTGTCATTTATATTACTAAATAATACATACGGATAGTTAACCTCAATTGTATTGGAGTACTTAGAAGGTTGATGAGCACAGTTTTTTTCACAAATATTTTCTAATATTAATTAGTATTTATTTAAATATTTAATTTAAATCACTTCTGATTATAATTCAGACGCACATATAAAATTCGCACTTGTATAATGAAAACAAAATGAAAACATGTGTTTTAAATGTAGAAACTTAAAGCATGTGGTTAAATATTATAAATATAAATACACAGTGAACAGAGGCGGCGTGCGTGCCAACATGCGCCACTAACAGAGGTTCCATTTCTGTTTTGTTGGTAGCATATTTTCCACAACTTAATGAACGATTTAGTGGGCAACTTCATTTCTGTTAATTTTGTGTCACGGTGCGCGCGCATCGTAAAATGTCACTCTCATCAACTTCATTTCTGTTCATTTTGTGTCACGGTGCGCGCGCATCGTAAAATTTCAAACTCATCAATTTTTCATAACGCGCCTAAAGAAGTATAACTTTAAAAAATTGGTACTAATGAAAATTTCAAAACAACCATGCCATACCATGAAACATGCCATGTGTTTTTGCATTTTATGATTGAAAATTGCCCATAGCCTAGAAAACAGGGTAAGACGGTTCAGAGCTTACCTGAAACCGAGATCATACCGTGTCCTTATTGTCGACAATAATTCAATAGTGCCCACTGTTTATTTTCATGTACGTAATTGAACAGGACCAGTCAGGCACTGTCGTCCGGCAACGTAGGCCCTGGTGGCTCTCAAGGCAAGGACCCTTTGGCGCCGGTCGTTCCTAACTCGCGCAACATGTACCAGCATCCCGCCGTTAGCGGCTACAATCCACAGGATACACGATCGCAAACAATGCCAGTCTCGGTAATTATATTAGAGTATTAATATTTACTAATCGTTTTCAGGGGAAAGTGAGCTTTTTTAACTGTAACTAAATTGACATCATTCGCGAATTAACCTCGAGTTGTCAGGCCTCCTCTGCAAGCGCTCTCGGGGAGTTGTTAGCAAATTCCAGCCAGTGTCCTATTCAAACTGGAAAGTCCTCCGAGCCAAGACTAGTTGTTCTTTCTTAAAAAACAAAAAAACTTACACTGACAATGATTTCAGGCACGGCAAAACCCGCTGTATGCGGGCGCCATGTACCACGGGTATGGCGGAGCGGCCGGGCCGGCGGCTTTGGCGCCAATGCCTTCGCCGTCACCTACCACGCCGCTACCGCCTTTTCCCGTGCACCCCGACGTCAAATTTAAAAAGTAAGATAACACATATGCAGTTTTTATTAAACAAAACATATAGGACAAACGGGAATGGCTGTTGGGCCATTTGTGGCTATATGCGGTAGGCAGCGGCTTGGTTCTGTCCTTGGCATTGCTGAAGTTCATGGGCGACGGTAACCACTCACCATCAGGTGGGCCGTATGCTCGTCTGCTTACAAGGGCAATAAAAAAAATATGGAAACATGGTTGGACATGTCCGTGCTGGCCCCTACCACGTTTTGGATGGCTATTATCTGAATGCTTTTTTTTGTTCCCTATCTATGCTGATAGCTTTGAGAGGCTATTTCAGCTTCTCTTTGACGTGTAGCTGAGCTCACTCAATTGGATGTGTCTATGGGTTAATTCACTCGTCGAGCCCTTGGAGGGTTCGACGAGGACGGTGACCGAATCTGAATGTAACTGAATGAGATTGTATCCGATACTGAGAATGATATTGTATCATTAGGCATAAGAGTGTGGTCACTACCGTCATAGATACCGGCAATATTATAGGTAAAATCGCCGCTATAATATCGAAACAGCTGTAAACCCGTCCGAGCGTAGCTGGCATAGCCCCTTACCAGCGATTAGGTAGGGGAAAAAGGCTGCTAACGTCTCTAAAGTGGACATTGCCATTATGACCTTTGATACTGGTTACAGTCTGGTATTTAGTCGGTTGCTTGTCCGAAAAAATAATGGCAGGGTTTTATAATAGTGTCGCCGCCCACGCCACGGCCACCAGCCACAACCACAGAACGCAGTCACCGACCTATTTCTTGTTGTTTTCGTACATTTTATATTGACTGGCCGCACGCGGATGACGCCGATGGCCGCCACACGCTACATATAAAATGTATGAAGATTAAAAGGGAATATTCCGGTGGAGGCGTTTTGTGGTTGTGGCCGGTGGCCCGTGTGCGGCGACTCTTACGCATCAGCAGCGCGGGTGCTCTTAAGCTAATGTCCCGTCAGAAAAAAGTAATCCGTGAAAATATTGATTTTGACTGGTAGTTTATTTGTTGTAAAATGACTGTTGATGCTTATAGGTTACCGTTTTACGACGTGCTAGCAGAGTTGATGAAACCTTCGACGATGATGCCGGTACAGGCGGGACGAATGCAGGAGAGCACGTACATATTCCACCTGACCCCGCAGCAGGCGACCGAGATAGCGACCGGCAAGGACATCGTCGGCACCAGCAACAAACTTGATTACATAATACAGGTGTGTGTTTCGGAAATTTAGTTTGTATCTACAGTCGGCATCGATGCGCCACTTCGACAAAGCGGCACGACACGAGAACCCTCTCATCGTGGCCGCCGTTACTATATTCCCAATCCTGCGGACAGAATGAAAAGCAGTCGACGTCGCCCAAAACACGACGTTTCCGATCCTCCCGATCCACTAACGGTGTTTTTAGGTACCTCAAGCACCGGGTCATCTCGACGAGTAAATTAACCTACAGACACAGCCCACTGAATTTCTCGCTGAATCCACTCAGTGGGTCGCGTTTCCGATCCTGTGGTAGATTCTGCGAAGCACGGCTCTTGCTAGGGTTCTTGTTAGCAACGTCGTCAAGTTTGAGCCCCGTGAGCTCACCTACTAGATAAGGTTACGCTGAAATAGCCTCTCAAGCCTATCAGCTTAGGTAGGGGAAAAAAAAGGAAATTTAGAGAGAGAGAGAAAGAGAACATACTTTATTGCACACCAAAACACAATTAACATCAGAAAACAGTCAACAAGCAGATACGTTTGTACAATAGACGGTTTTATCGCTAAAAACGATCTCTTCCAGACAACCGTTAAATGTAATTCTCATCTTTTATATTTTGATGACATATTCATTGATCTTTAAGTAAAAGAAAACAAATATGATGTGTTTTGTTTTAACCATTTATTAGTTAGACATGTTTTATTGTATTTATGAAACAGAATCTTTCAAAGTATTTGTTTTCTTTAATATGTCATATTAAATTGATTTATTTTGTTACTTTAGCTTAATATCCTGATCCGGATACAAAAAATTAGTGTTTTAATGCTCACTTTAGTTTGCCATAAAAGCATACTACTCTAAGTACTACAACTAAATACTCTATGTAAACTGCATGCATTATTATTGCTAACAGGCTCAATTGCGGTTTTGTTTGCTGGAGACTTCATGTGAACAAGAGGACCACTTCCCTCCTAGCGTTAATGTCAAAGTCAATAACAAGATGTGTCCACTACCTGTAAGTATTCTAAACATCAATATCTATTATCAAAATATATTGAGGAATACACTGCATGTCTTCGGATCCTACACTGATTATAATTGTCGGGACCCCGACTGTCTCTAATTACTGCTACCCATTCCAACTCATCTACATACATAACAGTTTTCTTTACCAAAGGAATTACTTTTCCTTGCCCCCAATTCTCTAAACAAATTGGCAGTAGGGTGTATAGCAAGTCCGTTGACATTGTTACTACGATGCTTCGTACTCTTCAGTCTAGTAGACTGAAGATTAAAAATAATGAAAGTAAGCAGGTTTAATTATACAAATTATACAAAAACTCCAGTAATTATACAAAATTATAAGTTTTGCATGTTGATAAGACAAAAAGTTACGAATAATGGTATTGAAATATACAATGTATTAATTTGCAATCTACAGAATCCAATACCGACCAATAAGCCAACTCCAGAACCAAAAAGGCCACCGCGTCCAGTAAACATATCGTCGCTCGTGAAGCTGTCGCCCACGGTCTCCAACACGATCCAGGTGACGTGGGCGGCGGACTTTACACGAGCTTACGTGTTGAGCGTCTTCATGGTCAAAAAGCTCACGTCTGCAGAACTACTACAGCGGCTGAAGAACAAGGGCACCAAAAATCCAGACTACACTAGATCTTTAAGTAAGTGCGATTCTATTACATCGCTTTCAACTCGTTTTGTTATAACTGTATCCAGTGAGAAAATACGCCAACTCTGTTCAACACTTGAACAGAGTTTCTCAAACTTTTTTTTTGTTAATAATGTTTCTACAAGCACTGAGGTAAACGAGTGTGTTGATAGAAAATGACCACCCAAGTCTATTGTCTATATCGCTAATGCTAAAATCACAAGGGCGCAATAGCTTGTCAGATAACAAAAGTCAAAAGTCAAATAACAAATTGTCTATAAAGGTTTGTTCACTAAAACGATGCAAAGGAATAAATTGACAGCTTCAAACAGTCCAGAGCATGGCAAATCTTAACAGTTGTGTTACCGTCAGCGCGACAGACTAGCCATTAAACTGCAATCATGAAGAATTTTACTTAGTAGATGCGTGAATGGACTCACGAGCTCTCTGTTATAAAGTTAGTGAAGCCCACAAACAACATGAAGTAAATAAGGCAGTTCAAGTCCAGAGATAAGGTCTAGAATCTCGATTTTATTGTATAAAGATGGGAGAACTCTCAAATCGATACACATGACTGCTTTGCGACAGAAATGTATCATACTATCAATGCGACCATTTACTTAGACCTTATCAACTGTATATGTCGATCGCGCTGCACTGGTATAACACTCTGAGAATGATGCCGTCATTTCGCTATTAGATTCCTTAGTCGTATTTTCTGACACCCACTAGTAAAATATATAAGATACATATGTCTGGAGAGACATACTTATACTAAGGCTAAGGATCGCCTTGGGCTGCAAGGCTTAATATGATGATAACGATGACAACTAGTAGAAATAGGATAGTGATGTCTTAAGATGAATCGGCTGCGTAGCCAATTTTCCAAAATTAAAAAAGAATAAAGTAATAAAAACTTTGAGAATCGTCACTGTCATACCATTGATTGATAATTTGTGTTGTCCTCTTCTACCAATACCATGTAGTAGTATGATAGTTTCATTAGGTAACAAATTCTTAAATATTTAGTAATATTATTTATTACTGGTGGTAGGACCTCTTGTGAGTCCGCACGAGTAGGTACCACCATTCTGCCTATTTCTACCGTAAAGCAGTAATGCGTTTTGGTTTGAAGGGTGGGTTAGCCGTTTTAACTATACTGAGAACTTAGAACTTATAATTCAAGGTGGGTGGCGCATTTACGTTGTAGATGTCTACGAGCTCCAGTAATCACTTAACACCAGGTGGGCTGTGAGCTCGTCCAACCATCTAACCAATCAAAAAATATATATTGGCTGCACTATATGAGTGGCAAAGCTAGGGTGTAAAGGGAATAGTTTGATTGACCCACCACGTTAATTTTGTGCAACAGTAAAAGAGAAGCTGTCCGAGGACTACGACAGCGAGATAGCGACGACGTCGCTGCGCGTGTCGCTGATGTGCCCGCTCGGCAAGATGCGCATGTCGTGTCCGTGCCGGCCCGCCAACTGCCCGCACCTGCAGTGCTTCGACGCGTCGCTGTTCCTGCAGATGAACGAGCGCAAGCCGACCTGGCTGTGTCCGGTGTGCGACCGCGCCGCGCCCTACGACTCGCTCGTCGTGGACGGCTACTTCCAGGAGGTGCTGACGTCGCCGCGCCTGGCCGCCGACTGCAACGAGATCCAGCTGCACGCCGACGGCAGCTGGTCCGCGCACGCGCCGCCCCGCGCCCCGCAGCCCCTGCAGCCCGCGCCAGAGCCCGTCACGCTCATACCAGATGATCTAGGTACTGCTCCCTCTAACATCTATACTAATATATAAATCTACAGTGGTTTTTACGGATGTTCCGTTATAACTACTGAACCATGCATCCCATTGACTTGAAACTTGGTATCCAAGTAAAAAATACATATACTTAATGAATAGGCTGATGTTTATGAGTGTTGGACTCCCTACACCAGTTGCGGGGGCGTTAATGATGAGAATCTTTGTGGGGGTGAGAAGTGAGCCAACATAATATAGGTCGAGTTGGGGCTCGGTGTGACTTAGTAGTTACAATACATACTTCATTAGGTCCGTTGCTACATACTATATCCGGAACATTAATAAAAATCGTTGTGTTTAAAAGCTGAATGAAATGAAATTGTTTCAAAAAATATGTGCTACCAAAATCTAAAATAATGAGGCGGTATTATGTATTAATGATTTATGTGAATAAAATAACTGTGTTGAAACTAGAGTTTCAATTGAATTATGAGTGAGCCCGGTACAAACAGACAGTTTCATGGTGCACTTCAATATCTATATATTAATACGTGAAACAAAAACTGTACCCCTTTTTACGAAAATTGCGCGGAAGGAGGAGTATGAAAGGAGAAACCCCATTTTGGGCCTAAGCGTTACACGAATGGGATACGTACCAAAAAATTCGTCTATTTTGCTTGATTAACCTATTAAAATCTTAGCTTCATTGACAATGGCCAAGTGTAGAAAATAAGTTGAATTCAATTTTTTGTTTTAAACAATCTTTGTAAACATCCGCAACACTTATTTCATTATACGTAACTAGCTCCACAAACGTGCGGATTAGAATTAGAACATCCATAAAATAGGATCGATTTAGTGGAAATCAAGTGTAAAAAATAATTAATACTCTTTTGCTTTAGGATAAATGACTGTTTTTATAGGTATTTTAATCAATGTAAATAGAGTATGGCCATCGAATCGTGACACAACTACTTACAATGGCGGCAATTCAAAATATCTACAACTGACAACATTAAATATAGCATGAAAAGGTAGTTTTGCATTTTTATATTAATGTGACTATGCCATAGAAAAACACAAATGTATCAAATCGTGTTAAGTTATCTTTAATGTTGCCAACTGAAGATATTTTGGATTTTGCCGTAAAGCAGTAATGCGTTTCAGTTTGAAGGGCGGGGCAGCCGTTGTAACTATACTGAGACCTTAGAACTTATATCTCAAGGTGGGTGGCGCATTTACGTCGTAGATGTCTATGAGCTCCACTAACCACTTAACATCAGGTGGGCTGTGAGCTCGTCGATGGGTATCTAAGCAATAAAAAATAAAAATAAAAAAGGCATGAACTAAAATGAAATGAAATGTGATGAGATAATATGGGAGCACGTAATGATTTATATTTTATATAAAAAAGCTATCATATAAATATAGTTTTTCATTTAAAAAAGTTTTCATTAAAATTAAAATAAGACTGATCTAAAGGTCTTAGTTACCAGGTCATAAAATCCCTTAAAAAAATCATTTCGTGCGCAGCGCGTTTCGCATTACGTTGTTTTTAATTTTTGGCTTTCGTTCGTTTTCGTAAACAACCTAACGCGCGATTTCTCGTAACAGGTTCCATTTTTATTTTAAAGCAACCTGTTGCTGCAACAGGTTTCGTAAAAAATTACTCATCTTTAGTAGGAAATAGCCTCAAAAATATCGTTTTTATTAAAATATCTCGAACAATAAACATAACCTAAAATGTAAACATTGTCTGATTTTACCAATTTGGCCATTGCTGGGAGACCTGAAAATTGGGCTCATGAAACCTTCTTAGGTATTGTAACTTATGCCCAAATTCTAGCACTGTAACGCCAGGCCCAAGTTTGTATGGATTTCGGGTTTGTCCTTTCACACACTTATAGAGAATATAAAGAAGGAACTGAAGGAGTGCACAATGATAATATTTTTTTAAATTAAGCATAAAAAATACATTAAATCATTTAAAAAAAAACATTACACACACTACATACCATGTATTTGACGCACACACGCATGCATAATATTTATTGTCAAACTTTTGTTCTTGACGTCTGTTGTCAAATTGAGAATAGATTAAATATTATTGGTATTTACAATAGATTTGACAATAGAATCATAATAGTGTAAAAATTTATAATTTCAATTAATTATAGTCGAATTTCAACTACCTGGTGAACTCCTGGTGGTCTCTATTAAGTTTTGTGATTGTTGTTCAATAACCATTATATGTTAGAACGTCTGTTCCCATTATAGAAGTTATCCCAGTAGACAGTGGCGGTAGCGGAGCGAAACGCGCGGCCGTCGGTGAGAATCGAGCAGTTAAACCCGCAACCGAAGTTCTGGTTGATCTCACTTCAGATTCTGAAGACGAATTGCCGTTGAAGAGGAAAGTGCCGCAGCCGAAGCCGACGCCCCCGGTCTCCGAGTCCAGCATCAAGAGCGACGACAATTACTCTTCTTCCAGTGGTATATTATTTATTTATTTATTACACTTCATGTAAAACTTACATTGGCGAACTTAATGCCTAAGGCATTCTCTACCAGTCAACCAAAGGTAGTGCAGAGTAAATAGTGGTAGGTGCAATGAAATTTATATTAAGTTACGAATACATACACAAAAAAAGTGTATATATACACAATCACATATACATATACATTTGGTTTCTAATGTTTCTAATGTTTCGTATTGGTGTACTGAGACTGATTTTAAGTCACGAGGTGGTGGTTTCACTAATGAATTGGGTCACTCATCCTCGTAATAAAACAACAATAAAACTGCTAGAGTAGTGTTGGAATACTTTATTTGCAAAAAAAAGCCATGTTATGAACAGTTAGGTACATCTGGTTGAATATTGCTTTTAGTCTGTTTGTTTGTTGATTTGTTAGGAATACGCAAAAACCTTGACTGATTCAAGAAAAAAATGTGTTTAACTGGTTTTGTGTATGAATATTTATCAATTAGACCGTTTTAAGCTTCTTATCTTTTGCGGTGCTAATAAGAGATTAAGTAGAAATAAAACTAATTATGCTACCTCCTCAGTTTATTCCGAATTTAATGTTTGTAGCCCTGCAGAACATTAGCACTATTTTATTTTCTATAACCTTGTAATAGGAATTATTTTATATTTGCACGAGATTAATTTTTGGTGGCTAATTCCTAAATCTGGAACTATATCTGAGATAGATGTTCAGAGACCGGTTCTGATAAATTCTAAAATTAGAGTCAGGCTGTTGGTTTCAAGTAAAATAAATTTTAAATAAAACTTTAATAAAATAAAATACACTTAAAATTAATTACAATTTTATTCGACCACCGGCACTGTGAGAACAGGTCTTCGCAAATGATATCCATTATAAAAGAGTAATATTGTAAAAATTAGCCTGCAAAATATGTTAGTAACTAAAGGTTAGATCATTGGAGTTGTCATATATTATTAATCACATTCGTTATTAGAAGAACTAACCCATACATCAACCCGCTGGCTTCTCGCCGGATCTTCTCAACGGGTAACGATTCCGATCCAAATTATCGGATATTAGATTAAGAAGCAGCTGCTCTTGAATTTTTCAGGGAGGCACTCGGGCAGCTGTTACTAAGTCCCATCCCTCGTGACAGATCCTTTACTCGCTCATCTGTTGTGGTGAAACTAGAAAGGTTTTCGAGCAACCTTCCTTACTAAAAAATGAAAAAAAAAAAATAGAACAACAATAACAGTAATAATGAACGCCTGAGCTCAATTTAGGCTGTATTGAGGCTATATCAGCGTAGCCTTAACTAGTAGGAGAGCTCACGGGGCTCAAACCTGAAGAAGTCGCTAACACGAACCCTAGCAATAGCAGTGCTTCGCAGAATCTACCACCGGATCGGAAACGCGACCCAGTGAGAAGATCCGGCGAGAAACTCAGTGGGCTGTGTCTATGGGTTTATGGGTTCACTACCAGTGTGCATATTCCGCAGCTGTCGAGGCGGTGTCGTCGAGCGGGTACCGGTCCCCGGGCGGCGCGGCGGCCGTCATCTCCCTGGACAGCCCCTCGCCGCCGGCGCACGAGCCTCAGGTCTCCATCACGCCCATCGAACGATGTAAGTATTGCTTATTACTATTGCAACCACTCAAAGAGCGCAAAGCACACTAGACTACGACACATGCTGGTCTATTTCTATAAAGGAACTTCCTCGTGACCCCAACCTCAATCCAAAAATATATATATTACTCTTCCATTTATTATGAAATGAACGTAGACTGTCGAGCGCCAAACGAGAGATTATGACTTAAAAAAATATTTTAATGAATTCCTTGATTATATGAGAACTAGCGACCCGCCCTCGCTTCGCTTCGGAAACATTAAAACACACATGAAACCAAAAAATAAAAAATAAAATAAAAATTAAAAGAAGTAGCCTATGTTCATCAGGGACAATGTCGGCTTCTAATGGAAAAAAAAATTTTTCAAATCGGTCCAGTAGTTTCGGAGCCTATTCGAAACAAACAAACAAACAAATCTTTCCTCTTTATAATATTAGTATAGATTAAAATAAAAGTATCCTTTGCCGTCCACTCTGGTCCCATACAACGCCAATGGTTTTCCACTGTAATAGTGTATCTGAATATATTATTCCATTCCTCAAAGAGGCGTCTACTGTCACACCCGTGTACGAGGAAATCACCACAATCTTGTCAATTTAGTTTCCCCTAATTGTCGTCTTAAGTAATTATTCCAGAAGGTTTTCTTTTATCTCTATTTCTCTCATGTGTTGTCGTAAGTCCCCAAAGACCACCCAATATAAAGTGTGTTTTCAGCATGCACTATGCGCTTCCTACACACTGTAAAAGCTGTTCTATCACACTTGATCCCCGTATATGTGTTTGTAAAGCATCATCGCTTTTTCCTGTCCTACTTTTGTTTATAAGATTTCTTTAATATATTCCATAGTCTAACAATGAAAGGCAATGCGTATTATGGTAATTACAATTAGTTTTATGTGAAACAGGTACGAGCAATAACTCTGAGCGTGAAGACAACGATACCACACCTACACACTGGGCGCCTTACGCCGACAGCGACAGAGACGACGCGTACAGAAAGTATGTTAAATGACTACTTTAAACTTAATTATGACGATTCACTTAAATTAAACAAGCTGATTATGTTTTAGTCGTAAACAATTCTGCTTCTAAAAATCTAGAATAAATGTAGTCCTAGAGAACCCCGCCGGTACATTAGGCCCTCATAAGTTGTCTCTACTTGACCCTTGTCATTGACATCACTCCAGGTCACAATAGAATAAAATATAATATAGCCTTTTATTCAGATCTCTAGTATCTAGATCTATAATACAATGAATTTTTAAACTTATGTAAAAAACTTATAGATCTTTCCTAGATCAGTTTGCTAGTCGGCAAAGGCCTCCTCCCTTTTCCATTCCTTTCTTTCTTGCGCCACTGAGAATAAATATACAGGGATAAAAAAGATGAGTTAGCTGAAGTAACTTGAACTCTGCCAACAGTTTGAACAACAGCTGTAGCAAGACAAACTAATAACAAAGTACATTATTTTAATTCAGATACTGACTAAGGGAGAAGAATGGCGTCGCGTATGTCAGTGGCCATTCTTCAGAAGAAGACCAGGAGCCCTCGTACCCGGAGGTGCCATTATTGTCGCTGTGAGCGCAATGCCGCCAACATTAAAGAAATGTGGCCTGATTTCGTCTAATGCTACGGAATTATGTTAAATTAATCTGGACATTATACGTACGTCCCCGTGAGGACTAAATGTGTGTGCCGACAATTGCTTCACGCATCGCGTATTAACTACAATCTGTGAACTGAAAATCGAATCTAAATCTAAATGAACTATGCCCGTTATGAGCAGATGTAATATGCAAAACGTGGAGGTATCTCCTGACTGGCTATAGACACTAAAAGCTATTGTATTCAAATAGTTCGATCTCTGAGCGATTTGAAATGTAAATATTACACTAGATTTGTAGCAAGAAGTAGCCTATAATGATGTCTAGAAGTGTTTTTATGTGGACAGGAGATTGTCTTTATAGTTTAAAGCGTTCTTTTAGAGTGTGTTCTATCTTATTATTTATACTGCTCGCGGGAACGTAGTGAAGGTAGTTTGTTTCTTAAGTTCGTATATTTTACATTGAAATCTATACAAGTCATATTAATATCCATAGTCACTTTTAAATTGTTTTTGTCATGAAGAACACTGTTATTTTCACTAAAGACAAAAAATTAGTTAATTGTAAATTAAATTTCGTTTGGAAATTTTATAATAACCGATATTTCTAATAACTAAACCGGAAATTTAATTTTAAGTGTTGAAATTACAACTATGAATGCAATAAAACTTTGTACATTATTTCAGAATGACATGGTTCGAAATTAATATGCAAAAAATAGCTGTAATATTAGCAATAGTAATTAAATTGGAAGTTAAGTTGACTGGTGGATAATGACTGTGTTGGTTGCTGTCATTACTGGTATGAATTTTGAAAAAAAAAACATTTTGTGGAGCATGACATTAAATAATGATATTAAAAATGTTAGTCTTGTTATCAAAGATTTCAATTAAAATAAATGTGTACCTGTAATTTAAATATGTATTTTTAAAGATCTTTCTATTCTCCATGTAACACACTCTAAGATAGAAGTTAAATTATTTATTAATAAGTTAGACATTAAAATGAGATCGTTGGTATTTTACAGAATTGCGATAACTTCCAAAAATGTATTGATAAAAGAAATGAATGTAACTGGTTAGGTATGTAACAGCGAAATAAATGTAAATACTCTGAGATTGTGTTTCATTGTTTTAACCTGAGTAGGTGAATTACTGGAGCTCGAATGTTATTAAACCCGCGGCAGGTGGTGGCTTGGCTGTGCCTCGGCATTGCTGACATACCTTAGTGACTGTGACCACTCAAAAACAAGTGGGCTGTATGCTCGATTATCTACGAAGTGAAATCAATAAAAAACGAGCTGTTGCTTCAGTTTAAGATGGTTCCTTTCATCATCAAGCTTATATGGAATTTAATTAGGAACCCTATAGATAGTCCAAACAAATCAATAGCCAAGATCTGAAATTTTATTTTACGAGCCTAACATTCACTATTCAAGATCAAGACTCAGTATGCAACATGCAAGCAAGCCGCATTTACATTTAATAAGAAAAAATGTTGAGTTTTGAATTTTTCTTTTTCAAAACATTTAAGACCGATGAGATCGCATGTCTCGTTATGACTAGCATCTAATTACTCCACGACTCTGTAACAGCGAAGAGATTCTCGTGCGAACAGGCAACGACCTTACTCGAAATACTTCATTATTGTTGGATAATGAAATGAATGAATAGCTCGCTGATGCCGTTCGCAGCCACAAACTCTACAGCAATAATTACCTATTCACTGTGGATCAATTCAAGGCAGAAGGCACGCTGTGCCGGCGTTGAACCTACTCTGTGTACTTAGTACCTACGCGCCCTTCTCACATTTTTATGCCACCCGCCTCGTAAAATGTCGTCCTCTCTGTCAGACATCAATCGAGAGACTATTGCCTTCTCACTCATGCACCCAGTTCAGAGTCGGGGGACACGTAGCGTTCCTCGTGTCAACTTCAACTGGGTTCCGCGGTCGTCCGCCGACTCGATGCGGCGCTGACGTCCTTTTCGCTGTCTCCATCGTTTTATATTATGTTTTCTACAGTAAAATCAAGTGTTGTTTATTAATATAACATTATCTGTGGAAACTGTATTGAACATCATCGTATCAAGGATCGGATTGCTCCTGTGAGCTGTACTGTACATGCCTGTGTGTTAATCAACAAAATACTATTGTGAAACGTTGGTCCGTGCTCGTTTATGTTGAATAGTGATTAAAAGTAATTTACTTTGCTTTTACCGTGTTAAGGGTCGGTGTTTATCGATCTTTTTGAGAGACAAAGCAGTGGATTTTCATTGCGGCGAGGAATCAGCCGGTTAAACGAGAGGTGAGTATTTTTATTAGTTTGGTTATACGAATCAACGGCACCGACCGCTCAGGCAGTCGGACCTGTCCGACGCTGCGAAAGAGAGGATGCGACATACACAGAGTAAACACAACAGAATGGTAACTGACACGAGCTTTTACTCACGTAGACAAGCAAGGAGAACCGCGTTATTGTTGCATTCTAAGTTATAGTATCAATGATTACACCAATAATAAACAAAGACTAACATAATGTTAACTGAATTTGTAAAAAAAAATGTAGTTTTTTTGTGGGCAGACCGACCTGACCTAATTTATATACAAAAGGACTTTTGTTTAGATGTTACCTACAAGCGTATTATTGTATTTATTGTTTCTGAGTTTTATTGTCTCAATTCAGACTATTTGTGCCGAGAACTAAACATGCGGTGAAAAATGCGTAGCCGTTGTCCAATTCTCTCGTTTTAAGGTGAGCCGAGTTAACAATCCATGTGCTTTAGTAACCCCATAACACCATGTGGACGTGATATCATCTACCTATCTACGGCGTAATAATAAATGTCACTTTTATATTTATACATAAATAATTCATTTGATACTTGATATAAGTTCAGAATATAGTATATACTATAAATTTATAATCAAACTTCACAGTTACCTACTGATAACTAAAAACATTGTGATCGTTACGCCATGTTACTTGAAGCGAATGTTTACAAGCAACGTCACGAACATCTCATTATTAATCCACTACTTGGTCGTATTCGTATTGGATACGATTAAGAAGTTTTGGAGAATTCACTACAATTTGTACATTACATGATCTTTTGTTAATTATATTTTACTAGCGACCCGCCCTCGCTTCGCTTCGGAAACTGTAATTTATTATTGATTTCTCCACTATTTAATGTATGTTATTATACATAAAAACCTTCCTCTTCAATCACTCTATCTATTAAAAAAAACCGCATCAAAATCCGTTGCGTAGTTATAAAGATTTAAGCATACATAGGGACATACAGATATAGGGACAGAGAAAGCTACTTTGTTTTATACTATGTAGTGATTTACTGTGTAGTCAGTCAGTATAAAAATACAAATTTTTACAGTTTTAATTTCATAAGAATTTTTCATAAAGTTGTCGCGCGATAATCCCGTTCAGTATGTATCGAACGTCCCACATCGGCTAATAGCTTCACATTGTGAGTGAGTAATGCCCTTCCCTAATGGGATAATGGCGCGACCGCCACACGAAATATTTATAAAGCGGTCGACTCGCTCATGTCAACAAGGTCCGTCTGTTTGCGTTGCCATTAGACGGCAGCGGGCATTCGCCGATAGCGCTCGACGCTCATAAATGACTCAAAATTACACACTATAACTTCGCTGCGGTAGTTGCCAATAAGACCTAACATTCACTAACTCGACTATGAATTTCGCTGTCTGTTTTATTACAAACTAGCTGAACCGGCAGACTTCGTAGTGCCTCAAAAATACCTAAACTTTTGTATAAAATAAACTTAAAACAAACAAAAGGAATCCGTCCGACGGGGGCCACATCATAGGAAAAACGAAATTGTTATTTTTATTTAATTCCCAGCATTTTCATATTTATCTACCCTTTAAACCTTCTCTGGACTTCCACAAATAATTCAAGACCAAAATTAGCCAAATTGGTCCAGCCGTTCTCGAGTTTTAGCGAGACTAACGAACAGCAATTCATTTTTATATATATAGATAGAAGATTAAACACGTCTTAACACCGAACTGAAATTACTGAGGCATTGCGTCGTGTCGCGTACACTATTTTAAAATCGCATATCATGCTAAAACAGTTTTGTTGTTAATGCCTTACTCAAACTTTTCATCGCTCGGGTATGCTATGAAGACACGTAATAAATAAATAATTTCACTATACTAACAACTTCAGATGTTCATTTAAGAATAGTCGTGAATTGCTAGAATAATGGACGGGCAAAGATATGTTTGCGAATTTAGCTCTGGAAACAAACATGTTGTGTTATAACAAGTGGCACTTTAAAGCCGCCATTGTTGTAAAACTTCGACTGTTTAAAAATATTTTACTTGGAATACTAATGTAAAGGGAAACAAACGATTTAGTATATGTATACGATTTGTGCCCATGTACATGTTTATTTAATAGAATTAAACATACTATTTTACGTTACATTATTCAGTCCATATTTGCAATTTATATGGATAATCTATATAAATTTAGAGGAGGTTTATAAACTTAAAAGTATCTTAAACAACGGTCCCAAATTTCGCCTTGAAATCGTGACCAAAAATAGGTACATATCGACTTAAAGACGCAGATAGCATGGGCACAGTAAACCTTGTCGCAACTAGAAAACTGAGGTGCTCTATAGATCTACGAAATTAATATAATACAACACGTAATGCCCATAAATCGAAATCGTCTTCAGATACGAATCATTGACTAAAGGACAAATAGATTAGCAAGACGAAACACAAAGAAACATCGCTTCAAGCAGAGAATAAACTACGTCCGAACGAGGGTCCCGTGAACGATCATCGAAATACCTCGTTGAAAATTCTACAAAACAGATCAATGAAAAGGGACATTTTTATGTTTTCGTCCCCTCAACAGCGTAACGGTTAAGAAGCTATAAGGGCACCGTACAGAAAGACGGACGGACGCGTCGCCGAAGTCGGTGAAGCGTAATATTCATTGTCACACGGCTTGTTCTTTGTCACGCTTTCTCATTTCCTTAGCAGGAATACGTCCTGCCTACATTAGTCAAGCCTTGCGTGTTTTCAACATTCATGCGAATTACGAACGAACGTATTTATGTCAATATTCAATATCGTACGTTAACTGGTTCATTTTGAACACTTCAAATCGATTTCGTATATAAAATAAATGTTTCAACGGTGTTAATAATGCACGTGGTCTCTGGCTTGTTTGTAGTTCTAAACAATACTATGTTCAGTGTTGCGTGTTTCTATTTTTACTTCTTTGTTGTACGTGTCGATCGAAATTATATCTTTTTTGATAAACAAAGACATTTTCTATCTCTTTAAAATTAAGACCGCCTTATATCTTCGCACAAGTTCGCAATGCTTCGCAATTATTCAATTGTTTTACTATTTGTATAATTATTGTGTAAACATGTAACGTCTTTGATTCTATTACAAAACTGTCAACGAATCGCAAAAAGTGTCGAGTACCTACTCCCGACCAGCCGGAGCCCTTACTTAGGTACCTACCGAAGGCGCCCAGTAAGAACGGAATGAGAAGAGTCGAAAACCGCGTTCAGTGGCACATAATTATTATGAGAGGTCTATATTCCGCAGTCGACGAGGACTGGGTTTGTATGGGCAACTGTATGACTGTAAAAGAAGTATTTGTATGGGCAACTTAATTCTTTGGAGATATAAACAAATAATGACAAGAATGTTAGTATTTTTATCTATATTTGTTTGTTCAAAAATGCTACCTACATAAATATTGTTGACGACTAAAAAACTGGTATTTTTTAACTTATCGTACTAGAATCTCAGGATTTAGACGTGCATCATTAAAAAGAATTTTTTTTAAACTCAATTTCAATTCATTGCTGGTAAATATTTTTGTATCACAGAATAAACATATAGATAACTAGCGGCCCGCTCCGGCTAGGCGGTTCCGCTCGGGTATTTAACAAAAAATTTAACGATATTTGAGGTTGTTTTATTTTTTTAAATAAAAGAATACTTATTGCGGCATAACTATAATAGTTAGACATACGCTGTCGCGACACTTTTTGTAAATAATAATGTGTTCTACAAAGAATCATCAATAGTTTTCGCAGGGCATGCGATGTAAAGAATATTTTAGGTAATTTTTTTACACCTTGGGTTACATTATTGAAGTTTTAGTAAGGATCCCTAATTTTTGTCAAAAAAGATTATACCCTATGTCACTCGGGAATAGTGTAGCTTCCAAACAGTGAAATAATTTTTCAAATCGGTTCAGTAGTTTCGGAGCCTATTCAATACAAATAAACAAACAAATCTTTCCTCTTTATAAAATTAGTATAGATAAAAAGAGGAGTAAAACAAATACAATATCGATATGATATGAATTTTACCAATCCCATTTGGATTCTGATCATCAAGTACGAGTACTTAGTGTAAGTAGTTTGAAAAAAATAAGATTGGCTTGATAGATAAAAACGGCTCGATCGTATTCAGGTAACACCCGGCGAGGATGGGTTATTGTAATGCTCGAAGTTAATACCCGAAGTTTTTTTTGGATATTTGCTTAGTTTCTTGTAGGTACACCCGTATTGCAAACCCGCACTTCGGTGACGAGTGGGACATTGATAAATGAAGATTTTTCATCTGTCCTTTTTAGAGGCTACTTTAACGTGTACCTCCAGTTGATTGTGGACTACGTAGGAGTGCTATTTCTCAAGCCCCACAATCTCGGTGATCTCCAGGCGGACTCAGAACTTAAACTCCATAACAAACTATGTAATATTGATTGAGATGAGATATGTTTTGGTCAAGGCTGCCTACGTCTTCGACTGTTTTTATTGAGCGCACATCGATCACTTATTTCTGAAAAGTTCTGGACACACTTAGTTCCACATATACATAGATCTTTTTTTGCCTATGCTAACTTGTAGATGAGCTCACGGGGCTCAGGCCGGGAGTGTTGCTAACACTGGCCCTAGCAAGAGCAGTACTTCGCAGAATCTACCACCGGATCGGAAACGCGACCCACTGAGAAGATCCGGCCAGAAACTCAGTGGGCCATAGATCTAAGATGATTGCGCGCAATCATATCGTATTTTTGAGTATTTTTAACGCTCAAAACGGTAAATTACAGCGAGTGAACTAATTATTGCTACTAAGTTGTGTTGTGAACTAAACTTTGAGAACGAACCCTCCCTGTTATTTTCATTCGTTTGCTTATTATTCGCATATTTTATCTTTGGGCTTCCGTGACTGCATCAACATGTTATTGCCGGCCCGTTTGAACGTATGTAAATGTCAATTTACTCGTAAAACACTAGTAGAAATTGGTAGCACATTTGAGTGAAATTGAATTGTGGAGCGATAATATAATGTGTGCATAATGTGTGCTTAAGGGAGCGTATGTTGGCTGTCTTCCCCTATATTCTCAACTCAAACACTATTAGAATCGCAGTTGATTAGATCTGGTTTGGTTTATTGAGCACAGCCGTATGCGGCAATGCCCGACACTAAACGCAATCCGTGAGGCGTGAACACGGCCATCTGCATTTGCTTATTGTTTTTTTTTTTCTTATAGCTTAGATGGGTGGACGAGCTCACAGCCCACCTGGTGTTAAGTGGTTACTGGAGCCAATAGACATCTACAATGTAAATTCGCTACCCACCTTGAGATATAAGTTCTAAGGTCTCAAGTATAGTTACAACGGCTGCCCCACCCTTCAAACCGAAACGCATTACTGCTTCACGGCAGAAATAGGCGTGGTGGTGGTACCTACCCGTGCGGACTCACAAGAGGTCCTACCACCAGTGAAATTGTTCAATGTCTTCGTTTTATTGAACTTTAAATTCTACGTTTTCATAATTCTTATCTTGTTCTAAAGCTATTAAATTGCATTCAAATCTTTTTAAATTTCGATCTCTTGCTTGTTGTTTTGGGTCTTGATTTTTATTTGTTTTATTGTTGTTCAGCAGTCGTTTTATTTGTGTGGTACTGGTTCTTGCACGTTAGATAGAGTATTTATAGTAGGGGTCGCGGGATCATGACGCGGCCGCCCACTGGCAATTTGCCTTACGCCCGCGGCGCGCCTCACTCGTACCTCGCCTCTTAGGCATGTTCTCAAACTAAACGCTATGCTAATGTAATAGGCCCCTATTTGATCCGCAGCCCACGGCTAATTTCAAATTTTCAATAAGACATCCGAGGCAGTGACGTTATTAGATGATTACGTTACGGCTGTTAGAGTTATTGTTTTGGCACTAATAGACTAATCTTAGCAATTAATTTTAATTTTAGCAAATTTTTTTTAACGTCTTCTTTGTATCACGTTCGATAATTATCTTGATATTACGGTCATGATTCACAACGTTACTATTTTTTTTTTGTTTGAGCTAAAATGTCGTGATGTCCGAGACTGGTTTCAAGATATAAATTCTCAGTCGTTTGCATATCATAAAGTATTCGGAATCTTACTAATTATTATCACATGGTTGTTTTAGATGTGTTTTCTACAGATCAGTGTTGGGCTGCGCGAGTTGTTTTATATTAGCACAGGGTATTCTTTTCTTTATTTATTGCTTACATGGGTGGACGAGCTCACAGCCCATCTGGTGTTAAGTGGTTACTGGAGCAATAGACATCTACAACGTAAATGCGCCACCCACCTTGAGATATAAGTTCTAAGGTATAGTTCAAGTATAGTTACAACGGCTGCCCCACTCTTCAAACCGAAATGCATTACTGCTTCACGGTAGAAATAGGCAGGGCGGTGGTACCTACCCGCGCGGACTCACATGAGGTCCTACTACCAGTTATTACGCAAATTATAATTTTTCGGGTTTGATTTTTATTAGACGATGTTATTCTTTCACCGTGCAAGTCAATCGTGGACATTTGTTGAGTACGTATTTCATTAGAAAAATTGGTACCGAACACCGGTGCGTCGGTCAACACGAATGCACCGGACGTCTTATCCTTTAGGCCACGACGACTTCAACTGTTCAAATAATATATTGTAACATTAAAATTTCGAAACCCTACGTGAGACAGAGCCGCATGTCAAACAACACTCTTGTTCGTAATAATATGTTGAAGCGTTTTGCAACGTCGCAACTGACATGTTTAACACTCAATTCACGTATGTTTCTCAACGAGGTTATGTCTTTTCACTCACTAAAACCGGTATAATGTGTGTCTGGGCAAGACTCGCGTGTGTGGAGCTTAGTAGCCGGATCGTAAATCACTGTGCGCGCCGGTAATGCGTAGATAAGAGCTCTCTCATTTGTTTTCCCATTTCCCCGGAGAAATTTCTTAGCGACGTTTACCACGCGATATGACGTAACGAGCAATTACTCCGGCTCTCGGCGTATTCATACGTTTTTGTAGACGCGTGAAGGTGACACATTCTCATAAAATATTCGACTCTTGTTTGTTTTGTTTTGTGACACAAACATACACAATGTTTATGTATATACATAATATAGATTTAAGGGATTTTATGACCTGGTAGCTAAGACCTTTAAGTCAAGTCTAATTTTAATTTATATTCTTATTATTATGAAAAATGATAATATAAAGTGAAATTAAATGAAATGAGATGAAATATAATTCAGTAAAATGGTGGTCATTTACTGACATTTTTTCAGTGGACTAAGAAGGAGGATCCCGAGAAGTTACGTCCAGCGGCTTTGTTTCATTTTCTCACATTTGTGCACTTTCACAGATGTTAAACAGTTAATAAACCACCGTTATTATTTAATTAAACTTGAAGAAACACTAAATAGACAAAATAAAACAAATCACACACTCGCGTTCTCGCCAAAAAGTCCACACACACACGCACACACAATACATATGCGTATTATAAAAATAAATGTTTTATTTGTTTTTGACATGAATAAGAGAAGCTCATAATTGCGGGTCGCATTGAGGGCAAGCTCGCCGTGGGCAGAACACCAGCCCGTGAGATCTAGTAAGAGAAGCACTTGGTGGTAGTCTGGTAGTAGATCGAACACAGTGGAAGAACATCACATGTGGTCGCGATCCTCAGTAGTGAGGGAACGATATAGAAGAAGAAATGTTTTATCAAAGTAAATATCGTTACGCATAGAACATGTTTCGCCATTAGAATTCAAACAAATAGTAAATGTTCCTAATGGAATATTAATATGTAACCGGTAACACAAGAACAATCAGGTTTAATACATAACCATGTATCTGTGACTAACGGGCCATATAGCTTGATTAAAGCCAATTATAGTATTCACGCGATTACACTGTCACGATTTACGGATTGCCTCTCCATTTATAGAGAGACGCCTCTTTCATTACTCTACCGTGAATTGCTATACCATTTCCATGTTCGACGACTAATGTCGTGGATTATTATAAAAGTCTCTAATCTGGTAACATGATCGTTCTGCTTTGGAAATTTACTATTGTTATTATATATATTTATTAATCTAATATTTAAAAAAAATATCTAATATTTAAAAAAAAGACATGGCCGCTGAGTTTCTTGCCAGTTCTTCTCAGGACGGAGTCTAGTTCTTTTGACGTTCAACAAGTATGTACTTTCATTTGGGTTGATTTTTTTTCTTTTTATTTGATTTGATTCGATGGGTTGACGAGCTCACGGCCCAACTGATGTTAAATGGTTACCGGTTACTCATAGATATCAACAACGTCACCCACTTTGCGACATAAGTTCTAATATCTATTGAAGCACCCTCCAATTCAGTCCTCTTCGATTTCGCTTTCAATGATTTAAATGATAATGCGCTCTGTATAATGATTGCAAATCGATGCCTCCAATGAACACTACTCTAACTCAAAATTTTGAAATAATCGTTTTGCACGCAAATCGCTTCACTATGTTAAAAGTATTACAAATTAATCATTATTGATGGGGTTCGAAGCAAGAGTGAATCAGCTAGTTACACAAAATTACCATAAATATATCTGCAATAATAAAGATTTTATAAACTTATTTCGTTTAAACGCTCCTCCTGTAAATCTACGAATTTGGAGTTAGCGTAGTGTTCATTGGAGGCATCGAAATTATCATTCAGCTTTGTTTAGCTTCTAATAATACCATTTATGTACAAAAATTACGAGCGCTTCGACGAAAACAATTCTGTTCCATTTTATTTCGAAGAATTTACTCAGCTCTGACGATAAAATACGACTAAATATCTCATCCTCCATGTTATTTCCAGACTTTTCTTTATACCGTAATAAGAAAGTTCTAGCTTTTATGTTATGGATAGGATAATAATGTCATTCTGTGTATTGGAATCCATTGTTTATCTACATAATAATTCTATTCGTCCAGCAATCTTTACAAATCAACTATGTTGTAACCCTCTGTCCGTAAGCGGATAATCTCTTACCTGATGCATTTAAAATAGAATTAGTCAGCGTAACAAAACCATTTTAGAATAAACCACAACTAAGATTAAAAATAACCAAAGAAAAACTAATTAGTAGCCAGATTGCTAACAGATTAACTAATAAAATATTTTGCAAAAAATTCTTCTGCGAAAATATGACGTGGCTTGTTGTTCAATAAAATTTTTAGGGTAAAATGAGTCACCTATTTTTTTTTCTTGGTGAAATAACAACAAAACATAGTTCGACTAAAGATTAGGAAAAAAAAAGATGTATCCAATCGTTTTAAAATATGTTCTTCCGATCAGTTAAAGTGTAGTTTAACAATCGGTTGTACCAGGGCGACATAAACGCTAAGAACTAGCCGTCGAGTGAACGAAGGTCGTCGTAAGAACCAGTTTGGTTGGGCGCAAGGTGCTGCGGGCCAGGTTAAGTGCACTGCATTAACATCATCGCCCGCCCTTTCGTGTCTGCTTATCTTCTGGTCTAGGCAATTTAAATGGGCCTATTGAAGGCAATTTAAATGAGCCCATAGAATTGTTCTCTGCCGCCAGCGCTTCTACACGTAAACAGTACAGTGTAAGTGAAATTATTGCGGCTAAGATAATATTATCGACGATGTTTGCTGTTAAAATAAATAATAGTTAAAAAAAACTAACAAAATACTCTTTTATACAAAATCCAACTAAAAAATGAAAATAAATTTGAATTAAAAATAGTGTAAGAAAAAAATATTTTATTGTAAAAAAAAGCGGAGTTTTCTATAAAAGCGTATTTTGTTAGTTTTTTTTTAAATAATATTTATTTTTGATTTTTTAGTTGTTTTCAATTTTTTCAATTTTTTTTTTAATATTGAATTGTCGTCGGTCCTTAATAAGTATACCAAATTTCGAGTTAATCCAACGTTTTGAAGGGAGTCAAAAACATGTTCAAAGATTCCGTTACATACTAACACACACATACGTCTGAAGCTAATAAAAGCGTATTAATAATAAAATCTGATAAGTTCAAATGTAACCTCGTAATTAAGATACTACTGAATATGTGTATCTGAGAATAATAAATATCATTATGAACAATTTTCTGAAATTAATTCTAAAGTATTGAAGTTTCTTTTCACGTGTAGTCATTCGTATTACGTAGGACAGGTATTATGAAAACTCGACGATGCGGTCGGGACCGCTACTAAGATTTTTCCCCACAAATGTGTAAATTGGAATTCATTTTGTGGCTTGCGTTCGGCTTTTCGCCGGCCGACTTCAACGTTTATCGCTTCCAATATCGTTTCAAACAGCGTAACAAATACATTTTATACACACGCTTACTTACATCTCTTTATTCGCGATTCACGGGCTTATTTTTTTTTTTGTGTGAAGCGAATTTATTTTGCTTTCTTTTTACGAAGTACAGAACATAAATAGAATGCTGTAGGTACAAATAAAGATTTTTTTGTTTAATCAAAGTTATGTTGTGTTATTAAAAACATTTAAAAAATTTCAAAGTAGCAAATATATCGTTTCAAACTGCGTAACAAATACATGTTATACACACGCTTACTTACATCTCTTTATTCGAGATTCGCTGGCTTATTTTTTTTTTGTGTGAAGCGAATTTATTTTGCATTCTTTTTACGAAATACAGAATATAAATAGAATGCTGTAAGTACAAACAAATATTTTTTTGTTTATTCAAAGTTATGTTGTGTTATTAAAAACATTTTTAAATTTTCAAAGTAGAAAATTAAACAAAAACTATTTGTGTTACAATCACTAAATAAAATAGAACGTTCGTGAAATATATTTACGACCGAAACACTAACAATATCCTATATTCAAAAGCTCCATTAACATTAAAACGTCACCTAATATTTAAGTTGCTCGAACCATTAACATCCCAAGTAACTTGGAAATAATATCAGTGATCTTCTTTGTTTAATTTAGCGGGACTACCGACCGAAATCTGGAGGCGCGAGGGTAGCTTCGGTTTCCATAACAACACGCGCCTGGTGGTTGAGGCCCCCCGCGCCCCGCACGGACCCCGCGCGCTATCGATCTCACCCCTCCCCGCTCACCGTCCCCTCCAAATCAAATTACAGGAGCGAGCGCCAGCAAGCGAGCGACTCTGCTTTGCCGCTAACCAAACTCGGCTTGCAACTTGACTCGACTCAAACAGACCCGGCTCCGTACTCAACGTGTCATCTCTGTATTGTCCTCATGGTATTTTAATTAACGCCTCTGTGCCTTCTATCTACTATCTGAGTCGAGTATTATCAAAGCCGGCAATGTGACTTTTGGACAATTATTGGTAAATCAGAAAAACGAATTATTGACTTTGTATTCCATTGGCAGTCACAAAACTCTTCTGAACGACATCTTAGATAAATAACAGGTTAAGTTAATACTTTATTTAATGCCGGTTTTGAACCGTATTCTTTGAAGGAGACGATTATATTCAAATCAATCTGTATCGCCATATCAATAACATTTTTTTGTCCAAATGCACAAGATTGCCACCTTTGATAATAGACGACTCATCTAGCAAACTACACGTCACTTTATTCAATAAAACTTTAAATTCAGTTTAACCATTTAATAATGTTGGCACCAAACGTAAACTGTTACGTAATTAGGCCTTTTTTATTAACATACCTACTTGAAGGATACGAATTAACTTTAGTAGCTTTTTTCTGTTTTAATATGAATTAATTTATACATGAGTAATTTCATTTTATTTTAGGTATACATAGTTCCATAAACTGTACAGTAGTTAATTTGTTAGTCTATCTGTTTGTTCGTTTGTATATTTATTCGTACGAGAAACACATAAAAAACAATAACTATTTTGCTGAAAGTTGTTTATATACCTAATACAAAGCTTAATACTTAATACCGCATTTTCAAATCCCGCAAACATATATAAATTTTCATAAGGAGGAAATACACACTTAACACGTGTTCACGAAGGCCTTACACGACGTAGGAACAACTTTTTATAAGCAATTTTATAAGTTTGCGTAATTATTGTAAGTGTGTGGTATTGTAAGATCGCACGTGTTGTCTCGGAAAACGACCGGTTTGATTGGCGACAACCGTTATACGATTCAATTGAGACTTATCATGTTTCACCCATGGATATGGTCCTCTGAATTTCTCACCGCATCTTTTTCGATCGTCGCGATTCAGCAAAACACTGCTATTGCTAGGGCAGATGTTAGCAAAGTCTTCTAAATTTTGCTTCGTGAGGTCGTCCTCTAATGTAGATGAAATCAGAAGAAGAACCAGCCCCTCGAGGCTACGGGCGCATAGGTAGACAAAAAACCATAAAGTCTTAAAGTGGGTGGCGGTATTCACGTTCTAATGACTATGGTTAGCCATTGAATACACGTACTAGGCGGGCCGAGAGTTGATTCATCAATATAAGCAATAAATAAAATATACTCCAATATAAAGGAGACTGAAACGATTACATACATTTTTGGGCCCGAATGTAACGTGATGAAACTAATATGAATTAATAGATTCAGATTTATCAGTACCTTGCTGAAAATTATAAAAGTTTTCTCAATCTGAGAGCCGAGTTATTAAAGATTTAGTAAAAGTTAGGTTATGTTACAATCTCTTTAAAAGAGCTGAATAATAACTTATTTAAGCATAAGTAAATGTTTATTATATCCATTGGATAATCTTTTAAATGTCATATTATGAATGAATATCAATGATATATATCAGGTATGGAATATGGAATTGCTATCCCACAATTCACACAGCGATCCATAATTTCAACAGTATCCAATGCAACAATTTCAAGTCAAACGTGTGAGCGATCTTCGGTGTCCAGTGTAGAAGCAATTGTCGTACAAGGCTGGCAGAGTTGGAATCCGTAATAATAAAGCAGTGATCGTTGAAAATATAAAAACAGCCGGATAGATACACACTCAAAATGCGTCGAAGATACAAAACGAGTAGAGCAGAAAAAACCAACAAGCGCCAAAAAATAATTGTATAATCTATGAACAAACGTCATGTCAGCTTACTGTCAAAGCTGTCATCAAAAATACAATCGATTTGAAATCGATAATCATATTACTTTGCTAAGTAATAATAGACTTTTTCTTCATTTATGTATATAATCGCAATGAAATCCGGCGCATACCGCACTTGTATACAACAAGTATAAATCGCTCATTTAATTACTTTGCATTAATTACCTAGTGCAATGTTTTTCTTTTTATAATCCTGTAATCGATTAATTAAATCGATCATACCGTTATACCGACAAAAACTAACTTTCTCATTTTTCTCCGGTCCCAGAAAGAGGATTGAGGTGATTTTTTATATTCTTATATAAAAAAATATGACAAATTTTTTAGACTACATTCCAAGTTATTACATTTTTGGCCCACGATTTTCCGTCTCCTTTGTTATTATTCCATTTAAGTAACTAGACAAGTAATGACTGAGACTTGTTAAATTTAATATATTATACCTTTAAACGAGCAATTCTTGTATATAAATATATATAAAATTCTGAATCTCGGAAACGGCTCCAACGATTTTCATAAAATTTAGTTTAAAGGGGATTTCGGGGGCGATAAATCGATCTAGCCTACGATTTATTTTAAGAAAATGTTGTTTTAATCGTGTTTTCAATAGTCCTCCTCTCCCAGTGAATAATAATACTATTTTTAAAGACACAATAACACTAAAGGTATTTCAGCAGATGACGTTGTTAAGACACCCGAAAAACACAATTTATAAAAAAAAAACCGTTCATCGTCTAGTTATATTTATAAGAGAATAGTCTTTTGTTCGACGTACACATAAATCTGTTACAGCCAAATTAACTTATAGAGAAGAAATTGGTTCGGTTGACAGTTTAATTTTTATGAAATCTAGAGCCGTAATACATTTAAAAATATGTACGACAGGCCGTTTCGGGGGTCAGAATTGATTCGCAAGATTAACTAGGGTTGCGATAAAACTAAAACAAACCGGCGACCGATTTTATAGGGATCAGCAATAAAATCGATTATGGTATTGTACCGTTGATAGCTGTAAGCCGTAAGCCGGGGGGACCGCGGCTCTCGGAAACGTTTTTAATGAGACTACGCCGAACCTCTGTGACTTTAATATTTTGCCTCCAGCTGATAACTCACAAAGACCGGTATTTGTTTTGAGTTTAATATCGAGTGAGCTTATGCAATATCGTACACCTTGGGACCCTACATTGAGTACTTCGGATCGGCAAGAGTAATCGCCACGAGCGGGAATCCGGCGTCTTATAAGATGCATCCAACCCAGGTTGACGTCACTCGCCTTATCGACACATGTGACGTGCTGCGTACCCAGCTTTAAAAACATAAATACATCTACTCTTAATTTAGTCTGCTCCCGACGAATCTATGTTTTTAAAAATCAAATGAATTCTTAAGTCGCTTGAGGGGGGGAACAAAGAGAAATCTTTCCGAATTTTATTGCTATTTACAACCTCTCACGTTGGACTTCTACCGAATGGTATATTGAGGTAATCGGTAGGCATTTTGTGTGTCACGGTAAATTTGACATTAAATGATGGCTGCGTGTTGCGTGACAATAATGACGGTCGTTGGAAGATAGCCAGCCGGCGTTCTTACACTTGTACTCATATTCTCAACGAGTTTTATGTCGCTTCAATATGTATTCTTTCGTTTGCTACAATCGTTTCATTGACTAATGACTTTATTTTATGGCTACGTGTATTCAGGAGAAATAATTTAGAGCGTTAGTCATCGCATAGCTGAGTCCGGAATAGCAGCGTTACCTAATGACACGATTGGAATTGGTTTCTCAGTTAAATTCACAAATTACCACCGACACTCGTTTTTATAATAATAATAAAAGGCAATTCACGTCTCCGGTCGTTTTAAATTTACAATTAATCTAAAATGTAATCTTTGTATCTGAAAAATCAAAAGCAGTCCTATACTCGTGAGGCCGAAAAGGTTTAATTAAATAGTTAACTATTGAAATGGAAATCCATGAATCTAATAAGATAAAAAAATGGCAAACCATTTTATTATAGCAATAAGGTTGTATTCGTAAAATCAGTCCGAAACTGTTTGAACTATGTTACCATTTTTTTTCACTGACAAAGTTGATCGTGTCCGCGATCTAATTTTAAGAGGTTATTATTGGTCACATATAGAAGTAATGTAGGGAGAAATATTAGAATTAAAACTAATGTATAATCCTTGCCAAAATAAAATGTAGGGAACCTGTTTTGTAAATGAATTAGGAATAGTGTAAGCTACCTTTTCGTTCAATGCTTCCAGAGAATAGAATGAAAAAACAACAAAACAAACAAGCTAAAATCACATCGAATCTCATCAAATAGTCTACAAATATTTCCACAGCGGTATAAAAATATACTTCCGACATTTTGTAACTTCTAGTGTATTAAATCAGAATTGTAAACGACATTGGTGTTGCGCCAATGTTACTTTGTTTCCAACTCTCCAACTGGTTATTAACTACGTTATCAAAACATTACGGGCAGATTCTATGCGTTGTCGAATGTGTGTACTCCAAGAACTAGTTTAACTTATCATTTGTTTGTGAAAGTGACTAGTTCGAATGTTAATAAGTGTGTTTGTTGTAATAATGATATGGGAAACATGGATTTTAGAGCAGCCGACCACGTGTTTGTGATCGTTGAAGCGATAACGGGTGACCTTAAAGGTTCGAAGATCCGCGCCACTGCACGACCTGCGAATTTAATTACTTGTAATTTTATTTTATATATATAAAAATGAATTGCTGTTCGTTAGTCTCGCTAAAACTCGAGAACGGCTGGATCGATGTGGCTAATTTTGGTCTTGAATTATTTGTGGAAGTCCAGAGAAGGTTTAAAAGGCAGTTAAATATGAAAATGCTCAGAATTAAATAAAAATAACAATTTTGTTTTTCCTTTGATGTCCCCCGTCGGACGGATTCCTTTTGTTTGTTTTAAGTTTATTTTATACAAAAATTTAGGTCTTTTATTTATCGATTGAGGCACTACGAAGTCTGCCGGGTCAGCTAGTTTTTAATAATTTTTTAATAATTTTAATTAGTATGGAATATATACTTTGTATCGACCATCAAAGGGAAAATCAGTAAATACGTTTGTTTGTTTTGCTCGTAATGTTAATGTTTCGGGTTAAATAATGGTCCAATTTGAATTACGATAGTCTTGTAACGTGAATATAAATACTGTTGAAATTTGATTTCGAACTTTGACGTAAAAAAATCATGACATTATTATTTATTGTCCGTGTTTAGATGAAAATAACACGTTCGAAAAAAGAAGCGCGATGTTATGCCATAAAAGTGTTTCAATCCTAGACGAATTTTAATGTAATTACATTGACATTTCATAAATAAAACTTATTCATTCGAATTTATAGTAGACTATACCTACTTGACTAGGTATGTATATATTACTGGTGGTAGGACCTCTTGTGAGTCCGCACGGGTAGGTACCACCGCCCCGCCTATTTCTGCCGTGAAGCAGTAATGCGTTTCGGTTTGAAGGGTGGGGCAGCCGTTGTGACTATACTGAGACCTTAGCACTATATCTCAAGGTGTGTGGCGCATTTACGTTGTAGATAGATGTCTATGGGCTCCAGTAACCACTTAACACCAGGTGGGCTGTGAGCTCGTCCACATATCTAAGAAATAAAAAAATAATAATATTTAAAGTCAGATTTCGAATATAAATTTATAGAGTATTTTTATCTTGTTTCAATAAAAAAAAAAAAGGCTTCTCAGATTCCTCATGTAACCTTGTTTCTTTTTTTTTTTATTTCAACAAGATTAGATATGGACATTTACAAAGTATAAACTTAATCTGAGATTGTTTGTTGTACGGTAATAATCATAAAAATGTCGTTATCATTTGATCACGCTTATTTCAGATATAAAGCTGGTAAATAAATAGCTGTTATACACTACTTAGTGTAAAATAATATCAACACGTAATTTGTCTGCGTACACGTGTAGTTTCGCAACAATCCTTCAAATCTCAACAGAACGCTTTTGTATGTCTTTAAGTGTCTTTAATATCAATTCACTAGGGAAACTGATACTTGAAGTTTTTTTTTATTGCTTAGATGGGTGGACGAGCTCACAGCCCACCTGTTGTTACGTGGTTACTGGAGCCCATAGACATCTAGAACGTAAATGCGCCACCGACCTTGAGATATAAGTTCTAAGGTCTCAAGTATAGTTACAACGGCTGCTCACCCCTTCAAACCCAAATTCATTACTGCTTCAGGGCAGAAACAGTCAGGGTGGTGGTACCTACCCACGCGGATTCACAAGAGGTCCTACCACCAGTAAAGTAAAGTAAGTAATTATCTGTGAGGAGCCATTATCAGTCTATCAGCCGTCGGCCGCAATAATTCCATGGAACCAGCATACTGTTGTAGCAAACAGTATGTTCCGCGTCCGATGTAGAACAAAACCAATTTGTGTCCGTACAAGTTGACGCGGTAGGTACGTGCGTGGAGTCGTTGAAGTGTTTATTAGCGACATGTACATACCTCGTATGTGTGTGCGGTCGAGCTATGTAGCAGTGAGAATCCATGTAAGTCTAATCACTAGAGGATTCATCATTGAATTTCCTGTTCTTTATCAGATAGAGTTATAGTAAAAAAATTAAAATAAACACGCTTTAATAGTAAAGCGTACATTTTTTTTTATTATTCTCGTGATCCTGATGGAAATATCACGCGAAAGCAATAGCATTATTGTGTTGTCATCGCTTCTTAAAACGTTTGTATGTTTTCACGCTAATTCTTGTATTTGTTGAAAATCATTCTTTTATTTTCCTATCTACGAGTATACTTTACCTATTATTTAGATAAAAGGCCAATACGAGCACACAGATCCACGCCGCCGTCTTGCCTATCTCTGCCGCGAATCTGTTTAGTCCGGTAAGAATAGGAAAACAGTTATTTAACAAAATCGACACATCGACACATATTACTGGTGGCAGGACCTCTCGTGAGTCCGCGCGGGTAGGTACCACCGCCCTGCCTATTTCTGCCGTGAAGCAGTAATGCGTTTCGGCTTGAAGGGTGGGGCAGCCGTTGTAACTATACTGAGACCTTAGAACTTATATCTCAAGGTGGGTGGCGCATTTACGTGGTAGATTGCTATGGGCTCCAGTAACCATTTAACATCAGGTGGGCTGTGAGCTCGTCCACCCATCTAAGCAATAAAAAAAAACTATTATAGATGTGTGATGATTCATGCAGCTTATCCACACGTTCACTCCGGCTACACAACGGGGAAATAAACGCTGTGTTTACAGTTATACATTTTCCCACGCGTCCGACAATCATCAGCTAACGTAACTAAACAGCTGCACGGAATACGAGTCATAAAAAAAAACTAAATATCCACTCGCATAAACAAGATTAACATGAAGTGAATCCCTGATAACTCAAGTTCGGTTAACGGCGGGGACCGTCTCGCGTTCAGTGTGCTTAGTGCGAGTTTCTTAACGTTCTCGAAAGCGTAAAAGTTAACTCTATTTTGTATGCAGTTGGAACAGCGCCCCTAGCGGCAAACGTACGCAAACGATCCCATTCTATACGAATATGAGCTATCTTTTACGCTACCCACAGACACAGCCCACTGAGTTTCTCGCCGGATCTTCTCAGTGGGTCGCGTTTCCGATCCGGTGGTATATTCTGCGAAGCACTGCTCTTGCTAGGGTCAGTGTTAGCAACTCTCCGGTTTGAGCCCCGCGAGCTCACCTACAAACGTTAGGGCGAAGCTGAAATAGCCTCCAAAGGCTATCAGCATAGGTAGAAAAAGAAAAAAATTTTACGCTATCGACAACGTTAAAAAACTCGCACTAAGCATATTGAACTTAAGTCTGAAATTACATTTCATTGAAAGTGTATTCAAGCTCAGAGGCAAAAAAAATGTTTTTTATATTATATCAAAAGAAAGATCAAAAGTGCGAATGTTATGAGCATACCGCGAACTCGGAGCGAGTGGGGGCAGAGGGGACCACGAGGGATTTTTATCGAGTCCCGTATTTATGTTATGAGTTTACTTATACGATATAGCTGCTTGCGTTTCGTATATTGTAATCCTACTCCAATACGTGAATTCGGATAGGTAACTCGTTTTATGATCCTATTCAAGAGTTATTACACTTTATTTAATCCTTCAGTTTTAATAAAATAAATTGATTCATTTTATCTGCGACTTATCTAGCTATCTATATTTAGGCTTACGAAAAATAAAATATGAGATAAATCACAACAACGATCGATTGTATTCGCAAAGATTGATTGTGTTGTAAAAACATTGAAATCGACGAGGACATAAATAGATATTTAGGTACGTTCGATAAAAGTTTTTGTGACATTCCTCTCGTGTACAATACAAATGCTTCGGGTTTTTTTTAAAAATCGTTACGCTTTTATTTTCTTGTAATAACCAAAACTAAACGGTAAGCGATATTCGCAATTTTACGAGATTAAAAATGCGAAAGTATGCGAGCGCGCGTGCAATTACGTGCTTGGTATTTTTTAGTTCGAAATTATCATAAGGGGAATTGTAACGTATATAAAACGTCGTGTTTTTTTTTTAACGTTGAACTACAGAAGTATCGAGCGGTTTAACATTGTGCCTTAGCACGCGAACTTATTACCGAAGCGATCATCAGCTGCAGTTACAAGGACCTCTTGTGAGTCCGCACGGGTAGGTACCACCACCTCTCCTATTTCTGCCGTGAAGCAGCTAATGCGTTTCGGTTTGAATGGTAGGGTAAACGTTGCCGTTGTAACTATACTGGGACCTTAGAATTTATATCTCGAGGTGGGTGGCGCATTTACGTTGTATATATATAGGCTCCAGTAACCAGTTAACACCAGCTGGGCTGTGAGCTCGTGATGCCCATTTAAGCAATAATAAAAAAAAAAATGTACATTTGCCGCATATTACTCGTACACTACACCGCACCGGTACGTTTGACATTTAATATTGTCGTTAAATATTTTTTACACTTTGTTGTATCACGATATTGTTGTATATACTAATAGACGTTTTTTTTAGTGAGCTTAATACGCTCTGTTGATCGCTCTCGACTCTATATTCGAATTTTGAACAACGAATTTTAATTCGGATTTCGTTTATAATAAACGGAATGCGGGATTATGTTTTCTAACATAACTACTGTTTCCTATCCCGATTTGTCATTCCCGAATCAATATAGGGAATGTTGAAATCAAACCCAGAGCTCAATTTTTAAAAGCAAGTTAAACTATAAAACAACTCAACTACCGTGTGATGTGATAACCCCATTTAGTATCGAGGGAAAAGGGTAAAAAGAACCAGAAATGAATGACACAAACATGAACTCGTTATGTGCTTGTATTTTTTTTATATTTTAGAGAATTATCCCGGCACACGGAGCTTGACGAAGCGTTTCACAGAAAATAAATGTGTTGAGTGAAGTCTCTGTATTGTGGGGAGCGGCGCGGCGGTGCGGCGCAGGGTACCGACGAAAGCTGTTCGCTCTATTGTCCAAATTGTTTGGGGCGTTAATAATTCGTCACACGCCTCACTTCGTCCGCTGTTATTTTCGTGGGCAATTTTTAATCTCAAAATTCAAGGATCATCATTTTTAGGATCGGTTTTAAAACCAATTCAAGTTCTACCAATTCTTTAATCTGGAATTTAGGTTTGTTAGAATATTATTTGTGTATACTTAAAAATGTTTTTTTTTTTTCTACCTAAGCTCTAAGCCTTGAGAGGCTATTTCAGCGTAACCTTAACTAGTAGGTGAGCTCGCGGGGCTCAAACTTGACGACGTTGCTAACACGAACCCTAGCAAGAGCCGTGCTTCGCAGAATCTACCACCGGATCAGAAAAGCGACCCATTGAGAAGATCCGGCGAGAAACTCAGTGGGCTGGTTTTGTGTTAAAATTTGGAACTTTAATAATCCGATTTTAGATTAAAACAATTATAATTGAATGCGCTCTACTCGATCGGTGTCGGCATTGTTTGAGCCAAATATTAAATTCTGTAACGATATATCTGCATTGTAAAATTTATGCAACAATCTCATCGTGCCAGCCGATAGATTGGGGTGTCGGCGATAACACGATATTGACACCGCGCCATCAATCACTCTGGAGCGAGTGGACCGATCGAGTGTATATGGTATGGGTGTCATGTTGCAGCTGTGGTTATCGCTTACAAATTGCTGTCGATCCAGAGATTAACGCTTCATTTCGTAGAGTACGTTTTGCGGTTCGAAACGTATCGAACGATCCGCGTGACGCACACAAATTCGAAGTTTGATCAACGAACATATTCGCCAAACGATGCGGACGCGACACGAAGGTAATTTTATATCCGTTGACACAAAACAATCGTTCACAAACTTATGTATTACGAAACGCGATAAACTTGCATTGCGCAAAGGCGATACGTCGCGAGATATGAATCGAAGCGAGGACAGGTTTTATTGTGACGATTTACGATGTGAGGATTTTGGGTTTAAAACGAATTCACGTCGATTACAGTATCCGGTATCCCTTACTTACGTTCCATTGTGTGTTGTCAGTTTAGCCGAGTATAAGTTCGGCTCCATCCGGCGTATTTAGGCGTATATAAAGGGCGTCACACACGGCGAAGATACTATAATATTTTGCCCTAAACACGTCCTTACGGATTCATCAGATCGAATAACCTTTGCATTAGACGCCTTCAACTCTTACACTAGGAGCAGGCTTAGGGACCTCGGTCATCTCGGTAATCTAAACCTAATATTTAAGAAAAAAGACATGCCTGCTGAGTTTGTTGCCAGTTCTTAGGACGGAGGCTAGTTTTTGTGAATGTGGCGGTAGTTCCTTTTGACGTTCAACAAGTGTGTACTTTCATTTATGTTGAATAAAAAAAAAATGATTTGGTTTGATTTAACCGTACTCGTCGAACTCGACAAAGAGCTCGACGTGCATAACCTAACCTAACCCATGCATCAGTCCCCTGAGTTTCTCGCCGCATCCTCTCAGCGGGTCGCGATTCCGATCCGGTAGTAAATTCATTCGCGAAGCAACTGCTCTTGAGTTGTTAGGTCTTCTTCGGGCAGCTGTTAGCAAAACTTTGCTCGCCCACCTGTCCTGGCGAAATTGGAAAGCAATCCACCAGTAATCCTTCAATCATAAAACAAAAAACCTATAATATTTTATCTTAACATACAATATCGCTCGGTAAACATTTCGTATGAACTATCACACGCGGTTAAGGTCACATATATTTGATAGTTCATACAAAATGTATAGCGAGCGATATTGTATATATACTAATATTATAAAGCTGAAGAGTTTGTTTGTTTGAACGCGCTAATCTCAGAACCTGCTGGTCCGATTTGATGAAAATTCTTTTAGTGTTAGATAGCCCATTTGTTGAGGAAGGCTATAGGCTATATAACATTACGGTAAGACCAATACAAGTGTAGCACCAGTAAAGAATGTTTCAAAATATTTTCACTTTTTAGGTAAATGAAGTGGGGGGTAAAATTTAGCGTTATGCCAAAGTAACTATTCCAGTCGCGGACAAAAGTCGCGGGCAAAAGCTAGTGTTAAGATAAAATAGTTTCTTCGCCGTGTGTGGACGCCCTTTAGGTTGTTTCTCGGAAAGCCAACAGGCGTCAGTCCCTCGTGCTCTTTCTCGCTGTCTGCCTCATCGGGCCAAGATTAAAATGTCAATAGTTTCGGCCATTGAAGCTCCCGGCTGGCTGGGAACGTGCGTCTTTTTTAAACAAACCTCCCAGAAGTAAGGAGCGCGTACCAATTTACTATACAGTTAATGACTACGCCGGAATAATTTCTCATTTCCTTTTGATGTTATTTTCGGAATTATATTTATTTTCATTTATTATTATGTTTGCTTCGTTTCGTGTGTATGGAAACATTGGTGGATAAATAATTAATGTCTATTAATAGCGTGAACGATAAAACATAATTATAATAGATTCCGAATATAGGTAATGCGGTTTATATTATAATGAACACAGATAAAGGTTTATGAGGAATATTTAGAGATCATAAAAATGTTTTTGTTTGAACTATTTTATGTTAAAATTATACAATTCACTAAAATACTAGGTATGCTCATTAGCATTTTTTGTCAAAAAAAAAAAGTTTAATTTCATAATTTGGATGCTAAATTGCTAATATGGTACATTTTCAACGCACAAAGTTTATTTTTATCTAAAATTCCTTCTAAAAACTTTATTTTAAAACTAAATAAATTATGTTATTCTTTTAAGATACACAGTAAAGATACGAACAGTAATAAAAAAAAAACAGAATAAAAAAGCAATTGTAACGGTATACAAAAATATTATAAATATAAAAATGTAATCAAACAATTTTAAATCTGTTCGTAAATGTCTTAGTAATTCCGTTTAAAATAAACAAAACGTGGCGTCGACTCAGTGCTTATTTACATAAACCACCAAAGAATTTCCAAGAAACAGTAACTAACTAAACTACACGTTACCCGTCTCTCAATTTTGATTATATAGATGCAATCCATTTCGGTAATATTTTTTTTTTTTTTTATTGCTTAGATGTGTGGACGAGCTCACAGCTCACCTGGTGTTAAGTGGTTACTGGAGCCCATAGATATCTACAACGTAAATGCGCCACCCACCTTGAGAGTTCGGTTGAAGTTCTAAGGTCTCAGTATAGTTACAACGGCTGCCCTACCCTTCAAACCGAAACGCATTACTGCTTCACGGCAGAAATAGGCAGGGCGGTGGTACCAACCCGCGCGGACTCACTAGAGGTCCTACCACCAGTAATGAATATATCCGTGCTTAATATATAAGTGCTTTTATTAAGTTTATAACTACTAACTCCATTAAAATTATAATTATATGTAGTGCATTATTCTCTGTACATAATCTTTATTATAATATGTAAGTTTATAGTAACATTAATTTTGTGTTAGTCCCGGGCACCATTATTATTGCCAAAATTGGATATTTTTTATAATATAAAGTGTGTTTAAATAGCTCCACAATGTTCCATGTGTAGCCATAACACGACACTGGCAGAAATTGCTGAAAGTATCGGCAAATTGCCATTTAAAAAATAATATATAGGTATATATATATTCGTACCCGACGAACGTTGTAACAGATCATAAAACGCTTTGTAATTATCCGTTTGCTTTAAAGAAAATGTATTACACAAATAAACTTTACGATTTCGATGTTTGAACATAACTTTTTATTGCCTCACATGGTTTTCTCGAGGCGTGTAGAGGAAAAAATCATTTTATTACCACCTACCGCGCGCTCCTAACATATGCGGTCGCCTCATATAATATAAAAGTTACCACTGTTTACTAAGTAACTGAAGTACATTAACACGTTGACTGCCCTGTAGGTCACCGGTGTCCTACGCGGCGCACTGAAGTAATTATATCGATTGCCCTCTTCGTTCTTCTTATTAAGGCGCCGGGATATCTGGCAGACTGTGGGAAAGCTGAATCCGAAGATACTGAATATGAATCTATTTCTAAGAGACTAAAACATTAACAAACAAAAAAGGCAAAGTTACGCAATCCAGGCACTTAGTAACAGACATCGACATAATTTAACTTTATTTATTATAAAAAAAAGAACACAATATTCCTAACCTAAAAGTACATGTTATTATCCGCAACATGCTTCGTCAGATTACAGAAATAGAGCTATCAGCAACATGCTTCGTCAAAAAGTACAATACTTACTTTCAGCTGCAAGCGTCGACATAATTACTTCAGTGCGTGCGTAGGGCACCGGTGACCTACATGGGAATCAATGTGTTAAGAGCTTAAATGTACTGTTGATCTATCATCGTCGCGTTTATAATAGACAAGCGGACAGTAATAACAAAACACTGAAAAATAGACTTATATAATTTAAATTAAATTAAATTTGAACTTTAATGTGTTTGAGAATATGTAAATGTAGACCGAAGTCAAACAAAAAAACTCGCTTTATAGTTTTTACCAAGCGTTTTAATATTTCGAACTTATATTCTCTTACTGATCTATTACTTACTGATACTGATCTATTACTGATACTGGTCCGAGTATTAGGCAATAAAATCATTTCTTAACCATCGGTCATCATGTACAAATTTGATTTTCCGTGTGTTCGAACCGTTATTAGTGAAAATTGCGTTAAATGTTCTTTTACATAATAAAAATATAAGATGTGAAGATATTATTTACCGATGATTAAAAGTTAATAAACGAAATATTGTCTAATAATTCTCACACTACACGTTCGGCTTCATTAATCACAGCCTCTGATGTCATATGTGAGTAATCGTTGTGTATTAGTGTATGATCTATGGTTTGCTTGAATTGCAAGCGTTTTGGCCTGAAATGACATAACACACAGCAGCTTCGTGAAGTTTACGCGCTAAATTCGATTTTACAAGCATCCATGCGGTTTCCTACGTTTTTTAAATTCGTTCAGTGTAGCTTTCAACGGCATCTCGTGTTTTCTATTCACGAACATTCGAGTGATATAATAGGTTGGGGAAAAGTCTTTTCGCATTATAGTATGTATGAACTTGCAATAATAACTCTTTGTCTATACTATTTGTATCTGGCTGGTTTAGGTATCATTAAAAGTTTAAATTTTAAAGCAGATAATTCCAAATTCAAATTAGGAAAATGTGTGATTTTATTGATTTTTCGTACTGTCAAGATGAGTGAATCTAATGAAGATATTCGATACATTTTAAAATTTTATTACAAAAAAGGTAAAAATGCAACGCATGCCGCGAAAAAGTTTTGCGATGTTTATGGACCTAGTGCAGTATCTGTGAGGGTAACACAAATTTGGTTTAAGCGTTTTCAATCCGGAAATTTTGATATCAAAGATGCACGTCGTTCTCGCGCCCTATTACGGATAAAATGGATGCCATTTTTGAAAAAGTGGAGCAAGTTCGGCATATCAGTAGTTACGACGTAGCTGAAGAACTTTGAATTGACCACAAAACAGTTTTAGCGCATTTGAAAAAAACTGGGTACACAAACAAGCTCGATATTTGGGTACCACCTCACGAGCTCACTGAAAGAAACCTAATGAACCGTGTACTCGTTTGTGATTCTGTATTACGACGTAATGAAACCGAACCATTTTTGAAGAAGCTGATAACTGGTGATGAAAAGTGAATCACGTACGACAAGAACGTGCGAAAAAGGTCGTGGTCAAAGGCCGGTCAGGCTTCACAGACTGTGACGAAATCCGGGTTAACTCGCAACAAGGTGATGCTGTGTGTGTGGTGGGATTGGAAGGGCATTATTTATTATGAGCTGTTACCACCAGGCAGGAACATCGATTCTAAACTCTACTGCGAACAACTGATGAGATTAAAGGAAAAAGTTGAGAGAAAGCGGCCGAAATTAATCAACAAAAGGGGTGTGGTTTTTCATCATGATAACGCTAGACCTCACACATATTTAGCCACTCAGCAAAAAATAAGAAGACTTGGCTGGGAGTTGTTAATGCATCTGTCGTATAGTCCTGACCTTCAGATTTCCACCTGTTTCGGTCTGTTCAGAATTCTTTAGGCAGTGTCAGGTTAACATCACGAGAGTACTGCCAAAACCAATTGTCGCGGTATTTTGATCAGAAGCCCCAAAATTTCTAGAGCAATGGGATCATGTAACAAGATGGTAAAAAGTTATCGAACAAAATAGTACCTACATACTTTAATTAAATGTAAATAAACTATATTAAAAAAGGCAGTGAATTTTTTTTAAAAATACGAAAAAACTTTTTCCCCAACCTATTACAATGACATGGAATATTCTAAAAGTGGTTAAACAATTATAAAATACTTAATTGCGTTTTCTGTATAATATTATTAAGAAAACAACATTTAAAGCCTTTATTTTTCACAAATCATTTTACACAATATTGTTGAATTAAATAAAACTGAACTCGTCTTTTTTTTCAATGACAGAGAGTTCAGTTAATTTATAAAAGAAAAATCTCTTTAAAAAGGTTTTTCTTTGCATATATTTTAAAAGACATACAGTATGTAACGTTTTGTCATAAATAGTTCGGCATAGACTGATCGGCATTCCAATTAGGTAGGTAAGTATAACATGCGAATGCGTAACTAAGTTCAATTTCAGCATAGATAAACCTCCAATTTTATTACCAATCATTAGTGCTGAAGCATTGAAAGACGTTACCTTGCACGAGTTTGTGGTTACCGTTGTTTTTAAATTAGCATCTCGGAAACCGCAAGTACATCGTCAGCATTACCGCGAACACAAAGTATGTACACGTTAGTGTTTGTCTGTGATTTTACACTTTGCTCTTACACTTAGTGAAGCGTGAAATGATTGTTGCCGCTGCTTGTACAGAAACATCACGATTCGAATTCCGTGCCTGACTGTCCGCGCGCCCGCCGTTTTGGTCGGAGTCAGTATACGTGCGGCGCGCGATTGTGACGCGCGTTTATTTCGTGTTCGCTTTTTATCGCGTCGCTGTTCTGCACTGCATTGTGTGTGTCGTGCGACTGCAAATTTCTTGTTTCGAATGTGCTGTGTATGCTGATGGTTCCTTTGTCTCTCCGTAGGTGTGCGGAGAAGCCCGATTCTTGTGCGGGAATCGTTACCGGGATGCCTGTGTGTCTAGTGATGGTGCATTGAAGTCGTGCCGGTACGTAGCAGTGTCAGTGTTAACTATAGTGCCGTATAGTGCTTTATCGGATTGTGTCTCTTTTGGATTGCCATCGCGAATCATCACTAGATCTACTTGGGAACGGTGAGATAATTTCGTTTTTATCTAATGTAATTATTATTAGCGTACATAAAAAAATGTTATTTTTAAACGCTATGTTTAAATTTAGATAATATAAATTAACATATTGTTTAGATTGGTATTTAAGTGTTAATGTTCATCTGTGAGTAGCTCATAAATATGTAAACATCTTTATCTTGTCTACAGTTAATTAAGCGTTTTAATGGACAGATTTTATCAGATTAGTTATAACATACAAAATAAGAGTAGATACTTTTTTATTACTGTTCTGGAATTAATATGTTTATTTAAAATGGTACGACAAGATAGTTGAAATGCGGAATACCTATACAAGAACGTTTCTAATTAACACATCGATAAACCCAGACTAGCGATATTGCCATAGATTTGACTTAATGGATTCTAGCGGCTTGATTTATTATGTACATATAGTCTTTCATTAGATGAATTATTGTGTCATTAAACTAAAACATATAAATATTAATCTCATATTTATAATGACAATATTAAATGATGTATTGCTCTAGCTTTAAAAGTATCTAAAAAGGTTTTGATATCTTAACTTTATTACAACTTGTTTTATTAATATCCTGCCTGTACTTTTTTTCTTATTGCCTCAGTAGGCACATGATCACGCGGCCCACTTGTTTTAGAGTCAGGAGCAGAGTCTTTGCCTGTCGTAGAATAAAATTTTGATAGAAACATAAATTTTCAATGTTAGATTCAAATTCCCACTACTGCCGGAACACTAAACTTAAAATTTACAGTCGATTCTAAACGAAGAAAGATGTAAAATGCAAAGCTGTGTTTCTTAGAGAAGTACATTCGATCCAAAGAAAACCTTAAGCTAATAAGAATAAGAGTTACATTGCAATAGTTGTGAAAAAATCCACTTACAACATGGCTCCCCTCAAAAGCTTTTTACGTGCAAGGGACAACGGTCCCTTTGTTTATTTGAGTTATTATGAGAGCGTCATTTAGTTTTAAAATTGTTTTTAAAACAATGAGAATGGCTTGGGTTCATATTCTTTATATATTTAATAATAAAATAATATTTTTAAAATAATCAAAACTATTAAAATACTGTTTTTGGGGAAGCGATTGATAAAAGGCAGTATTTTTTTTCAAATTAAGCACCCTGACGTTAGCGAATAGTAATAACGGAATAATTTTATAATTCAACACGCTATTAATTTGTAAGGCCTGTATATGATCATTGTAAAGTGAATCTTAAGTCATAGTATTTATAGAGTAAATCGAATGTGAAAACGTATGATCTAGGTAAGTAAGTAGAGCTTAGTGTGTGTATTAATTTCATAAAATATCTATACTTCTATATTAATATTATAAAGAGGAAAGATTTGTTTGTTTGTTTGTATTGAATAGGCTCCGAAACTACTGAACCGATTTCAAAATTTCTTTCACTGTTTGGAAGCTACACTATTCTCGAGTGACATAGACTATAATCTTTTTTGAAAAAAATTAGGGACCCTTACTAAAACTCCAATAATGTAGCCCAAAGTGTAAAAAAATTACCTAAAATATTCTTTACATCGCGTGCCCTGCAAAAACTATTGATGATAGAATATAATATTGTATCTATAATCTATAATAGATGCCGCAATAAGTGTTCTTTTATTTAAAAAAATAAAACCACGTCAAGTATCGTCGAATTTTTTGTTAAAGACCCGAGCGGAGCCGGAGCGGGTCACTTGTTTATTATAAAATGAACGACCAATCTTTTACAATAGTGACGGCACTTACTAACAACATTCAATATTATGTTGTTATTTGAGAATAGGATTTCAGCAAATTGAACAGATATCTATACCGCCAATTAAACAACTATTAATGTTTTAGTCTGTTCGTAATCCATTTCGTTTTGATAATCCCCAATCAATTTTGATTGTACAGTAAATTTTAGATGGCTCGTGAAATAGAACTGGAATTTACTTGTGAAATAGCGATCGATATCTCGATATCTCTCCCGATATTTCGTCGAAGCAATTTGTTGTCATTCTATCTATTTAGATTTTGCATTGTTTTAGCTACAAATAAAAAGAGGAATAAACAAATTTGTCTTTGAAAAATAAGCTGAAGAATTTAAACAGATAGGTTATTAGTATTTGATACCGAGTGTATTAAAAATTCAAAAAACATTATTCGTTATTTCTTTATGAAAACACGAATAGGGATGTTTCTTAAGTTAATTTGCATAAATTATTTAATACGTAAATAAAAATACAACCAAAATTACCCTCTTTTTGAATAAAAATTCGTTGACGTATTATTGAAACATTTTATAGATGAGTGAGTGTCGTTGCAGGGATCTCCTATCTCTCTTGCACGTCCATTGCAAAACCATGCTTTTGGCTTGAACAATTTCCTCCGCCACCTAATTTAAAAGACTACGAACTTTAATAATTTCGGAACGGGTTTATGATATTCTTACTGAGTTTTATTCTAGACGAGCGACCCGCCCTCGCTTCGCTTCGGAAACATTAAATATTATTATTAATAGCAGAGTCCCGCGATGTTACCCGCGGTTATTTTCGTACCGTGGGTGACGCCGCGGGGCGAAGCTAGTCGAAAAAAAGTAGCCTAAGCTACTCTTTAGATCATCAGCTTTCTACCAGTGAAAGTCTCGTCAAACTCGGTCCAGCCGTTCTAGAGATTAGCCGGAACAAACAGACAGACAGACAAAAATTCAAAAAAATGTTATTTTGGTGTATGTACCGTCTATATATTCATATGCACGTAGTAAAAAACGGTTATTTCAATTTTACAAACAGACACTCCAATTTTATTTATATGTATAGATAAGGTACGATATATTTTTGATTAAAATAATTAATTGAGTAAAGATCTCAGTGAAAATGCAATTTAACTGTTGAGGTGAATACGAATACATAAATGAGGCGATTGCTAATAATATTGTTCAGTGGTAGTATCAATAGTAGTAAAATCACGCGATTGTGATCCGGTGGACGAGTCAGTAAAGCACTACTCTTGCTGGGACTAATGTTAGCAAGTCCTTCTAGGTTGAGCCCCCTGAGCTCACCTGTCAGTTCGAGCGTCATTGGAATAGCCTCTTGGACTACAACGATTAGGTAGGGAGAAAAAAAACGAAAAAGTAATGACATTTTTGTTCCAAAAAGTTTTCAATATTTATTTTGAGAAACATAAACCTGTTTCATTTTGAACACCGGACACATCACTCGCATGCTTATGTATAAAGTTGTTATTACAAATTAGTGTCTGACGAAGCATGTTGCGGATAATAACATGTACTTTTAGGTTAGGAATATTGTGTTCTTTTTATTTTATAATAAATAAATTAACTAAATAAAATTAGTGTCACACACTCTGTAAGCTTTAGTGACTCGAAATCACATCTCGTAACTCGAAAGGTACAAAACGATGACAATATTGTGCTATGAATGTTCTTGTTAGTTATGACGGTACAGTTATTCGCGTATACGTGTACAAATGTTTTCTTTACGACGTCGATAAACGGTACAGAGTAAATAGATTTGAAGAATACACAGCAGCATATTGCGTTTATCATTTTATGAACTCATAAGAGCAATACAGCCACGGTACCGTGTAATGGGATAAAACAAAGATTAAGTAATTGGATTTTTATTTTATTTTTAAATCTGGCAATATATCTTGCATGACGTCAGCAAACAATCATCGTTATTCTTTCATTAAATACAGATTAATTTGAAAATAGGTTTTGGTGGTCAGGTTTGGCTCGCCAGCCAGAGCCTTAATCTGGTCGAAAAAATCAACCAGAGTATTAAGCGGTAGGCAGCGGCTTGGCTCTGTCCCTGGCATTGCTGAAGTCCATGGGCGACGGTAACCACTCACCATCAGGTGGGCCGTATGCTCGTCTGCCTACAAGGGCAATAAAAAAAAATAAAAAAACTCGTTTCTATCCAATTTTCCCAAGACTAACTAACGCCTTTTATTTTGGCGCCTTTGTCTACGTGCCAACCAACCACTTGAGGCGTCAACTTGACTTAGGGCGTCAACGGTTTCTTAGGGTTCCTGACTTTATCCACAAAAGTGGATTTAGAATTTGCTTCCAAAATCGTTTATCCGTTGCATTGTTTAATTTCATAAATTTTGCCAATGTTCTTTATAGAACACTAGCGACCGCCCTCGCTTCGCTTCGGAAACTGTAATTTATTTTTGAATTATTTAATGGATGTTATTATACATGTAAACCTTCCTCATCAATCACTCTATCTATTAAAAAAAAACCGCATCAAAATCCGTTGCGTAGTTTTAAAGATTTAAGCATACATAGGGATATAGAGACAGAGAAAGCGACTTTTGTACAGTTTGTTTTAGTGGCGTCAACATCTTCTAACTGTATTGTATCCAAAATTCTGCTGAGGATCTTTCGCTTCAAGATTAGCGGGGCATGTCTGTCATCTTTTTTACACATCTTTGACCTTATACGCTAAAACAACGCAATAGTACGCTTAGTATAATCCCATGAAGTAAGATTTTCATTTTATGCTTAGGCTTTGAACGAAAATATACAAAGGAACTAAAAGGAGATACAACTTTGAAGATAAGTATTTTATCTCTGCAAATATACTATTCTCTTTTGTTATTAGAGAGCCCAGTCCCAAAAAAGATATCCACAACCCTGAAGGCATTTCCCTAAAAACACATTTTAGATTAGATTCAATAGATTTTCGAGATGTAAAAAAGATTTTTTTGTGCCTGATACGGCTGATTATAAATAAAATGTAATCTTATCTTTGGTTTTATAGCGTTTCAATAAAATACTAAACACAGCAAAAAGCACAAAGTCAATATAATTAAATTTATGACTTAAAAGAAAGACTGTAGATAAAAACTTCAATTTAAACCGTGTAACAAAATTTCCTCAGAAAAGTCTTTAAAATTTAATTATTAACATTTTAAATTGCTTATGTTTATAGTGGGGTTTCTGTTAGCATTTCTATGGAATAGGACAGATTTTTTGTTATCTTTCTATCTTTATCTAGAAAGGTTGAAATTTTTATTTATTGCGTACATGGGTGTGCGAGCTCACAGCCCACCTGGTGTTAAGTGGTTACTGGAGTCTATAGACATCTACAACGTAGACGCGCCACCCACCTTGAGATACAAGTTCTAGTCTCAGTATAGTTACAACGGCTGCCCCACCCTTCAAACCGAAACGCATTACTGCTTCACGGCAGAAATAGGCAGGGCGGTGGTACCTATCCGCGCGGACTCACAAGTGGTCCTACCACCAGTAATCACCTATTTTTGTTACTAAAATAATTTCATTTGTGGAAAACAGGGCAGACTTTATACACATAAAAACCTAATCTGGATATCGTAATAAAGTAATAAATGACATCCAATATTGCCAGGTATGCGAGAAATTCCAAGAACATGAATAATTTGCAGTTTCATAACTCAGTTTAATTTGTTGTGCTTTAATTATCGTTTCCATTCAATCGACATTAAACAGAAGACGTATTTATTGTTGCCGGTCGCCCGTTTGTGTGTTTAACGATGTTGTCCTTTTGTTATGACGCACCACGAAGCTATTCTTAACAATATGAGTGTATTTTTAAGTTTGTTTTGTATTTCGAAGGGGTTCTGTTACTCTGTACTAGCTACACAATCTATCGGAATTCTATTATCTGACTTTTGTTGGGCAGGTTAGTTATTTACTTGGATTAAATGGAATTGAGACTTCGTCTGGTCTGAAGGTGAGCTTTAGTCATGCAGTAGCGTCTGACGGTAGGTAATCGTTATCTTCATTATCTATATCGTCCGAGCCGTGAATTGCGTTTGCTGTCTATGTTAATATTAAAACAGAAATCTTTTCAAGTGATACACCAATACAATTTTTATTTTCCAACAGTTCGTCTCACGCATTAAAACTGTATAATCTCAAAACTTACTAATTTTACAGGCGAGTGTTTTAAACGTTTATTAACATTCAATATTTTTAATATTAATCATATTTGCAACATTAATTTATTATTTTTTACCAGTTACATTAACTGTCTTTTAAATTAAGATAAAGTTATGTATTAATTTTGTTAATAGTAGCCAAAACATAGGTAAAGTAAAAAAAAAACTGCTGGTAAGACCTCTTGGGAGTCCGCACGGGTAGGTACCACCACCCCGCCTATTTCCGCCGTGAAGCAGTAATGCGTTTCGGTTCGAAGGGTGGGGTAGCCGTCGTAACTATACTGAGACCTTAGAACTTGTATCTCGAGGTGGGTGGCGCATTTACGTTGTAGATGTCTATGGGCTCCAGTAACCACTTAACACCAGGTGGGCTGTGAGCTCGTCCATCCATCTATGCAACAAAAAATAAAAAAACGATAAACTACGCTCTTTTGACAGTATTTATGAGAAAAATACTGGTGATAACAAATGTTTACGCATATTAATGCGAAAAAGCGAGCTGATAGCATCGCTCATATTTTTTTATATCATAAAATATATAAATTTGAAATCCTAATCTTTGATCTTCGAAAATAAAGTTATTTTGAGAAAGAAAAATCGATTTACTTACGAATGTATACTTGACTTTTGTTTGCGCGAATGTTCAGTCGTATAATATCTGTTTAAATCTTCGATTTGATCAAACTTGAATATGTTAAGTATTATTTATTCGGTTTGGTTTACTTAATGTTAAAATATTGAAATGAACAAAGCATCAACTAGGGTCAAATAATGTTACTGGCACTAACCCCAGTGCTTGGCACTTTGTATCAATTTCTTAGTTTTATTTTGAATGTGGCAATATCGTGTTTTTATAAAAGCGACCGCCATTCTTTATTTAAATCTGTTATGGGATGGATTGAAGTAAACTGTAAATTATCTAGTGCCATTACTCTTGACTATTACACCGGAATTGCAACACTAATAAAGGCGATTCAACATCACCCATTAGAACATTACATTACCAATAACAGTATTAGTTTATAGTTCATGCGGTTATTTATATCTTGGCTAATTAAAGTTTAAAATAGAATGTACATGATCATTAATAGGTTTCTGGGTTCTCACACGATTTTGTATCAGTTATTAACGTTGAACCTCTTAGATATTTAATAGCATTATTACAGTATTATTGCTCGTTTAATAAGATCATTATAACTTTGCTTCCCTACCTCTAAACAACATTTCATTAATATAATATCAAGCATCCAATACCATTAAAGGTAATATTAACACGATAATACACGCCGCTATCAACCTTATTACCTGCCTTGGTTGGAAGCAGATCTTTCCCCGTCCTGCTCAATCCTTATACAAACGAAGAAGACAAACGACTTGTCTGCCATCTGGTAAAGTAATTTAACCTTAAATATTATGTAGTTACGTCATTTTGAACCGTGAGATACGACAAGAAAACACATTAGTAGTAGGTACAATGATATATTAAAATTGAAACAGAGCTACAAAAGCGAGGAAAATAAGGTATTGCACTACAGAATAAGCAAGCAAAATACGTAAAAATAATGTAGCATTTCAGTTGAAGAAGCTGTTTTGAAAATACGATCACAAAAAAATCGTTTTCACATATTTCAAAACAAGAATACGTTCATCTTATAAAACAGTCAAAGAATAGTTTCGACATTGTTTTTAAAAAAAAAAATTTGTTTTTTTTCCGTCGAAAACATTCCAAAACAACATGTTTAAACTAATGTCGGGGTATCGTCGGGCGTATTTCCTTACAGCTAGCAATTTTTCTCGTGGTAAGTGCACTGCCGGTCCGGGTTCGATGCGCGGGCAACTCGCCAACTCGCCCGGCCGGTACGTAAATCACCCACACTCACTGAGCCAAGAAGCTTGCCTGCATTTTCATCTATTTTTTGTCACGACTTCCCGTTCAATTGATGACGGTTGGGTCAGAAAATTGGTTGAATTATAATAACGTTTGATCCTAAGCATTCCCCGAATTGTAATAAAGAAATACCGCATAGGTTTGTTTCTATAATCGTGAAAATAAAAAAATAAAACCACAAAATATAAGTCAACAAAAACATATTTCCTGTTCTTTGTTACTTTCCTATAAAACAACTTTGTATTTTATTTACTGCGGACATTAAAATAAAACAAAAAGTTTCAAAAAGCAACACATACGAACAATATTTCTCTACAAATAAATCAAAATAAATTCTATCATCATTCAAGTCTTTGTTAGCTGAGAGTTACCAGGCTTGCAGCGCGTCGAGGAACTCCCAATCAACCGCCCTATTGACAAACATATGGCCGAGCCATAATGGAGTCTGTCGACGTTTATTTGCATTTCGTTTCATAACTTTTATCAAGTTGACCGTAAAGTGGAATTGGCTGTGGAATCTCTACTTAATAAAGGCGATTGATAACGTTTGACTCATCATTTATTTTCTTTCGAATAGAAATGTAATTCTACTAAACTATTTCATATGATATGAATAGAACATGTACTTAGATGTTTCGAACGAAATTAGTTTTATAATGGCGAAGAGGATCCAATGGCTGCATCTTTCTAGACTAATCTCCGTTTAATTTCCGTTCGATTCCAATAAGTAAGTCAAGACTGTGTGTCGCTTCACCGTTATTAATATTGGATTGAAAAGTTTATTTAAAAAATAAATAAAAACTCAGCTTCAAATAATAAATCATTAACACACTTTTCGGGCGAGATGCCCAGACGAGTTAAATGAAGCACCATTAACTTTGATTGATGAACAATATTTCGGCTACACAAATTATTTTATAGTTGCCATTATAATGGCTGACAGAATGATTTCAAGATTATCTGTTTTGGATATTTTGAATATCGTTTTAAATTGATTGAAATCTATTTCTATTTTAACTACTTAAGCAATTGGTAGCATATTTTTTAATATGACAATTGGAATCTTTTAAAACGCAAGTATTTTAAGAAGCTTAAGTTGGATAAGTTGCATAGTTTTCTGAATATCTAATGTAATATGTCGAGTTCATATTGTATTGGTTATGTATTATATATTTCTTAAAGTCATTTTTCATTTGTCGTGGTTCTTAGTATATATTTATTGTTCGAATAAAGACAATCAAAGTGGGATTCAATGAAATCTAAGAAAATGTTGTCTTTCACTGAAATAAAATGATGCTAGAGCCAATAGCGAACGTCATGTTTTTTTTTGTACGGCTTATCCGCTGCGATTTAGTTCTAGACTTGAAATTGATGAATCATTTAAATTCTTGCTTAAGTTTTTTTTTTATTTGAATGAGAAATCTGTAAATAAATATAAAGCGTAGATACTGACTAGATTTTGATCTAATAATGTTTTCAAGCCTCGAAATTTCATCTGCAATGAACCGAATTCCTGGAAATCTGTGTTTTTAATTGGAAACACTAAAATTTTGCATATGAATCGTAATTTTTCCTTAACCAAACTTAAGAATACAGTATATGCCCTGTCTTTATTAAACATATAAAATGAGACCTTATACGACAAATATAAAGTAAATAGATATGTCTTTTGTAGAATTTCTGTTTGTCTTTTAATTTTAATACTAGTAAACTTCTCTTGTAGGCAGCAGCTTGGCTCTGCCCCTGGCATTGCTGAAGTCCATGTGCGACGGTAACCACTCACCATCAGGTGGGCCGTATGCTCGTCTGCCTACAAGGGCAATAAAAAAAAATTCTTTCTACGAGCATTCCCTGACAAAAAAAATCTTGCTTATCTTCTTTTTTTAACGTTAAAATGTTTTTTTTTTTCTACTATTATAACAACAGTAACACGGTTATATTTTTAATTAGTAAATCTAATAAGAGTAGATATAAAACCTCGTCAATCCTCAGTTACAAACTAATCCGGATTTAAATTTACAACAAAGTAACAATTTCCTCTCATCAACATTTCTACCGGCCACTTTCCTACCATAAAAGTGTCAAGACATCGAACACAACGGACACAAAAAACGCCTCTTAAAGTAGCGCAACGTAATATTATGAATGAATACAAATAAGCAGGTAGATGTTTTACAATTATTTAAGTTCACTTCTACTAGCCGCTAATTAGGTAATCAAGTCCAGGTATAATTCTGTTGGTTATTAAGTAAATTGCTAGAGCTATTTACGGTTCAATTTGCTCCGTTTAATGGTCTTTAATACTTTGGTTGGTCGTTTAAAAACGTGCTTGTCTTAAGTTTTGTAGATAAACAGTGGACGCGTTTCGGTTTTGATTGTACCTACTGCATTTACGATACACGAATTTAGTGGTTGTCTTAACGAGCTAATTGTAGTGGTTAATCTTCTAACTACATTTAACTGAGTGCACGAGTGTGATGCTTGAATAGATAAAATTTATCGGAAATGTTTTTATTGTAAACTAATTGTTGTTCACTTTCCCACGTATGTGTTGAGGATCTATATATTAATACGTGAAGCAAAAACTTTGTATCCCTTTTTACAAAAATTGCGCGGACGGAGGAGTATGAAATTTTCCACACCTATAGAGAATATAGAGAAGAAGTGCACAATGCTAATATTTTTTTTAAATAATGCATGGAAGATACATTAAATCAATAAAGAAAACATTACACACACTACATACCATGTATTTGACGCACACACGCATGCATACTATTTATTGTCAAACTTTTGTTCTTGACGTCTGTTGTCAAATTGAGAATAGATTAAATATTGTTTGTATTTGTTAATATTTTTTATAGTGTAGTCTTGGCGAAATTTGTGATTACAGAAGTATAAAACACAATCATAATAGTGTACAAACTTACAATTCCAATTAATTATAGTCGAATTTCGACTACTGCGGGACCTCTAGTATGTTATTAATATATTTAAAAATCAAGAAAAAACATGGTCGTTTTCCATGATGCAGCTCCATTTTCTCATATAAAATACCGAACGCTGTACCAGGCTCGCATAAGCACGCGCGTCATAAAAAAGTTACGACGAGTTATCAAAAGGGCGCAGTAAAGTCGGCGTCGTCGACTGAGCTATAAACTGCCCGCTGGATGTCGTAGGGTTGCCATATACAACTTTTCCACACCACTTAGAAGTTTCGGATGAAAACATTCGAATTCCCGAAAAAGGTACGCCTTGGGGACACGCCGCGCGGCCGTCTTTCTTGAAATCGAGGAATAGAGCTACTTATACTCTGTAATTTGCTTAACTTTTTTCTTTCTTATTTACCCTTTACGATCGGTTTGACGTTTCTCTCATAGGTTCACTTCTTTATTTTGCTATCATAAAGTGACATCGTTAATAAAAGACGTGTAGCTTATTTTATCGTTTAACATTCTGTATTTCTAGATTCTTGTTATTATATTTAATAACGCAGAAATTTTTTCTTTTCTTTTTGTAAAGACTTAAATTTAAATCTAATATACAAAGGTACAATTCTCGTAAACTTTAAACCTGGTCTACTATTAAATAACGATTCACTTCATAATAATGTAAACGCCATCTCTTTTCTCGAACATAAATTCAATATCCCCTCTATACCCCTGTTTTCCTGGTACTTAAACTTGGAGCAAACTGTCGAGCTTAAAATTGTTATTTTATTTACTTTTACATTAATGTCTACAGTTAATCAAATATAATGTTTATGGAGACATCATAAAACTTTATTGTTATCATCGTATTGCATAAATTATAGAAATTTGCTGTGGGTTATGGTATTGTAATTGCGCAATTATTTATACAGGTGTATGTTGTTATTCTTGTGATATTATTTGGAGAGTTTTATTGTTTTAATGATCGTTTTTAATTTTCTGTATCCGAAACGGAATTATGAAATTAAATAAAACTTAACTTTCGTGAATCGAAATTTATTGATGTTAAACAGATGTTTTTTTTAATATTGCTTATTGCTATTGTAAGGTCGAAATCTCTATTGTATTGTAATAACTTTTAAATAACCTTCAAAGCGGTAAGCGTGTTCAAGGCAAAAATAGGTATAAATACGGTACTTTCACACCACTAAAGTACATACCCTCAATTTCACTAAAATATGTCAGTAGTTTATTCACGATATTTTTTTTCTGAAATCGCGGTTTAGATATACCAAACAAGATGGATATTTATTCCGAAATTCATTTCTCTGCAGTCATGAAAACAAAATTTGTAATAATAAAAAATGAGTAAGTGAAACAAATTGTCATATTAGTCTTATATGTCACAACACTAAAATTAGAATGATTTGTAACTAATTACACGAATTCTGATCGCCCCCTTAGCATATTAATTACTCGAGTGTTTCTTTATAAACATATTGGAATACACGGTTAGTGTCAGAGGGGCGAGCGGTTAAATAAAACAGAGCAGTTTTATAGATAGCGCGGTAATGGATTTCGGAACGGCACGTTGGCACGAAATAAACGCTTTTAACATTCTACGTCCAAACGGTATCAGCCGTTCTGAGTTCGTACGTCTATTAGGCAGTAGTGTCGTCAACACGTCGCAACATCGACGCCGACAGAGGTACTTTGCATCGTCAATTAGTTTAACAGTGACGGCATTGTAGCAATAAATACGCATAGGTTTGGCACTAAGTACACATCTAGTCTGGGTTTATGTTACGCTTTGCGAGAGTATCCGGCCTTATCTACGCTGTTTTATGACTATTTTACGATTATTGCCCCCTTTGAATCGGTTATAACTCCGTACGATATGAAATTTCTATAAAGGAATAATTTCAAATGGACATGTTAATTTAAGTGGTTTTTACGGCGTTGTATTAATTTTTATAGCTCTCAGCTCGGAAACGACCGGTGCTGTTATTCAAATTATACCTTATCGCTGTTTTACATCAAAACATGTCAATAAAATTATAATCAGTTATTAATCTACGCAAACATGTTGTAGGTGCGTTTAAAAACTCATCGCCAACATATTTTTGATGCTAATTTAATTTCGTTCATCTTACAAAGTTGTAAGAGAATCCAAGTTTTGTTCCAAAGTTGACGGTGGTGGTATTGTTGCAGGGCTACAATGGTGTGTGCGCGTGCGGGGCAGCGGGGGGCGGGCGGTGCTGAGCGGCGCGCATGGCGGCGCCAATGAGGGAGGGCGCGCCGGCCGGCGGAACTCGCCCCGCGCCCCACGCGCATCCCGCCAACTTCGAGTACGATGACAACGAGTGGGACATCGGCATCGGCGACCTTATCATAGACCTCGATGCCGACATAGAGAAGACTGACGAGGCGGGCGGCATGGCGGCGCGCGCCGAACCTGATGCACAGCGCACCGCGCTCAAAATGAAGATCAAGCGCACCAAGCCCGGCACTAAAAGCTCCGAGGCCAAACACGAGATCGTCAAATCTAACGAGACGAACGGCGAACCGAAGCCGCAAGCGCCGACTACTGCCGTGCCGCCCGCCGCCGCCAAGCGCGGCTCCGGCGGACACCGGCGGGACAAGGCAAGAGACAAACATCATCACCCGCACCCGCCGCACGACGTTAACGGCGTGGCGAGAGTACCCCCACCACCGAACGCACCGGGTCCCCCCGCAGCACCCTCGCCTGTGTCATTACCCGCCGGCAGTACGACCACTCCCACGGTTCCCAAGCCCGAGCAGAGGCCGGCGGCAGCGCCCCGGCTGGAAGCTAAGCCTATGGCACCCACGCCATCCCCACAGTCGGCGGCGACAGCGCCTGCGCCACCGCCGGCTCCCGCGCCTCCTGCGCATCTCCCTCATCCTCCACCCCCTTCTAAACCTGAACCAGACGACTCAAGACAAGAAAATCAAAACATACAGCCACCAGCCAAGAAACAAAAAACGGAACCCAAGGTAAATATACATTTAAAAGGTATTTAAATTACGAATTGTCATGTCAACTACTTTTAATTTAAAAATCGTATGATTTACAACAATGAATACAATAGAAACCGTCTGCCTCACACAATAAATAAATACCACGTAAGTATATGGAAATGAACGTTATTTTATATTTAATTTTTTTCTTTCATGAAACTAACTATACATAACAGTGGAAATCATAAACAAACTATCGATCACCCGTTCTGCCATGATAGTAGTAATCGGTTGCTAATCGTCTGATTGCTCTTATCGAGCATGTATCCGATTGTTTCGGAACAGTGTATTTAATTGTCAGGGCTTAGAGCTGTTTGCGAGGCTGATTGAGTGCAAACGGTCGTGGGGTGTAATCCGCGCCTGTCGCTCGCCGCATCGGTTCATTAAATCACCCCTACGCTGCCCGGTCCCTCGCCACACCCCCGGCCTCACAATGCCCATTGCACTCCACAAATTAATGCGATTGCGGCCTCTGTGGCAAATAAGGTTTTGTATCCTCAATGCAGGATTGCAGAAGCCGAATAGTCCATGCAAAACAATCGAGTTTTGAATTCGCAATTAAATGTTTTCCACGATCGTGGCGCCGGGCCTTGAACGTCTCCGCTGACGATAAACAACGTCTAATAAATCTCAAACGTCGATTTGTAGATTCAGTTCGAAACAAAACGATTTCTGCTGTGCTCAATTAAGAATTCCACCGTAATAAATGTCTTTGTGACCTCACTATGACGTTTAACAACACCATAGTCAATCGCGAGATAATTAATGTATTGTTTGCTAATAAATTCGTATATAACATTGTAATTGTACATTCAAGCCGCCGTCAAGGTATTTAGTTGTAGCAAAATACTGCAGTGCAAAAAACAAAACTTGTCCGATTAAAATCTCATCAAATAACGATACACATATTCACTGTCTCATAAATTTTCAGTAATTAGCATTTGAACGCACGTCTTTTAATGTAGTAAAGCCCAAACTATACAAACTCTATTAATCACGACTGAATTTGATATTGCAAAGGTTAATGCAAATCGCGTTCGACTTACGAACTCATCATGTTTAAACACATTAAATTATGGGTAGTTCTTACCTTAGAGTTTTATCAGCAGCGCGACAGCTGCGTTATGTCGTTACCACAATATTTTACGACAGGCGATATTACCGCGCTGTGTATGGGGTGTGTTTAAGACGAGGGTCGTCACCCTACGCTTTCTTGTTACTATTTCGCACGGGGGACGAACGCATCGGCAGACTCAAAAATTCCATTCATTAATCACAACTGTCGGGAACTGTAAAAATGTTTAAAGTGCTAGCGGAATCAATTTCGCTTTCGCCCCTAACCGGGAAAGTTCTCGATCGCGATAATTAAAGACGAGATATCAATTTCGAGAACTTAATGTTACAATGTACTTTCCCTTTGTTTCCGCCTAATAATTTTGCAGCTTCTGCCCTCGTGTACGAATCGTTAAATTATCCCGGTGAGCTGTCGAAGTATCAATTACTTTTTATTTAAATTCATTTTAACGCTAACGTTTTCTATTCAGTTTCATTAACAAAAATCTTATACCTTTAAACGAGCAAATCTTACAAATACAGGTATATATAATCTGAATCTCAGAAACGGCTCCAACGATTTTCATAAAATTTAGTATACATGGGATTTCGGGGGGCGATAAATCGATCTAGCTACGATTTATTTTCAGAAAATGTTGTTTTATTCGTGTTTTCAATAATCAACTCTTCCCGACATCTATTGGCGAATAATAATACTATTTTTCTTAATTGAGGGCAACTAACCGCTTTAAAGACACAAGAAGATGGCGTTATAAAAAAAAAGCGAGCAAAGCTCGGTCATCATGTAGTAACAATTAAAATGTCGACGAAGAATCGTTTTTGGAACGGTAACCGTTTGTGAACGTTTCTTCTTTTTATTTATTGCGAAAAAGGGATCCAATGTGTTTCGTAATATGTATTTGCTACGCGCGGCAGCCGTGCAGCCTTTACAATATACGTCCAAAATACTTAAACTGTCGCATAATACACTATTATTACGAGCCACTTTCGGATAGGGACGATCCCTCCGTCAATAAAATATCCTTTCAATGTGTTGCCTCGGTAATGCGCTTATTTTGGATTGACAAAACGAATTTGAGCAAATAAACTTGGTATAAATTTAAACTGATATGAAACTGATTCAAGCATTACTTAAGAGCAATTTGTTACTGTTGGCAGTCCTACTCTATTTCACATTCAATATGTCGTTAATATTTTAAAACTATCATTTAAAATGACTACAGAAGATAAATGTTTTGACATTCATTATACGTAATTATCAAAGGTTAAATCACTGGCTTAATGTACCGCCTAATATCGCCTACAGCAATATTTAATTCGAGACTCTGTTCAAACTATATTTTCTGTTAATGCATTTCGAACTAACATTTAAATAAAAGATTTCTTGAGGGCGATGAATAAAAAAATAAAAAAATATGAATAAGACAAAAAAATCTTGATTAATATGATAAAGTGATTTGAATGGTAGCGACCAGGGCGGAATGATGTTTTTGCATGTATACGTCGCCGCAATGAGGTTAATAGCACCGCACGGCTCGATTATACAGATCGCTCTGAATAAATTTACATGTTGATGGTTGCTTGATCAGTGCTCTCGCTAAACTAACTGCTAACTGGCTGCCAACATTGTCGCACGCATGAAACAATCCAAGGAGTTTACCACACACACACCAAACTACTCGAATTTCTCAAATCAAACCATTTCAGCTCAAATATCAAGTCTCACATCAACGACTTTTAACTGCTCAACGCCATAACATTACAGCGTCTATATTAAAGTTTATTTGTAACACGATTCTCGAATAAAAACCTAAATATCGAATGGCATTTAGCCGAGAATGTATCCATTGAAACGTGCAAAACCAAACCGACGCCGACAGCAATAATAAATTCTGATTATTTTTTTTTTCACATCAAAGATTTTATTTATACAACAGAACGAACGTATTTCGTTACCGGCTACGAGCGTGTTATTATTATTCACTTCGGAAAGCGTTATTGCTTCGGAGCTTGCTCAACACGTTTTTCGGTTTTGCCGTGAATTAAATATTTTAATAATCTACACAGCGTAATTGATTGACGCGATAAAAAAAAATTGATGTTCGAACTCGTCGTGTCTTCATTGCGGGGCCGTAGTGAATCGCTGTAATTACTCTTTCGTTGGGCACTCCGTGATAAAATCGCCATAATATCGTTAGCTACAGTGATCGTATCATGAAAACAATTATCATTACTTTCATTCATGAACTAATTTGAACACAAACCAGAGTCGCGTGTAAAAATATCGAATTTGTTTTGCACTATATTTCAAAAGCACATGTCACCAGTGATGAACTTAAAAAACATATATAATATGTAAATGAAGCTCTCTTGGCCCTTCATTACATTTAAATTTCCCGCGCATTAGCTTCGACTATCATAATTGTATTATCTATGGTGGAAGCTATGTTCATTCTATAATTGGAATTGCTCTCTGGCTTTGGACATTCAAAAATACATTGTGCTTTCTTAAAAAATTAAAAAACTTGGAGATTTAAAAAGGTCTAAATATTGAAGCAATAGCTTTTAATGTTGTTTATCCTTGCAGGTTCGAAAATAATTATAATAATTGTATGTGTAGAAATAAGTTAATAAAATAATAATAATAAATAACTCTGCAGAGCAACGACTTGGTTTTTTGTTTCATAAACAACACATTAGATATAAATTTGTACTTTCCTTGCAATAAACAGAGGTATTCGGATTTGATATAGAAGTTTAGTGAAATTAATTAAAACAAGACTAATTGACTACGCATAGACTTAAATAAAATTGGTTTTGACAGCAGAAGGTGCGACGAAGCAGTCCGCCAGCTGCCGGCGGCTACTGTGTAATTATTATTGGCGTAATTAGGATGTGGGGCCGGTGAGCCCGTGGCGCCGACAGACCCGCTCCACTCTAACAAATGCCATTATTATTTCCGCTCCGCATTATGCTCCGCTTCGGTTTGTTACATTCTCGTTTATTATGTCATGAACAATTGAAACGATAATAAATATTAGCTCCCGGCGGCAGCAAATTGATTAAGCTATAATTAAGGCGATCTCTGAGTTATAACGATTCACGTTCCTCCGGTACGCTTTTCCATTCCGGCGTTCACGACGTGCCCACTTCATGTTTACAGTTACTCATTTAACGGTTTCGCAATTTGGCTGGCTAACTGAATAATATTCCGCTCGAAATGTTTGCTGGCCAATTGACAGCTGCTGTATTCGCCTCTCCGGCTTCTGTATTACGAGCTGAATTAAAGCTAAATTTATTCTGTCACCAAATAAAACGTTTCCCAGTTTCGGTAGTCAAATAAATTAATCAGTATTAGTTGTCGTAAATGCGGCTAAGCTCGTAATATTATAGTCGGGTACAGGAGTCGTCGAATGGCCGACTCGGCTCGGTTCTGGAATTGTTCGGGTGAACGATTAATCCGCAGCTGCCGTATACCTGGCTGCCTCTTTGTTCACTCGGAAAGTGTCTACTCGTGACTACGTCGAGCCGATTTGTAGCGTAACTTTTGATAATTCCCGTGCTCGAATAGTAATAAAAATAATGTGACGTATTGGCCCGAATCTAATATCTTTAAACGAGCCATTCTTGTATATAAATATATATATAATCTGAATCTCGGATACGGCTCCCAACGATTTTCATAAAATTTAGTATACAGGGGATTTCGGGGGCGATAAATCGATTTAACTACGATTTATTTTCAGAAAATGTTGTTTTATTCGTGTTTTCAATAATCAATTTTATCGATAATCAACTTAAACATAAACTTTTTTTTATTGAAAGAAAATAACAAATAATATAATATCAATATGTAATTCGTATTTAAATATAATTTCTAAAAAACAAAATTTATCAAAAAAAAGCGTTATAAAAAAAAATACAGAGCAAAGCTCGGTCATCCTCTAGTTTAACTTAACCAACCATCATCCATATTTCGCTGCCAAACGAAATATCAATTCGGTTAAACAAAATGTTTAAATGAGAATATTTTAGTTGAAGCTATAAAATTGATTTGTAGGTAACGTTGAGAATTGTATGCCAAAACCAAATATCTACATTTGAATACAATAAAACTACACACTCGTAAATCCGAGATGAAATCGCGTCGGACGACTAGTTCGTCGACTAATAAAACCTGCACAAACAGGGGAGCCGGGGATCAAAAGCCGATTTTTTGTTACAGTTTTTTTTTTATAAGCCGCTATTTTGCCCTCTTTTGTGCCCGTGTTGTTTACTAATGGGTTCTGTTGGGTTCGACTTAAGATAATAACTCCGGTTTTTTCTGGCCCATGTGTCGCGGCGAACGCGTTTTTGCCGCCGGAAATGTGAGCACCTACAGTTTTGGGTCGGATTAAATTATATTTGTTGATTTTTCTCCTTTAGAGCGACTTTAGAGCGCAATTCCGATGTTTTGTTTGAAAATTCTGTCAAAATATGTGATGACGGAATCTATTCGATAGCGGCACCTCGGTGGCGAATTTTATTATTTTAAATCGACACTTCATTTGAACGAGAAAGACCCTCTCCTATTTTTCCGGCACAGCAATATCCGTAATCGTTATCGGCGGTTAATCAATCACAGGTCTCGTTTAATTCCCCAATATCCCGCGATATCCAACTAACAATTACATGTGAGGGTCCCGTATCACCGCCGGGCAGCGAGGGTGCCAATAACATAAATTGTCACGGGTGCCCGGGTGGTCGGAAATGCCCTCCCCCCTCCCCCCGGGCGAGCTCCTCCGCCGAGATTGCTGTCGACTTCACAATCGATATTCAATCTCTTTTGACGTTTTATACGGTCCCTACTTTCTTACTTTGTGTCGCCGTTTAGGGGCGAATGATTGAGATTGGCGAGCATTTGTCTCTTCCTTAACCGGCGTCTGGTATTCAGTTCTCGCCTGATGTTTTGTTGGCTTCTTTGACTGATCATTGTTCGACACAAAGCTATTCCTACTGAGTCCCCGTTCAATAACCTTGATCAAAGCAAACGCATCACACTGATTTATAAGAATAGAAGGAAGTCAAGTTACAAAAAAAAAAGAACGAACAAGTAGTTCTTTGTTAGGATTTAATCGATTATTTTATCTGTAAACTTAAAGTTTTTTTTTTTTGTTAATTTATCGCAGTCAGTATAAATAAATAAATTTAAAGTTATAAAATGAAGATACATCTCAAGGTTCGAGTTGAGATCTTCAGGCGAATTTAGTTTGATAGCTCTCATAATTACGACATAGTTGAAGTGATTAGAGAATTCCGCACGCGGCTCGCAACAATTGGCAGGAGGTAATTACAAAGCCGAGCCGAGTCGCTTATCTTCAAACTTATAATTGAAAGCTCGGCGGCCCAGAAGTCCGGTCCGTGTATCGCGTTATTAGGAACGAATACGTAATATGTTTGTTAAAGACTGCATGCACACAGTTATGCCCGCTGTGAATAATTTAAATTCATCCCCGGAGCGGGCCGCGGGGCGCCGCCCCGTATCGATTATGTGTTTTGTTCGTGTGTGCGTGTGTTCATACAACAGCCACTTTCGGCTCAGTTCTGTTCCCCTAGTATTAGCGAGCACGGATTCTCGGATCGTTCGCTCGGTGGGCCACAAAGCCCCGGCTATCTCTCGACACGAAGCAAAGCTACCCGGCGACTCTGCTGCACACAGTTTATCTTCGGCGTCGTTTGGCAAAACCGTAACACTACCTCTAGACACGTAAACTCAATAAAAATTCAAACTTTCATGCATACGAAATGAATTATTTATGAGGTCGCGATGCTCTTTGATGCTAATCCTGTTTTAATAACAACAATTATAATCGCAAAATATAAAAACGTTACTATGCAACCCTAACGGAGAAAGTTTTTGTTCAATTGGCTAGTGCGGTTCGTTGTTTGTGGTATAGAAGCTTTAGAGTAAATATTTGAGAGTAACAATTTGTTCAATAGAAATCCTCATCAATTGATACATTGTTGATTTAGTTTTCGTGTTTTGTTGTATTTAGATTACGAAAGTAAAGAATGCTACTTCATATTATCGGGTTCCTACTAATCGTCTATTTGAAAGAAAAAAATACGTAATATTATTTCAAAGCATTTTAGATTCAAAGTACATAAAGCTATAAATCGTTCGCTTTATCGAAATTTATTTGAATTTTATTTATTCGAACGTCGGACGGATGAAATTATTCGTGGCTAATTCGGAATGTTTGCATCCATAATATTTTGATGTTGATGGCCGCCCACAAGTCCGGTGAGCGCTCTTCATGCACGGCTGGAGGCCGATACGGCGCTATCTATTTACAGAGACGCGAGTATCCGAGCCAAAACACGACATTCCGACGGCACGATCATATTCGATCCGGTAGACCGAATGGTAAACAGTCGACGTCGTCCAAAACACGTCATTACGGATCCTCCAGATCCATTAACAGTGCTTTTAGGTGCTGAGTTTCTCGCCGGATCTTCTCAGTGGGTCGCGTTTCCGATCCGGTGATAGATTCTGCGAAGCACTGCTCTTGCGAGGGTCAGTGTTAGCATCACTCCGGCTTGAGCCCCTTTAGCTCACCTACTAGTTAAGGTTACGCTGAAATAGCCTCTCAAGGCTATCAGCTTAGGTAGGAAAAGAAAAAAGACGGCACGATACCAGAAACAACAACACACTTTACATCGTTCATGTATCGAATTAAAACAATCAACAATTGAGCTACGAAACAAACGGCGCAAAGAGGCCTCGATATACTTCCAATTCATGACTGCAAATCAATAAATTTTAATGGAAATCACCCACGAAAAATTGAATACGAATTCAATTCGAAAACTACGTTATGTTATTTCGGCTTCGCTTTTTTATTTGAAGCTTAAAACGTCACTCCTCAATAAAATCTTGTTTTCACAATATCTAGCCGAAGTGTGTACTTGAAAAGGCTTGTCTATTTTGATCGCACTCATAGAATAAATCCCTTAAGCACAATAGACAAAATTCAAACATATTTCTAGTGTGCTGTATTTTTTTGTAAATTACGCTGTTTTTCGTTGCTATCATGGATAAATACGCTCACGATCCAACTGGTTCTAAATGGTTACCAGGATCTATTGAGACAGAGCGTTAAAGTTGTCACGGACATTAATCATATCTTAATATGAGATCTCACGAAGTCACTATTTTATTGAGGCGATGCCGAAATCAGAACACATTGCTTTACGGTAGACATAGCATGGATAGTGGCACCTACCAGTACTGGTAGCACACTGAGTTTCTCGCCGGATCTTCTCACTGGGTCGCATTTCCGATCCAGTGGTAGATTCTGCAAAGCACGGCTCTTGCTAGGGTTTGTGTTAGCAACATCGTCAGATTTGATCCTCGTGAGCTCACTTACTAACCCGGTGACGCTGACGTGGTCTCTTTAGACCATCAGCTTAGGTAGGAAATAAAAGATGGGTCCCGGTTCCGCAGCTGCCCTCGAGATGATTGGTAGGTTTCCTTCGGAGGCTCTCGGGCAGCTAGAGGTTAGCAAATCCCGCCCCTCCAGGCTGAGCCCGTTCTCCCCTTCCTTGACGAAGAAAGGCCATAACACCACAAAACAATCCCTTTATCAAAAAATAAACCTTACCAGTTAGAATATTTGCGCAGATTTAAACATACAACAAAGTGTAGTTTCACGTGATTCTTAAGTTTTTATCTTTCAACATAAAGAATTCGAGTCTTTTGTTCTTAAGTGGCCTTTGCATATGAATGTAGCTCGATGAAAGTTTTACTTTGCATTTTCCTTTGTCCCCTCGTTTCTTTGCAATCTTCAACGGGTTCTTGGAAAACAAAACCGTGTTCATTTGTCATTACTACTTTTTTCTTTTGCGCTATATTGGACTTCACTTTGTTTTTATTTGTACAGATATTCGTCGCAACGAAAATGGACTTAATCCTAAATAAGCCTAAAGTTGCTATTGGTATAATGACGAGGCTTAGTGAGGTGCCAGCATTATAAGTAAAAGAGTAGCTCATTTTCGGAATGACATTTAAACGGAAACAACAACCGCTTATTCAGATCACAGAAAAAACATTGAAATAAAAAACTTAATAGCAATACTAACAAAACATGTCTCCAATTGATAACCTCTCTTTGTTTTTTATTCGAATTTGATTAATAAATTTATGAGATTGTAAACTAACGTTTGGTAGGTATTAATTATTTTGTAGATTCTTTACTAAGTCTCACAATTTTACTCTTGATCTTTAACTATCGCCAAAAACTCTTTTGTCATGATTGGCTGGTTAGCAAAAAAAAATAAAAAATACGGACAATTCCGAATTCAAATTTATATCTTCAGGAGCACTCAAGATATAATCCACTTAGACATGTCCAAATATAAATGATGTGCGCATATCAGATGTGTTAAACATTTTAGAACGAAATAAACACAGTACGTGGGGTTACGTAGTATCTAATATACTTTTTTAGGTCAAATGTTCGCTGTCCCGTTTTTTTTCGTGCATATAAGAGAGCGTTTAGTTATTTATTTTAAGGAGACACGTTATTAGATCACATAAGTATTAGAATTAATAGATTTAATTTTACAATGCTTGGAAACTTGAAACAAGATAGTATTTTATTCTGTACTATCTGACCCGGCAGACTTCGTAGTGCCAAGACCTAAACTTTTGTATAAAATAAACTTAAAATTAACAAAAGGAATCCGTCCGACGGGGACACATCAAAGGAAAAACAAAATTGTTATTTTTATTTAATTCCGAACATTTTCATATTTATCTACCTTTTAAACCTTCCCTGGACTTCCACGAATAATTCAAGACCAAAATTAGCCAAATCGGTCCAGCCGTTCTCGAGTTTTAGCGAGACTAACGAACAGCAATTTATTTTTATACATTATATAGATTTGTGAGTCGTACATGAAATCGTAAAAATAAGCTATAATTATAAACAAAATGCCATATTCCGGTTTGTCTTTAGGTAAAGTTCTCTATATCTCAAACAATTTCCATTTTTCCATTACTGTGTCTGTCTTTGACAACGTTGAAGAGATTGGTTCTGCTCTCATTCTTACACCGTTTTCCAACTCGAATTTTATCTTCACGGTTTCTTTTACAATCCTTTGGGTATCATTCCGTAACTGACTTGCTCCGTTTCCATTTAATATTTAATATGTAAGACATAGGTAGATGCTACATAAAATGAAATATATTTTTATTGAAGACTCAGACAAACAATTTACAATTTACAGTATTTTAGTTTGTTTTCGTCTCGCTTGTATTTCTTGTACAAAGGCAAGTGTAAGAGGGACGGAGATCTTTCAAGTACCAATATATCTTGATCTAACTTAAGTGAACTGTTTTATTAATTAGAGAGAGCTTGACACTTTGGCTTGTCAGTAAATCGATGCCGATTCAAAGCAAATAGATGTTGTATGAAGTTTAGAAAAACGTTTTTAGAATAACACTCTATTAGAACAAGAACTGTGTTCATTTTTATTATTAGACCGTTAAAATTCCAAACAAAACTTCATGAGTCCTTCCATTGGATAGTAGATGTTTTTTTAACACGAAATTATGGGGTCATTAGCGCGCAGATCACGAGGAATTAAAACCAAGAAGAACACGTGGCAACTAATTTAGCTCAGCAAACATTTATATCTTGTTATTCTTAAGCCCGGCCCGTGTTCGATATAAAAGCAACGTTTATCTGTCGATATATACGATAACGATTAACTGTACGCTTCGATCTAATTCCGACATTTGGGAATTTAAAAAGTAAATGTAAAACCTTTATTTTTGTTTTATCCACACCTAACGCGAAATTGACGACTTAATCTGATGAAGGTATGTCTGCAATGAAACAGCCCGCGCCAGTCCTGAACGAATTCAATTAAATTACGTTCAGCATCTGTCCAGTTTGCGAAAGTCGAAAACTACGGTAGTTTTGAATTAGCAGTATAATAAGCATAGCGGTGAATGGTTTATAAAAATTGAAAAATCTATGATCGGTAAATTTTGTTGAAACTAGAATTTCTTACATCGAAAAATCTCGAAGGAATCCAAAAAATTCAAACTATGACTATCGAGAGGCATATGTAGTAAAATTAAAGAGCTATAGAATAGTTTATATTGAATCAAAATAGTGTTTTTGATTAAGCAGTTTTTTTATAGCTAAATCAGCGCAGTAAAATAGCGCAGTAAATCAGGCATTGATTTTTATCGTAATCAACATTGAGATAAAACTATATAAATGTCATTGAAATATATTCCACGGTTGCATCGCTTGATTCCACAGAAGGCGGTATGACATTCCGAGGCAAATGGAAACGCGCCATCATCTTATTGCAATGTAAACCAGAGATACGTTTGATTCGGTCCGTATTATTTCTCGGGAGTTCAACATTAATTTCGTATGATTCGTCTGCACTGGAGCGTCAAAATCATTTATTATTCATGAACCAACGATACAGGAATTCAGCAATGGCTCTATTAAAATTTAATAGAGACCTTTCTATAATAACAATTATGGTTTTGTGTAGAATTATGACGCTTATGATCGATGCGAGTAATTTTACTGGTAACAGCATAATGTATTCTGGTAATGTAATGGCGTTCTTTCTCTTTATAAATAGCTGATTAAACACTTGATGTTTCAATTCATAACAATAAAAATACATGTAGGATTGGTAAAAACGGAACGTATGAAAAGAGTGTGGAACGGAGCGTTAAGATGTGAATGAGAGAGAACGGTAAGAAAGGGAAAAAAGATTGACAGAGGAAAGGAAGATACCGAAGACGTCTGAATAAGTTAGACGTAAAAAAGATGTCAGTTAATATTTTTAAGAGAAGATTTTCAAGAGAACAGTATAGTTTTATCTTATGCGCCACGATAAGTAATTTTTACTTATAAGCACGCCGTCAAGTACCAGGCGCACAGAGCAGCGGAGAGTGGGTCGTGTTGTATCTGAAAAGGCATTCAACGTGCATCCGACTGGAATTACTTCCTCGGCTGTACAAAGGCATGAATTTACTTTATTCACTTATTATTTGTTAATGAGTTCTTGCGCTGTTTTGCTGAAACCTAAAGCCGCATCGAATATATAATGCGCAGTATTTTGTTTTTCGTAAACTGAGTAAAGTTGGAACGTTTTAAGAGTTACAAAAAAAAAGCTAGAAAAAACTGTAGTGTTATTAAAGCCATACAAATATTGGTTGAGTTTCTTTTCGGTGCGACTGTACGCCCCTTTGTTATTTGTAAGATGAAACTGTTACTGAATTAATGAAACGCACTGCCTTCGCCAGTACTTTTCGTTTCATAGCCGAGGGGTGGATAACTTTTTGAAGTCTTTCATTTACCAAATTGGTGTACTAAGAAACTGCATTGTGGATTCATGTGAAAGACGTATCATCTTTCAAGATCGGTTCATGATCGAATCAGCTGTGATTCACTAAAAATACATTATTGTTATCAATCAATACCCGGAATATCAAATCGTAGAAATGTATATTCAATTTCATATTATCTAGGACTCATCCTAGAGTTAACATTTATTAGTTAATGACATTTAAAATTTAAAAATTCTAAATTCGAAATGAAATATTAATAAGTCAAACAGAATAGAATATAATTTAAAAATACTCGCTGAGAATAACATTGTTAAAATTAACGGTCATTAATTTAAAAAAAATATGCAAATATTTGAAACTCTCAACATGAATACCTCATCTGTATTCAGAAGTTCACATCAAAGATGCGATTTAAGTAATTAAAATCTAGACTTCGTTACAATGGCCTCGTTTCATAATGAATTTAAATTGTTTAACGTATTTAAGACTTAAAAATGCTATTGTAATTCAAAGCGCTTAAAGTATTTCAAAGCGGCTAATTTTGAGCCTAAATAAAGTATAATTGGACAAAAAAATACTGCAACATTGTAATTATGAGAATTTGTGTCATCAATCTTGCAAACGTTTAGGTTAATTAGTGCTTTTTCTAATCCCATTATAGAGTTTAAAAAAAACTTACCGTGAAAACTAATGCTCATAGACATACATAGTAGGCAGCGGCTTGACTCGGTCGGCAGCGTATTGGCTCTGCCCCTGGCATTGCTGAAGTCTATGGGCGACGGTAACCACTCACCATCAGGTGGGCCGTATGCTCGTCTGCCTACAAGGGCAATAAATAAATAAAAAGTTGACACAGCAGATTCGAAAGTGGTGAGTACAATAATTTGAGGTACACTCTGGTTATTATAATTTGTTTATGAACATACAGAATTCATTAATAAATTAATTTATAAAGCATTCAGTGTTTGATCGACACATTTCTATGTCATGCGAAATTGAGTTAGTCGAAACATGTAGGAATCTGTCTAACTTATGTTTATGTATATATTTATAGATAGTAGAGGTACCGCAGTAGTCGAAATTCGACTATAATTGGAATTGTAAGTTTGTATTATGATTGTATTTTATACTTCTATAATCACAAATTTCGCCAATGCTACCCTATAAAAAATATTAATAAAGACAAACAATATTTAATCTATTCTCAATTTGACCACAGACGTCAAGAACAAAAGTTTGACAATAAATAGTATGCATGCGTGTGTCAAATACATGGTATGTAGTGTGTGTAATGTTTTCTTTATTGACTTAATGTATCTTTTATGCATCATTTAAAAAAAAAAATTAGCACTGTGCACTTTTTCTCTATATTCTCTTTAAGTGTGGAAAATTTCGTACTCCTCCGTCCGCGCAATTTTCGTAAAAAGGAATACAAAGTTTTTGCTTCACGTATTAATATATAGATGTACATAGATTATTTCATGCTTTTTTTTTGGGAACCGGATTTAATTTTCATCCGCAAATATTTTCATTTCAACATTTAAATGTTTAAATGTCTTCGTATCTCGCTTGCGTTATGAAGCGTTTAGAATATGAATCTAAACAAACCATTTCCTAGGTGACATTGAAAGAATAAACTATGTCATGTAATGGTTTTTTTTTTTTTTTTTTCTGATGAAATTGTAGTAATAGTAATACGCGTGGCTAATTGAAATCGTGTGAATAATCGGTTTTGTGTGTCGACTTCGCTCGGGCACGTAATATAGCGTGCGCTCGTTTCGCTTGGCGACAAACAAAAAAAACTTGAACACATGCTTCTCGGAATCGAATGAGCGCTTAAGTGCCTTTTATTTATTCCTCATAAAATTATACCCGAAATTTAAATGCACAATCGTTATAATGTCATTTAAAATGCATGCTTAAAATCGATTTGCAATTAATAACAAAAGATAATCTAATACTTGCGGTAGGCAGCGGCTTGGCTCTGCCCCTGGCATTGCTGAAGTCCATAGGCGACGGTAACCACTCACCATCAGGTGGGCCGTATGCTCGTCTGCCTACAAGGGCAAACAAAAAAAATAAAAAAAGTAGTGAAGATTAATCAGTAGTTAACAATTTTTTTTACATCATCCACAACGCACGATGCCATATCTGGCTATTTATGTTGAAGTGTATATTCTATAGTTAGGGCGCCATTGGCCACGAATGACGTCACACGTAAAGAACTTCAGTTCAGCTGCAAACTTATGAAGTTGCGCGGGATCCTTGAGAAACAGAAAAGGTCTCATATGCCTATTATGCCAGAAAAAGTTTTATTTATAGAGACTGTGAGATAGATAATGGATATAATAACTATTATGTATCTTACGAACACAAAGGTTTTATTAATGGAACGAGTAATATTTTTTGCTAGATTAACATTTACTTACTGACTCTATCACATAATTCATTTCGTCTACAAGTGGCAACTTAAATGGCGACATTAAATGGTGTATTAAACGTGTTTAAATTATCCTCCTATAAATTATGTCGATGCTTCTCCTCAATAAATAAATTTAAAATAAAAGTTAGTTTAATATTTGAATAATTTTTCAAGTTTGAATCTCATTTTTATTATTCTTTATTCTGTATGGAAATAATAGTGGTATATTTCTATTACTCTAATGTGTACAAATGCCAGATATTTTAACAGTGAGTTGCCTTACAATCTTATTGATTACGCAGATTTCATTATATTAATTTCGTCGCCTGTTATTTTCTGTTTATTATATAAAAAAAAGCTTAATCACGTTGCTAAATGAAATTTTAATGTTATATTTAAATAAACAGTTACAGAACCGTTATTTAAAACTCAATACCAATTATACGGCATTGAAACCAGTACTTCGATGTTCTGTTACGCAAAACATAGCGATTAACAAAATGCTTAAAACTTATTATTTATCTACAGAACTTGTCAAAGAGTATTAAATCTATATATTAATACTTGAAGCAAAAATTTTGTACCCCTTTTTACGAAAATTGCGCCGACGGAGGAGTATGAAATTTCCCACACTTATAGAGAATATAAAGAAGGAGCGCAGGATGCTAATTTTTTTTTTTAATTATGCATAAAAAATACTTTAAATCAATAACTAAAACATTACACACACTGCCATGTATTTGACACAACACATTCATATAAGTATACTCTTTATTTATAGTCAATTGTCAAACTTTTATTATTGTGTGTAATCAAATTGAGTATAGATCAATATTGTTTGTCTTTAAGATTATTTATCTATAGTGTAGTTTTGGCGAAGTCTGTTATTATATTATACAAATATAATAGTGTTTGACAATAGAACCATAATAATATTTAAAAATATAATTTAAATTAACTAAAGTCGAATTTCGACTACTGCGGGGCCACTACTAAAGATTAATCTGTATCTATGCTTATGGTAGGCGTATTGTAAGCTCACACGCGAAACGCCATCTTGTGTATTTATGACACGAAGCGGCAAACGTTTTAAAAGGTTGTTTGCTTTATTGCTTAGTTACCAAAACCGGGGTCAAGGTGGATGACAGCATTCATGTTTGTGAATGACCACTTAACAATAGGTGGGTCGTGAACTCATCTATCCATTAAAACAAAACAAGTTGTCCAATATGTAAACTGGTTATTACAAAGATTCTACGATATCATTCGGACTATACTTATACACACAGATACACAGTAACCACAGCATTAGCCCGCTGAGTTTCTCTCCGGATATTCTCAGCGGGTTTCGATTCCAATCCGGTGGTAGATTCATTTGCGAAGCAGCTGCTCTTGAGTTGTTAGGTCTCCTTCGGAGGCGCTCGGGCAGCTGTTACCTAATCCCACCCCTCCTGGCTGTGCCCGTGCTCGCCTACATGTTCTGGTGAAACTGGAAAGGCCTTCGAGCTACCAGTAATCCTTCAATCAATAAAAAAATTTCACAGTAGGTACATAGTAGTGTTATAGTAGTTTTCCTGAGTGATTAAAACTACTCATACGGAGCAGGTCCTCCGTTACCACGTAAACAGCAATAATAATAATAAACCCTTTTATTCGGACAACAGATATACAATTATGTTTCTTAAACTACTGCACTTATACTTATATATAATATGTATATGTATCTTACAAAATTAAAATTGTTCACGTATTTGGTGCTTTTTTTACTTTCTGTAAATCCGTTTGCCAGTTGGCAAAGGCCTCCTCTAACCTACTCCATTCTGATCTCTCTCTGGCTACTCTACTCCATGTTATGCAACCTACCTGATATCACCGTCACATCTTTTTTGTTGTCTGCCTCTTTTCCTCTTGCCTTCCTTTGGGTACCAATGTGTAGTATGTATTTTGCTCCATTTTTCTAGATTTGGAAAAGAAAAAAGAACGTAAGCAGTAAGGTATTAAAAAAGTCGGAAGTAATACAATGACAATAATAAACGTGACATTAAACCGTAGCGGTCGTCGATCATGATAATTTTATTGCAAACGAATATATTAGACGTAGTCTGTGCTAGTGCAACGTGATCTTAATTTATAAAACATTATGATAATTGTATTCGATGCTAACTTATCGTGAACTTTGATTTACCAACGTGCCAATAACGAAATGTTGATTGAGCTTTGTGATAATTAATGTGCAAGCTACCCAGTTGTCTTAACCAAACTTAAATTTTATAGCTTTGAGCAAAAAATTAGTTTCATCAAACGTGTGAGTGTACGTATAGGCATGTGATATCAAAAGCGAAACGTGACCGAAGTTAACTAAGTAGATATAAAAATTTGTTTAAGAATTATTACTTCAATTTAATTTGATAAAATAACAAAAATCTACGGAAGATAACCAGCGATAAAAAATTACAGTCCGTAACAAGAATTTAATTTCAATGCAACATTGTCGTGTACATATTTGCATATGTTTAAATATTTCCATTTGGTCACAGGTATACGAAACTTTCGAAATATGTAACATGTATGGAGTAACAATGGCTTCAAAAGTAATGCCAATCACAGTTTGGCACCGAAGACTAATGTCATTCTTTATCGAGGCGATTCACGAATCCTAGTTCTATTCCCAATCGAAATTCAGTAGCTAAAAACGTTGGTCGCCCACGAAGAAGGTGACACGTTAAATAATTTAACTTATAAAATACTTTATAAAAGAAAACGGAGAAAACGCTTTTCGGAGCCAAAATAAGACGACTCTCTCTTTCCGTAGGTGTCGCGATGTGCAACATTTATTGCCGGGTACTGTATACGCCGCCATTAAACTTCATCGGCCATTTTGAAATACCAATGATGAGACCTCGTAACTCGACAGACGTCCGAGAATTTCCGTGTTCCGATACAAAACAGAAATATCAGCATAACAAGTTAATTAAAATGTTAAAATTTAACTATCGAGACGCGTATAGTGATAAATATTCAAATCGTTTCGTATTTGCATATAAAGAGTCGTTTAAATATTTTATTACATTCAAATGCTATACAATTACTGGTCGTAAAATGTTTTACATTATCAAGAGGGCTTTAGTGTCCGGTTTATGTCATTTCACGTGTTTTCTTATTCTGATATATAGGTGTGTTAAGCTAAATTTTTTTTATATAGGAAATTCAAACTATTTGTACGACAAATTGGGTAGTTCTTTATAAATGTCACAATATTATCGTTACAATGTAAATTTGTGTTTGTTAGTCCGTTCGAGTCTGAAATTTGTACAGTTGTTGAAGTGAGGATGAAGTTTTTTTTAATAAATATTTTTTTATACGTATGTACTGACGCTCAAGTCATTTTGCTTAAAAAAAAAACTTTAGTTCATTGAAATTCACAGCGCATTAGAGGTCAAACTTTAATAAAGCAGCGCCCTGAACTTAATAAATTCATGATCAAAATGCATGCACAAAATATATAAAAAAAAATACAATTTGATATTTCGAACAGAAAACTCATTTTTCTTAAGATTAACTAAAACCTACGACGCTCAGTAAGTGTTGAAATATATTAGTGAAAGAATTTCAGATAAGGTTATAACATAATTTTCTTTTTATACATGCTATTATTAATGTACATTTAGATCGGACTTTTCTGACTTAAAAATGTGTTAAAACCAGTTTTTTAACGATCAATTTATTCTAATCGTGTATTATAACTAATTAAATGAATATTAATTATTTTTTGTAGTAAAATAATTAAATGCACAGACTGAATCATAATTGAATCTTTTATTTAGAGGCGAAAGAAAAAAATAACTTAAAAAAACTCCATCGCAATGAAATAACCGGTTATATTGTATATTAAAACTTTAATTGAGGTGTAGTCGGTCGTTCGGGTTATACGGATTCGGTCACTAAAACTGCAGGTTGTTTAATGAACACTTTATACATTATTTCTCATTAAATAACTAAATCGTAGCGAATTAATAACGCATTTAAAACTGATTTAATCTCAATTCCTTCATTTCAAATTCAAATTTGAAATAAAATTTAAATGTTTTTTCAATAAATTTCTCAATATTTCGTCATCATTTATTCTGCCTGTATGAAACGCGAACCTTTCATCACCCGCTCAATGATGATTCTCCTGACCACAAATACATAGCATTGCTCAAACCGCGGACCCCAAACACACCGAGTTAGTTCACAGGGATGTCGAGCGCAATGCTTCCCAGCCATTTTGAACGCGTTACCAAATGTTCCTCAAAAGAGGTCGCCCTGATAGTATCTCGTCACGAATTAGGCACAGTAACTCCATTCCCGCCATTAAAATCTTTGGTCAGATCATACCGTGGGCTTCGAAGGCAAATTACTCAGGCGTCACCCTTGACAGGCGGATGACATTCGGTCCCCACATTAATGGGGACTTAAGTCAGTTCGCGATCGAGCCGCGTTTCGCTACTTTATCGGCTCTATCCTATGATCTGCAAGCGAAGTAAATTGTTCTTCCATAATAAGGTGACACTCTACAAAACTTGCATACGTTCCATCATGGCCTATGCAAGTCTAGCGTTCGCTCACGCGTCTCGTTCATAAATTAATTCTCTCCAGGTCATCCAATCCCGTTTTTGTAGAATAGCCGTCGGAGCATCGTTGTATGTGGGGAATGTAGATTTTCACGACGACCTAAATCTACCGACCGATACGTACGTATCTTAGAGAAGTCCCCAAAACATGTCTTGTCGAATCTCCCGGATCCACTCTCGGTGCTTTTAGACTCTTTAAGCACCGGTCACCATCCTCGTCCAATTTGACCACTGCGACGAAGAGTTCGACGTGCGAATTGCCCATAGGCACAACCCACTGAGTTTCTCACCGAATCTTCTCAACGGGTCGCGATTCCGGTCCGGTGGTAGATTATGCGAAGCACTGCTCTTGCTAGGGCTAGTGTTAGTAAATTCCCTCAGGTTGACCCCGTGAGATCACTTACCCGTCTGGGCGTAGCTGGAATACTGGGCGTAGGCTACCAGCGAATAGGTAGAGATATTTTAATACAATAAGCTCGGTTGTTACAAATGGTAGCCGTTTTCTTGAATATCGGTATGAAATTATTCACGAGAATTAGCTAAGTCGGCTATAATACCGAAATATACCGAAACCGTCATGTACTTATATCTTAATTTGTAGCGTGCGTGTAATGTATAAAACAGTTTTGAATTGCCTAATTATGTCTCTAAAATAAACATAGACTGTTTTCTAAATTCAACCAATCTCTATAGAAAATTCATGCTTTCATGTAAATTTTCAGTGCCTTTCAAATTACATAAATTTATGAATTATGTATTTGTAATTCTATTAATAGTAAAAAAATCCATGATCCAAATCCATAAAATGTTTAAATTTTCTCAGGTACTCAAAATCATAGTGATCGTACAACCATATTTCTCTAGAGATATCAAGAGAAACAAAATTATTAAACAACTAATCCCAGAAAATATTTATGCATTTTTTTATGTGCATTTGCAATAAATAAATTGACTGTTTTAGAAACTTTTGGTCAAAATATAAAAACGATATTTTAAATTTAATGACATTATTAATTCTAGACTAGAATTCGTATAGAATTTGTAGTGGAATTCACTTCGGCCATAGGTGTGTGTGCGTGTAAAATATGTGGTATTCGTAAGACGATGTCATAATACGTCTGCATTTTCTTGTTTATCAGCTTCTTAAATTTAAATCTATTTTTAGTGAATGCTTCTATCGAATATCAGTAAAACTTGAGAACTTATTTAAAATAGACTCCTCTGTTTAAAATAGACAAGCTTCTTTCAGAAACGAATGAGTTATTCAAGGCGCCAGTATCTACTTATAATTATAATTATATATTATATATTAAGGCGTGAAGCAAAAACTTTGTAACCCGTTTTACGAAAATTACGCGGACGGAGGAAAATGATCCTTCTTCAAACGAGGCTTGTGGGGAGAGTATTAAGCGGTAGGCAACGGCTTGGCTCTGTTCCTGGCATTCTTGAAGTCCATGGGCGACGGTAACCACTCACCATCAGGTGGGCCGTATGCTCGTCTGCCTACAAGGGCAATAAAAAAAAAAAAAAATCCCACGCTTAGATAATATAGCACGCAATATAGAGACGGAGTGCAGAATGCAATTTTTTTTTAATTATGCATAAAATTTAACGTTATATCAATTAAAAAAAAAACATTACACACACTACCATGTATTTGACACAACACGCATAAGTTATTTATTCTTTGTTTATTGTCAAACTTTTGTTATTGTTTAAATTCTGTGGTCAAATTGAGAATAGATTAATATTGTTTGTCTTTAATATTATTTGTTTATAGTGTAGCTTTGGCGAAATCTGTGTTTATAGAAGTATTAGTCTTTGACAATAGAACCATAACGTTCAAAGTTATAATTTCAATTGTGGTCGAATTTCGACTACTGGGCGACCACTAGTTATTGTATAAACGTTAAAATAATTTATCTATATATATAAAGGTGGATTGCTGTTCGTTAGTCTCGCTAAAACTCGAGAACGGCTGGACCGATTTGGCCAATTTTGGTCTGGAATTATTTGTGGAAGTCCAGAGAAGGTTTAAAAGGTAGATAAATATAAAAAAGTTTATTTTATACAAAAGTTTAGGTCTTTATTTATCGATTGAGGCACTACGAAGTTTGCCGGGTCAGCTAGTATAAGATAAATAATGCTCCCTCGATGTCATTAGTTTGAAGTTTAAACTAAAAATAATTAAACAATCTGAAAGTGAGATAATAAAATTGAAAATTTATTTTTTCAAGTGTCAAGATGGACGGCATGGTTTATGATGTGATGCCATTTAAAACTAATTGGGACGGGAGTTCATCGGTCAAGAGAAAAAAAAAAGTTAATTTGCATATTTCGTTGCACTTAAAGCGAAATGTTGTCGGCATTACATAATGATCTACAACATCAGAACTTGTTGTAATTTATGTTCGCAGTAATAAAGCCGCAGGTCAAATTTGAAAAAAAAACCTGCGCATTAAGACAACTTTAAAATAAAATTTTCTTAAATATATTTTTTAGCTTCAGTTTTGGAAATTTCAATCCCATATTATTATAAATATGGAATATAATTAAAATATTATTAAAGGAAACAATAAGGGTAACGCAATTATCTCTATTTTGTCTCGTAGCGATAAGCTGATGAACCACGGGTCGCCCGTTTGAAGCAATAAGTCATCCCTGTTTTCATTATAACTACGCAGTTAATATATTTTTATTTTTTTATTATTTATTTAGATTTATTTAAAATCTTATTAATTACACAATATTTTTTAAACAAGATATTAAAATTACAATTTTTAAAAATACACTATATAAAATAGGTTGCGGCTGATAGCGGTGCTTACGACACAAGCCACCAGTGGTTTGGACTCCAGAGTATTTTTATTATTACTATTTTTATTTTATGATTATTATTTTTTATTGCCCGTGGAGGTAGACGAGCATACGGCCCGCCTGATGATGAGTGGTTACCGTCGCCCATGGACTTCAGCAATGCCAGAGGCAGAGCCAAGCCGTTGCCTACAGTATATTGCAACCCGCACTCGGTGGCTACCAATTGGCGCAGTCGCAACGCCATATTAATGCTATTAACAATATTAATGCGCCATATTAATGAACACCGTTCTTCATATATGAGACCGTCAGCACCTAAAAGTGGCCTAAATGTTGTTTTTCGAATAAAAAAGCCTAAATTTGTGAAATTATTGTTCTATGAGATTGTTTAAAAATGTTTTCATAAAATTATCGTAAATATTAAAATTATCAAATCACAATTATCTATCTAGCTTAGTTGAATCGATAAAAATTAAAACGAAGATAGTAAGTTGTGTGTGTGTTTTTTTCCAAAGAGAATCTTCAACATTACCTTAAAAAATGTACTGTCTGTTTGTTTTTAAATTTGCTTTTCAAATATTACAGAGAACGTCTAGTCCAGCGATCTTAATACATAGGTAGGCAGCGGCTGGCTCTGCCCCTGGCATTGCTGAAGTCCATGGGCGACGGTAACCACTCACCATCAGGTGGGCCGTATGCTCGTCTGCCTACAAGGACAATAAAAAAAAAAATACTTAACTCAGCGACGCACTTACATGCTTTTTACAAATGCGCGACACCCCTACATACTTACATTCAATAAATATATATGTAGTTGAATTGAAGTTGGATCTAGCACATTTATTCAATTATACATAAATAATCTAATAACTGTAGTAGTAAAGATAAGGGCTAGTAAACAGTTGTATGTGTATTCAGCCCATAGGGTGCAAGAGTGATACAAATCTCTGGGGTCACCTTAGATAAAAATATTTTGTTTGGAAAGTATTATTTAAGTGAACATAAAAGTAATCAAATTTGAATCTTAATTAAATCTCGTTAAGGTTATTGTTGCTTTGCTTGTAAATTCAATCAGTCAAGTCAATACAAGTCATTGCTCTCGAAATTGTTTGTTAATGTTCCACAAGTTTATTTATCAGATACCGTTGAAACTTCAGTGTCCGGCTCTTCAACGTACTACTGTTTTTTTTTTGGTTTTTTTTTTTATTTTTATTTCTTAGATGGGTGGACGAGCTCATGGCCCATCTGGTGTTAAGTGGTTACTGGAGCCCATAGACATCTACAATGTAAATGCGTCACCCCTTTGAGATAAGTTCTAAGGTAACGCATTACTACTTCACGGCAGAAATAGGCAGGGTGTTGGTGCCTACCCGTTCGGACTCACAAGATGTCCTACCACCAGTGATAATCGACATGATGAATGAAATAAGCACTTAACAATACACGCAAGCAACATACAATAATTAGTCTATTTTCTTGTGATATTCGTATTGAATACAAACTGAGTGAATTGCTAATGAATGCGAGTCCTTAATTGTCATCGAGTCGTGACCCTCGTATAGAAATCCGTATCAAAACCGTGATCGTGTTAAATTTTATAGCAGTCTTCCATGAAAAAGTACGTTTTAGAATTTCTGCGAAAAAAGCTTTGCCATATTCGATGACATAATATAAAAAGGCCTCACTACTTCACGCTAAATATGCAAAATTTCAACATCAAACATGAAAACGCTGCACACATGCAGTTAGTTACACGCAAATCGCGCTCAGATATTTTATTCACATTTCGTGTAAAAGTTATGCCGAAGTTTGAATTTGCGGTTTTTTTTTAAACTGGCCTGTCAGTTTGCTACCAAGGGCTACTTTTTTGCTAAAAGTTTGAATTGAAGGTCTAAGAAATATGTTACAGACAAAATCAATGGATCATGTGCTCATCGCAAACACAGTGGAGGCTTTTGTAGTCGCAATGAACTTTCACAATGAAAATTCAATCTTATTGTGAAGTGTATACAAATAATAATAAAAACGCCTAATCTAAAATCTTAATCAAACTGAAAGGCGATGATTACTTGTATTTATTTTGCCCAATAGTTGAAAAGATAAACAAAGAGGGTAGATTTGCAGTACGGCTTTTGTGGCTTAAAAAAAAAATCTCACTATGAACTTCAATAAAAAGGTCTTCTGAAATTTTCTGTAGTATAAAAGAAATTGAATCGCATAGCCGTCAGATGAAACTAAAAATAAAAATAAAAACTTTGCTATCGACAGCAAAGTATTGCACCATAGTTCTCACTCGTTACTTCTCAAAGTGTGACTTACTGATACTTGTGAAAAACAATATTTTTGTACAGCTGTTTCATCATTAACTTCACATGTAATCAATATCCCAAAATTGAACAACATATAATATATAGACAGCACAGCCTTAACCTTAATAAAATTTTCAACACAATTAGTTCTAAGTCGCCGTTTTTAGGCTAAGATTGTTTAATCAATTCTTCCTAAAGTTACACACAGTCAAGAAGAGCAAAACTCCAAGAATAAGACAAAAAACTACACAATAATATGAACGAACGATATTTGCATAAAGTAGAATAAAACCACACAGCTCCGATGTCGAGAGATCTTATTCCCACTAATTTCAATTTTAATTCTATATATAAATTTATAAAAGAAATTCCCACCTGTTTCCATTTGACCCTGACTCGCGGAGTTAACCGCATAATATTTACCTTTTAGGACTTTAGAAGCGCAATTATCACTAACTGCTGACAAAGCTAGTAACCTAGTCGTTTTGGAAATACATTCAGCTATTTGAAAAGGGAACAGACAAATATAGGAATTCTCATTTTTTTCCATTTGACTTTGAAATTCACAACAAGATTTCTTAACATAATTAAATTTACTTTTACGGTTTAATCTCGCGTTCTTCTATACTTTACAAATAAAGAAGCGCAATTATCACGAACTGCTGACAAAGCTAGTAACCTAGTCGTTTTGGAATTACATTCAGTTATTTGAAAATGGAATAGACAAATATAGGAATTCTCATTTTTTTCCATTTGACTTTGAAATTCACAACAAGATTTCTTAACATAATTAAATTTACTTTTACGGTTTAATCTCGCGTTCTTCTATACTTTACAAATAAAGAAGCGCAATTATCACGAACTGCTGACAAAGCTAGTAACCTAGTCGTTTTGGAATTACATTCAGTTATTTGAAAATGGAATAGACAAATATAGGAATTCTCATTTTTTTCCATTTGACTTTGAAATTCACAACAAGATTTCTTAACATAATTAAATTTACTTTTACGGTTTAATCTCGCGTTCTTCTATACTTTACAAATAAAGAAGCGCAATTATCACGAACTGCTGACAAAGCTAGTAACCTAGTCGTTTTGGAATTACATTCAGTTATTTGAAAATGGAATAGACAAATATAGGAATTCTCATTTTTTTCCATTTGACTTTGAAATTCACAACAAGATTTCTTAACATAATTAAATTTACTTTTACGGTTTAATCTCGCGTTCTTCTATACTTTACAAATAAAGAAGCGCAATTATCACGAACTGCTGACAAAGCTAGTAACCTAGTCGTTTTGGAATTACATTCAGTTATTTGAAAATGGAATAGACAAATATAGGAATTCTCATTTTTTTCCATTTGACATTGGTATTCATAACAAGATTTCTGAACATAATTAAATCTACTTTTACGGTTTAATCTCGCGTTCTTGAATACTTTACGACTTTAGAAGCGCAATTATCACGAACTGCTGACAGAGCTAGTAACCTAGTCGTTTTGGAATTACATTCAGTTATTTGAAAATGGAATAGACAAATATAGGAATTCTCATTTTTTTCCATTTGACATTGGTATTCATAACAAGATTTCTGAACATAATTAAATTTACTTTTACGGTTTAATCTCGCGTTCTTGAATACTTTACAGTTTTCACGACCACGAAACACGAGATTAAATTGTAAAAGTAGCATTAATTATATTTGCGAAACGAGGTAACTGAATAAACTACTAAAATTTCTGAACTTTTGCAACGAGCATCCTAATTTGTTTTTTGTGTACGAAGTTAAAAGGTTTCTTTGTTTGTTATAATAAGTTAACTAACATCATAATATGGCATTAATAATTTTAAACATTCGCGACTATCTATATTCTAAACACTATTATTATTAGCCGAAATATCGAGAACTTATTCGAATTAAATAAAGTGCTGAGGATCCGTTAAATAATTGTGCTTATATTGATTTTATTTTATTTTTCTAAATAAAAAAAAGCCGAAAAGAAAAAATTCTGAGAAGAATCTTTCCTTCATCTATCACTATTTAAACCCGAGTCACGTAGTTACCATGAAATGAACTGTAAGTTACATGTGGGACAATGATCGTAAATTCCAACAGAAAATTTCGCTTTCTTAAAGACATCAATATGTTATAAGTGTCTATAAAGGGAATATTTTCCCCTTCTAATGCTCGTAATGAATTGCAGTGTATTCTGGAGCCTATTATGAGCCGAATGATCAGGTCACCATCCTGGCTGCTCCTACCGCAAAGCTCACATGCATTTCGGTTTTAATTGACGGAAAGAAAGAAAGAAAGAAAGAAAGAAATCATTTATTCGCTAAGCATAGTGAAAATGAGTTATTACATAAGTTAAAAGCAGCGTGTATGCTTTCTTATTACTTGACATGAGAGTTTTAGTGCAGTGCAAGATACTAAGATATTATATTATGATATTATATAAATTACCATTCATTCATCCATAATTCAACTAATAATTAAAAAATCCAGTTATTTTCAATGTCGTCCCCCCTAAGAAAATCATTTATGTGATAATAATTTTCACTAATAAAATTATCTTTTAGTTTTTTATTAAAATGAAAATCGTCTAGGTCTCTCGGACCTCCCATAGTGCGGCATTCAGGTTATCATGAATGTACATGGACTCCGTTAGCTACTCACTTGATGCACTACGTGATCGTTTATCGATTTAGATAAGAAATAAAAAAATTAAAGCCAAAGTTAACCGAGTAAATTTATTATGAGTCATTATTAAATGAAACCTTCAAAGCGACGATCTTTGCCTGAAATTAAAGTAAGCAGAACTTACAAGGACCGTGCGTGTATAGTTAATTTAATTAACATTAGACCTTTTTAAACCTTCGTGGAATTAAAACGTTTTAATGCCGTTATTAAACTATAAGTAAATTTTTTTTTCTCTTTTGCAAGTCAATAAAACAGCTATCGGCATTGTATAATAAAATCGATAACTTTTTAATTATCGATCAATTTGACCGAATGTGGGTGGAATAGAGAACTTTAGGTAGGTTTAGTTTTAGCAATATCAACTTACGTGCTAAGGTTTTTGTACGATAAAATGTGTTTATCAAATACAGGCTTTGTATATTGAACTGTCTTCGTCCATAAAACATACAATATATTATCAGTAATCTTATTTAAAAGTATGTCAAATCAAACGAAAAAGCAATCTAAATTTATCTGCGTTAAAAGTTTTCAAGCTGTCTTGTCTTGAAAGGCACATTAATTTTTTTGTTGAAGTACATTATCTTAATCGCCCGGTGTTATCGCGTTTAAGCGGGAATAACGGCGTTTTTAAAGTTTTTTTTTGTATATAGCGATCTTATCATCAACTTTCCGATATACGTCGTACGACTTATAGTACGAGTATCTTGTATCTTTCGAAATTCATTAACGATAAATCGATAAACATTTGATTTAGTCTCACATCAGCACAGATAATCGTTGATGCAGTCGCGAACCGGAGGTACCCCGGAATCGATATTATTATTATTGTAGTCGTATGTTGGCAACACTGACGCTGCGTTTTGTTTTGCAGGTAAGAACGAACTGGTCGGGCAGGTGAGCGTTTTATTCTCTTTGCGGTGCCCGACGACGACATGTGTGAACTTTATTACGGCCGCTTTTATTGTCTAAAGGCTGGCGATCGGGCGGCTTGCCTCGATATCCGATACCCAAATTTGGTGTCAGCGGCTCATTAATTTAACATATACGAGACACGTTATCTTATTACAGCGAGCGTTGCGCGCTGCGATAATCGCGAAGACGCCGCGGCGCCGTCCGAAAAGTACAATTCGTCTTCTCGCATTAAAACTGTATAATCCCAAAACTTACTAATTTTACAGGAGAGTGTTTAAAAGGTTTAACATGTAATATTTTTAATATTAATCATTTTTGGAATATTTGCAACATTTATTAATTATTTTTGTAGCAGTTAAATTATCTCTTTTAAAGTAGGATAAAATTATGTATTAATTTTGTTAATAGTAGTCAAAACATAGGAAAACTAAAAAAAAAACTTTTTATTTTTTATTGCTTAGATTGGTGGACGAGCTCACAGCCCACCTGGTATTAAGTGGTTGCTGGAGCCCATAGACATCTACAACGTAAATGCGCCACCCACCTTGAGATATAAGTTCTAAGGTCTCAAGTAGAGTTACAACGGCTGCCCTGTTGAAGGGCTCAAACCGAAACGCATTACTGCTTCACGGCAGAAAATAGGCAGGGTGGTGGTACCTGCGCGGACTCTCAAACGCGGTCCTCCACTCAAGAGGTCCTACCACCAGTAAACTAAAACTAAACTGCGCTATTTTGACAGTATTTATGAAAAAAATACTGGTGATACGAAATATTTCCGCATATTAACTCAATTTCGAATATTTTTGGATATTGTACACTTTTAATGCGAAAAGACGAATTGTGTGTAATTCACACGTTTTATGTAGTAACAGTCGTTATTTACCTAAGTTGTTATCGCAAAGCAAACTGACACGTTCGGCCAGTGACTGCGGTGGCGTGGCGGTTATTATCGAAAATTGTGATCTGAGGTTTAATAAATAAATAAAAAGTTCTTCGCTCATTGTTTGCGAGGCAACGAGGCGTGTGAATACGGAGTGTCACTCAGCGTACGTTGTCATTGTTATTTATTAGCATTTAATGACAAATTCGAACGTATCTATATATTAATACGTGAAGCAAAAACTTTGTACCACTTTTTACGAAAATTTGCGCGGACGGAGGATTATGAAATTTCTCACACTTATAGAGAATATAGAGAATATAGAGAATATAGAGCACATGCTAATATTTTTTTAAAATAATGCATAAAAGATACTTTAAATCAATAAATAAAACATTACACACACTACCATGTGTTTGACACAACACATATATAAAAATATACTCTTTGTTCACTGTCAATTGGGAAACTTTTGTTATTGTTTAAAGTCTGTAGTTGAATTGAAAATAGATTAATATGGTTTGTCTTTAATATTATTGATCTATAGTGTAGTTTTGGCGAATACTGTGATTATATTATCGAATTATAATAGTGTTTGACAATAGAACCATAATAATGTTTAAACTTATCATTTCAATTAACTATAGTCGAATTTCAACTACTGCGGGGCCACTTAGTATACTTTTTGCTAATGTTTTGACAGTTTAAATGGAGGTAGGGCATATTGTAAGCCAGTACCAGTAACTATCCTGCCCATTGCTGTCATTTCAACAGTCATTTTTTTTGTTGCTTTATTGGGTGGACGAGTTCACGGCCAACCTGATGTTAAGTGGTTACCGGAGCCCAAAGACATCTACAACGCAAATGCCGCAACCTACCTTACGAACCGAAACGCATTACTGGTACTGCTTCACAGCAGATATAGCAGGGTGGTGGTGCCTACCCGTGCGGACTCACAGGACGTCCTACCACCAGTAATTACGCAAATTATAATTTTGCGGATTTGATTTTTATTACACGATATTATTCCTTCACCGTGGAAGTCAATCGTGAACGGCAACTTGATGGATGGGACAGCCGTTTTTCAATATAATTGAGACTTTAATTTCATGCCGTTCACGCTGCGATGCTAGGATTAGGATCAGGACGACTTAACACCAAGTGGGTCGTAAGCTCTACTAAACATCTAACGCAACATAAGCATTAGGTAAAAGCTCTGTTCTGGCTTACAAGCACCGATTCAATACATTACTAACGCCATCTATGCAATAAAATTGGCAATTCGTTCTTTACTAAGAAACCATACATAAATGAATTAATCTTCTCAGAGGTCGCGTTTCCGATTCGGTGGCAGATTCTGCGAAGCACTGCTCTTGCTAGGGTCAGTGTTAACATCACTCCGGTTTGAGCCCCTTTACCTACTAGTTAAAGTTACGCTGAAATAGCCTCTCCAGGCTATCAACTTAGGTAAAAAAAAAAAGATAACGCGGGCTTCGTATAGTACATGCAAACGTACACCCCTTCCTAATTCCTGGATGATACTGAAGTAAATATTTGTATATACCGTACGATACGTATCTGCCGGGTTGTTTTTACCAATCTCATATCGTAAGCCAACCACATTTTACGAGGAAAAAGGAATAAAATAAAACAAACAGGCATCGAGTGATTCTTTAATTGGCTTAACAAATACAAAGTGCCGATTTAAAGTTAGTTTTTCAGTCCAAGCTGCGTTTTATTTTATACGTAATTTTTGTGGAAATATAAGAGATGGAACAAATATAAAAAATTTAAAACTTATTCTTAAAAAAATCTCCCCACATTTCCTCTTTTAGTCACATAAATATTATTTAATGTCCGTCCGCTGAAAGAAAGCGTCTGTGTTATTTTGAAACAAGTTTGAATTTACGATTAAGTTGCTTTAATGAAGACAAACAATATTTAATTTATTCTCAATTTATCTTTTCGGACCACTTTGATGTTTTTTTTGGACAAATTTACTTACAATAAAATCACAAATACAAAATATATTAATAAATAAGCAATCAACTCTAACAATGAATCTAAAACTAAAAACCTTACAAAATAACAACAATAATAATAATAATGTGTGTATAGCTTGTGTCGTAGACACCGCCATCAGCGGCAATCTATTTTTATATAGTGTTTTTTTTAAATTGTATTCTTAATATCTTTTTTAAAAAATATTATGTAATTAATAAGATTTTAAATAAATAATAATAATAATTTAATAACTAAAACATATTATCAAAAGAAGTCCCTTTAGGCAAGGCTCCGAAGATACTGGCATAAGATATTGTTTTAATTGTTTTTTTATAAAGTGTAGGTTATAAGTTTCGCGGTAAATATTATATGTTATATTGGTCGCATGCTTTTGTCATCGGACAATAAGTAACCAACTCAATTCAATTCGAAACAACGAGGAAGTCTTTGAACAATAATTTCCATTGTTATGTTCGTAACGTTTGCATTTCTCAGAAATTCATTGCGCAATCTGATTGTAACTAAATATAAACATAAAATAATCAACTTTTTTTGTTACCTCACTGGCATTTATTAATAATCAATCGTTTTAAAATATATAAAAAAATAACAGTTATTCATATAAATAAATGTGAAATTTGATATTTATCATTTACTAGCGACCCGCCCTCGCTTCGCTTCGGAAACATTAAAACACACATGAAACCAAAAAAATAAAAAAATTAATAAAAAAAAGTAGCCTATGTTCATCAGGGACAATGTCGGCTTCTAATGGAAAAAGATTTTTTCAAATCGGTCCAGTAGTTTCGGAGCCTATTCGAAACAAACAAACAAACAAATCTTTCCTCTTTATAATATTAGTATAGATTTAAAAATAACTAATATTTTTAATGCAAATCACCAACTTCGTTAAGAAATTGGCATTCGATTCATAAAATGTTTATTGAATGAAACATATTTTCGGAATCGATTTTCACATAAATAAATATTCATAGACCGGTTTAATATGATAACTAATACATAAGTCGTTGAATGCAGCACAAATAAAATATTTTTAGGCGAGGTAAAAAGACGATATTTAGCTGTATAAAATTTCATAATGAAATCACTTATTTATAATGTACAGTCTCTTTGTCTCGCTAAACGACCGTACATCAGTGCCCATTCAGCCGTACACAGACTCGCATTAACCAGACATTAGGCTTGACATATACGTTAACATCAATAACAATAACGCTACATCGTAGCGAATCGTTATTTATTACTTGTATTTCGAAATAACAGTTATGGACTTTAGTGATGTGCTCGTTTATCGCGTATGTTCTTTGACATATCTCATCTGTTCAAAGTGCAGGCCTATTTATAGTTAAACTAGCGACCCGCCCTCGTTTCGCTTCGGAAACTGTAATTTATTAATGATTTCTCCACTATTTAATGGCAGTTATTATACATATACCCCTTCCTCTTCAAACACTCTATCCATTAAAAAAAACCGCATCAAAATCTGTTGCGTAGTTTTAAAGATTTAAGCATACATAGGGACATATATAGGGACAAAGAAAGCGACTTTATACTATGTAGTGATATTACGGTGATATTACGCGAACAATGTTTAGTATCAAAATTGTTTTTTTTTGTATACCCACAACAATTACAATGCTTTTTCTCCTTTATTATGTTAATTCTGATAAAATAAGCCCACTGAGTTTCTCGCTGGATCTTCTCAGTGGGTCGTGTTTCGGATCTGGTGGTAGATTCTGCGAAGCACTACTCTTGCTAGGGTCAGTGTTGGCAACACTCCCGGTTTGAGACCCGTAAGCTCACCTACACGTCAAGGAGAATCTAAAATAGCCTCTCGAGGCATAGGTAGGGAAAAATAATAATAACATAAAAATTTAAAACCATTTAACTAAAAATGCCAGGTATCGACTATCTTTAAAATATTTTATTTTATTAACATAGGTTCAATATATTTACATATTTATGATTATTAATTAAATACTGAAGTTTTAATGAAAATAAATTCTCGCGTTTTTTTTTTTGTATATTGTACAATGAAAAACATAATAAAGTTTACATTTAATTGAACATTAACATCTGCACTAGTTTAGACATTCAATAACCCGTTGTAACTTTGTTTTAGTTGTACAAAACGTTTTCCTCCCCCTAAATAAAGTGCACCGTGTTTATTTTCGCTACGAGCAATAAAGGATGCACGTAATAGTAGTTGAACACGAGACCAAAATAAAAAGCGACTCTGTTCCGTTAGCGAGCTATTTGCATCACGGTTCGTCCAGGAAATGCTCCTAACCCACAAAACAGCTTTAAATATAATGGCAGCATGCACTCAAAATAACGAGGCATTTTCTTTTTGCTTTTAAATATGTAATATTGCAGTTACGTTTTCAGTGATTGAATCTTATACTAAAGAGCAGAGAATACGTCGACGTACTGTGATTCGTTCGTGGGAGAAATTTCAACACCAAGAAGAGATTAAAAATAAAGCCACAAATAAAAACCACCATAACTTGATAAATTAATGACTTTCGTCTAGAATTTTTATAATTAGTATTTTTTTTCGTTTATATGTATAATCAAAATAGCCTAAGAATCTATAGAGATCGTTCTTGAGTTATATTTGTGTTTGAAGCCAATTATGTCACGATTTTGTCTCGTTCATAGCTACGTTATCTCACCTACTCGACCCGAATTATCGACCTTGAATATTCTAGAACGGTTTTCACATATTCTCGTCTAACTTCTCAAGTCAGGTAGAATTTCGGGCAACATTGTTAATGTCATCGACAAAAAATTCGTTTCCAACATTTTTACGATCGCCCAAGGGCTTTTACGGGTATCGTGGTCTTTTAAGGCAGACTTTATCTAATGATAAATAAGCTATGTCCATTCTCTATGCGATTTCGGTGTCCGGTGCGTGGTCAGAAGGCAATAAATTTCCCTGAGCTGTAAAAATCGATTTGAATTTCTCATCCGTGTTATCAGATTCGCTTCCCCGTGTTGTCAGGTAAGTGAAGTCTGACTCATGACTGTGCGGACACCGGGTGAGCTAACACGGTAAAAAGTTTATTCATTTTGTAGCAGCACACTTAGTTTCGGCTCGCTAACGTGGAATATGTACTAGGAGTTTTTTTTATTCCGAAATTATCTTCATACTATAAACTTTTCCCTGTTTGTTTCCTTTTAATTAGCAGTCGGTTAATTATAGTTTTGATGTTGTTTCAGTACTTTATTTTATTAATTTATGATAAGCTATTGTTAACGTTACGCCAATGCTGTATTTTGAATTATTTAAAGTTATTTTGTACGTTATGTCGGTTGCTTATTGACCGGTGATTGCTAGTGACCGTGTCCTTTAAGTGCTGACTTCCTCCCGGGTGAATCATTAGCGTTCCATTGCTATTTATTGCAATAACCGTTGCCGGCAATGGGGAAGATGGTTAGTAAATTATTTAACGAAGCATTTAACATTTATTTTTATATATTCTAGATTTTCGATTTGTATATTTTAAGCTACTGTTGGTTAAGTTATTAGTGAAGTTTCGTTCTTAATTCTTTGAATGATTGCTCTCCAGTTTATAGTTTAGAAATCGAGGCTTAAAGAAACAAAAGGAGTACGTATAAACTTTGTGTTAGTTTGCAGAGAAGATCCGAGCTTATGGCTGCGGTTTCGTGAAAGCGTTTATAAGTTGCAGACGAGTTCTCAATCTACCTGGTTTAAACGATTACCGGAACCAAAAGCGCCACTCTTCAAGATATGACCTCCAAATAACAATTGTATTTCGTAACGGTTACGTCATAATAAACTAACTCCCCTAACGAAACGCACTTTTGCTTTGCGTAAGAAATAGACACGACGTTTGGCTTAAAGGTCTCGTTAGCAGGCCGTAAAAAAAAGATATGATGGCGACGTCTGCTCTTGCAAGTTCCCAACACATGTGTAGTTTGTTTTCATTATTTTCTTCGTTCATTTTCACGAGACATAATTAAAACCTTTAATGTTTAATCTTGCTTTTTTTGTCATTATATTCATTCCGATATGTATTTTACATTGAGTTTCACACAGGAAGATAAGATACTATTAAATGATAGTTTATTAGTATCTTATCTTCCTGTTATAGATATTAGTATAGTATCTTGAGAAACGTGGAGAAATAAATTTATAGAAATATTGACGGTAGGTACCACCCGTAAAGTAGTCGAAATGTATAGAAATATTGACGGTAGGTACCCACCCGTAAAGTAGTCGAAATGTCGGATCTAGTATATAACGACAAAAGAAAACGCGAAGTTAAACCGTAGGTAATTGTCAATATTGATATTAAAAGCGAGATCATTAAATATGTAGTATTATTTAAATAAGTCATCGCTATGTCATGAGTTATTCGTAGTATACTGGGTTATAATACTGAGTTTATTGCCGGATCTCTTTTCAGTGGGTTTCGATTCTGGTCCGGTGGTAGATTCTGCGAAGCACTGCTGAGCTTGAGCCCGTGAGCTCACGTATCCATCCGGGCGTAGCTGGAATAGCCTCTTGGTCTATCAACGAACAGGTAGACAATAAAAAAATAAAACACCGATAAGATTAAAACTAGGAAGGAACAGCAAGGAATCATTGTGAAAACATTTATTCATAATATCTGTCAACGTACGTACAGACAGACCGAACCGATAAAACACCGATAAAATCTTCAATGAAAACCATTATTACAAAACGCAATTAGTTTAATCCGAAGAGATAAAATCCATTCGATCTATTACTTCGGTGTAATCTCTACTAATAATCTCAGCGGGCAGCCTTCACTGGGCTCGGACATTATTCTCCGATTTTATTAAGTTCAGCGGCCACTCAAGAAAATAATGTTGTACACTTCTATTGATCTATGTAGTGTTGTCGTCTTTATTTATATCCGTGGTGTAATGGTTTTTTTTTTTTTTTATAATACTTAACACGAGAGGAATCTTAGAGTTTGCATGTCATTTACTGGTGGTAGGACCTCTTGTGAGTCCGCGCGGGTAGGTACCACCACCCTGCCTATTTCTGCCGTGAAGCAGTAATGCGTTTCGGTTTGAAGGGCGGGGCAGCCGTTGTAACTATACTTGAGACCTTAGAACTGATATCTCAAGATGGGTGGCGCATTTACGTCGTAAATGTCTATGGGCTCCAGTAACCACTTAACACCAGGTGGGCTGTGAGCTCGTCCACCCATCAAAGCAATAAATAAAAAAAATTAAACTCTCTTCCAAAATAATATTAAGTGGATTTTCGGATTAATACAGTTCTTCTTTTCATATATTTATGAAATGCATAAAATGGAATTATGGCGGCCGTGTATAATCCGAACGCGTCATATACCGTGTCATCTTATCGTTAACATAAAGATGGTCTCAAAAGATTTTAAATAATTATACGACTTGGCGCATAAATCTTGTAGCGTTTATTACGATTTAAATTTCAAATCCCATTCAGAGCTATTTGTGTTACAAATTATGCCCGTTCGACCAATGACTCGGCTCTGTTTTATATATCGCTCCGTTTCATTGTAAATTTAGTTCGTTATCCGATTAACAGAATCGTATTATAACAGTTATTGTGCTTTAAGTCTGTCTCTAACAAAACGTTATCTTATCTATAGAGACTTTGTAATCGATGTACATTGTCTCTTTAAACAGGGAACCTCAACTTTTAATGTGTCGGGCTGGACCAGTGGACGTTAGCGTGCACGAATAGTTGTTTTACGATCTATCCGAGCCAACACTAAAACTACAATGTTTGTAATACTGGATTTAAATTTTATTATGGGTAATATTGTAATTTGAAGTGTTGAAGTTTCATCTATAACACTGGTGGCAGAGCGTCTTTTGAGCCCGCTCATACACTTAGTTTGAAGAGTCGGGTACTTGTAGTGTAAAACTTTTTTTTTTTTATTGCTTAGATGTGTGGTCGAGCTCACAGCCCACCTGGTGTTAAGTGGTTACCCAATTGACATGTACAACGTAAATGCCCCACTCAACTTGAGATGAGTCGACTATTATCAAAGGCGGCAATCTGACTTTTGGACAATGATTGGTAAATCAGAAAAACGAATTATTGACTTTGTATTCCATCGGCAGTCACAAAACTCTTCGGAACGACATCTTAGATAAATAACAGGTTAACTATTAACCTTTATTTAATGCAGGTTTTGAACCGTATTCTTTGAAGGAGACGATTATATTCAAATCAATCCGTATTGACATATCAATAATTTTTTTTTGTCCAAATGCACAGATTGCCACCTTTGATAATAGACGACTCAGATATAAGTTCTATTTCTCAGTACAGTTACAACGGCTGCCCCACCCTTCAAACCGAAACGCATTACTGCTGCTTCATGGCAGAAATAGGTAGGGCGGTGGTACCTACCCGTGCGGAATCACAAGAGGTCCTACCACCAGTAAATGACCAGTTGGAATGACTCGCGGGTTGGTGGCGTTATTTACGTTGGTAAAGTCTACGGGCTCTAAACAACAAAAAAGGAGCGTCGGTTTCGCTCTGTTTCGTTGTTATATAAGCGAACAATGATCACGTATTTGAGTGTTTGTTTCCGTGAAAGCCGTTGCATGAGACGGCCATTAGTCCGCCGTGTGTGCACGAGTGTGTTTTAATTATTTAATGAATGCGGCTTGTGTGCAGCTAGGTCGCTGTCGGACGCATGGCCAGCCGCGCCCGCGTTCTCCGCCCGCCAAATATGTTTCTAATTACACAGTTCCACTTTTAACTAATAACCCGCCCGCAGGGAACAAATCGTTAGCACTATTTCCAGCTGCCATTCGTTATACGCTCACTATTCAGATAAACTGACACGTTTCTCAACATACAATTCTATGTCGCTGTTGTTGTGTGTTTATTCATGCAAATTAAATAATTTCGAATCGGGTTTTTGTGAGCGGTACCGAATCGCAATTCCATCTCTTTACAAATTTGTATTAAGCAAAATTTTGTTCAACTTCGGCGTCGTCGTAACAGTTTCGACGGACCGTGGGGTTTCTCCGACGACGATTCTTTGCTAAATGAATAAAGTTTTAATTGAATTTCGTTTGCGAAACAATTTTTGGTCGATGTCAAATCGGATCGGATAGTTCAATGAAGAGAATCTCGTCTTTAAAATCATAACAGCCGAGCTGAGTCGGCGAGCTCCGATCACGCGTACACAATTCCTTTGTTCGTGTGACAGGAATCTAAGGCTGGAACGATCCGTCAGATGGTTATCTCGGTTATGCCGAGGAGGATTTCTCGCTAAATCACCAATATTGTCGTTCCTTTGAACATCTCCGTTCTCTGCTTCGCGCCTTGCGAACCATAGCGTGGAATTGGAATTTTCAACGTGTACTTTTATTTATTCAGGGGGTAATACGGCTTGGTGCATTACCGGTGCCAATGTTCGTGCTCCGTGATGCCCGTCACGGCCGACGCGGGTGTCGGTAAATCAGAGTTAACGCTTTCTTTACTCGTCGATTTATAGCGGAGAGCTCGGCTACGCCCGCTCGTGTATCTTCCACGGTTTCTGTACTCCTGGTACCGCTCAAGTTCACGCAAAATCATTTAACGTTTTATTTGCATTAAAATTTCGTATTGCTTTCTAGAAACTGGTAATAGGCAAAACTGTATTATTTAAATAAATAAAAAAAGAGTCACCGCGCTTCATTGAAATTCTTTAGCATTCATGGAGAAAGGTAACCCGTATTGATTTATCGCAACGAATTCTTCACGGAGAAATAAAAACGCTTCGAATATGACAGGAATAAATGAGACGTCTTGTACTTGGAAATAGTGGGACGATAGTGTGAGCAATCGATCACGCGAACCCGCACGAATTGCAACATTTATATAGATCTGTCCTGGGCTTACCCACTTCTCTATCCCACCGGGAGATTTATATTTGAGCGCGACACCTCTCCGCCCTTTGAAGTCGCCACGACGAAGGGGGAATAAATTCTTGTCGAGCTCCGTAGCTGTTTTTAATTAAAACGCCGTAAAGTTGTACAATTATGTTTGTAATATTTTAGACGATAACAACAAAGAGAACAGATGCTTTGTGCGGGACGTGAATCGAAAAGGTTTTCACTTATTGTATGAATGGGCTTGTAAATGTTAAAAGGTGTTATAGGAAGCCGGATAACTCGGGTGTGATCTCCACTTAATCCGGTGGACGCGGATAACAACGCTAACAATGTGATAAAGCGGGCCCGGACACGTCGCGCTCTCTCGCAATAACTATAAACTATCAACCGCAAACGTCTGCCATCTTGTAGCTGGAGTCGATGAAATATCCACCTCTCCCTCACACCCTCGCTGCCGCCCAGAGTTGGTCTCCCTCCCTCGCCCTCTGCGATATTACACAGGCGAGCGTTCCACTGCCGTCGAATGTTCTGCAATCAGAACCATCTCATCTTATTCGAATGGAGTTTTATTTATATGTGATTGTTATTTGGATTATCACTAATTAATAACATGACGTTACGAAAAAAAATCTTTAGATAAATTTTATCTAGAATTATCGTTAATTTGATTACTATTTATTCTAAATTCTGTAATCTTTTACAGACACGTGTCGATAGTAACAAAATTATTAGTTCACAGAATTTTTTAAAAGTAATTGATATTATTTCCAATAATATGTTTTTATTGTCTCTAATATAATAAAAACTGATTAGAATCGAAACCAATCAAATTAGTTTTAACGATAAAAATGTTATAACAGCGTTTCTATGATTAAAACCAATAGCTGTTTAGATACTTCAGATATGACGTCCGGTGTAATTCTACCGGCAGGTACCATGTAAATTATTATCATTAAAACGTATTCACGTATGACTTCCACGAAGATGGAGTACCAGAGTGTAATAAAAATCAGTAGGTGAGTGCAATCATCTTGTCTATTTCTGGCGCAAAGCCGTTATTCATTCCAATATCCACCTTATGTCTTAAGGGATTGGTGTGGTGACGTCTAGGGGCCTAGTTAATTCGGTTCACACGTTCACGTATTAATGCATTGAAAAAAAGCATCGGGTTCGTTCGTCTACGTCGAGCGGCTTGTGTCGATGCTCTGAATACCTCCTTTGCTTCGTATTCTCCTGGTATTGGAGTTTAAATTACACGAATTAATCCAGCCGGATACTGCGCTTTCCCGGGGGATGAATGTGCCCAGGACTCTATCAACCAACTTGCATGTTGTTTTTCTCTCGTTTTTAACGTTTCAAATTCGTTTTGAATCTAGATAAATTCTAGATTTCACAAATTTAATTTTAGTAAATGCACGGGTGGACTTTGCTAACTTTACGACAGCTTATTTAAATAATAGTTTATATTTTAGACTGACATGTTTGTATATAATATATGTAGTAGACATGTTAGTTGTGATTAAGGGTTTAATAAAAAGTGATGAAAAAACTCAATTAATGGCCTACTAAAACTAAAACTTTGCTAAAACAATAAAAATATCAACATAAAAAATTGTTGTTGAACAAAGATTTTTCGAACAGAAAATACATCAATACATAGGTATTATTACCGTATCACCGTATCATATCTGTTGTATAGTACGGCTGTACTCAATAATTTACAAATGTATGACTGATTTAATGGTGTGGCAGATTAGTATGGATAGCGCAAAGCACTTTCTCAATGGCGCGATGTCGTATGAATTATTGAAACGGCGGAGCACCCAGACGCGCTTGCAAACACATCTCCAAGCTTCCCTTTATTGTTATAAATCGTTCTATTGAATACGATCAATTTTATTAATATACACATCAGTCGATATTTCGATTTATAACCGACTCATCTAGTTTATAACCCATAGAACCTTTATTATTTGCACTAATTTACACATGAGCGTACCGACGGTTTACCGTCTCCGCTCTTTAACCGACCATTGAAAATAGTTAATTGAATTCGTGCCAAGGGAAGCAATAAAACGCACATTAAATTTTGAATTCTGAAACGTTAAAATTAAATAATAAAAAAACGTGCGGTGCGCTCAATAAACGTGGTTTTAAAACTCCAACATAAAAATAACAGTCATAAGAGTGAACGTACCGCGCACAACCAATTAGAAACAAGTCTCAATTGGTTTTGATATAATTGAAATTTAAATGACGTGCATCTATAAAGATTTTAAATGAGCAACGAGCTGGGCCTTCCTCGAGGCTTGCTCGGAGAGTTTCATCAGTCAAGAAGTGCTTAAACTGTAAATCAATTACACACATCGTTGGCCGGCGCGCTATTTCCATTGCGGCGCCGCGTAATGGATACCGCGATGCAGCACACGTACCGGTAATAAGTACGTAGGTACACAGAGCAGAGTCGGTCGGGTTCACGCACGAATGCCTCCACAAGTACGAGGGTAAGCTGAGCTGTCCCGGTGTGCGGTTGCCTGTTTTTATTCGTGCATGTGTGGTTTGATGGCGGTCGTGGGGCGCGGCCGGCACCGCAGCGCGTCGCGTGTGTGCCGCTGCTATTTTCCGAGAGAGCCCAGCTTGCGTGTTCGGTTTCGTTTTTGCGCTCCCTTTGTTTTTATTGTTTTCGTTTGAGACTACGAAAATGAACGGAACCATCGTTGTTGTTCGTTAAACTCTTGTCTCTGGTCCGTCTCGACGATTTCTCGAAGCCTTAGCTCGTTCCGTATAATGGCATTATTAAACGCAGTAATAGGCTACGGTTTTTGCCTTGTTAACGCTCTATTCACGTCTAGTTTTTGTTCGGTTCGCTCGTAGACATCGAGTTTAATTGTTTCGTGGAGTAGTGACGCGATGAAAAAGTCGTCGACACGGTAACTGATTTACAGGGCTTTCGAAACAATGAGCTCGCAGGGTTCGGCTATCGAAACCAAGGGCTTCATACATTTACATAAGGACATAAGAGATAACCGTCCGCGCCCCAAATAAAGACGGAACGTAATTTGCATATGCAAATATCTTGTCGTTTTCATGCAAATACTTACTTGGTGTATTACAGGCGGCTTAATGGTACTTACAAGCTCCGTGAGATCCCTCGGGCGCTCCGGTTACATTTCGAGTACGTCTATTTGTCATTCGACGTCAGAATAAGGCCAATATTTAATTTTCATCTTGTCATCATATTTGCTTACGTGCCAGCGTTCGTATCGTGTCAACATTAAAAGATGTATTAGGTTCAACGCGGAGTTCTAACCACGCAGGAACGTGTCTGGTATAATATACGTGCTTAACGCAATGTATCTTGGCCGTGTTCGGTTTTTGCCCGCAGTTACAGATTGTCGTGTTGGACGTTTTGTAGTGCAATCAAAGAGCCCTGTTGGTACGAGAACAGGTTTATTTTCTGCGGGCCAAGCGAATGTCGATCGCGTTATTGAGCGGAGCTTGTATTTTTTTGCGTGCTCATCATGTCGAAGCGATGATAATAACACATTGCGGGCACCTAATTGTAGTGTCATTACCGTGTATGTTCGTTGTTGGATTAGCATAACCACTCCTTTTTGCGTTTAAACTAGCGTGAGTTGTTATTGTAGTTGAGTTGAAATTTATTGTAACGATCTATGTATGGCGTGCGCACGCAGCTACATTAGTTAATTGGGTTTAATTAAAAGAAAAATTGTTGTATCGTTGTGTTTCTCGTTTCGAATTCTGAAATGTACTACTTAACGTGCGTAATATGCTTTTTCGTGTGGTGACACGGTTTTATTGATGACAATGTTATACATTACTTCGATATTATTGCGTTAATAAATAATTTGCAAAACAATCATTTAATTTTTGTATTGACACGAATGTAATTTTGTTTCTTAAGCTTGTTTCAATGTAAAGTTACTTTCGTAATGATAACGTTGCGAAAATATAAAATGAAAAAAGGAAAATAATTGAGCAATACAACTGTGTGCATCTTTATGGCAATAGTCAACACGTGTACGTAGGTAAGTAAATATCGATTTCGTCGTCATAAAAAAGGTCTGAGTTGTTAATAAATAAAAAATCGAATTGGAGATTTTCCTTATCTCGCAGGAAGCACATGATCGGTGAAACGCCATCTGCCGTCGATTCTTTACAAAACGAGGGATTTCTTTTTAACATTTTAAAAATATATGCGCACAGGGAACATACGAAGCGTTATTCCCGGAATTATTTGATGTCTACATACAATAAAGTGTCGGCTTCACAGCCGCAGCCTCCGGTGATAAGATCTCCGCACGCCATACAAATAGCGCTATTAACCTTAACACCGCTAAACGCGACATGTTGAGAACCTCTGGCTCTTGCGTCTCTATCGCGCCCGTGCTTAAACGCAGCCGTCCCGTTTTCGCTTGCGTGTTCGCTTTAAAAAGTCGAAGCGATGAATTAAGCCGTTAAGACGGTCATAGTCGCGCACATCCGTGACGCGGACTACGGTAATTGATTTAATAAACATTATATTACTGTACGATGTATCTGCCTATGTTTGATATGATCTACATTGCAGTGTGATCGGTATAACAGCACTTGTAAATGTTAACGTTAATTAGTAATTACATGAACGTATTGTACATTAAAATTTTTATAACCATGTAGAGATGTTCATAAGGGGTGATGATGTAAATACTAATAGTATGCTACGTTCGCATTTTATTGGTTATAAGGGGTGATGTAACACGTCGCGATGTCTATGAGCCCAGCTAACTTCTTAACACTAGATGGGGCATGAGCTCATCACACTAGTAGAGTAATAAAAAGGGTATTAAATACTGTAATTTATAATATTTTAACTGTTTCAAAATCAACGAATGAAGAGCAATGACCAGTTAAAGCAACTACAAAATTATTTCAAATCGTAAAAAATGTCATTGACGTAAAGTTCAGGATAATGTATGTAAAAAAAAAGCTGTGAAGCTAAAAACGCTTTATTCAATAGTTTCCAAAAGTTACAAACTAAAAACGTCCTCTCTTAACACAAAATCCATTTCTTTGTAACAGCAATTGTTATGTCAACAGTTGTGTTCGCAAACAACTGTAATCGCTCGCACTGTTGCTCCACGACTTTATTTTTAGTTGTACGTTCGAATAATTGTGAGAACTTCGATATTACGGGAATTGTTCTTTATACGACTTTGGTCGAAAGCAGTGTGTTTCGTGTTGACTGTTATTTTAATGTTCATTGATGAGTTTTATTATGATTATCTATACATATAAATAAAATTGGAGTGTCTATTTGTAATATTGAAATAACCGCTTTTTTTACTACATGCATATGGATATATACGGTAGGTACATACACCAAAATAACATTTTTTACAGTTTTTTGTCTGTCTGTGTTTGTTCCGGCTAATCTCTGGAACGGCTGTACCGATCTTGACGAGACTTTCACCGATAGGTAGCTGATGATATAAGGTGTAACTTAGGCTACTTTTTTAGACTAGCTTCGTCCTGCGGCGTCGCTCGCGGTGCGACAATAACCGCGGGACTCAGCTATCGATAATAAAATTTAATGTTTCCGAAGCGAAGCGAGGGCGGGTCGCTATTTTTTTATAATAGTCTACGAATTGTTTCTGTGAATTAAATAGCTTAAAATCTCATTTATAAGAATGTATCGGGTGTGTAAGGAATATTTGCCGAAACCAGCGGTAATATGTATTGGTGATAGACACGAAAATAAAATTATTTTATACTTCTCTAAACGCAATGAAAGTCAAATAAAAATAGACTGCTGTGTATTGTGAGTAGGAACGGATGAGTGCATTCACGATTTATGGGTTCCGTTAACCACTTAACAACAGGTAGACCGGGAGCTCGTTCACTTGCCTCCGCAATAGAAGTAATTGAGCGATATAACTCGAATAATTAATACATAAACAAACGTATGGTGCAACATTCCACATTATTATATAATTTTATAGCTAAATAAGTGAACTCAATCCGAACATAGATCTATTATTATATCGGATCGGTATATCCTCTTTGTAATGAATACAATCCTTCTTACTGTGCCATCATTTGATGAGAAAAACGTTGGATAGTAGAACAATTTTTTAGTGGTGGTATGACCTCTTGTGAGTCTGCACGGGTAGGTACCACCATACTGCCTATTTCTACCGTGAAGCAGTAATGCGCTTCAGTTTGAAGGGTGGGGCAGCTGTTGTAACTATACTGAGACCTTTAGATCTTATATCTCAAGGTGGGTGGCGGCATTTACGTTGTAGATGTCTATGGGCTACAGTAACCACTTAACACTAGATGGGCTGTGAGCTCGTCCACCCATCTAAGCAATAAGAAAAAATATAAGTGAACTCAATCCGAACATAGATCTATAATTATATCGGAGTGGTATATCCTCTTTGTAATGAATACAATTCTTCTTACTGTGCCATCATTTGATGAGAAAAACGTGGGATAGTATAATAATTGAAACAAAGTAAAAAAGTATTAAGTAAATTAGTTATTCTAGTACACTAATAATATTCAAAAGGTCAGTGTGAAAGAGATTGTAGATCAAAAGTACACTTCAAACGTCAAACTTAAGAGGTCTAACTTAAAGAAGAGGAAAAATCTAAAATATTATAACTTCAGATTTGATTGAACCCTTGCGCAAATTATGGCTTGTTTTTTTTTATTGTAAATATTTTTATGCGCTGACGAATACCAAATATTAAAGATATGAATGGCGACTGAGAATAACTATTAAACGGGCCGACCAATTATAATCTAATATGATCTGTCGTACCATTCAAATCAGAACTACGCGGCTATTGAAATCAAACCTATATTTCTCCCGAGACACACGAGTTAAACTATGCGAAGCGATAGATAGATTCGGATAGTACATATGCATCGCTGCAGATATCTCTACACGTGGGGGAGTTCAGAATCACGCCCCACTAACAGTACTGTAGCCCAGATTCGTATCTCGGTCTAATGCTGTTATCTATACATATAAATAAAATTGGAGTGTCTGTTTGTAATATTGAAATAACCGCTATTCACTACATGCATGTGAATATTAAACGGTACATACACCAAAATTACATTTTTTACAATTTTTGTCTTCTGTCTGTTTGTTTCGGCTAATCTCTGGAACGGCTGGACCAATTTTGACGGGACTTTCTCTGATAGGTAGCTGATGATATAAGGAGTAACTTAGGCTACTTTTTTTTAGACTAGCTTCTCGCCGCGGCTTCACCCGCGGTTCAACAATAACATCGCGGGACTCAACTATCAATAATAAATTTAATATTTCCGAAGCGAAGCGAGGGCGAGTTGCTAGTATTCAATAAATACAATTACGCTAGTATTCAATAAATATAATTACGCTAGTATTCAATAAATAATCTTACGTATATAACAGTATATAATATATAATAACAGATACTTCGGATGCTACGAACGACGAACGGATATATATTATATTTCTAAAAGACAAATATTATTCTGAATTCTCGTTATTGGGAGCAACAAAATCGTAAATTCCTTTACCAACATGTTCTTAGAAATTTTCCGAGTCTTCTATTGTTCTTTGTAATTTGTGCGTGTTTATTTATTAACATACAAAGTACTGTACTTTTGTACGTCTTTTGGGTGAGGCAGTATTAATTTAATCCGCTAACAGTTAAATATAATGTTAGCATCGTAAATTTGACGCTACTCGGAAAATAATGAGCTAAACGTGGTATGGTATAAAAGGGGTTCTTTTATCACAACAATTACGAATGAAGACGTAATCTATACTAATATATAAATCTACAGTGGTTTTTACGGATGTTCCGTTATAACTACTGAAACATGCATCCGATTGACTTGATATTTGGTATTCATGTAGAAAATACATGTAATTACTGGATAGGCTAATATTTATTATTGAACTCCCTAATAATAATGACAATAAATAATAACGTTAATTTTTAAAAACCCGGCGAGTACGGCTAGTATTTGATAAATATGAATCGCAGTAATTTGTTTGGTAAAAGTTTATTCTGGTTCAAAATAAGGCTTACGGCATTACCTAACTGAGCAGTAACAGAAATCGTCAGTGTAAAAGAAATAATCTAACTCAAAAAAGCGTATGAATTATCAATCGATATTTTCTTTTGTCAGGCAACAAATATTAAGGCAATTCATAATTGCGAACATCGCGCGTTGAGGGAAATGTTCAGTGACAACGCCCTAGTGAATAATGAGAGATATGCGAGGAATGGCAGATTGAATCGCCGAGTGTATAACGGGCTGTGAACCGAAAGACCTATACTCGTGTACGAATGAACGAACGATGTATTCAAACATTCATTTGAATGAAATTGCCTTGTTTAACGACCGAATGGTTTCTGTCATAAAACCCTCACGTTAATTTAAGACTACATTAGGCTATTACTTTAGCGATCAAACTCGTATTTCTCTAAACAACAACGTAATTGAAGCGTTGAAAATTCAATAAGATTAAAAATCGAAATTATTTGAGTCGTCTATTATCAAAGGTGGTAATCTGTGCATTTGGACAAAAAAATGTTATTATGTCAATACACATTGATTTGAATATAATCGTCTCCTTCAAAGAATACGGTTCAAAACCTGCATTAAATAAAGGTTAATACTTAACCTGTTATTTATCTAAGATGTCGTTCAGAAGAGTTTTGTGACTGCCAATGGAATACAAAGTCAATAATTCGTTTTTCTGATTTACCAATAATTGTCCAAAAGTCACATTGCCGGCTTTGATAATAGTAGACTCATTTATAGGTTAAAAAAAAAGAATGATGAAATAGAACGCAAGTTTGTACAAAACAAAGGAGTTTTAGGAGTTACTAGTTCTGCTTGAATCGTGTGGAATTGTGTAAAGTCAATGTGGTAATGTCTTTGGATTTCATGAGTCGTAGACGTTTTACGTTTTAAATCTCAAGTTAAATGTTATTTCTTATAAAAAGAATAGATGGCACACTATTGTTGAAATGATACTTCAATTATCCATGGTGACAATGAAAACTGTAAATTATTGAAAGCGTTGGAAATTATAATGGAATATGAAATGAAATAATATAATAGAATTATATTAAATGCGATTTTAGTAACAGTTCGCGTAATAAATCGATAATCTCACAAGAATCATATTTATGAAATTAATTTTCATTATAAACTCAACGACACGATGATTGTAATGTAGACAGTTGAACAACTGCCGTTTATAAGCTAATAGATTTCAATTAGGCGGCACGAATAGCTCCATTTGTAGCTTCAGCCGCCTCGGTTACGTGGAATATTGATTCACCGGGTCGCGTTTCAATGATTGCTCCCGTGATTCTTTTCAAAACGTTCACGACCTCTTTAAATCACTTCGCTTCCTTTTCTTCCCTTTATGATTGTCGATTTATTTGAGAGGAAATGTATGTGTTCGAACGCGCCCCCCAATTATACTTTCTCTGTTGTTCACGATCAAACGTTTCATATGGCGTATTAGACAAAACTAGAGGTCCCGCGGTAGTCGAAATTCGACTATAATTAATTGGAATTGTAAGTTTGTACACTATTATGATTGTATTTTATACTTCTATAATCACAAATTTCGCCAAGGCTACACTATAAAAAAATACTAATAAAGACAAACAGTATTTAAGCTATCCTCAATTAGACCACAGACGTCAAGAACAAAAGTTTGACAATAAATAGTATGCATGCGTGTGTGCGTCAAATACATGGTATGTAGTGTGTGTAATGTTTTCTTTATTGACTTAATGTATCTTTTATGCATTATTTAAAAAAATTATTAGCATTGTGCACTTCTTCTCTATATTCTCTATAAGTGTGAAAAATTTCATACTCCTCCGTCCACGCAATTTTCGTTTGGGATCCTTTACGTGTGTTGTTGGCTTTATTCAAATGTATCGGCAGTAAATTGATGTTAAATTACGGCGTATGTAAACGTTCGTCGACACAGCGCCATATCAAAGGATCCCCTCGATTTAATTATCGTTTTGATTGGATCGAAATTGATACTGAATGGGCCCTATATTCGCATCAAAACTAATTACGACATAATCGGTACATTGCCACATATGATTAGTGTATAATGGATCAATTGAACTTAGTATCCTTAATGTTATTCATATAAACGGATTTCGCGAAGCCAACGGAATAAGTTAGGAAGCTGTAAAGATAGATGTTTTCTTCCAATCTGTAATAGCTTTTTGTTCGTGAATGTCATGTCCGCTTTCTTTGCCCGCGCCACGGCCATAATTTCATTTTCTCCGCCGGGTAACATGAGGCAACGGAGCTCATTTCATAACCCATAATGCGTTTTCTCCGTTTCGTTTTTCCTCGTCGTGAACGAGCGGGACGGCAACAGCTATAAAATCATTCCTCATCGAAGTTTGAGCTCTACGGCGCTGGACGTAAGCGCAGTTTTCGGTTAGGTAGGTCATATCGTGATGTCTTCCGCCCTCGACAAACAGCGCTACGTAAGTACAAGTTTTCTGCTTCATTTATTAACGGGCGAATGTCGACTTCGAGCCAATAAACTGGCGTGCACTCGCCACCCTCTTCAGACGATTTATGAGTGAAACTCGTACTAATTCCACTAACAGCACTCTCCCAATTTGAATGTTAATTTTTAACAATTTAAAGCTGTTTAGTGACTTTGTCCCGAGTTGAACCGCGTCTGGCGAATACGTAAATCCGCGCGGCTCCATTCGTCTCATATTTACGCTCGAAATAGCAGCCTTAAAGGTTGACGGAGTAATGCGATTTTACGATTATTACATACCGTAAGCGTTCATTCGCTTTGAATTAAAAAGAGACAACGCAGTCTGGTTCACGCGTACGTAACTTCAAAAAGAGCTACGTGTTTTATACGAAAATTGTTTTATTTTCAATTTGTCGAAGAACGAGAATGAATTACGTTTTATTGTAGTTGTTATTCTTTACAGGTAAGTCCTCGTGGATGAGGGGTACACGTAGCGCAATCGAGGTTGTATAAATTATGTGTAACGCCGGCGCGCGACCGAGGTAAGTTCACAAAGCTGAAACGCAAGAACAAAGGATATTTTGAATCATCTCCGAGTTTCGTTTGCTTTAAAATTTAATATTCATAAAGCCATTTTACAACGCGGCCAGGTTTGCATAATTGAATGTTTTCGGTGGCCTCTGGAAGCGAAGTATCGTTTTATTAGTCCCTAATTATGCTAAATGAACGTTCTGATATTACGATTAATCTAAAAGTGCCCTCGGAATGTTGTTTGAAAATTTCTATTTCGTAATTGAGCGAATTTGTTCAGACAGTAACGTAATTAGTAGCGACGTACCAGATTTCGAAAGAAGAGACAAAAAAGTAAGTATTCCTTACGAAACGGTACATCAACAATACAAATAGACCGTGCTAAATATAATAATTAGTAAACTAATAGTCATTAATGAGCTCCGCGCACGAAACAAGACGATTCATTGATTAATTATATTATGAAATCCTGTTTGTTGCCAATAAAGTTGGTAAAGCGTGCATCGTTACGGCAAGTACCAAAATCCAGCACACCAGTTATTTACCCGAGGGGAAATTCTGTGCTTTGATCTCCCCACCTCCGCCATTTTCTTACCCTCGGCTCTAATTATTTCGCCTTTGAGGCCCCTCGCGTTCGTGGAGTGAATTTTAAGAGGCTGTCACAAAATGGACTCTTAATTACGACTGGGCCAAGTTATATTTGTAATAATTAATAAGTTATACTTTACGAGACTTAATGTTGTGATTGTTAAAAAAAAATAATGGTTTTTTATTTGTCAGTTTTCGATACGGTTGCCAGTTACAAATATGTAATGGGCGTTGTCTGAATTCAAATTACGAAAGCCATTTTGACACTGACAAAACGAAATAAAATTAGTTGTGTCAATGACTAAAATAGTATACATACGAGAATACAATCAAAAACAATTTCGAGACATTAAAATAAGTAGTCTGAAATTATTATACTTGTTTCACGATACATTAAAATTTATTCATTATTTTTCCTCTCTCAGTGGTTCGAAGATACATAAATTATTATGTACCAACAAACTCTTCTTAGAAGTCTATTAATATCGGATACAGCTTTTTGTTTGTAAATTGAGACTTGCCTTTCTTGTTTTAGTGTATATAATTAATTATAGTTTGCGATGAGCATTAATTACTTGACGTTAATAAATTATGTTCAATAAATTAAGTTACGAAAGCTATCGCCTTATTTAGAAATTTAAAAAGGATAAAATACCTAGTAATATAGACAGTTTAATCCACTTTGAACATCAACAAATGCTTATAAAAGTTCTTAAAAGTTATGACATCCTGGTACCTATTCATCTATGAACTCGTTTTGTGTTTATGAACTGTAAATCTAAATGCATTATTATTACTGGTGGTAGGACCTCTTGTGAGTCCGCACGGGTAGGTACCACCAGCCTGCCTATATCTGCCGTGAACCAGTAATGCGTTTCGGTTTGAAAGGTGGGGCAGCCGTTGTAACTATACTGAGACCTTACAACTCACATCTCTAGGTGGGTGGTGAAATTTACGTTGTAGATGTCTATGGACTACAGTAACCACTTAATACGAGATGGGCTGTGAGCTTGTCCACCAATCTAAGCAATAAATAAAAAAATGTCTATCCATAAATTCACGGTTACACAGAAAAGCGACGTGTGGACTCGCGTTCTGGTATTCCTAATACATCGCACCTTTAGAATTATAGAGACCCAACCCAAAAATGTGTTTTTTGGAAAACGTTGAATAAAGTTTTCAAACCGGAAAGACATAGAGGAAGGGGACGGAGTGAAAGAGACCGATGGATAAGTGTGTCCTTTTTTAAGCTACTTTTGGTCATTTAATTAATAAGATTCGCTGGAAAGGGTCGTTCTAAATCCATTTTTGAATTAAAGTCGAAATTCAAAAATTTCGAAATAGGATTCTATAACTCTAAAGGTGCGATATAATATTATTATGTTGCTGTTAACAAAACAAGTACCTATGGGCGAGTGGGTTACGTACGTTCGAGATCATTTCGAGATGCGCGACTAAAGGCGGTGACAGACGATAATTTTATTGAGGAAGTCCCCCAGGTCGGTCGTTAAACGCCGACTGCGGCGATCAAGTTAATCCATTACTGTTTTATACTCTCGTAAACTGTTCGCAGCTCCCGTCAACCGACGGTTTATTTGCCTTCGTCTCGAGAATGAAAAAAAAAGACGTTCATTACTTTAACGTGATTCTATCGACAGAAATGTTTTGTTTTGTTTTTTTGTTTGTGCGATTTGTTTGAAACACATTATCTAGAAGTTTCTTCGGAGAACTAGCAACGCGAATATATATACAAAGTACCGACAAACGAAATCAGCAGTGGTCGCTCTTGTTACACGAAACACTTTTTACTTTGGCTTTCGTTGGAAACTCGTCGGAAGTATTAAGTGAATATCGGGCCAAGTACGAGATAGTATTACCGCAGAGAGTGCGGCGCGTGGGAAGTTGCGAATTAGCCGGTAACAACACGGGAGGGCGCGCTAATCCCGTTATCGGGAACGTATCCCGCCCGAGACGTGGAATGCTCGTAGGCGTAACTACAACTTTTACCAGCTTCTTATCCCCTGGTAGCTAAACTTGATTGTTACCTTCAAAGAAATCGGTCTGCAATAAGTGATTTACGTAGGTACTGAATTCATTAGCGAACTTCATTCATTCTATTTTTTTTTGCGATTTTATGACCTGGTAACTAAGACCTTTAGGTCAAGTCTTATTTTAATTTTAATGAAAACCTTTTTATATCTAAAATGATATTATTCATGAAATGAAGTTGATTAATATGAAACATGGCATGAAATGACGAAATGACGATGATGAAATGATAACGAAATGAAGTGAGATGTGATGATATGGGATGAAATATAATCTCTGTAAAATGGTGTTCATTTACTGATATTTTTTCAGTGTACTTTTTGGAGGATACCGAGAAGTTACATCCAGCGGCTTTGTTTCATTTTCTCACATTTGTGCACTTTCACAGATTCTAAACAGTTAATAAACCAACGTTATTACACATTTAAACCCGAAGAAACACTAAATAGAAAAAATAAAACAAATTACACAACTTCACTCCTCGCGTTCCCGCCAAAAAGTCTCATTCATTTGAAACTAACTGACATAGATAAAATGAAAACGTTTTATTTCAATAAAATAAAAATGAGAAACTCATCAATATAGTTGAAGTCAATCAAAATGTACATTATTAAGGAAAACTACTGGACATATCTTGAAAAATAGAGTACAGCATCAGCTTTCAAACATAAAGACGATCAAAGTTGGTTCACCAAGAAAAAAATCTCAAGATATTTCTCCTTTTTTAAATGGTTCAAAAGGAAATAGCTCGTGTAAGTAGCGTAAATAAATAATGGTTTCTGCAATACGGTATAAGCCGCGAAGTTGAATGAATAAAACTTAGCTGTATAATTATTCCGGCAGATAGTAAGTAACCCTTTAAATTACTGTAATTGGAGTCACGAAGGCACGTCTCTGCGTTCTCAGACCTATTCACTCGACTGTACAAGTTGTGTTCCCGTGGAAATCAAATATTTCGTCTTCTCGCATTAAATCTGTATAATCTCAAAACAAATTTTACAGGAGAGTGTTTTAAAGGTTTAACATGTGATATTTTTAATATTAATCATCTTTGCAACATTTATTTTTTATTTTTTACCAGTTACATTATCTGTCTTTTAAAGTAAGATTAAATTATGTACTAATTTTGTTAATAGTAGTCAAAATATAGGTAAACTAAAAAAGAAAAAAACTAAAACTATACTACGCTCTTTTGACAGTATTTATGAGAAAAATACTGGTGATACCAAATGATTCCGCATATATATTTTTTTTTATTGCTTAGATGTAGATATAAACTCAATTTCGAATATTTTTGGAAATTTCGAAAAATATTCGAATTTTGAAAAACGATTTCAGTAAACTATAGTTGAAGCGATTTGTTTTTGTTCGCCAAGTAGCAGAACAAAGGAAAGCTCGGAAAAGCTTGTTAACTTTTTAAAGCATTCGTTCGGTATTCATGCATTATTCAGAGGGGCTGAGTGAGGTATAGTACGCGCGTGTATGCGACTTGTTGTATTTGTCATGGCGGCGTTCACGTGTCCGCTGGTATCGGGATAACATCCCGGGCCCGCCGCGCCACTCTCCAACCCTTCTCACAATTGACATTTCGCAAAGAGCCCAACCCTTTTGTTGCTCGGATGAAATGTGAATTTCAATGAAAACGAGGTTAAAATTGCTCGGACCCCGTGTAGCCGTGAACCGTAAAAAAGCGATTTCATTACGGCCCATTCTTGCGTTATGATTTTCAAGTTTTTAATTTAATTTAATTTTAAAGAATTGCACCGAAACGCTACTTCTGTCGTACAGTTTACATTTGTGCCGCCTTAGTTCTCAGAAAGTCTTGTGACTGCTAATTAACTCTGAGGGCCGTTCTCGTGTTTTTCGCTTGCTTTAACTCAATTAAAAATAATTTGAAATAATAGCTGCGGCACAATGACACGAGAGGGACGCGCCCGGAATAATTTAAGCTTTCGCTAAGCCGTTCGGAGTTAGCGTCTTGTTTCATTAGCGCTCGCAAATTCCTAAGTTCCTCCGTAATATTAACACGGCTTGAGGACGTTCTGGGGGCGAGCTTCGAGACAGGAAACGCTGTGTGGATTGTTAAAGTGGCCCGGAATGTCAAGTTATTCGAGTTGATAGTTTTATTTGCGATCTGCCAGGAGCCGCGCGCAAAGGATTGTCCGTTAAACTTCTTTTAGCTCTCCCCGAGGCGGAATGGAAAAACGGACGTCGATATTGTGCTCGTAAAGGGCGCTTCGACGCCATTCGAAGGGGATAAATAACACATCGTCGTCGGGAATGTACGCCGCGAGTTCGGAGGGTTGACGCGCTACACACACCGGAGTGTTTTTTTTTATCCAACTGTTGTAATACGAGTTTGATGGGATCATGTTTGTTCTGTTTCATTACGTGTTTTTTTATTGCTATAGACAGGGCAGATTGGGTTACGACTTTGTGTATTGAGTAGTTATTGTAGCTCATATAGACAGTACAACATGGCGGCTGCCACCAATCTTGAGGCGTCTATTAAATTGATATCCTCAAAACTGTAACGAATGATTGCTTCGCGGCATAAATGGTTGGTATTATGGTACGCGTGCATGCAATAAAACCATCCATAAGCCACTTTGAAAGATTTAATTACCTAAATTAAAACTTTAATTAGATACGATCAACCGTAATGTGATTTCGGAAAAAAAAGAAATTACTTTTGAAGAATTGTTGTTGTTTTTTATTATTATTTCAAATAATAAGTTTAGTTTTGCGAGCGGAAAAATAAAGAACCGGCCGCGGATATAAATCAGATTATACCCTCTGGAGGCCCGCTGTGCTTAAATTAAATGGCTTCGTACAAAAATCACGATGTTTTCAACACTATTTTATTTGGTTGTTTACCCGTCCCGTGAAATTACAGCGAAGAAGTGCCTCCAAATACTATAACGGTTTACGATCCAGCAATTATGAAAACTAGAGGTCCCGCAGTAGTCGAAATTCGACTATAATTAATTGGAATTGTAAGCTTGTACACTATTATTATTGTATTTTATACTTCTATAATCACAAATTTCGCCAAGGCTACACTATAAAAAATATTAACAAAGGCAAACAATATTTAATCTATTCTCAATTTGACAACAGACGTCAAGAAGAAGAGTTTGACAATAAATAGTATGCATGCGTGTGTGCGTCAAATACATGGTATGTAGTGTGTGTAATGTTTTCTTTGTTGATTTAATGTATCTTTTATGCATTATTTAAAAAAAATATTAGCATTGTGCACTTCTTCTCTATATTCTCTATAAGTGTGGAAAATTTCATACTCCTCCGTCCGCGCAATTTTCGTAGAAAGGGATACAAAGTTTTTGCTTCACGTATTGATATATAGATACATTTCAACGAAATAATAACGTTTCATTCTTCTCAAGGAATTAATTTCTTCTCAGAGTGCGGCCAATTCAATTTTTAACGCTTCAATGTTTATTAATAAGACTCCCACGTGTTACTACAGAAATACCGGCCCCGTATGAATCATTTTGATCATTTTTAATGTCTGACAGTTACGTTGTATACATCTCAGAATTTCACACAATAGACCAATAACGGAAGCTAATTAGTTGGCCATTATCAATTTGGATAGCACAAAAAAGTTCGTTTTGAGGGTTCAATTATAATTTTGATTTATAAATTCGGGAGAGAATTTTCTTCTAGAGAAAAAAACGATACAATTTGATTTTGAGAATATAATTATTATTTATACGGAAATTAATTTGATAGCCTGCGACGTGGCCATCTAGATTCGGAATTAAGATGTACGTGTGTGATAAAGATGTTGATTGTATATGTCGCTGTTTCTAGTTCGTTTTTTGGTGATACCAGCGGAAATCGTGTCTGTGTTCCGAACTATTTGTGAAAAGAAAATAAAAAATTTCTGGAATTAATTGAACATAAAATAATTCAATTAATACAAGTGGTCGCCTCAAGAGTTGACGGCGTTTTAAGATATCCGATTTTCGTCTTCTTTTGTGATGATATGAATGGTTAGAATCGAAAATCGTATCAAATTCTCCTAAACAATATATTGAATTGTTTGCTAGTATTTCACAAAAACCTAATCTACAGATTTTGAAGAAGCCTTTTCGATTATGTTTTATCCGAAAATCCAGCCTATATTTCAAAACGGCAATCAAGTAATTATATAGGTTATTAACCTCTTAAATCGAGCTTCTAAATCACTATGACCGTTTATTGCTTTATTCCTAGACACATTTGAACTCCCGGTTATTCACCATCCATTTCCATATTCAGGCGAATATTTAACGCAACATACATTAATTTAAATAAAATTAACTACTGCTTACTTACTGACTAAAATGTTTGTATTGAATATTCCTCACATTGTAACGAATACAATTTTATCGAAGTAACTATGAACTTCCGATGATAATATAATTTGTATTATGTTATCAAATTGTCAGAAACAATATGTCATCATGTTTTATTCAACGCTGTATTTTGTTTCGATCTATTCGTGTCGCTTTATTGAGGAAATTCTAACAGATTTAATAATACGTAGGTGATTTATTACATGAATATTATAAATTAAAAAATTAATACGTCCTGAAATTGGTCAAATAACGGTACACGTCATTTTATTAATTTTAAACTCATTTACGCAAATTGTTTTTAATCATTGCTCGATGGCTGCTCGTTTAAATTAGAATGATGTTATTTTACAGGCACACGATAACATTGACCGGCGTCTAGTCTGATGATAACAAAAACATAGATCGACCGTGTAATCAAATTCTTGAACGATCTATACTTTGTTCGCGTCCATTATGTTTGCGTGCGTTATGCGATTTGTATTTCCATATTTACTACAATTGTATAAAGGCGAGGTCGAGATATAAGGCTCCCTGCGGCGATAAAGGTGTTCCAGATTCAATGCAACTTCGTCGTGTGTCAGTGTCGGCGTTCCGTGTGCCATAGCTGGCTTCCGCCATGCGAGACTCGGCTCTATGCGTTTCGTTTCGCGTTTACAAAGAACGCTTCGAGACAAAGTCGCATTCTTCCACTCGTACCCGGCCTGTAAGGAGAATCGCGCTACGACCCTACTTAGGTTTTTGCTCTCTCTTTTGTAATGAATAAACTCTTTGTTTTCAGCTAGAGCCGGGCTCGCGGTCTTTTAAATTAACATTTCACGGTCGTGCCGCAAAAAAGCTTATAACCATCCCGATCATTTAAGTTCTTCCATCCGTTCTCGGATGTGTTACGATGAAAATATTTTTGTATTCCTTTGATACGAGAACAACATGCGAGTAGCGTTTTCTTTTGTTGTCGAGCACAAAGAGGATCGGATCTTTTATATTATATTTTGCACAATCATTAGAATCGCGAGGAATGTGTTATTACATGTTTCCGCGAAATACGATTTGTTTCAGTCTGTTTTTTTTTTCTTATTAGCGTTTAGATCCACAGAGTCTCAAATTTATGGACTACATGTGTCATTTTTTTTTATTGATGGTTACTCAAGATATTTGTCTATGGAATTCGTTTAAAGTTTTGAAGCGATGAATTGGCTGTATAAAAATGTATTCATTGGGCGCGCTTCGTTCGGTCCTGTTTAGAGTAATCTACGGCTCCTTTTTATATTCCGGTTTAGGTACGAGGAAACTTCCACTCTTGAATAAAAGACTCTTTGAACGGGCTTCGCATATTAAAAAAATGTTTTATTAGTAATTTTGCGGAGTCGGGCGCGTTTTTCTGTTTCTGGATTCTTATTGAAATTCTGTAAACTTTTATTTTGGTGTTTGATTATGTTTTTTTTTTAAATATTTAATATGAGTGTATATTGTTTTCTTGCGGCTTCTATTTATAGAGGTCACTTACAAGTCATTGAATTTACTAAAACTAATGTATTTTTGTTTAACTTTTTTATTAAGTTGTTTAGTAAGTATACATAAGTAGATATATTCAAATATAGATCGTATGAGAATACCTTCTATTATTTAAGCATTCTATATTTAAAAGTACCGGAAACGAGCGCACAGATTACACAAGCATGTGCCATAAATACTCAGAACGCTTTTTGTAACCAGCACAATGTAATCATGTTATTATCATCGCCCCTCTATTCCGATGAATACCCCTTTATCTCCCGGGTAAAGCTAGCCTCTAGAATTTTGCGCAGCGGTTAAATTGAATGGGAATTATATCGACGGAAAATTTGTTACAGTTGAAAACGGCGTGTGTGAAAATGTTTCAGAGCTTATCCTGCTACATTTTATGATCGAAGTTGATGTCGATTTGAAGTCGTCGTGGCCTAACGGATAAGACGTCCGGTGACTTCCACGGTGAAGGAATAACATCGTGTAATAAATATGAAACCCGCAAAATTATAATTTGCGTAATTACTGGTGGTAGGAACTCTTGTGAGTCCGCACGGATAGGTACCACCGCCCTGCCTATTACTGCCGTAAAGCAGTAATGCGTTTCGATTTGAAGGGTGGGGCAGCCGTTGTAACTATACTGAGACCTTAGAACTTATATCTCAAGGTGTGTGGCGCATTTACGTTGTAGATGTCTATGGGCTCCAGTAACCACTTAACACCAGGTGGGCTGTGAGCTCGTCCATACATCTAAGCAAAAAAAAAAACAAATCTTTGCCGATTTTTTTTAACGAACCTCAAACATTCTTCGCCATATTTTTAACTCACATACGAATGCTTTTCCTCAAGTTTGTCTACGCCGTGTCATCGAGCAAGCACCAACCTCGCTAGATGCTATAACTGACATTATCCAAAAAAATGTTAGAAATAGAGGATGATAAATATATGTATTATATATTCTCTATTTCTAGAATATAAAAAACAAACTTTAAATATTGGCTTTACATCCTTATGTTTTACAGAGAAACGCAATTACGTTTTTGTTTATGACTCACAATATCAAAGGGGATAATATAATTATAAAATATTATATAATTATAAATTATAATATATTATGAATATTCGCTAAACAACAAAGCTTTTAACGAAATAACTAACGCTCTACATTAACTTTCAAACTTTCAAATATGTTATAGCATTAGATCAAAAGATGATCTAAAGAAGTTGAGTTCAATTAAAACTCATCAATCATTTAATTAATTTTTTTATGTGTAATTGTAATGTTTTCTAACACTGTGTAAATATTTTTACATAACTTATAAGAGCATCGAGTATTCCTTTAAAATCGTAACCTAATTGAATATGCAATTTCGAAAAGGGCACATCTCTGAAAATGTAAAATGTTCAGGAAATGAAAAAAACTGATTATTTTCTAGAGCAGTGTAAAATTTAAAATATTAACTTTTGAGATATATTTTTGTGTTAATTAGCAATTGAAAATTACTGGAATTATTATAAAATGGGTATAGGTAAGCCTCAAAACTACATGTACAATATGAAAAAACGTATTTGACAAAATATGCGACATGTGCCCTTTTCGAAATTGCATATTCAATTAAACTAGAGGTTCCGCAGTAGTCGAGATTCGACTATAATTAATTGGAATTGTAAGTTTGTACACTATTATGATTGTGTTTTATACTTCTATAATCACAAATTTCGCCAAGGCACACTATAAAAAATATTAATAAAGACAAGCAATATTTAATGTATTCTCAGTTTGACCACAGACGTCAAGAACAAAAGTTTAACAATAAATAGTATGCATGCGTGTGTGCGTCAAATACATGGTATGTAGTGTGTGTAATGTTTTCTTTATTGATTTAATGTATCTTTTATGCATTATTTTAAAAAAATATTAGCATTGTGCACTTCTTCTCTGTATTCTCTATAAGTGTGGAAAATTTCATACTCCTCCGTCCGCGCAATTTTCGTAAAAAGGGATACAAAGTTTTTGCTTCACGTATTAATATATAGATAAGCCAAGAGCCGCCGAAGTATTCAATCTGCGATTAAACTAAATAAGTTGTTTGTGCATTGCTGTCGTTACTTAAAGGGTAATTAGGCGCCGGGGGAGCGGAATAATGGGGGCGTAGCAGTAAAAACTAAAATATAACGATTGAAACATTTCAGTAAGGGGCCCATCTTTTATTGTTAATTGCTAATGAAAACTCGAAATCCGTTTCCGAAGCGTCTGGGTTTTTAATTAATCCGGTTGGTTTATATTTTGTGATCGTTCGGAAATAAAGTCGTTTTCGATTTGAAAATCATTCGAATCGTTGTCAATTGAATACGGATTATGAGATAAATTCATATCAGTAACTATACTGAGACCTTAGAACTTATATCTCAAGGTGGGTGGCGCATTTACGTTGTAGATGTCTATTGGTTCCGGTAACCACTTAATACTAGGTGGGCTATCTAAACAAACATCTAAACAATAAAAAATAATAATAATAGGAAATTGTCTTTTTTTTCTCAATCCCGCGGCCAACTGGTTTTGGATGTTTATCAAAGGGCATAGACGTAAATACCGCCCCTCACTTTGAGACGTGAAGTATGAAGGAAGCGTCCTAAGAAAGACTTGGATGGATTGTGTGAAAGAGGATACGCGAGAGACGTGTGTGAGTGCAGAGATGATGTATAATAGGGCTGAATGGAAAAAGAAGACATGTGCTTGGACCCCACACAGTGAGAAGGGTAAGAAGAAATACCTTGAGCTTTGATGCGTGGAGTTGAATGCTTCAATTGTATATTATAACAGTGTCTCACAAACCGTAAGACTTGATTTCTTTGAGGCAAAAATAGCCAGGAGGCGGTACTTACCGGTGTAGACTCAGATAACGACCTACTACTAATGAAAAATGAATAAAGAGTTTAATAATGAACAGAATAAAATGGAAATAATCAGAAAGTTACTACGTAATAATATCTGGCAGATTGTTTTAGACGAAATACTGAGTATAATTCACTAACCGACTCATAAAATTAATTCCATTCGACTGCTCGTGACTTCAAACTAAGTTCGGGTCTTTCAATTTTATTTTTCTAAAATCTTTCGGAGTTTAATTAATTTGAAAATCGTTGTTGTATACTCCATTTTTTTACAGACTAATTCGTGGAACGATCATAAAACAGAACGATGTTTTTTTGCTTACATTCATTGCGTGGCTAGTTTATGGTTAACTTTTTTATCGGCGGTTGGGTAATTGCGGGCCCGTACGGGTAGGGCCACTGTGCCGACCAATATAACCACGGAGCACTCATTCATTCTGATATAGAATAGGACAGTTATGTAATATAATTGAGACTTCGATCTCATGTCCAAAATTGCTTGGCGAAGAAAAGTAATTTATATAAAATTTGAAGTAATCTATGTGTATTTTCCACAATAGAATATAAATAAATAATCTGGAAGAAATCCACGGAAATCTGGCTCTAAAAATTAGGGATTCGCTATAACCCCCTAACCAGAGACAGATACAACATGGTCATTGAGTCAGTCAATAAATTCGGTCCGCCGATACTTATTCGCACGCTTCGAAAATGGAATTCTAACCGAATGGCCTCCGTCCCAATACGATGTAATCCAATTTGCGACAAGATCCATTTAATGTGTACCTAGTTATTTTTCAGTATTGGCCTCCGTTGTACTTGTAAAAGAAATGACCCTAAGAACGAAAACGAAAAAAAAAAACTGCAAGTAGTTCGTTCTTAAATAACAAATATTCCTGAACTAGTTCACGATTAGCGCTCACTCACCGGTCACTTTAAGCTCGAAACACGAAATCGGTTACTTGTAATGGCCGCAAGGTAAAAGCCAGTCAAATACATTGACATGCCAACAAATTGCGATGGCTCAACGATAACGTGCACCGGTATTATGACCGTAAGAAACCTGGCGTTTAAACATAAGTCAGCGTCGAACGAAAGAACGGGTCGACCGATAGAATCAATACTCGATGCTGTTACTATCGTCTCTGTCACATTACGCTCTATTGATAGGCGTCACTAACACTAATACTGGACTATCAATGATATACAGTATTCGTGTAATTGAAATTTTTATAAATTATCAATATAAAATAACATTAGTTTTCAATACGTAATTTATTTACGGTGGCATGGCGTCTCGTGAGCACGGGTAGATACCACCATATACTTCTGCCGTACGGCGTGGTGGGTACTGTTAATAATGCGTTTCTGTTTCAAAGGTGTGGCAGCCGTTCTGCAATAAAACTGAGACTTAGAACTCATGTCGATAACCACTTAACACTAAAATTCGCATATCTAAGAAATATAATAAAAAAAAAAAAACATTTTACAATTTTCTTGGTCAGTCAGTCGGTCAGTCGTTAGTGATCACAAAAACTGTATTCGAAAAGTCGAAAATTATATATATATAATGACAATAAAAAACCACGATATTATAGCGTTACAGTTAATTATAATTATGTCGATTAAAATGTTTTATATAATCCTAATTTAAAAAAATATATATATGAAAAGCATAAAACGTATCATTTAGAGATAAAGATAGGACCACCATGAGAGTATTATACCCTTTCAAACAAAAAAAAAATACATAATCGTTTCAAAAACCATCCAAACAATAACAGAGAATTCAGAGAAGAAACCAAAATTATACATAAAAACGAATATAAATTTACAAACAGGATAACTCTATAACTCTCATACATAACGTAAGCAAATGTTGCAAACAATTAATAGATGTATCTAATTTTATTGAAAACAGATTATGGTAACACTAAAACTAAATTACAAAAAGAAAACAATTAAAAATGTTAGCGCGCAGACAAACGAGGGTTGAATAAACGAATATTGTAACAGTTGCGTGGGCAAATCGAATTGTACAAAGTTAATTAGGTAGTGTCAGCCCTGAGCAGGGTCTCGCAGACCCTTTATCCGTACGTGCGGTCCCTCAGACCGCTTCGTGATTGTGCTACTAATTATTATTTATACCTCGTTCGTGTTTCCGATCCTACATTCTGAGTATCCACTAAACTTTTACGACCGAACGTGAAGATGGATTTATTCAAATGACCGCGTAAAATGTCGTAACATCTCTAATATACTGTTTCTTAACGTTTCCACGGTCCCAAAACGAGATACCGACGTATTGATTTTTAATTGCGCCTATTAATATCTCCAATGTATTCGCTTAATAAATAAAAATTGTTGTCACCTTGACCTGTGTTATCGTAAACACTTTAAAATGTTCGTGATAATGGTTAGTTAACGAACAGGTAGAATACAAAATTTTGAATGAATCCGTCAGAAAGGATCGTTAGCTATTTGCTCTTTAACCTTCGAAGTTAAAAGGAAATTTGACTTCTAACCGGCCAGCGTCTTACGATTTCCTACCGAGCTCTCGGCAAAAGTTATACATATATATCGACATTTAATCTCAAATTCTTCTTGGCACATTACTCAAAACTCTGATGTCTGTTCTAGGCCATTAGGCGATCTATATATTGTCCGTCGTCAGTTATACCGCATAAAGGAAAAGCAATATGGCCACCCGGATAGGTTATGTATAAACAGGACCGTGGGAGGTATTGACTGAGTATTTATTGTTCCTGGCACGACGTCCACCGGGCTGCCATAAACGCGATTACTAAAACCTGCCATTTATCTAAATCGTTTTAATGACGTATGTTCCTAAGGTTGACTGTATTGTAATTTGGATACTACCCAGATGACAGAGATCGTTCTCGTTTCCCCAAGGACGCGGTCGTTGCCAAATATTCGAGAATTTTCCTAAATTCGACATACACGGCTGGCTGGAGCTTCGAGTTTTGGAAACGATACTGTTATGCGCGAGCCGTGTGAGTGGAACGGAGGTCGCCTGGAGTCATTACGCATGTACGATAGTGGCTCGTCGGAACGCTTTCCTTTTGCGGGCAGCGCGTCGTGACTACAAATTAGTTCCCGCGACGCCGTTCTCTGGAATATTTTCCAAAACGATTCCCTTTAGTGTCTCAATTGAAGCGAGGTGAGCTCATTAAACTCCCTCTCGCATGTCGCGATCCTTTTGTTCTTGACAAGTGAATTGATTTACACCCTATTGTTTGTGAGAATCCTTGCACGCACCTCGTATGTCGTTTCTTCTGAAGGCGCTTGCCTTCGTACATTACTTTTAAAATGCGAATCTGATCAGTATCTGGTCAGTAAAGCGAGCTGTTCGGTGGATGTAAAGTAGCAACTGGACGGGGTCGTCCCCTTGTATTTGCAGTCGACTAGTTGAAGAGAATTGTGCTTCGTTCACAACTTTGCTTCAACCCCTCGTAAGATTCGAACGTTGCCTCCTCAGATCACACCCTCTCAACGCTGCTCCGTATACCCGCAAGCTTCACATGCCAGTCTAAGAATCAATATGTTTGCGGCGGAGCTGTTCCGAATTGGTTACACGTTTATACCGTCGATTACTTACTGGTGGGCGTAAAATGATAGAATATCACATTTATCATTGTGCTAACAGTAATGTGTTTCATTTCATTAACAAACAGTATGTGGGTGTGCTTTTCTAACGAACGAATACGGCTGTTATCGAACTATGAATATTCAATTTTTGATTTGATAGAAATAATTACCGGATTGAGAGAGCAACTATTGTTGTATTTGTGAGAAACCAAAGAAACATTACGAGCCTTTGTGCTGTAATAGACAAATATAAAGAGCTATTGTATAAAAGATTGAGGGAGTCGAGGGTTTTATTTATCCCGACCCCACTTGACGTCGTTTCCTCCTTGTTAGATACAGAAACGTGAAGAGATTATTGTTCGGATATTATGTCTGTCGATTCACATGGAATTTTGTTATTCTTCCAGTAGTTAGATACTATTTTCGCCATCGAAATCTCAGATTCAATACCATCGGCGCTTTAGTTCACAATTTGTGATGCCATTAAGTGCGCGCGTGAGCGAGATAGCAAGAACTAGCTTTATGCGTAGAATGTAAATGGCTTCATTTGGTTATGTTCAGCGTCGTTTAAATGCTCTTTGCATTTATGCAAGCCTGGTTCTTCGAATCTTTGTTCTATAGAGATTCCGTTATTTGTTATTTTTGAGAATCTCAAGAGTTGGGCCTTGAAATAGAATTTTAATGATAACCTAATCGATGTTAGATTACATTTTATTGCTTTGTCTTTTGATCAAAATATATTATTTATACACAAGAGTTCATTGAAATTTGCCACGAATTAATGGAGTATTTGCGAACACAGACATTTTACGTTACGTTAATTTTACGTAAAGTTCATTATTAAAACGAACTGAAATGCTGTTTGTTAATGTTAAAAATGGAGATTAAAAGCTTGTTAGGTACAATACTTACAAACAAAATATAATTTATCAAACCGAAAACATTTGTGGTTGAAGCACTTGAAAACAATCTAAAATATTCAATAAACATGTACCGAATTTGTTAACCATTGAAAACAATGCATTTCGACATCCCGACTGTCATTCGTATTTAATATAAAATTTTAATTTACCGATTGCACGATAGATCAATTAACCCATGCGGACCTCGCGGTTCGGCGTCGAAAACAATTTGCATCGGATTCCATATTTTGTCGTCGATCCCGTTACTGTAAATTATTAAATTTCGCGTATCGTTGGTTGTTCGCGCCGAATACCTCATTATTAAAAGCAACTCATTCGTGTCCAATAAATTATTTAATATTAAACACGTGTTCACTGATGTGGTTTTTATTTCGAGATCTCCGCGTGGGAAGCGCAGGCGGTAAAACTTTATTAATAAATTCGTATTGTTGTTGCGTTTAAAACGTTCGTCTGTTATGTTTATTACTTAGTATGGGGAGCGTATATAAATAATTCGTTGTTGAATTCTCAAAGGAAATTTTAATATGTTTCATAATCTCGAAGATTTAGACTGAATACGCTTCGTTTGTGTAATTTAATTTAAGTGCAAATTGTATATATTGTCTAGACTAATAAACGAGTTGAGAACGTTAGAACAGTTTGTAAGTGATCATTTTGTTTCTATCGCAGGAGACTGCAGAAGTGTGTGTGGGAACGTCAGTCGGCACAATCACTGAGCCGGACTGCCTCGGGCCCTGCGAGCCTGGTACATCGGTCACACTGGAGGGCATCGTCTGGCATGAGACGGAAGGTGGTGAGTTTGTTCTAGCGCACGCCGCACCGCAAACATTCGTTCCTCACGCTTATGCACGCCTGGTACTTTTTGTGCGCTCTGCGATCCTTTCCGACTTCATCTTCATGATTATTTTATTCAAACAAAAGTACATTAAAATACCTACTAAATGACTGACTCAGTCATAAATCGTACAAAATCGATCTAATCTATTTATACCAAAGATAAATTCGATTTTGTAGAACGGAAATCGCCACTTTATTTCACCAAACATTTGGAGCACCACCAAAAACATTTAGTTGCGACATATTGGGAATTTTTTAGAATATGTATTTAACCCCAATTCATACTGAAATGTAATTTTAAAATACATATTTCGCGGGCACCATATACGGCTGTACTGAAGTCTTAAGCAAAATAAACAGCAATAAAAATGAATAATAAAAATTAAAACTATAAAACTGTTTATATTACAAACGACATTCGACGAACATAAAAGCAAACCGAAAACCTACTACTACATATTTTATTTGTTTATCGTTCGTTAAAAGCAATTTTAAAACAGGGGATAATTAAAGCAGTTTCGAAATAATTAAGTCTTCATGAGTCGCTAATATGACACCAGCCACCCACCGGGGACTAGTGGCACCTGCCGGTTCACTGATTGCTACTGATACTGTATATAATTTATTTTTTGTTGTATCGTCGGTTACCCATCCGCCTAATTGATTTTTCATAATGCAGAAGTTCTCATTTGTCTCAACTCTTGTACAATGAATAAATAATTTCGGCCATCTTTATGAAGGGAATCCGAAACAAAAGATTTACATAATTAGGTAAAAATATTTTTACGGTTTAATATCGAGTTTTTATTGTTATTACTTATTATTTCATATTATGTTTCGAATATTCTAGATTTCATGGTCACGGAATGTTATTCGAGTCGACATTTGAATTTAGTGCTACATAGTAAAATATTTGAAACTTCGGAATTAATATAATGCACATAAAAACGTGACACCGTAAAAGTAGTTTTAATTAAGTCCACGACTCGCAAAAACACGAGAATATACTAAAATAAAACAATTCATAAATATTTACATTTATTTAACTCTAATAAAATCGGCCATATCCCATATCCCCTTGCTCCAATTAAACTAGCATAAACAAAAAGAATATAAACATAATCTTGCCGCTCCTTCAACGTATTTAATGGTTTCTGATTAACATTGAATATTCATGGCTTACATAAAACCGGGAGTCAATGGGCCCCGCATAATTATTACTGTGGCGCTCATTACACAGATACCATCGCGAAATTAATAACGGTACATTCTTAATTACAATTTTAACACCTTTATTTTTTCAAACGATACAAAGTAGGTAATCGAATTATTTTTAAAGTTTTTTTTTATCTATCGATGAAAAAGAATTAGATTGGATAATAAGCATAACTTTATAAGCGTACCAAGTGTAAATTTAATTCAATTTTAATTATTTTGATTTAGTAACATAGAAGAACTTTAGCATTCGTGCCATTAAGTACTATTGTGAATGTACCATTTATAGTTTTATCACATTAGAAAGACCAAATTAGGAACAAAAAACATGAAAAATAACCTAATTAAAAACCCACATTTTCACGATATCTCAGATAATACCATAATACTTACTGTACAAGGAATTCTATCCATGCACATCTCCGCTTAATTTCAAATATATAAATATAATTGCAGCCTGTATGTTTTTCACTTATCCTTTAAAGACATAAATACATTTTGCAACTTTAAAAAATAATCAACGCGATCGATTCTAAAAGAGTCAGTTCCAGTTTATTGACGGCCGCCATTTTAAAGCAGTTAAACTTGACGTAATAAAATACTCAACCATCACAATCTAGTTGGGATTAAATAAATAAATTCAATATACTTAAATGTATCTTCATTCCATGATCCTCTTTTTAACACACACACACACACTCACAAATCATTTTCATTATTGGTTACGATTGTATCGGTAATAATTATTGGACGAGTTAATATTTTTCAACACATAATATCGACCTTAATCTAAAGCCTCACGGTTCAAATACGTTTATTCTGTATTGTACTGTTACATAATCATTATTATCTTCCACATTGATCGTGGAATCCATGAGAATTGCTGTCTGTTTTATATAAATGATTCGATTGCAACACTCCGGATGTCGGCCGCTGGACATTCAATGCTTATCGTAGAGATGGGATCGTCCATCATCGGGTCGAATATAAAATAGAACACAATGTAATATGAGAACTCTGTCCCGAACACATTTAGAGTCTCGGCACCCATCACACAATGCCGCTCCCTCGATCCGGCTCGTAATTATTATAAAACACGATAATAAATCACCATCTGCTCGCTTCTGTTGCCACTTTCCAAATTTATCCGCGTGATGGTCCCAGGGGCGCGCGCGGAGACCGGGGTAGGCAATTCACGCCCTTCCTCTTTCGGCTTATTTATTTTCGGCTAATGGCGCCGAGGAGCTTACGGAAATTAAATACTGTTTACAGTGAGACTCCGACCGCGTTATAATTTTATCACGGCCGCGCATGTAAACCGAGTTATATGAAGTTTGGTCGTAAGTACCTCGTCCGGGACGATGCCGACGCCTCTCGGAATTAATTCCTAAAGCTTGGGTATATACAGCGGAGCGGCATGGCGGTATCTTGCGCGGCTGACGTCTAAAAAACCCCTCGGAGACAGGTTTACGATGTTCATTCAGTGTACCGGTACGTGCTAACAATTAAACTCTGTCCACCCGAACCCAACACCTCGGAACCCGCTCCACTAATTAGTGGACGCACATTTATACTGTGCTTCGTAATAATAAACTTTAGTTTTACGTCTCTTTCGTGGATTCAGCGTGTTTTATATACAAAAACAAATATTCCCATCAAAATTTTCGTTGAATTTGAAAGGAGACTGTTAATTTCATAGCCCGAAATGGACTTCATTTGCTTAGAGGACCTTTTAAGAGCGCCAAGTTTGTTTTAGTCGGTCCGTGGGCGTTGAATGGATGTAAATGAAATCACCGGAACTTTGTTTGTCTCGGTGTGAGAAACAATGGAACGTGTGTGTGATGTAAGTACCGATGACAGACACAACGCCCCTACCGTGTTTATCGAACTTGATCGACAAATAACTCGAAGACAATGCGATTACGTTTTGATATTGCCACCAAAACTCGAAAGCGAATACGGGAAACCAGTTAGCGTTATCGAATGAGACAAAGGGTTAGGACAAACCATTAGACTGTTGATTACCCTAATCCAAGCGGTAATTAGCGCCAGTCAAACGAACCTATTTCAGCTCTCTGATCTCCTGGTGTGTTAGTCACCATCTTAATTGAAATCCAAACTAGACACTACGTTAATGATGAAGGATAATTCCAGGCTGTCATTATATAGTCCTAGAACTTTATTTATTAAACAAAAATAAATTGTGTTTACATTTACGGGTGAATGAATGTAGAATCCTTTTAATTAAGATACCAGTTGAAATGCTGGCACGTTATTATGCCAGCTGCCTCATTGTTTGCAGCTAAATATATTTACTTACATTATCAACTCAGACCGTAAAAAGTTTAATACTCGAAGATACACTGCGAATAATAAATTATTCAACGTTCGACCGTTTTAAGGACGTACAATTTTGTTATTAGAAAACAAATGTCATCGTAATTACAGTCGTATGTTACTAACGAGTGAGTTAATGACGGTGGCTGGCCATTAGTGACAGACAGACAAATCGAAGCGATTACACGCGACCAAACAACCGGTGGACCTCTAATTTAACTTTTCCGTGACTGGCGGCCCGTATTAACAATTTAAAAGGGAGTTTGCTCAACCCCTAAATAATAAAAGCGAGCGCGGCAAACGATTTCCTTTTTACACGAAACTCAGCCGTGCTCCGTACGTATCAATTTCTTTGTTAATTCCTGTTCACTTCTGGGCGCCTGGTACTTAAAGTTACCTTGTTATCTTTGTTAGAACAGGTTTCAAATTATTATTTCATTTTGGATTTAATATTTCAGTAGAGCTTAAAAGGTTAGCTAGTAGTGAACTTTGGTTTTATTAAAAAGAAGAAAATAAAACTCCTAAATTAAAGACAAGAGAGAAATTGTTCAAAATTTACATTACAAAAATACGATTCTGAATTTCGTTATAAAATAAAAGAAATTTTTTAATTAATCTTTTCTTGAACGGAAGCGACCAAGTAATCCTATAATAACATTCTGCTTTTTATATTTCTAACGAATAATGAGCACGCGATGTAACCTTAACTTTATCACTTTGGTTTAAGGCTGTTATTCGACTGATTGTCAAATTAATATTATGTCATGGCACAGATCTCGACAATAGCATCGTTCATTTCATGGTAATGGCTTATGGCGGAAAGCTTTATAATAAATATTTTATTGTTCAAATAAATTAACTAACATTGATTATTATTAGTTTCTTCACGTGTGCTTGAGTAACAAGTTTATTTTAGTTAGTAAATAAAATATATTTAGTAATCTTTGAAATCAATTAGATCGACTCCAAATTTATCTACTCATAAATTGCCTTTTAAATTGATCATGTGAAGTTTTTGAATTTACTTTTAAGCGAATCTAAAGATTTAGTATTGAAGTCGATTTAATTGTTTGATAGAATTTTCGTTTTCATTATTGAAATTATTTCTGTAATAGCATTTACGTATTCGTAGTGTCACGTTGTATATCTAATTGTTGTTGGTAATTAGCGAGTAGATACATATTTCTGTAACCTTAGATTGATACAATGTACCGTCCGAATTCATTAATTTAAGCAATGGTGTACGTACATTTTTTTTTAATTTTTTTTTTTGCTTAGTTGATTTTTTTTTCCTACCTAAGCTGGTAGCGTTGAGGCTATTCCAGCGTAACCTTAACTAGTAGGTGAGCTCAAGGTGCTCAAACTTGACGACGTTGCTAACACGAACCCTAGCAAGAGCCGTGCTTCGCAGAATCTACCACCGGATCGGAAACGCGACCCACTGAGAAGATCCGGCGAGAAATTCAGTGGGCTGTGTCTGAGGGTCTTAGTTGAATGGACGAGCTCACCTGGTGTTAAGTGGCTACCGGAGCCCATAGACATCTACAGCGTAATTGCGCCACCCACCTTGATATATGAGCTGTAAGGTCTCAGTATAGATACAACGACTGCCCCGCCCTTCAAGCCGAAACGCATTACTGCTTCACGGCAGAAATAGGCAGGGCGGTGGTACCTACCCGTGCGGACTCACAAGACGTCCTACCGCCAGTACGTATATGCAAATACGTTTCGTACCAAGAAATATAATATACACGAAAAAGATCTATTTGCACACACAGAGTGTAAATAAAACATTTGCATTGTAACTCAAATGTTTATTTTACGTTTACGAGTGCACTATGCGTGTTCGGTTTGTGAAAATATTTTGTGTATATAATAATAACAAAGGAAACGGTCATTACTAAAACTGTAAAACATTCGATACAATGTTGGCATAATACAAAGTCGTTAGCTGCCAAAGCGCCGCGCGGAGCGGTAAAATATTTTGTTCTCGACGACCGCTAAATCGTCTTTTCGCATTAAAAGCGTACAATTTCCAAAAATATTCGAAATTTAAGTTAGTATGCGGAATCATTTAGTATCATACCAGTATTTTTCTCTAATAAATACTGTCAAAAGAGCGTAGTTTAGTTTTTTTTTTTTTTTGTTTAGTTTGCCTTTGTTTTGACTATTATTAACAAAATTAATACATAATTTTATCTTACTTTAAAAGACAGATAATGTAACTGGTACAAAAAAAAAAGCAAAGATGATTATTATTAAAAATATCACATGTTAAACCTTTAAAACACTCTCCTGTAAAATTAGTAAGTTTTGAGATTATACAGTTTTATTGAGAGAAAACGAAATGTTGTTTGGTTCATACGCAAGAATACATAACGAAATGACGCGATTCGAACACACGAGACCCGCAAAATCCCATTTAACCCATTTACAATTTTAAAAGATACCTATTTACAATTCAACGAGGCGGCCGCGCGGGATCGACTCAGCGAAAGGCTCCCAAGGGATTAAAAAGGATCGCTCGAGACCCCGTTTTTATCTCAATTTGTTACCGTTGTTTACGAAAAACATAAGAGGACAAAGAGAGATTAACTCTCCCTGAATTACGCGATCTCTCGGTCTGCATACATTATAAATTCATGACGCTACGTCTAGTTAATACAATAAAAATAACTTCAGAGCTCCTCATAAAAGCAAAAAAAAAAAAATGACTGGAATAGTCGGGGTGAAATTGATTAATTTGATTTGCATAAGTTAACACGACAGCGCGTTCGGCAGGGGCGGCATAAAATGACGCGAACAACGCTTCTAAATATACGACCGAAGTCACGTTCCGGACGCGAGCTACCGCCAGCCGGATTGCGTCCCCGACATGCAAATTCGAAGCCGCCTCACAAATTGGATTTGAACAGTACAAGTCGCGTCGATGCATCAATTTCGTTAAAAACTTATCTCCTTACACACGCCTTAAAACTAATCTAATTCTTGAGTGATTCAACTCGCACGCGAACATTGAAGTTGAACATATTATGTTGTTATTGTTACAGGTGTATTAGTTGTAAACGTGACGTGGCGAGGGAAGACTTACGTGGGAACCCTACTGGATTGCACGCGACACGACTGGGCGCCACCGCGGTGAGTTATGTGATCAGCTAGTAATGTTAACGGAGATAGAATACTAATAATTTCGGAAAAATAATATCTTAAATGAAACGAGAGCCACAATCTTGGTTCGCTTGGGTCACGTATGTCTAAAATGAGTCAGCGGAACGACGTGAACAGAAATACCAAACACTGTTTGAACATTAGGAGCGTGAAACAATGTTAATGATATTTATGGCGTGTGCAGCGCGTTATGGAGAAAATCACTAGTTCATTAACATCGGGCGTCACAAAAACAATATCTTATCTTATCTTATATCTTTAAACGAGCAATTCTTATATACATATATATAATCTGAATCTCGGAAACGGCTCCAACGATTTTCATAAAATTCTGGGGATTTCGGGGGCGATAAATCGATCTAGCTACGATTTGTTTTCAGAAAATGTTGTCTTATTCGTGTTTTCAATAATCAACTCTTCCCGACATCTATTGGCGAATAATAATACTATTTAAAGGCACAACAAGATGGCGTTATCAAAAAAAAAACAGAGAAAAGCTCGGTCATCGGAAGACTTTGTTTGTTTGAACGCGCTAATCTCAGGAACTACTGGTGCGATTTGAAAATTTATTTGAGTGTTAGATAGCCCATTTATTGAGGAAATGCTATAGACTATATAACATCACGCTAAGACCAATACAAGCGGAGCACCAATAAATAATATTTCAAAATCGGGCTTTTTTCCCTTTTGACCGCTTCCGCTGCGTGCGCTGCAGAAATGGTTAAAGTTTCGCTAAAATAATGTATGACAGAATTATTCCCCTTTAAAACATCTAAAAAAAGTCCGCGACAGCATATGTCTATATGTTAAGGTTGGCTCGCAATAACGTTTTTTATGCTAACTAAATTTGTTCTAAAATAAAGCATTATTTGTGAACTATTCCACGCGGACGAAGTCGCGGGCAAAAGCTAGTAACAAATATAATTTCGATGTCGTAATGAGCAAATTAAATTTCTCAGGTTCTGTGATTCTCCAACGGAAGAATTAGATTCGCGTACGCCTAAGGGACGAGCGAAACGTGGTCGCGGGGCGGCGCCCACGGACATGACGAATTTCACAGAAACGCGATCATCAGTCCACAGCAAACTCCGAAACGGGGGAGCGAAAGGCCGAAGAGCTTTGCCGTCACCCACTCCATTCACTCCGCCGAGACCGGATTCGAAAAGAAAAAGAAATTCAGAAGCGGACGAACGACCGCCCACGCCGAAGGCGAAGCGGCCGCCGCCTACGCCGTCGTCGCCGCCGCCCGACCCGATCCTTCTCGAGTGTCCCGAACCGAATTGTTCCAAAAAATACAAACACGCGAACGGTTTGAAATATCACCGATCACACGCACACGGTTCGCCCGATGAGGAAGACAAAGACGAGTCCAGCTCGGAACTGGAAGAGCCTGCCGTGGAACCAGCTTCGCCGGCGTGTCCGCCGTCCGAGCCCGCCACGCCCGCCACCCCGGTCAAATCTCCAACTCCCGCAAAGTCCCCGGAATCGAAGAGCGAAAAGTCTCCAGAAAAGTCGCCGGAGAAGGTGGAGACAAATGCAGAGTCCCCCGCGCAGACGAGATTCCCAGAGGAAATGGCCGCGACGCCAGAGACACCCGCCCCCCCCGAGCGTGCGCACACCCCGCCCGCACCCCCTGCCACGCCGCCTGAGCCTCTACCTTCCTTACAGACTACACAATTTAAGGTAAAACATAATGCTTACTATTCAGTTTTAAGACAGACAACAAAATGAAAAAAAAACGTATGATATAAGAAAAGATTCACATGTCCTTCTTAAAACGAGTCTTGTGGAGAGTATCAAGCGGTAGGCAGCGGCTTGGCTCTGCCCCTGGCATTACTGAAGTCCATGGGCGACGGTAACCACTCACCAACAGGTGGGCCGTATGCTCGTCTGCCTACAAGTGCAATAAAAAAAAGATCAAAAGCAGCGTAAATCTGAAAAGTACATATTCCGTTCTTAATACAACATTTATCAGACGGCACAGTCAAAGCACTCCTCAAAATTATCACTGATAACAGCGCACATACATATATATATTTTACGATGATAGATTAGGCTGTTCTAAGATTTATACCAGTAAATTATTTTGCTTTGTAATCTTTGTACTATTACGTGCACGTTTTATACATGTGTTTATATTTTTTGTTTAGTTTTTGCCTGGAGGATATTGTACGATGCGAAAGTGCAATAAATTAATAATATTTACTGTACTCAAATATATTGGTTTAATTAAATCTAGATATTGATTAGGGTACATATTTTTTGTAATAATACTAGTTACGGAGCACCTTTAATTATTTTCGAGCTTGTTTGGTTGCACGAGCTGACGGCCTATCAGACGTTAAGTGGTTTTCTGTAATGCAGCGGACGGGGAACCGAGGTAAATTACCCCAAATGGGGTAAAATTAAATTTTGGGGGGTAAAAATGAAACTTTTGTGAGTAAAAAGTATATATTGAAGTGAAACTTCTTTAGAATCGTTAAATTTTTAGTTATTGTTTTCTTTTCAAAATTATCATGGGGCTATAATATGAAAGATGCTAAAAAGAAGCGATTTCGTTTTTTTTTTGTTCTCCGCCATAGTGTAATAATATCAACAATATCAACTTACACAAAAATATTTTGGGGTAATAATTAAAAAAGTTCCCCGACCGCTGCTGTAATGAAATGTCTCACGGACATGTTTATCGTAACGTAAATGCCGTCACCCACACTGAGACATGAGGTTTAAGTCTCATTTGTATTATGCAACGGTTGTCTCATTCTGCCAACGGAAACGTATGGCTGCTTCGTGGTAGAAATGGGATGGATGGTAGAACCTACCAGTGGGGGCTTGTATTATACCTAATTGGTATGTGATTATCAACTATCTTTAGATATATGTATGAGCAAAACTGAATTCAATTAGCTGCTTTACTTGTAAATAAAAACTTCGGTGTTTTAAGCTGCTTTCTGACTACGCTATACTATAGTGTCATATAGTATATAGCGTATAACACAACAATAACGCGCACCATACGTTGTTATGGACATGCTCACACTGTACTCATACCCGATCCTGTGAACCGAATGGTAAACAGTCGACGTCGCCCTAAACACGTCATTACGGATCCGCCCGATCCATTAAGGGTGCTTTTAGGTATCTCAAGCAGCAGTCACCGTCCTCGTCGAACGCGTCGTTTGCGACGAAGGGCTCGACGAGTAAATTAACCCATAGACACAGCCCACTGAGTTTCTCGCTGGATCTTCTCAGTGGGTCAGTGGGTCAGTGGGTTTCTGATCCGATGGTAGATTCTGCGAAGCACTGCTCTTGTTAAGGCCAGTGTTAGCAACGCTTCCGGTTGAGCCCCGTGAACTCACCTACTAGCTCGGTGAATCTAGAATAACACCTCGACGTTACTAGAATAGGTAGGTAAAAAAAAAACCCTGTACTGTACTATATATTGTTGGCTAAGTACACGCTGCTATACTATATCTAATATAAAAAAAAAACTAATATTTAAAATAAAAAAAAGACATGCCCATGCCCGCTGAGTTTCTTGCCAATTCTTCTCAGGACGGAGGCTAGTTTTTGTGAATTGGCGGTAGTTCTTTTGACGTTCAACAAGTATGTACTTTCATTTATGTTGAATATTTTTTTTTATTTGATTTGATTTGATTTGATTTGATATGGCACTATAGTATAGCGTAGTCTGAAAAACAGCTTTATGCACAGAGACGATGTATTTGAAACCTCTGAATGGAATTCCAGGTGAAACCTAGATCAGCGTTGATGCCGTCAGAGGATCGTAAGTCGACGGAGTCTCCTCCCGGCGAGTCCCCGGGTAAGCGTCGAGCGCGGCGCTCGCCGACCCCCGGGGTGCGGTCGCCGGCCTACTCAGACATCTCGGACGACGCGGCGCCCCCCGACGGAGCCCCCGACACGGACACCACCCACAGACCCTTCCCCGTCTACCACCAGGTACTGACATCAATCACGTTTTCCATATTTTCAATTTTACGATTTTTTTATAGCTGAATGAGCTCACAGCCCATTTGGTGTTAAGTGGTTACTGGACCCATAGACATATACAACGTAAATGCCGCCACCTACCTTGAGATAAGAGTTCTAAGGTCTCAGTATAGTTACAATGGCTGCCCCACTCTTCAAACCGAAACGCACTACTGCTTCACGGCAGAAATAAGTAGGGTGGTGGTACCCACCCGCGCGGACTTACAAGAGGTCCTACCACCAGTATCGTTCGTTCTTTCGTTCTCCCACGAGAAAGTCGGAAGTGGAGGAACAAATCCTCAAATTTGTGGAAATTATGTTATGTATAAATAAATATGCATGTGCATATAATATGGTGTATGTGTATGTATGTATATATACACATATATATTTCACTGGGTTGGTACATCGCGCGTAATTTGTTTCCAAATGATTCTTGTCCACCTGGTAGAGATCGCTCTTAGCGATAAGACCACCAATTATACTTTTTAAATTTTTTGATGTACAATAAAGAATACTCTCTCCCTCTCTCTTCTCTCTCTCTCTCTCTCTGTCTCATAAGAAAAAAACATCTTTAGCTATTTAAATAGGGTAAACCTAATTAAAATCAATTAAAAATATCGAATTGTTGACCAAATAAAACGGACCTTTAATTACAAAGCGAAATGTCGCTTAAACCAAATAGGGTCTTACCCGTCGACATTTTTCAATTTAAAATGCAAGCCGAAGCCGCGGGCTCAGTTAGTGTTGTCATTAATACGTCGGTTTAATTGAACCTCTCACTACAGTACTACGGTCAGCCGTCGTATCTACCGCCGAGTCACCCGGCGACAGGACCGCCTCCTACCGGGGACAAGAGCAAAGAAGATCCGTCCAAAGGAGATTCTAAGGGAGACCTTAAGGTGCCGACTATTTTCATACTCAGACATTTATTCGTAAATTCAGAAGTTCATTGTAGATGATAATTTTTATCTAAAACATGTAGAACCATTTCGTTTTATTTTATTTAAATTCTAGACAGAGATCAATGACTACGCGTCATTAAAATTGTATAATTAAAACTCCTTTTCCAAGGCAGACTATGCCTAATTACCTCGAAAAAATATATTAAGCTATTGCATATGTTTTATCGCGGGCTTTGAACGCAGCGACCGAATCATGAAATTCCGTAACGAAAATAAAACCTAACACCCCCACTCCGCCTACTATGTAGCTCGCATTCAACACATTCAAACGTTGCACTTGTGTAGTGTTTGTGAAGAAGCGCGCGGCGTGACGTCGCACTGCATGCGTATCATGAAAAGTCTGCCCATCACTCTCTCGCGCGGTCTGGCTTATGACTGTGAAGGGGACAGTTAATGTTTTGCTTTTGTTAATGTTTATAAATATAGCGTGGTCTTATTTTATTATTGTTTTAATATTAAATTATTATTGTCTAATTATAATTGCATAAGTTGATAAAAAATGCTATGCAATAGCTTTACCGCGGCAGTCCCCCAGTGCCACACGTTTTATTTATTCTACAACTATTTCTTCGAAACGTTCAATATTTAATAATACTTCATAGAGTCTATATGACACTCGTGTTAACTACCTCATTTTTTCCTACAATTACTCGAATTCCAAGAACATGTTCATTGATAGGGAGAGGGCGCACGACTTGTATCGGCCAAAAGGTTACAAAATTTAATTTTAATTCATTCATAAATACATCTTAAATTACATATAAATACATTCTATATTCGTTTAAACATCCTCCTCTATATATAACAGGACGGCAAAACCGATAACGGACCGCAAAAGGTGCTTCCGCAACATTTCTACCCGTACAATTACGTACCGAATTTTCCGTACAACGTGGAACCGGGGACGCCTTTGGAAGACAAGAGCAAAGAGACTGACCGATCGAAGACAACGCCCAGCCCTTTGGACAAGAGCAAGCCCAGGGAGGGGAAAGATAACCAGAACAGACCGAACGACAACCATCAGATCCTCAAAGAGAGTATTGAGATGAAGGCGCAGATGGGACCGTACGCGTTCCAGAGGCCTCCGCACGGGAGGGAAGAAGAATTGAGGAGGTGAGAGATTATTTCATAATTGTGGGCTTATTATAGAATTGCATAGGGCACAGTACATACGTATATATATTTTTTTATTGCTTCCTCGGTTGGTCGAGCTCACGGCCCACCTGGTGTTAAATGGTTACCGGAGCCAATAGGCATCTACAACGTAAATGCCGCCACCCACTTTGAGACGAGGTTTAAGGTCTTTTAACTGTGGCTGCCCCGCCCTTCGAATCGAAACGCATTACTGCTTCACGGCCCGTACGGACCTACCCGCATATGTATGTTTGTTCTCAAGCGATTGTTCAGTCTCAGTACTAATGATTTAGAACATGTCACTCGTGATTTGATTACTAACTAGACGAATAATGACTTTATCACATAGTAATAAAGTTTAAATTCGAGGCTATTATTATTGCACGTGTATTCGTGGCGTATCTTATTCAATAGTATCTGAACAAATGTCTGTCTGACGCTGCGACCGTTAGGATCTATGGGTTAAAGTCTGTGCTATAATTAAAAAAAAAAAATTGCAGATATTACATGAGCTTAGAGCAAAGAAGAAAAGACGGTGGGGGCGACTCGAAGCCTCCGAACCAGGGAGCCGGGGTCCCTCCCAGACCGGCGCCGCAGCCTGCGCACAAGTCCTCCGGGAAAGATAAAGACGAAAAACCAAAGGACGACGTTAAAGTGAGTTAAAATTTTATTTTTACTAGAGGTCCCGCAGTAGACGAAATTCGAGTATAATTAATTGGAATTGTAAGTTTGTACACTATTATGATTGTATTTTATACTTCTATAATCACAAATTTCGCCAAGACTACCACTATACAAAATATTAACAAAGACAAACAATGTTTAATCTCAATTTGACAACAGACGTCAAGAACAAAAGTTTGACAATAAATAGTATGCATGCGTGTGTGCGTCAAATACATGGTATGTAGTGTGTGTAATGTTTTCTTTATTGATTTAATGTATCTTTTATGCATTATTTTAAAAAAATATTAGCATTGTGTGTGCACTTCTTCTCTGTATTCTCTATAAGTGTGGAAAATTTCATACTCCTCCGTCCGGGCAATTTTCATAAAATGGGATACAAAGTTTTTGCTTCACGTATTAAGATATAGATATCGGCCCTTAGGGATATGACCAGCTCAAGTCCTGATGATGGGTCCAGCCCTTAGTGTCACTAATGGCATTGACATCGCTTTGTGAGTTCCATCAGTCACATAAGTCATGACAAGAAACAAAAACAAATAAGAATGTCGTGCCAGTTTGTGGGGGGCTTTGAATAAGTACTGCCAGAAAGAGTTCTAATCAAAATTAAAGAGAGAGTTGACGAATTAGGTGATTACAGACAATAAGTTACTAATGGAGGAAAAAAGCGCTTGTCTTTTATTTCAGTTTCATTACTTATGACGTCATTCGAGTCTAAAAAGATGAGCTAATTATAGAATATATACACGAATACAAAACTATTAGTTACTAATGACACATTATGCGGTATGGTTGCTGTCAAAAATGTTATCAGATTTTATATATTAATTAAACATTTCGCAGAGATACTGATTGAATAATCTTTTCAATTTAATTAGCATTCTTTATAACTAATTCGTTTTTAGATTAGTTTATTATTATCATTGTTTTTTCCTACCTAAGCTGATAGCCTTGAGAGGCTATGTCAGAGTAACCGGGCGAGTAAGTGAGCTCACGGGGCTCAAACCGGGAATGTTACCAACACTGGCCCTAACAATAGCAGTGCTTCGCAGAATCTACCACCGGATCGCAAACGCGACCCACTGAGAAGATTCGGCGCGAAACTCAGTGGGCTGTATCTATGGATTAATTTATTCGCCGAGCCCTTCGTCGCAAGCGACGGGTTCGGCGAGGACGGTACTTGAGATACCTAAAAGCACCCTTAATGGATCGGGAGGATCCGTAATGACGTGTTTAGGGCGACGTCGACTGTTTACCATTCGCTCGATTGTTATCATGTAGCAATAACATACAAATTTTAATAATACCTTGTGGTAGAATTTCACATCTTTTCAATATTGTGAGTGTAAAAACGATATCATATTAATTCGCAGGTGAAGCAGGAAGGTCAGAAGCCGACGACGGAAACGCAAGGGCCGCCGCCCCCGCCCACGTCGCAGTACTACCTGCCGCCCTACATGCAGGGCGGGTACGGCGCCCTGCAGTTCGAGCCGGTGTACCGCGGGCCGCTGTCCCCCATGCTGGTGGGCGGGTACGGCGCCGGCTGGAGCGTGCCGCGGTACCCGGCGCCCGAGGACCTGTCCCGCCCCGCGCCGCCCAAACTGGACCTGCTGCCCCCCGCACACGCGCCCTACGCCTACCCGCCCCACGCCGGCCATCCGCCCCACGCGCCCCACGCCTCCCACGCGCCCCATACGCCGCACGCGCAACACAAAATCCACGAGCTGCAGGTCGGTTTGCTAACTAGAGTTATCAACTTAATATATAACTAACTAAATTTGAACATTTTGACAGTCTTTGCAAGTAAATAGTTTATAGTTGTGTAAAAATTGTAATTAATTATTTATGTAAACGAGCGGTCAGATCGTTGCCAACGCTAAGGGGCCATCCATAAAGTACGTCACACGAATTTTAGGACTTTTGAACCCCTCCCCCCCTCCTTGTCACAGGTTGTCACATTTTTATAACCCCCCCCTCCTGATGTGACGTCACACATTTTTTTAATTTATGTATGTATTTAAAAATAATCGAGAGAAAACAGCTATTTTCATTTTTTACTTATTTTTATTAAATAATAATCTAATAAAATCAACATAAAGTCCAACATTTCATAAAACCGAAAAAACAAACGACTAGTTAGAAAATAATAAACGATTAATTATATTAATTAAATATGAAAAACTTAATTATCGAGTGTCCATGGACTTTGGATCCACTCTTTTATTAAATTTTAACATGTGACGTCACAAAAGTATTGACCCCCCCATGCCCCTTGTCACACGATGTCACACTTCGGTGATACCCCCCCTCCCCATTAACGTGTGACGTACTTTATGGATGGCCCCTAACTTGAACGCTATCCACATTAAGTCAAAGTCTTAGTTGCAATGTTTGTCGTACCCGCACACGGGCTCGGTGCCGTATAGAGTATGTATGTGGTTATATGCAGTGCCGAACTACAAATGAAGCCTTTTTCAAACGAGCCTTGTGGAAAGTATTAAGCGATAGGTAGCGGCTTGGCTCTGCTCCTGGCATTGCTGACGTCTTGCATGAGCAACGCTAACCACTTACCATCAGGCGGGCCGTATGCTCGTCTGCCTTTTTTATTTTTTTTATTTGTGTAGATGGGCGGACGAGCTCACAGCCCACCTGGTGTTAAGTGGTTACTGGAGCCCATAGACATTTACAACGTAAATGCGCCACCCACCTTGAGATATAAGTTCTAAGGTCTCAAGTATAGTTAGTTACAACGGCTGCCCCACCCTTCAAACCGAAACGCATTACTGCTTCACGGCAGAAACAAGCAGGGTGGTGGTTCTCCGCGCGGACTCATAAGAGGTCCTACCACCAGGGCTATAAAAAAAAGCTAATATTTAAGGTCGGTGGTTAATCTGTGACGTGTACGTACAGGAGCACGCGAAGTCTCCGTCGGGGAAGCCCCGCGCCGACGCCCCCAAGGAGGGCGCGCGCTCGCCCCCGCCGCAGCGGCACGTGCACACGCACCACCACACGCACGTCGGGCTCGGCTACCCGCTCTACCCGCCGCCGTATCCCGGTCGGTGCAATACTTATATACTCTAACATTCTAGGTATACTCCGGCCGCGAAGCAGGAACAATTTCGTACGTTAAGGCATCGTCCAACGCAAACAACAAACGCAAACAGAATGCGTACTTAGCGCGCGTCAGAGCGTTAAACTGACGGCGCGCTATGACGCCGAGATGTATTGTACTACCTTGGTGATATACTGTCAAATAGAGCGCCAGCGCTATAAGTACGCAGCGCTCTGTCGCGGCTTTAGGACGCTTTGACGTCAGGCGTTGTAATTTTTTACAAATTTCATTTAGCGTCCAAGTGAATGTGTATTAGAATACTGGATAATGCCTGAAAAATTGATAGAAATAGTTAGAAAATACTCATGCTTATACAATGCCACATCTGAATCACTCGACATCTTAATACTTTTAAATTTTCACACTGCTATCGAAAGGCACTATGATTTGGCGAATGCGTTGCGTCAAGGAGCGTTAGGCTCATCTGGTCAATTTGTGTGACATGAAAAGAGCGCGACGTTAAAACGCAGCGCTAAGTACGCGTTCTGTTTGACGAAGCCTTTAACCTGTTATTATTACCTGTCTTTGTCACTCCCGCGTAAATATAATGAGTCTCGCTCGCACAGATGCAATGACCGCCGTCCTCAGGGATTGTAAACCTTTTATCTGAGACGGTAAAGTTTGTTCTTGTTTGCATGTTGGCATGTTGTGAAAGAGGGTCAAAACTCAATACCAATCGTACGTGGTCGATGAGATAGCAAAAGCAGTTGGTGTGAAGGTATTGAGATTACCCCCATACCACTGCGAATTGAATCTGATCGAAATAGTGTGGGCAGGCGTCAGGTGCATCTGGCCCGGAAAAATACAACATTTAAGATGGCGGATGTTAAAAAGTTGTTTAAGGAGGTTTTAGGCAATATTTCAGCAGAAAAATGGTAGAATTGCACCAGTCACGTAAAAAAAAGGAATATAGAAATTAGGTAGACTAGATGATCATTTAGGTTAGAAGTTAGGAAATTAAATTAGACAAAACTGTTGATACTTTTATAATAAATGATTGGCGATGCGTCGTCGGAAAGTAGTAACTCCGATACAGAGGAATCGGATTGTGATTTTTGAAATTTTTTTTTTTTATTTCTGCCTATTTAGTAATTGTAACTCGATTTTTATACCTGTTATAATATAAAATCTTAATAAATAATTTATTGTAATAACAATAATTTATTTAATAAGTTACTAAATTGTTTTTCTTGTTCAAACATTTTATGTAAACTGCACTTAATACAAAAACGTTTGTGACCAGTGTCAGTAGGTAAAGAGGTCATTGTACTATATTCAATACGAGGGTAATAATATGTTAATTTTCAATTGAGAACTGTTTTGTATTGCACTATTCATAAAAATAAAATGTTTCATTTTAACATTTTTAAAAAATTTACGAAAAAAATGATTAATTTAGGTAATATGAGGGTAATATGTTAATTCTCAACTGAAGTGTGTTTGGAATTCCACGGTTCTTAAAATTATACGAATTATTGGTTTAAATTTGTCGATACGATAGGCAGGGACTTGGCTGTGCCCCTGGCGTTGTTGAGGCTCACGAGCGACGGTAACCACTCACCAACAGGTGGCCCGTATGACCGACCAACTGCGTAGAAAAAAAGAAGGAAAGCCTTTTTAGTTAGTGGGGATTTTAATTGGACGTATATATCTATACCACTAGAATTTCCATGTAATATAGAGTATCCTAGTGGTGCAATTCTCATACCCGATCCAGTGGACCGAATGGTAAACAGTCGACGTCGCCCTAAACACGTCGTTACGGATCCTCCCGATCCATTAACGGTGCTTTTATGTACCTCAAGCACAGGTCACTGTCCTTGCCGAACCCGTTGCTTGCGACGAAGGGCTCGATGAGTAAATTAACCCATAGACATAGCCCACTGAGTTTCTAGCCGGATCTTCTCAGTGGGTCGCGTTTCCGATCCGGTGGTAGATTCTGCGAAGCACTGCTCTTGTCAGTGTTAGTAAAACTCCCGGTTTGAGTCCCGCGAGCTCATCTACTAGTTCGGTGAATCTAGAATAACCCCTCGAGCTTATTAGAATAGGTAGGAAAAAAAAGGTGCAATCAGGAGGGATTTTTTACGAATACCGCCCTTAGAATCTTGATTATTATTGTTATGATTATACCAAATAAGTAAATAGAGTATTCGTAATAAACTTTTGTATTTTAATGCGAAAATGATTGGTTTCGCTTTGTAGATTTAAATTTAAATGTTTCGATATCGTCTGTGGTGGTCGCAACGTGTGTCGTAATCTGTAGTGTGTTGGGTTGCAGGCGCTCGATAGCAGTCCTCGCGCCGCATAGGTAGGACGCCGCACTGAGAGTAACCGAAGATTGTGTGTTGCAGCGGCGGCGGTGTTGGCGAGCACGCAGGCCGTGGTCAACTCGTTTCCGACGCCGCCCAAATGAAACGAGGGGCCGCGCAAACAATGGAGCCTTCCCAGAGACGCCGCCCCGCGTCACCCCCCGCCCGCCCTCCGCTCCGAACTGACGCGGCAGTGACGCGACCGCGTAGTGAACTTAACCGAGAACAATTTGTCGGATAATTGAAACAATGATCTCGCGTGACCCACGGATATGTGTATGTGATGTGCGCTTTGAATGTTCTAGAATGTTTCCGGATAGTTACCCGCGATAGGGACCGAGTGCGAGGGGGCGCGAGGCGAGGACCGGCCGAGCGCCCCCCCCCGAATGAACCTTCACTAGTGGAAGCACAAACTAGTACTTGTATATATTAGTGTTATGTGTAAATTAGCCGACGATAATAACGAAACGTTCCGTTAATAATTTAATGTAATATAAAACGTCGAAGGGTTTGTTCTCCACGCCGGGCGTCGTACTGAAGATTGAAGCCCCCCCGAAGGACCGAATCGAAGTGAACACGGACGATACCTTTATTTATGAATACAGCATTCCACAGAGACGAGAGCGAACGTAGTTTATAAAAATTAAATATCGATTAATGTTTAGGTAATGATAGTGCACCGTGAGAGCGTCAATGTGATCGTAATAATATGAACGTAGCGTGCACAAATCGTATTATGTCTGATAGTGAGGAATCATTCAATGTATCGTAGAGAGCATCCTATAGATTTGTGGAGTGTTTGGACATCGCTGTGCGTGTGTTTGTCTGTCTGGCTTTTAAAAGTTAATGTAAAAAAAATTTAATTAATCTCATAGTCCGATATTCTCTGATACTAAATCCGGTTTCTGTTTGTGTACCACACAATTGCACTTAAACGCATTTAATGGTACTATTAAAGAGCGTTGCTTCTCAACCATTGAGCTATAGAAACTGAGTAAGAAAGTTCACTAAAACCCATTAATGTATTGGTTTCGTTTAATAAGTACAAAACGAAATTTTAAATTATTTTGTTCAAAAACTTTAAATAAAATTGAAGACGAATCTATTTTTAAATTATATTGTAGTTTTTTCTTCAAATTTCATGCGTTTCAACATGCATACAAGTGCTCGTGACGTCACGTCTGAAAGAGGCCGAACTGTTCCCACAGTATATATAATTATATTAAAGAATATCTATGGTTTCCAACCTAAACAAATTTTTTTTATTACTATATACAATTACCTCCGATCCTCATTTATGAATGGTAACGCTTAATGAGAAACGGTATGGTTCATTTAAAATACTCCAAAAAAATTTTGGGCGACTCTTGAAGAAGTTTCGAGGACGCATTTCAGTCGCATCATAAATGTAAATGAGCTCACTTATATTTTTGGTGATTATTAAATAAAGTTCATTCGTTTCGCATATGTCTTTCTACTACTGCACTTTGGTTGAGAAGCGATGTTCTAAAGCATTATGTTGGACGTTACTGTGTATTAAATTAAGTCTCCCCGCAGCGCCGTTGGGCTGACGTTTCCCTCCCTAGTCTTCCAATTGGTTCGTTTGAAAGATCCTGTGTGTTCACGTGAATAATTTTCATAATTGATTATTACTTTAAATTGTACGCAATGTTACGTGTCTGAAGTGTTATAATCGAGTGTGTCGGCTAGTGTTGCGGCCCTCTGTCACACTTCAATTTAGTAGACATTATCATAGAGATTGACCTATTGTAGTTAAATAATGGTATTACTTTCATGACATTTTAGTCAATGTACGCGCGTACCTGTTTCCTTGTGTATTAAAACAATGTTTCGTAGAGAATTCGGGGCCTAAACGTGTTGATGCAAGCGACAGTTCCGTAAAGAACCAGTGATCGTTAATTTTCTTGTTATAATAATTCTTAGTGCATACCTACTTAATGTTTAAAATAGAAAAAAAGACTGTTGTAAAAGGCCAATATTGTATATTGTGTTACACATTTAATTGCTTCCAAACAATGTTGTAAATTTCGTTCCATATTCTAGTAGATTATTTTATCTATATTTGATTCCGCAAAGTAAGGACTTATGAAATATTAGTTTCTTTTAAAATAATTTAGATCTTATGATTTTGTTTTTAATTGGCAATGTGTGGCTTTGAAGTTTATTTAATTAAAACTGTATTAATTAGCTAAACTTGAACATATCCACTTAGTGAATCTTGTCTGTACCGAATTGTCTCAGTTGTATAGGTACAAAAACATTTTTACAACACTGTTTGATAATAATGAGATTATTTGCAAACTGTATGCGAACATTTGTCATCAAAAGTGGGCGTACCGTCATCTTTAATTTTAAATCTGCTTCAAATGTTAGTTGAAAAGAATTGTGTTTTGGGATTTAAAAGCTTTCAAGCCGCTTATTTCAAAATGTCGAATCAAATGTCAATTTTTAACGTTTTGATTTGTTTCAAAATTGCTAATTTGATAAAATAGGTAAAATAGGTATTTTTAGACAGGACTCTATTTGTTTTCTTGTTATATATTTGTAAAACACTTTTCTTTTTTCAACTAATATTGGATACAAGAGTTGCCACTCAAATATAATGAAATAACAAATTCTCACTTTGAATGAATATAAAATTGTTGTTAATGATGGCTTACGCCTTATGATTAAGGTAGTGTTCAAAATGGTTGATCACGAAAAATCTACATCCAAATTGTTTGCAAATCTTCAATAAAAGAAGCATTGGAACGCGAAATGAAAACATGATTTCAGACGATTGTATGCTTTTCTCTTTTAATAGCACGATCTGAGAAATTCAAATTCGACTTTAAACTCACAGTACTCATTTCCTTTCTATGATTGTTTGAAGAGTGAGTGTTTAATTAGATTGAGAGACGGGTTGATCTCAAAAACGCTCGACATTGTACGGATGCATAGACTGAGTTTTTATTTTAATCCTCACACGACGCCAATTACGCTTTCCTATGGTTCGACTTACCAGTGTCTGATGTGTGTAACATCATTGTATTTATAAATGTAATTTGTATGGACATTTGTGTATTTTTTTTTTTTGATGTAACTATAAAGCCAAGTTTGATTTTTATTAGAAAAGAATTCGAGACGTTGGAAAAAAAGGAATAATAAAAATAACATTATTTCTTAAAAAATGTGTTTTATTTTAGTTTCATAATTAAGAGTAAGGCTAAAAATGAATTATGAAAAACTTGATAAAACAAATTCTATGGCTGGTTTGAATAAATCCAATTTACAAATACAAACTTATTTCATATTGTCAATACATAAAATATAAATATATATTTGCCAGAGCCCATCAGCCAACGTTTTACGAAACATATTTATCCTTAAATTTTACTTTAAAACTTAAAAAGTATTTACTTTAAAACTTAAAAAGTAGAAGTAGGATTTTTCGCAACACGTGACGTCACAGAAGCTATGACAGTTTAGTATAAAAAAAATTAATGAACAATAAAATGTAAAACACATCGTGATCGGCATAATGATAGGCTGTTTCCCAAAAACGGTAAACTAATCCCAATTCGATGCGATTTTAATTCCAAATACAATGCGACAAAAAATTGTGATGTTACAAAAAATAGGAACATATTTTGATCAAGAATGTTTCACAAATTTCACGAATACTTACTCATCTACATTGTAATTTTAACGTACATAATATTTCGTATTTATGGAAGCACTTATATTAATTATTTTCTTATTCTTCAAATATAAAATCAGATTTTTAAACAGTGCATACAAAATAGAATACGTGCATAAATAATTCGAATAATTACAAAATAAAAACACGTTTAATAAATAGAAAAATACAAAATGTTAAAGCTTAGAATTAGTGGACAATACTGAGGACGTGGTAAACTTTAATTATATTATTTTTGTCAAGGGTTAATACTTAGAAATAAAGTCTTTGGTCGTATTGTTTAGTTTTAAAATTCATGTTAGTGCCCAGGTACTTAATCTTCGTATAGAAGATGTGTCAAGTTAATTTCATTTTTTTAGTTAAAACTTTCAACGAAAATTCATTGCAAGGTTTTCGAAAAAAAAAAAACATTACTTAGACATTTTTTAAGCTTAGTATATACATAGTAGCGCATTTTAAGCTGGTTACACACGTAACTTCGCAAGGCTTGTCAAAAAATATTGTACTAACTAAATACAATTTCTATAATAAAAATATATTCACCCTAAAAAAAATCAAAACCAAAAGTAAGCAATTATTACGGGCTCGAAATGTAAGTAGCATTTCGAAATTTTAATTTGGTTTAATAAGAGATCTAAATTTTACATTACTAGGTACATATAAAAAAAAACAAAGCCAAATCACATAAATACACATGCACGTAGACACGTAGAAATAATCGTTTGAGAAGTACTTAATGTACAAATTAATAAATAAATTATTTACATTCTAGTTTCGCAAGAACACTTCACAACCAATGTATATACATATTATTATATTTATTTTTGATTGCTACTGTATACATATTTTTAAGCGTAATGTAACTATTTTGAAAATCTGAAAGGTAGAACTACTTTAATCTGAGTATAAAGTTCGTTTTTTTTTATTTTGTGAACCCGCAACCTATGGCAAATAAAATTCAAATGTCAATGAACTGTAGTGGAATGAGACAATACAACGATTTTATTACTATTGTCTATTATTATCTATTTACTATAAAAGCGTTTGTTTCTTTATTTTAAACTATAAATGTATGCAATATTATTAGTGGTTAATAGTGCAGGGTACTTGATCGTGGTCGTTTAATTGACTGTACTCTATTGTCTCCCGCGTTCATTAACCTCCGAATCTTGTTTGCTATACATTGCGCGTCCACGAAGTAGGATATCATTTAAAATATACGTAGAATATTTTTTCGTATTCCCGTTCTTTTGCTATACAACCTCTGTCTATATATATTTTTTTAATTCAAATATAAAACTTAGCACATGTAATATGTATGTAATTTTACTGGTGGTAGGAGCTCTTGTGAGTCCGCGCGGGTAGGTACCACCACCCTCCCTATTTCTGCCGTGAAGCAGTAATGCGGTTTGGTTTGAAGGGTAGGGCAGCCGTTGTAACTATATCGAGACCTTAGAACCCATATCTCAAGGTGTGTGGCGGCATTTACCGACATAACCTCGGTTGTGAAAGGTTAGTTTCGTTTGTTTCCGCGAATGGATATTTTTCTCGTTACCAAATAGAAATAACATGTCAGTTAATAAAAAATATATATTCCATATACATATAATATAATTAATAAATATTTCAGTCTATATCATCAGGCCTTAATTGTCTTTCGCCCTCGCTAAGGAAGATCAGCATGGCCTTGTACAATAAGTACAAACCGAGCAGCCTTCTCTCTTTCTGCGGCCACGAGGCGGCAACACCGTAATAGTTGCCAGCCTTCAAATTCTTAATATTACTTATTCCGAGCACATCGATCATGGCCGCTTCGTACGTGTACGCTTCCGCCGGTATGACGTTCTGAAATATGTGAAGACAAACTACGCCCACCTTATCCGACCATATGTCCAGGATTTGCTGAACCTTCTTGTCTTTAGATGTTTTGAAGTCGCGCTTCCACAGGGTCAGCGCTTGGTATAGATGAGAATAGGGCCGAGAACGTTTACCTGAAATAAGGAGACATTTGCTGTGTGAGGTTTCGTTGCTCTAGTTTGGCGTGGTCGCCGGAGTCTGCTGCGTACCTTCAGGTACGACGTACCTCCACCGATTTTAATACGCTTTTATTTTCTTCAGACGTATGTATGTTAGTATGTAACGGAATCTTTGAACATGATTTTGACCCCCTTCAAAACGTCGGATTAATTCGAAATTTGGTAAACTTATTAAGGACCGATGACAATTCAATATTAAAAAAATATATTAAAAAAATTGATATTCAAGTAAAAAATGAAAAATAAATAATAGTTAATTATGCAAAATTTTCGAACATACCTTTCCCGACGTAAAATATGGAGTTTACAAAAGTGACCCAAGAGACATGTTGGTTTTGTTTGCTGGCTCTCTCCGGGAGATTGTGCGTGAGTCGCGGATCCAAGAGAAGATACGTGAATGAAGTCTTCGCCGTGCCTTCCCGCCATTTTTTATTGGGATTAGCGAAATCGGCGCGCGCTTTGCTTTCCAACTCAACATACTGTTGGAGATTCAGCATCCAATCAACGTTACGTAGAGATTTTTCTAATTCTACACTGTACGCTGCGGGAATAAAGAACATTTTCAAGCAACCAATACGTGACAATAACTTTGTATTAATATTTTTATATAATACCTTTATAGGCAATTTGGTTATTCCTATACGGAACATTCCAAAGATTACAAGATTGGTAGACTTTAGGAATTTTCATTAAATATTTGCATTTTGTAAATATCATTGTAAATTTTTAAATATTTATACAAGACATACAAACATAACCTAAAAACTGACTTTTTCAAAATGATGACATTTAATTTACAATTTTTTTTTTAATATTCAGTATAAACTGTTTGGGTTTGCTTTTCAGTTTAATACTCACTTTTGCCCTGGCTGTTCACGACCACTGGGGTTTTCTTCAAGGCTTGCAATTTCTTTAGATAAAGAGTCCTTGTTGAATCCTGTATGGGACCCGGCGAGAAGCCTAACTTCAACAGTTCCGCTCTCAGAGTGTTATTATCGTACTGTACCGTGGTCGGTAGGGAAGATGCCACCGAAACTGCTGTTTGGTCAATCGATTCCACTGTCTCTTCCAGGGGCAAGCTGTGGGATATTTTTTACATTTTGGGTATTTTTTGCTTTTCAGTTTCGCCCCAACGTAGGTGTAGGTGAGCTCACGGCGCTCAAACCGAGAGTGTTGCTAACACTAGCCCTAGTAAAAGCAGTGCTTCGCAGAATCTACCACCGGATCGGAAACGCGACCCACTCAAAAGATCCGGCGAGAAACTCGGTGGGCTGTGTCTATGGGTTAGTTCACTCGCCGAGCCCTTCGTCGCAAGCGACGGGTTCGGCGAGGACGGTGACTGGTGCTTGAGGTACCTAAAAACACCGCTAATGGATCGGAAGGATCCGTTTTAAAGATATTTTCAAGATTAGTTTAAATAATGTATACATTCGGCACGTCAATCTACCGAGCAACTTCGGTCGCTCCGTAGAAGATCTACCTTTTGTCGTATTCCCCTAAAACTATTATTATGTAAACACCGAACAGTTTTTGGAATTAGGAAATTCCATTTAACAATCTATTGTGTAGCAAATTCACATATCCGTCGCCTCGTCTCTATTGTCTGTTTCGTGAGCCATTTAAGTAGAAGAGCTATATAAGGCAACTAGCGAGAAAAAAATTATAAATAATTAAACAGATCAATCATCAATGCTTCTAAATCTTTGAAAGGTTGAAAGACAAATTTTTTCATGCGACATTTCGCTCAACACGCGACATTTATCTTTACAATTAAAGGTCCGTTTTATTTGGTATTACTATCAACAATTCGATGTTTTTAATTGAACTTCAATAAGTTTACCTTATTCAAAGAGCTGAAGACGTTTTGTTATATTTTTTCAAATTTTAAATGGGTTTCCTGTAATGTGCAAAAATGTCTCTTAAGCAATAGAATACTCACACAATAGGCGAAACTCGCAGTCTCTTCTCAACGAGCACTATATCTTCTTCTTTATCCTCATACTTGTATTCCTCGTGGAAACTAGCTATAGTGATGCTGCCACCAGAATAATTACTGCTCACTCCGCTGCTGTTAGACGATCTCCTTGTATTACATACTCTATCTACATTAGTCGAAGACAGAAATTCGTTTGTCCTATTCTGTACAACGGCCATAGCTTTATCGAGTTCGCGGTCATCTCTCGGAATCTCTTTTGTTTCGATCGTTTTTGATTTCTTTAAAGACGATTTCGTATTGTAATTCATATGCGTTATGTTGTTTGGGGATCCGGGGAGCGAGAAGTTTTCGAAAACGCTCAACCTTTGCTTCCTGGGATCTCCTGTTTTGTCAACGGTACAATCTAGAGGTTTAACGCCACTTATTTCCACGTCCCCATTCGATCGGCAAGTCCTGAACGTATTGTTCGTGTCGTGCGATTCGGTCAGGTCCAACGTGATACTTTGGAAGTCGTCTATGAGGTACGTTTCGCCTAATATAGTCGGGTACAGTTTGTTTATAACCAAACTGTTATCGTCGAACCACTGACGGATCATGTCGGATTTTCTGTACGTTTTGTTTTGCATTTGTTCGTCAGTTATCGGTTCGTATTCAGCCACCATATTGTCCGTTGTAACCAGAATTCGTTCTACAATTGGACAATGTAAATTTGTAAATACACGACAATAACATTGATGAGCATAGTATCATGTAATGGAAATAGTAGCACGTAATAAAATAGATGATAGATTTGAAACATTGATATTATTTTGTATAGAATAGATGCATATAAGGGTAGTGTGCGATAGGAAATACATGTATTAATGTTAATGAAAAATGAAATATTTAAGAAACAGACGCTTGCACATGGCAATGCGTCGGCACACCAGTATACACACATCCACTATATACGTATACACTACTACATACAGATTGATTATTTATATATACTGCTGGTACTATATAGAGCGGCGACGCATCGCCACAGCATGCGTCGCCACTGCATGCGTCGCCACGCCAGCAATCGATTTTAGGTGGGGCTATGATGTTTCATATCAAAAACTTTTTTATTCCACTGCCCATCTCAATATCCCAAGAATATCCAAGTACCAATCTTTGAACGGACACGTGTTTTTTTGCCTAACTATTTCTAGTAACCTCGAGGGGTTATGCTAGCTTCACTTGACGTTCGACACGTGCTACTACTTCTTCAGTAGATATGGGCAGGAAGGTGAAACCTACGCGGGATCTCACAAAACGCCTAACCACCAGTAAAACTGACTTGACAACAAAAAAACGATTAAACATAAAAACCACATATTTTATTGCCCTTTACGGCCCATCGGGTGGTGACTGATTACTGTAGCCCATGAACGCACAGCAATGCCAGGGGTAGAGACGTTACGAGAGCTAATTTTAAGTTTTTTTTATTATTTTGTGTTCAAATACAGTAATTCTAAGTTATCCAACGTATTTCAGGGTTCGATTACGAACGATAATCTAATAAATGGAACTGATGACCGTTGAAAGTTCACGGAATATTATTGATCTGATTCACATTCCAATGGCGTAATTTGTACAAAGCTATTGTCTTTGAAAATGAATATACATTTTACAGTAAACATATAGTGTTTTGAATTGAATTTTATTTATTACTAGCTGACCCGGCAGACTTCGTAGTGCCTCAATCGATAAATAAAAGACTTAGGCCGGTTACAGTGCTCCACCGACCGTCTGTGCGTACGTCAGTCGCGCTTGTCGTTTATATGAAAATTCATAAATCATTACAGTGCTGGACTGACCGTACGCACGCGTATATTGCTACGCACTGCGTACGAGGACCGTCGGTCTAGCGCGTCCGCATGCGTGCCGTCGGTCGACCGACGCGCTATGGAAACAAATGAACGCGTTCTGTGCTGCACCGATGGGTGGACCGACAGTACGGATGTGTGTATCATCATCAAAAAAAGCGATTTCGTATTGAACATGGCCAAATATATCGACACCGAACGCATAATCACCGAAGTTCATCTTCGTGAACCTCTCTGGGACAAAGGCCACGTGTTATATAAAGAACGCAATGCCAAGTTAAAGGCCTGGCAAGAAGTATAATTTATCAAAACTTTTAATCGACATTCTCAAGTAATTAAATTTTGTTTTTTGATCTTCGCGCAATAATGAATATAAAGTAGTGAATTCCCCTTGCAATGCTCTTTGGACGACGATTGGATGTACGTGATATCTACGTCTTTTGTTACTTAAACGTTTTCGAAAATAAGCAGCAATTACACTATTTGCAAACGCTTCCATTTCGTGTACCGACTATACCAATCTGGTCAGATTGTTGGTCAGGAGAGCACTGAATGAAGCAAACTGACGATCGGTTAATGCGTACCGTCAGGACGGAACGTACGCACAGACGGTCGGTGGAGCACTGTAACCGGCCTTAAACTTTTGTATAAACTTAAAACAAACAAAATGAATCCGTCCGACGGACGGACGGACACATCAAAAGGAAAACAAAATTGTTATTTTTATTTAATTCCGAGCATTTTCATATTTATCTACCTTTTAAACTTTTTCTGGACTTCCACAAATAATTCAAGACCAAAATTAGCCAAATCCGTCCAGCCGTTCTCGAGTATTAGCGAGACTAACGAACAGCAATTCATTTTTATATGTATAGATTTATACGCGAGTGACGAATACGCATTGTGGACATTTTATAGAATGCTTTTCAAGTTACTCAATGTTCAAAGAAGGAATGATTGACAAACAATGCATTCTTCATTTGTCATATAATTCACTCGGCCTGTACAATGAACATTGTCAGCTGCCCGTATCGAAGATCAGAGGTTAACGCGAGCCACTGCGAGATAATAAAAGTTCAATTCAATTATGTTTTTCTTGGTAACTGCATTGAAAAATGTTTGATAGTTTGAGATTAGTTAAGGGACATCGGTTCTCGGCCCGAACAAAAAAAAAAAAAAAGGATGAATAGGTCATTTAAGTCATATTCAACGTTCGTCCAAAAGGAAAAGATAAACAGAGTAGTAAAAAACAACTTAGCTGTGTTTATGTTGTTTATTTATTGCGCATTTTTTTCCCTACCAATGTTGATAGCCTTGAGAGGCTATTTAAGCTTCACTTTAGCGTATAGATGAGCTCTCGGGGCTCAAACCGAAGTGTTGCTAACACTGGCCCTAGAACGAGCAGTGCTTCGCAGAATCTACGACCGGATCGGAAACGCGACCCACTGAGAAGATCCGGCGAGAAGCTCAGTGCGCTGTGTCTATGAGTTAATTTACTCGCCGAGCCCTTCGTCGCAAGCGATGGGTTCGACGAGAATGGTGACCAGTGCTTAAGGTGCCTAAAAGCACCGTTAATGGATCGGGAGGAATATTGCGCGGATGGGTGCACGAGGTCACGGCTTGCCTGTTATAAAGTGGTCACTATAGACGTCACAATGTCGCCACCGCGAGAGGCAGAGTCCAATACTTAATATCCGGCACGTCTTTCCTCCAGTATTAATGCAGATTTATATCGAGAAGTGAAATGCTATTTGGTTTAAGCGACATTTGTGCAGCTTTACAGGCGAACCATTTAAAGTTTAAAATTTAGAAAAAATATCATGACCAAAATTTTTTTTTCTACTATTTGAATGAGGTAAGCTTAATTGAAGTTCAATTAAAAACATCGAATTGTTGATGCTAATACCAAATAAAACGGCACTTTAGTCACAAAGATAAATGTCGTTTAAATCAAATATAGCCTTTCACCCATCGATTTAAGAATACAAGAACATATTTTATCCAAACTATAAAACACCGTATGTTTTCAATAAAGAAACCGAGCGACCATCGAACGTCGGATCACGAGATGGAAAGACAATCAAGACATAAATTCGATGCCAATAGTTTCTATGTTATTACCTTCCAAAACGATTTGATCGTTCAAATCACGCAACCCCAAAAAAAAAAACCAAATTGTGATCGTGTACCAATCATACCGTACAGGAATGCCTTTTTAAGTTGGTTCGGAATCGTGATTCTTATTGCGTGCCCTTACTGTACTCGTGAGTGAGTGAATGAATGAGTGAGTGAGTGAATGAATGAGTGAGTGAGAGAATATATGAGTGAGTGAGTGATAGCAGCATTGAATGTCTAGTTTCTTTGACAGAAACCTTGGGTATGGGTCGAAATGTGAAATGTTTAAGTTTATTCTTCTATATTATTACTTCCTATTTATCAGGAAGGATACAAACAGTAGATGTGAAAGGAAATAGATCTTCAGGCACCACGTTGAAAATGGGTGTACCTCAGGGTTCCATTTTGGGTCCTTTTTTATTTCTAATATATATAAACGATTTGCCTAGTTTTATTGAGTCCCGACACGAGGTCGTATTATTCGCAGATGATACATCTTTATTATTTAAAATTAAACGACAATTACAAGTCTATGACGAAGTGAATGATGCGATTTCGTGTGTGGTTCATTGGTTCCGTATCAATAACCTATTATTGAATAGTAAGAAAACGAAATGTATTAAATTTACTTTAAAATGTATTAAATCATCTTTAAATGTGAGACAAGTAGATAGTAATGTAATTGTTTCTGAGGAATCATTGGAGCTTGTTGAGTCAACCGTATTTCTTGGTATAACAGTGGACTCCAAACTGCAGTGGGGACCTCATATTCATAAATTGGCGAGTAAGCTTAGCTCTGCAGCATACGCAGTAAAAAAAATTAGAATGTTAACAAATGCGGACACGGCTCGTTTAGTTTACTTTAGTTACTTCCACAGTGTCATGTCCTATGGCATTTTGCTATGGGGCAATGCGGCCGATGTAGAAATGATATTTATTCTGCAGAAAAGAGCTATACGTGCTATTTATAACATGCACTCAAGGGAATCCCTGAGGGAAAAATTTAAAGAAATTAAAGTTCTCACTATGCCATCCCAGTACATCTTTGAAAATTTGATGTATGTTCGTAAACATATTGAGGAGTTTCCTAAGATGTCGGACATACATAATAGAAATACTAGGAACAAACACAAGCTTGTTGTGCCGATGAGTAGGTTACATAAGATACGAAATTCATTCGGGTGTTTGTCTGTGCGCCTGTACAACAAAATCCCACAAGATGTTCAGAACCTACATATACATAGGTTTAAGAAAACTATTAAAGAACATCTGTGCAATAAAGCTTACTATAAAGTCAATGATTATCTAGAAGATTGCACAAAGTGGGAATGAGTTGCTCGCTCCGGGAATTTCAATATTGTAAAATTGTTATGTTATAATTACTTATTGTAATATGAATATTTAAAAAAAAAAAATATTTAAAATAAAAATAAAAATCTAATATTTAAAAAAAAAAAAAAAAACATGCCCGCTGAGTTTCTTGCCAATTCTTCTCAGGACGGAGGCTAATTCTTGTGAATTGGCGGTAATTCTTTTGACGTTCAACAAGTATGTACTTTCATTTATGTTGAATAAAACTTTTTTGATTTGATTTGATTTGATTTGATTTAATAAAATCACGGAGCAAAGACCGGTATATTGATAGTTAAGACTAACTATTCAACTATAAAACATACTGTTTTTAACTAAAAACTACTTTTACGATTTAATCTCCCATTCATTTGTCATTATTTGCGACCTTTAGAATAAATACTTCACAGTTTTCATGTGTACCTACCGACAACTAAGATGTTGCCTGCTATTCGTGGACTATTGAATAGTGTGATAACTACTGTTGAATTTTCTAACATAAATAGTAGAGGTAGTTTTAATTGTATCGAGTCACGATTCCATTTGCTAGCGTATTAAAATTATGTTATTACTATTATTTATTAGCTACATGTGCTGTCAGTTGGTGTCGAGTTTTTTTAAGAGATTTTATGACCTGGTAACTATGACCTTTAAGTCATGTCTTATTTTACTTTATATTCTTAATTTTATGAAAAATGATAATATGGAGTGAAATGAAATGAAGATGATTAATTTGAGACATTAATCAACTGAGATAAATTTAATGAAATGAGATGATAGGGGATGAAATATAATCGCAGTAAAATGGTGGTCATTTACTGAGATTTTTTCAGTGGACTTTTTGGAGGAACCCGAGAAGTTACGTCCAGCAGCTTTGTTTCATTTTCCCACATTTGTGCACTTTTGGTGTCGAGTAGTCAGTGAGAGTCATAGATAAGACTACGCGAAATCTCAGTTCTATTGCATTGGAATAACGACTGTGTTTAGCTTTAAAGCAGAACGCATATTTTTTTCTTGAAATAAATACATATCCAGCATACTTGTACAATATTCGGAGGCTAATGCTGTCCGTTCTTCCGTCGATCTCTTTGTCGTCTTCTACAACAACGGGTCGAGATGAGCTGGTGTTTTGTCTATACCACAAACTATGATCATCTACGACCCGATATCCTTACTAGATTGATTAGATGGGTGGACGTTAGCTCACAGGCCACCTGGTTTTAAGTGTTTACTGGAGCCCATAGACATCTACAACCGAAATGCGTCACCCATCTTGAGATATAAGTTCTAAGGTGTCAGTATAGTTACAACGGCTGTCCCACCCTTCAAATCGAAACGCACTACTGCTTCACGGCAGAAATATGCAGTGTGTGCTACCCGCGCGGACTCACAAGAGGTCCTACCACCAGTAAATTCATATTTATTACGTATTTACTTATGCAGACGCACGATAGGTCACGCTATCAGTAAAAAAGAAAAAAAAAACATTAAACATTCTCATATAACAAATATAAAACTTACCCAAGTCCATAGTGTACCCGCAACCAGTGCCCACGTCATTGGATTCGTCCACTACATTCTGTAGGTAGTCAAATACGTTCCACTGCTGTTCTCTGGCAGCGTAGTCAAAGGCAGTCAGCCCGTCTAGGTCCCGTACATATGGATCTCCTCCGCAGCCGAGCAAGAGTTTCAGGTTGTCGACGCGGCCCCATATCGCCGCTATGTGTACCGGAGTTACACCGTCGTCATTACTGTAATTCATGTAATATTGACACTAAGTAAGATTGACCTCCACGGTGAAGGAATAACATCGTGTAATAAAAATGAAACCCGCAAAATTATAATTTGCGTAATTACTGGTGGTAGGAGCTCTTGTGAGTCCGCGCGGGTAGGTACCACCGCCCTGCCTATTTCTGCCGTGAAACAGTATAATGCGTTTCGGTTTGAAGGGTGGGGCAGCCGTTGTAACTATACTGAGATCTTAGAACTTATATCTCAAGGTGCGTGATGCATTTACGTTGTAGATGTCTATAGGCTCCAGTAACCACTTGACACCAGGTGGGCTGTGAGCTCGTCCATTCATCTAAGCAATAAAAAAATAAAAAGAATTATTCCCAATTTAGATCTTTCAAGCGTGAAGTGCAATTTATATGTCATTTGATAAGACCTAAGCATATTTCCGATGCGGTTTATTATTGTGAGCTATTGAGAACGGTGTAATATGTTTGAAAACACACTAAAAAAAACAACACAAAATATTCGCGCGCGACTCAATTTCTGTTTGTCATACTAAAAGAGCCAATTCAATGAAATAAATAAACTTACATGCTAATTATAGATCACGAATAAAAACACAACCATGAATATGTTCATTTTTATAAATCTCAAAGCATTTCTTATTATATGTGTTAATTGCAATGAAAACAAGCAAAATATTATTATGACTTTTAACAGCTATAGAATGGTCAGTGTTTTGGACAAATGGCTAGAAGATCTGAAAGCCTTATAACAGTTTAATGACGAACCTAAAGGACCAAGAATGTAAATTAATGAATCAACTAAATATAACTATTATTGGAGTTCTACAATACAAAGAAATGGAACCCGGGTCGCGCGTCTGTTATTTTTTACCAACGACAGTAATCTTGCATTCGTTCTGTTGGTAACGTCGTGACCTGGACCTAATGTTTTCACATTGCCATGTCTAATGACTATGGTAACCGCTTAGCACCGTAAGTTTGAAAACTGTTTCATTGTAATTAAAGACCTCATTCCGTACCGTTGAATCAAGAGCATTTTTTCTCCTACCTACGCCGAAAGTGCGGTTTTCCTCCCGCTGTACAGGGAATAAAGTGTAACTTTTTCTCCCTGGGTACAAGTGCGCATGCGCGTTAGTGTCTACGTCTGCTCTCACGCACCTAAAATTCTCCGCCATTGTTGTGCTCGGGTAATTTGCAATATTGTGTTTAGTGTAAAAGTGAAATAAACAAAAGGCAATAAAATTTAATAGTGAAGTATTAAACAAAGATGAGTTCATCAGACAGTTCTTATTCAAGAAATGTCCGACTTTTCTTCCTTGGTGCACAATGTACTATTGTAAGTTCGTTGCACTTCTAAGTTATTTCGTGTGTACTTGTAGCTAATTGCGGCTCGTGATTTCGTAGCGAACGTAAGGAACAAAGCACACCGCACGTTTTGAAGGGATTATCCTAGATTCGTGACCGACGCTCAGATGTTATTTCGAGAACAAAAGCAGCGCTACCGTTACGACGTACACGCCTACGAAATCTCATAACGACTGGACATTACTTCTACACGGAACACGGCGTGGGTTAAAATAACCCAAAATTACTTTACCTGCCCCGAGGCGATTTCTTACAATCTCTTTTCATTTAATTGTGGAGAGCACAATTTTAATTATATATCGATACTTATTCTTTATTGTCTTCTTCTTCCTTCCTATTCGTACACTCTTGACAGAGTGGTCGTGATCATGCATCAGTCGGATACAACCTGCTCATGACTCTCGTGGGAAATTAGTGCAGTGGTTTTCCGTTGCCTTCTGCACCTTCTGCGCCTTCTTTATTGTACACACAGTTAATACAATATAATAATTGCGAAAAGTTATAAAAACGGCGAGCTTAACTCAACAATTGAGTTATCTACCAGCTAACCGTTATTAAAGACGGAGAGCTTTACATAGGTGGGTAGAAAACTGGGTGGTACTTAGTAGTTTCGTTGGTTTTTGCGTGCCTTGTGGACATGTTAATTAAACTATGTACATACTTTTTACGGCTTACTCTAAACGTTTGAAATAACATTATAATGACAGTAAAGAACGCGAGATTAACACGTAGTAAGATAACACGTAATAAAAGTAGTTTTAATTATCATTTATGTACTTTTTAAAAACGTGATGCGTGTTCATTTCTCGGACGTTTTTTCATGGAATGACGGAAAGGTGTTTTGATGTTTTGGAAAAGTTGAGGCAAATTGAGGCGAGTGCAACAGAGAAGCGCATCTAGTTTTATTTTTAAAGGAACTAGGGTACTTGTAATGCGAACCATGCGCACTTTTACGGTAGCGGTTTTGTGGTTTCCGGGACGTCATTACAACATTAACATTAAACATTAACATAAGTGACATCATCGGACGAAGCCTGCTAAAATTTTAGTGAATGTTGTTAAAGCCACCAAATTTATTACTTACTAGCTTTTGTCCGCGACTTCGTCCGCGTGGAATAGTTACTTTGGCATAACGCTAAATTTTACCAGTCTCTTCATTTACGTAGAAAGTGAAAGTATTTTTGAATAATAGAATGTTAAAGAGTTATTTAAGGTACCAAAATCTCGCTTTTTAACCGACTTCAAAAGAGGAAGTTATCATTTCATTGGTCTTAGCGTGACGTTATATAGCCTATAGCCTTCCTCGATAAATGGGCTATCTAACACTGAAAGAATTTTTCAAATCGGACCAGTAGTTCCTGAGATTAGCGCGTTTAAACAAATAAACTCTTCAGCTTTATAATATTACTAGCGACCCGCCCTCGCTTCGCTTCGGAAACTGTAATTTATTATTGATTTCTCCACTATTTAGTGGATGTTATTAAAACTTCCTCTTCAATCACTCTATCTATTAAAAAAAACCGCATCAAAATCCCTTGCGTAGTTTTAAAAATTTAAGCATACATAGGGACAGAGAAAGCGACTTTGTTTTATACTATGTAGTTATTAAGCCGCCTGAGACAGGAAGAGACAGAGAAATATCGTGTGAGAGATAGTGAGAGTAGTCACTACCCTTAGCATCGAGGAAGGCAGGAAGCCAGCAATGGAGTTAAAATCAAGACAAGAAATACACATCTAATTATTCATTCCCTTTGAGCCTATTGAATATCACACAATCGTGAGGTAGCCGGTGCAATTGAACCGTTCTTTATGAATATTGATGTCGCCCAAGAATTATGATTAGAAACATTTATTCATGAAGTATCGGACAATGCATATTTAGCTATCGTTAACGAATTATAATTCTAACTAAGAAACCCTGGTGCGTCCAGTAAAAAAATTGATATCCCCTAATAGTTCAAGAGCAGAACAATGGGTTGGATCGCGATAGTTTTAATAATCTATAATCTATACTAATATTATAAAGAGGAAAGAATTGTTTGTTTGTTTGTTTCGAATAGGCTCCGAAACTACTGGACCGATTTGAAAAATTCTTTTTCCATTAGAAGCCGACATTGTCCTTGATGAACATAGGCTACTTTTTTTATTATTTTTTTTATTTTTTATTTTTGGTTTCATGTGTGTTTTAATGTTTCCGAAGCGAAGCGAGGGCGGGTCGCTAGTCTATAATAATATTATAAAGAGGAAAGATTTGTTTGTTTGTTTGTATTGAATAGGCTCCGAAACTACTGAACAGATTTGATAAATTCTTTCATTGTTTGGAAGCTACACTATTCACGAGTGACATAGGCTAAAATCTTTTTTGAAATAAATTTGGGATCCTTACTAAAACTCCAATAATGTAACCCAAGGTGTAAAAAAATTACCTAATATATTCTTTAGATCGTGTGCCTTGCGAAAACTATTGATGATAGAATAAAATAATGTACTAAGATTTTGTAGAACACATTATTAATTACAAAAAGTGTCGCGACAGCATAATATGTCTAACTATATGCCGCAATAAGTGTTCTTTTATTAAAAAAAAAAAACAACGTCAAATATCGTTGAAATTTTTGTTAAAGATCCGAGTGGAGCCGGAGCGGGCCGCTGGTCGCTGGTCATCAATCAATAAGGTTATTCTTTATGAAACTGCAATGACGAATTGCGATTTGACATTTCTCACCGTTTAAGTCTATATAAATACAACGACTAAAGGAACTCTGGTGCGTCCAATAAAATTTTCACATCCCCTAATAAAAAAATAATAAAAAAAATAGTTCAAGTTACTGGTGGTAGGACCTCTTGGGGGTCCGCACGGGTAGGTACCACCGCCCGGCCTATTTCAGCCGTGAAGCAGTAATGCGTTTCGGTTTGAAGGGTGAGGCAGCCGTTGTAATTATAGTTGAAACCTTAGAACTTATATCTCAAGGTGGGTGGCGTATATACGTTGTAGATGTCTATGGGCTCCAGTGACCACTTAAAACCAGGTGGGCTGTGATTTCGTCCACCCATCTAAGCAATAAATAAAAAGGTTCAAAGAGCAGAACAATCGTTTAAATCTCAAGCGTTATTAATCTAACAATCAGACCGACGCAGCTGCACTCAAGATGATTTACGATTAATTCCATTGTCTCAATTACAGAGGAATTGAGTTACGGTAATTGAACAGATGCTTGACTTGTTAGAAGCAGAGTGTCGAGATGAATCACAAACTTGTCTTCGTGTGTGAGGTACTTCTATTTGCATTTTATGTGCGCGATATTGTTATGTGTGCGTGGACAAGCTTTCCTGGTTCTCATATTGCAAAAGATCTGTGGACGAGCTCACGATTTTTTTGATGTTAAGTGATTACATGAGGGCATAGATGGACTTGATTTATAAATGCACCTTGAGACACGAGATAGAATTCTAGTTGGCTTGTAAAACGGCTCTACTACAATTCGGATAGAAACATGGTTGGATGCTTCGCGGCTGAAGTAGACAGGTCTGTGGTACATAGTCCGGCCAAGTTTTGTAGCGAGAATTTATTGATCTTTAAAGTTGCTAGATTTAAAAAGAAATATTTACAAAATTTTATTATTATTTGTAGCTGGTTACACTTCTATATCGTTACATCACTACTAAGGATCGCGACCACATGTGACGTTCTGTTCTTCCACTGTGTTCGATCATTGGTGGCATGGACCGCATGGTACAGACTTACCACCAACTGCTTCTCTTACTAGATCTCAACATCTGGCTGGTGTTCTGCCCACGGCGCGCTTGCCCTCTATGCGACCCGCAATTATGAGCTTCTCTAATTCATGTCTAGGAGACCACATGATGTGTCCGAAGAAGCCCATAACACATTCCCGGCAGATGGAAGAGAACCTTTTTCGAATGTTTAGCTACCTTAGAATGGACTTGTTAGTTCTCATGGCTACACTTAATAGGTTTTAAGTTATTCCTTATGATCGAAACTTTGTAAGTACTTGTGATCACCGAAACTGTGCGTGTATGAACCTTAGAGCTGTTTTGAAACCTCTTATAAACCATCTCCATTCTCTTGAAGCAATTTTAAGGAAATGTATGCAGTAGTCGCTACCGAACCACATTATTATTATTTTTATGGCCTCTGTAGGCAGATGAGCATATCCACTAAATGGTCAGTGGCTATCCGCTCATGGACAGCCCCAAGGGCCAGTGAAGTCGCTTCTTTTCGTTGAGTAATATCCGCTAGCCTCGTTTGAAGAAGGACAAGTCATAGCGGTCGGGAAAAACCGTGGAGGAGAATTCGTTCCAAAACTGGATGGTATGTAGCAAAAACGATATGTAGAAACGCGCTTCGGATGAACTCAGCGGAATCAGATAGTACAGACGAACTCCGTCGGCGAGAGGTGCTATGGTAAAAAGGAGATGGAGGAATTATAAAGTGGCGCGATAATAGATATGAAGGGATTTCAAATAATTCCTCAGAACCTAATCCGTAGAATATACGGTACAAAACAAAGAGAGAGAAAAATCTCTTAGTAGATTCAGAGTTTACATCGTTTACGCCCAGTTATACGAATCCAAAAGAAAAATATTTTAAAAATAATTTTATTTGGCGTTCATGATTATAGTCAATTGGTACACAACATATTAAAATACTTGAGGAAAACTTTAAAATCAAGAACATTGAGCTTTTTCAAATTAACCTAAAGGATTAAACTGGTTTGCCTCCTCTACGTGCCTTTGTTCACTGGTGCTCGACGTTCGCACGCTCTACTGATTTCGTGTCACAAAAACGAATCCATTTTATTTGTATATTTCAATTGGCGTAGATTTAAGTGCACTCGATATTTTTAAAACTTTATTAAGTTTTACATAGTAGTGAAATATCTACCTTTCGATAATTTCTATATTTGGCAAGCAGGTTTTAAAAATGACAATTTTCCTGAATGCATCGTGCTATAGGTATTATGATCTTAAACTAATATGGGCAATAGATTGCTACCAGTTGATAAAATCTGCCGGTCGATTTTGTAGGCACTAGTGAATTTGGGATTGTACATTTGATTTCGAAGTGTGCACCCGAATTGGAATCATGCAGGTGCTTTTAGGTTTCTCAAGTACCGGTCACCGTCCTTGTCGAACTAGTCGATTAAGTGTTCGACGAGTGAAATAACCCATAGACACAGACACGATTCCGATCCGGTGGTAGATTCAGCGAAGCACTGCTCTTGCTAGGGCTAGTGTTAGCAAATTCTCGGAGGTTCAGCCTGTGAGCTCACCTACCCGTTCGGGCGTAGCTGGAATAGTCCCCTAGGCTACTAGCGAATAGGTAGGAAAAAAATGTTTTTTTTTTATGTTTGTTACCTCATAACTTTTGACTGGGTGAATCGATTTTGATGACTTTTTTTTTATTAGAAAGCTGACGCTTCCCGTGTGGTCCCATTTCAATTTAGTCCAGTTCCATGAGAAAACCATATAAGTCTTAAATTTGCATTAAGTATGTGCGCGATAAATAGATGAATAACTCAATAACTCAATATAACGCCAACCAATTTCGATGATTATTGTTTTTAGTATATATATTAATTTGTTTTGGAATATCTTCTTTTTCTATTTGAAGTCGGTTTTTGTTAAAGCATTTCTATTTACAACTATTATTCTTTTTTATTATTGCTTAGATGTGCTAACAGATAACACAGCGCACAGATCTCAATAAGGTAACTGCCGTCACCTGTCTTGAAACATGAGTTCTGATTCTCGATTTTATAGTACAACAGCTTCTAATCAAAAATGTTTTCTGCTAAGCAACAGAAATGGGCAGAGCGGTGGTGGTACCCACCCGTCAGCCATTGTTTTTTTTTATTTTTATTGCCCTTGTAGGCAGACGAGCATACGGCCCACCTGATGGTGAGTGGTTACCGTCGCCCATGGACTTCAGCAATGCCAGGGGCAGAGCCAAGCCGCTGCCTACCGCAACTTGAGCACAGATGTATTATAAAAATTAATCACTCTATTGACGACGTAAGACCCTAACCCTAATGGCTCTGTGACCTTATCAATCGAAACCACAGTGAATAGTGGCGCGACAAAACTTACACCCACATCTGACGCAATACCGTGATCACAAAAATTACTTAATTTATATTTCGAAAGTATAATAAATTTTGCCAACCTACACACTTGCAGTTTCACGTGGGAGCTCCTTAAGCACCCTTTTCCGCTGTTAGAGTACGTTTTAATTCAATGCGCAATGTGATTTTTTTTGCTCCATTCATTCTGTTGCTTGCTCAAATAAGCTAGTACTGAATGCGTTTTTGTGCATTTTGTGTTATCTACAAAAGATTTTGTCGAATAGAAGAAGCTTTTCTATAGGTTCGCATACCTTTCGCAAGATTGAGTTGAAATTTTAAATTGCTGTTGGAATTCCAGTTATTTTCTCGCAAAGAGCTGTCACATAAAAAAGACGCGACGAAAACTTAGCGATGGTCAAAACGAAAGGCGGTAAAAGTTTTTATAAATTACTAACAAATTCTAGTTGTTTCTCTACCTTTTTGGCTGGTAGCCTAATAGCTACGCCCGGACGGGACAAATGTTTATAGCTGTTTTAACTTTTTCCGTTGTCTTTTTCGAATAGGTTGGATACTATTTCAGATTCTAAAACGATTGAAAAGTACTATTTATATTTGACATATTTCGGGTTTATTTATGAATTTATCTGGCATAGAACAGTAGAGGTCTCGCTTACGGTTCCAATGACTCATATCAAGCGATGACTAAAGCCCGACGAAACATAAAAGTCCATTGCATCATAATCGCGTTCTTTACGCAATTTATTTCATGATTAAAACGGAAAGGACACATTTGCACTAAATTGGCGGCATAAAACTTTACTTGGTCCTTGGTAAGTTTGTTATTGCTTTTTGGGATGAGAGACATTTATCATGTATATACGTAACTATGTCTATGACGGACGTGTTCAATTAAAACCGTTGTTTGTTTGTGTCACTTTAATGCAACAGTCAATTTCCAAGTAGGATATGAAAATTTAACCGGATGTTTTTGTTAAACGGGATTAATGAAAAAGTTCATATACACAATTATTAAAAATTCGTTTTGTGTTATTGCTTTAAAAGCACAACATTTGGGCCTGCTGTTAACTCTGGAAAATTAATAAAGCAAGGGTAATAAATATTAAAAGATGAAAGAGCTCATGCCAGGTTTAGAGTGGTCAATGTATCGAAGCCTCAATAATACTGTAACTACACATATTTTTTTTATTGCTTATGTGGGTGGTTGCCCCACCCTTCAAACCGAAACGAATTACTGCTTCAAGAAATAGGCAGAGTGGTGGTACCCACCCGCGTGGACTCACAAGCGATCCTACCACCAGTAGTAAATAGTAGTAAATAATATATAACCTGTGTTTTATATTCGGACCTCATGTTTGAAGGTCCTTGGTGGGATTCAATTTGATTTCCTTATAACCTAGTGGAGTTATGCCAGCGTAACCGGGCGAGTAGGTGAGCTCACGGTGCTCTAACCTGAGGATGTTGGTAACACTAGCCCTAGCAAGAGCAGCGTTTCGCGCAGAATCTACCACTGGACCGGAAACGCGACCCACTGAGAAGATCCGGCGAGAAACTCAGTGTCTCGAGGTTAGGATTCAGATTGTGATCGCTCTCAAAATAGTTTTTGTTCTTGGAACAACTTATGTGACATATTCAATGCTAATTATGATTTTAATTTGGTCGTATTTGTTTTGTTTTTTTTTGCCTTCGAAGGCGGACAAGAAGATCGCCCTTCCGGTGAGCGGTAAGGTAAGTAATGACAAAGCCACAGCGAAGCTACTATCTACCATCAAGCACTCTATTGAAACGTCACCTGAAGAAGGACATGTGGCAGAATTGACTTCGTAAAACGCAAGTGATTCCAGGAAGTATTTATGAAATCTGCTGTAGTGGCGGGCAGTGCAATGGTTAAAAGCGGATGATCAAACAATTTCTTAGTACAGTCACCATGGAATATACATTACAGACCACAGAAGGAACTGAAATTTCCCGACAAACGTAGATCAAAGCAATCTTTGAGATCACGACTATTCAAGTTTGAGAGAGATAGCTGATGAACTTTCTGTATCTCACGAATCGATCTGTACCATTCTAAATAAAAAACTTGATTTTTTTCAAAAATTCTATCGAATAAGATTCGTCGAGGACTGCTAGAATGAGTCACATATGACGCAACATTCATAAAACGCAGTGGTTGCGAGACTTTGGTTTACGAATTTGAGGAGTGGAGCCTTCCCACTGAATCGTAACCGAAAAAAACATGTAAAAGTCGATCAAAACTGGTCTTACTTACCGAATGGTATATCAATAGGTAAATAAAGAATATTATTTGAGAGTTATACGGCGTTTACGAGAGCAAATACGACGTAAACGGTTAAATTTGTGAAAAAATCTTAGATTTTGCACCATGATAATAAGCCTTCTCAGTACTTCCCACAGGACCATCATTGTAGAAAAACAATTTTCCAAAAATTCAATGAATTCAATCAAACAACCCCCCCTTATTCACCATATATGGATCCAGCAAACTTCTTTCTTTTTTCTAAACTAAGATGACTATTTTATGGCATCTATTTTCATTTGAAAGAAGACATAAATGAGAATTTGAGAACTGAACTTAATACCAGAAAAAGCCTTTAACTAATATTTTATGTATTGTTGATCTTTTCCTAGTACAGCGCACTAATATTTGTTAAAGACTATACCATATTAAACCATTTTAATAAGCTTACAAACATAGTAATTAAACGCTTTAATAATTTTTTGTATCTCATATGTATTGATTTCTTTTTTATTGCCCGAGCAGGCATACACAACGAGCATACAGCCCACTTGATGGTAAGTGGTTACTGTCGCTCATGGACGTCAGCAATGCCAGGGACCGAGCCAAGCCGCTGCCTACAGTGGCTTAGTCTCTATTATCAATATCTGAAGACTTTACTCACCAAAGATTAGGATCACCTCCGTTCTTCAGGAGTAATTCTGTGCATTCCTTTGATTTTTCTAAAGGCTCAATACCAACAGCAAGATGCAGCACTCCAATCCCTTTGCACGGTAGCACCACATTGATGTTAGTTGTATTTTTAGATATGAAATGCTTCACTGAACTGTAATTGTATCTATGGTTACTAAGAAATAATCATTTAAAAAAAAAACTAAATAAGTAATAATAACACAAAATGTTGAAAATGAAAATATACATATTTTATTACTCAATTTTTACACATTATTTATTTAAAAGTATATTTCCTAAGGGCCTTTTTCATTGTTACTAAATAATTAAAATAATATATTTGAAGTAGAAAATATAAATATCATAAATTTGTTTTTAATATAAAGGTTGTTTTAGTTAAATGTCGTGTTGAGAAAAAGGGCGAACTTAACCATCTGTTTTAAAATTGCCATAAACCTAAAAAGAAAAAATATAACATGATGAATCTGTTTTATTTTTTCTTATTATTTATTTTTAGAAATGTTTATTAAATGCTTTTTTTATCAATATTGTCTAAGCTTATTTAGGTTGCATAATAATTACAAATAGTTAATATTGTTATCCAACTTTCATAATAGTTTCACAATTATTACATAAAGATGTAAGAATTTATTGTTAGAGTAAAATTTTTACACCACGCTTTGACATTCGAAATTTGAATTGCAAAAATTTTGTATCGTACCTACATGTCGACAGGTGTAAGAGCAGCTGCATATTTTTTAATGTCGATCCATAAAAAAAAAACAAAATAATCCATACCTGAACTTGCCGTTCTGAATTAAGTCGTATAATTTAAAACACTCTTTGTACGTCGTTCCCATGGCTATGCTTAAGTGAAAATATTAGATTAAACATTAGTCATCGAGATTGGAAACCGCAAGTTCCACTCATTTCCTGCAGGATTTCCTGTCGATACACTTTTGCACATTTAAAACACTGGTTTTCTGTCCTGTTATACCATATACCGTGCTATCTTAAAAGCAAGATAAATATTTTATCGTTATCACTGTTTTTATTATTGTTATTCTTTTGTTTCAGTGTTTTGGATTTTCCGATTTTCAAATTAACGTCAGTAAGACGTTAGACTCACTGTATGCTTTGTTTATGTTTGGCTTGCGTTCCATTCGACGTACCATTTATAGTGTGCTCTGTGTCAAACCTAAATGCTTTGACATAGGACGAAATTCGAATTGGAATAAAAAAAGATTTTTATTAAGTTTTGTTTCTTGATTTGGAGAAATAGAACCATTGTTAATTTTTATTTTACGTCATATGAAAAGATACATTTTTGACTGCAAGTGTTGGAGCTAAAAATGACGGATAGATGGCGCTACGCAAAAAAATCTGATGTTTCAATTTGCTGCTGCCAGCCGTTGTTTGATATTATATACTTTGAAAAGCAAACCAAAGAGGTCGCTATTGAATATATTTTATTTAATAAAACATTTTTACTCGCCATATTTTAATTAATATGACGTAGTAGTATCAATTTTATTGGCTTCATGAATTGCTAGTGCTAGTTCATTATCTGTTGATGAAATTATTTATTGAAACAGCTTATTGTTTGCGTTTTTAATTGTGATCGTATCATTCTTATGAAATACTGAAAATTTAAATAAAAAAATTAAATATTTTAACTTAATTATTACAAATCACTTCTGGTTGGTGGATAATCTTACATAATATCATAAGATGCAAATACATACTTCTCCATAAACACAATGGCATGTGGTACATATGTTATTATGTTAAACTGTTTGCATTGCAAATAGTTTAGGTTCATCGCCCCGTTTACCATGCATGCTAGCTTCCTATGCAAATAAAAACAAGTTTGAATCTATTACAACGGTTTTGATACAGTTAACTTAAAAGAATTCTTGCTATTCCATCAAAATAAATTTTGATATGAGTGGTAATTAATTATAAATTATGACATCTGATAAACATAACTTTTTATCTCTCCAACATGAATAGTAGAAGAAAAAGAAATATCATTAAAATTTCTTGATGCCTCTCGTTAAATATATACTTAAAAGTGTGTGCAGTGTTTTTTCTGGCGAAAATTACTTTTGTTGCACATTTTTAACAATTCAGATGGAGTGAGTTAGGAGGTTCCACAGTGCAGTCATGTTTCGTAGCATTATCGATGTCCGCTAGCGATTGCGATCATCAACGATTTTGTACCATATAAATATCAGGGCCTTGAAACTGCGATACTTTAAGACAAATATTTTGTTTGTATGGAAACTAGCGACATCTTGTAGCGCATACCCCTAAACTTATATTTTGTTAAAGTTAAGGCATTTTATTATTGTATAACTTAACACAGAAAAAAAAAATCATACAAGTCTTTGTTTGTTATTGATTAAATTTTATCAATTTGTGGTTCCTGGAAATTTACAAAATCCTTCATTAAAAATAAAATATAGGGTAGGTCATGTGTTACTGTCATCTACAGGAGCGATGAGCAACTAATCGAATTGAAGCCATCTAGTGGCCGACGCCCGTAAGCAGTTTTGTTGAGTGCTTGAGTTGCTTATCTACAACTAATTTATGTGTGTTATCTATGCCATATATTTTCATCTTTATCCCTGCGTCTCGTCGAAGGCGAATATTTATAAAGTTTTAATAACCGCAACCATTACAAGTTAGTGTAATACGACAAAGTTCAACATGCGACAAAGTCCTGTACTCTTTGAAAACTGATACACAAGTCATCATCTTCGGTCTCTAGTAACAGTAATAGCCTAATAGCAGGTACACTTCCAGGCCACACGTTGTGATCGATAGGTCCCGATATCACCTCAATCTTAAAAATATGATGTGCTGTGTGTCCTGGCTACCTTGGATTTTAAATTTAATTTATTAATAGCCCCTCTAAAATGATGGTAACAAAAAAACAGCACAGACGAGACAATATTTTTCAAGCAACAATCTTAAGATCAATGAACTTTCTGTATTGGTTAGTTCATAATTAACATAAGCATAGTAGATCGATAATGCGATGAAAGCCTTTTTCTTAAAGCTGCAAATTAAAATAGACCCTGTTAGTTTACGTTTAGAATCAAATTCGAATTTTATAGTAAATTGTTCTCAGGTCTTGCGAACAAAGCTTATCTACACGGACCTCCTTCAAATTTTAATATCGTTTGTATTTTAAACAACACGCACTAGTGGTCAGTCGTGTTCAAGTGTTAAAATAAAGATAAATTGAAAATTAAATTCACTGAAAGAGTACGTTCCAAAATCAAGGTAGGTGCCAAAATATTATTTAAGTGGCTTCTTATTTGTTAGAAATACCAATTTTTTAAAAGAACATGTTTTATTATCCTTTACTAATTTAATAATGTTGTTTATTAACAGATATTATGTATGTGTTATATTTTGCAGATAAAGTTCAAAGTCATAAATATCGTACATATTTAAATAAATATTTTTTTATTTTGAAATTTTTAGTGCTTAATCGGATTACGATGTTTTAAATGCTGGAAGGTTTAAAGGTTACTTATATTTTTATCAACAAAAAAAAAATATGTCTCGAGTTTTATCTGAAATGGTGTATCTAAATAGAAGTTTCCTTTGAAATTTATTATTTATTGATCGCAAGAGGTGTATTAGATTGTTTTAGGACAGAAGTTTTTGCTGAAGAAATTGTACATACCTAGTATTGTATATACCTAGTATGTACAATTTAATTTATAAATAAAATAAGCTATGCTTGTCTCACACCTGATTTCAAATACTAATACAACAGAGTTCACACGTCAGAAGTGTGTGTGAAGTGTAATATTTCCGACATTTTGAATTACTTACAGTTTTCAGTTGTTCTGTTACCACAAACGCTAAACTAATTGTAATATTAAATTGTAAAAGTAGTTATAATTATGTGTACGAATCGCGACACTCGCGAAGAAAATAATGATAATAAAAATGGAGTCCTTCAGTCCGGTTTAACAAAAAACCAATAATGATTCCTTGCCGCGAAATTCTGAAATTAATGTTAAGATAATTTTCGTTAAGTTTTATTTAGTATACTGATGAATTTCATGATGTGACATATTCGTTTCGTGAAAGAGCTCTTTCGTAAATAAAACTAATTTCTTGTATGTATTTTCTCCACGTCACCAAGGGCGCCACTCATCTATATATCGCTTATATTATATATTATCCATAACCCAACGTATGCCATTTTCGATAAATATCTGGCATTGATCGACAGAACGTTGCTTAAGTGGAGAAGCCTTGGGAGGGCGGGCACATGGTGATGTTTAGCGTTCTCGCTAAATAATTTCAGAGTAGATGACTTCAAACGCGATTGATTGTATTTTAAATTTGGATTTAATTTAAAAGTTTTTTCTTAATTCGTTTTTGTAAGAAAGTATTTATTAAATAATCTTTTAATTTAATTCTATGTCACGATTAATACTAAATAGTATTAAATTTTTCACCATATGCCCCTTATATCTTGTAAACCACGCAACTGATTGTGATGCGGTTTTTGTTAATAGGCAGAATAATAAACGAGAATGGTTTGTGTGTTTAAATTGTACAAAATAACAGATAAAATGGCCTAAATATGACGTTGTTATGTAAAAAGTGACTGTTTTCGTATGCTGACCAAATTTATTTTATTTATTTTATTTTATTTATTTATTAGGTTCACAATACACATCACAAGCTAAAAAGATACATAAAAAACACAAGTAAAAAGAAACAAAATCTAAAAATTTGATGAGGAAGTGTAGTTCGTACGGGAAAAGTTGTAGACGGAAAGTTAGCATTGGTAGAAATGGGAAAAACTAGTGAACAACAGTGTGAATAACGATCTAGGTACCCAGTGTTTTTTTTAGCTTAAGTACTAACCAAAATACTACAATAACAAGACATTTATTTCTTTTGCGTGCTTAGTAACTTGTATATTTCTCAATACAATTAAAATTAATTGAGCATAAGACCATTCTCGATTGCTTAATGACTAATAAATTACTTCGATTTTTCGATTACTTAAACGTATTGTTATATTAGTGTAAGAATTTTTTGATTCATCGTTGGTTCCAGATATTCTTTAATAATTTGAAATTAATTTTAATTCACAACACGTACGATTATTGTTTCTAAATTCTCAAGAGCTGCTAAGATTAAATATTTATTCTGAATCGAATTTAAAATGATAAAGTAATCGATAACAAATGTCACGTCGTTTTGTTATAGAGTTTTGACCTTAATTTGGTATACACTTGAGGGTGTGTTTTACCAACGTTACCAACTAAACAAATATATTTATGGTTGTTTTTTTTTTCTCCCTATGCTGATAGTCTTGAGGGCTATTTAAGTTTCGCCTTGACGTGTAGGTGAGCTCACGGGGCCCAAACCGGAGTGTTGCTAACACTGGCCGTAGCAAGAGCAGTGCTTCGCAGAAGCTACCACCGGATCGGAAATGCGACCCACTGAGGAGATCCGTCGAGAAACTCAGTGGGCTGTGTCTATGGGTTAATTTACTCGTCGAGCCCCTACGGGTTCGGCAAGGACGGTGACCGAATATGCATGTAGGGAGGCTTTCACATACGACAATTTCCATGGAGGGAAGCCGATAAAACTTGGATCGCGCTTGTTATACAATTTTACAAAAAGTTTAGTACATTTTTGGATCAGTCGGTCTGCAGAGCAAAGACACTCACTCAGACATGAGGTGGAAAATTTTATTTGTCATTACCCCCAAACTCGTGTCCCCGATTGCTGAAGAATATCCTAAACTTTTTTTTCTCCTATCTATGCTGATAGCTTTGAGAGGCTATTTCAGCTTCACCCTAACATGTAGGTGAGCTCACGAGGCTCAAACCGGAGTGTTGCTAACACTGGCCCTAGCAAGAGCAGTGCTTCACGAATCTACCACTAGATCGGATACGCGGCCCACTGAGAAGATCCGACGAGAAATTCAATGGGCTGTGTCTATGGGTTTATTCGCACGTCGAGTCCTTCGTCGCAAGCGACGGGTTCGACGAGGACGGTAACCGGTGCTTGTGGTGCCTAAGAGCACCGTTAATGGATCGAGAGGATCCGTAATGACGTGCTTTGGGCGACGTCGACTGTTTACCATTCGGTCTACAAGATCGGGTATGTAGTTTCCAGCGGTCACGACAAGAGGGTTCTCATGTCGTGCCGCCTTCTCGAAATGGCGCAATGATGCCGACTGTAGATACATACTGACAGAGTCGAGCTCCAGGTCATCGTGGAGATCCACGTTCCTCAGGAACCATGGTGCTCCGACGGCTATCCTGCAGAATCGGGATTGAATAACCTGAAGGGGCTTCAAGTTGGTGCGGGCCGTGTGAGTGAACACTACGCTTGCATACGTCATGACAGGGCGTATGCAAGTTTTGTAGAGTGTCACCTTGTTTCGAAGGGACAATTTGCTTCGCTTACAAAGCATAGGGTAGAGACGTCCTAATATGAAGGCGGCACGGTTGCGTGCCCTTTTGAGGTGGAGACGGAATAAATAATAAATAAATATTTACTTAACAATCACGCCACGTTAACTGGTCCCGTGATAAGTTCGTAAAGAACTTGTGTTACAGGTACCAGATAACGGATATAAATGTAAGATTTTTATTATACACATACATATATTTAATATACATCCATAACCCTGGAAAAGACATTTATATTTATCATACAAATATCTTCCCTTGGCGGGATTTGAGCCCGCGACCCCCTTGTGTAGTGACCATGTCACTTACCACTACACCAGACGGAATGTCATCCCTCTGTCGAGGGTGACGTCTAGGTATTTGACCTTCGAGGCCCACGGTATGGGCTAGCTAAAGAGAGTGACGGGGCTAACGGCGGAGGTGTTAACGCACCTATTAGGGAGTGGGATGCTCGAAGTGGTATTCGGAAGGCGACCTCTTTTGAAGAGCACCGCTGCGCTTTTCGTGGGGTTGATATCAATGCGCCACTTCCGGAACCACTGTCCCATGGTGGTTACTGCGATCTGGAGTCGCCGATGCAAAAGCGAAATCTTCCTACACGAGTAGTAGATAGCCGTGTCATCGGCGAAGAGCGCTAGATAGGTCTCCGGAGAACGGGGTATATCATTGATATACAAACTGAATAATATCGGGGATAGCACGGAGCCTTGCGGGACTCCGGCAGTCAGATGACGGGGGCGATATCCTCGACGAGTTGTGTGGTGCTTACGTAGAATAGCATGACTACGTCCCGTCCGTAGGTATACCAATGTAGTGTTAAACGAGCGAAGGTACTTTACTTATTTGAGTACACCCAAACAAAAAACAATAGACAATTCCAAGTACAGGACATAATAAAATGAAAATACCAAAGCGTTACATACCGTAGAAGCTGTTTAAATTATCGTCGATTTAATTTGACATCCATAGAAATTTTATATATAATGTTAGCATTGGTTACATGCTAATTGTGTGTAAAAATATTTAAATTTCACAGCTAAGTACACGCAGAAGACATTGTCACGGCATTGTTTAAAAATCTGACCGTATTTGAATATATATTATATCATTAAAGAGACACACTTTACAATTAATATCTATACTAATATTATAAAGAGGAAAGATTTGTTTGTTTGTTTGTTTCGAATAGGCTCCGAAACTACTGCACCGATTTGAAAAATTCTTTTTCCATTAGAAGCCGACATTGTCCCTGATGAACACAGGCTACTTTTAAAAAAAAAAAAATATTTTTTATTTTTTGTTTCATGTGTGTTTTAATGTTTCCGAAGCGAAGCGAGGGCGGGTCGCATGGTTCATTAATAAAACATCTCATAATTTTTATTTAATTGAAAGAATAATATAGTAATATAGTGCGGCATGTATTTTTCTACTATTTTAAAAAATATATTATTATAGATTGAAAAACATTACATTCAATCGTACTGAAAGTAACACAGTATGACTGATCAAAGCATTAATAAAAAAAAGCATAATTTTTTTTATACATATACTTGCATTTAAAAAATAACGCGTTCAGATTCTATGTATCGGAAAACTGAATACCAAGTATTTTCTGCCATGAAGAGTCATGCGTTCCACTTTGAAAGAGGGAAACTTTTTAGGCTCCGCAGCCATTTGCAATGAACCACGCCCTCCTCGCAACCTATAAAATATTTTTTTCTCCTACCTACGCCGAAAGTGCGGTTTTCGTCCCGCTGTACAGGGAAGAAAGTGTAACTTTTTCTCCCTGGGTACAAGTGCGCATGCGCGTTAGTGTCTACGTCTGCTCTCACGCACCTATAATTCTCCGCCATTGTTGTGCTCGGGTAATTTGCAATATTGTGTTTAGTGTAAAAGTGAAATAAACAAAAGGCAATAAAATTTAATAGTGAAGTATTAAACAAAGATGAGTTCATCAGACAGTTCTTATTCAATTAGTAGTAGTTTATTTAAAAATTAAAAAACAGTTAAATTGGTTTTTTTATAAGTTACATGTTTACTGTTTGATGGCAGTGTTGATAAAAAAAATTTGCTTATATGGGTGGACGAGCTGGCAGCCCACCTGGTGTTAAGTGATTACTTGAGCCCATAGACATCTATAACGTTAATGTGCCACCCATCTTGCGATATAAGTTCTAGGGTCTCAGTATAGTTACAACGGCTGCCCCACCCTTCAAACCGAAACGCAGTTCTGCTTCACGGCAGAAATACCAGTGCGGTCTCACAAAAGGTCCTACCACCAGTAAAAAATCATATCAGCAAAAAACTTATCATAACTTCTTATTAAGCGACACCAGCATAACTGCGGATGTGTACTGTGAAGAACACAATGATGGAGAAATTCGTGAATCTCCGACCAGCCTTGGTTAATTGGTCGTCTCCGCTGCTCCTACACGACAACGCCCGATCTCATACGACATAACAGATGGCCTCTAACCTATAAGATCTTGGAAGGTTGGAAGTTTTGCGTCTTCCACCGTACACACTAGACTTTGCGCCAGATTTCAGGACAAAAATTAATAGTACTTAGAAATTAATAGTACTTAAAAATTAATAGTACTTAGAAATTAATAGTACTTAGAAATTAATAGTACTTAAAAATTAATAGTACTTAGAAATTAATAGTACTTAGAAATTAATAGTACTTAAAAATTAATAGTACTTAGAAATTAATAGTACTTAGAAATTAATAGTACTTAGAAATTAATAGTACTTAAAAATTAATAGACAGTACTTAACGGTAGGCAGCTGTTTGGCTTTGCTCCTGGCATTGCAAAAGTCTATGGGCGACGGTAACCACTCATCATCAGGTGGGCCGTATGCTAGTCTATCTACAAGGGAAATAAATAAATAAAAGTAGCTGAGTTACAGTACAAAACATATTTGAAAAGTTTGTTGGTTCCCGGACAGATGACTTCTTCAAGAGGGACATTGACAAAATTACCACTACATCACCGATGCATCGATGGTATGGGTGTATATTTTAACGGATAGAAATAAAAAAGATGTACAATTTATAAAAAAATCCCTTTCTGTATAGGTACTTACTAAGCGGCAATATCGTATGTATCCTGATAAATATATGCATTTAACTTATTTGTATGCTGCATGGGTACAGGAAACTTAATGATTTGAATTAAATGACCGATGACCTTAATACGACATTAGGTTGTAAAACAAGGAAAACATTTTACTAAGTAGCAACGATAAAATGAGATACAGGGACAAAATGAGACGTAATACAAAAATATTAGTTTAGCACGATTTTGGAGATTCAAGCGTTTGTTTATTTTTAATTTGAGTCCGCAAGTGTTTTATGGTGCCACCTATTTATTTCTGTCACCTCCTACGTCATTACTTATTAAACAATTTACTTTCTGGTTACTATATAAACAATTGCATAATAAACAACTTTCATTACCTACTTAATAAATAAATAAATTACTTAATTTTACTGGTGGTAGGACCTCTTGTGAGTCCGCACGGGTAGGTACCACCACCCTGCCTATTTCTGCCGTGAAGTAGTAATGCATTTCGGTTTGAAGGGTGAGGCAGCCGTTGTAACTATACTGAAACCTTAGAACTTATATCTCAAGGTGGGTGGCGGCATTTATGTTGTAGATGTCTATAGGCTCCGGTAACCACTTAACACCAGGTGGGCTGTGAGCTCGTCTACCCATCTAAATAATTAAAATAAAGTTGAGATTTTGACAGCATGACTATAGATTCTGGTAATAGCCGTTCCGAGAGTTCGTTAAGTTATTATTTTGCTAACGTATCTGCCAATGACCTCAAGGGGCCGTTCAGTCTTCGCCACATCTGTTAGGTGAACTCACGGGGCTGAGCCTAAGAGAATTTACTAACACCTGCCCTAGCAAGAGCAGTGTTTCGCTGAATCTACCACCGAATCGGAATCGTGACCTACGGAGAAGGTCTCGCGAGAAATTCAGTGGCTTGTGTATGTAAGCTTAATAAATACTGATGAACTAAAAACGTATTTGTTTTCAGATGATAAGGTTGATTTTAGTTTTTTTAACAATATCGCACAGCTACGCCTTGAATAATGGATTAGCAATGACACCACCAATGGGCTGGCTGACATGGGAACGTTTTAGGTGTATAACCGACTGCGAGAAATATCCCAACGAATGCATAAGGTATTTATTTATCAGGGCCCTGAAACTGCGATACTTTAACACAATTATTTTTTTTTATGGCAACTAGCGACATCTTGTAGCGCATACCCCTAAACTTATATTTTGTTAAAGTTAAGGCATTTTATTATTGTATAACTTAACACAGAAAAAAAATATCATACAAGTCTTTGTTTGTTATTGATTAAATTTTATCAATTTGTGGTTCCTGGAAATTTACAAAATCCTTCATTAAAAATAAAATATAGGGTAGGTCATATGTTACTGTCATCTACAAGAGTAATGAGAAACTGATCGAAGCGAAGCCATCTAGTGGCCGACGCCCGGAAACATTTTTGTTGAGTGCTTGAGTTGGATATCTATAACTAATTTATGTGTATTATCTATGGTATTTATACGTGAATAGGTACTACCTGACTATGGCTTAGATTTTTGGGGTCTATTAAAAAAAACCCATACGTAGTATAATAATATTTACCGAATACTGTTCTCACAGTCATAGAGTTTCTGACATGATTTCGGGACTATTCAATGAAGTATGTGTCTTTAAGGAAATAATGATAAAATAAGCACCGCTACTTGTCGTTTTAGTAATTGATATTTCTGAATATATAATTTAGACATTTAATTTTAACGGGACCGAGCATTCGTGACTAATCTAGGTATATCTATATAAATATATAAAAATGAAGTGCTGTTCATTAGTCTCGCTAAAACTCGAGAACGTCTGGACCGATTTGGCTAATTTTGGTCTTGAATTATTTGCGCAAGTCCAGAGAAGGTTTAAAAGGTAGATAAATATGAAAATGCTTGGAATTGAATGAAAATAACAATTTTGATTTTCCTTTGATGTGACCCCCGTCGGACGGATTCTTTTTGTTTGTTTTAAGTTTATTTTATACAAAACTTTAGGTCTTTTATTTATCGATGGAGGCACTACGAAGTCTGCCGGGTCAGCTAGTATTAAATAGATTATAAAATCTAGAATTGCCTATCTGTTACAATACCGGAATAGAGTTCCGATAATTTGCGAACGTGATTATTCATTAGGTACCTTCAAATTTAAAAATTGAAAATTATGTTTATTCTCAGCGAGAGCCTAATAAAGAGAACAGCAGATTTGATGGTCAGCGAAGGATACCTAGATGCAGGATATGAATATTTAGGTATCGACGATTGTTGGTTAGAGAAGACACGCGATGATAAAGGTCGGCTGGTACCCGACAGGAAACGATTTCCAAATGGGATGAAGGCCATAGCTGATTATGTAAGTAAAGTATTGTTGGGCGTAAAGTTTTATAATGTACACAAAAATATGAATCTTCTTCTTTTTGCCTTAATCCTACTTTTTTTTATTGCTTAGATGGGTGGACGAGCTCACAGCCCACCTGGTGTTAAGCGGTTACTGGAGCCCATAGACATCTACAACGTAAATGCGCCACCCACCTTGAGATATAAGTTCTAAGATCTCAGTACAGTTACAATGGCTGCCCCATCCTTCAAACCGAAACGCATTACTGCTTCACGGTAGAAATAGGCAGGGTGGTGGCATCTACCCGCGCGGACTCACAAGAGGTCCTACCACCAGTAAATGTAAGTGTATGTCATATTATCATGTTGCATAGGGTTTTGGCATAAGTGTTAGGACCGTCCGCTTGCCTAACGTCAATCCTCCTTAGGTTTTAACATAACACTATATTATTTTGCTGAATTTTTATTAACTGGCAACAAATAACTGGGGACGAATCACACACTGTCATCTGGCCCTAAACTATAGATGGTCACGTGCCCCTAGTATATCCCTCTGGCAATCTAGTGCAAGCATCAATGTAAGTTAAAATTAATTAAGGGCATTAAAGTACACAGCATAGATTCACTAGGAACTATTCGAGAATAGAATGGAGTAACTAGATGACGTGTTAAATCACAGAGCTTAAAGCCATCACACTGTGAACGCATGACATCTGAGACATAGCATCATCTTTCTCAACCATCTTTCCCGGTTATCTGTATTCCTTTGTAAAATTTAATAATTTACTACAGAAAAAAAGCTTACTTTCAGATCCACAGCAAAGGTTTAAAGTTCGGCATGTACGAAGATTATGGAAACCTCACATGTGCCGGTTACCCCGGGGTGCTTGGAAACGAAAAAATCGATATCAACACATTTGTCGAATGGGAAATCGATTATTTGAAGCTCGATGGATGTTATATTGACCCGATACAAATGGATAAAGGTATATGCTTCGTTCTTTATGTTTTTATCCTGTAATGGTCAGAACAGGACTTATCCACGATATAGTTTTGGTTTAACTCACATTGTTACGAATGATTGTATGTCACATGTCAACCCTAGTCTTCTAGGGATTGGTAAGCGGAGGCAATACGAATACCCTGCTTGTGGATTCAGTTAGAAAGTAAGAGAAGAATGCTGATCTGGATTCCAAAGAGGTCGCAGATGCCAATAACCTTTTTTGACAGTGCAGGACAGACTTGCACCATTTTATACCTAACATTTTTGTAGCTTGCGTTTTTGTGAAGTTGAAACTTTTGTTGCTATGAACGATCTTCCAGATTTTTTTCTGAAACCCAGTACAGCGTTCTCCAAGTCGCAATGCATTCGTAAGCTTCGGTGTTTCTGGCGTGCCACTAACACATATCAAAACGCTATCGCACAAAATTCTAATTACTTCCAAACTCCAAATCTATATTTCTAAGGCATGGTTTTATCGTAGTTTACAGTTACAAATATCTTCCTTATGTTACTTAGGCTATCCAGACTTCGGTAAATTGTTGAACGCTACTGGACGATCCATCTTGTACTCCTGTAGCTGGCCAGCATATCAAGAGGAAAAAAAGATATTGGTATTGTTTTTTATTTGGTTACGTAAACCTTAAAATATATTTTCAATTACGCTGTTTGTATAAACTTTTCGTCAAATTCTCATTTGTTGGGTAATTTCTCATTTTTAGTAAACGGGGCAGTTTGAGCAGAGTTTATTTGGTTACGCATATTAATACCAAGATATTTGACAAAAACTTTTGCAGTCGCTGCGGTAGGAGGTTTAATGTTTTCATAATATACGTTTAATGAGCGAAAGCACTGTTATTCTTAACTATTAGGCTTAAATTAGCAATCAAACTAGTAGGTACATATTCTTATTTCATAAATATGTGTTGTCAATTATGTATTTAAATAATTGTTTTTTTTTTAAGCCAAACTATGCATCGATAGCTGAACACTGTAACCTATGGCGCAATTATGATGATATAGAAGACTCTTGGGCATCTCTTACGAAGATCATGGCCTGGTTTGGTGACAACCAGGACAGGCTTGCTCAGCACGCCGGGCCTGGACACTGGAACGACCCTGATATGGTTAGTAGGACAGATTACTTAGTTTTTCAAACATTACTTTGAGGTCATAAGGTTATGATGAGGAAAGGAGATACGGAAGTTCGAGTCCAGTTTGGGCGGTAAATACTTTCACGTCTTCCATCAGTAGTTGTAATAGATGCAACCCCCTCACTGATTTATTTCCTCTTTTGACAATTTATGGCCTGACTTTCTCAAGTTAAATCTTACGTCAATAGATTATAAAGATTAAAGCAATAAGACAAATAAAACTATAATTATGATCCTCCAAGTAGAATAAAAAAAAGAATTTGTAGCACAAATGCACAATGTTGGACACGCATTTAAAATCATTTCTATGTTTGATATAGGTAATGGCGATAAAAACGGTGTGACGAATGTACAAGGTGAGCCAAAAGAGATCACCCTATTGGAAGAAGCTCTTATTACTTATTTGACCAATAAAATTCTAAAGGTTCAAATAAAGATAATCAAAAAACAGAATCGAAGTTTTTCATTTAGAAAAAAAATGAGAGCCAAACAACATCGAATGACTTCTTTTTGCCCACCTTTTACGTTTCTTCTAAAATCTTATATTGTTTAATGAAATAATTGCAAGCAAGCAAGATTTTTTCTTTTTAGTTACTAATTGGCAACTTCGGTCTATCGGTGGACCAAGCTAAAGTACAAATGGCTGTTTGGGCGATCCTAGCAGCACCGCTTCTGATCAGTACTGATTTGGCGACAATAAGGCCAGAATTCAAACAAATATTACTGAACAGAGACATTATAGCCATCAACCAAGACAAATTGGGTAAACAAGGATTGCGTGTTTGGAAAAAAATGGGATCTGGATCCGTGAGTATATCTATTAGTGCTCGGTGACGCTATTTACCTAGTATTCTCTCCGGTTTTAGCGAGTCGTAGACATAATTAAAACTAGTTTTAAGATTGTATCGCGCTTTTTTATTGTTCCTAAATGTAAATTATTCGAAACGCCGGAAAGAATATATTGACAATAAAAGAAATGCGAGATTAAAGCGAAAAAGTACTTTTAATTATTATTTACCTATTAAAATTGAACTTAATGCTGTATTATGTTGTTACTATTAATAATAAGGTTATTAATGTATTCAATATCACAACGCCGTTTATTACTAATGTTGAGATCGGAGCGATGAGAAAGAGAAGACAACCGATATGAACAGAAAATAGCCAAATGAATCGTCATGGCTTGCAAACATAACATTTCGGTCAGAAAAGTTTACCATATTAATTGCATTATCTATGACAGTTTCGTGCTTAAAGGCTTCGTGCTTAAAGGAAGTCGTCGTGGCCTAACGGATAAGACGTCCGGTGCATTCGTGTTGAGCGATGCACCGGTGTTCGAATCCCGCTGGCGGGTACCAATTTTTCTAATGAAATACGTACTTGACAAATGTTCACGATTGATTTCCACGGTGAAGGAATAACATCGTGTAATAAAAATGAAACCCGCAAAATTATAATTTGCGTAATTACTGGTGGTAGGACCACTTGTGAGTCCGCACGGGTGGGTACCACCACCCTGCCTATTTCTGCCGTGAAGCAGTAATACGTTTCGGTTTGAAGGGTGGGGCAGCCGTTGTAACTATGCTTGAGACCTTAGAACTTATATTTCAAGGTGGGTGGCGCATTTACGTTGTGGATGTCTATGGGCTCCAGTAACCACTTAGCACCAGGTGTACTGTGAGCTCGTCCACCCATATAAGCAATAAAAAAAAAAGTTTTTCTTTTAATAAAAATAATATTACTGTAGAAACATATTTTTTTTGTATCAATCGCGCTATGGAGATCGCGCGCATTTCACCTTGATAGACTTTGAACATGTGATATTTATTTGTTACAGAGGTCCAAATTAGAGATATGGAAAAGAGAACTTTATGACGGTTCTTTTGCTATGGCCTTTGTGAGTTATCGGGACGATGGAATACCTTACGCAGCCAAATTTACTTATTATGACATGCAATTACCTCAGTCGGAGTTTGAAGTACAGGTCAGTTACAGAAGGAAATTAGTCTCTTATACATGTGGTGTAGGTACGTAATTTTTGATGAACCCGAAAATTAATTGCCGGAAAATGTTAAATGTTACCGTCGTCATGAGTTTATTTGTTTTGTTATTTTAGTTGTTTTGAATTTAAATTGAGACTGATTTATAATTTGAAATTGTTTTTTTAGGATTTATACAAAGAAGAAGAAATTCGGTCATGGGATGGCACAAGCGACTTCGAAGTTCGGATTAACCCTTCTGGTAATTAAATTTGTCCTTTATCTTAACTTCTACCGGTACGTTCTGGCGTTTATTGTTTTCTAAAATCTCGAAGGATAAACAGAGCCGTTGCTATTTAATACGAAAATGGCAAAAAGAGTGGTTTCACCGAGATATTTCTGAAGTATGTGCTTTAATTATATACATCTGACTATTTAGTGTTGTGCATTAATTGCATTTATTAGAATATTTTTAACCTGGTATAAGTACAGGTTTGCCAAAAAATCGATTACTTTTGGTAGTAGAATGTCAGAGGCGTTAGCCAGAGCCCATTGCGTCACAACATGAGACAAGAGGAATTGGGGTGGAATGTTGAATTTCGTAACTCTGTTTGTTTGTTGTTTTGATAAGTTATAATGTAATGGTCGGCAACTTTTAACGCGCAGGTCATAAAACTACTCACTTTAGTTCTGAAAATAAAGTATATTATTAACTATAAACATAAACTAAATAAGCGCCTTAAGTTCACCATGGAATGAAATGAAATAGAACGGAACACGGGGGCTATTAATATAAAAGAAAATGTTTAAAAACAATGGTTAAGTATTTTTTTTTTATAAAAATCTATATAATTAATACTAATACTTTTGGTTGATTTTAAACGAGTATTAAAAAGGCTACCGTTCTATGTTTAAAGATTAGTTTGTTCACTGCGCCTCATTTTCGATGAAGTCAACTGCTTATTTTTCTTTCAGGAGTTAAATTTTACAAATTCATTAGCAAAAAATCTATGCCGGAGATTTTGGATATAACAGTAAAAATGATTGTGAAGAATCAAGTGTGTAATTAGTATTAGTTTTTGTAAAATAGCTAAACTTTTATATCAATAAATTATTGGATTATAAACCAGTCTTTTCTATTCACTACAAATAAAAGTAATACAACAAAAATCAATGTTTTATTTTGATACGTTATCGTATGCACTAATATTAAATTTGTCCTATTTCTGAAGGGTGAAGTTCTGGTTTGAAGAGTGTGAGTTGTGACTGCCGCTATACTATAAAATTGAGATTCAAGTGCTTTGTCTATGCTCTTGGCAGCAACCAGTTCATACCTGGTAGGTCTTAAACTCGTTCACTTGTCTATGTAACAGAAGTCATCGTGGTCTTTAAAGGTTAAGATTAAGATATTCGTATCGAGCGATGTCACTATGCTCGTGCTGACTCCTGTAGGCATGAACCAACTTTTGTAATGAAATACATACGTACTTAACATATGTTCCCGAATGACTTCCACAGTGAAGAAATAACATCGTGTAATAAAAATTAAACCTTAAAAAATATAATTTACCTAATTATTCGTTGTAGCACGTATTACAACTATGTACCAAAATTTGCCTGTTTCTGCCATGAAGCAGATTGCAGAAATGCGTTTCGTTTTGCATAGTGGCCCAGCCGTTGTACTTTAACACAGATACGTAAAAATCATATCACAAGGAAACATGAGGAGCAATGTCTTTTACATTGCTCCTCATGTTTCTGCCAGAAAGTTGCATTTTTCAGTAATTACCTAATTATTAGTACTAAGATCAGTAGATCAGTATTCATAGTCTAGAGTTTAGCTATAGCCGAGATAGTTTTGTATACTCATTGAGGAACCTAGCCAGTAGGTACTCTTGCATTAAGATTGAACTGTGTTAATTTTGACATTATACTGTAAATTTATTGATGATTTACTGTATGACCATAGTGTATGACGCTAAAGTACCGTACTGGGTACCTACAGGTTTCATACTTCAGCGGTACCTACCTACCACTGAAGTAATAAAGGTCTATGGTACCTACCTACATCATTTAAAAAATGTCAAACGTCAAAATTGTTTTTTACTTTATTCATAGATAATTAGATATTTTCAGATATTTTATACACATAATTTAAAAAAGTACATATTGGAAGTATGTAAATATTTCACCTAAATTTACTACAGTCACAAAATCAAGCAAATGGAACAAAATGCTTTTAAAAAAATTACAGACAGCTAACTAACAATATTACTTTATTAAATAATTGTTATGTTCAAAGATTATGAAAAGCAAACGCTACGCCACCGTTATGTCTTGTTGCTGATTCCTGAAGTTCACTTTTGCTTTTTGATATAACTTAAGGAAATAAGTGAAATATAAACTAGTTTATTTGGTGTCGATAGATTTACGGTTAGATTTTCAATTTTTCATTGAAATTGATATTCATTTGTACCCACTTGTTGTACTAAAAACATACTGATAAATCGCGACAAACTTCTTTATAAAATAAATAAAGATACTCCAAGCACACTAGTTTTTATAATAAAGAAAGCTAGTTGCTGCCTATGTTGGTATTGGGTCAATGGTGTTTCGTGCGTGTCGATACCTACTGTGTAGTGTGTGACGTCTGTGTTCGACCGGCATTCATTGACAGACAATTAAGTGTATAATCTATGTTGACAGACGAGTTTCGACTGGCCAGAGAACGGTCGGTAAATAGTGCTCTTATTAGTTCGCGCCGGTTAACACTTGTTCAATTCTTATTGTGAAAGCAGTATTCTGTAAATATGGGCGGAAAAGTTGAGAATGTAGGCATACTCGCCATGGAACTTTATTTCCCGTCGCAATACGTTGATCAGACTGAACTAGAAAAATTTGATGAGGTGTCTACTGGCAAGTACACTATTGGTTTGGGCCAGAGTAAAATGGGTTTCTGTTCTGATCGTGAAGACATCAATTCCATTTGTCTCACAGCCTTGCACAGACTAATTGACAAACAAAATATCAACTTGCATGATATTGGGCGCTTGGAGGTGGGCACAGAAACTATCATTGATAAAAGTAAGAGTGTTAAGACATTTTTGATGACATTGTTTGCTAAAGAAGGCGCTACTGACATAGAAGGAATAGATACAACTAATGCCTGTTATGGTGGTACTGCTGCTCTATTTAATGCCATAAATTGGGTGGAATCTTCATCCTGGGATGGTAGGAAGGCCATAGTTGTTGCTGGTGATATTGCTGTCTATGGAAAGGGCCCTGCGAGACCTACAGGTGGTGCTGGTGCTGTTGCTATGTTGATAGGGCCTGATGCACCCCTTGTGTTTGATTGTGGAGTGCGGGCCTCATACATGACACATGCATATGACTTTTACAAGCCAGATTTATCATCAGAGTTTCCTTATGTAGATGGGAAACTATCCATACAGTGCTACCTCAATGCTTTAGATAATTGTTATAATTTGTTTAGTAAAAAAATGAGAAAGACTGATCCTAACTTCAAAGGTTTGCTTAGTTTAGACGGTATGCTATTCCACTCTCCGTACTGTAAACTTGTTCAGAAATCATTAGCAAGAGTGTGCTTCAATGATTTTCTGAATATACCTGCTGAGGAACGTGAGAAACAATTTCCTGGGCTCTCCGAGTTTAGTAATCATAAATTAGAAGATACTTACTTTGATAGGGAAGTTGAAAAAGCATTTATGACATATAGCTTAAGTTTATTTGAGGAGAAAACAAAACCTTCTCTTCATATTGCACGTAATGTTGGTAATATGTACACACCATCATTATACGGAGGTCTTGTGTCTTATTTGATAAGCAAATCTCCAGATCAGTTAATTGGGAAGAAGTTTGCTTTGTTTTCATACGGGTCAGGATTGGCATCGACAATGTATTCCATAAATGTATGTCATGACATGAGTACTGGATCAAAGTTAGAAAAGCTTATCTCCTCGTTGCATGAAACAGTTGCTTTACTGGATAAAAGGCAGAGTGTGGAACCCAGTAAGTTTTCATACATAATGGATGTTAGAACTAAAAATTATCATTCCGCACCATATGAGCCTACTGGTTCTTTAGATGTCCTGTTCCCAGGAACATATTACCTTGTGAAAATAGATGATCAGAGAAGGCGTACTTATGATAGGAAACATTAATTACTTCTTAGTGAAAATTTTTGGTGTAGGCTGTCTTTTAGTATGAAAAGCAATTATTATCATAAATCATAAAAAACAAGTGCTTAGTCTTTGTTCAAAGTTTATGTTTGTTATCTATTAGTGTTAATTATCTATTGGTGTTTGTAACCCATTTTGTATTTTTAAGTCAGATAAATAAACAGTATGTAAACATGCAATAAATTGTGAAGTATTAATTAGTATAATTATCTTCGTGAACAGAAAGCAATTTAAACATCCTAAACTTAATTAATCAGAACATTAATTTTAGATTGCTGTTGAGATGTGCTTACATTATATTAATGTTTAAAATTTTCAAACAGAATAAACTATTCAGGTGAAACCTAAGAATAAATTCAAAGTAAATTAGGTTTTTAAGTGTAATGCTTATAGAAAAGCAATGTATTTCTCATTAATAATTTGTTGAATTAAATACACACACAAACATTTTATGTTTAAAAATGTATTTTTGTGAACATTAACAAAACAGGTAAATTGTTAATGAATTGAGTATGATTTGAAACAGCTTATATGATTGAAATGTGTGTGAATAAAATTCACTAATATAATATTATTTAAATTTCTGGAAATAAAAGGTTGTGTCAATAAGGTTTTTTATTAATTTTTTCACAATTACCTTCTTGAGTAATTTTATCAAGTATCAATTTGAAAAAAAAAAACTTTAAAAACCTGCGTTTAATTTTTAAACCAAGAGCTAAGAGTAATTTAAAGTATTTAAAAAAAACTCAGTGTAAAACAGTGCCCACAATGAGTTTAGTATCATTTCTACACATGGTATATTGTACACTATGTCATATTCGCCATAGTATGTAGTTAACAGTATTATTATTATTATTTTTTGGTCAGGAGGAAATCGCCAGATTTCCGCCTTCAACTGAAGATGGAGGGCGCGGCATGTCGGAGTCGAACTGACTAAAACCTCCTGTCGCTCAACAACCCACGTTCGAATCTCGCATGAGACAGAACTCCTGAAAAGGCAAAGGGGGGAAAGTGAAGCACATGTCTTCCATTACCCTCCCCCTCGGGACGCCGGACCAGCGTTGGTCGGCGCCACGACCACCAGCCCTCTCGGTCGCAAGTTAATAGTATACCCGTAGGCTGTTGTAGGTTCATGACAGTGTCTCCCAATGCCTTGTTGCTCTCTATCGTTATGAAGCTAATCTTTAACAAGTTCAAACTGTAAGGGAACTAAACCGTGGGAATAATGGAAGAGCCATGATTTCATACATGCTTTTAAATCTAATAAAATTATTATTTGTATAGATAAGCGTGTTCATGCATGTGCACCATCTGAAATTCAACCCGCTCTTATGCATTATTTTGCCGTCTGCCAGTCAATTTTCACAAAGTTTCTGGATCTACAGATTAAATAAGTTAATAGGTACCTAGTCTAGCAAATGAAAACCTATTGCTTCTTGATAGTAGCGTAGCGAGCGGGGGCACGGGGCATCATGCACCTGGCGCTACTCACAAATGGTCTGCAAAACAAAAACAAATCTCGATAATTTTTATTTTTATTTTAATCGATTTCCGGAAATTTATGATAATAATAGGTATCTATTTAACTAATTCTAAAAAGGTATGGTGCCCCGGGCGCAATTTAAGATCGTTACACCACTGCTTCTCGATAATAATCAGGTAAAAAAAAGTAAGTATCATCGATTCGACTCCAAATGTGGACCTGGATTTGATAGTTATAGCTTATTTTCGTATTAAATAGCATCATGAGTTACCTACTCAAATCAAATCAAATTAAAAACACTTCCTAAGCTAGCTAGCTTCCTAGCCTAGGTAGAGTTGAAGACTAACATTTGTATGTCCAATAAGAAAATATTGCAACCGAGAATATTCCAATGTCCACATTCAGTCCTTACGTAGTTGTAGTAGAAAGTACAAATATAGTTTTCACCTACTTGAAGTCATCGTGGTCTAAAGAATAAGACGCTTGGTGAATTCGTTTTGAGTGATAGGTATCACTGTGCAGGTGTTCGAATCATGTAGGCAGATACCAATTTTCCTATTGAAACCTATTACTCGTGTTCACGAATGACTCCTACGAAATATAGTCTAATAAAAATCAAACCCGCAAGAAGAGATTGCGTAATTACTGTGCAATTGAGACGTAGACGTCAAGTTTCAAGGTGGGAGGCGGCGTTCATGTTGTGATGCTAGACAGCCCACTGCGTTTTTCGTCGCGTTTCCGATCCGGTGGTAGATTCTGCTAAGCACTGCTCTTGCCAGGGCTTGTCTTCTCTGGAGGCGGCGGAGTCTGACATAACCCGGTCTCTTACCCCTCCGACCGGGTATTCGTAAATGGATTCCCCAGCGTTAAAAAAAGGGCTAGTATTAGCAACACTTCAGGTTTGAGCCCCGTGAGCTCACCGACATGTCAGGGTGAAGCTGAAATAGCCTCTCAAGGCTATCAGCATAGGTAGGTTTTTTTTTGTGATGACTACCGAATCCACTTAAGTGGTCATCAACACAAAGTGGACCGCGAACTCGTTCACCCATGAAAGCAATAAATACATTAAAATGTATTTTATTTTATTTCGTAATTTAATTATAATCAGTTTTATAGGCGTTGAAGTACCTCGTTGATATAAACCATTATGAAGAATGTGTTCAAAACTCGGCTCGATACAATGTTACTAAATTTGTAATATTTTGTATTTACTTACTAAGACTCTATAGCAAAAGTGCAACTGGTGGTTGGACGCATTGTGAGTCTGCACGAGAAGGTACCACCGCCCTGCCTATTTCTGCCGTGAAGCAGTAACGCGTTTCGGTTTGAAAGGTGGGGTAGCCGTTGTAACGATACTGAGACGTTAGAACTTATATCTCAAGATGGTTGGAGGCATTTACGTTGTAGATGTCTATGGGCTTCGGTATCCACTTAATACCAGGTGGGCCGTGAGCTCGTCCAACCAACTAAGCAATAAATCAAAAGTGACGTGTAGTTTTAGTTAATCAAAATCATTAATGTTGATTCTTTCGGACTGCGAATCCACGTCACTGGCGAACAAAGTTTTTTTTATAAAAAAAAATATTGTATTATCAATAAAACTTCTATAATTATAAAATCAGACATGAAGTATGAACGAATTAAAACATTTTTTAGGATATATCGGAATAGCTCATAGCAAAGTCAGCTGTTGGTAACTACTGATTTCTGTCAAAGGATATTTCAGAGCCGTTTTTTAGGCTTGCTTTTTTTATTTATTTTTATTGTCTTTGTAGGCAGACGAGCGTATGGCCCACCTGATGGTAAGTGGTTACCGTCGCCCATGGACTTCAGCAATGCCAGGAGCAGAGCCAAGCCGCTGCCTACAAATTGCGCTGCACGCAATGTAACCTAAATAATAATTAGCTGATATGCGATATCCTCAATATTGTGCGAACGCACTTTCACTGGACACTTTTGGTTAAAATAGAAAGTACACGATGTTTGCCATCAATGTTACTAAAAAAAAAGCATTCTCATCAGAAGCATTTAGACCCGTTTCTATTCTCGAACCACAGAATGTGCTAATTCATAAAAAGTTTTTTAGTTCTTCGTATATTGTTTATCATTTTTACAACTTAGGTGGGTAGACGAGCTCACAGCAGTCACAGCCCACCTGGTGTTAAGTGGTTACTGGAGCCCATAGACATCTACACCGAAAATGCGCCACCTACCTTGAGATATAAGTTCTAAGGTCTCAAGTATAGTTACAACGGCTGCCCCACCATTCAAACCGAAACGCATTACTACTTCGCGGCAGAAATAGGCAGGGTGGTGGCACCTACCTGCGCGGACTCACAAGAAGTTCCTACCACCAGTAATAACATTCATAAAATCTAAAATGTCGTAAGCACCAACAGCTATATATAGATCATTTATATTCGCTTTGTAAGCAGACGCGTTTTCTATTGTGTTTTATTTACATACCGTCTAAACAAGTCTTCGCTGCGATGACCGCGAAATGATTAAGTTATTGTACAATTGAACTTCGAGATATTGAACTGCCGATAACACGCGTTATCTACCCGATAAATGTGGCTTACCGTTTCCTGTATTAACTGAAACTATTTACGACGCGGTGATGTCATTTTAGTTAGATGGGTTAGTATAGGATTAAATGGGTTTTGTTTTTCTGGTTACTATAATAGTATTTATTGTCTTCGGTTTTCGAGAGTAGCCATCATTAAAACTACTTTGGGCGTTTAAACTGTCCTTTTTTAATTTCATTATGTAATTTTAATGAAATTTTTTGGCAGACTTATTCCAATGTTTTCCTTTTTATTTTATTTGCATTTACTATTACTGGTGGTAGGACCTCTTGAGAGTCCGGGCGGGTAGGTACCACCACCCTGCCTATTTCTGCCGTAAAGCAGTAATGCGTTTCGGTTTGAAGGGTGGGGCAGCCGTTGTAACTATATTTGAGACCTTAGAACTTATATCTCAAGGTGGGTGGCGCATTTACGTTATAGATGTCTATGGGCTCCAGTAACCACTTAACACCAGGTGGGCTGTGAGCTCCTCCAACCATCTAAGCAATAAAAAAAATAGGGTGAATTCATCCTGGCGTAAAGGATAAGACGTCCAGTGCATTCGTATCAAGCGATGCGGCTGTGCCGTTGCTCAAATCCCGAAGACAGGTGTGGCGGTAGCCATCACAGAACACAGGATATTTGACAGATGCCTGAATCCCGCTTACAACATTTTCAAGATAAGCTTGCACATATACAAGTTCCGAACAGCAACATTTGGAATATCGGTCTACCGAGCAATGTCAACCGCTCGGTGGAAAATCTTCCCTTTTACTTGCACTAATTAATAAGCTTTTATTAGCTTCAGAAGTATGTATGTTTGTAACGGAATCTTTGAACATGATTTTGACCTTCTTCAAAACGTCGGATTAACTCGAAATTTTGTATACTTATTAAGGACCGATGACAATTCAATATTTAAAAAAAAAATTAAAAAAAATGAAATTCAACGAAAAATAAATCATAGTTTAAAAAAACTAACAAAATACGCTTTTATAGAAAATCCAACTAAAAACTAGAAAATAAATATTAATAAATTTGCATTAAAAATAAGGGAACGAAAAAATATTTTATTGTAAAAAAAGCGTGGGGTGCTTTTCAGGATATTATCAAAATAACCCTTCTACTCATATCTGTTCATAAAACATTTATAACTACTGATACCATGCACCTTTAAACTAGTATTTATTTTTCAACAAACGTTCACGACTAACCGCCACTGTGAAGGAATGGCATTGTGAAAAAAAATCAAACCCGCAACAAGTATAATTCGCGTAATTACTGGTGGTAGGTAGCGCATCTAGTGAACCTGCCTGGTATTAGCACTCAGTCAACGATCACCTGGACCCGCTGCTACGAATTTATATTATGGGCTTCGTTACCACTTTAAATCAGATACGTTGAAAAAGAGAAGAGAGAGAATCAGATATCGTAGATGCAATAACTATTATAAAATGCAATAAATAAATTAAAATATAATTATAACCTCTTATTATCTTATTACTTTTAAATATATATGTTACAGAGCGCTGAGGTGTTGCCATTGTAGGAATTGAGACTATAGCATTACATTTCAAGGTGAGCAGTGACATTCACGTTGAATAATCCAGTAGCCGGTAAAATTTACAAAAAAAAAAACCCGTTATCAAGCGCGCTGCCTACTGCTAAATTTTATCTTTAATATTATCTACTTTGTATCTGGCAATGATACGTTCAAGTCACATTGTAAGATTAATGTAGAACTTTATTCCAACAAATATCACATCACTATTCACGACAAACCAGTTCTATTTGGTTTAAATCTGGTTTGTATTAGTTCTACATGTCCGGTAAGGTATGTTAATTGGCATTGAATATGGCAATTACCGTTATGACATCTATAAGCTTCTCAGTGTATTAAACATATCTATATCGTTTCGTATTTTATCAGCTTTATAAATTATAGACCCGTAGAGCTAGGAACTGTCCAACGGACAGGGTAATTGCGCTGTTAAACGAATTTCTGTCCGAAATCCAGGATGCTCACGTATTTGCCGATAGTTGGGGAAGACTTTATTCCAAAATAATTTTATTTTTAGCATAATATTATAATAATTTATAATTTCAATAATGTTTTTGTGTTAACGAGTCAGGCGTTTTGGTGAAAACTGTAAGCCTGACTTTGTATTGAATGGAATAAATAAATAAATAGGATTTCATTTCTATACATCCTACACATACTATTTTATATTACTGGTGGTAGGACCTCCTGTGAATCCGCACGGGTAGGTAGGTACCACCACCCTGCCTATTTCTGCCGTGAAGCAGTAATGCGTTTCGGTTTGAATTCCGAGTGGCCGCTGTAACTATACTGAGATCTTAGAACTTATGTCTTAAGGTGGGTGGCGCATTTAAGTTGTAGATGTCTATGGGTTCCAATAACCATCTAAGCTCTGTGAGATCGTCCACCCATTTAAGCAATAAAAAGAAAATGAGAACTTATTAGGAGCAAATCATTTGTCCTGTCCGCTATCATTTCAACCTTGCAATCCTTAGGACTATGTCGGTGACCATGCTTCTCCTGCGAATCTCATGCAAATCTCACCACTCCTGATTCCCTCGCGGACAGAGACTCCGAGCATTGCCTTTCTATTGCTCTTTGAGCTTGAGATTCATTGGAAGTAACAACTAGCTACCATATTTTATCATTAACGGCAACGCATACCTACGTGACTTTTGTCTTGAAGCAGTGCGGTGTTTGGAATGAGAAGATTTTGCGCAACCTGTTACTCGGGGTGACAATATTTTCCTAAATAAAGATAATGCTTTACAAACTCGCACATGTATAGCACAACGCACTAAAGTGAAGTATATTATTATACAACAACAAAAATATACACACACACATATCGTACTATTCTAAAAATACTTGATACTAGCGACCCGCCCTCGCTTCGCTTCGGAAACATTAAATTTTATTATTGATAGCTGAGTCCCGCGATGTTACCCGCGGTTATTGTCGTACCGCGGGTGACGCCGCGGGCTGAAGCTAGTCTAAAAAAGTAGCCTAAATTACTCCTTTTATCATCAGCTACCTATCAGTGAATGTCTCGTCAAAATCGGTGCAGCCGTTCCAGAGATTAGCCGGAACAGACAGACAGACAGACAAAAATTGTAAAAAAATGTTATTTTGATGTATGTACCGTATATATATTCATATGCATGTAGTAAAAAGCTGTTATTTCAATATTACAAACAGACACTCCAATTTTATTTATATGTATAGATATTTATATTATGTATATAGCTTCTGTTGGAAGTGTTTGTTTTCTCTATCCGGATTGTGCCTTCGTCGATTCTCATTTAATATTGAATGATTAAAGATGCTTGAGGTATTCAGTTATGTTGGTGAATAACGACTAGTTTCGCTCTCTCTATATATGTGAATAATATTAATTGTTTAAAGTTCATCGATCCGAATTCAATAGGTCTTCGGAGGTTCACAGTTGTTACGATATTAGGACGATTAAACGGCGTATTTTACTAAAGAGCCATAGAGATAAATATATTAACTTATCATTTATAGTTACTGTTTAATGATTCCGTATTTATAGTGGTCATAAAACAAACATAATCATTTTGATAAAGTACGCAGTTATATTTTACGTCTATGTCCGTGTACGTAATTTACCGGATGAAAGCTGTTACGTAGATATTGTACCTATGTTCTTGCTCAAATAAGAAGCTCCTGCTAGACCCATGAACTCCAGAAAATAGTTGAGGCGATGTTTTCGTTGTATTTTGATCATCAACGAATAATCTGAACTAGAGGTCCCACAGTAGTCGAAATTCGACTATAATTAATTGGAATTGTAAGTTTGTACACTATTGTGATTGTATTTTATACTTCTATAGTCACAAATTTCGCCAAGACTACACTATAAAAAATATTAACAAAGACAAACAATATTTAATCTCAATTTGACAACAGACGTGAAGAACAAAAGTTTGACAATAAATAGTATGCATGCGTGTGTGCGTCAAATACATAGTATGTAGTGTGTGTAATGCTTTCGTTATTGACTTAATGTATCTTTTATGCATTATTTAAAAAAAAAAATAGCACTGTGCACTTCTTCTTTATATCCTCTATAAGTGTGGAAAATTTCATACTCCTCCGTCCGCGCAATTTTCGTAAAAAGGGATACAAAGTTTTTGCTTCACGTATTAATATATAGATAATAATGTTTAATCACTAGGTACATAGTATAAAACAAAGTCGCTTTCTCTGTCCCTATATCTGTCTGTCCTTATGTATGCTTAAATCTTTAAAACTACCCAACGGATTTTGATGTGATTTTTTTTAATAGATAGAGTGATTGAAGAGGAAGGTTTATATGATTGTATAGGAAGGAAGGAGGAAGGTGTATAATAACAACCATTAAATAGTGGAGAAATCAATAATAAATTAGTTTCCGAAGCGAAGCGAGGTCGGGTCGCTAGTAATGTATAATTTAATAAAATGTCGAAATTAATCAGTTTGACGCATTTAGTTAGTGGAGCAGTATTTAGAAATTAATATTAATTCGTTGGTCTCATTGTTCTAAGTTCGCTGGTCAATGCCCTCCTCTCAAACATGAATTGGGCAACATTTTGTCAAATGTATTTGTAAAATGATCTCGCACTCAAAGGACAAAACTGTACATGTCATGCTTAGAAAAATGTTAAATTGACTTGCAATATGATAAGAAACACATATCATTTACGATTGGGAATAAAAAGGTCTAATAAAAATAATAGGTCAATAAATTTTTTGGGTATATTTCTTAATTTCATAATGATAAGACGCAATATTCCAAATACTATAAAATAGGTCGTATTCATTTCGATTTCATCAGTTTGATCATTGCAAGCAAACAAAAGTAAGTACAATTTATGGAGTAAACGTATTAATAATATAATAATCTGTATACAAATTCCACCTGTCAGACTTCATTTTTGAAACGTTCGAATAATAATTTTTTTATTGTTTATTTTTCGTTTTTTACTTATCACTATTCTGTTCTTCAATCAAAAATTAATTGTTGATAAATAGCCTTTGTACTGTGAAAATTCAGACCTAACAACTCATAACTCAAGGTAGTTAGGTGGCGGTATTTACGTTGTAAATGTCTATGGGCTCCGGTAGCCAATTAACATCAGGTGGGCCGTGAGCTCGTTCACCCACCTAAGCAATAAAAATAATTGATATGGGCACCGAGTAGCCAGATGTTTAAATATGTTTTTTCTTTTTTCAGCTAAAAATGAAATTCTTCGTTGCTCTCGTTGCTATCGTAGCTGTGGCTGTCGCCAGCCCCACCAAGCCCATTTTCGGACCCGAAATCATCGACTTCCCTCTTCCCGACGGTGGTGCTGTCACTGAGCCAATCGTGCCCTCCCCTGTTATCGTTGGACCAGTCGCACCAGGCCAGGCCGCTCCTCTCGTTCAGATCATTGTGAACGTGAACCAGCCAGGCGCTGATGCTGCTATCATTCCCCAGCCCGTCATTGTTGACGAGTCCGATGAACTCAAACCCGACCCCGTTATTATCGTCGAAGAGGCTGAACAGGGCCCCATTGTCCCTGAGCCTGTTATCGTTGCTCCCATCAACCCCATCCCCATTGTCCCTGAGCCCGTCATCGTTGCTCCCATCAACCCCACCCCCGTCGCCCCCGTCATCATTGGAACCCCCATCATACCCTCTCCTGCCGTCACCCTCCCTGAGGAGCTCAACTAAGTAACTGTGATAGAACTTGCTCAAATGCAATGTCAATAATATAGGCATTGCATTACTTTAATTGTACGAATAAAATTGACACAAAAGTATATTGATACATTTGATTGTTTTATTTTTGCAATTTAATATTTCATTTCCCGAGTTATCTGCTATTTTTTACATGATTAACATCTAAAATGTTGATGCTAGGACGATTTCTGAGAGTGTAAAGGTAGGTACAATCTCTCATCTCTACGGGACTGGAGATTTTTAAGGCCATGCCTTAGAAAATGTGAAGTATTTTCTGAGATTTACGAATCACGTGGATCCCTAACTAAAACGTGTTTAATACTTATGGACTACTTTTCGCATCTTCTTTAAATACACCGTCATGCTTCCATAGTTCAGCTGCGTACACGCCCAACAATTAGGTACTTAAAACTTGTGATTTGTACACATAATTAAAAGAACTTAGCGGTTCCTCGATCTCTGGTCTATTACCTACATTGTATTGGAGTGTTTCGGAGTAATTTCTGACTTTTTTTAATAATTGCGGTGGATTTTAAACCTCCTAAAAGGGAAGACAATAAAACCTTAATAAGGCCTGCCGTCTTGTATGGATCAGCTTGTTGGACGACTAAGGTAGCGGATGAAAGGCGATTGCATGCAGCAGAGATCCGAATGTTGCGATGGATGTGTGGAGTAAAGAGAATGGATAGAATACGGAATGAATATGTTAGAGGAAGTCTGAAAGTGACACCTGTGATAGAGAAGCTGAGAATTGTGCGTTTGGGATGGTATGGACATGTGATGAGACGAAATGAAAATGAGGTTGGTAAGAGAATGTTAACTATGAATGTGGAAGGATATAGAGGAAGAGGTAGACCTAAGAAGAAATGGATGGATTACGTGAAAGACGATATGGGTAAGAAGGGAGTGAGCGAAGAAATAGTATATGATAAAAGAGTATGGAAGGAGAAAACATGTTGCACCGACCCCAGGTGACTGGGAGAAGGGCAAGATAATGATGGTGAACTTTAAGTTTACACAGCACTTTCTTGGATCATAAATACTTAAGTGAATAAATATTTAAAAGGCCATTATAATTTTTAAGAAAGGTTTTAAGGAAACTGAAAATATGATTATTATTATTATGAATTAACAATTTAACTTACAAGTAATGTTAATTATGTATAAAATAATATGGCATACACATAAACATAGCAAAATGTAAATTCTAATAATATTTGTTACTGTTGGTAGGGGGTTGGTACGAGTACCACCGCCCTGCATATTTCTTCCGTGAAGCAGTAATGCGTTTTGATTTGAAGTGTGGTGGTATTATTGTGATTGATGTCTATGGCTTCCGGTGACCACTTAACACCAGGTGGGCCGGGAGCTCGTTCATCTATCTTAGCAATAAATAAAAAAGTATAAAAATATCTCGAAAATCCTATAAATGACGACAACTTATTTTGGGAACATCCGATTTTAATTAAACAAAATCTATATTAAACTCCAAATGAATCTCTGTCTAATAGTAAAACTACATGAAAATCCATTTAGTGGTGTCAGAAATCGATGCCAACAAATAAACAGGCAGAAAATAATTCTAAAAATCGTTGGTATATTTTCCACAGTATCTTTTCCCTACCTGTTCACTGGTAGCCTAAGGGATATTCCAGCTTTGTGGGGACGGGTATTCACATGAGGTCACCTTCACCGGCTCAACCCGAGGGAATTTGTTAACACTAGCTCTAGCAAGAGCAATGCTTCGCAGACTCTACCATTGGATCAGAATCGCGACCTACTGAAAAGATCCAGCGAGAAACTCAATGGGTTTTGTCTATGGACCACAATATTACTCTTCTTTAGTTATTTATCTTGAATGTACATACATATTGGATTTTATTGTTTTATTATCTGTATATGGAGCCTGGAGATCAGTAATACAGGTCTTTGAGACTAGTAGAGACTTCACTTCTTTCAAAGGCTAACTAAATAAACTGTAAAGTTAATCTCCAATACAACCAAGAATTAGGAGGAAAACTACCAAAAAAATACATTTTGCTATTGTATCCGTCAATGTTCCTATAATGTTTAGCCAATTGGAGTGCGCCAGTATATTATTCGTAGAAACGAAATCCTCGAAAATAAAAAAAAAGCGTATTAACTGGTGCCGATAATTAAGAGATTACTTTTGCTATCAATTTCTATTTTTAAATTACTTTTATTGTGTAGACGCGTGAATGAGCTTCTGATTTACCCGCTGTTAAGGGGTTTCTGGAGCCCACGGACAACGTGACATCAAGGTGGACGCCGCTACGCACCTCTCGACTTGAGTTCTACGTCTCAATTGTTTAGTAATAACGTATGTTGCAATTTTTTCGGGTTTTATTTATATTATTCTATATTATACCATAATCGTGGAAATCTTTAGTGAACGTGTATTGAGTATCTACGTATTTCATAAAAAAATGACACCTGTCTACGGGAACAGGCATAGAATACAACGAACGTCATATCCTTTAGATCACGACGGCTTCAAAATCAGAAATGAATAAATTCTTTATAATCAAATCAAATCAAATCAAAAAATTTTTATTCAACATAAATGAAAGTACATACTTGTTCAACGTCAAAAGAACTACCGCCAATTCACAAGAACTACCCTCCGTCCTGAGAAGAATTGGCAAGAAACTCAGCGGGCATGTCTTTTTTTTTTTAAATATTGAATATAATAATAGCCTTTTTATTCCTAAACATAGGGTTACAAGAGGTCCCTAAGTTCGGTGTGCCTTTTGGCATAGGCCTCGTCCAATTCCTTCCAATGGGTCCTATCCCTTGCTACTCTCAGCCAGAATGGTCCCGCTGTCTGCTTCAAGTCATCTTCCCATCTCCTGATTTGACGACCCCTACTTCGTTTGCCGTCTCTTGGTTGCCAGAGGGTGACTTGCTTGCTCCATTTGTTAGTGGGGTGGCGTAGCATATGTCCAGCCCATCTCCATTTTTGGACGTCTATCCGGGTGAGAATGTCTGTGAGTTTCGTTCTTGTTCTTATGTCTACGTTCCTGACTCTATCTTTGATTTTTAACCCTAGCAGCTTCTTTCCATGGTACGTTGGCATTTTATTAGCTTTTCCCTGTGGTTAAGTGTCAATGACCAAGTTTCGCAGCCATAAGTAAGAACTGGTAGAATACAGGTCTCGAATGTTTTCTTTTTGATGTGATTGCCTAGATCCTTACTTTTCACTATTTCCTTCAGTGACCAGTATTTTCTCCAACCTTGGGCTATTCGCCTGGTTATTTCCTTGGTCATTACATCTGAAGGGGATATAATCTGGCCTAAGTAATTATATTCTTTGACATATTCGATCTTATTGCCATCTACCATAACGTCTATTTCCTTTGAATTTGTCATCAATTTTGTTTTACTGGCATTGATTTCCAGACCAGCTTCCTTACTTATATTTGCTAGGCTCTGCATCATTAGTTCTATTGCCGCAGGATCCTCTTCAAGAAGCACCAGATCATCGGCAAATCTTAGGTGGTTTAGGCGAGCTCCATTTATATTTAGACCTAAGTGGTCCCAGTTTAGCTGTCTAAAGATGTGCTCGAGTACGGCGTTAAATAGTGTAAGGGAGAGAGGATCGCCTTGGCGTACACCCTTTTTGATAGGAAATGATTCTCCTGTTGATTCAAGTTTAATACTGGCCTTGCTAGATTTATATATACTCTTGAGTATTTCTATATAGTTGCTCTGGACTCCTTGTTGTTTAAGACTCCGCCATATGTATTGGTGCCTGAGGCTATCGAATGCCTTTGAGTAATCTATGAACGCCAAGTATATTTGTTTATTGTATTCATTATACTTCTGTATCAACTGTTTTATTGTGTGAATGTGATCTATTGTCTGAAGCCTTTTCTGAATCCTGCCTGCTCTGCGGGTTGGCTTTCGTTTAGCGTTAATGATATTCTTTCCAGGATCACTTTAGCAAATACTTTATATATGTTTGATATTAGAGAAATTGGCCTATAGTTCGCAATCTCGTCTCTAGTGCCTTTTTTATGTAGTAAAATTATGTGACACTCGGTCCATTCTTCTGGGATTTGCCTTGTTTGTAAGATTTCATTGAAGAGTTTTGCCAGCACAGGACTGATTTCCTCTAAAGTTCCCTTAAGCATTTCGTTAGGTATCTTGTCCGGTCCTGGGGCTTTCTCGAGTTTTTGAGATTTTATTGCCTTGGTTACCTCTGAGGCAAGGATCTCTGGCAGTTCGTCTACTTTGTTTTCATTTGCTTCGTAAACTTCCACAATTGTGTCCAACCCTGAACCAAATTTATCAGAATACAATAGGCGGTAATAGTCAGTAGCTAGTTTCAGTATTGAGAGTCGGTTAATTAAGTTAGATTCGCGTTGGTTCAGTTTCAATATCCATTCTTTCCCATGTTCGCTTAGTTGCTTCAGAGCCTTTTTTGTTCCTCCTGTTCTTTTTATATTTTCTTCTAAAACACTATTTCTTTTCTCTTTACGGTCTTTTCTCATATTCTCCTTAATTTCCTTGCTAAGGTTTGCAATTTTTTGGCGTCTTTCTTTATCCCCTTTATTTGATATTAGTGTTCTTCTTTTATCCAATAGTTCTAGTGTCTCCTTGCTTAAATAGCTTTCTTTGCTCCTGGGTTTGCTGACTAGCATCTCTTTCAATTTGTTTTGTAATCTCCTGTATTTAATCCCAGTTTCTGCGTCGGAAGCAATAATTTCTTTAAGTGATTCTGTTGTGGGGGAATTAATGGAATGACTGTGTTCTGACATTTGATACAGCTTATTATTATTTGCTAGGTTTTTCCTGGATCTTTTGGATTGGTTTAAGCTTAGGCAGCTTCTTACCATACGGTGGTCTGTGTTAAAGTTAAGGTTTTTAACTATGTTGGTATCTGTGAACGCGCTTGCTTTGTTAGTTATAATAAAGTATATTTCAGTTTTGAATTTTGCACCTGGGGAGGACCACGTCCATTTGCTTTTAGTCTTTTTGTGAAAACGTGAGTTCATTAAAATAAGGTTATTTTCCATCATGAACTCTACTAGTTTCTGTCCATTTTGGCTTCTTTTGCCATGCCCAAACTTCCCGATTGTGGATTCTTCTCCATTTTGTCTTTCTCCAACCTGTGCGTTAAAGTCGCCCATGATTATTATATTGTTATTGTAGTGCGGTTTTATTGCTTCTGAGATACTTTCATAAAAATATTCTATGTCTGATTTCCCTGCTTGTTCTGTTGGAGTATATATTTGGAAGATGGCCCAATTTTTCTTGTATTCCGGAAATTTAAAATGAGCTACCGCAATTCTGTCAGATACTCCTTCAAAACCCATAATGTTTTTCTTCAGCCTAGACTTAATAAGGAAACCTACTCCTTTTTGTCCGGTGTGTTCTCCTTTGTGAAACATGATATAGTCGTTCCTCTCTTCTATTCCTTCTCCTGGCCTTCTCATCTCGCTGATACCTATTATGTCCCATTTTATGTTGGATATGGCTATTTCTAATTCTTTTAGGCTCTCTTCCGTTCTTCGTGTCCGAGCATTCAGTGTGCAGACATGTATATTATTATGTTCGGTGTTCTTTTTATCTTGTTTTGTCTGTATTGTTTTCTTTTTGTGCATATTTTTTCTGGATATTAGGTTATTTCGAGTTGTAATATTTTGATTTAGATGGAGGGTGTTTGTCTTCTTCCCCCACGGTGACAAGCCGGCTTGGGGTGCTTGTTATAAATGTTGTTTGGTAATGTGGTTGTTGGGATTGTTTGGATCCGGGTGCCGCATATTAGTTTCTTGAGGGATTTGATAATGAAGCTGATCTCCCGCGCTCTATATAGATCAGTATATTTGGGCGCATTGTTTCCTTTGTCGCGGATTTAGAAGAGGCGTTGTTCAGGGTGGTCGATGTACTTTGGGTATTACTTGCATTGACTTTCTTTTGTGATGGTGATTTCGGTGATCCTGAAGTCTCTCTTTTCCTCTTTTCTCTGTTGCTTTCATGTGTTTTCTTTATTATCAGTTTGTCGTATTTGATGAACGCTATATTCCCTTTGTTCTTTTCCTCTTCAACTTGCCGCTGTAGTTGTTTACGTTTTTCTATTATTTCTTTAGGGTAGTCCTCTTTGATATTTATACCTTCTTGTAGGTTACGTCTATTTCGCAGAATTATGTGTTTTTTCCACGTAGTTGTGAGTGAGACTACAACAGGGCGATTTTTATCGAGCTCTTTTTCACCGATCCTGTAAGTATTATTAATTTCGAAGGTATCAAAATGTACTCCCATTTCCAGTATAATGTCTTTTATATAGTCTACTAGCTCCGTTTCTGTTGTTGCTTTTCCTTCCTCGATGCCAAAAAAGACAAGGTTATTTTTGCGCTTATCCTTATCAGCGAATTTCAATTTTAACTCTAGCTCACTTATTTTATTTTTGAGTTGGGTGTTTTCTTCGGTGATCGCTTTAAACTTTTCGTCTAGTGCTGCCATGACATTTTGTGTTACTGTAGTTGTTATAAGTTTAGTTTGTTGGTCTAACTTTTCATCTAATTTTGCCAATAGAATTTCCGTACTTTTCTCCATGTTTGGTATATTTTATATTGCTATGGCAGCACTTGTTTCGCTGTGACAACACTGGTTTTATAATGGCAGCACTTTTTTTGCTGTGGCAGCACTTGTTTCGATGTTTGTCATGTTGGTACTGTAGTTTCCACTCTGCAGTCTATGTACAATTTGCATCAGATGACACTTGACAGTATTTTTGTAGGGTAGAATGTTAACAATATGTGGTTGATTTGATCTCACAATTTAACACTTTTCTGTAATTTTTTGCTAATCGTGTATTTTGTTCTTTGTTGTAAACAATAGTTCGTATGACACTCTTTGTTGGCACTTCTTTACACTGTTTATTTTTAATTTTCCGCGGAGCTCTATGACGTGCGTATTGACTGATCGACCAAAAATATACATACTTGTTGAACGTCAAAAGAACTACCGCCAATTCACAAGAACTACCCTCCGTCCTGAGAAGAATTGGCAAGAAACTCAGCGGGCATGTCTTTTTTTTTTTAAATATTGAATATTAGATTATTTTTAAATATTCATTTTTACATGAGTATTATAACATAACAATTATTACAATATTGAAATGCCCGGAGCGAGCAACTCATTCCCACTTTGTGCAATCTTCTATAGGTATATATTTTTTTTTTTTTTTTTTTATGATTGAAGGATTACTGGTGGCCCGGAGGCCTTTCCAGTTTCACCAGGACAGGTGGGCGAGCAAAGGCTCAGCCAGGAGGGGTGGGATTTGCTAACAGCTACCCGAGCGCCTCCGAAGGAGACCTAACAGCTCAAGAGTAGCTGCTTCGCGAATGAATCTACTACCGGATCGGAATCGCGACCCGCTGAGAAGATCCGGCGAGAAACTCAGCGAGCTGATTCATGGGTTAGGTTGCACGGCGAACTCTTTGTCGAGTTCGACGAGTACGGTTACCGAGGTCCCTAAGCCTGCTCCTAGAGCTGAAGGCGTCTAGTGCAAAGGTTATTGGATCTGAGGGATCCGTAAGGACGTGTCTAGGGCGTCGACGGTGACTGGCTCCTGCATGATCAGGATTCGGGGAGTAGTCAGCGGCGGCTACGATAAGGCGATTATCATGACGCATAGCCTTATCGAAGTACCGTTCCGACGCTGACTTCATGTATTTCTGGATAGATTCGAGGCCCAGGTCGTCGTGTAGGTCAACGTTCCTGACGAACCACGGAGCTCCGACGGCTAACCTGCAAAAGCGGGATTGTAGAGATTGAAGGGTGTGTATGTGTGTGCGGGCCGCGTGAGCGAACACCACACTCGCGTAAGTCATGACGGGCCTTATGCAAGTTTTGTAAAGTGTCACCTTGTTCCGAAGGGACATTTTACTCCGCTTACAGATCATGGGGTAGAGTCTACCGAGAATAAACGCGGCACGGTCACGGACTGATTTTATATGCGGGCGGAATGTCATCGATGCATCCAGGGTAACGCCCAGGTACTTGACCTTCCTGGCCCAGGGTATGGATTGACTAAAGAGAGTAATCGGGGGTGTGAGATTCCTCCTCCTAATACGGGAGGAAATCCGTGTGGAGCTTCCCCTCTGAAATAGCACCGCAGTACTTTTCGCTGGGTTGATGTCTATGCGCCATTTTCGGAACCACTGTCCTAGGGCTAGGGCTGCGCTCTGAAGCTTCTTCGCGATTAGGGACTTGTTTCTACTGGAATAGTAAACAGTCGTGTCGTCGGCGAATAAAGCTAAATGGGTCGGCGGCGACCGGGGAATATCGTTAACGAATAAGTTAAATAGGAGGGGTGAGAGGACAGAGCCTTGCGGGACTCCAGCTGTGAGAGGTCGTGGGGAGGAGCGGGTTCCCTCGACTCGATATCGAAAAGAGCGGTTCGACAAGAAGTCCCGTATGATGAGCACGAGACTATCCGGCACGCCCATGTTGAATAGTTTGAAAATCAAACCGTTGTGCCAGACTTTGTCGAACGCTTTTGCGACGTCGAAGAAGAGAGCTCCCGTGTATAACGGTTTTGGTCGATTAAGCCCCACAAGAATGTGCTCCGTGAGGCGGTGCACCTGTTGAACGCATGAGTGATTTGTACGGAATCCGAATTGTTCATCGATGAGAATGCCCTTGGATGAGACGAAGTCTCTGAGGCGTTTGTAGAGCAGACGCTCATACAGTTTGCCTAGAGACATGAGGAGGCTAATCGGGCGGTAGCTCGTCGGATGATTTTTTGGTTTACCGGGTTTATGTATGCCGATAACGTCCGCTTCTTTCCACACCGCGGGAAAGATACAGTTCGCCATAGCGGCATTGAAAATAGATGCCAACATCACGATGAGTTGGACGGGTAGAAGTTTAATAACGCGGTTGGATATACCGTCGGAACCGGGAGCCTTGCGAGGACGTAGGTCTTTGATCAAGTCTTTAACTTCCATCGGGGTGACGGGTGGTAACGCGTCCGAGGGTGGCAAGGAGACTCTGCGTTCTACCTCACTGTCTACAAATTCTACATGAACAGGGTCCACGGATTGAGTGCTGGGCGTGCACTGGGTTTGCAATGTATCGGCCAGCAGCTCTGCTTTTTCATCATCATCGAACGCCGCGAGTCGGCCTGAGGGGCCTACGAGGGGGGGCATAGTTACTACCGTATCCGATTTGAGAGCACGAGCTAAGCGGTAGTAAGACCTTTGAGAGTGCGCGAGTCTTTCTAAGAAATCAGACCATCTGGCATCTCGGACTTCGGCGATGCGAGACTTTACGTCGCGTTGTAGGGCACGCATTCGAATACGATTTTCCGCGGTAGGATACCTGTCGTAGGCGCGTATCGAGGCGTTCTTAGCTCTAAGGAGTTCCCTAATATCGTCGGACAATTTGAAGCGGTGAAGGAAGTCCTCCGCTACAACTTGTTTCGATGACCTATCTAATGTCGAGGTGATGTGTGACGTTAAGATGTCTATGGCTTCAGCGGTATCCTGAGGAGACGGGGTAGAGTCTGGGTTAAACGGGAGCGATGGTGGATCAGATTCAGCCAGGCTGATGCCCAGCGTGTGCCAATCCACCACAGTCCTCGTGACGGGAACGGAATCGGGAGCGCGACCGAGCTTCATAACGACGGGACGGTGGTCTGAATCTAACTCTGAAACTACTTCGATCGAGTGTAAGCGCAGAGTTACGTTTTTTAATAACGCTATGTCGAGTATATCCGGGCGATGCGCGATATTTAGCGGGTAGTGATTCGGGGTTAGCGGAGCGACGATATCGAAGGCGAGATCATCGACTAACGCGTCAAGCCGCCTGCCATTCGGGGTTGTAGTGTGTGAGTTCCACCTGATGTGTTTACAATTTAGGTCGCCCGCCAGAATGACAGAGCTCCCCATGCCGAGCAGCGCCTCGATATCACTGCTTAGAACGATCTTATCCGGTGGAAGATAAACGGACGCGATAACGATCGGCGCGTGTCCCGTCAGTGAGATTCGGCACACTGATGCTTCGATATTAGCGAGCGCGGGAGGATCGAGCGGGACGCAATGCAGGGCTCTTCTATAGTAAATGACGGTACCACCACCACGAGCAGAGAGCCTGTCGTTCCTGACCATGTTATAGTTCGCGATTTTAGGGTCACGGCGCGCGGGCTTAAGTAGGGTCTCCTGCACTAAAAAGATATCAATTTGATGGTCACGCAAAAAGTCAGAAACCTGATCACGTTGATTTGCGAGACCGTAAGCGTTAAAAAATCCTATCGTTACGGATAGGGGCTTTATTCTACTTATATACGCCATTGATTACCGGCGGAGTGAGGGGAGGACGTACGTATTTAATGACGCGTATACGTCGGCGTATTCTTGCACAACGGCGATAAAGTGTTGTGCAGTGGAGGCAGCGCGAATGGCGTCGCCCAAAGCGTTAACGCGCTCAAAGTTGATCGACTGAAAGAAGTCGATCGCTAAAGCGAGATTTTCGGACGCGGTCGGAGGGCAAGTCGCGGAAGAGGGACGAGTCGCGGGGGCGGGACGAATCGCGGAGGAGGGAGTTGTAGCCGTGTTCGTGTACGGCAGCGGTTTCGCCCAGGCCGAGACACTGGGCACCGGCGCCGAAACGAACGCTGGCTTAGCCTGCGACACAGAGGGTGCCGAGGCTTTGATGTCTGGGCCGAAATCTCGGAGGCGGTTTTGGCGGGCGACGCGTCGATTTATTTTAGGGGCTCGGGGGCATCCGCGGTAATTTCTATAGGTATATACAGTCAAACCTGGGTAAGTGAGAACTGGATAAGTGAGAAAACTCTATTAGTGAGAGTAATAGCCAGGACCAGTCATTTTAAGCTCCCAAAACCTCTATTAGCGAGAAACAGAAACCTCTGTAAGAGAGAGTCGTTTTTCCCTCATGGACCTCCATAAGGGAGACAGCTACTTAACTATACCTCTATAAGCGACAATCGAGCTTTATTTATTTATATTATTTAGGAGGAACAAATGAAAAAACAAATTACAAATTTAACATGTGCTATTTTATGACTCATTCTTAACTTTCGTGGAACGTCCTATCATTGATTTCGTATTGTTTTCTCGTCAATATTGAATATTCTATTTCGTGGAACTAAATAACGTTGTTATTTTATCGTATGCTTTTCGAATGGACACGTGTGCTTGTGTACTGTCCTGTTTGTCGAACTTACTCAGTTTATCGTTAATCAATTGCTAAGGAAAGTTCTGTTCTGCATTATGTCAAAACGGAAAATTAAAGTACTGTCATTAAGTAATAAACTTAAAATAGTTAATGCGTTTGAATCCGGAAAATCGCGAAATGAAGTTCAGAGGGTGCATTAAGGAGAAACTCGGGTTAGTGAGAAACCTCTATAAGCGAGAATAAGATTGTGCTCCCTTGAACTCTCGCTTATCCAGGTTTGACTGTATAGTAATATGTATACGGCCGAAGAATTACGAGATTGACGAAGTGGACAGAGCACATTGTTCGTAGGACCTGATGCGAAAACATTTTGCATCAGGCCCTACGAACCTGAAGGAAAAGGTTTTAAGGAAACCTTTTAAAAACAGTCTCTTGCGTTACTTTCGTCCCTATGTGCTAATGACTAGTGAACGCCGATAAGCAGTGTGCTGGTTTGTCTACAAAGGCAATAAAAAATACTAATTAAACAGGTACAAAATTTGGCCTGAACAGACAAAAAGGAACAAGGTGAAAAAAAATTGGTAAAATGATTGGCAAACAGATCTTTATTTTGTAGTGAATTCGTTATTATTATTAGTTACATATTTCGCCTTACTCTCTTTGCTCTTTGTTTGATATAATTGTATAAAATTAGGATATTGCTTCTTTATTCATATTTGAATTGACTGAAAATATTTATATGCTTATAGCTTAGTTGAGAGTCGCATGAAGGGTGACAGCAGGAGCGAGGATGATGGGTTTGGCCACGATCACAGGCTTAGGGACAACTGGGGGAGACATCTACGACCTGGACAGGCTCAGACACGGTAGGGGATTCATCGACGCTGCCGTGAAGCAGTAATGCGTTTCAAGCAATAAAAAAACATATGTAAGAAAGCCGGGAGACAAAAAATCTAATAATTATGTGTTAGGTTTTTAATTTACTAACATAGATTATAAGTGATAGTTACTAACAAAATATTATGGTTTATTTACTGAAGTAAAGATACATAATAATAATAACGAATAATACACGGTACACGGTTTGATAACGAAACATTTCGATCAACACCTTAAGAAACTTTCGTTATCTAGCTGGCCTGACACAGAAGGCAGTAAATCTCTATGCATCGTGGGCTCCTCTACTAACTATTTGAAATTGCTGGAGTCATGGTCCAGACGGCTGACCGATCCTTCGGCTGGTCGTAGGGCCGTCGAGGCGATTCGCCCGGTTCTTGTGAAATGGGTGAATCGTGACAGAGGACGCCTCACTTTCCGGCTCACGCAGGTGCTCACTGGGCATGGTTGCTTCGGTGAGTTCCTGCACCGGATCGGAGCCGAGCCGACGGCAGAGTGCCACCATTGTGGTTGCGACTTGGACACGGCGGAGCACACGCTCGTCGCCTGCACTGTATGGAAGGGGTGGCGCCGTGTCCTCGTTGCAAAAATAGGAAACGACTTGTCGTTGCCGAGTGTTGTGACATTGATGCTCGGCGACGACGAGTTGTGGAAGGCGATGCTCGACTTCTGCGAGTGCACCATCTCGCAGAAGGAGGCGGCGGGGTGTGTGAGAGACGCACAGGGCCGCCGCCGTCGAGCGGGCGCAAGGGAGGCGGATTTCGCCCAAGCCCTGGCCCTCTAAGTGTTTCGGGTCTTCCTCACATGTCGGCCTGGGGACCGACGAAGGGGGTCTAAGAACACGACGTGCAAGCTGCTCTGCACACGTTTTATGCATGAGCATCCGGGTGATGGAAGGCCGGCTATCCTCAACCCACGCTGGTTCTGACCCAGCGGGGTATTCCGTAAGATAGACCATTCTAACCGGCGCCATCTAGACGGGTTTCGAATAGCCTGCCGACCGAGAGGGCTGGTGGTCGTGGCGCCGACGATCGCCAGTCCGGCGTCCCCAGGGGGAGGGTAATGGGAGAGATGTGCTCCGCACTAAACACTTCACTTTCCCCCCTTTGCCTTTTCATGAGCTCTGTGTCATGCGAGGTTTGGATGCTGCTTGTTGAGCGACAGGAGGTTTTAGTCGGTTCGACTCCGACAGGCCCCGCCTTCCATCCCCAGTGAAGGGCGGAAGTCCGGCGATTTCCTACTGACAAAAAAAAATCTATTAGAAATTAACATAAATTCGTTGGTCTCATTTTTCTAAGTTCGCTGGTCAATGCCCTCCTCTCAAACATGAATTGCGCAACAATTTGTTAATGTAAAATGATCTTGAACTCAAAGGACAAAACTGTACATGTCATGCTTAGAAAAATGTTGAATTGACTTACAATATGATAAGAAACACATATCATTTACGATTGGGAATAAAAAGGTTTAATAAAAATAATAGCTCAATAAATTTTTTGGGTATATTTCTTAATTTCATAATGATAAGACGCAATATTCCAAATACTATAAAATAGGTCGTATTCATTTCGATTGCATCAGTTTGATCATTGCAAGCAAACAAAAGTATGTAAGTACAATTTATGGAGTAAACATATTAATAATATAATAATCAGTATGCTAATTCCACCTGTCAGACTTCATTTTTTTAAACGTTCGAATAATAATTTTTTTAATGTTTATTTTTCGTTTTTTACTTATCACTATTCTGTTCTTCAATCAAAAATTAATTGTTGATAAATAGCCGTTGTACTGTGAAAATTCAGACTTAACAACTCATAACTCAAGGTAGTTAGGTGGCGGTATTTACGTTGTAAATGTCTATGGGCTCCGGTAGCCAATTAACATCAGGTGGGCCGTGAGCTCATTTACCCACCTAAGCAATAAAAAGAATTGATATGGGCACCGAGTAGCCAGATGTTTAAATATGTTTTTTCTTTTTTCAGCTAAAAATGAAACTCTTCGTTGCTCTCGTTGCTATCGTAGCTGTGGCTGTCGCCAGCCCCATCAAGCCCATTAGGATCAATGCTGAGCTGCAAGCCATTCTGGACGCTATCCACAGCCCCAGCACAGACCCAGCCACCGCTGCTCTCCTTCTCAAGCACCTGCAAGAAATCCTCGTCGCTCTCAACGTCATAGACCCCATCCAGGAGCCTATTTTCGGACCCGAAATCATCGACTTCCCTCTTCCCGACGGTGGTGATGTCGCTGAGCCAATCGTGCCCTCCCCCGTTATCGTTGGACCAGTCGCACCAGGCCAGCCCGCTCCTCTCGTTCAGATCATTGTGAACGTGAACCAGCCAGGCGCTGATGCTGCTATCATTCCCCAGCCCGTCATTGTTGACGAGTCCGATGAAGTTAAACCCGACCCCGTTATTATCGTCGAAGAGGCTGAACAGGGCCCCATTGTCCCTGAGCCCGTTATCGTTGCTCCCATCAACCCCATCCCCATTGTCCCTGAGCCCGTCATCGTTGCTCCCATCAACCCCACCCCCGTCGCCCCCGTCATCATTGGAACCCCCATCATACCCTCTCCTGCCGTCACCCTCCCTGAGGAGCTCAACTAAGTAACTGTGATAGAACTTGCTCCAATGCAATGTCAATAACATAGGTATTGCATTACCTCAATTGTACGAATAAAATTGACACAAAAGTATATTGATACATTTGAATGTTTTATTTTTGCAATTGAATATTTCATTTCCCGAGTTATCTGTTATTTTTCACATGATTACCGTCTAAAATGTTGATGCTATGATGATTTTGCGAGCGCAGAGGTAGGTACAGTCTCTTGTCTCTACGGGACTGGAGATTTTTAAGGCCATGCCTTAGAAAATGTGAAGTATTTTTTGAGATTTACGAATCACGTGGATTTAACATGTATTTAACTGTCTCTTTGCTCTTTGCTGATATACTTTGGAATCAAAATCATATTTATGTATTTATTTGGGAAACCAACAGTACAAAATAAAATAAAATTAAAAGATAGCTAAAACAATAACCAAACATGTTTCCACCATCAAAATCACATATAATTAGAAAGGAAAATAAAGAGAAATTTAGAAAATTAAGTTTACACAAAAAAAAAAATTCAACATTAACTCCATAAGTACAAAAAAGATTCTCCAAAATGAGTAAATAAATAAACGATAATGTATCATAACTATATAACGTATATAAATTAAACCTAATATGGGATAGCGATTTTCCATGGATTATAAATTCCTAATGCGAAAAATCATAAATTAGAATATGAGCACACGTGATTACTTGCTAAAACATTATAAGTTATCTTGCAAATAATAAAAACTAACACGTTCGTAAATACATAAATTATCCACTAAGAAGGATTAACATGCAACAATGATAATTAATATCTAAAAAATAGTTATCTAAGATAATTTTTAGTCTTGATAATAGTTTTTGTATAACAAAACAAAAATTAATGGTAAATTATTGTATTTTTTTGTTAATAATCAGGTAAAACTGACCACGAATTGGAATCAATTCTAGGTATTTAGAATTCAGAGGCATAACTTTTGTTTCTTATTATTATTATTTTTTTATTGCTTAGATGGATGGACGAGCTCACAGCCCACCTGGTTACTGGAGCCCATAGACATCTACAACGTAAATGCGCCACCCACCTTGAGATATTAATTCTAAGGTCTCAGTATAGTTACAAAGGCTGTCCCACCCTTCAAACTGAAACGCATTACTGCTTTACGACAGAAATAGGCAGAGTGGTGGTGCCTACCCGTGCGGACCCACCCACAAGAGGTGCCCTACCACCAGTAATTACGCAAATTATAATTTTGCTTTTTAATACACGATGTTATTCCTTCAATATATAATATATACTGCACACATACATGTGTGCATTGCCTTACGATTCGCTATTTTATGTTGAAAAAAGGATTATTGAACAATTCCCAGCGCCTTTTATTTAGCACATCTTTGTGTCCTGGCATGGCACCCCTCATTCTTATCACGACTACCGTAGATATGGAATGTTTTGAGCCGAATATGTACTATCAATATGCACATACGAGACTAGAACAAATTCGCCTAATTCCTTAATGTCCTTAACAGAGCCTTATTGGCTATTCAAATACGAATTCAGAGGAAGTAATCAGGGTCACCATCCACCAGATCAATATGTGGTAGGGATAATTATGGTTTTAATGATCTCAATACATTAATCGCAACATATCCAGACGGCGTCTCACATGAAACGAATTAAAAAAGGACTAGTCTACGGCTGTCTGGTGTAGTGGTAAGTGACATGGTCACTACACAAGAGGGTCGCGAGTTCGAATCCCGCCAAGGGAAGATATTTGTATGATAAATATAAATGTCTTTTCCAGGGTTATGGATGTATATTAAATATATGTATGTGTATAATAAAAATATTACATTTATTTCCGTTATTTGGTACCTGTAACACAGGTTCTTTACGAACTTATCACGGGATCAGTTACCGTGGCGTAATTGTTTTTTTTTTTTTTTTTTTTTTTTCCACAGGAGAAAATCGCCGGATCCCCACCCGCGCGGCAGGTGGGAGTTGAACCTCACTAAAAACTTCTACCGCTCACAACCGGCGCCCTACCTCGGACCGGGCCGGAGCCCAGTCGGGGCTATTGAGACGGCGGGACAGGGTTGACGCAGAGCATCCATCCCACCGTCCCACGGACGCCGGACCGGCGGCCGCCAGCGACACGACCACCGGTTCTCTCGTGCAGCGGGCCGAGAGCCCGCCTTGATGGCGCCGCGTTACACCTTCCCCCAGAGCGGTCGGGGGACGCGGTCTACCATCACCCGGCCTCCTACTGCGGGTGAGCGTGCAAAGCACGCCACCCCACGTCTGGGTCTCTCCCCGCACAAAACGGGTGGGACCCCTAGCTCTTAGGGGGCCAGGTCACGGATACGACCTCGGTCCCGACCCCCTGCTCGGCGGCGGCGGGTTTCTGCGTAGTGAGGAGAGCTTTGCCTCACTCGCCCCGCCGCCTCCTTCTGCGAGATGGTGCACTCGCAGAAGTCGAGCATAGCCTTCCAGGACTCATCGCCGCCAAGCATCGATGCCACGACGCCAGGCAGCGACAAGTCAGGTCCTATCTTTGTGACCAGGACACGGCGCTGCACCTCCCAAGCGGGGCAGACAGCAAGCGTATGCTCCGCCGTGTCCAGGTCGTGTCCACAATGGTGACACCTCGTCGTCGGCTCAACCCCTATCCGGCGCTGGTACTTCCCGAAGCATCCGTGCCCGGTCAGCACCTGCACCAGACGAAAGGTGAGACGTCCTTCGCCACGATTCACCCAGTCATCAAAGACTGGGTAAACCGCCTCGACGGTCCGTAGCCCACGTCCACGTGGGGCGTAATTGTTAGTAAATATTTATTTATTTATTATTTATTATCACAGCTTAGGACAAAACCTTGTCATTGTTCTTGGCAATGTTCGCAATGTAACAAACGTCGTTTGTAGTACAGTTTGTTCACATTCGGTTCTTCAAACATCGCCTGGCTACATCACATACCTATTAGATCTCAGAGCTGAAACGCTGCTGTTGTACTTAGGAAATAATCATCACCAACGCAAATGAGAATAACAATATATAAAAGTATTAAAATTATTTATTTGTCACATTATAAACTCGTTATTTTGTGTCTTGTTGTTATTCTGGTTATTTTATTTTATATTCTAAAATGATGTACTTAAAGCTAAAACTGCACTTAGTTGAGGATCTCGGGTAAAGTTACGACGGGCGCGGGAATGATGGGAGAAGCGACGATGACCGGAGTGGGAGCCACAGGCTTCTCAACAATCTCGGCTGGCTGAGGATTATAGACAGGGGCTTCAACAGCAGAAGCAGTGGTAGCCTGGTTGATGTTCAAGATGATCTGCACGAGTGGGGTGCTCTGAGCGCTGGGGGTATCGACGATGGCGGGTCCAACGGAGATAGGCTCGTAGTTGTCAACATCCACAAGAGCGGGTCCAACGTGGATAGGTTCGTAGGTGTCAACTAGAGCGGGTCCAACATGGATAGGCTCATAGGTGTCGACTAGAGCGGGTCCAACATGGATAGGTTCGTAGGTGTCAACTAGAGCAGGTCCAACATGGATAGGCTCATAGGTGTCGACAATGGCGGGTCCAACATGGATAGGTTCGTAGGTGTCAACTAGAGCAGGTCCAACGTGGATAGGTTCATAATTCGTTGGGACGGCCACAGCCACAGCTACGATGGCAGCAAAGGATAAGAAGATTTTCATTTTCTGAAATTGAAAATTAAATAAAACCAACGTCTAAAAACACATCTTGAAGAAATACATTTCTCGTGCAATCAACGAAAATTATTATATTTTTGTGTACATATATGGGTGAATACGCTCACGGCCCACCTTTGTAAAGCGTTACCGGAGCCCATAGAAATCACCAAGGAAATGATGCTACCCACATTGAGAGATGAGGCTGAATTCTCGATATTTTTTTAAAACCACCCCTCCTCCCATTTATATCGTTAAGTGAACTAGACATGAGGTCTTACAGTATGCCCGACCACCGATAAATGGCGGTTGCCGATCGCAATATTCGCCCATTCTCCGGTGAATGCTTTAGCCAGCTTTTACAGCAGCCACGGACAGAAAAGAGTTGGTGCTATTTATTCTAAAGCCCATAACATAGTCCGTAGACTGTAGACTACTCACCGATTTGTATTCACAGAAACTGTACATTTCTTTTCAATGTACGATATTTTATATGAAATTGTTATCAAAGAATTGAAGATCACTGATCGCCGTTAATAAGCATTTGGTTGATTGTGTCAGTCATAATTTGACTTGTATTTTAGATAATTTTCATGATTTAAGGCATACCCTTCATGCGCCATCAGTATTACATAAAATTACGTTCGATTAATGACACGTATGACGTTCGTGAAAATACCATTAAAGAAGTCTCAATGATGGCGGTGACACATCGTGTATACAGTGCTGAAGAATACGTGAGATATAGACGTATTCTTCAGCACGCTGTAGCACATAGGAATCTAAACCTTTTAAAATATGAGGTATTATTAGTTAGATTCATCTCAGTTGTGGGTGTAGTATAGTATTACTATATAATACTTGTCCATTTGTACTTGTCCATAGTCAGTGGTGTCCAAAAAAAACTAAAAATAGTCAACCAAATCAAATATAACTTGAATGTTAGTTACTGCAGTACTGTTAGTTACTGCAAAGAAATAAAATAATGCAATTTAGTTCTCTTTTTAGCCAGCATTTTTAATGCAGTTGGATTTTATTGTTTAATTCAGTAACACATAGGAGTTCAAATATTTTAATTATTACTTACAGAGGTCAACTGATGGCTATTAACTATTTTTTGGTAATTTTTTTATTGCCCTTGTGGGTAGACGAGCATACGGCCCACCTGATAGTGAGTAGTTACCGTCGTCTATGGACAACAGCAATGACAGGGGCAGAGCCAAACCGCTGCCTACCGTTAAGTACTCTCCAGAAGCCTCGTTTGAAGAAGGATATATCATAGCGCTCGGGAAACACCGTGGAGGGGGGAGCTCATTCCAAAGTCGGATGGTACGTGGCACAAAAGATCTCTGGAAACGCACTGTGGATGAACGCAGTGGTAGTATGGATGAACTTTACTCCGGTGGCGGGCAGTGCGATGGTAGAAACGAGATAATGGTATCATCTCAAACAATTATTCAGAGCACTCCACTCAATATAACATGATGACACTCAATATAAAATGATTACATATTCTTAGGTTTTCGTACATGTAGTTGATAAATTTTTTACGGTTCAATTCATCGATATACATGTAATACACAGAATTACGAGGGCTGCACTAAAAGTATCGGGAATGGAATATTTCCACTGTTCCTGTCATATTAAAATCTTTTTAATTGAAAACTCCTTGGTTTTAAAAATCGAATACCATTTATTTATTTAAAAAAAGATTCTCGGTCTTGTCACGAGGCTTCGTCAAACTTGTTAAGTCGTTGAGAAAATGGAATTGACTCGAGAAAATTCAAGAGCGATGATTTATTATGACTTTCGAAGTGGTTTAACACAAAAACAGTGTGTTGACCAGATGATTTCTGCATTTGGTGATGAAGCCCCATCCAAAACCACAATTTATCGCTGGTTTGCTGAGTTTCAACGTGGACGTGTCAAGCTCAGTGATGATCCCCGTCAAGGTCGTCCAAAAACTGCAGTCACCCAAGAAAACGTTGATGCTATGCGTAGGCTGATTGAGGAAGATCGACATGTGACATACCGCGAAATTCAGGCAACCTTAGACATTGGCATGAGTCAAATACAAATAATCTTGCATGAACAATTAGGTGTAAAAAAGTTGTTTTCCCGATGGATACCGCATTCGCTCTGTGAAGAGCAAAAAGCGGCTCGCGTTACTTGGTACGTGAGAACTCTCGAAAGATTCCACGCAGGATCCTCAAATGCTGTATACAACATTGTATCAGGTGACGAATCCTGGATATATGCGTACGAACCCGAAACAAAAAGCCAGTCACGAGTTTGGATGTTCGAAAATGAGTTAAAGCCAACAAAAATTGTTCGTTCACGGAGTGTTGCAAAAAAAATGGTGGCCACGTTTGTCTCCAAAACCGGCCATGTTACGACTATTCCTCTTGAGGGACAAAGAACGGTTAATGCAGAATGGTATGCATTTGTTTGCCACAGGTCGTTTCTGAACTCCGTAAAGAGTACTGCAACCGCCACATCATCCTCTATCACGACAATGCGAGTTCTCACACCGCGCACAGAACAAAAGAGTTTTTAGAGCAAGCAAACATAGAATTATTAGACCATCCGCCGTACAGCCCCGACCTAAGCCCTAATGATTTCTATACTTTCCCTAAAATAAAGAATAAATTGCGTGGACAGAGATTTTCATCACCTGAAGAAGCTGTGGACGCCTACAAAACGGCCATTTTGGAGACCCCAACTTCCGAATGGAATGGTTGCTCCAATGATTGGTTCCATCGTATGGAAAAATGTGTCAAATTTCGCGGAGAATACTTCGAAAAGCAATAAATACATTTTTAAATAGTAATGTTGTGTCACTTCGTTAATTCCCGAAATTTTCAGTGCCGCCTAGGTATGTAGTTAGTATGTATTTATATCAATGGTTCAATCTCACTTTTATTATTTTCGTTTCACGTTTCGTTCGTTACGGATGCCTGTCAAACGCTAGATTAAACATAATAAAGTCGTGACCTCTCATGGCTGGAGTCCCGCAAGGCTCTGTCCTCTCGCCCCTCCTATTTAGCTTATTCGTCAACGATATTCCCCGGTCGCCGCCGACCCAGTTAGCTTTATTCGCCGACGACACGACTGTTTACTATTCGAGTAGAAATAAGTCCCTTATTGCGAGGAAGCTTCAGAGCGCAGTCGTAGCCCTAGGACAGTGGTTCCGAAAATGGCGCCTAGACATCAACCCAGCGAAAAGCACCGCAGTGTTATTTTAAAGGGGAATCTCACCGCTTATTTCCTCACGCATTAGGAGGAGAAATATTACACCCCCGATCACCCTCTTCGGCCAACCTATACCCTGGGCCAGGAAAGTCAAGTACCTGGGAGTCACCCTGGATGCAACCATGACATTCCGCCCGCATATAAAAACAGTCCGCGACTGTGCCGCATTTATTCTCGGCAGACTCTATCCCATGATCTGTAAGCGGAGTAAAATGTCCCTTCGGAACGAGATGACGACACTTTACAAAACTTGCATAAGGCCCGTCATGACTTATGCGAGTGTGGTGTTCGCTCACGCGGCCCGCACACACATAGACACCCTCCAATCCCTACAATGCCGCTTTTGCAGGTTAGCCGTCGGGGCTCCGTGGTTCGTGAGGAACGTTGACCTACACGACGACCTGGGCCTCGAATCAATTGGGAAATACATGAAGTCAGCGTCGGAACGGTACTTCGATAAGGCTATGCGTCATGATAATCGCCTTATCGTTGCCGCCGCTGACTACTCCCCGAATCCTGATAACGCAGAAGCCAGTTACCGTCGACGCCCTAGACACGTCCTTACGGATCCATCAGATCCAATAACCTTTGCATTAGACGCCTTCAGCTCTAACACTAGGAGCAGGCTTAGGGACCCCGGTAACCGTATTCGTCGAACTCGACAAAGAGGTCGACGTGCAACCTAACCCATGCATCAGCCCGCTGAGTTTCTCGCCGGATCTTCTCAGCGGGTCGCGATTCCGATCCGGTAGTAGATTCATTCGCGAAGCAATTGGTCTTGAGTTGTTAGGTCTCCTTCGGAGGCGCTCGGGCAGTTGTTAGCAAATCCCAACCCTCCTGGCTGAGCCTTTGCTTGCCCACCTGTCCTGGTGAAACTGAAAAGGCCTTCGGGCCATCAGTAATCTCTCAATCATAAAAAAAAACAATAAAGTATAGAAAATTATATTCACAGTCGTCAAGTTGCTTTCAATACATATTATGTAACAGTCTTAAATACATATTATGTAGTAACTAAATATAGTTTTATTTAATTTTTACTTTTTATTGCTTAGATGGGTGGACGAACTCACACGCCACCTGGTGTTAAGTGGTTACTGGAGCCCATAGGAATCTAAAACGTAAATGCGCCACCCACCTTGAGATATAAGTTCTAAAGTCTTAATATAGTTACAATTTAGTTATAAGTATAGTTACAACGGCTGCCCCACTTGAAATTATATTCCATACATAATGTCATCGAATACACTTTAAGATAAAATTAAAATTGTGCCAATATCACTTAAACGGCTTTATTATATTTTATTTTTAAGGGGAGCGCTCTTCATGAAAAACCCTTTAGTAGTCTAACGCATTATCACATTGAAACTAACATTGAAACTGCCATTTAATTTTTAGATTATCAATCAATAGATGTCATGAAAGAATTAATAATTTATTGCAGCGATGTGAGAAATGTCAGAGGTGTTATTAATCAAACTTAATGTTATGTAATACTTTTGACATATGAAGATTATCCAAAATCCGAGTGAACTTATGACTGGCACAATCAAAGAAATGATTAGTGACGGTGATCAGTGAGAATTTCATATAAAATGTGGTACATCGAAAATAAATGTATATTTTCTGTGAATACAAACCGGTGAGTTGTTCAGGATCTACAGACTAAGTTATCTGAACTCGGCCATATTGTATCTAGCATAGCACCAACTCTTTTCTTCCCGTGGGTGCTGTAAAAGCTTAACTAAAGCATTCACCAGAGAACGGGTGAATATTGCGATCATCAAACGCCATTTATCGGTGGTCGGGCGTACTGTAAGCCCTCATGTGTAGTTCACATTAGTATACGGGTGCGGTCCGTTTAAAAAAAAAGGCGGGAAGTCATTATACAAAAATATCGAGAATTCCGCCTCATGTCTTAAGGTGGGCAGCGTCATTTCCGTCGTGATCTCTATAGGCTCCGGTAACGCTTTACAAAGGTGGCCCATTGGCGTGTTCACCCATATACGCATGAAGAGAACATTATTTTCATTGATGGCACGAGCAATGTATATCTTTAAAAGTTATTTTTAGACGTTGATTTTAATTAATTTTTAATTTCAGAAAATGAAAGTCTTCTTATCTTTTGCTGCTGTCGTAGCTGTGGCTGTGGCCGTCCCAGCGAATTATGAACCTATCCACGTTGGACCTGCTCTAGTCGACACCTACGAACCTATCCATGTTGGACCCGCCATTGTCGACACCTATGAGCCTATCCATGTTGGACCTGCTCTAGTTGACACCTACGAACCTATCCATGTTGGACCCGCTCTAGTTGACACCTATGAGCCTATCCATGTTGGACCCGCTCTAGTTGACACCTACGAACCTATCCACGTTGGACCTGCTCTTGTGGATGTTGACAACTACGAACCCATCTCCGTTGGACCCGCCATCGTCGATACTCCCACCACCCAGAGCACCCCACTCGTGCAGATCATCTTGAACATCAACCAGGCAACCACTGCTTCTGCTGTTGAAACCCCCGTCTATAATCCTCAGCCAGCCGAGATTGTTGAGAAGCCTGTGGCTCCCACTCCGGTCATCGTCGCTTCTCCCATCATTCCCGCGCCCGTCGTAACTTTACCCGAGATCCTCAACTAAGTGCAGTTTTAGCTTTAAGTGCATCATTTTAGAATATAAAATAAAATAACCAGAATAACAACAAGACACAAAATAACGAGTTTATAATGTGACAAATAAATAATTTGAATACTTTTATATATTGTTATTCTCATTTGCGTTGGTGATGATTATTTCCTAAGTACAACAGCAGTGTTTCAGCTCGTTTTAGATCTCTAATAGGTATGTGATGTAGCCAGGCGATGTTTGAGGAACCGAATGTGAACAAACTGTACTACAAACGACGATTGTTACATTGCAAACATCGGCAATAACAACAATTGATCTGGTGGACGGCGACCCTGATTGCTTCCTCTGGATTCGTTTTTTAATAGCCAATAAGGCTCTGTTAAAGACATTAGGGATTTAGGAGCATTTGTTTAAGTCTCGTATATGCATATTGATAGTGCATATTCGGCTCAAAACATTCCATATCTCCAATAGTCGTGATAAGAATCAGGGCGCAATGCTAGGACACAAAGAGTGTGCTAGACAAAAGGACATTTTTCAATAATTATTTATTCAAAATAAAATACCGAATCATAGGGCAATGCACATATTATATTTACACACTACACATATGGACCGTAACAAAGTCTCTTTCTCTTGACCATTGTGCAAGCATTCCATTGATTGATCATAAATAGAACTTCATAGAAAGATGACATCAAGATTGAAATATACAATGTTGAAAATAATTGTAAGTCCGAATGGTGACCGCATTGTTTCTGGAATCTTCGTGCACTTTACCCGTGAGATGAGTAATTGTCAAAGATTGTGAAAGTTTATTGACTGGAGGGAGATACTATATACGATTTTAATCTTAGCAAAAATTATTGTTATTTAGTATGTTGTATTGTTTAAATAGATTTTAACAATATTTCATTAAACACGTAAACAATCTCTTTACTGACATACTTAAAGAAATTCTGCTCTTGATTTCTCTCCAGGCGATTAATTTTATTGTTTTCACAATGAAATATATCAAACAAATAATTTAAATGACCTGAAATAGACTGCTTTACGAAAACTATAAAGCGAAAAGCAAGCTTTATAATATCTTACTGACATATAATTTACTATATAATTATGCCTTATCTTAGATGATTCTTGTCCAGGATGATTGCCTGGAAGGGATCGCTTTAAGCAATTAAATCAGCCACTGTGCTTTTCGTGTTGGATGTTTAGCATTGGTTTTGTATTGGTATACAATAAAGCACATACTCCATGAGAATCCACTAATATAATATAACTTAAATGATAGCAAAGGTGCTACAGTCGAAGAAAACATTTTTTATGTCCCTACTAATGGTAGGGTGTTTTGTGCCGCAGTCATTCTTTTGAAGAATGGGAGAATTAAGGCTTAGAACTCATGAATCAAGGTGGGTTGCGACGTTCACGAATGGATGTCTATGTAGGCCGCGTAATCATTTGATACCGGGTTCCGCATCAGGAGGAGAAATATTACACCCCCGATCACCCTCTTCAGCCAACTTATACCATGGCCCAGGAAGGTCGAGTACCTGGAAGTCCCTGGATGCGTCCATGACATTCCGCCCGCATATAAAAACAGTCCGCGACGGTGCCGCATTTATTTTCGGCAGACTCTATCTCATGATCTGTAAGCTGAGTAAAATGTCCCTTTGGAACAAGGTGACACTTTACAAAACTTGCATAAGGCTCGTCATGACTTATGCGAGTGTGGTGTTCGCTGACGCGGCCCGCACACATATAGACACCCTCCAATCCCTAGAGTCCCGCTTTTGCAGGTTAACCGTCGGGGCTCCGTAGTTCGTGAGGAACGTTGACTTACATGACGACCTGGCCCTCGAATCAATCCAGAAATACATGAAGTCAGCGTCGGAACGGTACTTCGATAAGGCTATGCGTCATGATAATCGCCTTATCGTTGCCGCCGCTGACTACTCCCCGAATCCTGATCACGCAGGAGTCAGTTACCGTCGACGCCCTAGACACGTCCTTATGGATCCATCAGATCCAATAACCTTTGCATTAGACGTCTTCAGCTCTAACACTAGGAGCAGGCTTAGGGACACCGGTAACCGTACTCGTCGAACTCGACAAAGAGGTCTACGTGCAACCTAACCCATGCATCAGCCCGCTGAGTTTCTCGCCGGATTTTCACAGCTGGTCGCGATTCCGATCCGGTAGTAGATTCATTCGCGAAGCAGTTGCTCTTGAGTTGTTAGGTCTCCTTCGGAAGCGCTCGGGCAGATATTAGCAAATCCCAACCCTCCTGGCTGAGCCTTTGCTCGCCCATCTGTTCTGGTGAAACTGGAAAGGCCTCCGGGCCATCGGTAATCATTCCATCATAAAAAAAAGATACCGGGTAAGTTAGTTCACCCGGGTATCTACTAAAAGAGAAATTTTGTGCGGTATGTATGTAAAAGTATGTATTTAAAAAATTACAAGACAACACGATGTGGGAATGAAGGGTTCACTCACCGTTTCACTATTTTATTTGCGATTGACCCCAGACAAAATACGTTATAGAAAATGTACATATTATATAATTGGTCACTCGCTTTCGATCGGATCGGAAGATTAGATCCCGGTCCCAAAAAAAGCGGTTCTTTTGAATTTCACTAAATTTAAATTAAAATTTATTATTAGTCTATTAATGTAAGTATAACAAAAAAAAAATATGATCTTATTTTTCTAATTTGAATAATCGGCTTAGCAGAAATATTTATGCTTAATTAAATAGAAATAAAACGATTTTTATGTTTTATTTGCACCCACTGTTAGACTTCCTGAGATACTTCAACTATATAAATCTTGAAAATATATATTGTGCGTATTATTTATCTCGTTCAAAGTTGAATTGCTTATGCATTAATAATAAATACATTCACAATGTTTCGTTTGAAGAGCAGGACAAGGTTTTTAAACAATTTTGTTTTATGTCGTTTATGTTTTTAATTTGCGACAGATGGTAGGCGTATTGGAGTATAGTCGAGTCGCTACCTACCACTTATCACTTACCAGCAGGAGAAAAGGGAGAATGATATATCATAACGTTGTGGGGACGGAAACCACAGTAGATAATTATAGCAATATGTTATGCCTGCAATATGTTATTTCTCAAAAAAACATCTCTGTAGAACACTGTTGATGAACGAAGCGGTTCCAGGAAATTGGGTTAAGCTCTGCATTTTGTGCGGTAGTATACAAGCAGAATGCCAGCAAGATAGTCAAATCTAATAAAGGAAGCGGTTAATGGTTGTCTATACGACGTGGTCCATGCCACCCACGATCGAACACTGTGGAGGAAAATCACAACGGACTGGTCGTGATCCTCAGCAGTGAGGGAACGATAAAGAAGAAGGATACCAAAGAAGATTAGAGCCGAGCCATCGTGCTATTTGACTTAAGTTTCTACCGCCATACCATATTAGTACATCGTACCATATTAGACTTCGATCTTATGTACTGATATAATAATATGTATGTCCTAAGGCGAGCGTTTTTTTTTTATACTTAAATTTACTGGTGGCTCGGAGGCCTTTCCAGTTTTACCAGGGCAGGTGGGCGAGCAAAGACTCAGCAAAGGCGCCACCCAGATTGAGATATAAGTTCTAAGGTCTCAGTATAGTTATAACGGCTACCCCACCCTTCAAACAGAAACGCATTACTGCTTCACGGCAGAAATAGGCAGGGTGGTGGTACTCACCCGCGCCGACTCACAATAGGTCCTACCACCAGTAATTACGCAAATTATAATTTTGCGGATTTCATTTTTATTAAACCGTGGAAATCATCAATTGTGAACATTTGTTGAGTACGTATTACATTAGAAAAATTGGTACCCGCCTGCGGGATTCGAACACGACATCTTATCCGTTAACCCACGACGACTTCCATACAAAAAAGTGATCGGAATCGCGACCCGCTGAGAAGATCCGGCGAGAAACTCAGCGGGCTGATGTTTAAGTTAGGTTGTACGTCGAAAAAAAAAAAAAAAGGTTGTACGTCGAACTCTTTGCCGAGTTCGACGAGTACGGTTACCGGAGTCCCTGCTCCTATTGATAGAGCTAAAGGTGTTTAATGCAAGGGTTATTGGATCTGATGAGCGAGCGTTGCTACTCATGTTGTGAAGTCTATTGACCACATATCTCGCAGACGACGAGATAACACGACCGTGCACTAACAATTATAAGCTACTAACTAGAAACTAACCTGATTAATCAGAAGGAAAAATCACTTTAGAAATGTGTTTTTCGGTTAAACGTCTGGAAAACGACTTTGATATTGATTTATGGCCTGCGATAATAACGAATTACATGCGCGTAAATGATAATATAATCTAATAGTACACGATTAAATTGGATTAACGAAATTTTGAAAATACTTAGTGAATCATTATTTTTCAAGGATTGGTAGGGAAAAGTTTGCGACTTTGCCTGTTTAGTATTTTCCACTACTTCGAGCAGTCCACTAAGCGCGTTAACATCTCCACCATTCGCCCCATAATTCTTTTCAGCAAGCTCATACCGTGGGCCTCGAAAGTCAAATATCTAGGCGTCACCCTCGACAGAGGGATGACATTCCGTCCCTATATCGATAGGATGCCTCTATCCCATGATTTGCAAACGAAGTAAACTGGCCCATCGTAATAAGGTGACACTCTACAAAGCTTGCATACGCCCAGTCATGACCTATGCAAGTGCAGTGTTCGCTCACGCGACCCGCACTAGTTTGAAACCCCTTCAAATCATTCAATCCCATTTTTGCAGGATAGCCGACGGAGTACCGTATAAATCGAATAAGGACGTGGTGCCGCTTTTGATTCGTTACTATGACAGCTTGGGGATCTGTTTTATACGAAGGCTTCGTATATGGACCGCACCACCTTCATGTGTTGGTTTGTTCAGAAGCCGGCCCAAAAGGCCAACCATTTCGAGCAGCTTGGGGACCAGACTGCTTGGAATATGTAAACAAAGGTATATATAACGATTGTCTAGAATGGAACCTAGGTGTTTCAATCGCAGTCCGACCTCAACGGGAACACAACTAACCACGATGTGAGCATCAGCTGACGGCCCTCCATAAGGGCTCTATCGTGAAACCAGATAATTTAGTAAACAGAGTTTTCTTCGAGCTATTATGTCTACAAAACATTTTACGGTTTAATCTTTAGGTTTTTTTTTGTTCATGGACCCGGACTGCAAAGGCTTGTTGGACATTTGAAAGAAAGCTCAATTTTTCTTTTTAATTTCTTTTTATATTATACGTTATTTAGAACAATATTCATGTTACCATTGCGTTAAAACAAGATCAATTCATCGCTGATTCTTCAATGATTATTGAGGAAATATGAATTTTTGACGGCCTTTTCCCGTGACTGAAACAAATTTTATAAGGAACAAAAAATACATACCGGTATCTAGAGTAACGGTATTCTCAATAATTGTGAATTATTTCTGTATAAGACAATTTTACGACTTTGTAAGCATAACCGTTCACTAGTATAATTTATTATATTCAATGATAGTATAAGAATCGGAGCATTTGGATTAGTGATGACCTTCGATGAACCCATTATTCTCTCCGTTAGGCTTGATACATTTTATTTCCATCAATGGTTTGTCTCAAATGGCACTCCTGCCTTAAATCAAACGATAGTGCGATACTGGAGATATCCAACAAAAATATTATTATTAAATATTAGGCACATACACCTCTAGAATACTCCAGTTTATTGGTATAAAAAACATTACATGTATAAATAATGCTATTGTTTATCTAACATTAACAGCAATTAAAAAGATTAAAAAGATTTATGACAGTTGGTTACAAACTATGAATTTGGTAGACAAGATTGGCGTATTTAGATTATCTTTGTAAGGTTGTTTTGATAATATTTCGTATATAATGCAATTTTTTGTGAGTATAATATTATAATTTGTCAATTGTAAACCACTTGGTAAGTAATAATTAATATTCCCTTTTTTCCATTAAATACGCAAAAATATAGACAAAACTTAAATTGGTGACAGCGTGACAAAAAAAAAAAAATTATTAGTTAAATTAAGTAATATAATACATACAAAATACTTGTGAATTTCAATATCAATAAAACTTTATACATGACAATAATTAGCTGTAGTGTGTTTAAATTATATAAATATTGTTCACAGAAACCATGAAATTCTTCCTGTCCTTCGCTGCCGTGGTGGCCGTTGCTGTTGCCGGCCCTACTAAGGGCCTGGTGAGTCCCGGCGTTGCCGGACCTGCTCCCATCATCGACGACTTTGTACCTATCGCTGTCGGACCTGCCATCATAGATGAGTTCGAGCCTATTTCCGTCGGACCTGCCATCGTCCACGAGTTCGAACCTATCTCCGTTGGGCCTGCCATCGTCGACGAGTTGGTACCTATCTCCGTTGGACCCGCTATCGTAGACAGCCCTCCTCTTGCCCCCGTTGCTGACAGCACTCCTCTCGTGCAAATCATTTTGAACATCAACCAGGCTAGCTCTGCCCCTATTGTCCCCGGACCCGGTGCCGATGCCATTATCCCTGAGCCCGTGATTGTCGTTGACGAAGCCGAAATCGTTGCTGAGCCCGTTATCGTTGTCGATGGCCCCGTCCCCAAGCCTGTCCAGGTTGCTGACATCACTCCCGTTGCCCCCAAGCCAGTGATCGTCGCGACTCCCATCATTCCCGCACCCGCTGTCACTCTTCCTGAGACCCTCAACTGAATATCGATCAATTTCGACATGTCCACCATGACCGCTCTCGAGCGCTCGTAATCGGAATATTAACTATTTTATTAAATGAAAATTATGGTATGTCAATAAAATAGTTAGAATAAATTGCATGATGAGAATTTTCTGAATTTTTATTCATTTACTAAGTTCACCTAAGTTTATTGGTTCATTTTTATCACACTAACAATATAGTTAAAATCACTATGACAATGTGTTGTAGCTGATCAGTGTGCAGCGACTTGGCTGCACTCCTTAGTTTATTGCCGTTGTAATAAGATGAGCCGTATACTGGCAAGGTGTTGCGCAGCGCCGGGATGCATGGCGACGTTTGTTGTCGGAGGCCACGACCCACTTCGGGGTCATAGCGCTAGCGCAGTAGTAGTAGTTAGTAATACATCTTAATCGTAGTATCTTAATCTTAGTAGTAGTAATCTTCTGCTTACAACTGCTATAGTTGAACCCGTTGAAGACACAAGTTTGCGCGTTCACTGCGAAGAAGGAGGACCCTCAAAGGATCCCAACAACCTTCCGAGAGTATCGGGATACTCTACGGGATATATTAGGGTCGGCATTTCGAGCGATGTCCAATTTCGGAGTCATTTGGAGGGCAAAGCCAAGTTGGCGTCCAAAATGCTGGGAGTCTTCAACAGAGCGAAGCGATACTTTACGCCTGGACAAAGACTTTTGCTTAGCATTAGCAGCTTATAAAGCACAAGTCCGGCCTCGTGTGGAGTACTGCTCCCACCTCTGGGATGGGGCTCCCAAATACCAGTTACTTACATTTGAGTCCGTACACAAGAGGGCTGTTCGGATTGTCGATAATCGCATTCTCACGGATCGTTTGGGACCTCTGGGTCTGCGGAGGGACATCAGTTCTCTCTGTATTTTGTACCATATGTTCCATGGGGAGTGCTCTGAAGAATTGTTTGAGATGATCCCATCATCTCGTTCTTACCATCGCACTGCACGCCGTCGGAGTAGGATTCATTCATACTACCTGGGATCACTGCGTTTCAGTTTCTTTTTTGCCACGCACTGAGGAGGGGAATGAGCTCCCCTCCGCGGTGTTTCCCGAGCGCTATGACATGTCCTTCTTCAAATGAGGCTTATGGAAAATTCTTATCGGTAAGCAGCGGCTTGGCTCTCCCCCTGGCATTGCTGACGTCCATGGTCGACGGTAACCACTCATCATCGAGTTGGCCGTTTTCTCTGAAGGAGCTCATTGATTGAGGAGATTTATTATATTACTAGCCGTACTCGCCCGCTTCGCTGGGCATTTAAAATTAACTTTATTATTTATTGTCATTATTATTAGGGAGTCCAACACTCACATAAATATTAGCATATCCATTAAGTACATGTATTTTCTACTTGGATACCAAGTTTCAAGTCAATCAATCGGATGCATGGTTCAATAGTTATAACGGAACATCTGTAAAAACCACTGTAGATTTATATATTAGTATAGATGATTAAAATAAAGGATGGATCACAAAACAACCTAATTTTGGAAAATTGATTTAAAAAAGAGATAAACGTGATAAAAGCTGTTTATTTATTATGAAAGTGACTTGAACACTTCATATGACTACACTGAGCCCATTTCTTTGGGCCACGACGACTTCATGTTATCCTATAATACTTAAACACAAGAATAAGTTATCACAATATATTCATTCTGAAAGTAGTATCTTAATGATAAAGGTGCCGTCGTGCATTGTCATCGACAGTTCCGATCGCAACGCTGTTGAGCCCGGACGCGTTTTCCTGAAAAATTGTCGCTGCTGTCGCGATTGTGTGTTTGGTTTGCACGACATCGTCGTTGTCGCTTTGATCGTGACTTTGTTTTGCATTCCAGACGCTCTGTCGCTGGCATCGCGACCTTGAATCAGTAAAACATAATTCGAGTTCGTTAGTTTTGCTATCGAAAATGACAACTCATTTATCATTCACTCATTTCATTTATTAAATTTATTTATCTTATTCGGCGTGCAAAACAGTCTTTTTAAAGACTAAACCCCCACTGCGATCACCGCTTGTTGTGGCACTCACAACCCAGTGGGGCCCCACCTTCCCGAACTCCACCCCAATCCTAGCTGACTGCCGTTCTCACGGCAAAGGCACTCCCCCCCTTGTAGCTGGCACAGCGCAGGGGGTGAACTCCTACTCAGGGGACTCGCCTTTCGGCGAGTTGCTTTAAGTCCCGGGGACGCCCCCCCTGGGCACAACCACCATGGCGGACGACGACCCCGCCATGTTCGTCCTTTTCGTCCGGGAGTTTTGCCCGGACATCATGACTCAATTTAGGGCCCATAAAGCCAAATTAGCATCACAGTCCCGCGCACCGCTCGCCGCCGCCGCGAATATCCCCGACTCGCCAATGTCGCCCCCCACCCCCGCGCCCGCCTCGATAGCGTCCTGCGCGGCATCGAGCTCCGGCTCCGACTCCGAGTCGGAGATGGAGTTCGAGTCGGCCGCCAGCCCCGAACCCGGAACCTCCGATGGGTTCCAAACCGTCACGCGCGGTAAGAAACGCGCCCGCGCCGTGGAACCGTCCGCGGCGCCGAAACAACCCAAGGCCGCGAACGCGTCACGGCCTAAAGTCGTGGTCTCACCCGACTTCCCTCGCCGCGCAACCCCGTCGCCGAAACCCGCGCCCGTCAGCAAAATCGCCGCGCCCCCGCCCGTAATCCTACGTGAAAAATCCGCGTGGAACCGGGTATCCCAGGCCCTTATGGCCAATAAAATTAACTACTCCCAAGCGCGTAATCTCGCGCACGGGATACAAATCAAGGTCGCTACACCGGGCGACCATAGGGCCCTCACTTCATACCTCCGAAAGGAGAGCATAGGTTACCACACCTATGCACTCCAGGAGGACCGCGAGCTCCGCGTAGTAATACGCGAGTACCAAAAGAGCTCGACGTCGAGCTAATTAAGGAAGACCTAATCAGGCAAGCGTACCCGATCGTAAGTGTGCACCGTATGCACAGCGGGCGCGACAAATTCGCGTATAATATGGTTCTCGTCGCGTTGGAACCAACCGCCGAAGGCAAACGAATTGCCTCAAGCCTCCGCACCGTTTGCGGTTTATCAGGGGTCACCGTCGAGGCCGCACACAAAAAAGGCACTCCCGGACAGTGCCATAGGTGCCAACTTTATGGCCACTCCGCGCGCAACTGCCACGCGCGTCCGCGGTGCGTAAAGTGCCTCGGTGACCACGCGACAGCCGACTGTTCGCGGGTCAAAGAGACCGCGACCGAACCGCCGAGCTGTGTGCTCTGCCAGAAGCAGGGCCACATAGCCAACTACCGCGGATGCCCCAAGGCCCCGCGGAAGCGTCTGGCCAACGCGCCATCGAAAACCGTCAGCCCAAAGACTTCGGCGCCTCACGCGCCGAAACCTGCCTTCGTGCCGGCACCGGTGCCCACCGTCTCCGCGTGGGCAAAACCGCTGCCGCTCACGTTGGCAGGAAAACCACCGGCACCCCAGCCCCTGCTCGCGCCGCGCCCCGCCCCCGCGCCCGGTCCCGCGCCTCGCCCCGCCCCCGCGCACTCAAACGACTTTTCGATTATTCGCGACTACATCGCCGCGATAAACATCGATCGCATGCGTTCATTCGCCGACGCCATGCGCAGATCGGTCACGGCCGAAGACCGCCTATACGCGACGTTTGAATACATAGACGTCATCGAGTCCGTCCAGCGTACGCTGGTTTGATTACCGGTAATCAATGGCCAACAACGGTAGGGAATAACCGCGCTCCTTAAAGTTAGCATTTTATAATGCTAACGGACTCGCGCGTCAGCGCGATCAAGTATATGAGTTTCTCCGCGATAATCTCATCGACATCCTTCTGGTGCAGGAGACCTTCCTAAAGCCCTCGCGTCGCGACCCCAAAGTCGCGAATTACGTCATGGTTAGGAATGACAGACTCACCGCCTCCAAAGGCGGGACTGCCATTTACTATAGGCGGGCCCTGCACGTTGTCCCTCTCGATACTCCCTCGCTCTCACATATCGAGGCGTCAGTGTGCCGTATCTCGCTGACGGGACACCAGCCGATCGTCATCGCATCCGTTTATCTCCCCCCTGACAAACCCCTCCTGAGCAGTGACCTCGAGACACTGCTCGGTATGGGGGACGCGGTCATCCTGGCAGGCGATTTAAATTGCCACCACACTAGGTGGAACTGCCATCGCACGAATGTGAACGGTAGGCGTCTCGACGCGTTCATAGACGACCTCACATTCGAAATATTCAACCCCCCGACCCCCACGTGCTATCCGTACAACGCCGCGCGTCGTCCGAGCACAATAGATCTGGCACTGCTGAGGAACGTAACTCTGCGCTTGCGCTCCATCGAGGCAATGTCAGAACTCGACTCAGACCACCGACCTGTCGTCATGCAGCTCGGTCGCCCAGTCAACCGCGAACCAGATACGAGGACCATGGTGGATTGGAAGAAGCTGGGCACGTGCTTAGCTGACACCGCTCCACCAATCCTCCCTTGCGGCCCGGATTCAACTCCATCCCCCGAGGATACCGTCGAATCCATAAACATCTTCACTGATCACGTCTCGACGGCGATCATAAGATCTTCTAAGCAAGTCGATGTGGAGGACTGCTTCCACCGCATCAGACTTTCCCCCGATCTTAGGGACCTCGTAAGAGTTAGAAACGCGGCAATCCGGGCCTACGATCGATATCCCACGGACTCAAACCGGACTCGGATGCGTCGCTTACAGCGGGAGGTCAAATCCCGCTTAAGCGACGCCCGAAACGAAAACTGGGATAGTTATTTAGAAGAGCTCGCGCCCACTCACCAAGCATACTGGCAACTAGCTAGGACCCTCAAGTCCGAAACTATAGCCACTATGCCGCCTCTCGTACGCCCCTCAGGCCAATCACCGGCTTACGATGACGATGACAAGGCAGAGTTGCTGGCCGATGCACTGCAAGAGCAGTGCACCACCAGCACTCAACACGCGGACCCCGAACACACCGAGTTCGTCGACAGGGAGGTCGAGCGCAGAGCTTCCCTGCCGCCCTCGGACGCGTTACCCCCCATTACCACTTCCGAGGTTAAGGAGGCGATCGATAGCCTACAACCACGGAAAGCTCCCGGCTCCGACGGCATCCGCAACCGCGCGCTTAAATTGTTACCAGCCCAACTGATAACGATGTTGGCCACCATATTAAATGCTGCTATGACGAACTGCATCTTTCCCGCGGCGTGGAAAGAAGCGGACGTTATCGGCATACACAAGCCGGGCAAACCGAAGAACGAAACCGCGAGTTACCGCCCCATCAGTCTCCTCCCGGCGATAGGCAAACTATACGAACGGCTCCTTCGTAAACGCCTCTGGGACTTCGTATCCGCGAATAAAATTCTTATAGACGAGCAGTTTGGATTCCGCGCCAGACACTCGTGCGTCCATCAAGTGCACCGCCTCACGGAGCACATATTACTAGGGCTGAACAGGCGGAAACCCATTCCGACAGGAGCCCTCTTCTTCGATATAGCGAAGGCGTTCGACAAAGTCTGGCACAACGGTTTGATATACAAACTGTATAACATGGGAGTGCCAGACAGACTCGTGCTCATCATACGAGACTACTTGTCGAACCGTTCGTTCCGATATCGAGTCGAGGGAACGCGTTCCCGGCCCCGTCACGTCACAGCCGGAGTCCCGCAAGGCTCCGCCCTCTCCCCGTTACTATTTAGTTTGTATATCAATGATATACCCCGGTCTCCGGAGACCCATCTGGCGCTCTTCGCCGATGACACCGCCATCTACTACTCGTGTAGGAAGAAGGCGTTGCTTCATCGACGACTTCAGACCGCAGCTACCACCATGGGACAGTGGTTCCGGAAGTGGCGCATCGAAATCAACCCCACGAAAAGCACAGCGGTGCTCTTCAAAAGGGGTCGCCCTCCGAACACCACGCTGAGCATCCCCCTCCCGACTAGGCGCGTCAATACCCCCGCCCCCGCCGTTCGCCCGATCACGATGTTCGACCAGCCCATACCGTGGGCCCCGAAGGTCAAATATTTAGGCGTCACCCTCGACAGTAGGATGACATTCCGCCCCCACATCAAGATGGTACGCGATCGTGCCGCCTTCATTCTAGGACGTCTCTACCCGATGATATGTAGGCGAAGTAAAATGTCCCTCAGAAATAAGGTGACACTCTACAAAACTTGCATACGCCCCGTCATGACTTATGCAAGTGTAGTGTTCGCTCACGCGGCCCGCATACACTTAAAATCCTTCCAAATCATTCAATCCCGTTTTTGCAGGATAGCCGTCGGAGCCCCGTGGTTCGTCAAGAACGTCGACCTCCATGACGACCTGGACTTAGAGTCCATCAGTAAGTATCTACAGTCGGCGTCCATGCGCCACTTCGATAAAGCGGCACGACACGAGAACCCTCTCATCGTGGCCGCCGGTAACTACATTCCCGATCCTGCGGACAGAATGGAAAGCAGTCGACGTCGCCCAAAACACGTCATCTCGGATCCTCCCGATCCACTAACGGTGCTTTTAGGTACTTCAAGCACCGGTCACCGTTCTCGTCGAACCCGTCGCTTGCGACGAAGGGCTCGACGAGTAAATTAACTCTCAGACACAGCCCACTGAGTTTCTCGCCGGATCTTCTCAGTGGGTCGCGTTTCCGATCCGGTGGTAGACTCTGCGAAGCACGGCTCTTGCTAGGGTTCGTGTTAGCAACATCGTCAGGTTGAGCCCCGTGAGCTCACCTACTAAAGTTAGGGTTACGCTGACATAGCCTCTCAAGGCTATCAGCTTAGGTAGGAAAAAAAAAAAAAAAAAAGTGCATTGTGTACCTTATATATTAGGTGATATTTGTATATAAACATGTAATGAAATATAATAATGTGTAATAAAAGAAATTATGCTACACAATTGTTTATTTAATTCACATAAATACCAATCTTCGGAATTTTTGACAAAACTTATTTAGGAATTTACCTAAATCTTTGTTTTCTATAAATGTGTCTGCTAAGAGCATAGGGCCGATCGACAAGGTTCTGTAGCACCGTGGGTCAGACCTCCAGTTTTAAAATCAATAGTGGGGTCGCTCTTGAAATGGCCTGGAATACTAAATTATAGTGTGCGCGGAAGCAATTAAAATAGGAGGTATGTGTTGCCGTATTATGTGACTAACTGGGAGGTCATATCTGTAGCCGTAGGAAGGGCCTGACTACGTCTACGTTTTTGGAACCTCTGGCTCTGCGGAGGGACTTCGCTTCTCTCTGCATTTTGTACCACATGTTCCATGGGGAGTGCTCTGAGGAATTATTTGAGATGATTCCATCATCTCGTTTTTACTATCGCACCGCCCGCCATCGGAGTAGAGTTCATCCATACTACCTGGAGCCACTGCGTTCATCCACAGTGCGTTTCCAGAGATCTTTTTTGCCACGTACCATCCGGCTTTGGAATGAGCTCTCCTCCACGGTGTTTCCCGAGCGCTATGACTTGTCCTTCTTCAAACGAGGCTTGTGGAGAGTACACAACGGTAGGCAGCGGCTTGGTTCTGCCCCTGGCATTGCTGAAATCCATTTGCGACGGTAACCACTCACCATCAGGTGGGCCGTATGCTCGTCTGCCTACAAGGGCAATAAAAAAAAAACGTCCATATACGTACGTACCATGATAAAATTCCAATTTGCTTAAGCTTCGCTGCTTTCTCATTTATTATAGTATTAACTATATTATTATCATTATCTACTTTATAACTATATACGATTATGTGTAATTTGAATCGTGTAATTAAACGTGAGATTCAGAATTGTTTATTTACGGCACGTTTTTTTTCATTTCGTTGTTTTAATAGGTTGACTGGCTCGCTTTGCTACGGTTGGATCCCCAGTTGAACTTTTGCTATTTGACGTTTGGATGTGGTTGTTCTTGCTAGAAGATGCTAGAATTACACCTACAATAGTAGCATCCGAGACACAGGAAAAAATCTTCGCTTGCGGTCAAATCTTAAAAAAACCTTTACACGCGCTTTACTAGAGATCAAAATGAATATACTCAAGAAGCATGGTTCAAATGGTGATGAAAATTACCAGAAACGTTGGGAGAGTTATCACAACCGTCACATAAATTTCAAAATTCATAATCAATGAAGGCGTTGCCACACTCAGCGACATTATTGTCTCTGAGTGTGCTATTATTATTATTAGCAAGGGAACAGACCACTGGCAAAACTTATAGGTTAGGTATATTGTTTACCTCCTTCTCGAAAAAATAGACCAGTAGTACTTTATAAATGTTTTGTGTAAAAAACCAAAGAAAATTAAAACTTTTCTTATTTGTAGTTCCCGTTTAAAGTTTGAATATTGACTAACTCCGACTACCATAATTTAGTTTAGGGTTACCCCGACTTACAAAGTGAATAAATATTATTAAAAAAAAAAACAAAATAACGCGCTTTTATAGATAATCCAACTAAAAAATAGAAAATAAATTTATTAAAAAAAAGTGTAGGGTGCATGGTTGGTGTCAATAATTATAAATATTTTATTAACAGATATGAGTAGAAGTATTAACATTGTGAATATATCTTAAAAAACCTTTTATACAGTAAATTTATTTTCTATTTTTTAGTTGGGTTTTGTATAAAAGCGTGTTTTTTTGTTTTTTTTTTAATTATTATTTATTTTTCATTTTTTAGCTTAACAATTTAACTAATGTATCGTACTTCATTAGGTAATGTACATACAGGCAAATACTCGTACAAGAGTTTCCAATTTGCTAAGTGAAAAAAAGAAGGCGCTCAAACGAATTTGTTGTTTTGACTGCCGAAAGCATCGATATAAAATATTATTACCACTAGATAACGCCTCACAAACAAAAACCAAACACAAATGAGTCGTCTATTATCAAAGGTGGCAATCTGTGCATTTGGACAAAAAAAAATTATTGATATTTCAATACAGATTGATTTGAATATAATCGTCTCCTTCAAAGAATACGGTTCAAAACCTGCATTAAATAAAGGTTAATACTTAACCTGTTATTTATCTAAGATGTCGTTCAGAAGAGTTTTGTGACTGCCATTGGAATACAAAGTCAATAATTCGTTTTTCTGATTTACCAATAATTATCCACAAGTCACATTGCCGGCTTTGATACTAGTCGACTCAAATATGGCATCGACTAACTAATCTGACTATACCATCAAGTGCAGAAAAACGATGTAAGGGTTTAATAAGTGTAACCTAAACTATGCCTGTTCCCCAAGTAATAAAGTGCAGTTTAGATTGTTTTAACATTCGCTTACGACATTACGCCATGAATGACAGAAAGAGATAGTTTTTACAATAACTTTTCTTCCACCTTATTTTCTTAAAAATAAAGCAAAAATTTACACGCATAGCATTTTACTTACGCCATTTTAAACTTACGATATTAAGACTTTACTGCTCCGAACAGAGTATTACGGAGTCGCACTTTGTACTTTTTGTAAGAATATTTTGAGTAATTTATTTTTTATTATGTTTTTTAATTCATATTCATTCAATTTTTTCAATTTAATTCCTTATGATTAATAACAGATATTGTAAAACTATAGATCATTATACCTGAGTTAGCTATATTGTACCTTGTACATCGGTGGGGAAAATGGATAAGAGCTTTTTAAATCACAACACACAATCCCCATCAAATTGTTTTATTTATTAAATACATGTCAGATTCGGTAAAATGGTCTGCACAAACCACACTGGAGCAATTCGGTTTGAAATAATCGTCGCTTCTTTTTTTTTAATTATTGACCGCCACTTTTCTCTTTGTACATCATTTTGAGGAAATCTGTAAAAATGTAAAACAAATTCCAGTTTACAGATTTCACTTCGCCGTCCGTTGTACAGACGTCTGTTGCATTCGTATCTAGCGATGCACCGGTGTTCAAATCCCGCAGGCGGGTACCAATATTTATAATGAAATACGTATTTAATAAATGTTCACAATTGACTGCCACGGTGAAGGAATAACATCGTGTACTAAAAATCAAACCCGCAAAATAATTTGCGTAATTACAGGTTGTAGGACCTCTTGTGAGTCCGCATGATTAGGTACCACCACCCCACCTATTTCTGCCGTGAAGCAGTAATGCGTCTCGGTTTGAAGGGTGGGGCAGCCGTTGTAACTATACTTGAGACCATAGAAGTTATATCTCAAGGTGAGTGGCGCAAATGCGCAAATGGCAGCGTAAATACGCTGTAGATGTCTAAGGGCTTCAGTATAACCACTTAACACCAGGTGGGCTGTGAGCTCGTCCACCCATCTAAGCAATAAAAAATTATAAAAAAATAAGTAAAATAAAAAATTAGGTGTCTCCACTACACTTGTTCTGAAATAGCCCTATTTCATCCTTGTCTTGCATGTAAACGTTATTATGTGTGCGAAAGAAATAACTGCGAAGCAAAATAATAGGATTTAATTTCTTGAAGTACTAATTTAGCAAGGATAACTGATTTATTTCAAATGTTTATCACTATCTATTAGTAAAAGTTATACAACTTACCAAAAATACTAAATTTCATGTTGTTTTCTCTTTGTAAGCGTGTTTTTTTACAACTTTTTACAGCGCATTTTGGCATCGTTCCACTCGACGGTCGGCGTGACACTGACGGCCAAACAGTGCTTAATATGAATCTAAGCACTGTTTTGTTAGGTTACTTTTGACGTCTTTACGCGGGATCTAGTGGTAACACTATCGATGGCCGAAAGTAAATAACAGGTTTAACTGTTTAAAATCATTGATCATCGATCTTTGATAAGTACGCCAAATTTCGAGTTAATCTGACGTTTTGAAGGGGGACAAAATCATCTTCAATGATTCCTTATACACTAACATATTAGATAATAATATATGTATATACGTATAAAGTTAATAAAAGCGTATTAAAAATTACCGTCTCGTGACGCAAACAGTCAGAGCTCTAACAACAGCCTACTCAGTATTTTCATTTATTTATTGCGTAAACGGGTCATAATATGGTTATTAAAGAACATAGTTTTCACAACCTCGACATATGTGGTCTAATTCTCCATTGTAACATAGCATAACGGCTATCTTATCGGGTATTCGCGATGCAGTTGCTCTTGAGTTGTTAGGTCTCCTTTGGAGGCGCTCGGGCAGCTGTTTATAGCAAATTCCACACTTCCTGACTGAGCCTTTGTTCGCCCATCTGTCCTGGTGAATCTGGAAAGGCCTCGCGGCCTCCAGTAATCTTAAAAAAATTATTAAAAAAAGGCTGTCTTACCATTCAAACCCGAACGCATAACTGCTTTGCAGCTGAAATAGGCAAAGTAGATAGGTGCCGATTTAAAGTACGCTCTACTACAAGAAAATGTCCAGAATACTCCAGTTTATTGGTATAAAAAACATTACATGTATAAATAATGCTATTGTTTATCTAACATTAACAGCAATTAAAAGGATTAAAAAAATTTATGACAGTTCGTTACAAACTATGAATTTGGTAGTCAAGATTGGCGTATTTAGATTATCTTTGTAAGGTTGTTTTGATAATATTTCGTATATAATGCTATGTTTTGTGAGTATAACAGTATAATTTGTCAATCGTAAACCACTTGGTAAGTAATAATTAATATTCCCTTTTTTTCCATTAAATACGCAAAAATATAGACAAAACTTAAATTGGTGACAGGGTGACAAATAAAAAAAAATTTTATTAGTTAAATTAAGTAATATAATACATACAAAATACTTGTGAATTTCAATATCAATAAAACTTTATACATGACAATAATTAGCTGTAGTGTGTTTAAATTATATAAATATTGTTCACAGAAACTATGAAATTCTTCCTGTCCTTCGCTGCCGTGGTGGCCGTTGCTGTCGCCGGCCCTACTAAGGGCCTGGTGAGTCCCGGCGTTGCCGGACCTGCTCCCATCATCGACGACTTTGTACCTATCGCTGTCGAACCTGCCATCATAGATGAGTTCGAGCCCATTTCCGTCGGACCTGCTATCGTCAACGAGTTCGAACCTATCTCCGTTGGGCCTGCCATCGTCGACGAATTCGAACCTATCTCCGTCGGACCTGCTATCGTAAACAACCCTCCTCTCGCTCCCGTTGCTGACAGCACTCCACTCGTGCAAATCATTTTGAACATCAACCAGGCTAGCTCTGCCCCTATTGTCCCCGGACCCGGTGCCGATGCTATTATCCCTGAGCCCGTGATTGTCGTTGACGAAGCCGAAATCGTTGCTGAACCCGTGATCGTTGTCGATGGCCCCGTCCCCAAGCCCGTCCAGGTTGCTGACATTACTCCCGTTGTTCCCAAGCCAGTGATCGTCGCGTCTCCCATCATTCCCGCACCCGCTGTCACTCTTCCTGAGACCCTCAACTGAATATCGATCAATTTCGACATGTCCACCATGACCGCTCTCGAGCGCTCGTAATCGGAATATTAACTATTTTATTAAATGAAAATTATGGTATGTCAATAAAATAGTTAGAATAAATTGCATGATGAGAATTTTCTGAATTTTTATTCATTTACTAAGTTCACCTAAGTTTATTGGTTCATTTTTATCACACTAACAATATAGTTAAAATCACTATGACAATGTGTTGTAGCTGATCAGTGTGCAGCGACTTGGCTGCACTCCTTAGTTTATTGCCGTTGTAATAAGATGAGCCGTATACTGGCAAGGTGTTGCGCAGCGCCGGGATGCATGGCAACGTTTGTTGTCGGAGGCCACGACCCACTTCGGGGTCATAGCGCTAGCGCAGTAGTAGTAGTTAGTAATACATCTTAATCGTAGTATCTTAATCTTAGTAGTAGTAATCTTCTGCTTACAACGGCTATAGATAATGTTTTAAAATTTCGTGACTATCTGCACTACACACACCTATGAGATAGACCGAAGACTACGGATTGAACGTTAGGAACAAACATTTTTTTACTGAGCAATATGTTCTCAGTTTTAAAAAAAAATTGTCGATAGCGTGTGCCCTCGGAATTAGAAAGGTAGGGTAGACAGATTTATCGACTTTAGCTCTAAATTGTGGTAAGAAAATGGTGTAAAGAATAATAAATACGCAACTCCTGAAGTAGTATCTTTAGGATCGCCAGTTGATCAGTGACCCATAGTACGGTTTCCATCATGGTCGCTCAGCTGGCGATCTTCTTGTATACTTTACTCATAAGTGGGCTGGAGTCTTGGAGAGCAGGAGCGAGGCTCTCGCTGTAAGCCTTGATCTCGCGAAGGCCTTCGACAGAGTCTGGTATAGGGCACGTCTGTCTAAATTATTATTTTACACAATCCCCGAGGGACTCTGCAAGTGGATCGCCAGCTATTTGGATGGGCGGAGCATCACTGTAGTTGTAGAAGGCTGCTGCTCTTATACCATGACCATTAGCGCTGCCGTTCCATAAGGCTTTGTGCTGTCCTCCAAGCTTTTCATCGTGTATATCAATGACATTCTATCTATTGATGGCATGCATTGCTATGCGGATGATAGCACGGGGGATGCGCGATATATGGGTCATCAGAATCTCTTTCAGAGCGTGGTGCAGCTGAGACGATCAAAACTTGTGTCCGAAGTGGAGATCTCTCTGAGGTGAGTCTCCAAGTGGGGTGAATTGAACTTGGTTCAATTCAACCCGTTGAAGACACAAGTTTGCGCGTTCACTGCGAAGAAGGAGGACCCTCAAAGGATCCCAACAACCTTCCGAGAGTATCGGGATACTCTACGGGATATATTAGGGTCGGCATTTCGAGCGATGTCCAATTTCGGAGTCATTTGGAGGGCAAAGCCAAGTTGGCGTCCAAAATGCTGGGAGTCTTCAACAGAGCGAAGCGATACTTTACGCCTGGACAAAGACTTTTGCTTAGCATTAGCAGCTTATAAAGCACAAGTCCGGCCTCGTGAGGAGTACTGCTCCCACCTCTGGGATGGGGCTCCCAAATACCAGCTACTTACATTTGAGTCCGTACACAAGAGGGCTGTTCGGATTGTCGATAATCGCATTCTCACGGATCGTTTGGGACCTCTGGGTCTGCGGAGGGACATCAATTCTCTCTGTATTTTGTACCATATGTTCCATAGGGAGTGCTCTGAGGAATTGTTTGAGATGATCCCATCATCTCGTTCTTACCATCGCACTGCACGCCGTCGGAGTAGGATTCATTCATACTACCTGGGGTCACTGCGTTTCAGTTTCTTTTTTGCCACGCACTGAGGAGGGGAATGAGCTCCCCTCCGCGGTGTTTCCCGAGCGCTATGACATGTCCTTCTTCAAATGAGGCTTATGGAAAATTCTTATCGGTAAGCAGCGGCTTGGCTCTCCCCCTGGCATTGCTGACGTCCATGGTCGACGGTAACCACTCATCATCGAGTTGGCCGTTTTCTCTGAAGGAGCTCATTGATTGAGGAGATTTATTATATTACTAGCCGTACTCGCCCGCTTCGCTGGGCATTTAAAATTAACTTTATTATTTATTGTCATTATTATTAGGGAGTCCAACACTCACATAAATATTAGCATATCCATTAAGTACATGTATTTTCTACTTGGATACCAAGTTTCAAGTCAATCAATCGGATGCATGGTTCAATAGTTATAACGGAACATCCGTAAAAACCACTGTAGATTTATATATTAGTATAGATGAATAAAATAAAGGATGGATCACAAAACAACTTAATTTTGAAAAATTGATTTAAAAAAGAGATAAACGTGATAAAAGCTGTTTATTTATTATGAAAGTGACTTGAACACTTAACTTCGACTTCACGACTTCGACGACTGAAGTTGTCCTATATGTCCTATATGAATGTTATCCTATAATACTTAAACACAAGAATAAGTTATCACAATATATTCATTCTGAAAGTAGTATCTTAATGATAAAGGTGCCGTCATGCATTGTGTACCTTATAACTAGTCAGGTCTTAAGTATTGTCACACAGTAAAAACTTTTCTTTTAGAATGCTGGCCACAAAAAAGTTTATTGAATTCGAATTTCGAATTGTTCATGAAAATAAAAATGTATACTTTTAGAATTTTACTCACTTTTAAATATGGAGTGGACGCTTAAAGAAGACCGTGTTGCAGTTATTGCGTTGCATCGTTGCGGTTACGCGCCTATTCAAATTTTTAACATACTGAAAAATTTGAATATAACCTGTTGGCGAGGAAGAGGAGGCAAGCAGTGGTGTACAAACGAAATGAATATTTTATTTTTCGTTCCAAAGTATATTTGAAATAACGGCAGTCACAATAAACAGGTACATAGGTGTTGTGCGTAAGGTTGCTGCGAGAGAAGTGTCGGTGCGGTTGCAGTAGTGCTCGTTGACCGATTTCTTTTTTTGGTAGTTTTTGTGCGCATAGACATGCCCCCGGCCTTGGAAGCTGACAGACTGCAGGGTCGCTTTCAATGTTAATCATACTTCAACTGGAAGCGGACATATCTTGGAAAATGCCCTCTTAATGGTTCCTGTGGCAGTGCGGATTTCGGCAACTCTTGACACGCCATCTTGGCCAGGTAGGACCGATGTGATTCAGCCAAGAGTCCACTTGAGTGGCGGAGAGTTAGTGTCTTTGATTACCACTAACGTATTCAGTTTCAGGTCTGAGTGGTTGGACTTCCATTTTGTTCTGGTCTGCATCTCGCTCACGTACTCCTTGGACCAGCGGTTCCAAAAATGTTGGCGTATTTGTTCGACTCGCTGGTACCGGGTCAGGCTGGACAGTTGTCTCTCTTGCAGATCAGCGCAAACAGGTGCAGTCAGCGGACGACCAACTAGAAAATGAGCGGGACAAAGAGGGGAGAGGTCGTGTGGATGTGAGGAAAGAGGGGTGAGAGGTCGGGAGTTCATTACAGCCTCTATCTGAGCCAGTGACGTACTCAACTCTTCAAAGGTTAAATGCGCATTACCTAACCCACGCCGGAGGTGATATTTACAGCTCTTTACTCCGGCTTCCCATAATCCACCAAAATGAGGCGCGTAAGGGGGAATAAATTTAAAAGTAATATTTTGACTAGTGGCATAATCAACAATATCTCTTGAACAGTTTGATAAAAATTTTGTAAATTCGTTCATGAGTCCTACAAAGCATTTTCCATTATCAGAATAAATTATTGAAGGTTTTGAACGCCTAGAGATAAATCTTTTTAATGCTAGACAGTAAGCATCCGTAGTGAGATCGCTAACCAGCTCCAAGTGCACAGCGCGAGTGGTAAAACATACAAATAAACAAATGTAAGCTTTGACAGTTTTAGCCCCTTTGCCTTTTCTATTCAATATGAGCACTGGACCGGCGTAGTCTACACCACAGTGTATGAACGGATAGCCTGGATGCAACCGTTCGGGAGGTAAATCGCCCATGATAGGTTGTGGCGTTTTACCTCGCAATCGTGCACACAACACACAGTCGTGGAATACCTTCCGGGCTAAGTTACGTCCCCCTAGTGGCCACCAATTTTCTCTCAATGTGTAAAGCAATAACTGTGGTGCAGGGTGTAGAAGTTTGTTATGTTCACAACGAAAAAGTATGACGGTAAAATGATGTTTGCATGAAATTAAAATTGGATATTTTTTATTGTAATTGAATTCTAATGAATTATTGAGCCGACCCCCAACTCGAATAATTTGATTTTCATCCATAAATAAATTTAAATTTGACAATTTATGTTTACTAGGTAACGCTTGGTTATTAGTCAAGAAATCGTAAACATCGCTAAATGATTCTTGTTGAACTAAGTGAATTAAAAAATTGAATGATTCTTGAAATTCATTTGCACTCACGGGCCCTGTCCGTGAGTCATTCGCATGGTTTATTGTTATTAGAAATGACGTATGAACGAGTATTTTTAACTTCAGGTAGTACTTCAGGTTCTGTGACAGGGATGTCAGAGCTATTATTGTTGTAAGTTAGATCGAGATCACGGAGGAACTCTGGGCCCTCCCACCACAGCTTAGAAATACTTAGCGAATCTAACGCTAATCCTCGTGAAACGAGGTCCGCTGGGTTATCCTTGCTACAAACATGGCGCCACGGGTATTCCTTCGTGAGCTCGCGTATCTCCACAGTCCTATTCTGAACAAAGGTTTTTAACAAACTTGGTGTCATACGAAGCCACCCTAGGACAATTGTGGAGTCTGTCCAAAAATATACCTGATGAAAAGTACAACGCAGTGATTGTGCAATTTTATTATATAATTTAGCACTCAATAAAGCCCCACATAGTTCCAATCAGGGAATACTGACTGGTTTGATAGGTGCTACTTTACCCTTTGAACACAAAAGTTCAACACTAATCGTAAAGTCTGTATGTATAGTTCGAATGTATGCGCAAGCGCCGTAGCCCAACTGCGAGGCATCGCTAAATATGTGTAGTTCTAAGTAGCTAGGGTTGGAGCCAATAACGAGTCGCGGCACTCGTAAAGTGTTCAGAATCGAAAGCGATTTTTCGAATTGGTTCCAAGACGTTAATATGTCGCTGGGAACGGGTTCATCCCAGTCTAGTTTGTGTAACCACAATTTTTGTAATAATATTTTCCCCATCATTATAAAAGGACTAAGTAGACCAAGTGGATCAAATATTTGAGAGACACCAGAAAGTATAAAATGCTTAGTAATTTGTTTATTATTCTTTTTGAACTGAGTATGATAGTACAGTACATCGGTGAAATTATTCCAACCTAGGCCTAGTGTACGACAGTTAACGTTTTCACCCAATGATAGATCCATGTTATTTTGATTTATGTTAATATTATTTAAGTTGCAGTCATTCGCATTAAAGTTGAATGTCCACTTGCGCAGTGGAAAACAACCAGATTCTAGGACTTTCTTTGTTTCGTGACACAAACGTAAAATATGTTCTATGGAATCGGACCCTGTGATCATGTCATCAACATAAAAATCATTATTTATGATCCATTGAACAGTTGAGGTGCTGTGATTACGAAGAACGCCGTGATGAGGCATGATATAATGTGGTGTACCGTATAAGTCTACACGAGTCATGTGCCCTAGACTGCAATACTCGTTCATGAAATCCGTGTACATTTTTTTAAATAAAGGGTTGCGCTGTAATCGTTTTTCAAGTGATAAAAATTGTTGTTTAGCTATCGTGTATGTATCACCTAAAATGTCTGGAGAACGTTTGAGAGGTACTTTGACGCAAAATCTACCATCAGCTGTTCGCATCGTATTTTTGATGAAATGCTCTTCGCATGCAATCTCATCATCGCTTAATAAATTAGCCTTTGGTAGCTCCTCAAGTTCCCAAAACATTCTTAATTGATTGTCGATAGCTTGTGTAAAATTGCAATGAATTAAATTGTCGCATTTTGAATTATTAGAGTGCACAAGTCCCGAAATAATCCACCCTAACTTTGTATTTTGAAGGAAAGGTCCATTTTGCAAGCGCATCCTTCCTTCACTTAACAAGTCCCAAAACATGTCCGCACCGATTAAAATATCTATTTGTTGACTTTCATTAAAGTGCGCATCGGCTAGCTGAATGTTGTTAGGTAATCGTAAAAGTTCGCTTTGTATAGAAACGGGTGGCAACGAAGAAGTTATCTCGGGCAGCACGAAACATTGTAAGCGTGTAATAAAAGTGCCAGCTATCGCTTTTATTTCAACTTCACATGATTGCGCACTGTGAGTTATAGAATTTCCGACACCTTTAATGTGAGTAGTGGACTGTATGGTAGGAATACTAAGTAAATCGCATAATCGCTTTGTGATGAAACATCGCTCGCTTCCACAATCGAGCAGAGCGCGCGTGATGTGACGTTTACCTAGCTTCTGCCTTACCTAGTTGCTGCGTCGACAATTTGTAGTCACGTACGCCACTGGTTGCTAATTGCGAAATCGCGAATTAGCAAAATGAATGTAACTAGGGTACGTAACACACATGTAAAAGTAATAAATGTTATTTGCCATAGAATTTTTTTTGTTTTCCTTTGTAACCGTATTTATGGCCAGACTAGGTATAAAAATGAATTGCTGTTCGTTAGTCTCGCTAAAACTCCAGAACGGCTGAACCGATTTGGCTAATTTTGGTCTTGAATTATTTGTGAAAGTCCAGAGAAGGTTTAAAAGGTAGATACATATGAAAATGCTCGGAATTAAATAAAAATAACAATTTTGTTTTTCCTTTGATGTGTCCCCCGTCGGACGGATTCCTTTTGTTTGTTTTAAGTTTATTTTATACAAAGGTTTAGGCACTACGAAGTCTGCCGGGTCAGCTAGTCATCCATAAATAGAAGAATTATCTTTCAATTAGTATGATTACGTGAAAGTAATTGGATAATAACCCTACTTGTTATCTACCCCACAAGAAGATCAACCTGCGATAAGCGAAATTACGACTACTTAATTTTTATTACGTTGATTTGAAGCATTCTCTATGGAGAGGGATTTTTCGCACTATTTTACCGTAGGCTGATTGCAATTTTCCTTTTCTAAACTTTACTGAATGATCAGTTTACTTTCATAGCCTTGAGATAAATGATATCACGTTTAGTATTCAAATTATCTAGAATTAGACTTTTAAATATCAGCTTCATGTCACCACGAAAACTGTAAGTGTATGTGAAGCATCGAATGAAGAGATCTAAGCATAAAAGGGTACAAGATTGTACCGATTATCATTCTTTTATCAATGAGCTTTATTATGGGCTGTTATTTTTATATCGCCGTGGTATAGTTGTGATATTGTAGTTCCCTAATGCAAAGTAGATTCTTACCTACATACATACATATGTTACGCAGTCCATGGACCGCTCGTTAAACAAATTTATCCATCCTCAAAGAGCTCCACATAACAACTAGGCTGTCTACAATCTGTTGTCTACTAATATGGACACATTGCTCCCAGAAACCCTGAGAACCCCGAAAAGCTGATGATAGTAGGTCATATTGACGGGAAAAGACTACGTAGTCGATCACCTGCCCGTTGGTAAATATTGATAAGATCACTTACCAGCATGCCTATGCCTAAAGCACTCAGGACTGCTGAAGACAGAGACACGTGGAAAGGAATTGTGCAACGGATTATGGGAAACAGTCATCAAATTAGACATGAAGACATTTAGAAGTCGTCGTGGTCTAAATGATAGGACGTCCGGTGCATTCGTGTTGCACCGGACGCATGCGCATTTACGTTGTAGATGTCTGTGGGCTCCAGTAACCACTTAACACCAGGTGGGCCGTGAGCTCGTCCACCCATTAAAGCAATAAAAAAAAAGACTTTCAGAAATGAAGATGCTGACTCAGAAGAATATGAACGCAAAATCAAGACTCTGCAGGTTTTTTACTTGAAAACAAACGGCTGAATCATAATCCGGATGATGTTATTCACAACTTGTATATTTATGAGATACGCTTCAGAATTTCAATGTTCGTCCTCAAATTGTTACGACGAATTCGAAGCGGCTTATTTTCTCCAGCATTTAGATCTCGAGATTACAAGGCAAATCACGTCTTGAATGAAGTGGATACGACCACTGTTTCCGTTCCGTCATGGCATGGACTTACCACTCTCTCCGTCCTAGACTTAGCGCCTGGCATGGACTTAGTGTTCTTGGATAGTCAAGAAATAACTTTATTAATACATGCTGCAAGGATAAACGATTACTGGACTGTATTATCCAGATTCAATCTACAGGGTCTGCAAAAACTTCGAGAAAACTATTGTTGTGCGTGTGGCTTTATCACGATTACGCTGTAACTCTTCAATCTGAAGTTTAGATGAAAGGCAATCTCTTCAGCGCTGAATTCAAAATCCTTGATCACGTATCTTGTCCTTAAAACTACTTCTATAGTCATTGTAAATTATTCCTAAAATCAGATTAGCAAAATCTGATAATGTAGACACAGATACGGTAGCGGAGATGAGTTTCCTGACAGAAAGTATTTAATTGGATTATTGAAAATAACCGTCCTCCTTTAACAAATAACTCATTCACGTAGATATTTGCGAAGAGGTTTTTAGTGAAAAGGCCACCCATTCCTAGACCAACTTATATTGTTTTTATTTATTTGAGGTAGCGTTGCCTGCCGGGTTCAATTGTAATCCTAACCATGCATGCAAAAAACAAAAATTTGCAAAATCAGTCAAATTACTTAGAATGAGTTCAGGGACAAATACCAATGCACGTACCAATAAAATACATTTAAAGATATATTGCGTTAGAATAAGATGATGTACAAAATTAATACGTAAAAAATAGTTATTCCAAGAAGTTTTTAATTAAATTCACCAATATAAGTCTTCAATATTGTCACGTTTTGTGAAACACGTTTTATCTTTACCCAAACCATTTATTGCCCTCATTGCAATTATACCCCAGCAGCGGACAATAATCCTTTTTAGCCGTGCGGAGATTACATCACACAAAAGAGCTTATCGATGCGTATTTTAGTGTCTTTGTATGATAATACATTCCTATAAAATGGGGATACCTAGCCGGAATGATTCACTTTGTTCTACTAAACAAACAGGTATGGAAAATAATTTTATAAATTTGTGAAATTGTTTTAAATGTTTTTTTTTTTTAATACAACTTATTTATTTATTATTGTTGCTATGGGTTCCAAATGGTAAGTACTGTTCAACCTCTGTTGTACTCTTGAGGACAATCAGGATTGCGGTACCATATGTGCGGGCGTGGATAAAATGATTACAAGTGCCTTCGAAATTATTTTTCTTCCGAATATTTTCCTTAAATAGAGCGTTTTAATTTTATACAGTAATTTACAGCGAGGGCCGAAAAATGTATGTGAGATTATTCGTTTAATCCCCTACCTATTCTCTGGTAGCCTGAGGAGCTATTCCAGCTACGTTGTCGTGGGTAATCTCATGGGGCTCGACTTGAAAAAAGTGCTAGCACTGGCTCTAGCAAAAATCATGCTTCGCAGAATCTACCACCCGATAGAAATCGCGATCTACTTTGAAGGTTCGACGAGAAACTCAGTGGGTTATTATTATCTACGGGCTAGTTCGCTCGTCGAGCTCTTCGCCGAACGTGAATTCTTATTCATTAACAAGTTCATTTTTTATTTTTTAGAAACAAATATGAAATTCCTGATCACCGTAGCCGCTGTGTTCGCCGTAGCTGCCGCCGTGCCGGCCAAACGTGGACACTATGAGAGCCCAGATGTCGGTCCTGCCCTAGTCGAAGCTCCCATCGTCCCATCCCCAGTCCACGTCGGACCCCTCGTTCCTGGTCAACTTACCCCTCTCGTCCACATTCTTATTAACATCAACGATGCTGCCAGCGCTACCCCCGTTGAAAGCGTCGTACCTGAACAATCAAATGTTGAAGAAAAGCCTGCTGTTTCTCCCGTGATCATTGCTGATCCTGCCATCATAGTACCTAGCCCGGTAATTGTTGCCGAGGGACCTAGTGTAGCCCCTGTGATCGTGGCTGACCCCGCCATTGTGGCCCCTAGCCCAGTGCTCGTTGGTGACGTGTCCCTGGTGTCCCCCGTGGTCGTGGCTGACCCTGCCATTGTGGCCCCTAGCCCAGTGCTCGTCGGTGACGTGTCCATCGTGTCCCCCGTGGTCGTGGCTGACCCCGCCATTGTGGCCCCTAGCCCAGTGCTCGTCGGTGACGTGTCCATCGTGTCCCCCGTGGTCGTGGCTGACCCCGCCGTTGTTGCCCCTAAGCCTGTCATCATCAGTCCCGTCGAGCCAGTCGGAGTGGAACCAGTTATCGTTGCTAATCATTTCTAAAATATAAAAAAAATAACCGAATGACATCTTCCACATGTAGATTTTACATGGAAATGTAATTTACAAGATTTACAAGTGTCATTAATAATTGTTATTAATCATTAAATGTGTTAAATAAATATCAATATATTTATGAGTATCGTTTACTAATTAATCCTTCTTTTCAAAAACAAAACTTTAGTGCCATACGGATTTACACCATTAAAGTATATGTGTATGTATAGTGTGTAAAAGTAGAAAATCAAGAGAAATGTATTTATTTCTTGGAAAAACAAGCAATACAAAGAAACTTTGTATTGTTCGGAATAAACGAAAAAGAGACATCGTACTCAAACTTGGAAAATATTTTAGTTAAATTTACGAAAAAATACTTTGAGTTAAATATAGAACGAAGAGACATCTATACTAATATTATAAAGAGGAAAGATTTGTTTGTTTGTTTCGAATAGGCTCCGAAACTACTGGACCGATTTGAAAAATTCTTTTTCCATTAGAAGCAGACATTGTCCCTGATGAACATAGGCTACTTTTTTAATTTTTTTTTTTTTTTTTTGTTTCATGTGTGTTTTAATGTTTCCGAAGCGAAGCGAGGGCGGGTCGCTAGTACAAGAAATAAAGAGAATTGAAAAAAAAGGAGAAAGACCAATTCTCGTCACTTTTTTAATCTAGGATTGAAAAACGAAATATGTAAACAAAAAAATTCACTAAAAGACACAACGTACTACACAAAGGAAAATTACCCACGGGACATATTAAATAAAAGAAAATAATTACAAAAGGAACTAAAGAATGAAAGAGAAAAAGGAAACACTGCCATAATAAAATACGATAAACTTATAAATACTACATAGATAAAGACAAGAGTATAACAAATAAGAGAAGTCTCTCAATGTCTCCCGAAAATATCCATAATCTAGTAAATAAACCACAAAAGAGTAAACAAGGACAGTCTGACTCAAAAATCAAGGTCACAAGGTCAAATAGTGCCGCGGAAAAGTTATAAAACCAAGCATGCTGAACTCGTCGTCGTGAAGTCGTCGTGGCCTAACGGATAAGACGTCCGGTGCATTCGTGTTGAGCGGTGCACCGGTATTCGCATCTCAGGCGGGTACCAATTTTTGTAATGAAATACGTACTCAACAAATGTTCACGATTGATTTCCACGGTGAAGGAATAACATCGTGTAATAAAAATGAAACCCGCAAAATTATAATTTGCGTAATTACTGGTGGTAAGACCTCTTGTGAGTCCGCGCGGGTGGGTACCACCACCTTGCCTATTTCTGCCGTGAAACAGTAATGCGTTTCGGTTTGAAGGGTGGGGCAGCCGTTGTAACTATACTTGAGACCTTAGAACTTATATCTCCACTTAACACCAGGTGGGCTGTGAGCTCGCCCATCCATCTAAGCAATAAAAAAAAACTTTTTGACAAATAATAATACAACGAATAAAAATACCTAACAACTAACCCCCTCTCTCCACACCGATGCCACAAATAAACAAACTTCAATAAAAAAGACAAAAAATCTTCCAACCCGGCTGGTCACCGTGGAAGATTACGTAGAAAACCCTCCAAAGTTACAAATCTCAAACTTTAAAATCCTCGAAAAATCTCACAAAGCATAGTCGCTAATTAAAAATTATAACTTACAATGCTAGAACCCTGTCTGTCATCATACAACCGACTACGAGTATTAGATCTAGAAGAATGTTTCAATAAAAATAACTATGATATCATGGAACTTTCGGAAGTTAGACGACAGGGTAACAAAATAGAAGAACACAATACTTTTATGTTTTGTTACATTGGAAATTCACCCGGAATATCTAGGGTCTAGATTCTCAAAACACGTCTTTGGAGGTGGCCTTTACCCAAACCGGGATTTCTTGTTAAGTTATAATTATTTTAATACACGCTGAACGTGAACTGAATTCAGTTTAGTTCAACCCATTGAAGACACAGGTTTGCGCGTTCACTGCAAAGAAGGACTCTTTTGTCATGGCGCCGGTATTTCAAGGAGCATCTCTGCAGCTTTCCGCGAGTATCGGGATTCTGGGGGTCGATATTTCCAGCGGTGTCCAATTTCGGAGTCATTTGGAAGGTAAAGCCAAATTGGCCTCTAAAATGTTGGGAGTCCTCAACAGAGCGAAGCGGTATTTCACGCCTGGGCAGAGACTTGCGCTTTATAAACCGCAGGTCCGGCCTCGCGTGGAGTACTGCTCTCACCTCTGGGCCGGGGCTCCCAAATACTAGCTACTTCTGTTTGACTCCATACAGAAATGGGCTGTTCGGATGGTCGATAGTCCCGCTCTCGCGGATCGCTTGAAACCTCTGGGTCTCCGGAGGGACTTCGGTTCTCTCTGTGTTTTATACCGTATGGTCCACGGGGAATGCTCTGAGGCATTATTCGAGATGATCCCCTCATCTCCTTTTTATCATCGCACCTCCCGTCATCGGAGCAGAGTTCATCCATATTATCTGGAACCACTGCGTTCATCGACAGTGCGTTTAAAAAGATCTTTTTTGCCACGTACCATCCGGCTTTGGAATGAACTCCCCTCCACAGTGTTTTCCGAGCGCTATGACATGTCCTTCTTCAAACGAGGCTTGCGGAGAGTGCTTAATGGTACGAGGGCGGCACTGAAAATTTCGGGAATTAACGAAGTGACACAACATTTCTATTTAAAAATGTATTTATTGCTTTTCGAAGTATTCTCCGCGAAATTTGACACATTTTTCCATACGATGGAACCAATCATTGAAGCAACCATTCCATTCGGAAGTTGGGGTCTCCAAAATGGCCGTTTTGTAGGCGTCCACAGCTTCTTCAGGTGATGAAAATCTCTATCCACGCAATTTATTCTTTATTTTAGGGAAAGTGTAGAAATCATTAGGGCTTAGGTCGGGGCTGTACGGCGGATGGTCTAATAATTCTATGTTTTCTTGCTCTAAAAACTCTTTTGTTCTGTGCGCGGTGTGAGAACTCGCATTGTCGTGATGGAGGATGATGCGGCGGTTGCAGTTCTCTTTACGGAGTTCAGAAACGACCTGTGGCAAACAAATGCTAGCATACCATTCTGCATTAACCGTTCTTTGTCCCTCAAGAGGAATAGTCGTAACATGGCCGGTTTTGGAGACAAACATGGCCACCATTTTTTTTGCAACACTCCTTGAACGAACAATTTTTGTTGGCTTTAACTCATTTTCGAACACCCAAACTCGTGACTGGTTTTTTGTTTCGGGTTCGTACGCGTATATCCAGGATTCGTCACCTGATACAATGTTGTATACAGCATTTGAGGATCCTGCGTGGAATCTTTCGAGAGTTCTGACGCACCAAGTAACGCGAGCCGCTTTTTGCTCTTCACAGAGCGAATGCGGTATCCATCGGGAAAACAACTTTTTTACACCTAATTGTTCATGCAAGATTATTTGTATTTGACTCATGCCAATGTCTAAAGTTGCCTGAATTTCGCGGTATGTCACATGTCGATCTTCCTCAATCAGCTTACGCACAGCATCAACGTTTTCTTGGGTGACTGCAGTTTTTGGACGACCTTGACGGGGATCATCACTGAGCTTGACACGTCCACGTTGAAACTCAGCAAACCAGCGATAAATTGTGGTTTTGGATGGGGCTTCATCACCAAATGCAGAAATCATCCGGTCAACACACTGTTTTTGTGTTAAACCACTTCGAAAGTCATAATAAATCATCGCTCTTGAATTTTCTCGAGTCAATTCCATTTTCTCAACGACTAAACAAGTTTGACAAAACCTCGTGACAAGACCGAGAATCTTTTTTTAAATAAATAAATGGTATTCGATTTTTAAAACAAAGGAGTTTTCATTTAAAAAGATTTTAATATGACAGGAACAGTGGAAATATAATTCCCGATACTTTTAGTGCAGCCTAGTAGGCAGCGGCTTGGCTCTGCCCCTGGCATTGCTGACGTCCATGAGCGACGGTGACCACTTACCATCAAGTGGGCCTTATGCTCGTCTGCATACAAAGGCAATAAAAAAAATGTTAATTAATTTTATCTATTTTTAATTTCAAATAAGTTTGTTCAATTGAAATCATCAGTTGTGAGATTAACATGCCAGAAAGTACGGTAGCATGAGAAGTCATGGAAAGCTATCCGATTTGCGTATGCTGATGAAAACATAGGCTAGCTGATCACCTAAATGCATAATAATAACTTTCAGTTGTGTACTAGACTACTGAAAATTCAAAAGAATTTGCAAGATTGAACCTCCAACAATTTAGTGCGTTAATAGTCGATACAAGTAAACAAACGTTCAAAAATTTCAATCGTTTACTTATTTATTTGAGAGGTAAATGTAGTCATCGAGATGAAATCCTGTTCCATGGATATGTCAAACTTTTTTATATATTGTATTTATCGGTTCAGGTTACATCGGTCTTGAGAGATTACTGGCCTTAACCGACCAAAACCGTTCTACACGGGAGCCTCGTGCTCATCATACGGGACTTCTTGTCGAACCGCTCTTTTCGATATCGAGTAGAAGGGGCCCGCTCCTCCCCGCAACCACTCACGGCTGGAGTCCCGCAAGGCTCCGTTCTCTCTTCGCTCCTATTTAGTTTATTCGCTGACGACACAACCGTTTCCTACTCGAGTAGAAACAAGTCCCTAATCGCGAGTAAGCTCCAGAGCGCAATGTTAACCCTCGGATCTTTGCATTAGACGCCTTCAGCTCTAACACTAGGAGCAGGCTTAGGGACCCCGGTAACCGTACTCGTCGAACTCGACAAAGAGGTCGACGTGCAACCTAACCCATGCATCGGCCGCTGAGTTTCTCGCCGGATCTTCTCAGCGGGTCGCGATTCCGATCCCTTAGTAGATTTATTCGCGAAGCAGTTACTCTTGAGTTGTTAAGTTTCCTTCGGGGGCGCTCGGGCAGCTGTTAGCAAATCCCACCCCTCCTGGCTCAGCCTTTGCTTGCCTACCTGTCCTTGTGGAACTAGAAAGGCCTCCGGGCCACCAGTAATCCTTCAATCATAAAAAAAGATTACTGGTTCGAGTACGTGGCTAATGATTTTGAAAGCTGCCTTTCAAACGATGTCGTAATCTCAACTGTATTGTTTAACGGTGATTCCACCGGAATAAGTGACTGCTTCGGGGACCATTGCACCTTTTTATACACTTGTAGGATGACGAGTATATAGTCAAACTGATGGTGTGTGGTTTTCGTTGCTCATAGACGTCAGCAATACCAGGGGCACACCGAAGCCGCTGCCAATACAGCCCAAATGAGCTTACAATACTTCGAAACACATCTATTAACCATCACTATTAGAAACCACTATTAACCATTATTGCAGTCGAGTCGATTGCAATCCCTTAACACTCAAAATCCAGCGTCCTACACTAACAACTCGCTGAATTCTTCGTTGGGTCGCGATTCCGATCTCGTAGTATGTAAATGCACTTGGAAAGCATCTGCCCTTGAGCTGTTAGCGAAGCTAAGGGGGCTGGAATGCATGTTTACAAACCCTCGCCTCTTAGTTGAGCCCTCGAGTTTGCTCACCCGTTCTAGTTAGGCGGCCAAGGTTTTTAGGCCAACGTGGCAGACAGTGTGTTTCGTGGAGAGTAAGCCTAATAGTAAGAGAGTAAGCTTGAAATGAGTCTGTCATCTCTTTTTACCATCGCAAAACTCGTCGTTGGAGCAAAATTTATTCATACTAACGGAAGCACTACGCTCATCCAGAGTGAGTTGTTCCCAGAGATCTTTTAGTCACTTATTATCTGGCTTTGGAGTAAGAAAATACCCCGAAGTTTCCTCCTTGCGCTAAAAAGTATTATGGCATGTTTTTTCAAAGGAGGTTTAAGAGGATCCTTGAGCGGTATATAGCGACATCAATGTGTCCCTGCAGTTGCAGATTTCCAGGCAGTCAGTGACAATGACCACTGAGAAATTGAAAGATTTAAAAACTACATAAAACTGTTGAGGATTCAAAATTTAAGTATTATAATTTAATTTAAATGCAATGTGAGTTTATAGAATGAATTTACGCTATTTTTGAAGATCCGTATGCTGAATATCCTTCACAAAGTTACTCACTTCACGAATCGAAGCCGGTACGCACGAAATATTTCTATCTGTAAGATGAATTGAAACTATATTTTTTTATAACAGATCTTTATTAATCGGAATTAATCTTTAAGAATATTTATGAATTGTTTTGTATTAATTACTTAAAATTTTAACAATATCAGTTGTCATATTATCTAGTACTCATTGGGGGTTGGGAAGGTCGGGGGCACCGATGATGACGGGTGACACAGGCGTAGGTTCAATAGGAACCACAATCACGGGCTCAGGAACAACAATGGCGGGATCAGCAATGATTACGGGCGTAACTTCAGGACCATCAACAACGATTACGGGATCAGGTTTGATTTCGCTTTCCTCATCAACGATCACTGGCTCGGGATTTATTTCGACGGGAGAGGGAGTTAATGCATGGTTTACATTAACAATAATCTGAACTAGGGGAGAAGTCTGGCCGGGGGCGATGGGGCCAATGACGACTGGGGAAGGAGGAACGGGGAAGTCGACGATAGCGGGTCCGTTGTCGATTGGCTCGAATTCGTTGATGATTGCAGGTCCGACGTCGATAGGCTCGTCTAGGATGGGAACAGGGCCGCCCAAGCCAGGCGTCACTAGACCGCGGTTGGCAGGCACGGCGGAAGCCATGGCGAATATGGTAGCAACAGTGATCAGGAATTTCATCTTTGCTGTTGGAAATAGATTTATTTAGCAATCGTTTCTCAGATCAAAACCGAATCACAACATAAAACTTTTCAGCTTACCTTCGCGATTGCTCTTCCAAACAAAGAATGAAATTTAGTTGTAGATGCAGATGTTTTATACATTTTTTTATCGTTTAATATTAGTGTTGGAGTCATAGATTAAGTCAGTTTATGAAATAATCTTCCGAATTGGTCAATTAACAGCAATTTTACAAGGTGTAGTACTTGTGACGTATGTTTATTGCCGATTTCGTGAATTAAAACTTCAAAAGGGACTTTGGTCTGCCTTTGGTAAGTGCTTCATAGACTGTGTGCCCACAACCACGCCGGAAAAGAGAAACAAGAAGTACCTACCATACAAAATATCTTGACTTTCCGATCACTGCCATAGTTTTAAAGTTTTCTGGAATGTTCGGTTCTATTAACTGGACTATCATTGTCATCATATTTTATCTAACATACATTTTCATGTCGTTTGTTACCTGTATAATTTTAAGTAATAGTAAAATTTTAAAACAAAGTGTATTAGTGTGTGTAAGGAGAGAGAGATATTTTAGACAACAATTTTTTTTTTAATAATTGTTTACTTCCATATGTCTTTCTGATGATTATTAAGTCCGTTGAGTTATTCCTTAAATTGGACTCGTAAGATTTTATTTTATATATTGGGTACTAACATGTTAGACATCAGCACAGAACATTACAGGTATCATATGCATTGATTTCACACTAAATGCTAACACAATTACAGGTACCGACATTGAAAAATAAAGCGGTTCGTTGCTTCGATCAAGAGTACTATTATTGATCGAAGGTTCGTTGTATAAAAAAACAAATAACATTACATGAAGACTTTACATTATTACATATTTACTACCAAATACGCTATTAGATAATTGAAAAAGCTCATCGAGCAAGGTTGTATGTAGACTTCTCGTCTAAAACTGTCAACAGTGCCAGCAAAAACGTCCAGAGAATACTTGTTATGCAAATTATTTAATTCCTCAACTAGTCTGCTGAGAGGCGCGTTTTTACCAAGGATGGTGTAGTATCTGGGAACCCTGAACACCATCAACTTCGAAGCCCTTGTCGACGTCAGCGGCACATTAAAGTTCAGAAGAGATAAGAGATCAGGGGCATCGTATTCTCCGTTAACAAGTTTATGCAGGAACAATAGACCGAGAGTGCTTCTCCGCTCCGAAAGAGAGCTCACGTGGAAATACTTCAACCTCGCCGGGTAGCTCTGAATGGTTCTAGCAACATTGCAGGAGAAAACAAGGTGCCATAGAAAACGCTTCTGGACCCTCTCTAAATTCTTTTTGTACACGTCGTAAAAAGGGTTCCAAGTGACACCAGTACTCCAAGGTGCTACGAACGTAAGAGTTGTAAAGTAATATTTTTGTTTCCGGTCTACTAAAGTCTCTGCTGTTCCGCAAAACAAATCCGAGGGACTTGAAAGCCTTCGAAAATATCTTTTCAATATGGACGTGAAATCTTAATGCTTTGTCGACTTCTACACCGAGATCCCTAATACTATCGACCTCTTTTATGATATTATGGCTTATAGTGTACCTAGTTGTAGTAAGTTCTAGTTTTTCTTCTGGAAAAATGAATTGAATAGCATTTGGCCGGAGGTCCATATTGTTGCGTGAACACCATGAAATCAGGCGGTCAATGTCGTTCTGCAGGAATATCACATCCGACACACAATTGACAATCCTGAAAATTTTCAAATTATCCGCAAACAGATAATGTCTGCGATGGTGAAAGCAATCACCAATGTCATTTATAAATATATTAAAAAATAGAGAACCGAGATGGGATCCCTGTGGCACGCTAAAGGGTGTCGAGAAAGGGTCAGAAAAAAAACCCGACGCTACGACCATTGGTTGCCGGGCTGAGAGATACGATGAACACCAGCTCAGCAATGGCTCAGCGGCGCCGTTATGCTTTATGCCGTTAGCTTCGGCAAAATGATTCTGTGAATCACGCGATCAAACGCTTTGCTAAAATCGGTGTACACAGCATCAACAGCCGAGCGCCTGTCGACCTCAACAGCAATTTCGTTAATGAGAGATGTCAAGTTTGTTGACGAAGATCTAGACTTCGTCAAACCATGTTGATGAGGGCTGATTAGATTTTTGAAATGCCAAGCCAAAATCGGGTGGAGAAGTTGCTCAAAAGTCTTTGCGAATACAGCAAGAATTGAAATAGTTCGGTAGTTCCTGATACGATCCTTCGGGCCATCCTTATGCACAGGAACAGTCAACGCCAGATTCCAATCGCTTGGGAAAACACCGGTTATTAACGGTTTGTTGTATATAAGACGCAACGGGTGAGCAAGTACCGTTTTTTTTTTTCCACAGGAGAAACTCGCCGTATTCCCACCCGCACGAGCAAGTACTGCAGCGCATCTAGAAACAAATACTGCAGGAAGGCCATCCGAACCAGCTCCCTTATTCAGATCAAGTTTTTTTAAAGCTGTGATTGTGTGGAACCATCTGTATGGTTTTGTTGTTGTATTGATCCATTTAATTTTTTTGTGAAATTTAATTACTCTCGTGTCCATTGGTTCTCTTAACAAAATAAAACAATGGAAGTTTCCAGAATATGATCAGGTTTTTTTGAAATTTAGAAACCGTTTGTTATCCTTCATCTCATTTATTAACAATCGCCCTTGACAGCTTTTCGATAAATTAAAATTACACGAAAGCGAAGACAGTAAAATACTGAGAATTTGTATTAAAAAACTGAATTGAATTAAAGAAAATGAATGAATTTTACGTGAAGCTTTAAATTATTTTATAAATAACTAATCGTCCACTATTATCGATGTTATTATAGCATGGTGATGTCACATTGAGTGCGTACATGACAAATTCGTTATCCAATTTAGTGCCACTGGATTTAATGAAGTATTATCATCAATGGCGGGTAATAAGTTTTATTGAGTGCAATTTGAGACACGTTTTTACGGTGTTCAGAAAAGGTATTTATTTAGCAAACGTTGAAAACTGAGTTACAGAATGACTCGGGTTAGTCATTGTTTGCAAAGCAGCAGTGTGATTGGAAAAGAGGCAGACCGTGTTTTTCTTGCAGACAGTCGTCGACTATATGTTGACATTTTTTGTTACTATGTAATAACTGGAGCCCGTAAATTTCACAAAGATAATGCCAACGCTCACTTTGAAACAAGAACCGAAAGAATCAATTGCAAGTAATATGTAGGTAATAGTTGTTCACGCAAATTCACATGTAATTATTACTCTGTAGAAACGAAATTGTTTATCTGTATTAGATCAGTACGAAGCCGTAATAATCTATGTTAATGTTCAGTTTTATCATTCAACTACTCTGTTCGCTCTCTGCCCAAGCGCCTCTCACGCGAACGGACGCGTCTTCAGTACTCTTCAATCAGACTTGAATATAATTAAATGTTGTAATTCAGACGAAATACAATTGTTCATAAGAAGTCAGTGCTTTTATTACTCAGACTATCAGTACGTACGCTGCATGCGATCCAGCCGAGCCCGTCTGGTGGCCCATGAAATTCAGTAACCACGCTCATTCGACCGCCATATTCAACAATAGTCTTTTAGAGAGAATGTTTCAATACTTTCAATATGTTTAAATAGGACGCTGGTACTTTTTTTTGGCTTCTATTATGCCCTATCAATAGACTGAATCTGCGTCAGTTGCTTGTTTTTCCTTGCTAAAATAATTACCACTCAGGATAATAAATACACAACATGATACATTCCTAACATTGCGTACACTATCTAGCGTATGCAAAAATAGTATTCAATTGTAAATTTTATATCATAATTCGATACAATAAACATTCAGTGATAAGAACGAGTAAGCCTTCAATAAAATAAGTCACGCTATTATTGTGCGGGATTTTCGTCGTATCAATTCATTGAGTAAAAATTCGTTTTTTTACCTAAATCTCAGAAATAATAATGCTACTATAATTCTGGGAGAGGAACAAACGCAAGGTACAGAGTCAAATAAAATAACACTGCGGAGAGTACTTAATGGTAGGCAGCGGCTTGGCTCTACCCCTGGCATTGCTGACGTCCATGAGCGACGGTGACCGCTTACCATCAGGCGGGCCGTATGGCCGGGTGGGCGTCTGCCTACAAAGGCAATAAAAAATAAAACGCTTGTGGATGAGATAAAAATTCACAAAGAGTTTTAGGAATCACGGATAAATGAATTAATTAATTATTTTTCTCAGTAGTATACGATTTTATAATGTCAGCCTATTTGACGAATGTCAAGTATGCTGACGATGTCTTCCTTGTCAGTAACACAGCCGAGATTAAATGACAACAGCAAAGAAGATATTGTCTGATGCGTCCGAAGATTTTGAAAGAAGATTATTTATGGCATTTAAGGCAAATATGAAATTCATTCATCAACAACGTTTAGATAAGTAAGCTCCTTATTAATAACAATATCAATAACTTATGACGTATGGGATTTAAATTCGTTATTATGTAAAACTTGTAATCTATCTTTGAAATTAATTGTAACAGAACCACTAGTAATAAAGAGTGAATCCAAAGATCAATTAATTGTATTTTTAAAATCCCTTTTTTCCTAACCCTTAGGTTTTCTTTGCTTAGATGTGTGGACGAGCTCACGGCCCAACTGGTGGTAAATGGTTGCCGGAGCCTATAGACTTCTACAATGCAAATGTCGTCACCCACCTTGACATATGAGTTCTAATGTCTCAATTACTCGAAATACAGTACAACGACTGCCCCTACCTTCAAAACGTAACGCATTACTGCTTCACGGCAGAAATAGGCAGGGTGGTGGTACCTGCCCGTGCGGACTCACAAGACGTCTTACCACAAGTAGATTGTCTAGTACGTACATTTTTAAAGTATAATTAAGATAACTTGTTCATTGACAGATAATTAATATTTCAATTTAAATGTAGTCATTTATTGTCTGGGCTCAAAGTTCTCCGATGAGATTGTATCGATACGTCAATGTCGGAAAATAGCTAAACGAATTCATTAACGAATTTCACGATGAAAGAATAACTTCCGACAATTAATACAAAAGCCCTCAAAACATTATATAGTTAATATCGGGAGCGATATCTTAATGTGGCTTATTTTAATCGAGAATCAGTTATACGTTCTTATTATCTAGTACAATAAGAGGAGTTGCGCGATATAATTGAGACTTTAACCTCAAATTCAAAGTCTCAAGTAGTAGACCAACAATAAATAATAATAAATATTTACTAACAATCACGCCACGTTAACTGGTCCCGTGATAAGTTCGTAAAGATCTTGTGTTAGAGGTACCAGATAACGGAAATAAATGTAAGATTTTTATTATACACATACATATATTTAATATACATCCATAACCCTGGAAAAGACATTTATATTTATCATACAAATATCTTTCCTTGGCGGGATTCGAACCCGCGACCTCCTTATAGTAAAATAATATCAATGATATTAGTTTCTGATGATAATGAGCAATTTTCTGTGTAAACGAAGAGGTCCCAAGCGGTGGTCCAATGAACACAGTTCTTCATTGGGTAATATAGGCCTGAACTTAGGTAATACAATCCAATTAATTAGTTAGTTGTAGATCATTGGAATCGGTGCTTTAGGCAATAAAATTGACTCTATGCCTGACTATGTTCCGATCTGTTGCATGATATTAATTAAATAAACATTTTAACGACGTATTTGGCTCAAATATCCGGCCGGCATCGTTTATTTATGAATTTTTTTAATAGTCCACCTGTCATCATAGCTTTTGCAACAGTACCGTAATGTCGGGAACTCATTAAATATAAAAATTATCGCAAGAACCCTTTACACAGTTTACTTACTAACACTCAAGGGCAATTACAATATAAAACGTATATGTTTTATATTGTAATTGCCCTTGAGTGATCATTATGAAATATCATTATCAGGGCCGAAATCCATCCTAATCTGAGCTATTTTCTTTGAACTTAAATTAACTTCCTTACAGTAATGAATATTATCTTCCAGTTTTGGCTTATGTCGCAGTATTTTTTTTTTTATTGCCCTTGTAGGCAGACGAGCATACAACGCTCCTGGTGGTGAGTGGTTACCGCCCTTGGACTTCGGCAATGCTAGAGGCAGAGCCAAGCCGCTGCCTACCATTAAGTATTCTCTACAAGCCTTGTTTGAAGAAGGACATGTCATAGCGCTCGGGAAACACCGTGGAGGGGAGCTCATTCCAAAGCCGAACGGTACGTGGCAAAAAATATCTTTGGAAACGGATGGATGGATTGGAAATGGATGGACGCAGTGGCTCCAGGTGGAATGGATGAACTCTACTCCGGTGGCGGGCGGTGCGATGGTAAAACCGATATGATGGGATCATCTCAAACAATTCCTCAGAGCATTCCTTATACGGTACAAAATAAAGAGAGAAACGAAGTCCCTCCGCAGACCCAGAGGTTCCAAGCGATGGAGTCAAATAGAAGTAGCTAGTATTGGGCGCCCCGGCCCAGAGGTGGGAGCAGTACTCCACGTGATGCCTTGTATGTGATGTGCTTTATAAAGTAGAAGTCTTTGTCCATGCGTGAAGTACCGCTTCACTCTGTTGAGGATTCTCCGCATTTTGGCCGCCCGTGACTCCGAAATTGGACATCGCTCGAAATGTCGACTCCAAGTATCCCGGTACTCGTGGAAGTTTGCAGGGACACTCCTCGGAATTGCGGCACCATGACAAAGGGGTCCTTCTTCGTAGTGAACCCGCAAACTTATGTCTTCAATGGGTTGAATTGAACTAAGTTCGATTCACTCCACTCGTTGACTCGCCTCAAAGAGTTCTTCACTTTGGATTCAAGTTCTAAGCTCTCACGTCTCTCTTGCACCACGCTCTGAGAAAGATTCTAATGCCCGATATATCGTACATCCGTATAGCAATGTATGCCATCAACAAATAGCATGTTATTGATATACAGGATCAAAAGTGTTGAGGACAGCACCGAGCCTTGTGGAAAGCCAGCGTTAATGGTCATGGTATCGGAGCAGCAGCCTTCTACAACGACAATGATGCCCCGACCAACCAAAAAGTTAGCGATCCACTTGCAGAGTCTCTCGGGGATTCTGTAAGATAGTAATTTCGATAGAAGTATCCTATACCAGACCCTGTCGAAGGTCTTCGTGAGATCAAGGCTTACAGCGAGAGCCTCGCTCTTGCTCTCCAAGGTTTCAGCCCACTTGTGAGTAAGGTATACAAGAAGATCGTCAGCTGAGCGACCATGACTGGAACCGTACTGTCGGTCACTGATCAACTGACGATCGCATATACTGACCGCTTGAGGTGTGCGGCATCCCCACTGGCATTATTATACCAGGGTCTGCTGCGACCCCCGACGCGCACCTCAGAGGGAATAAATAATTCCATCCCCTGGAGCACCACGACTTTAAGACGGTCCGCACAGACATCAGAGAAAAAGTAGAATCGCCCCCATGGGTAGGATGCGTAAAATTCACACTATACATTCCAATCTCTTGACTTAAACTGCCAAACTTTTCGATATCCAGTCGTCGACGACCAGGACTTTTTTTTATTGCTTATATGGGTGGACGAGCTCACACCTGGTGTTAAGTGGTTACTGGAGCCCATAGACATCTAGAACGTAAATGCGCCACCCACCTTGAGATATAAGTTCTAAGGTCTCAAGTATAGTTACAACGGCTGCCCCACCCTTCAAACCAAAACGCATTACTGCTTCACGGCAGAAATAGGCAGGGTGGTGGTACCCACCTGCGCGGACTCACAAGAGGTCCTACCACCAGTCTTGCCACCAGACGAGAGAGTGGTATTGCAGCATGCATAAGGCAATGATCAGACGATCCAAACGGAGCGTCAACTAACACACTGTATCCGGCTGGGTCAGTAGTCAGCAGAAGGTCCAAAAGAAGGCTCATGCCAATATCTGTGATAAGGGTGGGGTGGGTGATTTCGATAATTGTCTTTTCTTTTTTTTGTTCGAAAGGGTAGACTTCCCGAATGGTCCTGTAATCATCAAGATCTGATAATGGGATGAGAAATTCAAAAAATCTATAATTTTCAAAGACTAAGTTGTTGATTGTTGATGCCTATTGAAGTGATTCGGGTGTTTCTTGTTATTCTTATTTTTCTGTGCCGCCGCGCACTGGCCCGCACTTGTACATCAATATTACGCTTGATCATTATTTTGCTGCGATGTTATTTTAAAACTGCGATATCTTATACTCATTAAAATAGTCATAGGTACTTATAAGTGAGGGAAAATTTCTTTAAAATTAAATTCTTGTAAAGACTTGTAAGTAACGTTTTTTATTGGATATAAGGTTAAATATCATCTATATAAAAACACCTTCACAAATAATGCTTTAATTTAGAACAAATTTGGTTAGCATAAAAAACGTTATAGTGAGCCTTAACCTTAAATTATAGACATATGCTGTCGCGGACTTTTTTTTAGAACTTTTAAAGGGGGACAATTTTGTCATACATTATTTTAGCGAAACTTTTACCGTTTCCGGAGCGCACGCAGCGGAAGCTCTCAAAAAGGAAAAAACCCCGACAGCCTTCCTCAGTAAATGAGCTAACTAACACTGAACGTATTTTCAGACCTGAGAGATGTAAGCCTGGTAGGATTTTAAATGAGCAGATTAATGTAATTATAAAATTGTTAGTTTATTTTATTTTCATCGAAACCAGAATACGTTTTGTACATTCGTTTAGTTGAGTTCCTCGGGGAGGGTGACGGCGGGAGCGGGAATGATGGGAGTGCCAATGATGACGGGGGCGACGGGGATGGGGTTGATGGGAGCAACGATGACGGGCTCAGGGACAGGGACAATGGGGCCCTCTTCAGCCTCTTCAGCGACAATAACGGGGTCGGGCTTGATTTCAGCGGGTCCATCAGAAACACCAGCGGGGACGTTGACGTTCACGATGAGCTGCACAAGAGGAGAGGCACCGGAGGGAACAGCAGGTCCAACGACAACAGGAGTGGGCTTCACGGGAGCAGACACTGCACCACCGTCAGGGATAGGGATGTCCACGTAGGCGGGTTCGGTGTCGATGGGTTCGTAGGTGTCGACGAGTGCCGGTCCAACGGAAATTGGTTCAAAGACACGGGCCGAAGCCACGGCGATCAGGGCGAAGGCAACGAGGAATTTCATTTTGGCTGAAAACAGAAATTTACATAACGAGGACGGTGAATTATAACCAAATACTTAGAGATTAATTTTTTAATATTCTAGTCTGTTCCAGTCTGGTAGGAAGGTGAGATAGATTTTATACTAAAACCTGTTCACTTATCTTATTCAGTTAATGGTTTGATTATGGAATAAAGGTAATATATAGGATAAAGATTATTTAATTGATTTATACCATCAGTATATACTCTTATCAAATTTCGCGCTGCATACATTCCTTAAATTCACAGCCAATGTCTATAAAATCTGTCTGGCTCTATACGTATGAGTAATAACACGCGCAATAATTGCATCCTGTACAATTTAACCACCCAAAAACTTAACTTTAACGCTCAGTACTCGGGGTTACAAGAGGAGATAGCCCATAGACCAGGACGTAACTGGCGCACACCATCTCGGAACTTGATGTGAAACATTAAATTTTATTATTCAACGGCTATCCAAATCTACAGATTAGTGGAGAGTACTTAACGCGGTAGGCAGCGGCTTGGCTCTGCCCCTGGCAATGCTGAAGTCCATGGGCGAAGGTAACCACTCGCCGTCAGATGGGCCGTATGCTCGTCTGCCTACAAGGGCAACAAAAAAAAACTCCATCTCATCCAGGACAAAGATACTACTTGCTAGCAGCTACATTAGAGGCGGAAATCCTATTTCCTCGATGACAACCATCATGCCTTCTTTTAAGTCTCCCTTTTGAGTTGGCCATTTCATTTTTTGTTGTAGCCACACGACGTATCCATTGGAGAATCACTGCCAAAAATGCTGCTTAAGGTACTCGATGCGCTAGAATCGCTTAAGAGAGTTAAAGCTGAATGGTCTATTAAATCAGGCTGAGGTACAAACAGTAAAGATCATCCTATTAGGAAATGAACTGGAGTGAGAGGATAATAGTCCGAAGCATCATCTGAGGAATGAGTGGCCTTGAATTCAAAATGGCTTTAATTTGTGTTAATAAAATCGACATTTCTTCAAATGTGAGATGTGTTAAACCTAAAAATGATCTAAAAATTATCTGTTAAAATGATCACCTCATCAAGATGGTGAAGAGGTGAATTGTGACAGTGAAGTGTACCTTAACTGTCGTAATAATTTAATTGAGTTTTAATTAGTATTTCAGTGAATAGTTGTATTCCTTTAATCAAAAATTCAACTGTATTTACCATTAATAATAGTTGTATTTATCTGCACTACCTTTGGTTGACCGGCAGAGAATGCCTTAGGCATTAAGTCCGCCAATGTAAATTTGATATGAAGTGTTATAAATCAATAAATACTATTCTCGAAAAACTCGGCGGGCTGATTTATGGACATCAAGGTTTAATTAACTCGGTTCGCTATCTAGGCGTGTTTTGTTAGTTTTAGAATTACGTTTACTATTTGATTAAATACTGAATAATAAATGTTTATACAAAATTTTGTAATCACCAGATATGACGTATTTTATCAATAAAATAGCATTATCTTTATTTTAATTAATCCAAATTAATTCTTCTATAAAATAAATTACCTCGTCATACCGCGACATTATTTTTTTTACCTAAAGGATCTCCACTTTGACATATATTATCTTCAGACATTTGTGACTGCGCCACAGACATACCTGGTTTATCTAGTATCGTAAAACAATGGTAGGGTATAATATTTTTATTTATTTATTAATGTACACACAAAAAGGAAGACATAGTACAGAGTAATAGGAAAATTATGTACAAAGGCACTGCTTATTTCTTTAAGAAATCTCTTCCATCACACCTGCGAGAGGATTATGAGAATAATAATTAAAAGTGATGAGTGTGTGTAGAACAGCTAAAATAACAAATACAACATGAGAATTATAGTAATGCACATACACATAGCAAATATTAAGTTGTAATATTGAGTTGTAATATTTTAACTCTTTCAAAAAGTCTAAATCAATAACGAAATCGATCTGTTGCCTCGATAACCAATCGAAATTGTAAACCGCAGTTGTTGAGTGGAGTAATGTCCCCTTCGGATATGAATAATATAGAAAAAAAACAGTCGCTGTCGTGGCCTGAAGAATAAGACGTCCGGTGTATTCGTATCTAGCGATGCACCGGTGTTCGGATCCAGCTGGCAAGAACCAATTTTTTTCTCACTCAAAAATCTCACTTCACTTCCACGGCGAAGGAATAATATCTTGTAGTAAAAATCTAATTCGCTAAATTATTACATAATTTGCGTTATTAGCACATCTTGTGAGTCCCCACAGGTAGGTGGTACCACCACCCTGCCTATTTCTGCCATGAAGCAGTAATGCGTTTCGATTAGGGGAGTTGGGCTGCTGTTGTACTGTAAAAGTTGGGATTTGAACTCATGTCTCGAGGTAGGTGGCAGTATTAACATTGTTGATTGGTGTGGGTTTCGGTAGCTATTTATTTGACACCAGCTGGGCCGTGACTGTGAACTCGTCAACCTATCTCAGCAATATAAGTTGTGGGACCTTGTACCTTACGTTGTTATAGTAAAATAAGTACAGATCGTTTGTTTAAATAAATAAATTGTAACTGGAAAGAAAACATGCACGGTTATCCGGCTCCAAATTAGGATTCGCTGTTTTATGGATCCCAGAGATTGATATACATTCTTTTAAACATTTAATTATAGATAATAGACCCCCGGGCAAAGACCAAACAAACCTGTTCATCACACGAATGTTTGTCTGATGTGCATAAACGAGTCAGTTTGTATAATAGCCAGTGTGTTTGTTTGGTATGTGTTTATATAAGATGGACGAAGGTCGTCCAACAATATTTTGATTAGTTTGTTTCGCAATGGAAGGCGAACTACAGATGGAGAACGATTTTTAAAAGCTAAAGTTGATTATGACGGATTTCGACGATTACAACGAGTTGGTTGACAGGCTCGGGACCACGGGCGTGGGGTCAACAATCACGGGGTCGGGTATTTCGGGAACCTCGGTTTCCTCAACGATCATGACGGGCTCAGGGACGATCTCAACGGACTCAACAACTGGTCCGGGAGCATATCCGCCGGCGGCTGTTGGGCTGCGGCGGGAGCATATCACGATGAGCTGCACAAGAGGAGAGGTCTGGCTGAGAGCGGCGGATCCGACGACGGCAGGAGAAGGAGTGGGCTTCACGGGTTCGGTCACAGCACCACCGTCTGGGAGAGGGAAGTCGATGTGGATGGGCTGAGGACTGGTCCTGAGAAAGCTGTAGAATATTTCAGCAAGGGTAGTAGCGGTAGCGGGGTCGGTGCTGGGACTATTGATGGCGTCGATGATAGCCTGGAGCTCTGCATGCTCTGCGCTGACGGGAGCAGGCTTGATGTAGGCGGTTGAGGATACGGCGATCAGGGCGAGGACAACGAAGTATTTCATCTTGATTTATTATTTATATTTCATCCTGTTTATTATTTATATTTGTATTTCATCCTGAAATGTTTTCAGTCTTATTGGTGTGCAATTACAAGTGCAGGTGACGCATAGCTGCAATCTGTGGCTTGTAGGAAGCGTTTATTTTGGAACCCTCACGCGGTTCACGGGTAATCTTCATGATCCGAACGGTTCAGTAAGATAAGGCTCACCCGTTCACACTGTGGTCTGAATGAAAATACTCGATTTTACATATGGCGTTCAACGTTTTAACAGCAATTTTACAAGGTGTAGTACTTGTGACGTATTGCCGATTTCGTGTATTAGAATTGCATAGGAACTTTAGTCTGCCTTTGGTAAGTCCTTCTTAGACTGTGTACTGACTTTCACAACCGCGCTGGGAAAAGGGAAACGATAGTATATTTATAATAATAGTGTGTTTTTCGCTTTTCGCGAGTCGAAAACAAAGAAACAATCGTTTTTTGTTTTATTACAATAATAATTCATCAAGCCTCTTTTGTTATTAATCTTAGTGCAAATCTTGATTTTGTGAATCACTTCTATATTAAATATTACAGTTTTAAGTTTTCTGGATTGTTCGATATAATTAATTGAGACTAACATTAGCATCATAATATTAATTTACATTTGCGAATCATTTACCACCTGTAAAATTTTAAGTAATAATAAGATAATTAAATGAATAATAGGATATATTTTAGAAATCTAAATTGACTTTTAATAATTGTTTAATCCCACATAAATTTCTGGTAATTATTAAGTCAGTTGAACATCCTTATTGAACGGGTATGATTGTGTGAAACTATGATTGTGAACTATGGTGTGTGAACGTATGGTTGATCCATTTATTCATTTAGTAAATATTTTGTTAAATTTAATTGCTCTCGCCCCTGGCTCACTTAATAAAAAAAAAATTGAAGATACCAGAACATAATATCTGTGGACTGAGTACACTCAAAAGGCGTTTGGAGCCCTGCGCGTCCAATATAACAACGGCTTCAGGGCACTGATGGGGCTGTCTCGTTACTGTAGCGCGTCGACGATGTCCGTGGAGGCTCACATAGATGGCTTTTACGCGATCATTCGTAAGCGCGTGGCCTCCGCGTGGTGCCGGCTCCGGGACAGCCTGAATAGCCTCCTGGCCGCGATAGGGAGTCGCTATTGCTGCCCTATACTGAGGCATTGGAATGAAGTCCATGTAAAGATTTTGTATTACTAACACTTCAAGATTTTGTATTACTAACACTTCATATGGAATTTAATTCTGAAATAAAAATTTATTATTATTATTATTATTATTATTAGGTGTTTTAAAAATAAATAAAAAAAAGCTTTTTAATAACAGGGATAAACCGCCCTTGGCAGCTTTTCGGTGTTTCGAATTAACATTACGTAAAAGCCAAGACAGTTTTTAAAGCTTTTATTTTTATTTTTTCTTGCTAATATCCACGAGCACCAATTACTACTCAGGATAATAATGTGGGCCGTATGTATGCTTGTCTCTCTGCGTTCTAAGGCACGAAAAGAAAGATTAATTAAAATCGAGTCTTATCACTTCTTTTTATTTGTTCAATGAATCTACTGATTAATTACATTTCCAATAACATTCATACAGACGCGAATTAAAATTCACCTACATACACAAAGTAATACATTCTTAATATTACACACATTGTTTACAAAAATAGTGTTCAATTGTAAATTTTATATATCATAATTCGATACAATAAGCATTTAGCGATAAGGAGTAAGTAAACCTTCAATAAAATAAGACACGCTATTATTTTGCGGGATTTTCATCGTATTATTTCATTTAGTAAAAAAAGTCGATTTTTAAGCTAAACCTCAAAAATAATAATATTATTATAATTCTGGGAGAGAGACGCAAGTTATAGAGCGAAATGGAAAACACTTCTGGACGAGATTAAAATTCACAAAGGGCTTTAGCTGCATGGATAAATAAATGAATGACAGAATTAATTTAGAACTTATATCTCAAGGTGGGTAGCGCATTTACATTGTAGATGTCTATGGGCTCCAGTAACCACTTAATACCAGGTGGGCTGTGAGCTCGTCCATCCATATAAGCAATAAAAAAAAATAGTTTTCTCAGTAGAACCATTAACTTTTTTAACATTTATATTTTAATTTCAGCCTATCTTACGACATGTCTTCTTTGCCAGTAACACAGCCGAGATTAAATGCTAACAGCAAAGAAGGTATTGTCCTATGCGTCCGCATGCAAAGTGCGACGCCGATAACTTTAAGCATAACAATGTAATCTACACATTTTAGTACGAAATTCATTCATCAACAACGTTTAGATAAGTAAGCTCCTTATTAATAACAGTATCAAGAGGTTCCGGTGTGTGGAATTTAAATTATTTTTTAAGTAAAACTTGTAATCTGTCTTTGAAATTAATTGTAACGGAACTAAGAGTGATAAAGAGTGAATCCAAAGGTCAAATAATTGTATTTTTAAAATCCCGTCATTAATATTTATCCAATATAATTTAGATAATATGCGACGCTTGCAGCTGAAAGTAAGTATTGTACTTTTTGACGAAGCATGTTGCTGATAGCTCTATTTCTGTAATCTGACGAAGCATGTTGCGGATAATAACATGTACTTTTAGGTTAGGAATATTGTGTTCTTTTTTTTATAATAAATAAATTACAGTATGCCATAAAATAATAAAAAAAATAATTAGATAATTTGTTTATTTACAGATAATTGTATGTTGTGATGTGTGTGTGTGTTTTTGTATAAGTATATAATATTATTATTATTTCTCTTAGTTCTCAAAAAGCAATGCACCTAACGCAGGACCGACGACCCTTGGTTGACTGGTAAAGAATGCCTTAGGCATTAAGTCCGCCACTGTACTTTTGTGTATAAAGCTGAATAAATAAATAAATAAGATTAATAATAAATAAAGATTAATATAAATAAAGACAAATAAATAAAGAACTACATTTGTCTGGGCTTGAGTCGGCGTGGTCAAAGATCTCCAATGAGGACGTATGTCGGATATTTTATCAAGTTTATGTACGAGAGAATAAAATCGAGCCATTAAAATAAAAGGCTTCAAAATCGTAAGCTTTCGGTGGCGATATCATAGATGGCTTATTTTAATCGAGAAGCAGTTATAAATGCGTTCTTCTAATATAAATTTTGAATTCAATAAAATTCCAAAGTAGTTAAATGGCGACTTTCAAGACATATTAAAACATAGTAGAGTCAATAATATTAAAAAAATATAAAAAAATTTAATACTCGGCAAAATTATGGGTAGAAGATGAGGTCCCATGCAATGGTACTATGAACACAGTTCGCCATCGGGCAATATAGGTCTGAACTTAATATAATCTAGTAGTAATGTACAATCTAGTACAATTTAGTAGTTATTATTAGTTTAGGCGATAAAGTTGACGATATCTGACTAGGTTGCGATGTGTTTGTTATATGATGTGCATTAACTAAATATACACTTTTAAAAAATAAAAAAAATTACTCACTCTACCATGTATTTGACACACAAGCATATATACTCTCTTGTTACTTGTTAATGTGATCAAACTGAGAATAGACTAATATTATTCGTCTGTTGTGTAGCCTTGGCGAAATCTCTGATCATACAAGTATAGTTTTTGACAATAGAATCATAATAATGCTCAAACTTTTAATTTCAATTATATATTTGAGGCCGTCAGCGCAAAAGTGGTTTAAGCCTATGATAGTTAGTATGGAGATATCGAGGTTTGAATTTACTTTTACATTGCTTCGTAGGCAAAAACAAGACGGGCGAAAATAATGTCCATACAAAGCCATCTGTTAATTATCGCTCAAACTAGGGATTTTTTTTTTCCACAGGAGAAAATCGCCGGATGTGGGAGTTGAACCTCACTAAAAACTCCTGCCGCTCACAGCCGGCGCCCTACCCCGGACCGGGTGGGAACCCAGTCGGAGCTATTGAGACGGCGGGACAGGATTTACGCAGAGCATATTACATCCATCCCGCCGTTCCCCAGACGCCGGACCAGCGGCCGCCAGCGACACGACCGCCGGTTCCCTCGGTCGACGGGCCAAGAGCCCGCATTGATGGCGCCGCGCTACACCTTCCCCCGGAGCGGTCGGGGGAACGCGGCTTACCACGCCGCCCCACGCCTAGGCTCCTTCCCGCACAAAACGGGTGGAGGCCGAAGCTCTTAGGGGGCCGGGTTACGGACGAGACCCCGGTCCCGACCCCCTGCTCGGCGGCGGCGGATTTCTGCGTAGTGAGGAGAGCTTTGCCTCACTCGCCCCGCCGCCTCCTTCTGCGAGATGGTGCACTCGCAGAAGTCGAGCATAGCCTTCCTGGACTCGTCACCGCCAAGCATCGACGCCACGACGCCAGGCAGCTACAAGTCCGGTCCTATCTTTGCGACCAGGACACGGCGCTGCACCTCCCAAGCGGGGCAGACAGCGAGCGTATGCTCCGCCGTGTCCGGGTCGTGTCCACAATGGTGGCACCTCGTCGTCGGCTCAGCTCCTATCCGGTGCAGATACTTTCCGAAGCATCCGTGCCCAGTCAGCACCTGCACCAGACGGAAGGTGAGGCGTTCAAACTAGGGATAGGCCGGTTTTGCGTCAAAATTTATTTTGTTTCAAATAAATTGTAATTTTGAAGCACCAATTTTCAAAATTTTTGGGTTAGGCCGCTTTTACGCTGATGGCTTCTCAATTATAGTCTAATTTCGACTACGAGGCGACCACTAGTTATTGTAAATATGCTAAACGTCTAATTAGATTACTGTCATTTTCTATGCTTGCGAATTAATAATCTTCATTCATGAAGGTAATGTAGTAAATATAATTTGGAACAAGGTTCAGTAGTTCTAGGTTTATTTGCAGCGCACCAAAACCGACGGATGATTGCTTGAAACTGTGGCAGGTGATGATATCTGGTAGGATTTTAAATGATAATATACATGTAATTATAAAATTGTTACTTTATTTTATTTTCATCGAAACCAGAATACGTTTTGTACATTCGTTTAGTTGAGCTCCTCGGGGAGAGTGACGGCGGGAGTGGGAATGATGGGAGTGCCAATGATGACGGGGGAGACGGGGACGGGGCTGATGGGAGCAACGATGACGGGCTCAGGGACAATCGGGGTGGGGTTGATGGGAGCAACGATGACGGGCTCAGGGACAATGGGGCCCTCTTCAGCCTCTTCGACGACAATAACGGGTTCGGGCTTGATTTCAGCGGGTCCAACAGAAACACCAGCGGGGACATTGACGTTCACGATGAGCTGCACAAGAGGAGAGGCACCGGAGGGAACAGCAGGTCCAACGACAACAGGAGTGGGCTTCACGGGAGCAGTCACTACACCACCGTCAGTGATAGGGATGTCTACGTAGGCGGGTTCGGTGTCGATGGGTTCGTAGGTGTCGACGAGTGCCGGTCCAACGGAAATAGGTTCAAAGACACGGGCCGAAGCCACGGCGATCAGGGCGAAGGCAACGAGGAATTTCATTTTGGCTGAAAACAGAAATTTACATAACGAGGACGGTGAATTATAACCAAATACTAGAGATTATTTTTTTAATATTCTTTAAAAGTAACTACTTACGTTTTTAATTGTGTAGATTCAACTAATGTCTGGTAGAAAGGTGAGATAGATTTTATACTAAAACCTGTTCACTTATCTTATTCAGTTAATGGCTTGATTATGGAATAAAGGTAATATATAGTATAAAGATTATTTAATTGATTTATACCGTCAATATAGTCTCTTATCATATTTCGCGCTGCCTGCGTTCCTCATAATGTCTATAAAATCTGTCTGACTCTATAACTTACAAATGATACCATTCCGACAGGAGCCCTCTTCTTCGATATAGCGAAGGCGTTCGACAAAGTCTGGCACAACGGTTTGATATACAAACTGTATAACATGGGAGTGCCAGACAGACTCGTGCTCATCATACGAGACTAGTTGTCGAACCGTTCGTTCCGATATCGAGTCGAGGGAACGCGTTCCCGGCCCCGTCACATTACAGCCGGAGTCCCGCAAGGCTCCGCCCTCTCCCCGTTACTATTTAGTTTGTATATCAATGATATACCCCGGTCTCCGGAGACCCATCTGGCGCTCTTCGCCGATGACACCGCCATCTACTACTCGTGTAGGAAGAAGGCGTTGCTTCATCGACGACTTCAGACCGCAGCTACCACCATGGGACAGTGGTTCCGGAAGTGGCGCATCGACATCAACCCCACGAAAAGCACAGCGGTGCTCTTCAAAAGGGGTCGCCCTCCGAACACCACGCTGAGCATCCCTCTCCCGACTAGGCGCGTCAACACCTCCGCCTCCGCCATTCGCCCAATCACGATGTTCGACCAGCCCATACCGTGGGCCCCGAAGGTCAAATATTTAGGCGTCACCCTCGACAGTAGGATGACATTCCGCCCGCACATCAAGACGGTACGCGACCGTGCCGCCTTTATTCTAGGACGTCTCTACCCGATGATATGTAGGCGAAGTAAAATGTCCCTTAGAAATAAGATGACACTCTACAAAACTTGCATACGCCCCGTCATGACTTATGCAAGTGTAGTGTTCGCTCACGCGACCCGCACTCACTTAAAATCCTTCCAAATCATTCAATCCCGTTTTTGCAGGATAGCCGTCGGAGCCCCGTGGTTCGTCAGGAACGTCGACCTCCACGACGACCTGGACTTAGAGTCCACCAGTAAGTATATGCAGTCGGCGTCGATGCGCCACTTCGATAAAGCGGCACATGAGAACCCTCTTGTCGTGGCCGCTGGAATCTACATACCCGATCCTGTAGACCGAATGGTAACCCGTCGACGTCGCCCAAAGCACGTCATCACGGATCCTCCTGATCCATTAACGGTGCTTTTAGGCACTACAAGCACCGGTCACCGTCCTCGTCGAACCCGTCGCTTGCGACGAAGGGCTCGACGAGTGAATTAGCCCACAGACACAGCCCACTGAGTTTCTCGCCGGATCTTCTCAGTGGGTCGCGTTTCCGATCCGGTGGTAGATTCTGCGAAGCACGGCTCTTGCTAGGGTTCGTGTTAGCAACGTCATCAGGTTTGAGCCCCGTGAGCTCACCTACAAAAGTTAGGGTTACGCTGAAATAGCCTCTCAAGGCTCTCAGCTTAGGTAGGAAAAAAAAAAACAAATGATAACACGATAAGGTGAATGAGGAAAGCCAAAAACCGGGCTCTGTGGTGTGGATCGGAAGAGGCAGAGACAGAGGTTCGGCAGTTGACGACTGTGGCCTGATGATGATGATAACATGCGCAACAATTGAATACTGCACAATTGAACAGCCCAAAATGGAAACTTAGTAATACATATTATGCAGGAACATGTTTCATACCCAATTGATTATTTAAAATGGCATGGATCGACTCGAGAGATAGAAAGTTCAGCGGCCGTCGCTCTGAAACTTGAATGAAAATTCCTCCTTGCATCGTTCTCCTCATTACTGAGGATCGTGACTCCCTCCTGCATCAATCTCTCTTGTACGATTGTTCTCCATCTGCTATGATCCTTGGCCTCGTGGAGGGTGTCGTGGATCTTGGTGTTCAGATAAGACTGAATTTGGTCCGACCATCTCGTGGGACTGCGTCCAATGGGACGTTTTCCACCATCCTGCCCGTCACCATTAGCTGCTCAAGATTGTGACCATTCTTTCGAGAAATGTGTCCAAAGGACTGCTAATACTCTAAGAATGCATACTGTGGAGAGTCTAGTTTTAACATCAAGCTTTTCTGGTATTGACAGCTTAGTGCGAAAGGCAGTCCATGGAATGAGGATTATCAGTGACTTTTGCTACCTTGTGACCTTTACTATTGCGATGCTAACTTCAGTTGCAGACGTTGATGGCCTACCAGAGCGAGACAAATCCTCCCAACACATCTCGAGCGCGTCCTATATGCACATGTCTTTGATAAAGTTGATTCACTGTAAACTTTCTGTATCATTTTTAGTGACTAACTACGAAAGTCCATTGGCGACGCAAAATTTAAGGAAACCCTTAATTTGATTTTGGTGTGTTCATAGCGCAAGGATTAATGCATATTTAATTCGTAAACGATTACTCATTTGAGATTTCAAGGTATAATAAGTGAAATTACTTTTGTAAAATCTGTTTGAAGTTATGACTTAGTTAAGTTACTCTCACACACACTGGTCACATTTATGTTGTTGGTTAGAACAACTTCCGGTAATTCACTAGCTCTAGGTGAACCTAATATGTAGTTCTAAGACTTTTTTTAACATCAATTACAATGCAGAATGGCATATTATTATAAAGGTATGTTGCTAGTTGATGTGTTTTAGTGTGTTGTCTACGGCCTGAAGCGAGATATATTATGCGTAGTCTTTTATTAGCAGGAGATCGCCATATGATTATTATGTACTAGCTAGTATATATTAGCTAGTCGCTTGCTTTAGTTCCGAGTCACATCATGTAATAGAAAGTCGCATTCAGCTGCGTTTTGTAAAGATTGGGAATTTTGAAAACTAAGACTATCCGGTTCTGTATTCTCTCCCGTTGCGCCGCCTTCTTCTCCGAGATAATGGACTCGTAGAAGTCGACCTGCCAGACTCGTCGCCGCCAAGTATAACACGATCCTTGGCAGCGAAATATCCGGTCCTAACTTCGTGACGCGGAGGCGGCGCTGCTCCGCTAAAGCAGGGCAGTACGCGAGCGTGTGCTTCACTTTCTCCTCGTCGCAGCCACTGCAGTGGTGGCATTCCGGTGTAAGCCTTATCTCTGAGGCAACGAAGTTTATCAAAACAATATTACGTTTTGTACTTGCGTTCTTCAAGTTAGGGAACGGTTCTAATACACCTCTAATTACAGTTTGACATTATCGTGTATTTAAATCGGAAATACTCGTATGTATGTAACAAGTATGTATGTATGTATGTAAGGTTTAAAATATTCTAAAGAGTGACAACACTTTTCGTGGCATTGTCTCTGTACATGTTTGTCACACTAAAATAACTTTTGTAAATATTCAGTAGTGTAGGTTTAATTAAAAATGGCTAAATATGATGTAATTTTTTATTCCTTAATATTTATTATAAAGAAATCAGCAGCTTATCGAAACATTTAGTTGAGTTCTTCGGGGAGGGTGACAGCAGGGGCGGGAATGATGGGTGTGCCAATGACAACGGGGGCGACGGGGACGGGGTTGATGGGTGCAACGATGACGGGCTCGGGGACCACGGGTGTGGGTTCAACAACGATCACGGGGTCGGGTTTGATTTCGGGAGCCTCAGCTTCTTCGACGATAATGACGGGCTCTGGGACGATCTCAACGGGCTCAACAACTGGTCCGGGAGCAGGTCCGACGGCGGCTTGGTTGATGTTCACAACGAGCTGCACAAGAGGAGAGCTCTGGCTGGGAGCGGCGGGTCCGACAACGGCAGGAGAGGGAGTGGGCTTCACGGGTGCGCTCACAGCACCACCGTCTGGGAGAGGGAAGTCGATGATTTCCGGTCCAATGTGGATGGGCTGGGGACTGACTCCGAGATAGCTGTAGAGCATTTGAGTGAGGGCGGCAGCGGTAGCGGGGTCGGTGCTGGGACTATTGATGGCGTCGATGATAGCCTGGAGCTCTGCATGCTGTGCGCTGACGGGAGCAGGCTTGATGTAGGCGGCCGAGGATACGGCGATCAGGGCGAGGACAACGAGGTATTTCATCTTTAATTCCTGAAAAGTTTTCAGTCTTATTGGTGCGCAATTATAGGTGCAAGTGACGAGCTCACAGTCTACAGTAAGTTAAAGTAAAGCTACTCTTCAAACAGATTGATTTGCGTTAGAAACGGAACAGCGCCTGTCAACCTTCTCAATCACACAACTATATTAATTTTAGAGATGTTTTTTTAATACTAATATTAATTTCGTGATGATCTATGGCAAAATCTTATGTATACCTATTGCCATGCTTCAAAACAATTTTGACGCATCTATAAAGTCAATATTTTAAAAGAAAAACACTTAAGTAAATTCTAGGGATTTCCCTATCGAGCCCATCATAAAATGGTACTTACTTACTGTTCGACTGTTTTGCAGGAATTATGGTTTTCGATCTAATAGCACAGTTTATATAATAAAATATTATCAAATTTCAAAACTAACAAGGAACATTGCGGATTACAAATACTATAGATTCGATTTATGATCTGTAATCAATGGTAATTCTGTCTCTGCAAGATTCGAATATTTCCTTATTGCTTTTATATTGAGGGCTATATATTAAAAATAAAAATATGATAGCGTCGGTTACGATGATAAAATAATAAGTTTCGTTTAGTTTTGATAGTGATTGGTATATTTTTTGTTATTCGGAATGTTTTTTTTTTAATTCTAGTTTGTGTAAATTGTCTACGAGCGGATACCTAAGATTTTTCATAATTTTGTCTAGTATTTAATTTGAAAAAAATAAATAAATGACAGGACTTTAACTCTATTATCGTCGTCATTAGGATATATGAAATAACTACCTATCTACCAATATATCAAATAACAAAATTATGTCGTCTTTATTCTAATGGATACTATTATTCAAAATAAAACAATATTAGGTATTTAAGCCGATCCACCTTCCAGTTAGATAGATGCCGTCAACAGTCAAATAAATTATGGGCCTAACATTACCGGCTTTGTGTTACCCCAAAACAAAAAAAATGTAAATTGTCTAACCGACGAAAAATATTAGGTGTGAGAATTCGTTGCCGAGTCTTCCTCGTTAGATGGGGTCCATCTGATGGTGGGTGGTGCCGCTGAGGAATATCTCAAAAACTCAGTTGAAGAAGCACATGTCGTAGCACCGATGAGTTAACTTAAAATTTCAGTTGAAACGCGCTATCAATCAATTGCAAGTAGTAAGGATGTACTCTGCGAGTTCTGTATTGACAGCAATAAGAGTTGAAAACAGTACGAAAGCGCCACCAATTTAGAATAGTGTGATCCCCGTAGACTGAGAAATACACCTGTATCAGTATCGACCAATGTAGAGAGCCATTGCGAATGTCTGACATGTCATTCCATGAATGCGAATGACATGTCCTTCTTCAAACGAGACTTGTGGAGAGTATTAAGCGGTAGGCAGCGGCTTGGCTCTGCCCCTGGCATTGCTGAAGTCCATGGGCGGCGGTAACCACTCACCATCAGGTGGGCCGTATGCTAGTCTCCCTACGAGGGAAAAAAATATATCGACAAAATTAGCGAATCGAAATCGAAAATTTACTACCCGTGCTAAATGCAAACTACATTCACAGGGAGAATTGCTTGAATGGACACACTTAAATTTATTTCATTTACTAGTCAAAACTCGGTCTATTTTGCAGGCCGATATTTGCTGCTAGGCCGATCTGAGGATTTTCTGAAAGCTTCATCGAAATTGTTGCAACCGTTTCCAAGTCTATATGGAACAAACATATATGTCAACTTTTACGTAAATAGATGATTTAAAATACTAAAAAACTGGAACGCGGTAGTCATTTCACGGCTGTTGAATTATGAGCTTATTCATCCCCCCACACAATAAAAACGTAATCAAAATCAAAGAGGTAATACTAATTTTTAATCGACTAAAAAAATTAGGTGGTTAACCATTATTTACCTTTTTCGATTCTACTTCTTCGGTTTTCGATTCTACTGTAACTAGCGTATCAATTAATTAATTAATTTTAATTAATTTAAAACTTATTGATCCGGAAGGTCACAGGATTTTTTATTTTTATTTATTGCCGTAGTAGGCAGATGAGCGTACGGCCAACCTGATGGTGAGTGTTTACCGTCGTCCATGGACTTCAGCAATGCCAGGGGCATAGCCAAGCCGCTACCTACCGTTGAAATTATACGAGATAATACGTAAAAGTATGAGAAAATAGAAACAAAATAAGTCTCAGGAGCTCATTTTTAATTAGATATTTTTATTTATCTATTTTATATATAAGGTACAATAATAGGTAGATAATAAAATCTAATTACGAGCTAATGAATTTTCAAAACGATATGAAGTACTTAGTCATACTTTATAAACTAATTTTACGGTTTAATCTAGCGGTTTTTTTTGTCATAATATTATTTCAGATGTTTCGAACACTTTTTATTATTTTATGAAAGAAGGATTACTGTTGGCCCGAAGGTCTTACTAGTTCCACCAAGACATGTGAGTGAGCAAAGGCTCAGCCAGGAGGGATGGGATTTGTTAACAGCTGCCCGAGCGCCTCCGAAGGAGACCTCAAGAGCAACTGCTTCGTGAATGAATCCACAAAAAAGTGTATTGAATCCCTTACGTTTTCGTAGTCTCGGGGGACTAGCTTAAAATAGCAAATACTATCAAAACTATTTATTATAGTAGTATTGCTTATTATATCTATATATGTCGGGCAAAGGCTCTTCCTGATGGCATCGTCATTAGTGGCTGTGGGCTTAGTGGGTTTCATTGGGAAGAAATGCGAGCACAAAACACAATAGATGCCGTTTTATCACTCGTTTAATTTTATTTAAACAATAATTTGTTACTCCACAGTAATATTGTAAGAGAATTTAACAGTTGAGGCCGAGCAGCGAGTTCGGTGCACCAATCTCACTTTAACTATCTCCAACGATCCAACTCGATACGTTTTTATGCTCAAAAAATATGTCAACCGACAATACAAGCCTTCCCAAAGTAAAGATGGCGCCTCGACCACGCTCAAGACAAACATTCTGCTCTGATTGGTCGCTGCCTACGCGAATTTACAATTTTGGTACCTTTTATTACAATTTACTTTTATAAAAGGTTTTAAAAACGTAACAAACAAAATAAAATAATATTAGGAATTATAAAAGTAATTACAACGTAAAATAATAATAATAAGCATTATGCATGAAACAAGAATTAACTCGACTCATTTCTTACTCTGACATTCTGACTTTTCCTCTGACTTTTTTTCTACCTATTCTAGTAACCTCGAGTGGTTATTCTAGATTCACGGAGCTAGTAGGTGATCTCACGGGGCCCAACCCGGGGGTGTTGCTAACACTGGCCCTAGCAAGAGCAGTGCTTCGCAGAATCTACCACCGGATCTGAAGTGCGGCCCATTGAAAAGATCCGGCGAGAAACTCAGTGAGCTGTGTCTATGGGTTAATTTACTCGTCGAGCCCTTCGTCGCAACCGACGGGTTCGGCGAGGGCGGTGACCGGTGCTTGTGGTACCTAAAAGCACCGTTAATGGATCTGGAGAATCCGTAATGACTCGTATATATATTATGATATACTTTTTGTCTAATAATTTATAATTATGTCTATTAAGGAAGATCGAATAAAATATAATATGGAGCAGTTTTAAGATAAAGTCCATCCAGCTACCATCGATTTATTAGTCGTATTATATTGTAAATCCGTAGCAAATCTACTCTATCAATTGTCCCTTTTAACAGTGATAATAGTTAATTATATAAACTATGCTTTTACTTAAAAAAACTACAGTTCTCTCGACACAGCCGAATAGTGAGTTCTACTTGTTTTCTTATTCCCTTTCCCGATTTTTTTAATGATTTTTTATTTATTCACTATTATTACTATTCGCCCAACGATCGAAATCCTATTGCAACTGACACTTCAAAACTAACATTCATTCTTTATATGAGATTTTCTCATTTGTTTTATTGTTGAAGATTTGACAGACGCTGTCGCTGCTCTAACACTAATCAATCTGTTTGAAGAGTAACATTATATATTAAGTGTATAATCTATGGTAACATTACTTTAACCTAGTGTAGACTGTGAGCTCGTCACTTGCACCTGTAATTGCGCACCAGTGACTGAAAACATTTCAGGAATTAAAGATGAAGTACCTCGTTGTCCTCGCCCTGATCGCCGTATCCTCGGCCGCCTACATCAAGCCTGCTCCCGTCAGCGCAGAGCATGCAGAGCTCCAGGCTATCATCGACGCCATCAATAGTCCCAGCACCGACCCCGCTACCGCTGCCGCCCTCACTGAAATGCTCTACAGCTATCTCGGAGTCAGTCCCCAGCCCATCCACATTGGACCGGAAATCATCGACTTCCCTCTCCCAGACGGTGGTGCTGTGAGCGAACCCGTGAAGCCCACTCCCTCTCCTGCCGTTGTCGGACCCGCCGCTCTCAGCCAGAGCTCTCCTCTTGTGCAGCTTGTTGTGAACATCAACCAAGCCGCCGGCGGACCTGCTCCCGGACCAGTTGTTGAGCCCGTTGAGATCGTCCCTGAGCTCGTCATTATCGTCGAGGAAGCTAAGGTTCCCGAAATCAAACCGTTCATCGTTGCACCTATCAACCCCAGCCCCGTCGACCCCGCCATCATTGGCACACCCATCATTCCCGCCCCTGCTGTCACCCTTCCCGAAGAACTCAACTAAATGATTCGATTAACTGCTGATTTTGTTATAATAAATATTGAGGAATAAAAAATTACATAATTTTTTATTAGACCAAAACTAGTGATTATTTACAAAAATGTTCACATTCTTTAAAATGTTTTAAATTACAAATTATGTAATACAGACATACCTACGTCCGATTTAAATATACAATAACGTTGGGGACGTCTGGCATCTGATTGCATTATTGCTATAACGTTTTTTTAAGATTGCTAAAATTAACGGAGGTGAAAGTAATTTTTGCTATTTGTTTTCCCATTCAAGTTATATGGGCTTTAAGTTGGTCTAAGTCATCTAATTTTGTCATCCCAATCCAATACGAGTTCAAATAAACGAATTTCATTTTATGTTTATCTTTCATTTAAAAGAGTTATACAAATACCTCCCTCAAATACTAATTAATGTTGGTGGCCAGTTAAAAATTAAAACCTACTTTGGATCGTTTATTGGTGCAATCTTTTTGTTATTACTCAAGTGAGTGAATCTATTTTTACCACTGAAGTATGAAACCTAATTTTTACCCGCCTACTGTTAAGTCATTACCGGAGCCCATAGACATCACAACGTCACAACGTCTGTCAACGTGCCCAAGCCCACCTGAGTTCTAATATTGAAATCTCGATTTTAATAAATAAAAGTAAGACTACGTTAGTTACCTCATGCCTCTGGATGAGCGGCATTATTTAGGTTCATCTCTATGGGCTCAGGAAACTATAATCAGAGATCCATTGGTCATATTACTGTTAGTCAAGATACCTATGTCAAAAACCTTTAGTCTTTCAAAATCTAATCTATAAATGCGTTATCTGTATGTACATCAAATATCCTGTGGTTTGGCTACTGAAATTACACTTCCTAGATATCAAACAAGATTGCGGTCTATCGAAGCTTAAGTAAGCGACGTAAAACATTGGTACCTACGTGGTAGCAAGTCATAATAAATATATTGCTTTCTGTTGATTTTTGAAGAACCACCTTTTAAAAAACCACAGGTTATTTATTTTGAACTTAACATGCGATTTATCTAGTAGGTACGTATTTTTTTTAAAATTATGATTGAAGGATTACTGGTGGCCCGAAGGCCTTTTCAGTTTCACCAGGACAGGTGGGCGAGCAAAGGCTCAGCCCGGAAGAGTGGGATTTGCTAACAGCTGCCCGAGCGCCTCCGAAGGAGATAACAACTCAAGAGCAACTGCTTCGCGAATGAACCCAAAGCACGTCATTTCGGATCCTCCCGATCCACTAACGGTGCTTTTAGGTACCTCAAGCACCAGTCATCGTTCTCGTCGAACCCGTCGCTTCGGCTCGACGAGTAAATTAACCCTCAGACACAGCCCACTGAGTTTCTCGCCGGATCTTCTCAGTGGGTCGCGTTTCCGATCCGGTGGTAGATTCCGCGAAGCACTGCTCTTGCTAGGGTCAGTGTTAGCAACTCTCCGGTTGAGCCCCGCGAGCTCACCTACAAACGTTAGGGCGAAGCTGAAATAGCCTCTCAAGGCTATCAGCATTGGTAGGGAAAAAAAAAAGCGAATGAATCTACTACCGAATCAGAATCGCGACTCGCTGAGAAGATCCGGCGAGAAACTCAGCGGGTTGATGTATGGGTTAGGTTGTACGTTGACCTCTTTGTCGAGTTCGACGAGTACGGTTACCGGGTCAACCTAGTACTTCTAAGTTTTGCTATTGATATGATGAACTGTGAGGCCGTAAGGCAATGATCCATAACAACAAACAATACACAATCATAGTAATAAATGATATTATCATCGATAAAACAATAGCCATTTTATCGTTCTTGTAAAGTTTTATACGCAACCATTAAAATTAATTCCAGTATCGTTGAACGATAGATTCATTACGATAAATTTTTATGGGACTATTTTGACCGTGCGCCGACTTTAGAAATTTGATGTTGTTTAATTTAAAGACGTAAATTGTTCTTTTGTTTGTTTTAAATTACTAGCTATCCACCCCGGCTCTGTACGGCCGAATATTGTAGTAAAGTATTACACTAAATATATATTTTTAGTTTTCTTTTGCAAAATTCTGTGTTATATTAGATATTTAAATAAAAAGTGACGAATTTGCCTCTAAAGATGTAATTTTTTTATAAATGCCTCACCGTTATCAAATCAATCTATATAAATATATATATATTATCAACCAGAATCCAGTGTGTGGCGTTACTTGCTGTACCCCATAGACACAGCCCACTGAGTTTCTCGCCGGATCTTCTCAGTGGGTCGTGTTTCCGATCCGCTGGTAGATTCGGCGAAGCACTGCTCTTGCTAGGGCCAGTACTAGCGTCACTCCGGTCTGAGCCCCGTGAGCTCACCTACTAGTGAAGGTTACGCTGAAATAATCTCTAAAGGCTGTCAGCTTTGGCAGGAAAAAAAAATTAATTGCTTCAAAATTTTAGAATAGACCTCCAAGCAATCGCTCAAAACTCCTTTTATTCTTTTAGGAAAAAAAAAACAGAAATCCTCCTTATTTCAAGTTTGTTACCCCAGTGATTTAGGCTGATTGACTTCCACGATGAAGGAATAACATCGTGTAATAAAAATGAAACCCGCAAAATTATAATTTGCGTAATTACTGGTGGTAGAACCTCTTGCGAGTTCGCGCGGGTAGGTACCACCGCCCTGCCTATTTCTGCGTGAAGCAGTAATGCGTTTCGGTTTGAAGGGTGGGGCAGCCACAAAAAAAAAAAAGCTCCGCATCGATACAAGTACCTTGTTGACATAATATGGTATTTTCTTTGGTTTTAGAGAATAGTAGACACAATTAAAATTACTTTTACGGTTTAATATCACGTTTCCTATTATATTAAGTTCGTACGTCATGTGCGTTATTAATTACGTACCGTAATGCAAATTAATAGATCCAGAACTTTATTTATACGAATGTCTGAATTTGACCTGGCTTGCATATATCAGACATAACACAGGAAAATCGTTGGGATATTATCTTTGTTATACCTTTAAACGAGCAATTGTTGTATATTAATAATATATTATACTTATATAATCTGAATCTCGGAAACGGCTCCAACGATTTTCATAAAATTTAGTCTAGAAGGGATTTCGGGGGCGATAAATCGATCTAGCTACGATTTATTTTCAGAAAATGTTGTTTTATTCGTGTTTTCAATAATCAACTCTTCCTGACATCTATTGGCGAATAATAATACTATTTTTCTTAATACAGGGTAACTAACCGTTTTAAAGACACAACAAGATGGCGTTATCAAAAAAAAACCGAGCAAAGCTCGGTCATCGTCTAGTATTAACAAATATCCGTAGGTTTTTTTTTACTACGGTAATTTTTTATAGTCTCCATACAAGTGAACAGGTCACTTGATGACTACATATTGGTTCCATGGACACTTATAATGTCAGCGTAGCCAAATCACTGCCAACAGTATATTTTAAGTTCCCATTAGCGAATGAGATGTTATAGCACTCAGAGAGCATCGTGGATCTGGAATAGATTTGAATGAAACGTGGCAAAAATATTGAATTAAAACGGGGAGCTTTTTCCAAACTCTTTTAAATAGGTACCACTTATCTAAGTTTAAGTGAAAAATGAAATGGCAGTAGTTATTTAATCTAAAATTGTACACAATTAGAATGGAATTTGGTGATATGAAATGGAATTAAAAGAGATGACATGATATGAAATGCAATGCCCTAATAAAATCGTGAGAATTTATTGAGACTCGTAAAAATCCGAGAAGCCATTTCCAATGTCTAAATTTCATTTTATAAACTTGTGCACTTTCATAGATGCCAAACAGTTAAAAAGTTATCATTATTACAGGTTTTAGACTTGAACAAGTACAAAATTTACAAAATAAAATAAATTACAAAACTTCCCTCCTCCCTCGTGTACCTGCCAAAAAGTGAATCTTATTTTTTAATACTTCATTTTTTTCGTACCTAAGCTGATGGTCTAGAGAGTCCATGTCAGCGTCACCGGGCTAGAACATTTCAATTTTCATGTGACACATATTTTCGATATTTTGATACAAAAAGTTGACTTTATAGGTTGTGTTCCCTTTGCCAGTACAAATGGAAAATATAATGAAAACTTATTAACCTACAAATAAAAAATAAAAATTTATCAAAACATTCTGAATAAAAGGTCGCCTAATTTGTCGTAAATAATAAATAATCAAATATGAGGTTGCTCTCGGTACTCCGCGGGCCACCTTCCAGCAACAATGCGAGAAGACCACAAAGAGAACCTGTTCCCTTCAAATTGTTGTTACCTCTGGAACTAAAGAAAACTGTTTCAGGAAAAGGAGACAAGCAAAAGGAAAGTGCATGTATGCAAGAATTGGCTGTAATGTTCGCTTGTTTTAAAAAAGCTGATTTCAATGAGCAAAAATGCCTTAAAGAGGTTACCGCTTTCAGTAGTTGTTTCAAAGAATATTCAGAAAGGATGGCCACTCAAAGAGAACAAGGGAAAAAAGGAATCCTGGTGCCCGGAGAGAAGAAGTTAACGCATCGACAAATGAATGAACTATTAAAACGGTTTCCTCCCAAAAAGTAATTGTTATTGTTGTTAAATGCATAGTTTTAATACATAGTCCTTGGTGGTATAGTTATAATAAATTATCTTACAAGCTTATGTGACTTCATTTATTTCATTAATAATATTATGTTCATAATCTAGAATTATTATTGTTCTTAAAATTCAAATCACTGAATAATGGAAGATTATGGAATGAAAAGTGTAAGTAAAAATTATATTATTACAATTTAAGTCATTTAAACTAATGTACTGTATACAATAAACATTGTAAAATACACATTCAAATAGCTACTAGTGACTGTGAAGATCAATCTATATAGATTAATATAAATTATAAAATCGGAATTTTCCATCTCAAACATTTCATGTTAATCATTGGTGTTGTTTCTAATATGAACATTATCTTTGTGATACAGCATAATTTTATAATTTTTGATGAGCTTTGGTAACAAAGGTCGATGCTGACAGGTGCTTTGTGAAACAATATTTGGATTGTAATTTTTTTAAATTAGAAAATGCAATTAATTTCTAGAAACTAATTTCATCCTAGTGCATAGGTAGAAAAAAATCTAGGACGTGAGTGGGACTAACCTAGGGGGTAATATCAGTCACTGGGCGAGTAAGTGAGCTCTTGGGGCTCTAATCTGAGGATGTTACTAAAACTAACTCTCCGAAGAATCTACTACCGTATCGGAAACTCGATCTACTGAGAAGCTCCAGCAGAAAACTCAATGGGCTCTGTCTGAGGGTTAATTTACTCACCGAAACCTTCGTCACAAGTGGCAGGTTCGACGAAAACACTGACCGGTGCTTGAGGTACCTAAAAGCACCGATGGGGGATGGGGCGGCGAAATGACGTGTTTAGGGCGATGGCTACTGTTTACCGTCCAGTCCGCAGGATCGGGTATGTAGTTACCGGAGGCCACCACAAGAGGGTTGTCGTGTCGCGCCGCTTTCTCGAAATAGCGCACTGATGCCAACTGTAGATACTTACTGATAGAACAAAATTCCAGGTCGCTGTGAAGATCCACGTTTCTCACGAACCATTGTGTTCCGGCGGCTATCGAGCAAAACGGGATTGACTCTCTTGAGGGGTTTAAAGTTAGTATGGTCTGCGTGAGCGAACACTACATAGGTGTGGACCTATGTAAGTTTTGTAGTCAACTTATTAAAAAGGGACAATTTACTTCGCTTGTAATAGATAATATATTGAGTACATACTATGTTGTTTATTTTAAATCTGTTAATAATTATTATCTTATGATTTCTATGGTAAAATGTTATATTTTTAGAAATCAAACATAGAATGAGTGTTTAGGAAACAAAAACCAAGAATCAGCATTCAAATGTCATATATTAAAAATATTTAAATACAAAATAGCACATTTTCATTTTGGGGCGGTGTGGATCCATTGAGGTGCAGACACCAGAAGCTCAATGCGACGAACAGTTATGAGTTCATCATCAATCTCATGTACATTGTAAAACTTCTCCAGTTGCTCTATTGCTTTATCTTCAAGCTAAAAATAATCAGAGTAATAAAAAGTAGAATCAACGAAGTTTCTGATTCATCTGTGGTAACCTAATCTGGATATTCTAACTATACTGAGACCTTAGAACTTATATCTCAAGGTGGGTGGCGCATTTATGTTGTAGATGTCTATGGGCTCCAGTAACCACTTAACACCAGGTGGGATGTGAGCTCATCCACTCATCTAAGCAAAAAAAAAGACATTTAGTAATCAGTCATATAGTATCATGTTAACTTTCCCCAATAACAAATCCATTTTATTTATTTAAATTGATATTATTTGAATTCAATGAAAAAAGAAGTATTATTGATGGAATTAAAAACAAATTATTTTGATAATAGATCTAATAAAATATGAAAATAATGTCACATTCCGTCAATACAAAAATTTTAATTAGTCACATTACCTGTGTTAATGTCAAAGATTTCGTCATAATTCTTGAAGAGTTCTCCTTTTGCTTCTTTTGATCAGTCAATATTTTATCAAATTCCACAGGTTTGAAGTTTGGACTGTTACATGCTATTGGAGTTTCACATAGTTTCCAAGGATTTTTGGGTTTGCTTGTAGGACTGCCAATGTTCAATTTATTAGACAGATAGTCATTCAAACTTGTGTTTGGTTCATTGCCTTGCATTGCTAATTTTTTCCTTTGCTTTTGGGATAGTTTTGGTCCAACATGACTTATAAAAATATTGTTTTGAGGGCTTCTAGCCATTTCTGCAATAGGAGAATCTTTTGGAGAGACGGACATGCGTGACGTGGATGGTTCTACAACAATCATAGCGCTGGAGGAGCTACTTTTAGTCAGCTTTGTGAATGATTCTGTGGGAATCTCATCGAGAATCTCTTTGGCATTACTTATGGCTTTCAATCGAGCTTGGACTACTTTGCTTTGTTTTGTTTGTGATGACGGTACCTCGATCCATTTCTCTTGCTTTTCTTTAGAGCCTTTCTCGTCCTTCTCAATATTGCTGAGAGATAATGTAATATCACCAGTCTCATTTGAAAGGTCAAGTGAAGATACTGAGTTCACCGATTCATATCTCATTCTTTCTTTTTCTCTATCTGTGTACTCTATCTTTTTTGAAGGCTTTTTCTTCTTCGTTAACTCTGCAGTGTCTTGTCTTTTGACATCTTCATCTACGTAATTTAAATCGACTGGGAAGTTTTTAGCGAATTCATCTATAACTTCGTCCGAAGGAGCATTAAAGAATGGCGTTATAACTCTTGAAGACATTATCGGGTTAAATTTACAATAGTAATTCGTGATATCGTCAAGTAATGATTCTTCCACTAGATCGAGACATCTGTTCTCCAAGATGCTGCATAAGTTGAGCGATATGAATTCCATGCAGCACTGTTTTAGTTGGGTCGAGTTGTACGTGTGAGCAAATTGACACAATTCAGCGCAGTTTTTGAGCGTAATCAAATTTGCTAAAGCAATTTCGCACATCTCGCGCAACCTTGTTATGAATAGTTGATCGGCGACAATCAATAAGTTGCAAATAAAATCGATACTGTCACAGTTTTCGACTTCTGGACAAACGTCGGTGTATAGAAAATTGATGACCGGCAATAGAATACTGTGGTTGATTGGAAGGGACACTTTCGATAGCAGCTTGCTCTGAAATGAAATACCATCGTTTTAATCGTTTATAAATTTAATTTTCGCCAGAAAAAATGATAGCAGATAATTAGTTTGTCTTGGTAAAGATATGAGATTAAAGTTACTTCATAATATTTATTATTACAAATACAGTTCTATAACGGCTTTCATATTATGTTCCTAGCTATAAAAAGGCATATTGACACCAGTCTTGCTTTTTTGTCACAAGACAAACTTTTGTGAGTCCGCACGGGTACCACCGCTCTGCCTATTTCTGCCGTGAAGCAGTAATGCGTTTCGGTTTGAAGGGGGGGCGGCCGTTGTAAGTATACTTGAGAGCTTAAAACTTATATCTCAAGGTGGGTGGCGCATTTACGTTATAAATGTCTATGGACTCCAGTAACCACTTAACACCAGATGGGCTGTGAGCTCGTCCACCCATCTGAGCAATAAACAAATTAAAACATGTGTTACAGTTTAAAGATTAAGATAACCATTACTACAATGCATCGGAGACCGACTAATGAGAATATTTATTAAACAAAATTTACCTCAGTCCAAGAATGCATAAACATCCCATTGAAATATTCCAAGCGGGCTGCGAGAACACACTTATGAGCAGAAATTAGCATTCCATCCTTGGAACAGACATTAGTGTCGACCAGTTCTGGGAATGCATCCCGGTCCCAATATAGTGGAGCGTTTTTTATGGACGTCGCATTTTCTCTGAGAAGCACAGCGCCATCTCTGTAACTAAACAAACGTAATTAAGCTTACTAGTGGTCCCGCAGTAGTCGAAATTCGACTATAATTAATTGAAATTTATGGTTCTATTGTCAAATACTTTACTGCTATAATCACAGATTTCGCCAAGACTACACTACGGACAAATTAAATTGTTACGCCGGTAAGAGTAACGCCATCTATCGCCGAATAGTCGAACGAATATCGAAGGACCTAGAAGGGCCCAGAATGCTCGAGAATTACAAAGTCATCTATTGTCAGATAGCGGAAACTACTACTAGAGATGTGTGGAATATTCTCGATAATTCTAGGAATGAGGTATCGGCTATAACAATATTAAAGATAAGCTATAATAACCTATTCTCAATTTGACACAGACTGTAAGCAATAACAAAAATTTTACAGTAAACAAAGAGTATTTATAATGTGTGTGTGTCAAACACGTGGTAGTGTGTGTAATGTTTTTTTATTGATTTATTAATTCATAATTTAAATAAAATATTAGCATTCTGCACTCCTTCTTTATATTCTCTATAAGTGTACGAAATTTCATACACCTTCGTCGGCGCAATTTTCATAAAAAGGGGTACAAAGTTTTTGCTTCACATATTAATATATAGATGATTTTTGTTTTACACGGCTTTCTCCAGGGGCTAACTTTACTTTTTATGAATGAATTACTTGGCAACGATTTATAATAAGTATGTAGTTTAAAAATATCGGATTCATACTAGAACTTATCAAGAAGTTTTTGTAGTCCCTTAACGTGGAGTCTTTTAGCGGCGGCCTGCACCATCCTTACGGGGTCACAGTACAAGTTTTGTCTGGTCGGAGTTTCAGTACTGCGGCGATTACGTGATTTCCTACTCGATTTCTCGTTTTGTTTGCTGTAGACTTCGTACGCTGATATTTCGGACGAGTTCTCTGCAAGTTTTTACAGTAATAAATGTGTGATTTTGTCCAAAGCATCAATGTCTCAAAAAAAATGTATGTTGGACAAATGCTACATGATAAGAAACCGAAATTCCTTTTTTGAAGTGAAACTTTTTTAGGCGCGTTGATAGTAAAGTTTAACTCGCGACAGATTCTTTACGGCTAGAATGAAAAGATACAATTTAGGAAGAGCGAGAGTGAAAAAATAGAGCATCTCGCGAGCCACTCGATCGTGTAGAGGGGAAGGACAAAGCGAGCTAGGTTGTTTCTCTTATACAAATAATTCCCTATTACAAGAGAAATTTGATTTAAGGATGAAAAATTAAGAAAACCACAATACCACACACCGCAAAAGAAGTTTCACTTCTTTCACGTGCACGAAGTTGCACGCGCACCATTATTTTTTTTAAAGTCGCAGAATATATCCGAACCACATCTGTACAGTATCATTAGGTGTGACGTCATAATATAAAACTTAACTCACCGATAACATCTACTTCAATATCAATATCATCCAAATCTTTCTTTCCAATTACATCTTCCTTTTTAATCTTCAAACTGCAAGGGCCCAGTTCCGCAACATCGCATGTCCCGGTGTAAACGTATTTTAATATTCTATCGAAAACATCGGGATGTATATTGTTTAATGCAATTATTGGTTTCTCGTTGTTGTCCGTTAGGTTCTCTTCATACATTTTATATAAGTATTCACTGCTCGTTGCTATAATGTAGATGTGGGCGGGATACAGTTTCGTGCCTACCTGTAATAAATATTTATTTTGTTACTTTTATTGTATAAACATTTTTAAAACAACTGATTGTTAATGCCGAATGTAAAAGAATCATAGTTGAAAACAAAGACTTTGCGGTGAGATTGTATCCTAAATTTGTTTTGATCGCTGTTTCGCTTCGAGTAGTTCCGATTACTAACGGACTGCGTGCCATATCTACAACGCTTTTTAGTCTAGTGTTGTGTTTCCGCTATCTGACAATAGATGGCGTTGTACTTCTCGAGCGTTCGAGACACTACTAGGTCCTTCGATATTCGTTCGACTATTCGGCGATAGATGGCGTTACTCTTACCAGCGTAACAATAAGGACTTACTTTAAACAAAACGTCGTGCAGTAAGTCGTCTACAGCGGCAGTTTCGCGTAGAGACTCCATGTGCTTCGACAAACTCGTCGGCGATAGCTCCGGCCCAGACCTCAAGCCGCATGTGGGTTTGATCTGAAATTAATCGAAGCACAATGAATTTCACATACGATTTTTATTGCATCTCAATGGCTTTGAAACGACGGCCGTATTTTATACATATACAATTGAAAAGCATTTTTAATGGGTTTCGGTTTGAAGGGTGGGGCAGACGTTGTAACTATACTTGAGACCTTAGAACTTATATCTCAAGGTGGGTGGTGGCATTTACGTTGTAGATGTCTATGGGCTCCAGTAACAACTTAACAACCAGGTGGGCTGTAAGATCGTTCACACATTTATGCAGTAAAAAATTTCATAAAAAAAAACTTGAAAGCAGCAAGGGAATGGACGGTACATGAGAGCGACTTAACTTTTATAAAAATATTACCTGTAGACAGGCAAAGTTTAATCCCTCGCCATCGACTGCAATAGAGACGGCACGATATATATTCGGTATTTTCATTATCCTGACAGAAGTACAGTCGCCTTTTTCTAAGAACTTCACAAGGGTGCTCTTGTTGTCTCTTTCCTTCTCTTTCCTGATTGGCTGAGATAGAGCTATGGGCGAGGTCTTACGCGATATGTAGCCGACGAACGCTTCGCCGTGCTTAGTCGTGAAATACAGAGCTTCGTGCGTGAGAACGGCTTGGGTTATGATGGTTTGATGCTGGAGACCAAATACGCATCTGGAAGAACATAACAAAATTGCTTTCAATTTAATATACTTTTTTTTTCTACCTAAGCTGATGATCTTTAGAGGCTATGTCAGCGTAACCGGGCGACTAGGTGAGCTCACGGGGCTCAAATCGGGAGTGTTGCTAACACTGACCCTAGCGAGAGCAGTGCTTCGCAGAATCTATCACCGAATCAGAATCGCGATCCACTGAGATGATCCGGCGAGAAACTTAGTGGGCTGTGTCTGTGGGTTAATTCACTCGTCGAGCCCTTCGTCCGAAGCGACGGGTTCGACGACAACGATGATCGTGCTTGAGGTACCTAAAAGCAGCGTTAATGGATCGGGAGAATCCGTAATGACGTGTTTAGGGCGACGTCGACTGTTTACCATTCGGTCCACAGGATCGTATGTAATAAACTTAATATGCGTTAAACGTATCGATGCTAGAAAACAAGATGGCGACGATGGACATTTATCATTACTGCCCTAGCAAGGATAACAGTGACCTAGATGTATGTATACCTCATTTAAAAAAAACGTATATATTTCGAGAGTAAGCGATATTGGTAAGTTTTAAAATGAGATTACTAACAGCTTAATATGAAGCTTCCATATGGTATACTCAGTTAAAAAAACACTAATTTTGGATATTCATCATTACTGCAGTGGACCCTTTATATGAAATTGTGTTGAAGATCCTCGGGTTGTCTAGAAGAAGTGACTCCAGGTCTAAAGGAAGCAGCTTTTATGTTATAAGTAACGGGCTCTGTTAACTATCAAACTCAGGTACATAACTGGGTTAGTATTATTGGTCTGGCAGAAGATTATTTATGTGTCAGTAAAAAAAGTAAATAACATATTTATTTGAAATTTACTGGTCAGCCTTCAATTCAATCTTTCATGTGAGCAGATATTGTCAATGATATCGATATATCGTCTTTTCGCATTAAAAGTGTACAATTTCCAAAAATATTCGAAATTGAGTTAATATGCGGAATCATTTGGTATCACCAGTATTTTTCTCATAAATACTGTCAAAAGAGCATAGTTTAATTTTTTTTTTACCTATACATTAACTACTATGTATTAACAAAATTAATCCATAATTTTATCTTACTTTAAAAGACAGATAATGTAACTGGTAAAAACTAAAAAATAAATTATGCAAAGATGATTAATATTAAAAATATCATATGTTTAAACCTTTAAAACACTCTCCTGTATCATTTAGTAAGTTTTAAGATTATACAGTTTTAATGCGAGAAGACGATATATTAAGGCATATAAAAAAACTGGGGCACACCTTGTGAGTTGGTTAGTTGTGTCTTGCCAGAGCAGCAATTGTCCAACGTTGGTCAGTAGCAGCACGGTGACTCTCGTGAAGCCGGTTTGGTTGCTCATCCGCGCTTCTACGCACACCTGACGCAGGTTTATTTGTCTGAAAATTATCTGATCTGATTAATATGAAAACTAATATTATCTATTTTAATACGCTTTTATTAGCTTCAGAGGTATGTGTGTATGTATGTTTGTAACGGAATCTTTGAACATGATTTTGAACCCCTTCAAAACGTTGGATAACTCGAAATTTGGTAATTAAGGACCGATGTCAATTAAATATATAAAAAAACAATGGAAAAAAAATATTGAAAAATATGAAATGAAAAATAAATAATAGTTTATTTATTTATTTAAGGATTACCGACAGGGTTTACAGTAAGACATAAAATAACATTGACATGTACAGAGCAATTGATAACTGCAACTCTAATTATAGGCAATCACAGCATGCATTACATTAATATATCAATAGAGATTTAACAATACTATTAATAATAATAAAAAGTTAAAAACAAAAGAAAGACAACAAGGACAGTAATACCCGAGTACTCAGACCAAGGCTGAGGCTGAGGTTCAACAACAACTTTTTATAATTTTGTTCTTGAATATTGGAAGGGAATCGCCAAATATGTCAAGGTTTTCAACTTTTCTGACTAGATTATTATAAAGGTTAGTTGGACGAGGAGTAGGTAAGTGCTTGCCTAGATTGGGTCTGCTAAAGCGGGTGCTGAAAAGTTCAATGGTATCAGTAGTTATAAATATTTTAAGAACAGATATGAATAGAAGGGTAATTTTGATAATATCCTGAAAAGCAACCCACGGTTTTTTTACAATAATAATATGATTTTTCTTACACTATTTTTAATTCAAATTTATTAAAATTTATTTTCTATTTTTAGTTGGATGTTCTATAAAAGCGTATTTTGTTAGTTGTTTTAAACTATTATTTATTTATATGACAAACGTGAAACAATAAAGCACAGAGAGAGAGAAAGGCACAAAGTCGGTAATGGACTTAAGAGTTGCTAGGATACCCTAGCATACGCCCCTATCCAGTGCTTATCTTTCAGAATTTAATTTAAAACGAATTTTAAGGAATGTTATCCGGATCTTCAAGGTTCAATTTAGTGCGAAGTTTTTTTTTTTATTGCCCTTGTAGGCAGACGAGCATACGGCCCACTAGATGGTGAGTGGTTACCGTCGCTCATGGACTTCAGCAATGCCAGAGACAGAGCCAAGCCGCTGCCTACCGTTAAGTATTCTCCATGAGTCCCGTTTGAAGGAGGACATGTCATAGCGCTCGGGAAACCCCGTGGAGGGGAGCTCATTCCAAAGCCGGATGGTACGTGACAAAAAATAACTCTGGAAACGCAGTGTGGATGAGCGCAGTGGCTCTAAGTAGTATGGATGAACTCTACTCCGGTACTCTCAAACAATTCCTCAGAGCACTCAACAAATAATGTGCCAAATATCTCGAGATGATGAGGGGAATACAACGGTGGCGAGATAACCAACATGACTAATAAGGCTACCGTCATATTGTTTTAGAAACTTCACGTGAAGCAGTAATGCGTTTCGGTTTGAAGGGTGGGGCAGCCGTTGTAACTATACTTGAGACCTTAGAACTTATATCTCAAGGTGAGTGGCGCATTTACGTTTTAGATGTCTGTGGGCTCCAGTAACCACTTAACAACCAGCTGTGAGCTCGTCCACCCATCTAAGCAATAAAAAAAAATACATAATGTTCTGAGGACTCACTTAATTGCGATTTTTTTGCATATAAACTTGTGCAGTAAGTAAACGTCGCCTCGACTCGTCGTCAACACGGTGGCCGCGTCTCCTGTCTCCACTAACTCCAGTCCGGGTTCGTCTCTATTGTTCATTGATATCATTACCTGCGAACACATTGAGAATTAGAGGCCATTAGGTACAAGTGGCGACATCTATACGTATGTGTATTTTTGACGAATAAGACATGACATCCCTAAATATTTTTTTATTGCTTAAAAGTGTGGACGAGCTTACAATCCACCTGGTGTTAAGTGGGTACCGGAGCCCATATAAATCTACAACGTAAACGCCGCCACCTACTTTGAGATATGAGTTCTAAGGTCTCAGTATAATTACAATGGCTGCCCCACTCTTTAAGCAGAAACGCATTACAGCTTCACGGCAGAAATAGGCAGGAAACAATGCATTGAAATAATCATAAGGAACACATTATTACTGGTGGTAGGAACTCTTGTGAGTCCACGCGGATAGGTACAGCCACCCTGCCTATTTCTGCCGTGAAGCTGTAATGCGTTTCGGTTTGAAGGGTGGGGCAGCTCAGAACTTATATCTCAAGGTGGGTAGCGCATTTACGTTGTAGATGTCTATGTGCTCCAGTAACTACTTAACACCAGGTGGCCTGTGAGCACGTCCAATAAACAAGCAATAAAAAAAATCCATAGGGTGGTCCTCAAAGATTAATGAGATTAGATTCGACATTAGGTCGCATACATGTTGCGGCGGTTCTCGAATCTCGGGTAGGCAACATCCCCGATCCTGCGGACAAAATGGAAAGCAGTCGACATCGCCCCAAACACGTCATTTCGGATCCTCCCGATCCACTAACGTGCTTTTAGGCGCCTCAAGCACCGGTCATCGTTCACGTCGAACTTGCGATTCACTTGCGACGAAGGTCTCGACGAGTAAATTAACCCACAGACACAGCCCACTGAGTTTCTCACCGGAACTTCTCAGTGGGTCGCGTTTCCGATCCGGTGGTAGATTCTGCAAAGCACGGCTCTTGCTAGGGTTCGTGTTAGCAACGTCGTCAGGTTTGAGCCCCGTGAGCTCACCTACTAATTAAGGCTACGCTGATATAGCCTCTCAAGGCTCTCAACTTAGATGGGATAAAAAAAAGGGTAGGCAACTCACTCGTTTAGGCGCTGGTATGTCTCCGTCTTGTTGCGGGTGTCCCAGCTGCCCCAGGTTCGTGCCCCACGTGTACACGGCCCGGCTGTTCCAGACCACGGCGTGGGTCCGGCCGGCGCGGACCCCGAGGGGCGCCGACAGCTTCATGAGGGGCCTCACCGCAGGCAGTTTGATACAAGATGGCGTCTTCGTATTCGATTGACTGACGTTTTCCGTGCCGTCCAAAGTATACTGAATTACCTGCATTGATGATAGTCTAATTGTATCGACTTTTACTCACTGAAGTAGGAAACCTATGGAAATGAAACGTCAACAAAAAATTCGTGCCACTGTGACGTCATCTGGCCACAAAACATGGCGGTTTTAGTGCTGCCCAGAAGATTTTAATGTTAGTAGATTTTATCGATAAACGTTCTTGGCTCATTTTATTTTAAATATTGTTGAGTATGAATGTATTTGTAGAATTTATACTTCAATAGGAAGTAAGTATATTGTTATGTGCAAAGATGATGTGATTTAGATATTATGTGAAATCTAAGACGAGTTCGTGCTTCAAATTTGCCAAGTAAACGATATGACGATTTTTAAAATTTGCTACACTGATATATGGCGTAGTACAGTACCATCTGCCCATTTCTAGCATGCTGAATGTTATCGTATTTTGAGTACGTGTTTTTCTTAGACTATTACAATCTATTTTAATTGTTTTGCTGACTCTAAAGTCCGTAACACACTACCGCAGCGCACCTCAAGGAAGGTACGCCGCACCATTTGAATCACTCTCACTTGAGAGTGATTCAAATTTTAAACTTATCAAGGTACCGCCTGATAAAAAAAACACCTACAGAACATTTATTCGTTAATAAAATTACAAACATTCCTTGTGACTTCCTCTCTAAAATCACTTAATTATTAAATATTTAACGAGTTGACAATAGTGTTATAAAACTATTTTATTTAAATAGTTCCGACGACTTTCTTGAGATCCTATAAAATATGTTTTAATTATTATTTTTGTATGTTTTAAGCATGTTAAAATAAGAAATTTTATATAAGCAATCATATTAAATCGATATCAAAGTCAATAAATAATGTACAACCCAAAACAGACGGCCGAACTGACGTGACAATGACATTTGGCGCGCTAAACATGGCGGATTTTCGGCCTCATTAGACGGAGACGGAGACATTTACGTATATTCATGTTTCATTTTATGTACGCACTGAAATACTGTTATATTGTTTTCCTGCGAGTTAAAGTGGTGAGTAAGAACGAGATAGATATATGTTTATGTATGTGCCTTCAAAATGGGTGCTATTTATATAAGCAATTGTACGTATAGAACAATATGTCGTGTCCCTACTATATAGGTCTATGCTTTTACTTCCCAAACTTATTTTGTCTACTACCCACTTTGAGACTAAATTATTTTTTAACACCTCCATTTTTTCACCTACTCAAAAACCACTATAGCGAGAGCTCAGTCGGTGTCTAAGAGTCCTAAATGAAATTACAAATTGCCTCCCAAGACTCTACACAACGACCCCGTTTTTTTTCTGGGTCTCTTACTTTTCTATTTAATGTATCGCACTGTTTATTTGTTTTTGGTGTACAATAAAGAATACTCTCTCTCTCTCTCTCTCTCTCTTTCTTACCGCCCTTTAGGCCTACAGCGCCCACAAGGGGGCGTTATCGCCCACTTTGGGAGAGGCTGTACTAGAGGAACACACTATATATACATATGTACATATTACACATGGAATCATTTTTTTGTTTGTTTTGTATTCGCTAGTAGTGGACATAATTAAAAATACGAATACAGTTTAATTTACTTTACAATACCTTAGTCGCTGTGATCACGAAAACTGTATATCGACGCTTGAAAGGCAAACGTGACTAAGCGACAATGCGTAAACTTTACAGTAGACTAATTTAAAGTTGAAATACCTGAAAAAAAATCTATTTTAACGAATCTAGCTGTAGGATTGAAATAATTTTAATAGACCTAGAAATATTTTTTTTTTTGCGCGTCGAATATGGTTATTGGCTATCATTTATGTAATAAGTAGTTATTGTCGCTTAATCACGTTTGCCTTTTAAGCGTCCATATATACAACTGTATATATACAATTCGAAACGTAAGAAAATAATAAAACAATAATAAAGACGCGAAATTAGACCGTAAAAGTAATTTTAATGGTATAAAAATCACAATACCAAGATCGTAGTTAATTTAAAGTCTTCAGATTACTCACAGCCCCGCCCTCGAGTAGAAGCACAGTTGAGTTCAATGTTATGGCAACACTGACGCACGGCTCCGCTAATTTCAAAGGCGTGGGTCTAAGAGCAGTATAGTGAGGCCCGCCCGCCCTTCCGCACTGTCCACAGCACCAGACTTCATTCCCATTTGGGCCCGACGTTAGCCACACACTGTGAAACTTACCGAGGCAGACCTGGAAAACAGAAATTCTTGGGTTGGGTCGGCAATTTTTGTATACGGATTGCCTCTTTTTTCCGATTTTTTTCTACCTAGGTAGGCAGGTAGGTAGAAAAAGAAGCGGTAGGCAGCGGCTTGGCTCTGCTCCTAGCATTGCTGAAGTCCATGGTCGACGGTAACCACTCACTATCAGGTGGGCCGTATGCTCGTCTGCCTACAAGGGCAATAAAAAAATTTACCTAAGCTGGTAGTCTTAGAGAGCTATCCCAGCGTCACCTCCTCACTGCTGAGGGTCGTGACCATTATAATTCGACATGATTTTACTCCTTGTGATGTCCCGCCAGCGCTTCCGATCATTGGCCGTCCCAGCGTAACCCAGCGTAACCGAGCGAAAAGGTGAGCTCTAGCCTGTGTGCTTAGTGAGAGTTTTTGAGAGAGAGAGACAGCGCCCCTAGCGGTAATCGTAGACAAGCGTTCCGACTACACACAAATTTTAGTTAACTTTTGCGCTATCGAGAACGTTAACAAATTCGCACTAAACACACAGGTGATGTTGCTAATACTAGCCCTAGCAAGAGCAGTGGTTCACAGAATCTACCACCGGATCAAAAACGCGACCAAACTGGGAAGATTCTCTGAGAGCTCAGTGGACTGTCTGTTTGGGTTAATTTCTTCGCCGAACCCTTCGTCGCAAGCGGCGCGTTCGACGAGAACGACGACCGGTGCTTGAGGTACCTAAAAGCATTGTTAGTGGATCGGAAGGATCCGAAATGACGTGTTCGCCTCTCGTGGATGCGCATAATATGTAACAGTGCTTTCGGTAAAGCATATTGAAATAACGTATGCTACTGTTATGGTGTATTGTGTGTTCGCTGAGATAGGTATTACCATCATATTTCTGCTATGAAGCATTCATATTGAATGATAGGTTCGCTTTTATACAATTGACAGCGACTTCACGTGTCGAGATGGGAGATGATAGGTAATACCAAATGGCCATGAGCCCATCTACTTAAAAAATGAATGCACGCTTTAAGCACCTAAAACATTCAATGCTGTAACTTCCCGAACTTAATTTTTATTGCATCAACAAATTCAAGCATACGGGCATCTTAAAAGTATGGATGTTTTTTATTATTATTTTTAAACACTAGTGGCTTTACAAACCGATGAGCTTGTCTTAAGACTTGCAGAATCAACGAGCGTGTCCTTAATTATTTTAATAATACCTATTTTAAAATACAAATATATAATAAATAATTTATATAAATAATTTTCCATTCAGACCTCATACTTATCAGCCCTCACACCCTTCTCTTATAAAGTCTTTTTGGGACGCCCTCTGTATATACAACTTTTAATATTAGTATGTATTTGTAAGATATATAATTATGTAAAAGAGATTATTAATGTTTTATTCCTTTATTTCAAAAAAATCGTTCAGATTTCATTTCACGGAGTAAGAATTCGGTGCAAAAGTGTAAGTCTGAAAGGGATTCGCGGTCGATACTACTCTCATCACTTTCTTTGGCGGCTCCTCAACGAATATCATATTCTCCAACGACGTACGCGACTGGATTACTTGTGTCTCTTCTCTGGGCTTTGGATTCAATACATTCGCGAACCCTGTGGCCATGGCTCCTAGCAACGGTTCCCCTCTTATGATGCAATACGAAAACAGCATTAACACCAAATAGAAAACCGCCAATAAGATCAAGTAAAAAATTATCTTTCCTTTGTTAATTTTAATTGATTTCCTCAGGGCGTGCATACACCCTATCTCCTTGTGGCTATGCTCATCTTCTTCATCTATATTACATTTCTTAGATACAGGCTCTAGGCTCGACGTATTCGCTAGCGTGCAACACTGAACGGGAAACAGCTTGTCCGGATTGTTTTCCCGCCAAATCGATTTAGAAAAATCTCTATAGCTAACTGCACCACAGCACTCGTGGTTAACCATCGTGTAATTCCAAATATAAGTGAAGAAATCGTCTTCTTTGCCGTAGTAAAATCGTATGGAACCTTGCATGTACCTTGCGGTCTTTTCGTTGTTCGTATAGATGTTGTATAACCCTGATATAATGAAGAGCCAGAACCCGACCAATGACAGTACCGAAACTAGAAAGATATACGATTTGATGGCGCATTTAACTTTGCATCCTGCGCCGAGAAGGCCACAGCATGACGTCAGCATCGCAACGACCCCCACCGGCATTAGGATCGTGGTGATCGGTGTTATCCACACTTTTAAATTCATGAATTTAGCTATCGTCCTAACTAACTGACTCTTGGTGACTGTATAATTTACTTCCTCAAAGAATTCAGTGTTAATGGCACACCATGCGCATATTACGAAACCAATGAAAGCCAATATGAAGCACAGGACGTTTGTGAAGCCGAGACACGTCCTAGGCAACCCGACCGTATGCATTTTTCATTTGATCATTTAAATTAATAAACCTATTGGTTAATGAACGATTACAATTGTAATGACATTTGATGAAACTCTTGACATTTGGATATGATTGGCATTACAAAACGTTAAGGATTTATGTAGAAAGTTGAGTCCATGACAAAAAATTTTTTTACGGTAATTTGTAAAATAAGCGAACTTTTATAGTTTATTATATATAAATACACGATTATAATATAACACGTGGAAAAAATTAACACGTTTGCTAAATATCTATCACATACATACTGATAACGTGAATTCGCGATTCATATGCAGGAAAACTAATAAAAAAATAGGAAACTAGGAAGGAAAAATAGGGAACGGAAAACATCGGGATTTCCATTTTCTTAGTTTATAAATTTTTATACATGATTCTAAATCATTTCTAGGGTGTTACAAAATATTAGTCCTTTGCTCTTCTGTATTATTATTCTGTACCAGACAATAACATTTCAGACGGAATAGGTTCGATGTAACTATACTGAGACCTTATAACTTATATCTCAAGGTGGGTGGCGCATTTACGTTGTAGATGTCTATGGGCTTCAGTAACCACTTAACACCAGGTGGACTGTGAGCTCGTCCACCATCTAAGAAAAGAAAAAAAAAGATTCCAGCGGTTCGAAGATAAAATATTTATTTTTTCTTTTAATCAAGTGCCGATGACTGTATGAGATTAAAAATCCCTTTAAGTTAAAACTATAGACAAACATTTAAATATTTTTTTGTGGCTTTTAATACCTATGATTACGTAATTCTATAAAATTTTAGAGTTTCATTTTTATTACATGACGACATTCCTTCATCGTGGAGGTCGTTCATCAACACGTGTTAAGTATTTCCTTAAAAAAATAATCGTAACTGTTCGCGGGATTTGAACACGGGCACCGCTGCATCGTTCCACACGAATACACCGGGCGTCTTATCTTTTAATCCACCATTTCCTTCATACTCTTAATGCGACTCTTTATTTATTAAATTCAAATTAACCAATAAGACGACTTCGAATATAAAATAACGAATCATTTTACCCACCTGTTTAACAGATAAATTATTGCGGCTGAAATACGTGAGTAATTCCGGGGTGTTGCGTTGCTGCTGCGTGCCCGTTCCGAGGGTGTAGTTCGAATTGCTTCCCCACACGTAGACCTCGCTGGGCTGACCGCCTTCGTGTTCGTACATGTAGTGCCGGTCTAGCATGGCGTGCTCTAAGGCCTTGTAGTCATCCTTGTCAACTATATCGGTGTTTAAACCTGTTAAATTCATGAGAAGGATGCTGTTACTGAAGATGAGTCCTAAGCAGTAGGCAGCGGCTTATCTGGGTCCCTAGCTGTAGTCGTCGTGGCCTAAAGGATAAGACCTCCGGTGCATTCGCGTTGACCGATGCACCGGTGTTCGAATCTCAGACGGGTACCAATTTTTCTAATGAAATACGTACTCAACAAATGTTCACGATTTACTTCCACGGTGAAGGAATAACATCGTGTATAAAAATCAAACCCGCAAAATTATAATTTGCATAATTACTGGTGGTAGGACCTCTTGTGAGTCCGCGTGGGTAGGTACCACCACCCTGCCTACTTCTGCCGTGAAGCAGTAATGCGTTTCGCTTAGGACGGGGCAGCCGTTGTAACTATACCTTAGAACTTATATTTCAAGGTGGGTGGCGCATTTACGTTGTAGATGTCTATGGGATCCCGTAACCATTTAACACCAGGTGGGCTCTGAGCTCGTCCAACCATCTAAGCAATAATTAAAAAATGTTCCTTGGAGGGCGGTGACCTCTAACTCGCTCTGCCTAAGGCAATAATAAATAGGTTATTACGATTTGTGTGTCCATGCCTTATCGTTATGAAGTTCTAACCCACAGACACAATACACTAAGATTCTCGCTGGATCTTCTCAGTGGATCGTGATTGCGATTCGGTGTTAGATTCAGCGAAACAACTATCTTGCTAGGACCAGTGTTAGCATAATCTCTGAGGCTGAGCTCCGTGAGCTAACAGTCCGGATTAGGCGGGGTAAAAAAAATACTAAGTTATATTGTTGGTTTCAAGACTAAACTAAACCTTTATCAAATTCAATTGGGAATGTATATTTTAAAGCTTACCAATTTTCATTAAGGATACAGCCGCATGTATTTGACCATAAAATATGCTTTTATGGAGAGGCGTGTAGCCTGACTCGCGATCTCGGGCATTTGCAAAAGCTTCCGAGGAATGCTTGATCAGCCATTCCATTAGTGCAACTCTGCCTCGAGATGCTGCTACGTGAAGAGGCGTTCGCCCCTATAACGAAGTTTGTCTCAGGATTACTTTTACAAACTAAATAACATGAGGAATTTTGATGATTTTATTAGTACCTACATGTGTTGTGCTCAATTAAAATGCATTTATCTTATTAAAGTATCTTTTATCGACAAATAGGTTGTATACGCATGTTGAATTGCGTTACATTTAATTTTCATTCTGAATGAAATGTAAAGTTTAGTTTCGGTTTAATTTTAATAACTAGTATCTGTATGCAGGATTTGTTTATTTTTTTGGACTATGATTGCTTTTTTTCCTACCTAAGCTTGAGAGGCTATTTCAGCGGAACCTTAACTAGTAGTGAGCTCACGGGGCTCAAACTTGACGAAGTTGCTAACACGAACCCTAGCAAGAGCCGTGCTTCGCAGAATCTACCACCGGATCGGAAACGCGACCCACTGAGAAGATCCGGCGAGAAACTCAGTGGGCCTTGTCTGAGGGTTATGGTTGCTTCTTACACAGTCACGCAACAAGAAGACGTGAGGGAAAACAGGCTTTGAATCCTGCAAAAACTCGAGACAAGTCTTGTCTCTGTCTAATTTTAGATAAAGACAATACAGATTTTTTTTCATCTAATTATTAATTAAAAAAAAAAAGGAATGTCGGCATTACCACCGCCTACCGCCCAGCCTATTTTTGCTGAGAAACAGTAATGCGTTCCGGCTTGAAGCCTGGGGCAGCCGTTGCGCTATAGAACTCGTCTCAAGATAGGTGGTCGCATTTACGTTGTCGATGTCAATGGGCTTCGTTACCCACTCAACTGTAGGTGGGGCGTGAGCTTGTTGACTTGTTGAAGCAATAAAAATATATTATAATAAAGTTCGATTACAAATTGTAATGACGAATTTTAATTTCTCTTTTTTGGTTATTCCATATATTGCTTTTTTAAATACGGTTTCCAAAGTTTGAATAGCATTACACATGAAAACACCAGGGGTTAGAGAGAGACTGAATGATACATACCTCTTTATCAAAAGCCTTGACAAAATTCGAGCATGTGGCCTTGATAAAACTAGCAAGGGCTTCATCGCTAATTGATCGCTTTGTAATTGCACTTGTGAGCACCTGGCCGTGGTTGCGAGATTTGCACTTTGATGTGCAATCAACTTCTGCTTTCTGTTTACTCATGTTTAGTGTTTTTATTCCGAAACAAAATCAGATTTAGTTGTATGAAAGCATAAACAAAATCTTATTTAATCATTTAGTGCTGGCCAATTATTTTACTTGGTACTTTTCTTCTATGAAGTTTTATAGACTAGAATACAATAGTATTAATATATTCTGTTGATATGAGAAAATGATTATGATATTCTTTATGCAGGTACTATGTAGAGCGCAGCTCTGAAGTAGCTCCCGAAGGAGCTACTATATTTAAAGTACCTCAGCAGCACATGATGATATCAGAGGCAATCTAAAACAAAAAATTTCAAGTGTAATAAAGAAATGTTTATATTGACGCTTGAAAAGCAAACGTGACTAGATGACAATACATAAACTTTACAGTAGACTAATTTAAAGTTGAAATACCTGAAAAAAATTCTATTTGAACGAATCTAGCTGTAGGATTGAAATGATTTTAATAGACCTAGAAATTTTCTATTTTTGCGGTTCGAATATGGTTATTGCCTATCATTTATGTACAAAGCAGTTATTGTCGCTTAGTCACATTTGCCTTTCAAGCGTCTATATGTATTTTACACATTAAGAATAGGGATAAACGGGCAAAAAAAATAAAGTTTAATATGAGTAAAGGTATTTATTTACACACAACAAGCAAACAAACAAATAGATTAAAAAAATTAACTCTTATTTAAGTTTCTTTTTACATTTACATTATTTTTATATTTTAACAATATTCTTTAATTCATTTATACAAGTTTATTTATCTTTACAAAACTTTCATTTTTAAAGAGTTACAAAGTAATTATGCAGGAGTCTGAACATTTTGGCTAAAACATAATAATTGTGTTTCATTGAAATTTTGATTTCTCATTATACTTCCTTCAATCTTAGAATGAAAATAATAATTAAGAGTCCAATTGCTTGGATCGGTGGACAAGCTCACAGCCCACCTGGATTGAAGTGGTTACTGGAGCCCATAGACATCTACAACGTAAATGCGCCACCCACCTTGAGATATAAGTTCTAAGTTATCCAGTATAGTTACAACGGCTGCCCCAATCTTCAAACCAAAATGCATTGCTGCTTCATGCATGCAGACATAGGCAGGGTGGTGGTACCTACCTGCGCGGACTCACAAGAGGTCCTAATACCAGTAATTACGCAGATTATAATTTTGCGGGTTTGATTTTTATACACGATGTTATTCCTTCACCGTGGAAGTCAATCGTGAACATTTGTTGAGTATGTATTTCATTATAAAAATTGGTACCCGCCTGGGATTCGAACACCGGCGCATCGCTCAACACGAATGCACGAATGCACAGAGTGGCAGATCTTAAATATTAGTAGATATTTGCATTGATTTGTAGCCATTAGATACATATTTTTTTACAATGAAGACAAGCTTGACGATGAGGTGATTATTATTATATTTATTTCTTAAGGCCGACAAAGACCTCTGTGATATTAACTTATATATTTTGGCACGTTTCAGCTGTGTAACTGTCCAAGCCTAGATTTATTTACAAAAGTTTTCGAATGTGCAAGATATTTGCGAGTGTGTCGAATTTGTCAGGGTTAATGAACTCCGATAAGCTAATCGCTATTGAGTAATAAAAAAAAATTTGATAATAATTACATATATCAAATTTCATTCGAAAAGTACCTAGTGAAGGTCATAGCATAGGTGACACCGGTTTTTTTGCAAATTCATAAATTTACGCAATATTTAAGCAGTTATTATGTGCTTAATAATATTGTTGGGCCTAGTTTACAATCTGGTTGTAATACAATTATTTTTGTTTATTTTTTTTTTTATAATATGTTGATATAATAGCACTTACATTTACAAGAAAACAGCTGTTTGATTAAGAGCGAAATGAGACTGAAAGTAATATTCCATTTTTCACGTAAAACACAACATTGAAATGACTTTTCGTAAATGATCACGGTATTATCTTAATAATATAATTGTAATTGCAATGTTTAAAAGTATTTAATTATTTCACAATAAATAAATGAACTACAAAAAGAGTGCTACAGACAAATATTAAGAGCATAATCTATGGTCACAGACCACATTAGGGATGAGCCGGTTCGAAGAAAACCGGAGAAAAACCGGCTTTTGTAGATACCGATAAAAACCGGTTTTTATTTAAGAATATCGGTTTTTAATTACGCTTTATGCCGGCCACTCAACCGTACCGTACTCGGCCGTACAATGTACGAATATTTGCGCGCATGTGAAGAGCCGTCAAACATTCATTCGCAAACTTAGCAGCTGTGCAAATGGGTTCAGTACTCAATTTGCGAACCCGTTTGCGCTTCCTCCTACGCTTATTTACGAATGTCTCACGAATTTCTCCTCCTTTTTAATTCGTCAATAGAACATTGAAAAGAAAAAAGTTTTGAATTCTTTCCCAGACATCATTAACAGCCATGCTGTTTTTATGGGATTTCTTTTGATAAAGATACGCTACACAGTAGACGTCACGATCTATGAAAATAGCGAAACGTCCGTTGCCTTCGCAATCCTGGGCGCAACTGGTCACACGAATGTGTGGGAGACTACGCGAAGGATCGCGGTTCGCACGCTTTGATGTCTGTTAAAAAACCGACACAGCTTCGGAAACCACGAATGCAGCGAAAACTTTGCATAATCATTTGCAAATGTCATCCTACACTTGCGGGTTTGCGTATTCATGCGAATGTGAGTGACTGGTTACATTCACAGTTCCACACCAGTGTTACCAGATCAAATAAGCAAACTACCGTGCTGCTAGATAAAAAACACCGTGTTTCAGACTCAAATTCCCGTGCATTACATTTAAAAACTACAGTGCAATTACCATGTAAAATATAAGAAAAAACTAATTTGAAAAAATACAATAGTATTAAATCAAAAATAAAAAGCTTTTTATTACCTATTGGATAATATGATCATTAAGCCTATATAAAATATAATAATAAGGTTATTAATTTTATGAAGAAAACTCTTCGTTTGCACGTAAATTTGTTTTATTTAATGATTATTTAGCCTTTTTGGAAAAAACTTAAAAATGCCTTAAAAATCGGTTTTCTGAGAAACAAATCGGTAATAAACCGGAGCCAGAAATTGTAATCGGTTCACATTACTAGACCATATGTGTATAAACATGGGTAGTTTCTGGACCGAAGTAGTTCCTGGAACTATGTTCTAATATGGAACTATATCATTCAATCCGAGTTGTCAAAATTAACATGTGCAGACAGTTCCATTCCAAGTGAACTATTATGCAGGAACGAAAATTAGTTAAGAAGGAACTACGAACGCGTTGAACATGACGGACATGCGGACATAATTAGAGCTTATGTACTGCGCGGCGTGGCGCGGCGAGTCCACCCGAAAGAGTCCAAGCCGACACGAGTCTACGTAACGAGATAATGCGAATTATAGTGCGAATATGAGGGAGTGTGATGGAGCGAGTGAATGCAACTGCGTGTGGAGCTCTTTCATATTACATTTTTATGAATAATGAAGTTATGCTCTACGACCTACGTGTTACAGTCGATAGTTGAATAAATAAAAATGTTTTGCTATGAATTTTGACCTTGACCATGCACCATTCTTACGAGCACTTAACCATTTATTAGAAAATCTCAATTCAAAATTAGAGAATTTTAAAACATTCACCACTATCGCTAGTTTTTTTAGCTACATTACGTAATTCGGTTGCATGTAGGCTACTTTACAAAACTACACTACACTACAAATAGGTTCTAGACTTCGCGGAACTGTTTAGTTTATGTTTTCTGGAACTAGTTCCGACACCAGAAGAACTATGTCATGTTCAATCCTTTTCAGAACATGATTAGCGTTGCTCAGTCTTGCTCTAGGCAGTCGGTTGGAAGCATAGATAATAGATTTTTTAAGGGATTTTATGACCTGGTAGCTAAAACCTTTAGGTCAAGTATTATTTTAATATTCTAAATTTTTATGAAAAATGATAATGTGAAGTGAAATGAAATGAAGTTGATTAATATGAAACATGGCATGAAGTGAAGTGAAATGAAATGAGATGTGATGATAAGGTATGAAATATAATCCCAGTAAAATGCTGGTCATTTACTGAGACTTTTTCAGTGGACTTTTTGGAAGATCCCGACGAGTTACGTTCAGCGGCTTTGTTTGATTTTCCCACATTTGTGCACTTTCAAAGATACTAAGCAGTTAACTAACATTTAACCGTTATTACACATTTAAACCTGAAGAAACACTAAATAGACAAAATAAAACAAACCACACGACTTGACTGCTCGCGTTCCCGCCGAAAAGTCCAAGTCGTCTAATTGTTGGAGAAGAAACGCAGAGTAAAATAAAATGAGAAATGTCAAAAAAGTCAATTGTCATGTCAATTTGGATAAAATTTGTTGGAACAAAAGAGAAATAATATTTTGGACTGATTGTTACGTAAAAGTCGCAATGTTCAAAGCTATCTGCCAGACAGCAGGTTTATCGAAGAACCATTTATCAAGGTGAGCTACATGCTCTTATCCCATCTAAGATTAAACAAGCACCCAAACCCATACCAAATTATTTTTGTCAAAATTACATAGAAAGAAATCCATTTCTTTTCAGGTTTAAACCTGCGTTTTCAACGTACAATGTTCGCTATGCTGATGTAGATCCAACGTGCCGAAAGGAAGCACCTAAAATTGAGAACGAATCCGTTTTGGCCTTGCCAGAAGAAGCTCGGCATCAAAAAGCACTGGATTCCACTATTGTAGTGCCAACGAAGGTAATTTACAAGTCTTTCTCGATGAGCTCTATGCTGGTAGATGCTATTCTAAAAATAAAATGTCTTGAACATTCATTAACAAAAATGATGATGAAACTGCTCTCTACAATACTTTACATTCTTTAAAAAATGTCTAAAAAAGAATGTTTCATGGAATATGCAGTTTATAGGTCAAAGAGACCAAAATATCAGCTAGCGAAATTTAATAAATAAAATTTATATAAGTCAAACTCATCAAACGTTAAGTCAATAATAAAATCTGAATATATTCCTATGGTTATATTTCATAGAAATGAATACAGAGAAAGTGAATGCCTTTAAATAATATAAAATAAAACTTACTCGCCTAACGTTTGAAGATAATGATTAATTAGTCTAGAATTTACACTATTTTGGCAAAATTTTAAGCAAAACAGCAGTGTCAATTTGGATTTCGTCACAAGTTTGCCTTTGTATAATTATATCAAACTAAATATATTTTACAATTCTAGGCAGATCTCAGCCCCATTTTAGGAGTCCCAGAAGAACATATTAAGACTCGCCGTGTACGTATTTATCAACCTGCGAAGAATGCAATGCAGAGTGGTACAAATAATATCCATCATTGGGAAATGGAATTTGACACTCGTCAACGTTGGGAAAATCCTCTGATGGGCTGGACATCCTCAGGAGATCCTCTGTCCAATGTCAAAATTCAGTTCAGATCTCCTGATGAAGCAATTGAGCATTGTGAGAAAAATGGATGGATGTGGTACATTGATGTTCCTAAAACCGAGAAGGATTTCAAACCTAAAAGCTATGGGTTAAATTTTGCTTGGAATCGTCGTACTCGAGTCTCCACTAAGTAAAACGGTAGTTCAAAAATGTTGATTTTATTATATTAAATAATGTTATGAAAAAGTAGACTTTGATTTCAGTGATATTACTTATGTTAATTAAAATAATTTGTATAGCAATGAAATACAGCAATATGTAAAAATGCTTTGATTATTTCTGCTTCAGATTTAAATCTCACATTGTTATCTATCTGATGATTTGCAAGTGAAGTAAAATGGCCCTTAATAATATTATGGTTCTCCACAGAACTTGCATACGTCCAGTTATGACCTATGCAAGTATAGTGTTAGCTCATGCAGCCTGCACTAATTTAAAACCTCTTCAAACTATTCAATACCGGTTCCGTAGGATAGCTGTTGGAGCACCGTGGTTTGTGAGGAACGTGGACCTTTACGACCACCGCACGGGTGGGTACCACCAGCCTGCCTGGTGCGGACTCACAAGAGGTCCTACCATATTTGTTATTTTTTTTTATTGCTTAGATGGTTGGACGAGCTCACAGCCCACCTGGTGTTAAATGGTTACGGGATCCCATAGACATCTACAACGTAAATGCGCCACCCACCTTGAAATATAAGTTCTAAGGTATAGTTACAACGGCTGCCCCGTCCTAAGCGAAACGCATTACTGCTTCACGGCAGAAGTAGGCAGGGTGGTGGTACCTACCCGCGCGGACTCACAAGAGGTCCTACCACCAGTAATTACGCAAATTATAATCTTGCGTGTTTGATTTTTATTACACGATGTTATTCCTTCACCGTGGAAGTCAATCGTGAACATTTGTTGAGTACGTATTTCATTAGAAAAATTGGTACCCGCCTGAGATTCGAGCACCGGTGCACATCGCTCAACACGAATGCACCGGGCGTCTTATCTTTTAGGCCACTTTTATCTTTTAAACTATAAAACAATTTCTTTTATTTTAAATTGATTAATATCTCAAAATAATCAATTTCATTTCGTTTTCTTCATATAATTTCTCAAAATAAGAGATCACACAATGAACTAAAAAAATTATAAACTTGACACTGATAACTATAGTTCATCATCATCATTATCCTGCCCTTCTCCCAGTTACCTGGGGTCGGCGCAACATGTTTTCTCGTTCCATACTCTTCTATCATATACCATTTCTTCACTCACTCCCCTCTTACCCATATCGTCTTTCACGCAATCCATCCATTTCTTCTTAGGTCTACCTCTTCCGCTATATCCTTCCACATTCATAGTTAACATTTTCTGACCAACCTCATCTCATCACATGTCCATACCATCCCAAACGCGCACTTCTCAGCTTCTCTGTCACAGGTGCTACTTTCAGACTTCCTCTAACATATTCATTCCGTATTCTATCCATTCTCGTTACTCCACACATCCATCGCAACATTCGCATCTCTGCTGCATGCAATCGCCTTTCATCATCATAGTTATTAACATCTATTTTATAGGACTGGTAACGTTCAAAAATAGAAGAAGAATATATGGATTGTTTTTTTTAAGCAGATTTAGAATAATGAAACTTCAGAAAGTACTATAATTTTATTTAATCATAATTTCAACATGGTTAATTCTTACTTTGTACCTTAGAAGGAAATCATATTTCGCCAGTATCACTCAAAACTTTTTATTTACATATCATACAATTGAACATATTATTTATTATATTACACAAATCGAATCATTACAGACACATGCTTCGAACAATTTTACATGTACATTGTACATAATAAATTATAAATTTATTTAAAAAGTAATTATTGACCTCCTTAAAACTGATGTAAGTATAAATAGATGCAAAATTATTTCATACTCTTTAATATTTACAAAGTAACGAACAATAACGAGAATTCTACGTATTCTTAGAACATTTTACGCTTTCTTTTTTTTAATTATTAAGTATCTTAGTGAATGGATAATTTGTTTAGCAATTGTGTAAATGTAAAGCCTAGTGGTAAAATACAAAACATTTCAGTTTCTTAAGTACTAAAGATCGAAACAGGCTTCGAAAAACTACATGAAAAATAACCGTAAAGTATTTTTTGGTCTAGAGAATTTTCGAGATAAAATTGAAGAGGTACTAATAGACAATATTTTGGTCCTTGCTAAATAGAAATAGTGTTAATATGAATTTTAAAATTTAAGAATTAGGAAATCTATTTTTAAAATGTGTTCTAGGCATGCTGATACCGGAACTACTATTATCTACTTCAAACAAGCACTTTGTGCCAACATACAAACAATTTTAAAAATATACAGAATGCTGCCAACTATTGTAAACTTTTCTGCCATTGAAATAAATGAAATAATTTTGGACGGGCCAAATATAAAAAAAATTAACCCATTAAATACAGATAATTAAATAAAAAGATATATTCAGAACTAGGGCCAATAAGCCTGCGTTAAAATATTTCACGTAAAAAGATGAAAAATATTGTCTTTTACACAAGAAATACTTAACATCAATAACTATGTAAAATAAATAAACTTATTAGTCTACTAAATTTTTTTGTGCGATTTTATTTTTATTTATTATATAAAATTGGCTAAATTGTATGTATACTATTTAAAGCAACCCGTAGTTTTAAATGTAATGAGAGCTCTGAAAGCTTTTAGGCTGATCAAACATATTAATTAATATGACTTATGCGAACGTAGTATTCAATCACGCGGCTTGCAGTTACGTAGATTCGAAAATTTTCAATCTCGTTTCTTACAAGAGCCGTCGGAGCTTTCGGAGAAGAATCTACATTTTCACGACGGTCTAAGTTCAGAACCCATTTAAAAGAGTAGACAGCATAGGAACGCTATTTCGCAAGAGCTATGCGGCACGATAACCTTCTTATCGTGGTCGCCTAAGTATAGCCCTGATCCAGCTCACGCAGAAACATACTACCATCAATGCCCTAGACATGTTTGATGGATCTATTCTCGGTGCTCGATCCGATGGTAGATGCACTCGCCAAGCATTGTTTAGCTACTGGGCCATGTTCAGAGGCGTTGTGGTGGTTGTTAGCCATCTTGGTCGTACCGGCTGAGCGATTAGGTTTATTCACCAGTCTTGGTGAAACTGGAAAGGCATGCGGGCCACCAGCAATCCATCATAAAAAAAGACAACTTTAAATCTATTCTAATTGAACAGTTTTTGAAAAGTTAATAACATAACTTATAGTAAATCTCCCAATATATAGCAATATAATGGTAATACGCTGTAAACTATAAATTTTTGAAGAGATTTACTTCAAGCTACATTACCGCCTAGCGTATATTATTCGCTCGAATTTGATTTTGTCCCATTGAATTGAACTGTTTTTTATGAAACATAAAAAATATTATACTATGTACCCTTTTCAAAATAAAGCTAAGTGTAAAAAATTTGATAAAAAACAAAATAGTTAAAAATGTATTATGGGTGATTTTGTATTATTTTCATGAAATTATTGTCTTGCAAAAATACATTTTGTTAAACCGTCGGTCTATAATAAAACAGTTCCGAGATCTAGATGCGTTAAATAAAATAAAAAGACGATGTGAATATCTTAAATTTTTTGTATTAATTTATGGTAACTCTGGTTTTGAAAAAAATGTGGCTTTATCTTCTTATATCTCGGTCTCCCGACAGCGTAGCGAAACAACACGGTAATAAACATAAATTCTATACCAAAAACTTGATCAAAATTAATAAAAGCTTTTGCGCGAAATTCGAATGAAAAAAAAAAACACGAAACTTATGAACGAATCAGGCTCGCCCTCTGGTACCTAAATATTATTTATTTGTTGTTTATTTTTTGTTTATGAATAAACTAATATACATACGAAATATTAGTTTAATATTTGGAGTCAGTTTACCTAAACTAAGCATCGTAATTTAATAAGATTTTTTTTTCGTAAAATCTTCAATCTGTGCTATGAAGATTATACGACACGTACATCTGTGACAGCTTTAAAATAGTAATTTATACTATCTACCAATAGAGTTCTTTGTTTATCTGGATTGCATTATAATGACAAAAAAAACGCTAGAAGCATATTTCACAAGGCGTCAGGCAGTTAAATACCTAGCATCAATAAATTCCTACAACGTTTAAAAAAAATAAAGTATAATGTTGCAAGAAATGTATCTGCAATAAGTTTGGAAGTTTCTGCTAACAAACATCTTATAACACATTATGTTTATTAATTAAATTATTAACATTTAACGTTTTTTGTATTGCGTTAAACAAAATAACTTTTGAGCAACGATAAAATTGCGTAAATCGGAACTGTGTTTTATGTCGGATTACATTTTATTGTATCGATCTCCGTATTTTCGGGTTTACGATTTTGAGACTACAATACAACCGAACACCACAGATCACAATGCACTCGTCTGTGTGCGAACACAATATATATACACTCACAAGCGACAACGATCGAAATTTCGAGAACGTTGCATTGTTCTTAATTTGAAAAGTCGGGAGCCGCGTTCGGCTCGTCGGGCGTGGATCAGCTGGGTTGCTCGTCACTCTCTCTGTGCACGAGGACTCGTACTACGGTTGGCGGCGCTGCCGGAACCGGGGCTGCGTCCGGTGATGCTTCAGTAACGAGGATGCTAACTTCGCTGTTATTTGCGTGCGGGGAAGGAGTGCGGGCGCGGGCGGGAGGCGTTGGTCGCCGAGCTGAGTTTCTTCTTGAGCTCAGACGAAGGGAACCTGCAAACGTTTCAGAATTCTGAATTGCTGTTCATATCGGATACGATTTATTTTTGATTAAAGCGTCATTACGTTGTTTTCCTCTTTGCGGTGCTTCTTTTCTGTACATTGAGTTGTTGGGTGAGTTTCTACTGTCTATTTCTATTGTAGACTTTAATTTTAAAAAGTCTTAAAGTTAAATTTGTGAACTTTATTAGTACAGAGTATTTTGTTATAAATATTAGTCGAATCTCGAGTTACATTTTTATAATTAAAATACTACGAAATTTTAATTGAACTCAAATTGAACTATTCAAGCAAATACAAGCTAAATGCATCTAGTTTTAAAATCGGTTTAGTTACACAGTTTAGTTTTAAGTATTAACACGTCATAAAATGCAAGGAAAATACTCATCTTGTAATTTTCGTGTCGATTACACTATAGTAAAGTGATTTTCGATCCTAGAATTAAAAATCTTACTTACGAATTCCTGAGATGCATTAAAAATGAAGGACAGAATGTAAAGGTTCTATTGTCTACAAAACGTATCACATTTTATGGCAACACTGAAGCATCGATATAATCAAACGAAGCGATCATGCAAAAGCATTCAGGACTCATAGCAGGATTCCAATGAATCACGACGTTATATGCCAATTGAACAAAAGCACCGTCTAAACACTGGGAACAAGACAAACAATATAACCTAAACGTATTTAAGGTATATTAGTTAGATTTAAACATTCAACAACGCTCAATTTTTATTTATATCCCACGAGCACAAGCATGTTCACATCAGGTGGTCTATTTAAAAAAAATAACAGAACGGGGATATTTGATGTTTTAGAATAATTTTTTTAATGTTACTCTACAGACACATAAATAATACATACCCTCTTCTAAAAATTAAAAAAAATGGAACTTTAGGTAACTACTTCCTTCGAAAATTTGAAAAGACACTTAAAAAGCTTGAATTTTGTTTTTTTCTTTTTTTTTCCTACCTATGTTGATAGCCTTGAGAGGCTATATCAGCTTCGCTTTAACGTGTAGGTGAGCTCACGGGGCTCAAACCGGAGTGTTACTAACACTGGCCCTAGCAAGAGCAGTGCTTCGCAGAATCTACCACCGGATCGGAAACGCGACCCACTGAGAAGATCCGGCGAGAAACTCAGTGGGCTGTGAATTTGACGGCTTTCGTTCTCAACCACCTGATGTGACAACAAGAATGCAGGTCTAATACAAAAATGACAGGAAGCAAAACATCACAAATGAACCTGCGCGTTTGGGGCCGACATCTTCATCCATTGCGTCTTGGTGACGAAGGAAAATAGGCAAACCGTATGCCGACCTACGTCTGGTTGGTGCTGATTCTGAACAGGCCGCCATCTAATTTATAAATTTAATTTAAATTAAAAGAAAAAAATAGAGAAGGCAGTAAGTAACCAGTCGCTTTAAAAAAAAAATTTGGATTTATTCTTCATTTCCCTTTAAAATGTTCATTTGCTTTTGCTATATTAGTTCCTCCAATCAAATCAAATCAAATAAAAAAAATATTCAACATAAATGAAAGTACATACTTGTTGAACGTCAAAAAGAACTACCGCCAATTCACAAAAACTAGCATCCGTCCTAAGAAGAACTGGCAAGAAAATCAGCGGGCATGTCTTTTTTTTAAATATTAGATTTTTTTTAGATATTCATTTTTACAATGAGTGTTATAACGTAACAATTATGGCAATATTGAAATGCCCGGAGCGAGCAACTCATTCCCACTTTGTGCAATTTTCTAGTCGCTAATCACGTAACTGGCTCTACATTAAAATGTTAATTTAATTAAAATGATTTACTGAACTATGAACGAAATGAATCATTTATAATGTGCAATGATTTCTCCTTGTTTTCTTGACTGACTCAAAGGTTACCTGTTCAGCCGGCGTGGCACCAGGCAACAAGAGGAGTGGTAAATTTAACCAGGCCCCTCCCAATTCGCTTATGTCTGATGCTTCGGAAGCCCTTGAAGATTTCCGACTTGACGCATGCGATCCTCTTCTCACGTGCAGCAAAGCACTGAGGCGACCGCCCCAGCCTCCTCCCGGAGACCATTTCGTGCTTTCTTCTTCAACAGACGGACTGCGGTTTTTACGCCTAAAAAATACGCGTTTTTCCTTAATTCTAGTCTAAACGAAGTTCCTAATGTGACGATGCGGAGGGGTACCCTAATCGGGAAAAAACGTCCGTAACGTAAGATTTTTGTTAGAAATGCACACAGTGTACGACTTAACTTTGTAATAACGTACAAAAATAACATTTTTTTATCATTCATTGACCACGATCTCAGAGCGTTCGTTTGCACAATACACTAACTCTTATGCAAACAACCGTGAATTAAGTGTACCACAATAAGTTCGCACTTTACCGAATGACCGTGGGTTGTTGCGAAACCTCCAGTTTTATTTTATTTATACCTCGAATAGAACTTAAAATTAATATTTTTATAATAAGGAACTTCGTTCCTATCTTGTGTCCCACGACACCACACATTTTTTAATAGAAAAAGAGTCGGTCGACCAAATATTAAAATGTCGACGAATAACGCCTTAGGTGTCCACGCTACATAAACTATAAAGTACTCCAAGCATCGGATGGTAGTTATGGTCTGGTGCCAATAAGACTAATTAATGTCAGTAATCGTTATTTTTAGTTTTAAATATTAGAACTATTGATACATCAATAAATAAACAACATGAAAGCTCGCACTACTTTGTTTCTTAAAGAGTAACTTTTGAAGATTGTTGTTAATCTAACCCCCTTTTAGGACAAAAATTATAGATACCTTTTCAGTAAACTGGCACTTCAATCTAATTTCATACAAAAACGTACTTAGGTCCTTTTAGCTCCGGGCCACAGGTATAACAACAAACAAAAAACTCGAAGTTAAACCGTAAAAGTATTTTAACTACTTTGTAAGGGAACTGATTTGTAGTCGAATTAATGAGTTACTGACTTGACGTATTCTCTCCAAGCACGCTGTATAGTCCTCGCAGCTTTATCTTCTCTCTTCCATATCCTAGTTGAAGAGACGATTTCCAGTTCCTTTCTCGTCGGAAATTGCTTCTTGAATTTGATATCCATCTGCTCTTGCAATTGCCTGAAGGTTTCAGTTTCTTCTACGTGACCCAAAACGTGTTTCACCAGTGCATGCAAGATATCTAAACAATGTATCTTATTCCCTCTAGCTATAGGGAGATTAAAACTGACTAAAGCCACGGTGTTGGGCTTTGAGATGCCCAAAGGTGGGTCCAAGGAGGCTATGAACTCGGATAGCTGGGCAAAACTAATGAACTGAGTCGCATGTGGGTCGTATCTGTAATGAAAACAGAACGCTAAGAATATTATCTGGAAACATTATGCGATGTTTTTTAGAAATAATGTCGAATTGATATCGTCGTGGCCTAAAGGATAAGACGTCCGGTGCATTCGTATGTAGCGGCGATGCACCGGTGTTCGAATCCCGCAGACGGGTACCAATTTTTCTAATGAAATACGTACTTAACAAATGTTTACGATTGACTTCCACGGTGAAGGAATAACATCGTGTAATAAAAAATCAAACACGCAAAAAATATAATTTGTGTGATTACTGGTGGTAGGACCTCTTGTGAGTCCGCACGGGTAGGTACCACCTCCCTGCCTATTTCAGCCGTGAAGCAGTAATGCGTTTCGGTTTGAAGGGTGGGACAGCCGTTGTAACTATACAGAGACCTTAGAACTTATATCTCAAGGTGCGTGGCGCATTTACGTTGTAGATGTCTATGGGCTCTAGTAACCACTTAACACCAGGTGGGCTGTGAGCTCGTCCACTCATCTAAGCAATAAAAAAAATAGACTTACTTGGACCATCTAATGTAAAACATTTCAAGGTCATCTTCAACGATACCAATTTCTTCTTCCTGGTGGGCTTGGTTGAAATTCTCGAGGATAATAGCTATGTACATGTTGATAACGATCATGTAGCTTATTATGATGAAGGAAGTGAAGTAGGTGATCGCTAGAAGTGGACTTCCACAGTTGCCGTTCGAGTGACCATGGTCGCCTTGTTCACAGTCCGGCGGTTGGATCATGAGTGACTCTAATACATCGTTCCAACCCGCCGACGTCATCAGACTGGAAACATAAACGTCGGATTGAAGTCGTCATGGCCTAACAGTTAAAACGGCCGGTGCATTCGTATCGAGCGATGCGACGGTGCCGGTGTTCGAATCCCCCAAGCAGGTACCAAATTATCTATTGAAATAAGTACTTAAGAAATGTTCACGAATGACGTCGACGATGTAGGAATAACATTGGGTACTATAAATCAAACCCGCAAAAATTATAATTTGCGTAATTACTGCTAGTAAGCTGTGGCATTAGCCGGCGTGGGTAGGTACCGCCATCCTGGCTGTTTCTGTCGTGAAGCAGTAATACGTTTCGGTTTAAGGGTAAGGCAACCGTTGTAGAATTAAACTCAGAACTTATGTCTCAAGGTGGGTGGTGGAATTTACGTTGTTGATGTCTATGGGTTCCGGAAACCACTTAACACTAGGTGGGATGTAAGCTCGTTCGTCTTATTATATTTACATTATATAACAGTTTTTGGACCCTTAATTAATAATTAGCTTTCGATTATGCGACTTAGTGACTGTTGTCCTTTAGTGGACTTGTTTTTTTTTTTTTGAGATAGAAAGGTTGCTGCTGGCCCAGATATATTTCAACTTCACCAAGTATGTTGGGCGAGCATAAGTGCCATTTAACGTTTTATTAGTAGCCGTATACTAACCTCTGCGTAGCTTTATGGATTATAATAGGCAATCTCAACAACGACCGATCGATAAAGTGTTAAATTAGTAAGGCTTTACATACTAACCGAAAAAGTAACTGCATACTCCGTCCGAACGTTTGAAAGTTGACTATATCGTCTAAGGCACCTTGTTCTTTGACGTGACCGAAGACCGACATACCGATTATTGCGTATATGAATGTAATCAACGCTAACAGAGCTCCTATATTGAACAGAGCCGGTAACGATACCACTAATGCGAATAGAAGTTTCCTTATGCCCTTAGCAGCCTGAAAATTGATATGGCGGTTTTCATCAGTCAAAAATCTTTTCATCTCGTACCAGAAAAAGCCACAACAAAAAAGCTTAATGTAGAAAGTAAAAATATTGTTAACGACTAAGACAATATCTAAGTTGATGACAAAATTTAAAGGCATTTAAGTTTTCCATCGAGATTTGCGATAAAATAGCAATAACAAGTAGAAGCTTTTGTGAGTCCACGCGGGTAGGTACCACCACCCTGCTTATTTCTGCCGTGAAGCAGTAATGCGTTTCGGTTTGAAGGGTGGGGCAGCCATTGTAACTATACTGAGATCTTAGAACTTATATCTCAAGATGGGTGGCGCATTTACGTTGTAGATGTCTATGGGCTTCAGTAACCACTTAACACCAGTGGGCTGTGAGCTCGTCCACCCATCTATGCAATAAAAAAAAAGACGTCACGGAAAATCGGTACTTACTTTAATCAGTCTTAAGATTCTTCCTATACGAAATACTCTCACCACTCTCAGTAGAGTGGGCGATATGGGCAGATCTATCATTATATCTTCCATAACTATGCCTAAAATTGACGCTAAAACTAGAAGGAAATCAAAAACGTTCCAAGGCACCGTAAAGTAATGATACCTTAGACCGACGATCTTAACTATTGCTTCTGTAAGAGAGAAAATCGAACATGAGTGTTTATAAGAACATACGAAATGTGACATCGAGCGGTGAAAGGATTATTTGGCTGAAGCGATATTGTTGCATCTTAACAGGAGAGACATTTAAAGATTAATATTTGGAAAAAATAATAATAAAACTTATTCAGCTATTTGAATGGAGTAAACTTAATTGAAGTTCAATTAAAAACATCGAATGTTTTATGTATTTTTTTATTTTATATCCTACCTGGTGTTGAGTGGTTACTGGAGCCCATAGAAATCTACAATATAAATGCGCCACCCGCCTTGAGGTTATAAGTTCTAAGGTCTCGGTATAGTTATAGTTAGTCAGTATAGCTATAACGGCTGCCCCACCCTTCAAACCGAAACGCTGCTTCACAGCAGAAATAGCGGAGCGATGGTACCTACCCGTGCGGAGTCACAAGAGGTCCTACCACCAGTAATTATGTGAATTATAATTTTGCGGGTTTGATTTTTATTACACGATGTTATTCCTTCACTATGGAAGTCGATCGTGAACATTTGTTAAGTACGTTTGTCAATAAAAAAATTAGTACCCGTTTGCGGGATTCGAACACCGTTGCATCGCTAGATACGAATGTACCGGAAGTCTTATCCTTTAGTCCATGACGACTCACATACAACACCAAATAACCCGCACATTTATTTACAAAGATAAATGTTGCGTGTTAAGTAATATTCCGCCTATTTCTGCCGTGAAGCAGTAATGCGTTTCGGTTTGAAGGGTGGGGCAGCCGTTGTGACTATACTGAGACCTTAGAACTACATATATCTCAAGGTGTGTGGCGCATTTTACGTTGTAGATGTCTATGGGCTCCAGTAACCACTTAACACCAGGTGGGCTGTGAACTCGTCCACACACCTAAGCAATAAAAAAAAAAAATGTCGACTTAAACCAAACAACCTTTCACCCTTCGATATTGTATTATTTGGATGTAACATACCTAAGCCGAATACTGTAGTAAAAAACGCATTACTAACTTCAAGAATGAAGAATACGGAATGAGGCTGATCGTAATGCTCTATACCCATGGTGAGCATGTTTAAAAAAATTAGAACGAATATAGCTATTTCGAAACGACGCGAATTCGATAAATCATAGAACATTGCTAGAAATTGATTTCTTGGCCTCTTTATTACTTTCTGGGGCTTTTTCCTGCCAAGTTTCTTCATAGCAGTGTAATAATGTTTTTGGCTTTCTGTAAGGAACATTTCTAACACTCCTCCTTCATACTGTAAAATAATATTTAATTTTTATTTAGACATCACATTCGATAGATCATATATTGTTTTTTTTCATGTTCTTACTTACCTTCTTCTTGAGCATATTAAAATTATCTATTATTACTCCTATAAATAGATTGAGGGTGAAGAATGAGCCGCAGACGATAAATATAACAAAATATATGTACGCATATAGATTTGCCTCTCTCGCTGGTTGCAAGTCGACTCCTCGTGCGTCAACTGCGTCGGCCATTACTTCCATCCACCCCTCAAACGTGGCTACTTGAAATAACGCTAAATACGCTATACCGACATGGTCAAAAGATATCTTGGAATTCACCCAAGAGAAATTATTATAGTAACATTCCCATTTATCGTTTACTATCTGAAATAGAAAATAAAATGTTTTTATTGCGCTTCATAATATCGAAGGCACCGTTTCTTTGTCAAACGTCAAAAAAGTGAACTTATAACTTCTATCTTATATGAGATGCATCGTCGTCTTATCACGCAGCAGTTTGAGGGTAGGTGTAATTCAATAAACCGATATCGTTCATTTGTTTAGTAAGTATGGTATAGCAACCGGCAAACTTCGTGGGAAAATGACCTTGACTGCGCAGAACCGAATTTTAAATCACTTTGGTGGTGAGGGTGAGGCGCGACGGCAGGGGAAATCGTATCGAGCGCGTTATTGGTAGATCAGTCGAACCTTGCGCCCCGCACCGCGCCCTCGTTCCGCTTGCTCCCAAAAGTACGCTTGCGTACAGTAAAAATTCTATCGTTATTAATCGTTAAGTTATTTGTTATAATTGCTTGTTGACTTTGTTGCCATTGCTATATGTTGAGTGTTTGTTGATTTTTTATAAAAAATACACTATGGCGTAGTATTCAAAAGAAAGGGTAGAAAAATTGTGTTCGACGTATATTGCTTCATTATAAAACAGGAGAAGAATGATATGGAAAAAGTAAAACAGACTTCAGAAGCAAGAAAAACATCAGTGAGTACTGCTAGGTGCATTATTAACGAAGCTAAAGACTCTGGCTTGCTCGCCGTGTTTCGGACTCCGGGTAAGAAAAGATCAGGGAAGAAGAAAGTTACCGGAATGGATAGTTTCGTTCAATCTGTAATAAAAAGTTGTAATCATAATAACAAGCAGCGAAACTCCGTATCGTAGAGAAAGGCTTCGAAAAATTTAAAGAAGATATAAATTTTAATGGCTCGGAATGAAGAATGATGGAAAAAAAAACAGAAAGTAATCGGAAGCTGGTAATTAAAAAAAGTAACATTCGATTATTACGAATCGAATATCTTCAAAAAATAATTAATTATAGACAAAAAAGAAGACCGAACCGACCGAGTTGTAAACTACACCGATGAGCCCTATGTCGACTCATCACGATGATAGCGACTCGGGTGATGAAAACAGTGATGACGATGATGGTCATGATTATGATAACGAAAAAAAATTTACAAATACCAGCTTCGCTTCAACTGAACCAAGACCTGGCAACAGCTCTAGTTTGGACTAAATAGAAGGAATATCTATTTTACCCCAAGATTAAATTATTACAATTATTAACCTATATTAAATACATAATATGTTGATTTTAATAATTTAATAGCATTATGACGCAGAGTAAATATTGTTTTTGCACATGAGTGTACCATGCGCGAACTTACCCCCACTACGTCGACAAATGCTCAAGAAGTTTACCGGCTATTATATACCTTGTGACATTTCACAAAGAAGGATTTTTGATGTTCGTAGTTGGTCCGATTATGAAAGATTTTTTTTTACGACACAGCTTTTTTGAGCGGTCCCGCTACATTGCTATCAGTCATGTGTATGTGCATTGTCTTGTCGCGCATACAGAGCTATAATATCACTTATGCCATTCATGTTAAAACTGAACTGAGTTAGAGAAAATCCACTTTTAATAGCTATTAATGTTATGTTTGCTTTGAATAATAATGTTTAAAGTTGTAGTTTAAATATTTTTATTTTAGTTCTGTAGTCGAGAAGAACTATATAATTGTATTAAGATGTTGAATTTTCAACGCTTCTGAAAAATCACATCTTTTTTTTTTTATAAATAAATATTTTTACTAACAATCACGCCACGTTAACTAGTCCCGTGATAAGTTCGTAAAGAACTTGTGTTACAGGTACCAGATAAGGGATATAAACTTCGATCAGTACTATTATTGATCGAAGGATATAAATGTAAGATTTTTATTATACACATACATATATTTAATATACATCCATTACCCTGGAAAAGACATTTATATTTATCATACAAATATCTTCCCTTGGCGGGATTCGTACCCGCGACCCCCTTGTGTAGTGACCATGTCACTTACCACTACACCAGACGGCCGTTAGCATAAGTGATGTTATAGCACCGTATGTGCGTTGTGTTTCTAATCATTCTTGATTGGAGCGTGGTTACCAGTGATGCTGTAACTTTGCACAGACACTTTAATATTGAAGGAATAATATCGTATAGTATAAACCAAAAGCCGCAAAAGTTGTGATTCGTGCAATTACTGATGTTAAGGCGTCTTGTGAGCTTGCACGGGTGGGGACCGCTACCCCGACAATTTATACCGCGAATCAGTAATGCGTTCAGGTTTGCCGGTTGGGGCAGTTATTGTGCTATCGAACTGGGACTGAGACTCATGTTCCAAGCTGAACGGCCACATTTACACTGTTAATGTCTATGGTTATAATATGGTAACCAATCGAGCCATGTGGTCTGTGAGCTTGTCCATGCATCTAAGCAATAATCAATTCAATCAATTTTAGCTTCTTACGAACAATTGATTCCGGCACGTCTGTAAAAACAACTGCTAAATCTATGCCTTTTGGATTTTCATTTCCCAACCAATTACTTTTATCTGTTTCATGACTGGTACAATCTTAATCTGATGTTTATGGGTAAATAGAGGTAATATCACTTACGTCTAAAGGTAATAATTCTCCTTCTTCATTAACGCACTTGAAGAATTTGCCTCCGAAAAACTGTACTCCCATTATAGAGAATATCAACCAAAACACTAAACAAACTAGCAGAACGTTGAAAATGCTGGGTATCGCGTACATCAGGGCGTTCACGACTATACGCATGCCCTGCCACCTCGAGATCGCTCGAAGCGGCCTCAAAGCGCGTAAAGTCCGTAACGATCTTAAAACTTTCAAATTTTCATTCTCTTCTATCAACAAACTAAATACAGAAACCTGTAAAAATAATGCGAATTAATTAACCGTTCAAAATGTTAAAGAATATAGAATAGTATAGAATATCTAATGGTGGTAGGACCGCTTGTGAGTCCGCGCGTGCAGGTGCCACCGCCCCGCCTATTTCTGCCGTGAATCAGTAATGCGTTTCGGTTTGAAGGGTGGGGCAGCCGTTGTAACTATACTGAGATGTTAGAACTTATATCTCAAGGTGGGTGGAGCATTTACGTTGTAGATGTCTATGGGCTCCAGTAACCACTTAACACCAGGTGGGCTGTGAGCTCGTCCACAAATCGAAGCAATAAAAAAAAGGAATATACTTTTTGAACTGCGAATGAGCATACTTACGAATACTATAGTAAAATCTAACAACGTCCAAAAGCTAGTGAAGTATCTGAAGAATCCTAAAGCTATCCATTTGAGAAACATTTCTATTATGAATATCATACAGAATCCCAAATTGGTCCAGTACAATATCTTCTTCAATGGTTTGTTCTTTTCCAGGTGAATGTCTTCGAAGCACAGCGTGATGCTCGAAGCAAATATCAGGACTAGAACGAACCACTCGAATGCGGGCGTGTCCACATAACGTAAAACAAATGTTCGAACCAACATCCAACGTTGGCCAATTTTTGTGTCTATACACGTGTCCCAACACGAGCTTCTGTAATAAAGATAATATACAAAAATAGTATAATATTATTTTGAGATTATATATACTGTGGCGTAACATAATTGATTTTCAAATAAAATTATACGGTAACTAGCGGCTTGGCTCTGCCTCTGGCATTGCTGACGTCCATGAGCGACGGTAACCATTTACCATCAGTACGTATTCACCGTCACTCATGGAAATCTCAGGGGCATATACAAGTTGCATATTGCACCAAAACTAATACAATTTCATTCGACAACTTATAACTGAACGTGGTAAAATCATCATCGCCTCGGAAACCGGTTGTTTGCAAGCTAAATGCTTGATTGTAAATATTAGATCGTACGTACATATCGTAACATTGACTCGGGAAGCAATCCTGGGGCACTTTTGGTTCCTTCTGTTTCCCGAATCCCGGAAAATTTCCCATCGCATCGATGTACTGGCCTTTAGAGTTCTTCCGCCCCCCTACGGTCAATTCATCCACATAAGAAACTAATGTTTGCCACGGATGTTTCATGTCGTCCTCGTCAGGCTTTTTATTCGGATCTTTGGATAACGTGTTTGGCGGGTCTCTACCTTGCTTCTTAGTTTTCTCCGGTGTTGTTTTACAAGAGAACTGTGCCATTTCATAATGTTCGTTCTCTTCGTCTGCAATCAGGTTGACAATAAGTTTATCAATTTAAAATACGTTGTGCCTTATTAATACTGTTTGGTGAGAACGTTCTAAATTACAATTTGAATATTAGAACATTCTCGTCAACAATAAGAAAATGTAGTCATATCTCACGTATTGTGTTACACAATTTTATATTAATAACTAGCTGACCCGTCAGACTTCGTAGTACCTCAACCGATAAATAAAAGAACTAAACTTTTGTATAAAATAAACTTAAAACAAACAAAAAGAAACCTCCGACACGACGGGGACACATCAAAGGAAAAACAAAATTGTTATTTTTATTTAATTCCAAGCATTTTCATATTTATCTACCTTTTAAACTTTTTCTGGACTTCCACAAATTATTCAAGATCATAATTAGCCAAATCGGTCCAGCCGTTCTCGAGTTTTAGCGAGACTAACGAACAGCAATTCATTTTTATATATATAGAAGATATACTTCTATTTTATCTTCTGACGGAGTTATGACCAAAATTCATCTATACTAATATTATAAAGAGGAAAGATTTGTTTGTTTGTTTGTTTCGAATAGGCTCCGAAACTACTGGACCGATTTGAAAAATTATTTTTCCATTAGAAGCCGACATTGTCCCTGATGAACATAGGCAATTTTTTTTTTTTTTTTTTTCTTTTTTTCATGTGTGTTTTAATGTTTCCGAAGCGAAGCGAGGGCGGGTCGCTAGTTATCGATTATGAGATTACAATCGAGTTCCTTACCTCTCGAATCCGATGGTTGTGTGTAATATCCAGAAGATATTTGATTTAGTAGTTTTTGCGCTGACTTTTGTTCGAACGGCGACGTATCTTCTAGATTTTCTTTGGAATCTTCCCTAATGCTTGTTATCTTGTGTTCGGTTGCCAAGTCTCGTACGTCTTTTAACGTCTCTTGACTGCCGTGGTTAATGTTGCTGCAGCTCTGATACAGTTGCGGGTATGCGAATTCTGAACCAACAGAAATTGGCCTGAAAAGTAAACATAATATGAGATGTTTTGAAGTATTTAATCTATGTTATGAAGTCGTCGTGGTCTAAAGGATAAGACGTCCGGTGCGTTCGTGTTGAGCGATGCACCGGTGTTCGAATCTCAGGCGGGTACAAATTTTTCTAATGAAATACGTACTCAACAAATGTTCACGATTGACTTTCACGGTGAAGGAATAACATCGTGTAATAAAAATCAAACCCACAAATTTTAATTTGCGTAATTACTGGTGGTAGGACCTCTTGTGAGTCCGCGCGGGTAGATACCACCACCCTGCTTATTTCTGCCGTGAAGCAGTAATACGTTTCGGTTTGAAGGGTGGGGCAGCTAAAAACTTATATCTCAAGGTCGGTGGCTCGTTTACGTTGTAGACGTCTATGGGCTCCAGTAACCACTTAACACCAAGTGGGCTGTGAGTTCATCCACCCATTTAAGCAATAAAAATAAAAAAAAATAAAAATAAAAAGAATACCTGTTTACGGCCTCTTGGTAGCTATGGCTATAGATATTGTCATGCGGAAAGAGTATGGTCTCCTGTATTGAGGCGGAGTAACGCTGCTCGCTCGGTATTGACGCTTTCTTCTCTTTAATAGCTCGTTGCTGTGACATGAATTCGTTAACTAGCTCCTCTAATTTCGATTTTTTTTCAGTCTCTTTACTTCTAGATATAAGAAAACCTTTCTTCCTTACTATAGAACGTATTCTATCGAAGCTTTTAGCTAATTTTGAATCTTCGCCCACTTCCTGTAAGTTAAATATAGATTGTACTAGCTGACACGGCAGACTTCGTAGTGCCTCAATCGATAAATAAAAGATCTAAGCTTTTGTATAAAATAAACTTAAAACAAACAGGAATCCGTCCGACGGGGGTCATATCAAAGGGAAAACAAAATTGTTATTTTTATTGAATTCCGAGCATTTTCATATTTATCTACCTTTTAAACCTTCTCTAGACTTCCACAAATAATTTAAGACCAAAATTAGCGAAATCGGTGCAGCTGTTCTTGAGTTTTAGCGAGACTAACGAACAGTAATTAATTTATATATATAGATTAAGAACAAAAACAAGAAATCCACATTAGAGTGTACCTAAATGGATACGAGTGTTACCTCTTTTTTATTTTTAAGTTCTTCACTGTTAAAGCTGTTGAGCAGCAAGGCAAGGAAGAGATTGAGCACCATGAAATTTCCCATTACGAGAGCCGGTAAGAATATGAAGAAACAGCTCTCTGCGCCACTGGCTTGCTCGGCTCTCATACAGTCCCACAGGGGCTCGATCCATTCACCGCACAGTATCCGAAATATCATCATGAACGAATGGAAGAAATCATTAAAGTTCCATCTAAAGTACAAAAAGTCAATAAGCAAACATTTCAACAAACACTTATTTCACCGATCAATGTTTTTTTGTTTACTGGAAATAAAAATAGAAATGTTCACGATTGACTGCCATGGTGAAGGAATAACATCGTGTAATAAAAATTGAAACCCGCAAAATTATAATTTGCGTAATTACTGATAGCAGGACTTCTTATGAGTCCGCGCAGGTAGGTACCACCACCCTGCCTATTTCTGCCGTGAAGCAGTAATGCGTTTCGGTTTGAAGGGTGGGGTAGCCGTTGTAACTATACTTGAGACCTTAGATTAGAATTTATATCTCAAGGTGGGTGGCGCATTTACGTTGTGGATGTCTATGGGGTCCAGTAACCACTTAACACCAGGTGGGCTGTGAGCTCGTCCACCCATCTAGATATAAAAAAAGTTAAAAATACAGAAGTTTGCATACCTGGGTACTGGATCTGGATCGAACTTATCAGGGGTGTAAGATTTAGAAAACAGCTGCATACCGATTACCGCAAATATGTATATAACTATCACTAATACGAACGTCAAATTACCAAGAGCACCTATAGTCGATATTATAATACTCAACAACACTTTCATCGTAGTCCACGACTGGGCTAACTTTAACACTCTCAACTGTAACAAATACAATAACATAACATTCAGCTCGCAGAATTATCTTAGCTAGTGGTCGCACAGTAGTCGAAATTAGACTATTAATGAACTGAAATCATAAGTTTGTACATTATTGTTTCTATTGTCAAAGACTATTGTACTTCTAATCAGAGATTTTTCCAAGACTACACTATAAACAAATAAAATTAAACTTTATTATAGACAAACAATATTAATCTATTCTTAATTTGGCCACAGACTTTAAACATTAACAAAGGTTTGATAATAAATGTAGAGGTATATATTGTGTTGTGTCAAAAACATGGTAGTGTGGGTAATGCTTGTTTTATTAATTTAATGTATTTTTTTATGCATAATTAAAAAAAATAATAGCATTCTGCACTCTGTATTCTCTATAAGTGTGGGAAATTTCATACTCCGTAACGCGCAATTTTCGTAAAAAGGGGTACAAAGTTTTTGCTTCACGTGTTAATATATAGATGATGTTTTTAAATGTTAACTTACCAAACGCAGGCCACGTAGCACGGACAAGCCGTCCACTAATTCAAATATGAGATCGAGTAAGCTAGCCGAAACTATGATTAGATCGAATATATTCCATCCGCAAGCAAAAAAGTCTTTACTCATCGCCATCACTTTCATTATACACTCTAAAGTAAATATAGAAGTGAAAACCTGAAAAACGATAATAATAAAAATGACTAACGAAATAAATTTTTGACGTAATTTGTATCGTTTGGTTTAGATCAGTGATTCTCAACCTTTTTTTTGTTGCGGCACATATTAAACGATTTCAAAATTTGGCGGCACACAAAAAAAAAGATAAAATGTATTTACTTACTACAACACACTGCATAAATAGTTTATAAAAAAAATTTAATATACGAAATAAACTAAAATATACTATAATTCTTTTTTGTGGATTTAAATATATATTCATGTTTAAAATATTTTTCTTTTAAAATTATGTAATTTAATAATATTAACATTATTACATATTCGCAAAATTTGGCGGCACACTTTTGAAATTTGGCGGCACACAAAAGTGCCGCGGAACTGTGGTTGAGAATCACTGGTTTAGATAATCACCTTATTTCCTATATCTAAGACCCTTCTAACGTTCTCGCTCATGCCGTGATGCTCTAGAGCCAAAAACAATGTGTTTAAAACGATACAAGTCGTAATGAACAACTCGAATAGAGGATCCTTCACGATCCCGTAAAGACAGTTTTGGAATTGAAGCCAACCTTCGTAGTCTATGCAGCAAGACACGCAACACTCGCAGTTTCTATCCACGAGTTCATCTGTAATTAAATTTGAGTGATAATTTCACAAATGTTTGAACAAATTCGGACATAACACACAAGGAACGGGCAAAATCAACGAAAGCGTCGTAAGCTTTTTATCTATAAAGGCGCTTTAAGCTTTAGTAAGAAAATTAGCCATTACATCCAAGTTTGCATGCAACGATAAGCAAGGAAACGGGATAGGAATCATTGTGCGGATATCACCGGAAATTCAAGGAAAACCAGTAAAGGGTAATTTGATAATTATTCAAAAGCCAATATGATTATTGAATAGTGTTTCAATTGAATCGATATAATTTGATCAATTTATATATGTATGTTTTTTGTAATCATTTTTATTCCAACCAAAAAATTAATTTTTTTATAAATAATAGTTTAAAAAACTAACAAAACACGCTTCTATAAAAAATCCAACTAAAATATAGAAAATAAATTTGAATTAAAAATAGTGTAAGAAAATTTATTTTCTGTTTTTTATTTGGATTTTATATTATATAAATGCGTATTTTGTTATTTTTTTTTAAATATTATATTTTTCATTTTTTAGTTGAATACCAATTTTTTCAAATTTTTTTTTATAATTTTTTATTTTATTTTGAATTGTCATCGGTCCTTAATAAGTATACAAAATTTCGAGTTAATCCGTTCAAAATCATGTTCAAAGATTCCTTTACATACATACATACGTCTGAAGCTAATAAAAGGGTAATAAAAAAAAAGCCTCGTCATATTTATTTACGTATTTATGTTTGTATGCGAATTATTTGTAAAGACGAGACAACAACGAGTTAGCCAATTGCGACGTAGCCCGGCAGTCTTCCTGTGGGGAACAGGGGTGGACTGGGTAGCAGCATTGGCGTCAGTGTTTACTAACCTGTGAAGTAAGTGCAATTTTGCTCGTAATTGCCCATATGAGTTTTGTGCTTTGCTGCCAATAAACCGATCTCATTAATTTTCGTCGTTTCCGCTTGCGGGAGGGCGGGCGCACGCTCGTATGGCCAGTCCGCCCCTGACGATATTAATGAGGGTAGAAGCGTAATTGCAAAAGTGTCGAATTAAATGAACAATGAATATTTAATTAGATATAGGATTGGAGCTACCGGTGACTCGAGAAGGACAATAAAAATAACATGCCATATAAAGTAATTGAGGAGTAAAAGGCTATAGTTTAACCTATAGCAATAGTTTAAGCGACATTTCGTTTCTATGTTTTTTTTTATTGCTTAGATGGGTGGACGAGCTCACAACCCACCTGGTGTTAAGTGGTCACTGGAGCTCATAGACATCTACAACGTAAATGCGCCACCCACCTTGAACTTATAAGTTCTAAGATCTCTCACTATAGTTACAACGGCTGCCCCACCCTTCAAACCGAAACGCATTACCGCTTCACGGCAGAAATAGACAGAGCGGTGGTACCTACCTGTGCGGACTGTACAAGAGGTCCTACCACCAGTAATATTTATAATTAAACTTCAATTAAGTTTATTCCTTTGAAATAGCTGAAGAAGTTTTTATTTAATATTTTTCTAATTTTAAACTTTAAATTTCTCTCCTGTAAAGTTACAAAAATGTTGCATAAACCAAATAGCCATAGATAGCTTTTCACCGCTCGATATATTAAAATGAAGGCACAGGTTAAATAGGGGAGGTTATATTTTAAATTACGTTAATTTTTGTATTTTAACAAGACAAATGTATCCAAAAATGGCATGTTTCCTTTAATAGTCCGGTATTGTTTTATGAAAATTGTAGGACGAAATTTCAAAATGTTGCACAACTACAGCGAGAATTAATCAGTTTGTTTAATATATTTGAATAATTTGGATACTGTATCTTCAAATGTATTATTGTACATTATTTACAAGTTCAATGATAGTGACAGTTATTTTCATAGCTTAAACTGAATTAAAGTGCATAATATTGTAATTTAATTTTTTTATTTCATCGTAGTAATAGTAAAAAATTTATTTGTTGTACATATTTGCTTCTGCAACAATTTATTTACAAAGTTTGTTTTTAAAAAAGTTCAAGTTCACAATTAATTATTATCAAAGTATTCACAAATGCAAGTGACATTTACTTAATAAAAAAACAACAATACAGAGATTTAAATTGGGATACAAAAATACTTAGAAGGTGACAGAAACGTTCTCTACATAAGATCGTTTGTACGAGAATCAACAAAACTGTATACATAATAGTATAAAATTAGAAAAAAAAAAAACAATATTACAATTGCAAGAAACGCAAGCAATGCTTGAGTTCGAAATTCTAGTCCGTTGGTCGTAACTGTTTGTGATTATAGAAACAATCATGCAATAAAGTTCAGCAAAGATGTTCATATATTAAAGGCTGCTCTACTAAATTGCATTTCAAAGAAGACTTCTGTCCTAATTTAGGCCGGTTTATCGTGAAAATATGTACTTAGTGTCGGCAAAGCGTAGTCGATTCCGTGACAGAGATTTTTAGTATAGTGAATTTATATAACGTGCTTCGTGTAAAGCCGTGCCAATAGTTAATATGTTATAATGCTATCAAATGTTAAAATAGCATTAATGGCATAACGTAATTGGTAGTTAATAATTGATTTTTACCTAAAACGACGATCTGATTGAGGTAGTCCGGATTCAATGGATATCTTTCGTACACGGTTTCTTTCTGCTTATCGCCTTTCTTTACTTTCTCTATTGGTTTCTCTTCTCGTATTCTTAGTTTGGCTTTCTGTTTTGGTTCTTCTGTGTGACTCTCCTGTGTTTGCTGTGAAAATACCAACGTTTCATACACATAGATGAGTTTTTAATTTTACCCAGCCGAATACAAAATTTTGGCAAAATAAAATTTCCTTTTGACGAGTGTCAATAGTAATGGATCGCGGTAGGTTCTTTTATTTGTAATAGCGTTTTCGTCGAGATAACTTTAAGATGAAAGGTTGATTGAAGTAAAAACTTCTGAAAGTTTTGCATCAAAACTCGATGAAGCTGATTGAACTTTCGAAAATTAAGACTATAAAAGGCGAAATGATGATATAGAATATTTCTGAACATTGACTCTTGTCACATCTGAATGGCACATATATAAATTAGTTTCTAAACAAAACGTATGGAAAAATATCAAATAAATATCAATAAATGATTCTCATTAAGTAATGAAAGAAGAATGATACGTATTAAGTAGTGGTGATAGAAGTTACATCGAATAAGATCTGAAACCTTCTGCTGGCCAGAAATGCCATACGGAGAGAAATACCCTTTAGTTCAAAAACGAACAACTTTATTAATATTCGGCATTCTTCGATTCGAAGTCTGAATTGTTTTTTATAACGGAACTCCTACCCTATATATCGAATCATGTGATTGTGCAGGCAAACAGGCAAACAAATCCTACGCCATAAATCCGATCGTTAGTATAGAATTCGAAAAATGCTACTGCTTGGTTTGATTTCAGGACTTTTTGCGACACAACTGGAAGTAGACGGAGTTTTTACTAGTGTTAGGACTTCTTGTGAGTCCGCGCGGGTAGGTACCACCGCCCTGCCTATTCTGCCGGGAAGCAGTAATGCGTTTTGGTCTGAAGGGTAGGTAGCCGTTGTAACTATACTGAGATCTTAGAACTTATATCTCAAGGTGGGTGGCGCATTTACGTTGTAGAAGTCATTGCCCACATTTAACCACTTACACCAGGTGGGCTGTGAGCTCGTCTATCCATCTAAGCAATAAAAAAAAAATGTCGTGTTATTCTAGGTACAGCCACGGTAATATTTAGTATCGGGTATTTCGTCCTGCTAAAAAAATCTAAGGTAAACGTACTTGTAAAGGTGGCATTGGTGTCGATTGCTGCAGTGCAGGCAACGGCGGCGGCATTAACAATACCCGCCTCGGGTGAGGGTGTGGGGCCTGGTCATCAGACGTGTGTTCTCCGTCGTCGTGGTCATCGACCACACCGGAGTCGTCGAGCGATGATTCTCTATTGTTACTGTGATCGCTCAGTTGACGACCAGCTGCACTCAGGATGCCACGACCTTGAATTAAAATTAAGGGAGGTTTTATGAATGTTCCACATTAAATTATCGGTAGTGAATCGCCTGTTTCCGGTAAATCCGGTGAATGTCCGTTAGATGAAAGATAATGTAATGAACTCGTGATCTGAAGACACATAACAAGGTATAGTCCGCGCGGGTAGGTACCACCACCCTGTCTATTTCTGCCGTGAAGCAGTAAGACGTTTCGGTTTGAAGAGTGGGGCAGCCGTTGTAGCTATACTTGAGACCTTAGAACTTATGTCTCAAGGTGGGTGGCGCATTCACGTTGTAGATTTCTATGGGCTCCAGTAACCACTTAATACCAGGTGGGCTGTGAATTCGTCCACCCATCTAAGCAAAAACATCTAAAAAAAAGGTATGAACGCCATTTTAAAGGTAACAGCGGTACGAGAAATGGAATCATCGTATAAAATGATCGTTGGCGATTGATGAAAGAGATGTTCTGTTGTTGGGAACAGCTTCGTCGCGACCACTAATTTCCATAGTTACTCGCACAGACAGCGAAGTTGATACGATGCGATAGCTACATAGATGCGATAGCTGGATCCGAAACGTCGGGAATAATATACTAACAATAAAAAGAGTAAGATAAAACCGTAAAAGTAGTTTAAAACGACAAGCTAACACCGAAAGAAATACTGAAATCTTTATCTTATCTTTTTTTACTTGAAAAATTAAGATTGAAAGAATTCATTTCATTCATATAACCCATGTTTCATTATCTCAATTGCTTTTCATTGCTCGCTAAATTTTTGTTCTAAAATGAAACTTAATTCCATTTGTGACGCATTATTCTTATTATGCAGTTTTAAATTAACAGCGAGCAATGAAAAGCGAACAAATTTTTAAACCGGATTCCATCTGCATTCACGCTTCAAGTAACCACAAGCATATAACTAAAATGCATGGCGTACCCCGACAAACGATTTCCATAAAAGTAACCCGACATGAGAAGCGCACAATTATGTAACTCAGACATGCGGTCCAAGTATAAAATGATGTACCTAATGCATTGTCGGGGTGGAGGGTGTGAGGGGGCGGCGGCGGAGGCGGCGGCGGCGGCAAAGGTGGCGGTGACGCGCTCGGGGTCACCGACCTGGATCTCGACCTAAAAGAAGATAATTTATTGCATAACTAATGACTTCGTATTGGTTTTGATTATGTATTAAATTGATCAATAAGTAATGTACAGTGTACACATAATTTTTTTCTTTCACAAAAGCAAATTCAATTTCATTTGTTTTCATTTTCAGCGTTAATCTCGACATTGCTTTTACTAAATAAATTTAACCTAACTTAGATGATCAAAAATTAACTTTGTAGTTGTCTTCACTTAATATTAGACAGAGATAAGACATGTATCGAAAAAAGTATTTATTATTAGGTTATAATATATACGATATATTAACATACCGTCTGTAGTAATAGTAAACGTCACTTCTTCTACAGTTTCTACTATCTAACGCCTTGTCTAAGTACTGATGTTAAGGCATGCTGCAAGTATACATTTGGGTTGTGCCTTGCTGCCTACATCCGAAACGAAACAATGGTACATTTCTGTTTGCAGCGTAACACTGCCTTTAGGGTGCAACAGCACCAAAATCATTCTTGGCGATAATACTGCCATTTGTGTTTACTATGTCTTTTTGACATTATTAATTTATCTCATTTTGTGTACAATGAAGATTAAGTAAATATATAATGCAATGTAGTCTTCAGTTTTGTGTATCAAAGCCAGCAGTGGTAATCACGTTTTGTCTAAGTGCTATGAAAATCGCTCAGCACAAGGCGCACTATTAACGAGTCTGCTTGGAGTCTGCTTAGATTCTGCTTAGATTCTGCTTAGAGTCTGCTTAGGGAATTAAAGATAAATTAGAGCAGGTACTTGCTTATTGTTTTTGATGTCTAAACATAAGATAGGCTTCAAAAACAGTGTTTTCTATTTACAACAAGAATGAACGGTTTGTAAACCACAACATTAAGTTACGTTTGGTCCGTCGCGTCGCCGCAAGTATTTCTTCCCACGTTAATTTCCGGTTAATGAATACAAAGTCTTGTAGGGGCTAACCGCTCGTTATGCTAAAATGTCGCCATACACGATTATCATGCAAATTTGCCTAGGTGTTGACTGCGGGGCTAAACGGAATCGGGTCAAACACGTGGGCGGAGCATCGACCGGAAATATGGATTATAACACGGGAAGCTATTTGCCTGGCGTTATCCGAGCTTGTTTATAGAGGTTAAATGGTTTTTTTGTTGTTTTCAATGTCTTTTCATTCTGAGAATGTAATGGTTTGGTTTATTTGGCAGCATCAATTTACCATTTTGTTCCTTTTTTAATGTGAATCCTTACTATTAATTACGCTAGATTTGAGTATATTTGGGACCCAAATTAATCTATTTGAAGAGTGGGATCGCATTATTTTTAGATCGGAGACTAAAATCACAGCTTCGAACGAATGAAGCTAGTTATGATATGTATCTTGTGAACTTCGTGTGCATACATCTCAGCAAAAAATGTACATTAATCCAAGTATTTGCTTGTAATATTGAATGACTGGCAGGAAATATTAGTGATTCGACAGATACAAATGGTTAGAAAGAGTGGAGTGAACCTAATGGCAGACAAATATATTTATATTTATTTACAGGTTTAAATATCTTTTTGCATACTCTTTGATTTATTGGGTAATAAGTTGTTAAAGTATAATTATCTAAAGAGTTCAAGTTCTGTTTATTTATGTTACTTTATTGAATTTACCTTAATTATGTACGGTAATTGAACGACTGAGCAAACTTCCCAACTTGGTTCAACCGAAAATGATTAACTAATCTGATACCTAATTATATGAACTAAATAATAAAATATTTAATAATAAATGAAAATTGTGACTTCTTATTTTTTTTTTTTTTTATTGCTAGATGGGTGGACGAGCTCAAAACCCACCTGGTGTTAAGTGGTTACTGGAGACCATAGACATCTACGACGTAAATGCGCCACCCACCTTGAGATATAAGTTCTAAGGTCTCAAGTATAGTTACAACGGCTGCCCCACCCTTCAAACCGAAACGCATTACTGCTTCACGGCAGAAATAGGCAGGGTGGTGGTACCTACCCGCGCGGACTCACAAGAGGTCCTACCACCAGTAAATAAAAGTGCGTATTCATAAATAACAAACACCAGTTGAACTCTTCATCTAGAGTAAGAACAATAAAACTATTACGAATAATTCAAATAAAAATTAATTAAAATGATATAGCAATGACTTGATATTCACAATAATTAAAGGATCATAAAGTTTTTAATCTACTCAATTTGTATCCCAAGAAATGTTTGAATCAGAATTTGAAAAAGTTTCGCATCTTATAAGCCAATCGGAGGAAGGAAGGAAGCTCTATAAAAATAAATAAAGTAAGGATAAAATATGTAGAACAAACTCGAAAGTGGGTCAGCATCGACTCTTAAACAGTATCTGTTTTGTCAAAGTATTTAATTCAATAATAATTTCCACAGAGTAACAACAATCAAAATCATCGGAATCTTTACTTACTTTCACTGGTGGTAGGACCTCTTGGGAGCCCGCACGGGTAGGTACCACCACCCCGCTTATTTCCGCCGTGAAGCAGTAATGCGTTTCGGTTCGAAGGGTGGGGTAGTCGTTGTAACTATACTGAGACCTTAGAACTTATATCTCGAGGTGGGTGGCGCATTTACGTTGTAGATGTCTATGGGCTCCAGTAACCACTTAACACCAGGTGGGCTGTGAGCTCGTCCACCCATCTAAGCAATAAAAAATAATAAAAAAAAAACAAATTTCAAAGATACACAAATTAATGGAATTTAATTATTACATGAAATAAAATGAAATATACAACTTCCTCCTCCTCCTCCTCTAATAACTTTCTCCTGCATTATCTTGTGCCATTCCTGCCTGTTCTCGGCTGTGTGGATAGCAACGTACAACTTAAACTATCATACTTTTGTTAATAACCTCGAAAGCATAGGTTTCTGATATTTTTCGAACTGAAATATCGTGCTACAAAGAAAATAATATCTGTAAATTTTAAAGCTACCTTCCTGTACCGTAGAACATGCGTCAAACAATTATCGATTTGATGAGAGCCTACAATTTTATTTAGAGTTTGATCTCATCAACCTTGCTGATGCTGTTCATGTTGTGATATTCAAGGGCATTTAGTTAACAACAGGTGGGTTAACAACAGGAGTGCTGAACTTGTAACTGACCAACGTTTTTGTTGTAGCCAAATAGATGACAAAGAGTGAATATTGCCTAGGACCTTGAAATGTGGATTGAGCAAAGGAGCACATCTATTCTGGTTGATTTTCTGTTTTATCCTTCAAACTGGAATGTTTTCGGTCACCGTCCTCGTCGAACCTGTCGCTTGCGACGAAGGGCTCGACGAGTGAATTAACCCGTAGGACACAGCCCACCGAGTTTCTCGCCGGATTTTCTCAGTGGGTCGCGTTTCCGATCCGGTAGTAGATTCTGCGAAGCACTGCTCTTGCTAGGGCCAGTGTTAGCAACACTCCCGGTTAGAGCCCCGTAAGCTCACCTACACGTCAAGGAGAAGCTGAAATAGCCTCTCAACGTTATCAGTATAGGTAGGAAAAAAAAGGTTTTTTTTTCTTTCAATTAATATTACTGAAGAATATCTAAAAACCTTTTCAATTATGTTCCGTTTTGTTCATTTATCGTTAACAATGAAATCTTTATAACAAGTTTATGACAGCAACTGTCGGGGCGGTATCGAACAAACAAGATCTGAGGAAAATTACTTTTGAATCAAATTTTATTTTAAATTAAACGTTTGTAAATACAGTGTATTTCATTTTTCTTTGCTAAATTGCCTTAAATTTATTTCTGTGATCTGGCTGATATTAAATTTTCTTTAGAATGATATATTGTATTGAATATATAATATAAGGTCTTCGATTAGAAATTGCAGAAACTTATTATCATTGGTCCATAGTCGTCCACTGCCGGACATAGGTCTCTCCCAGTCCACACCACTGAGACCAGTCTCCGGCTCTTTTCCTACTCATCCGTTTCTTTCCAGCCACCCTTCGTAAGACATCGCGTAATGCATTACACGTGCAGTCGGTTTAATTACTTAGGTTGTGGATTGTAAATTATGTATATATCTTTTAATTTACTGTTCAATTAACACTACCTTTTTGGTGTCCAAAGTAACATCGATGACTGGGTCTGACTGTGCCATGTGTGACTGATATTTTATTTGTTAAAAATTTAAATATTCGGTAACTTTTTTGAATAATACTTTTGTTTTAACGGAGGTATTGAAAGGTAAATATGGAATTTTGTTCGTCGTAGAGTTTCATTATAAAAAGATCCCAAATGTTAGATTTCTTAAAACACCATAAGTCCTAATAAGGTTTGAAAAAATATATGATGCGTGTCTTGTTTCAAAGATTCCTGTTTGTTACCGGTAAGATACACAAAGTCGAGTAAACACGTTTAGTAAACTTATGCGAGAGACACCGCATTCGATTTTCTTGGCGGCGAGCTGGCTCGAACATCCTGATGGAAATTTTATCTCGTTGAAGGCAAACGCGGGCCGGATTTACCGAGATAGAGGTGTGTAGGGAATATGTTTGTCGAATTTATTGGGTGTCTACGGTGTAGGTTTATCGAGCAAATGATTTCGTATCGGGCTGTATACAATGTGATGATCGTAATTTGACTCTGCCTTGCGCTCGGCAATATGGAAAAAAAAAGAATGATTTTGTATATATTTGGAGGGTTAACGGAGAAGGGAAGATTTTTCACCGAGCGGGTGAAATTGTTTGGTAGGCCGACGATTCGATTTTAGTTTACCTATCTATTCGCTGGTAGCCTAAGAGGCTATTCCAGCTACGCTCAGACGGGTAGGTGAGCTCACGGGCTCAACCTGAGAGAATTTGCTAACACTAGCCCTAGCAAGAGCAGTGCTTCGCAAAACCTACCACCGGATCGGAAACGCGACCCACTGAGAAGATCTGGCGAGAAACTCAGTGGGCTGTGTCTATGGATTAGTTCGCTCGTCAAAATCTTCGTCGTAATCGATGAGTTTGACGAGGACAGTGACCGGTGCTTGTGAGGTCTAAAAGCATCGAGAGTGAATCCGGGGAATCCGACAAGACATGTTTCGGGCGACGGTCGCTTTGTGTTGCCCCGTCGCGGTCGGATAAGAGCCACACCCCCCGTCGCCCTCTTCGGCCAACCTATATCCTGGGTCGGGAAGGTCAAGTACCTGGGAGTCACACTGGATGCATCCATGACATTCCGCCCGCATATAAAAACAGTCCGCGACCGTGCCGCATTTATTCTTCGCCCACCTGTCCTGGTGAAACTGGAAAGGCCTCCGGCCCACCAGTAATCTTTCAATCACAAAAAAAAGGATAAGAGTCTATTTGAATACTGTTTGTTCGGAACTTGTACATATATGTAGAAGTTTGATGGACTATTAATTATTTTTTATTTTTATTTATTTATTTATAATTTTATATACTAGACAGTATAAATGCGGACTTAATGCCATAGGCATTCTCTGACAGTCTACCTTAGGGGGGGTGCAGAGATGAACCTTGGTAGGTGTAGTGTGATAGTGATATTACTTAAACACACGTATTTATATAACATACATAATATTTATAGATACAAATACTCATACTGAAATAAATACATATACATAAATATATACATATAAAAATATATAAATAAATATTATCAATTAGATGAATTATTTATGTAGTCACTGAGAATTTTATTATTGTTATTTTATTCATCCATTAGCCAACGCCTCTCCGTAGGTTCCTGCAATAGCATTAAACTCAGAGAGACTGGTGCCAATAAACATAGATTAACTTCAATTAATACAACAAAATTAACCCACAGAAATATGTAAACTTGTCTTGAAGATGTCATTAACAATATTCAGGCTTCTGTCAAATATAATGTATTTCTCGGTTCTCGCCTTTGTAATTTTTAGTCTATTCATTAGTTGCGTTAGTATCATCTTATTCTTCATCATTTTAATATTACTTTAGCTGAGAAGGAGATAACAGACCTGTTGCATTACTTGCGCTTTTTTTCTCAACTGTCTGTAGATGACCTGCCTATTTCTGCCGTGAAGCAATAATGCGTTTCGGCTTGTAGGGTAAGGCAGCCGTTGTAACTATACTGAGATCTTAGAACTTATATTTCAAGGTGGGTGACGCATTTACGTTGTAGATGTCTATGGGCTCCAGTAACCACTTAACGCCAGGTTGGCTGTGAGCTCGTCCACCCATCTAAGCAAATAACAATAAAAACGAGAGCTTTTGATTGCTTTGATTGCCTGATACAGGCAAAATAGTTGTTCTTACTTGACCATCTTCCAGTTATTATCGTTTACCACGAATTAAAAATACGTACAAACTTTACGATTGATTTGGATGATCCACATTAAAGATAAATCACATTTAAATTGCTAAAACCATCATTTGGATAATATAAAAGTGCACAGAAAATAAAAGAAATCAATTTCGTCCGATATTCATACGCTTTAGAACGTAGCTTCGCATTCAGCGATGAATAATAGCTGGAAAAAATCCCGAGCTTCCATTGATTGAATGACAATGCTTTAACTACATCAGATATGGCTGTAGCTGGCGCGGGATAAATCTCGTTTATCGATAGCGCTTCTGCAACTGTACGAAAATTGTTTCATAACTGATGTTACGGAGATATGATCTAAATACATTTTTTTTACATTTTTCGTAAATTCAATTTTTCGTAACGGCTTTTCCACTTCACATTTTTTTTATTTAAAACTAGCAACCCGCCCTCGCTTCGCTTCGGAAACATTAAATTTTATTATTGAATAGCTGAGTTCCGCGATGTTAGTGGCTATTGTCGTACCGCGGGTGACGCTGTGGGAAGACTCTAAAAAAACTAGCCTAAGTTACTCCTTATATCATCAGCTACCTATCAGTGAAAGTCTCGTCAAAATCCAGTTCCAGAGATTAGCCGGAACAGACTGACAGACTGACAAAAATTGGAAAAAATGATATTTTGGTGTATGTACCGTATATATATTCATATGGATGTAGTGAAAAGAGGCTATTTCAATATTACAAACAGACACTCTAATTTTATTTATATCTATAGATGATAAATAAAAAAAATGCATAGTTCCTTCGCGAATATTATTTCTAAACTATTTTTTGTAACATAATATTAAGCATTATGCTATTCTTTGACGCGTTTAAGAAATTTTCGAAGCGCATAATAAAGAGAACATAGTATTTTGGAACGTTTAAAAATACGTAATGAAATGACATAGTTAAATGCAAACACTAAATTCTCTATGAAATTTTCGAAAGCCCTCTCTGAAGGGAGAGATTTAATTTGTTTAATGTTTATTCAGGAAATTATACATAAATAATTCTCGAAAACGGGTCGCAATTAACAACAGCGAATAGACATTAGTCTACTACGGATTGAGTGAAAAATCGTTTTTTTTTGTAATTTAAAGCGCTTTCTCTTTGTTTGTTTCGCTTTTACTTTACAAAACAATAAGTAGGTCCCGCAGTAGTCGAAATTCGACTATAATTAATTGGAATTGTATAATAAGTTTGTACACTATTATGATTGTATTTTATACTTCTATAATCACAAATTTCGCCAAGGCTACACTATAAAAGATTACAAATAAAGACAAACAATATTTAATCTATTCTCAATTTGACCACAGACGTCAAGAACAAAAGTTTGACAATAAATAGTATGCATGCGTGTGTGCGTCAAATACATGGTATGTAGTGTGTGTAATGTTTTCTTTATTGATTTGATGTATCTATTATGCATTGTTTAAAAAATATATTAGCATTGTGCACTTCTTCTCTATATTCTCTATAAGTGTGGAAAATTTCATACTCCTCCGTCCGCCCAATTTTCGTAAAAAGGGATACAAAGTTTTTGCTTCACGTATTAATATATAGATTATCCATAACCTTGCTATTTAGAGTAGGAATTTCTTCAGCCCAAATCAGACTCATGGCGCTAACAGTGAAAATTTAAATTAGCAACATGAATTGTGAGTACTTTTAAAGACTACGATGTATTTGAATATTAAAAAAAAAGGGTGTGTGTCTGTGCAAGTCACACACGGTAGAAGTGAAACTTATAAATAAGATATGGATATACTGACTATCTCACTACACAGGAGAATCAAATCAAATCAAATCAAATCAAATCAAAAAAAATTTATTCAACATAAATGAAAGTACATACTTGTTGAACGTCAAAAGAACTACCGCCAATTCACAAGAACTAGCCTCCGTCCTTCCTGACAAGAATTGGCAAGAAACTCAGCGGGCATGTCTTTTTTTTTTAATATTAGATTTTTTTTAAATATCCATTTTTACAATAAGTAATATTAAGTAAGTAATATTAAGAATACATATTAAGGACAATGTTTAGTAGACGATTAGACGATAGTGGGGATGCTACGAAGAGTCGCACAAAGAGGAGACCGAGAACGTCTAATGTGTTCTATCTCATTCTCTCGCCGGCTGAATCCTATACATTTATGTGTTTGCGTCTCTATGGACTTATTTTTTCGTTTCATCGAGTTTGAAATCACAACGATTCTAAAAAAGTTTCACTTCAAAACATTAACCCTTTTTACTGTCATGTAGGTTACCGATACTCTACGTAGCGCACTGAAGTAATTATGTAGATTTCTGTTACTAAGGCGCCGGAGTACCTAATAGACACTGAGAAAGTCGGATCCGCACGTACTGAGAATTAATCTATTTCCAAGAGACCCAAAAGACTAAAACATACATTAAAAACAAAAGAAAGCAAAGCATCAGTCCAGTGCGCCGCGTAGAGCTCTGGTGACTTACACGGCAGTCAAAAGCCACACATTACATTGCAGCTGATTTTGTTTTCCGCAATTTCCTTAAAGTATCGTCGAATACTGTTTTACTTACATATACAAGACTCTAAACGGACAATTTCCAAAGCCGCAGTGATGAAACTGTTATCAAAAATTAAGCGTGAACGTAATCATAACGTTTATTTTGGTAATTTATAGAGAACATGAAATGTAACGAAAAGGCACGAAGTGAGTTACATTGCGTGGTATGTACCATGTTTATACCCCAGCTTAATGAGTACGACGACGACGTCGCCCAAAACACGTCATTACGGATCCTCCCGATCCATTAACGGTGCTTTTCGGTACCATAAGCACCGGTCACCGTCCTGGTTGAACCCATCGCTTGCGACGAAGTGCTCGACGAGCGAATTAACCCATAGACACAGTCCACTGAGTTTCTTGCCGGATAACCTCAGTGGGTCGCGTTTCCGATCCGGTGGTAGATTCCGTGAAGCACTGCTCTTGCTAGGGTCAGTGTTAGCATCACTCCGGCTTGAGCTCCGTGAGCTCACCTACTAGCTACGGTTACGCTGAAATAGCCTTTTAAGGCTAACAGATTAGGTAAAAAAATAATAATGAACTGTCTTCGCTTTTCCAATCGATTCCGATATATCCTGATAAAAATTAAATGTATTGATCGATTCTTACCGTTCAGCCACGGCGGCAACCGCAGCAGCATGATGTATAGCACTCCTGCCTCTTTTGCGTCTTCTTGTTCTTTTACGTGAGTAAGAGGCCAATAATAGTCCTTTCCTAGCGTCGATTCGTTTCTTCGAGTCCTTAGCGAGGGTCCTCACAGCCAGCGATGAGGGATCAAAGCTGAATGTAGAATCATCTCTGTGCTCGTTCAGATCTTTCTTTCTCTCCTGTTTGAAAATGTTGTAAGTTCAAATGAATTATCCAATTCTAGTTACGTACGTATTGTAATATTATTCTTCTTAAATTTTGGAATAAGAGAAGTCTTCAGTCAACTATGTATTTGCTTTCGTTTGTTACCATTTACGAAAAGTTAAAGAATCAATCTATATGCTTTAATTACGTACTGTTAATTTACTTCTAAATTATACGATTAGAGAATAAAGCAAAGGAGAACAAATTGCAGGGACTTAATGACTCTAAAAGCTAAATTAAAGGTTTTTCATTTTTATCCAGGTATTCTAATGTGGAACGCCCGGTTTGAATACGACGTGAATGATTTCGAATAAGGTTTATTCAGAATAATGTCTTAAAATAGTATAATAATACCCGATAGTAAAATAAATACGGTTTAATGCGGTTAACTTCACATTCATCCAACCAAACCCCGCCTAATTTCGATCTCGTAGTGTGATGGTTTGAAATTTGGAGCAGCCGTTATTACAATACAATTGAAACCTCAACCTCAAGATGGGTGGCGCCATTGTGATACTCGTTCGTCTACCAGCTTTAGCATAGAATTAAAATTAATCCACAAACTAATCTATACTTCTAGAAACGGATCACCGTAATGTTATTGTTGTATTAACGTACGTACTTCTTGGGTGATCTGTGATTCCTCTTCATAGCTCAGTGCGACTACGGCCAGCATCAGGTTGATGAGGTAGAACGAGCCAAAAAAAACCACCACCGTGAAAAATGATACGGACATTGGACCACACGAAGACAGTACCTGAAAATAAACGAAGCGTTTTAATTACAATTTTTTTTTATTATCATCATTAGAGAGAGACAAACTGGCTGCTAAGCAGATGGGAAGAGATCACTGCAGTTATTAGACCGTGACTGTATCCGCGAATACCCTTCACTAACTCTTTCTTAGGCGGAAGGCAGGTCTACCCCGTAAATTATTCACGTAACAATAACTGTTATAAATTCATGGCAAATCACCATTTTCCCCCTTGTAGCTTTCCATCGTACACAATAGCTAATAAATATATGTGTGTCTAAGTAAGTGAACACAAGAATAAAGTGTAAATAAATAAACAATAAAAAAACGAGGAACACCTAAGCACTTGGTTTATTTCATTATATTGAGGCCTTAGAATTTATATCTCAAGGTGGGTGGCGCATTTACGTTGTAGATGTCTATGGGCTCCATCTACACCAGGTAGGCTGTGGATCGTCTAATCTTTTAAGCAATAAAAAAAAAACAGCTTCGATAAAGAACGTATTTCTCAAAACGCACTGTAATGTTTCTAACAGAAGACACGCCGAAATCAATCGTAAAGGCACAGATTGTAGTAGCAGATCTTTCCAAATGTCCGGCCGCTAAATCACTAATAGACTCTTCGAAGTTGCTCGGGGAGAGAGAGCCTATTCCGACCTTACGGAGACCGAGTATATTGATTCTGAACAAATTGTACGCTGTCGTTTGCTAAGTCAATTACGTGAGAACTTCTTGGACGTTATCTGCTAAAGGCAGACTTCGTAAATACAAATGTAAAGTAAAGACAGTGAATACTATGAATTGGCTGACCGGGCACCGTTATTGAAGACGAAATACATATTTACCGTGTAAACTGTTTCATTGCAATCTTTGGTGGGAACGTGAAAAGTAGTTTTAAATTAATTGATAAAATATATTCTTTTGGTTTTACGTTAATAATCAATGAAAATTAATGTGATATAATACTGATATAATAATTCTTTTTTGGTTTTACTTTAATAATGAATAAAATGAAAATAAATAAAACAAAAAATCACAAGAATATCCGTCGTCCAAGCTACATCGACCACTAGGCGAAAACAAGTCTGTATAATCTAATCTAAAACTAATATATTAAAATTTTAGTAAACATTTATTTAACAAACAAAATGACGACGAAAACCTTAAAATCCTGCCGTTGGTAACATCAACTCTGTCCGAAACCTAATAGAATTAAATCATTAAACAAACATTTTGTGGGGATTGCATTTCTCAAGATAACAGGGTTGCGGTCTGTTTATTTAGGTTGGCGCTACACTGCCAACTGTTTTACATCTCACGCTTGCGGGTAATAGCCTTAGGCATTTAATGAAAGGCTCTGTGCGCGAAAATGTTCAGGTAGTAAGTTTTTTTTGAATTGAAAACTTCTATAATACCGTTGTGATTTGAAATTCGATGATATCAACAAACAATACTAATCAGAGACATTCGAGTACTTCTATAGGTTGCGAGAGAAAGGGATAGAATATTTCAGAAGATTTCATTTGTAGAAAAAAGTCTCGCTGGGCATTTGCAGAGGAACACACTTGCGTAAATATCGCCTGCCGCTTTTAGATAATGCCCCATTGACAATAGAATAAAGGCGATTACGCCTTTGTACCGAAATATAAGATTTCTTGCAATACAGTAGGCATAGCACGAGCATTTAGTATTTTTTTAATTGTTAGATAGAGTAATTTTTATGTCTTACGGGTAGATATTATCATTCATTTCGGTTTGAAGTGTAGGAGAGAAGCAATACAAAAACACCCGTACAATATAACGATATCTATTTAATAAAATAGTACATTGTGTACCGCGTGTAAAATGGCAAACACGCGGGATGAGATGTCCAACTTTTCTCCCGCGGTGCACATACTATTTTTTCTCCCACCAGGCCAAAAGTTCGTGGAGTACCGAGCTGGGGTCCAGGGGCGACGCCCTGGCTGGGGGAACGGGGGGAGCCCCCCGTACTCATAAAAAAATCAATTTAACTGTTGTTTTTAATTTTTAAATAAAATACTAGTAATTGAATAAGAACTGTCTGATGAACTCATCTTTATTTAATACTTCACTATTAAATTGGATTGCCTTTTGTTTGTGTCACTTTTACACTAAACACAATATTGCAAATTACCCGAGCACAACAATAGAGGAGAATTTTAGGTGCGTGAGAGCAGACGTAGACACTAACGCGCATGCGCACTTGTCAGTACCCAGGGAGGAAAAGTTAGACTTTCTTCCCTGTACAGCGGGAGGAAAACCGAACTTTCGGCGTAGGTAAGAGAAAAAATATTATTTAATATATTTGCTGAACAGAAACTGGCCTAAAAATCGTGAAGGCAGCAATGGATATTCAATTGAATAATTAAAATTACTTTTACGCTGTTACAATCATCATAATTTTATTTCCCTATACCGTAAACGGTTTTAATGAATCGATCACAACACCAGTGGCAGCTAGTACCTATTAAATCTATGCTATAAACAAATATATGTATATTCAGACATAAAAATGTTCAGAGATTCAAATTCATTGATAGTTGACGTACCGTACTACATCTTAAACACATATAATATGCAAAGTGTATTATGGAATAAGTTAACCGTCTAAAATACCTTACGGTTGAGGTCTTGGGGAATTTTACTACAAAGGGTTTCACCAAAATGAAGTTTCGGTTGAGTTGGACATGTTCATAAGGTAGGGTTCAAAACGGGCGCTTAATTAATTCTTGTGCGTCTACATTTGAAGCGAAATGCGATTTCATAATTAATGGAACAGATGTGGAAAGTATTAAAAGAGTAAATGAAAAGAAATGAAAAGTGACGTCAATCATCTTGATGAGGTTATAATAAGCATATTTGGGATATAGATGATCTGGTATTTGTTTTTGTACGACAAGATTTAGAGATGTGATAAAGAAACGTTGAATTTTAAATAATATAGGCTACATAGATAATGGTCTCTATTGAATTAAAAATTAAACCTGTCTGGTATTGCATATTGATTTCGTAAAATTCGAAGTATGACTAGACACTAAGCTAAATTATGATGAATTTAAAGTAATGGTGGAAGTCGTCAAACATCTTGTTAGATTAGACAAACGACCACATGTATTTTCTTTCGACGCAATAAATTTAAAACACCAAAGTTTTATTCGTGTAAAAATAAAACTACTATAATTGTGACCGCGAGCGCGCCTGTACTCCACAAAACTGTGCAGTATTCGAAGCGTTGGAAATAAATCAAATGAAGTTAACTATCGCAAAATTAAGCGGTAAATGTAGTTTTAATTACGTCTACAAAGTCTAAGATATTATAATTTTGCATATTAATGAAAATTGTTTGCTGATTGCTATAAGTTTGATACGTTAAAAGATCTGGTCCCTTCATCGTGTAAGTAGAATCGATTACAAAACTCTTGAGCTTGTAACAAACGACTGGCCCAGTTTAAAAAGAAACAAAAATTAATTTAGAAACCCAGGTTGCTACGTGTCTTTTCATTTAGTTCAATTTCAACGTCACAATAGACAATTTTGAACACGCGTCAAATAAGCGTAGACTGTGTAAAGCAATCGGAAAAACATGCAAAAAATCAGTAAATTTATTTTAAAAATCTTTTTTTTGACGGCTTTAGTGTCCAAAGCCATCTATGTATTTGTGGTAGTAGTAGTCGAAAACGTAATATATTCTTAAAAAATGTATATCTTCACTCACCATATTATAAACATTCTCCCAGTAGTCAAGCGTGATCAACTGGAAGGTGGTCAACATTGACCAGAGGAAATTGTCGAAATTGGTGTACCCATGGTTGGGATTTGGGCCCACGCAAAGGCAGGTGTAATGTAACGGGCAATGCCTGGCCCCTGTCAAGTTCCCGCAAATAATTGGAACTAGTTCTTCATCTACCATCCAGTTTGTAGGTTCTTTGATCCACCTGCGCGAAATGACCACATTGTGAAAACGATCATGACTGCTTGGTGACAGAAATAGTCTAGACATGCCAACTCACACCCTACAAGCAGTCCACATTTCTTTACTTTAAATCCTAGTTGATGACCATATATGATTTATAACAATTTCTATATTTTGTATTTTTCATGTTTATCATGTTTATCTTAAGAATCCTCTTAACTTATAAACTTGAATAACACACCATTGATGATGCTAAAATCTATGGATTACGTTCGACATATTAGACCGAAAACATTAGCAAATAGTTCGAGTTGTATATCCATTACATCTTTAATTTTTAACAACTTCATTATTTCTTTAATGATATAGCCACTGTAATATGCAGTTAAGTCGTCGTGGCCTAACAGATAAGCCGTCCGGTGCATTCGTGTTGAGCGATGCACCGGTGTTCGAATCTCAGGCGGGTACCAATTTTTCTAATGAAATACGTACTCAACAAATGTTCACGATTGATTTCTACGGTGAAGGAATAACATCGTGTAATAAAAATGAAACCTGCAAAATTATAATTTGCGTAATTACTGGTGGTAGGACCTCTTGTGAGTCCGCGCGGGTGGGTACCACCACCCTCTCTATTTATGCCGTGAAGCAATAACGCGTTTCGGTTTGAAGGGTGGGGCAGCCGTTGTAACTTACTTGAGACCTTAGAACTTATATCTCAAGGTGGGTGGCGCATTTACGTTGTGGATGTCTATGGGCTCCAGTAACCACTTAACACCAGGTGGGCTGTAAGCTCGTCCACCCATCTAAGCAATAAAATAAAAAGTTACTACTTACGCCGACCAGATTTCATCAGTAAAGTTCTCTCCCGGCTGCATAACCAAGTTCTTGACGCATTTGTTCCTAAGTTCGCCCATGTAGACCTGGAGCGCGAACAAGGCGAACACCATGAGGCAGAATATTGTCAGGGTCATTACCTCTGCTAGCTGCTTGAACGAATGCAGAAGCGCGTTGATGATGGTTTTCAATCCTGTCAATGTAAAATGCAATTCAGAGCTTCAAATGTTTTGGAACGAAGTTCCATATGGGACGATGCGGAGGGGTACCCTAACCGTGAAAAAACGTCCGTAACGTAAGATTTTTATTAGTAATGCACACAGTGTATGACTTAACTTTGTAATAACGTACAAAAAATAACATATTTTTTATCATTCATTCACTACGATCTCAGAGCGTTCGTTTGCGCAATACACTAACTCTTATACAAACAACCGTGAATGAAGTGTACCACAATAAGTTCGCACGTTACCGAATTAACGTGGGTTGTTGCGAAGCCTCCAGTTTTATTTTCTTTATACCTCGACTAAAACTTTAAATTAATATTTTTATAATAAGGAACTTCGTTCCTATCCGGTGTCCCACGACACCACCCTTTTTTTTGGTATTATTGCTATTATTGTTCTTGTCTAATTCAAGTGAGAAAGTAGTCATCGTGACTTAAAGGCTGAGATACGCGGCATGATCTTACCAAGCGATGCGACAGTGCCAGTATTCAAAGCTCGGAGATAGGTATGATTTTTTTCCAAGAAACTTGTACTTGAGACGTGTTCAAAGACTGATTGATTTTGATGTATGGTGTCACCCTGAGTAACTCTTTCCCCATCTTTTTTCGTGAGTGTCACAAAAGACGACCAAGTGATTCATCAGATATTCAGAAATGTTATTTGATTATTTTACCAGGGTATTTGTGGTAGGGCTTATTGTATGCGCACACGGGTAGGTTTCACCATGCTAAGTTTCTAATTCTGTCCTAAATCAGTCATACGCAATGCATAGTTTGAAGCGTGGAACAGCCGTTTTACAATAGAATGAGAATTCCGACCTCGTGTCTTGAGACGGGGGGCATTTGTGTTGTGACCTCTATGGTTTCCGGTAAATACTTAACACCAGTCGAACCGGAAATCCGTCTACGGATCTAAAACGATAAAAAATGACAAGCTAGTAATGACTATTTATTAAAATTAATTAAATAAGCGGTAAATATGCGAAGGGAAGACAAGACATTTGCTAGAGTTAGGCAATAATGGAAGATGTTACAAGATGGCTATATGAAGACACATTCTGTAAACACATATCAATAATTTAACCAACGTTAAAGGACTCATTAAATAGAATTGTACTGAAATATGTGGTTCAAATTAAGCCACAAAATGTAAAAAAAAATGGGTAAACATTTTTTTTTAAAGGTGCACGGTACGTAGCCTGAATTTAACATCAACCGAATTAATTTCTGTCAACTAAATTCCAATTGCTCCTTTAATTAAAATGTAAATGTGGAAATTTGGGTCTCCCAACGAAAACTGCAATTAACACGTTAGCCTTTATAATTAAGTGACAAGGAGACAACTACTGAAACTTCTTTGTAACTAGGTCCGTATTTAAATGGCGCGGTGTTTCAATTTTATCTCCTGCTCCTTAGAGATTTCAGTAGGATATTATGTTTTTGCGACGATCCGTTCGTAATCCAATTCTGAGCGAGGCTAAAGGCGAGATTTGCCGAAAGAATTTGTCCGGGCGTTTGCTGAAACGAAATCATCTTGATGCATAATATTAGATTTAGTATTTTTCTTTATTAAAAGTATAAAATAAGTGCGAAGATTTTTATTATTTTACTAGCTGACCCGGCAGGCTTCATAGTGCCTCCATCGATAAATAAAAAACCTAAACTTTTGTATAAAATAAACTTAAAACAAACAAAAGGAATCCGTCCGACGGGGGACACATCAAAGGATAAACAAAATTGTTATATTCATTTAATTCCGAGAATTTTCATATTTATCTAACTTTTAAGCATTCTCTGGACTTCCAAAAATAATTCAAGACCAAAATTAGCCAAATCGATCTAGCCGTTCTCGAGTTTTAGTGAGACTAACGAACAGCAATTCATTTTTATATATAGAGATAAAAGATAAATGATCTAATGTGTTATATACAAACAGTAAATATTTAACGCGATGTTGATACATAAATGTTTAAATATGCTTTTGTTCAGAGTATACGTTTTGTACTGAAAAATATTAGTTCAAACAAGAACACGATTCGTAAATGTTAAGAGATATTAAGTAAACTAAATCTCGCTGAGTTTAGTAGTCATGTAGGGGCTTTGTGATCCATACATCCAAGTTAATCATCCGACCAGATTCAGAGTACCATGTTTTATTGTCATCAGATATATTTGGCTTAACAGATATTTTTCAGTAAAATCAAAAGATTTCAATACATTCGTAACACAAAATTATACTGAAATCGAACCAATAAAAAGCGTATAATTTTATTAATATTTTAAGCAAATACCGAATAATGGTATTCGGTATTTGCTGTTATAAATTGCGGTTATAAATATGTATATACGAAAAGTAAGACTGGTGGTAATTTACTGGTGGTAGGACGTCTTGTGAGTCCGCACGGGTACCACCACCCCGCCTATTTCTGCCGTGAAGCATTAATGCGTTTCGGTTTGAAGGGTAGGGCAGTCGTTGTAACTATACTTGAGTCCTCAGAACTTATATCTCAAGTTAGGTGGCGCATTTACGTTGTACATGTCTATGGGATGCAGTAATCACTTAACACCAGGTAGGCTGTGAGCTCGTCCACCCATCTAAGCAATAAAATAAAAAAGTAAGTTTCTATATTCTTACCTGGCATAATAGAGACAGTCTTTAGTGCTCTCAACACTCTGAAGGTCCTAAGGCCGGCCAAATTTCCCACTTCCATACCGATTGTGGCGTACCCTGATGTGATCACGACGAAATCCAGCCAGTTCCACGGGTTTCTAAGGTAAGTGTACTTGTTCAGAATAAAGCCCTTGGCTATGCATTTGATTATCATCTCCGCCGTGTAGATCGCCAGGAATATGTATCTGAGAACAAATTAAAACAGGAAATTGTACTTTATATTTTTCAGTATCTTCAGTAAAAATTTGTAGAATTTTGTTACTAAATAAAACAAATAATGTTGTGTTTATTGATTATAATAGTAATAAACACTATGTTTTGAATACTATTTTTTTTTGGAATGAAGCTCCTTATGGGGCGATGCAGAGGGGTACCCTAACCGGGAAAAACGTCCGTAACGTAAGATTTATATTAGTAATGCACACAGTGTACGACGTACGACTTAACTTTGTAATAACGTACAAAAAATAACATATTTTTATTATATAGGTCCTCCCAAGCCCCGTCATAGAGATCGGTCCTGGGCTACTTGCATCCAGCGGATTATCTATAGTTTATTACGATATTATGATGTATACTATAGATAAATATAATCCATGTGGATTCATGTGACATATCCATGTGATAATTCTTAAAAATCAAAAATAATCAATCAATAGTAATAATCGAACGCGCTTAAAAACTCAAACATAAAATTTTGTCTTTTTTATTTGATCCAAACCAGCGACCCGCCCTCGCTTCGCTTTGGGAACTGTAATTTATTATTGATCTTATTGAATTTTCTCTCTTCATCTTTCATGATATCGCGCACTATTTTACTTAAAGTCCTATTCAACTACTTGTCTAAATGATGTAGTGTAAGAGATAAAATTTGTCTACTTTAAATACGAGATGCAACAAAAGTATTTATTTTCATATTAGGATCAATTTGTAACTACCAAAAATATGCGTTAGAAATAAATTATCAATATTTATTGCATTTATCATTCACTGTTTTGGCGATAATGGCTTACACATAAAAGAGAGATATATGCTGCTGCGAGCCTTTTTATAGAACTATTTAAGATAAACATTTCCATAATAAATTATATTCAACTAACTCCATCGGTTTTTCAGCGCACGCCAGAATGGCACGCAAATGTCAGATTTTTTTCCTACCTCCTAGACAGTTATCGTTATATTTTGGGTAATTCACACTACATCTTTGTAAATTATAGCCTATGTGTTATTCTGATGTGTGAGTTATATTATTGTAAAGTTTCATCAAAATCGATACAGTAGTTTTTGCGTGAAATATATATATTAATACGTGAAGCAAAAACTTTGTATCCCTTTTTACGAAAATTGCGCGGACGGAGGAGTATGAAATTTTCCACACTTATAGATAATATAGAGAAGAAGTGCACAATGCTAATATTTATTTAAAATAATGCATAAATGATACATTAAATCAATAAAGAAAACATTACACACACTACATACCATGTATTTGACGCACACACGCATGCATACTATTTATTGTCAAACTTTTGTTCTTGACGTCTGTGCTCAAATTGAGAATAGATTAAATATTGTTTGTCTTTATTAATATTTTTTTATAGAGTAGCCTTGGCGAAATTTGTGATTATAAAAGTATAAAATACAATCATAATAGTGTACAAACTTACAACTCTCAACCGGGACCTCTAGCAGTAAAAAACATACATCCATACATTCTTACAAACTTTCACATTTATAATATTATTAGTAGGATTCTATATTCAATTCGTCCTGCGCCATATTGCGGTAGACGTACGTGTGTATGCCGACATGCAATGTAGTCATTACATTGCGAGCACGACTATACAAGGTGTGGGGCTCCTTTTTGGCGCGACTGTACCTTCTCAGAAATCCTCATTAATTTTTGACAGTCTAATTATGTTAAGCTTGGACAAAAGGCGAATTTGAATAAGAAACTGAAATAAATTTGTGTTGAGTGAAATAGGAAATCAATTTTTTGTTTTAAATACATTATTTGTTGAGGAGCAGAATACGAACTGTGATTATCGACATACACTGCTCATTCATTATACGTGTAAAATTGTAATAAAAGCATCATGATCTTAGTTATAATTTTAGAATTAGTCGAAACATAAGTGTAATATTTTATAAGAATTATAAACCATATTATTTTAATGAAAACAATCAAAACATTTATAAATTAAGTTTGCGAATTTCAATAGAAATTTAGGTATTTTAATTATTTTGTGTCAAAAGTATATAAAAATTCTTGAAGACTGACTATCAAACTAATGAAGATTATTTCTATGAAATTTCAATAACACAAACAACAAATGTTATTTTAGCTAACGTTTTTCTTAAAAAAAGTATATTATGTATTTTATATAGAAAAAGTATATTATTATCTATACAAAGAATAAAATAAAAAAAAGCAATTTTCAGTTAAGTATTGAAAACTAAGCAGAATATAAGTGCGTGTTTAGCGTTCACCCATTTAAAATAGTAGTTTTACGTGTTTTTTTACTAGTCTTAATGGCCACGACGAGACTGTACCTTGAAGCTAAATAAACATTGAATGTATTAACGTGATTGCTGGCATCACCCTGACAATGAAACATGTATTCTCAACTAGGATTCATTCAAATCTCAATCGTATAACATACTATATATGTCAACTATGTATATAATGTAATTCAAGTCTCAATTATATTGTATAATTACGCGTATGTTACTGGATTTACTATACAGAATTCAACACGCAACGAAAATACCTTGTGACCTGGATGACTGGCTTCTATTGACCACCCACTTATGTATGTATATACACATACACTGTCATAGAATTAGTGATCGGATTATCGTTTGGATTTAATTAAAATCTGTCATAAATATTCTATTTTTATTTTCATTTATATGTAATTGTCTGGGTGTATTCTATGGTAATAACAGAATTAAAGATGCACCACGTATAAAATGTAAACTTGCTATTTACTAGGATGTGCGCTATAAAAAATTCACCAAGAGCGTCTCTTTTATAGTATAGCTTTTCCTAGTATAAATGTAATAAGTACGCCCCTCAAAGTTTTACGATGTATTGTTGAACGGGATATGAGAGTTCTAAAGGGTTTTTATTAGCTTACTCAGGCGCCTTGCGACCGAGCGGTCTTAAGTGCCACCTAGCTATTGATTCATTGTTATTGTATGTTAATGCATAAGGTTTTTAAATCGGGGTTTCAGCCTACTAAGTTTCTCACCGGATTTTCTTAGTGGGTCGCGTTTCCGATCCAGTGGTAGATTCTGCGAAGCACTGCTCTTGCTAGGGATAGTGTTAGCAAATTCGCCAGGTTAGAGCCCCGTGAGCTCAGCTACTCGTCCGGCGAATCTAGTATAACCCCTTGAGATTACTAGAATAAATAGGGAATAAAATGGGGACAATAAGGCTCAGTGAGTTTATTAGCATTAAACACGTTGCCACCGTACTAACCTATTCTTGCCGCAAAGATATGCGTTCTAAATAAACATCTTCTTGAACTTCGACATTTTATAATTTTTTTAAATGAAGTAATTATTATTACCGATTATTAGTTTAATTTCCAGTTAAAAATATCATATGCAAGCCGCCTTTATAGTTCTAGGATAATATGACCTACTAATTTATTTCCTAGCGAAGTTTTTATTGGTTAATGAAAATCTTGTTATGATCGTTTAAGCCGTTGTACAGATTAACCAAAACAAACCGAGACACATACGATACGTTTTTTTTAATGAAAAATCAACCTTATGTAGGTTACATACGGTAGGTACAAAGGTGTAAAGTGTAATTATTTGCTATTTTATCATAGATAAATGAATATACAATGATTATTACATAATGGTATTATTATTACTCAATAGATGTTCCTGATGAAGTAACTGTTTTGAACTATGCTTTAATATGCAATTCAACAAATATATAGTGTAGAATTGATAAATTGCTGATTTTTAGGTTGTTGTCAGTTTTGGGTGTTTATTACACGCAATTACCCTGAGATACAAGTTCTAAGTCTCAGTTTTAGAGTATTTTTTTTTTTTTTTTATGATTGTAAGTTTACTGGTGGCCCGAATGCCTTTCCAGTTTCACCAGGACAGGTGGGCGAGCAAAGGCTCAGCCAAGAGGGGTGGGATTTGCTAACAACTGCCCGAGCGCCTCCGAAGGAGACCTAACAACTCAAGAGCAATTGTTTCGCGAATGAATCTACAACCGGATCGGAATCGCGACCCGCTGAGAAGATCCGGCGAGAAATTCAGCGGGCTGATGCATGGGTTAGGTTGCACGTCGACCTCTTTGTCGAGTTCGACGAGTACGGTTACCGGGGTCCCTAAGCCTGCCCCTAGTATTAGAGCTGAAGGCATCTAATGCAAAGGTTATTGGATCTGATGGATCCGTAAGGACATGTCTAGGGCGTCGACGGTGACTGGCTCCTGCATGATCAGGATTCGGGGAGTAGTCAGCGGCGGCAACGATAAGGCGATTATCATGACGCATAGCCTTATCGAAGTATCGTTCCGACGCTGACTTCATGTATTTCCGAATTGATTCGAGGCCCAGGTCGTCGTGTAGGTCAACGTTCCTCACGAACCACGGAGCGCCGACAGCTAACCTGCAAAAGCGGGATTGTAGGGATTGGAGGGTGTCTATGTGTGTGCGGGCCGCGTGAGCGAACACCACACTCGCGTAAGTCATGACGGGCCTTATGCAAGTTTTGTAAAGTGTCACCTTGTTCCGAAGGGACATTTTACTCCGCTTACAGATCATGGGGTAGAGTCTACCGAGAATAAACGCGGCACGGTCACGGACTGATTTTATATGCGGGCGGAATGTCATCGATGCATCCAGGGTAACGCCCAGGTACTTGACCTTCCTGGCCCAGGGTATGGGTTGTCTAAAGAGAGTAATCGGGGGTGTGAGATTCCTCCTCCTAATCCGGGAGGAAATCCGTGTGGAGCTTCCCCTCTGAAATAGCACCGCAGTACTTTTCGCTGGGTTGATGTCTATGCGCCATTTTCGGAACCACTGTCCTAGGGCTAGGGCTGCGCTCTGAAGCTTCTTCGCGATTAGGGACTTGTTTCTACTGGAATAGTAAACAGTCGTGTCGTCGGCGAATAAAGCTAAATGGGTCGGCGGCGACCGGGGAATATCGTTAACGAATAAGCTAAATAGGAGGGGTGAAAGGACAGAGCCTTGCGGGACTCCAGCTGTGAGAGGTCGTGGGGAGGAGCGGGTTCCCTCGACTCGATATCGAAAAGAGCGGTTCGACAAGAAGTCCCGTATGATGAGCACGAGACTATCCGGCACACCCATGTTGAATAGTTTGAAAATCAAACCGTTGTGCCAGACTTTGTCGAACGCTTTTGCGACGTCGAAGACGAGAGCTCCCGTGTATAACGGTTTTGGTCGATTAAGCCCCACAAGAATGTGCTCCGTGAGGCGGTGCACCTGTTGAACGCATGAGTGATTTGTACGGAATCCGAATTGTTCATCGATGAGAATGCCCTTGGATGAGACGAAGTCTCTGAGGCGTTTGTAGAGCAGACGCTCATATAGTTTGCCTAGAGACATGAGGAGGCTAATCGGGTGGTAGCTCGTCGGATGATTTTTTGGTTTACCGGGTTTATGTATGCCGATAACGTCCGCTTCTTTCCACACCGCGGGAAAGATACAGTTCGCCATAGCGGCATTGAAAATAGATGCCAACATCACGATGAGTTGGACGGGTAGAAGTTTAATAACGCGGTTGGATATACCGTCGGAGTTTTAGAGTACAGCAGCTGCCCTATCCTTCAAATCGAAACGCATCACTTTTTCACGACAGAGCTAAGCGTATTTGCCCATGCTCACAAAATTCAGTCTCATTGTTGTACTAAACAGCATCAGTATCGTGAATCAATGTTAAGCTGGAAGATCTTAATAATTGAATTAAATAATCCGGACTTCAGCGATGGCATCTTCAGCGCCTTTCATAATGTAATTCTTCGAACACTACTATATTACAATCGGGTCGTCGCGTCCCCTTACGGGGGCGTGGGACGAGCCTCGGGGAAACTCCTCTGCCCGGGCTTGTAAGTCTTGTAACTCCTTGCCTATTGAAGCAGGGGTGATGAGCTGCGGGATTGTGTTGGTTGGGTCTGAGCTGATGGTGGGTGGTATTCTTGTTCTTCCCTCTTCTCTTCTCTTCTTTCTTCCTTCTTGTCTTCTTTCTTCTTCTTTTTTCTTCGTCGGGGGCGGCTGCTCCTCTCCTCCAATTTTTTTCTTTCTTTTTTTTTCTTCGAAAACAAATATCAAATCTTTCTAATAGCCTTTAAAAAAATACCTTTATCCAAACCAACATATTAATGTAAGCTTTGAGTTTAAAATAACACACGCTACTAACTATGTTGTTTTTTGTCTGACGTAATTCGAATACATTATTTGCGTTTCACTCATTTCAGAAGAGATGATATACGTTGTTTTAAAAGTAAGTGTCTCTGTATACGTTACTTTAGCGAAGAGCAAAGCCAATCTATCACACTGGCGTCGTTGAGCCAGCTTGACGAAGTGCTTGCCACTCGACGTTGTAAAGTTACTGTAATATACTCACAAGCTGACGACAACATAAAATCAACTTTTAGTGCTGGAGTATAAGCTCATAATCCGTTACCTGACAAGACAATTTGTTTATTCAAAGCGTAAGTAGGTAGTAAATTATTATGATTAATAAATGACAAAAGATTGTGATAAATGTGAGAATCTTTTAAAATGACACGAGAAAATATGTCGTTAACTTTGTTTCCTTAGCGATTTGAGTAATTTAATTTTCAAATTTATTCCTGAAATTTAAGTGACATATAGTTTTGACAAAGTTTTTGGATAAAAAAAAATTATAATAACAACTGGGAACAAATCACGCACGGTCATTCGGTCCCAAATTAGGATTCCTTCTGTTATCTCGGGTAACCGAGACTTACATACATATCTACTTATATATTTTTAAATATATACATATATACATAATAAATACTCAAATAAAGAAAAAAAAAAACCGTTCATTGCACGAATGTTTGCCCTATGTGAGAAACGAACCTATTAACTACTGCACCACCGAAGTAGTCAAAATAAAATATATATATCTGTTTAAATTTTAACCTGTTCAATGTCTCTGAAGGCGTTTTTGCTATGGTCGTAAGGTCGTATTTTAAGGGCGTTTCGTGCTAGTGAAAATCCTATCATTAACCTTGAGTGCTGATGGTATAGTGAACTATAGTGTATTGCAAGCTCATACAAGTTATTAATGCAAAGTCCTACCTACTTCTGTCGTGTACTTCACGTCAGAAGTAGAATACTTTCCATTTGTTTCGGTAGCTTTTGAAGTCGTCGTGGCCTAAGCAATAAAGCTCATACAAGTTATTAATGCAAAGTCCTACCTACTTCTGACGTGTACTTCACGCCAGATGTAGAATACTTTCCATTTGTTTCGGTAGCTTTTGAAGTCGTCGTGGCCTAAGCAATAAAGCTCATACAAGTTATTAATGCAAAGTCCTACCTACTTCTGACGTGTACTTCACGTCAGATGTAGAATACTTTCCATTTGTTTCGGTAGCTTTTGAAGTCGTCGTGGCCTAAGCAATAAAGCTCATACAAGTTATTAATGCAAAGTCCTACCTACTTCTGACGTGTACTTCACGCCAGATGTAGAATACTTTCCATTTGTTTCGGTAGCTTTTGAAGTCGTCGTGGCCTAAGCAATAAAGCTCATACAAGTTATTAATGCAAAGTCCTACCTACTTCTGACGTGTACTTCACGTCAGATGTAGAATACTTTCCATTTGTTTCGGTAGCTTTTGAAGTCGTCGTGGCCTAAGCAATAAAGCTCATACAAGTTATTAATGCAAAGTCCTACCTACTTCTGACGTGTACTTCACGCCAGATGTAGAATACTTTCCATTTGTTTCGGTAGCTTTTGAAGTCGTCGTGGCCTAAGCAATAAAGCTCATACAAGTTATTAATGCAAAATCCTACCTACTTCTGACGTGTACTTCACGTCAGATGTAGAATACTTTCCATTTGTTTCGGTAGCTTTTGAAGTCGTCGTGGCCTAAGCAATAAAGCTCATACAAGTTATTAATGCAAAGTCCTACCTACTTCTGACGTGTACTTCACGCCAGATGTAGAATACTTTCCATTTGTTTCGGTAGCTTTTGAAGTCGTCGTGGCCTAAGCAATAAAGCTCATACAAGTTATTAATGCAAAGTCCTACCTACTTCTGACGTGTACTTCACGTCAGATGTAGAATACTTTCCATTTGTTTCGGTAGCTTTTGAAGTCGTCGTGGCCTAAGCAATAAAACTCATACAAGTTATTAATGCAAAGTCCTACCTACTTCTGACGTGTACTGCACGTCAGATGTAGAATACTTTCCATTTGTTTCGGTAGCTTTTGAAGTCGTCGTGGCCTAAGCAATAAAACTCATACAAGTTATTAATGCAAAGTCCTACCTACTTCTGACGTGTACTTCACGTCAGATGTAGAATACTTTCCATTTGTTTCGGTAGCTTTTGAAGTCGTCGTGGCCTAAGCAATAAAGCTCATACAAGTTATTAGTGCAAAGTCCTACCTACTTCTGACGTGTACTTCACGTCAGATGTAGAATACTTTCCATTTGTTTCGGTAGCTTTTGAAGTCGTCGTGGCCTGAGCAATAAAGCTCATACAAGTTATTAGTGCAAAGTCCTACCTACTTCTGACGTGTACTTCACGTCAGATGTAGAATACTTTCCATTTGTTTCGGTAGCTTTTGAAGTCGTCGTGGCCTAAGCAATAAAGCTCATACAAGTTATTAGTGCAAAGTCCTACCTACTTCTGACGTGTACTTCACGTCAGATGTAGAATACTTTCCATTTGTTTCGGTAGCTTTTGAAGTCGTCGTGGCCTAAGGAATAAGACGTCCCGTGCATTCATGTTGAGCGATGCACCGGTGTTCGAATCCCGGGTACCAATTTTTCTAATGAAATACGTACTCAATAAATGTTCACGATTTACTTCCACGGTGAAGGAGTAACATCGTGTAATAAAAATCAAACACGCAAAATTATAATTGGTAGGACGTCTTGTGAGTCCGCGCGGGTAAATACCACCACCCCGCCTCTTTCTACCGTGAAGCAGTTAAATGCGTTTCGGTTTGAAGGGTGGGGCAGCACTTGTAACTATACTGAGACCTTAGAACTTATATCTCAAAGTGGGTGGCGCATTTACGTTGTAGATGTCTATGGCCTCCAGTAACCACTTAACACCAGGTGGGCTGTGAGCTCGTCCATCCATCTAAGCAATAAAAAATAAATAAATAAAAGTTCTCTATAATAAAAGTATTTTAAATAATAATAGTTTCAAGTTGGTTTACTCTCACACAGCAAGCCGACAATTTCGTTTAGAATTTCGAATAGTTTCACGTTGATTTACTCTCTTAATAAAGAATTCTCACGACTGCACAGCAAGCCGACAATTTCGTTTAGAATTTTAACTTTCTTACGGAGTTTACTCCGCACTTTTTTTATTTTAGACTAAACAGCATTCCGTCGTTTCAATAACAATCAAAATAATAAACATTATTACATTAACATGTTAATCCTCCTCCTTGCGTCGGTTTCCTCATTACTGAGGGTCGTGGTCATGGCCTTGAAACAGTTTAAATGTTTCTCTGTCCATGACTCTCTTGGGATGTAACTGTGGTGGGTTCCCACGTCCTTCCACATCAGTATTTCGAAGGGATTTAGTCCTTCACGGCAAACTGGTCCCGCTCCGGGTCTCTGGTTGTATCCGGGGGCTGGGTTATTTCCCGCCGCCCAGTGCTCGGCGTTGACGTTTTACGGTAACATGTTAATATTACAGTGTTAATTCTTTTAAGTAAGTTTTTTGATAGCGTTAGGACGTTTACAATGTTAAAATTGGTCATAAGTCATTCTCCACGATGTTGTGTTGTTACTTTCACTGGACCAGAGAACGAAGAGAATAGACTATTTTGAGATACCTAATATATAACATTGATGCTGTGTTTATGTACTCCGCTAATAATTGAACACCAGGTGGTAGTTGGTGAATTCGTCTGTAAATATATAAAGCGATTTAAATTAAACCAGTTGATGTTCATATGAAATTAATCTAACTCAGTTTGGTTATTCTGCAAAAAAATGCATACCTTTAAATTGCTAGACTTAGTGGGAGTTCTTAACTAATATTTTTTTCGTAATTTGCTATCTGGTCATGACATTAACCCTGCATAGATTTTTATTTTTTATTGTCCATGTAGGCAGACGAGCATTCGGCCCACCTGATGGTGAGTGATTACCGTCGCCTATGGTCTTCAGCAATGCCAGGGGCAGAGCCAAGCCGCTGCCTACCGTTGAGTACTTTCCACAAGCCTCGTTTGAAGAAGGACAAGATGAAGAAATTTCCATCGGTCCCATAAAAATAATATCATATTTTTTCCGTTTCACTACAAACTTAAAAGAAAACTGTCACCAATTCTAAGTCTTAAGGTCAAAACGTAAATTTAGCTTCAAGCACTTCACAGACGGAGTGCCTTTTACATTTATTTTATTGTCACATAATCTATTTTACGAAGAGAAGCTCACTTTAGATAAAACGTTTCCATTTAAAGGTGTCTACGAGTCTTTTAAAGGTGTCTACGAGTCTTTTAAAGGTGTCCAGAGTTACTACATCCATCTACTTTGCGTTTACATAAATATTGCAGAGATTACTTAAATTTATTTTTGAGGATTTTTCGAAGTCAATTTTGAAGCTATTGCATAACTTTTATCGTGGGCTTTGAGCGCGGCGACCGAATCACGAAATTCCGTAACGAAAATAATACCTAACACCTCCCACTCCGCCTACCATGTAGCTCGCGTTTAACACATTCACACGTTGCGCTTGTGTAGTGTTAATTTTTTGCTTTTGTTAATGTTTATAAATACTTATATAGCGTGGCCTTATTTTATTATTGTTTTAATATTAAATTATTTTGTCTAATTATAATTGCATAAGTTGATAAAGAATGCTATGCGATAGCTTTACCGCAGCAGTCCCCGAGTGAAATTAGTTTTTTTTGCTGCGAATACGGGTAATCGAGCTTACGGCCCACCTGATATTAAATGGACCGGAGTCATCTGATCTAAATGCGGACACATACCCCGAAACACAATGAGGATATCAGCACTTCAACATACAAATTACGCATTCGATATCATTGTTCAGTGTCCCACAAATGTCGAATTGATTTCTCGTATCAATCCTCATTTTGACAAGTCGATCATGATTACGCGAAATTTCGAAGCCGACTATATCCGCTTCGAATCGGTGGCCGGTTGTCATAAGCTGACGTTTATCCGGGACCGCCGCCGCTGTGTTTGCGAAGCCAAGCGGAACCCTGAATAAGTCGTGGGCTTAGATAGGTTGTTTGATGACGAAATTGATACGCTTCTGACCGAGTCACATAATTCTGGATTATGTTCTCTGAATTCGAAATTTTATAAATGCTGAATATAGATTGCTGAATTATCGTAAATTTTCGTTGGTACGGTGCGATACATGCTAAGTGGTCTGATGCATTCTGGGGACTAAGGTCTAATGTGATTATCACTTGAATTCGTCGGGGCCTAAAGGATAAGACGTCGGGTGCATTCGTATCGAGCGATGCAACGGTGTTTGAATCCCGCCGGCCACACTGTATTATTATCGAGATCTAGCAGAACTTAATTAAAAAATAATACTCTCTAAATATTCCTAAAACTCCCTTTATTACACGGGTGTATAACTAAATAACCGATATTAAATAAAATTAATAAGTGTGTAACACCATACAACACAGGGGAAGTCTCGAAACATAGCTTATGCGTACTAGCACGAGTGTATTGTTTAGTTTTACTTTATTGCAGAATGCGAACAGGTCTGTTCTTGTCGTTTAAAGTGCTATAATTGGTCATTTTTATCGTTTGTTATATCATCGAGGATACGTTAAGGTAAGTTTGAACCTTATAATATTGAAATGTTATTAATTAATAACGTTTTTGCTGTAGTCTTTGAAAAAAAATTTTTTTTTGTGTTAGTTTTGACTTTTAAAAATGTATGCAAGTGTATACACCGGGAAATCACTGTTATAGCATTCTACGGTTAATGTTCTTTGAAATTTAGTTGGAATCCCTTGCTCCTATTTGCCCCGCTCATACATTTTTTTTTGTTTTCAGCGCAATGAAAACGCGAGATATTTTTAATATATGGTTTCCAAGTAATAAAAAAAGGTCAAAATAACCTTATAATTGAAAAAATACTACAATACTAGCTGACCCGGCAAACATTGTTTTGCCATATATAAGATTTCTAGGGAATTTCTAGTGTACAAAAAAAACCTAACTTATTGTAAGTGTGTAAGGATGTGGTAAATGAGTGAAAGAGGTATGTAGTGCTGTGAACGATGAGGGAATATATAATAAAAATAACAAAACCTCATTCAACCACATAATACCTCATTATAACAAAAAAAATTGTCCAAATAAAAAAAAAAATGTTAGGGGTGGACAACCCTAATCACTTAGGGGGATGAAAAATAGATAGTAGCCGATTCTCAGGCTTACTGAATATGCATAAAAAATTTCATGAGAATCGGTCAAGTGGCTTCGGAGGAGTATGGGAACGAACCTTGTGACACGAGAATTTTATATATTACTAGCGACTGTTCATCAGGGACAATGTCGGCTTCTAATGGAAAAAGAATTTTTCAAATCGGTCCAGTAGTTTCGGAGCCTATTCGAAACAAACAAACAAACAAATCTTTCCTCTTTATAATATTAGTATAGAGAAGATTATGACATAGAAAACTGTAGAAACCCTCCAAGATCACTTCAAATGTTAATAAGTAGTCTTACAACAAAAATACAATCTAAATGGGAGAAATGTAAGCGAAAATAACAGGGATCAATCTGAATTTAATCAAACATTTCTGTTATCTTGGAGGCACAAGACATATGCCGAAGAGACAAGAAAACTTTATTTAGTACATTGTTCCTGGTACTACATGCCTTCTAGTATACACAAAATCCTCTCACACTCAAAAGAAGTAATTGAGACATGCGTTTTACCTTTGGACCAATTAGCAGAAGAAGCTCAAGAAGCAAACAATAAGGAATATAGGAGGAATCGCGAGTATTTCAGCAGGAAAACAAGCAGAATTAACACCAATCGAGACGTACTTATCCAATTCCTGATAGGTTCAGATCCACTGCTATCTTCCAAATCAACAGTGCAAAATAGAACATGGGAGAAGAAACTTACTCGACGGAGGAAGATGGGTAGAAGGTTATGCGAATTTTTTTTAGTCTTTAGAATATATTTAGGGGTGTAAAATATATATCTTGTGTATTTAGAACAAAGTTGCAGTATTAAAAATAATATTTTTAAAGAAAATAAAGAAATAATTGATTTTTATTAATAATTAATGTTATTTATTTATTTAGAAATACGAAATAACATCTAATATTAACATTTTATGACACGTAAAATTAAAAAAAGATAAATTCACGCAAGATTGAATTAAGTTCTGCTAGATCTCGATAATAATACAGTGTGGCGGCGGGTACCAATTTTTCCAATGAAATATGTTCTTAAGAAATGTTCACGATTGACTTCCACGGTGCCTTCACCGTTGTTGTTATTCCTATATTATTATTATTATTTATTATAATTAAGGAATAACAATATTTGCTAGACTTAGTGGGAGTTTAAAATCAAACCCGCAAAACTATAACATAATTACTGGTGGTAGGACCTCTTGCGAGTCCGCACGGGTAGGTACCACCACCCCGCTTATTTCTGCCGTGAAGGAGTAATGCATTTCGGTTTGAACCACTCAACACAGGTGGGCTGTGAGCTCGTTCACCCATCTAAGCGAAAAAAAGACTTTACAAAACATCCGTTCTAACTCGAGCTATGATTTTTACACAGCAAAGCCTTTATCTACCTATCGAATATTGTAAAACCGAAAAAAGTCTATTAACATTTGCATACTCCGAAGTATCATCACTCATTTTATTAAACGTGACAGTGAATCGACAGGAAATTAAGTGAGCTGCTAGAACGTGAACATGGCCCGCAATTGTTTGTTTGAAACAACTAAATATGTCGGTCGAAGCGGGGTCACGGTCCTTCTCAATCAATATAGCCTGTTGATAGCGCAATACAACAAGCCTTAGTTTTCAATGTGTACACGAAATACCGCATTGCCTACAATTCAATGCATTAGTACGTGAATATATTGCAACATTTCAAACGGGGCAAAGTGTAGAACTTTTTTTTTTATGATTGAGGGATTGCTGTTGGCCCGGAGCTCTTTCCAGTTTCACGAGGACAGGTGGGCGAGCAAGGGCTCAGCCAGGAAGGGCAGGATTTACTAATAGCTACCCGAGCGCCTCCAAGGGAGACCTAACAGCTCAAGAGTAGCTGCTTCGCGAATGAATCTACTACCGGATCGGAATCGCTAGCCGCTGAGAAGATCCGGCGAGAAACTCAACGGGCTGATGTCGAACTCTATGCCGGGCTCGACGAGTACGGTTACCAGGGTCCCTACTCCTAGTGTTCTAGGTGCTGCTCGCGTATCATAATTAAGAATCGTGCAACAACAAAAACAATATCAAAGCTAGGAGTTTAATAATTATATTTATTTTGTTTCGTTTTTTCATCAATATTTTTGCTATCTCTTGGTAAGACATCCCTAATTTATGTGCTAAAATAATGTGATTGTAACATATAGCCGTAGGTCAAGAAGCGAATTTCGGTAATTCTAAATGTAGAGTTCACAACACAACTAATCAACGTATTTACATACTCAACGCACATTTTATTTTCATTTACTCTTTGTATATGAGAATTATTATATATGAGATAAAACAGAAGAAGGGTTGACATCAGGCAGGCGGCTGATCGTAAAATTCATGCAAAATCTTTACGCAGCATTATAAGAAGACATGCTACGTCAACTCCGCATGCAGTAGGATATGGGAAACAAGAACACTCTTCGTACGTGACTACGTGATACCAAGGAAAATTTTTGTACAACTATCTGATTCTGAAAATAATGTAAAGTAACATAAGTTAAAGTAATTAAACTTATAAAGTTATTACAAGCCTCTCGATAAATGTAACTCAACCACACAACAACAATCGTAGAAAATGAACTCATATTGGGATATTAGTTGATGTTTAATCAGCTATTTTGTTGGGCGTTTTTAATAACACGAACTGTCGAAGATCTTAATTTTAATTGCAGTAACAACCACATACTGATTTTGATATCCAATACATTGTCAAAAAATTATAACTATTATTACGTTAAAAATTTTAAAGTTAGTTCTCTGTTTGTATTATTTTATTATTATAATTTTTATTTTTTTTTTGTTTTGTGGAAGTTGTGATCTGAACTAATAGAAACTTGTATATATACTACTATGTATATAGTTATAACTAGTCAATATATTACATGTTTTAAGGATACGACCTTTAGTAATGAAGAAAGCGACGAAGAAGAAGAAGAAGTTAGTTTTAAGTAGTTAAAAAAGACGGTTAAACAACAAATCGAACTAACAATAAATTTCAACTTTTTTATTCTGCTGATACCGGTAAGATGTTAAAGCGAAGTTTTAACATTATATTCATTATATTATTGTCATCGTTCCGTGTAATTTAGTCAAGATAATGTTCAAAGGTTCAGTTACATACAAATATAAAGACGGAAAGCTAATAAAAGCGTGTCAAAAACTTTATCCAACGTCACGTTAGAATATCTGTTTGTAATTAGTTATTTAAATTAATTATGAACAGACGCTGTACCGGTAGTTGCTCATTTATCATCATCATCATCATCATCATTATAGTCATGCTCAAATATTCTAAAAGGGTTGTGTTAAAGGAATTATTGTACACCTAAAATGAGAACGCTAAGGAATAGAGTTACTAATTTAAAGAAGACAGGCTTTATCCAAGTACACTTTATAATTTTTTATTTTTATTTTATTTTTATTGCTTAGATGTGTGGACGAGCTCACAGCCCACCTGGTGTTAAGTGGTTACTGGAGCCCATAGACATCTACAACGTAAATGCGCCACACACCTTGAGATATAGTTCTAAGGTCTCAGTATAGTTACAACGGCTGCCCCACCCTTCAAACCGAAACGCATTACTGCTTCACGGCAGAAATAGGCGGGGCGGCGGTACCTACTCGTGCGGACTCACAAGAGGTCCTACCACCAGTCCTATGTCCAATATACATTTCCTGTTAGAAAAAGACTCCTCTTTTGTGTTGACTATGTTACGTAGTAGATCGATCTCCGTATGCTAGTTAATAGATATCGTTAGTTTAGCGATGCAACGCCAATTAATAGTCTACAGCTTAGCTATTTCTAGATTAAGCATTAATTTACGATGAAGCACAGGAGGTAAATTAATACCTTACAATTAATTATTGAACATTCAAATTGCTCACTGAATTATTTTACTTTTACCGATGGGAACATGATGGATTAAATATTATAATGAGGAATAGCAGATAATGAGACACTCGGGAACATCCTTGGGCGATTCAATTAAAATATATTTTAAATACTTCCAATGAACTCATACCAAATTTTAACCCACTGAGTTTCTCGCCGGATCTTCTCAGTGGGTCGCGTTTCCGATCCGGTGGTAGATTCTGCGAAGCACTGCTCTTGCTAGGGTCAGTGTTAGCAACTCTCCGGTTTGAGCCCCGTGAGTTCACCTACAAACGTTAGGGCGAAGCTGAAATAGCCTCTCAAGGCTATCAGCATAGGTACGAAAAAAAAACAAAAATTGAGTGAAATATAGACATAATAAAACATATTATGTATACACATACTTTATGATGTATACACATACTCTCTTCTTCTAGTGTATTATTATAAATTTAAGATCTTGTTTAGTGGGATCGCGAGTTTGGATAGACTCCAAATTACTTCGACTGAAGTGTCGAGACGTGGTTAGACTTCTCACAAGCGAAGTTAAGCTAGTTTGTGTTAGCTAAAATTTTGTTAATGTGCTGTTTTTATTAAAGATAGGTACATTTGAATAAGCTTTTTTATGACTTAATCTGCCGCTTCTTTAATATTGTTTGTTGATATATTTATAATATTATTTATTATTGAACAAAGATCTACTAAGAATATAAAGTAAAATACCACACTCAGAACTACTTCAGGTAAGTTTTTGCATAACTGTGTAGTTGTTTGTTAAAAGTACGGTTTATAAATATATTTAGTATGTCTTATGAATTTTTTTAATGCTTAGTTGGGTGAACGAGCTCACGGCCCACCTGATGTTAAGTGTTTACTGGAGCCCATAGACATCTACAGCGCAAATGCCGCCATATACCTTGATATAAGTTCGAAGGTTACTGCGTCACGGCAGAAATAGGCAGGGTGGTACCTACCCGTGCGGACTCACAAGAGGTCCTACCACCAGTAAAAATCTGGGTCTTCACAGCCACTTTCATGCCTATCAATGACCAGGAGCTAGTCTGATTATACCAAACGGGTAGGCGAGCTGACGGGGCTCAATCTAAGAGACTTTGCTAATATTTGGCCTAGCAAGAGCGATGCTTCGTTGAGTCTACCACCGGATCGGAATCACGACTGAGTCCTAGCTCTACTCAATGGGTAGTGAGTAGAGCTAGGACCTACTCAATGGGTAGTGTCTATAAGTTAGGTTGCACGTCCAACTTTTTCGCATTCGACGAGTTCGACGAGAACAGTGCCCGGTGGTTGTAAATGTCTAAAAGAACCGTGAGTGGATTGGGAGGATCCGATTTGATAAGCATGTCTAAGCATAGGACGACGGCGGCTGTGCGTGGCCCCGTCATCTAGATCGGGAATGTAATTCGAGACGACTACGATAAGAGGGTTAGCGTGCCGTGACGCCTTCTAGAAGAATTGAGCTGACTTACGAAGAATTGCCGAGTACTGACTAAGATCCCTTTGTCCTGTTGCTGCGTGGATTACAAATTAATTAAAGTTCTTGCAGCTTTGTCGTAGTTTGCCTGAACTTCCCATTTCATCTTAAGAGTATCTGGAGATTGTGGATGAGCGCCTTCTTATTTAAGAAAACAGTTTTGAATTTAGAGTTTACACGCTTGTGATGCCGCCTCCTTGTATGTTCCAATGAAACCTCCTTGAAGCCAGAGGAATTTCAAAAATGGAACAGCGAAGAACGTAATTTTTGAATTTGGAACTCGCGCATGTTTACATTCACGCTTCTTAACGCGCAACACCGAAAATATTAATATCTAAATTAAACCCAATTTTTACGACCGCTATCGCTTCATACCAAAACTTTCTTTAATATTGTCGAGTGCTCGCCTCCCGTTCGCCATTGAATATCTATTAAGGACCCCATACCGCTGGAGAGTACGGGGACTCGGAGAACATTAGGTGAGTAATGAGTCTTATGTTTTCTGATTAAGGAGTGTTTTCCTATATTCATCGCGCCGCTAAATTACCCTTACCGCCCATCGCATCGCGTAATTTGTACACTACACACCAAATCGGATTGGATCAGTCAGATGGCTTGTTTTTGTATTTTTACAAAGTACCCGTAATTCGATTTTTAAATTACTGCAATGGATTGTTCAAGCTGAACTTCGTCTGGAAACTAAATTATTCTTGAGTGTATAGAAATTTCGCGTGTGATCTTTGTAAGAGTGATCTAGTTTTTCAATAAACACCTGGGATTTTATTTTAGATGTACTAAAAGAATTAAACAAAACATTTTTGCTTGTAGGCCTTATTTAATAATAAGGGAAAAATATGTGACTTCTCTGATATCGATATAAAATTTTAATGATTGTTGAGAAAATATATAATACTAATTATCCTGGAATTAAAGGATCTCTAATGAATTTTCTTTCATTCTGTTGTCCTGATTAGCCGTCGCGTCAGAAATACTTTGATCACAAAAACCAAAGGTTTATATTGTACAATTATTTAAAATTGTTATGGTTTCAAGTTTCAATTATATAGTACAAATATTCAATTTTTATGTTTTCAGATTACAATTCTATCGGTGTAACAACAATTCCTAACTGTAAATCTTCTAAAGTTATAATGAGATATTTATTTTCCACATGACCGAGAGAATACTAGGACACTTGATGCAAAAAATAATGTGATCGTTACATTTTATCGACAACACTTGCACGTCATGTTATACTATGAAATTTAATGATATTTAAGGTGAATGATACCTTGCTACTCGTGGTGGTATCAAGCAGCTTCACTCAAGCAAAACCACCACTTTTTTTTTAAATAATCCTAATTGTCAATTGTAAAATTATAAAGAAATCATTAAAAAAATATTATTAAAATTTCATACAAATGCGTTGTGTCAGATAAATACGTAGATGTTTAAAAAAAAAAAACTTTATAACCACCGCCACCACCAATTAAAAACACCGGCTTAATGACAAATAATCGTTTTTTTACTGGTGGTAGGACCTCTTGTGAGTCCAGGTGGGTACCACCGCCCTACCTATTTCTACCGTGAAGCAGTAATGCGTTTCGGTTTGAAGGGCGGGGCAGCCGTTGTAACTAAACTGAGACCTTAGAACTTGTATCTCAAGATGGGTGGCGCATTTACGTTGTAGATGTCTATGGGCTCCAGTAACCACTTAGCCCACAGGTGAGCTGTGAGCTCCTCCACCCATCTACGCAATAAAAAAAAAACGTTTTGTTAAATCAATACTCACTCAGCTTCTTCGATAGTCTCCGACATGGCGAGGAAGACACAGTTGAGAAGGATTGTCGCCATGACGAAGTAGTCGAAGTACTGATTAGTGGAGAGATAGACGCAGGCTCTTCGGACCGGAGACCAGGGCGACCACCAGAACAGAGATCTTGTAGCGGTGAACCGATGTATGTAGTTCTTACGGAATCTTTTTGACACCACGCAGAATGTCTGTAAAAAAAGAAACACATATTTTTATTATTTACTAGCTGTAGCCGTCCGCTTCGCTGAGCATTTAAAATTAACGTTATTATTTCTCAGCCCCACAAAGATTCTCATCATAAACCCCCCGCAACTGGTGTAGGTGTCCAACACTCATATAAATGTTAGCCTATCCATTAAGTACATGTATTTTCTATGGATACCAAGTTTCAAGTCAATCGGATGCACGGTTCAGTAGTTATAACGGAACATCCGTAAAAACCACTGTAGATTTATATATTAGTATAGATTTCGGTTTCTTCTCGATATACAGGTCGGAGACGGTCATTAGTTTAGTAGCTAAACGAAACGCAGCACGATCGCGGTATCGTCGGAACTCGGTTAACTTCGTACTACGACAAAGCCTAGCCGATGGAGGCTCATAGACGCCATTACACTCTTATCAACCAGCATTCTTGAAGAGCGGTGCCTACGTCTTACGAACTGTCATTCGTTTTCGTTTGCTCACATCAAGAGAAGATTTCTAAATTGTTCTGAGACAGCACACGAGATTGGTGTACTGAATATTTCTCTTATCTCGATCACCCTATTCGCCCCTACGATGTCTGACGATGGTGTTAATAATTGTGGCTTCTCCGACATACATTTACATAATTAAAAGTAATATTACGAAATTTACGAAAACTGTAATGTTCGAAATATCGGGAATAATATAAATACAATAAACGCAAGATTAAATCGTAAAAGTAGTAAAATTAGATATCTATCAACAAACTCAAGCGCTTTTTTAGCGTTCCAGCAAACCAGCACGACGTGACGTAGTCAACTCATGTGCACACATAATATGCCGTATCACCAGTAAATAAAGTTGATCTTTCCGTTATGTTAGTCGCTTAATCATTGAAAAGAATTGAGTCGAAAAATAAGTTAAGGCTTCGATAGTTCAACGGCCGGGCCATTATTATGTAAGGCGTGGCCTATATTGGTATTGTTTGTACGAGACAGACACGTTATTTAGACGCCACCTTCACCTATGCTATTAATAATTTCGACTCAACTAATAGGTTCCCGCTTGTGGGCACTTTCATGTTTAAATCGGAGCACATCTTGCATAATACATATACAACCCAGCTAACTACCTCTATATGCTTGAAACCTTTTAACTAGTAGTAACATTTGGCCAAGTTTAATATTATGACAACAATAGTACTGGTATTGATTAAGGCGCATGTTTTTGTTATTATGACAAAAAAAAATCCCGCCACATAAAATTGAAAATCAATCGATCACTCAACACAACCACTGATCCTGCACTGCCTCCGTCGCGAATTCCCGATCCTGCGGACAGAATGGAAAACAGTCGACGTCGCCCAAAACACGTCATTTCGGATCCTCCCGATCCACTAACGGTGCTTTTAGGTATCACAAGCATCGGTATCGTCCTCGTCGAACCTGCCGCTTGCGACGAAGGGGTCGCGAGTAAATTAACTCACAGACACAGCCCACTGAGTTTCTCGCCGTATCTTCTCAGTGGGTCGCGTTTCCGATCCGGTGGTAGATTCTAGAGTTCGTGTTAGCAACGTCGTTAGGTTTGAACCCCGTGAGCTCACCTACTAGTTAAGGTTACGCTGAAATAGCCTCTCAGGCTCATCAGCTTAGGTAGAAAAAAAAAAGTTTCTCGCGAACCTCAATAGCTCGCCGATCCACCTTTTGAGAGGCCTATCCACGAAACGTCTTGAAACGGATTGAGCGTCGGCAGGCGATTAAAAAAATAAAAAAAAAGATCTCGAAAATGTTCAATTAATAAATATTCACTAACGCGTTCGTGAAGACTAAATAAATCAAAGAAACGTTTTCATCATAAACATTTACGTTAAAACTTTCAGGAGCGGCGCTGAAAATATCGATTCGGCCTTGGTTTTTGTTTTAATTGTAAATCGTGAGTCAATTGATAAATTCAACGTTATCAGGAATGTTTCGTGGATATAATAAAATATAAACGTGAATGCATTGTTAACTAAAAGTACCTAAACGTGCGAATTTTGAAAGCGTTGATAAGTACTCTCATTACTCAGTACACGTATTGTCACTCATCACTTTTAATTTTATTATTCTGATGCTCGAATCTACCCTTTGTGCTTTATCTGTCTTTTTTACTGCGTAATTAAATATTAAGAGCGCATCGATGATATTAATTTTCCTCTTACTTATATCAAGCGTTTTTATAACTATCTCACTGGATATTAAAATTATAATGACATTTGTATAGTGTCCATAAAATTTTGCAATTTCGTAAATATGGTAGTAATCATTGTGAGGCCAATTAATGCTTTTGGAATGATACAGTGGGCGTGTGTTTTTATTTACTGCGTCGATGAGTGAACGAGCTCACAGGCTACCTGATGTTAATATCGACAGCATAAATGCCGTCACCCTTATATTTTTCCGGACATCATACGAGGTGTCCCCGCCAAAGAGCACTCGGGGTATGTGGGACTTGACTGCCTACAGATCTTGGAAGCAGACCGCGAGCCTAAGGATGTTTTTAGGGCCTAACCCATCAAAGGGCTTCTCTTGCACTCTCCCGACATCCGATCTCTGCCCGGGATTAAAACCAGAGTAGATGGGTTCCCGCGGTCAACACTACAACCAGATTCGTGGTGCCACTCCGATGACGCCCGACCGACGGGACGTGGAGGCGATCGTGACGACCAACGAGGTCGGTCTCCGTGGTATGGCAGCCCGTCAGGCCACCTGGGCGGTGCCGCTGGTGTTTCAGGATACCTCTCTGGGCCAGAACCACCCTGCCGGCTGCCGGGTCGGAACGAGTTACATTGCCGACCGAGTTGCTCTTCCACAGTATGTCCGGTGACGACAGGGACGACGATAACCCGGACCCCAGCTGCCGACGCGTCATCCCATCGTCCTGGTACCCGGCCGCTAGACGGTAGCGTGCGGCGGTGCCTCAACCCCTTCAGGTCACCCCATGATGATTACAGGGCGAGGACTCCACACAGCGGCTGGAGCTGGACGTACACCTTCCTCCGAACCCCAGCTCGGCGCCGGTGGAACGGTGTCGAAAGGGAAGAAGAGCTCTCCCTCTCTCCTCTTCCAGCACCTCTTTCCGCGAGATGGTGGATTCGCAGAAATCGAGCATCGCCTGCCAGGACTCGTCGTTGTGCAGTGTCATAGCCACGACAGTCGGCAGCGATAGTTTCGGTTCTATGTTTACGACGAAGACACGGCGCTGCTACGCGAAAGTGGGGCAGTACGCGAGCATGTGCTTCGCCATGTCATCGTCGCAGTCACTGCAGTGGTTGCGCTTCGGTGTCGGCTCCCTTCGAGCGATGAGGTGCTAGTAGCCCGTGAGCACCTACGTCCCCCGAAAAGTGAGAAGTTCTCGGTCGCGATTCACTCAGGCCGAGAGGACTGGCCGGATTGCATCGACAGTCTGTCACCAGGTGGCGAGACCATGCCTCGAGCCCGAAATTGGGGCCTCCTCGCTTGAATTTTCGCCGAGCTGGGTTGCCGTTCCCCCTGGAAATGCCGCTACCCACCAGACAAGAGCTTTAAGATTTCAATTTTGCAGTACTGCGGCATCCTTCACCATCCTTCAAATCGAAACGCATTAATGGTTCACGGCAGAAATAGGCGGGGTGGTTATAGACATAATGATTTATTCTAAAAAAAATTTTGCTATCTACTGGCATCATGTCGTATTACACTATGTTATATCGATGTAGCCTTTAGCATAGAAATAGCAGGATTTTGTTGAAAAATTTCAAAACGTTTCTCGCAAACCGTATCGTTATTTAATTCGGTATGGGATTCGATTGAAACTACATATAAATTCAGTCTTGTTAGCGCGTCTGTATTATATTTATGCTAAAACTTCTGTGAACACACGCCGACTTCGGTTTAGAGATCGTAATTTATGTTTCTGAAGCATCCACTTAAAGTGATGTTTCTTTAGAGTCGATTTTTTATTCGGTTTTAGCGAAGCGAAGAACTTTTGAGAAAATAAACGATGTAGATATTTAAATTCATAATTCTTAATAAACTAAGCTGGATACACATATGAATGGAACAAATGATGGGTGTTTATACCGATAGATTAGTGCGGAATCCAAATATTGAGACAAGCACCGACTTTTCTGTTTCTTTGACGTACCTTCGCGTTTTCGACGCGTGTAGATTCCGAAAACCACTTAATACTACGTGGGATTTAGGAGATCCAGTCAACTACGGAAATAAAAAATAAAAAATAAGAAATTTTAGACTTTTCTACAGACCGGAAGTTTTATCAATAAAGACCGATGGTGCCTTGTTTATAAGCTATTTCTATTTACCGACAAAGATTATATTTTAACTCATAAGTGTAAATTCAGAAAAATAAGTTTACTGTTCCACATTTTTAGTAAAACAAATACGTACTCGCAATTACGTATGCGCAAATGGGAGTTCAATTTATTTTCGTGGTCGTTGGTTGTGACATATGTGGTTTTTTCTTTAATATCTTCGAATTTCGACTTTTTAAACATACTAGAGGTCCCGCAGTAGTCGAAATTCGACTATAATTAATTGGAATTGTTGGAGTTTGTACACTATTATAATTGTATTTTATACTTCTATAGTCACAAATTTCGCCAAGACTACACTATAAAAAAATATTAACAAAGACAAACAATATTTAATCTATTCTCAATTTGACAACAGACGTCAAGAACAAAAGTTTGACAATAAATAGTATGCATGCGTGTGTGCGTCAAATACATGGCATGTAGTGTGTGTAATGTTTTCTTTATTGAATTAATGTATCTTTTATGCATTATTTTAAAAAAATATTAGTATTGTGCACTTCTTCTCTATATTCTCTATAAGTTTAGTGTGGAAAATTTCATACTCCTCCGTCCGCGCAATTTTCGTAAAAAGGGATACAAAGTTTTTGCTTCACGTATTAATATAATATAATATATTATGAAAATACCTAGTTACCGCGTAATTTAACATACAATAATAAATTTATAAATTGTCAAAATATATTGCACAGTGCAGTGTGTGTACATGATACATCAAGGATAATTCCACACCCTAAGTAGTAATCCGTTGCGTTAAGTTTTTTTTAGTACTTTTGTTGGGCAGACAAACTCACGGCCTACCTGATGTTAAATTATTACTAGTTTTTAAGCCCACATCAAATGCTTTAAAATGTCACCTCTTACGGCTTAACAATTACACCATACTATTCACTTCCTTGGGATCTATCTATACTTTTTAATCATCGATGATTTTTACTGTTTAAAATAATAATAATAAATCTATTATTAACATAATGTTAATGATAAATAAAACGTTATAAAATGTATATCTCTTTGCTTGAGTAGCTCGCAACTGACTGTTGATAGTAAGATAGCTGTAGAAGTCCTAAATGATACAGATCAACTACACAGGAATGCATAAATCATCAACAAAATAATATGTGTAATTTAGAAATTGTAAAAGTTTATTTATTTATTCCTTAGATGGGTGGACGAGCTCACAGCCCACCTGGTGGTACGTGGTCACCGGAGCCCGTAGATATCTACAACGTAAATGCGCCACCCACCTTGATTTATAATTTCTAAGGTCTCAGTATAGTAACAAAGGCAGCCCCACCCCGCCCTTTCAACCGAAACGCATTACTGCTTCACGACAGAAATAGGCAGGGTGGTGGTACTTACCCTTGCGCACTCACAAGAGGTCCTTAAACCACCACCAGTAAAAGTCAGCTTAATAAAAAATCGAACTTATAAAACTATTGTTGTTTGCGATCCTGGTCGAGATATTAGGCCAAAGTAATAAAATTATTGTATTCTCCCATCCATTCCTGATACGAGCTCAATCCGATGTCTTGAGGTTGGGTAAAATTTTGTTTGGGTAAAATACATTACAGATTCAAATGAATACGGTTCCTAGAAAACGTGGTAATAAACAAAACGATTCAAGATAAATTCGTTACGTTTTTTTTTAAACATGTCTTCGATAGGTTTTATTAGAGTTTATTTATTTATAAATCAGTATATAATCGGTTTATAAATTTATCGGTGTTTCCCGAGCGCTACGACATGTCCTTCTTCAAACGAGGCTTGTGGAGAGTATTAAACGGTAGGCAGCGGCTTGGCTCTGCCCCTGGCATTGCTGAAGTCCATGGGCGGCGGTAACCACTCACCATCAGGTGGGCCGCATGCTCGTCTGCCTACAAGGGCAATAAAAAAAAATATATTAAGTTGCACCAACAAAGTGATCATCGATACAAAACATTGAACAATTAACAAAAGTTCATGGCAGATGTCACCTCAATTATAGATACAGTGCATTAACAAAAAAAAAAAAAAATATAGAACTAAGATTTGATTACATTTGATTGATTCCTTAGATTAAACATTTAACAACCGATATAAAAAAAAACTTTGTTATGAACTAAAGACAAGAGTTTTTTATACTCGGCTCATAATCCAATGAATTTACGCAGAAAAAAGTAAATAAAATTAACCAATCAGCCTTGTTACTAAAAACTATAATAATACTTTTGTTTTACCAAAATGATCCAATTTTCAAACGCAATAAAGTGAATAACCACATTCAACACTGCCAATTAATTTCGTATGAAACTTTTCGTTTTGCAAACTAGTTAGTTCTCGTTGTCTAGTCTGTCTGTTTAAACGTTATACGATAACGAACTGCAGTCTAATTAGCACTGCGAGCATCCCGAGACGAAGCACCTACTCGGAAATTACCGTTTGATTTATCAGAAAAACAAATAGCATTGTTTTGGGTGTCAGACATATAAATTAAACAGACTAACTTTATTCACACTCTGATTTAATCTGCCAATTTTACATCGATGCGTCTTATTCAACTACTGTGTTCTGTTTTTTTTTTTTTTCTTACCTAAGCTAATAGCCTTTAGAGGCTATTTCAGCGTAACCGTGGCTAGTAGGTGAGCTCACGGGGCTCAAACCTGATGACATATTTTTTTTTTCCAGCTGATAGCCCTAGGGGCTATTTCAGCGTAACCCTAACTTTAGTAGGTGAGCTCACCGGGCTCAAACCTGATGACGTTGCTAACACGAACCCTAGCAAGAGCCGTGCTTCGCAGAATCTACCACCGGATCGGAAACGCGACCCACTGAGAAGATCCGGCGAGAAACTCAGTGGGCTGTGTCTGAGAGTTAATTTACTCGTCGAGCCCTTCGTCGCAAGCGACGGGTTCGACGAGAACGGTGACCGGTGCTTGAAGTACCTAAAAGCACCGTTAGTGGATCGGGAGGATCCGAGATGACGTGTTTTGGGCGACGACGACTGCTTTCCATTCTGTCCGCAGGATCTGGAATGTAGTTACCGGCGGCCACGATGAGAGGGTTCTCGTGTCGTGCCGCTTTATCGAAGTGGCGCATCGACGCCGACTGTAGATACTTACTGATGGACTCTAAGTCCAGGTCGTCATGGAGGTCGACAAAAACGGGATTGAATAATTTGGAATGATTTTAAGTGAGTGCGGGCCGCGTGAGCGAACACTACATTTGCATAGGTCATGACGGGGCGTATGCAAGTTTTGTAGAGTGTCACCTTATTTCTAAGGGACATTTTACTTCGCCTACATATCATCGGGTAGAGACGTCCTAGAATGAAGGCGGCACGGTCGCGTACCGTCTTGATGTGGGGGTGGAATGTCATCCTTCTGTCGAGGGTGACGCCTAAATATTTGACCTTCGGGGCCCACGGTATGGGCTGGTCGAACATCGTGATTGGGCGAATGGCGGAGGCGGAGGCGGAGGTGTCGACGCGCCTAGACGGGAGCCCTCTCCCGTCTAGGCGCGTCCCTAGCATCCCTATGCTCAACGTGGTGTTCGGAGGGCAACCCCTTCTGAAGAGCACCGCTGTGTTTTTCGTGGGGTTGATGTCGATGCGCCACTTCCGGAACCACTGTCCCATGGTGGTAGCTGCGGTCTGAAGTCGTCGATGAAGCAACGCCTTCTTCCTACACGAGTAGTAGATGGCGGTGTCATCGGCGAAGAGCGACAGATGGGTCTCCGGAGACCGGGGTATATCATTGATATACAAACTAAATAGTAACGGGGAGAGGGCGGAGCCTTGCGGGACTCCGGCTGTGACGTGACGGGGCCGGGAACGCGTTCCCTCGACTCGATATCGGAACGAACGGTTCGACAAGTAGTCTCGTATGATGAGCACGAGTCTGTCTGCCACTCCCATGTTATACAGTTTGTATATCAAACCGTTGTGCCAGACTTTGTCGAACGCCTTCGCTATATCGAAGAAGAGGGCTCCTGTCGGAATGGGTTTCCGCCTATTCAGCTCTAGTAAGATGTGCTCCGTGAGGCGGTGCACTTGATGGACGCACGAGTGTCTGGCGCGGAATCCAAACTGCTCGTCTATGAGAATTTTATTCGCGGATACGATGTCCCAGAGGCGTTTACGAAGGAGCCGTTCGTATAGTTTGCCTATCGCCGGAAGGAGACTGATGGGCCTGATGACAAACCGCCTGCATTCTCTTTTAAATATGTCTCAGCCGGCTATCCCCTCTTGACTGGTCACGTGACTTTAAAAGCAGTCAATTGAGCAACTAATAAACAACTAGAGGTCCCGTAGTAGTCGAAATTCGACTATAATTATTGGAATTGTAAGTTAGTACACTATTATGATTGTATTTTATACTTCTATAATCACAAATTTCACCAAGACTACACTATACCTAGTACGCCTGCGTGTGTGCGTCAAATACATGGTATGTAGTGTGTGTAATGTTTTCTTTATTGATTTAATGTATCTTTTATGCACTATTTTAAAAGCCCTAGCAAGAGCTGGTTTTTGCTGAATATACTAGCGGACCGGAATCGCGACGCACTGAGGATATCCGGCGAGAGACTCAGTGGGTTATTCGTCTGTGTTCTGTGTGTGTGTGTTCGGATCTATACATAAACTATGTTCTGATCTTTCCATTGAGTTTTCGTCTCAGATTTAACATAATTGTGTTGCAATTTGCAAAAAGCATGCGTCTTCCTTATGATTTTTCTTATCTATAATACATGAAAAATCTATATTTTTCGTAGGGACACGGCATAAAGTGAGCTTAATAATATCCATCGTTACAAAAGTCGCAGGTCGTTAAAGTGTCGAGTTTAATTATCATAATTGAAATTTATTGAATGTAAAATTACGCGTCGATGAAACATAGACGGAAATTATAGACGGATGGCTATTGACCTGGGTAGTGGTAAATCCGTTTTTAATACGCTTTTATTAGCTTCAGACGTATGTATGTATGTTTGTAACGGAATCTTTGAACATGATTTTGACTCCCTTTAAAACGTCGGATTAACTAGAAATTTGGTATACTTATTAAGGACCTATGAGAATTCAATATTAAAAAAAAAATTGAAAACAAACATTTTGAAAAAAATGAAATTCAACTAAAAAATGAAAAATAAATAATAGTTTAAAAAAACTAACAAAATACGCTTTTATAGAAAATTCAACTAAAAAATAGAATATAAATTTGAATTGAATAAGAAAAAATGATTTTATTGTAAACAACCGGGGCTGCTTTTCAGGATATTATAAAAATATTAATTCTACTGATACCATGCACCCCACGCTTTTTCTACAATAAAATCATTTTTTCTTACGCTATTTTTAATTCAAAGTTATTAAAATTTATTTTCTATTTTTTATTTGGATTTTCTATAAAAGCGTGTTTTGTAAGTTTCTATTATTTATGCTATAAAACAATTATTTATTTTATGTCACTCAATGTCCCGTTTTTGTTCTATTTTTATATGTAGATATAGCTACTATGATTGATCGAAGAGATAAAAGGTCTGTAATGTGCAAATGCGCTCTCTAACAGAAAATACGAACATTTCGTTGAAAATACAGTTCAACAATATCCGATGTATACACTAAATAGAAGCAATAGCAGTATTTTGAATATAATTACGTAGATGTTGATACTGAACATCCACGTTATATATATATAATATTCAGGCTAATATTATATATATTATTATAATAAGTCATAAGCCAATATTATAAGTCTGCAATAACTTAAGATACTTATACAACAAATAGTGTGTTAAGTAAACAATACCGAAATAAAAATATCAATCTATTTGATGTATTCTTTTTTTAGAAAATGGACGATTCCCGAATTTTGTTTTGATTTTCACTTCTTTACTACTGCAGAGTAAAATTTCAGGAGCACGCGCCACTGCGAAATTGGTAGTTTCGTAATATTGTAGTTTAATTTACAAAATTACCGTAAAAGTTGATAGACTACAACAGGTGGGAAACATAAAAATACTGTGTAAAATGAAACCCGTGCAGCCGATATTGCCCGCCATAAAACATTATTGGTCATTCAAACTTTTAGATTGATACTTATTTAGCGGAATGTTAGAATGCAATCGTTGTCTTTATTTACGTTACAAGCTATTATTTGGCTGATAACCATTTACTACGGTAATTGTACATATATTACAGAACACATCCTATGATGTGATTAAGTTTTTCAAATCATCCTTTCATCTTCAATCTATGGTAATGGCTACTGTTTTTTTCTTATCTATGCTGATAGCCTTGAGATGCTATTTCAGCTTCTTCTTGACGTGTAGGTGTAGGTGAGCTCACGGGGCTCAAACCGGAAGTGTTGCTAGCACTGGCCCTAGCAAGAGCAGTGCTACGCAGAATCTACTACCGGATCTGAAGCGCGACCCACTGAGAAGATCCGGCGAGAAACTCACTGGGCTGTGTCTATGGGTTAATTTACTCGTCGAGCCCTTCGTCGCAAGCGACGGGTTCGGCGAGGACGGCGACCGGTGCTTGCGGTACGTACCTAAAAGCACCGTAAATGGATCGGGAGGATCCGTAATGACGTGTTTAGGTCAAATAGCTATAATGCTTTATAATACTTTTAAAGTACATTTCAGTTTAGTATTGGTAATAAAACGGATACATTTCCGAAACGACTGAATAATGAAACTCAGTGCTTAGGAGAACAATTACAAATTTGTTAAAACTTCTATGGAGGAACAAGACTTTCTGCATGTTAAATATGCCGGTAGCAGCGCGGGTAATGTCTCATAAGTTCCAAACAAACCTCCATGTTTCGAGTTGATTACACTACGTACGAATAAATATAAATGTTATTGTTTGAGTGTTGTTTTGGTTTAATATGCCGCTTAGTAAGTGTAAGACACGCCTAATTATCCCATTCTCGAGTGGCAGTGAGCTTTGTTTTTGGGTTTACGCAAGTTTTAGCTTGTTTTAAGGGACGAAGCGGTTTTCTCAACAAATACAAATTGGTTTAATTGATCGGTTTTAGGTAATCTTTAAATAGATTGGTACGTGCAACGCTGTCGTCGGATTTTTAGGAAGACGCCTCAAGTGCCATATTTCAAGCATATCAATTTTTGGTTACGTTCAACTTTGGTAAACTCAACGTCATCGTTTCTGCATCACAGAAAACGTATGATAACACAAGACTCTTTAGTGCTTTGAATTAGGTAAGTAAACCACCCACCCGCACCCAATTTGTGGTAACAGAATCATAGAATTTTATAACGGCGTTGCGCCCGTCAAATTAGAACGCTTGACTGCTTGGTGGCAGAAATAGTATGGTGACACCTCTTTTCTCTCTCTTCTTCAACCTGTGTCTACCCAAACTTGTGTGTAGAACTCTTCATATGTACTCCATACTTTTCGGTCTTTCGGTCTTTCGGTCTTTCGCATCTAGTGGTTGTGATACCTAATCGTGCGTAATTACTATACGATGCACACTCCTTCCACTCTAACCGTTTGCTCATTGTTGAGCATCATGATGCGCTCGCCTGAGACTTTTCTTGTGATCTGTAGCCCACAGTAGTTACACAGTGAAGTGCATTCTCGTGCCCAGAAGCTCGGACACTTGATCAATCCATCTTTTTGGACTTTCATGGATCGTTTTCATCCACTTTATCCGTCGCTATGAGTCTCTCGAGGCTGTCAGAAGGTTTTCTTGTTGGAAAAAAAATACTAGAGCATCCCATGTAGGCATATGATAGATACCTTACGATCCACCACTAGTGGGAACACAAATTCGAATTTTTTAAGGTTATGATTATATTTCGCGACGTTATTCCTTAGTCGTGGAAATCAAACGTGAAATCGTGTTAAGTAGGTATATCTGTAGAAAAATTAGGGCGTGCTTCCGGGATTTGAACACCGGTACAGCCGCGTCGCTCGATACGAGTGCACCAAGCGTCTTATCCTTTATACCGCGACGACTTATTTTTTCCTTTTAACATTTATTATGGCACTCTAAACCTAGTAGATCGTCATGATAATCGCCGTCGCCGCTTCTAACTACTCCCCCAAATCCTGATCACGCAGGAGCCAATCACCGTCGACATTCTAGACACGTCCTTCCGGATCTGATTCTTCATTAAATTTCAGCTGTAGCACTACGAGCAGGCTTAGAGACCCCAGTAACCGTACTTGTCAACCTCGACAAAGAGTTCGACGTGCAACCTAACGCATGCATCAACCCGCTGAGTTTCTCCCTGGATCTTCTCAACGGGTCGTGATTTCGACCCGGTGGTAGATTCATTCGCGAAGCAGCTGCTCTTGTGTTGTTAGATCTCCTTTGAAGCCGCTCGGGCAACTGTTAGCAAATCCCACCTCTCCTGGCTTGGCCTTTACTCGCCCACCTGTCTTGGTGGAGCTGGAAAGGCCTCCGCGCCAACAGTAATCCCTCATTCATAAAAAAATAACTTAGTACAGTCAAAACTGGGTAAGTGAGAACTGGATAAGTAAGAAAACTCTATAAGTGAGAGTAATAGCAAGGACCCGTCATTTTAAGCTCCCAAAACCTCTATTAGCGAGAAACAGAAACCTCTGTAAGAGAGAGTCGTTTTTTCCTCATGGACCTCCGTAAGTGAGACTGCTACCTATCTATACCTCTATAAGCGACAGCCGAGCTTTATTTATTTATTTATATTATTTAGGAGGAACAAATGACAAAACAAATTACAAATTTAACATCTGCTATTTTATTACTCATTTTTAACTTTCGTGGAACTTCTTATCATTGTTTTTGTATTATTTTCTCGTGAATATTGAACATATTCTATTTCGTGGAACTAAATAACGTTATTATTTTATCGTATTCTTTTATCGCATTATTTTCAAATGGACACGTGTGCCTGTGTACCGTCCTGTTTGTCGGACTTACTCAGTTTATCGTTAATCAATTGCGAAGGAAAGTTCTGTTTTGCATCATGTAAAAACGGAAAATTAAAGTACTGTCATTAAAGTCATAAACTTAAAATAGTGAATGCATTTGAATGCGGAAAATCGCGAATCGAAATTCAGAGGGAGCATTAGCGAGAAACTCGGGTTAGTGAGAAACCTCTATAAGCGAGAATGAGATTGTGCTCCCTTGAACTCTCGCTTATCCAGGTTTGACTGTATATGAAAATTTCGTGTGCGTACGAGTAGTACGTAATGTAGGAGATACCATATTTTTGCCTTTAACTCAACGAGTTGAATCGATAAAGAGCTTAACTTAACGATCATATTATCGAATACGTCACAGGACACAATAGGCTTTAAACTGGCTAAGCAATTGGCTATGTTTCGGGCTAAATACATTATCTCACTTTAGGAGGCGACACTTAACCCGCTATTGAAGTTTGATAAGTGTAGCCGTGGGTCAATGAATCTCGTTTTAGTCAATAAACATATGAAGTTTTCAATTTTGGTTTTTCAATTAAGCGTTAGATGGGTAAGCGATACTAGATGCCAGGGCGGCGCGAATTCATAGCAGAAGTACTTTTTATGGCATGTCTTTCTGATTCGTTATGTTGATCTCAATTTAGGAAGCGACACTTAACCCGCTATTTAAGTTTGATAAGTGTAGCCGTGGGTCAATGCATCTCGTTTTAGTCAATAAACATATGAAGTTTTCAATTTTGGTTTTTCAATTAAGCGTTTGATGGGTAAGCTATACTAGATGCCAGGGCGGCGCGAATTCGTAGCAGAAGTACTTTTTATGGCATGTCTTTGTGATTCGTTATGTTGATCTCAATTTAGGAGGCGACACTTAACCCGCTATTGAAGTTTGATAAGTGTAGCCGTGGGTCAATGAATCTCGTTTTAGTCAATAAACATATGAAGTTTTCAATTTTGGTTTTTCAATTAAGCGTTTGATGGGTAAGCTATACTAGATGGCACGGCGGCGCGAATTCGTAGCAGAAGTACTATTTATGGCATGTCTTTCTGATTCGTTATGTTGATGAATCATATTGTAAAACTCATATACCTAATACGTAATAATACCGCCTATTGTACAAATGTATCTGCTTTTTGACTGTTTTTTTTTAAAATGTAAATTGTGTTTTGGTGTGAAATAAAGTGTATTCTCTCTCTCTCTCTCTCTCTCTAATACATAAAATAATTCATTCAAAGTGTAAAATATAATAGGACAATAGCCGTGTTTCGGTATTATCAACCAATGTTATACCGAGGGCGAATTTCAGAACCGTTAATACAATATCATAATGATTCAGCATGAATTGAATTGATTGTGCTTTCAGTGTATGAATGTAGTTTACCTACCATACATTGTGTTATAATAATATAATATATAACTTCAAACTGTTGATTTTAAAATTGTTGCTTTAATTCATAAAATTAATTATTTTATACTTATTATTGATTTAACGTGATATTTTCGATGATATTAATATCCAAATATATTTTGGTTCTAAATAAATGGCTATTGAAATTCTGAGATAAGGTCTAATTCTTTTTTTTTTTTTCAGCAATCCTAATTTCACCTGGAATACCTTACAACGTTAACTCACTCCCAGTTATGAAAGGAAAGTGTTTTAAAAATAAGATGTGATGGATACACAGATGGTGGGAATATAGTTACCAATATTGGTAGGGAGGGGTCACACGTCATCAGGTAGAATACTGGGCTCATAATACTTTTACTCAAAATATCACTGAGTAATTTATTTTAATACAAAAATAAATCGCGATTTCTACGATAACACTAAATTTTTAATACAAAAAAGGTAGAATTACTAGAAGATTTTGGCCCGTAAATTTAGCGCTCTCTTGCGTGCCTTTTCAATAACGGAGATACTGAAACAGATGCGTGATTTAAATGAGAGAGCGCGGCTGAATGTAGGTCACGACATCCCACGCGGCTTACGGCAAGAAAAGGTGAACTTTTTCAGTCCAACGGTAGGGATAGTAGCGCAATTAATACAAAACAAATAATGAAAATATTCGTTCGATAAACTTTTGCTATATTTACTTTTAGTGAAACGGAAAACAAAAGTGATTCATTTGATTCACAAAAGTCAACGGGCATTTATTTTATTTATTGTCTTTATGTAACTTCTAGTAAAGGAAGGAAGTTTCTTGTGTAATTCCGTAATCTGTCTCATAATTGTCGCAGTTACTATGCGGTGATAATATTGAGAGACGTATACATATCAACGTACCTACGTGTAATTTTAGAAAGAACGAAAGCAACCCTTTTTTATTCTGGCCTCGAAATAATTTCCAATGGACGTTTACGCTGTATCTGCTATACAGCGGAAGATATAGCGGAAGCGTCTATTGGCAATTATATATTTATATATATATTTAAGACTAGTGTACGTGGCAATATAAAAAATCAACCAAACTAACAATGCACAGCCCGGGATATATTATAATATGTATTTGCAAGGGTGAAAGACGAATAATCGTTTCAAAATTGAAAACAATGTATGTACCTATGTACTTCGTTTATTTAACCTATTAACTTTATCAATTGCCATACAATAAGTTACAAAACATTAAGTATTTAATATACCAGAACAGAAATAATCCTAACTCATAAAGCATATTTGATAAAAACAAAGTTACATTAACATGTTCAATCAAACATATTTTGTAACAAGACTGACAAATCTCAGCTATCTCTATTAGCAGTCATTTAATTAATTGGTCTTGCATATAAAATCCTGTAAAAACACGAGAGTATCGAGATGAAAGTAAATGAGCAGCTCCCTTAAGTAGGTCATGCCTTTCCACGCACTCGTGGGTGGAAACTCAAGGGGCGCTATTCATCCATACATAGACGTGATTGTGCTCGCAATGAACGACTTAGATGTTTAACATGTGATTCCTATACGTCATTAGACGAAGTAAGTACTTACTATCTATATATTATTGTAATAGGTGAAGCAAAAACTTTGTACCCTTTTCACGAAAATTGCGCGGACCGAGGAGTATGAAATTTCCCACACTTATAGAGATTATAGAAAAGGAGTGGAGAATGTTAATATTTTTTAAAAATAATGCATAAAAGATACATTAAATCAATAAAGAAAACATTACACACACTACATACCATGTATTTGACGCACACACGCATGCATACTATAGGTATTTATTGTCAAATTTTTGTTCTTGACGTCGTTGTCAAATTGAGAATAGATTAAATATTGTTTGTCTTTGTTAATATTTTTTATAGTGTAGTCTTGGCGAAATTTGTGATTATAGAAGTATAAAATACAATCATAATAGTGTACAAACTTACAATTCCAATTAATTATAGTCGAATTTCGACTACTGCGGGACCTCTAGTATTATTATAATAGGTGAAGCAAAAACTTTGTACCCCTTTTACGAAAATTGCGTGGACCGAGGAGTATGGAATTTCCCACACTTATAGAGAATATAGAGAAGGACTGCAGAATGTTAATATTTTTGTAAGCTATGCATAAAAATACATTAAATCAATAAGGAAAAACATTACACACACTACCATGTATTTGACACACACTCACGCATACATACTATTTGTTTATTGTCAAACTTTTCTTATTACTTATAATCTGTGGTCAAATTTAGAATAGATTATTAATTGTTTATCTTTAATAATATTTGTCAAAATTGTGGTCTTGGCGAAAATTATTAATTGTTTATCTTTAATAATATTTGTCAAAATTATGGTCTTGGCGAAAACTGTGATTAGAGAAGTATAATATATAGCCTTTGACAATAAAATCATAATAGTTTACAAACTTATAATTTCAATTAATATAGGCGAATTTCGACTACAGAGAGACTACTAGTATATCTAAATTCACTCGTTTCTGAAGGTAGATTCAGAAAACTGGTATAAAGTGAAGGCGCAAATTTTGAGTCTTACTCCTCGCTTTTTTACGTACATTCTGATTTGGTTTTTGGTATAAATTAACTTGTGTTAGACAGTGACTTAGGATGAACTGTCTTGAAAAGTTCTTAATGATGTAATTAAAATTACTTTTAGAGACAAGCACTTTATTCAAATATCCGGACATTACACCGCAAAAGTATTTTTAATTGTGTCTAAGACTCGCGAACCTTGAAGAAAATACTAGTGTTTATTATTAAGATGCACGCTTAATTTCACTAGTTTCATGGAGTATATTCAGTAATAATGAAGGTAATGTTTATATTGTAGTACCTAATAGAATTCATCGGAAGTCGATAGCCCATCGACTATACCTATATTATGTGACGTTGCTTTCAAAAAGAAAAAAATCTTTTGCGCGTTATCAGTTCCATCTTAATGTCGCCGTGAAATTCCTTTGGGAAAATGGCCATCAAAAGTCACGTATTTATTTAATTTATTTCAGTATAAATGCAAGATGACTTAAAACAAAAAAAAAGAAAATGAATTTTAATTTTGTAAACTTTTATTCTTTTCGACTTCAACTCATCGAATATTGGTCTCTAAATATCTAAAATATAGCATCTTATGTCCTCTTAAAGTATCAATTATTTTAATTATAAATGTTTTCCAAACACTTAGTGATAGTCACGACGAAGTATAGAAAATTATCCAATATCCAATACTATTATGCAATAGTCATACTAAATATTAAATTATACATATTCGTAACGAGATCGTCTTTAGCCTATTGGGGGGCTTTTGTTTACAATGATAGAGTGTAAAATGATTATGACAATTATTTAAAAAAAAAAGGGTTTTTTTTTACATTTGGCACCATAAATGAACAGTAAGTAAATTACCGTATCTACATCAACGATTCTTTGCATTTATCCTTTTATAATCGATATGATGGATTATACTTTGAGAATATGACCGATACTAGAGTGCCCCGTGTACATAAAAAACAAAGAAAGGAAAATCGTTCAACAAAAATAAAGAAGAAATTTGTATTTCGCTCTGTCGTCCGTGGCTATTTACATATAGATTACGTACTAAAGTAAAGTAATTTTTCACATTAATTATTAACAGTAGCCAAACATATTAATTATGAGGATGACATTAATAATTTTCGGGGTCGTGAAATCCATAATAGATACGGTCCTTGACCTAAGCTCACTTCCTGCTTAACTACGTAAAGCTGGAATCGTGCCAGAAAGAAATATCATTATGTATTTATACATAATATCATTCTCACACTTACCTATCTCCAGAACTGAAATTTTATATCAACACTATTATTTTCCCTTTGGTTTTCGTCAGCTAGTTTCTGTGTAAAATTCTCGATATCATGGATTTGCGTTTATCTTAGTGTGATCGAGAAACTTGCTCAAGTACTTCACGCGAACTAGCTATTGTACATATATATTACAGGTTTCTGTTTAAATGTGGCGAGTGAAGTTCTGTCGCAAAGGGGACATGTGCTCTGATTCGAAGAGCTGGACAGCCGATATAGAACAAAGTTGAGACTTTGATGTCATGGTTCTAATTGCGGCATTCCTGTCTACAGTATCTACTTAACACCAATAGCTGGGCTTTGAGTTGGTCTATTTATCTACTGCAAAAATAAAACTGTGTGCTTAGTGCGAGTTTCTTAACGTTCTCGATAGCGTAAAAGTTAAGCCGATTTTGTATGCAGTTGGAACAGCGCCCCTAGCGGTAAACGTACGTAAACGATCCCACTGCATACAAATATGAGCTAACTTTTACGCCATCGAGAACGTTAAAAAATTCGCACTAAGCACACTGAACGTTTTTTGCTGTCCGCATTTGGTCTGTTGTCACCAGTTTATTTGTCAAATACAGCGTCATTTCAATTCGGATAAGTAGTAATATGACATGTTATTTGTTTACATTATTCTGTTTTGGCAAAGGCGCAACGTAGTATTCTTCATGAGTGCTCATTTCTCACGCCCTTCCTAAAAGAAATTGCCGGATGGATTTTTTACGCAAACAGGTCTCCTTCGTTCGGCACAATCTTTATGTTTTGTAATACAGTGTAACATTTTATCGTTTCTATTTTGAGCTGCAATTATTTTTTACTAAACCATCGGTACAATTTTTTTTTAATTAATTAATTTGTTTAAAAGTTAAAATTAGAATAGCAATTTGTCTTATTTGCAGGAAATTGGATGTTTTTTTTTTCGGGCAGGGTTTCTAGGAGACTCGCGGAGTTTGTGGATCTTAGCGGTCTTGACTTGGTATTGTGTGCAGACCGCGAGCCTAGGAAGGATGTTTTAAGGCCCTACTAACCAAAGGACTCCCCTTACACTCTCTCAGCCGATGATCAATCTCCATCTGGGGTCACAACTCGGGCAGAGTAGGGATTTCCCGCGGTCGACGCTACAACTATCTAGCAGCGTCACACTGAGGATGCCTAATCGACGTGTCGTAGAAGCGGTTGTCGACGCCGTTCTCCGTGGTACGATGGCCAGTCAGGCAGCCCAGGCGGTGCCGTCAATGTTCCAGAATACCCCACTGGGTCAGAACCAACCCGCCGAATCGGAATAAGATACATCGCCCACCAGGTTACTCTTCCACAGTACGCCCGGCAACGACTGCAACGCGGATCGCAGTACGTACCGCGGTCGCGGCTAGAAGGTCGGCAGCGTGCGGCGCAGGCTCGACCCTCTCAGGTTGCCCCATAACCATCACTAAGGGGATACTGCCTGATCAGGTGTACATAATAATATTTTATTCTTTTTCTGTAATAAATTGTATTTATTCACTATGGTTCTTTTTTTGATGAGAGTAGACATAAAACCTATCGCATGGCCAGTTATAAAAAATAAAAACAGGAAAAGAATAAGAAGACTATCGCCGACCGCACCGCGAGCATTGTACATGCACCCGCCGTTTTGTTTTTCATATCATTTTTTTTTATTTGCTATTTTTCTATTACGAACTCTTCGGACAATCATTCTCATCGTTGTGCGTGTATTATAATACCCTTTTGTGAGCACAAATAATTTAGAGGAGTGTTGTCAAGCCGTCCGTCAGAGCGACCGCTGCCATTACGCGTTGCCTACCAGTCACGTTCCTTGGATTCTGCAACCTGCAAGAAGCCAGTGACGGGTTGGCAGGTACGTCTACTTCTCATTACCTAGCTTCGGCCTGCCCCTTATTTTGTTCACCTATGTATGTGTACATATATGCATATGTATTTCACTGGATTGGTACACCGTGCGTAGCTCGTTTCCAAATGATTTTTGTCCACCTGATGGTTGTCTGGAAGAGATCGCTCTTAGCGATAAGACCGCCAATTGTACTTTTTTGTGTTTAATGTATCGCACTTCTTATTTGGTTTTTGGTGTACAATAAAGAATACTCTCTCTCTCTCTATTGGCGATATTCGCCCCTGCGGAAACCTCAAAAAATATAGAATGCACCACCGTGCTAAAAATTTGTAAAGATTTAGATTTTTCCCACAACACTGCACATTTATATCTGGTCTACAAGACTGCAATAACCGTAAGAGCGCTTGCGCGTACCGTCTCAATTACATTTTTATTGTACTAACAAACTCCACAACCAGTTCGTATAAGTTTCATAGGCCTAATTGTTTGTTATTGGCCGAATCTCGAAATAAATCTCGTAATAAAAGAGAATGTGGCTTGTGGGCTCGTATATTGGACTTCTTTTCCCGAATAAATATTGATCCAAGTATTGTTTGTTTCAATCGGACTGAACTACTTGCCCGGTAAGACTGATTCTTTGTGTGTTTTAACGTAACCCTGTGTATTGTAATACGTTATTGCTATTTTTGGAATAGTAGACATAGTATTAACAATACATTAAGTATTTAAAAACATAAGTTTTACGATTAAATTTAAAGGCTTATAACATGGGGTATAGGTATTCGTAATGGAAATCACGAGTTACTCTAATTTTCTTTTGTATTTATGTTTGTCTGTTTGTCTGTCATTGCTGCATTGCGCTGAATCTATCTTTTTGTGTTGAAAAACTTATTATCGGGTATTTTCTTCTTATAAGACGGAAGATATAATTAGTTGCTATGTGTTTGGCTGGATTGTGTTTGGAAATTGTGATATGAGGGATACGCAAAGACCGTACACTAACTTTTTCGTTAATTTCCTTCGTAAAACGTGGGTTAAGTTCTGCAGGTGGCCGCCCTTTTTCATCACTCGGTTATTCTCCAGAGACGGAGATGATCGAAAAGTATAAGGCATTAGACGATTTCTGTAGCTCTTTTATGAATTATTTCACGCAGCCGCTTTTAACGAGGTCATAATTTTCGCGGTATTATTTTTGTCACAGACATAAAGTACTGTATGTATGTATTTATATCTAGCTTACAAATAACCTTCTTAAAGCACGTAAACTTTTAGCAAGCTTTGCTTATAAATGTCATTACAAACAGCCTTCTCGTCACTCTGATACAAATGCCAATTTCATAGAATTCTAATTTAACACGAAACAACGAATCTAACCAAATAAGGTCCCTGGTAAATCAAATTTACAAAATAGTTATGCCGTTACGTTGACACGTATTGCGAGTCGACACTTTATCGAATTCGACCTTGTATTTATTTACTAGGGGCCTGAAACAACGGCTTGATTCATTCATGAGACAGGCCGGGTTAAGCCGCGTTTTCACTCGCACTGCTCCAAAAGTGTATCCTCAGACGGCTGGGTGTATTTTATCGCCATTTGGTATTCTTTTTTTATCGAGTGATGCCGATGTGCAAGTTGCAATGGCAAGTACCAATTTTCTTATTAGGTTTTTTTTTCTTAGATGGATGACCGAGATCACAGCCCACATGGTGTTAAGTGGTTACTGGAGCCCATAGACATCTACAACGTAAATGCGCCACCCACCTTGAATTATAAGCTCTAAGATCTCAGTATAGTTACAACGGCTGCCCCATCCTTCAGACCGAAACGCATTACTGCTTCACGGCAGAAATAAGCAGAGCGGTGGTACCTACCCGCGCGGACTCACAAGAGGTCCTACCACCAGTTTTAACCACGACTCTCGTCAATAGAAGACGGAGCACAATTTTTTCGAAATGAATACATATTATATTGCCTTCTTTCCGAACGTTTAGGATTCATATCTCCGAACGCGCAGCAGATTTTTTACTTTAAGCTTTGTATTTGTTAATTATACTCTAATAACTTATAAATTTGCGCAGTAACCGGGGGAAGGATAAAAAGAAAAACCCAATAAAAAAAAGACCCATTATTTCGTTTATTTACAATCCCATACTTAAATTTAAAACGTCATTAATATTATTGAGCTTGTCAGCTATTAAGGCGTAATTTAATTAAAATTATATATGACTTAATTTGGTGCACTGCGCTGTGCAGAATATGAGCAAATTTACTACAAATTTCAACTGGGAGCACTTAACTATAGCACTTTGGCGCTCGCTCGCTGGTAGTTTCTTTGTATTGAGCTAAACTACGTTATTGAAATCCGCCGGGAGCGGCTTTGGTCAATTTCAGTTGAGTTTTAGGCAGCTCTCCCGTTATCCGAATAAACGGTTAGTTTGTACGATATTAATAATAAAACTTTAACGATTTTTATTTCGAAACAGAGCACTGAAATACGAATATAACTATTATCTCTTCAGAACTCTTTTTTTACTTGTTTTGTTTGTTTGTTTCTTAATCCTATACCTTTAAACGAGCAATTCTCGTATATTAATATATATGTATATAATCTGAATCTCGGAAACGGCTCCAACGATTTTCATAAAATTTTGTAAGCAGGGGATTTCGGGGGCGATAAATCGATCTAGCTACGATTTATTTTCAGAAAATGTTGTTTTATTCGTGTTTTCAATAATCAACTCTTCCCGACATCTATTGGCGAATAATAATACTATTTTTCTTAATTGAGGGCAACAAGCAGTTTCAGTTTTGAAGACCAGACAAGATGGCGCTATCAAAAAAAAAAACCTAGGTCATCGTCTAGTTTGTTATAATTAATGTATTTCCTAATTTTAAACAGCAATTAATGTTTACGAACTTGATTCACGGATCGAAATAATATAAAGGAATAATCAAAGGTCCCTTGCCCATTGATTGGAAATCGTTTGTCCAAATCAATCAACCTCCATAGTTTAACATAAATATGTATAATTTTCTCTACATCACCTTTTATTTTATTTTGCGGTGCGACTTTGTTCGGTTTTTATTGAGATAACTTATTAATATAAAGCATGTGTATTACGAGTATTATGAATGCATAAAACGTCGTTCCTAAATCTTGTCATCAGCGTTATGGAATATGACATTTAAAGGGTACACAGTATAAGAGGCAGGTGTGGGCGCACTCATTACGCTATGCGGGGGCGATGACGTCAGGTGTCGCAATGCCGACCCACGTAGTACCTACAAGCACTTTTGTGAAGTGTGTGAAAAAAGGAAAATCGTGTTTTGTTAGATACCGATACATTGAAAAATCTATAGCTCTATACGTTTTGTATGTTCGTATTCTTAATTAAAAAAAAAAATCGATTTTAATTTTTTGTTTACACGCAGTTACTGTTAGATTTGATACCGAATAAGTCAGTAAAAAGTATTTTACAAACGAAACTTGTTACTCTCTTTGTATTATTATACCGAAATCTTTGCCACGTACTCTCAAGCTCTGCAAGAGTTCCCTCATTACAGTTCCTTCTGAGGGTTATAATACTTAAATGATATGCTTCAATCTTGGTTTGAAAACTTATTCTAATCTCGTTGTTCCTCTCAAAACATCTGTTTACCAGCCAGCGCCAGACAAAAGTTCAACTTTCTGTATTATCTGTTTTGTCGCAAAAATTCTAAAAATTCCATACAAAAATTTAAGGTTGCTTTTACTATTTTATCCACTCACAAATCTCAAACAAAGAACAGTTTTTATTTAAAGAAACACAAAATTTTAAACTGAAATTAATTACAATAATATAATAGCAAATTTGAACTTTACATAAATGGTAAACTTCGTATTATTCTTATCTGAAGAATAATTATATTAAGTTTCAGGAAACTCCGTTAGTATACTTATATGTATTTTATTTTTTTTGTCAGGAGGAAATCGCCTGACTTCCGCCCTCCACTGGTGATAGAGGGCGGAGCATGTCGGAGTCGAACTGACTAAAACCTCCTGTCGCTCAACAACCAACGTCCAAGCCTCGCATGAGACAGAACTCATGAAGAGGCAAAGGGGGGAAAGTGAAGCGTTTAGTGCGGAGCACATCTCTCCCATCACCCTCCCCCTCGGGACGCCGGACCGGCGGTCGTCGGCGCCACGACCACCAGCCCTCTCGGTCGGCAGGCTATCCGAAGCCCGGCTAGATGGCGCCGGTTAGAGTGAGCTATCCTACGGAATACCCCGCTGGACCAGAACCAGCGTGGGTCGAGGATTGCCGGCCTTCCATCACCCGGATGCTCTTGCGATACTTATATGTATAATCCCAATTATCTTAATGAAAATCGAACGATCATACGCGTGTAAGTATTTCTGTCAGCTGCAGTCTACCTCAGTTACAGTAAACATAATGTAGACAAACAAAATGATTCTAAAAATAACCCTTCTCGAAAAATTCAGAAAAACGTTAATTAAAATATGTATAAGTCAAGATAAAATTTCGGCTAAGAATTATTGAAAACATCTACATACATATATATTCGTGTTTTAAAATTATTACAAATTTATTATAATATAGTAGTAATATAAATATGGATTATTTATTGCGTTTTTCCGTTTCAAGCGACGTTTAGGTTTTTATGGATTTTTTGGCATGGAAGTCCTTTAGAATTTAATGTAACAGCATTTTGTAATAACATTTTAAATATATGAAAAACTTACTTTGTAACTTTTATGTCGCAAAACAATTTACAAACATGACATTACAAAATGAGATAGCGATTTTGATTATTTTTTTATTGCATCGATGGGTTGACGAGCTCACGACCCACCTGGTGTTAAGTAGTTACCGGAGCCCATAGACATCTACAACGTAAAAGCCGCCACCTACCTTGAGATATGAGTTCTAAGGTCTCAGTATAGTTATAACGGCTGCCCCACTCTTCAAAACGAAACGCATTACTGTTTCACGGCAGAAATAGGCAGGATGGTGGTATCTACCCGTGCTGACTCACAAGAGGTCCTACCACCAGTAATTACGCAAATTATAATTTTGCGGGTTTGATTTTTATTACACGATGTTATTCCTTCACCGTGGAAGTCAATCGTGAACATTTGTTGAGTACGTAATTCATTAGAAAAATTGGTACCCGCTTGAGATTCGAACACCGGTGCGTCGCTCAACACGAATGCACCGGACGTCTTATCCTTTAGGCCACGACGACTTCAAAACCTACCATCATATATGAATTTTTAGAATAAAAAATGCACTTGTTTCCATAATTAGATATTTTGACTTTGTTATCGGTTATTTTGATGATATAATCAAAATTAAACTCACATATAACTGTCGGAAGCCTAAAACGACCCGCTGCGACAATAATTGCCTACATACATACAGTATACGCCTGAGTTATACCCGTAGTATAAATCAATTTTATAGCTTCTACGTCATAAAGTCCAGTGGCTCGAATACATTTTAGAACTAGGTATATTGTATTTTGACATATATACAAGCTGTGACTGAAAATAATGTAATATTTTACATTTGATTAATTTCGGAACTAATATTGATAAAAAGTACAATTTTTTTTTTAATTGCCATTTTAGGCTGACAATTACCCGACTCACCTTCTGGCAACTAGTCACCGTGGCTCATGGACATCAGCAATACCAAAGGCAAGGCCAAGCCGCTGCCTACTGCTTTTATTACATTCCGTTGACCAAATTTTAGTAAGGTGATATTAAGGCGGAGTACCTAAATTTTTTTTTATTTTTTTATTGCCTAGATTTGTGGACGAGCTCACAGCCCACCTGGTTTTAAGTGGTTACTGGAACCCATAGACATCTACAACGTAAATGCGCCACACACCTTGATATATAAGTTGTAAGGTCTTAGTATAGTTACAACGGCTGCCTCACCCTTCAAACCGAAACGCATTACTGCTTCACGGCAGAAAATTGGCGGGGCGGTGGTACATACCCGTGCGGACAAGAGATCCTACCACCAGTAAGTCCACATCTCTGGAAGTACTCCAAATTAGCTTTACCGAAACTGTAAAAATACCTAATCAATTACTATCGTGTGTTTACTATCGTGAGTAAGGATAACTCACCAAAAATTGCGCCCTGAAAATCTTAAATAGAATTAACTGAAGAGCTGGGGCTCTGAAATCCCGTCACTGGAGCAAAACTCGTCCCTTCTATTTTAACTTTACCCTAAACTACTTTCATATCATATGTTGCACGCACTTCCAAAGATCATTTTTTCTTCAGACCCTAAAACTTAGAGTGAATAAATAATCATCATCATAGTCGGTTGCTCTTGCCAGAGCAGTCGTGGTCATGTGGAATTCTTGCATATTAAAGTCTTGACAGATGTTTTCCATAGTTCGCGAACCGAGGCCTGGCGCACACACTCGTTAAGTGGGGTTTCAGTAAGGTCTTTCACTTGATCAGTCCAGCGCATGGGGATTCGTCCACGAGATCTCTTATCATTGACCCTACCCTGAACAACAAGTTTCTCGATAGACTCTGCTGGCCGTCGCGATACGTGTCCAAAATATCGAAGAATCCTAGATTGCACTGTTGACGACCACCTTTGAGAGATATTTAGTTCTTTCAGGATCGAGGCGTTGGTGCGATGCTCAGTCCAAGATATACGGAGCATCCTTCTCTAGCACCACATTTCTAATAATAGGCAGCTAAAAATAATTGTGCATTATGTATTATCGATGTTAACCGATTCCATCCACCATTTACCTTCTGGTGGCCCTACTTCATCTAACATCAATACAAATCAAAAGATTTATAAAATCCCAAAGCTTATAGAAATTAAACAACGGTTTTTAAACGCCCTTAAAGTTAAGGAACTTTCGAAAACTGTGTATAGCGATCGTCAAGGTTTCCAGCCAACAGAAAGGCTATGACGTAATGACCATTATCAATCAACAAGCGGACGCTTTACGTGCCTTTCAAAGGGAAGGAAAACGCATATTTCAACATCATTAGCGCCTATTCAAAGGGGGCCATAAGCCAATGGCTTTAAAAAAAAAAACAAGACGAACTTTTAGCGTAACTTTATGTTTGAGCAGTAATACGGAGGACTCGGAATGAAAGAGATCAAATAATTTGGTATTACTAACGTATTCCGGAGTGATAGAAAAATTGAAAAATAATTCACTTTCGTATTTTATTAGATTTTCCTTTGTTATGTTAGGAACTTGTTTCTAGGCGAATCGATTTTGATTATTCTTTTTTTTATATCAAAACCGATGCTTCCCATTTGAACCAATTGAATATATTAATTGACTTCAACTACATTGATGATATTCTCGTTTTTTTTTTTGTAGTCTGGTTTCTTTATTGTTATTTTTTTTTTCACACATCATTGGGTACGAAAAATCAGGTAAATTAAAACAAAACAAAAACATTTAGAAGCCAAAACTGATGGTTGCTTCAGCAGAAATTGACAGGATAGTCTCCGTAGTGCAAACAATAGATCCTATCACAATGTTGCGATTGTATAAGCACATAGACCCCTACTCACTGGGTTGTGTTAAGCCGGTGCATAACACATACATATGTATATGCATAAGTACTGGAGTTAAATAAAGCAGTCATAGATTTTCTTGCATACCAAAATATAGCAATAATATTTTTAATATATTACCAGTAATCCAAACTGAGTAGCTATCGTTTTTTTAAGGCTTATATCAGTGGACGAGTTCACAGCTCATTTGGTGTTAAGTGGTTACTGGAGTCCATAGACATCTAAAACGTAAATGCCGCCACCCACCTTGAGATATGAGTTCTAAGGTATCAGTATAGTTACAACGGTTGCCCCATCCTTCAAACCGAAACGCATTACTGCTTCACGGCAGAAATAAGCGGGGTGGTGGTACCTACCCGTGCGGACGCACAAGAGGTCCTGCCACCAGTAAAGAAATATCGTGAAATATGTGAACTTTATTGCTATCAAAATCGCACTAGTGCCTCCATCACATACGTTGATGGTAATATGATGGAGTACCTTACTACCTACCTGTACCTTTGTATAGTGTGGCGGGTAGCCATCATACAACGCAAGATAATTGACAGATTCCTGAATCTCGCTTACGACATTTTCAAGATAAAGCGCATATATACAAGTTCCGAATAACAACATTCGGACCGTCGGTCTACCGAGCAATATCACCCGCTCGGTGGAAGATCTTCCTTTCGTCGTATATCTCTCCCAAGTATAGTGTCAACGAAAGTTATACAAATTTTTTACTTAACCGTTTAAACTGACAAACACACAAACGTTTATAAATTAGACTAGACCGGCCGTGCTCAACTGTGAACGTGTTGATAAATCTTCTATCATTAGTTAGTTTGTTCGTGATATATTATTTGATCTGTTGACTTTGGTCTCCTCATCGCTTTTATGTTGGAGTCAGTTAGTATATTTTTTTGTAGCTATTTGTTATCCTGGGTCTGCATATACTGGTTTTTCTTCGACGTATCTATTTAAGGTATCCGTAAAATTGCATAAGAGTTTGTTTAAAATTTGCTTTTATTATGTTTTGGGTAAAGTTTTTTTTAAAATAATGAATTGCGAATCGGTTGTTGATCAAATTAAATTTTTGCTAGAGGTCCCGCAGTAGTCGAAATTCGACTATAATTGTAAGTTTGTACGCTATTACGATTGTATTTTATACTTCTATAATCACAAATTTCGCCAAGGCTGCACTATAAAAAATATTAGCAAAGACAAACAATATTTAATCTCAATTTGACAACAGACGTCAAGAACAAAAGTTTGACAATAAATAGTAGGTATGCGTGTGTGCGTCAGATACATGGTATGTAGTGTGTGTAATGTTTTCTTTATTGATTTAATGTATCTTTTATGCATTATTTAAAAAAAATATTAGCATTGTGCACTTCTTCTCTATATTCTCTATAAGCGTGGAAAATTTCATACTCCTCCGTCCACGCAATTTTCGTAAAAAGGGATACAAAGTTTTTGCTTCACGTATTAATATATAGATTATAAATTTTACTACCTATCGCAGTGAGTGTTATACTAATATTTTGTCACAATATTTAAAACAATGATCTATTTCTGTACCAAACTTTCAATAATAATTTATACAAAAGGCCTGGCAGCTTCACAACTAACACAAACATATACGGTTATATGGGCGTTTCCCTAGGGTATCACCGGACTCTGCCATAAAACGGAGTCTGGCATAAAAATATTTATCACGGGAAATGCTATTTTCTCGGTAACTTTACGTCATTCAAATTGGGTCAAAATACAAATTATTAAAAAAAAAAACTCTGCTACGAAGCATGTCGTACTTTAGGATTGACCAAATACAATAATTCCAAATAGGTCACAATAGACATATATTGTATTTTAATATCTACAAGTAAAAACCAAAAATAATGGCGTTTTCTTTTCAACTGTTCATTAGAATATTTGATATACATTTACACAAACGCAGCGATTAAATTCTCTTTGGTCCACAAAAATACGTTTACAAGACTCGTCACGTGTTTCTGTGGACGTTTTGACAGATGAAGATCAAAGACATTTTGGATGCTAGATCTCACGAATTCGCGACGTAACAACAACATTCCATGCCTTGTACCGACCACAGAAACGCAATTTACAATAAATTAAAAATATAAATACGTTAAAATAAGCGTTACGACACGTTAAAACTAAATCTCAAAATTAATATAACATTGTATAGTTGTTATCAAAAGCAAAACGTTATCTTCCAGTGAATGTCATTTATGTCAAGCTACACCGATATCTTTGAAACTTCTCTCTCAAAGGAATTGATTATCTTTAAAACAACGTAATCGTCGATCAGGTTGATCTGGTGGTAGGACCTCTTTTTTTTTTTTTTTTTTATTGCTTAGATGGATGGACGAGCTCACAGCCCACCTGGTGTTAAGTGGTTACTGGAGCCCATAGACATCTACAACGTAAATGCGCCACCCACCTCGAGATATAAGTTCTAAGGTCTCAGTATAGTTACAACGGCTACCCCACCCTTCGAACCGAAACGCATTACTGCTTCGCGGCGGAAATAGGCGGGGTGGTGGTACCTACCCGTGCGGACTCACAAGAGGTCCTACCACCAGTGATTACGCAAATTATAATTTTGCGGGTTTGGTTTTTATTACACGATGTTATTCCTTCACCGTGGAAGTCAATCGTGAACATTTGTTGAGTACGTATTTCATTAGAAAAATTGGTACCCGCCTGCGGGATTCGAACACCGGTGCATCGCTTCAACACGAATGCACCGGACGTCTTATCCTTTAGGCCACGACGACTTCTACCTCTTGTGAGTCTACGCGGGTAGGTACCACCGCTCTGCCTATTTCTGCCGTGGAGCAGTAATGCGTTTCGGTTTAAAGGGTAGGGCAGCCGTTGTAACTATTCTTGAGACCTTAGAACTTATATCTCAAGGTGGGTGGCGCATTTACGTTTTAGATGTCCATAGGCTCCAGTAGCCACTTAAAACCAGGTGGGCTGTGAGCTCGTCCACCCACCTAAGCAATAAAAAAAAAAGATCGTATAATTTATTGATAAAACAAAACCACAGCTTAATATTTCGAAGCGCGTTTCGTCTTACTTTTCGCTGGTAACACGGTAAAGGCAGACACACTCGTCACAAAGTCGTGTGCAAGGCGCTGAAACTTATGCAAATTTGATGTGCTGCAGCTGAAAGCGATAAATATACGTAGCTACATAGTGGATGCAACAAAGACATGTAGATAGTACAAATGAGTTAAGAGTAAATTTTGATTTAAGACTACATACTAGCGTCAAATTTGATTAATGTCTTTGTCATTTTGTATACAAAGGATTCGATTTCTTCTTTCTTTTTCTCCACCTTATCCCACTAGGTGGGGTCGGCTAATTTTTCGACAACTAATTTTTCTCTTCCATTCTCTTCTATCAGCCGTCATCTCAACACTCACTCCTCTCTCTCTCATATCGTCATTCACACACTCCATCCATGTCTTCTTCGGTCGACCTCTTCCCCCTCTACCTTGCACTACAATTTCCATACATCTCCATCATCATCATACAAAGGATTCGATATGGTGTTAGAACTAAAATAATTAAATGTAATTCATTTTTGAATTGTTTTATCTTTTCTGTGCTATCAGCGGCTTACCTGTTCTCTTGGCAATGCAGGACCGTATTTTCGTCTACCTTCGAAGGCAATGAATAAATAATACTAATAAATACATAAAATGAATGTTTTTCGTTGAGTTCACTTTGTAAAGTGGCTGCTAACAAACAAGTCAATGAAGATTTCTGTGTTTCCCATCAGTTGACGAAATGCTTTCATGGTTTATCGAGTCTGTAATGATGTCCAGGGTTCGTAAAATCATCGCACCACATTAAGATTTAGATCCATTTGTACTACGATTATCCTGACCTTTGAATAGCGTAAAGCAAGTTCAAGATAAGCAGCAGCGTTCACGTTATGGTCTACATGTTCGGGTAATCGCCTAAAATCAGATAAGCATCACATAATTATTATTATTTTTTTTTTGTTGCCCTTGTAGGCAGACGAGCATACGGCCCACCTGATGGTGAGTGGTTACCGTCGCCCATGGACTTCAGCAATGCCAGGGGCAGAGCCAAGCCGCTGCCTACCGCCTAATACTCTCCACAAGCCTCGTTTGAAGAAGGACATGTCATAGCGCTCGGGAAACACCGTGGAGGGGAGCTCATTCCATTGCCGGATGGTATATAAGGGACTAGACGATAAAGTTATTTGTTAATTGGCTTGATGTTGTGTTTCTCGTGTAATATGACACTTTGTTTGCATTACAAGCATTGTTTTCTATAGAAAAACACAACTCGTAACGTAAGCCAGTCCCGGACGACTTCGTTCAATTGCTGAAAACAATACAATGTTGAACAATACCCTATTCTGATTTGAATTTTTATTTACACCACGGTTTTTTTTTTATAGCTTCACGTAACAAAACTGAGGGCGCTTTGTTACTTATTAAAAGTCGCGTGAAATAAAACATCTCATGAAATGTATTTCAAAATATAGCTTTGCGAGAAAAGCTTTGTCGTTTCCTGTTTATGCTTAGCTGTTAACCGAGCTTCTTTGTTTTCTCGATAGATTGATTGAACGCGGTTTTCACAAATCCGAGTCATGTATAACAACAGCCTGTCATCAATTCAATTTATAGATAGTATTACAATTTCCAGTATCCACTGCTTGCATACGTAAATTGAAAAAATTCCAAAACATTTGATTATAGTAGTCGGGCAATAGCCACCGTACCTATTACTAGTGACTACGATTGCCGAAGTAAGATTTTTCTTTGTGAATTAATTTTCATCTCATATAGTAACATTTAAAGTTATAATTATTATTTATGTCATGGTTGTCTTGTTTTTTAAAAATTCAATGTCTTCCCATGCCGCCTGCTCGATTAATATTATTTTTTTGCTTACATTAGTGGACGACCTCATAAGCCACTTGGTGTTAAGGGGTTATCGGAGCCCATAGACATATAGATATCAACAACGCGAATGCCGCCACCCACCTTGAGACATGTCTTCTAAGTCTCAGTTTTAGAGTACAAAGGCTGCCTCACCCTTCAAAACAAAACGCATTACTGCTTCTCGACAGATATAGCTAGAGTGGTGGTACCTACCCTTGCGGACTAGACGTACTACCACCAGGGAATGTTCATTTATTTGTTCCACAGCGTACGAGAGCATTTGGCTGTAATTAGTTACCGTAGCAATACCTGAGTCTCCACCGAACTGCTGTCTACTTTAGAACTTTCTTATGACGAAAGTAAATTTCATAGCATATATGGCTTTTGAGTGATAATCGTAAAGTCCTCGTGGCTTAAAGGACATGACGCTCTGTGTATTTATTATCCACTAGCTGACCCGGCAGACTTCGTAGTGCCTCAATCGATAAATAAAAGACCTAAACTTTTGTATAAAATAAACTTAAAACAAACAAAAGGAATTCGTTCGACGGGGAATACATTAAAGGAAAAACAAAATTGTTATTTTTATTTAATTCCGGGTACCTATTTTCATATTTATTTACCGTTTAAGCCTTCTCTGGACTTCCACAAATAATTCAAGACCAAAATTAGCCAAATCGGTCCAGAAGTTCTCGAGTTTTGCGAGACTAACGAACAGCAATTCTTTTTTATGTATATAGATAGATAGATAGATTAAGTAGGTATCCATTATTATTATTACCAATATGATATATTATTATTTCTAATTGTACTATTTATAATATAGTAATTCCAATATGAATAATAACCTGCAAAGCATTTTCACTGGTAGGTCGTATTGTGAGTCCGCACGGATAGGCACAAGCACCTAATCCATTTCTTCCGCAAACCATTCCCCGTAAAATAATTCCATGTATTTCGATTACAGCGTATGAAGCCGCTATCAAAGTGTAATTTAGACTAAAATTTCGACACATGGGTGCCAGTGACCAGTGACAGTAATACAAGATTTTTTGTCCGATTGTTAATGTATTTACAGCTATTAAAGTCAAATTCCGTATAAAAACGCCTACCCTAGCGTTACTCGTGCTATCGTAAAAATAATCACAGCTTACGAATCTAATTTAGAAGCAAAATGTATGTTCCATGGGGAGTGCTCTGAGGAATTGTTCGAGATGATACCGGCATCTCGTTTTTACCATCGCACCGCCCGCCACCGGAGTAGAGTTCATCCATACTACCTGGAGCCACTGTTGTCATCCACATTACGTTTCCAGAGATCTTTTTTGCCGCGTACCATCCGGCTATGGAATGAGCTCCCCTCCACAGTGTTTCCCGAGCGCTATGACATGTCCTTCTTCAAACGAGGCTTATGGACAGTATTAAGCGGTAGGCAGCGGCTTGGCTCTGCCCCTGGCATTGCTGAAGTCCATGGGCAACGATAACCACTCACCATCAGGTGGGCCGTATGCTCGTCTGCCTACAAGGGCAATAAAAAATAAATAAAAAATAAATATTACAATTCAAAAATCTCTTAAAAATAATAAAGAAACATATTTCTTATTATTCATATAAGAGATGGGAAGTAACCTATCGAAATATTATAAGAGTACTTATGCTGTCAACCGTGAAACTAAATTTGCGTATCGCATTATTGACCGTTACTTGAATATTAATGAGACAGATAGGCCCCTATATTTTGTTTTGTAACTTTGTAATAACTCAAGCTCAAATTTTTATAAGTTCGACGCGAAACGGAACAAAGCCTACACGTACGCATGACCGAACTTTAACCTTTCACTAAATTTACGTCACTACGTAAACTTTGAACGCATGTCCTCAAAAAAAACACTGAAAAACTTGTGAGATGTTTCCCTCGTAAAATATGCACGTACAAAACTGATAGTCGGTGTTTAGAGTGAGGCTCGTTAAAGTGACTTTGGAGCTATCTAGGCCGTGGAACGGGGATGAATAGAGTACCTGTTTAATATTCCAGTGTTGGCTACCTCGCGAATAAATTAAAACTGTGCGGCAAGACTCCGCAGCCTTCCGTTTAGGCGGCAGATCGCTTTTATGCTCCGCATTATTTTCTACAGTACACGTAACAATGAGAAATTTATAGTTCTTCCTCGTTTCATTGTTGTGTTTTAATGGAATCGAAATTGTTTTTTCAACTGTTATAACTCTTGTTCGAATACTCGATTCAATTTAGACTTCATACGGTTTTATAACCGTGTATGTTTTGTTTCAATACCGCGTATATTGACAGATGCGATGAATCGCGTTCTTTTTAAGTGTGATTGTTTTCATTGTAAGTCCGTTGTCTGATTGTTCATTGTCAGGTTTATAGGTGTAGAATATGTCAACAAATGTGAAATTGTAACTGATAAAACTTGATGGAGCTAATAACGATCATTGCGTAACAAACTAACTACAAATACAAAATATCAGATTTTTTCGATTTTTAAAGGGATTTTCATTAATCTGCAGAAAAAAAAATTAAAACTTCAACTATGTGTTTTAATGCATTTACTGTATTTATTAATATCTATATATATATGCATGTTCTAGTGTGTTTAATTTATATTTCAATGCACCTACCAATATTTATTTTCCGCTACCTTTGTTTGACTGTTAAAGAATGCCTTAAGTATTAAGTACATCAGTGTAGATAGATAGATAAATGAAGTGTAATAAATAAAAATAATAATGCTCCATTCGGAAAAGCAAATGTCCGCCACACAAATGAATAATATGGTGTGTAGATATTCAAATGAATGGTGGAAATAACCGGCGTTTGGAGCTTAGACACTACGTAGCGTTTAACTTTAAATTATTTAAAGAAAACTCGGGCGACTTGGCGGGGCTCCGTCTACGTGACTTTTACTTTAAAATAAGGCTACGGCATATCGGACGGAAAACTTATCCGAAATTTGCGCAATGTTTGGGGTAGTTGGAGTAATGTTTATAAATGCATTTAAGGTTTTTAAAAAAAATCGTAAATAGGTGCATATTCCTGGTGCATATTCGTATTTGTTAGTAGTGATAAATAACGAACATTTGCGTCAATTCGGAAGATCTAATCGCGAATTTCTAATATTAATAAATAAAATAATAATTCCGAGAAATGGTAAGAATTCACCGTGAATAGCGTGGAAAATATGATTTATGCTTTCGTGGTCTCTGATCTAATGAGTGAGAAACTCTTTCCTTGGTATAAGTCACGTGGATGATCTAAGCTACCTCTCTTTTTTTTTGCCCCGGGGACAATCTTTCGTGCCTAAAAGAACGCGTAGAATATGTGGGACTCTGTAACGGAAGATGGTAGACAGTCCCACCGAATAAACGATTCCCATGCATACTCACTAGAAGCTAGATCTCCACTTGAGACATGGGCCACCAGACGGGCTCGGCTGGATCGCATGCAGCGTACGTACTGATAGTCTGAGTAATAAAAGCACTGACTTCTTATGAACAATTGTATTTTGTCTGAATTACAACATTTAATTATATTCAAGTCTGATTGAAGAGTACTGAAGACGCGTCCGTTCGCGTGAGAGGCGCTTGGGCAAAGAGCGAACACAGTAGTTGAATGATAAAACTGAACATTAACATAGATTATTACGGCTTCGTACTGATCTAATACAGATAAACAATTTCGTTTCTACAGAGTAATAATTACATGTGAATTTGCGTGAACAGCACTTATGTTGAAAATGTCGTAAGCGAGATTCAGGAATCTGTCAAATATCATGTATTGTGTAATTGCTACCCGCCCGACACATATCCTTCCAAACAAATGGCTAATAAAGATTCTTGTTTTCGACAATAATTCTGATGTAACAATGTTTGCTCTAATGTTGTTATCCAAGGAGAAAAAATATATTTTGTATATTTATATTTTCATAAGCGCCGTAATCGATCCCATAAAACAAAAAATATACGAAGAGAAACTAGAGAGAACAAGAGCCACTAGCCAATCCAATAACTAATTACCTAAATCAAACTGCCTCAGTCCAGCATCTTACACAAGCGCTCAATAGTTTACGGCTTCGTATAAATCGGGTATTATGAAACATTCTGCTAGCTAAAAACAATCCTTAAAGCATTGCCATAGTAACTAAAATAGAATAAATCCAATAGTGCTTTGATTAGTTTCATATGACATTAGATTTGATATTATTAAACTATCTTATTAAATAGATACTTATTAATACGTTTTGATAGCTATGTAAGTACCAATAAGAATATTGATACAGAAAAAAACAAAAACTTACATTTAACATTTCCACTGAAACTTGGGAAAGAAAAGTTCCAAATTATTAAATTTTTTCATATAAAAAATGCGGTCTCTTTTATTAATATACTTGGGAATACAAGCGCATTGCCCTCCTAAATCTATATAAATGAATTGCTGTTTGTTAGTCTCGAAAAAACTCGAGAACGGCTGTACCGATTTGGCTAATTTTGGTCTTGAATTATTTGTGGAAGTCCAGAGAAGGTTTAAAAAATAACAATTTTGTTTTTCCTTTAATGTGTCCTCCGTCGGACGAATTCCTTTTGTTTGTTTCAATAATTTTTTTTTATACAAAAGTTTAGGTCTTTTATTCATCGATTGAGGTACTACGAAGTCTGCCGGGTCAGCTAGTCTCAAATATAAAAACAAGGATGAAGCTTGTAACGTAACTTGAAAAGGTAGTTAGTTCGAATCAGGCATCTGCCTTTAAAACTTTACGTTTGTATACGATCATTCAATGGATATAATTAACGAAATCAAACTTCCCTCATTTGAAACATTTTACTGCATCGTATAAATTATATGTGGACATAAATCGTGCCACCGGAATTTAGACTTTGAGCCCCGGTGTTAAGATTTTCGGTCGGACTTAATATCTTAACGACAGTCGTTCAAGCCAGAGCCTTACATGGTTTATTGTCCTTCTGTTACGGCTGGCTTTTAATTAGAAGCATTTCTTAATGGGTTAATTACTCGTATTCTAGAGAGGAAAAAGACAGGTAATCTGCATACAGATAATATTGTAATTCTAAGGAAAAAAAGTATTTATTCATATTTATTGGAAGTAAATTATGCATGTGTTTATAACTAATGTTTTCTAGATTAATGTGTTCGTTTTTTTACATATTATTTTTAATTTTTACTTTTCCCGAAAACCAAGGATTTTTTAACACCTTGCTAACCTTGCCTTGCTTGAGGTTATAAGACTATGCATAACAAATCCAATGTAGTCAATAAACATTTTTTGAAACGAAGTTCCTTATGGGACGATGCGGAGGGGTACCCTAACCGGGGAAAAACGTCCGTAATATAATATTTTTATTATTTATGTATAGTCTTAATATGATGGCTATACAGTGTCTAACGTATAGTCTACGTGCTGACGGCTAATATTATTATTCATATAAATAGCTGTTTCTTTGTATATTATTATAATATATTTTTTATAAGTCATTGTGAATAAAATAAAGTTGATAACTTTGTAGTTTCTTTTTTATTTTTATCAATAAAAAAATCTTAATAAAAGATGTATACCCGAATAACTATTTTCTTTACACCTCGAATACAACAAAAAATTCATATTTTTATAATACAAAACTTCGTTCCTATCCGGTGTCCCACGACACCACACGTCTTTTTTTTATATACTAGAAATATATTTTTTTCTATTGAAAGAAAATCCCTATGAAATTCGTTTCAGCTATTATTATATAAACATAATATGTTCTAAACAATATCCATATAGATTATTTTCGTGTAAAATTGTCGAATCTCCAATATAACGTTTCGAAATTATTCCTCAATCCCACGCAAGCAAAGCTACTTTAAAGCACAAAACTGCTATTCCGAATTCCATTTCACAACGCTTTTAATCTTAAATTTGAATACGAGAAGCATGCGGTTAAAGAATGAGAATTCATGAAAGCGTCGAGCAGCCTGTGTCGATTTAAGCTATAATTCGAAATCAAAGTAAACGATTTCTTGTGGTTTTTTTTTTCTAGATTACAATTTTTTGTATTATCTGTAAATTTTTAAGGATTTACAAACATATAGAATATATATTTTTTTAAATTTTTACGGTGTAATATTCATTCCGGATACAATCAAAACACTTTATTGTCACACACGCGTCGAATACCATGAACCGTCACAAGATTAACAAAGCGATCAGAATTCCGTAGGCCGATGACGAAAAGAAAGAAAAAAAATATGTCAGTTTACTAGTATTTTCTTCGATTTTTCCGAATCATATAGACTTGGAACTAAATTTACGATTTAATCTGCTGTTTTTTATTGTCATTTATAGCAAACCGACCTGTACGTAGCCCTCGCGGTCGTATGCCTATTCGCTACACATAGTTTTATTATCAACTAGAGGTCCCGCAGTAGTCGAAATTCGACTACAATTAATTGGAATTGTAAGTTTGTACACTATTATGATTGTATTTTATACTTCTATAATCACAAATTTCGCCAAGACTACACTATAAAAAATATTAACAAAGGCAAACAATATTTAATCTATTCTCAATTTGACAACAGACGTCAAGAACAAAAGTTTGACAATAAATAGTATGCATGCGTGTGTGCGTCAGATACATGGTATGTAGTGTGTGTAATGTTTTTTTTATTGATTTAATGTATCTTGTATGCATTATTTAAAATAAAATAAAAATAACATTATGCACTTCTTCTCTATATTCTCTATAAGTGTGGAAAATTTCATACTCCTCCGTCCGCGCAATTTTCGTAAAAAGGGATACAAAGTTTTTGCTTCACGTATTAATATTTTATTATCAATATCCGTCTTTTCACAGATAATTAAGTTTGTTTCCGGTGCTTTTCCGTTTGAACCGTGAGCTGCGTGCGCCCGCGTCATATTGTAGTTATTGTTTTATATCGCAAATTGTTTGTGTAACAAGACTAGAATTAGACATTTGATATTAGTGACTAACCCATAGCTTTATTAAACAATACCCTGAGACCTACCCCTCACTATACATTATGTTATTTTCGGCGCTTCGAATATTTTAACAGTTTTGGACGTATCCCTTGTGTTTTTGTACTGTAAAAACCCAAGATTAAAACGTAAAAATAGTTAATACTTTTACTTTTAGTTCCTAGTATCGTATTTATTAAGGTCGATGAGTTTAGGCAATTAATATAAACAGCCGACAGTCCCCGACTACGGTACGTTATAGGATTCAGCTACAGACCAAAAAAGAAAATAGACTCATGACTATTCCTAGGCAAAGAGCTTGACAAGTACATTCCGATGTTTTACATTGAACATAAATCGTGTTTCCTTAAATTGAAGTCGCATATATGTAAGTCGTAAAGTTGTAATATAGAAGACGGGTGGGCTGAAGCTTGAAGCGCGTACGAGTCAAATGATAATGTACGTATTTCATTAAATTTTTACGACTTTTATTCACGTGTTTTCTTTTTTGTTACGTCACTTTTTTTACGCATGTAAATAGATTTTTACTTCGCGTTCGTTTTACGTTTCGTTTTATTGTAGGTATTTTATAATTAAGTTGGCTAATATCGCTAAAGTAGTAAAAAAAAACGTGTGGCACTCGGGAACTGCCGCTAGCATTTTTTATCAACTTATGCAATTATAATTAGATAATGATAATTTAATATTAAAACAATAATAAAACAAGACCACGCTATATTAAACATTAATAAAAGCAAAACCTTAACTGTCCCCTTCACACTCATAAGCTAGACCGCGCGAGAGAGAGATGGGCAGACTTTTCATGATGCGCGTGCAGTGTGACGTCTCGCCACGCGCTTATTCACAAACACTACACAAGCGCAACGTGTGAATGTGTTGAACGCAAGCTACATGGTAGGCGGAGTGAGGGGTGTAAGGTTTTTTTCGTTACGGAATTTCATGATTACAGTAAGCCGCGCTCAAGGCTCGCGATAAAAGCTATGCAATAGCTTAAAAGTTGAAACTATTTTCAATTTTCGAAACCATGCTAGTTAAATTAGTTTGATGTTGTGTAATAATTGTTTAGCTATTTGAGTTTAATTGAATCACTGAACTGCCTACTCTTGATTGCTCTATGGCAATGACTTGTATGTTGTTTTAATTACAGCATCATATCCAGGTGTAAACCTTTTTGCAACTTTACAGGAGAACCATTTAAGGTTTAAAATTTGAAAAAAAAATCAAAACAAAAAAACTTCTTCAGTGTTTTGTATAGAATAAACTTAATAATAAACTGTTGATGCTAATACCAAATAAAACGCACCAATTAGATGACAAAGACAAAATGTTGCATATTAATCGTAATATCGCCTAAACCAAATAGTTTTTTACCCCTCGATATGGTAACATCGAACTGGTAGGTTGATACAAAAATCCCGATTCGGCAGGATAGCCGAAGCACCATGGTTCCTGAGGAACGTGGATCTCCACGATGACCTGGAGCTCGACTCTGTCAGTAAGTATCTACAGTCGGCGTCATTGCGCCATTTCGAGAAGGCGGCACGACATGAGAACCCTCTTGTCGTGGCCGCTGGAAACTACATACCCGATCCTGTAGACCCAGTCGTCGTCGCACAAAGCACGTCATTATGGATCCTCCCGATCCATTAACGGTGAAAAAAATTGATACAAAATCCACGAGGTATACCCGTCTTTACAACGAATGCTAGAACACTCACATCTTCCGGTACTCGCGTAATTTAAATAAGCGATTTCACTTCATTCCTGTATCTCAATATGAATTCAACTCAAACAGACCTTAGTTATTAATGAAAATTACAGAAAATATAAAGGTTACATTATTCCGACATGGGGGAGTATTGTTGAGTGTTACACGGCGCCGAAAGCCCATTTCGCGCCATAGCCCGCAGCCAATAATGCAGGATCCTTATAACTTGTGTAATTTTTCATCGGCTCGATTCTTTAATGTTTACGAGGAAAAATCAGATTAAATGAAAACAAAATTTACTCAGGGCGATCACGATTAACCATTTTAACTGGGTACATTATTTTACACGAGAAACAAATTTAGTAGAACAATTACTCGGGACCACAACGAGTAAATTAAAATAAAAGTGAAGCATATACATAACTATTTATATGGTGTATTAGTAGACCACGTGGGTAGTTGCTAATATCCTGCCTATTTCTATCACAAAGCAATCATGCGTAACGATTTAAAGCTACAGCGGTTATAGGTACCTACATACAAGAGATTCCGACTTCATATATCAAAGTGATGGCATTCACATTATCATGTCTATGTCAGTATCAAGTTTTAAATGTGACGTGGCGGTGTCCGTGACCATGTATAGTACTTATAATCTACAAATATTTTACCATCACCCAATCAAATATTATAGTGTTTCTGCTTTTTTTCTTACCGGTTCGCCGGTAGCCTAAGATACTATTTCAGCTACGCGTGGACAGGTAGGTGATCTCATGGGATCAACCTGAGAGAATTTGCTAACATTAACCCTGGCAAGCGCAGTACTTCGCAGAATCTACCATCGGGTCGGAATGGCGATCCTCTGAGAAGATCCAGCGAAAAACTCAGTAGGCCATTCCAAAAAAAATACAAATACATCTACCATATATCTCAAGGTGATTGGCGCCGTTCACTAATTATGTCCATGGACTTTGATGACTTAAGACCGAAAAGACCTAAAGGCGTCGTGAAAATATTCACCGCAGTAAACAATTACTCAATAATTCACCATTGACATCCTTTAGAACTTTTATAAAATGGACGAAAAGAGATAAAAAAAACAGACATTCGCAACCACATTTCCCAGTCTCATAGACAAAATACAGATTTAAATTGAAAAATCCGAGTATTATTTTTAGGAGCAAAGCTTTTATTGGCATATCGTCAGGCTGATATCGACAATAAAAAACTAAACGAGTTCTTTTAATGCCGTATGAAAATAATCGTTTGCATTGTACAGTTTTAAAAATAATAGGTTTTTTTTCTTTTTCTCAATACTTTTTACGTTTTTTGTTTTGTATTGTTCAATATAGACAGAGGCTAACGATACACCCATTTTTGAATGGCTAAAGGAACACTTTAACATCAGAAAATAAATTTAATGCCTATTTTGAAACATAAAATCCAAATAGTTGGGCTGAATGTAACTAATGGCCCATACTTCGAACCGGGACCGCACGACTGATTCGCGGGAAGAAAGGCAGCCGTGCCTACAAACATTGAAAGACTCGGCTGTATACCATAATAGACTTGATGTATACCAGACTTTACAGAACGAAATATTAAGGTTTATTCACCGATTTTTATACTCATTATTCAAATGTCGAAACCTTGGAAATAATATAATAACAATAACAACTACGCGAGATTAAACCGTAAAAGTAGTTAGTTATGTTTCATGAAAGCGAATGAAATTACAATGATTCGTAATAATTATAAAACTGTGGCGTGTATATATTTTGTGTAGCTTTAAGTTTATTTATATTATTAGTATATATTTTATGTTAAATTTAATAATATTATTTCCGGACAAGAAGTTAAATCTTATATATTATTATACATAGTGGTGGCTACGCATCCACGGCGCCCGCGGCCCGATGGAGCGGCTCCGCTGACGGCCGTTGAGTTGGCTCGCAATTACGGACACGCGCGACGTATATGTCTTTAAATAACGCTGCTTTCGATTCGCTATAACTTTCTATCTAACTTCAGCTTTGTTGCTTTCTCGTTGAACTTATATACTCCTTCTATATGTTCTGGATTCTTCTTGTGGTGTTGACTATTATTGTGTTAAAAAGATCAAATAAACTTTATAAACCTTTTGGAACTATCATTCAGTTTTAACACCCTACGAACTAAAACTACAAAACCAATAAACATACGATGAAAATTTTGCATTCTACGATTTAAAAATTACAAACAATACATTTATATACGCGACTTGAGAAGATTATGACCGGAAATAAATAAATTAATACGCAAAAAACGACCCTAAAATGGTTTTCGTATAAATAAAGACTAAACCTACATCTTTTTATTCAACTTCATCTCACACTAAAACGTAGTCGGTAACGCAATATTAAATTTTAAAAGTTGAACTCTCACATCGTTCCGCTTTGAGAATTAAAGAGGTGAAATGAATAGAAATGAACTCGAATTATTCCAAAACATTTTCATTTTAGAGTGCTTGAACTTTTATCGCCCTGGAGGCAAAAATAAACAGATATTTTTTAAATATGTACTATCTATCGATGATTAGAAACTCGGCCATGGTCCGCTGTGACTATGTTCTTTTAACGGAAAGATAAATTTATTCGGAGTATCCTCGTATATACAAAATAGATCACAGTTGTAACAATCCTCAGATTGGCTTAATTAAACCTACTCTTTTAAATAATTAAGATTATTTAAGTCTTAATAAATGAAGACTTCAGCGCAATTATAAAGAACGAAAGTCATAAATTTGCCACTTTAGAACATATACTGAAGTCGGAACTTAATAACTGGATTATGTTAAAAAACAGATTTAACTGATTTACTAAACGTCACTAGAGGTCAAAGAAGCAATTAAAATAGCAAAATATAAAAGTTTCAACCGAGGCGATGGCTTTAGGCTATCATGTGAATAACACGGATTAGAAAGAGGGTAGACATATTTTTTTGTTCCTAGCATCCTACCTGCAGTTTTCAGTCTACCGTTGATCATGGCGCTTGCTACTACTGCACCGAAATATCGGGAACTTCTTACGCGCGAAAATCGTATAAAGAGCTTGTCTAATATAGGTAATAGTCATTGTAATGTAGATCACAGTGAAAGCTTTAAACAAATAATATTTATAGGTTTGTTTGTTTAGCGTTCGACACGCCGTTTATCGAATTGAGTTGAAGTTTTGTACTATTGGTGGGATGTATGAGGTAGCTTCCATAGGTTAATGGCAGAATCCTGCCTATTTTTGCAAAAAAATGAGTCATGTGTCCCGGCTACAGAGGTGGGCAAAACAGCCGTCACATGATTTAAACAACTAATACTTCACATCTGAAGTATGTGGTTGCAGCCAAAGTGATTGCTCGGAAAAAGTAGAAGCGGTCTGGCCTGACGACCTGGTCACTATAGCGCATAAGGACTGAACGAGAAAGGTAAGATACCAAAGAAAATCGAATGCATATGAAGAGACCTACACTCATCATTGGGTGGATACAAGTTGAAGAATAGAGTCTCTGAGTGACCAATTAATACCAGCTGAACTATGAACTCGATCATCGTTTAGAGTAATAAAACACTCTATATTTCTCGTTGGTTTAAAGGTTTTTGGCATAGTTCCAATAATACGCGATAGGTGTTGTTACAATGACATGGCTCTGCCGTATATATGTACATTCAAACTGGAATGCTTTAAACAGATGTAGTTTTACCGGAACGATTATCTATTCGAGTGACCCTACGATGTCGAGATAAAGCTACAAAGTACATTGTTTGTTTGTTTGCAAGACCCAAACATTTTTTATTTATTGCTTAGTGGACGAGCTCACAGCCACCCAAGTGGTTACTGGAGCCCATAGACATCTACAATGTACATGCGCCACCCACCTTGAGATATAAGTTCTAAGGTCTCAATATGGTTACAACGGCTGCCCCACCCTTCAAACCAAAACCGAACTACTTCACGGCAGAAATAGGCGGGGTGGTGGTACCTACCCGTGCGGACTCACAAGAGGTCCTACCACCAGTCAAATATAAACATTAGATAATTAATGTTGTAAGCGCTGCAATTCACGCTTATTCTCATTATATAACAACGGTAATGATTTATTTTTGGTTGAAAAGGCTTAGCAAGTCAAAGTGAAATTCAATATCACAATTTAATTTAGCAAATTAAAATATTTAAAATAATACATGGTATTTATTTTAAAGATGATACTTTGATCGGTTATTAACTAAATGAGTTTGCGACTCGACCCACTGCTCCTATTGCTGCCACTTCCTTCCTAGCAGTGCTCTTATCTATTTTCTTTTCGCTAAATTCCAATCCCTGTTTTATATAATATTGCAATATTTTTACCATGAAGCGATCCTGCGGTTCGGTTTGTATCCTTTGCACGAAAATAAATCACACTTCAATCTTACGTCTCGAGGTGGGTACGAGGACTCACATTGAGTAACTCATCAGCATCCACAGGTCTCTCCCATCAGGTGAGGTCGTGATAACCTCCTCTTATTAAACACACTAGGTATATAACAACTAGAAGTTTTTTTTTTTTTTTCAAAACTCAAGTCGCTCTGAAACCTTAAACATAGAATGAAAAAAAACAATGAACCAAGAAAGCCATACTGTTAACCAGAAAACAAGTAACCGGTAGTAAGACCTTCAGTTTCAGTTTGGCTTCGATCCAAAACCCAGTTCGCTTCATTTGGCACGAAATGTGAATACTTATTCCATAGTCACATTTCTTTTACCGGTCTTACGTTAATACGGAACATTTATTCGGGATTTGTCCTATTAGGGAAGTAATGCGTTGTAATTTATCGTATGGAGTAGGCGAGCATGTGGACTATAGCGCGTGTTTGTGAATGCATAATTTTGGATCTACACGGTTTTTGTGTAGTAGCGTTCTACATATTATCAGAGTGCTTACGTTGCTTTACGTGCTACGTTTGCCGCTAGGGCCGCTGTTCCAACTCCATACAAATTTGAGTTAACTTTTAGGCGATCTAGAAGTTAAAAAACGCGCACTAAGCACACAACAGTGATATAATTCATTTAAAAAAAACCCTAGTCTTTTGAATTGGTCTCGTAACTGTGTGTTAAAATATTGATGTGATTATAGACGAATCTTTTTGGGTTATTTATACGATTTACGGTTTCTTTTTTAACATCCCAGTCGACGAATTTTTACAGGACCTTAAGATATATATCAAAACTATTATTTGTACCTTCGAATTGTCCGTCATTTATTTATTATAGAAAGTTGCCAGCTCCGTCTTCCGCAAATAAAACTCTCAATTTAACTAATAAAAAAAACCACCAAGTGCTTTAGAACGATTTCAACGTTCAACAAGTCGACCGAATAGTGAAGCGATGAAAAACGATTCGATCCAAACAGGCACGGTACTCGTCTGACCCTTGTAATCGATTTGAAGTATCAAATAGAATACTGATTTTATTTTTTAAACTGTTTTTCTGTGTTTATTGTTTTTTAAACATTTTATTCTCGTTCTTTAATTGAAATTTGTATAACGTTTAATATTAAAACGAAAAATACGAAATTGGAATATCATTTTTTTTTATCGGTTTCCTAATGTACCGTAACGTAAAAAAATGAGTATTTTTTTAAATTCAATCTTTCATAATCCTTACTCACACCATCAACGTCATTGCCTTATTCATCGAGTCCCTTCCGTTCACAATTCTTTGTTCAATTCATTTAAATTTATTACAGAAAATTGAATCTACAAATTGATGCACACATTTGAAATGGAGGTAAATGGAGGGAAAACTAAAGGCGGCCATTCTTTTTCTTTTCATTTTGAATTTCGAATTCGCTAAATATTCCTGAGTTTTTATTATACCCCACGCTTTTTTACAATAAAATCATTTTTTCTTACACTATTTTTAATACAAATTTATTAAAATTTATTTTCTATTTTTTAGTTGGATTTTTTATAAAAGCGTATTTTGTTAGTTTTTTTTACTATTATTTAGTTATTCTCTTTTTGTATTATCTATATTTAATCTATGAACACATGACGTGATAATTTTATTTATTAAATTTATTTCTAATTCTTAAAGTGATAAAATTACAAAAAAATCTTTGTTAATCATTTTTGTTCGCAGGCCATAAAGCAATGATCATAATAATATGATCTATATTACTATATACTAAACGTTCTGTTTTTATCATATTTTTAAAAATCATCTTTAATTGGTTTTAGCAGCAATCAATTAGTTAATACAACTGAAGTTTGTGTATAAAATCAAGTAGAATTTTTATTTCAACTAGAGGTCACGCAGTAGTCGAAATTCGACTATAATTAATTGGAATTGTAAGTTTGTACACTATTATGATTGTATTTTATACTTCTATAATCACAAATTTCGCCAAGGCTACACTATAAAAAATATTAACAAAAACAAACAATGTTTAATCTATTCTCAATTTGACAACAGACATCAAATAAAATAAAATATTAATGGAGGAGTATGAAATTTTCCACACCTATAGAGAATATAGAGAAGAAGTGCACAATGCTAATATTTTTTTTAAATAATGCATAAAAGATACATTAAATCAATAAAGAAAACATTACACACACTACATACCATGTATTTGACACACACACGCATGCATACTATTTATTGTCAAACTTTTGTTCTTGACGTCTGTGGTCAAATTGAGAATAGATTAAATATTGTTTGTCTTTATTAATAATTTTTTTTAGTGTAGTCTTGGCAAAATTTGTGGTTATAGAAGTATAAAATACTAGCGACCCGCCCTCGCTTCGCTTCGGAAACATTAAAACACACATGAAACCAAAAAAATAAAATAAAATGAAATGAAAAAAAAGTAGCCTATGTTCATCAGGGACAATGTCGGCTTCTAATGGAAAAAGAATTTTTCAAATCGGTCCAGTAGTTTCGGAGCCTATTCGAAACAAACAAACAAACAAATCTTTCCTCTTTATAATATTAGTATAGATATAGATATAGATATAGATAATATTAGTATAGACAATCATAATAGTGTACAAAATTACAATTCCAATTAATTATAGTCGAATTTCGACTACTGCGGGACTTCTAGTATGTATTAATGAGTTTCATTTCAGCTGACGTCTATTGTATAACTTAGCGTTCATTTGACTTCATTTTTAATTTTCAATCAAATTACACAAGACTTTGTAAAATTTTACAAACATACAATTATTTACTGCCCTCACGGACAAATTTCGTCCATGTCTCGCAGTAGCAACAGGTAATAGATATCATACAGTGTTGCCAATACATCCGAATCCACACTACGCCCTAGAAGTAATCAAGACCGAATTTTTAGTAGCAAAGGAAAGTGAGGGCCGTAAACTCATACCTTCTGAATAGTTAATGACGGCCTTCAAGATCTTCTGGCAACACAATGTTTTCTTTCCAAATTAGCATCAAACATACGGTCAAGCTGTTCGGATTCCACGTAATTGTCCGTTCTCGTAAACGACTGCCATTAACAACCGCATTTAACGTCGGTCGGTCTCACCGCTAACACATTATTTTTTACGACCGGGTTTCATGTACCACTTGTTACGTGCAATACTCTGAACCAATGAAGCGTGATACATCTGAGTAATCTACGAAGCAAATCCTCACAGGCCAAACATAATGGTTTCCAAATCTCGTTGGCGTGTCAGTAGTACCCTATGCGGTAGTATTTATAAGACGTAAATGCAAAATAATTAAGCCCGTTTAATGCGAATGCTACGAAAAAAAAATCACTATAATTTTTTTCTTCTTAAACGTACCTTAGTGTGAAAACTGAACTTCAAAAGCATTGCTTTCATTTTCATCTTCTATTTATATGAAAATTTAATAACTAAAAGCTTACCTCATCATAAATGAAATTATCAATTTCTTCGAGCGGCCGTCCATACAGCTTAGGCGGAAACGGCTCGTACTTCCGTGGAAGGCGCGCGCCATCTTCAACGCTAAGTCGGCGCCGCGGCATGAAGCCAAATTCACGCACGAGCTGTGCCCCCCGCGACCCGGCTCGCCTCGCAGACTCCCGCGTGAACGGCGTGACCGCAGCCCGGGGCTCTTCTCGCCCTCCGCCCCCGCCACCGCTGCCACCGTTGGTCTCGCTCGAGAACTTAACACCTTCGAGTGGGATGCGCAGTTCCTCGCGACGGGGTTTCTCACATTCTGAATCGAGAGCATCGCGTGACTGTGAAGCAACGAGCGGTGCTGCGGCCTCGGGGTTTGTGGCCTCGAGGGTCCGCACGATCTCGCCGAGCAGGCGTGAGCCATCGATCTCTTCGCCGGGCGAGTTGAGCGGCGCCGGCGGCGGAAACGAGAGCCGCCTTTCGTCCTCGTCCATACCGAGAGGGTCAGCGGGGCTACGCGCGCGCCCGCCCCATCGCCACGCGGCCCCACGACCACTCGCACACTATTTGCGCACCGATGACGCCATTTTCTAATATTACTGCCACCTGCAAACAAAATTGCATTCTTTAAGCTTTATGAATCTACAATTTGACCATCTCACTCGTTAATATCATATATTTAGAACATTAAAGTCTACATCACAAAAAGCCAGCGCTGTTTACGATATCATTAGATTGATTGACGGTAGTCTGTAAATAAAAATTCGTTTCTTTAGTAATTTATCCAACTTTCTCATTAAGAAAGAATTTACGGTATCAATTAAATTACTCCTTATCTTTTGATGAACGGAGATAATAGGAATAAATTCTGTCTCAGTGACGTGTAATGTGCTGCTGAAGAAAATAAATGAAAAGATGATCTCGCAAACATTCTCAAAGTATCTAGTACTGTCATTAGAGTACAGAAAATCGGTAATTTCCTTGCTGAAATGATTTTTTTTTGTTATTGTTTAGATGAGTAGATGATCACGCGGTGATAACTGGTTACTGGAGTCCATAGATATCAGCAACGTAAATGCCACCTCCCACCTTGAGAAATAACTTCTAAAACTCAGTTTTATAGTAAAACGGCAGCCCCAACCTTCAAACCGAAACGCATTACGAACGGAATAGACGGGGTAGTGGTTGCCATACAGGCTCACAAGACACGCCCTACCATCAGTATTTATGCAAATGCCGTGAAGCAGTAATGCGTTTCGGTTTGAAGGGTGGGGCCGTTGTAACTATACTTGAGAACTTAGAACTTATATCTCAAGGTGGGTGGCGCATTCACGTTGTAGATGTCTAGGTATTGGCTCCAGTAACCACTTAACACCAGATGGGCTGTGAGCGCGTCCACCTTCTAAGCAATAAAAAAAGATAATTTTTTTTTACGATCTTAATTTTCCCTTACAAGATGCTATTCCTTAGCAATAGAAGTAAATTGTGAGCATGCGTCAAGTAGGTACGTATTTCATTAGAAGTAAAATATAGCGTTTTACATTTTATGCTATGTCATTCTCGTGTTCACGAACCTGCAGTCAAATAAATATATCACCTGTGTTCTTAAGTCTGTTAAATGTGTTAGCGTATTTTGAAAACATTTATTTGATTTTTTATATTTTTAATATTAGTTACGTACAGGACCTCAGAGATCATGAGGCCGAAGCCTCAATTAATACTTTCTCGTGGCTGTCGCATCCTTCAAAGCGAAACGCACTACGTTTAGGATCTATGGGCTCCTTAACACCATCTGGGCCGTTTTTTTTATTTCGTCTAGCAAAATTCACTATTAAGAATTAATAACACGACGGTTTCGCAGTGAGGCACTGGATTCTTGAAAAAAAATTATGCTGCTTCATAATAAATATGAATTTGCTTTCATATATTATATAGGCTTCGAGGAAGTTTCTCTCTCTTGATAAATTACAGTCACGAAACGTAAGCCACTTGAACAAATCATCCAAAAGCTTTGTTCACACGAACTGTTTTATTCATTATTTGTGATTCGATCCCCTCCTATAGCTTCTACTAACTAAATCCGGATATATCCCGGGTATTGGGCGTCTCCATCAATCTCGATTTTATCCGGATATAATGATTCGTGTTCAGAATTCGTTTTCGAACAAACTGTATTAATGGGCAATCTTTATTCGAAATTCATTGGTGGATTAAGCACGATTTTTACAATTTTACTACTAGCTGGCCCGGCAAACGCTGTTTTCTATACTAATATTATAAAGAGGAAAGATTTGTTTGTTTGTTTGTTTCGAATAGGCTCCGAAACTACTGGACCGATTTGAAAAATTCTTTTTCCATTAGAAGCCGACATTGTCCCTGATGAACATAGGCTACTTTTTTTTAATTTTTTTTTTTTTGGTTTCATGTGTGTTTTAATGTTTCCGAAGCGAAGCGAGGGCGGGTCGCTAGTTCCATATAAATTATTTCTAGGAAAGATAAATAACATAGATACCGGCTGATTTGTAAATCTAAACCGTTCTCGAATCCACCTGAAAGTACACAGAAAATTTCATTAAAATCGGTCCAGCCGTTTAGGAGGAGTTCAGTGACAAACACACGTACAGAAGAAATAATATGTAGTAATATGTAAAGATTTTCAGCCGCAATAACTGCAAATTTTATATTTGATTTGATTTGGTTGTTAAGCGCATAGTGTTGCCAACGTAAAGGTACAACATAGCTTGTTAAGTCACTATATAATATTGCTTGTTTTATCTAATGCCTTGACTATGACTATCACTGACACTGTCTACGTTTATAGTAGCTATACGCTCGTTAACTATCATTGAATAGCATAGTTGGCAGTCGTGTTATTGTGGTGAATTGCTTCATTTTCTTCATATTCTTCGCTTACCGCACATTTTTTTTATTGCTTAGATGTGTGGACGAGCTCACAGCCCACCTGGTGTTAAGTGGTTACTGGAGCCCATAGACATCTACAACGTAAATGCGCCACACACCTTGAGATATAGTTCTAAGGTCTCAGTATAGTCACAACGGCCACCCCACCCTTCAAACCGAAACGCATTACTGCTTCACGGCAGAAATAGGCAGGGCGGTGGCACCCGCGCGGACTCACCAGAGGTCCTACCACCAGTAAACCAACCAACTACTTTGTGATTCTTCTTGTGATTCGTCGTGAATCGCTTCTCATAGGTTTAAAGTAATTCTACGCTTGTTTGTAAAATAATTACACAAGATCTTTAAGATAAATATAAAATAGTAAAAGACAATTAATTAGCTCTGGTCGATACTTTTATAGAGCGAACTCATTGTCATCCTAAGTAAGTAATTGGAGCTACAAAAGTGTAGTGTAACCACAATATGGATAACTTCACTTTTATTTATACGGAAGGACTATACGACCCTACAAACAGAAACGTGGTGGCTGCTCGGCAATTAGGGCTAAATGACACAAAGGGAATACCGAATGGTCGTAATGAGGATGTCGGGAAAGAATTTTTATTTATTTATAAACGAATAACTAGTTTCACCACTAGAAAGATCGATGTTGTTTCCTAATTAGCACCCAATTGGTGTAAAAAATGAGCTAGCTGAATTTCTTACTAAATGCTCTCGCACGATGTAATTACTAGTAATGGTGCCATTGCAAGTGTAAGAGTCTCCCCGTATGCCCTTACAATGCTTACAATGCTAATATTTATTTTTAAATTTATTTTATTATAATAATACGAAACATATTATACTAAATATTATATAACACTGTTAACGTATTCTTCAAAAATATACGGATAATTATAATAATATAATATTAAAGTCGTCGGATAATTTAGTCGTAAAAATCCAGAATTTGGATCCACTTCAAATCAGGAAATTCATTGGATCAGCTGTAGGTAGGAAATAGCCTTTTGTTCCTTAAACGAAAAGGTGAAACCTTTTGTAGAACCTTCATTTTCCAGTGTAAATGGATTCCAGAAATTGGCACGAATACGCTGGCATGGAAACGCTGACGGTTTTAATGGTCTGGTCCTCGAGATTCAGTAAAAGTAATTGATTTAAATTTCTAAATCAAACTTCGAATTTCTTTTCTTTTTCAATTTTGAATTATTTAGTTCTCATGAAAATTTAATAATTCAAATTTGTTCATGTCCTTATTTATTACATCTTCTTTTCATCTAATACATTGACTTCTTGTTAGAAATTCACAGTAAATTAACAGTGTTGCTTCGAGCAATTTCCCGATATCCGTAGTACTTGTCGATTCGCTGTTCGGAATCGACTTGACCGATTTTCCGGTACATTTCGCTTTAACTCCATTGTAATCACGACCCTCTTTATTGGCTTTTGTTGTTTCGAAATTACTCGGCCACTGTTTTCTGATTAACTTTCGCAAAGTTAATTCGTCGATCAATCATTTCTTTTAATGCGAAGTCGGGCCAATGACCTCACAGCCCACCTGGTGTAAACGGACATCAGAGACCATAAGCATGACAACATGAATGCCGCTACCCATAGAATATTCTTAACTTGAACTCCGAGTCTCAATTTTATTCTATAGCGTCTATTGTCTCTTTCGAAATAGTACGCGAATATTTTACCTAGTAAGAAAGAAAAATAAAGGAGGGTAGTATCTACGCATGTGCGCTCACAGCATGCCCTACCATTAGATGACGATTGGCAGTCGCAGCTCACTGGTATAACACAGTAAATTTTATTGCCTTATTAAATACACATAAACAGATAATATAATCTAGCTTTTCCTAACGTTTATATTTATAAGCTGTTTATTTAATAGGCCACGGAACCTCTCCCATAATCCCAGTAGCAATAGCTACTCTAGCGGAAATGGAAATAATTATTATTATTTCTAAACGAATACGAACTATAGTTTCAGCGGTTTTATATATTAAAGACGAAATTAATTATGGCTATGTGGCCTAAAATAGCGGCAGCGTTGTCTGAGTATGATATTAATTAACATACTGCAATTACTAACCGGCTTTTCCATCTGTGTCTTGCGAGCTCACAAGCGTTTAGGTACTATTATCGTGTCTATCTTGTACCGCCAAGCAAAAACGTAATGTAAAGCAAACAATTCTTTAGGGTAAGTACGCCACGCTCCTACGAGACCATTAACTCTTTGTGCCACATACTTACTAAAAAACAAAGCAAAATACAAATTTGAATTGCGATTTTCTTTTCTCCTGTCAGTATTGATAAACACTACTTTTGTGAGCGAATCCGTTAGCTATCTCCTTATTTATCAATTAGATTAAATTGAATTAGTTTTGATGCAGTTTTAAAATAAGTAGTAATTCACTATGAGTGAAGATAATAATTAAACAAGGACATCACGGATGAAACTAATTAACTAAATTAATAGCAATTTTTAATCTAATGACGCGATAGCTGGTCGTGGAAATATAGAAGATTCTATACTGTAGAGTCTGTGCATAGTAATCTTTATATAGTATGAAATCGTAATATAATAATATCCATTGACCCCGTTACCTATAAAGGCTTTTTAGTGATTTTTATATGAAATTTTATACTCAAGTATCCATCAATAGTATCCAATTTATGGTGAATAAACTACACAGATCGATATATATATTCGCTTTAGAACAAATATCTCCCAAAATACCAACCCAACGTTTATGGTAATCAATACGCAAGATTTTGTACAACACAAATCACGTCCAAACTCTGCAACGTATCTGTAGCTAAGTGAGTGAATGGAATACAACCAAATCGTATTGTAGTCTGGCGAGATATTTTATCGTAACACCAAACGAACGGAACGAACTAAATCCTCTGACCAGATCGGGAACAATGCAAACAGTTAGATGCTTTGTGGCGAAGTAGGTCGATGTCTCATTCATCACTGCTTCGATATGTAGGGTTGTAAACTAAGGAAATTGTATTATAACTATCGATCTATTGAAGCTGAAACACTACATTTAGTGACTATGTTTAATCTATATTAGTAAGAACCACAGCCAAATCGGAGAGCTATTGCCGAAACTAAAGTATGTAGACCTTGTGTGACTTTGTCTGGCAAAAGTTATTTTCTTAAACATTTTAAAATATATACCGTTCGAAATTTATGTAACCAAATTTAATTGCTTTCAAAATTCATTAAAGTTGTACTGTAGGCTGTTAATATTTCTCTGCCCAGCAGTAGACTGTCACTAGAGCCGCGCGAGGTCCAATTACTTCCACACGATCGCTCAAACTACACAGGAGCTCGGCTACCTTTATTGCGCTATAAAATATCGTCTAATACTTCTTACCCTCTTTGATCGGCTTTCACTACACATACACATTGTCAAACACTGGAAGAGATTCCAGTGGCTACATGAATCGACTCACACCGCAGCAACAAAAAATATTTATTTGATGATCCTTCTAAAATTGGTGGCACATCAATTAATGAAAAAATATTTAAATTAAAATGGCCCGTTTGTAATACATATAAATTATAATTTCACTTTCATAGCATATATTTGTACATGTATCTTACATAACTACAGTTTCTTTGGCTATTTTCAGATAATGCGGTTATACCCCGCTCGGGCTATTCCAATCCACTATTCATCCATCATCCGTCCTTAATATCTTTACCATATTTTAAAAACTAATACCAAAGCGGCCCAATTGAAAAATATTTAGCACTGCTTATTTTGTAAAGTGTTTACAAGTGAATGTGTTGTAACCAATTACAGTATTAATATGTGATGTAATAGTGTCATGCAGTTTTGTATTCAACACAGACAATGTGCACTTAGTGTAAAGGTACTGATTCATCCAAATATTTCAAAGCCAATGGATGGATACGATTTGGACGTGTGAAATATTTGTTGTGTAAATAGGGAAAATCAACATTTATTTTATCGTCCCTGTATTCGGTTTGCTGGATATGACCACTAAATCTAAATGTAATCCAGTAGTTTAGTTTCTCATGGTTGTATTTCTAAGTTAGCACTGTTCGACAATTTAGTTCCGTAAACGAGAATATGGTTGTGTAATGTTCCCACGTAAAACTAATCACGCTTTGGGGTAATTCTCGCTAAAAATATTACATGCATCCACTAAACTTGTATTCCTGTATTACAGGTAGAATGTGTTTTTTTTTTATTGCTTAGATGAGAGGCTTAGAGACGAGCTCACAGACCACCTGGTGTTAAGTGGTTACTGGAGCCTATAGACATGCACAACGTAAAGGCGCCACCCAGCTTGAGATATAACTTCTAAGGTCTCAAGTTATTGCAAGATAGCCGTCAGAGCACCATGGTTCCTAAAGAATGTGGATCTTCTTGATGACTTGGAGCTCGACTAAGTCAGTAAGTATTTACAGTCGGCATCATTGCGCCACTTTGAGAAGGCGGCACGACATGAAAACCCTCTTGTCGTAGCCGCCGGAAATTACATACCCGATCCTGTGAACCGAATGGTAAACAGTTGACATCGCCCTAAACACGTCATTATGGATCCTTCCGATCCATTAACGGTGATTTTAGGTACCTCAAGCACCGGTCACCGTCCTCGCTGAACCTGTCGCTTGCGACGAAGGTCTTGACGAGTAAATTAACCCATTGACACAGCCCACTAAGTTTCTCGCCGGATCTTCTCAGAGGGTCGCGTTTCCGATCCGGTGATAGATTCTGCGAAGCACTGCACTTGTGTTAGCAACACTCTGGTTTGAGCCCCGTGAGCCCACCTACAAGTCAAAGAGAAGCTGAAATAGCTTATAGAAATCTTAAGGCTATCAGTATAGGTAGGAAAATAAAAGTTAATTTAATTTTTCAATTTTTACCCAAATAATCTGCAAAATTCCAATTCTGCTGATGTCGTAGTGCCGCAAAAACGAAAAGCAATAAAACTACATTGTCATTTCTGCTTTCAATGACCGACCGGAGCGATTTCATTGCAGCTGGCTCGCCTACACTTTTCCGGATTATTGAAATATTAATTTATGCTTTTTCCATATCTGAGACCATTGTCCGTTTAGTACGTGGGCGACTTGCATTTTCCTTCACATTGAATTGCTAGTATAAAACTTTACGATCTACATAACTGCGTGATTACCAAAAAAGAAATGCCTTAGCTGTGTGTTTTGTGTGTTACAGCCACAAGTAAATACGTAACCTAAGTTTCTCGTGTATGTTAGTTTGAAACTAGCGTTATATATTTAAGACTAGCTGACCCGGCAGACTTCGTAGTGTCTCAATCGATAAATAAAAGACCTAAACTTTTGTATAAAATAAACTTAAAACAAATAATAGAAATCCGTCCGACGGAGGACACATCAAAGGAAAAACAAAATTGATATTTTTATTTAAATCCGAGCATTTTCATTCATTTATCTACCTTTTAAACCTTCTCTGGACTTCCACAAATAATTCAAGACCAAAATTAGCCAAATCGGTCCAGCCGTTTTCGAGTTTTAGCGAGACTAACGAACAGCAATTCATTTTTATATATTATAGATAGATAGATTAGACTCGATTTAAGTTATTTAAAAAAAATGAATATATCAAAACTATAAATGGCGTAATCAGATCAACTTTTGTCTTTCCTAGTCATGAAATTTGGTAACGTAGATTAACATTATAATTAGGTTAAGCTCGGCTCGCTATGCAGGCCGATCTATGATTTGAATTTGACTGGTCACTACCAAATCACAGAAGCATCGCCCAAACTAATATTGAGATTTCTTGAAAAAATCATCGAAATCGGTCCTGAAGATCGGTACTTGAAGGTGGAGGAGTTGCCCCGCCCAAATATAAGATATCACGATTAAAAACCCCGTTATACCTTAAGAAATAATTAAACCCAATCGGGCAACTTATTATACACACCATAGGATATTAAAACTTTTTTAATACGCTTTTTTTACGCACCTGACCCGCCAAAATCCTGAGAACTTAGAAAAATTAATAGTTGTAGGTCACGTGGAAGGAAAGAGAAGTCGAGGAAGATTGCCAACCAGGTGGACGGACATTATCAAGGAGGCCACAAACACCAGCGTCCCGGGCGCCATTAAGCAGGCCGAATGCAGGCAGCATTGGAGGAAGCTGGTGCAAAAACTGGACCAAGGTGGTCACGACCCTCAGTAATGAGGAAATGACAAAGAAGAAGAAGAATACGCTTTTCAGATTTTGTTAAGGCCGCGAGTTCATTTACCCATCCAAGCTAATAAAAACATTTTTGCGCGAGAAAAAAATATTAACGTAAAGCATCAAAGTGAAATACAAAACCAACGAGCTATGAGACCGGGTCGAAGAGTTCAATGATGAACCTGTCGATCGTACGAGTATAATAATCGAGTACTTTTGTAATTCGTTTTTACTATAATACTTATACTACACTATTTGAATATTTTTGTCCTTCATTAAGAAACACTGCGAATGAATGTAAATGTTTATTTGATAAAAAAGATGTGTGGTGTCGTGGGACACCGGATAGGAACGAAGTTCCTTATTATAAAAATATTAATTTTAAGTCCTATTCGAGGTATAAAGAAAATAAAACTGGAGGTTTCGCAACAACCCACGTTCATTCGGTAACGTGCGAACTTATTGTGGTACACTTCATTCAGGGTTGTTTGCATAAGAGTTTAGTGTATTGCGCAAACGAACGCTCTCAGATCGTAGTCAATGAATGATAAAAAAATATGTTATTTTTTGTACCTTATTACACAGTTAAGTCGTACACTGTGTGCATTACTAATAAAAATCTTACGTTACGGACGTTTTTTCCCGATTCGGGTATCCGACCGCATCGTCCCATAAGGAACTTCGTTAAAAGAAACACTACATAGATTTCGTAAGGACCGTGCTTTGTTATATGGCTGAAATTTTTTTTTTCTACCGTTATCGTGTTATTAAGATAAAGAATCATATTCACAAAAACAATCGGAAACAGCACATTTACGGAGGATTCTAGCTACGCTGAGTTTTGTTCCTTTCGTGGATCCATAATTTTCGTATGAATAGAAATTTCGAAAAATCAATGAGGCTCGCACATTCGGTACTGACGTTTTCGTTTTTTTATTGTTTTTCAGCGCGAAGACAAAGGGTCGGACACGAAGTGTTGACACTTGAGTGTCGGCACTAGAGTCGAGAGCGACGCGTCGAGAGCTCGTGGTGTCAGACGCGCTCACCACACTGACTTCTGACCTCGATAATCATCAGCGCTGCTAAAATGAAAATTTTATACATCTTCAAGACGTTTCCGATCTCAAGATCTTGTTGAATTTCCGATCGTAATCACGGAGGGTGCGTTTGAGAACATAAACTAAAGATGATCAAATTTATTGGGCACTGCATTGTAATATCGTCTTCTCGCATTAAAACTGTATAATCTCAAAACTTACTAATTTTACAGGACAGTGTTTTAAAGGTTTAACATGTAATATTTTTATTAATGAACATATTTCCAACATTTTTTTTTTTTTACCGTTACTGTCTTTTAACTGTCTTTTAAAGTAAGATAAAATTAATTATGTATTAATTTTGTTAATAGTAGTCAAAACAAAAGTAAACTAAAAAAAAAAACTAAAACTAAACTACTAAACTATTTTTGACAGTATTTATGAGAAAAATACTGGTGATATGCGATATGTCCACGGGCGAAATATATTCTACGCTCATCCCTTCCGAATTTAAAAAGTCTCAAGCTCGCATCATTCCACGTATTCCATCCAATGCGTTTTTGTAAACACACACCTTATTTTAAATTCATTAATTTACTCACAATCATGAGTACCAAAAATAAACCAGAACCCTGAGATGATCTCGCGATGTTACTAATGGTAGGACCTCTTGTGAGTCCGTACGGGTTGGTACCACCAACCTGCCTATCTCTGCCGTGAAGCAGTAATGCGTTTTGGTTTGAAGAGTGGGGCAGCCGTTGTAACTATACTGAGACCCTAGAACTTATATCTCGAGGTGGGTGGCACTTTTACGTTGTAGATGTTAATGGACTCCAGTAACCACTTAACACCAGGTGGGCTGTGAGATCGTCCAACTATATAAGCAATAAATAAATAAAAAATGTAAATTAACTTAACATTTTTTTTTCTAATCACTATTCATATTTTTCTTATAGATAACAACATAAACAACTTAAGCAATGTGAAAATAGGAACTTAAGTTATTTCAGAAGTCGGAAAAGGGATGGGTTCGCGCGAACGCGTCAATTCCCACGTCATTCTGTCAGAAAACTAATAATTTTCTTTGTGATATAACCTTTGCTATACAAACGTTCTTTGACAGTTTCGTTAAGCCTTCGAAAACAGGTAAGTGGGAACTGAATATTGTGTGGGATCTCGTTTGGAAAAAACAGGCAGAGCGAAATGTGAAATCATTACATAATAGTTATTGAACGGCTCTGAGGGATTGTGTAGTCTGTGGTATGAGCTCTTTACGACTTCACTCAGGTTTTTCTAAGTTTACTGACACCACTTATCACGTTGAGCCATTGATGTGCCCTACAATGTGCAACTTAAAAATTTTTTTTTTTTTTCCTACCTAAGCTGATAGCCTTGAGAGGCTATATCAGCGTAACCCTAACTTTTGTAGGTGAGCTCACGGGGCTCAAACCTGATGACGTTGCTAACACGAACCCTAGCAAGAGTCGTGCTTCGCAGAATCTACCACCGGATCGGAAACGCGACCCACTGAGAAGATCCGGCGAGAAACTCAGTGGGCTGTGTCTGAGAGTTAATTTACTCGTCGAGCCCTTCGTCGCAAGCGACGGGTTCGACGAAAACGGTGACCGGTGCTTGAAGTACCTAAAAGCACCGTTAGTGGATCGGGAGGATCCGAGATGACGTGTTTTGGGCGACGTCGACTGCTTTCCATTCTGTCCGCAGGATCGGGAATGTAGTTACCGGCGGCCACGATGAGAGGGTTCTCGTGTCGTGCCGCTTTATCGAAGTGGCGCATGGACGCCGACTGCAGATACTTACTGATGGACTCTAAGTCCAGGTCGTCATGGAGGTCGACATTCCTGACGAACCACGGGGCTCCGACGGCTATCCTGCAAAAACGGGATTGAATAATTTGAAATGATTTTAGGTGTAAGCGGGCCGCGTGAGCGAACACTACACTTGCATAGGTCATGACGGGGCGTATGCAAGTTTTGTAGAGTGTCACCTTATTTCTAAGGGACATTTTACTTCTCCTACATATCATCGGGTAGAGACGTCCTAGAATGAAGGCGGCACGGTCGCGTACCGTCTTGATGTGGGGGCGGAATGTCATCCTACTGTCGAGGGTGACGCCTAAATATTTGACCTTCGGGGCCCACGGTATGGGCTGGTCGAACATCGTGATCGGGCGAACGGCGGGGGCGGGGGTATTGACGCGCCTAGTCGGGAGGGGGATGCTCAGCGTGGTGTTCGGAGGGCGACCCCTTTTGAAGAGCACCGCTGTGCTTTTCGTGGGGTTGATGTCGATGCGCCACTTCCGGAACCACTGTCCCATGGTGGTAGCTGCGGTCTGAAGTCGTCGATGAAGCAACGCCTTCTTCCTACACGAGTAGTAGATGGCGGTGTCATCGGCGAAGAGCGCCAGATGGGTCTCCGGAGACCGGGGTATATCATTGATATACAAACTAAATAGTAACGGGGAGAGGGCGGAGCCTTGCGGGACTCCGGCTGTGACGTGACGGGGCCGGGAACGCGTTCCCTCGACTCGATATCGGAACGAACGGTTCGACAAGTAGTCTCGTATGATGAGCACGAGTCTGTCTGGCACCCCCATGTTGTACAGTTTGTATATTAAACCGTTGTGCCAGACTTTGTCGAACGCCTTCGCAATATCGAAGAAGAGGGCTCCTGTCGGAATGGGCAACTTAAAAATATTAAGGACGAATAATTATATAACCTGTATCACCACCTAGATTTAGAATCACCACCGATCAGATTTTATTGAGCATCCAATTGTAGCTACAGTCTACATACCTTACCTGAAACATGCGTTGAATCTAACTGATCACAAACATTCCCAGTATCGAACTAAATATCTCAAAGGCAATTGGACGTTCCGTATTTATATTCGGAGCAGTTCTCGAGCGTTTAAACGAAGAGTGATAGACAATACGATGGTGAATCGGAATCGAGCATTTAATATCAAAGGCGAAATGCGTCTTGGCTACGGTGTCCATGATAGCTGGTGCATGAACGCATTAAGCAAAATTAAAACTAGAGGTCCCGCAGTAGTCGAAATTCGACTATAATTAATTGGAATTGTAAGTTTGTACACTATTATGATTGTATTTTATACTTCTATAATCACAAATTTCGCCAAGACCACTCTATAAAAAATATTAACAAAGACAAACAATAATTAATGTATTCTCAATTTGACAACAGACGTCAAGAACAAAAGTTTGACAATAAATAGTATGCATGCGTGTGTGCGTCAAATACATAGTATGTAGTGTGTGTAATGTTTTCTTTATTGATTTAATGTATCTTTTATGCATTATTTTAAAAAAATATTAGCATTGTGCACTTCTTCTCTATATTCTCTATAAGTGTGGAAAATTTCACACTCCTCCGTCCGCGCAATTTTCGTAAAAAGGGATACAAAGTTTTTGCTTCACGTATTAACATAAACCATTAACCAAAAACAAACAAATAATATTTTACTGTTACTGGTAGTAGAGCGTCTTGTGAGCCCGCCGGGTTGGTGCCACCACCCCGGGGACCGATGGGACAGCTGTTGTACTGCAAAAATCGAGACTTAGAACTCGTGTCTCAAGGTGAGTGACGCCATTTACGTCGTTGATGTCTAGGGGCTCTGGTGACCACTAAGCGCCAGGTGGGCCGTGAGCTCGTCCCATCTAAGCAATAAATAAAAACGTAGAAGAAAATCCTAATACTGATGAAGGTAATGGGGCGAATGGAGGATAACATTTAAAATCATGGTAATCCCACGGATCTTGCTGAGGACTCAGACCCGGTCCAAAAACAGAGTAGAACATCATATCTTGGAACCGTTGAATGCCGTCTTTTCTCAATACTTTAAATTTAAATTGTCTAATTTTGTATTACGTATTTTGTAGTGAAAATTAAAAACTAAAATTACACAAAGTGTGCGTGTTAAAAACTCATAAAAAACCAAGACATTTGTTATAATGTTTCTTCAACAAAGAACTCCTCCTACATTTAAATGCTACTTTATGATTTGCTCAATATATTTTTTTTGTAAAATCATAAATATTTGAGTTAATCTTTACTACGATATGAATTGAATATGGTCACCCTACTAAAGCTAGAGTAACACACAGTCTGAATGTTCAATGTCGCCTGTCGGAATCTGTAGACTCTTTGAAAGAAATTCAATTCCAATTTGACGATTATGCAATATGAATTTGGTTTTTGCACTAACAAAATACATATGAAATATTATCTTAAAGTTGTTAAGTCAGCTAACCTTGGTCGATTTGATTTTTTTTATTCCCTAGGAAGACATAGGGATTCATTCCAAAGTCGGATTATACTCGGCATCTGAAGAGCGCAGCTGTTTGAGGTAATATGGATTACATAGTACCTACATGGATAACATAGTGACGTGTGGGGTGATGATGATAAGAATACATCAAACAATACCACAGAACATTCCCAAAGGAATACACATACGGTATTATACAAAATACAATGTAATAAATTCAAGCAAGATTTATAAGAAAATTAAGTTCTATATCTACTTCTATATGGGACCAATAAGGATGACCTGAATACGTTGCACAATATTAAATGAGATCGAAATCTTGATTCAGCTTTAGCTACAGATATAAAACAACAAAAAAATTGATAGAAATTATATTTCATGAGTGGTCTTTTTGAGTATGGGAGTAGTTTAGAGGGTAAAGCTAAGATGACATCCAAGATTTTTGAGGTTTTCTACGGGGCGACGCGATTTCTGCCGTGAAGCGGTAATGCGTTTCGGTTAGAAGGGTGGAGCAGCCGTTGTAACTATACTTGAGACCTTAGAACTTATATCTCAAGGTGGGTGGCGCATTTACGTTGTGGATGTCTATGGGCTCCAGTAACCAATTAACACCAGGTGGGCTGTGAGGTCGTCCACCCATCTGAGCAATAAAAAAAAAAGCTTCAGTCTGAACAATGACTTATGCTTTACAAATCACAATTTCCTTTTCCGTAAACTATTCCCTTCGATCGCTGAACTGAGGCTCCCGAATTCACAGGGCTCCGATGATCACTTCACCCTGTGAAATCAATTGACTATCTAGATTAATTAAAAGGATGAATCGGAAACTTTGGTTTATTACGTCAAAATAAATTTCGCAAATAATTAAAGCTGTTCTAATAATAGTCCCATAGCGTTGCTTTACTTCCTTTAAAAAAAATACAAGTTCAAGTCTCTCCTTTTGCTCATCTTTCTAACAATAAGTAGCTATTTTACCCACAGATGTAAATATACATACCAATATACAAAAATTTGTACTTGAAATGACTCGCTAATATTAAAGTGTTCTAAACATTACTTTGACTGTTCTGATACCTCGGTTACACGACGTCAACATGACAACATTTTGTGAAGTAACCATACCAATGTCGTTTTTAACGTGATGACTTACAGCTCATTATAGCTTGCGGTGAAACGACAATAAAATCACTTTTAAGGTAAGGCCGCAGTCACGAAAGGGTATAAATCAGGTAAATACGTGAAAATGATGATTAAACTAGAATAATACGTAGGACCTTATTTCGTTAAATACAAGGTTGGTTTTAAATTAAGCGTAACTTGTTATTAATCTAAACACGGCGTAATGAAAAAAATAATATTATTTTTGAATGTCGCCCCTGGATGACCATAGAAATAATTTGGACTACAAAAAAATATATATTAAGGTAACTAAGAATTGTCTTTTTTTATTGCCCTTTTAAGCAGCCGAACTTACAAGCCATCTGACCGTGATTACCGTCGCCCATGAACATCAGCAATGCCAGGAGAACCGCCATGGACGTTAGAGGGCAGGGCAATACCAGAGTCAGAGCCAAGTCGTACCGTTTAATACTCTCCACAAAACCTCGTTTACAGAAGGACATGTCATAGCGCTCGGGAAACACCGTGGAGGAGAGCTCATTCCAAAGCCGGATGGTACGTAGGAACAAAGATATCTGGAAATGCCCTGTGGATGAACGCAGTAGCTCCAAGTAGTATGGATGAGCTCTACTCCGGTGACGGGTGGTGTGATGCTAAAACCGAGATGATGGTATCATCTCAAACAATTCCTCAGAGCACTTGTTTGAAGAAAGATATGCTATAGCGCTCACGAAACGCGTTAGAGGGGAATTTATTCCAATGAACTCTTTTAGATGTTGTTTGTAGTACTAGTTTGTAGTAATGTTTGAGTTTGCGGCCTAACTAAGTTTAAATAGCTACCACAGCCGTGTTTATAACAACGTTATCTGGACACTGCATCCGACCTTGAGACCCGAGGTCAGCCTCGTCTATGGAATGGAATGGCCATGGTTTTCATTTCTTTTATTCAAGCTAGTTATTCAGGTACTGGTATCCTCTTCTTCTTCCTAACGTTTTCCCAGTCTAGTCCTAGGGTCCGCTTTCTTACTTAATTTCCTCCACTTTGCCCGGTCTTCGATTACTTTTTTTAGTTGATTAATTGTTACTGGTTTAAGCCCCTAAAAGATTATTCGATCTGGTTACTTACCCGCCTGGGGGTGAACCCGCATATGTAAGCACCTTCATTCTAATTCTATCGACAAATTCGTCTTCTGATTTGAAGGAATCGACCTCATGTCGCAAGGGTATTGCCAGTAAAGTATCAGCATATACTTTGAGGTGTCTATAGGCTTAGGTCGCTATTGAACAATAGATGACCCGGAATCTATTATGCACAAATAAAGCAATAAAAATCTTAGCTAATTATTTAAACAGTAAATAATGTAATCTTAGAATCAGTTTGGTGTAGGCATAAATTTTTTTTATGTTTATCAGCAGTTATTTTTCGTGGAACTCTGAAGGTAACACCTCAAAAATAACTGTTATAATCAAATACTAATCCGAGTTGTATTATGAATGATTAAATATTAATCTTAATGACTAATCTTAAACCTCGACCCGGCTTAAGATAACAAGATTACGCGCCCTTTGACCTAAGAGAATTTTTGGCAAGACGCACTGTAATTGAAATTTAATTTCATTAATCCACGCAATATTTTGCGTATTTAAAAAGTGACTTTTAATTAAACTACTTTGAAAGTAACATTATCCTACACTATGCCATATGTCGTTCTTGTTAACCCTAAAGAACTAAATATTTCTAATCTTACTATAAGTCGTCTTCTCTCTTATTCTTTCATTCTTCCTCTTCGCTGTCATGTAACTCTGAGTTGTTTTATTTCAGTCTATAGCACACCAACACACTAAGATATTCGAGTATCCTATCTTTTATATCAATAATCAGTTTCCACCCGATCAGACATTAATTGCTTAAAAATGTTACAAAAACATCTGCATCTTTCCTAAGTCTTATCACATTGTATTTAATTGCATATATCCACCAAATGACCGGTATTCAATTTTATAAACACATCATTTTACTCTTAATAACTAAAACGTAGAGCATTCTTTATTTCGGGATATCGTGGACCCTTATGGGGCACGGGGTGGGCCTCGGGGTGAGCCCCTCTACCCAGGCATAACGGTATTCCTTCGATGTGAAAATTGGGAGAAGGTACTACTACTATTTGTAACTGAGTATATGACTACACTACCGGCACGCTATGATGGCCGTTTTGACGTTTGTCCACGCATGAAGTTTCGTATTAATAGTAATTACATTTGATCTTTCACAATGATTTTTTATACAACAGATATGTTATCTTCATAGTAACTGACTCTTCAAATCTGATCGCGCCATATATATCTACATACCTACCGATGTGCACATACATGTTGACAAGTAGCATTAATGAAAAGTACAAAAGATGGGATAAGCGCGTGAGTAAAAAAGATAGCTATAATTGGAACGATTGCACTTGTTATATTATTATTGCATTTGTTTAGACGCGACTAAAGACGAAACGTCCCAATTGGCCTGTTTTCGAGTCTTCACTTGACGTGCGATTGAAACATACCTGCTTCTTTTTACATATAAAATATCATTGATCTTTCAACAATCTTTATTGTCAATAGTGACGTGCAGTTAGTCATAAAATTTATCAAATGTATTATTTTAGGACACAAAACTTATTTATTACATTGATTTCTAAACTAAGCATATTCCAATCCGGTCCCGCGAAAATTATTTTTTATAAAACTTTAAACCCGAACAAAAGCAAAGTTTGAGCTTCGCGGGACCTAAATAGATATTTTTTTTGTTTAATTGGTATCCTGATTTATTAACAGTAGCGAAAATTCTACCCACATTTGGTTAAATAACCGCAAATGTCTGCGAGCGAAATAAGATCCATCCCCTGTTTACTGATTCACGAGCAGGCAGTAATTCCATTTTAATTTTTAATAAAAAAATACCAGCAACATACGTTTTTATTTTTTTATTAAGGATAACAAAAACAGGTCAGATTAGGATCCTTTTTCGACATGTTTATACTACTTGGAAAAATTAAGTTAGTACAGAAACGGTTTAAAAAAGTTTTTGTCGCTTTTGATTGATTTATTATTTCACGGTTAATAATAAATATTTACTAACAATCACGCCACGTTAACTGATCCCGTGATAAGTTCGTAAAGAACTTGTGTTACAGGTACCAGATAACGGAAATAAATGTAAGATTTTATTATACATATATTTAATATACATCCATAACCCTGGAAAAGACATTTATATTTATCATACAAATATCTTCCCTTGGCGGGGTTCGAACCCGCGACCCCCTTGTGTAGTGACCATGTCACTTACCACTACACCAGACGGCCGTTATATAATGTTATAAATGGTTATAAAATAGTTTTGAATTAAACTGCAGAAAGATAAGAGTAAATTTATAAAAAAAAATATGCTTAAAACCTAAAAAAATTGGCTTACATAGCAAACCGAATTAATAACTTAATATATTTTTTTATATGTTGCTGACATTGGCTTTTCTCTCCAAGTTATGCGAACCCGTTTCTGCAGAGAATCCGTCGGAGCACCGGGGTATGTGAGGAATGTCGACCTTCACGAAGATCTAAATATAGAACCAATACCTACGTAAGTATCTTAAGTTGGCGTCAGAATGCTACTTCGATAAATCAACAGCCGTCATAACATGGCCGCCTCTGATTACATATGACCCGGGCAACGTGTCTTGTGGGATTCCCCAGATCCTCTCTCGGCGCTTTTAGGCTATTCAAGCATCGGTCACCGTCCTCGTCGAACTCGTCATCGTAATCAACGAGATCGACTAGCGAACTAACTCATAGACACAGATCATTGAGTTTCTCTCCGGATCTTCTAGACGGGTCGCGATTTCGATCCGGCGGTAGATTCTGCAAAGCACTGCTCTTGCTAGGGCTAGTGTAGGAAATTCTCTCAGGTTGAGCCCGTGAGCTCACCTACCCATTCGCGCTTAGCTGGTATAGCCCCTTAGACTACCATTTTTTATTTTATTGCTTAGATATGTGGACGAGCTCGCAGCCCACCTGGTGTTTAGTAGTTACTGGAGCCCATAGACATCTACAACGTAAATGCGCCACACTCCTTGAGATATAAGTTCTAAGGTCTCAGTATAGTCACAACGGCTGCCCCACCCTTCAAACCGAAACGCATTACTGCTTCACGGCAGAAATAGACGGGGCGGTGGTACCTACCCGTGCGGACTCACAAGAGGTCCTACCACCAGTAAAAACCAGTGAAGTAATAACATAGTAAAATAATATAAATTCAATTAAGTACATTATTTTCTTGTGTTTTTGTGAGTCATGGACAACGTTAAATAAAGTTAAATTTACTTTGACGGCTTAAACTCATCTTAACTTTTCGAAAAGAAGCGCTAGTCATTAAATATATTTTAAAGATAAAGACAATTAGCCAGTGTACAGTATTCAAAACGTCATAGTAAATAATAAAATTATAAAAATAAACGCTAAATTAAACCGTAAAAATTAATTATAGGTACACTTTACATAATTGGGTTAAACTAAGATAAATTGGACTTCGAGAATACCATTTCATAAATTAATTACATTTTAATTAGTCGCAATACATACTAATTCCGTTTGCCAACGACGTGATTATCTCACAAGGAAGTTAAGTTAGGGGAATTTAATTGATGACGTCACATCCAGAGCCAGCCTGGAATTCCAATTCGGAGGGTGGAACTACGAAACTTGTCAACTGTCACTGACAATACGACACGCCCCACAAGAAACGGAACAGATGAAATAAAGGGACAGCCATATACGGGTATAATGAGAATAATTTCAAAGAAGATTTCTTTAATGAGAAAAATTTGAAGTCGTCTTTTTTTAAAGAGCGGACATTAACTTGTCAATTTTATTTAAAACTAGCTGACCCGACAGTCTTCGTAGTGCCTCAATCGATAAATAAAAGACCTAACTTTTGTATAAAATAAACATCAACACACAAAAGGAATCCGTCCGACGGGGGACACATCAAAGGAGAAACAAAATTGTTATTTTTGTTTAATTCCGAGCATTTTCATATGTATCCTATTAAACCTTCTCTGGACAAAAATAATTCAAGACTAAAATTAGCCAAATCGGTCCATCCGTTCTCGAGTTTTAGCGAGACAAACGAACAGCAATTCATTTTTATATATATAGATAGATAGATAGATGGTATTCGCCAAAATTAATATGCAAACTATTTACGTCTTTTGATCTGCTTTTGATGAACTTTGTCCTCGACGCACTAATCAGGAAACCTTCTGTCTGACTCTTCTATGTATGAGAGCCCACAGCCACAGTCCAGCTTATAGACACCAGGATCCTGCAGAGGTGTGCTACACTTAACAGATCTTAGGTACTGGCTCTGAACTGAACTGGATACTCTTATCGTGAAAATGTAAATCCAAGTCAAACAAAAATGCTTAACCTCAAGAAGAGTTAAAGAGGATTATCTTAGCGATCCATGAACTCATCGTGTGGGTGCCGACTTTATCGTGTTTCTGAAACAAGAATTGAAGTAATGCAGGTTGACTTGCGACCCAGGCATAGGTTTAAGGGGCCTCTATCAATGCGCGTTATGCTCAGAACTATTCTCCGCATTCCTTTCCCTGTCTAGCCAAATTCGATAAGAGCCTACCAGTGCGGCTTTCGATATTAGTTCAAGTATGGGATTTACTGAAGCTCTTAAAAAGTCAAGCTTTTTAGTCAGTTATAGAGAAATTTCGCTAGTATACTCTCACACTCCCAATTCGACAGCATTAAAACTACGCACGTGTATTCATTTTTGGTTAGTTCATTCATAAGATTATGATTAGATTTTTTTTTTTTATTTGGATAAGATTCGCATTTGTTTATTTCCTTTTTTTGTTATGATGAAAGACGATATCTGTTTATTCAAAGAAAGGTAAATCTCAATATTTTTTTAAATAAAATTACACATTCAGTAGCACAATATTCAAACAACGACGAAAAATGTAATGTTTGAAACGTCGAAAAAAAAATGAAAACTATATAGCAAGATTGATTATACTGGAAACAATTGAATTTAAATCGTCGCTGCATTTGAAACTAGAACTAAACGTGAATGGTCCGCGACAAATACATACGGGTATGACAATACTTATCACTACAACAAATTAACTCATAACGACCTAACAAATTGACGTTACAGCAAATTTGATAGCCAGCTTGAGGTAGTCGAGAATGTGTGAGGAATTAGATTATTGGAAACGTTTAACTGGTACCCTCCTTTTCTTTATAATTTTCAGAAAACCTAGTAACTATTACTGGTGGTAGGACCTCTTCCGAGTCCGCACGGGTAGGTTATAATATATAATATATAAATAAATGCCATGTATTAATTTTATATATTTTAATTTGCTAAATGAAATTGTGATATTGAATTTCACTTTGACTTGCTTAAGCCTTTTCAACCAAAAATAAGTCTTTACCGTTGTTATATAATGAGAACAATGGTGAATTGCAGCGCTTACAACATCAATTATATAATGTTTATATTTTACTGGTGGTAGGACCTCTTGTGAGTCCGCACGGGTAGGTACCACCACCCTGCCTATTTCTGCCGTGAAGGAGTAATGCGTTTCGGTTTGAAGGGTGGGGCAGCCGTTGTAACTATACTACTTGAGATCTTAGAACTTATATCTCAAGGTTGGTGGCGCATTTACGTTGTAGATGTCTATGGGCTCCAGTAACCACTTAATACCAGGTGGGCTGTGAGCTCGTCCACACATCTACTAAACAATAAAAAATAAAATAAAAATTGTCATTTACGTTTCTTTTAAAAACTCTATGACTAATTTCGAAAATCTAATTTCATTTAATTCTCGAACAGCTATCACTACCAAAAAGTTGCCGTACAAAACTTCCAAAATGTTAAACAATTGAAGAACTCCATTGAAATTCATCCGACTCCGTAAACAGTAGACAAAATGAGTATCTCATTTTTCATTCGGAGCCGCCTGTGACGCACAAAGGCCCCCGCTAATTATGAAGTTTGGGGAGCCTCCTGCCGCCTTCCACACTCTTTTTTGTATGTCGAACAGAAACAAAGCTATGATGACTCACGATACAAAGGATAATAAACCATCACGCTTCAATTTTAGATGATAGATTGGAATGATGCTATATTTTCTGTGTTTTAAATTTTAAGTCAGGTGCTTTGAACTATGCTTTTTTTAGAAAATTAAATGGGCAGCCGATTCTATCGCTTTGTAATGACATTTTAGGTGTAAAGTATATTAATTTATTAGGCGGTTGATAATACGCGGTTCGCGGATATCCTATTTGCGGCCAAATGATTGTTTGGCTACAGTTCGAAAACTTAAAAACCTTTCTGCAAACAACTTTTTTCATGGAAAAATAAATAGGTTTCCCGTCTCACATTTGAACACTTAAGAACTATTCTACGAATTTCAACTATGAAACTGATAGCGGACATCCAAGAAATAGCCTTCCAAATAAAACTACAAACATCACACTGAATTTTGTTTTCATTTATGTACTGTTCTTCTTCCCATTCTTCCTCATATGGTTCATTTGATTCTCAATAAAACCAAATAAATGGTTTACGTTTACGGTGCTTATTTTTCTACCTATAAAGCTCAAACATACCAAACGAATACGTAACGTACTACGTTTCAGAATTACATAGTCTATTTTTAGCGATTTTTAATAGTACTGTGGCGGATAGCCATCATACAACGCAAGATAATTGGCAGATGCCTGAATCTCGCTTACGACATTTTCAAGATAAAGCGCATATATACAAGTTCCGAACAACAACATTCGTCGGTCTACCGAGCAAATATCACCCGCTCGGTGGAAGATCTTCCCTTAGTCGTTTAAGCCACTCCCAAAGTACTTTTTTAATATTTTCTATGGAATGGGCCCATTATTACACGTACATTAGGCTCCTAGGGGTCATATTCCGGTCGGGCCGTATATATTATATATTACATGCCACCTTATGACCCCTGCCTGCCAAAAGGCGGCCTATCATTGTACTGGGCTAAGAAGCAAAAAATATTCATGAGCACGTCATTTCAAATGATGAAATTGACAGGCGATTGACTTCGTACTACGTAACAGATCTCGCGGTTCTGCTGATAGTAAAGGCAATACAACGCAATACAACGCAAATTTTATATTATCAACTAGTGAAACAAAGCCAGCCATCGCTGTGACTATCGCGGATGTATGAAGGAACGGCAATTTCTTAAAACTACTTTACTCATGGTTATATGACGGAAATCCTGGAGATCCAATATTAACAGCAAATTTCTTCAAAATCGAATACGGTTTGGGAACAAACGTATCTACAAAGATTCACTTTTAATTACACAGAATAAAATATCAATGCAACCAACTAAACAAACAAAACCTGCCTTCGTTTTCGGGAAAGATTTTCTTTAGCACATCATACCTATGTATACGTATGTCTTGAGTCTATTCTTAAATATATAATTTAATAATTTTACGGGATATATTGCGTCAGAGACTAGTGTATCCCATGACGCTCCGATTTAAATCCGTATGTATGTATAATGCCGTAAAAAAGGCAATACACACCTTCAGAAATAAGATGAAACTATCAATAATTGTAGTGCATTGCATCTTTGATATATTAATCCTTAATATTAGAGCAGATTATCCTTTGAAGTTCGCCTCAAAAGAACTTTTCTGAAGTGTATTCAGAGCTTCTTTGGCAGTAGCTTCCATGTTATCTCCGGAAGAAAATTACTCAAACTACTCACTAAGCCTTCTTAAATATTTAAGCTCAATCGATCCAGTTTCGAGGCTTTCTAGTTTACTGAAACACACAAACTAATATTGGTTGATCTTTAAAAGAATTTTTAATTGACATTAAGTGATACTTTATCGTATTTCATAGGGTCATCTGTTCTGGTGTGATTGGTAGGCAAGCTTATATTACAATCGCATTGATAATCAAAATAAGAATAGTATGTGTAAGTTCACCTGAATTTAATTAAACTATAGTATAATTTGTTCGTTATAAGTTAGACTAGTGCTGTAAAAGGTTATACAGTGTACTTAATTGGTCTGTTGAGCGAAAATAAAGGCAAAGCAAGAATGATGCGGAGACAAAAAAAACGAAATTAACACAGTTAAACTTTTCTCTGTTTATCTGCATGTGTGGGCGTTCGGGCATCAACAAAATAGTACTAAAGCGATTTTTACTTCAATTATTATATATTATTATGTATAATGATATTGGGTACTCCAGAATACATAAACAATAAAAGGTTTAATTGCGTTTTTTGTTATATGTATACTGACTTTTCTCTTGACTGAATGTCAAACTGCTCTAAATGACACATACGAAAAATCCGTTTTAGAAAACTAAAGAGTTTTAGACTATGAAGGTTTTTCTTTACATATGCTTAAAGGCTATGATTGAAATTAGTTCGTATTTTATCAGATTTATTTTACTATCAATAAACTATTATTTTAATGCGAAGATTTGTGAGGATGTTTGTCACTCTTTCACGCAAAAACTAAGCGATGGATTTTGATGAAACTTCACAAATACATTGTGTTATTACACGTATTACATTGTAAAGTTGCACATAGATTATAATGACGTACGATCAATATACGATAGGTTGCAGCAGTGATGAAGCAGTTTCAAGCATTGATGCTTTTCATACAACTAGAGGTCCCGCAGTAGTCGAAATTCGACTATAATGAATTGGAATTGTAAGTTTGTACATTATTATGATTGTATTTTATACTTCTATAATCACAAATTTCGCCAAGACTACACTGTAAAAAATATTAACAAAGACAAACAATATTTAATCTATTCTCAATTTGACAACAAACGTCAAGAACAAAAGTTTGACAATAAATAGTATGCATGCGTGTGTGCGTCAAATATATGGTATGTAGTGTGTGTAGTGTTTTCTTTATTGATTTAATGTATCTTTTATGCATTATTTTAAAAAAAAATATTAGCATTGTGCACTTCTTCTCTATACTCTCTATAAGTGTGGAAAATTTCATACTCCTCCGTCCGCGCAATTTTCGTAAAAAGGGATACAAAGTTTTTGCTTCACGTATTAATATATAGATTAGCAAGTCACAGGGGAGCGAGCACGAATACAAATTATACTCTATTCCAATTACGAATTCCCTTTTGACACTTCTTAGAATGTAACTAACTCTTCACGTTTCGCGTAATTTGAAATTATAATCATCTTTTGTTCATGGTTGTAATTATCCTTTAAAAAATACACAATAAAATTTTTATTTATTTATTGCTTAGATGTGTGGCCGAGCTCACAGCCCACCTGGTGTTAAGTGGTTACTGGAGCCCATAGACATCTACAACGTAAATGCGCCACCCACCTTGAGACATAAGTTCTAAAGTCTCAAGTATAGTTACAACTGCTGCCCCACCCTTCAAACCGAAACGTATTACTGCTTCACGTCAGAAGTAGGCAGGGCGGTGGTACCTACCCGTGCGGACTCACAAGAGGTCCTACCACCAGTCCTACCACAATATCATTATACATTTAATTCACATACATAATAACATCTGTCTAATGGGTTTTCGTAATTGGAATAGAGTATAAGAACACTTTTTTTTACATTAAATCTTTCTCAATACTATAAATACAGCTTATACTACAAATAGATCAATATAATTACAAATTTCTTTCTCTTTTACCAAGTTTAGAAAATAATTTAATATTCCATCAATAATATTCTCCGTTACGTGAAACAGTGTTCATCCTTATGAACCTGCGTAGATTATATTTTCGATGAGGGTTCCGGAGAGAATCCCCCGGGATCTCCGTAACATATTGACTTTGAGACTCCCGGGTCGATGCTACAATTAATTTAGAACGTGTTCCTTCATTGCTTTCTCATTACTGTACTAACACTTTCAATATTTATTCAAATTAACTTGAATGAAATCGTTTAACAAATCTTAAATAATTTAATACTAGCATTGTTATTGAGTGGATCAAAATATAGAGCCCTTAACTTAGACGTGATGATAAAAATTAAATCTATCTAGATCAGAGATTTTTAATAGTCTATTAATCAGAATAAAGGATTGCGCGGTCTATTCGTGGTACTGATTCGAAGTATTTCGCTATTAACAATGCGTAACACCGTCCTCGGGTATTTTCTTAAGCCCTGTCATCTTACCGATTTATGCCTTCATATATCCTCGTCGAGGCCTGGAACAGCCATTTCCTCTTCACCGATAAGCTTCGATCTTAAAGATCATAATACTTCAACACGCTTTTGCATGTTATCATCTTAATATGACTGGTCGTCTAAAAGAAATAGCTGTTAAATATAGACCGTTGTACTATATAGTGTTTTTGAAAAACAAAACCGGTTTTTTTTTAAACAGTACAATGTACAGTGTGCAGTGAATTGTTTGATAAATAAATAAACATTCACGAGGTAGTTTCGGTAGCCACTAAATGTCAGGTAGATCTTGAACTCGTCTGTTAGTGTTAACTAATAATAAAAACAATGACTCAGTACAAACGATAGCATTAGATGTGGTAGTATCATACTTTTTATGGTCACGGTACTGTTTTGTATTATTTTATTAAGCTCCCTTGTTTTATTTACACGAAAACTGTCTATTTTTTATTATATTACAAAATTTTATCGTTGGCTAGCTTTCAAAAGTGGCATGAAGTGTTGTATTATTTGAGTTAAAAAAGTGATCGTAGATGTTCAAACAAAATTTAAAACAAATCAAAAGTTTAGGCAAATTTGTAACTCAGTCTCGCATTTCTTATTTACCTTATATTATTTCCGTGACCACTGGAATTATAAATTGTGCGAATCGGTGGTAAAAACAAAGCGAAATTAAATCGAAAAAGTAGTTTTAATTCTGTCTACGTTTTACGAAGACCCCGGAACAAACTAGTAAATTAAACTTTTTCTTCTGACAAACACAAATATTTTATTCTTCAGGGAACGAACTTAAATAACCGTTATTAGAAAAATAATGATATCTGTCATAGTCTATTCAAAATATTAGGCAAATGAATTACTATTTTTCTCCAATCCCAGTAATAATAATTTGTATGTTTTAAATACGATTAGCTTCGTGGGATTTAAAGTTTTTTTGAAAATCAATTATTAGTGTTTCTTCCCGATTTTATCTATTGACTTGACTTGTAATGCTTTTGAACGTCGAACTGATGGCCTTACTGATGATGCGTGGATACTGATGAGTGGATGGTGATGGATACTTCTTTGGACTTCTAGAAATTATCTTTGGACTATCTGAAACACACTCTGGGAATTCATGATTATAGGTAACTAGTCGTACTCGCCCGCATCGCTGGACATTTAAAATTAACATTATTATTAGGAAGTCCAATACGCATATAAATATTAGCCTATCCATGAAATACATGTATTTTCTACATGGATACCAAGTTTCAAGTCAATCGGATGCATGGTTCAGTAGTTATAACGAAACATCCGAACACTGTAGATTTATATATTAGTATAAATAGGGATAAAGCTTTATCTATAAGTAAGCACTTCCCTTAAATCCACGGTATACAACACAAAGCAAACTAAAGTCCCTTCGTAGACCCAGAAGCTCCAAACGACCCGCGTCCCTTCATACTTTTCAAGTTAAATAGCAGTAGTTGGTATTTAGAAGCGTCAGTCCACGGAGGGCCGGACCTGTTCTTTTTAATGCCTAAGTATTTTCCCGGCATAAAGAATCGCTTCCAACTTAATTTGGCTTTACCTTACCAAGTGGCTTCAACATAGAATATCGCGTTAAAACAGCGGCCCCTACTATCTAAATTCTTTCGGAAATTTGCAGATACACTCCTTGAAACTGCGGCGTGATTACAAAAGGGTCCTTCTCCTAATTGTTATTATTATTTCACTGAGAGTTTATAGTATTTTAAGTTGACGCAAGGTAATTTATGAATGTAACCACGTCATTTTGGATCCTTCCGATCCACTAACGGTGCTTTTAGGTACCTCGAGCGCCGGTCATCATTCTCGTCGCGCCCGTCGCTTGTGACGAAGAGCTTTGTGAGTAAATTAACCCACAGATACAGCCCACTGAGTTTCTCGGCGGATTTTCTCAGTGGGTCGCGTTTCTGATCCGGTGGTAGATCCTGCGAAGCACGGCTCTTGCTAGGGCTCGTGTTAGCAACGTCGTCAGATTTGAGCCCCGTGAGCTCACCTACTAGCTCGGCGAATCTAGAATAACCCCTCGAGGTTACTAGAATAGGTAGGAAAAAAAAAGAATTTAATAAACAAGCAATAGTCACAGATAAATGCGACCGGTTTTCACTATTATTAACTAAAACTATATGCGGATATTGCATTGGTTTTAGCGTTATACCGGTCACTCACATTCGCATGAATACGTAAACCCACAAGTGTAGGACGACATTTGCAAATGATTATGCAAAGTTTTCGCTGCATTCGTGGTTTTCCAAGCTGTGTCGGTTTTTCAACGGACATCAAAGCACGCGAAAGAATTAAAAACTTTTTTTCTCTTCAATGTTCTATTGACGAATTAAAAAAGAAGAGAAATTCGTGAGACATTGGTAAACAAGTGTAGGAGGAAGCGCAAACGGGTCCGCAAGTTGAATACCGAACCCATTTACACAGTCGCTAAGTTTGCGAATGAATGTCTGACGGCCCTTTACATGCGCGCGAACATTCGTACACTGTACAAATGTTCGCTCGTATGTGAGTGGCCGGCATTAGACGTATAAACTACACGGCAAAAGCAATCGTATAAGTAATGTATCGCACACGACGAAAGCCCGGTGGCTGATATCGATCGAATTCCCACAGGTGTCGAGCGTGCTCATATTTTGGCACCTCACCGACCGTATGTATGTCCGGTATGCAGAAACATAGAATAGTTATGTGCAAATGTTACTTGAAATTCTCGCATACCACTCATTTTTAAATGGCGTTTGTTAAACAAATTTTAGCTGTTGAACGTTTTTGTTGCTCCAGCTCTTTTGCGCTTTTTGTTGAGGTTCCAAGGGTCTATAAATATCACTACATGACCACAACCATCAACCTTAAAATATAAGGCCATATTCACCCTAAAAAGTGGAAGGTTTGACTGCTTCGCCCTAGTAATACACAGAATGATGAGACCTACCCGTGCGAACTCATAATACTCCTTACTACTGGTAATTAAAGTTTGATTTTTAGTGGACGACATTTTTCTATGTATTTTCATTTTGAAATATATGATAAGTACTAACAAACTTCGAATTCAATTCTATTCTAAAATCTTCTACCCAAACTTTAACATTAAGTTAAGAAATAAAAAATATTCTATCATATTTTATTGCGACAATAAAACTTAATGAACGCTTACATCCTGCTCATAGCCGCAGAACCCTTTCGAAATTAAAAATTAAAAGGCCGCCACAACCCTTTATGTTCAAAAGTTTTGGTAAACAATTACGACAGTTAAAAGTTGCTGTAACAAATGATTCTTTATTAAGAAACTTCGTTTTTCAGCGAGCAAATTCTCCTGTTTACAAGTTTCCGGATTACGAGATTGTATTTTGCGGTTAACTAAACTGCGAGATACTTAAAGCCTCTCGGGAAACAGGGACACAACTATTTATCATAACTACAAGAAAATAAATTAACTAGAATGGTCTTGGTGACCACAGGAATATTCCCGGAAGACAATAATAATTATGGGTCTCGAAAAAATATACAATTTATCATTAGTTAAGTAAGCTGGGTGAAAAAGTTTTTGATGAAATTAAAACTACTTTAATTAACGAACGAAATATTATTTTCTGTATACTATATAACAGTAAGTATACAATTTTATTAAGTCAATACTAGAAGCGAGTTGCAGTTTATCTCTTTTATTTATATTTGGAATTATTTTAATATAATTAATAGCGGTACTTGAAATTTGAAATGGGAAGGAGCTCATATGATGTTGGTTGCACCTGGTCTACCATTTTAATACAAATGAGATGAATGATTTAATACGATATTTCTTATAGACAACAAAAAGTGAAACTGTTTGGATACAGAAAGTATGACTTTCAACCCATCATAAAACCAAACAACCTCTTTTTCTTGTGGCTCATTGGATGTTGAGTATTTTACGAAGCTCATAGACACAACAGACGTGCAGTTTACCGCTCATCTTGAGGTCGAAGTAACAAGTCTGCGCCTCAAACCGTAACGCAAATGCTTCAAGGCAGAAATTAGCAGAATAGTAGGTATCAATATCGTGCGATCAATAAGCCTATATACATAGACCGCTTCTAAGGAAAAGCTCATAACAATTTATACATGATAATGAATAGTTATGTTATTACACGGCCTGAAATGAGCTCCATAAAACCGCGCTGTTGTACACAATGCAGACCTGTATTCGAGAACACGTAGTTACACGGTATTGTCTTGTTTTCCCGAGTCAGACGCAGTTTTAAACTGGCTTTTTGTGAATTTATTACACAATCAAAACTTGTACTTTAAAAACTAAGACATTAGAACTCATATCTCAAGGTGGGTGGCGGCATTTACATTGTAGATGTTCATGGACTCCGGTAACCACTTAACACCAGGTGGGCCGTGAGCTCGTCCACCCATCTAAGCAATAGAAAAAGTATCGGTGTTTAATTTTAGAATATTTTGCGAAATAAAACATTGCCAGATGACCGTGGGAACATTAATAAGGATAATAAATATATTTTTTGTATTCATAGGCAGGCTAGCTAATGACCTATCGGTTATCTGAGACCCACCGAAATAGATTCTGAATGTCATGAACCACCTCGATACATTCGATCGAAATCTCAATTTCATGTTAGTGACGATTTTCTCCCTCCTCAAATTGAAGCGTATGAATGTTTAGCGGGAGGAAATAGGCAGGATTTACTTAGCCGTCCTCATTATTCTTCTTCTTCTTAGTCGCATATTTCGTTGCTGAAGGTCGTGTCCCTGAAAGTCCTTCGTGGCTCTTTTTACCGCCAGCTTCCATTTCCTTCGATTTTCGGCTTCTCTCGGGGCGGTCGCAACAGAGAGTCCAGTGAGCGCAGTTATCTTTTTTTTTTTTTTTTTTATTGCTTTGCTGTGTGGATGAGCTCACAGCCCACCTGATGTTAAGTGGTTACTGGAGCCCATAGACATCTACAACGTAAATGCGCCACACACCTTGAGATATAGTTCTAAGGTCTCATATAGTCACAACGGCTGCCCCACCCTTCAAACCGAAACGCATTACTGCTTCACGGCAGAAATAGGCGGGGCGGTGGTACCTACCCGTGCGGACTCACAAGAGGTCCTACCACCAGTAATTACGCAAATTATAATTTTGCGGGTTTAATTTTTATTACACGATGTTATTCCTTCACCGTGGAAGTCAATCGTGAACATTTGTTGAGTACGTATTTCATTAGAAAAATTGGTACCCGCCTGCGGGATTCGAACACCGGTGCATCGCTTCAACACGAATGCACCGGACATCTTATCCGTTAGGCCACGACGACCACCAACGGTTTGGTGGCCGGCCGGCGGGTCTTTTCCCTTCTACCTTGCCCACCACAGTCAATTTTTCAAGGTTGTCCGCCGAGCAATGTGACCAAAGTAACCAAGAACGTTGTGGTATCAAATCGTCGACTGGCCCGTTTTTATGCGAAGTTTCTTGAGGACAGATTTGTTTGTTCTCTTGGCGGAACACCACATTCCGAACGCTTCTATTTTTTTCCGTTCATACCTCTATGTTGTTTAAAATCAACTATCACCTACTCACGTTACGATCACAAACTTGATACAAAACCCGGTCGACAATTATGCGGCAGCACAAACCAACGATGTAAAATTAAAACAGCTTCGACTATAATAATTTTATTAAACACAACACTGACGTCACGTTGCGAGTGAACCTCGGCAGTTATCGATCGAGTGGCCACCGTGTAGCCACATGAGAAAGTTAGGCCACTTAAATGTGGACTCAGGTGTATTTTTGACAAAAGGGTTACTTGAGTTTTGTTTGAATAATGTATTATAACAACTCGTGTCAACAGTGACGGCTATATGTTAGTTAAAACGTAACTTATAAACATCGAAATGTGAAAAATTTGGTTTTTTTGATATACCTAGTCAGGTCATAAATTCTGTCACATGTTTAATGTAAAATAATTGAAACAAGTTTATTCATTATGTAACCATTCATATACCAAAATGAACTTAACAAAACATTTTATGACACTAAAGTTTATTCAAAATGACCTCCGTGATTTTGAATACAGGCCTTCAATCTGCGCGGCCAGTCGTCTATCGCAGCACGAACGAGGTCCATGTCAATATCGGCGGCTGCCTTAATCAAGGATGTCTTGAGAGACTCCAAATTGGGATGAGGCTTTGAGCACGCCTTTTCCTCCAAGTGTTGCCATATCTTGTAATCTAACGGATTCAAATCTGGAGTGGAGGAGGGCCAGTCTTCGTGCCGGATGAAGTCGATTTCACGCGCTGCCAGCCAGTCTTGTGTGCTCTTCGCTCTATGAGCTGGCGCGGAATTTTGTTGGAATACCCAGTGCCTGTTATTGAACATGGTATGAGAAACAGGTTCCACAAGGTTCGTCAGGACTGTATTTTGATACACAACTGCATTCGTTTTTACACCTTTCTCACAAAAATGTACCTCTGTTAAGCCCCAATAAGAAACTCCCAACCATACCATGAGCGAGGATGGAAAATGACCTCGTTGGACACGCGGAATACGGTTGCTCGCTTTTTCACTACTGTGTGCGTACACCTTATCATTTTGTTTGTTGTAGCTCTCTTCTACGGTAAAAAAATTTTCATCCGAAAAAAGAATTTCCCGATATTTTTTTCCCGCGTACCGCTTCAACAAAGCGCGGCATCTCTTCAGTCTCAGGTCCATTAGACGAGCATTCAAACGATGTCCTGTTTTTCTTCGATATGCCCGAAGCCCTAAGTCTTCATTTAACACCCTTTTCACCGTGGTTCTGCTTAACACCATCTGAAGGGCCAACAGTTTCTGCTTACGTTTGGGATTTCTTTGAATTCGCGCCTTCACAGCTTTTATCACTGCTGGAGTCCTAACAGACCGAGGGCGACCACTTCTTGACCTGTCATCTACACTAGAGTCTTCATTGTATCGTTTGATGGTACGATAAACGAATCTTTTGGTTATATTCAAAATTTTCAGTATGTTAATAATTGGAATTTGGCGTAACCGCAACGATGCAACGTAATAACTGCAACACGGTCTTCTTTAAGCGTCCACTCCATATTTAAAAATGAGTAAAATTCTAAAAGTATACATTTTTATTTTCATGAACAATTCGAAATTCGAATTCAATAAACTTTTTTGTGGCCAGCATTCTAAAAGAAAAGTTTGTACTGTGTGACAATACTTATGACCTGACTAGTTATATACTCGTATTTTCCTACTTAAACTCTCGGGGCTCTAACCTGGGAGCGAGAGCAGTGCTTTGCAGAATCTACCACCGGATCGGAAACGCGACCCACTGAAAAGATCCGGCGAGAAGCTCAGTGGGCTGTGTCTATGGGTTAGTTTACTCGCCGAACCCTTCGACGGGTTCGACGACCGGTGTTTGAGGTACCTAAAAGCACCGTTAGTGGATCGGGAGGATCCAAAAGACGTTTTTAGGGCGACATCAACTGTTTACCATTCGGTCCACAGGATCGGGTATGTAGTTTCAGACGGCCACGACAAGAGAGTTTTCGTGTCGTGCCGCCTTCTCAAAGTATGTGAAGCGATGCCGACTGAAGATACTTACTGACGAAGTCAAGCTTTTTTGTTATATAGATTGATTGATTGATTATGAATTTTATATCAATTCTGTTAGCCGAGCCAACGAACTCATCTTCGTGGAACACAAATGACTACGATGACTAAACAAAATTAATTGGTGTAATCTTCTTACATTGCTTATAACCTATAAAGTCACATCTCAAAATTTAATTCGTATAATTCTTCCCTGATTTTCTTAATGTTTGGAATATTTTAACAGGCGAACTGATATTTTTTGTAATTAAAATAAAAACGAGTAAACCAATATTTCACATTAATTTTATCATTAAATATTAACACACAAGTACCGTAACATAATGTTTTGTTCGGTTTTCGAATTGTCGACATAACTAAATCCAGATTTACGGTTTAATCTTCAGTGTGCTTAGTGCGAGTTTCTTAACGTTCTCGATAGCGTAAAAGTTAACCCATTTTTGTATGCAGTTGGAACAGCGCCCCTAGCGGCAAACGTACGCAAACGATCCCGTTCCAAATATGAGCTAACTTTTACGCTATCAGAACGTTCAGAAACTCGCACTAAGCACACAGATCCTTTATTTTAAAGTACCTATATAATATTGTTTCTGGCGTTTGGAATACTTTACAGTCTTCGTGATGACGGACTACTGAAGTCGTCGTAAGCCGAAATACAAGTTTTTAATTATTTATTGCTTAGGTAGGTGAACGAGCTCACGGCCCACCTTGTGTTAAGTGGTTACTGGAGCCTATAGACATGCACAACGTAAAGGCGCCACCCACCTTGATATATAAGTTCTAAGGTCTCAGTATAGTTGCAGCCCTACCCTTCAAATCGAAACGCATTGCAGCTTAAATTATATCATAACATCATATCAATCCTAACCAATATCGGTTAGGATTGATATGGGTTGAATTTAGGTTACCTAAAAACCAAATAAAGTTGTGAGTTACTCTGTTTAACCAGGAAAAGAAATTACTTAGTCACCGTTAGAAAACCCGAATTGTACTTACTCTGTTTTACCAGGGTTTCTTCTCAAAGTGAGGCTATAAAGTAACGATACAAGGACATATATTTCTCCTTTCAATTACCCTCGTTCGATACGACGCTCGAGAGAAAAATTATAGCCCGAATAAAACCTAACACCGCTGTATAGTGGCAATGTCTTTTAAGTTTATTGCGGCGCGCAACATGAAGAGTCTTTTTTTGGAAGAAGATTGTTTTGTATAGGTTATTAGGGAGCTACGTCAACGTTACAGCGAAAAATGCCGAGACTGATTGAAAGTAATAATATGATATCGACAGTTCAGATTTTTTTTGCCCTCGCGGTAGACGAGCATATGACCAACTTTATATTAAGTGGTAGCTGGTGGTAGGACCTCTTGTGAGTCCGCACGGGTAGGCGCCACCACCCCGCCCATTTCTGCCGTGAAGCAGTAATGCGTTTCGGTTTGAAGGGTGGAGCAGCCGTTGTAACTATACTGAAACCTTAGAACTTATATCTCAAGGTGGGTGGCGCATTTATCTTGTAGATGCCTATGTGCTCCAGTAACCACTTAACACCAGGTGAGCTGTGAGCTCGTCCACCCATCTAAGCTATAAAAAAAACACTGCCGCTAATGGACGTCAGCAATAGCAGTGGCAGAGCCAAGCCGCTACCTAGCACTGAGTACTCACCGTAATCCTTTGAAGAACAACATTTCATAGCATTCGTGAAACACCGTAAAAGGGAGTTCATTCTAAACTCGAACGATACGTTGATAAAAACATGGTGGATTTAGTACTGTAACTTTCCCCATGTGTGGCATTGCACTTTGTTTCTAAGCCCAGCAATCATTAGGCTCGTTAAATGAGTATGTATTTTACTTTTTTTTTTTACTTAATAAAACATTGGGTTGATGTGTTATACATTAAGTTTATCATCAGCTGAAGGAAAATTTAACAGTAAGATCAATACAAAATTTCTACGTCTTATATCAAACAGATATCCTTGATCTCACTCCTTTCTAGCTAGATTATGATAGCTCGTTATTTTATCATTTAAAATAGTTATCATTATATTCATGATTACATAAAATGAATTATATTAAATTGTCTACTTAATAACGAGTAAAATTGTTGTATATGCAATTGGTTTAAAAACCGCAGCCGCTATGAGCCAATCATGGATAACCTAATTTCCTTTTAATAGGTAATTTTATTGCTACTAGAGGACCCGCAGTAGTCGAAATTCGACAATAATTAATTGGACTTGTAAGTTTGTACACTATTATGATTGCATTTTATACTTCTATAATCACAAATTTCGCCAAGGCTACACTATAAAAAAAAAAAAAAAAAGACAAACAATATTTAATCTATTCTCAATTTGACCACAGACGTCAAGAACAAAAGTTTGACAATAAATAGTATGTATGCGTGTGTGCGTCAAATACATAGTATGTAGTCTGTGTGATGTTTTCCTTATTGATTTAATGTATCTTTAATGCATTATTTAAAAAAAAAATTAGCATTGTGCACTTCTTCTCTATATTCTCTATAAGTGTGGAAAATTTCATACTCCTCCGTCCGCGCAATTTTCGTAAAAAGGGATGCAAAATTTAGCTTCACGGCAGAAATAGGCAGGGTGGTGGTACCTACCCGCGCGGACTCACAAGAGGTCCTACCACCAGTAAAAAAGTTGTTGTTATTCGACGCAAAATGATGTTTCCAAAATATTAGTCCAAATTTGGGTTATTATTAAAAGCTGAAACCCGCAAAAACACAAGCATTCATAATTAATAGAGAAAGATTTGTGAGTCGGACACTCAGTATCATTTACATTCCCACACTCTGTTCGAACGTAATTTATTCAGCTGGTCTAGAATAAGAAAAAAAAAGAGCAGAGAATAAAACCTCATTCAGAAATCGAGAAATTAAAGAACGTGACGAAAGCCTTTTATCCGTTTTTGAGGATGTTGACAAATGAAACCCGGTAATCCGACGCCAGAAAGGGTTCTTCGCTGGTCATGAATACTAATCAACCCACCACCGTCTGGGTTAAGGTAAACAATTAATAAATTAAGGTTTAAGCGTTTTGAATTCGTTGCGACGGTACTCCGGATAATAGGTTGATTGTATAATGAAGGACAATTATCACAAGCAGTGCTCCCAATAAACTTGAATTTACGATTATTGTGAGACTAGATTATTTTGTATCGTAAACAATATGGAACATTATATATATGTAGATTAAATCGCAATTTGGACACTGCCTTTTGGCTATTATTGCCTTCTAATGATATGAACAAGTTATTTTAATACCATAAACTGATGTACCGTACGAATACCCACTCCTTGATGATTTTTCCCCACCTTGTTGTTTCTTAGGGGCTATATCGTGTCCATCTACAAATAAGGTTTCAAAGGCCTTCGTCTGTGTGTGAATTGGCCCGATTGTGCCCTAGGTGTTACAGATCTCCATAGGCAATTGCGATCATTTTCCATCAGATGGACCGTTTCATCGTCTACCATCAATGGCAATAAAGTATACTAATAATATTTTGGTCCGATCAATTTTAGGGGCACATGAAATATTTATATTCATATTCAGTAGTAATCCTTTTCACGACAAAACAATTTCGTTATTGTAACATTTATCGCTTTAGAATAATTCAAAGGGGAATTCTCTAAAAATAATTTTACAAAGCATACTTTTCGGTCCGTCTTTATTTTAACATGCATTATTTAAATACTTAGGTAATAATGAGCCGGCATATTTCAGTCCTACGGTTTGTTTCACGATTGGCGTAGCTTGTTCCGGGATTTTTAGCTATGTCAAAAAAGATAGGCTTTGTATTACGAATTATGTGTGAATAATTGTGTTGGAGAAATGAAAAATCACTGTAATGTCAGTTTTAAAGTATAACAGCGATCCCACCCTTCAAACTGGAAAATATTACTGCTGCGCTGCAGAAATATATAGACCAGCTTGCTGTTTTTATAAAATAAAACTTAGTTAATATACTGTTATTGTAGATGAGAATGAGCGCCATCTTAATTTCAAACACGGTTTTAAAATTAGAGTTTACATGCTTATGTTGCTGCCTCTTTGATATTCAATGAATCCTCCTTGAAGGCGTAAGATTATTGAAAATGCATCACCAAAGAACATAATTTTGAATTTGGAACTCGCGCGCGCCATATTCGTATTCCGGCTTCTTTACGCGGAACACGGAAATTATTAACATCTAAATTAAACCACCTTTTTACCTCCGCTGTCCCTTCATACCAGCTTTTTTTAATATTGTGAAGTGCTCGCCTTCCGTTCGCCGCTGAATACCCATCGAGAAAACCTACCGCTGGAGAGTACGAGGACTTTGAGAACATCAGGTGAGTCACCGGTTTTGTATTCATAGTATTCAGGCTGTATTTTGCTATCTATACCGCGCCGCCAAAATATCCCTCTCAATTGCACATCGCGTCGCATAATTTTGAATCATTTTTCAATCGCATACATGGAATAGCTATATTTACACGCTACACAAGTATTTTACAATATAGAATTCAGTGGACGAATTAGTACATTCCTACTTTCATGCGGATATACCAAAATGTCAATTAAAAACATCTAAAATTCGGGAAAACATTCTTACACAATACCCTGTAAAGGCGTTATTCCCGAACCAGAAAGCGAGATGAGCCACTATCCCAACGGTAATGTAAAACAATTGACTTAACCTAACCATAAATGTAGCCTTCTGCTAAATTCTTAGTAAGAAAAATAACATTGAAACGCGGATTGAGCCTCTGGGCCATCGAATTCTTTCGTGTCAAAGCAAGTCGTGTCCCGCGCGATTGTTGATTTCTTAGAAAGAAAGGAAGGAAACGAGGAAAGGAAGATTATGAAATTATGTTTGTGTTCCGGAACAATCTGTTTTGAAAACATGTATATTTGCAAAGCCCTACATCTAAACTAACGGAACAAGCTATTTTAAATTTAATTATATGATATCTACCAAATGATATATTGTTATCCAATAAAATAAAAAAATCAGTTTATTTAGATCGAAATAAAAAAAAGACTGAAAATGCTGCGATCTCTAAATTTGAACGCGGAACCAGTAAAGTATCTATACGATGGCAACTTTGCGTCGTCGCTCAAGATTTTCACTTGTCACAAGAGCCTCGGATATTCCCTATTGTTCGCATTATTAACGTATACGAGAAGACCGGAATCTTTTTCTTCCTTACTTTTCGGAATGTTTTAAGAAATTGAATTTTTAAGAAAAGGAAATTTTTCGGAATGTTTTTACTGGTGGTAGTGTGAGTCCTTTGTGATTCCGCACGGGTAGGTACCACCACCCTGCCTATTTCTGCCGTGAAGCAGTAATGCGTTTCGGTTTGAAGGGTGGGGCAGCCGTTGTAACTATACTGAGACCTTAGACCTTATATCTGAAGGTGGGTGGTGCATTTACGTTGTAGATGTCTCCAGTAACCACTTACCACCAGGTGGACTTTGAGCTCGTCCACCCATCTAAACAATAAATAAATAAAAAATTTATCTTGCTTGATCATTTACTTGGTAATTGATGTGCTACATAATAATAATATGCATTAATCAGAATTCAAGATTAGTAGTAGTTTCATCTTTTATTTTATATCAAATTGTATGATTGAAATTACAAGTCATGAAACTTGTTCTGCATTGCTTTAATTTCCTAGCATCAATAAGCTCTATATTACTTTTTTTTAAACTGGATGAGAGCTAACCTTAATTTTTTATTATCTTTCTTTTTCTTTATGTACAATAAGAGATAACAATAATTTGTTTTTCTCCTCTGTACTAAACGCTAACAAAGCTCATCACAAATTTTCCCTTTTTAATTAACGGCGACTCGTCAAACACTTATTAACTCCCCCTCCATTTTGTAACAAAGACTTTGTAATATTGTGCTGAAGCAAAATGTTTCTGTATCGTGGACAACATTTCTCACGAATGTCTCCTTAAATTAAGGAGATATATTCCAAAACACGAAGATATCCAGCTCATTCGACTAGAATAGACAAGACACATACTATTATATGATGATATGATAAAAAGTGAGAATCAAAAATCGCACACAGTCAAATGTTATTTACAGACCAAACCACACAACATAATGACTATGAGAAGCTAGTGAAATTGTAAAAAAAGAACATAATATTCCTAACCTAAAAGTACATGTTATTATCCGCAACACGCTTCGTCAAAAAATATATGAAGAGTCAAATCAAATTGTAAAAATATATGAAGAGAGTCGTGACTGTTTGCGAGAAGAGAGTTTTTCCTGGGTGTAAATCTTCTACAATATAACCTATATTTTTTCCATTGAAATACATCATAAATAGATAATTGGAGTTACATTCAAAATATTAATATCAATTTGTCGCACGCAAATAAGTAGGAAACAAAATTAAGAACTTCTTAACAAAGAGCCGTATAACAAAATTACAACCTCCGCTTGATTCAGTCGGCTTACGGAATCGACGATGGAGTTGCTAATTATGCAAATCTCCTTTGTCGCCAGCTTATTATATTAAAGTGAAAAATTCTAGGGAGAATTAAAATTGGCAAGGGTAAAAACTGTTACGATGAAAATTTTCTGAAGTGATGTATTCATAGTTTCATTTGCCAGAAAATTTATTATAGTATATTTTAAAGAAATAATACATTTCTGGTTTATTATCTAAATTGTGTTTCAAATGAATGCGAAATGTATGTATCTTTTCTTACGCTGTCTTCAACTTCGGGAGCGTTTGAATTAATTTTTGGTTATTATCATTTAAATTTACCGTTGTACAAAGCTCTTCCTATTCTATTCCTAACCAAATCAATTATTGAAAAGTCTCTAGCAACATTAATATGTTAAGCATATAGTTATTATTAATTCATACTAGAGGTCCCGCAGTAGTCGAAATTCGACTATAATTAATTGGAATTGTACACTATTGTTTGTACACTATTATGATTGTATTTATTTTTATACTTCTATAATCACAAATTTCGCCAAGACCACACTATAAAAATATTAACAAAGATAAACAATATTTAATCTATTCTCAATTTGACAACAGACGTCAAGGACAAAAGTTTGACAATAAATAGTATGCATGCGTGTGTGCGTCAAACACATGGTATGTAACGTGTGTAATGTTTTCTTTATCGATTTAATGTATTTTTTATGCATTATTTTAAAAAAATATTAGCATTGTGCACTTCTTCTCTATATTCTCTATAAGTGTGGAAAATTTCATACTCCTCAGTCCGCGCAATTTTCGTAAAAAGGGATACAAAGTTTTTGCTTCACGTATTAATATATAGATAACTGATAGTTAATAGTAGTGAACTGATAGCTTAAATACCTAAAATTCGTCAAGAACTATGAGGTGTTAGCAAATAGTTAAAGATTGTTACGTTATACATATATGTTCCTATTTTACATGTGAAATAAAATAGGTTCCACTATAGAGCAATATTAGCAACAGAATGACGAGAGAAGTAATTTACTATACACCGACGTAAATTTTTAGTTTAATCAGATATCATTAAATGTACATATATCATTTAACAAAAAAGATATTTACAATCACTAGACGGTATATCGAATACAATACTTTAGTTTCAATAAATATATATCATTCACAATAATTAAAGTCCGGTTTTATGCATAGAAATCTAGCAACAAAAAAAAAATGTACCGGTATTTTACGTCTAGATCCCAGCCTGTTTTCATTGTTCTCGTCATTCGAAAAGACAGCAAGAATATTTATTACTAACGAAACAAGGCAGCGGCTTGGCTCTGCCCCTGGCAAGTCCATGGGCGACGGCAACCACTCACCATCAGGTGGGCCGTATGCTCGTCTGCCTACAAGGGAAATAAAAAATAAAAAAAAATAAACATATTTGTGCATGAGTCCTCAACAATTATATTTGGTCTAAAATACATTCGACAAATAGATAAATAAATTACGTAACGTACAAGGACGCTTTCTCGTTCAATGTTTTGCGTTTAATTTTGAAATGTGTAGGTACAATTTAAAACAAGTATTACAGTACCAGGCAATAAATATTGCACATCGATATTTAGAAAGAGACAGTCGTCTTTTTTTTGTTGCTTAGATTGGTGGGCGAGCTGACAGCCCACCTGGTATTAAGTGGTTACTGGAGCCCATAGACGTCTACAACATAAATGCGCCACCCACCTTGAGATATAAGTTCTAAGGTCTCAGTATAGTTACAACGGCTGCCCCACCCTTCAAACCGAAAAGCATTACTGCTTCAGGGCAGAAATAGGTGGGGTGGTGGTACCTACCCGCGCGAACTCACAAGAGGTCCTACTACCAGTAAAAGATTTCTACTGGTGGTAGGACTTAATTTTGTTTTTGTTGTAGAGCGTTACCAGTGTGCGACGAAACACTAACGATCCGGTATCTATGGAGACTAAATGTCAATTAGGTAATTTGCGACAGATATAACGCTCTACGAAGCAAAAATTCACCGTCTCTTTCGCACGGTCGATGTGCAATATTTATCGCCGGGTACTGTACGCGTTCTAGGTCTCAGCACTCCACAGAGGTACAAATATAAGTGTGATTTACTTTGTTTACTTCATCTCGGGTTATACCGTCAAATACATATAAAACGATATTACACTGTGAAGCTGCTTAATATTATACGTTGTAAAGTATTAATTTATTATACAACAGCAACAGTTTAAGCGTTGAATTGTTTATGGTTTGTTTTGTCAGTTGATTCGCGGCAAATATTTTGATCGTTTCCGGTTGCATGATTATATTTACATATAATTGTGAATGATAGAGTCTATGAATTTGACTTATTTTGTACATGGGCAAAGGAGTTACATAGATGGGAAAAATGTGAAAACCACGTGGTCGTCGTCTAAAGGATAAGAGACCTTCGGTGCATTCGTATCCCGCCGGCGGGTTCCAATTTTTCTAATGAAATAAGTACTATGCCAATGGTCGCGATTGAGTTCCGCGGTGAAGGAATAACATCGTGTAATGAAAATTAAACACGCAAAATTATAAATTGCGTATTAACTGATGGTAGGACTATTTCTGCTGTAAAGCAGTAATGCGTTTCGGCTTGAAGGGTGGGACAGCGGTTGTTACTATACTGAGACCCTAGAACTTATATCTCAAGGTGGGTGGTGGCATTTACGTTGTAGATTTCTTTGGGATCCAGCAACCACTTAACACCAGGTGGGCTGTGAGTTCGTCCACCCACGAAAGCAATAAAAAATAAAAATAAAAACCACATTCTCATCACATTGTTCTTGTATGAACGAGACTTGAAAAAGGTCCTTATCGGTGAACAGCTGCTTAGCTACGCCTCTGATATGGCTGTGGTCCGTGAGCGCCACTTATCATCGGGTGAGCCGTATGCTCGTCTGTATTCAAAGATATATTGTTATAGCTTATAGATTTAACTTTGCTTTCGGGTAATGTCCCAATAATCCTTGTTACAGATACACGTCTACGAAAACATCAGTCACATCACATCAACAAACAATCAGTGAAACAATACATTCGGTTCAGTTTGGATCGAGCAATTAGCGCTAGACACACAAACGGATTCAACTCGGATCGCTTCAGTTAATCCGTCTGAAATAACAAACCATATCTGAGTGAATGTCTCCCTAAATGATTAAAACAGTCTTCAGTTGATGAGACGGACGATCGACTAAGACATCAGTGAGAGACTGTGAACTTCTAACTCGTAAATGAATATCGAATTTCTGAATGTTTTTTTCAATGAATAAGTATCGCACTGAATATTGAAATTCTTTTTTAAGTCACAGCAGCAGCTTGTTACTTAAATGTAGAATAGGGATTGTAGCGCATAAAATAAAACCTCCACTGTTCCAAAATCTTCAGTTATTTTAATAAAAAAATATCTAACACCTTTTTTACGCCTTAACCGTCTTCGTCGTCTTCCGATTCACTGTCATCCTGTCTGTAATTTTTTCTTTTCGTTTTCTCTCAATCACATCTTAACGCTCCGTTCCACACTCTTTTCATACGTTCCATTCTTTTTCGTTCTTTCCAATCCTACATAGATGATGAAATATTATTCAAATACTCACATAAGGACAACAGTTAATATTTAAGCAGAATGTTGACTCTGTAAGCATTCACCCGTAATAATTTGATTCTCAACTCTATACCTAGAGTAAAAATAAATCGAATGATGATATACTTTTACGAGAGTTTTGTTTTCTTCAAATTCCTTATGTTAACAGAGACATTGTTTGGCCTATTTATTAGGAAAACTATCAGCAATTCTATTACTACTATCATAGTGTATAAGGTATATTTAAATCATAGGGACCGTCTTAATGCCAGTACATTATTTTATCTTTTTGTAAAAAAATCCTCGCCCCTACCAACTCTAAAATTTTACAGCTGTCAGATATAATTGTTCGGCTTATTAAGAATGGAGCGCTACACTAAAAAACAATGCGTTATCATTAAAAAAAACAATAAAAATTTTGGGAAAAGTATGCAAACTGCAAATGCGCGTCCAACGCAACAATTCAATTTTTTTACAGATTTCTGCAAATCATCAATAATTATCACTATAGAGAAAAGCAGGAAATTAAGTCTTAAGAAAGGGCAGCTTTGTGCTGGCAGCCAACATGTTCTTAAGTGGTTATTGTAATTCACAGGTACAAATAATTCCGCTGCCGGCCTCAAAACGTGAGATTAAAATCTAGGCTAACGGCAGAAATAGGTATGCACCTATTCAATTATAATTTTTATTACTTAAATCGGTGGACAAGCTCCCGGCTCAGCTGATGTTATGTGGTCACCGGAGCCCATAGACATCAACCACGTCAATGCTGCCGCCCATCTTGAGACATGAGTTCTAAGTCTCCGTTTTTGCAGTATAACGGGTACCCTACCCTTCAAATCGAAAAGCATTACTGCTTCATGGCAGAAATTGCCAGGGTGCTGGTACCCATTCGTGCGGCCTCATATAACGTCCTACCACCAGTAATTACGCAAATTGTATTTTTTTACGTGATGTTATTCTTTCAGCTTTGAAGTCATTCGTGAACCAAGTAATTATTTTTTGGGGCTGTATACGACAAAGGGAAGATCTTCCACCAAGCGGTTGATATGGCTCGGTAGACCGACGCTCCGAATGTTGTTGTTCGGAACTTGTATATATGCGCTTTATCTTGAAAATGTCGTAAGCGAGATTCAGGCATCTGTCAATTCTCTTGCGTTGTATGATGACTACCCGCCACATCACTCCCCTCCGAGACTGGAGGTCGTGTCATTTAGTTAGCGTTGTCCGTGCTGAGATTAGCTTGCAAGTGCCAGTGCTGCTCGAAGTTTGCGGTGAGTCGAAACTGAGCTTGAAATGCTGCGTGATTGTCGCCAGTGCTGCTCGAAGTCTGCGGTGAGTCGAGACTGAGCTTGAATGCTGCGCGATGAGGCAGTGTAGGTGCGTGCCGTAGGACCAGGAAGCGCGGTGAGTCGGCTGCGATGATCCTGTTGAGGCTGCGATGCTGGCTTGCTGTGGGATGACTGTCAATGACGTTCTTTTATCTGCGAGAATGCGGGGATTGTGGTAGCCGAAGTTCTTGATGCGCTGATGATGAATCAGAAAGTTGCGTGTGTTCACATCACGTCGGGGTCACCACTTTGGGGCTGTATACGACAAAGGGAAGATCTTCCACCAAGCGGTTGATATGGCTCGGTAGGCCGACGGTCCGAATGTTGTTGTTCGGAACTTGTATATATGCGCTTTATCTTGAAAATGTCGTAAGCGAGATTCAGGCATCTATCAATTATCTTGCGTTGTATGATGGCTACCCGCCACATTTTAATAAGAAAAATTGTTCTTGCCTGCGGATTCGAATACCGGCACAGTTGCATCGCTTGATACAAATGCATATCCAGTAGACCAAGATGACTTCAATATACCATACAATATATCATTCCATGAAAATCTAATAGGTATTTATTTCAGATATTACATCAAATATCACATGAAATATTACATCTCGTATACCTGCGAGGCATAAATTAGATTGAAAATGTACTTTAGTTTTAATGTACTAGAAACCATGTGACTATATTCAAGATTTACATAATTGCACCTAAACCAAAGTCTCTCTGGAGATCTCTAGAGAAATGAAATTTGAAGAACAAGGCAAACAGACGAGTTATCCGAATAAATACAAAAAGGAATTTGCAAAAAAAAAATGGTCTGGCTTTGTTTTCGAGATATTTTTAAGTTATACAGATCTTTCAAGGCAATTGATTCCCATAACGTCAGCAAACCGTACGGTAGGATCAGCGTAACCATGATTACCTCTGGGACTCGTCTTCATGCATTCGCAATGGGGTCGACTTAACATAATGTGGTTACTTCGTTATTTTCGTGCCTCCGTGGATATGTTTTCCGTATATCATATCTAATTTCAACTTAATAAGTCTTTACCAGACTTTTCGTCGGTTTGTGTTTGTACACATTAACCTCCCTAGTGACTGAATAAATTATGATATGGTATTCGCCGCCAAACTCGGGTCAACATTTAGTATTTATTTTAGTACAAAAGGTATCTTATTAGAGTATCTTAATGATCTCTCGATTTATTTATCAGAAGACTAGCTGACCCGGCAGACTTCGTAGTGCCTCAATCGATAAATAAAAGACCTAAACTTTTGTATAAAATAAACTGAAAACAAACAAAAGGAATCCGTCCGACGGGGGTCACATCAAGAGGAAAACAAAATTATTATTTTGATTTCATTCCGAGCATTTTGATATTGATCTACCTTTTAAACCTTCTCTGGACTTCCACAAATAATTCAAGACCAAAATTAGCCTAATCGGTATAGCCGTTCTCGAGTTTTAGCGAGACTAACGAACAGCAATTCATTTTTATATAAATAGATTCAGTTAGGCAAGTACGGCCTGTATTGGCGATACCTTGACATATTATGTTACGGCGCGGTAGTTTCTGCGAAGCTCTGCTCGTTCTAGGGACAGGGTTAGCAAATTCTCTCAAGTCGAGTCCGTGAGCTCACCTAACTCTTAAATTCGGCATTAGGGCGTCAAATTTTTGTATGTACGTAGCCGTTTACATCTGTTTTAATTTTTTGTTTAAATTTATGACTAACGCGATTATATTAGTTACAATCGCGGAGATCAAACAGACACAAAATCTACAGTTTCGCTGCTACGCCCTCTCCTCCAATTTCAAGTTAATCTGAAAAATTGATTTCTTTTGTATCATATATATTAATACTGTAAATATTGTTAATTCGAGAGTTGAGAAGTGCGTGCTTGGGATGACATGGACATGTGATGAAACGAAATGACAATGTGGTTGGTAAGAGAGTGTTAACTGTGATTGTGGAAGTATATAGAGGAAGAGGTAGGTCTAAGAAGAAATGGATGGATTGCGTGAAAGACGATATGTGTAAAAGGGTATATGTTAGAGGTGTATGGAAGGAGAAACTTTTTTTTATTGCCCTTGTAGGCAGACAAGCATACGGCCCACCTGATGGTGAGTGGTTACCGTCGCCCATGGACTTCAGCAATGCCAGGGGTAGAGCCAAGTCGCTGCCTAAAACATGTTGCGCCAGCCCCGGGTGACTGGGAGAAGGGCAGGGGAATGATGATTGTTAATTCGAGATGAAAAGAAATAATGGAGGCAAAAGAATAACGCGATGCATACAATGCTTCGTCACGTAATTGTCCATAAAATGCGAGAGAAATAGGCAGGTACTCCCACTCATTCTCATAAACATCTTTCAAACGGTTATTCGAATGCAGTATTTACAATACGATTTATTTTGACTTAAATTTACTTTCACGTAGATAATAATGTATTTACATAATACGATAATGTGGAATATCAATCACTATAGCATCACAAACACACAAAAGCGGGAATTTACAAATCAACAAACTCCCACAAAACGCAAATCAACGAACACAAACCCATAAAAGTTTCGCCATTTACTTTACCCCGTATTTCGGTTAGGCAAAAACTTAATTACGTATTGAAACGAGCGTTCAGCGCGAGGGGGCGCTGTGGTCGACCGGCTGCCGGCTCCCGGCGAGCTCGACGGTAACGCGTCAAACTGACAAATATTGTTACGATTGTTACAACCAGTCCACGTTGCTGTTTGCTTATTGTTACGGTGTAAATAAAATTGCTACAGTAAAACTTTAGGGAGAGAGCGCTTATTGAGGACGAAGTTTTAAGTAGGCGTAGTGACTTCGCTAACGTTAATGTTAATATAGAATTAACAGTACTGAAAGCATTTAACTTCGTTACCGAATTGCAAGATTGTTAAACGCACAAAACAAGTGTACCCATCTGTTTCATAAAAATTTATCCAATTGAGAAATTAATTTACATTTGTTGGTGAGGAAGACGTTACTGTACGTGAAATAGCTACCTTCACCTTTTGTTCGTTTTTCAAGGCTATAAAATAAACACAAAAGTCCTCCCTCCATCAGCAGACTGTGACTTCATAAATTTAATGGACACCAATTGGTACAATATCCATTCGGATGCGACTAACACCATCTATATCACCACATAACTCTGTGGGCATCGATTATTCTTCCTACACGCTACAAAAAGAACCCAATCGTCACATAACATCTATAGCAAAAAATTAGATTAGATTTTGTGAAAATCCAACATATTTTGATTACAAATAATATGAACGTAGATTAATGTATTATAACGATGTAAGAGATTTTCGTATCATAGCTGTTTTCTTAGATGAAAAATTACCTTACCGCTGATCTAATCTGTATTAGGTTGATTACAAATTTAGTTGATTGATGCAACACGTAAAGTACGACTAATCAACTTTATGGTACTAAAAGAACTATGGAGACTGTTCAACGTAGAATTAACGAAAATTGGCCACACTGATTTCGTATTTTTATTTAGATACTTTTTATTGCTTTAAAAGGCAAACGAACATATAAGGGATTTGATTTTGCAAAGTCATATATGTAGACACAGCTGAGCTACTGCCTATATTAGGGCTTTTTAACTGGTTTAAAAAAGGATATGCCATAGCGCTCGTAAAGCACCCAGGAGGTAATTCATTACATAGAAGGATGGTACGTGGAAAAAACTCTGGAAATGAACTGTGAATGAGCGGAGTGGTTCCAGGTGGTATGGATTAACACTGTTCTGGAGGGGGCAGTGGTACACTCATATAATAGAGATGAAGGGTTCTCTTTGTCCAGGCGCGTAGTACCACGTCGCTCTGTTGAATATTCCTAACATATTAGAAACCCACTTATCCTTTCAATTTTATATTACCTTCTAAATTAAATCAATATTGAGCAGCGCTCGAAATATAATATCTACCCCGAGAATACCTATACTCTTGGAAGGTAGAAGGGATATTCCTCGGAATTGTGGCGCCTTGTCAAAGGGGTTCTTCTTCGCAGAAATCGCAAACCTAAATATTCGAAGGGTTAAACTGAACTAAATTCAATTCGCCCCATTTGGAAATCCACCCCTAAGAGCTCTACACTTCAGATACAAGTGTCGATCGTATCTCATAACCGTGTTCCGAGGAAAAAAACATGAAACAGTTATTTCGAAAAAACTATGTTTTATTTTCCAAAATATATATTTTTTGGTACCAAGGAAATCAGATAGCGTTCTCTAGAGGCCTTTCATGCTAAACACGGGCTCAATTTGAGGCTAAAATAGAAAAAAAAACATTTTTTTTTAATTACCCGAATGTTTTGCAAAAGGGCTCCGTTTTGTTATATTTTTAAACGAAAATTCGTATGAAAGAGTTCCAGGCATCAGACATCTGCAGCGGGTCCGTTTTCCCAACACGATAGCAATCATAATACATTATTTACCGGTAAAATCTCCCGTTTCGGAGCACAGGGCGTGAAAACATTTTTCACGGTTCATTAAATATGTATAAATCGTTCGTAAAGGCTGGGTCAGTGTTGTTTCCGATGCAATCTAAGTTTTGGTTCGTTTCTCTCGGGTATCTAATGATTTATAATGCCGTAAAAGGATGGATTAATGATTTTATTTAGATTCCGGGCTACCGTAAGTTGAATTATGTTTACGAGTACTCACGGTAGTTTGTTGGATATTTGCTAGCGTGCCTATGCTTATAACAGAGAAGACAAAATAAACCTTATTCCGGTGTTATTGAGACATCCCTTTTGATTCACTATGTGTTGCCCACAAGAAGATTTGTTTGTTTGATTGACCTATCTCGATTTTAAGATTGTCTACTTAATTGTACGAATCAAAGATATCAAATAAGTCCTAGACATATTTAAAACTATGTTATTATCAGCATTTCAAATACTTGATCACTTTTCATGATCAGTAATCTTAATTATACTTGTAATAACCCTTAAAATGTATAGCAGTAGGTTGTTATTGTTATTGATATCTATGAATACACACTGGCCTAATTATTAGTCCGAAAAAAGGTAAAAATAATATTTTAAATAGCACTAGTTAGCTATGCCATCCTACTTTTTGGAAAGCAGGGCTACTTCACGGCAGCAATAGGTAAACAGGTCTGGAAATAAGTATTCATTTTGTCGATTTGGAGTCGTAGTGGGCCTACATGATAAGACGCCTGGTTTACTTGTATCGAGAGATGCGCCAGTGCCGGTGATCGAAGCCCGCAAGAAGGTACCAATTTTGGTAATGAAATACGTACTTAACAAATGTTCAACAACGACTTCCACGGTAAAGGAATAACATTGTGTAACAAAAATTAAATCCGCAAAAATTATAATTCGCGCAATTACTAATGGTAGGGCGTCTTGTGAGCCCGCGCCGGTAGGTACCACCATCCTGCCGGTTTCTGCCGTAAACCAATAATGCGTTTCGGTTTGAAGGGTGGACCAGCCATTGTACTGTAAAAGTGAGACTTAGATGTAATGTCTAAGGACGAGTGTCGACGGTTATTGATGTACGAGGGTTCCGGTTACCATTATATACCAGGTGAGCCGTGAGCTTATCCACACATCTAGGCAATAAAAAAAACAATAGTGACTGTACCGATAATCCGTGAAAATAGCCCGATAATGAGGCTACTGGCAGATCGGTGGTAATATAAAAGAGGTAGGCATATAAAAACATGCATTCTCACAATATAGGGCAATGTTGTTGGAACCCACTTCTAAAAGATAGCTGGGTCTCGTTTATCAAAATGAGCCTTCATAGAGCTCAGCTTCGGAGGGTCTCGGGGGACTTTTAAGCGGACCATAATGTTGCGGCGCTTTGATACTGTAGAATACAAATAGTACATCAATGTTAATAACATAACAATTAAAACATATATTTTTTTATTTTTATATGAACACACGCTAACCCGGCAGACTTCATAGTGCCTCAATCGATAAATAAAAGACCTAAACTTTTGTATAAAATAAACTTAAAACAAATAAAAGGAATCCGAATTTTCATATTTATGTACCTTTTAAACCTTCCCTGGACTTCCACAAATAATTCAAAACCAAAATTAGCCAAATCGGTCCAGCCGTTCTCGAGTTTTAGCGAGACTAACGAACAGCAATTCCTTTTTAATTTTTTTTTATTATTGCTTAGATGTGTGGACGAGCTCACAGCCCACCTGGTGTTAAGTGGTTACTGGAGCCCATAGACATCTACAACGTAAATGCGCCACACACCTTGAGATATAGTTCTAAGGTCTCAGTATAGTTACAACGGCTGCACCCTTCAAACCGAAACGCATTACTTCACGGCAGAAATAGGCAGGGTGGTGGTACCTACCCGTGCGGACTCACAAGAGGTCCTACCACCAGTAAAAACTTGCCTGTGGAATTTGATCACCGACATAATCAAAGTACACCGGGCATCTTATCTTTTAAGTCACAGTGACCTATAATATAACCAGAGCGCAGGGTAGTTTATTAGAGTATTCCCTTTTTCAAACTGCGTGAACCTTAACCCTTTCAAAACGCAAAGAATATATAAACTAGATAAATGAACGCAATTTTCCTCAAAACGTATATTGTTATTGTAAAATGAAACAGCCTTTTCGTGACTTGTATTACATTACATTATTTGACGATCGTCTGGTGTAGTGGTAAGTGACATAGTCACTACACAAGGGGGTCGCGGGTTCGAATCCCGCCAAGGCAAGATATTTTTATGATAAATATAAATGTCTTTTCCAGGGTTATGGATCTATATTAAATATATGTATCTATACTAATATTATAAAGAGGAAAGATTTGTTAGTTTGTTTGTTTCGAATAGGCTCCGAAACTACTGGACCGATTTGAAATATTATTTTTCCATTAGAAGCCGACATTGTCCCTGATGAACATAGGCTACTTTTTTTTCATTTTTTTATTTTATTTTTTTGGTTTTGTAGAAGTAGTTGTAGTATTAGTTCTGCTTCTAACTGTATTAGGTAGGCGCTGACACGAAGGATGGTTTACACAGTGAGTATAAATATGTACTGCTTTGAATAGTTTATTGAAGATAAGTATGTACACAAACAAACTATGACAGGAGTGGTACGATAAAGAAATAACATATAGGAGTAGTAAAGCACTGACACGAACGATGGGTAGCACAACAAATATCGATGAGTACTGCCCGCAGTTTTTTCAGATTCCGAAGTGTTAAACAACTAAAATAGATGATTGTCTGAATTCATAGGCGACAGCGATTTTGTCAAATTGTAAGGCGGTTGCCCAAGTAGTGGCGAGTAAGTGAGTCGCCACAGTTTCATGTGTGTTTTAATGTTTCCGAAGCGAAGCGAGGGCGGGTCGCTAGTGTATAATAAAAATCTTACATTTATTTCCGTTATCTTGTACCTGTAACACAAGTTCTTTACGAACTTATCACGGGACCAGTTAACGTGGCGTGATTGTTAATTGATGAATATGATGATGAATATTTATTTATTTATTTATTTTATTATTATTATTATATTTAGATGTCAGATGATGTTTTCGAGCATAGCTATGTCGGTATGTCTTGTTCGTTAAATGCAGAAAACAAATATTTGTGGATTTGTTTGCGTTCTACGTGTTTGCGACCCGTTTATCCGATTATGTGGAGCGTTGAGCTAGTTCTCACATAAGAATCAGCATACGTTTGATGTCTACTCTATAATATTTGTTATAGATGTGAAAATGAACTTGTTCGTAACCCTGTCGTATGTTAACTACTTAAGATATGATAATGGAGTTTTGCGTACGCGATGGCCAAAAAAAAGAGAAGGTAGGCACATTTTACAAAAAAGAAAACAAATTAGGTACATTAATCATTGACGAACATTAAGCTTTTGTGCACTCCCGCCGTATAAATATCAACATTTTAATATTAATAGATATTAAATAAACTGTATCTTAATAACAAGCTGTATCTTAATAAATAAAGTTTATTAAACTTTGGAAGATAAAATAGTAGATTTTATAACTGGTATCAATGTTTCCAGGCGCCAAGAGAAATAATCGAAGCCTCGACTCTCGGAATCTGCTATAATTTTTTTTATAAATTAATATGCCTTAAAATAAGGTAATATGTTGAATTCACAGCCTGTGTACTCAAAGACTGAACGAAGACAAATAGGTGATTGAGACAAATATGGTTATAAGATTTTTCTCTTGTGTTATGGCTACTGTGTTATGATCCATACGAAACTATATTTACATAGAAACTCCAAAATGTATTTAACAAGTTAGTATTAGTATTTAACAAATAATTTGAGTCACGGTCACGTAGAAAATTGGTCAAAGACATGTATTCTAATATTTTTTTTACTAGCTGACCCGGCAGACTTCGTAGTGCCTCAATCGAGAAATAAAATACCTAAACTTTTATATAAAATAAACTTAAAACCAACAAAAGGAATCCGTCTCACGGGGGACACATCAAAAGAAAAACAAAATTGTTATTTTTATTTAATCCGAGCATTTTCATATTTATCTACCTTTTAAACCTTCTCTGGACTTCCACAAATAATTCAAGACCAAAATTAGCTAAATCGGTCCAGCCGTTCTCGAGTTATAGCGAGACTAACGAACAGCAATTCATTTATATATATATAGATACATATATAGATTGCTTAGATGGATGGACGAGCTCACAGCCCACCTGGTGTTAAGTGGTTACTGGAGCCCATAGACATCTACCACGTAAATGCGCCACCCACCTTGAGATATAAGTTCTAAGGTCTCAAGTATAGTTACAACGGCTGCCCCTCCCTTTACTGCTTCACGACAGAAATAGGCACGGTGGTGGTACCTACCCGCGCGGACTCACAAGAGGACTCACACTCATATTCTCAATAATATATTTTTTTGTAGTATAATGTTAATTTTAGATGTCTTAATTTAACACACAATAATACATAATAGCATGATGTGTCTTTTAAAACACTGCAATTTTCGATAAATGATTACGGTGGTGCAATGTGGTTTCTCGATGAAGCTGAACATCATTTTTATTACAAATATAATTATTATTTCAAGATAATGTCTTTTTTTTTTAAATCAATCGAAAGGAATTATTTCAGGAATAAAAAATAAAACAAAAACTTATATAAATAGAAATAATATATTAAGTGAAATAAGAACATCATATTTAAGAGTTACTAATGAAATCAAACAAGTCAGTCTTGTTACATGATTTCAATTTACCGTAAAATAAACTCTATTTTTTTGCGAAGTTTTCTTGATAACAAAATTATTTTTTTCTCCTTAATTAGGAATTAATCTCAAAGAAATCAAAACTTATTGTAATGCAAGTATACATACACATGCATGCATATACCTATATACATACATAGCTCACCAAAAGTCAGTATTAAAAACCCTATGAAACGCATTCAATACATAATCAAAACGCTAAGGTATAATTAAAATTAAAATAGGAATGCCTGTTATCAACATATAGATCAGTGGCCCAAGCAAAACAACAAAACTAGATACAATGTAATAAATACAATTATAAAAGTATCATCTCAAGTCGCCTTTGAATATTAAAAAAAAACTAATAAAACCTGCTTTTTAAGACTTTTTTTTTAATTTCACAATATCGAAAAGTTCCTAAAACTTAAATTAAATTGTAAGACGCTTTAGACAATATCCGAGCGAAGGTTCACGTTTTAGCAATGTCAAGAATTATTTGCTGTAATCTTTTCCATCCAACAGGCCGTCGCTTGTTTATAAATAACTTTTTTAATTTAGCTACGTAAAATATTCCGGAATTTCGGGAAAATTTTATTAGACGTACAATTCGTACTTGCCCATATGGGGTTTTATATTGGTTTCTTTGATGGTGAAAACGTAATTACGTACTTTGGTTTCATTGTAACACTTCTTGTCGCTTGACATGTATGTATGTATGTTTGTTTGTTCAATTATTTATTTATTCAGCTTAATGCACCAAAGTGCAGTGGCGGACCTAATGCCTAAGTCATTCTCTATCAGTCAACCAAGGGTGGTGTAAAGGGTTCTGTGGCAGGTGTATTTCTTTTTGAGAGATATGAAAAATAATAACAATACTATATACCTATACAAATACTCATACAGTATACATACACAAACACAACATTAGTTGTAATTAACGTATTCTTTGAATGTCAATTTCACTAACTGCAAGACATCAGTGCAAACAAGAGTGCAGTGATGTCGTATGATAGGCCGGAATTTAAAATAGAACGTGCTGTACCAATCCCATATAGTGGCTAAAACGCAAAAAGAAGAAGCAAAATAGAATCAAATAAACTATCTTTGAACTATAATTGAAAAAAAAAGGCACCTCAGCCGGCTTTGTTCAATCACTTCGAAAGATATGCAGTATTTACTGGCCCGAATATATCTCCAACGAAAGTCTCAAATGAGTTTCTATTGAAAAACGGATATACGATGATGTCATGACTAACCAAGAGTAGACAAACTTGACCCACAGTAAAGCCCATTCATTGCTCAAAATAGAACGCCACAGCTAAGCAATGAAAACTCTCTTTGTCCCACCTAAGGAATTTGTGCATTGTAAGGAACATGATAATTTTAGCAATGCCTCTTCGTAAATAGCGCTACAATTTTGGCGACCGGAAGATAACTATTATTATTCTTATCATTAGACAGACATAATGCGTTCTATTGTCTCCTATAATATAATTTAATTGTTTACCTATATAATAGTTATTTAATATTTTGATACTAAAAGTTTTAAGAGATATTAAAATATTGAGTACTAGTTACTTCAATAAATAATATTAATAGATTTTCATTTGCTTTGTCGTTTTCCGAAAATTCGCTATATTAGGAGGACTATTACATCATTACTTACCGACCCATTACTTAATTCTTGTAACAAAAATCGCGGTATATAGGGGTTCTTCGAGTAGTCACAAAGTTTTCTTATAGCATTATGCATAAGTGAACTTGACCGACCCGATCGATGCTTACCGAAAAAAAAGCTCTTTTTCCATTTGGAGCTTTTCAAATACATATTATAAGGCTCGAAGTTTCGAAGTACGTCTACAAAAATCAGTTAGCGCTAATTTTACAATGTTTTCTTCTGTATTACGGATTAATAACGGATATTACGGATGAAAATATTATTACGGATTAATCTCACGTTTGTTATACCACGCATCGGAAATGATAAAAGAAAATACGTAAAAATAAACCGTAAAAATAGTTTTAATTATAGTTACGGTACTTAATGCGTATGATTTCGAAACAAGTTCCTTTTTTAAATTCTTTGCAGTACAAAAGAAACGCGCACACACACACTTACATCTTCTCTCACATTTCATTCTCTCACATTTTCTCTTTCGTACAGATTTATTATTGAGTGTACACATGAATTCCTTCTCGAATCGGATGCCGGACGGATAATACGAGAGAATCGTTTCTCTCAAACGAAACATACGTTGAAAAATACGTGTCTACACACTTTTAATACTTATGACCGAATCGTTTAGTCCGCTATTCAAAGAACACCAAAACTGATTTTTTTTTTTTTTTCTTAGATGTGTGGACGATCTCACAGCCCACCTGGTGTTAAGTGGTTACTGGAGCCCATAGACATCTACAACGTAAATGCGCCACACGCCTTGAGATATAGTTCTAAGGTCTCAGTATAGTCACAACGGCTGCCCCACCCTTCAAACCGAAACGCATTACTGCTTCACGGCAGAAATAGGCGGAGGACAATAATTGTGTGTTTTTATTTATTTTTATACTTGAGGTATTATTGTTTAACAAAAATATTTATTTGTTACTAGCTGACCCGTTCACTTCGTTGTGCCTCAATCGATAAATAAAAGATCTAAACTTTTGTGTAAAATAAACTTAAAACAAACAAAAGGAATCCGTCCGACGGGGGACACATCAAAGGAAAAACAAAATTGTTATTTTTATTTAATTCCGAGCATTTTCATATTGATCTACCTTTTAAACCTTATCTGGACTTATAATTCAAGACAAAAATTATCCAAATTGGTCCAGCCGTTCTCGAGTTTTACCGAGACTAACGAACAGCAATTCATTTTTATATATATAGATTACCTTGTTACAAACAAAAGACAAGTGCGCGCCTTTCTTTACGCCAAGTACGGATAGATGAGCAGGATAAATATCTTATTTCTCAATGAATTACGTCGGATGATAAGAATCGCATTCACAGGGGGAAAACTCAAAGTAGGACAACAAAAATCATAAATGTACACTGACTGCATCACACTTTTGAACGCGCTACGTTGAATTTGTCGATACTGTCTGTTTCACGTTAATACGTACGGTCTATGATTCAACATTTGTTATAGTTTCACTCCTGCTATAATTAACGAAGACTATGTTTACGTGTAACAAACATTGATCAATTACATCATTCGCAACGTAAATTCAACTCTTTATGAAAATTGTTTTTTTGTTTATATATAGGTATATATACAGAAAGGAACCCCGAACATGACCGCTACGCATTTCGAACGTTTTTCAGGTCAGGCAGATTACGATCAAACACCGAACGTTACTTTTTATTACAAACTTCGTGAACGTCTTTAGCGTTGACGCGAGAAGTTTGGAACTAGTTTCTGACCTTTCACCTTTGTGGCGGTTTGGCGATTGGCGTTTATTACCGTGCCGATTTCCGGGCTCGCGTCGAACGAACTTATCGTTGCTTATATTTATATATATGGTATTTCGTAAGTCAATTTATACTTAGAAAGGATTTCACGTTCAGATTTTATGTAATTGTTGATACATTACCGCGTCGCACACATGACGAGCGCGCAACGGTTTTGACTTTCGAATCCAAAGTTTCACGTTGCGATAAAAAAAAGAACCAATCTTATAAATAAATTAAAAATGAGCGACTAAACTCACCGGCAAAATATCGATCTCGGGACGAAACGAAAGTTCAATCGATTTCACATAAAAAGTGTAAAGTTTGAGTGGTGAGGTGCGAGGCGGCGATCGCGTTGAGGCGTGCGCATGGTCGCGTGCACACGGGCGGCCGGCGCGGGGCGCGACGCGGACTGGCCCGGGCGGGGTTGCCGCCGCGCCGCCGCGTTTCCTTGCCCTAAATTCGCGTTACAAGCGGCCGCGGCACGGTAATTGTCGTACCGCTGCCTGCAGCCGTGACGGCCGCACGCCCTATCGATTCGACACGAAGCGCGTACGTTCCGTGAAAGTAAAACTTAACTCGATCGAATGCGATGCGGTCAACGGTTCGCTGACGAAAACGCGATCCCGATGTTTTCTAGGTCACAAACTCGATTAAAACTTCATATTGATTCTTTACCTTTACCGAAAGCCGATCACGTCGTAACTACTAATGGAATGGACCGATCGTGATTGAAGCAAATAATATTAAGTCGATTCAACGATGTTTTCTTTATCGTGAATTTATAATTTTCACGGTCGTATTCAATCGATTAAAGAATTTGAATTTTCACATATATTATACCCGCAATGTTTAATTTTCACATGACAACACAAATGCCACTCCAACTTCTGCAACTATGGAACAGGGAACAACAAAAACATAATGCTACGCTTTGTCTTCGTTCGGCTTTGTAGCGGGTGCTACGTAATGCTACGGCCGCTACATGAGCATCTCTACGAGAACGCTACGATGACTATTACCTTTGCTACGGAAAGAAATACATACACTATGTGAAAATTTAAGTTCATTTTTTTTGCTTAATTTTGAGAATAATCGTAAATACACCGTATCTTTTGCTTAATATGCTAGTTTGCTTTTTTTAATATTCTAGTACTATGTATCTCACATAACGATAGCAAAAATCAACCTATTTTGTTTTTCAAAGCACTATTTCATTTCAAAGATATTTTCACCATTTCAATAGTTAGTTGAAATAGCAAGATTAAACAAAATGAACTACACAATTTTAATCGGAAATATTGAGTCGAATAGCAATGAATTATTTGGCTGGATTGAATGGTAGTATTTATCGTTTATTTCAGCTAGTTTTCTTGTCTTTTATTTGAAAATTTTATTTTATTAAATCTTATTTCCATTTTTTTAAAACTTCATAATTCAAGATTCAGCAAACGAAAGAGTTCCAAGTAAATAGAGTTCGAATAACTCACTAAGCAGTAAAATACTTACTTTTTATACTTTAAGGCTCTAATATGTGTACTAATTTAAAAACTTTAACACATTACGTAGTTAATTCAGACAATTAAATGAATCAGTAAAAATATATCTAATAACAAAAGTATTATCTAGTACTGTCCGTTATTTAGTAGGCTGTTTCCCAGTACTGGTTGGTACCACCCCTTTATCTATTGCAACGAATGAGCATGATACTAATGCAATTGAAACTGTCTTTATATCTGAACGTGAGAGAGGACTTTGAATTAATTGTATCCATTGGCAGTGTTAGCTCCTTAGTTTGGTCACGAATATAGAAGACAATTTACGATTTAAAAACAGCCGTCATTACAATTGAGACTTTGAGCTCATGTATGTGCTTTAGTAACCTAGCCAAGTTTGAAATTCAGTTCGGTGAGAATTGGCGTTGTACTCCATAAATTTGGCGTTGTACTCCATAAGTATAATACAATTAAAACTAACCGTTAATCCCAGATTAATAAATATTTTCAATTTGTAATTTGTGACGATTCAAATACCTTTTAGTTTTCGTGGTCACGGACAACTGAGCTATGATTCGTCGATATTTAAATGCTATGCAGACTTGCGTAAAATTTTTTATATTTACGTTTCCCTATCACATGAAGAACTAACAGCATCTTTAGGTTCACCAGTTTCTATAGCTTGCGTTTTCATTTTCACGATAAGCGAATCCGGGCTTTGGATAAACACCAACCATCTTCTCTATTAATATTATGACATTTTTGTTTAACTCATTGACCTCTCGTACCTTTCGTAGAATTAGCTTGTTTTCTTTATTGAGTATTGGGATTTTGTTAAGCCTTATGAATGGTTCGCGAGATTGTCTGAAGCATTCTCAAAAAAGACGAACATGTGCATTCGATTATTCTTGACTAGCGACCCGCCCTCGCTTCGCTTCGGAAACTGTTATTTATTATTGATTTCTCCACTATTTAATGGATGTAATTATACATATAAACTTTCCTCTTCAATCACTCTATCTATTAAAAAAAACCGCATCAAAATCCGTTGCGTAGTTTTAAAGATTTAAGCATACATAGCGACAGACAGATATAGGGACAGAGAAAGCGACTTTGTTTTATACTATGTAGTGATGTCCGTAATATGCTCGTTGACTTAATCCGAAATGTGGATCTTAGTCTGTTCTATTTGTAAGAGGCTACAGTCGCAGTGCAGACCCCAAGAGTCGAGATATGCTACACTTAAAATATCATAGAAACTTAAAGACTTGAGCTTAAAACACCTTATAGATAAATGCCTAAATACATTCCTGAGTCCATTGCAACGCTGACATCTCCATTAAATATTTGAATTCCATTCATAACAAAATCACTCCATAACGCACAATAAAACATCGAACTGCTAAAATGAAATAAAAAACATAAAAATTTTTTTTACCCAAAATGAATTCTGATACTTGACCGATAGTAATGTCACGATGACCCTTTTGCCTAAAAAAAAAAACTTTAGTGGCATGATGAATGGAATACGCAATTAGAATCGGAATCATCCACTTTCGCGGTAGGGTAACGATCGCTCAGCACTGCGGTCTAATCGAAACGGTCGCGTGAGTCGGTTGCGTGACAGGTTGCTGCGTGTTCACTAGCTTTGTTTGAGATTCTTAAAAAAAAAAAAAAACATTAAATGTAGCTCCTGCTAATGTGCTATGCTGGCCGCGCGGTCACCTGTCATTATTCGACAAATGTGCTAAATTAAAAATAAATCCGCTCCTCCGTATAAACTCCTCATAATCCTCATAAACGATTTTTTTTTAAATAGACACAATCTGATTTTTTTTTATTGCTTAAGATGGGTGGACTATCTCACAGACCACCTGGTGTTAAGTGGTTACTGGAGCCCACGTAAATGCGCCACCCACCTTGAGATATAAGTTTTAAGATCTCAGTATAGTTACAACGGCTAAAACCCTTCAAACCGAAACGCATTACTGCAGAAATAGGCAAGACATGGGTACCTACCCGCGCGGACTCACAAGAGGTTCTACCACCAGTAAAAATATTTTATACGTCGTGAAAAACACTCGAACTGATTAGTCCCCCGGCCACTTCATTTGAGACGTCGACAATGTTTATGTATGAGTGTTTTTACTTTGAATTTTTACCGTCGCGCGGCTCTTTTTTTTAGAAATATCCAACGGAAATGCGAGTGCTCCACTTCAGTGGCGAACTTCTCGTGAAAATGTACAAAAATCTCGGCGCTGTTAATGGATAGAGTGCTCAAACACACAGACCCGAAACATTCATGCAATATAAATGAGCATTTGACGTTTGCGTCAGATATACAGGCATTTGTTATTTTTGTGTTCGGCTTAATGATCTAAATTCGACCTTAATTACTGATGCCTCATCTTGATCGACTTCCTTTAAGATTTAGATTCCTTTTATGTACATATTACATTTTCTCTATTCTCAAAAAAGTCTCTCTTCTATATCGTTCCCTCACTACTGAGGATAGCGATCACATGCGACGTACTTCCAATGTGCTCGATCATGGGTGGCGTGGACTGCATGGTACAGACTACCACCAAGTGCTTGTCTTGCTAGATCTGACCATCTGGCTGGTGTACTGCCCACAGCGCGCTTGCCCTCTATGCGACCCGTAATTATGAGCTTCTCTAATTCATGCCTGGAGACCGCATGATGTGTCCAAAGAAGCTCATAACACGTTCCCGGCAGATGGAATAAAGTCTTTTTCGGATGTCTAGCTGCCTTAGAATGGACTCGTTTTCAAAAAATTACATCATCAAAATATCAGAACATCGGGACATCAGTTGATAAATAGAGGAAAAAATAATACTTAATATACATATGACGGCGTTAACGATATTTATGTTATATAGCACGTGCAATAGGAGTGACTCACACAAGCCAGGCGCGCCGGCCGTGTCGTTCCACTCGTAAACAACAGCTGCAACAGAAGTGACTCATAAGCCAGCTGCGCCGGCTAGTATAAAAAGGCGGAACGTGCCTTGAAATGAACATATAAAAGTAACGACACCCGACGAACATAGGGCTCTCTCAAGTTACCTCCGAAAGGAGCGTATAAGCTTCCACACTTATACGCTCCAGGAGGAGCGCGAACTCCGCGTTGTCATACGTGGAATCCCGAAGGAGCTAGATGCCGATCTCGTCAAGGCTGATCTGATAGAACAAGGCCTACCAGTAAATTCCGTGCACCGCATGCACACCGGCCGCGGTAGGGAGCCATACAATATGGTTCTAGTCGCCCTCCAGCCTACCCCCGAGGGTAAGCATATTTTTAACATACGGACCGTCTGTAAACTCTCCGGTATCGCCGTCGAAGTCCCCCATAAAAAAGGCACTCCTAGTCAGTGCCATAACTGCCAACTGTACGGGCACTCTTCCCGTAACTGTCACGCGCGCCCCCGATGTGTTAAGTGTTTGGGCGATCACGCCACGGCCCTTTGTACTCGCGACCAGAAAACCGCCACCGAACCACCTAGCTGCGTCCTGTGCCGAACACAGGGTCACCCCGCGAACTGCCGTGGATGCCCCCGAGCTCCAAAAATAAATCGCCGCGTCGCCCGCCAAAACCGCCTCCGAGCTTCCCGCCCAGACATCAAAGCCTCAGCACCCTCTGTGCCGAAGGCTAAGCCTGCCTTCGTGCCGGCGCCGGTGCCCAGCGGCTCGGCCTGGGCTAAACCGTTGCCGTACACGAACACGGCTGCAGCTCCTCCCTCCGCGATTCGTCCCGCCCCCGCGATACGTCCCTCCCCCGCGATTCGTTCCTCCCCCGCGACCAACAGTCCGACCGCGTCCGATAATCTCGCTCTAGCGATCGACTTTTTTCAGTCGATCAACTTTGAGCGTGTTAACGCCTTGGGTGACGCCATTCGCGCCGCCTCCACTGCACAACACTTCATCGCCGTTGTGCAGGAATACGCTGACGTATACGCGTCGTTAAATACGTACGTCCTCCCCTCACTCCGCCGGTAATCAATGGCGTACATTAGTAGAATAAAGCCCTTATCCGTAACGATAGGATTTTTTAACGCTTACGGTCTCGCAAATCAACGTGATCAGGTTTGTGATTTTTTGCGTGACCATCAAATTGACATTTTCTTAGTGCAGGAGACCCTACTTAAGCCCGCGCGCCGTGACCCTAAAATCGCGAACTATAATATGGTCAGGAACGACAGGCTCTCTGCTCGTGGTGGTGGTACCGTCATTTACTATAGAAGAGCCCTGCATTGCGTCCCGCTCGATCCTCCCGCGCTCGCTAATATCGAAGCATCAGTGTGCCGAATCTCACTGACGGGACACGCGCCGATCGTTATCGCGTCCGTTTATCTTCCACCGGATAAGATCGTTCTAAGCAGTGATATCGAGGCGCTGCTCGGCATGGGCAGCTCTGTCATCCTAGCGGGCGACCTAAATTGTAAACACATCAGGTGGAACTCTCATACCACAACCCCGAATGGCAGGCGGCTCGACGCGTTAGTCGATGATCTCGCCTTCGATATCGTGGCTCCGCTAACCCCGACTCACTACCCGCTAAATATCGCGCATCGCCCGGATATACTCGATATAGCGTTATTAAAAAACGTAACTCTGCGCTTACACTCGATCGAAGTAGTTTCAGAGTTAGATTCAGACCACCGTCCCGTCGTTATAAAGCTCGGTCGCGCTCCCGATTCCGTTCCCGTCATGAGGACTGTGGTGGATTGGCACACGCTGGGTATTAGCCTGGCTGAATCTGATCCACCATCGCTCCCGTTTAGCCCGGACTCTACCCCGTCTCCTCAGGATACCGCTGAAGCCATAGACATCCTAACGTCACACATCACCTCGACATTAGATAGGTCATCGAAGCAAGTTCTGGCGGAGGACTTCCTTCACCGCTTCAAATTGCCCGACGATATTAGGGAACTCCTTAGAGCTAAGAACGCCTCAATCCGCGCATACGATAGGTATCCTACCGTGGAAAATCGCACTCGAATGCGTGCCCTACAACGCGACGTAAAGTCTCGCATCACCGAAGTCCGAGATGCCAGATGGTCTGATTTCTTAGAAGGACTCGCGCCCTCTCAAAGATCTTACTACCGCTTAGCTCGTAGTCTCAAATCGGATACGATAGTAGCTATGCCCCCCCTCGTAGGCCCCTCAGGCCGACTCGCGGCGTTCGATGATGATGAAAAAGCAGAGCTGCTGGCCGATACGTTGCAAACCCAGTGCACGCCCAGCACTCAATCCGTGGACCCTGTTCATGTAGAATTAGTAGACAGTGAGGTAGAACGCAGAGCCTTCTTGCCACCTTTGGATGCGTTACCACCCGTCATCCCGATGGAAGTTAAAGATTTGATCAAAGACCTACGTCCTCGCAAAGCTCCCGGTTCCGACGGTATATCTAACCGCGTTATTAAACTTCTACCCATCCAACTCATCGTGATGTTAGCATCTATCTTCAATGCCGCTATGGCTAACTGTATCTTTCCCGCGGTGTGGAAAGAAGCGAACGTTATCGGCATACACAAACCCGGTAAACCAAAAAATAATCCGACGAGTTACCGCCTGATTAGCCTCCTCATGTCTCTGGGCAAACTGTATGAGCGTCTGCTCTACAAACGCCTCAGAGACTTCGTCTCATCAAAGGGCATTCTCATCGATGAACAATTCGGATTCCGTGCAAATCACTCATGCGTACAACAGGTGCACCGCCTCACGGAGCACATTCTCGTGGGACTTAACCGACCAAAACCAATCTACACGGGAGCCCTCTTCTTCGACGTCGCAAAAGCGTTCGACAAAGTCTGGCACAATGGTTTGATTTTCAAACTTTTTAACATGGGCGTACCGGACAGTCTCGTGCTCATCATACGGGACTTCTTGTCTAACCGCTCTTTTCGATATCGAGTAGAGGGAACCCGCTCCTCCCCGCGACCACTCACGGCTGGAGTCCCGCAAGGCTCTGTTCTTTCTCCGCTCCTATTTAGTTTATTTGTCAATGATATTCCCCGGTCGCCGCCGACCCAGCTAGCCTTATTCGCTGACGACACAACCGTTTACTACTCAAGTAGAAACAAGTCCCTAATCGCGATTAAGCTCCAGAGTGCAGCGTTAGCCCTCGGACAGTGGTTCCGAAAATGGCGCATAGACATCAACCCAGCGAAAAGCACAGCAGTGTTATTTCAAAGGGGAAACTCTCCGCTTATTTCCTCCCGCATTAGGAGGAGAAATATCACACCCCCGATCACCCTCTTTGGCCAACCTATACCCTGGACCAGGAAGGTCAAGTACCTGGGAGTCACCCTGGATGCATCCATGACATTCCGCCCGCATATAAAAACAGTCCGTGACCGTGCCGCATTTATTCTCGGTAGACTCTATCCCATGATCTGTAAGCGGAGTAAAATGTCCCTTCGGAACAAGGTGACACTTTACAAAACTTGCATAAGGCCCGTCATGACTTACGCAAGTGTGGTGTTCGCTCACGCCGCCCGCACACACATAGACACCCTCCAATCCCTACAATCCCGCTTTTGCAGGTTAGCCGTCGGGGCTCCGTGGTTCGTGAGGAACGTCGACCTACACGACGACCTGGGCCTCGAATCGATCCGTAAACATATGAAGTCAGTGTCGGAACGTTACTTCGATAAGGCTATGCGTCATGATAATCGCCTTATCGTTGCCGCCGCTGATTACTCCCCGAATCCTGATCACGCAGGAGCAAGTCACCGTCGTCGCCCTAGACACGTCCTTACGGATCCATCAGATCCAATAACTCTTGCATTAGATACCTTCAGCTCTAACACTAGGAGCAGGCTAAGGAACCCCGGTAACCGTACTCGTCGAACTCGACAAAGAGGTCGACGTGCAACCTAACCCATGCATCAGCCCGCTGAGTTTCTCGCCGGATCTTCTCAGTGGGTCGCGATTCCGATCCGGCAGTAGATTCATTCGCGAAGCAATTGCTCTTGAGTTGTTAGGTCTCCTTCGGAGGCGCTCGGGCAGTTGTTAGCAAATCCCACCCCTCCTGGCTGAGCCTTTGCTCGCCCACCTGTCCTGGTGAAGCTGGAAAGGCCTCCGGGCCACCAGTAATCTTTCAATCACAAAAAAAAAAAAAAAAAAAAGAAATGAACATTCGTTGGACTGCGCTTGCCTGGTGCACTTACTATATCCTTGTTACGTTGTGTGATTCAGTGACTGTTATACGTACTGGTTAAAGTTGGACAAGTGTTAAAGTGAATTGTTAAGATAACATATTGTTGATTAAATCAGGAATCAAAAAGTGACATCGTTTTACTTGGTGTTCAACAAGATAATGTCTACCCTCAAGCTTACATCAGAAGTGAGATCAGGACTCTACTCTCACTGGCGTGACGTGTTTGAACATGTTCGAAGTACAGCAAAAAAAAACATGATGCAGATCAGAATACTAGTAGTGGTACGCCACAAGAGCGTGAATGCAGCATACGTAAGTCGTGTAATAACGTCTCTGTTACCTCGATGGAAGATCTGAGCCACGAAGAAATCGTCACATCTTACGTTCTGGCTCATGTTGCCCAGTTTGACTGTCGACGTCATCACATGGCGTTTACTAACGGAAATACAACACGTAACAAGCTATTGCAAGAAATTAAGGCAAGTGCAAATCTCAAGTGAAACTTCGATCGCAATAATGGATCTGTCATGACGAGTGGGTAGTTCCGACACGAATCGTTTTTTGACTACTGCTAGAGTTACATGGCACTAGTACAGTAAACCAGGACATGAGACTGTGAATTGTCGCTGAAATTTTAGAATCTACTCGATTCAATACCAATAACACTACACGTTCGATGACTTCGGGCTCCAGCAAGCAAGCAAACAAGAAAGCAAGCAAGTTTCCGTGGGGAAGAAAAATTGACACATCTGAAGTCGTCGTGACCTGTAAGATAAGACGTCCGGTGCGTTCGTGTCTGGCGATGCGGCGGTGTTCGGGTTCCGCTGGCGGATGCAGGTTTTTCCGGTGAAGTGCGTGCTTGTGCGTGCTTGACAAGTGTTCGCGGTTGGCTTCCTCAGTGTGGGAGTAACATCGTGTAAGAGAGGTGGAACCCGTAAAATTGTAGTTTGCGTGGTGGCTGGTAAGATTTGTTGCGGTAAGAAGTTTGCATGGTGGTAAAATGTCTTGTGAGTCTGCACAGGTAGCCGGAGGTGAGACTTCCGCGGTCGCGGCCCACCCAGTCCGCGAGAACCGGGCAGATCGCCTCGACGGTACGGAGGCCGGCTGACGGGTCCGCCAAACGACGAGACCACGCCTCCAGCACGGACTGCCGATATTGGAGCCCCCGCGCTCCGGCTGCACTTGCGCTAGGGCGCGCCGCCTCGTAGGAGACTGTGAGGTGCTGTGGCAGGTCCAACCAGAGACTTCAACGTGTGTTCCAGAGCTTCAGTGTGTTACAGATAAGTGGTTTTGGCTTCCCCTTTATGTTCCATTCAGGGTCAGAATGTAGTCTTATAAAACAAAGTCATAGTAATTTATTCAATGGTAAGCGGTTTCATGAACAAGTCACTCTTTGATCTGAAAGTAACTTAGACCAATCATGATGGCAAGAGCACTTAGGGGATATTCAACTCGCCCTTAATAGTGCACGTTGTCGAGTAACAGGGTTTACTCCAATAGAATAGACGTTTGCCGTTCAGGGTAGTTCACTTGAAATATCTAAAGTTTCAACAGAGTGATAATCCCTCTAGATTAGATCTTGATTTAGCACGGTCGAAGACCGGCGAAAACATAAAAAAAGGGCACAAACAGAAGCTTGGTTTAGTCGAGGCAAAGCTAAAGTCAAACTCTTTTCCGCTGGGGATTTTGTTTTCGTAAGTTGACCGAAAATGTAAAGGTCCCTTCAACATTACTGCAGTTTTGGAAAACGATAGGTATAAATTGAGACATGTAAATAGTTCTAATAGAGTGTACAAATTTCCCCATGAAAACTTACGTGAAATACCTCGAGGCCCGTCAGGCCTACTAGAAATTTCTGAAAATTATAGTGACGATGACGTGACGGCGTACACAGATGGATTAATTAATCTTGTTCATGAAACTGATCTTAATGATGACGACTCTATCACTGACAATAGAAGCGACATTTTTGTCCGCAAATAGCGATACAGCAAACAGTCTGTGGGTAGTGATACAATGTCTGTAAGCTCAGGCACCTCAGGTGCAGGTGTTGGAAATGTAGAAAACGATGGTCGGTCTCGCACTATTTCTGAAGAAATTCCGTATAAATGTTCTGGTTTAAGAAATGTTTTAACAAACGCTACCGTACACACAGATTAAAAAAAAAAAAAATGAAAAAAAAAGAGAATTGTATGTGGCCAGAGAGATGTTAATCCGGACTAGCAAAAAAAAAAAGAGAAAAAAAAAAAAGAAAGTGTGAAGTCATTGAAGGGTCTGTCCGGTCCAATGGCTTGGCTATAGGGATTTTCATCCAGATTAGCCACAACAATTAGCTACAGGGATTGCGATTCGGTCTAGCATTATCCGGTCCAGTTCCAAAAACTGAAGGGATAACAATTCCGGTCTAAGTTAAAAGGGACATACTTACATACCTGAAGAGTTTTAAATGAACTGGCCCAGGTATGTAAGCAGTCTGAAGGTTATTTATAGCCAGTATAGGATTTTCTGAAGAATTATGCGAACCGAACCGTACTAGATTGTTAATATCATAGACCACGTTTTAAGTTGCATCCGTTAATGTCAGGATGAACGAACACGTTTGTTGTTCACAGACATACCATAAGAATGCGCGCACGAGGACGAGCGCACGTCAGTATGGCCGTGACGGCGTTAACGATATTTATGTTATATAGCACGTGCAATAGGAGTGACTCACACAAGCCAGGCGCGCCGGCCGTGTCGTTCCACTCGTAAACAACAGCTGCAACAGAAGTGACTCATAAGCCAGCTGCGCCGGCTAGTATAAAAAGGCGGAACGTGCCTTGAAATGAACATTCGTCGGACTGCGCTTGCCTGGTGCACTTACTATATCCTTGTTACGTTGTGTGATTCAGTGACTGTTATACGTACTGGTTAAAGTTGGACAAGTGTTAAAGTGAATTGTTAAGATAACATATTGTTGATTAAATCAGGAATCAAAAAGTAGCATCGTTTTACTTGGTGTTCAACAAGATAATGTCTACCCTCAAGCTTACACATACTAGTCTTTTCCTATTTAAATATTAATACATTAAGAAATTTGCCTACTATTGTAGATTTATTGCAATGAGAAAACAGCAGATAAACTAATAATTTTTACATTTGATTTGAGTTATGAAATACCAAAAAAAGGAAAACATAAATAACATTACCATAAGGTTATTTTGTAATTGAACTTAACTTAATAAAACAACATCGCGTTTTACAGGTGTATTTTGTCGGCACAAATGGGCATTGCCATTTTGCCCATTGTTAAGAGGAAGCGTAATTTAATAATTATTATATTATATTATATAATAATTATTAAATTACGCTTATTTAATAATTATTATATTATACGTAATTTAATAATTATTATATTATATTATATAATAATATAATGATTGATTATTATGTAATGATAAAATAATTATTATATAATAATCAATCATTGAAACTTTAAACTGGTGTTTCAAGGTCAGTGGTGGCGTTCACTTTACGCAGCACTGAAAATTTCGGAAATTAACGAAGTGACACAACATTACTATTTAAAAATGTATTTATTGCTTTTCGAAGTATTCTCCGCGAAATTTGACACATTTTTCCATACGATGTAACCAATCATTGAAGCAACCATATCATTCGGAAGTTGGGGTCTCCAAAATGGCCGTTTTGTAGGCGTCCACAGCTTCTTCAGGTGATGAAAATCTCTGTCCACGCAATTTATTCTTTATTTTAGGGAAAGTATAGAAATCATTAGGGCTTAGGTCGGGGCTGTACGGCGGATGGTCTAATAATTCTGTTTTCTTGCTCTAAAAACTCTTTTGTTCTGTGCGCAGTGTGAGAACTCGCATTGTCGTGATGGAGGATGATGCGGCGGTTGCAGTTTCTTTACGGAGTTCAGAAACGACCTGTGGCAAACAAATGCTAGCATACCATTCTGCATTAACCGTTCTTTGTTCCTCAAGAGGAATAGTCGTAACATGGCCGGTTTTGGAGACAAACGTGGCCACCATTTTTTTTTTGCAACACTCCGTGAACGAACAATTTTTGTTGGCTTTAACTCATTTTCGAACACCCAAACTCGTGACTGGTTTTTTGTTTCGGGTTCGTACGCGTATATCTAGGATTCGTCACCTGATACAATGTTGTATACAGCATTTGAGGATCCTGCATGGAATCTTTCGAGAGTTCTGACGCACCAAGTAACGCGAGCCGCTTTTTGCTCTTCACAGAGCGAATGCGGTATCCATCGGGAAAACAACTTTTTTACACCTAATTTTTCATGCAAGATTATTTGTATTTGACTCATGCCAATGTCTAAAGTTGCCTGAATTTCGCGGTATGTCACATGTCGATCTTCCTCAATCAGCTTACGCACAGCATCAACGTTTTCTTGGGTGACTGCAGTTTTTGGACGACCTTGACGGGGATCATCACTGAGCTTGACACGTCCACGTTGAAACTCAGCAAACCAGCGATAAATTGTGGTTTTGGATGGGGCTTCATCACCAAATTCAGAAATCATCTAGTCAACACACTGTTTTTGTGTTAAACCACTTCGAAAGTCATAATAAATCATCGCTCTTGAATTTTCTCGAGTCAATTCCATTTTCTTAAGGACTAAACAAGTTTGACAAAACCTCGTGACAAGACCGAGAATCTTTTTTAAAATAAATAAATGGTATTCGATTTTTAAAACCAAGGAGTTTTCAATTAAAAATATTTTAATATGACAGGAACAGTGGAAATATTCCATTCCCGATACTTTTAGTGCGGCCAGTAACACGTGTATAGACTCCGGTAACCACTGAATTCTAGGCGAGCCGTGAGCCAGTTAACAAATCTACGCCACAAAAACAATATTAAAGAGGTTTTTAGTTTTTTGTTTGTACAGGGAGAAAACATCCTTGGGCCCGCGGTCTGCTCACAACACTATGCAGATCGTAGAGTCTCACATACCCCGCGCGCCCCTTTTGCGCGGGGACCTCGTAGGAGGTTCGGCCCTCTACCCGAAAAAAAAAAAAAAAAAAAAAAAAAAAAAAAGGGAGAAAACATACCGCATGACCCATTTTTCTTTTTGTATTTAGTGTTTTATGTTTGTTTTTATTCTATGTTGTTATAAAATAAAGCATATTATATTCTACTGTCCTCTAAATATATTTTTTGGGCTTAGTTGTGTTGACAACGGTATGTCTTAGCCAGGGTCTAGATATCAACGATTTTAATGACCTCCATCTTGAAATCGCTTCACTACTTAAGCGCATTAGAACAACTTCCAGATGAAAAAACCACTTAGTAGCATATATACTGTATATATATAACTATATTTTTCTAATACATCCGTTATCTTTCTTAATTCTTTCTAAAGATTTGAAAAAAATATCAAAGTTACAAGCAAACAAAACCGACATTCCGAGAGTGTTTCCCTGAAATTCAGATTTAAATACAGCATTAAAAGTGTTTGTGGAACGCCGTGTGTGCTTAGTGTGTACACTGCAAACTGAGAAGCGGATCCTTCCTAACGACCTAAGTTACGGCTACTTGTTTGAGTATGTGCTAAACGATGTTTCCAATGGCAAACCCGACATTTACAATACACTTTCAAAGCCTCTTTAAGTTTTCTATAATTAAAAACGTAGTATTTACTTTAGTTTAATACTACTGTATTTTTTTTATTGCATACTAGCTGACCCGTCAGACTTCGTAGTGCCTCAATCGATATATAAAAGACCTTAACTATTGTATAAAATAAACTTAAAACAAACAAAAGGAATCCGTCCGACGGGGGACACGGCAAAAGAAAAACCAAAATTGTTATCATCACTTAATTCCCAGCATTTTCATATTTATTTAATTTACCTTTTAAACCTTCTCTGGACTTCCACAAATAATTCAAGACCAAAATTAGCAAAATCAGTCCAGCCGTTCCCGAGTTTTAGCGAGACTAACGAACAGCAATTCATTTTTATATATAAGTATAGAAAAAGATAAAAGATATGGATAGAAAAAGATAGAAGATATGGAAGGACGTGCTCACAGCCCACCCGGGAGCCCATAGACATCTACAACGTAAATGCCGCCACCCTCCTTGAGATATGAGTTCTAAGGTCTCCGTTTTTACAGTACAACGGCTGCCCCACCCTTCAAACCGAAACGCATTACAGCTTCACGACAGAAATAAGCAGGGTGGTGGTACCTAACCGTGCGGACTCTCAAAACGTCCTACCACCAGTAATTACACAAATTATAATTTTGCGGGTTTGATTTTTACTACAAGTAGTGTAATTCTATTCCTTCGCCGTGGAAGTCAATCGTGAATATTTGATAAGTACGTATTTCATTAGAAAAATTGCTGCCCGCCTGCGGGATTCGAAAACCATCTTATCGTTTAGGCCACGACGACATTAAACATATTGTTATACAATAGATTCTTAATATTCATTGTAAAAATCCTTTCAATCGAAACCCCTGTCCTGTCGTTATAAATAGAATAATAGAATGTATATTCGTAAAATTTTAGTAATGTGGTAATCGGATAATTCACGGTCTTGATATTTGGCGTTGATAAATAAATGTATGTAGTTTTTACGCATAACAAAACCATTACAGTCCTCGAAATTATCCGCATCTGGCAACCCTACAACCACACAAGTTGTTCAAACCGTTTAATAGTTTATCATGTTGCTGGCCTCTTTAAACTATAAACATAAATTACCTATGCTAGACCCACTTATAAGTGGTACGAAACACGCTGTTATGACACTAATGGCAAAGCATACAAAGACAACGAACGCTTGAGAACTGGAATATGCTAACATAGCAGCTGACGCAGGATCTTCAGATTGCAGATGAGGAAGGTACAGTGTGCTTAGTGCGAATTTTTTTACGTTTTCGATTCCTTTTTTTTTATGATTGAAGGATTACTGTCGCGACCCGCTGAGAAGATCCGGCGAGAAACTCAGCGAGCTGATTCATGGGTTAGGTTGCACGTCGAACTCTTCGTCGAGTTCGACGAATACGGTTACCGGAGTCCCTAAGCCTGCTCCTAGTGTTAGAGCTGAAGGCGTCTAGTGCAAAGGTTATTGGATCTGATGGATCCGTAAGGACGTGTCTAGGGCGTCGACGGTGACTGGTTCTTGCGTGATCAGGATTCGGGGAGTAGTCAGCTACGGCAACGATAAGGCGATTATCATGACGATTCTCGATAGCGTAAAAGATAGCTCATCTTTGTATGCAATAGGATCGTTTGCCTACGTTTGCCGTTAGGGGCGCTGTTCCAACTGCATACAAAATTGAGTTAACTTTTACGCTATCGGGAAGGTTAAAAACTCGCACTAAGCACACATAACTGTGTTTGCGTCTTAGGTGTACGTTGGTTTTGGAAGGCTTCTCCGACTGATACGCCTCAACACTCATATTCAGTACTCAATACCACCTCCAAGTAGATTGATCTATGTTTGCCTTATGCAAAAAAATGGATTTCAAGTAAAGTTAATAAATTATACAATTTGGTTAAAAATGTTAATTGCAAAGTAAATTTGGTTTTTGATATATGACTGTGCTATTTCGGGCACACATATAAAGTTATATTCTACGTATTCTATTAACGATATTACAGGCTTTTCAAGTTTTTATTCGCTGAGCTATTCGATGGGTCTGTATCAAAATACGGAATGAATACTGCTCCTCAGTTTGGAATGTGAGAGCAAACCTATTGTTCTTCTTTTCTATTATAAACGTGATTACTTTGAGGATTACTTACATATGATTACTACTTAACCGTACAAGCTTGTTATATGCCCTAATACCAGTACTTAGAAAGTACGTAAGAAAGAAACAAAGCAGTTGGTAAATAAGTGAATAGGTAAGAAAACTGGTAATAATAAGTGTTGTTCCGCATCGATGAGGACGATAATAATTTGAGCTGCGATAGTTTTTCTTTTTTTTATTGCTTAGATGGGTGGAAGAGCTCACAGCCCACCTGGTGTTAAGTGGTTGCTGGAGCCTGTAGACATCTACAACGTAAATGCGCCACCCACCTTGAGATATAAGTTCTAAGGTCTCAATATAGTTATAACGGCTGCCCCACCCTTCAAACCGAAACGCATTACTGCTTCATGGTAGAAAAAGGCAGAGTGGTGGTACCTACCCGTGCGGACTCACGCCGCCAGTAATTACGCAAATTTTATTTATAACATATAGAAGATAGAAGATGGCATGAACATTCTTTGGTAGCACTTATTGTGAGTCCGTACGCACCACACTGCCTATTTCTGCCATGAATCAGTAATGCTTTTCGGTTTGAAGGGTGGATTCCCAACCGTTGTACTTTAAAACTTTGACCTAGAACTCACCTTTCAAGGTGAATAGTAGCTATTACATTATTGCCGTCTATGGGCTCCGGTAACCACGTAACACCAAGCGGGCCGTGAGCTCGTCCTCCCATCTAAGCAGCAAAAAAGTCTACGGTACCGTTTCAATTCTATCAATTCAAAACTTTTTTATTTTATTATTATTATTATTATTTTTATGATTGAAGGATTACTGGTAGTCCGGAGGCCTTTCCAGTTTCACCAGGACAGGTGGGCGAGCAAAGGCTCAGCCAGGAGGGGTGGGATTTGCTAACAGCTACCCGAGCGCCTCCGAAGGAGACCTAACAACTCAAGAGTAGCTGATTCGCGAATGAATTTACTACCGGATCGGAATCGCGACCCGCTGAGAAGATCCGGCGAGAAACTCAGCGAGTTGATTCATGGGTTAGGTTGCACGGCGAACTCTTTGTCGAGTTCGACGAGTACGGTTACCGAGGTCCCTAAGCCTGCTCCTAGAGTTGAAGGCGTCTAGTGCAAAGGTTATTGGATCTGATGGATCCGTAAGGACGTGTCTAGGGCGTCGACGGTGACTGGCTCCTGCATGATCAGGATTCGGGGAGTAGTCAGCGGCGGCTACGATAAGGCGATTATCATGACGCATAGCCTTATCGAAGTACCGTTCCGACGCTGACTTCATGTATTTCTGTATAGATTCGAGGCCCAGGTCGTCGTGTAGGTCAACGTTCCTCACGAACCACGGAGCTCCGACGGCTAACCTGCAAAAGCGGGATTGTAGAGATTGAAGGGTGTCTATGTGTGTGCGGGCCGCGTGAGCGAACACCACACTCGCGTAAGTCATGACGGGCCTTATGCAAGTTTTGTAAAGTGTCACCTTGTTCCGAAGGGACATTTTACTCCGCTTACAGATCATGGGGTAGAGTCTACCGAGAATAAACGCGGCACGGTCACGGACTGATTTTATATGCGGGCGGAATGTCATCGATGCATCCAGGATAACGCCCAGGTACTTGACCTTCCTAGCCCAGGGTGTGGATTGACTAAAGAGAGTAATCGGGGGTGTGAGATTCCTCCTCCTAATACGGGAGGAAATCCGTGTGGAGCTTCCCCTCTGAAATAGCACCGCAGTACTTTTCGCTGGGTTGATGTCTATGCGCCATTTTCGGAACCACTGTCCTAGGGCTAGGGCTGCGCTCTGAAGCTTCTTCGCGATTAGGGACTTGTTTCTACTGGAATAGTAAACAGTCGTGTCGTCGGCGAATAAAGCTAAATGGGTCCGCGGCGACCGGGGAATATCGTTAACGAATAAGCTAAATAGGAGGGGTGAGAGGACAGAGCCTTGCGGGACTCCAGCTGTGAGAGGTCGTGGGAAGGAGCGGGTTCCCTCGACTCGATATCGAAAAGAGCGGTTCGACAAGAAGTCCCGTATGATGAGCACGAGACTATCCGGCACACCCATGTTGAATAGTTTGAAAATCAAACCGTTGTGCCAGACTTTGTCGAACGCTTTTGCGACGTCGAAGAAGAGAGCTCCCGTGTATAACGGTTTTGGTCGATTAAGCCCCACAAGAATGTGCTCCGTGAGGCGGTGCACCTGTTGAACGCATGAGTGATTTGTACGGAATCCGAATTGTTCATCGATGAGAATACCCTTGGATGAGACGAAGTCTCTGAGGCGTTTGTAGAGCAGACGCTCATACAGTTTGCCTAGAGACATGAGGAGGCTGATCGGGCGGTAGCTCGTCGGATGATTTTTTGGTTTACCGGGTTTATGTATGCCGATAACGTCCGCTTCTTTCCACACCGCGGGAAAGATACAGTTCGCCATAGCGGCATTGAAAATAGATGCCAACATCACGATGAGTTGGACGGGTAGAAGTTTAATAACGCGGTTGGATATACCGTCGGAACCGGGAGCCTTGCGAGGACGTAGGTCTTTGATCAAGTCTTTAACTTCCATCGGGGTGAAATTCAAAACTATATTTTATGTGTATAGTAAAAAATCAAATCTGAATTAGATAAATGTTTAATTACTTAGAAAAGTATCATCATATCAGTTAATCCTTAGCTTATACGATTTGCTGCGAGGTTTGAACTCCGCCACTGAAATAGTTGACGAACAGATTGAACCAGGTCTGAACTGTGGCGAAAACACCAGCGTCTTCGGGAGCATTGAGAGTAACCTGTACTACTCCATCGTTGAAAATCTCGCCATTGGGAGCTTGAGGCGCAGGAAGGGGCAGCTCCTCAACTGGCAACACTGGTTCCGGTACAACCGGATCTACCGGAGGATTATCGATGGGCTCAGGTTCCACGGGGATAACAGGTTCAGATGGTTCTACGGGGACGACAGGTTCAGATGGTTCCACCGGGAAAACAGGTTCAGGAAGAACGATGGGGTCTGGTTGCGGGGGTTTCACAGGTAACACAGGCTCAGGAATAACGATAGGCTCAGGCTCTCCGGGATTAATAGGTTCAAGACCAGCTTCTTCGGCGGCAGCAGCTGCAGCTTCGGCGAGACCGACGGCGGTGAATGGGTGAAGGGGGTCGCTGCTGGCTACCAATTGATTGTCGACGTGCTCCTTAAGTTTGATGCCAACAATGTGACCAATCTCCAAAGCTTCGCCTTCGGGAACACCGTTCACGATAACTTCAAATGCACCCGTGTTGCCATCGAGGGGGGCAGCGGTTGCCGCCGCCACGAATAAAGCCAATATTAAAAATTTCATGTTTGCCTATAAAAATTAATAAAAACCTAAAGAGAACAATAATAATAAAAAACTCCCACAAGACGTCAATGGACGACTTTATGGATGTGACAGTTACATAAAGTATAAAGCTATGTTATCTTTGAATGTTTTTTTATTTTTAATTTTTAAATTACTTACCTCCGTTCTATACGAAATCCCGAAACGTTCTAACGCTTGAAATAAGATTCCGATGATATTTGTAAATCCATAAAGATTAGACGAAAACTGCTAGACATACATAGTTAATTCCGCTATAAATTTCTTATAATTTATTGACTGTTAACGATAAAGGCAGTAAAGCTTCCTTATTGTTATAGTCGCTGATAGCATTAAAAATTTAATCCTTAAGAGGAATGTAGATTTGACGACCGATAAGTTTGTTTTGATGATTTGTATAGCGGGTATTTGTTTATTACTGGTGGTAGGACCTCTTGTTAGTCCGCACGGGTACCACCGGTACCGGTACCACCTAGGTAGGTGGTATGCGGTGCGGTGGTGGTGGTAATGCGTTTCGGTTTGAAGGGCGGAGTAGCCGTTGTAACTATACTGAGATCTTAGAACTTATATCTCAAGGTGGGTGGCGCATTTACGTTGTAGATGTCTATGGGTTCCAGTAACCACTTAACACCAGGTGGGCTGTGAGCTCATCTACCCATATAAGCAAAAAAAATAAGCGTATTTTCTTTCAGAAGTGACTCGTAGAAAAACATTGACTGTTACACTCAAACATACTAATACCTCATTATTAATCTACTATTTATACAGTAAGTATATTAAAAACTAAGCTGGCAACAAAACAAACCCATCGGCGGAGCGGGTCAGCTTCCGAGAGGGTCGTTCGACCGTGGATGCGATATTTCGCGTGCGGGCTTCCTCAACGAGGCTGTCTCATGGGGAGGGGTGGCCCTGCTGGTTTCTCTTGACATCGCCAATGCATTTAACACCCTACCCTGGTCCGTGATAGGCACTGAAGAGGCGTGGAGTGCCCCTCTACCTCCGCCAGCTGGTTAGCTCCTATTTAGAGGCCAGGTCGGTCGAATGTACCGGGTACGGTGGAATCCTTCACCGTTTTCTGCTTGTGTGTGGTGTTCCGCAGGAGTTGGTTCTCGGCCCCCTCTTGTGGAATATCGGGTACGACTGGGTGCTGAGGGGCGCTCTTCTCCCGGGCCTCCGCGATATTTGCTACGCGGACGACATGTTGGTCGTGGCCCGGGAAGATGATTATAGAGAGCCTGTTCGTCTCGACATAGCGGGAGTGGGCCTCGTCGTCGGGAGGATAAAGAGACTGGGTCTCGACATGGTGCTCAGTAAATTCGAGACCTTATGGTTTCACGGACTGCGGAGAGCGCCACCTGTCAACGTCTATATCGTGGTTGGAGGCGTCCGGATAGAGGTCAGGGTGCAGTTGAGGTACCACGGCCTTGTGTTCGACAGCCGGTGGGTTTTTCATACTCACTTTGCGGAGCTAGTCCCCCGATTGATGAGGACGGCTGGTTCTTTGAGCCGGCTGCTCCTGAATATTGGGGAGCCGGATCAGGTTGTGCGCCGCCTCTACGCGGGGGTGGTGCGATCGATGGCCCTGTACGGTGCGCCTGTATGAGCTAAGCCGCGTAACCGTGCCGCTATGGATCAGTTCCTGCACCGGCCGCAGCGCACCCTTGCTATCAGAGTCATTCGTGGATATCGCAGCGTCTCCTTCGAGGCGGTGTGTGTGTTGGCGGGGACGCCGCTATGGCAGCTGGAGGCGTAGTCGCTCGCTGCCGATTAACGGTGGCGCAACGAGCTTCGTGCTTTGAGCGTGGCGCATCTCCCCTAAAGTGAGCTGCGGGCGCGGAAGGCCCATTCTCGACGGTCCGTGCCCGAGTCGTGGTCAAGGCGGTTGGCTAACCCCACATGGTGTCTACGCACCGTCGAGGCAGCTTACCCGGTGTTTGATGACTCGATGAATCGTGGAGAACGCCTCACCTTTTGTCTGGTGCAGATTGCTGACATTAAATAAAACTAGTTATTAAAAAAGTATATATGTAATAACACTAAAACTAGTTAGAGCTACCAAAAAAATCAGTTGTCAACCAACGGAGAAGACAATACTGATTTGCTTTGAAAGATTTGTTTGTTTGTATTGAATAGGCTCCGAAACTACTGAAACGATTTGAAATATTCTTTCACTGTTTGGAAGCTACACTATTCCCGAGAGACATAGGCTATAATCTTTTTTGAAAAAAATTAGGGATCCTTACTAAAACTCCAATAATGTAACCCACGGTGTAAAAACTAACCTAAAATACTATTTACATCGCGTGCCCTGTGAAAACTATTGATGATAGAATAAAATAATGTACTACGACTTTGTAGAACAAATTATTTTTACAAAAAGTGTCGCGACAGCATACGTCTAACTATTACAGTTATGCCGCAATAAGTGTTCTTTTATTTAAAGAGAAAAAAACAACGTCAAATATCGTTGAAATTTTTGTTAAAGACCCGAGCGAAGCCAGAGCGGGCCGCTTGTAAAATATAAACATATCGTTCTCAAGCTGTAACAGGAATAACAAATATTTCGAAGGACATCTCGTTTAAAGTCAACGTACAAAATGCTAATTTAAATATGATTAGGCAAATAGTATAGATATGTCTTATGAAACGATCGTTGGATCCGAATATAGCAGAGATAGATGTGTTTTGTGTGATTTTGTAGAAATGGCAAACCGCAAAAGGCGATCACAAACTCACACTTTTGTATAAATAGCAGAATTGTCTGTTTTAAGTTTGATTTTTCAAGCTCTCGGAAATACGACTTTTCAAACTAATTTAAGAAATGACGTGTCAGCGATTATCATTTCTAATGGCATGGGAGATTATTACTAGCTCATACCGGAAGTCAAAATTGACAATACGATAACTCGAAATCATTCATAAAATGTTATTTATAATCTGTGTATTCTATGTACATATTTAAATAAATCAACCGTTGGTACTCTATGAGAATGTGAAACTCCTATGAAAAAATATAACTAACCAGTCTGGCCATAAATACTGTGACATAAATACTTTTCTTTTTTTCTTAACTTTTCTTTTTTCCCTTGGAAACAGTGCGTAAATCCATAGATTCGTGGCCAAAAAGATTAAAGGCCTGTATAAAAGCCAAAGGTGGCCATTTCGAATAGAATATTTTTTTTATTTTTTGCTGAGACTTTAATAAATATGTAGGTATGAACTTTAATAATATTACATTACTTCATTTCAAAAGTGCATTTTCATCTGTAACAGAACTTATGGCTGAACTAAGTATTGTCATAAAATTAAAAAAAAACGTCTTAATGTTATTATACTATGAGCTATGCCCAAAATTGTATATAGAAAACAATGCACTGTATGAATTTAAGGTAATACTACTTACTACTATTACTATTTTTCGTGATTGAACTGCACAAAAACCAAAACAACACTGTTTAATTTATTATACTATAATAAATTTACGATAAGTGATTAAAGCTTAAGCTACCTTGATCCAAATATCAGAGAAATGTGATTGTCATTATATGTTAATCATCATCATTTCAGTTACGTAATCCAGCCTAGACTGGCACGACCCCAACTCTTCCCGTGTGGGTTTTTGATGAGCACCATCGCTCCCTGAATATTATTCCCCGGTGTACTGCAATCGCAAACTGATAGTTACGTACGAGTAGAGCCTATTGTAAGCCCACGTGGGTAAGTACCACTATCCTGCCTATTTCTGTGCCGATTTTTTTTTATGGCTTATATACCTAGTCTTGCCATAAATACTGAGACAAAGGAAAAAAAGTTCTATTGCAAATAACATTTATTACTTTTACAATGTGTTAGTTTAATACATAAATATATAACAATTTAAAGTATAAAAAGCTTATTCGAAGTGGTCTCCATTGGCAATACAGTTTTTTAAACGTTGAGGCCAGTTATTAATAGAAGCACGCACTCTTTCCATGGGAAAAATTTTCACTGCCAATCGTATGGATTGTTTTAGGGACTCCAAATTATCATGGCGTTTAGAGCAAGCCGTACTCTCTAAAACTGACCATAAATCATAATCCAGCGGATTAAGATCGGGACTAGACGACGGCCAGTCTTCAGCTCTGATGAAGTCCGAAACGTTCGTTTCCAACCAAGACTGCGTAGACCGAGCTTTATAACCTGGCGTCGAGTCTTGCTGGAAGGACCATTCTTGATTATTGAACATGGTGTTGTTAAGGGGCTTCACTACCTTCTCAAGAATGGTATCTTGATACACTTGTGCCGATGTTTTGATATTTTTTTCACAAAAGTATGGCTCAGTCATTCCTTCATAGCTAATACCCCACCAAACCATCACTGAAGTCGGATAGTGCCCACGGTGCACTCTGTCGACTAATTGGGAAGCTTCCTTAGAGTTTTGAGCATAAATACGGTCATTTTGTTTGTTAAAATGTTGCTCAATTGTAAAAAAATTCTCATCCGTAAACAAAAATTTTCTATGACCTCCCTTTGCGTACCGCTTCAGTAGTTGTTTCGATTTTACCACCCTATTGTGCTTTGACCACCTTTTTCGTACGAACACTACGTGGACGGCCAGATCTTTTTCTGTCACAAACAGAGGAGGTCTCATTGCACCTATTAATAGCCCGGTACACAAATATTTTACTAATACCAAGCGTATGGAGAGTTTTAAAAATTGCAATTGGCTCTATACCTACTTTGTGTAATGCAATCACAGCGATTCGGTTCTCTTTATCACCCCACTTCATTTTAATATCGCAAGATATTGTATAATGTATTGGCGCCAAAATGAGAAAACTCAATGAGCAATCATATAAAAATGACAGATTCCAAATTCAAATGTAATATTTTGTTTATTTTTAATTGTAACAGTATTTATGGCCAGACTAAGTATATTAAGCATATATTTCATTAGAAAAATCGGTAACTGCTTGCGGAACTCGAACACCGGTACAGTCGCATCGCTCAATACGAATGCACCGGGCGTCTTATCTTTTAGGCCACGACGACTTCAAATCATACGTTACGATGGAAAAAGTGGGACAGCCGTTATATAACACAGTCGAGATGACGACGTAATATTTCCAAAGGGATAGCGGCTTTCGACTTCTATTTTATTATACGCTCCGGTAACCTCAGAACACCACATGATTCAGGCCTTTCACTGTTTTAATAAGCATTTAATTTTATGCACGTTTACATTTATATATTTACTATATAGAAATATAGATCGATGCCAAATAAACCCCTTAGTGCATACGTGTAACGTGTTAAACATGCTTCGAAATCAGAGGGTCCGAACTTCAAAGTAGGTACATTAAAAGTAGTTATAGAAGGTTTAAAATGAAAAAAGTAAAAATAAACGTCCCATATGACAGTTAACCTATTATTTTATTAAATAAATTAAAAGCGATACATATATAAGTAAGAAAAATGCGGAAACAAAAAAAAAACAATAAATTCTAATTTAAATAGCTTACAGATTAGGTCTAACTAAAACTAAGACGGGAGAAAGTTTTGAATCCCATGTTCCGTCATTCTTTGATTGAGGTGAACGGTCACCACTCTTTTCCGTCTCGGAAATTTTCACAAAGAGATCGTTGAACTTCTTCTCGACGCTGTCGTCAGAGATGGACTTGTCTACGTCATCAATAGTCGTGCCGGTGGGAAGGACCTGCTTGCCTGTGGTGTACGGCGTTTCCTTGGCGTATTGAAGGTCCATGTAGTCGTTGAGGATACCTTCCAAGACCTTTTTGGGGGTCGCGTTGACGGTGTTGTCGTTGATGGCGTCAGACAATTCCCTTACCGTTACTGTCGGGACAGACATGATTCTGTTTGTGATCTGAAAGACGAAAATAAATTTAAACAGATTGATCGGGAAAAATAAAATGCCTTTTGCGGTTTAATCTAGCGTTTTTTTAATGTCATTACCTTAATTTTTATGTTTTGATGTGCTTTACAGTATTCGTGGTCCCAGAGGATTAAGGTGTTATTATTCTTGGACAACTCAATATTGTGATAGCTACTGTCTATGTTTGTATAAAAAATAAACTTCTAGCTTTTTACGTTTCAAATAAAACTTTTTTACAAGCCGGAAACTCCCATTAATGCAATTAACTTTACAAAAAAACCCTAAATCAAAGCTAGAGATTCCCTTCATTGCTTAGTGAGGGTATTCCTCTTATTTTACTACATAATTATCCAATAACTAATTTATTATTTCTTAGATGCTAATGTTAGGTCCTGTTGAGTGATTAGAAGGATGAGTACCACGGTTAATTCATGCATGGAACAATCGTTTGTACGGATGGGATAACTGTTTTACAAATGTTATCGAGACTGTGATAATATTACATGATTCGTCGTGAACATTGACGAATTCGGCGTGATGAGCGGTAAGCTTTGTCTGCCTACCTTATCTTTTTTTTATGAGTGAAACGCGATCGTATAGGATATTCGACTAGTGAACGCTTTGTGAAATTGTCACATAAATATTTATTAATTTTATGTATAAGTAAGTTTGAAGTCGTCGTGGCCTAAAGGACGTCCAGTGCATTCGTGTTGAGCGATGCACCGATGTTCGAATCCCGCAGGCGGGTACCAATTTTTCTAATGAAATACGTACTTAAAAAATGTTCACGATCGACTTTCACGGTGAAGGAATAACATCGTGTAATAAAAATCAAACCCGCTAAAATTATAATTTGCGTAATTACTGGTGGTAGGACCTCTTGTGAGTCCGCGAGGGTAGGTACCACCACCCTGCCTATTTCTGCCGTGAAGTAGTAACGCGTTTCGGTTTTAAGGGTAGGACAGCCGTTGTAACTATTCTGAGACCTTATACCTCATGTCTCAAGGCGGATGGCGCCATTTACGTTGTAGATGTCTATGGGCTCCGGTAACCACTTAAGACCAGATGGGCCGTGAGCTCGTCCACCGACCAAAGCAATAAAAAAAAACACACTGGCCAATAAATCTTGTCATTCATAACTATTAAATTTAACAATGGGGCCACCTCGGGAGTAGAATAAATGTTTTTTGGACAACAAAATTTTATATTTTCAAAATCGCTCCAAATATCGATTAACATACAAAAAAATACACACAGTCGAAACTAACAGACAAAATCGCCGTTAAGCAGCTTAGTTCCTCTGTATTTTATTTTTAATTTTTCTTGAATTTTTATTCTTTAATTCTTATTATTATATATCAATTTACATATAAATATTTTCTGTATTCAGTAAGTTGAACAAATTAATCCTTCGTTTGAATACAATTGTATAAATGAAATAATAGAGGTATAACCAGTGCAAGGATAGATTTCGATCTTTAGTTTTACTTTACATCGTAGAGAATTGAACGGTACCTAAAAAAATTACCAAATTATCACTTAATTTTAAGCTATTTAATTAAAGTGTTAAGAAACTATGCAGGTTTACTTTAGTACTCAATAGATGACGTCATTAATTTTCTGAATCGTGCTATGATTATATTGCATGTTTAAAAATTCAAGTATACTTCCAAGCTGATGCTAATATCCTAAGGTTAGACCCCAGTGAGCTTACTTACTCGCCCGGTTAAGCCGGCATAATCCCCCTGGCTATCAGCTCAGATAGGAAGGAAAAATAGGTAATTAATTAAACAATACAATATCGTGAGCGCAGCTAGTGTTAAAGAATACATTACCCTAACCAAATCCTAATAAATTTTATGATGATCAATTTGAAAATTTTTGAAGTTTTCGTGGCCTAAAGGATAATACGCCCGGTGCATTTGTATGTAGCGATGCACCGGTGTTCGAATCCCGCAGGCGGGTACCAATTTTTCTGATGAAATACGTACTTAACGAATGTTCACGATTGACTTCCCCAGTGAATGAATAACATCATATAATAAAATCAAACCCGCAAAATTATGATTTGCGTAATTACTGGTGGTAGGACTTTTTGTGAGTCCGCACGGGTAGGTACCACCACTCTGCCTATTTCTGTCGTGAAGTAGTAATGCGTTCTGTTTGAAGGGTGGGGCAGCCGTTGTAATTATTCTGAGACCTTATAACTCATAACTCATGGTGGATGGCGGCATTTACATTGTAGATGTCTACGGGCTCAAGTAACCAATTAACACCAGGTGGGCTTTGAGTTAGTCCACCCATCTAAGCCAAAAAAAAAGCATGAATAACGACATGTCATCAACGACAATCATGAACCGGATTATGAAAATATCTGTTTCTGCTACGAAGCTATAATGCGCTGTGGGTTCAGACTAATGTTATACTATACAATTGAGATTTAGACCTCATACCTCAAAGCGGGTGGCGGCATTAACGTTGTGATGCCTATGGGCTCCACCAACCAATTAAGATAGGGTAAGCTGGAAACTCGTTTTCACCGTGCAATAAAAAATATTGTATACTCATGCTAAACTGAACGAGGTAAGCAAATTAATAAATTACTATATTTTAATCATTACTTTATCATCTACTAGTATTCCCTGAGACACAAAATTTCATTATTGAAAATTAAACTATACTCAAAGAAAGATAAAATAACTATCGTTAGAACATCACGCGAACAACTTTCAATGTAAATTGTGTGAATATCGATTAATAAAAAATAAAAAAAAATACGTATCCGAGTAGCTATAGATAAAAATTTTATACCACAACAATAATTGTATAAGAAATAATAAATATTTAGATAACATATCTACAGCTTTATACATACCATAAATCTATTAATCAATTTATTATTTACATGGTACGTTTGTTTCGTAACGGAGAAATAGTTAAAAACAAGTTATACTTACAGTTATGTCGGCGTAAAATTCAAACTTGATCCCGAGATCCGCTCTAGTGTACTGATGACACTACCCACCTGCCCTTCCTATTTATAAATGACACAATCAAATCACATCGAGATAGCGCACTTGGGTTCTATGTGTCAGAATGCCCTAAAAACGACAAACTATTATCAGAAACACACGATGCTTCACAAACATTTGCGGTAAAATTCGCACAATGCAAACCACTGATAAAATTTCACATAGCATATTTATCAATATCTTATACAAAATTTTGTAGTGCGTAATGCATTTTGCAGGAAAAAAAATTGTCAACGTTTCAATGACTTGATAAGATTAGGTCGTGTGAAATGACTCGCCAACGGAACTCGACCTATTGGGAATTCAGTAATTATTTACTTTCTGATAATTCGATGATCGATGCCTTCCTTGGGTAATCGGTTACAAAAATAAATAATTAAAAGTTAATCGTTAAATTTTACGAATTATTCTTACGTAATTATTAAATATAAAAATGGAAATATGTATATAAAACAATACATATTTCGTATTATCATTTTATTTATGAAGAACTATTGATAAGAACATTATGTATATGAGCAAAAACAACCAAAACACATACATATGTTACATACGAGACAAAAATAAATACCATATATCTCTAAAGGTACTGGCTCCAAACGAGGCCATATGTACATAATATGTTAAAAAAGACCAAACCAAACAAAACACTCTTTGAATGTCAACATTTTCATTATTGTAAATGTAAATACTAACTATAAATATAATGATTTATATAAAAAACTATGAATATCTAATACAATGGTTTTTGAAGCATTAATGTTCATTCCTACTGGCTGAGCCTTTGCTCGTCCACCTTTTCTGGTGAAACTGGAAAGGCCTTCGGGCCACCAGTAAACCTTTTTTCCTAAAAAAAAGTAATGTCCTACGATTTCAGAGGTCATTTGTGTGTCATAGGACGATAAGAATTTTAAACAATAACATGATAAAAATGATGCATCTCCCTCAGAACTATCGATGACAATCAAAAGTTCCCACAATCTTTTATCTTATCTGAAGATTATTGTGTAGATGTTGCAATATGTAATTTTGGACCAAACCGGACTCGTTTAGCTTACCTTGAGAAACTAGATAATATTTTGTCACATGCCTGTATATCGCGTTAGCTCTTACTTTATCTGATACATATAATATATAACCATTATACATAATATAACTATTGTAATAGATACATACATAACCATTGTAAGGACATGATTGGGGCCACTATTCTTTTGATTGAGGAATTGTGGAAGAAGACATGCAATAATGAGGCCTTTTTTTTTTATTGCTTAGATGGGTGGGCGATCTCACAGCCCACCTGGTGTTAAGTGGTTACTGGAGCCCATAGACATTTACAACGTAAATGCGCCACCCATCTTAAGATATAAGTTCTAAGGTCTCAAGTATAGTTACAACGGCTGCCCCACCCTTCAAACCGAAACGCATTACTGCTTCACGGCAAAAATATGCAGGTTGGTGGTACCTACCCGCGCGGACGGACAAGAGGTCCTACCACCAGTAATTACGCAAATTATAATTTTGCGGGTTTGATTTTTATTACACGATGTTATTCCTTCACCGTGGAAGTCAATCGTGAACATTTGTTGAGCACGTATTTCATTAGAGAAATTGGTACCCGCCTGGGATTCGAACACCGGTGCGTCGTTCAACACGAATGCACCGGACGTCTTATCTTTTAGGCCACAATGACGGCCTCTTAGCATAATTTTCTTATTAAGATTAAACTTGATTATTATGGTTTTTCTCTTCATCCAAGTTGCCCAGACTTCTTAAAGCCGCTTGTTGCACGGTAATAAAGACTGACTTGACTGAGAGAAGTAGGTAATTTAGCTGCCTTAAGACTAAATCGTACCTTACGCCAAGAAAACATGTTAAATGTTCAACAATCTTCGTAGCACATTGCATTATTCATCTCCAGGAGTTGTTTTTACTTGAAACCCCTGCCCATTCGTAATTTTTAACCAGCCTCAACGAAATCCTTACCTTCCTTTGTGTCAAACCATAGGATTTTTTTTCAAATCTAAATGCTCTTGTTATAAATAGGGGAAAATGGATTGATGTAAAAATAAAAATGTAATTAACACAAATTATGTAACAACACACCTTATGTGAAATGATTTTAATTTCTATGAATGTGAACTTATCAGTATCAATCATGAATGTCATTTAAAATCGTACATAGTGTATCTACTAATTAAATAATCGATCCACTAATATTTTAGCTTTTGCCCGCGACTTCGTCCGCGTGGAATAGTTACTTTGGCATAACGCAAAATTTTACCCGCCTCTTCATTTACGTAGCAAGTGAAAATATTGTTGAGTACTAGAATGTTAAGGAGCTATTTAATACCAAAATCACGCTTTTTAATTGATTCCAAAAGAGGAAGTTATCAATTCGACCATAATTTTTTATCTATGTATGTTCGCCGATTACTCGGAATGCTTGAATCGATTCTGATAATGCTTTTTGTTCGAAAGGGTAGACTTTCTTCTATATTGCAGGTATGTAGGGTACTTCTTATGTAGGTACATAAGATTTTTATTTATTGAATAAATTAGCCAGATCGAGGATTGAACCCAGGCATCTGTGATTTACTAACTAACAGACAGACGGACCGAAAAAATGTACATGTAGAAGGGCCCGCACCTTGTGTCATAAGAAATGTCCGTGGTTGTATCGAAGGTGAAGGTTGTGAAAGTTGTTGTACCCTTTAAACAGACACTCGTGAATGGTTTACGGCACCAAAAGACAGTACAATGCAGGGCTGGGTCACAACTAGAAGTAAAACAAAACGTCATAGTCTAAAGCAGGGGCGAACAACCTTTTTAATCAATGGGCCAGTTTAATTTTTTTGGCGTGTCGCAAATAGATTAACACTTATTAATAATTTCTTTATTACAAGTAAACAAGAAAAGGACAGAAAAACGAATTGATAGGAGAAAGGCGATAAAATAAATTCAATTTTAGAAATGCTTGGCGGGCAGCAAGCGGTCCGCTGGCCGCGTGTAGCTCATCCTTGGTCTAAAGGATAAGACGTCTATGCGACTGTCCCGGTATGCAAATCCATACTAAACCACATACATAGTGTTACGCCGGTAAGAGTAACGCCATCTATCGCCGAATAGTCGAACGAATATCGAAGTATATAGTAGCTCGAGAAGTACAACGCCATCTATTGTCAGATAGCAGAAACACACAATACTAGACCTTTGTGGAATATTCTCGACGATTCTAGGGATTTCGTCTCAACTATAAAAACGTTGCAGAGATGACACGCAGTCAGTTAGTAATCGGAACTACTCCAAAACAGCGAACGGATCACCTGAAGCGAAGCGGTAGAAGCGAATTGAGAATTTTCAAGTGTTTGTTGAGAGTTTTAAGTTTTCTAAGTGCTAATACAGTGTTAACTTGTAATTCGGTAGAATTTTTATTTATCCCGAACCCCAGTGCGTAACAATAGTACGTACCAAATTTTCAAGGAAAAACCTACTTAGGCAAAGTTCACGAATGCCTTGCTCAATGAAAGAATTATAACGAGTGTCCTTAATGTATAATTTATTTTATTCTATGAAATGTTAAAAACTTGCACGCGTGTACCACCGTCTTGCCACTTTTGGCAGTGAAGCAGTCATACGTTCCGGCTTGAGATGAAATGTTCGGACGAGCTAAAGGCCTATACGGTGTTGAGTGCTTACCGGAGCCCCCATAGACCACGTGTATACCAGCATCTACCTTGCGACATGAAGTGGATCTCTCAACAGCGTTATTATAATACGGTTGTCTTATATTTTGCAGTGGAATTAACTAGTTTTTTGGTAACGTTTCGTACAGGAAACAACACCACAAACCTCTACAATTAATTTTACTAGTGGTCCCGCAGTAGTCGAAATTCGACTATAATTAACTGAAATTATAAGTTTCTACATTATTATGGTCCTATTGTTACAGATTTCGCCAAGGTTACACTATAGACAAATACTCGTAATATTAAAGATAAACAATACTAACCTAAGTATTCTCAATTTGACTACAGACTTTAAGCAATAACAACAGTTTGACAATAAACAAAGAGTATATGTGTGTGTGTCAAATAAATGGTAGTGTGTGTAATGTTTTCTTTATTGATTTAATATATCTTTTATGCATTATTTAAAAAAAATATTAGCATTGTGCACTTCTTCTCTATATTCTCTATAAGTGTGGAAAATTTCATACTCCTCCGCGCAATTTTCGTAAAAAGGGATACAAAGTTTTTGCTTCACGTATTAATATATAGATGATGAAAAAATGCTTCATTAAAGTTACCCGATAAAATGTTATTTTAATATTCGAAGGGCTGACACACACAAAATTTATCAAATAGAACAAGCAAGAATTTTAGGGAAGTATTAATATTCTTTCTTGTAAAGAATAATAATCAACACTGATTATAAGGCTTATAGGCAAATCTGCCTATTATTTTTACTGGTAGTAGGACCTCTTGTGAGTCTGCACGGGTAGGTACTACCACCCTGCCTATTTCTGCCGTGAAGCAGTAATGCGTTTCGGGTTGAAGGGTAGGGCGGCCGTTGTAACTATGTTAATACCTTTGGACTCATAACTCAAGGTGGGTGACGGCATTAACGTTGTAGATATCTATGGGCTCCGGCAACTTAAAACCAGCTGGGGTCGTCCACCAATCTATGTAATAAAAAAAATAAAAAATTTGTGAATTAATCGCTACACAAGAATTGAAACTTGGGCCTCAAGATGAGCGACAAGACTTAAGTTCGGATTTATATGGTTTCTCTAATAACCATACTGGACTAGGGCACAAACCAAAAATAAAAAAATAAAACTAATCGCCCTATTTCAAAGGTAAGTCTTCTACAACACTATTCTCGACTATCGCTGGAACGATAATTAAATCTCACAGAAAACCCTCAGACTAGACTACGTATTTCGATCAACAATAGTAACTAGATAAAGGGACACGTACAAAATTAAAGCAAAATCTGTCCGCGTGAATATACACATAAATAGCTACATTCGTTTACTAACAAACGTAGAAAAAAGTTTTGAAACAGTTTTAAGTTCAAACTAATTACAACTATGGCACCATATAATAAAGTCACAAATCTCCAAAACATTATCTAATACTTACGATCATTCGTCACATAAAGTGATCAAAGCAATAAACTAACCCTGTCACTTAATAAAAAGACTTATATTGAACAACTTTTAATCTTAAATCAACCTTAACTGCCAACAAATAAAGTAATTTTTCCCTTTAATTGCTCTGAGAACTAACATCGTTTTGGTTTATTTATTTTTGCTTCTTGAAATTTCGATTTCTATTTACTACAGGAGGTAAGGGAGTCGCGTTGAACACTAAAATAATTTATTAATGAATAAAAGTAAAAGTTTAGTTGTTTACTTTTTATGTTTTGGAAATTTATGTTTGTTTAGTATCTATACATTATTTATTATCTTATTAGCAAATAGATTTCTACGGAAATGATTTTTTTTTCTCAGCGGTGTTGAAGCGAATTCTGTTCGAGTCCGAGTTCATTTTCGTACTATTGGATTCGGGATCTGTGTGCTTAGTGCGAGTTTTTTAACGTTCTCGATAGCGTAAAAGTTACCTGAAATTGCAGCTAAAACAGTACTCCTAGCGGCAAATGTTCCAACTCCATATAAATTTGACTTAACTTTTACGCTATCGAGAACGTTAAAAAACTCGCACTAAGCACACTGTTAATAACGAATTATATATTGCGTTGGTATTTTGTGCGCCTCGTCCGAGATATACGAGTAACCGGCTATCACAGTTTCTCTCGGAACACGCTCTAAGGGGCCATCCATAAAGTACGTCACACGTTAATGGGGAGGGAGGGTATCACCGAAGTGTGACATCGTGTGACAAGGGGCATGGGGGGTCAATACTTTTGTGACGTCACATGTTAAAATTTAATAAAAGAGTGGATCCAAAGTCCATGGACACTCGATAATTAAGTTTTTTATCTTTAATTAATATAATTAATCGTTTATTATTTTCTAACTAGTCGTTTGTTTTTTCGGTTTTATGAAATGTTGGACTTTATGTTGATTTTATTAGATTATTATTTAATAAAAATAAGTAAAAAATGAAAATAGCTGTTTTCTCTCGATTATTTTTAAATACATACATAAATTTAAAAAATGTGTGACGTCACATCAGGAGGGGGGGGGGTTATAAAAATGTGACAACCTGTGACAAGGAGGGGGGGAGGGGTTCAAAAGTCCTAAAATTCGTGTGACGTACTTTATGGATGGCCCCTAATGAGGGCGATCGAAGCTTAAATGGAGAACTCTGGCTCTCCAAATGGGATTTAATTAAAATCAGCTCGTTGAAGAAATAGACATTTACTTTAAGAAACATCGAGAAAAAAAATTCTGTGAAATACAGTCCCTTATTTTCCTTACCTAGTGATTTATTTCAATATTTTTGTTATGGATCCGTTAGGCACTGACTTCATGTTGATGACCATTCTAATATATCAAGCCTTATCTAAATACTCAAAATTATTGATTACTTTATTTGCTAGTAATTTTATCAACTGTCCGTTCGTGCATTCTTTATCCAATCGCGCTGTTATTGAAACTCGGATAAGCCGGCATAGTACTAATAACTTATGACGAAGTGACGGTACGAAGCTTAGTGTCAAAATGTAGGTACTTAGCATCGGTATTGAGGTAAACAATGATTTGGACAGATGCGCTGCAACAGTTTTTGATTGATACCTGCCTGGGAGATTTGAATACTACTAGTACTGTGGTATCGTTTTGAAGTTATACTTCTTTAGGCGCGTTATGAAAAATTGATGCGAGTGAAATTTTACTATGCGCGCGCACCCTGACACAAAATTAACAGAATGAAGTTGCCCACTAAATCGCTCATTACAATACGACCGACGAAACTTGGCGAGTCTGAATATAGCCGCAGGTGAACTTTCCGAACCGTACCGAGAATTACCGAATTTATACGATGTCAAGAAAAGAGATGTCCAATATGCGTGTCTGAGGATGTTGTTTAATCGGTTTTTTTTTCAAATTGATTAAAATTTAAATATAAAAAAAAAAAAAAAAATAATAATAAAAATAAAGTATAACTTCTTACGCGCGTACATAAGTACACGCACATTTTTTTTTAGGAGTAAACGAGCGTCTTAACGATAAAAATTTACTCGAACCTTAATAGATAGAAAATCGATTCATACGGAAATTAAAAACCCATCACTGGCGTTAAAACGAATTGAATTCAGCTGTCCCCGTTGCAATACAATAGCACTGTACTCGGCAATTTTTGATGGCTAGTGTTCGCCCAATTACTGGCGGTATTACTATTACTGGTGGTAGGACGTGTTGTGAGCCCGCACGGGCAGGTACCACCACCCTGCCTATTTCTGCCGTGAAGCAGTGATGCGTTTCGGTTTGAAGGGTGGGGCAGCCGTTGTGACTATACTGAGACCTTAGAACTATATTTCAAGGTGTGTGGCGCATTTATGTTGTAGATGTCTATGGGCTCCAGTATCCACTTAACACCAGGTGGGCTGTGAGCTCGTCCACACATCTAAGCAATAAAAAAAAAAACACTAACCCTAGCAAGAAGAGCAGTAGGTACTTGGCATAATCTACCACTGAATCGGAATCGCGACCCAGGGGGAAGATCCGATGAGAAACCCAGTGGGCGAGTATCTCTCTGAGCACAGTCGAAGTAAGACGATCGAGGCTTTGCCCTGAAATGGAGAACTCTTTTGCTCTCCAAAGAGGATTAATTAAAATTAATCGTATTCAAGTCATTCAAGATACGTGTTAATTGCGAAATACGAATACTCGTTTGCTTTTAAAGACAATAGATATAGTAAAACAATAGAGAACACTACTCGTAAGCTTATGCCAGGATCCCAATAATCCAACTTTTCGTTTATAAATTTTGTACTTAACGCGTGGTCAAAGATGTTTCCTTGACGAGTCCAAACTGATGGATTGCCGCTTTCACGTACGGGTCTGGGCAAATTCGTTTTAGTATAGCATCACAGAGAAGTCGAGTATTCGGGACTATCGATAAATTTAGTCCCGCGGAAACTTGTTAAATTCTAGTTCGACAGCTGGCTTAGTGGTGTCTCTCTGATATTGCTGACAAACTATATTCGACACAAACGATTCAATACTAGATCTGCTGTAGACTCATCGTAGTTCGATAGCGATAATAATAAATATCATATGATCAATAATTTCCAAACACACAGTGAAATATGGATCCCGCCACACTCTTCGACGGATCAATTGCGGGTATACGACTCTGTTATTAACTTTTTGATAATCTTTCATCGAAACCTCTTTGAAACTTTTAATATTTCACTCTCTTTCTTTACATTCCTCGAATACTTATGACACGCATTCCACCTTAATGCAACTTTAGAGCATTAATTGTCTAAAAATAATAATCTCAAAGATTATTTATATCATAAATCAATTTTATTCGATTTTTATAGTGCGTACATTTCGAAAATAGATCCGAACTTCTTAATCGAGAGGGTTGATGGCGTTGATGTCGATGGGGTTAACTTAGATTTCGGGGCTAGCGACGATCACTGGGGACACCGCGGGTGGACCTTCAGCAACAATGACCGGTTCGGGAGTGATAATGGGCTGCTCAACAACAATGACTGGTTCGGGCTTGACAGGAACCTCAACGGGGGAAGGAGCAACGGCGGCCTGTAAACATTTTAAACATAGTATCAATAAACATCCGCTAATAAAAAACATTTATGTGATCAACAAAATTTATGTACTTACTTCGGTGTTAACGTTGATGATGATTTGGACTAGAGCGCTAGAAGGAGCACTGGGGGCAGCAGGAGCCTCTTCAATGGGAAGGGTGGGTACGTCTACGGGCTGGACTGGGATCTCAACGGGGACCTCTAGGGGTACACCAGCAGGGATGGCAACACAAACTGAAGTCTGAAATTAGAAAATGCAATTTTTAAATTTCGGCTATTCTTTTGAATACAACATAACTTATGTTAATGTAATAATAACGATTATAAAATAAACTTAAACTATAGTCAGTTTAAGGCAACTATAATCAAATGAGATTAAATATAATTTAGTCGTTTACCACTTGGTGTCCTGCGAACATGGCGTCCATGATCACGTTGAGGGCATTCTCCAGGTAAGGAACCAGAACAGGGTTAGTTACGGGACTCTCAAGAGCAGCAGAAATCTCGTTCAGGGTCCAGAGGGAGACTTCCATAGCAGGGATAATCACTGGAGTGGCAACCTGAAAATAAGATAAAAACGAAACTTGATTTAAAATGAGGAACTAAGATTATGAGTTGGTTTCCTTAATTACGATTCCTTGATTAATCAAAACAAACTTCAAAAAACAAGAAAAAAAAGATTAAAACCAATAAAACTACATTAAAACCTGAGACCTTAGCTTAATAAAGCTAGAATTTAATGGAATAGAATTAAAATATATTATTCATTATTTTGCAATTATGGTATACTGTTATATTATTATTATTTTATTGCTTAGATGGGTGGACGAGCTCAGGGCCCACCTGGTGCTGAGTGGTTACCGGAGCCCATAGACATCTACAACGTAAATGCCCCCATCCACCTTGAGACATGAATTCTAAGCTCTCACACTTTTAACAGTAGAACGGCTGCCCCGCCCTTCAAACCGAAACGCATTACTGCTTCACGGCAGAAATAGGCAGGGTGGTGGTACCGGATTCACAAGACGTCCTACCACCAGTAATTACCTACGCAAATTATAATTTTCCGAGTTTCTATTATATTATTTGTATAATACTAAATTAAATTAAATTTCCCGCAGTACCTGGCTTTGTCCAGTCAGGACGGCGGTGACGACCTCGTTGAGCGCCTGGCCAAGGTAAGGAATCATAGCGGGTTCAGTTTTAGGGTCCTGCAGAGCATTAGACAGGTCGGGAATGGTCATTGCGGTGAGGTCCAAAGCGGGAATGGTAACGGTTACAGCTTCCTGAAAAAAAAAACAATATAATTATAGCATATGGCATCTACCTAGATCAATATCTAATTGGCCCTAAATAAATTATGATATGAAATGGACGCAATGAAAAATTAAATCCAATTTAAAACATTACTGTGGTTGCTGATCTCCAGAAACAGGTAAACTGCTTTTATAAAAACATTTTTATATTTTAAACCCAAGAGGACGACTATTACTAAGTTTTTGTATTTTAAATGAGTACTTGAGTTCCCACGTGAGACATATTCATATTTAATACAATCTAACTCATGCTGTTGATTTTGGTAAAATTCGTTGAAAACGGGGACCGCCTAATTTACACGCAATAAAAAGGTGAAGCTATTGGCTAACGTTAATCACGTCATCATCATCTAAAATACCATCACTTCCCATTAATTTCTTAATAATACAACAGCAATATTGAATTTGGAGAACGCCCTGATTGTAAACATTCAAAGCAAAGCAATGGAAACCTGTTAATAGCTCGAAGGACCATATGTTGCGTTGTGGCAAATGAGCGTGGACTGTATTTATTGCTTTTAGTCCATAGGTGACAAATTAAAGATTGAATATTATTGTATGAAATATGAAATCGATGCGTCGCCCTTGATGGCTGGAATTGAAAGGGAAAATGTGTAATAGCGAACGTCGCTCGACACTTTTGTCGTTCCGAAATCAATCAATGGACATTATCATTTGTTTTCTAATTTTGTTTTTAGTAACCACTGATAAAAATATACTTACAATCTGTTCTCCTGCGTGAAGAGCAGCCATCATTTGGTTGAGAGCTGTCTCAAGGTAGGGCAGGAGCGCAGCAGAAGTGTACGGACTCTGGATGGCATTGGAGAGCTCATGCACGGTCCAGGTAGTCTGGTAGCCGAAGGCCACCGACAGGATAGCGGCGAATACAGTAATGAATTTCATTCTTGATCTAAAACAAGTTTCAATTTAGTTGCAGGATTGTTAGAAATCATGCAGGGTCATCCTTTTCATGTTACCTTGCATGTCCCAAAAATTGAGGTTTAAAGTCGAATACTGAGGACATCAACCTCCCAAAACGAACATTACAATTTGAAGTTGGTCCTAGTGTACTAAAAATGTCTATGCCGCATTTATAGGATACATTTGAAAAACAAAAGAGTTCACTTACCTGTTTTCAAGTAGTTTTGGAAATATTATTGCAAACTTCATTATTTATACTAGTTGCGTTGATAAAAATAATAAAATATATCGTAATTAATTTATTACGTTCACTGACGTAACGTAATTTGCGGTGGATGATGGTTGTAAACAGTAATCCTATTTTAACTCTATCTTATGTTACAGATGTATCAGAAACATTGAATGTTATTGTTAAAAACCTTATGTTATCTTAAAGAAATTTTTTTGCAGCCCAAAAACTTAACATACTTCTAATGAAAATTATTTATAATTAAAATTTTGTTTCACGTTTTAAAGTATTTTTGTTTATTGCTTTGGTGGCTGACGAGCTCACGGCGCACCTGATGTTCAGTGGTTACCGGAGCCCATAGACATATACAGCCTAAATGCCGCCAACTACCTTAAGATATGGGTTCTAAGGTCTCAGTTTGTACAGTACGGCTGCCCCACCCTTCAAACTGAGACGCATTACAGGTTCACGACAGAAATAGGCGCAGGGTGGTAGTACCTACCCATGCGGACTGACAAGACGTCCTACCATCAATAATTACGGATATTATAATTTTGCGTGGTTGATTTTTACTACGCGATGTCATTCCTTCACCGTGGAAGTCAATCGTAAACATTTGTTGAGTACGTATTTCATTAGAAAAATTGGTACCCGCCTGGGATTCGAACATCCGTGCATCGCTCAACACGAATGCACCGGACGTCACCATCAAAACCCTCGACCTCCCTCTTTTGTCTTTACACAGCTCACCGAGTTTCTCGCCGGATCTTCTCAGTTGGTCGCTATTTCGATCCGGTGGTAGATTCTGCGAAGCACTGCTCTTGTTAGGGCTAGTGAGGCTAATTCTCTCAGGTTGAGCCCGTGAGCTCACCTACTCGTCCGGGCGTAGCTTAAATAAACTCTTAGCTAACAGCGAATAGGTAGGGAAAATAAAAAAAATGTCTTTGAGCGATCAATTACTTTATTCAGGATTCAGAAACGATCACATCACACTACACCCTGTATAAAATTGTTTCAAATCATATAACATAAAAATAAGATATCTATATTAATGCTTAATTTTATCAATGAACAGTAATTAAATTATTACAACAAAGCGCCAATATTTTGATAAATTTTTATCTCGCAATCATATTAGGGGGTCATCATGAAATTGCCGATTTGTACCGAAAAAATTAAATTCGTTGTTTTTTTCATTTAACATATTTGTTAAATTAAAATATCTACCATTATTATCTATACATTGCTGCCATCTAATAGGAAGGTCATTTATGCCTTTGCGATAGAACTCTGGTGATCTAGATTCTACAAACTGTGTGAAAGCACTGCCTCCTGGGAAGAAAACTTTTTATCACGTAGAAAATTGTCCAAATCACGAAAAAAATGGTAGTCCGTTGGAGCGAGGTCTGACGAATACGGAGGGTGATGAATGGCTTCTAATTGCAGTTCCTGTAGAGTTAAAACGGTTTCTTCTGCTGTATGAGGTCTCGCGTTATCATAAAGCAATAATGGTGAAGATCGATTCATGAGTCGGGGCTGTTTCACTGTAAGTTTTGCCATCATAAGTTTTGCCATAATTGTTCGGAATTCGGCACAGTAAACATCTGCCGTTATTGCTTGATCAGCTCCGAGACAGCTATAGTAAATAACACCATGCTGAGACCACCAAACAGTTACCATTACCTTTTTATTGGTAAGCTTTTTTTTATTGCTTAGATGGGTGGACGAGCTCACAGGCCACCTGTTGTTAAGTGGTTACTAGAACCCATAGTATAGTTACAACGGCTGCCCCACCCTTCAAACCGAAACGCACCACTGCTTCACGGCAGAAATTGACAGGGCGGAATAGGAAGCTTTGCGTTAGGACACTGTTGCGGCACTTGACCTGGGGCCAGCCATTGCATTTTTCGTTCACGGTTATCGTAAAGAATTCATTTTTCATCACATGTCAAAATTCAATCCAATATTCCTTCATTTCTGTATCGATTTAATAAGGCAACACAAGTTTCAACACGCGTTTCTTTCTGCTGATCAGTCAAATCATGAGGCACCCATTTTTCATATTTTTTTTTTATAGATTTGACGCAAATGAGTCAATATTGTTGGTAAGGTAACGTTAAACCGTGCCGCTAATTCCACGGTAGTTTGGCTCGGATCGGCTTCCACCATCTCTTTCAATTCATTGTTATTCACATGTGTGGTCGTTCTTCCACGTGGTTCGTTCTTCAAATCAAAATTTCTATCACGAAAGCGTTTTAACCAAAATAGCACGCTGCGTTCATTAGCAGTCCTCTCTCCAAACGCAACATTGATATTGCGAGATGTTTCTGCAGCGTTAGTTCCGCGTCGGAACTCGTATTCAAAAATCACTCGAATTTACGAAGTATCCATCTTTCTTGTCCAAGCTGAATTAAAAAAAAAGTGAAAATCGATAATCGAATGTTGCACATATTTTAAGAAAAGAACCTTGCAGGTACCACTCAACGTTTCACTAAAAAATCTCCAACCATGGAGGTTCTATGTCAATTCGAAATACCTATTACAATAAAACGGCAATTTCATACTTTAACCCCTATTATCTGACATTCGACGACCATTCGGAAAATTTAAGTCCTCTCGTATTATTTGTATTATCCTAAGAGTTTTGCAAGACAATGAAATCGTGTATTCTGAAAAGTGTACTTCGTATTTGTACTTGAGCTCTGGTAAAAAAAAAAATCTGTCCTTTTGAGCAGCCGCGTTTACGGTCCGCCTGATGTAAAGTACATAGTTAGCGTCCAAGAGATCGTAACATAACATCTCATAACATACGAAATATTGTTTTCAAACTGTACTATTAGTTTAAACAATAATGTATCTTTGAATGTTTGTTCTCTGTGTGTCCCTAAACCAGTAATGAACCTTAGTACAAGTGTTAACACTTCAGGGAACATTTCTGTCATAACACCATTAACGTCAGCAATAATTTCACTAATTGAGTGTATTCTTAATCCTTGTAGACAAAAACTGGTATTGGTCTCAGGTCAACTTCTTAGCTAACTTTATCTGTGATAGTTGCCTTTACATTTTGTTATTTGTCGTCTATGTTTGCAAGTTTCTGACACTAATTTTATTGAGCAGGCGCAAATCCTAGCTTGGGACGGTTGATTATGAATATATTTCCTTGTTTTTAAATGAGGGTAGTTTCATATGATATTCGGTGAGGTTAATGATCAAAGTAGTTAAGTTTTTTCTTGTGTCGTAAATCGTCGCTAAACAATTCGAGAATAAAAAACAACATATGACGTGAATTTAATACATTTTCCTTCAATTATACACAAACTTGGTCCAGAGCTGTCAAACGACAATTTAAAAACATTTGAATGAAACAATGTAGATTAGTTATTAAGTTTAAATGTTTGTTACACAGAAATTATTTTCTTGATACTACAGAATATAAAAATAAAGTTATGGTTTCTTTTTGAATAACGATGATTTTTCGGTTTTCTGAGTCTTCACCAGACCTACAGGTGTGACTACTATAATTTTATTCTGGAAAGAAAGAAAACAATTTTATCAATTAAGACAATTCTAACGATAAACCTGGCCTGTATTAAATGTTTAGTTGGTATTTCTTTTTTTTGCTTTTGCCGTAATACGCTGACCAGCATACGGCCTGTCTATTGATTAATGATCAACGAAACTCGAGAATATCAGACTACCTTGCGCTCAGCTGAGCTGGTATCTAACGGGTTTAAATGACTGTCTCAATATTAACTAATATCGCCTAAAATCGGTTATGAAACATGCACAAGCATCAAAAATTAAACAAAATAGGTCTAATAGATGCTTCCACTACCGTTATGCTATGTTTAAATCGATAAAGACGAATAAATAGTTTTATTTAATTTTAAATGTGAATTAAATTATTAGTTATAGCAAAGATTATAATGTATAACGTGATAATGAGTGATGCAATGTAACAATCGCTAATGAATCGATGCCAAACACCAGATAAATTACAGACCTCTGTGACTTTTGATGATTAACAATATAATAACAAATAAATTAAAAATTGTAATAAATAAGAAGCCGACTGGGATCGCATTTCACTTCTTCTTCTAACTTCCAATAAACAGATTAATATAGTTTATATGTAAGATCTTCTCATATTGATCAGCTCTCGAAATATTCATATGAGTAAAGAATTCTTACGTTTTTTTCTGACGGATTTTTCACGGTCCATTTACTGAGGGCTTGTTTTAAAAGATCCACGAGCTCTGGGTTCGTGTCAGAGCTGTTGATCGCCTTTTCCAAATCAGGTAATGTCCAAATTGAAATGTCTAAAGCTGGCGTACTTACTTCAATAGAGTTCTGAAATAATTCAACACAGCTAATTAATCAAATATTCCCAATGTAATTAGCACTATTTATAATTTCCATAAAAACATAAACCTTTGAAAGGATTCTTCGTCGCTTTTAAAGTCAGATGATTCTAAAATTATCACAGGCTGGCTGTATTGTTTTTCAAATCCCTACTCCTACTACTTTTCTTCTTTTATCCTCTGCTTAAATACCCTCAGAAATGTTTCCTTTCGAAGTATCGAATTAGAGGAAATAGGCCGCATCGTGAGCTAACACGGATGGACACTAGCTACATCATACGTTCTGGTCTGATTCTAAACAGCTGTAGCATGTAAAACTATTGAGACGTCTACATCATGTCTGAAACTCATCAGAAAATTCTACATACTATGTGAAGTCTATGTACTCCGATAATGAAGCCCCCAAATATCGTGATCATAAAATGGAATTTAAAAACCTACCATAGGTTTTCCGTTATGGTTGTTGTAATCCAGATGTTCGACAGCTTGCATGATTGCAGGTCGCAATTCTGGCTTAGTATTCTGGTCTTTCAGAGCTTCCTTCAGCTCGTTCATGGTCCATGTTGCTGAACCTTCAGGTGATGGTACTAAAGCGTATATTGATTTCTGAAATCCAAATTCAAAAAGACAAAAGACATCAACAACGTAAATATGAGACATGACTTGTGAGTTTCAATATCTGTAATTAATTTTCAGTAGGCTGGGGCAACCCATCCTTCAAACCGGACTGCATTGCTGTTTCACGACAGTAATAGGCTCAGTAGTAATACCTACCCAGCAGGCTCACTAGGCGCTTTACCACCATATCCCATTAAACCATATCAAGCCACTACGAAAATAATTATTAAAAAAAATTGTACCTGACCATAGACAGAATGCGTATGCGCATGATTCATTAAAAAAAAATACGCGTATTTTTTTTAAATATCCTATACATCTATAAATGTTTCATTTTCATGTTAAGAATGTTCCGTTTCCCGCTTTAAAAAGCATTACAATGCATTGTTATCAACAATGAACATTAACCTATTAAGATAAATCACTTAGCAGTTAAAGTTCCATTGCTCTTAAAACCATGAAATTAGATATTTACTTTATTCATATAAACGTATTGTTATTATTGCTGCAGTAGCTATATGACCTGAGGCCTAGGCCAAAGACCTTGAATGGGTCCCCAATAAAAATCGTCACGTTGCAATTTAACCTTAATAAATTACTGAATTAGTTACCCTACAGCATCACTAATATCTTGTGCATTCTATGTTTTTATTTACAGTTAATAATTAATTATTTGTTTTTCTTTTTACCCCGAAAAAAGATATAATTTCCAAGGGAAACTACAGTGACACTTTCCCTTGACCACGCTGGCAAAGATGCGATTAACAACTAGCATCTTATAAAATTAATATTAAAAGGAATAAATAGGTTATTACACATTAAATTTGTTGTAAAATAATAATTATGATATTTAGTTTCGTCTAACTTTGATTGGTTTTAAGTACTTATATAAAATTTACAGCATTGCTTTTTGCCAACTCTGGCACCCTACAGTTATGCCATTCGGTTGGCACCTGCACTCACGGCAAACTTGGTATTAAGTGGTTGACGGAGTCCAGAGATATAACAATATCAATACCACTTGAGACATGACATCGGATTACTATTACTATCTAAGTACCAATCCTTCTAATGAAATGCGGTATATTTTATACCTATTTTCATATACATATATATATACTTAACACTCGTTCTTCCACATTATACAACAGCGTTTAATAGAATGAAAGAATTAATTATATTAAGATAATGATGATGATGGTGTGTGATTTAAATTCTATACAACATGATAAAAATAATATCCGGACTCATTTCATTTAAAAATAAGGTTTTAATTGATACAAATGTACTTTTGGTCTCACCACTTTAAATCCAGTAAAAAGTGCTAACATAATCTGGTTCAGTGCGTCTTCTAGGTGAGGTTTGAGTGTAGAGTCAGTTTTCGAGGAAGTGATGGCTTCTGAGAGTTCATTTAAGGTCCAAGTCTTGACTACGGGATCTCCAAAAACCGTTAGCGCCAAAGACAAAAATACTACGTACTTCATTATATTTCAGAAGTCGTGGTTCTCGTAGCTATACTGCAAGATATTTTTACAAATGCGTCATTTCGAAGAGGCAATCGCAAATTTCTTAAAGAAAACCAAAGGCCATTTTAAAAGTTCGAATGTCGCCCAAAAATTTTAATAGATAACAGTCGATTTCTGTTAATATTACCACGTAATCCAAATTATTTTAAAAATTAAACACAATATTAATTCTCACGCTTAAAAACAGCCTTAGTTTATTTACTCATTAAAACAAAATAGAAACATGATAGACAAATATAATGATTATAAAGAAGTGAATTATATTTTATTTTACCAAGAATCTTACTGTTCTTAAGCACGCCAAAACAGTACTGGGCTCAGAACATGAAAACTGACTGTTTTAACAACACAAGTACTCGCAAAACCAATTAGTTTTTATGTCAAATTTAAAATATTTGCTTTGCACTAAATAGAAAAGTGTAGTGAGAAATTGCAATATAAAAAAACACGCGCGAACAAACGCGAATAGTGTTCTCGTTATAACTATACAATTAAGACTTAGACCTCTAGCCTAAGTGTGGCGATATTTTGGGAGCGATGTTTTTTTTTTATGATTGTGGGATTACTGGTGGCCCGGCCTTTCCAATTTCTCAAGGACAAGTGGGCGAGCAAGGGCTCGGCCAGGAGGAGTGGGATTTGCTAACAGTGGAGCGATGTCTGTAGACTTCGGTGAGCACTTAACCAGGTGGGCCGCGTTCACCCGCCAAAACTCAAATTCGAGTCAAATTCAAATTATAGTCTATTTTTAAACCCTATATCGATAGACTGATAGTTAAAGGTCTACATGATGTTAAGGGTTTTCTGGAACACACTACATAGACGAGACAACACGACGTAAAGTGTGACATTACATTCTGCGGTCACACCTTTCATATCGGAGAGCTTCATGGCAGAAATAAGCAGGATGGTGGTGGCTACACAAACATACATACTTACATACACCTTATCCATAGTTAAAATACCATTCCGATCATTCATCATCTTACATCATCTTAGTACTATGCAATCGCGCTTTGAAATTAGCTTTGCACCGGCTAGCTCACCGAATCGAAAATCACAATATGTGATAAGAGATTTATTGATAAAAAAAAACACAAAATCTTTCTTTAAAAATAACTGAAATAAATCTTACACAAATTATTCGAATAATTCGAATTAATAGCTCTTAGTGAGATTTTGGATTAGGTAAGTACAATACCTACTGTTCTTTCACACGCTTCTATTAGTAAGTTTATCTATTTATGTAATCGGAATCTTTTAACGCAATTTTCACCGTACTTCATGTGTTCAATTAACTTTTAAATTTGCACAGGAAAGACAGTACAAAATTTTTATCCTGACCATAATAATTTGAATAAAAACAAGATTTTTTTTCTCTTTAGTTCGGTAGTTACTTCTTTTACGTATGTTTTATTAAACTATTATTTTGCTTATTAAATCCAACTTGTGATACGTATTTTTTTGAAATGTTTTATGAAGAACAGAATATATTCGAATTTATGTTCATAATCTAATTTATTTACTTTTTTTTTATTGCTTAGATGGGTGGACCAGCTCACAGCCCACCTGGTGTTAAGTGGTTACTGGAGCCCATAGAAATCTACAACGTAAATGCGCCACACACCTTGAGATATAAGTTCTAAGGTCTCAGTATAATTACAACGGCTGCTCTACCCTTCAAACCGAAATGCATTACTGCTTTACGGCAGAAATAGGCAAGGCAGTGGCCTGTGCGGACTCACAAGAGGTACTACCACCAGTAAAACTTCTCCAACTACAGTATTATTGCCCTTAATTAATTTCATCTCATAAAAAATAGTACATTTTGTGTATCTGTGATTTGACAGTAACCCAGCTCTCCTACAAGAGCAAGTTTATATTCTGATTTCTACATCGAAGTCCGAAAAGCCAGTTATAACTGTATAACAGTTATACTTTTACAGTAGTGTGTAAATATATATAAAAATACAAAATAGGTAAACTAGATTATGCATTGTCACTTGCTTTGCCCACTAAACGAATACAAAAGACATCCAAATATTTACTAGACTGGTAATTAAATCCACAATTCTATAGATTTATAATATACAATCATTCTAGATCAGATATTGCATTAAAATATTACCTTAGTTTTTGTGGAAATTACCTTTTTTCTTCTTCTTTGAAAACTTCGATCTAAGAAAACAGCGACAAACAGTATTTAAAACAAAAACAAAAAAAAATATTAAAATAGTTAAATAAGCCCACAATATTCAACGGAAACTAAAGAACGTCTTATAAAGAACTGAGTTTTAATACCATACATTAAACCGTTACCTACACCAAAGAGCTTTTAAAACCTTAATGTAGCCATCCTTGTCTTTTCTAAATTAACATACAGAGACGACACGCTATTTACAAGAGAACCAGTTTCGCAGGACATTGCCATTTAGTCATTAACGTTATAGTCATTGTTTCAACCACTGGATCCCAAAGTTTGTCTATCCATTTCTTCTTCACGACTTTATTGTCGTCATCGCCTTGTGAACGTGTTTTTTGAAGTGAAACTTCTTTAGGCGTGTTGAGAGTAAAATTTAACTTGCGACAAATTCGTTGCTGCTACAGAGAAAAAATACCATTTAGGAAGAGCGAGAGTGAGAAAATAGACAGCGTCTCGCGAACCACTCGACCGTGGAGAGGGCAAGGACTAAGCGAGTTAGGTCGTTTATCTTATACACAGCATTCCCTATTACAATAGAAATTTGATTTAAGATTGAGAAATGAAAAAACCACGATAGGTACAGTGTGTGTAAAAGAAGTTTCACTTCTTGCACGTGCACCAAATTGCACGCGCACAATTTTTTTTTTCTCGCACTTTTACACTCATACACTGTAAGCTCCCAATTTTGTAGACTCCGAGGTCCATTTGAATTTCGAGCATCACTGTTTTACAAAAAACGTTTACGGTAGTCCGATTCGATATTTTTTGTCGCCAGACAACAAACGCGAAGACCAATTTTTCTTTTTTATTAAAACAAACAAGCCCAATAGTATGAGTGCCGCCACCCACTTTGAGATGCTAGGTCGAAGCCTAAATAGCGGCTATTTTACTGCTCAAAGCGATGCTAATAACGCACTTGGGCGCAGTATGCACCCAGCAACAACTCAAGAAATGATTTTTATAAAAGAGTTTTCTAATAAACAGTCATACCATCTAATGTCTAGTAAGTCCCTCTAACTTGACACAAGATCTCAAGGGTCAAAGAAATCAGAAAATTGTTTGCCCAACTCCAACAAGCCAAGATAAGACCTTCTAACGAATTTGATTATTTCGAAATTCCTTTCTATCTACTTTTTTACTGATATGATTATCTAACGTCATAGCGATTAATACTTTATCAGTATACTAACTCAAGCGTGACGATAGCCCATAAATTTGTGGATTGACACTAAAAAAAATTGACGTAGGCTGGTATTTGATTAGTGTCGGTGAGATCTATCGGAAAAATACAAGGTAAAATATTGAATCAAGGTAACAACGATTGCAAATAACGTTGGGTATTTTTAGTGCACAACAGGTTTGAAGCCGTTGTGGCTTAAAGGATATTATGATCAATACGACTCTCCCGGTGTTCGGATCCCGCAGACAGGTACCCTTTAAAAAAAATTTAATACGTATTTAGCATATGTTCACTAATAACTTCCGCAATAAGGGAAAATGTCATCGTGTTATAAAAAATGAAACCGTCACAAATTTTAATTTGCTTAATTAATTGTGGTAGGATTGTGATAGGTATTGTAAGCCCGTTTGAGCAGTCTCCACAGCACTGCCAAAGGTCTCCACAAAGCAATCACACGCTCGGTTTGATGGAAGTCGTCAAGCTGCACAATTGAGCTTTAAAACCCTTTTTTTCTACTTAAGCTGGTAACCTTAGAGGGCTATGCCACCGTTAAATATGGATGCCGGCATTCACCTTACGATGTCTCTGTTCCGGTAACCAGGGACGTCTTAAACTAGGCTGGGGCCCTTGGGCACACAAGAATTTGAGGCCCTTTTGAAAGTAAAACAAAGCGAAATATAATAACATTTTTTTACTGAGTATGACTGTTTATCGTAGGTAATCAAATACAGTATGATATAATAATATAAATTATATTAGAATGCTGCTGGTTTTTTGGTTACGATTGCGATAATGGTTTCTTTCGAGATTCCTGTTGAGCAAAATATTCTATTATATCTTTAAAGTCAATTTTTTGAAGGATATCACTTTCTATGCCCATAATTGACAAATTACTCAGCCGCTCTTGTAACATTGTTGTTCGCAATTCATTTTTTATTAAGCTGCGAAAATGACCGCTCTCGACTACAATTGGTAACCAAATTGTCGGTTCTTCGCGGCCCCCTGAGAATGGGGGCCCTGGGCACGGGCCCCATGTGCCCTTATGGTAAAGACGGTATTGCCCGTAACCACTTAACACTAAGTAAGCCGTGGCCACATTCACTTGTCTAGACAATAAAAAAGGTACGTGATTAAACGCTTATGGTTAAAATTGTTTTTTCTTTTTTTATTGCTTAGATGGGTGGACGAGCTCACAGCCCACCTGGTGTTAAGTGGTTACTGGAGCCCATAGACATCTACAATGTAAATGCGGCACCCACCTTGAGATATAAGATCTCAAAAAATAGTAAACATGACCGTATTCCTGATTTTACGTATCAACGGCTCTTTTTTATTGACCTTTGTAGGCAGAAGAGCATACAGCCCATCTGATGGGTGGTTACCGTTGCTCATCGACCTTAACGTAGACAGCCAAGTTGCTGTCTACAAATGAGCACTGTCCGGAATTCATCTCAGAGATGGAGGGTGCGTGGTAGACAAGACATCTGGAAATGCACTGTGAATAAACTCAACGATTCCAGATATTATGGAATAACTATGCTCCCGATTGCATTCATAAAAAAAAATTAGTAATTTATGGATCAGAAAATTACACAAACAGCTCTTAATCTCGGGGAAATATCGCCGCTGTCAAACCAAAATCTGCTATGTGCATAAACTCTAGTTTGAATTAAACGAACAAAAACATTTTCGTAAAAAAAAAATATATGAAGGTGAATTTTTAAGAACTATATCAAATGAAAGCTATAGATAAATATTAAAGCTATAGACACATAACAGTTTTTTTATGCGGAAGTTAGGGCTGTGAACTATACGAAAAGGTCAAAAAGTAAAAATCTCAAAAAGTGCATATAGCAGATTTTGGTTTGACAACGACGATATGCAACTTAGTTGATTCTTTCGGCATTAGTACAAACATAACGCAACTGAGACCGCGGGGCACGTTTACTAGGATACCGAGGGGTGAAAAACTATTTGGTTTAGCGACATTTAAGCAACTTTACAGGAGAGCCATTTAAAGTTTAAATTGGAAAATATCGGGAGCATAGTTATTCCATAATATCTGGAATCGTTGAGTTTATCCACAGTGCATTTCCAGATGTCTTGTTTACCACGCATCCTCCATCTCTGAGATGAATTCCGGACAGTGCTCATTTGAGTCGTCTATTATCAAAGGTGGCAATCTGTGCATTTGGACAAAAAAATGTTATTGATATGTCAATACAGATTGATTTGAATATAATCGTCTCCTTCAAAGAATACGGTTCAAAACCTGCATTAAATAAAGGTTAATACTTAACCTGTTATTTATCTAAGATGTCGTTCAGAAGAGTTTTGTGACTGCCAATGGAATACAAAGTCAATAATTCGTTTTTCTGATTTACCAATAATTGTCCAAAAGTCACATTGCCGGCTTTGATAATAGTCGACTCATTTGTAGACAGCAACTTGGCTGTCTACGTTAAGGTCGATGAGCAACGGTAACCACCCATCAGATGGGCTGTATGCTGGTCTGCCTACAAAGGTCAATAAAAAAGAACCGTTGATACGTAAAATCAGGAATACGGTCGTGTTTACTATTTTTTGAGATCTTATATCTCAAGGCAGGTGGCGCATTTACATTGTAGATGTCTATGGGCTCCAGTAACCACTTAACACCAGGTGGGCTGTGAGCTCGTCCACACATCTAAGGAATAAAAATAAAAATAATTAAAAAATAATAAGGTAGCGTACACGTAAGAGAAAGAAAAAAACAATGCAAAATTTTATTTATCTTACCATGTAACAGATATAATTACAATATAACTATCTACGAGTTAAACGAAAACGTTAAACAATTCGTCACTTTTTTTGTTGATGAATCTTAAATATTTTACTAAAATTAAAAGGAAAGATGAACGAAAATTACATTGTATGGAATGATCTAGAATATTTATTAACTAAAATATTATTAATTCTGTAACAGAGCAAATTTCTAATTCAATCCGATTTGGCGATTAGCTTATTTGATTTCGAGTTTGTTAACGTTGTTTTCAATTCAATTAACGACAGGGACTTAAATATGATGATATTAAAATCATTACATTCTTCTGCTTATACTACACAGATCTGAGCGAATAACAACTGAAATCTCATTGCAATATCGCACTTAACTATATTGTTTATACGGTTTAAAATCGAGTTTATTCTTTTCAATTAATAAGGTATTACGGACGTTACGAACACTATAGTTTTCGCGGAGGACTAAGGTACATATTAATCGTCGACATATGAATATTTCAAATTTATATGACAACAAAATTGTGACGGTAGCCATTACAGAACACAAGATATTTGACAGATGTCTGTATCGCAACATTTACAAGATAAGCTTGAATATATTATTATACTTGTTCTGAACAACAACATTCTTGCCCACTGAGTTTCTCGCCAGATCTTCTCAGTGACGCGTTCCCGATCCGGCGGTATATTCTGCGAAGCACTGCTCTTGCTAGGGTTAGTGTTAGCAACAATCCCGGTTTGAGCCCCGTGAGCTCACCTACACGTCAAGGCGAAGCTGAAATAGCCTCTCAAGGCTAACAGAAAAGGTAGAAAAAAATATAAAAATCATTCGAACCGTCGGTCTAGAAGAGAGTCTCTTCGTCGTTAAATTCCCCGCAAAAATTAATTAATATTTACGGTTCTTTGAGCATAGAAGGAATGTCTAAAGGAGTTCCGGTTTCATCTTTCCGGTAACCCTATTCCAAGAGTCCATATAAGCTCAGCACAAATCTTAAATATTTAAACTTGGATCTTTTTTTATTATTATTATTCCACGGCGCGTACTAATAAAAGGTGGGCTGTGGTGAACTCCTCCACCTAACTAAGCAATAAAATAATAAAAAAAAAAAAGTGCCTTAGCAAAAGCAGTCGCTCAATCTACTACATGATTGGAATCGCGATCCACTGAGAAGATCCGGCGGGAAACGCAGTGGGTGGTCTGTGGGTTAAGTTACAACAACAAACACGTGATTAAGCTGTAAAAAAATGTAAGCTTTATAACATTCGATCGCGGGCGTTGTGACAAATTTATATTACATACTAGCTGACCCGGCAGACTTCGTAGTGCCTCAATCGATAAATATATTACCTAAGCTTTTGTATAAAATAAACTTAAAACAAACAAAAGGAATCCGTCCGACGGGGGACGACACATCAAAGGGAAAACAAAATTGTTATTTTCATTTAATTCCAAGCATTTTCATATGTATCTACCTTTTATACCTTCTCTGGACTTCCACAAATAATTCAAGGCCAAAATTAGCCAAATCGGTCCAGCCGTTCTCGGGTTTTAGCGAGACTAACGAACAGCAATTCATTTTTATATATTATTATATAGATTAATTTATTACGCGGCTAAGGCTAGTTACATTAACAAACGTCGTAAATGCGCATCATATTGTGGCATTATAAAATTGAACCCTAAAGACGCGAAAACGTCGATTATAATTTACGATCCGAAATTTTATTATTGGGCAATCGAGTTTATTGTTGTGGATTCAAACGGACCAACGGCATCGATACGTTTATTGGCTTCTTATCGAAAAGTCACGATTCAAAGTAGCTCCTTTTGGATAATGAGACGTCAGCTCCGGCGGCGTGTTACGCTTCTGCAAATAAAACGTTTCGTTAAAAAAAAAATAGTTTATAACATAACAACAAAACATAATATCTAAACAAAGCAACTAAACTCACAATTAATAATTTTTTTTTTCTCCTTCCTATGCTGAAAGCCTTGAGAGGCTATTTCAGCTTCGCCCTAACGTGTAGATGAGCTCACGGGGCTCAAGCCGGAGTGTTGCTAACACTAACCCTAGCAAGAGCCGTGCTTCGCAGAATCTACCACCGGATCGGAAACGCGACCCACTGAAAAGATCCGGCGAGAAACTCAGTGGGCTGTGTCTATTGGTTAATTCGCTCGTCGAGCCCTTCGTCGCAAGCGACGGGTTAGGCGAGGACGGTGACCGGTGCTTGAGGTACCTAAAACCACCGTTAATGGGTCGGGAGGATCCGTAATAACGTGTTAATAATAATAATAACTTTATGTCAAAACTATTTGTACTTGAAAAACTATGCCTTATTTTTTCACGTTGTTTAGTTTATGTATCAACATTTCTTGAAACCTGGCATTTTTTTACAAAAAAATAAATTACTTATTTGATAACATCCCAAAACTGAGTGCCATAGTTTTAAAATTCGCCAATAGGCAAAGGCCTTTAAAGCCTTATAGTAAACCTTTAAGCTGCCAAACGAAAGACTTGTCTATGACTTGAACAACAAATTAAAAAAAAATAGCTAATGGTTATAATTCAGACTTTTTAATTTATTTTTGTTCAATTCAATATCTAACTAGTCAGGTCATAAGTATTGTCACACAGTAAAAACTTTTCTTTTAGAATGCTGGCCACAAAAAAGTTGATTGAATTCGAATTTCGAATTGTTCATGAAAATAAAAATGTATACTTTTAGAATTTTACTCATTTTTAAATATGGAGTGGACGCTTAAAGAAGACCGTGTTGCAGTTATTGCGTTGCATCGTTGCGGTTACGCGCCAATTCAAATTTTTTACATACTGAAAAATTTGAATATAACCAAAAGATTCGTTTATCGTACCATCAAACGATACAATGAAGACTCTAGTGTAGATGACAGGTCAAGAAGTGGTCGCCCTCGGTCTGCTAGGACTCCAGCAGTGATAAAAGCTGTGAAGGCGCGAATTCAAAGAAATCCCAAACGTAAGCAGAAACTGTTGGCCCTTCAGATGGGGTTAAGCAGAACCACGGTGAAAAGGGTGTTAAATGAAGACTTAGGGCTTCGGGCATATCGAAGAAAAACAGGACATCGTTTGAATGCTCGTCTAATGGACCTGAAGAGATGCCGCGCTTTGTTGAAGCGGTACGCGGGAAAAAAAAATCGGGAAATTCTTTTTTCGGATGAAAAAATTTTTACTGTAGAAGAGAGCTACAACAAACAAAATGATAAGGTGTACGCACACAGTAGTGAAGAAGCGAGCAACCGTATTCCGCGTGTCCAACGAGGTCATTTTCCATCCTCGCTCATGGTATGGTTGGGAGTTTCTTATTGGGGCTTAACAGAGGTACATTTTTGTGAGAAAGGTGTAAAAACGAATGCAGTTGTGTATCAAAATACAGTCCTGACGAACCTTGTGGAACCTGTTTCTCATACCATGTTCAACTTATTTACTCTATTCTTATTATATATGATCAGAGAGTTTTGGCAGCAACCCGAGTGAAGCGTCACTTGAAGTTTTATTTTAATGTTTTTTTAATAGTTTATTGTGATGTATAATATATAAATTGGGTGTTGTTTTGTGTATTAAGGCATTGGAATAAAACTGTGGCTAACATAGCAGTGACTGTTTTTTTTTTTCAAGATAAAAGATCTGCGGAAATTCACGCTCACTCAATGTGCTATTCATCGAGTTGACGTCAAAACTCCCAAAAAGCAATAAAAAGAAATACACCAAAAAAATATAACTACGACAGACTAGGCTGTATAGGCTACGCTCTTTGTCTGCTTATTGGCGAATTTAAAAACAACAACAACAATATCGTTGCCGGCTTCCGGATTTTCATTTCATTTTATTATTATTATAAGGATATAATAATAATAAAATGTACGTAAGGGCTTATTTCTAGCAACATTAACCACAATTAACTTATTTAATACTCTAAATAATGATGAGAGCGATGATTGATTTCGAAGAAAACAATTAACAACTTAATTTTAGCTGCAGAAAAAAACAGATTTCTCTTAAACCTGGGTGAGAATTAAAAAATCGTTTTCTGAATATGAAACGATATTTGTTTGTCTATCAAATTAAGTTAAAACCATCGTGACCCGACAACTTTTTTTAGGAGCCCAAACGCCCTAAGAAAATGGGCATTGTCCTTTATACGATTCGATTATTCACGAATCTCAGTGCATTTCTCAAATACTTTTAAAGATAGATACAATTAAGTTTTGTCGCAGAGTTTTCGTTGGTTTTTCTAAACGTAGCCCTCACCAGCGCCCCTACCGATATATTCAAAAACTAAAATACAGATACTAGTATGTATGTCCTAGTATCATTAACATTCCCGATCCTGCGGAGAGAATGGAAAGCAGTCGACGTCGCCAATTATTAACACGTCATTTCGGATCCTGCCGATCCACTAACGGTGCTTTTAGATACCTCAAGCACCGGTCACCGTTCCCGTCGAACCCGTCGCTTGCGACGAAGGGCTCGACGATTAAACTAACCCTCAGATACAGCCCACTGAGTTTCTTGCCGGATCTTTTCAGTGGGTCGCGTTTCGGATCCGGTGGTAGATTCTGCGAAGCACGGCTCTTGCTAAGGTTCGTGCTAGCAACGTCGTCAGGTTTTAGCCCCGTGAGCTCACCTACTAGTTAAGGTTCCGCTGAAATAGCCACTCAAGGCTATCAGCTTAGGCAGGGAAAAAAATTATTAAACATACATTTTCTTCGTATGTATGTTATGGTATTTTTTCTATACAACTCTAGTTCTTTTTATCTTTCATTATTTATTATTATAATTACAACTAAAAACCGACAAGGAAATTTTATTACAAAATAGAGCGAATGAACAATGAACTGTTTTATTATTCGCAATAAAGTAGTAATTTTAATTGACACGATTCACTTAACATTCTCTCAATGTCAGTACCATTACTCTCGTAGCCTCGCACAAAATGAATTTTACATTAATAACTGTCAGATATGGAATAACGTCATCTGTCAGCTGTCAGCTGTCATCGCTCGGAATGTTGCCACCTCAAAAAGTCGAAATGCCGTCAAATATACCAATTCGTTTGCTTTTGCTTACTTTTTAATGATTACGCAAATGACGTGTTGATATTCCACGTCCTACGTCCCTAGGTCTCGGCAGCGGATACCGCTAGTAGCCGTTTGTATGAGCCCGCCAGTGACTTAGCCGCTAACAACAGAATCTCCCTCCTCGACACGCCGGTCGACGCCTCTTGCCAGTCTGTGTGCGGGACCTACAACAAGTTATATATTAAACAGCTGACACGGGAATGGGCCACCACATAAATAGTGGCCGTCGACAGCAATGCCAGGAGCGATTAATACGCTTTTATTAGCTTCAGACATATGTATGTTAGTATGTAACGGAATCTTTGAACATGATTTTGACCACCTTCAAAACGTCGGATTAACTCGAAATTTGGTATACTTATTAATGTTTATGTGTTTGTGTCTCTATGGACTTATTTTTTCGTTTCATCGAATTTGAAATCACAACGATTCTAAAGAAGTTTCACTTCAAAAAAAAAAAGTTCGATCTCCAGCGTAGCATTAAGCCGTGCGCTTAGTGCGAGTTTTTTAACGTTCTCGATAGCGGCAAAGTTAGCTCATACTTGTATAGAATGGGATCGTTTGCCTGCATTTACCGCTAGGGGCACTGTTCCATCTGCATACCAAAATTGAGTTCACTTTTACGCTATCGAGAACGTTAAAAAACTCGCACTAAGCACACTGGAACACACCGGGCGTTCAGACCTGTAGGCTGTCGGCCATGATGGATCCTACGGTGAGGCTGTAGCCGGTCTGCACGTGCGGGTAGGAGGGCGCGGTGGCAGCGGCCGCGGCGGACACGGCGGCGCCCGGCACGCCCGCGCCCTGCGACTGCACTTGCAATTCAACGCCTAGAGACGGCTGCGACAGGATCATCAACGACATCTCGTACCATCTGATGTGCAACGAAACGACAACACTGTTTTTTGATTGCTTAGATGGTTGGTCGAGCTCACAGCCCAACTGGTGTTAAGTGGTTACTGGAGCCCCACATGGACATCCACAACGTAAATGCGCCACCCATCTTGAGATATAAGTTCCAAGGTCTCAAGTATAGTTACAAGTTACAGTATATTAAGTCGTCGTGGCCTAAAGGATAAAACGTCCGGTGCATTCGTATCGAACGATACACCGGTGTTCGAATCCCGCAGGCGGGTACCAATTTTTCTAATGAAATACGTACTCAACAAAATTAAATGTTCACGATTGGCTTCCACGGTGAAGGAATAATAAAATCGTGTAATAAAAATCAAACCCGAAAAATTATAATTTGCGTAATTAGCTATGCTTAAGCTTTGGATCTATAATACATCTGTACTATATATAACTATCTCAGTAATACGATAATGTAATACAAAAATATCTATCTTACATAATATTCTTAGAATATTATTTCAACAATAATAGTCGTTTGTGATGAATACCCTAACAACGGTTTTAAAATCGATAAATATACTGGCGAATATCGATATAAACAGACCTACATACCTGTCTGCGATCGCTTCGTGCAAGAAACTCTCAACGGCCACTAGGGGAACGTTGTTTGTTATTTCCGAATGTCTGGACCGAAGATCTGCTAACCTCTGTTTCGCTGCCGCATAAGCGGCCGCATAGCCGACCGGCTGAGCCGCTGTCACGTCAGACTGAGCAGCGAAACCTCTACAACAATTGAGGCCGTCAGCGCAAAAATGGCCTAAGCTTACCATAGTTATTATGGAGCAATGAGTTTTAAGCTCCGGTCACCGTCCTCGTCGAACCCGTCGCTTGCGACGAAGGGCTCGACGAGCGAATTAACCCATAGACACAGCCCACTGAGATTCTCGCCGGATCTTCTCAGTGGGTCGCGTTTCCGATCCGGTGGTAGATTCTGCGAAGCACTGCTCTTGCTAAGGTCAATATTAACATCACTCCGATTTCAGTCCCGTGAGCTCACCTACTAGTTAAGTTTACGCTGAAATAGCCTCTCAAGGCTATCAGCTTAGGTAGGGGAAGAACAAAAGAGGTATAAGCTTTCATGAATTTGAACTTGTAGTAGGAAAAAAAAAATACGCGCACAAAATAATGTTTACAAAGCCATCTGTTATCTATGGCCGAAACTATGAATAGGCCGGTTTGGCATCAAAATTTATTATATTTTAAATAAATTACGATATACATAATTATAAGCATGATTATGAAAAATTGTAGGTTAGGCCACTTTTGCGCTGACGGCCTTAATTAATATACGTAAACTTACACAACTTCGTATATGTACAGCTACATAGAAAAAAAACTCTTTTTTTAAGTGAACTACAAGTTTTTATTACTAATGAAGAAACAAGCCATAGGTGCTTACTGGAGCTACTAAAGTTATGGAGTTATCAAAGATTTCTGCTAATGGTGACCATTCGTTGAAACCTGAAGATTAAATCTTTTCGAAACAAAAATAAGCTCAATGATAATCAATACCTATGTACGTATTGGCCGTTTTGACTCACGATGCAACCTGACTCAGTGCTGACAACATTGTACAAATTGAGCAGGCTTGAATCTACCATATGTCACAACTGGTATTGCTTTGGTCCAAAAACAAAGCTATGTGCCTCGAGAAAAGCATATTCTGTTCAACAACAAATCCACATTAAACCATTTCTCACTAAAAACTAACGCTTCATCATATGTTTTGATCAGATTTCGAACACTGAATTCCGTGGGAACATACATTTTAATTCGATATTAGGATACTCACACCACAGTCGCCTTTCCAAAAACTGTCTGAAAAGCTTCTCTTATTGGTGATACTTTCACGTCTTTATCCGATGCGACCACTATGTACAGATCTCCTCCACTTTCTGAATAACAATAACATAAATAATTGTAAATAAACAAGCTTTAACAAAAACCGACTTCAAAATAGAAAAAAAAAAGATATTCCAAAAAAAATATATACACTAAAAACAATAATCATGGAAATCAGTTGGCGTGATATTCAGTTATTGAGTTATTCATCTATTTGTCGCTCACGTACTTAATGCAAATTTAAGACTTATACGGTTTTGTCATGGATGCCATTATCAGAACTGGACTAAATTGAAAGGGGACCACACGGGAAGCGTCAGCTTTCTACTAAAAAAATAATCATCAAATTCGATTCACTCAGTCAAAAGTTATGAGGTAACAAACATAAAAAAAAACATACAGTCGAATTGAGAATCTCCTCCTTTTTTGAAGTCGGTTAAAAAGAGAAACATTACAGTCCATTGTTTCCATCAGAAGCTATATTTTTGTTATTGAAATACACAGATATAACAATAACAAAGAATACATTTTAAGTAGCGCTGATGAAATAACCAGCCCACCTAATTTCAGATGGTTACACTGGAATGTGTTATTGCTTCGCTATACAAATAAGCTACCAACCATGGACATGCCACCAGGTAAAAAATACAATTACTAATAGTAGATTCTCAAGTATTGTGTCGTTTTATAAGTACAGAGCAGACTATGAAACAATATTTTGTGACCTGTACATTTTTATATAGAGAAATGTTGGTTAAAACCTCTGAATCTTATCTGAGAACTTTTTTTTTTATCGCTGAGATGGTTGCACGAGCTCACAGCTCACCTGGTGCTAAGTGGTTACTGTTGCCCATAGACATCTACAACGTAAATGCGCCAACCACCTTGAGATATAAGTTCTAAGGTCTCAGTATAGTTACAAGGGCTGCCCCCCACCCTTCAAGCTGAAACGCATTACTGCTTCACGGCAGAAATAGGCGGGGTAGTGGTACCTACCTGTGCAGACTCACAAGAGGTCCTACCACCAGTAATATTTATAAAAAATATGTAATGTATGTAAAATATGGAAACTAAACAATAATTAACATACTCACTAAGATATTCCTTCATCTGTGGATCAAGGGTAGTGATCATTGAATCTACTGAGCTCTTCGCCTTCTCGGCTACTCTTTGCAGAATACCACCACTGGCAACTGCACCCTTCACCCACGTCAGCAACCCGGTGCCTGGCATTATATCACCTAGACAAGAAATAATAATTTTTTGTCTCAGTAAGCGCATTTTTGTTCAGGGTCTAAATACTTCAGTGTGCTTAGTGCGAGTTTTTTAACGTTCTCGATAGCGTAAGAGTTAACCCAATTTTGTATGCAGTTGGAACAGCGCCCCTAACGGCAAACGTAGGTAAACGATTATATTCCATACAAATATGAGCTAACTTTTACGCTATCGAGAACGTTCAAAAACTCGCACTAAGCACACAGATGGAGAGCTGCTTGTAAAGACCTGCCAATGTATCTATTCAGTGCCTACTAATGTGAGGATTCACAATATAATGTACAGTATATTTGCATATGCAAGCTGACCATTAACACGAAAAACCTAGTTTTTGAAACATCAGAAATAGTATGACAATTAGAAATGCGAGATGAAGCCGTAAAAGTAGTTTTTGTATTAAATATACAAATTGCTGTTTTTAGCTGGTTTCAGTTTTAATATGCAAAGTCAATGTGCAATGTAAATTCATTTATAACTCGTAATAATTCGTGAAAATGTGTTGGGTATGCGAATTACCTAGAAAAGTGGTAGGATCTACTGATATACAATAAATAACTATGCTACTAACTGAATGAATCCATCTCAGGTGAAATTTCTGGTATGGATTCTGGAGTTTGTGCAGTCTCCGAGTCTTCGGGTGATCGTATAGACATCAATGGTGTTCCTTTACTAGGTGGGATTGCAGGGCTGTAATAAAATACATCAACTTTTAATTTGGTTCACAATATTTTACTTCACTAACTTGAAAAAGATAATGTTGAGTATTTACAAAAGTCACACGTCATTATGGATCCTCCTGATCCATTAACGGTGCTTTTAGGCACCACAAGCACCGGTCACGGTAGCGAATTAACCCATAGACACATCCCACTGAGTTTCTCGCCTGATCTTCTCAGTGGGTCGCGTTTCCGATCCGGTGGTAGATTCCAGATAGCAACACTCCGGTTTGAGCCCCGTGAGCTCACCTACACACGTTAGGGCGAAGCTGAAATAGCATCTCAAGTCTATCAGCAATGGTAAGAAAAAAAAAAAAAAAGTTAAATTGCTTTCAAATTTGTGTAGTAGAGAAGGGCTAAGCAGTTACCGCAGCCAATGAACTGTGAATGCTGTTGCATAAGTTTAAACTTGAAATGGAAGCCCCCTCTGGTTAAATGTGAATTTTTAGACTATTTTACTCAGGCATGTTATCTAAAATCCTTTCTGTATTTTTGTTTCTTATAAGTAATTTCATTTATTCTTTTGATTTAATTAATATTCTTCAGATAATACTAATATTTTATTATTATTAAAAATATTATTATCTTATTATTTTAGTTTGCAACAAATAACTGTCTGTATTCTACCAAATATTTGTTTAATTTAAAGTTCTCACCAAAACTTCTCTGATGCTTGCTGATCTATCTTCGTAGGTTGTTGTATTACTATTGGCTGAACTGGGACTGGATGCTCCACCTACAAATTAAGTATTTTTACTATTGAGGCTATTTATGTGACCTAAAACTCACTTTCAGAAAGTAATCTAGGAAAGCATATAAATAATCTACTGCTCTACATATGTTTAAGCTTTTATACTCTTAATTGTATCTTAGATAACTGATTCTTTTTAACTCAACTGATTATGTTTTGTAGCTTTACTGAAGTGTATCTTAGAATTTGTTTCACCACAAAATTAATACAATGCTTGAAAATTTTCCAAAAAGATAATATGTTAATGACAAAATCAAAGTGTAGGAAGTAGGTATACACCAATCTTCAAAATATTTTAATGGCAATCAAAGGTTCATGGAAACAGATCTGTTTATTGTTCATACAATTAACATACACACTTGATCTTTCAAATGATTTCTGATCTACCTGTATTTATGTTTTAAGGTATCTACAGTAAGCAAGTATATGTTACTTGTATCAGCATTTCGTATTATCTATAACAAAAATCTCCACAGTATCTTGAGGAACAGTTCAGTCTCAACAGTGCAGTTTATGTAAATACTTACTGTTATTGTTGCGTTTGTCTACCCATTCATTAGTAGTGTACATTTATGTTTTAGTTTAAAATATAGCGCACTGTACTTTTTCATTTGTTTGTCTTAAATACATATATATAATTAACTATAATGACTTATAACAAGCCACACGCAACCAACACTGTTGTAATTTGATACAGATGTTTCGATATTATTACAACACTGGACTCCAACGTACCGGTTCACGCTGGGACGTAGGCATTGGTTCAGCGACAGCAGTCACAAAATTTGGAAGTTGAAGCGGTGGTGCTACATTTGAAAGCAAATTGCCAGTTGAAGGAACTGGTGTCGGAGGGTCAGGAATCTTTTTTCTATCAGAACTCATCTCTAGCAATCTACAAATATCAAAACATAAATTCAATCCGTCATCGTTGTTAATCAACAATATGTTTAGTATACGTGTAACTCGACAAAAAATACTTTATCGAAACAAGAGAGGATTGCTTAACCTGTTTTAAATTTTGCCCTGTTGTTTAAGAGATAAAAACAACGCTGACTGAGCTATTATCAATATTTTTAAACGTATGTATGTATCTATTTCAAAATAAAACCGAGTGTTAAATCTTGTCTTTTTAATTTTTATTTGACAAGTGACAATGGAAAAATTTGTCACTATGACTTTTTTATTTTTTTTTCGTTACACTTTGACGCAAAGTGCTCTAGAATAATGTTATATAATTAGCATATTTTATGTTCGTACTGATTCAAATTTTTTTTTGCCAAGATTTAATGGCCTTTTCAGGAATATCCATAAAACCGCAAAATGCACTACATCTTCGTCCATAGTCCATTATTAGACAGTCACATACTTCCGAAAAGCGAAACTTAATGAAAGCTCAATTTTCTTCAGATTTTTCTTAACAGTTCTTCTAAATGAACTAATAAATTCTTTTAATTTGCCATCAATTATGCGCGAAAGTTTTAAAGGTCGTCTGAACAACTAGGATATGCTTAAAAGTCTAGTAGTCAATGGAATAACAATTTAAAAAAAAAGTAATAATTAACGACTCTTGTCATCATCAGCGTTTCTGTTTTTGATTAAACTTTGACTAGTCAAATTAAAAAGTGGGTACTTACCTACTTGTCAGTGGTATTTCTTTAAAAATTCAAATCCTCAATTAGTTACTGAAAGTACATCATGTCGGCGGGCCCAGATACTCCGCCATTTAGCACCGTTGACATCAACAATGATAGCCGAGATGACGAGGATATTTTTGCGTCCGCTGTACAGGTATCTGGTAATCTTGTAATATCTACTGGTGTCTCGCATCCGCCCCCAGGGACGTCGACGACCACGTAGACGCCCCTTTAAACGATACATTTAATCTGATAGCAATACATATTTGGATATTTAATTAAAAACATTAATTATTTGTACCTACATACACCGATAAATAAATATCTGTATTTTCGCCTTTCAAATAACAAAACAAAGTGAATGTCAATATCTTCAGAAACAAATTTAATGATACACTTTTTTTTCAAGTCTGAGTCATTGAATATTAAACAATTAAATGCAAAACACATTCGGAGTTTCTTAGAATGCGTAATTTATTACAAATGCTTGAAGATCTAAGATATGTTTTTTTTACGAAATTTTTTAATGTATCTTATCCGTATTTAGAATCAGTGTTGTTATAGCTATAAATAAAATTCTGAGATATAAGTTTGGAAAGTGAAGATACAAAGGGGATGTTCTGTACATTTATTTCCAAACAAAAACATTTTTTTGTCGAGTAATAAGCAAATAGAAATTACTATTAGCTTTAATTTGTGCTTCACAAACATTTTTAATTAAAACTTTTTTAAGTTACCTAAAAAGTAAATAAACTCCAAGATCATATTAACATTACATCTGTTACTGAAAGTTTATTTTTTTTATACATTCGTAGGAAAGAAAAAGGAAAGAGCTGTACACATAAAATATTAAATTATCTGCTCAATAGATTACTGTTTAATAGTCTAATTAAAAGTGACTTCATACTATACCTTTAATTAAACTAATATAATATTATTTTTACTAAAACAAAGCATGCATTGAAATCTTTAAGTAAAAGAATTAAGTTAAGTAACATTATTTAATGTATTACAAAGAATTAACAAAACCTACTACTTTTTAACATTCATATTACAAACATATAATTTTAAATAAGTTAGTCCTAGTCTATTGTTGATAAAAATAAATATTTTAGGAAGTCAGTCTGGATCCAGAAGTGAATGGAGCTCGTGAGGGTCTGGAGAAAGTTTCCATCGATGACACTCCAGCCTCAATAAGTACCTCTCTCAACAGTCCAGTTATGGAAGAGGTAAACAATATCAAATTTATTCCTGGTTACAGAATTTTAATCCCATAAATTCTTTGATACACATAGTATATGTTAATAGGCACTCCTTCACAAATCAATGTTCTCTGATATCTACATATGAGGTTGAAATTGTAACAGGTGTGTATACCCATTTTTTATTGTATTAATTTACGAAAAATACTAAGATCAGGTGGACAAATCCTCAAAGTTACCAAGTTAACATTTTCTTATTGCCCTTGTAGGCAGACGAGCATACAGCCCACCTGATAGTGAGTGGTTACCATCGCCCATGGACGTCAGCAACGCTATGCTTAAGCCCACTGAGTTTCTCGCCGGATCTTCTCAGTGGGTCGCGTTTCCGATCCGGTGGTAGATTCTGCGAAGCACTGCTCTTGCTAGGGTCAGTGTTAGCAACTCTCCGGTTTTAGCCCAGTGAGCTCACCCACACACGTTAGGGTGAAGCTGAAATAGCCTCTCAAGGCTATCAGCACAGGTAGGGAAAAAAAAAAAAAAACTCTGTGCTGCCTGAATGGTGAACTTGTTCACTTATTTGCCTAGAGCTTCACATCATAACTCAACAATAACAAATTTAAGAAGTTTTACTATTAGATAGAGAGTAAAAACAAATTTAAAGCTATGATGATTCATATGATTTAATAAAATATTATAATTAGAAAAAAATATATTTAAATATAATATTCAGCAGAGAAGATTGCTAGTCTACAATTATATGGAACTAATACATTACTAAGCATTTCACAGCAATTATTAGTAAATATAAATCAATGCTGTAGCTTTAGTTAAAAACAGAATATGTACCGTAAGTACCTATGGAGATCAGCTGAACTATTGAACTTATATCAGAGAGAGAGAGAGCTTTATATTGTTTTCTTCATTTTTCTCTATAAAATGTCAGTGTTACATTCCCTTTATTGTTACCTATAATGTAAATAGTTTATCTATACTAATATTATAAAGAGGAAAGATTTGTTTGTTTGTTTGTTTCGAATAGGCTTTCAAACTACTGAACCGATTTGAAAAATTCTTTCACTGTTTAGTAGCTACAGTATTTCCGAGTGACATAGGCAATATTATTTTTTGAAAAAAGTTAGCGATCCTTACTAAAACTCTAATAATGGAACTCAAGGTGTAAAAAATCACCTAAAATATTCTTTACATTGCGTGCCCTGCGAAAACTATTGATTATAGAATAAAGTAATCTATACTAATATTATAAAGAGGAAATATTTGTTTGTTTGCTTGTAGGTTATGCAATGGTGTGCACATCTAAAATAAAAATAAAAAGTAGAAAAAAATTTACACACAAGACATATGTATTTAGAATATCATAGACTACTATTAGCTTTTATGTACTTAATACATGCAGAAACACTAAGCTGTTTTTATATCAATCTATGTACTTGCCTGCAATAACTATGCAATATTTAAAATAGTTAATTATAATAAAAAAGTTTTGTAGATCAGTGCATATGTTTTTTTACTTTGTCTTCATTAGGTCAGAAAGCATATTTATTTCACAACTCAAAGGACACCATTAAATAGACACAAATACAATTGTCTGACTGGTTCTAACATCAAAGAGAGTTCTTAGATTTTATTTACTGACATGTCTATGCTAGGAATGTTTATATTGCTCTGAAAACGTAATTTAATGAAACCCTTAATTTTAGGGCTTCATCGTCAAAACTTGCGATCTAAAATATTTAGTGCCTTATTTGAGACCCAGTACAGCCAAGTAGGTGTCTATCTAATATATCATTCACATCAAACACCTAAGGATCTTTAATTTAAAACTTCATAAAACATATGAAAAATACGTTCTCAACCCTTGTGACGACAGACAATGTATTTTTATGTAGAACTGTATGGATTAATCTTTAAAAGTTTTAATCACGAACCACAAGACTAACAAATCCACCATCAACCAAAGAAAAACGTTTAATTTTCAGATTGCCACAGAACGTTCAAATAACATCATAATAACGGTAACGGAACCACAAAAAATTGGAGAAGGCATGAGTTCGTACGTCGCGTATCGAGTATTCACCAAAACAAACATGCCGATATTTAGTAAGCACGAATTCGCTGTGCTCAGACGTTTCAGTGACTTCTTGGGCTTACATGAAAAGCTCACCGAGAAATATCTGCGCTCCGGAAGGATAATACCACCTGCACCTGAAAAAAGTATAGTCGGTAAGATTTTAACTTTTTATCTATTCATGGCTACAATCACAATAATAGATGGCAAAAGCATAAGTTTGCTGTAAGCAGCAGCTTAGCTTTGTCCCTGGCGTTGGTGACATCCATGAGCCACAGTGATTAATTATTGTCAAAAAGGCCGTATGCTCGTGTGCTGAAAGGGTAATAAGCATAAGGCAGTTTTCTTTATAAAAATATTGCATATAATAAAAATAGGCAATAAAAAAAAAAAATGTATTGGGTTTTTTCTGGGTCACAACTTGAAGACTATATAATGTTGAATTACACAAAAAATTGTCCTAACAATGCTTCCGTTTAAGTATATATATAAATGTTAATAATACATGCAAACTAGTTTTAATTCTAAACATTTAAATCTGAAAATTAGATTTTATCTGAATAGATACGTCAAATGTCGACATTATCTGAAACTCAACACGCTTCGCTGTAAATGATTAAATTCCTTTCAAAACCAGCAATGTATTTAAAACTAAATTGATGACACGATATTGAAATCGAAAAACGGAAAGGTCGCTGAACAACACGATCCGTATCCGTTTATCCTCAGTATATTAAATATTATAATTTTAATATATTAGATGATTCAATCCTTTCCTGTTTAAATGATAACAAATACCTCGTATTTTAATAAACCCAAAGTAAAATAGATAAAAATAGCAGTGATATGTATAGATAATGCTTTTTCCTTGCACCATTGTGTTACTTACGACAAATCACAATGTTTTTAATGAAAACTCATGAGGCTCAGATTATAGTGTTCTTCTTCGTCTTTTTAAGTACCTATGGCATGGCTTCTTACCTTGCCAGTGTACAATTTATAAATATACATACATACATATAATTTTTCTGTTAATTGAAGAAATGATATGCTGTGAAACGAGATGAATTTGGTTTATTTGAGACTGTAATCAATTGAGAGAAATTAAATGGAACAATATTAGATGAGATGAAACAACAGCTAATCTTGTAACTATAACTATACTGTTGTAACTATACTGAGATCTTAGAACTTATATCTCAAGGTGTGTGGCGCATTTACGTTGTATATGTCTATGGGCTCCAGTAACCACCTAACACCAGGTGGGCTGTGAGCTCGTCCACACATCTAAGCAATAAAAAAAAATAAAAAAATCAAAATGGTAGTTATTAACTGAGATTTCAGTGGACGATTTGAAAGAACCCGAGAAGCCATTCATAGATACTAAACAATTATAAATCACCGTTATTACACTCTAAATAAAATATAAAACAAATATTCATCGGAATAAATATCAAAAGTTAAATTCATCAAAATAAGGATCAAAGGTTCGGAAACGCATAGAGGACAAAAAATTATCTTTAATTATACCTAGTCAGGTCAAAATTCTGTCACATGTTTAATGTAAAATAATTGAAACAAGTTTATTCATTATGTAACCATTCATATACCAAAATGAACTTAACAAAACATAGATTCTTATGACACTAAAGTTTATTCAAAATTACCTCCGTGATTTTGAATACAGGCCTTCAATCTGCGCGGCCAGTCGTCTATCGCAGCACGAACGAGGTCCATGTCAATATCGGCGGCTGCCTTAATCAAGGATGTCTTGAGTGACTCCAAATTGGGATGAGGCTTTGAGCACGCCTTTTCCTCCAAGTGTTGCCATATCTTGTAATCTAACAGATTCAAATCTGGACTGGAGGAGGGCCAGTCTTCGAGCCGGACGAAGTCGATTTCACGCGCCGCCAGCCAGTCTTGTGTGCTCTTCGCTCTATGAGCTGGCGCCGAATCTTGTTGGAATACCCAGTGCCTGTTATTGACCATGGTATGAGAAACAGGTTCCCCAAGGTTCGTCAGGACTGTATTTTGATACACAACTGCATTCGTTTTTACACCTTTCTCACAAAAATGTACCTCTGTTAAGCACAATAAGAAACTCCCAACCATACCATGAGCGAGGATGGAAAATGACCTCGTTGGACACGCGGAATACAGTTGCTCGCTTCTTCACTACTGTGTGCGTACACCTTATCATTTTGTTTGTTGTAGCTCTCTTCTACGGTAAAAATTTTTTCATCTGAAAAAAGAATTTCCCGATTTTTTTTTCCCGCGTACCGCTTTGTTGACAAAGCGCGGCATCTCTTCAGTCTCAGGTCCATTAGATGAGCATTCAAACGATGTCCTGTTTTTCTTCAATATGCCCGAAGCCCTAAGTCTTCATTTAACACCCTTTTCATCGTGGTTCTGCTTAACCCCATCTGAAGGGCCAACAGTTTCTGCTTACGTTTGGGATTTCTTTGAATTCCCGCCTTCACAGCTTTTATCACTGCTGGAGTCCTAACAGACCGAGGGCGACCACTTCATGACCTGTCATCTACACTAGAGTCTTCATTGTATCGTTTGATGGTACTATAAACGAATCTTTTGGTTATATTCAAATTTTTCAGTATGTAAAAAATTTGAATTGGCGCGTAACCGCAACGATGCAACGCAATAACTGCAACACGGTCTTCTTTAAGCGTCCACTCCATATTTAAAAATGAGTAAAATTCTAAAAGAAAACATTTTTATTTTCATGAACAATTCGAAATTCGAATTCAATAAACTTTTTTGTGGCCAGCATTCTAAAAGAAAAGTTTTTACTGTGTGACAATACTTATAACCTGACTAGTTATATTTAATCTAATTGTAGCACAAATGTTACGTATATTTTGAATAGCCGCCATTTATTACATGCTTCCCGGACACTAAGCAGCGTGTCGATATGCCGCCGTAATAGGGTTGCTCAATGCGAGTATACGGCGCTGCGGCGTGCCTTATCACGTTAACGACAATTCATTTTTACTGCTGCAAATACAACTCGTAGATTTAATTATTACCTTCAGGCTAGCTATTTATGTGTCTCTGTTCGGCCATGAATGGTTCCGGTACAATTACGATAAATTGTTTAAACACAAAAGCCATTCAAGCAATTTGCTCACGGGGCACAATCCTGACGACGTTGCTAACACGAACCCTAGCAAGAGCCGTGCTTCACAGAATCTACCATCGGATCGGAAACGCGACCCACTGAGAAGATCCGGCGAGAAACTCAGTGGGTTGTGTCTGAGGGTTAATTTACTTGTCGAGCCGAAGCGACGGGTTCGACGAGAACGATGACCGGGACGGGTACAAAGCTTTTGCTTCGCGTATTAATATATAGATAAACATTGTCGGAACAGGCACAACGAAACTAAAGATGACATCGACCCCTTCAACGGAGAATGTGAATGGAAGCGTATCGAGCGCGGGGGTGCAGTCTCAGTTCGTGGAACGTCGGCGGGCCGCTCTAGAGAGGTTCCTTAATCGTGTAGCCCAGCACCCGGTCTTGAGCATCGACCCTGATTTTAGAGAATTCCTCGAGTCAGGTTAGTTGTTTAGAATTCTTGTTTAACGATTTTACTAGTGGTAGGACCTCTTGTGCTTTACTGCTAGTAGGACCTCTTGTGAGTCCGCACGGGTAGGTACCACCACCCTGCCTATTTCTGCCGTGAAGCAGTAGGTAATGCGTTTCGGTTTGAAGAGTGGGGCAGCCGTTGTAACTATATTTAAGACCTTAGAACTTATAAGGTAGGTGGGGCATTTACTATCTATGGGCTCCAGTAACCATTTAACACCAGGTGGGCTGTGCGCTCGTACACCCATCTAAGCAATAAAAAAAACGAAATAAAATATAGCGTACAGTAGAAGATTTTATGAAGCATACTGTACGGCGATACCTCATAAGCTTTCATGATCTCGATTCTGCAGAGTTTTCATTTTATTGTAATACAATAACGCTATCATGGTTCCTGCAGGCATGGACCTACCGAAAGCCACAAGTACATCGGCGTTGAGTGGAGCGGGAATGTTACGTCTCTTCAATAAAGTCGGTGAGACCGTCAACAAGATCACTTATAGGATGGACGAGGCTGATCCGGTGAGTCCATAATGAAGTCTTTACTGATATATTATGTAGACGAGCATACAACTCACCTAATGGTCACTGTTGGACCATCGACATTACTAATGCCAGAGAGACAGCTAACCTGTTGTCTGTTAGTGTAAAACAAACAATAAATGAAGTTGAAATTGCATTTCCATATTTAAAACCAAATGATAAGTATAGTATATGTTCAAAGTTGTAAAAGTTAAAGATTCAAGGAACTGCTTGCTTGAAGGAAAGATGCAAGGAAATGCTTGTCATACTATTGTCTGTGGGTTTTTTAACGAGTATGTGATATAAAATACCAATTTACGGTTAACTCTCACCTCAGTGTGCCTAGTGCGAGTTTTTTAACGTTCTCGATAGCATAAAAGTTACCTCAAATTTGTATGGAGTTGGAACGTTTGTCTAGGTTTGCCACTAGGGGCGCTGTTCCAACAGCATAGAAAATTGGGTTCACTTTTACGCTATCGAGAACGTTAAAAAACTCGCACTAAGCACACTTTAATATCGACGCTTGAAAGGCAAACGTGACTTAGTGACAATAACTTCTTTGTACATAAATGATAGGCAATAACCATATTCGATGCGCGAAAAATATGTATATATATTTCTAGGTCTATTAAAATATGTAATTTCAATACTACAGCTAGATTCGTTAAAAAAAATTTTTTTTTAGTTATTTCAACTTCAAATTAGTCTACTGTAACGTTCACGCATTGTCGCTTAGTCACGTTTTCCTTTCAAGCGTCGATATAATTAGTAGTAATGGTGTCAATTTTGAATGTGTTTGTTACAGTGGTTCGAGGAGCGCGCGCTTCGCGTGGAGACACTGGAGGCGTGCCTGCGACGGCTCGGCGGCGCGTGCGAGGCGCTGGCGGGCGAGCGGCGCGAGCTGGCCGTGCGCACGCACGACGCGGCGCGCGCGCACGCCTCGCTGTCCGGCGCCGACCCGCACGCACCCCTCTCCCGCGCTCTCTCGCACGTCGCCGACCTGCACGAGAAGGTATAAATATTCGGTAACCACCGGCTCGGCTCTGCTCCTGGCATTGCTGAAGTCCATGGGCGACGGTAACCACTCACCATCAGGTGGGCCGTGTGCTCGTCTGCCTACAAGGGCCAAAAAAAAAAAAGATACTCCGCAATACGCACAGTGACATCTCAGTGACCTCATGCACACACATAGTACAAGGCGGCCTAATAATAACAATTAGTCGTCGTCGCCTAAAAGATAAGACGACCGGTGCATTCGTATCTAGCGAGGCAACGGTGCTCGAATCCCGCTAGCAAATACCAATTTGTCTAATGAAATAAATACTTAACAAATGTTCACGATTGATTTCCACGGTGAAGGAATAACATCGTGTAGTAAAATTCAAACCCGCAAAATTATAATTTGCATAATTACTGGTGGTGAGTCCGCACGGGTAGGTACCACTGCCCTGCCTATTTCTGCCGTGAAGCGGTAATGTCTTTCGGTTTGAAAGGCGGAGCAGCCGTTGTAACTATACTGAAATCTTAGAACTCATGTCTCAAGGTGGATGGTGGCATTTACGTTGTAGATGTCTATGGGCTCTGGTAACCACTTAACATCAGGTGAGCCGTGAGCTCGTCTACCAACCTAAGCAATAAAAATACCGAATAAAATATTACTTGATGATTAATTGTAACATACAAATTATTATAACAAATAACATTGTTAAAAACTATTAAAAAAAAATTGTATTGCTATTATTTCAGATTGAAAACTTGAGACTGGAACAATCAAACACGGACTTCTTCATTCTGTCTGAACACATCAAAGATTACCTCGGGCTTATCGGATCAATCAAAGACGTATTCCATGAACGAGTAAAGGTAAAAAAATATGTTTATTATAAAACTAATGATGAATTTAGAAGAACGCTCCTCTATAAGTACCATGTATTAGAATGATAATTTATAGTAAATGAATTATCCAATATATGCATGACCTATTGTTTTATACATACTTTTTGCTTTCCTTAAAGTTTGTCCATAAGTGTTTCGTTTTATGTCTCTTAAATGTTCATGTGACTTGGATCTGGATATTAAGTCAAAACAATAAAATTATTGTATTGGTCTTTGATGCATTCACAAGTTTTAAAGTTAATCGAACGTTCGTGACCAAAAGATGAAATATTTTTTATATTTTTTTTCTATTCATTTTATTGATATTGCTAACAGAAGAGCGTAGGTTGTATGAATTTAATAGTAAATAATTAGGGTGGCTCATGGACATCGACAATGTCAAGGACACAGTCACGTCGCTGCCTAATATTACTGTTACAGTGAGTGTGCGAAAGTGCCCAACCTTTATTTTTGAGTTTGGTCTAAAAGTATTGTTTCAATAATAAATTCTTGAATTTCTTGTAGGTGTTCCAAAACTGGCAACACGCTCAAATGCAGCTCACTAAAAGGCGCGAGAACAAAGCCAAGGCTGAACTCTCGAATCGACCGGATAAAGCTGAACAAGCAGCCAATGAAATAGTCGAGGTAAAATCAAGGACTAATTTATATTTTATTTATACTTAATAAGGTATTTCATTTGATACCAAGATCAGAATTATGTAATAATTCAGTACCTGTTACTAAACAAAATCTCTGATGAGTCCTATGTGCGTACCACTTTGTATTAAATACTACATACTCGAAATAATTCCAGCTGATCTTAAACTTTAATTCATAATTTGAAGAAACTTTTAAGTACTACTCCCACAACCTGTCTGGTAATAATTTACTGTGCAATATGAATGAAAAATTGAAAAATTAATATGCTAATTCAGTCATAAATAATATATGTACTATTGTGTTCTAGTATTTTTTATTGAATTATTAAAAACAGTTGTTAAAAATAGTTTTTCATTTTTTTAGTTTACGGTATCATAAAGGTATTAGGTATCATAAATTATTCATTAATGTACATTCAGGCAAATACAACAGTTTCCAAATTGCTAACGACTAAGCTAAAAAAAGAAGGCGCTCAAATAAATTTGTTGTTTTGACTGCTGAAAGTAAATAACGGGTGAAACTGCTTAAAATATTAAATTGTCATCGGTCCTTTATAAGTACGCCAAATTTCGAGTTAATCCGACGTTTTGAAGTGGATCAAAATCATGTTCAAAATTTCCCTTACATACTAACGTACGTATGAAGCTAATAAAAGCGAGCGTCTAACATTGCCTTTTTTCCCATTTAAAACATTATTTTTTTTAAAGCGGTTTTATGACCTGGTAACTGAGACCTTTAAGTCATGTCTTATAAATTAAATTTATATCCTTATATTTATGAAGAAATTAAGTGCAATGAAGATCATTAATTTCCCATTTAAAACAATTTTATTAAATCCTGTATGTTTTTTTAATACAGTGGGAAACAAAAGTCGAACGTAACCAACAAGAGTTCGACTCGATATCGCGCGTCATCAAGAAGGAAATCGAGCGATGGGAGGAGATACGGGTCGATGAGTTGCGGGCGACGCTGCTGCACTACCTCGAGGAACACATGAAGCATCAAGCTCAGGTCAGGGCTGTCAATACGCAGCACGCGTACTTACCGAATTTAGTAATGCATCAGCAATAGAAATTTTTTTTAAGGGATTTTATGATCCGGTAACTAAGACTTTTAGGTCAAGTCTTATTTTTATCTTAATGAAAACTTTCTTATATGAAAAATTATATTATGAAATGAAATGAAGTTGATTCATATGAAACATGGCATGAAATGAGATGAGATGGGATGAAATATAATCTCAGTAAAATGGTGGCCATTTACTGAGACTTTTTCAGTGCACTTTTTGGAGGATCTCGAGAAGTTACGTTCAGCGGCTTTGTTTTATTTTCCCAAATTTGTGCACCTTCACAGATATTAAACAGTTAATAAACCACCGTTATTACACATTTAAACCTGAAGAAACACTAAATAGACAAAATAAAACAAATCACACAACCTCACTCCTCGCGCTCCCGCCAAACAGTCCGTATCAGTAGTGAAACTTGTACGAGTAGGGACGTACTAAAAAATATATATCGATAATTTATAATTGTAACTATACTGAGAGCTTAGAACGCATGTCTCGAGGTCAGTGGTGGCATATACGTTGTTGATGTCTATGGGCTCCTGATGTCAACATCAGATGAACAGTTAGCTCGTTGACCCGTCTAAGCAATAAAGAAACGTTCATTAATAATTTGTACTAGTGATCGCCCAGTGGTCGAAATTCGATCATAATTAATTTAAATTATAAGTTTGAACCTTATTATGGTTTTATTGTCAAAGACTATACTTTTATAATCACACATCTCGCATTATAGACAAATAATATTAAAGATAAACAATATTATTATATTCTCAATTAGACCACAGACTTTAACAATAAACAAAAAAGTGTAAATGCGTGTGTGTGTGTGTGTGTGTGTGTATCAATACATAGTAGTGTGTGATAATATTTTTTTATTGATTTAATAAATTTGTTATGCATACATAATATAAAAAAAAATTACATTCCGCACTCCTCTATGTTTTCTTTAAGTGTGGGAAATTTTATAATCATCCAACCGCGCAATTTTGCTTCACGTATTATTAATAGATACTAGTGGCCCCGCAGTAGTCGAGATTCGACTATAATTAATTGAAATTATAAGCTTAATCATTATTATGGTTCTATTGTCAAACTCTATTATATTTCGATAATGTAATCACAGTATTCGTCAAAACTGCACTATAGATCAATAATATTAAAGACAAACAATATTAATCTATTTTCAATTCGACCACAGACTTTAAACAATAACAAAAATTTTCCAATCGACAGTAAACAAAGTATATTTTTATGTGTGTGTGTGTGTCAAATACATGGTAGTGTGCGTAATGTTTTCTTTATTGATTTAAAGTATCTTTTATGTATTCTTTTTAAAAAATATTAGCATTGTGCACTCCTTCTCTATATTATCTATAAGTGTCAGAAATTTCATACACCTCCGTCCGCGCAATTTTCGTAAAAAAGGATACAAAGTTTCTGCTTCACGTATTAATATATAGATTAGTAGATTCTAAACATGTGCTTCTAACTAAAGTTTACGTTTTACAGGCAATTAGATATTGGGACGCGTTCCTTCCCGAAGCGCGCGCCATCAAATGAGTGAAGAAACGACCGCGGGCTCGAGCTGTACACGCGTGGCACACACGTATCTATAAACTGAACAATTGTAAAGATAACAAATACATAATAACCAATATATTATTATTAAATTACATAAAATCTCCATTTATCGTATACGAAATCTGAGAGCGACAGCTGTTTGAAGAATCGTTAGTAGAATGTCAACATTGCTTTGGAATGAGCTCCCCTGCACGGTGTTTCCCGAGCGCAATGACATGTACTTCTTCAAACGAGGCTTGTGGAGAGTACTTAACGGTAGGCAGCGGCTTGGCTCTGGCCCTGGCATTGCTGATGTCCATGGGCGACGGTAACCACTCACCATCAAGTGGAGCGTATGCTCGTCTGTCTACAAGGGCAATAAAATAAAATGTATATAAAAATAGTATATTTATACGTTCGTATAGTATCGTTTATAATTAATAATATTAAATAGATTTACAAGTTTTCAGTTAATACGTAAATCTTATTATTATTATTAATAATAAATGAATATAGTTTGATCGACAATATACATGAACAATAATTTTAAAATTAATCGTGTCCCAGAAATAATCAAAATGCAAATTTTAATACAAAGAAAAGTTTTTTTTGTTAACAGGAATTGATGATATTCCAGATTCCAGTAGTTAGTAGATATTGAGCAGAATATCCTTTATAAACGCTCGTTTCCCTGTTAACGATTTCTGTATTTGCAGAAAAAGTTTTACAGTAAATGAAATATATCTCAGAATCGTTTATCATCAAACACTGCTTTCCGGTAATAAAAGTAGTTTAATAACTACTACAACTAAACTACAACAACAAAAAAAGGTGTAGATATGAAAAAGAAGAGATGTCATCGATATTACGATATTATCTAAACGTTACAACAGTTAAACGTATTAATACCACTACATAGTATAAAACAAAGTCTCTTTCTCTGTCCGTATGTATGCTTAAATCTTTAAAACTACGCAACGGATTTTGATGCGGTTTTTTTTAATAGATAGAGTGATTGAAGAGGAAGGGTTATATGTATAATAACATCCAATAAATAGTGGATAAATCAATAATAAATTACAGTTTCCGAAGCGAAGCGATGGCAGGTCGGTAGTATATGTATAAAAACCACGCCCTAAGAATTAAGGGTATTCTTTTAAATGCTATGTATGTTTTGAAAATTATTGACCATCCTAAATCGAGAATAACTGTAATAAAAGAAAGAATCGGGTCAATGAACGAGTGCTTAAAAAAAAACATGAAACACGACCGCCCTAAATGATGACACGCGCGCTCCACAAAAATAGTTAGATAACGCATTTGATCCTTTGTCGTGCGTTTTATTTCCTGTCGGAGATAACAACAGTGTAGACTGTAGACGTTCATTTGAGTAGAGAATGCTATATTTAGCGAGAAGTAGATTATGTTTACTAGTGGTAGGACCTCTTGTGAGTCCGCGCGGGTAGGTACCACCACCACCCTGCCTATTTCTGCCGTGAAGCAGTAATGCGTTTCGGTTTGAAGGGTGGGGCAGCCGTTGTAACTATAATGAGATCTTAGAACTTATATCTCAAGGTGGGTGGCGCATTTACGTTGTTGATGTCCATGGGCTCCAGTAACCACTTTACACCAGGTGGGCTGTGAGCTCGTCCACCGACCTAAGCAACAAAAAATAAAAAAAAAAGCTAGCGACCCGCCCTCGCTTCGCAGATATAGGAACAGAGAAAGCGACTTTGTTTTATACTATGTAGTAATATATATTACTAGCTGACCCGGCAGACTTCGTAGTGTCTCAATCGATAAATAAAAGACCTAAGCTTTTGTATAAAATAAAACTTAAAACAAACAAAAGGATTCGTCCGACAGGGGACACATCAAAGAGAAAACAAAATTGTTAATTTTATTTAATTCCGAACATTTTCATATTTATCTACCTTCTAAACCTTCTCTGGACTTCCACAAATAATTCAAGACCAAAATTGGCCAAATCGGTCCGGCCGTTCTCGAGTTTTAGCGAGATTAACGAACAGCAATTTATTTTTATATATATGGATGATGCTCAAGTATCAAAATAAAAATTCCACGTCAAAAATGCATTGGGTATATATACGCACTGGTCATTAGCTTTTGTGATTCACAATAGCGTTAAATAGAACACAAGTAGAAATATCTAAAGCAATTTCTTCAAAATGTATTTGTTATCTTTACAATTTGAATAATTAAAAAAGTTTTTTTTTTTTTCCGGAAATAGAACACTCATCAGATTACAACTCAAATTGAGCATACTGTGTAAAGTTACCAGATATAAATGGTGTTAACACTGATACTGATTTTGTTTATCTCACTATCAATTTATCAATCAACAATCTATACTATTGTTTTCATTGAACTGTAAAACGAATATATCTATTGTATGTATGTGTAAAAGAAAAAAAAAACAGTTTTTCACACAATAATGTATTTAAGCATTCCAAGAAACAATTTTCTATCAAAACTGAAGGTTCGTAATGACGAGCCTTGTCCAAAATGTCTAGTTTAATATCAACTAGTATGAAGCTCAGTGTGAAATTTAAATAAATGTGATGTCTAATAATTTTCATAAAATATTTCCTTAAAGGATGGTTATGTTATATATATGATTCTATATAAAAACATTTTTCCTCACAGGAATACCTAAGTATATAATAATATTATGTGTAATGTTTTAGATATAATAACTATTATCTGCATTAAGACGTTCTCGTACAATGACAAATTTTGTTATCTTAATCAAGAACTTATTTGATTAATTAATATCTTTTTGTGTAAGTTAAATGTTTTTTTTTTGTTTTTTTGTCTTGTGCGAGAACGTTGCACTAGTTTATCTTAAGCACCTTTTTAGCGGAAGAACTCGTGAGATCTCTTTGATTATAGCAAAAAAAAAATTATAATCAAAATACATAATACATGACTTATGCATTGTAAAAAGTCTGATAATATTAACCATAGATGTTATAGCATTTCCTTTGGAAGTTGGTTTGAAATTCACGAGAGCCAAGAGCAAAATAATTTAATATTCTTCAAGAGCATTTTTATCTTTTCCTAATGTATAATTATCTCTTTTTAGTTATAAGATTTCCATGTTGTTTCTTTAATATATTTTTTATAGTCAATTTGATTTGTAATATTGGCGTACGTTTAAATTTTTGTAGAGATTCAATACGAAATTTTATTAAAAGTGGCTATGTTGATAACGAATGTAGATAGTGAACATTTAAAAATTGGCAAATAATGTCCAGAAATTTCTATACATTTAGATGTACGGTATAAATTATATTTACGTAGTTAGTACGATTGAAAGGTATCAAGTCTAATGTATTCCTTATTTTTATATTGCCAAATATATTTTAGCTGTAATTCGGGTAATTGAAGAGATGGGGATATAATAAATAAAGTATATTGTTGATATCCATTTCAATGGTATTTTTTATCCTACCTTATTAATATTAAATCGGCTTTTTCTTCACATATAAAGGTGTATACATTAAAGATTTTCTAATGGTCTTTGAATATCTGATTGGTGTAAAGTATTGGCGCCCGTAGACATGTAAATGTCGCTAACCACCTCTAACGCATGACTGGCGTCGTGGCCTAAAGGATAAGACGTCCGGTGCATTCGTGTTGAAGCGATGCAACGGTGTTCGAATACCAGACGGGTACAGATTTTTCTAATGAAATACGTAGGTACTCAACAAATGTTCACGATTGACTTTCACTGTGAAGGGATAACATCGTGTAATAAAAATCAAACCCTCTTGTGAATCCGCACGGGTAGGTACCACCACCCTGCCTATTTCTGCTGTGAAGCAGTGATGCGTTTCGATTTGAAGAGTAGGGCAGCCGTTGTGACCATACTGAGATCTTAGAACTTATATCTCAAGTTGGGTGGCGCATTTACGTTGTAGATGTCTATGGGCTCCAGTAACCACTTAACACCAGGTGGGCTGTGAGATCGTTCACCCATCTAAGCAATAAAAAAAAGTCCCCTTATACAATACCCAAGAACAAAGATGCGGTGGTTAGACCTCGGTTCATGATGTGAATTCGCCACTGTCCGAAGCCGATTTGGAGACGCAGGCGATAAGCTTTATATTTCAAACTACAGGCCAAACTCAATTAGAATTAAGTATTGGCAGGAGATCGGATCAGACATTAAGACTAGTAATTCTTCATCCGTTTGCCAATTATGTCTAAGCGCTTCGATTTTTCCTTCACAATATTGGTTATAGTTCTGCTTTACCAAACAAATGTTAGGGTCCTAGCGTTATTCCACTTGGCGCATTGGGATTGCTTGAGGCTTTCAGAATCTCTATCCTACCTTACTACTTTAGAAACTACAATAAAATAACTTCATTACTTCACCACCTTTAAACGAGCAATATGTGTCAAAATTACTAGAGGAAAAGCCGATTTCCTTGTAGGTTGGATGTGAACAGTTCTCTGTTCTCTGCATTTCTAACAATTCTATTACAAACATTTCTAACAACAAATTCCAATCTAATGTGCATATCAGTGTCGTACAATGTTACGAGACTTGTCGTCGGCGGATAACCAGAGTGAGCGAGTGGCGAGTAAATGCCCTGGTACTAAACTCATAGTACACAGTATAGACAGACGTGATTTGAAATACACTCTCCAGATCGCAGTAACCACCATGGGACAGTGGTTCCGGAAGTGGCGCATTAACATCAACCCCACGAAAAGCACAGCGTGCTCTTCAAAAGGGGTCGCCGGGGGTCGTTAACGGTGCTTTTAGGCACCACAAGCACCGGTTACCGTCCTCGTCGAACCCGTTGCTTGCGACGAAGGGCTCGACGAGCGAATTAGCCCATAGACACAGCCCACTGAGTTTCTCGCCGGATCTTCTCAGTGGATCGCGTTTCCGATCCGTTGGTAGATTCTACGAAGAACTGCTCTTGCTAGGGTCAGTGTTAGCATCACTCCGGTTTGAGCCCCGTAAGCTCACCTACACACGTTAGAGCGAAGCTGAAATAGCCTCTCAACGCTATCAGAATAGGTAGAAAAAAAAAAGAAATACACTAATCAGGAAACAAACAAATATGATTGATAACACTGGCGGTAAAATATGTACTCAGTCTATTCAAATAAGGAATAAAAAATCAAACCAGCACAGTATTCGATAAGCAGTAAAAATAATTAATGTTGTCTTGAAAATTATCAGATAAGAAATCTGTGAACCCTTATCAAACAGACAAGTAAATTTTGGGAATCCCTTTAATCAAAAATACTAGCGTAGTAAAAAGTCCCTGTATCGCTTCGAAACAGACTAATAGTTAAAAAATGTAATAAAATTATATTTTGTCATTTTATTTTTATTAAATTTATTTGACGAATAAATTGTAAAATAAATTTACAAAGTACGAAAACAAGAACAATTATCACGAAAAAATTATGATGATGATTTAATCTTTAGATGCTCACAATTAATATTTTTATTTAATGTTTTAATTTCCCACCATTAATAAGGATAATTATAATCCTATATGTATTCCTATAAGGTCGTATTAAAATATAGAATATATACAATTAGTACCAGCAGTAAACGTTTATAGCTTGACGATAACGATGATCGGTATTCGAATTGCACTATTGCAACATACAGCCATAACAAAAGAGTAAAATAGCTTTAAGTTGTTAGGAAAGTCAAATTTCATAATGAACTTCTAGGGAGAGAACTTTTTGATTGTTTCATAAGGTATTTTATTGATATTTAACCATAAATGACCTCGTGAGCCCAAGCTTAGCAAGCTCAAGATAAAGGCAATAAGCACTGTGATGTTTTCGATGTCTGCAATGAACTCCGGAAACCATTTAAAACCACAGCAGTTCGTGTGCTCATTATGAGCAAAAAAACTGGTACGTGTGTACGTACGTATGTAGTAATGTAGAGTAGTAGTTTACATTTTAGCATCCATAATGCAATTTTTGCTTATTACTGAGTCGGCTGCAGTTCAATTTGCATTCGAGAGTCTTCGATAAAATGGTGGATAAAATGACACTTGAAACTTGTTTAATCTGAATTGGTTTTTGCAGCAGAGTTAGCCCACTGAGTTTCTCGCCGGATCTTCTCAGTGGGTTGCGTTTCCGATCCGGTGGTAGATTCTGCGAAGCACTGCTCTTGCTAGGGTCAGTGTTAGCAACTCTCCGGTTGAGCCCCGCGAGCTCACCTACAAACGTTAGAGCGAAGCTGAAATATCCTCTCAACGCTATCAGAATAGGTAGAAAAAAAAAAGCAGCAGAGAGTCATAAATTATAATCATAGATAATAAATAATAAACAAACATTATGACTCCTATTGTTTGTTTATTAGATAAATTAATTTTTAATTTGGTACATTCTACTAATTCAATTTACACTAGTGGATTAACAAGACGATAATAAATTTACAAGTGTGGTCTTTCCTCTAATTTGAAATATTTTAGTCACTTGAATCTACTCAAAAATAAACTGGATATTTATCTACAAAATTAGAACAACGACCTTCACATTTTTTAATAATGAAGGCCCAAAACGCAATCTTTATTACCATTCAATTGAATCTTAAGACAGCAAACAAATCTCGCAAAAAACGAAAGATAAGACAACACTGTTTAGTATTTTTTTAATTCCGAAACAAGATAATCGAATCGAAAATATACATAATATTATTATTTGTCCTGACTCACTGGATGATTCATTCTCGGAGACCCTAAGCCGCTAGAGTTAAAACTTGAAAATTTGGCAGTTAATTTGACATTTATGTTGAAAGGAGTCAATTCGAATTCGCTAAGGGATTTTCGAAATTTCACTCCTAAGTGGGTAAAATAATAGATGAACCATTTACTGGTTATAACGTGAAGCAGAAAGGCGTTTCGGTTAAAATGGTGGGGCAGAAGCAGATAGTATACATTTTAAAAGCTGTTTTTTTCGACTGCTCAAGGTCGGTCGGTCGGAAATAAAAACATGTATAAAGAAATCTTTCTATAAATAAACAGCAATTATACAAAATTTATATAAAACGGCAAAGACATGATTTTAAGCGTTACAGGTAAAACGTCAACCGTTACGTGGATTTTATTTCTAATTCCAAATCTTCAGTTACATTTTTTTTATTGTGCGTATACATAGGTATGAGCACGAAAAACACAAACAATACATGACTCACACGGAACCCTCAGTTCGCGAGTTTCAAACGCCCTTGTCCGGTTTTCTTAATAAGCAAAGACATGTAGACAATCACACTACCGTCAATCCTAAATGATTACCGCAGCAAAGACATTTACAAATTGAATTCTGACGCACACTTAATACTCTCAAGAGTTATGTAATATCTACTACCTATTAATCGATGTCTATCCTATACCTTATTTTCGGAACTCTTTCACGGCAGATAGAAGTCAGTCAGAAGTAAACAGCCCCTGAGGGGTTACGGTTGTGCTACCGTGATTATAATTACCTAATTATACTCACGGTAGCACAACCGATGCGGGAACAGTGTGCTTAGTGCGAGTTTTTTAACGTTCTCGATAGCGTAAAAGTTAGCTCATATTTGTTTGGAATGGGTTCGTTTGCCTACGTTAGCCGCCAGGGGCGCTGTTCCAACTGCATACAAAATTGGGCTAACGCTTACGCTATCGAAAACGTTAAAAAACTCGCACTAAGCACACAAAAGATTTTGGGAGGAAGAGGGTAATTAAGAAATGGGCACTTCTACTACAAATAGGAGTATGTTTATTAGAATTAGATTATGAGGTGGTTATCGCGTACGATTATCTCCTGATGACTAGTCGGACAGACAACTATCAGTAAAGATGTTACTCTCAATTTGTAGAACGCTTGCCATACACTTGAAAACAGAATGTGTGCTCGTAGCGAAGATACGGCGCGGCGACGGTACTTACCGGTGCGGATCCCTAGCATCAGTAATTACGCAAATGCCAATTTGTTTACTTACTATGAAGCTCCACCATATTATGGTATGTGAACATGTGTAACCCAGGGACGTGTTTGATTTGAAAAAAAAGACAGGATTTTAACTCCAGCATAGTCGCATTACTCGATACGAGTACACTGAGTGCGTTACTGATTGAGCTATAGATGTTTTGATATACCCTACTACCATTACTGGCAAATTTAATAAGAAATAAGGATAAGAAATAGGAGGTCTCCGTGTGCCCACAACCTAACGTTTTCCAGACTGTAAATAAATGATATCGCTAACATCAAATTATTTACTCCGATTGAAACCAGACATTGTTCAAACAAGATAGAAATGAGATTTGTATTTTATTTTATGTATCTAATCAGGTCTATCGGGAATATAATTGATGAGTCAAATATTTTTAAAGGAAATTAATGATGTAAATTCAGGGGATTTTATGCATTTCTTTCAAAATAACTTATGCCAAATAAAAATACGTGGACAAATCAAATCGACCTGATAAACGTAATCTGAAGATTATAACAGTATCATATTGATAAATTCATTCAGTCGCTTAATATAAAAGCAAGTGACGGAAATATTAATTATGATTTGTTTGTTTTGTAACAATAAAACTTACAGGTAAGATATTTGATTATTCTTCCTAATTAAATGATACTTTTTCGTAACTCATAAATTATCATCACTTTGTATATTCTTTTTATTTATTTACAATTTAAAAATTAAAATAATAATTAAATCGATTTTACACAGGAACGTGAAGTATCCTCTTTTTAAAATTGCTTTTTTCATTTTCTTCGATGGTAGAATGCGACCCACCTGAGTGTGAGTGGTCCACGTCGTTTTTGTTATGGGAATTAGCGATAGTCACAGTGAAAAGTGAATCTCATTTTAGACTTATTCCTGTCGTCTTCTGTTTAAAGGGTACGGAGGCCGTTATTCCAATACCATCGGAATTGCGAATTGTTTCCGAATCTTGTTTAAAGGTTAGGTGGTGGATATTAAGTTATAGTATCTTTGGACCCCAGTAATTGGTTAAAAATTAACTAGACTCGTGAGCTTGTTATTGTTTTAAAAAAATATTGCACAAATTATCGAGGCTAGGACCTCATATCTCAAGCTGTGGGCTGCTCGTTTTGGTCTCTATGGTTCCATCACTTAACACAGCCCAAGATCTTGACAGTATTGCAAAATAATGTACTGCAATGTAACGTTTTCATTTCAGAATGAAATTGCTAATTGTCCTCGCACTCATTGGAGCGGCGGCCGCCGCATCAATCCAACCCGTCCAAATCGCGGATATCCCAATACCGAAATACGAGAGCATCGACGCTGGAATGTACATCATCCCCGACGAAGTCATTCAAGAACTCGCCTTGGCCGGGATTGAATTGAGCGAAAATGTAGACAACGTTGCGATTTTTGACATTGAAATTCCCGTTGACAACGTCGATGTTCCTGTAAACTTCGTAGAAAATGTCGAAGCTCCAGTTGAGAACGCCGATTTCCCGGCTGACTCTGTAAGCTTCGTAGAAAACCTCGATGCTCCAGTTGAGGACGCCGATGTCCCGGCTGATTCTGTAAACTTCGTAGACAGCGTCGATGCTCCAGTTGAGGACGCCGATGTCCCGGCTGATTCTGTAAGCTTCGTAGACAACGTCGATGCTCCAGTTGAGGACGCCGATGTCCCGGCTGATTCTGTAAACTTCGTAGACAACGTCGATGAGGTTCCAGTTGAGGACGCCGATTTACAAGTCGCCCCTGTGAACATCGTGGATGAACCAGTTGAAAAGACGAATCAGGAAATCGAGAATAATGATGACAGTGAAGTTGGCTCGATCAGCTGGGTTGAATATCCTGCTGAATTGGACGAAGATGGAAACGGACTTGTTATTGTTGATCTACCTATTGAGGCACAACCCGAAGATTTAGAGAAAGCCCAGCTTGTTGACCTTCCCGTCGAAAATGCCGCTGAACCAGAAGACTTAAGCCCTGTTCAAGTAGTAAACCCCATCGTTGAGAACAGTCAAAGTGAATACCCCGGCAAAAGATACCCGGACTCTACATGGCGATAAATTATATATTTTTCAAGTTATTAACTGAGTTAGGACATTTACATTCATATTTTTTCTGTATTTAATAAATAACATTTCTTATATAAGTAATTAATTCTTTTATACTTTTTTACTAAAAGTTTGTGTATCCTTCAAACTATTCCTGAACCTTGTAAATGCGCAATTCGACTAGTTTTTGTGTCTTAACGTAAGCAACTTTAAAACATTATTTTAAAATTTAATTTTTGGATTGTCAATGACAAAGTTTATATTTGTTTGATACAAAATAAAATCAAGTAATTAAAAAACTTGCAGTTTCATTTTATTTCATTGCTCTTGTCTACAGATACGATTAAGGTCCACTTGAATTAATATACTTGCGAGTGCCCTTAGAAAATTAATCGTAGAATCCTTCCATTTTAATTAGAAGGCCAATATTACAGTAAAACCTATTGGGTTAATATCATAGAGCCGCTTAAACTAGTGCGTAATAGATATAGTGAGTACGCATCGGTTTCTTATCACTACATAGTATAAAACAAAGTCGCTTTCTCTGTCCGTATGTATGCTTAAATCTTTAAAACTACGCAACGGATTTTGATGCGGTTTTTTTTAATAGATAGAGTGATTGAAGAGGAGGGTTTATATGTATAATTCTTCTTCTTCTTAGTCGAATACTTCATTGCTGAAGGTCGTGTCCTTGAAAGCCCTTCGTGGCTCTTTGTACCCTCAGCTTCCATTTGCTTCGGTTTTCGGCTTCTCTCAGGGCGTTGGTAACAGAGAGTCCAGTGAGCGCAGTTATCTGATCCGACCAACGGTTTGGTGGCCGGCCGGCGGGTCTTTTCCCTTCTACCTTGCCCACCACAATCAATCTTTCAAGGTTGTCTGGTGGCTGCCGAGCAATATGACCAAAGTAACTAAGAACCTTCTGGTAGCAAATCGTCGACAGTCTCTTTTCTATACGAAGTTGCTCGAGGACAGATTTGTTTGTTCTCTTGGCGGTCCACGGTATGCGGAGCATTCTTCGCCAACACCACATTTCGAACGCTTCTATTTTATAATATTATATTTATATATATGTATAATAAGATCCATTAAATAGTGGAGAAATCAATAATAAATTACAATTTCCGAAGCGAAGCGAGAGCGGGTCGCTAGTAACTTAATATTTTAATTTTTATTCAAACTTTTTTTTATTTATTGCCCTTGTAGGCAGACGAGCATACGGCCCACCCGATGGTGAGTGGTTACCGTCGCCCATGGACTTCAGCAATGCCAAGGGCAGAGCCAAGCCGCTGCCTCAACTGTAAGCATGATTTTCGTTAAAACCAAATTATTTGTTTTCCTGAGCTTCGACTCAATACGAATACATTATCCACTAAGCCTCACCCATTAATTAGACACATTCAGTTTAACCATAACTAGTTTTTTTCTAAATTGTCTTTAAATCCCAAAAGTTCGAAAATGCTACAAATTAGACCAGTAAATTACAGTACTACATTTTATTATCACACTAAATCTTTTAAATACAATAATTATTTAACAACAAAATCTTCTGGGTATTCCATGACTTTGGGATAATTTTTCACTTCTTCTTCGGGTATGTGGTCTAGTCTTTTCGGTACGTAACGTATTTGTCTAATTTGATTAGTAACATTTTGCAAAACGTCTTCAGGTACATTCTTTCCAGGGTATATAAAAAGACGTTGCATTGTATGGCGCCTCTGAAGGTTTCCAGTCATTGCTCTGTACACTGCTTTTTTTATGATCTGAAAATTTTCAATAGGATTGCATTAAACTCTGAATGCCTGGTAACAATACTGATTCAATATTAAAATTTACAGTGGCTATTGAAATCAACCTAATCATTAAACACCAAGTCAAAGGGTCTTAGATAACAATGTTCTACTGTTCTGAATCCAAATCGACGCTTGGAAGGCAAACGTGACTAAGCGACAATAACTACTTTATACATAAATGATAGACAATAACCATATTCGATGCGCAAAAGAAAAGAAAAAATTCTAGGTCTATTAAAATCATTTCAATCCTACAGCTTCGTTAAAATAGATTTTTTTTTCAGGTATTTCGACTTTAAATTAGTCTACTGTAAAGTTCACGCATTGTCGCTTAGTCACGTTTGCCTTTCAAGCGTCGACATGTATTAGGAGTTAAAGTATGAAATTGCCGATTTGTACTGAAAATTTGAAAATCTGTTTTTTTTTCATTTAACATATTTATTTAATCAAAATAGCTACCATTATTATCTATACATTGCTGCTATCTAATAGGAAGGTAATTTATGCAAAATCGCACGGTGCGTTCATTAGCAGTCCCCTCTCCAAATGTAACATTGATATTACTGGTGGTAGACCTCTTGTGAGTCCGCACGGGTTGGTACCACCGCCCTGCCTATTTCTGCCGTGAAGCAGTAATGCGTTTCGGTTTGAAGGGCGGGGCAGCAGTTGTAACTATACTGAGACCTTAGAACTTATATCAAAGGTGTGTGGCGTATTTACGTTGTAGATGTCTATGGGCTCCAGTAACCACTTAACACCAGGTGGGCTGTGAGCACGTCCACCCATCTAAGCAATAAAAAAATATAAAAAAAAAATTGCGAGCTGTTTCTGCAGCGTTAATTCCACGTCGGAACTCGTATTCAAAAATCACTCGAATTTTCGAAGTATCCATTTTTTTTGTCTAAGCTGAATAAAAAAAACAGCTGAAAGTCGATAATCAAATGTTGCACATTTTTTAAAAGAAGAACCTCATAGGTACCATTTTAAAAAAGTTTCACTCAAAAATTGCAAGTTAAGGTTTTATGTCAATTCGAAGTACCTCTTCTTTTTCTCCACCTTATCCCACTAGGTGGGGTCGGCACAGCTAATTTTTCTCTTCCATTCTCTTCTATCAGCCGTCATCTCAACACTCACTCCTCTCTCTCATATCGTCATTCACACACTCCATCCATGTCTTCTTCGGTCGACCTCTTCCCCCTTTACCTTGCACTACCATTTCCATACATCTCTTAGTCACATGCATCTTCTCTCTACGCATAACATGTCCATACCACGCTTCGAATCCAATGCTACCAATTCGAAGTACCTATTATAATAAAACGGCAATTTCATACTTTAAGCCCTATTACAATCCTGGCCACCTATTATAGCAGTATCCTCATTTTTATTAATTCGTTTAATATGTACTGATCCAAAAGATCACAATATGGAGTTCTAATTCTAAAGAAATTATATTCCAGTTCAAGCAGTTTAAACAGATTCCAGCCCAAAAAGATTGAAAAAAAACCGAAGACATCTAAACTACACAAGTATAATAAAATTACTCAAGCTGTATTAAATAAGAGCACACAAGACAAGAGGTGATTGTTTGTAATTAGCTTTATTAGCCCATCACACATTAAACTAATTCCATTTTCTTTAGCTTTAGTCTCAGCTTTAATCTTTAATCTCTTGTCCCCAATTACTATTTTATGGAGTGGTTGTTCATTTCTAATTTGAAGCAATAATGCCAGTATTAAGGACTGGAAAGCTGTTGTTTCGTTGCAACTGAAATTGTGAAATAATATTAGGTAGACTGTGATATATTATGAGCTTTTCTAGTGCTTTCGGTATTCGGTAGCAAATAAAGAATTCTGGATTTTTATTTTACAAAACACAGTCGACTATCAGTGTTTTTTGTTTTAACGTTTAGAGTTCACGTTGAGGCAGTTCCATATTTGTGCTGTTACAACTATTCTAAATGCTGTTCATTGTCTGCTGGTATTTTTTTTTATTGTCATATATTTTATTTAATACTCGTATATATTTATTTTTTAATAAACAATATATTTAAGTCAATTTGAGTACGTTCCCTACAAACACTGAAATGGCTGAACAACTTTTGATGAAATTTTGAGATTGGCCTAGCAGGTGATCTAGTGAAGTTTGGTAGCAATCACATCAAAGTAAAATCAAAGACCGGCCAGCAAAGCAGACCAGCTTTGAATAATAAAGATTATCATTATTAATTTTTCTTTTTAGTTTGTGGCGGGTAGCCATCATACAACGCAAGATAATTGACAGATGCCTGAATCTCGCTTACGACATTTTCAAGATAAAGCGCATATATACAAGTTCCGAACAACAACATTGGGACCGTCGGTCTACCGAGCAAATAACATCCGCTCGGTGGAAGATCTTTCCTTTCGTCGTATATTCTCCAAACTGCAGCCTCCAAACTCCAACAGCACTGGCCCTTGCAAGCTAATCTCAGCACGGACAACGCTAACTAAAAATGACACGACCTCCAGTCTCGGAGGGGAGTGATGTGGCGGGTAGCCATCATACAACGCAAGATAATTGACAGATGCCTGAATCTCGCTTACGACATTTTCAAGATAAAGCGCATATATACAAGTTCCGAACAACAACATTCGGACCGTCGGTCTACCGAGCAAATATCATCCGCTCGGTGGAAGATCTTCCTTTCGTCCTAAACTCCCCAAAAGTTCATTATTAATTTTTCTTTTTAGTTCATTAATAATTTATCTGTATATATTTTCAATATTATTTATAACTTTATAGCTTAATATTTTCTAATATCATGTGACATATTTAAACAAAGATCGTTTATTCTGAAATATACAAACTGCTATCAGATTCATTCTTATCATACAATTGCATACTTTATTTGAACTAGAATTTCAATACATACATTACAGCAAACATAAAATTCGCTATTGTTACATGCTTTGTTACGAATATAAGTTTTTACCATGGTTGGATCCTTGTTATGTAACTCCCATGCTAAAGTCCACGAAGCACCTCCAGGGTATCCAGTGTGATGGAAATAAGCACGTTTCCTCCACTCGTCGCCTCGAAGAGCTATCTCTCTACTATTTATACAAACAACAACATCTCCACAATCGTTCATGGGATGGTATATGGGTTTGTGCATGCCCATCAAAATTTTTTTTATAACGTGTGCGGATTCATAAGGATCTTGCCATTTGCAGTCGAATATGTGCCAACTACGAGCAAATGTTGCCCATTGCTGTAAAAATATTGTAATAAATTTATTGTACTGTAAAACTGTACTTATTGTACTGTAGACGGAGACTTAGATTCATGTCTCAGGTTGGATTGCGGCATTTATATTGTTGACGTCAATGGACTCCGGTAACCACTTAACACCATGTGGGCCGTTAGCTCGTCCACCGATCTAAGCAATAAAGAATATTATCAAAATATGAAGTTATCCTTTTTATAATGTCACTTTTGTATGAATTGTTTATTTCATGTTTCTAAATACCTAAATCTATACTTTAAGCTATACTCCCTATACCTGTACTCGTTTCGCTGCTGACATTGTATATCTTAATGCTTAGATGTTGATTTATTAATTTATTGAAAAAAATAACGTAACATAGCTATAAGTTTTTTTTAGGTTATATTTATTTTTGTAGAACTTTTTTGTTGGATTCGTTCATTAGACAGGCAGCGGGAATCGAACCCATATATTCATTCAAGCTTAGTGGGGTGAAAACTGAAGTTACCTATATCTATTGTATGTAAACTTTCATAAAATTGATCACAGCTACAAATTGTGATCACAACTACAAAAAATTAAATTAAATGAATAAGGTAAGATAAAATAACATAAATGAAATAAAATAACCTATAAAAAAACGGTGCGCATGCAACTTGGTGTACGTGAATGAAGTGAAACTTCTTTTGTGATGTGTAATATTGTGGATTTCTTCATTTTTCATCCTTAAATCAGATTGCTCTTGTAAGAAAAATAAATAATATATATATATATATATATATATTTTAATACTTCATTAAAATATTGGACGCAACCGTTGCTAACGCTCGCGCTGGCCTTTAACAGGTACCTATACTACTCGCGTTGGTTCGAGTGCCATGCATTCACTCTTGTTTTGTCTCTTTCTATTCCCCCTCCCCAGAAGCGTTGAACGTTTAACGCAACTTTGTTGGAAGTCGCATTAGAAGTTTCACTTCAATAAAATGATACGAATTCAACACAGTTTTTTTCACGGCATGAGAATACATGGTCCTTATGGTATTGTCATTTATCCAATATAAACTATAGTACAAAGGACTAACAATTTTTTCTTCAATATTAGGTGTGGTACAAATATGTATAGGTATTGCTAGAGTTGCAGAAGCAGTTTTTACTTGGCAGTGTAATATAAACCTTTTACTTTTTGCATGAAAATGTAAAATTTTATTTTTTAAGGAAAACTGCCTTTTATTGTTTTTTTTTCAGATTTAAACGTGTAAGGTGGCTCTTTAAAAATATCATTGTATTCTGCATCTGTGACAGTGCAAAAATGTTGCAAAACCAGTGTCTGCAGCGCATGGGCTTTGTGTTTCATCTATTCCAGCGAGATAAGTTATAGTGAAATTTCGAGACCACAAATCATCTGTACGTAGGTCACGCGGGTATTGCTTGATATTATATAATTACTGGAATCTTCAGTGAATATTTGATTCCTAATATAAACTGTATTTCATAAATATTGTGTGCTCTATGTTAGAAAACTGGATTTAGGTCCTCTGCAATTGAAGCTGCGCATAGTGCAGAGACCAACTTCTATTTATTTATTTCGTAGCTAGTTGGAATTAAAATATTATTATTCATAAATCGTATTTTGCTAACAACGCAATAACATAACAATTGCAGTATTTTAAGACATTATTAATAAATCAGTAATAAATTATATTATTTTGTGAGAAAAATAAGAAATTAAAAAAAGTAAAATAAAGTATTATAAAAAAAAAATTGTTATTAAATCACAGAATTAAATTGTGAAGTAACTAGACACTTTAAAACATTATCATTCGACAGTGTCAATAATGGTACCTAATGTAAGTTACCAGTTGAGAAATACTAATATAAATCAGAGGAAAAAATAAAGAAGAGACAGAACGAATGCTAAGCTGGTATCTGAAATTCGTTTGCCTAAAAGACAGGATTAAAAAAAAGATTAAAAAATTAAACGATATTTAATTTTCAACTAGTCAATTAAATGTAAATCTTTTTTCACAGTATGAGCACACACGTGCATCATGTATTGTTCGTTTTTGAGGAAGTTTTCTATTGCTTGATTTCTAACGTCTTCCCAATCGTAGAGGTCTCTATACAGTGGACGGACGTACCGCATTCGTCCTATGTGATTCACAAAGTCGAACACTTCGCCCAAAATCGATTGATCTTTGCTTCTAAGGCACAGCCGCAACCATCTACAAAATATTGGATATTTTAAGGCATTTCAAATGAATCATATCATATCAACAGTAAGCGAATCCTGACTGAAGAACAAACCCACGTTTTGCTTTATTGCAAGCTTTATTACTTTAAACAATAAATCTTCGAATCTGTTATAGATAAACATTCAAGTAACACGAAAAAATGTTTTTTTTTTTTTTTAATTATTTTTCTAACAAAAACGCTGCAAAATATCAGTTGACTAAGGATCACATTATCGCAAAACTAGGGCTGCGGTGACTCAATGTTTCAGACTTAAATTTGTAAAAAGTATCTAATCTTTATATCTCTGAAATATTATTACCTATACAAAATCTCGGTGTTCTTGCTACTATCGATTTTATACTCTGCGCCAAGAGTGTGGAGAATGTCTAGCGGCAGTGGAGGATGTTTTATCAGTTCTTGCAGGAATATCATTATTTGATGAGGAGTAAACGTTTGCACGTCTTGATACGATATCAGCGACGCGTTGCGCTGGTTGATCTTCGCAACGAGAGCCGTTATCGGTTTCGTCATTGAAGTGTCGTAGCTGAAACAAAAATATATATTACCTATAAAGTAATTTTTTACACAGTTATTTAATTGAATGATTTTAAATTGTTGGGGCCGATTACTGGACTGTACTGGATTTTACACTTCGTGTATGTATATTTTAGATATTTACTCTAATATAAAAAAGGGTGCGTGTACTTATGTACGCGCGTAAGAAGTTATACTTTATTTTTATTAAATTTATTTCTTTTTTTTAATATTAAATAATTAATAATAAACATTTAACGTTAATAATTTTATAATATTTAGTATGAATTATATTAAATAATAATTTTGTCATTTATTTTACTAAATAATACATACGGATAGTTAACCTCAATTGTATTGGAGCACTTGTGGGTAACTTCATTTCTGTTAATTTTGTGTCACGCGCATCGTAAAATTTCACTCTCATCAATTTTTCATAATGCGCCTAAAGAAGTATAACTTCAATATGTAAAATTGACACCCAATGAATGATTCATCTTTCAATCATCAAATGGATGGAGATATACTATTTTAACTGGCCTAATTAGCGATACAAGGTTGCAGTTTTATTTACAAAAGGATTTTGATGCAAAAGATTCTAAGGTCAACTATGACTATGAGTTTGTATTTTGATTATTGTCTATATTTACATATCCAAATTGTAGATAATATATTATTATAATTCTCACTCTGGTATGACGGGGGGCATACCGCTCTTGTACAACCATGTTTCCCAATCAACGCTCTTCAATTTTTCATTGTCTTGGAAATAGTTAAACAGATAGGCCTTGAACTCGTCCGTGTCAAGAGATTTCCGACTGAAGTTCTTCAGGTACGATCGTAGGAAATCATCGAATACTTCTGGAAACAAAAGTAAAGGAAATATAAAATTTGGTGGCACGAACGTGTTTTTGTACCTTTAGGATTGCTTGCTTTATGTTATGATATCCAGGTGGCAAAATAAAAATATACCGTCACTCTCCCGATTAAGACAAATCTAGAGTTCACATTTTAAATTCATCTACAGAACGTGCAACTAGTGCAATTGTAATTAGTACAACAAAATATGAAAATTAAGTTAACTTGAAAAACATATCCCCCCTTGGAAAATTTGGTAAACTGGCGACAAGTTAGAAGTCTCAGTTTTGAGATTGAGACCGCAGAACTAAATTTCTGTAATAAGAGACTGCTCTTCAGGTGTCATTACAGTTGAGTATCAATTTACTATAAATCCTATAGACAGAGGCCAATGGTTTACTTGAGAATGCCATCCTATCTGGTTCACTTTAACATACTTTGTTTTTCCTAGCTAAGCTGATAGCCTTAGGGGCTATTTCAGCGTAACCGTGGCTAGTAGGTGAGCTCACGGGGCTCAAACCTGATGACGATGCTAACACGAACCCTAGCAAGAGCCATACTTTGCAGAATCTACCACCGGATCGGAAACGCGACCCACTGAAAAGATCCGGCGAGAAACTCAGTGGGTTGTGTCTACGAGTTAATTTACTCGTCGAGCCCTTCGTCGCAAGCGACGGGTTCGACTAGAACGGTGACCGGTGCTTGAAGTACCTAAAAGCACCGTTAGTGGATCGGGAGGATCCGAGATGACGTGTTTTGGGCGACGTCGACTGCTTTCCATTCAGTCCGCAGGATCGGGAATGCAACTTTTGTAAGATTCGGTATAAATTACAGCATGTTTTTACCCTATCGTGGATTTTGAAACAATTAATTTTACATGGTATATAAACACAATCGAAGTTGGACTGAGTACCAACCTGATAGGATCCAGTATAGGATATTATAAGCACAAATGTATAGGCGCCACTATTTGTTTAGAATTAGAATTTTTATGTCATATTAATTGAAAATTAATTTGTATTTGTATTTTGGAGTAAATAAATGCAATTATTATTATTATTATTTAAATTATTCCTGTCGCGTATACAACTTAGTATTTCGGCCACATGTATCAAGGTGGGTAGCAGTATTCAAGTTTTCATATACATATTATATAAACTCCGGTAACTTCTTAATATTACCCAAATGGGCCAGACAATTATTTACTTATCTACATAATTATATCAAAGCAATCACTTAAAACATAGTTTAAGAAAATAACAGGGCACAATTCGTGTTGTAATCATGAATACCAAAAGGTCACAACATGCAGGAAAACATTATGATTTTAGTTATGGAATGAGCACTGACCTGGTCCTCCTATTAAGTCCTCAAGGTATCGCAGAAACAGCGAGCCCTTTTCGTAGGGAACCGTGGAGAATGCATCGTCAGGATGCACGTCATGGAGGTCGGGTACCAACCGGGTCAGAGGATTGTCAACGCCTAACTGACTTACCTGTATCACAAAAACAAAGTTATTAAATGCTATATATTAGGATTAAAAATATACAAGAGTAAAATATAAAGCTCATAAACAAGTACGCAAAAGGGTTTATTATTATGTATATGTATATATAAAAATGAATTGCTGTTCGTTAGTCTCGCTAAAAGTCGAGAACAGCTGAACCGATTTGGCTAATTTGGGTCTTGAATTATTTATAGAAGTCCAGAGAAGGTTTAAAAGGTAGATAAATATGAAAATGCGCGGAATGAAATAAAAATGACGATTAAAAACAAAATTGATGTGTCCCCCGTCGGACGGATTCCTTTTGTTTGTGTTAAGTTTATTTTATACAAAAGTTTAGGTCTTTTATTTATCGATTGAGGCACTACGAAGTCTGCCGGGTCAGCTAGTGTTTATATATAAAAATGAATTGCTGTTCGTTAGTCTCGCTAAAACTCGAGAACGGCTAGACCGATTTGGCTAATTTTGGTCTTGAATTACTTGTGGAAGTCCAGAAGTTTAAAGGGTAGATAAATATGAAAATGCTTGGAATTAATTTTTTTTTTTCTTATTTGATGTGTCCCCCGTCGGACGGATTCCTTTTGTTTGTTTTAAGTCTATTTTATACAAAAGTTTAGGTCTTTTATTTATTGATTGAGGCACTAAGAAGTTGGGTCAGCTAGTTATTATATAATAATCTACACTTACCACCGCTTCACTTAACTCCTCCAGTCCGAGTATACTATGAAAGTCTCTGCTTTTCTTGGCTTCAACTGGATCTTCTATCAAAGAAGCTTTGACTTTTCTCTCCAGGAATACAGTGAAGCCCTCGTTTAGCCAGAAATGTTCAAAGTTTCTATTCGTGACAAGGTTACCGGTCCAACTGTGCATGATCTCGTGGATCAACACGTCTGCTTGACTTCTATCACCAGCCTGTGTATATTTAATTTTGGATTTAATGTTAAACAGTGAAGCAACCATTTCATTCAGTTTGAAAAAGGTATGACTTATTCAATCGAAACACAAATCCAATATTTCGTGGTGAATTTTATGTATTAAGTATACATATTAGAAGCATACCAGAGTAATCATTTTTCTAAACTATGACAATTTCAAAGCATAGGAGATTAGAACCTATTGCATGTTACAGACTAACGAGCATGAAGTGGGATTGTTCCATAATATAGACTTCCACTTCATCTGTCATGGTCAATGATATAACTTCATATTAAATATTTTTAAAAACATTTATCAGAGTTAGTAATTATTATGCTGTTTGGCAATTTAATTTAATCTCATTAATACAATCGACATCTTCACATATTAACAATTGCAGACTTTTTAGTCATTTTTAAAAGCGTAGTTTTTAATAATTTTTTTTTAAAATATTATTTATTTTTTCATTTTTTAGTTGAATTTCAATTTTTTCAATATTTTTTTAAGTATTGTATTGTCATCGGTATAAGTATACCAAATTTCGAGTTAATCCGACGTTTTGAAGGAGGTCAAAATCATGTTCAAAGATTCCGTCTAACGTACATACGTCTGAGGCTAATAAAAGCATATTAAAAAAGAAAGGGAGTCCCTTTATATAATAGATAAATAAGTATAAAAAAGTAAGGGAGTCCCTGTCTTTTTTAATTATTATTTTTATTGCTTACAAGGGGGACAGCCCACCTGGTGTTAAGTGGTTACTGGAACCCATAGACATCTACAACGTAAATGCGCCACCCACCTTGAGATATAGGTTCTAAGGTCTCAAGTATAGTTAGTATTTAAATTACTTTAAGAGAATGATCATATCTTTGCAGACAGTGAACAGACAACTTATTATTATTGGTAATAGAGACTTGAGTAACTTGTGATTTGTGTTCATGCTCACCAACAAAGTGGGCGTTACAAAAGTAAGGCACGGGTTCTCCATCCCCCCGTAAGGGAAGGAAGGTGGCAGCACCAGCAAGTCGTACTGTTTCCATTCGTAAGCGCCGCAGAGTCTTTCGGCGGCTTGCAGATATTTCTCGGCCTCAGCGAACTCCCAAGCGCTACGTTCGATCTCCTCTTTCTCGGACCAAACTTTAGACCTATATATCAAATACATATACCGAAATATAAAATCTATACAAATAAATAAAATTGGAGTGTCTGTTTGTAATAATAAAATAACCACTTTTTATTAAATGACAGTACATATACCAAAATAACATTTTTTACAATTTTTGTCTGTCTGTCTTTTTTCCGGCTAATCTCTGGAACGGCCGGACCGCTTTTGACGAGACTCACTGATAGGTAGCTGATGATATAAGGACTAACTCAGGCTACTTTTTCAGACTAGCTAGCGGCGTCACCCGCGGTACGACAGTAACCGCGGGCAACATCGCAGAACTTGGCTATCAATAATAAAATTTAATGTTTCCGAAGCGAAGCGAGGGCGGGTCGCTAGTATAATATAAAAATTATATAGAGGAGTGAAGAGCTATTTTGTTTAAGCGATATTTATCTTAGCAATTAAAGGTTCGTTTCATTTTGGTATAAACATAAACAGTTCGATGTTTTTAATTGAACTTCAATTAAGTTTACTTCATTCAAATAGCTGAAGAAGTTTTTTTGTTATAATATGTATTCTTTTCCAAATTGTAAGCTTTAAATGGCTTTCCTGTAAAAATTTCGTAAACTAAACAGTCTGTACGGACACAGTTTGATAAGTAAACAAAACTGTTCGTGGTCATAACATGCGGCTGCGCCCGCAAGCTCCGTCGCTTTTTACATTTTAAGTTCAGTCGCGAATAAACGCTCCGCTTCTGATAACGCCCTGAACCATTATTGACCACTACCAAAATAACTTTTAAAAGTCTTTCAACCACTACCAAAACTAAAATTCTTTCACCCCTCAATATATTTTTTAATATTGTGTGTAGATGACGATGACAAAACGACTACAAGGCTCACAAACAAACACGAATTCGAAGCGTCAATTGTAATTTAAGCAACTGCTGTTTTTTGTAAACTTATATTTATAAATTTATCTTTTTTTCCTTTGTTCGTTTTCTTTTTACTTATTTGGTGATTTTAATGGGGGTTTTTTATTGCTTAGATGGGTGGACGAGCTCACAGCCCAACGTATGTTAAGTGGTTACGGAGCCCATAGATATATACAACGTAAATGCGCCACCCACCTCGAGATATAAGTTCTAAGGTCTCAGTATAGTTACAACGGCTGCCCCACCCTTCAAACCGAAACGCATTACTTCTTCACGGCAGAAATAGGCAAGTGGTACCTAACCGTCCGGACTCACAAGAGGTCCTACCCCCAATAAAACTTGTGGTGGAAACTTGTTTGGGTTTTATTTTAGTTTTTTCTTAATATATTATTTGTTTGTTTTTTACGGTTGTTTTCCCAAATAAATAAATATTGCAACTAAAGTGACAACTCGACGCTAACGCCGGCAACTCGCTCGGTTGTCTTACTTCCAAACAGCAGAGAGATGCAGATGTGACCATAGTGCTTCAATAGGTAATAATTAATATATTCAAAGGCGCTAATTAATAAAGAGCATTCATTTGTGGAAATTCACCACATTAAATATTGTCACATTGGCAAATTAATATTATTATTAATTGTAATATTAAATTGTTTGCGTATTACATTTGACTGTTATCAAAATTAATAATCATGAATATAGAAGACTAGCTGTACCCGTCCGCTGCGCTAGGCATTTAAAATTAACATTATTATTTCTCACTCCCACAAAGATTCTCATCATTAACGCCCCCGCAACTGGTTTAAGGAGTCTAACACTCATATAAATATTAGCCTATCTATTAAGTACATGTATTTTCTAGATGCATACCAAGTTTCAAGTGAATCGGATGCATGGTTCAGTAGTTATAATGGAACATCCGTATAAATCACTGTAGATTTATATATTAGTATATATATATAAATATATGTATTAGTATAGATAAAGGAATGATTATAGTCAGTTCTAATTCTTAGAAGATTTTTTTTTTCCTAATAATAAATTAAACCTTTTCTCATTATAAATAATGTCTTACAGTATATTTTTCGTCAATACGTTTATTTAACACCATAAATATTACCTCCATCTGTTTGGCTAATTATGTAATATGTATACAGATAATACAAATAATAATGTATACAGATACACATACCTGGGTCCTAGAGTCCTGTGCTCCAACACGCCGACCGCAATGGCCAAAAGATACGACGGCAAAGGCATAGGCTGATTGAAGGTCGTTTTAGTGCTGCGACTCTCGCCTCTGAGCGCGCTCATCAGTACTGTGAACTCCTCGGGCGCCGTGACTTCGGCGTCATAAGTGAACTTTACAAATGGAGTGTCTTGACACGGAAGAATCGATCTGGCATGAATCGGCTGCAAATTAGTACAAAACATTTAGTAAAACTATGTGGAAATAAATTCTGAGAAAATGGGATGTTTATTATAAAATTCTTATACAAAATGGAATGTGGGTGTTGCTTTGTTGTTGTTGAGTGGAACGTTTAGTGACAAATTTCTCAATGCCCTTTCTTTTTCCTATTACTTTTAGTGGTGTGTCTATTAGTAAACTTTTAGATTTCAAAGCTATGTTGTTGCAAGCCTTTATATAACTGAGAGATTTAAAACGGCAAAACTGGGAAAGTAGTAACGATTTTAATAATGTATTCGATTTCTATGAATTTGTAAAGCTTATTCAGCAACAGAATGCTACCGTCCGGTACTACCAACTACAAAACAACACAAAAAATAGTCAAGTGATCTTAATTAAATTAAAATGACGATTCAATCACTAAATCAAATCCAATATTTCTGACAATTTTAATCCCGATCACAATGGATGATGTGAATTGTATGATATATTGTCAATTGGTGTCTCAAACTAGCCTTTGGCTTAAAGGACTTTGTTTCCAAACCAGTACAATGTATTAAAAAAAAACAATCTAGCCTCCAGTGACGTCACACGTAAAGACGCCGCGTACCGCCATGTTTTGTAAAGTTTGAATTCCGAAAAAATTATAATAATTGTATTAAGCTGTAGTTACCTGACACTGGCTGAATAGATAAGGATGTTTCTTCCCCGAAGTTTGAGCTGGCTGTAACCATTGTAACGCAGTCGCGGACGGGGACGTTGTGTACTTAATTTTAATTTTTAACCTGAAAAAGCCACAGAATAAATATCTTGTTCGTTTCAAAAGAATTTAATTGACGGAAATCGTACATTTTATACGTTACAATATTTTACCTATTTCTGCCGTGAAGCAGTAATGAGTTTCGGTTTGAAGGGTGGGGCAGCCGTTGTAACTATACTGAGACCTTAGAACTTATATCTCAATGTGGGTGGCGCATTTACGTTATAGATGTCTAAGTGCTCCAGTAACCACTTAACACCAGGTGGCCTGTGAACTCGTCCACCGATCTAAGCAATAAAAAAAAAAAAAAAAACAAATCAAACACGAGCAGGTCAGAGGGTCTTCGTGGAAGATCCTGTGTGCTTAGTGCGAGTTTTTAACGTTCTCGATAGCGTAATAGTTAACCCAATGTTGTATGTAGTTCGAACAGCGCCCCTAGCGGCAAACGTAGGCAAACGATCCCATTCCATACAAATATGAGCTAACTTTTACGCTATCGAGAACGTTAAAAAACTCGCACTAAGCACACTGAAGTACATTCATTAGGTTTTTTTAAAAAAAAATTATTGCTTTGATGGGTGGATGAGCTCACAGCCTACCTGGTGTTAAGTGGTTACTGGAGCCCATAGACATCTACAACGTAAATGCACCACCCACCTTGAGATATAAGTTCTAAGGTCTCAAGTATAGTTACAAGTATAGTTACCTGAAGTTACTACAATTATTAACCACGTCTATCGTTTCATTGTATTTACCAGATTCTAATACCTACATAAGACTGTTGATTGGTTTAGAAGTTTAGGAGCTTCATAAGAATAGAAATTGTCAATTAAATACATTCTCGACATTATAAGCAAAGGTACTAAGATCTAAGTTTTACAGAAATCGCTTTTATACGAATTAGTGTATAGTTTCAAATGAGTTATCTACGGGTTTTTGATATCTTGTATGTACTAGAATTTTATTGAATTTTATTGCATTAGAAACGATAACAAATTGAAATGTTTTTCAATCAAAATATTCAAAACTTGAATATCCAATTTCAAAGATAAATAAATATACTTTTTTTTAAACAAGTAAATTCATATGACCGACGATTTTAAAACTAAATGTAGTCGATACTTTTTTAAAAACCTACACGCTATTGGTACACTACAAAAGCCAACTAATCTTTATCGATTGTTTAGTAACTACACTATTGACTATCTATCGATTGACTAGGAACAATTAATTTTCGATAGCCATTATACCCAGAATGGTTTCCGGTATATGTCTCATCTGTACAAGAGCAGCATTCACATAAGCTATCCGATTTCGTAGAAGTTGAAACGTCGGCTTTACCACCCAATTGCGGTTCGTACAAGAATCCCGTGTAGGTCAGAGGCGTATCCTCAGAACAACATTTACTCTTTTCGGACCATGAAGATTCCTTTGAAATGCCTCGATTGGAGTCGACTCTTGAGTTAATAAAATTAACATTATCATATTAAGAAAAAAAAACATTTTTTTTTATTACAAAAGACTACAGAGATTTATCTATAGCAAAAATTAGTTCCAAGAAAATATTGTTCATAGAACGTCTGGCAATTAATTGCCTTCCAGTAGGTTGTACTATCATTAGAGATATATTTATATACAAGTAAGATGTATTCTTACAATTGTATATTTCGGACTGTATGTATATTACTGTATCGAGAACAATTAAAAAGAAATGCAATTCCAGAGAAACTTAAAGTTTTTTTAAGTTATTTAATTCACTTAATTAATTTAACTTTTTTAGCACTGTTGTGATCTGAATTATCAATTATTATTTATGTATACTCTTCATGGATATAACATAAAAACGATTGCAGCTCGAATCTAAAATATTGATATGAAAAAGTCAACTCTATATATTCCTTATCCGTCACAATTTATGTTCAGTGTACTAGACTCGACAAAAAAAATTTTAAGATTACTTACTTATCACCACTTGAGGCTCGTTTCGGCAATTGTATAGTCAATTTGGAGCCATAGTTCGGCACTGGGTCATCTAATTTGTACGTCAATTGAGCACCGTCTAGTTCTATTGATTCTATTGTCAGTTCACTCGAATCAAGGACCTGAAACACATATTACTATATACCCTTGGTATTATTTACCGATAACGCAATGAAATACGTGATATTACTGTCATAAAAGAGGGACATTTTAATTAAGCTGTTATCAAAGTTCACGGTCATCGCGTGAAAAACGTCACCCAACTTTAGGACTATAAGATCGATGCCTCGTTTGAATTAGCCATTACCTTGACCGCACGCGACAGTTATAGCCACCAGTGCCCTAAGCAGTACTGCTGACCTTCCATATAATAGGACGAATAGAGGATTTAAAACTGAATGCTTGTTCAATGCCTCCAATTGTACTTTTTTGTATTTAATGTATCGCATTGTTTATTTATTTTTTGGTGTACAATAAAGAATACTCTCTGTCTCATCTATATATTCTATATCTAACCCAATCTTCTTAGATCACGTTTAGTCGTCTACCCCTTACTTTAAACCCCATCATATCGAGGGGAGAAAGCGATAACTTCGTAACTTGCATTTTGGGCTAAATCACTTTTGGGCTTTTCAAGTTCAAAAAATTCCGCTTTCTTCCGTCGATACAGCTAATGTCCGTCCATTGAAAGATTGAGTCTCTGGCGGGTCATGATCGAACAAGCGACGTAGCTTTGAAAAGACCTTGAGTTTATGATAAAAAAAAGTTATCATTTATATTCTAACGAATCATTAAGAGGTAACTCAATTTGTCAACTCGAAATTTTGCGTTTAATTTGGTGTTGGATCAATCTCATTCTTACTGCAGTCCTTTTGTATACATTCAATGTACAACTAACAGTTCACTTAATGTAGTACTATATCGCTTTTTCGCTTTAAAAGTGTACAATTTCCAAAAATAATCGAAATTGAGTTAATATGCGTAAACATTTCGTATCACCAGTATTTTTCTCGTAAATACTGTCAAAAGAGCGTAGTTTAGTTTTTTTTTTTTTTTAGTTTACCTATTTTTTGACTACTATTAACAAAATTAATACATAATTTTATCTTACTTTAAAAGACATAATGTAACTGGTGAAAAATGAAAAATAAATGTGGCAAATATGATTAATATTATAAATAAGCCTTTAAAACACTCTCCTGTAAAATTAATAAGTTTTGAGATTATACAGTTTTAATGCGAGAAGACGATATATTATAGGAAAATATCGTTAAATCAGCTTATTTGGATAATTCGCTCGACTTGTACAAACATATATGCACATCGCTCATCCAACTGAGTTGAAACCCACCTAATGGTCACCATAGGACCATCGACATTATTAATGCCAGAGGCACTACAAACCTGTTTATCCGATTGTGGATAAGAAACACCGTTGCCGAAATTGGATTTCATATTTAAATTCAAGTACTAAAAAATGAATATAATCCAACGTTGCCAATATTAAGAGTTAAGTAGGAGTGAATTACAATGCTTTTCATCGTCTTTTATTGACCTTTCGGCAGACGAGCATACGGCCCACATGATGGTGAGTGGTCACCGTCGTTCACGGATGTCGGTAATGCCAAAGGCAGAGCCAAGCTGCTACCTATCCTTTAATACACGGAATCGTTTCAATAATTAATGTTTTGATGGGCGATATCATAACGACAACATACATATTTTATCAACGCCATGTTAGTGACATTATCGAGTGACTTATCTCCTTCCCACTTACCACATCTCCGATATCTTGGAGCACGTCAACGTCGAGAGTGGCGGATCCGTTTAAGACTTTGTTTTCAAAATCCACGTTCAACGATAAAGTCACGTGTTTTATTACAGCTTGTTCTGCAAGAAAAGAAAATGTTTTAGATTTTTTGTTAACATTATCATTTGCTATATTCTTTGACCTAATATTCTGGTGGCCGTCTCACCAGTTCAGGTTGAACTGTCGAAAAATAACGTAGCTTTGAACGTTGTACACAAGTGATCACAGCTGGTAGCCCCTCAAATACCGGTTACCTTCCTCGTCGAACTTGATTACGACGAGCGAACTAACTCATAGACACAGTCTACTGAGTTTCTCGCCGGATCTTCTCAGGGGTCGCGATTCCGATCCGGTGGTAGATTCTGCGAAGCACTGCTCTTGCTAGGGCTAGTGTTAGCAAATTCTCTCAGGTTGAGCCCGTGAGCTTACCTACCCGTCCGCGCGTAGCTGGAATAGGCTACTAGCGAATAGGTAGGGAAAACTGGTAGTTAGTCAGTGTTTACTGACGTAAAAACGATGAGAAAGCAAAATAATATTAATAATGTATTTTTGAAAGCAAAATAATATTAATAATGTATTTTTTTTAAATTTCGTGAGTTACACAAACATGTGAATCTACATTTAAGGTTTAATCTCTCGTTTGCTATTACCGCTTATCGAACATTATTTAAAAAAAAAAAATTGAATTAATGTTATGAATAAATTCGTTTTTTTTTAATAAATTGGGTTTTATATATAACATAAACTTCAATTCCGGATCTATAGATCTGAATAAGTATTGTTACTATGTTAACGGAACTATTCGGTTATATGTATTGTAATTGTCCTTTTAATAAGTTCATGTTTCGCGTGAAGTCGTAGGCAGAAAAGGGCAGTAGGTACGTAACTGCGCTATGTCGTCTTAGTTCGCATTTGTTTACTATCATTATTAATTAATTAAATCTAAATATATTACTAACCAGGCCGCGAAAAGGAAGATGGATCCAGAGGACTGAAAGCACCCATGACTGGAACTTGACTGAAACAATTTAACAAATAAAACAAAATTATATGTTTCGTGTCCATCTCGAATCTAAGCTGAGAGTTGAATGGTATTTTGAAACGATAACAACTCCCGATCCACTCTATCTGAATTGATTAGGATAGATCACACTGCTCAACATATCTGCACGCATTTACGTGCATGTCTAAACTGAATTAACTTTGCTCATTATAATACATAACAGAACTGTCTTGAACAGAGTTTATAGAGCTATCAATTTAATAATTCAGAGGTTAATAGGTCAAGTAATTTAAGATATGTATTATTTTTATCATTTTTTATTGCTTAGACGGTTGAACAAACTCACCGCCAACCTGATTTTAAGTGGTCACCAGTGCTCATAGGCAACAACATAGATACCGCCACCCACCTTGAGACACGAGTTCTAAGTCTCAGTTCTATAGTACAATTTCAGCCATACTCTTCAAACCATAAACACATTACATTTACATTCTTGCCTTGAAGCATCACGGCAAGAAATGGAATATTACTCTCATGGTATTGCATTACAGTGTACTGAGAGACTCCTTGTAAACAATGTTAATGCTAATTTTACTTAACGCCTACATATTTTTGGCATCAATATTGTGTGGAAAAACTACATCTATGATATCCAATTTTTTACCACAAGTTTTATTTATTATCCTTCTGAAACACACACTAATAGGGAATTTCACATCTTAAATGTGCCAAAACCAAATATTATATTATCTTTGTCACCACATCTCTCCCAATCAATTGCTTTAAATAACAACATTTTCAACTTAAATTAATTATTAATTCTAAAGTATTTTTAGTTTATTATTTAATTTATAATAAGTATTGTGACCTTGTTTGTCAATAAGTTTTTTTTTAAACTCTCAGTATTAAGCATTTCAAAGATTTTATCCAAACGGGAATTTTGTGATATAAGAGTAATTCGGCTGTTTTGCAGGTAAAGCACTGTCAGAAGGTAGCTGTTACAAAAAATATGTGGACTTACTTTCTCAAAAACACTATATGCAATGCAATTACATTATACATATAATATTAGAAGTGGTCTAAAATGATTTATGACACAGAAGCTCTGGTTTATACTTATACTAGCGACCCGCCCTCGCTTCGCTTCAGAAACTGTATTTTATTATTGATTTCTCCACTATTTAATGGATGTTATTATACATATAAACATTCCTCTTCAATCGCTCTATCTATTTAAAAAAACCGCATCAAAATCCGTTGGGTAGTTTTAAAGATTTAAGCATACATAGGGATATAAGGACAGAGAAAGCAACTTTCGTTTTATACTATGTGATAAACAAATTGAACAAATAATGCAATTAAGCAAATAATGTGTTTAATATCTCAGGTTTGTCATTGTTTTGTGGTATGTTATAAATGTGCATTTTGGTTCTGTCCAATTGTCTAAGCATGGATAGAGCTAATTTTACTTGGGAAAACCATGGGGTCGCTATACTTGAGACATGAGTTTTAAATCTGTTTTATAGTACTTCAAACCAAAACGAATTATAGCTTACGGCAGAAATAGACAGGGTGTTGGTACTTAAGCAGTGGCCCAAAGGCCTCTTCAGTTTCATCAGGACAGATGAGCAAGCATACTTAGCTTTAGGGCTGTAGGTATTTAATAAAAATGTTAGAAGATACAGCAGATCTCTTATCCTTTAGACCACAATATTGTCAAAGCAAAATAAGTACCATAGTTTGACAAGAGAATGCCCAGATTTTTCATACAGGCATGACTTCAATCATAAATTGAATTAAAAGAAGAAATAGCAAAATAAACAAAAATGCAGATCATCATTTTTTGTATTGATATTAATAAAGGTCATTCATGTAATCCACCTGATGGTATGTGCTTATTGTTATTCACAAGGTTTGTAATTTCATCCAGCGATCTGTAATCTTATCCAGAGGTCTTGTCAAAGGTTTGTCTGTCAAATCTCTGGATGAGATTACAAACCTGGCCAGCAATTGCACACTGAGAAAAAAATACAATATATGCCTGATGACTACGAAATAGCACTATTTGCTGTTGGACAAACACTATATAATTAAAGTGGATGTCAATGACAAAACCTGTTGTTACCGTAAAAATTTTAATAAATAAAAATATTAACTCTTCTCAATAAGTAAACTACTAAATAGTTGTAGCAGAAATGGCACAGTACTTTCCTTCACTACACAATTTACAAATCAGAAGTACATTATATTATTTATAATATAAAACATATAATTGATATATATGATGATAATAAATAAATATTTAAGTTATTTAATGCAATGAAGGCATATTATATTTCAAACAACAATGCTACAGATGAATTTCATAATTCAACACCAGAGAAATCGCAGGAAACGGTTAGTCTCAAATCAAAACATTTGAATGCTCGGTTGTATTATTTAAGTCTATCAACTTCATTTCCCATTATCATCATTCGAGCACAAAATCCATTAAAAATGTGATGTGTGAAGTTAATATGCTCCACAATAGCAATAACGTACTTATCATATGTCGCACTGATTTACAAATAACAAATTTAAAGGTGATGCTTTGACTGAAAAAACTTCAGAAGAGTTCAGGGGATGAAGGACAATTTGCCGGTTATTGAACTGACAATATTACATACCTGAAGCGTGACCTTGTTTGTTTTGTGTTTAAACCAAAGTTTATTAGAGAATGCCTAACTTTAGAATGTTTCCAATTTATCAGTCTTACAGGAACGAAGAATGCTATTTTATTTCTAAAGAAACTAGTCTTAAAATTATTCAGGAATGGTCGCGTGACCACTTTTGAATAAAATGACATGTTAATTTATAGACATAAGCAAATACCATAAATACCTGTCATAGATAAACAAAAAGGGGATGGCCCATTTTCGGCCCAAAGCGGACAATAGATTATAGAAAAAATACTTAGTGCATTAATTTTGTCATAAATAAATATGCATTTACTTTCTTGCAAATAAGCGCCACTATAGTTTACAATAAGTTGTTTAAAAAAAGTAACTCTATTGAAAAAACAAGGATTTTTATTTTTGCGGGAAAAATATTGCCAGCTTCAAATCCTTTTACGTATGAAGTAAATATTTTGAGTATATAAATAAATCATTTTAAGTATTATTATTAATCAAACGATTTTAATGGATTTTATGCACATAAAATAACATCGAAGACATACCCATTGGACTTTAACTTGTAACTATACTTGAGACCTTAGAACTTATATCTCAAGGTGGGTGGCGCATTTACGTTGTAGATGTATGTGGGCTCGAGTAACCACTTAGCAACACCAGGGTGGCTGTGAGCTCGCCCACCCATCTAAGCAATAAAAAAAACTTTACTAGTATTGTTATTTAAATATGTACAACTAAAACAAAAACATAAAAAATAATGTGTACTCGTAAAAAAAAGATTAAGATATAAATCAATTATCGGTATTATTTTTCTTTATACTGACAACACTGAATTTAATCTGACTGACTGACACTTCGCTTGCTGCTTGTGGTGTTGTGCTTGCGTACAAAATGGATGTGTTTTGATTTTTCTTCGATTTATTTTACTTTTATCAATAACGTTTCATACTACGACTAAAAACATTGTGTGAATTGTGGTTTTACCCTGACCGAGATTTAAAACCGTGTATATGCTCTGCTTTGCTATTTTTAGATGATACTAATTGTGTATGAAGATGAAGAAAATATAGATATTTAAAGAATTAAGTGTGTTTTTATACCCTATTGGATAAAAATACATTAGGAACATCTTAAACATTAAGAAAAGAAAAGTTCTTGAAGTATCTCACAATCCCACACTTATTTATATAGAAAATTAACCTCAAAACGAGTTTTTATTGGAGTTTACTCCTTTAGAATCGATTTACATATATAGGCCCGGGGTATGAAAATTATGGGGACCAAAATCGTACTAGCATGTCACACGAAATGCGTTATGCGCATTTCGTGTGACATGCTAGTACATGCGCCGGCAGTCCGCCACAAAGCCTCGTACTGATCGCGCGTTTCTCTCATTATTGTATTTTCATATATTTGTTAGTCGTTTGTTTTGTGTCTCGTTAATTTGTTAATAATCTGTAGTGTATCGTGTTGTCGTAATATAGAACTATTTCTCGTATTGTTTCGTTTAATTTTTTATATCCAGTAAACTCCAGTCGTGCGTCGGAGCGGACACACACACTTTTTTTTTATTATATTTTTTATAATAGTGGCGTCAATTTCAATATATTTTTTAGATATCCAATACATTTAAGAATTTGAATCAGTACATTTTTATAGTAATATTTGATGTCCATCTTGGGCCTAGCACACTATGGAGAGTGGGCAATCCCCTTTAATGCTGTGTTGGAAAATGTCAAATGTCTTTGACTTAATGTCGTAGTAGGTATCTTGATAGTTTTCCAATTCCAGCACTAGAGCGCATACGGCATAATGCTCAACGGTGAATGTTCCAACTACAGCAACGCTTCGCATATATAATTTTCTTAGAACACACTTAAAAGAATACTCAAGACGTAAAAATTTTTTAATGAAATAATTAAAATCCAAATTACTTAAAATAACCGCAACCAATTATTATTGTTTACCACATTATTTTCAACACTGAGCTTAGCGCACTCTGCTGATGCCTTTGAAAAATAATTCACGTTCCCTTCAGCATAATTTGGCATTGTGCGCCACTGAGTCGCAGTATGCTCTGTAATTGGCAAACTAGGTTTAATTGACTTGAATGGCTTACAGCGTTTGAAATCGACATTACAGTCTATCGAGCCTACTAACTTCATCTCATATAATCTCATTCCATTCTCATCGTTTTCATCGAATTTCATCCAATTGAACATAATTTCAAGGTCAAGTAGTACGAAATCATTGTTGTTGTGCCATTTGTAAAATGATAATCATACAATTAACTAACTGCGCCCGCAGCTTGGCCCTCAAACAAAATGCATTTTGAAATTAAAACACAAAAGTCATAAACAACTCAGAAAGCTAAATACATAAGATAACTTTAAGTGAAAATACATACACACACACATTTTTTGTTTAATAAATAGATTTCATATTCACTCGCCCTATAGTTCAAAAGATGAAAATCGGACGGACTGTTCTTTGCAGACTGGGTGAACCGCGAACGTGGTTGTGTCACCTTCGGACTGACGCAGGGGCTTACCAGCCATGGGTGTTTGAGCCGGTACCTGTGCCGCGTTGCACGGAGGGAACCGATAATGGAGTTAGCAGTCACAATGATGATGCGACTGTGACAATGTGCGGCATAGCACAAGTTCGAACACTGTTCCATGTGGCTGAGGCAGCGCCGTGACCCCGTGGCTATATGCTCAGTAGTTTTAGCAATTTTCGTTGTTTAATTAATTATATCCTCATGTTGGAATCCCTCGGTTGAAATCCCACTAGTCAAACCCATTCGTAGAGCTATAAAGCAGGAATGAAGGTTCTTTAATTATTATTTGAGAGAAGCTCGTTCCTTCTTTTTTCTTACTTCAAATCTTTCAAACCTATTGATTTATTTGAATTACATGTACATATTTAAATTCAACTCTGGCACTAATAGCAACCCAAGAACTCGATTGCCATAAACTGAAAAAAAAAACAGCAACAAGGTGCCTGTGACACCTTTTTGTGACACAGCTTCAACTGTCAGTGTGACAGCTAATTTTTATATGTCAACTTTAAAGTTTAAGCAAATTAGGACACTGAAGTAGGTAGTAGACAAAAAAATATTTTAACAAAACAGAATTTTAAATTCTTACAGAAATATTACTACGATGTGTGTAATTGTGTCGTTATTTAGATATAAACAATAGTTCATAGTCAATTAAATTATTTTACTAAAGTCGAATCAGATGTGTTTATAAATATGCTATCGAGATTCCATCATTATCATGGCTCGAATATTATATTGTTCGAAGAAAATACAGTTGCCTACAGAAAAGCTAGTTTTGCACACGGCTTGACTTTTAGTGAAAAACCCCTTCTACCCGGTGAAATATTTCTAGTAGAAATTGAAAAAACCGAAAGAGGATGGAGTGGTCATATGCGGCTCGGGTTAACACTTCTTGAGCCGCAAGCAGCGGCTCTGGGTGACAAAGGATTGCCTCAGTATGCGCTACCAGATCTCGCTAACAATGGTATGTCATGGATATTCCCGATTTCGAAATCACAAAACAATGTACTTGTCGAACTTGTTAATCAAGTATCTCCAGGGCGATGGGAAAACGAGCCGCGGGTTTCGGTCCTAGGCGATGGTCATGTAGTAAAAACGCCACGTGGTTACATATCTAAGATGATTTTAAAGCCACAGACTGTCTCACAGAATGGAACACCCCAAGGTATTTTACCTATGGACGCTGGCAGCCGTATTGGAGTAATGTTTGTTCCTTGTCCTAAACTTAATAAAAATGACCAAGACTTAGCTGAAATGCACTTTATAATTAATGGTGAAGATCAAGGCCCTTGTACTAAATCCATACCCTACACAAGAGGTCTTTTACATGCAGTTGTTGATGTCTATGGTACAACAAAACAAGTGAAGATTGTACAACTTTATGGAGGTGAGTTGTACATGTTTCTCAGATGTTAATAAACTTGATAACTTGATGAGTAAATTTAGTCAACACGTATTTTGAAAGAAATGAATTTAATTCAAACTATTATGTTAATATGAGTTTGTATATTTTTCTTTTCAGTGAAATCTCTTCAGATTATTTGCAGGGATGCAATACTGCAGAATGTGAAAAATGGTTCAGTGAAATCTTTACCCTTACCTAAAAGCCTAAAAGACTTTTTGTTATCATAATACTTACTGCAGTTATAAACATACTGCATGACAATAATGGCATATGGCAAAACTGCAATGTGAGCAATTGTCTGAAGCACCACTACAGGTGGCACAATTTGCATACAGATGATAATTCTGTTACAAATTGAAGTTTCTTATTGTGTTAGCAGAAGATTAGTTGCGGAAGGTCTTACCAGGGTTTTTTAATGTGGAAATAAGTTCAAAATATTCTATAAATAAGCAGAAGAATGCTTACAAAAGAATGAGTTTTATGTTTATTAAAGACAAAAAAATGCAAAGAATATTACTTTTGTTCTACTTATCGATGGTTTAACCTTTAAAAACCCTGCTTTAAGATTGTTTTAGTGATGAAAAGCCTGAACTAAGAAATGAACGCTCGAACCAATATAATATATGTAAAGTTTATTTGTAAACCTTCACTGAAACATGTAAATAAAAAGATGTCAGTATATATATTTTTTCCTATTTCGTCATTTCAAAGTGTATTTATTTATGCTTTTAATTAAATTAAGTTTGATAATTAGTTATTCTAGATCTGAGCATATTATAATCACATTTTATTTTCTTAGAGAAGATAGCCTGTGGTTTGCCATACAAATATATCCCTGGTTGCTGTCCTAGAAATAAATATTTATTGATTCAAATATCATAATAAATATTTATTAAATTAATGAAATATAATTATTTATTAATTAAATATTATAACAATTACATTTTTCAACTTATGCAAGGTTGTATGTGCATAACATTAAAAGTAAATGCCTCATACACTAGCTTATATTATAGCTAGGATATTTGATGTTATTTGATTCTCTTTTTTGTATTATAGGTACAAGAGCTGTAAAGGTACATAAATAATTATCTGAATAGTTAATAGTTTTCAAGAAAGTAAATACAATAACTCTGTCCTCCTTGCGTCGTTTCCTCACTGCTGAGGGTCATGTCCATCATGTTTAGTTTTATTTTTTGCTGTTTTTCTCGCGTATCCGATCATTGGCCCCGCGTTAAGGGCTTCGTGGAATGGGGTTTCTAGTGTGGTGCGCATTTAATCGAACCGACTTGTCGGGCTGCACCCGCGAGGTCTCTTCCCTCGACCTTCCCTGTCACGAATAGTCTCTAAGCATTATGTTATTTCCGAGCAATATAACTGAAGTACTCAAGTGCAGTAACACTATACACATTTTATTTTTTAAAGTCTTACCTCTAAATAGAAAACCATACATTCTCGATCCTGCGAACAGAATGGAAAGCAGTTAACGTCGCCCCAAACACGTCTTTTCGGATCCTCCCGATCCACTAACGGTGCTTTTAGGTACCTCAAGCACCGGTCACCGTTCTCGTCGAACCCGTCGCTTGCGACGAAGGGCTCGACGAGTAAATTAACCCTCAGACAGCCCACTGAGTTTCTCGCCGGATCTTCTCAGTGGGTCGCGTTTCCGATCCGGTGTGGTAGATTCTGCGAAGCACGGCTCTTGCTAGGGCTCGTGTTAGCAACGTCGTCAGGTTTGAGCCCCGTGAGCTCACCTACTAGTTAAGGTTAAGCTGATATATTATAGCCTCTCAAGGATCTCAGCTTAGGCAGGAAGAAGAAAAAAACCAAAAGATATTTAAAATTTATTTTTTATTTTTCAATATCATTAGGTAACGGTAATGTGAAAGGCACTATATCAATTTTTTCAGGATCAAAATCGGTATAATCCAACAAATTGTCTGGTTCAAGATGATAAATCCAATGATCCACACATGCTTGTGTCAAAGTACCCCTCCAATGCTGAAATTTAAAAATAATTCAATTACAAAGCGGTCCAAATACCACGCCAGGAGGCACTTGGGATATTGAGAGACACTTGAAAGTCATGTCGAACTCAAAAATAAAACAGTTTATTTATAAAGTAATAAACATATTTATCTTACGGACCGTCTTAATATCTTCGAGCATTAATTACGATGTTTTATACGGACACTAACTTCACCTTGTGATAAACACATTTGTTATAATAATATATCAAATAAAGTAGGTATTGCTAGTCAATAAAAGGGATATTACATTTGTTATTGTTTTGCAACGGTAACAGTTATTTGATTCAGTCTGCTACGAGTCAACCAAAACAATTATATTTTATGTAGGTAGTTATTTGTTTGAATCAGATATGAAAAAAAAAATGTAACATTTTACTGAAGGAAATTGTGCTAAATGTGATATTTATTAAATGAAGTTAAAATGACCAAGTTAAAGTAGGTAATAACCTAAATTTTAGTTTTATGTGTGAGAGGTGGCTGATTGGCTAATCTAAAGCGAAACAATTGAATAATGAGGTCACATTATTCCTGGGTTATTGTGCGAATTATCAACTTAACCATGAATCCGAAATGTAATGTCCTACATACCTATGGTTATTAACATTTCATGAGATAACTGTTGCGAGAGACTATGCTAATGAAAACCCGTAGTATGTTTTTTGTGAAATGAACTAATAATCAACTTTTTAATTAAACGTAGAAATGAGACTCACAGAAACAAATTCGTACATCAATGCAATTTAATCTTAAATATGATATTGCGGTAGAGCGTACGAAAATAATTTAGCGCTGACGGCTTTTTTTTCTATAGGTATTGTGGCGGTATATTCTGGCACACACAAAATATTAAAACACCAGAAAACATTTTTCAAGGTTGCACTCCAGGGTAGAAAGGTCAACGTTTCAATAGATCGTGTGAAACCACCTTTTATAACTCAAGAAGTTGGAAGTCGTCGTGGCCTAAAGGATAAGACGTCCGATGCATTCGTGTTGAGCGATGCACCGGTGTTCGAATCTCAGGCGGGTATAAATTTTTCTAATGAAATACGTACTCAACAAATGTTCACGATTGACTTTCACGGTGAAGGAATAACATCGTGTAATAAAAATCAAACCCGCAAAATTATAATTTGCGTAATTACTGGTGGTAGGACCTCTTGTGAGTCCGCGCGGGTAGGTACCACCATCCTACCTGTTTTTGCGGTGAAGCAGTAATGCGTTTCGGTTTGAAGGGCGGGGCAGCCGTTGTAACTATACTGAGACCTTAGAACTTATATCTCAAGGTGGGTGGCGCATTTGCGTTGTAGATGTCTATGGACTTCAGTAACCACTTAACACCAGGTGGGCTGTGAGCTCGTCCACCCATCTAAGCAATAAATAAAAAAAATTCAAAAAAGAAGCTACAAATTTTCCAGCTACACCTCCTACTCCATTCCCAGCACCCTCTTTGTTGCCTGCACCAGAGTGCGAGAAGAGGAAAGTGGAAGACGAGTGCGATTCCCGGACCAGGCCTAGATAGATCAGAACTTCGATCGCTGTAGCGAGATCTCGGAGGGGAGTGCTGTGGCGAGCCCAAGTGCGGCCCTGCGCTGAGTATAGCCCTGCGCTAGATCATCTAGAATATTCGACGGTACTCGAAAATGCTTTGGTTCGGTTGAGTTCGGAACTTCTATATATGCAAGCTTATCTTGAAAATGTCGTAAGCGAGATTCAGGCATCAGTCAAATATCTGGCGTTGTATGATGGCTACCGCCACAGTAATATACCTACCGAATTGTAGGATTTTCTCTCACGCGTTGGGTGCAGCGAGAGGGGATGTAGAAGTTCAACCTATAAATCAACAATTTACGTCCAAACTCGCCAGTGACAAAACTCGGTCGCGGTATGTCTCAAATATAAGTGTATAATCTATGGCGGTATGTAACCATAGACCTATATAGTAGGGACACGACATATTGTTCTATACGTACAATTGCTTATATAAATAGCACCCATTTTGAAGGCACACACATAAACATATATCTATCTCGTTCTTACTCAGCACTTTAACTCGTAGGAAAACAATATAACAGTATTTCAGTGCGTACATAAAATGAAACATGAATATACGTAAATGTCTCCGTCTCCGTCTAATGAGGCCGAAAATCCGCCATGTTTAGCGCGCCAAATGTCATTGTCACGTCAGTTCGGCCGTCTGTTTTGGGTTGTACATTATTTATTGACTTTACACTTGACATTGGCGAAATCTAAAAGGAAACGCCATAAACCTAAGAGATAGATAGATTTATTGACTTTGATATCGATTTAATATGATTGCTTATATAAAATTTCTAATTTTATCATGCTTAAAACATACAAAAATAATAATTAAAACATATTTTATAGGATCTCAAGAAGGTCGATGCCCCAAAACTATTATCTATATATATTTAAATTCATTATGGAGCCCTCATCCGAAACATTGATTATACACTTAATAATATATTTGAATCCGAATCTCATCAGGTTTGAGCCCCGTGAGCTCACCTACAAACGTTAGGGTTACGCTGAAATAGCCTCTCAAGGCTCTCAGCTTAGGTAGGAAAAAAAAAAAAAAACCGAAATATCGGACACCATTTTTCGGTCGGAATCTATTCATTATGACACTAATCATAAATACCTCTTTAAAATATGTCATCAAAACATATTTAGACATTCTGTTTAGATATTTCGGGAAAAAGGCTACTGACAAAATCTCTTCGGAACTATTTAAATAAAATAAAATAGCATATAGCTGAGCTAAGTAAAAAATTGGGCAGTGCAGCTTACGCTCTTTATAAAATATCACCAACACTGGATCTGGATGGTGTTATAACCGCTTATTACGGATTAGTAGAACCCATTTTACGCTATGGTGTTATATTTTGGGGAAACTCTACGGACGTTGATATCGCGTTTAAGGGTCAAAAACGCTGTATTAGATCTATGTTCAAATTACAAAGTATAGACAGTTGTAAAGAGTACTTTATTAAACACAATATACTAACACTTCCGTGTCTCTATATTTTTGAAATTATTTTGTTTGTAAAAAATAACTGTAAATTGTTTAAAACCACAGGTGAAGTTTCGCAACGTAACCGGCGCGACCAAAATAAATTGTGTTTGCACTGTGCTAAGACAACTCTTATGCAAAAAAGTATACTGTGTATGGCACCGAAAATATATAATAAGCTACCTGATGCTATGAAAAAAGACAAATTATTTTTGTTTAAAAAGAATTTGAAAAAATTATTAACTTTAAGATGCTATTATACAGTTAACGATTTCTTAAATGATAAATCATTATGTTAATCTTATGTTCGCTTCTTACTGTTCTTTGTTTTCGTTTTATCACTGAAAAAAAAAAAAAAAAAATAGTTTTATTCCGCAGTGAGTAAAACACTATTGTGAACTCGTTAAATATTTAATAATTAAGTGATTTTAGAGAGGAAGTCACAAGGAATGACGTTTGTAATTTTATTAACGAATAAATGTTCTGTAGATGTTTTTTTAATCAGGCGGTCCCTTGATAAGTTTAAAATTTGAATCACTCTCAAGTGAAAGTGATTCAAATGGTGCGGCGCACTTTCCTTGAGGTGCGCTGCGGTAGTGTGTTACGGAGTCAGCAAAACAATTAAAATAGATTGTAATAGTCTAAGAAAAACACGTACTCAAAATACGATAACATTCAGCATGCTAGAAATGGGCAGATGGCACTGTACTACGCCATATCTTTATGTTTTGCGGCAAACGACAACTTTATAAAATCAGTGTAGCAAATTAAAAAAATGGTCATATCGTTTACTTGGCAAATTTGAAGCACGAACTCGTCTTAGATTTCACATAATATCTAAATCACATCATCTTTGCACATAACAATATACTTACTTCATATTAAAGTATAAATTCTACAAATACATTCACACTCAACAATATTTAAAATAAAATGAGCCAAGAACGTTTATCGATAAAACCTACTAACAATAAAATCTTCTGGGCAGCACTAAAACCGCCATGTTTTGTGGCCAGATGACGTCACAGTGGCACGAATTTTTTGTTGACGTTTCATTTCCATAGGTTTCCTACTTCAGTGTATGTAACGAAGGCGAGGCGAAGCGTTTCTCGAATTTTAAACGTCAAAAATAATAAAATGAAACTAGGAGATTAAACCATAAAAGTACCGTTTAAATTATACTTTTACTTACTACGTACTTACATTTCGAGTGTGTTCGATCCAAATGAGTAATGAAATATGTTTGCACTGTTTAGCACTTTCGTGTGCTCTTTTCAAGAGATTAAATGCTTGTAATTTTCTTTTTTTTATATACAAAAAGTATGCATATAAAAGGTAATACCTGATGAAAATGTTTACTAGATTTAAAAAGTTTGCTCATCTAGGTTTTTCTCTTAAGCCATAATATATAAATTAATTATTTATAATAGAATAAATTTTTACTTAATCAATCTTTGTTGGAAGCTGTCATCGCCTATTTACATTATCACCACCAGCCCGTAGTCGTCCACTGCTGAATATAGATCTCTCCCAATTTATACCACAAAGTCTGATCTTCGGTTTTCCTCGTCAATTTCTTGCCGGCCACCCTTCGCAAGTCAAGGCCGCCTAGCCTTCCCACAATACGTTTTCGGGTGTGTGGTCTCCGTGTCGGCTAATTTAGTATATACTATGGGATAGTTACGCATTTTCCATTTTGTAATAATAATAATATGTATATTATACATTTTCAAACTACGATCAGATCATAACGGGTCATCAGATTTTCTACATAATCAAAAGTGTAAGGAATAATAAGTAACAATATCTCCTCAGGAAAAAGGGAAAAATAATAATTTGGTAAACTAAGTCTACTAAAGTAGTGATTACCAAGCTATTACAGATTCCTGCGATATTTCAAATGTTATCGGTACTAGCAGTTTGGTATAAATTGCCTGCTAATTGGAAAGTATGACTTAGCAAAAACTAAATAAAACGCATTTTAACAAAACAAGACTGACAAAATTATTTGTAAGAGTTTTAACCTCGGCCGGTACATAGGAGCTCGGCAACATGCCTTGTTCATGTCTCTAAACATTGATTTTATCGATTTTTTTAGCAACAAAATTTTATTAAGGTTTCTCTGGTCCGTCTGTAAAAAAAACCAGTATCGAAAAGGAAGAAAATGATTTAAAAAAAAAAATTGTTGCAGAAAGGCAGTTTAAAGGTGTATGAGGCAGTTGTTAATTATTTAATGTACAAATTATAATGAAATATTGGACTGGCTTAGGTAATTATAGAGATTTTTTTTGTTGCCCTTGTCGGTAGATCTATACGACCCATCTGATGGTGAGTTGTTACCGTCACTCATGGATGTCAGAAGTTCCAGGGGCAGAGCTAAGCCTGACCAATGTGGTAAATATACATTTTAGATACATCTTTGATTATTTATAGCTATGTATCTACAAAATTCAAATTAGTACTTTCAGGCAGTTAAATTTTTTTTAAATATAAAATGCATATTTATCTCATACCTACTCATGAATGTCTTCCACGATGAAGAAATAAAATCGTGTAAAAAACTAAAACACGCAAAAATTATAATTTACGTAATTACGATATAATTGAGTGACAGTGTGCTTAGTGCGATTTTTTTAACTTCTCGATAGCGTAAAAGTTAACTCAAAATTGTATGGAGTTGGAACAGCGCCCTTACGTTTGCCATTAGGGGCGCTGACATAGAGCATTCATGGTGTCATATTCATGTTGTTGGTAGTATACATAACTATGGGCTCCGGTAATCTCTGAACACCGGGTGAGCCGTGAGCTTATTACACTAAATGGGTACGCAATAAATAAATGAAACACTGTACTTACATCCGACTGATTCACATACAACTTTAAAGTAATCATCCAAATACTTACCTCCTTTACTAAAGTGATCAGCAGTCCTTCGACCAATCGAATTAGCATCATTATATTGAACTCGTGCTCTTTATATTTCATCGATAATATTTTTCGTATTTTTTCTTCCCATATAATTGATTGTTCCCATGAGCCTATTCTGACTGTTCTATTGAAAATGATAAATGTTGCATACACAAAGGAAATGCTTATTAAGGTGGCCACCATTAGTTGCGGAATGCAATAATCGAATAACAAAAGTATTACAAATTTTCAAAATATTTGATAACTTATTGGGTGGCGGACATAACTTATTGCTTAGATGGGTGGACGAGCTCACAGCCCACCTGGTGTTAAGTGGTTACTGGAGCCCATAGACGTCCACAACGTAAATGCGCCACCTACCTTGAGATATAAGTTCTAAGGTCTCAAGTATAGTTACAACGGCTGCCCCACCCTTCAAACCGAAACGCATTACTGCTTCACGGCAGAAATAGGCAAGGTGGTGGTACCCACCCGCGCGGACTCACAAGAGGTCCTACCACCAGTAATTACGCAAATTATAATTTTGCGGGTTTCATTTTTATTACACGATGTTATTCCTTCACCGTAGAAATCAATCGTGAACTTTGGTTGAGTACGTATTTCATTAGAAAAAATGGTACCCGCCTGAGATTCGAACACCGGTGCATCGCTCAACACAAATGCACCGGACGTTATCCGTTCTTATCCGTTAGGCCACGACGACTTCAATTACGATTTCGTATTAACTGTCTTGTAGTCGTTTCCAAAGTAATAATGACACATTACCTACGTTTCGGCTCAAAAACGAACCTTAGTTTATGACAACTTTTCAGCCTTTACTAAGCCGCCTCAGGAGGTTATTCTCAAATACGCGCGACTTCTTGTGTAAAACGACAAGTAGGTACTACTTATCATATTTAACGGATTATTTTTAACAATTTTATGCTTCAATACCGTTCGGCAAGCCGTGCGTTGTTCGACATTAAAGAGATAAGCGTTCCATTAAAATATCTTACATTAGCCACATCGCAACAAAGAAATTCCAAGCCGCTTCTGGAGTTTTCGACCTCAATATAGCGTCACCTTTCGTTATATAGAATTTCTCACAGGATCCATAAGATTCCACGCAATAGCCCGTATCTAGCAGTATCACTATGGTATAAAAATAATACCAGGTTTCAGCTGAAAATATGTATAATATTAATTGTTTTCTATGGTTTTTGTTAGAAAATAACCTGATTGTAACTAAACTGGCTTCCATATATGAAGGTCTTAAAGCCACGCGCGTTTTTCCCATGAGTAGGTAAGGTTATGTCAGTAGCATCTCTAATCAATAAAATATGGCAACCAAAAATACTGCTGAGAGGGCCTCTTGCCCGCACAGATAGGTGGTACCACCTTGCTTATTTACCGTGAAGTCAATATGTTTGAATGGTGGGGACGTTGTACTATAAAACTGAGATTCAGAACTCATGTTATAGGTGCATCTAGGATTACTCCCAGATAACCTTTTTGGCCCAGGGGATTGATGAGTCAAAGAAGGTGATCGAGGGTGTATGATTCCAACGTCTAATGCGGGAAGAGATTCGCGTTGAATTCCCCTTTGAAACAGCAATTGTAATTTCATAATTTCAGAATTTTCAACAGATTCACGTGTAATTGATTAGTTGTTACGAAACAAACTACATTCTGGTTTGAAGGGTTCACCCACCGCAGAATAGGTACGAGTATATTTACTCAATGCACACAAGCTAGCAAATGTTAGCAAATTCCACCCCTCCCGGCTGTGCACGGGCTCGCCCAAATATCCCGGTGAACGTTTTTTTTATTTATTGCTTAGATGGGTGGACGAGCTCACAACCCACCTGGTGTTAAGTGGTTACTGGAGCCCGTAGACATCTACAACGTAAATGCGCCACCCACCTTGAGATATAAGTTCTAAGGTCTCAGTATAGTTACAACGGCTGCCCCACCCTTCATACCGAAACACATTACTGCTTCACGGCAGAAATGGGCGGGGTGGTGGTACCCACCCGTGCGGATTCACAAGAGGTCTTACCACCAGTAAAGTGAAGCAATTATTACAAGCCAGGAATGAATGATAAATAAATAGGATTGATGGAGATGGTTAAGATGAAGATTAAGTACTACGGTTACTACTACAAAAAGGTCGCTCTTGTGATTATTTTAATACTAGCTTTTGCCCGCGACTCCGTCCGCGTGGAATAGTTACTTTGGCATAACGCTAATTTTTACTCCCCACTTCATTTACGTAGAAAGTGAAAATATTTTTGAATTGTAGAATGTTAAGGAGCTATTTAAACCCTTATTTTGAAACATTCTTTATTGGTCCTCCACTTGTATTTGTCTTACCGTGATGTTATATATCCTATATATAGCCTTCCCCAATAAATGGGCTATCTAACACTGAAATAATTTTTAAAATCAGACCAGTAGTTTCTGAGATTAGCGCGTTCAAACAAACAAACTCTTCAGCTTTATAATATTATAAGTATAGATATAGATATGTAGTTTAGAGCATTAAGAGCTTACAACTCAAATCATAGTGATCGGTCATGTAGAAAAATTCTCTTATAATGTTGACCATTTCGTTAATACGCAAGTCGGCCAACAGCAGCTTCAATAACCAGAGCAAAAGCATTTGTCGTGTGTTCAGATCCGTTAAATCCGATAGCATCGGTATCACTGAGAGTCCCAACTCAAGTCCCTCCATTTTTTTTCCATACTCCACACTAAAATAAATAATTTAGAGACATTTGAGGGAAGGAGTTCATTCATTCACTGGTGGTAGGACGTCTTGGGAGTCTGCACGGGTAGGTACCACCACCCCGCCTATTTCCGCCGTGAAGCAGTAATGCGTTTCGGTTCGAAGGTTGGGGCAGCCGTTGTAACTATACTGAGACCTGAGAACTGCAGCCGTTGTAACTATACTGAGACCTGAGAACTTATATCTCAAGGTGGGTGGCACATTTACGTTGTAGATCTCTATGGGCTCCAGTAACCACTTAACACCAGGTGGGCTGTGAGCTCGTCCACCCATAAAAGCAATAAAATAAAAACGTTTGGATTCAACACCGGGCTGTTCGTGTAGGTAAATCTGCACCAGTTATATTGAAATAATATGCGACTGCTATTGCGTCACAAATATTAATCAAAAAGTTATTTCTGATAATTCCAGTCCGAAAAAAAATCGCTAAAGTATAAATGGTAACATACGGAAAATCTCATTATCATTATTTCTGCATTCACTACATGTAGGTACTTATTTGTTGAAATGCAAAATATACAATGATTAAATCCGAAAGAGGCACAATAGGGGTGGTTAATTTAGTCTCAGCAGTGTTGTGGTAAGCCTTTTTATTGCCGTTGTAAGCAGACGAACATATGGACCGCCTGATGGTAAGTAGTCACTGTCGCTCATGGACATCAGCAATGCCAGAGGTATAGCACGTCGGATGCTCGTAGCTCTTCACGGAGCAGAATTTAGACCTTAGGGCGACTATCTCAAGTAACTCTTTCCTTTGTCGTATCACTTTTGTCAGAGAGGTCGTGATCGTCATTCAGTATCATTGCTGTGAGCAGATGCTATGCGCCTCACGAGCAAACACCACTACTCCCGGTTTGTGGTGAGCCTGGTACACTCATGCAAACAACCACCAACTGCTGACTTGGTCGATCTATCGAATGAGCAACCTTCCACGCGGTCTGGTGCCTTTCACTTTGCCCTGAACGACAAGGCGCTCTATGGAGTCATTTCCTCGCCGGGAGATATGTCCAAAAAATTATAGTAAAAATGATAGCCTAACTTAAAACTATCCTTTGAAGGGGAAGTGTTAGCCGTTACAGTCCTCTTCCTTTCTGCGTTGGAATCCTGTCCCCCTCTCCTCAAGTATATACAATAAGAGTTACAACAATAATGTTAGGGACTGCAGCGGGTGTGACGCCCATCACTAACGGTGCTTTTAGGTACCTCAAGCACCGGTCATCGTTCGCGTTGAATCCGACGCTTGCGACGAAGGGTTCGGCGAGTAAATTAAGTAAGTAAGACCACTGAGTTTCTCGCCGGATCTTTTCAGTGGATCGCGTTTCCGGTCCAGTGGTAGATTCTGCAAAGCACTGCTCTTGCTAGGTCCAGTGTTAGCAACACTCCGGGCTTGAGCCCTACACGCTAGGGTAGCGCTGATATAGCCTCTCAAGGCTACCAGCATAAGTAGGAAAAAAAATATCGACACAAGTAAACCGGGCGTGTAACAGACCACGACGCGACGACTACAAAATATAAATAAACATACTAATATTAATTTATAGACTGTCACAAATCAACATTTGTTTTCATTACACAAGACTTACTAGAATAGAAACATGCAAGTATAGAGGTAGCAGACGGATTGCACTTCCGTTACGTCCAACTGACCTCGTTTACGATGACACAGCTCCATTGCTCGTTCTTTTAATTTTAAACATCTTCGGAACTGCGAAAATACTATCCGATAAATAAATGTTATGTTAAGTAATCGATTACTTTTATTTTAACAGTGTAAATTTGAAAGTATTTTATGTTCGTTGTCCTTAGTCTTTTAAAACACCCACGGAACAAGAGAGGGTGGTGCGTACGCGAGCGAGGTGGGCGAGCAAAGGCTCAGCCAGGAGAGGTGTGATTTGCAAAAAAACGGCCCGAGCCCCTCCGAAGGAGACCTAACAACTCAAGAGCAGCTGCTTCGCGAATGAATATACTACCGGATCGGAATCGCGACCCGCTGAGAAGATCCGGCGAGAAACTCAGCGGGCTGATGCATGGGTTATGAAGGCGTCTAATGCAAAAGTTACTGGATTTGATGGATCCGCATGGACATGACTATTTTCAGTCGTTTTTATATTTAATAACTAAATTTATTCGTTACATCACTAGTATGTCGGTGCGATAGCTTACATTGCGTTCCTCTCGATTAACACTGATCATGTTCCCATAACAGATACACAACAGACGAAAATTTGCATTCGTTTTTAAAGCGTAATTCAAAGCGCATTTAGCCTCCAATTTTGCATTCTCGGTTTCTTTGCATTCCTGATATTAGCGAAAAATCGTAAAAAACGTTAATAAAAACATCAGTGAATAGCGTATTGCAATTTAGCGTTGTAATTCAATACATTACGTTCACAAATTCAAAATCATATTCCACTCCAATCAAACTTACAATGGTAAAAACAAATTAATTTAAATGTTGAATTATTGATGGCACTCGTGCGCAACCTATCGGTACCAAGCGTGTGTCACACGTTTTTTTTATTTGTTGCTTTCGTTTGGAAGATGAGCATACGGCCCATTTGTTAGTGACAATAGCCCTCATCAGCAATAACCTGGGTACAGACAAGGCTCAGCCAAGACTAGTAGTCTGGTAGGCAAGGGTCTGCTAAAAACTGCCCTAGTGCTATCGTAGGAGGCGTATCAGCTCAAGGACAACTGATTTGCAAGTGCATCTACTACCGGATGGGGCTTTTTAATATTTTTTTTTGCTAAGATGGGTGAACGAGCTCACGGCTCACGGTGTTAAATGGTTACCGGAGCCCATTGACGTCTACAACGTAAATACCGCCACCCACCTTGAGACATGAGTTGTAAGGTCTCACTTTTAACAGTAAACGACTGCCCCGCCCTTCAAACCGATACGCATTACTGCTTCACGGCAGAAATAGGCAGGGCGGTGGTACCTATCCGTGCGGACTCACAAGACGTCCTACCACCAGTAGAATTGGTAGACGCACAAAGAAAAACCAGTGAGACAATCAGCGAGCTGATGATATCTGTTGATTGTTACGAACGCGGTGACCTTGCGTACTGGCTTACAATTAGAAGTGTCCAACAGCACTAAAACTAGATCAGATTCATCAGGACGTCTGTCCATAGGGCTTTGATGGCGACTGACTGCTGTGTGAACCGGGTTAGGGGTGTAATTAATGGCGACCACGAAGGTTATCGTGTCTTATCGCTGTCGCGAGGAAGCATTCCGGCGCCAATTCTATTTACTACTTACGGACGAACTCAAAACAAATTCGAAATTTTAAAACTATATACTCACAGAAAATAATTGGTATAATATATTTAACGTGAAGGCGATATCTTCGTAATAATAACCGATTATTCCAGATATCCGTTTTGGGTACATCTTCGGTAAATATACAGCCATTAATTGTTGAAGGGAGGCTCCAAAGCTGCGTAATTTGACCCAGTGCCTAAGCGGTTACATTCAATTTTATTCATAAACTGTAATCTAAGACTAGTTATATCGCATTATCACTTATGCTAACACTCATTTTTGTGAGTGATAGAAAGAGACAAAATACTTTGTAAAGTAATATCAGTAATACCGCGTTTATAAATAAGGCAAATAAAAAAAAACAACACTTCGAGTAAAACGTCCAATGCAGTATCTCCTAATAACAATATATTCCATGATGTCTATGGAATTCTCCATCGATTCCAACCAGCTGTGTAGTTTTTTGAATCAAATTCAATAGGTAAATTAAGACATTGTTTAAAAGTAGCTTCCTACAAGAAATCAGTTTATAAACGGAAATCAAAGTGATCACCCTGTGTAATATTATTACTATAAAATAAAAATATAGAATAATCATAGTTATAGAATAAAAATATATATGGATAATAGATAATAGATTACTGGTGGTAAGACCTCTTGTAAGTCCGCGCGGGTAGTTGCCACCACCCTGCCTATTTCTGCCGTGAAGCAGTAATGCGTTTCGGTTTGAATGGTGGGGCAGCCGTTGTAACTATACTTGAGACCTTAGAACTTATATCTCAAGGTGGATGGCGCATTTACGTTGTAGATGTCTATGTGCTCCAGTAACCACTTAACGCCAGGTGGGCTGTGAGCTCGTCCACCCATCAAGCCAATAAAAAAAAATTGAATAAGCATATATATAGATAATAGTTAAAGAATAAAAAATCAAAAATAAAACTTCACTTAGAAGTTGGAAATGGATAGTAATAAAGCTCCATGGCGTGCAACAGCTGTTTCTTCGCTTCGGCAAGGTCACCGGACTCCAACATACAAACACCTCGCATTGAACAAATCTTCGCTAACTGAAATCTCTTTATCCATTTCCTATGAACGTTTTCCGGAAAAAGGTCTTCGTTCTGTATATAGACAGATAACATTTTATCTTTTCTTATTTTTTGTTGACCATTGCTAATCGTTTTCTAATGTAAATTTATTTATTTATTTAATTTATTTATTACACTTCATGTAAAATTTACATTGGCGGACTTAACGTCTAAGGCATTCTACCAGTCAACCAAAGGTAGAGTAGAATAAATAGTGGTAGGTGCAATGAAATTTATATTAAATTACAAATACATACGCAAAAAATATATATACATATATACACATACACATATACATACACATATACATACACACATACATACATATAATAGTTTAAATTTAGTATTAATTATTATTAAGTATTAATTTAGTATTTAGTAAAAAAAAACTACGAAATCATTGGTAGCTTACGTGGCTATTCCAATAACGCGCGGTCGGGGTATTTTGTATATTATCGCAGTTCAGAATGAAATCGTACAAACTTGAAACTATTTAATGTTTAGTGCTTTTTTAGACAAACGAAATCTCGCTCCGCTTGGTGGCAAGAGCTGCACGTAAACCTTACAAAAATAATTCGATTTCGCGCCAAATTTTTTTTTTTACAATAATTAATGAGTTCTTATGACTTAAAAACACCACATTCAAATGAACAGCCAGAAGCACAGAAGTTATAATGTACCTACACCAAAGAATAAGTAAATACATACATATCAGTACATACATATATACTTAGTTGCCTTATGTGTTAAAAATCCTGTAATTTCGACTTTTTTTTTGCACGTTTAAAAAAGTTACCTGAACAAAATTCTCAACTTCGATCAAAAGTCTGATAGCCTGCGGTACGTTTAAGCTAATGAGGTTTATGTCAACGTATTCAATGTAAGCTTCGTATAGTTTATTGAACTCGCCTGGGAAAAGAAAAAAAAAACAAATTTTCAAATTCATGTTCAATAGAACTTTTGTCTTCTAATTATGTTTTTTTTCCCCTAACTATTCGCTGGTCGCCTAAGCGGCTATACCAGCTTCTCGCGGAACTCATGGGCAATACCGTCTTTACCATAAGGGCACCCGGGGCCCGTACCCAGGGCCCCCATTCTCAGGGGGCCCCTAAGGACCGACAATTTCTCTCACACATTTATTCTCAAAACATTTTTGTCGGGCGCATTACACTTTTTTCACAAATCAGTAATCTTATCAGAAGGTATTTACAAGGCATATACTACGCCATTATATCGATGACTGCGCCTATTCCTACTGTACTAATTAGTAATATTTCCGAACGCATCTAAAATCCAACAGCATTCTAATATCATTAATGACATATTATATCATACTTTATTTGATTACCTATAATAAATTGTCATACTCAGTAAAAAAATGTTATTATAATTCGCTTTTTTTACTTTCCAAAAGGGCCTCAAATTCTTGTGTGTCCAAGGGCCCCAGCCTAATTTAAGACGTCCTTGCTCATGGGCTCACCCTGTGAGAATTTGCTAACACTAGCCCAAGCAAGAGCAGTGCGTCGCAGAATGCTATTCGGTTAAAGAATACAACCAACCGAGTCAGAAGATGGAGCTTACGATCTCTATTATATCGTGGCTGCCCTTCCCTTCAAAACGGATCATCTGAATGTTTTGTTACCTAAATCGGCAGTATCTACCTATCCGGTATACCCAACAGATTCTACAACACTAACCTCAATTTAAACGGTAGATATGTGACAATGCTTGATAGAGAATTAGAAATATCTACATTTAAGACAAAGCCCTGACTGCCAATCACCTCCAAAAACGCCTATAAAACGTAATGCTTACCAGCTCCTCTACAATGATCAATAATCTGAGAGTAAACGGTCATCAGAATAGTCAAACATTCACAGTTGTTTGTTTCGACCGACGAGAATGAACGGACTCCCTTCTTCATTTGTTTATTTCTCAATCTCTTTAATCTCTTCATTTCTGAAGTAATAATATTCGTATTTCAATAGGAACAGATAAAATTATGAATTGACTTCGACATATTTTTTATCTATACATATAAATAAAAATGGAATAGAATGGAAAAGTGCTCGAATTCTTCGGACATATTGCTCGTAAAGAGGGTCACAATCTTGAACAGCTGATGGTGACAGGAAAGGAGGATGGCAAACGTCCCAGAGGACGCAGTCCCACGAGATGGTCGGACCAAATACGATCTTCTCTAAACATCAACTTCCACAATACCATTAATGAAGCTAAGGATCGCAGCAGATGGAGGGAAATCGTACGGGAGAAACTGATGCAGCGGGGGAGTCACGACCCTCAATAATGAGGAAAACGACGCGAGGAGGAGGAGGTGGAGGATAAATAAAATTGGAGAGTATGTTTGTAATATTGAAATAACCGCTTTTTACTACATGCATATGAATATATATACGGCACATACACCAAAATAACATTTTTTACAATTTTTGTCTGTCTGTCTGTTTGTTTCGGCTAATCTCTGGAACGGCTGGACCGATTTTGACGGGACTTTCACTGACAGGTAGCTCATGATATAAGGAGTAACTTAGGCTAGACTTTTTTAGACTAGCTTCGCCCCGCGGCGTCCGCGGGCAGCGGGTAGCGTCGCGGGACTCAACTATCAATAATAAAATTTAATGTTTCCGAAGCGAAGCGAGGGCGGGTCGCTAGTCATACCTAAAAACCTCGAAGTTGAGCGCTCTTTTTTCAATAGTTCCAAGCTAGAACATTCCGGTATGATATGAATCTGAAACGTAAATACCATCGATTTTAAGCAACCTTCCAATTACGTAGTGAATTTAGGATCGTAACATCGCAAATCGTAAACATTCCTATTACATGATCTATAAACGAAAAAAAAAAACAAGAAGGTTGCTTTTGTTCAATTGCAGTACAAATGGAACACAATTATGTATAATATGTGTGTAATAACACTATGTGAGGTCGGCGCAGCATGTCCTCTTTTCCACTCAGACCTTTAATATATCATCTCTGCACTCGCCACCATTCTTTTGCATATCCCGTTTCACACAGCCCATGCAATTTTTTTAGGACGCCCCTCCCCATATTACCGCAATATTACCGTCTACTTTCATAAACAAGTACAAAATTAAAAAGCAATCGAAGCGTGTAATCGTCGGAATATACTGTCCTGATTTTTAGCATTTCGCTTGCCTAATGAAATGTTTTTATTATGAGACGATAGCTACAAAAATCTCTTATTTTCCGCTAGACGAGAAAGGCGGTTCATTTTTTTTTTTTTAATTAGAACGAACGGAACACGTTCCCTTTGCCAAGCAAAAAAGATTACTTGAGTCACTAACTCTTTGATTCATAAACTACTAATCAATTTGTAGTTTATAAAATCATACAAACTACAAATCCCCTAAAACACTTACTTTTACCCTTATAATAAAAATCGCTCTTTTTCGGGAACGTTTCTCTTTTACACTGTAGATTATGAAAACTGTAAATTAAGTATATATTATTGAAATACGCTTTTATACCTACAGCAAAATCGGACGATTCTTCATGAGCGAATACAGATAGTTGATCTTGGTCACCTGGAACAACTGTTTCAGTCTTCAACGCACGAATTTGATGCCGGGTTCGTTTTACTGCCTCGCTTTCTTGTACTAAGCCCTATTTAAGATAAACTATTTTAATCTTATTACATTCATGGATGAAAGAACTCACGGCCTTCCTTTACAGCAAAAAATGCCTTTATCGAGGTACTTAACCATGTGGAAAAATAATAATACGTCCTGTCACTACTGATTTTTTTTTTGCTTAGGTGGATGGACGAGCTCACAGCCCACCTGGTGTTAAGTGATTACTGGAGCCCATAGACATCTATAACGTAAATGCGCCACCGACCTTGAGATATAAGTTCTAAGGTCTCAGTATAGTTACAACGGCTGCCCCGCCCTTCAAACCGAAATGCATTACTGCTTCACGGCGGAAATAGGCAGGGCGGTGGTACCTACCCGTGCGGACTCACAAGAGGTCCTACCACCAGTAATTACGCAAATTATAATTTTGCAGGTTTAATATTTATTACCCGATGTTATTCCTTCACCGTGGAAGTCAATCGTGAACATTTGCTAAATACGTATTTCATTAGAAAAATTGGTACCCGCCTGCGGGATTCGAACACCGGTGCATCGCTACATACGAATGTACCGGATGTCTTATCCTTTAGGCCACGACGACGACTTTATCATTATAAATTTTGTTGGTTTCATTGTTATTCCTTTACCGTGGAATTTGTTCGTGAACAACGTGTTAAGATCATATTTAATTATAAAAATTTATAACTGTCTGCAAGATTTGAACACCAGCGTAATCGCTTATTGATACGAGTTACCTTTAGCATCATATCACGACAGCATCACGTTTCACAGTTTACGTGCATCTTACTCAATTTTATTATTGTATTATTTGAGATTTTTTATTTATTATTCACCATAACCACTAAAGCATTTGGTGAGCCGTATACACGTCTACCTTCACTGCATGCAGGGTTGCTATTGCTTAAAACTGAATTGAATGATTCAAAAAACATTATCCAGTTAGTTATCCCCTCCTTGCGTCGATAATCCTCAATGCTGAGGGTCGTGGCCTTTAAAGCTAGTTGTAATATTGGCAAGATATTAGGTGCTAACATTATCGCAGCGCAAGCCAACGAACTTCGAGAAGCATCCACCGCCACACGGTAAACAGCGACGTGTGAAACGTTCCAAATACAGTAATGCTCTAGCGTGCATATCGTGCTGGAAAAAAATGTTTTCATTTGAAATATGTAGTGGTTATATAAATAGTATTAAATACTCTGTTCACTACACTGTACACATACACATCCAGTAGGTACTATTTATTCCATGACATCATATTGTATTAACATTTCGAAAAAAAAATAATATTTAATCAATGATAAACGAAGCTAAATAATTATAAATTAATCTTATAGTATTTGTGAAAGAATCCAGTCATGAAAGCAATCGTAATCAAATTGAAAATTACATTGCACCTTTATGGCTTATTAGGTAATTTATGCGCCGACATATGTCTAAGAGAAGTAGGCCAAAATTAAACGGGAACCAATATTCACTTACTATTAATCTAACTACATACGTATACATCACACCTTTAGAATTATAGAGATCCGACCCAAAAAATGTTTTTGGAAAACATCGAATAAAGTTTTCAAACCGAAAAGACGTAGAGGAAGGGGACGGAGTGAAAGAGACCAATGGATAAGTTTGTCCCTTTCTAAGCTACTTTTCGTCATTTGATTATTAAGAGTCGCTGAAAAAGGTCGTTCTAGGTCCATTTTTGAATTAAATTCGAAATCCGAAAATTTCGAAATGCGTCTCTGTAATTCTAAAGGTGCAACATGTCGTTTGAGTATTAGATTGCAGATTCATATTTCATGAGCCCGCAATGTATCGGAAAGGTGGTTGATCGATGCCGTCGAGACTGGCTCAGGTAGGTAACGATGCGGTACCCCTTACGTAGATAAGCCATAGCCCCATGTAATTCATAAGATCCGCAATTGGTAATAATAAAAAACAAATCACAAGTCATAATTTTCAAAACCGTCCAAATAAATAGCTACTTCTTCTTCTTTTCCTTCACCTTATCCCACTAGATGGGGTCGGCACAGCTAATTCGGTTCATATAAATATGTACTATAACATTTAAATGACAAGGAGCAAAATTTTACCGTTACGATGTTTTTACTTAATTTCTATGTGTCTATTTATCGATAACAAAATTAAAATTGTTCACTACAGACTATACTCAAATTAATCTACATTAAACACCAATTCGATTTACTGATAGGAGTTTAATGAAACCTTTTGATTCTCAGTCAGAAGATCGTATGTTGTAGACCGAAATAAGGGATGCCTGAATTTCATGTACCCGCAGAAAGCATAATTTGGGAGATCTTCGCAGCAAGCTACAGTTCAAAAATAGTGAGTAATTGAAAATGCTACTTAATTTTTTTTACACAGAACAGCTCAGAGCCGTCGCCTCGTCTTGCTTAAGTGAAGCACATGGTCCTACAGCTCACCGAGTGTTAAGCTATTATAATTATCGAAGCCAGCAAAGATCGCATCGCGGATTCCCGTTCCCGCGTTGAGGTATCAGATCTTAATTATATTTTCTTCGGTTTTCCTTAGTGGTAAACATAAAACTACATCTCGCATGTTTTAATTAAACGAAAAGTCTAGAAATATTTTTTTAGTAACATAGACGGTAGTTAGCATAATATTCAAACGATGAAAAACGCCTTGGTCGTCCATGACTACGAGAACTGTAAAGTACCTACGCGAAACGTCGGTAATAATATAGTGATAATACGAATACGAAATACTATAAATAAAAAACGAAATTAAACCGCAAAGCTAGTCTTAGTCGGTCCTAATTGTCCAGTTTATTTTTTCTGTGGGCTCATATAAGTTGTCATAGCGGGTTTAGTCTTCGAGAAAGATCTAAAGCGTGGTTCTTTAACTAAATAGCAAGTACATAGTTTCTCGGAGTCTTGCAAAAAGTTGAAAGTCTCAATGCATTCTCGCCATTTCACAAAGACCAAATGGCTGTAAAAAATTGTGAATAAAAAAAACCAAAAAAAATACAGTTAAAAATCGCCTTCAACATTAGCTTACCTGGTTGTCTTGTTCCAAGGCACTTACAGTATGGTGCAGAAGGGGCCATGGCCGGTAAAGTCGGAGCGGGATGGACTAGCACCATGGATAGATCTCGAGTAAAATCTCCCCCTTCACATTCTAATACTCTGATCACGAAAAGTTTTGCCACAGCTTTGGAGTAAAAAACAAAAATTTACAAACAAGACGAATAAACGGCCCATATGGTGTATGGTTGTTAACCTACAAGCAACAGATTTTACGTGCCGCCACCTATCTTGAGACACAGTCTGATTCTCAATCGCATAGAACAACACCATATCCTACATCTTCAAACCTTATGGCATGATTGTTTAGAAGCCGTAATAGGAACGTGCTTTACTGGTGGTAGGACTTCTTGTGAGTCCGCACGGGTAGGTACCACCACCCTGCCTATTTCTGCCGTGAAGCAGTCATGCGTTTCAGTTTGAAGGGTAGGGCAGCCGTTGTAACTATCCTTGAGACCTTAGAACTTATATCTCAAGGTGGGTGGCGCATTTTACGTTGTAGATGTCTATGGGCTCCAGTAACCACTTAACACCAGGTGGGCTGTGAGCTGGTCCACCCATCTAAGCAATAAATAAATAAAAGTGCTACCGCAGTACCGCTCCATGCTGGTTGATAAAATTAAATGACGGTAATTTCTAATAATTAGATGAATATTTTACGGACATTATTAAATAAACTGTGAATACCTAGAGCAACAGTTCTCGGAGAATCGTTCTGTAGTAAGTGCATAAGCATTCGTCTTGAAAACACGTCTCCAAGTACCGATGCACATTTGAGCAACATTTTTTCGTATGGATTAAGAGAATCGTAAGTTTTCAGGATTACAGCTATAAAAAAACCAATAAATTCAGTTCAATTTTAACGTCAAACAATATTTAAACTTAACTAATTGGGTTTAAAAATCACCCATTTTTGAATATACCTAATATAATATGTAATTAAATTGTGCTTGGGTTGTTTGTTATGTCGCGAATGTATGTCCAGTACATGTTACGCAGGAGAAAATCCGAGCTTATGGCCATTAAGTTAGAAATTTTTTCCAACAATCAATGTTCAAAAAACCGGGAGACAAAGTACAACTAATAAATACGATTATTCAATGAGTTCTCGATATTTCGGCGCTATTATTAGCGCCATCAACACGGCTGGACATATTAAGTCTATAGAATAGACTGAAGACCATGATGTTAGGAACAAGCAAGGCTGTCAACCCTCTTTCTAGTCCGACCCAATCTTAACTTGGCCAGAATCCTATTTTTATTCATTTTTAGTGTATAAAGTACATTTTGTAATGTCAAACGTAAAGCGTTTATCTATTACCGTCCATACTCATGTCCATTGTAATGTCATCAAAATTAAAAGACTCCGCTAACACAGCCATTTGTATAGTATCCATTTCTTGGATCGTGAACGTGCTTCCTTGTTTACTAAAGGCACTAATGCTTAATATACTGTAGATACTCTGAAACGGGTGACGTGTTTTTAACTCATCTTGTTAAAATTTGTGCTGGCATAAGTTTTGTAACAAAGCTTGGAGGTAGGAGTCTATAGAAAATGGCAAATTTATACATTTGCTGCCAATTAGCTTTTCAAATTCTGCAACTCCTACCGACTTGTACACTTTGATAGCCTAGTTCATAAATTATAAATATGAGGTGAAACATTTTACATGTCGAATTGTTTATGTAGATCTAATAACATCTATCAATATCTGTTAGACACAAAAAAATATTTTTGACCCAATTTTACCGCGTCTAAAATCTACCGCGCTAAGCTCCGCCGACTAAATCTGGTGGTTAATCCCCCAATGCCTATAGACCTATATACAGGTGTTTTTATGGATAACCATTGCGAGTTAAATGATTTCCCACTATGAATTATATGCACATGGAGATTACAGGATAACAAGTCCACGACGAGGGGTGAAAGAATATTTGGTTTAAGCGACATTGTTGCAACTCTACAGAAGAGCCATTTAAAGATTAAAATTGGGAAAAAATATCATAACAAAAAAACCTTTTTCAGCTATTTGATTGGGGTACAATTTAAGTTCAATTATAAAAATCGAATTGTTGATGCTAATACCAAATGAAACGGATTTTTAATTACAAAAATAAATGCCGCGTATTAACCGAAACATCGCTTAAACCAAAGAACCTTTCACCCCTCGAAGTTGATTCTGGAGTCCAGATTATTCATTAATGAATTGTAAAAGTAATGGATTTTATAAAAAAAAACAATGAATGACAAGTCCAGTGGTATTAACTTGGTAACTAAGCCTCTTCGATAAAGCATCGTCATACTGAGCTCCTATATGAACATCAGTCCGACGCAGAAGGGTCGATGATGGAACCACAGCACCTAAATCTATTGCTTCTTCACGAGTCACCGTTACTATTGACGAGGCTCCTCGTTGAACCAGTGAGATCACGAAGTTTTGTATCCAACCCGGCATCCCAGCACTGGCCGTTTCTATAACTCTGTTAAGAGCAAAAATACAAATCAGTATATAAGTATAGTTTGTGCAATTTTAGAAAACGTTAACCACGTTTGTCTCTAGCGCTTAAACAAATTAGAAGAATGTGAGCAATATTGAAAAACTAGCCAGATTGTACAATCTTAGGTAGGTACAATAAGTGTACAAGTTAAGCTTTGGATATTTTAGCAATAGATTCGTAAATTGATATTTATTGATAACTGTACAAGAAAGCAATCGATAGATATGATTGTTATTGTGATAACAATAACAGCCTTTCTTCGTTTTCTGCAACTAAGAAGTGAAAGATTTCCCATCAAATTTCCGTTTTTTCTTTTCGCCACTTTTACACCATATGAAAGATTCTGGAAATCATACGTCTTTGTCTATGTATATTTTTATTTCTCCCATTTACCGATAAACACCTCGAGCAAGATGCCAATTTCAATGACACTATTTTACTTTCACATACCTACCTAAGGTAGATTCCAAATTATATGTTTTATTATCAAACCAAAAGAAAACATTTATTATTTTCTTATCTATCCATATTCGATGTTACGAAGTATAATATGAATCAAAGCCAAAGCAATGCACATAAATATAATAAAAACAAAAAATAATAATAAATTAAAGGTTAAGTAACAATCTGTCCAGATTAAAGACCTTCCATGACCCATAAACAAGAACATTTTGATTTAAACAAAAAGAAAAAAAATACAAACTTCTCTAGATCAGCCGGTATCGCTTGAACGTCTAGCAATTGGCATGCCAGGGCTGCATGGAACCACCTGTCTATGCCCGACAGTCGGATATTAACTATCATGCTGTTTTCTAGACAATTTTTGACCGTCGCTAAAGTAAAGGATGAAAGAGAAGAAAAGAGCTTAATTCGTGAAGGTGAAAGTTATATTCTACAAAATTTATTATGATGTATTTACCGAGCTATATAAAAATAAAGATCTATATCTTATTTTGTATATAATTCATCTTAAAATTTGTTTTAGCCAAGATTAACTACAAAATTTATTCAGAATGGCGTAACAATGTGTATTGTTTGGTGAGAATTTTCGAAAACTGCTTGAATGCTTACTTTGAATATTCAAAGAATATTTTTCTCAGATATATTATCTATTTTTTTTATTTCAATAAAATTCATCTAAGTTCTTTATTAACATACAATCAGTGCGAAGTTGTCGTGGCCTAAAAGATAAAACGTCCGATGCATTCGTATCTAGAGCAACGGTGCTCGAATTCCGCAAGGCGGGTACCAATTTTTCTAATGAAATACGTACTTAATTAATGGTCACAATTGACTTCCACGATGAAGGAATAACATCGTGTAATAAAAATCAAACCCGCAAAATTATAATTTGCGTACTGGTGGTAGGACCTCTTGTGAGTGAGTGGGTGGCGCATTTACGTTACAGATGTCTATGGGCTCCAGTATCTACTTAACACTAGGTGGGCTGTGAGATCGTCCATCCATCTAAGTAATAAAAAAAAAGACCAAAAAGTTTAATTCTGAACAGAGGACCCATTGGCCACTAAACCGTACAAATTAGCGAAGAGCTAAAAAGTAGGCTTCTCAACGACCCTTTTAACTTGACAATTTACGACGAATAATGACGTCCTTTATTAATAATAAAATACAAATTTAAACGAGTACATTGAATACAAAATGTACATATTAAGTTTACATCTATGTTTTGTGTCTACGTACCTTTTTTCATTGTATTAGGTTTGTGGCTGAGTTCACGGCTTACCTGGTGTAAGGTTACTGCTGTCCACATGATGATGTTAATGACACCAGTCAACTTTAGAAATGAGGTCGAAATCATACTTGCTACTATAAAGGCTAACCGATTATCCGACCCTTCAAAACAGAACACAGGACTGCCTGTTTAAATTAAATTTGGGTTTCCTCAACATCATCATCGCCGTCAGCCTGTCCACTGTCCACTGCTGTACATAGGCCTCTCCAATCGATCTCCAGTGTGGACGGTCCGTTGCCACCTGTATCCAACGTGACCCAACGATTTTTATTGGCTACATCTGGTAGGTGGCCATCCCACACTGCGCTTGCTAGTACGGGGTCCCCACTCAAGGAGCTTTCTGCCCCATCGGCCGTCCGATCTTCACGCTATTTCCTACACAGCTAATTATAAATTTGCTATAGAAAGTTACCAGTGGATACTATTCGGAGATACTCACGCGTATGTTCCTCATCGTCGGATACGGCAATGACCATAAAAACGGTCTTCGTATCTAAAATTATCAGTAAAACTCTCCAGGACTCGTCGTCCAAGTAATGTGCGTTATCAATAGCGGCCACCCATAAATTTTTGAATTGCTGAAATAGAATTCCGTTTATTTTGGTAGCCTCAACATTTCTATTTATTCATGACGTAATACAAATGGCAGTTATCCTTTAAATGCAGACGTGTCACTTCTTTTCTTTTTCTCCACTTTATCCCATTAGATGGGGTCGGTACAGCTAATTTTTCTCTTCCATTCTCTTCTATCAGCCGTCATCTCAACACTCACTCCTCTCTCTCTCATATCGTCATTCACACACTCCATCTATGTTTCAGTCGCTTCCCCCTCTACTTTGCATTACCATTTCCATACATCTCCTAGTCACATGCATCTTCTCTCTACGCATCACATGTCCATCCCACACTCACGTCACTTCTGACCTTTCATAATTAAGAAGAACGAACTAACCCGTTTCCATACATTACGTATCACCTGCTTGACGCTCAAATCGTCCAACAAATCTTCTTCGTGTTGAAAATTTTCCGGTAATGGAAAACGACAATCGAAAACAATGTTAACTGCGTGTATTTGAATCGGTGTAGCGTAACTCAGATCAATACTACAAAATATAATCATATAGTGCAAATATAATCATACTGTCAATAAAGTATAGATCCATTGCGACGGCAATATGTTATAACTCAAATATTACGAGACCCTATCTCGAGGTTTTATTGCGATACAGCAAGAATCCTTCCTCAAATTAATTATAAATGTATCTAATAATACAAACTATCTACGACACGTCGAACATACAAAAAAAGCGATTGTAAAATGAAATGAAAGCGTAAAATACGTACGCAAAAAATTAGAAATAATATTCAGAAAGATACTTAAATGCTTCTTCGACAACAACATTTTGTACTAATTTTTTCAAATTCCAAATTTAAAAATGGTTTCTTACGGTCAGGTCAGATTCCCCGCGAAAAATATCTCGACTATGGATTTCAAGAGTAATTCAATCGATTTATTTTGTTCATATTAAATTAATTTCTGTTAATTTTTACATGTTGGTAGTTGGTGGGTCTTACATACTAAGACACAATGTAATATCAAAAATAATTTGCAAGCCTGACCTGAATCTAACTCTATTTTCAGAGTTTTCTCGAAAAGACTTTGATCCAGTGAAGACTTTTGAAAGAATATAGTGAAAGCCTTTGAAAGACACCTAAAAGAAAATATGAGTACAGTTCGGAGAGAAAAACTTTCAGAAGTACATATTCTAACGCTTATTCTCACTATTATTTGTTGTGATGTGTGTGTGTGATGTTTCTCTTTTTAGCCTCGACATAATAACGTTACATCGTGTTTTAAATCACAATGCCAAAAAGTTTATTTCTTGAAAATATCTCTCCAAATAAATTAAGCATTAAACTATCATCTAGCAACTAGCTGAAACTATTGAAACTATTCTAAATAAAAAGGCGACTATTGGTAACGGCTTTGACAATAAATTATATTTACCTAAGTCACTTGTGTGAAATGTTAAAAAGTAAAAACCCTATCGTGACGACACTACCGCCAGATATGAGATCAAAGTCTCGGTCCAATCACAGTCACAAGGTACATACACACTTCCGCAAAAAGGTTTCAAAACAGTCCTTAACAATAAACAGTAGCTATAGTTCTGATAGATCACATAACCCGTTTGCTCGTAATGACAACGATTTTTTTTTTAATAAAGCTGTTACCTTATCGTAGTGATCCAGTACGAACTTTTCGTATTTAATAAACTTCGGCGTATTTACAAGACATTCCTCCAGCAACCGAGTCTTGCCTATCGAATTCGGACCCTGTAAACAGGTTTACTAATTAATGTCACCTTCATAAACTATTACTACATCCTTAATTTCTTTTCCAATATGGTATTTTAAAACCCCTATGTTTTTAATATTGACGTCGACAAAAATACTACTTTATTTACTACTAGCGACCCGCCCTCGCTTCGCTTCGGAAACATTAAAACACACATGAAACCAAAAAAAAAAATTAAAAATAAAATAAAAAAAGTAGCCTATGTTCATCAGGGACAATGTCGGCTTCTAATGGAAAAAGAATTTTTCAAATCGGTCCAGTAGTTTCGGAGCCTATTCGAAACAAACAAACAAACAAATCTTTCCTCTTTATAATATTAGTATAGATGGTAGATCGAATGAGTAGACGGTCAGACAATTCGCAACATTGTTTTTAAGCAATTAAAAGAACCATGTCGAATGGAGTTATTACTACAACATCACCGTAGCCTTTGATTTACGAATTTAGTATCTTTGTAATTAACATAATCATTAATCACTGATCGGGGATATTTCGAATTTTTATTTCCTATGCGCTTCCGGCGTAACTTAATATGACTTTGGGCAAACTGAATATTTATGAGACTTCAAATAAGGAGCAGGTTCTCAATTCTACTGTAAGTATGTTTGTTACCTCATAACTTTTGACTGGGTGAATCGATTTTGATGATTCTTTTTTTATTAGAAAGTTGACGCTTCCTGTGTGATTTCGTCCAGTTCTGATAATGGTAATTAGATGAATAACTCAATAACTCAATATCACGCCAACCGATTTTGATGATTATTGTTTTTAGAGTATATTAATTTGTTTTGGAATATCTTTTTTATTTTATTTGAAGTCTGTCTTTTTTAAGCATGTCTATTTACAATTATTATTATTCTGATTTGCAATAACACTTCGAGTGATGAAACAACTTTTTGGTTTCGTACACGCTAAATTTGACCTTCCATATAACACAGCCGCCGAATCAGTTTGAAACGACGTTGAGATCAGTCACCATTGCTTTGGAGTAAATACCATCATACCAGTTTAAACTCATACATTTTTACCCTTTGTTTATTTACAAACTAGCGACCCGCCCTCGCTTCGCTTCGGAAACTATAATTTATTATTGATTTTTCCACTATTTAATGGATGTTATTATATATATAAACCTTCCTCTTCAATCACTCTATCTATTAAAAAAAACGCATCAAAATCCGTTGCGTAGTTTTAAAGATTTAAGCATACATTTTATTTTATTTTTTGGTCAGGAGGAAATCGCCGGACTTCCGCCCTCCACTGGGGATAGAGGGCGGAGCATGTCAGAGTCGAACTGACTAAAACCTCCTGTCGCTCAACAACCAACGTCCAAACCTCGCATGAGACAGAACTCATGAAGAGGCAAAGGGGGGAAAGTGAAGCGTTTAGTGCGGAGCACATCTCTCCCATCACCCTCCCCCTCGGGACGCCGGACCGGCGGTCGTCGGCGCCACGACCACCAGCCCTCTCGGTCGGCAGGCTATCCGAAGCCCGCCTAGATGGCGCCGGTTAGAGTGAGCTATCCTACGGAATACCCCGCTGGACCAGAACCAGCGTGGGTCGAGGATAGCCGGCCTTCCATCACCCGGATGCTCTTGCGTAAAACGCGTGCAGAGCAGCTTGCACGTCGTCTTCTTAGGCCCCCCTCGCCGGTCCCCAGACCGACATGTGAGGGGGGGGGACCCGAAACACTTAGAGGGCTAGGGCTTGGGCGAGATCCGCCTCCCTGGCCCCCGCTCGACGGCGGCGGGATTGTGCGTCTCTCACGCGCCCCGCCGCCTCCTTCTGCGAGATGGTGCACTCGCAGAAGTCGAGCATCGCCTTCCACGACTCGTCGTCGCCGAGCATCGATGCCACAACACTCGGCAACGACAAGTCGTTTCCTACTTTTGCGACGAGGACACGGCGCCACCCCTCCCATGCGGGGCAGGCATACATAGGGACAGAGAAAGCGACTTTGTTTTATACTATGTAGTGATTAAAACGAAAACGAGAAACAATTTGCAACTAACAATAAAAGCAATGGCGAATTTATTGTCTCGATAACGTGTGAAATCCTGTTGATGCTGTAGTATCGCGTTATGCAAGTACATTTCGTACTGACTTAGCTCTTCGGTCCGGCCCAGTATAGGATGCTTGGAGGCTACACTCCGTTGCGACCAACTGGAATATAAGTTTAATTTCAAAGCATTAAAACTCAAATTATAACAACACATATGAACTGAACGTAGTATGCGCGTGTATGAAGCAATTATCCGGTCACCGTCCTCGTCGAACCGTCGCTTGCGACGAAGGGCTCGACGAACGAATTAACCCAAAGACACAGCCCACTGAGTTTCTCGCCGGATCTTCTCAGTGGGTCGCGTTTTCGATCCGGTGATAGATTCTGCGAAGCACTGCTCTTGCTACTGAGTAGATTCTACGAAGCACTGTTCTTGCTAGGGTCATTGTTAGCAACTCTCCTGTTTGAGCCCCGTGAGCTTACCTACAAACATTAGGGTGAAGCTGAAATAGCCTCTCAAGGCTATCAGCATAGGTACGAAAAAAAAAATGCAATTAATTATAAAATGTATGTATGATTTTGAACATGCACCCCTTCATTTTGCATTTCCATACGATTTTGAACATGCACCCAACATTTCCATTTGAAAATATTGAGGTATACACGATTTACGTAGCGTGATTTGTAGTTTATTATAGCGTATTACTCAACGCAGAACTATGAGCGTTTTATTAAAAATGAAAATTTAATTATAGGGAATTTGAAAATGTTGCACTTGGAAAAGATGCGACATTCTTTTTTTTTGTTGCCTTTGTAGGCAGCCGAGCGTACGGCCCACCTGATGGTAAGTGGTTACTGTCGCCCATGGACTTCAGCAATGCCAGGAGCAGAGCCAAGCCGCTGCCTACTGCTTAATACTCTCCACAAGCCTCGTTTGAAGAAGGACATGTCATAGCGCTCGGGAAACACCGTGGAGGGGAGCTCATTCCATAGCCGGATGGTACGTGGCAAAAAAGACCTCTGGAAACGCACTGTGGATGACCGCAGTGGCTCCAGGTAGTATGGACTCTACTCCGGTGGCGGACGGTGCGATGGTATTTCGACATTCGTCGAAAAGTGTCACTTCACTTCAAGAGCCCAGTAGAAATTCAACAAACACAATAATGTTCTACCAACCCTGTCATGCTGAACTCGTACACCGGTCCAGGCTTAGCTATGCCTTTCAGGGGCTTTATCTCCAAAACCCTAAAGTATTCTTGATTTAATTTACTTTTCAGAAACGTTTCCTTGTCGCACGAAATAACGTTTGGATATGCCATCATCAGACGGGCCGCCTGGAATCACCAAAAGTTAATGGTTTTTCGAACTTACTATTTAGACTTTAGACAAACTTTTATTTATCGCATCAATGGGATTACGACCTCAATGAACACCTGCTGTTGAGTCGTCACCGGAGACCATAGACATCAGAAGCATCCAGTGATGATAAGGGTGAGAACGAATTTTCAATTGTATTACGCAACATAAATTAGAAGGATTCATTATTCATTCAAGAACATTACTTTTAGGGCCTTTAGTGATTCAAAGTAGGGATAAGATAGTTCCTGGTTCTCCTTATTAGAAACATTTCAAACTTCTATAAAGTTCCAAAAACCTCTGCATTTTAATGTAACCACCTCTTCATCTACACCTCGACCCTTTTTCTTATTCTTCTTCTTCTGAGTCAGCCTCTTCATTGCTGAAGTTCTTGTCTAGTTTGAAATGTTAACCACTCGATGAACTCACTATATTTCCCCACGTCTTCCTGTCCTCGGCGGTCTTTACTGCCTCGGTTATTGGTAGGCTGGTGAGTGTCTTTACTAGATCAGACCAGCGGGTAGGCGAGCGTCCGCGTGATCTTCTCCCGTCAACCTGACCAACTACCATCAGCTTATCTAAGTTTTTTTTTTAATTTTTTTTGTTGCCCTTGTAGGCAGACGAGCATACGGCCCACATGATGGTGAGTGGTTACCGTCGCCCATGGACTTCAGCAATACCAGGGGCAGAGCCAAGCCGCTGCCTATCGGCCCTAAGGTGGTTATTACTGTGACAGCCTTAATAATTTTTATACCGAAAAAAAACTAGTAATTTTATACCTGCCTTATTCACAGTTGGACCTATCACAGTATATTCACGCCGTAGAACATGACCGACGACTCCGCAATATGTTGTTCCTGTTAGTATATTGTAATTTAAAAACCTTAGACTTAAAAAATAGACTTAGACTTAGAAAAATCTTAGAAAAGACTACTTTAAACAATAAAGTTGCTTAATCGAAAATTTCCTCAATTTTTTTTTTTTTTTTTTTTTTTTTTTTTTTTTTTTTTATTTTTTTTTATTGCTTAGATGAGTGGACGAGCTCACAGCCCACCTGGTGTTAAGTGGTTACTGGAGCCCATAGACATCTACAACGTAAATGCGCCACCCACCTTGAGATATAAGTTCTAAGGTCTCAATTATAGTTACAACGGCTGCCCCACCCTTCAAACCGAAACGCATTACTGCTTCACGGCAGAAATAGGCAGGGTGGTGGTACCTACCCGTGCGGACTCACAAGAGGTCCTACCACCAGTAAATTTTTTTTAATAGTACGTTTTAATAATCAAGGGTAAGTTTTATTACGTTGCGATTTTTATTAGCTACGATATTATCTACTGTGCTTTTATTTATTTATTAATGTACACACTACAAGAAAATCTTGACTGACCAGAAGTAACGCTGATTGAGACAACATTAATATTGGGTTCATTCAAAGTCTGTTTCAACTGATCAGCGCACGCTAGAGCCTTTTGAGCTTCGTTTTCTTGCTTCAGACCTCTGAGTCCAAATACGACCAGGAACATCATGTCTTTATCGAACATTGAAACTTTGTTCACTAAGCCACCGGAATCCGATGCCGCACTGTGGAAAAAAACTAACGCGATTTGTATAATTATTAAAGACTAGTTGTACCCATCCGCTTCACTGGGCATTTAAAATTAACATTATTATTTTATATATATACTAGTTGTACCCGTCCGCTTCGCTGAACATTTAAAATTAACATTATTATTTCTCACCCCCATAAAGATTCTCATCATTAACTCTCCCGCAACTGGTGTAGGGAGTCCAACACTCATATAAATATAAGCCTATCCATTAAGTACAAGTATTCTCTACATGAATACCAAGTTTCAAGTCAATCGGATGCATGGTTCAGTAGTTATAAGGGAACATCCGTAAAAGCCACTGTAGTTTTATATATATTATTAAATGATACATCATTGATTTGATGATTTTTAGCTGTGCGGTGTCGGCCTAGAAATAGATTCATCTCATCTTTCCAGCGGTGCCGTAAAAGGCGTTATAGGAATAATCTAAGAATGGCAAGCACCTTTATCGTTATTTCATACCGGAAAAATGTGATCGCCAACTGGCATTTATTAATAGTATGGAGTATTGTTAGTGAGTTCATACAACTGTGTACCATAACTCTTCCTATTTCTGCCGTAAAGCAGTCATGCATTCCGACTTGAAGGGGAGATAGGTACGTTGTACAATATAACTGACATTGTACAAATGTGTAAAAAAAACCATGTAAATAATCATGGTGTAGGTACTTGAAGCTAAATAAAATAATGATTGATATGCAATATAATTAATTAATAAAATTGAAAACTGAACTGTACTACGAGTACCTCTACTGTACTGTTTATAAATCATAGTATTTAAATAAGTTACGATGATCAATGAACAATGAACTATAGTACAATTATTTTGTCCGTGCAGTTTGGGTCATAAAACAGAGCCCGGCTAGGGCGGTGAGCATATTGCGCGGGCGCAACGCCCTTATCGATAAAAACAAATAAGTCATCGAAGGCAGGTACACGGCGGCGGGGTGGTATACGAAGGGTGGTGAGACATTGTTATGTTATGAGTCATTTGTACTTACCTGCAAATTATATAGTACATTATGTCAAAGAGAAATGTGGTTTTATGCATTCGTTCTCTGAATTTCTTTAGTGACACAATGGCTACTCTTTTGTTTTGTATCAAAACGGCAGAATTTATTCAAAATAATATTTACACGTGTTGTTATCAAAAATGTGTTAAAATTTTTCACTGAAATGAGAATAGATCCCGAAAAGTTACAAAGTGTTGATTTCTGCCGTTCTCGTTAACTAGCTGTGGCGATATGTGGAATAAGTGTTCGATTAGTGATTTTTTCTTTCATTTTTATCACTAACCTACAAAATGACAATACTAAAAACACTATCGATAACTCTTATCGACAACAATAATGCGCATCACTATGCCCATCCATAAGGCTCATGAGTGGAAGAGAGAGCGAAATACTCGCTTCACCGCTCCGATTTTTTATGACCCAAACTGCACCGACAAAATAATTCTACTATAGTCAAGCAAACTGAGGTGCATAGACAAATAGCTTTTTTTCACTATAAGCTTCTGCTAAACTTAAACGTAAACAAATAGATTTTCACTTTAACGATAAAATGACAAAAACCAACCAAGAAACACGCTTATATGCCTCATTTACAATATCAGTCAAAACATTCTCGGAGACGCTGTTCGTGATTATGTTCAGAAATACGACGACGACCCGACGAACTTCAGTCAAGAAGTCCATGGGCTCGTCGTTGTCCACCGCTCGTAGTACAGGACCAAGCATGAAGCGACGCAGAGACGGCCACCACGTACTCCGCATGGCTGCTACTACTGCTGGTCGAACTAATAAGGTCATAGAATAATTTGAATGAACGAACCCTATAATTAAGGTAATCATGATCAGTGTGCTTAGGGCGAGTTTTTTAATGTTCTCAATAGCGTAAAAGTAACTCTTTGTATGCAGTTGGAACAGCGCCCCTAGCGGCAAACGTAAGCAAACGTTCCAACCCCATACAAAGATTTAACTATTACGCTATTGGTAAGGTTAAAAAACTCGCACTAAGCACACTGGTAGTACCTAAATATTAAAGTAGGGGCCCTATGTATATTTTAAAAGGGGCCCGTAAAGTTATAAATATAATAATCTTGTCTGTTTGAAGAGTGAGAAGCCGTTGTGTAATTGAGACATGAGGCAGGGAGAAACGCCTACAATTAAAACTTCGATCGGTAACCACCTGATTCCAGGCGGCTCCTTCACTATATTAATCTTAAGTCCGTTTTTTCGTCCGTTTAGGTGTAATTTCTCAAACTTAGTACAATAATGGTGACACACCACGATTTGATGATGCTCTAAAGCACTAGATTTAGGGCACAAATAAAACGATCGTATCTCGTTAATTTTAGGTGTACGTACCTACCTACTTTTACATTTCCTCATTTTCAAAACAATGATTAAAATTTACTGTTGTTATTAATGTAGGTATGAAAGATTTGAGCTCTTTAACCGACCCATGGACTTAATAATGACTTTTTATGACGGCACTAAATTAATGATTGGATACGTTCTTTAATAAATCGTATAATACGTGCATAGCGTAAGGCTTACGTGAATATTCCCTGTAATCGTTCGATATACATTCTGATTCAACACCAACATGATTCGAAACATTAGGTAAAGTTGAATCTGAAATACAAGGTGATTAGAATTAGAATTTCCTCAAAAAAATAATATTCAACTGTGGTAAAATCTATATAAATTATATACCTTGTACCAATGTGTTGCGTAATTTTTCTACTCTTTTCCAAGAAGCCCCTACTCCTAATACCTGGAATTTAATGTTATCGTCTTGTTTTTTTTTTTTTTCATACCTAAGCTGAGAGCCTCGGGAGGGTAACCTCAACTAGTAGGTGAGCTCACGGGGCTCAAACCTGACGACGTTGCTAACACGAACCCTAGCAAGAGCCGTGCTTCGCAGAATCTACCACCTGATCGGAAACGCGACCCACTGAGAGATCTGGCAAGAAACTCAGTGGGCTGTGTCTGAGGGTTAATTTACTCGTCGAGCCCTTCGTCGCAAGCGACGGTTTCGACAATAACGATGACCGGTGTTTGATATACATGTCGGAGATGGTCATTAGTTTGGTAGCTAATCGAAACGCAGCACGATTCCCGAGAGATGGCAGCACGATTGCGGTATCGTCGGGTGGGGAATTAGTTTTGACTGCACATAGATTATGGTTCTGCACGCATTTGAGCGGATGCGTCTTGGTGTACGTAACGTACGTAACAAACACTATCTTTCACAGTCAGTACTACACAACATTGGATGTGGAACGTTGTCCTTGACGATTAGTACTGTCCCTATTGCGGTGGGCGCACGGAAGTCTGTCCGTGACAAATAGTACTGCCCCATGTGACCGTTATTATTCAAGATTGTCATTTAATTAGTTCAGTCTCCGTTTTTTTAGTTTATTAAATTTAAATTACTCGGTTAAGATCAGTGATTATTTAATAGTAATAAATTCCTATGTGCTATACCTCGGTTACATTCCTGATGTGTGAGTCGTAACCCGATATACATATTTATCTTAAAGTGAACAGAAGCGTACAGCAATCAAAAAGTTATTAGCAGGTTCCAGAAAATTGAACAAATTGAAAATATTATAAACATACTAGTAGTACCTACTAATACTTCGCTACTACTTAGATGGCTTAGGTATACCGAGTGAACCAAACCCAATGGAAATGTTCATAAAAGGCTTTCATGATTAAGGCCTCGATCATGTAATGAAAACCAAATCCGCAGAATTTACTGCTTTGCGTAATTACTTGTGACAAGACAGGTTGGCATAATTTGAGACCACGTATACAGGATTGCTTGAAAAACTAATACCTATTGGTAATATTTTAGGTACCTACCTACCTACTTTGGATACAATAAATACTCTTAAAGTATTAAATTAATATTTTTATATTAAGGAACTTCGTTCCTATCCGGTGTCCCACGACATCACACATATTTTTTTACTTGTTGTTCTTTATTGTGTATGTTTTTTTAGCTTGTTATGTGTATTTTGTGTCTAATAAATAAATAAATATTAAATTATTATTATCAGGAATTATACTTGTAACAAATGAATAATTTTTCGTGTTTTAAGCCGAATAACCTTAGTGTGCCTTCCGTCTCCACAAGGCTGAGTGCAATATTCGGCTTCGTTCACATACATCCAGGCGCTGGCTGATGTGAGCACGTCTCCGGCTGAGCTCATGTACTCGGCTGCCTTAACATCCCAAACCGGTTGACCGACAATCACATAATGACTTTGATCTGTGCAGTTGCTTTCGATGATCGAAAAGTATGTAACTCCAGCTGATATGGCCACTTTTACTGTAAGGGCGAATTTACATAACGAAATTAGTGGTTTGAAATTAATTTCGTGACATTAGTTTTACAAACAGTTTCACGTGTAATTTAATATTTTCGTAATGCGTGCATTAATTTCATGAATGCAAATAAGTTTCGTGCCCTGCGCGATTTTTTGGTGAAATTAGTGTCATGCAACTAATTTCATAGATAGTGTAGACGCGACGTGAACTAGTGTCGCGAAAGCGCCTGCGCTTTCATAACAGCGACAAGCGTGTCTCTCTGGGACCTGAAACACCTAGAGTAAAAAATTAAAATTATCTTCACTCATTCGAAAATAGTTTTTATAGCTCTCAGGATCTCCATCTGCTAATTCAGGGACTAACTTCATTGCACCTAAATGCCTTCTTGTTAACCATCCTCAAATCTACCAACGTCTTTTTTTTTCTTGATATCTTTAAGTTTAAGTATATATAAGCATTTCTTTAGCTACATTGAATATAGCAAAATATAGCTTTAATGCTGATGGCGCCATGGTTACTGCGATACTGTGGATTTTGCGACACTCATTTTTTTACGAAATTACTTTCGCATATATCGAAACTACTTTCGTGAAACTGAGTACAACATGCCTGACTCTAATTTCGTAATATAAGAGTTTAAGATTCGTATCAAACATCGATCTTCTTTGTTAAAATCACGCTTAGAACACAACTAAATTGCCTATACCTGTACATACATTAAAGATATTTACGATAATTTTTAATTAGGCAGTGAGTGACCTACGTTGCGCGAAGTTGAGTTTATTTCTTTATTACAAGAATATTTGTAATAATAAAGGTGTATGTAATGATAACTTAATTTTAATACTAATTTAATAATATAGGTATTGAAATTAAGTTCATTTTATTACTACTGTACAGTATTAATGCAATAAATTTCCTACATAGGCATAGGTAAGTCTGGCATTTAGTTCAATTTTTATATCTTTCATTACATTATTTTACACATTTTAGGAGATTTGAATATTTGGGGATAAAAATGGAGATCGAAACCTTGCCTAAGCTTTACAACCTAAGTCTTACTAACCTTTGAGAACCACTCCAACATCAGTTAAATAAGTTCCGTAATTCTTTTGTATAATAAGACCGCAATCGATAGCATTGTGAACGACATCTTGCATGGTTAATCTTGATGTTTTCTTCCACATAGACAGAAATGCATCTCCAGAAAACTTTAGTACGTCACCGTTATGAGTTAAAATCTCTTGGACCATAGCTCCGATATATGAATTGAGAACTTGCGTAAGTTTAGAAGGACCACCTCGATTTTCATTTGTATAATTTTCACACAGATCGGTGAAACCTTAAACATATTATAAACCTAATGTAGAGGCTTACAGGTGGTACTTAAAGCTGAAGATTAAGAATCTCATTTGTTCCATTCAGTTGACCGGTGTTTCGTAACTCAATAAGTGGACCTACATATGCCTCCTAGCTTTACCGTGCCGCAGATAATGAAGGTTTTTTTTCTTAACCTTAATCAATTATTATGAAGCTTTTCACTCCGATTATTCCCTTGGTTGTGATGATATAAGCTGTTAGGTAGGTAATTCTCATTGTTATAATGTCGGTTGATTAAAATCCCTAGTTCATCTCAAAATATATTCAGGTTATCGGTTCACATTGTGCTAAGCGATTACCAGGCTCCATGGACAACATATCACAAATACTACAGTCCATACTGGCGATGTCTTAATTATATGGGTTTAACGAATACCTGGGTATTAAGCGAGCTTCAGTTACAAGTAGTATTTAAGGTAAGGATTAAGTAACCAAGAATTTAGAAATATCAAACTAGTAATCAACCACTTTATTAGCTCACCATGGATGTGGTTATGGTGTCACTCACTATACCAAGCAATGATTTGTAGGTATAGGTATAAGTACATGATGTTACAAATATAACACATACATCAAAACAATTTTTTTTAAACAAAATAATCCGTTTTTGCGAACTGCAGCAAACTAAATCAAAGTTGCTTTTTTGTTTCAAAGTTATTTTACTTTGTACAGCATTAATAACTACTAGAATTTTTTTGCGTGTTGGCTATTCAATATATTATGCTACCTCCTATCCTATTGGATACCTAGTCGTTTTATACAGCATAATCAAATATATTTAACTGATTCTGTACCTATGTATTTAAAAAAAAAATAGGACACGTGAGGTTGGAGAAATGTCATCGAATGATTAAAATATCCTACAAGGAGGTATAGGTAGGTACCTATACAGGTTATTTTTCCCTGTTGTCAATGTTGATTTCTTTCTTTTCCCCTGCTTTTATAGAATAAAAATGAACATACAGTTATAGCATATAACACAGATAGAACATAGTTAGTTACCAGAAATATCAATAAACATAAGAGCCGCCTCATAAATTCTGACGGAAGGCTCGTGAAGTTCGTAAATAACCTCGTCAGGTACCATTGACGCTATTATACTAATACGGGTGGTTTCTGTTATTGTACTAGTGGTGTCTTTTAACCTAATGAAAAATGAAAACATATTAGAATCAGTAAAACATCAAAATATGTAATGTATAACAAAAACCCCGTCCAAGCCGTGAGGCATTTTAAAACAGCTAACTATTTTAAAAAAATACCATCAATTCAACAATTAATTGTTTTCGTCTCTATATATAAAAATGAATTGCTGTTCGTTAGTCTCGCTAAAACTCGAGAACGGCTGAACCGATTTGGGTAATTTTGGTCTTGAATTGTTTGTGGAAGTCTAGAGAAGGTTTAAAAGGATCGGAATTAAATAAAAATAACAATTTTGTTTTCCCTTTGATGTGTCCCCCGTCGGACGGATTCCTTTTGTTTGTTTTAAGTTTATTTTATACAAAAGTTTAGGTCTTTTATTTATCGATTGAGGCACTACGAAGTCTGCCGGGTCAGCTAGTTAATTAATAAATATTATGTAAGTATTTTAAATCTATTTAAACTACGTCGAACACTTCATAATTCAATCGTGTCGCCTGCCTGCAATGTTTCTCCTAGTAAAAATTTCGCAGTAATGACGTGTTGGGTACCTGCCTAGTCAACTACCCTCAGCACATTCTGTGAATACCTACATTTCCTGTTCTTTCGAATCACGTTGTCTGTAGTGTTCTCTCGTCGAAAGTGTCTCCAGAGGGGCCGTAATCTTGCTGGAATGTCGACGATGAACTCGTTTCATTGCTAAAAGGTACTCATCATAATTAGCTTCACATTTCCTTTGCATATATCCAATGCTATTCAGTCTTTTACGACTCATAACTATCTCGTATTGTGAACTGATCTAAAATCGAACGACTCGAGATCTCGATAAAACTAGTTTTATTGTCACAACAGGGATGCTGACGTTAGTGACACAAGGGCTTATGTAAGAAGTGGAATTATGCATTATCAATAAATACTTTTTGGCAAGAACGTTCCATTTGAATATTTAGAGCATCCTGGTCAAAGATAAAAATAATTAGTTACTTTTAACTCGAAACCTTGGTCCCAATTTTATATTTATATCCGAGTATAAAATCCAAATAAAATCCCAATCCCAATTTTTTCCCCTACTTCATCTTTGGTAGTCTAAGGAGCAATCTACGCCCGGACGAGTAGACGGAGAATTTGCTAATACTAGCTCTAGCAGGAGCAGTGCTTTGCAGTATCTATCACCGGCTCGGAATCGCGACCCACTGAGAAGATCCGGCGAGAAACTCAGTGGGCGGTATCTATGGGTTAGTTCGCACGTCGAACTCTTCGTCGGAGTCAACGAGTTCAACTGTGACCGGTGCTACAAGCACCGAGACCTGAGTTTCAGCGCATTTTGTTATGCAACATTCTCATCTAGGATGTCACATGTTCGGGAGAGCATCCCTGCTATTTGTTAAGAAGCTACTACTAATTTTGATATTCTTTATAACATTAGCGAAAATTGTCCTTAAAATGAGATTGGAGTAACGTGCTCAAGACCACTAGAGTAACTAGCATTGGCGATCACCATGTGCGGCGGTACACAACAAGTGATAGTGATATTAAGCTCATAATTTTCCCTTATAAAAAAATTAGAATTAATTAGCTTAATCAGGTTACAAAGTAAAACAACATTTTTATAAAAAAACGTTTATTGATTAAACTCGCTTTTACAAACAAGACTTTCACAAGATGATTTTTTTAATGTTGCTTGATTCTTACTTTACAGGAAGTAAGCTGATGGACGAATAGATTGCTTTATAGTTTAGAATTACTTTGAAATCAATAAGTACCTATGCAATCTTTTAAAATTTACTTAAATGCAATAGTGAAGATTGGAAAAACATAAAAAAAGGAACTGCAGTAAAAAACTATTATAGTCGGGAAAAAGAAAAGAAAATTTATCCGTGGTCTGAGAATTGCCTATTAATATAAAGTTTTAAATTGATTTTTTTTTATCTGCTAATTGAATTATCAGCCTTAGGCCATCAACGTCTGCAACTGAAGTTAACATCGCAAAAGTGAAATATATAGTGACTGAAAATTTGAAAAAGATACCCGCCAAACTTTCTGGATTTCACTTGAGTAGGTACGAAAAACTTTGCGCTTGGCTGTGTTGCAAAGGATCTGAATTTTCTCCAAAAACTTAATAAGAGTCGCTGAGGATATGCTAGAATGAGACAATTCCAAATCAAAAGTATTGTCTGATTACTCTGAAAACAATTTAAACAATAATTACCTTTTTATCTCATTAGTAAGTTTCTGAGCAACATTTTGTAGGCCCGAATCGCGCTGTTCAGAAATTCTTGTGCTGCAGTAACTATAATGCCGAAAATGTTATGAATGTTCGCCGTTCAACGTCATAAATTCAACTCGCGAATCCAAACTTTTACTGGTGGTAGGACTCACTCTTGTGAGTCCGCACGGGTAGGTACCGCCACCCTGCCTATTTCAGCCGTGAAGCAGTAGTGCGTTTCGGTTTGAAGGGTGGGGCAGCCATCGTAACTATACTAGAGACCTTAAAACTTATATCTCAAGGTGGGTAGCGCATTTACGTTGTAGATGTCTATGGGCTCCAGTAACCACTTAACACCAGGTGGGCTGTGAGCTCGTCCACCCATCTAAGCAAAAAAAAGCATTGATTCCAGAGTTGTTGGCCTCTTTTGTGGTATATAAGTACTATTGTTACACGCTGGGGTTCGGGATAAATAAATGTTCCACCAAGGTACAACTAAAAACTGTATTCAATACTTAGATCACTTAGAACATTTCACAAAAACTTTAAAATTCAAATTCGCTTCTTTCCTTTCGCTTCAGGTGATCTGTTCGCTGTTTCACTTCGAGTAGTTCCGATTACTGACTACGATAGCCGATACCACATCCCTAGAATTATCGAGAATATTCTACACATTTCAAGTATTGTTTTTCCGCTACCTGACAATAGATAGCGTTGTACTTCTCAAACGTTCTAGGTGCTAGGTACTATATCTTTCGATATTCGTTCGACTATTCGGCGATAGATAACGTTACTCTTACCGGCGTAACACTATTATCAATACCACCTTCTTGCCGATTTCGGCCATGGGGAATTTACACATTCCGATTTAATTCACTATACACTATACAATTGAGTCTTCGATGTCGTGTCTTGGTGTAACAACAGCATTCAGGTTGATAGCAAACTAGATATCAATCTATGGGCTCCCGTAGCCACTTGACACCAAATGGACAAATTTCTATGAAATAAATAAATGAAAGATAATTTTTTCTTAACATATTATCTGCTTTAATGTTATTTATGGCATTAAATAAGTAGGACAACGGTTACTCTTATGACTGTTTATATTTATGACTGTCTAGTTTCCATCTACAGCTTTAGTTTGCGTTATAAAGTGTAATTACTTTCTATCCTCTTATCTTCTATCATGGGGTGGAGATCCATACTCAACAGTAGAGTGAAAAGTATCCTATTATTTCCCAGGGTTCAAACCATTTCATTATTGAATTTAATAAAAATTCGGTGGTTTGGTCGTAAAAACGTAACAGACTAAGACAGTCTTCATTGTTTGTTTATTTCTTAGACGAGTGAACGAGTTCACTAAATGTTCAGTGAATACCGGAGCCCAGACATGAACAACGCAAATTCCCCATCCACCAGGACACATGTTCTAAGTGTTATATTTTCCATAAAAAAGGGTCGCACCACCAACCATCAAAGCAAGAATAAAAGATAGTTAATTACCTATTAAATTAAATAACGTATATGTATATTTTACTAAAAATGTGAATATTCTAAGTCTTCTGTGTTATAAGTACTTAGAATTTAAAAAATCCGTCTCGATATTTTACACTGTGACGTCAATTTTAGATTTTTTTTCATTTGATCCTCTATGACATGTCTGGATTATAGGTAAGGTAAGGCTAAGGATTTTAGGTACCGTTCGAGTAGATACCAGTAAGTTCCCATTTTGATCCGAGCAAAAGGTCACTTGTTTCAAAAACCAGATTCATTTGACTAATATTTAGGAAACAGCCTCGAAAAAAAAACTTAAAAAAATGTCAAAATTGTAAGACTAACATACAAATAGATCTTTGCTCAGATAATATCATTTTCAAGTTTAAATTAAGTAATAAGCTTACTAACACATTCAAAGTAAATTGGTTAAGTTTGAAAGTGCATATTTAAAAAAGACAAATTATCAGATCACTTCAGCTTGCAACTTTTTATTAAAACTTTCGCTTAGCTACAAAAGAAATGGGTACCTACATTAAGTAAATTATTTTATGTAATCCGAGAAGGGGAACGCGAAGTTGTGTGAATTGTTTTATTTTGTCTATTTAGTGTTTCTTTAAGTTTAAATATGAAATAGCGGTGGTTTATGAAATGTTTAGTATTCGTGAAAGTGCACAAATGTGGAAGAATGAAAACAAGGCGCTTGACGTAGCTTCTCGGGATCTTCCAAAAAGTCCTCTGAAAAAGTTTCAGTAAATATCGACCATTTTACTGAGAATTTATATCTCATTACATCTAATCCCATTTAATTTCATTTCATTTCAATTGATTGTTTCAAATTAATCAAATTCATTTCATTTCGCTCTGTATCATTTTTCATAAAAAAGAATACACAAAAGATTGGACCGTATAGTATGATGCCTTTGCCTTTACAGTTGGAAAAACAGAATTATTTAATGTCATTTTCATCTGTGACGCATCCCAAAGGTCATATGAATAAAAGTCAATGAAGTAGGAAACCTATGGAAATGAAACGTCAACCAAAATTTCGTGCCACTGTGACGCAATGAAGTAGGAAACCTATGGAAATGAAACGTCAACCAAAATTTCGTGCCGCTGTGACGTCATCTGGCCACAAAACATGGCGGCTTTAGTGCTGTACAAAAGATTTCAATGTTATCAGGTTTTATCGATAAACGTTCTTGGCTCATTTTATTTTAAATATTGTTGAGTATTATTTATTTGTAGAATTTATACTTTAATGGGAAGTAAGTAGGTATATTGTTATGTGCAAATATGATATGATTTAGATGGCTGAAATCTAAGACAAGTTCGTCCTTCGAATTTGCCAAGTAAACGATATGATGATTTTTAAAAGTTGCTACACTGATTTTATAAAGTTGTCGTTTGTCGCAAAACATAAAGATATGGCGTAGTTCAAAGCCATCAGCCCATTACTAGCATGCTAAATGTTATCGTATTTTGAGTACGTGTTTTTCTTAGACTATAACAATCTATTTTAATTGTTTTGCTGACTCTAAAGTCCGTAACATACTACCGCAGCGCACCCCAAGGAAGGTGCGCCGCACCATTTGAATCACTTTCGCTTGAGAGTGATTCAAATTTTAAACTTATCAAGGGACCGCGTGAAAAAAAAAACACCTACAGAACATTTATTCATTAATTACAAACGTCATTCCTTGTGACTTCCTCTCTAAAATCACTTAATTATTAAATATTTAACAAATTTACAATAGTGTTTTACTCACTGCGGAATAAAACTATTTTATTTAAATGGTTCCGAAGAGATTTTGTCGGTAGCCTTTTTCCCGAAATATCTAAACAGAATGTCTAAATATGTTTTGATGACATATTTTAAAGTGGTATTTATGATTAGTGTCATGACCAATAGATTCCGACCGAAAAATGGATTTTTCGGATGAGGGCTCCATAATGAATTTAAATACATATAGATAATAGTTTTAGGGCATCGACTTTCTTGAGATCCTATAAAATACGTTTTAATTATTATTTTTGTATGTTTTAAGCATGATAAATTATGAAATTTTCTATAATCAATCATATTAAATCGATATCAAAGTCAATAAATAATGTACAACCCAAAACAGACGGCCGAACTGACGTGACAATGACATTTGGCGCGCTAAACATGGCGGATTTTCGGCCTCATTAGACGGAGACGGAGATATTTACGTATATTCATGTTTCATTTTATGTACGCACTGAAATACTGTTATATTGTTTTCCTGCGAGTTAAAGTGCTGAGTAAGAACGAGATAGATATATGTTTATGTATGTGCCTTCAAAATGGGTGCTATTTATATAAGCAATTGTACGTATAGAACAATATGTCGTGTCCCTACTATATAGGTCTATGATAAAAGTAAACAAAATAGTTTTCGGTTCAAAATGATAACATAATTTGCGAAGTTAAGTCGAAAAGTACAAAAATGTTCATAATACATTATTATATCAAAAACATTAAACTTAATATTCGTAATTTTGGCTTTAAAGCTATGTTTATATAAGAAATGTTTTAAAATTGTTAAAAATATATATCGTGATTTTTTTTATGAAACTCAATTACTCAACTCAAAAACTCAACATTAAAAATCAATGGATAGAAACCAACTTCGACTGGACCACCCCAGTGTCGCTATCACTGATGGAAATTATCGTACACTTTCGTATTAAGTTAGTTTATGACTGTGCCCATTAACCTCGTCAGAGTTCGAATCTAGAATTTTCTAGATAGACCCATCTTTTATGTTTAATTACAATTCAAATGTAAAGAAACACAAAAATTCATGGACAACTGTTGTTGAATTTGAATCAAGATTTTAACTTTATTTGTACTCTTTAAGAAAAGGTTGAATTGTTTCTTTACATTTTTGATCTCAATTTCCATCTTTAATTTAGGTAATTTTCCTTTTTTTTCATATTAATGAATCACATTTATATTACATTATACCTTAGCTCATTTAGTGCATGGGATTTTTTATTTTTTATGTACCATGCAACTGTAAGCATTCAAAAAATTCTATAAAGTTCAGGATTGTAAAGAACTATTTTTAAAGTACACACAAATTACCAATACAGTGCCTACTGTGTTGTGTGAAATATATCTACAGACTTACCCAGTTTCAGTTTTATATTATAATATGAAACACATCAAATCACAAACAATACTGAGTCAACATTTATATCACCATATTTGTAAATTGTAGAAAATTTGTCTTCAATTGACTCTAAATTTGGTAATTTTACTGTTAAAACCACAACACACCACTGACTTGTTGTTCCACTGTACATCCTTATATAATAATTTTTTTGCAAATTAATGGCCATACCAAAACATAAATTCACAATACTTTTTTTTTTGGAACACCTTAACATCACAAAACCACTAATGGATCAACTGCACTGGATATGTCACTTAACCACAAGGTTTAAAAAAACAACTTTCAAAATTAAAATAATCTATTTGTTTTGTTCACACACTACACATCACCTAAATCATACACTGAATATTATACACTTAACTTTAAAAAAGTAAGATAAACTTCTTTTAGTCGGATATCTAGCTGAACTAGCTTCTATACTGTACATTTTCATCAAAGTTAATTCTGATCACTGTGAGAACACAGCACTGCACAAATATTTAAACTTGCACATCTTATGCACCTCACATCACACACATCACAAGAATATAAAGTAAAAAGTGTAGAACAAAAAACTTAAATTAAGAGTATATACCTACAAATAACAATACAATATACTAAAGCAGTGTTTGAATAATTAAGCAGTGCCACCTCGTACTACTACTATAACTAGGTGATCTTCCTTAAAACTCTCTTCAGTTAAATTGTGACATGTTCTTTTGAGAAGGTCAGTTGAAAATTCACATGGAGGGAAAGAATAAAGAACTCCAGTAGCTTCAGTCTCTTTGTTCAAAAGTGATATCACACCTGCTGCTTCTTTTTGTTTAAGATATGATACCAAATTCCTCATTGGTCGTGTTTGTATCGAAACATCTTCATTGGTGACTACAGCAGTGGAACCAGACACACCCACAAAAATGGCATGAGAGCTAGATGTGGCAATACGTTTTTGAACATCATCTAACTTAGGTTGATCCAAACGTAATCTTTGTGTGATTCTGAGCTGTTTTCTACCATCTTCATCTTTCATGAGACTATCAATAATTTCAGAGTCACCGTCTGTTAAATGCAACTTAGTAGGAAACAATGAATTTTTGAGAATCAGTGCTCCATGCCAAATTGTAGTTGCTTTACGAACTAATTCTGCCATTGTTCGTGACGAAGATAGCATCCCACTACTTCTACGCATTGATCCATCAGAGTCACTATCAGGTGATCTACGACGAGATCGTGAGCGTGATCTATCGACTCCAGGCTCCCTTGATCCAGAACGACGCAAGCGACTCTCATATTCTGAATCTAATGGAGCACGTCTCCATTCTTCATCACGATAATCTCCTGTACCATGATAGACACCTCGGTAGGAGCCACGTCCACGGCCACGATGCCCACCTCTACCCCTATAAGTACCATAGCTATAACCATCCTCCCAAGAACTACCTTCATATCCCTCATATCCTTCAACAGGCCTACCATCTTCACCAACAGGTGCACTGTAAGGTTTAGGTCTATAGGGTCCACCTGTTCCAACGTCTGCGAAATCAATACGCAAACGTCGCTCCGGTCCCCCTAAAGGAAAGCCCCGCATTTCTTTGACAGCAGCTTGGGCTGCATCAATAGAGTCATATAAAATATAGGCATGAGGTTCACCCTTCACATATTCAATCTTTTTAATGGCACCAAACCTATCAAATTCTCTCTCTAACTGTGCTACTGAAGTCCATGGTCCCAGGCCACCCACCCAGACACGTGTTGTGGGTGTAGCTTTGCCATAACCTATTTTACATTGGAATTTGCCAATGTATTGGCCTGATAATTCAACTTTGGCTCTGTGTGCCATGTCCAAAGTTTGATAACGAACAAATGCAAAAGCATTTCCAGTACCTGGAGGAGGTCTTTTAATGTCAATGTCCTCTACTATACCATAGCGTCCAAAAATTCGGCGTAACTCTTCATCAGAAATGTTTATTTCTAAATTACCAGCAAAAAGAGTTCTTGTAGCTAATGGATCATCTTCAGGTTGAACATGGTGTAGGTAATTTGGAAATTTATCTTTTTTGTTCTCAATTTTCTCAAATGGAGGATGGTGAGGCCGGGGCATGTATGGACGTGGCATATAATGGGGATGTGGAGGGTGATGCATAGGTGGTCTGTGATGCATTGGAGGCCCATGAGGACCTGCCATGGGATACTCATGCATAGGAGGGCGGAAATCTCTATGGTGAGGTGGCACTGTAGGAGGGATACCATAGGCTCTCTCATCAGGAGGGGGACGACGTCTCTCTGGTACAGGAGACCAAGCGTATGAATAAGGGCGATCATAGTCAGGAGGAGTTATACTACGAGGCCTCGGTCTGTACTCAGAACGTACAGGTTCATAAACAGGATCAACAATAGCAACTTTATCATACAGTATTATCCTAGGCTTGGCATGTTTAGCGTCTCTCGCATCCTCTGCACTTCGGAAGCAGATGTAGGCTACTCTCTCATCCAACTCATGGGATATTTTTATACTAAAGTCACCATACTTCTTATATTCTCTATACAAAGTATCCTTGACAATCTCATCCGACGCTTTAGGGTGTAAAGCACTAACACATAGTACTTTGTAGTAGCTGCGGACAGATTCATCTCGAGCATCACGAGAACGCACGTAATCATCGCGATGAGGTGACACATATCGACCGCGCGGGCTAGGGGAGCGTACTCGACGTCGTACTCGTTCCGGGCTTCCACGCTCGTCAGAGCTATCGTCATACCTACCAATACTGCTGCGTGTCCGTTTTGATCGCGGCATACTATCACGCGACGAACTTCGCTTCATATTGCGAATTTTCACCGTAATTCGATCTCTATCTCTATCGCTACGCGGTAATCCAATCATGAAAGCTCACTTCGACGAACCACTATCTGAAATACACATCACAATATTACACGTCACTGTAAATTAGTTTTGGTCGATACAATAAAGTAACCCACTGATGCACTATTCTTACCCCAAACGAATTACAAACACTAATCACTCAGCAGATCACTGAAAACCTCAATCTTGCACGAACTAATTCGTATTATTAAGTAGTCAATTATTTTAAAATAACCACGTTCACTTCAACTTTATTTAATGTAAATTTGAAATTAGAAGCGCTAATAAGCATCAACCATATCGACCATTACATGGGAATCATAGATTATACACTTAATATATTTGAGATAGATGCGCAACTCTCATTTTTATTTTTGCTTTAGTTAGAGCCCAGGACAGCAGGCGTCGCTGCTGTCGATTATTAATCTCCCTACCCCCCACCAGGTGGCTTTTTTAGTAATTTTAATATTTTTTATAATTAACTCTCTTTATGAAAAAATCTTATCGTTTAGAATCGCTGAAATTCCCGGTAGTACTTATGAAATATTAAAGAACGTTTGATTGTGTTCAGCATTCTAATCGATAAGACCTTTTCATACAGAGAGAAAACAGTTTTTTTAAATAAAAAGCTGTAATTCTCTGTAAGCTATTTAATTTCCCTATATTACAAACAATTTACTGTTAAAAGATAGTATGAACGTACAATTGTATAAAATTTCGAATAACAATAACTCCTCTAGATTAATCCTACTAGAGTACTTAATAACATTAAATCGAAAGTTATCTAAAAGTTAATTAAGTCTAGATAATCAAATCATTCAATGTCACTTAAGTCATTTGTGCGAAATATAAACATGTCAGCTTTCCATTACAAACATAGTAGACAATTTGAATTAAATTTAATAAATTTGTTTCTTAACTATAGCAGTTCTTGCTTAAAGTTGATCGTGACAGATCATGACCTTGTATGAAAATATTACATCTATAAACACTACCTATGCTTCGTCATACAATAATTGTCATTTATACTAGCATTGTAGAGATAATACACACACTAAAGTGAATACTAAATTATTCTTAGCATTCTTATAAACATTTAGAAATTTAAGAAACGATTAACCCACAATCATGTTCATAACATGTGACATTTTGTTCTGCACAAACGTTTTATTACATGATTTAAAAACAAAAAATGTTTAAAAAATGTAATGATGATTTAAAGTACTCTTAAATATTGATAGTTTGTACTTAATGACGCTTATAGTAATCTTAGACATGATTACATTAGTTATACTTTTATTCCCTATCTAAATTATTTCTATTCTGACGTTTCTGATGCTTTAGCTTTGGTAATACTAGATGAAACAAACAGCAGATTGAAAGAAAATCATCTTAAAGTTAATTACATTCATTACAAACCATTAGTTTACATTTTGTTACAAAAGAAACTGGTGTTCGTTACATGCAAATGAATTATAAACATACACATGCAAACATAAAATGTAAATTTATCTTTTAATCCAAATTAAATGTACACTAATATTACATCTAAATAATAGAAAGGGTTTCGAAAATTTTTATTGCACTCAACAGCAGACGAGCACGCAACCCGGCCCATGATAAGTGGTCACCAGTGCTTATAAACTTCAGCAGTGCCATAGGGGTTGCTGTCTATCACTTAAGTTTTAATAAATTATTAATATACTCAGTCACAAGCATATTGATTTCACATAATGAAAATGTAAGAAACATAATCATGTTTGGGCATTTTCATTTATATCTGCTCATACAGAAAACACAACTTAGCAAATATATTCCACAGTTAATCTAAATAATTGCAAATAATGCTTTTAAAGACCGTTGACTTTTGATCATTAATTAAAATCATCTTCTCGTAGAATTTACAAAAGGTTATTTACAAAAATTTATATCAGTATTTTCATATATTACTAACTTACTAATTACAACTATTCAAACGTAATACTATAACTATAAGAACTAAACAACCTATTTTAAAACAAAATTGGCATCAATTTAGTTCTTATGAACTATTTCAATTATTAATTTATCAATTATAAACATATTTGAAAAAAATTAAGTACCCTTGAGAGTTCACGTTCCTTGCTGAATCAGTTTCTCTTCTGAAACGGAGAAACAAAGTATCTTAAGTATGTAACAAATATTGAAAAAATACGACCATGAAAAATTTAGTGTTAATGTAATCTTACTTACAAATTAATATATTACATAACACGTTCTGGTTCAAATATAGTGCATCAATCTTTTCATGTTTCAGACATTTTAGTGCTCCTTATAATTTTTCCATAAAATTTTGTCATTATCAAACCTTTGTCTACAAAAATAAAAACATTATTTTATATTGGGTAGAAGGATGAACGTGGTCACAGGCCACTTGGTGTAACTTAGTTATCAAACACCAGGAAACAAAACGTGAATGCCATCATCTAACTTTGGATGTGAGATCAATTGTGCTGTATTTTATTTAAACAGGAAAGCATGACTGATTGATCATTTCAAAAAACTAGTTCGGGCCCACTTGACAATAAGCATATAATACGCTGAGTTGCAAAACATAAATACTTCCACCCACTCGAGACAATTTTATTATCTGAGGTGTGTGTGTGATAGTACGAGACTTAATACCGACTGTTTTGATCAAAACTTAACATATATGATAGCTAGGCAGCAGAAATAGGAAGGACCATTAGTTGGTGCTAATTCATTTAATTATATTATGAATAATAATTCTGTTAGCAAATAATATACCGGGAAAATAGTGTAAACTCACCGTTATCAAGGCATCCGAAATAGCATTTCATTTTCGATCTTCGAGGCATGCTGATTTTTAATAATAAACATTCTGTAAGAAATGAAAATAGTTACGCAGGCTTACGAAACGCTAACGAAGAAAAAAGTATTGGAGCCAAGTTATGTCTAAAGAGAATTCAAAACAGAGTTTCTCAATGTCTAATCGTCTAATATTCTCATAAAGCTAAAAGTTGCTCTAAATTAATACTACAACGTAAAATAACTCACACCAAGACCAAAAAAAAACGATTTAAAAAATTAAATCGTTACGACATTTTGAAAACTTTTTTTTTTTTGAGATTGTTTTACGGCCCTGGAATTTTGAAAACTTCAAAGCAGTGTTTCCACTTACGTTTTTTTTAACACATTTTACCCTAGTTTCTTTTGAATTTACCCTAAAATTTCCTAGACAACTTTCATAAATCCTTTATATAGAAAGCGTAAATAAAATACAGAAAATAAACCACAGCATATTATTTAATGTAGGTATATATAATATAAACGCCCCCAGAAGATCATAGATCTATAGGATTAGAATTTTCAAGGAAGTCGACGCATTGCTTTTATATTCTTTTGCTGCACAACCTAACACTGTTCGGTTCTAAAATTGAGCAATTGTTTGCTGGCAAAGTTGGGAACTTTCTATGAAGCAAGCCGTTCAGGGTTTCATTAGAAAGCCTGTTTCTTTTGTCAGTTTTTAAATTTGAGAACACTGAATAATCTTTCCACCTCAGTCTTTGAAGAAGGAACTGCTAGCAAAAGTGAAATGACAATTACAAGGTTTTCGTAAATGAAATTACCATGATAATCTTTCATGGTACATGAAGTGCCTGTATATTACAATACAAGTAAGTTCTGGTGACATCAACGAAAATAGGTAAATAAAAATTTGGCGGATTATACTTATTGGGATTCTGGGGAATCCCTAAGAAAAAGCAGTGGCTTAATCTATGATTTACTTTACTAGAGGGTTACTGTTGAATCAAACCTTTATAGTTTTTATACACAACTCTGTTTTATTCTTTTACTATTGTCAACTCGACTTAATGTCATTCTCTCTCCATAAAATAAAATGTTCATTGTTTTACTTTAATTATCGTTTATTTTAAAATTCACAACAGTTACTAGTATAGGCTTTGCTTTTTACCCCGAAATATCCTAAATCCTGGTATTTTTTAAATTGTCTTTATCATCCAAAATATCAGCTATTTTTCCCTAAAAAAGGGAGAATTCCCTAAAAGTGGAAGCACTGCTTCAAAGTACGCTACATTTTTTATTGAGTCAGAACTCATATCTGCCATCTAGTGAGTTTATTAGATCATTAATGCCTAAAAGTTACAAAAATGACGTCGCCACAGGAGTAAGATGACGCTAGTTGTATGTTATTTTCCTTTGTATGGGAGTTGCACCCCCCTGATGGGAATCTCACAAAATGGCAGTTTGGCTGAGGGTTGCCAAATGTGATTTCTGAATTTCTTGTACATATTTCCCCAAATTATTTTGCCCTTTCTTCTGATTTGTATTATGTATATGGGCGCAAACGCCACTGTTGGCAATAATTAACATAATAATATATAGTTTAGTTTATTATATGTTAATATTTATTAATTATTAGCAACAAAACTGTTAATCTACCATATTTAATAATTAGCAGACACTGTTTTGATGTGAAAATGTTCAGAATATGTTTAATGTTTATATTATTGTTTAAAAACACAAATGACTGTATAAATGATTAAATATGAATAAAGCATAAATATTAATAATAATTTATATTATAATGAACAGTACTAATAATTTAATTAAGTATTGTAATTGTTATGCAATGATGTTGTTGGCGCCATCTATTATTAGGCTGGATAATAACAATGTTAGTTAATATTGCTTAAAAGTAATTCATGTACAGTAAATTAAATGTGAGTCATGTAAAATCACTAAAATATGTATTTTGAATATTAAGCTATGTTTTGTGAATTGTTTCGCAGTAATTACATTTGTTTGTATAAAAGAAGTTGTAGTCGCTATAACCAACACAAAATGGCTAATTGTGTAAAAACCACTGAATAACTCAGGCGTGGCTTTTTGTTGTAAACAAGTAATGTTAAAGTTTTATAGAATTGTATTGTATTTTCATTGTAAAAGAACTCATGTGTGTAAATCCTGGCTTAACGCCGACATGTACGATAGGTACGCTGTTTCGGTTCTGTAACCAGCTTTACGGGTAGCGGATTTTTTCCGATAAGTGTTTCTTGGGTCTTCTTCGAGTTGATCTTAAAACCAATTTTGGCGCTTCCAACTATAACTAGTCAGGTCATAAGTATTGTCACACAATAAAAACTTTTCTTTTAGAATGCTGGCCACAAAAAAGTTTATTGAATTCGAATTTCGAATTGTTCATGAAAATAAAAATGTATACTTTTAGAATTTTACTCATTTTTAAATATGGAGTGGATACTTAAAGAAGACCGTGTTGCTGTTATTGCGTTGCATCGTTGCGGTTACGCGCCAATTCAAATTTTTAACACACTGACAAATTTGAATATAACCAAAAGATTCGTTTATCGTACCATCAAACGATACAATGAAGACTCTAGTGTAGATGACAGGTCAAGAAGTGGTCGCCCTCGGTCTGTTAGGACTCCAGCAGTGATAAAAGCTGTGAAGGCGCGAATTCAAAGAAATCCCAAACGTAAGCAGAAACTGTTGGCCCTTCAGATGGGGTTAAGCAGAACCACGGTGAAAAGGGTGTTAAATGAAGACTTAGGGCTTCGGGCATATCGAAGAAAAACAGGACATCGTTTGAATGCTCGTCTAATGGACCTAAGACTGAAGAGATGCCGCGCTTTGTTGAAGCGGTACGCGGGAAAAAAATATCGGGAAATTCTTTTTTTGGATGAAAAAATTTTTACCGTAGAAGAGAGCTACAACAAACAAAATGATAAGGTGTACGCACACAGTAGTGAAGAAGCGAGCAACCGTATTCCGCGTGTCCAACGAGGTCATTTTCCATCCTCGCTCATGGTATGGTTGGGAGTTTCTTATTTGGAGTCACTCAAGACATCCTTGATTAAGGCAGCCGCCGATATTGACATGGACCTCGTTCGTGCTGCGATAGACGACTGGCCGCGCAGATTCAAGGCCTGTATTCAAAATCACGGAGGTCATTTTGAATAAACTTTAGTGTCATAAGAATCTATGTTTTGTTAAGTTCATTTTGGTATATGAATGGTTACATAATGAATAAACTTGTTTCAATTATTTTACATTAAACATGTGACAGAATTTATGACCTGACTAGGTATATCGTCCAGTTTGGATTGCATGCAGACAACTTCATGATTAAAAAAACATTAGTCATCTGGTCTAGACCATCCAATTCTTTGGACAACCCCCACATAACAAGTCACATCCATGCTACTGTCGAAATTGCTATGATTTAATTAACTAATTGTTGTAATATGGACTGCTAAACTGAATACTTAATAGAGAAAATTACTGATCTGTATCCCAAGAGAAGTAAAGCTACCTATGATCTGGACTTTTTGGCGGGAACGCGAGAAGTGAAGTTGTGTGCTTTGTTTTTTTTAATAGTGTTTCTTAGGTTTAAATGTGTAATAACGTGGTTTATTAACTATTTAGTATCTGTGAAAGTGCACAAATGGGAAAATGAAACAAAGCCACTGAACGTAACTTCTCGGGATCTTCCAAAAAGTTCACTGAAAAAGTCTCAGCAAATGACCCCTATTTTACTGAGATTATACTTCATTCCATATCATCTTATCTCATTTCATTTCATTTCGTTTTCATTTTATGCCATGTATAATAATAATCAACTTCATTTCATTTCATAATATCATTTTTCATTAAAAAAGTTGTCATTAAAATTAAAAAAAGACATGACCAAAAAGTCTTAGTTACCAGATCATAAAATCACTTTAAAAAAATGCTACTAGTGTAGTACTTTTTGGCGGGAACGCGAGGAGTGAAGTTGTGTGAATAGTTTTATTTTGTCTATTTAGTGTTTCTGCAGGTTTAAATGTGTAGTAACGGTGGTTTATTAACTGTTTAATATCTGTGAAAGTGCACAAATGTGGGAAAGTGGAACAAAGCCGCTGGACGTAACTTGTCGGGATCCTCCAAAAAGTCCTCTGAAAAAATCTCACTAAATGACCATCATTTTACTGAGATTGTAATTCATCTCATATCATCTCATCTCATTTCATTTAATTTCATCCCAGTTGATTAATGTCTCAAATTAATCCTCTTCGTTTCATTTCATTTCACTCCATTTTATCATTTTTCATAAAAATAAGAATTTATTAAATTAAAATAAGAAACGACCTAAAGGTCTTAGTTACCGGGTCATAAAATCCCTTATAAAAGCTACCAGTGTATGTAGAATAATGTAGATAAACATTCTATTTTTTTGCTAAGTAAGACTGTAAGTAAGTTGTAAGACATAAGTAATCTTAAAGGTATATGCCATTTATATTAAGTAATGAAAACGCAACTCTGTGTTACAGTTTTCAAAAAACGATCCACATTAACATACGAGCAAGTTACTACAAGTACTAAGAACGCTCTTGGCGTAGCGTTTATATTTTATTTGCGTTTCACTTGATTTGACCCAACTCCACAAAGTCCATGACGAAATCGCAATGGATATAATTATAAAAGTAAATAATCAATCCATTGGAAGAGACAAATTGGCAAGGTAAACTTCATAGACAGAAGTTTATTTATACAAACTGGCTTTTATTAATCTACTCTTAATAATAGATTTATTTGTCTTGTCTAGATTTATTCAATATATTAGCAAGCTTGTATGGCATCAATTGGAGACCAGGAATGCTAATAAATACTCCATAGATAGAATAAAAAATTTGGAAAATGCATTTAGTTCATTTAGAAAGAGTAAGTAAATACTATTTGTAACTTTCGTAAGACTTACAATCCAACTACAAACGAAGACTGGGATGTCAATATTTTATTTATTAGAGCAGAATACAAAATACTATTGAACGGTAAACAATATTACAGAATCCTTGGAACCTTAAGGAGAAATTTGGGTACTCTAAATTTGAGAAATTGTTTTGAGTTGATCCGGTGATCTCCATGATACCACCATACCAAACTCATTTCTACTTCTCGGAACTACTGTGCGCCCACTTTCTAGAAAAAGATATTTTATTAAATCAAATCGATCTGGAATAAACTTTCCTATATGATGTTTAATGACATGCTCTTCTTCAAAATTTAGTTTGAAAAACATCACTGTGGGCATCCACTTGGCTGTGACCGTGGCATTGCTGATGTTCATGAGTGATGGTGTCTAATCACCATCAGTTCAGCCTTGTGTCACTTACCTTAAAACTTATTAAAAAAAAACATAAAAATTTATTAAACCAAAGGGAAATGGGGGTGGCTGAAAATCAGCACTGTTTGATGCATTCACTTTGAACAGCATTAGCTGAATCACCTCCTTTTGTCTTTTTCTTTTCTTTTATTTATCTACTTTTATTAGTCTTAAATCTGTGTGAAAGGCAATAAATGCTTTCATTATTATTATTAAATGTTAAAATGTGGATATAATAACTTTTCAGTTCTGAGGTTGGGCAGATGCATAGACGTTTGCTACATTGCTTTAGACAGCATGAGCATAGAAGATCCATTTTTAAGATTAACAATAACAGTTAGCAAGTTATCACATAGTTTATTTTTGTATGCAGACCACATAGTGTGGTTGGCCAAAAGTGGATTTCTAAAAACAGACTCAGACACTTGGAATCAAACTGCAAATAAATTCTGGTTACTGTCTATTATTGCAAATTTAGCACGAGACCTTTATGAAATACTCCATTTGTTACAACTACACAATTCAAAATTTCTAAGGCCTTCTGATTTATTAAATCTATCAGTACATAAATTTGATCTAATGTCTACTTTGAAACACATTCATGTGTTATTACTTTGTCATAGAGATATATTTGTTGATACATTGAAGAACGCATGTGACTTGTTCATACCATTAACAGCTCTTGGGTTTATAAAATTGAGTCCAAGTGCGATTGGCACTTTAGGTGCTATCTCTTCCGTTGCTGCTTTAATAACTCTAGTTCAACCTATATCTAAATTGGTACCATCATAATTGCATAAAATGAGTGACAAATTACAGATTTAACTGTATTGTTTGTTAAATTTTTGAATGAACAAAATCAAGTCTTGTCACGATGTTTCAGTGAACATGAGAAATGCTATAAAATACAATATCATATATATGATTCATCATCATTCACGAATAAATTAGTTACTTAATAATAATAATTTTAATGTACTGAGTGTTTACCATGAGTATATACTCTGACATCCATTTGGCTAATTCTTTGACCAGTGATACAAAACTTTTTTGTTGCAGTACACTTAACTATTTTCAAATTTGGCAGAATTCAAGTATAATAAAGGTTTAAAAGTTGTATTCTGACTACTGTCTCAAATAGTGATAATAATTTTGAATAAAAAATAAAAAGTACAAAATAATATATGTATGGGGATTTATTCAAAGTTATTAATAGAAATTATTTTTGTTGAGGAATACATGATACATACAGTGGATGAGAATCAGTTTTTAATTGTTGAACTATTTAAAGTTTTTTCATTCTCAATTTTGCCAGCAAAATTAAATGTGTAAAAAATCTTTTTGCTGTCTTACAGTATATTTCCATGTAATCATTTTAATCATATATAAGGCTGTAGTGAGTGACTTTGTGAATACTGGTATTGGTGTAGGAAAATTATATTTTATTTTGTACTTAAGGTACTAAAGGGATTTAAAAAATATATAAATTATTTACATTAAAGTTTTTGATTTTGTAATTTTCATTAATGTTGTATTCTACCTGAACGAGTACTGTTGAGTTAGGTAATGACTTCACTAGATTGACCTTGGTTCTGCAGCATACTTGATGCTAAGTTGTGGCTAGAGCCTGTATACCTACACTACAAGATGAAAGGCGCAAACCATCTGGAGATATGAATTTGGAGGCTCAATTGTATTCTATAGTAGCATACTTCACGCTCATGCATAACGGGTTCACGGCAAAAGCATGCAGAATGGTTGTACCTATCAGTGCCAGCTTACAATACGCTCCACCACATGCAAATAATACAATAGAATCGTTGATTATCAATGAATAGCGTGTTTGCCCAAATTTTACTTGAAAGCTTATTCATAAGTTAAGTACTGAAAGTGCTGAAACCTGCTCGAGTGGGCTTACTATACGACCAATCTACTAGACATACATTTACAATTACAATTAAACATATGCTGGACTACCTAGCCAATCAGCATCCAATAAGCTTTTGAAGTCGTCGTAGCCTAAAGGATAAGACGTCCGGTGCATTCGTATGAAGCGATGCACCGGTGTTCGAATCCCGCAGGCGGGTACCAATTTTTCTAATGAAATACGTACTCAACAGATGTTCTCGATTGACTTCCACGGTGAAGGAATAACATCGTCTAATGAAAATCAAACCCGCAAAATTATAAATTGCGTAATCACTGGTGGTAGGACCTCTTGGGAGTCCGCACGGGTAGGTACCACCACCCCGCCTATTTCCGCCGTGAAGCAGTAATGCGGTTCGAAGAGTGGGGTAGCCGTTGTAACTATACTGAGACCTTAGAACTTATATCTCGAGGTGGGTGGCGCATTTACGTTGTAGATGTCAATGGGCTCCAGTAACCACTTAACATCAGGTGGGCTGTGAGATCGTCCGTCCATCTAAGCAATAAAAAAAAAATTTTTTTTTTTTTTATAGTAGAAGTAGTGTTTGTCGTATTTATCTCTCAAATCCAAAATTAAATCTATAATCTATATATAAATGAATTGCTGTTCTTTAGTCTCGCTAAAATTCGAGAACGGCTGGACCGATTTGGCTAATTTTGGTCTTGAATTATTTGTGGAAGTCCAGAGGAGGTTTAAAAGGTAGATAAATATGAAAATGCTCGGAATTAAATAAAAATAACAATATTGTTTTCCCTTTGATGTCCCTCGTCGGACGGATTCATTTGGTTGGTTTAAGTTTATTTTATACTAGCGACCCGCCCTCGCTTCGCTTCGGAAACATTAAAACACACATGAAACCAAAAAAATAAAATTAAAAAAATTTAAAAAATTTTAAAAAAAGTAGCCTATGTTCATCAGGGACAATGTCGGCTTCTAATGGAAAAAGAATTTTTCAAATCGGTCCAGTAGTTTCGGAGCCTATTCGAAACAAACAAACAAACAAATCTTTCCTCTTTATAATATTAGTATAGACAAAAGTTGGGGTCTTTTATTTAACGATTGAGGCACTACGAAGTCTGCTGGGTCAGCTAGTCTTCAATAAATTTGACATACTGTAATACTCCTATAAAATTTTCTCTTCCTCTAAAGAAGAAGAAAACTCATAAGCTGGCATCACTGGCCGGTGCGGTCGTTGACCGTTTTAGGGATGTGGATTCTTCCCGAAATATGTCAATGTTTGAATTGTTCACTAAAATACCGAGATCGAAAAAGAACTTTTCAAAAAACTGATCGTTTTCTTAAACATTTTATTTTAACTTTTAATATTTGAAGAAAAAAAGACGCGGTTCAATTTTGACAATTAATCATGACAGATGAGAAACAGATAATCACGACGCTAATTGATCAAGTAAGTTTACACTAATAACTTATTACAGATAGCATAGATTATACACTTAATATATTTGAGATAGTATTCTCATTTAAAATGATTTGCGTACATTCTTTTCTTTGTTTTTTTTTTTTTTTTTTTTTTCGGGTAGAGGGCCGAACCTCCTACGAGGTCCCCGCGCAAAAGGGGCGCGCGGGGTATGTGAGACTCTACGATCTGCATGGTGTTGTGAGCAGACCGCGGGCCCAAGGATTTTAGGGCCCACCCACTAAACGACTCCCCTGCACTCTTACACCCGACGTCCGATCCCCTCCGAGGTCAAAACCCGGATGAGGTAGGGGGGCTACCGCGGTCAACACTACAACCAGACGGCGCGGCTCGCCCCAAGGACGCCCAGCCGACTGAGCCTTCGAGGCGAATCGAAGGCTCTGAAACGTCGGCTGTCTCGGTACGGCAGCCCGTCGGGCCGCCCGGACGGTGCCGCTGGTGTCCCGGAATACCCCGCTGGACCAGAACCAGCCTGCCGGGTTGGGATGCGATACACCGCCGACCGGTCGCTCTATTTACTCCACGGCAGCGCGCTAGAGTGCTGGTAGCGCTCCGCGCGGCCTCACCCCCTCAGGTCGCCCCTTGACCTTCACCGGGGGGAGGCCGCTACCTACAGGGGCCGGGACGTACGGGCGTATTCCCGCCTCCGGCCCCCGGCTCGACGGCGACGGATCGGTGCGGAAAGGGAAGAGCTCTCCCTCTCTCGCTCCGCCGCCTCCTTCTGCGAGATGGTGGACTCGCAGAAGTCGAGCATCGCCTTCCAGGACGCGTCGCTGCCGAGCATCGTAGCCACGACGCGCGGCAGCGAGAGGTCCTCTCCTATGACCGTACCTAATTAATGTATGTAATGTAATAATAATATATAATATAAATAAGTAATAATAATCTAACTAATGTACCTCATTACGTACCTAAACAACCTATTCTTTTTTGTCAGAAACCAAAGCCAATGTCTACTCTTTGTCCCCATTATATACAGCCCACTGTGTGTGGTGTGTGTACCGCCGCCACATTCGCACTCTGGATCGCTTCCACCTTAAATGCCTTCGTGCCATCATGAAAATCAGATGGTCTAATAGAGTGCGAAATACCGAAGTCTTGCGACGTGCCAATGTTGGTGGCATTGAGACCTATTTAATGCGTCGGCAGCTTCGATGGTGCGGTCATGTATCACGCATGACGGAGGAAAGAGTGGCGAAGCGCATCTTCTTCTCTGAATTGCAGGATGGCAAGCGAAAGCATGGCGGACAACTCCTGCGGTACAAGGATGTCGTGAAACGACACATGAAGAGATGTGATATAGAGCCCTCTCAATGGGAGCGCTTGGCAGCACAGCGGCCAGAATGGCGCAGGATGGTGAACAGCAAAGTACGCGAGTTCGAGGATCAGCGTAAAGCTCACCTTTATTACAAACGCGACCAGTTGAAGGCCCGCCCACCTGCTGCCATAACCTATAATTATGAGAACGGCGTGCTTACGTGCCCTCAATGCGCAAAGAGTTTTGCCGCAAAGATAGGCTATATAAGCCATCTTCGAGCGCACGAGCGCCAAATCGACGGATAGGAGTCAAAGTGGTCGCCATGGCCGAAATCGGTCGGATGAATCATCATCATCATCACACAGCCCACTGGGTTTCTCGTCGGATCTTCTCAGCGGGTTGCGATTCCGATCCAGTACTAAACTCTGCGAATCACCGCTCTTGGCAGGGGTAGTGTTAGCAAAATTTCTCAGGTTGAGCCCGTGAGCTTACTTACCCGTGTCCCCATCTGGGCGTAACCACAATAACCCCATACCATAGACTACTAGCGAATCGAAAAGATGGTGTGCGTGTAACTTAGTGCACGAAGGGCCACGTTTTTTATTTATTTTCCTACACATGCTCTCTTTCATCAATTTAAAACTAATATAGACCTGAAAAAGTAATAATTCTTTTCTGAAAAGGCATTACGAACAATAGCTTTTTTAGTTTATTATGTACTTTTATTTATTGCAATAAGACGAAAAAAAATTAATATATAGGATCTATCGAGTAAAGATGGGTTAATACCGATATTTATCAATATTAGCGAATACTAATATATTCATGATGTAATATTATAATACCTTAACGAATACGTGAATATCCTGATATCTTAATATACTTCGTTAAAACGGGTAAACGAGTTAAACTTAATACGGTATTCGTGAAATAAGTTAATGATTATTAATACACTTAATACGGTATTCGTATTAATTTTAACTCGTTTATCCGTTTTATCGAAGTATATTAAGATATCAGGATATTCACGTATTAGTTAAGGTATTATATATACAAAAATGAAATGCTGTTAGTTAGTCTCGCTAAAACTCGAGAACGGCTGGACCGATTTGGCTAATTTTGGTCTTGAATTGTTTGTGGAAGTCCAGAGAAGGCTTAAAAGTTAAAATAAATATGAAAATGCTCGGAATGAAATAAAAACAACAATTTTGTTTTTCCTTTGATATCCCCCCGTCGGACGGATTCCTTTTGTTTGTTTTAAGTTTATTTTATACAAAAGCTTAGGTCTTTTATTTATCGATTGAGGCATTACGAAGTCTGCCGGGTCAGCTAGTTAATAATATAAATAGTATATTGTATCTAGGAATTTGACTTCACACTAAATATTTTACAAGTAATATTATGTACATTAAAATTAATATTATTATTAAATCAGAATTTGGTCAACATTGTACATTAATATAAACAACAAGTTAGTAATATTATTTATTTCTTATTGGTGCATAAAAATATCAGCTTTATTACTTTTTCTACCGAAAGCCTGTTACGTCGGTCAGAAATAAGTTTAGAAATTTTGAAAATTTCTTTTTAAAAATTTTTGAAAAAATCCTCTCACACGGTACTAAGGTGGCTAGTGGGTACACAAAATCTACAATATTATAATCCACGAACCGTTTGTTTAGAAAGTCATTTCGATTCAAATCAAACTTCATAAAAAAAAATCAAACTTTTATTTAAATTTTGAGAAGTCCGTAGAAGATAATTAAATACCACCGCAAAAATATATTGTCATCATAATTTATTACGTAAAAACACTTAATTTAGTTGTGGCAGTATTACATTTTGTGTAAAAAAAAATTAATTTATGAAATTGGTAAATAATGTCAACTACCGTACCTACTTTCATTTTTCAAATCATCGTTTTAAAACCAACTAATTCAAAGGAAACAGAAAATAAAATTAAAATAATGAAAATAAAGCTCACCGATTTTATTCCAATAAATGTAAAAATGCACTATTTTGCCTTGAGTAGAATCTTTACTTGAATCAAGAAATGAAGGTTCAAACATTAAAAAGTAATGCATTTAAAAATTCCCACTAGCATCTTTGACAAGTAAAAAGTTGAATTAAAAAATAGTCCTTATACTCATAATTATATGTACTTATTTTCATTGCTCAATATGTAAACATGTAGTTTATCTCACTTACTCTTAGCGCATGCAGTATTGTTATGAATGTGATAGACAGATATCCGCGAGACACGTACGGCGTATGCCAGTATATTTTCGAGTGATAGATACAACCCGACCGATGTGAGTTGGCTAATATTATGAATAGAGTAATACGGAATATTAGCATATCAGAATTCGACGGATTACCGATACACGAATACAAGCTGTATTACGAATATCATAATGAATACTAATATATCGGTCTCACCCTTACTATCGAGTTTTTAATGGCATCCACCTGTGTATTATTTTACGATTGCATACTTTTCGGAACATCATTTTTTATCTCGATTTTTTTACAAAGCTATTGATTGGTTACGATACGTTAAAATTCGATTTTCATTCGCAAAAAAAATCGATTCAAATCGCTATCCCTAAATCATATTATACATTAGAAAGAATATCTTCAAAATACAGGAATACACCAAAACGAATTATTAAAAAAACAACGAAGAAATGTCAAGAAATGTCGCTGATGCAGCCAGAAAGTTTCTCTTACTTGGACAATGTGTACCGACTGTTAAACAAAATGCTGCAAAAATTAGAGTAAAGAGGTTAGAATTAGATGAAAACCTTTTAATGGTAAATATCACCTTAAACAATAAGATCAAGTTCTTTGCTGATTTGATTTCTAATTTTATGCAATTTAGTATTTTAGGAAAGAGGAGTTTTACTATTGCCACGATTCAGAGAAAATATGCAAAACTGGAGACATAGTCCTGATCCAAGCGTTACCTGAGAAGCTAACAAAATTAATAACCCATGAAATAAAAGAAGTCGTTTATCCGTTTGGCGATATAACAGACCCTGTTACAGGCAAGAAAGTTTCTAAAGAGCAATATAAAGAAGATATAGAAAGACAAACTGAATTGTATGGAAGGTTAAAGTCTACATTCAACTACAGTAAAGCTCCACCGAGAGGCTGGCAGGATGGCAAAAAAGATTTTACTTCTAAACCAACATACACAAAGTTCCATGTTTTTGATGAAAATGATCCATATGGTATTTGATTCTATAACATTAATTTAGTTAAATTAGTGAACATAAGAAATGCAAATTTTAGTAGTTAAAAAATGTAATTATTGAACATTTAATTAATAAAGTTAGTTTTAATCAGTTTATTTTTTCATTTTAGAATTTCTCAAGTATTATGCTTACAAATACTAGGATGATGTGTTTTTTCAAATTTTAATGCTGCCTAATATTTAGTAAATGAGATTTATTCACATAATATTGCTTAGTATGTAAGGAGGTGCTTATCAAATATAATATTACTATCTGTGGAAGTGTTCTGTAAAAAGTTCACAAATGGCTTATTGGCTTTTTGGCGGAAATGTGAGGAGAGAAGTTGTGTGATTTGTTTTATTTTGTCTATTTAGTGTTTCTTCGGGTTTAAATGTGTAATAACTGTGGTTTATTATCTGTTTAGTAGTGAAAGTGCACAAATGTGGGAAAATGAAACAAAGTCACCGGATATAACTTCTCAGGATCCTCTAGAAAAGTTTACTGGGAATGTCTTGGTAAATGACCACCATTTTACTGAGATTATATTTCATACCATATCATCTCATCTTATTTGATTTCATTTCGTGCCATGTTTCATAATATTAATCAACTTCATTTCATTTTACTTCATATTAACATTTGTAGAGTTTTTACTACATTAATCAAATTACTTTCTCAACCTAATTTGTCTATACTGTCCCACTCTGCTAATTTAATTCATATTTACACTGATATTAATAATGGCCAACATGGACAGTTTCCTTCGTTTATTATTATTCTTAAACTGTACGTAAACATAACGGCGAAAAAAATCTTATTACTTGACACTGGCTAATGCAAAAACCGTGCGAGCCACAATATAAAAAAAAGGTTTCTTAAGTTGCATGATCATTGTAGATATTTTTATCTTGCTCCGTCCGAATAATATTTTGGCTTTGTGAATAACAACCTTATTTTATGTAATCAATATAGTAGTTTTCTATACTAATATTATAAAGAGGAAAGATTTGTTTGTTTGTTTGTTTCGAATAGGCTCCGAAACTACTGGACCGATTTGAAAAATTCTTTTTCCATTAGAAGCCGACATTGTCCCTGATGAACATGGCTACTTTTTTAAAATTTTTTTTTGGTTTCATGTGTGTTTTAATGTTTCCGAAGCGAAGCGAGGGCGGGTCGCTAGTTGACTATAAATTCAGGACGTTGCTAAAACTAGCCCTAGCAAGAACAGTTCATCGCAGAATCTACCACCGGATCAGTGTTCTTAGTGCGACGTTAAAAAACAAGTTCTCGATAGCGTAAAAGTTAGCTCATATTTGTATGGAATGGGATCGTTTGCCGCCAGGGGCGTTGTTCCAACTGCATACAAAATTGAGTAGTACTTTCTTGGGCTTCAGACCTGGTAGCGCATGGTGGCCTAGAGCAGAAGGCATTTTGGGCCAGGTGTCAGGAGGCTCCTTCAGCCAGCTAGGAGACCACCAAAGATCATGAGCTGATAGTGACTGTTAACTTTTACGCTATCGAGAACGTTAAAAAACTCGCACTAAGCACATGGAATCGAGCAACTTAGTGGGCAATGACACTCAACGTGTAATAATCGGCACGAGTCTTGAGCACCTTGACATGGGCAGGAGTCCATTTTGAGTCTCTCGTTTGGGGGAACGAAACAAAGGGGGACGGGTAGGTGGTGCCGACCATGTTGATTACGTGATTAGATCTACCCGCGTCGCGTTTCACGTCGTCAGTTGTGATTGGTTTTCTGAGTTGTGCAGCAAGCAAACTACACATTCGTCCAATTTTATTTAATCTATAAATCGGTACATACACATGGATAAAAACGATTCAAACATGTACGTATCCAACCGAATACCCTTTGTAAACGCATCATCAAATAGACTAATTATAAAAAAGTAAAATATATAGACTAATTATAAAAAAGTAAAATATTCACGGTTTCTGTATTCGCGGCAGATTTACGGAACGTATACCCCGCGAGGAGCTTTTACTGTATTTGTACTTCATTTATATTTGAAGTCGCCGTGACCTAAAGGATAAGATGTCCGGTGCATTCGTATAGATCTTGCGATGCAACGGAGTTCGAATCACACCAGCGGGTGGTACCAATTATTCTAATGAAATACATACTTACAAAATGTCCACGATTGACTTCCATTGGTGAAGGAATAACATCGTACAATAAAAATCAAACCTACAAAATTATAATTTGTGTAATGACTGATGGTAGGACCTCTTGTGAGTCCGCATCGGTAGGTACCAACACCCCAACTATTTCTGCCGTGAAGCAGTAATGCGTTTCGGTTTGAAGGGTGAGGCTGCCGCTGTAACTATATTAATGCCTAAAGTACATAATAGTGTGATTCAGCAAATTCAATTAAAAAAACATTAGAAAAGAACGGTTTATTGAACAGGGTGCTTGTATTTTTAAAACATCGGTGTAGAGGTGACATCAGTCTTGCGCGAGGAACTCTCTTTCAAGTGCCGCGCCCATCAAGTTCCAAGAGCTGTCGTCATCATCCGGCGGCTCCTCGTCTGACGGCGGTGTCGATTTGCGCGGTCGTTTCCGTGGTCTTGGCTGTTCTTCGTCTGTGTATAATATAAAATATGTATTTTGGATTTTATAAACAGAGGGTCATCTACAATCCACGATGGACATTATTCTGACTAATAGTTAAAAATTGTTATGAAACTTACCGTTTTCTGAATCATTAGAGCTATCTTGCGTTTCTTGTAATCTGAAAACAAACATACATACATTAACGGCCGTCTGGTGTAGTGGTAAGTGACATGGTCACTACACAAGGGGGTCGCGGGTTCGAATCCCGCCAAGGGAAGATATTTGTATGATAAATATAAATGTCTTTTCCAGGGTTATGGATGTATATTAAATATATGTATGTGTATAATAAAAATCTTACATCTATATCCGTTATCTGGTACCTGTAACACAAGTTCTTTACAAACTTATCACGGGACCAGTTAACGTGACGTGATTGTTAGTAAATATTTATTTATTTAATCATAGAGAACTTTTTATTTCATGCTGCGAATATAAAATGGTTGGCCTTATAACAATTATAAAGTTAGTACACAATTTGAAATCAATTTTTCTTAAAGTCACACAGAATCAACTCCATAACAGAACTCAAAATTTTACACAAAGGCGTCCCTTGCGTTCTCTCAACACCGGACGTTACGCTGTTGTTTCGTCAGCTGATATACCTGTATTAGATTTTGCTGTAAGCATATTAAAAACGCAAGATTTCTAATGCAATTGTTTATAGCGGCGTCGTGTTAGGAAACGAGGTGTACATTCTCGAAAAAATCTATTCATGAAATGTAAGTTAGGTGTATAGTGGATTTAATGCTTTAGGGTGACCTTACTACCATATATAATACACATAAATTAGTTATACTACTACGGTGTTACTACACTGACTAGCAGGTTTATAGTCGGACTAGCGACCCGCCCTCGCTTCGCTTCGGAAACATTAAAACACACATGAAACAAAAAAAAAAAAAAAAAATTAAAAAAAGTAGCCTATGTTCATCAGGGATAATGTCGGCTTCTAATGGAAAAAGAATTTTTCAAATCGGTCCAGTAGTTTCGGAGCCTATTCGAAACAAACAAACAAACAAATCTTTCCTCTTTATAATATTAGTATAGATAGTTCTTTGCTAACAATAATCTATATGTATATATAAAAATGAATTGCTGTTCGTTAGTCTCGATAAAACTCGAGAACGGCTGGACCGATTTGGCTAATTTTGGTCTTGAATTATTTGTGGAAGTCCAGAGAAGGTTTAAAAGGTAGACAAATATGAAAATGCTCGGAATCAAATAAAAATAACAATTTTGATTTTCCTTTGATGTGTCCTACCGCCCCCGTCGGACGGATTCCTTTTGTTTGTTTTAAGTTTATTTTATCCAAAGGTTTAGGTATTTTATTTATCGATTGAGGCACTACGAAGTCTGCCGGGTCAGCTAGTGACGAATAAAACCATGTGTATTGTTCGAAATTAATTTAAATACTAGAAGTGTTACTGTAATGAGTGTACTAAGATGGGGCTGATTTGGGTGCTAGGGTGTAGTTTATTGAATGAAATATTTGTCATAAGTACCTGTCTTGAGTACTTTCTTCATCTATCCTAATTAGTTGATCTTCCTTTAAGTTTTCTTCATCATCAACATCATCTTGGGATGGTTTCTCATCATCAGTGGAACTCTCATCTGATTCATTGAAAATATCTTCAACCTATGTTAAATAAAAAAATCATTAGCAGGTGGATTGTGAAAGCACCGTATATCTTAATTATCACTAAATATGTCGGTGATTTCTTCGTATAAAAAATGGTTGACTAAAATAATAATGGTATTATTGTAATATCGACTGTGACTACGAAAACTTTAAATTTTTGAAGTGAAACTTCTTTAGGCGCATGAGGGTAAAATGTTTACAGATGTTACGTCACGCAGGTATGCAACGGAAGTGTCGAAAAAGAGAGAGAGATCGAGACCGATTGAGAGAGAGTAAGACAGGGCGAACGTAGCATGAAGCAACTAGCCATGGAGTGAGAGTAAGCAAATGAGAAAGATCGAAAGAAAAAGTGAGACAGAGCGAACATCGTATCACGCACAGTGCCATGGAGCGAGAGGTGGGAGAGAGCTATAGTGAGAAAGATTTAACGAGGGAGAGAATAAGGGATATTGAGAAATAATACACGCTATATTGGTTTGTGAATTCATTTACTAGTTAATTATTTTTAATACAGCGCCCTCTATGAGATTTTTTAATACTAACGTGTGTATGAAACCTCTTGTAGTGAATTTTAATTTAGGATATACGTGAAGTAAAAATATCAATTCACAGAGGGCGCTACCTCATACTATAAAAGGTGATTTACAATTATTTACTAATGACAAAATTTTACTAATAATATACTTAGACATTTAGGATAATTGTATTTTAATTTTTGAAGGTTTCACTTCTAACACGTGTGAATTGCACACATGTAATTTTTTTTATTTATTGCTTAGGTGGACGGGGGGCTCACGGCCCACCTGGTGTTAACTGTAAAGTATTTGAAACGTTGGAAATAATAAATGCGAGATGAACCTTAAAAGCATTTTTTAATGATGACACCTGTTATAATTATTTTTTCGCTATACTTTATCTAAAAAATCAGATCATTACAACATTAAGTAATCACAACTAGTTATAAGATTAATCACATTTTAACTAACGTTTAGTGTTTTGTCTGAATTTCTGTACGTGGATAGACTAATTCGTACAAGCCCTGTTGGTATCGGCGTTTTAAAATTCAAAACGTAAATGACGACATTCACCTACAGATAATTATGCAATTCTATTAATTTAGCGGATTTCATTTTTGCTACGCCCCTACATCGTGTCTTGCGTTTGAGAACATGTTAGTTACGTATTTACTTCTAAAAGTTGGTACGTAGTGTAGACGACGACTGTGGTCTTCAAGATAGCCATAGATGGGGAGCGTGTGATGGTTACCTCTCGGTCCATATCAGCAATGTCGTCGCTGGAGAAGGAGAGCAGCGGGTTGATGGTGTCCATGAAGCGTCCCGAGGGCGTGCGGCGGCGGAGGGCGGCGACGGGCGCGGGCGGCGGGGGCGGGCTGCTGCAGTGCGCCGGCGGCCGACGACAGCTGCTCTGTTCACACACATCCACGTTCTATTATAGACCTAGCACAATTCTAATGCCCTGTATTTACTATGATAGCAATTTAGTCGTTTTTGAAGTGAAACTTCTAATGCGACTTCCAACAAGGTTGCGTTGAACGTTTAACGCTACCATACTAGAAAGAGACAGAACGAGAGTGAATGCGTGGTACTCGAACGCATAAGCGTAGTATATATACCTGTTACAGGCCAGCACGAGCGTTAGCAACGAGTAGCGTCTAATTTTTTTTTTATTGCCCTTGTAGGCTGACGAGCGTACGGCCCACCTGATGGTGAGTGGTTACCGTCGCCCATGGACTTCAGCAATGCCAGGGGCAGAGTCAAGCCGCTGCCTACCGCTAGTATGTACTGGAGAGCAAATATATCGAATAGCTACCTACTAAGCTACTAACCTACCGCTTAATACTCTCCACAAGTCTCGTTTGAAGAAGTACATGTCATAGCGCTCGGGAAATACCGTGGAGGGGAGCTCATTCCATAGCCAGATGGTACTTGGCAAAAATGATTTTAATGAAGTATTTAAAAATATATATATGTATGTATATTTATTTTTCTATCTATAATTTAAAATATATATAATATAAATGTTGAGGATGTCGCAACTCTTATTCACAACATTACAAGACACAGAATTCACAACGGAGAAGAATTTCACAACACCTATTGCAAGAGCAATCTGATTTAAGGATAAAAAATGAAGAAAACTACAATACTACACATCAAAAAAGAAGTTTCATTTCATTCACGTGCACCAAGTTGCACGCACGTTTTTTTTTTCAAAGACAACATACAGTAAAGTCGCTATGGGAGATGTATGTAAAGAAAAAGCGTAAAAAAAAAGAACAAATGCTGTTCATATGTAAAATATCATACACAAGTTTTTTTTTATTGCATAGATGGGTGAACGAGCTCAAAGCCCACCTGGTATTAAGTGGTTACTGGAGCCCATAGACATCTACAACGTAAATGCGCAACTCACCTTGAAATATAAATTCTAAGCTATAATTACAACGGCACCCCACCCTTCAAACCGAAACGCATTACTATTTCGCGGTAGAAATAAGCGGGGTGGTGGTACCTACCCGCGCAGACTCACACGAGGTCCTATCACCAGTAATTACGCAAATTATAATTTTGCGGGTTTGATTTTTAATACACGATGTTATTCCTTTACTACGGAAGTCAATCGTGAACATGTGTTAAGTATGATTAGAGCACCGGTGCATCGCTAGATACGAATGCACCGGACGTCTTATCCTTTAGGCCACGACGACTTCACATTTGGTACAATATGAAAGTAGGACATGTACATTACCTGTCCACCTCTTTGTAATGTATATAATTTCTCTTCCACTCGTTCCCATCGTTCCGCACATGACCACAGCCAATCTGGTGTAACAACATGTAGTTTGCTGGATTTCTTCTCAGTCATTCGCCTACTAGCGTTTACTTTTGCCGTGCCTGTAAATTACAATTTTATTTTATATTGATTTATATTTAACTTAAGAACCTAAGATCGCGATTAAACAACAATGTGTTTTCGTGAGATGCAGATAAATATTTGTTCAATTGCAGCTCCTTCATATTATATTTATATATGAAATTTTAAACTTAAGCTTACATTTTCCATTTTTGACGACATAAATACTGAATTTGTTGTGATCATAAAGCATATTAATTTATGAATATTAGTGAGATTAAACCATAGCAAAAGGTTATTTTATTCACACAACTTTAGGTTAAAACACATGTATTTACAATATTTTTAGTAAAGTGCATCTTACCTGCTCTAACAGCTACTAAATGAGTTGTTTTATCAGTAAAATCCTGTGTCACCTCAGCACCAAGACTTCTCGCCACAAGATATGCTCTAGAAGTTTCCAGTTTCTGATGTGTTGGCACTAAACCACTAAACACTAAACTAGTTCCAGTCAACACTTCACTTTTAACTTCAGGTATTACTATTTTAAGGTCTGGTATCTGTTTCTGACCCATTTTGTCATAGACATCATAAAAATGCCTGAAAATGATTAAGTATTTTATACATGCATACATTGTTATTGTGCTCATTCTTATCTTTTAAATTTTCCCATGTAAATTATACAATCTAAAATTATTTTAAAGTATTCAGAGCTGTAAATATATATGATTTATATTTGTATCCATCCAACCAAATTTTAACATAGTTAAATTTATAACTTATACTAACTTATGTATCCTCTTCAAAATATCCTCCAAATAGATAAGATAATCATCAGGATCTTCCACCTCTATCTGTCCATCAGATGTCTCTGTCCATACTGGCTCAGCTGGCGGTAATTCAACTTCCTCAATTTTTTCATTGCCTTCCTTAATATCAACTGGCTTCTCTTCCATTACTTCTTTTATGACTTTTCCGTTGCTACCTTCAGTAGGTTTTTCAAAGTTGTTAGCAGGTTTTTCTAGATTTTCATCTGGTTCTGCATCTAAAGTCGGCATTTCTTGTACTTGTGGTTGAGTACCATTTTTGCCGATCGTCAATTTTGGTTTCTCTTCAACTAAAATCAAATAAGAAAATAAACTCAGAAAATATATTCATTAGTAAAGTGTAGATGTTTATAACAAGAAAAGTTGGAAAAGTAATTTCTAGTGAAAACCTCTTTTTTTTAAAACAGATAACTTAATTAATTGTTAATATTGTTTCTTCAACAATATTGCCATAATTAATAATAATGTTAGCGATAATGTTGGCAAGACCAGTAATTATCTTTATTCTCAATAAGTTGAAACCCTCATTCTGCCATGAGGCAATCAGTCGATAACCAGTGCCCAATAGTTGTTAATCAATGAAACGTGAATCTTCAATGGGATAGTGAGTGTTGATATTTATGATGTAGTCTGAGAGCTCATGAAGATCAGAAAGGGTAAACATTTTAAATTATGTTATTAGTCAGATGACATTTTCATCACACGGTGGCAGGTAACCATCATCCTGCCTTGCAAGTCATGCATTACGGTTTCAACAATACAACCGTCATAGTACCACTTTGATCTCATCTCTAGGTGAATAGTACAAATTACTAGATACCAAGTGGACTACGAGGTGTTTGTTAGCAAAAAAAATGTTGTCCTCGTATCTGTCTTTTTTTTTAAGCTATACAAAAGAAAGTCTTCAGAAGGACTATTACTAATGTATGGATTACAAGTGAGATTCAAACATTCTTAAATTTGAAACTTGTATGTTAATCCAGAATTATTAGTTTTAATATTTTATTTCATATTCTCTTTTACGAGATTCTTACTTGGTGGCGGTGCATTGATATCGCCGGTCGATTGAAAAAATGAGTAAGGCCTGACATGAATTAGATTAGCAGCATGTCTCCACACATCTTCCCGATCGTCAATAATGCAAACCATGTTGTCACCACAAGGAAACAGTGCTCTGTAAATTATAGTTCATAAAAAATTGTCAAAAAAGTACAATAGTCACAATTAAAACAATTAATTATATACATTAGAAAAATTTTGGTTATGAATATTCAAGATTGATATGGGACTCAGAGATTTTAACTTTACAAAGGCATTATTTTAGAATATTTTGTCCACACAAATTATTTCTTATTAAAAAAGTATTAAGTTACAAAAGAAAGTGTTGATTAGATAATTAATAGATAAAGTTAGATAAAAACTCTATCTGTCAGCACAATTTGATAAAATTAAAGCTGTTTTTAGTCTATTAATAAACCTACTTTGATTCAGATTATACTGAATATCCACAATTGATTCTCTCATCAAGAGAAAAAACTTATTGAAAATGTTGGAAAGGCCTTTTACTTAGCAATATCATTCTTACTTCAGATTGGCTGCTTTAGTTCTAGGATCAAAGCATTCATCTCTGGATAGTATCCTATGTGAGAAATATTTCTTTTCAGGATCTAGGAGCTCAGCTACGGCATGTGCATATTGCCTGGCTCCAAATGTACATATGTGAAGTTCATAGTTCTTTGCTGCTGATTCAAGAAACTCTTGAGTGCGTGGTCGAAGCCTCGTATGACACCAACGCCCTGGCCCTCCAGGTCCTCTTAGGAAGAAGTGTAATACTCCCTGAAGAAACAAAAAAATCATATTACATTAGATTGTATACATAGTATCAATATCTATTTAATGAAATCACATTATTTAATCACAATTTCAAACTATTAGGGAAGAATCAATTGCATAGAAGTAGAAAAATAAAAACCGCTCACCTTTAGATTGGGTGGTATATTGTCATTAGTAGTGTGAACTAATGTTTGATCTAAATCTACCAGAAGTACTAATTTCCTGTCTTTCAGAAGACGCTCAGCATCCTCTTTACCTAGTTTTTGTGCCAGTTCTTCAGACACCTGAAATTTGAAATATAATCAAAATATTACTAAATCTAGTTTTAGCTTGAGTATGACATCCCTATTGAAGATCCCAAATACCACCCGTGTGACTTTTGTAAATATTGTTAATAAATACTGTCCTATGAATGTAGTTTGAAAATAGGGTATGGATATCACAGTCCAGGTAACTAATCTCAATGTACCTACATGTTTAAGTTTGATTTATATACATTGATGGTATAATTTGCTATCAAGATCTACATGAAATCTGAGACGTGAGATTTTTGATTTTGAAGACAATGACATTTCACATTCAAATTGTGATATGAGTCCCAAATCCAGGGCTTTTATTAAGATTAACATAAGAAAGTTCAGGATATATTTTAGAATTTTTTTGCATTATCTTTCAGTGGAGCTTCTCATTTAAATTAAAGCTGTCCCTACTGTTTATCTATTTAATTAAACTATCTAATGGCTTTTCATAAAATGTTATTACTACTAGGTTTTGTTATCAGAAAATAAATACATTTTGTAAATTGTTCTTTAGAGTAATTGACATAATCAAAACTGTTTACTTTTAATTCAGGTACAGAGTGTACCATTGGTACAATGGCCACGTCCAGCTTCTTGGTCTCCTCGCTGCGGAGGTCTGCTCCACACTCCGCGCACATCTCCATCATCACTGTTGGATGGCGGCATTCTTCCAAATCTGCTACAGCCGAACTGTAAAGGCAAAATACTACGTTTGAAACAATCGATAACTTCGTCTGATACATATATTATGGCAAATATAAAATTTTACATTGTACATTAGAAGCAAATTTAAAAATAACATTCTTAACAAAATAAAGTCGAAGATGTCATTGCTTGCCATTAAAGTCAGACAGACGATGGTATCGCCCACCTGATGTTAAGTGATCACCGTCGCTTAAAAACATCCTCAATGTTAATGGCACAGCCGAGCTGCTATTTCATGCAGGGCGGGAAATGTTTTCAACATTTAAAATTGGCGCTCAATCGATAAAATGGATTTGCAACAATGGCGTTTCTATAACAATATGCTTCACATCTAATGAGAATAAAACATGACATAAATGTTAGACATTTTATCATGAAATATATGCAACATTTTTATTTTATCGCTGTTATCATGACGTCACTTACCTAGGTTCTACTACGTCTCCTTCTTTCACCTTGATCGATGACACAGTACCAGCGTGTGATGATTTAAATTTCTTTAACTCTTCACCATCGCCCGCTAAATCTTTGTATAAAAATAATACTTGGCCTTGTGTTACCACAGTACCTTGTTTTATTTTCCACTTTGCGAGTTTCACAGGCTTTTCTGATGGAACAAAAATAGGTATAGTTTTGTCGGCCATCTTGAACGGATATAACGCTTTTTGTCAAAATCCTAGTACCTTATTGGTTATTCGAAAACAGTTTTGGCGGCTTCACTTTTCCTACCAATGAGATTAAAGTACAGGTTCAATCATCTTCACGGCGAATAGGAATTCATATCCGGCTCAAAACGTGCTGTGAGCAGAGACAATTTCTTTCCTTTTTTATTCTGGCTGCTTTTGAGCATACATAGAGCATAGACTTTTATATAAAAAGTATGAAATGCTTTCGAGTATGAAACGTATTGTTTACGCACGATGGCAGTGTAAAGCTGAGAAATTTAGGCAAGTACAGTAGATATCACCAATAGCATATTACTAATAAAAACTATGATGATGCAAGAGTACCAATTAATAATGTGCGACAAGGTGTAAAAGCCAGGAGCGAATATTTATTTTAACAAAATAAAATAATAAAGTTTGTTTGAATTTTTGTTACTTCTCGGTTAAAATGCTATTGCAGGCCTAAAAGTTGTTGTTAAAGAAATATTTTTTGATTAAAATTTTATTATTATATATCAATATTTCAATCAATCAATATTTATATAACGCTACGTACATACACTACGGTTTTAATTGAATATCTGTCTACGTGACCTTTTTTATTGCTTAGATTGGTGGACGAGCTCACAGCTCAACTGGTGTTAAGTGGTTACTGGAGCCCATAGACATCTACAACTTAAATGCGTCACTCACCTTGAGATATAAGTTTCAGTATAGTTACAACGGCTGCCCCACCCTTCAAACCGACCTTCAACCGTTTCATCGCTCGATACGAATGCACCAGACGTCTTATTCTTTAGGGCACGACGACTTCAACTTACACATTACGCGGTCGTTAGTCAGCAATCATACAGATCGGGCTTATCACCATACCGGTGTCTTGGTTCGAGTGATAACATAGTATAGATTGTGGAATAAACAATAAAATTAGAGCGTTACTGAAATTTTCAACTAGTTCAAATAGTTTGATTATACGTGATCGATGGGAAGAGTCTACGACAAGCTGTCCAAATATTTTAATAGAGATTTCTCAATACGACGTGTTACCACGCAGCAACTGCAGAAATATGGTTAATTTCGAGCTCGTAATAATATGATGTTTCATGCAAATACATTTTACACGAAATGTACTAATGAGCTAAAACAAATCAGCGCGGGATTTGATGTAGTTCAAAATAAAAAGGACTTATTCTGCGAAAGGGGTGGTACCTTAGACGTCGTGTCGAATTATATTATGTGATACGTTAACATCTTAATACAACTAATCTAAAAAGTGTACTTAATTGAGTGTGAATGGAAAGAAAACATTTATCATCCTTAAATTCATAACTTAATAAATAAATAATCGTATCTAACGCTTAATAGGTAAAAAAATGCATGTGTTTGTAATTTCCAAACTATTCTTTATACCTAAATGTCTGATGATTACAAGGTATTTTTATCAATTCTAAGAAATTATGTAGATGCTATGAGAGATCTTAAATTCAGAATTATTTAAAAAATAAAAAATGGAGAAGAATTAATTATTTTACTCTATGGCAGTTCCTCAGCTAATGTCAAAAAAAACGGCAACAAGCAACAAATCGTTGTAAAAACGGATTTATATCAGATAAAAGTTTGGTTTTTAATTGTTTGGTATCATTTTGTTTAAAGTTGATTTAATGTTAACACTTCCATACACGTAACACAATATGATTGACGAAAACATCACAGTCAGCGATAGTTCTGATTTAGAAGAGGGCGGAACTCCTGAACTTCGCGGATACCTAAGCAAATGGACAAACTATATACACGGCTGGCAGGATAGATTTATTGTCCTTAAGGATTCTACTTTATCTTATTACAAGAATGAACTCGAAAGCAATCTAGGATGCCGCGGTGCCTTATGTCTGAAAAAAGCTAAAGTCAAGGTGAGTATTCATTGCGTTTGAACAAAGCTAGACAGATAACGAAATTAATTTGTCCTTGCGGCGCCCAGTTTTTTATAAGATTTATTTAATGTTTAACAAGTTTCGGTTGTCGATGCATGAACCGTGCGAATATCAAGTATTACGGATAGCCTTGATTGCTTTTATGTTTATTATTTCCAGCCTCACGAGTTTGATGACTGTAGATTCGATGTTTCTGTTAGCGACTGCGTTTGGTACTTAAGAGCGTCTAATCCAGAGGAGAAACAGCAATGGATTGATATTCTAGAGTCTTTCAAAGTAAGTCTTCCTAGTTTATAGTTTACTAGTTGATACTAGTTTATAATGTTCATTTAAGTCTATTAAATATTTAAAAAACACGAAAATATATCAATTCATAGGTACATTTTTAATAACGATGAATGAAGTTAATGTTGTTCATTAAAATAGGTACTAAAATAAAGTAAAATTCATAATATAAACGAATAAAATAATAAACAATCAGTCATGTTAACTTTTTTGTATTGCCATTGTAGGCATGCATCCCGCTTGATGGTAAGTAGTTACTGCTGCTCATCTGGACTTCAGTAGTGCTAGGGTCATAGTGAAGTTACTGATGTCTATGGCTAGATATTTACATTTTTTAAATAATCACATTTACTAACTGACATAATGCTGTGTAATCAAGAAAGAAAAACGATTGTCTTTTAATATCCATATTGAGAAAATTATAAATAAATATGAATTTTAATTGTATGATAGATAAAATATATATTAGGTAATTTGCATGAATTAAATCATTAATTATCATTCATCATTCATTTTATGCATTTATTAGCTTTTAAATTGGGACATAGAATTACTATTATTTGTAAGCTGCCAATTTCAATGGGCTGTGAATTTATCTGCAGTCAAGTTATAAAGTATTTTGAACTTCAGTCTATTAAATAAAAATCAGGTCAATATATAGAAGTGAGTGTAACATATTCAATACAAGTGAATTTGTAACAAAATGATTCATATTCCAAATAATCTTTTGGCAAACTATTATCCATACAAGCCTGGCACATTATTTTTATCAACATTTATATCATCTGATAACAAAATTCATAATTTACAATTTATGTAATCAGCATTTAGATTAAGCAGATATTATTTTCATCATTTTGAGTTTTAAAAATGCCAGGAATTACCAACGTAGTCCGTCTACAGCAACTAATAAATTATTAATAGAAAGAAAAGTTTTAAGGCAAACAATCTGATGATAATTTTATAATTTAACAATGAATAATGAGTAATGGAAATGAAATTAGATATTCAAGAGAAATTAGTGGTAAATTGGAATTTGTATTTTTCACTAGCCACTGAAGGCAGATGAGCGGGCTGTTCAATTGACAGTGAACTGTCACCGTCGCCCGTGGACATCTTCAACGCCAGAGGTACTGCAAATATGCACCGAATTGACACATTATTTATTTAACCTTATAAAAATAGTAATTAATTTACAGGTTGAATCAGGGTACGGTACAAGTTCAGATAGTAGCTCAAATGGAGGAGGTCTTCAAAGGCATGGTTCTGCCACTTCACTACAGTCTACAGGGTCACACGGTAGCTACATCAATTCTTATTCTCATTTTTTTTATTTCATAATAAATAGAAAGTGTTTACATATCTACGCTTGAAAGGCAAATGTGACTAAGCGACAATGCGTGAACTTTACAAGTAGACTAATTTAAACTTGAAATACCTGAAAAAAAATTATTTTAACGAATATTGCTGTAGGATTTAAATGATTTTAATAGATAGACCTAGAAATATATTTTTTTATTAATATATTTTTTTTGCGCATCGAATATGGTTATTGCCTATCATTTATGTACAAAGCAGTTATTGTTCGCTTAGTCACGTTTGCCTTTCAAGCGTCGATAAGCATTGTTTGTGGCTCTAAATATATGGTATTTTAGATAAAATAAAAAATCTTTTTCATTCCTCAATAATCTTTTTTTGCAAAACCCACATAGTGAATGTTATCCTTAAATGTCAAGTACAGAATAACTATTTTGATAAACAGAACTAAATCAATGTTCGTTAATTGATTTAACATTGTTTACTTTTTTTTTTCAAAAACATAACTATAATATTTATTGGATAACTTCATTGCAGGTCACTCTACACGTCGCCTCACAGAGAAAATCACTGAGCTGGAAACGTACAATGAGCTTCTGTCAAAGCAAGCAATACAACTGCAACAATACTTTGATATGTGTATCGATTCTTACCCAAAAATTGATGATGCTAATGATGCGATAGATGCTGTTAAATTAGCCGATGGTAAGGTTCTTTTGCCATTTTCGGTTTTGTAAAAACATCAGCCGGGCTTCATTCCTATGAATATATTCTTAGAAACAGATTTACATGAGAATATTTAAATTAGAGGTCGTCAAATCGACTTCCAGATTGAGGCACAAATTATAATCTTTGTGGTAAGGCTAGACAGCGCACATAGGTATCACCTAGCTGCCTATTTCTGTAGGGAAGCTGTCATGCGTTCCGAGATTTTACTCACACGTTCAAGCAAGGAATACATTCACATGTAAAATTTAAAATGTAAAACTAATGGGGAGTAAACAAAGAAACGAGCAGCAAAAAATATGTCTATTGTTTTAGTCAACGGCAAATAACTACGTTAAAAGCCTTAATTTCGAAATGGTAAACAGTCAAAGTAAATAATAGCTTAAAAAAACTAAATAAATAATAGTTTAAAAAAACTAACAAAGTGTGGGGTGCTTTTCGGGATATTATCAAAATAACCCTTCTACTCATATCTGTTCATAAAATATTTATAACTACTATACCATGCACCCCACGCTTTTTTTACAATAAAATGTTTTTCTCTTACACTATTTTGAATACAAATTTATTAAAATTTATTTTAAATGTTTTAATTGGATTTTCTATGAAAGCGTATTTTGTTAGTTTTTTTAAACTATTATTTATTTTTCATTTTTTAGTAGAATTTCAATTATTCCAATTTTTTTTTTAAATATTGATTTGTCATCGGTCCTTCATAAGTATACCCAAGTTCGAGTTAATCCGACGTTTTGAAGGGGTTCAAAAATCATGTTCAAAGATTCCGTTACATACTAACACACATAAGTCCGAAGCTAATAAAAGCGTATTAAAAAAATAATCATGTTACCTTTTTTTTTTATCGCCGTGTAGGCAGACGATCATACGGTCCACCTGATGGTGAGTGGTTACCGTCGTTCATGGACGTCAGCAATGCCAGGGGCAGAGCCAAGTCCCTGCCTACTGTTTAAAAGGTCTACCTAGAAATCATTAATACATTTTCTTATGTACATGCAGGCAACGATCTCAGAGTGCACGCAGGCGAAGTGCGGGCGACGAGTACGTCGTTCCGAGCGACGTGCGGCGCGACGGTGGCGACGCTGCAGCACTGCGTCGAACTGTTGCGTCGACGCGAGAAGCAGGCGAGACAAGCCGAAGACTTATATATGTACGTTGGAGTCGTGGAATAATTAACTTCACTAGTGGACCCGCAGTAGTCGAAGTCACTACATAGTATAAAACAAAGTCGCTTTCTCTGTCCCTATATATGTCTGTCCATATGTATGCTTAAATCTTTAAAACTACGCAACGGATTTTGATGCGGTTTTTTTTAATAGATAGTGATTGAAGAGGAAGGTTTATATGTATAATAACATTCATTAAATAGTGGAGAAATCAATAATAAATTACAGTTTCCGAAGCGAAGCGAGGGCAGGTCGCTAGTTCGACTATAATTAATTGCAATTATAAGTTTGAACATTATCACGTTTCTATTGTCAAAGTCTATTTAGTATACTTCTATAATATCACAGATTTCGCCAAGACCACACAATAGACAAATAATATTAAAGACAAACAATATTAATCTATTCTCAATTTGATCACATACTTTAAACAATAAACAAAAGAGTATATAAGTGTGTTGTGTCAAGTACATGGTAGTGTGTGTAATGTTTCTTTTATAGATTTAATGTATTCAAAAAGCATAATTAAAAAAAAAATATAAGTAAATTTTTAACTTCTTGTCTCTATCGCCTAATTTTACCACGGTTAGCTGATTTGTAAGCATTTTTTGTTGTAATTATTTCTAATTTTTTTATGTCATAGATGACTCACACTACCTGTCTTTTTTGTAGCTATGAGTTTCTTTACATACGTTGTAAATGTGAATTATTGATTATTAATAATTTTTTTTAAATATGCAGGGCTCTCAAGACTCAACTAAATGAAGCGAGATTAGCATCCAAACCCGGACCAGACCACGAGGTGAGTTTTTATGAAATTTTCTTTCACGATATAAGGTCGTTCCTGAAGTCGAAACGGCAACTACTTCTGGACACCAAGTACCAATAATATTCATTAAATGAAGACTTAAAATAAATAATATTTAAAAAAAATAACATAACATAATTACATAACAAAGACATAATTTGGATAGAACGTAAAGTTCTTTTATAGTAATTTCTGTTCAAAATTGAACTGTTATCAGTCCTTAATAAGTATACCAAATTTCGAGTTAATCGGACGTTTTGAAGGGGATCAAAATCATGTTCAAAGATTCCGTTACAAACATACATACGTCAGAAGCTAATAAAAGCGTATTAATAGTGCTAAATTTTTTATGTATCACCAAACCGTAATCGTAAAAAGGAGCCAGTTGACGTGCGCTCCAGAGTTCTCCCAAAATCTTGGATGAAACCCTCTTCAGATACATTTTAAAATTGTGTTCTCTTCTCTGTTATTCATCGTTTCCTCACAGCTGAGGATCGCGACCACATGTGACTTTCCTCCATAGTGTTCGGTCATCGGTGGCATGGACCGCATGGTACATACTACCATCAACCGCTTTCTTAACCAGATCTGATCATCTAGCCGGTGTTCTGCCTACGGCGCGTCTGCCTTCTATGCGACCCAAAATTATAAGCCTCTCTAGCTCATGTAACATTGCGTGAAAACAACATTAGACATTAGGAGTATAATTTTACGATTCAATTTTCCTCACCCCTGCGTCTCCTCGTTAAAGAGGTGATCGGACCTATTAAATAAATAGAAGATATTTTTGTCTTATACGCTTCTACAAAGTAATGGTGGAACTATTACGGACTTTCGGTCGTTTTTGTCATAGTACCCGAAGCGACGAAGAACTTGGGTAACGTGTTATTGTAATCTATATTTTATGTTCTATATTCTATATATACCTAGTCAGGTCATAAATTCTGTCACATGTTTAATGTAAAATAATTGAAACAAGTTTATTCATTATGTAACCATTCATATAGCAAAATGAACTTAACAAAACATAGATTCTTATGACACTAAAGTTTATTCAAAATGACCTCCGTGGTTTTGAATACAGGCCTTCAATCTGCACGGCCAGTCGTCTATCGCAGCACGAACGAGGTCCATGTCAATATCGGCGGCTGCCTTAATCAAGGATGTCTTGAGTGACTCCAAATTGGGATGAGGCTTTGAGCACGCCTTTTCCTCCAAGTGTTGCCATATCTTGTAATCTAACGGATTCAAATCTGGACTGGAGGAGGGCCAGTCTTCGTGCCGGATGAAATCGATTTCACGCGCCGCCAGCCAGTCTTGTGTGCTCTTCGCTCTATGAGCTGGCGTCGAATCTTGTTGGAATACCCAGTGCCTGTTATTGAACATGGTATGAGAAACAGGTTCCACAAGGTTCGTCAGGACTGTATTTTGATACACAACTGCATTCGTTTTTACACCTTTCTCACAAAAATGTACCTCTGTTAAGCCCCACTAAGAAACTCCCAACCATACCATGAGCGAGGATGGAAAATGACCTCGTTGGACACGCGGAATACGGTTGCTCGCTTCTTCACTACTGTGTGCGTACACCTTATCATTTTGTTTGTTGTAGCTCTCTTCTACGGTAACAATTTTTTCATCCGAAAAAGAATTTCCCGATATTTTTTTCCCGCGTACCGCTTCAACAAAGCGCGGCATCTCTTCAGTCTCAGGTCCATTAGACGAGCATTCAAACGATGTCCTGTTTTTCTTCGATATGCCCGAAGCCCTAAGTCTTCATTTAAGACCCTTTTCACCGTTGTTTTGCTTAACCCCATCTGAAGGGCCAACAGTTTCTGCTTAGGTTTGGGATTTCTTTGAATTCGCGCCTTCACAGCTTTTATCACTGCTGAAGTCCTAACAGACCGAGGGCGACCACTTCTTGACCTGTCATCTACACTAGAGTCTTCATTGTATCGTTTGATGGTACGATAAACGAATCTTTTGGTTATATTCAAATTTTTCAGTATGTTAAAAATTTGAATTGGCGCGTAACCGCAACGATGCAACGCAATAACTGCAACACGGTCTTCTTTAAGCGTCCACTCCATATTTAAAAATGAGTAAAATTCTAAAAGTATACATTTTTATTTTCATGAACAATTCGAAATTCGAATTCAATAAACTTTTTTGTGGCCAGCATTCTAAAAGAAAAGTTTTTACTGTGTGACAATACTTATGACTTGACTAGTTATATATATATATGAATTGCTGTTCGTTAGTCTCGCTAAAACTTAGAACGGCTGGACCGATTTGGCTAACTTTGGTCTTAAATTTTTTGTGGAAGCCCACAGAAGGTTTAAAAGGTAGATTAATATGAAAATGCTCGGAATTTTGTTTTTCCTTTGATGTGTCCGCCGTCGGACGGATTCCTTTTGATTGTTTTAAGTTTATATTATACAAAAGTTTAGGTCTTTTATTTATCGATTGAGGCACTACGAGGTCTGCCGGGTCAGCTAGTCAATTTATATATATTACTTGGATACCACTTTCTGGATTTCGGTACACTGGCGGACTCGATGCCTAAGCTATTCCCTATTAGTCGAGCCAAGGTAATGCAAAGAAAGTCACCGTAATTAAACACATGTGTATTTTAAATATTAAAATCGATGAATACGTATACTAAACCTAATACATACTATATTTAGTGTTTGTTTAGGTTAAATTTTCGACCGCGACCATATGATAATAAAAAAAAAAGATTATAAAACAAAAACTTTTGAAGCGCAAATAAAATAGATAAACCTCGTATTTAAACTCGCACGGGCTTCAAATTCTACAGCAATGTCCTTCAGATGTTAAAACGTGTTATTGGCTAATAATAGAAAAGGGGCTCACGTATCGTCTGATAGAAAATGAATGATCTATAATTAATTCTTTTCGAAAATGATAGAGTCCGAGCTAGTTTTATCGAAACTGTTGGTTATGGAAGAGTCAATTAAAGTCTTGTTTGTTCATAAAATATTGGAACAGAAATTACTATAAAAGAAAATTACATTCTGTCTAATTTACGTCGATTTTAAGCGGTGACTCAGTGGATATGACAGTTTTTTCATTGTTACTCTGTTGTGAAAAAAATTATACAGATTGTAGGGCTTTTCTGAAGAAAACCGGAAAAATAACTGCGTTGAGTCACCGTGAGTAACATTAATTTGATAAGCTCAGATGCCACTCGCCGTTTTTGTTCATACCCCGTGAAAATAAAGCTGTCAGTTGTTGAATATAATAAAATGATCTTTACATAAAACAGTAGAATGCGCGCGTCATTTAATTAAAAAGTTAAAACATTACGGTGTCACCGCTAGGGTCATGTGTAAATTATAATTAAACGAGAATCAGTACATATGTACCTATTTCAGGTTCTTTGCTTTTATTTAATGTCTTGTCAGACGTCGTTAGGTACATACATACCTATTTTTAGTTAATTGTTCTTATTTAATGTCCTGTCAAAAATCGTTGACGCTATCCGGCATTGCGTTTTCGAAGACAGTTACTACATATAAAACTTGAGTTTTTTTGTTTTTTTTTTATAATTCTTTTCGTAGAAATGATCTGGGCGTAAAATAAAAAAAATGCTTATCTCTCCAATATGTAGTGCACTGTCGTGATCATTTGACAGTGACATTCATTTACATTGTTAGTGACTTCAACGTATGAATGAATTCTAAATAACAAACTATCGAAAGGCATTATATTAGGCATTATATAGTATTAACAAATTTATGGTAACCCGTGATTCCGAAACCTCCTTTCAGCATGTACATCCCACCCCCCTTCAATTAAGAATTGAGTCTGAATCCAGCTTCACCATCCAATCAGCACACTGATGCATATACCAAGCATAAATATCTATGTCATCTCATGTCTAAGTCTTCTTCAATTAGTAAGTGTTTTCCAATTATTTTGGTGTCAATGCCATATTAAATCTTGGTCATGATTTAGACATACAAAATTCGAAACATAAAAAAATAGAGTGAATTTTTTTAATTGGAATAGTTGCGTATTTATCTCGAAACATAAAAAAATAGATATATATATTCTCTATATATATATTATCTTTTATATATCTATAAAATTCGAAACATAAAAAAATAGAGTGATTTTTTTTAATTGGAATAGTTGCGTATTTCTTATAATCTTCTTTTGCGAATTCAAACATTTTTCTTATTCAGTTCGATGGCGATGTTTTCTAGTTGACGCGTGTGCTCGGTGCGTTTACCAAAGATAAGCGCATAATTCCGGTTTATTACATCGAATGTAGATCACGGGGACTTTAAAAAACAAACAAAACCTCATTGATTATTTCGTTACCATGAATATGTCTAGATTGACGTATTTTTAATACGCTTTTATTAGCTGCAGACGTATGTATGTAATGGAATCTTTGAACACGATTTTGATCCCCTTCAAAACGTCGGATTAACTCGAAAGTTGGTATACTTAATAAGAATCGACGACAACACAATATTAAAAAAAAAATTAAAAGTTGAAATTAAACTAAAAATGCAAAATTTATAATAGTATAATAAAAAAAACTAGTGGACCTGCAGTAGTCGAGATTCGACTATAATTAATTGAAATTATAAGTTTAAAAATTATTATGGTTCTATTGTCAAACACTATTCGATAATATAATCACAGTATACGCCAAAACTGCACCATAGATCAATAATATTAAAGACAAATAATATTAATCTATTTTCAATTCGACCACAGACTTTAAACCATAACAAAAGTTTCCCAATTGACAGTAAACAAAGAGTATATTTTTATGTATGTATTGTGTCAAATACATGGTAGTGTGTGTAATGTTTTCTTTATTGATTTAAAGTATCTTTTATGCACTATTTAAAAAAAAAATTAGCATTGTGCACTCCTTCTCTATATTTTCTAGAAGTGTGAGAAATTTCATACTCCTCTGTCCGCGCAATTTTCGTAAAAAGGGGTACAAAGTTTTTGCTTCACGTATTAATATATAGATCTAACAAAATACGCCTTTATAGAAAATCAAACTAAAAATAGAAAATAAATATTAATAAATTTGAATTAAAAATGGTGTAAGAAAAATTATTTTATTGTAAAAAAGCGTGGGGTGCATGGTATTATTTATTTATATATATAAACTATTATTTATTTAGTTCAAAATGATACTTACGTTGTCATAAGACAAATACTGAAAAGTAAACTAACCGACTATGAATGTTCAGTTCGTGTTACTTCCTATGCGACTCATTAATCGCGTTCCGTAGTAAGGGTTACGATAATAAAGTTATGCTAGAAATTCCTTTCTCCCCCTTTTACAGCCACAACTCTCAACACGAGTCACAAACGGCGCGTCCGTTGCGCCGATCGGTCGCGTCTCGCGTTCGCGTGTATTTATTTTTTCCGTTTTCACACTAAAATCCTATATTAATTTTCACGTGTTTTTACCTTCAACCTTGGTTTTAAATTCGTTACAGTAAATTATTGTGATGTTCTAGTGTTTGTTTTGAGAAATTCGTGTTTGATAATGAAATTTAAAATTTTCAAGAAACTACTTCATCAGGTGGGGGTAAGCTCTTGTTGTTTTATCATTTCTGTGTTTAGCGTTACACGCGTCAGTATTTACAGAATATTGCAGTTTTGTTTGTATCTGGTTTTCTTGAAATAGAACATGCTTGATTAAACCGGATTGCGATCCTGAAATTTCTGTTTCTTTTGATTGGGTTAAACGAACAGACGTGATCGCGGTTAGCGTAACGAAGCGATTTTTGTTGCTCGTGAATATCGGCATTGTCATCAGCCATGCCTATAACTGAGGCATAATGTAGCATCAACATGTTTCGGGAATTACCTTACATGTTTTATTTAATTACCTAAATTAACACATTCGAGTTTATGACTTAAAACTATTATCATTAATTCGTTTTTATCTTAGCTATTAAAGTTTTAACGCATCAGGAGACACGAACTATTCTCTGATTGTTTTCGCGGCTATGTTTACACGTTCTGTGTACGTTTGTATTATGTCGTTGAAAGTGATTGATGATAACACGATAAGGTTTCATATTAATAAAATTAGTGCATACACATAGAAGGTTTTATAATGAATTCAAGGTAAACGCTTCTGTGATAAAATAAAAACACTATCTCGATGGTCCCTAAACTAAAGAGAGGGACCTCAGTGGAAGTTTAGTGACTTGAGGATTGAACTGATTCAGTGAATTGATGGAGCTGACTCTCATAGCTACCGCTACACCATAACCTACACATAACCATTTGGCTTTCGTATTTAGGATACCATATACAGGACTAATGAAGCTTACACCCAAATCCAAGCATAAGATTTTCCACATACAGATTATCATATATGATCGTATTTTGTCAGGCTATTCAAAAGAAGAATATATTAATATGTAATTTCAATCTCCTCAAGTGTCTACAGTTATTTCTCCGTAATTTTATTATACATATATTGCTTTAGATATGCAGCCGAGTTTATGGCTCAGCTACGGTTAAGTTAGTCGGGAGTCCATCACAAACTGCGTGCTTAGTGTGAGTTTTTTAACGTTCTCGATAGCGTATAAGTTACCTGAAATTTGTATGCAGCTGGAACAGTGCCCCTAGCGGCAAACATAGGCAAACGTTTCATCTTCATACTAATTTGAGTTAACTTTTACGCTATCGAGAACGTTAAAAAACTCGCACTAAGCACACAGAACACCGCTCGCATTAGTATGAAGTTAAAGTTTCAATAATATTTTTTTTTTTTTTTTTTTTTTTTTATTGCTTAGATGGGTGGACGAGCTCACAGCCCACCTGGTGTTAAGTGGTTACTGGAGCCCATAGACATCCACAACGTAAATGCGCCACCCACCTTGAGATACAAGTTCTAAGGTCTCAAGTATAGTTACAACGGCTGCCCCACCCTTCAAACCGAAACGCATTATTGCTTCACGGCAGAAATAGGCAGGGCGGCGGAAAATGGTCGTATCACCCTTCAACTTGGAATGCATGACTATTAAAAGTACTTTGCGGCGAAATAAGCAGAATTGTATAGCTACCCGTGTGGCTCACAACACGTTTCACCACTAGTACTTAATTAATTTTGCCGATATAATTTTATTACACAGCGCTTTTTTTTAATGTGGAAGTTCTTCGCATACCTGTTTGCTTTGTAAATTTAGTCCACGCCGGCAAGATTTAAACCGGGTGTAATCGTATCACTCAACAGAAGTGCAGCGAGTGTCTTGTGAACATACACTTCTTTACGTAAAAGCCAACAAGTTTGTTCTTAACTTTGCCACGTACCATCCGGCTATGGAACGAATCTCCCTCCACGGTATTTTCTAGAACCTATAACTTGTATGTAGATCTTGTATGAAGGCTTGAGGAGAGTCCTCAACAATAGACAGCAACTTGACTGTGGCTCTGGCATTGTTAGCGTCCATTAGTGATGGTTGTCCCTCATCATCGGCTACTGTATGCCCGTCTATCTATAAAGGCAAAAAGTCGACGCTAATTTAGACAAAATATCTTTTTTTTTATTGCTTAGATGGATGGACGAGCTCACAGCCCACCTGGTGTCATGCATATCCTCAAGACGACTTCAATACCATTATGGAAGCTATATAACTAACTATTTTCCGACATAACTATTCCCTTCTATTGTGAAGGGAGTACACTTTTATGAGTAATGTTGGTGAGTACTTTCTGATTTGGAATATTGGTGGGATAGTATTTCTTCCATTACAGTTTATCGATTTTGGGGACTTGGATGTCGGAATGTATGAATTCACGTGGTCCTGATTACGGGCTTTTGGCGTTACTGGGGCTGTGAGCTGGTATAGGGAAAATATTTCAGAAATCCTGAATTACATTTCCATTCAATCCTCCCCCTTGCGTCGTATTCCTCACTGCTGAGGGTCGTGACCACCCACCCTTTCGTATCACTTTCGCACGAATGGTTTTTCTCCACCTATTCTTCTCTCTGGCTGTGTGGTGGGCGTTGTGAAATGTGGAATCAAGAGTGGTGCGGATCTGGTCGGACTAATGTATTGGGATGCGCCCACGAGGCCTTTTCCCATCCACTTTACCGGTCACGATGAGCCTCTCGAGACGGTTACCATCCTTCCTTGCAATGTGACCGAAGTATTCAAGGCCTCTGCGAAGACACTCGGATGACAACCGCGACGAGATTTTGAGTTCATACAAAATTTATACGTTAGTCCGAAATGCTGTCCACGGAATACGGAGCATCTTTCTCCAGCACCATATCTTAAATGTATAAATGCATTTACGGTCTGCAGATTTCAGTGATAGTTCCATTTAATACTGGAGCATAATGTACGGGTTTAGTCATCAATAAGTTTATTTAAAGTTTTTATCGATCATTCGTTTAATTGAACGAATGCTTTTCATTGTGCATTTCCAGCCTGTGACCTGGATAAATTACTATTTATTTGATACTATTTCATTAAATCGTAACCTTTATATATAAAGAACGTCTAGGTTATGTTGGTACAAGGTTAAACAAACTATGTGGTTGATTTCTCCGTTCTTGAAGGTCGACGAAACGTGCTTTCTTTCAAAGCAGTACATAAGAATTTAAAGAAAACTTTCTAATTGTTCGTATTACGATTGAAGAATATAGAAATTTTCTAAACTAAGCAAGTATCAATAAAAATATTAAAGACGTTCATATTTCACAATACAATCGAATGGGCGATATCCCCGTGTCGTAACGGTAGAATCCGCGCGTCAGCTGATGTTTGACTGTGTTACATTGCGTGCAATACGGAGAAATTTCGTAAAACAATTTCTTTTTTTGTGTGTGATTTTTATTCGTTGAATTTATCAGTAAATTGTACCGAACTCTTTACACTGCTGGTAGGACGTCTTGTGAGTCCGCACGGGTAGGTACCACCCTGCCTATTTTTGCCGTAAAGCAGTACTGCGTTTCGGTTTGAAGAGCGGGGCAGACGTCGTACTGTTAAAACTGAAACCTTACAACTCGTGTCTCAAAGTGGGTGGCGGCATTTACGTTGTAGATGTCTATGGGCTCCGATGACCACTTAACCCCCACGTGGGCCGTGGTGAGCTCATCCACCCATATAAGCATTTAAAAAAAACTCGTTTTCAAGAAAAGTCGAATAATAACTGATGTACATATAGATATATTTTAATTACGTTACAATGACGGGAACGGCGCAGGATAATCCAGGAGAAAGTTGTTAGAAGAGGCCACGATCCTCAGCATTGAGGATTATCGATGCAAGGAGGACAATGGCGGACGAGCCCATGAACTACAAGCTGTTATTGTTGACCGCAGTCCTTACGCGTCACTAAATAAATGCCACCGTCTACTTTGAGACCGATGAACACCTCAATAGTACACTGTAATACGAACGTTCGCAAAATGTATAGGATAGTGGTACGCCTTACCGCTATTGTATTTTTCAATTACGATATAAAACTATTATATATAAGCGATAAATGTTAGCGAGTGCTTATGATTAATAATTTTTACATTATTAATGGTATGGAAAATGATAATCATTATCATTTTTATTAACACGTGTGTTATATTATCATTATATTCAAAAGATTATGAACAAGTCATTGCAGGGTTGCATCCTTACATCACCTAAGATATTCGACTGTTTGGTCGTGTGATAAATATTACGAACACGAACTTCTTGTCTATTCCAGAACATTGATTAATTAGTACCAGATGATGACCGAGCTTTGCTCGGTTTTTTGTTTTGATAACGCCATCTTGTTGTGTCTTTAAAGCGGTTAGTTGCCCTCAATTAAGAAAAAATGTATTATTATTCGCCAATAGATGTCGGGAAGAGTTGATTAGTGAAAACACGAATAAAACAACATTTTCTGAAAATAAATCGTAGCTAGATCGATTTATCGCCCTTGAAATCCCCTGTATACTAAGTTTTATGAAAATCGTTGGAGCCGTTTCCCAGATTCAGATTATATATATGTATATATGCAAGAATTGCTCGTTTAAAGGTATAAGATTGAATTTCGAAAACGTTAATGCGTCGTCTTCATTAAAGATCCGTAACTAGCAAATCGTTGTGATGTTACATAAATTGAAAGTTGTTTTGCACATATTATTTTGTTGTAAGACGAAATGTAATTACGCGTGTGACATAACATACGTAAATTGCTATCTAACCCAGTTAAGTGACCACGATAAAAACTACTCAGACATTCATAGATTATCATCAACACGTCGTTATGTGAAACTATTAATAATCTCGTCGGCTGCGTGATGTGTACTAATGCTTTAACGTGGTTATAATGGATAAATGATTCGATTTTGGAATATTTTGAAATTTTTTTGATTAAATAGTATACATAATATCTGTATGGAACGCTGGAATAGACAGCACTGAACCACTGACTTTTGTAACACAGGTTTTCCTAGCATAAAAGTCAGGGAATTTTGTTATTGTATACCTCATAAAAAGGCCATGTATATTATTATACTAGTGTTAAGAATTCTTGTACGTGTTTGCATTTTAAGAGGCTTGAATAAATATTATTATTATTTCACGAAGTGCATTAAGTTTGATTAAATGAAAGTAATAAAAGAAGATCGACGTCTCGATTGTAAATGTCATTGGCGCGATTCAAGTTTTTGCCGGTTTTCGTTTATATTGTTTTTTTTTCCCTCCGAGCGGAAAATGGCACCTTTCGTCCCGCTGCGCTAAACAAAGTTGCCGCTTTCCGCCTTTGTCGGACAAAAAAATTGTATACAGCCCTTGGAAAGTAAAAAGTAAACCTCAGATCACATGTAATTGTTGGCCGAGGCGAAACCTTTTTTCGAAGGCGAGGCTTTTCTTATTTTCCTTCCCAACTCGTCAATGTCGCCACGGATGTCGCAAAAACAATGTCGCCACTTCAAAATCCCAAATGTATTTGTATAACGCATATCCCACTCTGCAAATCGGAACGTATGACTGCTTCGTGGTAATAATAGGCAGGGTGGTGGGATCTACCCGCGCGGGTTCATATGCGCCCTACCACCAGTATACGATAGTGATAGGTTCGCGATAGAAAAACGTAGAACGTGGTAAGGATCCGTCATATACGAGGTCAAAGTTAAAATATAGCTCCACTTATCGCAGGATTGGTTACCCGGGTGGGTTTGTTAACATTGTTAATGGAATTGAGTACGAATGTGTTTATATAGACTTTCGCACGTAAACGAATAAAACACGATTTGCATCTTAAAGTATCGCTTTATCGTCAGGGCTGTCTGTATATAATAACACAAATCGTGTTATATCCGTTCAATAGTTTCCAGATCATTAACCTATCGATAACAATGTCGAACGTAGTAACGTACAAACAAACGACATGTCGCTCGAGTGAAGCGAACATAACATCATTAGTTATCGACGTCATTGACAAAGGCCCGATCGTATTACTTACAGGTCCCAGAAAATTATGTATGCAGTTTACGCAATAATTGATTCGAGCAATGCGTTTTTATATCTTATCTTTATATACCTTTAAACGAGCAATTCTTGTATATGAGTCGTCTATTATCAAAGGTGGCAAATCTGTGCATTTGGACAAAAAAATGTTATTGATATGTCAATACAGATTGATTTGAATATAATCGTCTCCTTCAAAGAATACGGTTCAAAACCTGCATTAAATAAAGGTTAATACTTAACCTGTTATTTATCTAAGATGTCGTTCAGAAGAGTTTTGTGACTGCCAATGGAATACAAAGTCAATAATTCGTTTTTCTGATTTACCAAGAATTGTCCAAAAGTCACATTGCCGGCTTTGATACTAGTCGACTCATATATATAATCTGAATCTCGGAAACGGCTCCAACGATAAATCGATCTAGCTACGATTTATTTTCAGAAAATGTTGTTTTATTCGTGTTTTCAATAATCAACTCTTGCCGACATCTATTGGCGAATAATAATACTATTTTTCTTAATTGAGGGCAACTAACCGCTTTAAAGACACAACAAGATGGCGTTATCAAAAAAAAAAACCTAGGTCATCATCTAGTTATTATTAACCTTTCAGTACTGTACTATAAAAACCGAGACTTTAGAACTTATATCTCATATCTCAAGGTAGGTGGCGGCATTTACGTTGTAGATGTCTATGGGCTCCGGTAACCAGTTCACACAAATTGGGCCGTGAGCTTGTCCACCCGTCTAGGCAATGAAAAAAAACCTAGTATTAGTGTTTAGAGATGTACAATATAACATAATCTTATCGATTCGTTTACTCCAGTAAATTCTCTTTGAATTAAGAGCAAACAATTCCTTTTTTTTTAAACTTTAATAATTAAATTTCGTCAAAGGCTTTTGTTACCTTCCCTTTAATTTAAAACTTTTTTTTGTAAGCTTGAAATTTATAAAGTACTAGCGACCCGCCCTCGCTTCGCTTCGGAAACTGTAATTTATTATTGATTTCTCCACTATTTAATGGATGTTATTATACATATAAACCTTCCTCTTTAATCAGTCTATCTATTAAAAAAACCGCATCAAAATCCGTTGCGTAGTTTTAAAGATTTAAGCATACATAGGGACAGACAGATATAGGGACAGAGAAAGCGACTTTGTTTTATACTATGTAGTGATGTAATTGTTAAGCCAAATCTTCAAAAAATTTATTTGCGTCTCTATAATAACTACTGATAGTATAAATATGCAAGTGACTTGATTAGTTACGTTTTCTACGTCAATTAACGACTCACAAAAACTCGTCCTTGTGACCACGGAAACTGTCAAGTATTTGAAACGTCTGAAGTAATATAACGACCAAAAAAAAACCAAACCTTAACCGTAACAGTAGTTTTGAATATGAGGTAATCTTATTCCACGATATAAATACCCTTTAAATCTTTCATTTATATTAAAAATAAATACTGACCACCTACATATTTATTATTTGAAAGTCCATCTCATCAATCAACAAAGAGGTTAACGAACACAGGAATAAAATAGGTTCTTAATTGTTTTGTCTTTTTTTTTTTTGCTTAGATGGGTGGACGAGCTCATAGTCCACCTGGTTTTAGGTGGTTCCTGGAGCCCATAGACCTCTACAACGTGCCACCCACCTTGAGATATAAGTTCTAAGGTCTCAGTATAGTACAACGGCTAATCCACCCTTCAACCCGAAACGCATTACTGCGTCACGGCAGAAATAGGTAAGGCGGTGGTACCTACCCGTGCCGATTCACAAGAGGTCCTACCGCCAGTAATTACGCAAATTATAATTTTGCGCGTTTGATTTTTATTACACGATTCCTTCCCGTAAAACCGTGTCTGTATGGGCAAATACGATATATAGATTACGCAGCAATATCGTCGCTGTTGGTAACATTATACTTGTATGGACTGTCCATCTGGATACGGGCCAGGGACACCGGCGGCATGCAACGTGACCGGCTGGCTCTTTTTACACCACATTGCAGGACACCGACTTGTGATAATTGTGAAGCTTGTTGTAACAGCGCCTTACTTGAATACCGAAAATACAAACAAACCAGTTTAAGCACCAATCACCATTTTACTTTTGTGTACTTGTGTATTTTGTCATTTAATTAAGTGACTGACAACTTCAACCCAAATCAATAACGAAGAGTCACATGACAAACAAGAAATGGTTGCTTTGTAACATCGAACATTTAACGTTTGTATTCGTAATTAAAAGAAGCCTCTTTTTAAACTGAAGTAAATGTACAGAAAATAATTCCCTCTTATTATCAAATCAATCAATTACTATTGTACAAATTATCATAATCACTTTATTAACTAAGAAAGCATTTAGTGTATATGTAGGGTGAGTGACAGTATACAGCAGACTAAACTATTGACGTATTTTCCCGAAGGTCGATTTTCTGCAATGTTGATGCAAATAGGTCAATACAATTTCCGTTCCTCCCTCTAGTAATTCAATTAAATAAAGAAAGGACAATGGCAAGAATGTATGGGACAATTGTACCACTATAAAGTTTCATGTTTTTTCATATAGTTTTATTTATTTAATAGATAATATCACACACCCCCGATTACTTTCTTTAGACAACCCATACCCTGGGTCAGGAAGGTCAAGTACCTGGGCGTTACCCTGGATGCATCGATGACATTTAGCCCGCATATAAAATCAGTCCGTGACCGTGCCGCGTTTATTCTCGGTAGACTCTATCCCATGATCTGTAAGCGGAGTAAAATGTCTCTTCGGAACAAAGTGACACTTTACAAAACTTGCATAAGGCCCGTCATGACTTTACAATCCCGCTTTTGCAGGTTAGCTGTCGGGGCTCCGTGGTTTGTGAGGAACGTTGACCTACACGACGACCTGGGCCTCGAATCAATTCGGAAATACATGAAGTCAGCGTCGGAACGGTACTTCGATAAGGCTATGCGTCATGATAATCGCCTTATCGTTGCCGCCGCTGACTACTCCCCGAATCCTGATCATGCAGGAGCCAGTCACCGTCGACGCCCTAGACACGTCCTTACGGATCCATCAGATCCAATAACCTTTGCATTAGACGCCTTCAGCTCTAATACTAGGAGCAGGCTTAGGGACCCCGGTAACCTTACTCGTCGAACTCGACAAAGAGGTCGACGTGCTAACCTAACCCATGCATCGGCCCGCTGAGTTTCTCGCCGGATCTTCTCAGCGGGTCGCGATTCTGATCCGGTAGTAGATTCATTCGCGAAGCAATTGCTCTTGAGTTTAGGTCTCCTTCGGAGGCGCTCGGGCAGTTGTTAGCGAATCCCGCCCCTCTTGGCTGAGCCTTTGCTCGCCCACCTGTCCTGGTGAAACTGGAAAGGCCTTCGGGCCACCAGTAAACTTTCAATCATAAAAAAAAAGATAATATCATTGTCGAATATAATTTTAATTATCAGATTTTTAGAACGTTTTAAATATGTATTGTGCCTTCATACGTTGTGAGTTTTTAACGGGAATGCAGAAATGTCATGTGGCGCTCTTAAATTGTATTCAATATTTTAGTGTTTTGTGGTGTTATGACTTTAGTCAAAAACTAAACCACACACACAATATTAATACCTACAATGTACACAGAACTGTTAACGCTAGCAGTATATTTTTTTAAAATAGTGGAACCGGCATACGCATTTTTTCGTCGATTCGTCCGTTTGGACAGGCGAAGGATACACAGCCCATACAGCCAAGCCTTCCTCCAATAATTTTTTAGCAAAAAGTCATTTTTGTTAGGTCTATACTGCTGTAGAGGTATATTTTGTCGGTCTGTACAGTATCGATTTCATTCCGTTTAGTAAAGCAGTTTTTCCTTACACATGCCAAGTTTCAAAAACTTATAATGCGTTTCGTTATCAATTATCAACGTTTAGTTGCTTTGATCTTTTTTCGAATATGTTTTATTTTTTATTTTGCAGAGTTTTAAAAATATAATAAATAGACGAAAGTATTTGGATTGTTACCCTTTATAAATCAGACAACTCTTATAATTTCTCGCCGGATCTTCTCAGTGGGTCGCGATTCTGATCCGCTGGTAGATTCTGCGAAGCACTACTCTTACCAGGGCTAGTGTTAGCAAATTCTCTCAGGTTGATCCCGTGAGCTCACCTACCAGTCCGGACGTAGCTGCAATACATGCTAGATTAAATTTCTAATAATAAGTCCACTGAGTTTCTCGCCGGATCTTCTCAGTGGGTCGCGATTCTGATCCGGTGGTAGATTCTGCGAAGCACTACTCTTGCTACGGCTAGTGTTTTGCTATCTACCAGTCCGGACGTAGCTGGAATAGCCTCTCAAGCTACCAGAGAATAGGAAAGGAAAAAAATAATCTAATAATAATTTAGGATAGAGAACTGTTCTTTGGAAACTATCACTTATCCGTTTAGTACGAATCAGTTGAGGTCCTGTTTCCACAAGTGTGCTTTCCATAAATATTCCAAGGCCGGTGCCAAGGATTTTCTATATTTCCTAATCTAGAATGAAATTTATGTAATTAAATTCAAAATACGCCTTATGTTACTATCGTAGAAATTCTTTATATCCCAATCAGTCTGGTCAGAAAAGGCGTGAAGAGTAATTGGCGTAATAAAAAAAAAGAGACAGAACGTGCGTTTCGCTATCGCAACGTATGTAATGTGAGCTGAAAACATGCATTTACTACGAAATTATACACTGACATGACATTTAGATTTTATTTATTTGTAAAGTTTTACGCTTACAGCAAAAAGTGATATCGTGAACGTAATCCGACAACGAGTAATTTTATTACATGTCATGTTTACTCACTTAACCAACCGTGAAGCTTTTGAATCGGTAAGTATTTTGTACCAATCGAAAACTAGATATAGGTTTTTTAAAGTCATGTATTTGGCAATGGTGTGTCTGAGGTATAGGTTTTTTTAAAGTCATGTATTTGGCAATGGTGTGTCTTGAGGTTAGGTTATTTTGGAAATGGGATTTCTTGCCTAAAATATTTTGGGATTTAGACCATATGAATTTTATTTAAAAAAAATATAACTACAAAATAATTTGAACTAGTTGCTCGTATGCAATGTATGTGTATAATGAAATATATAGAAAATAAACTAAATATAGAAGAAAATAACAATGAACGTTTGTATCTTTGTAAACTGTGCGTTTCTAAATCATTCATCGGATTATGATGAAGCTTGCTACAGTTCTTGTAGTATCCTGGGGAAGTTTTCACTCACAAACCTACAACGTAGAGAGGTGGGGCACTATCATAGTAGTTTCAGTAATTCGATAATTTTTGTATGTACAAATCGTGATTGTAATTCACTATTTTACGGTTTAATCTCGCGTATAGGTATTATTTTCATTTTACTATCGTTGGCGACCACGAACACTGTAATATATTTAAAAGGTCGTAAATATTAAAACGGAAATATTAAACGTGAAATCGAACCTTAGGAGTAGTGTGTTATGTCCTCGAAAATCAAAGAAAATTTTATTCGCAATAATTACAGTGGAGAGGGACCGCATTCACTAGTATATTTTTTTTCTCCTACCTATGCTGGTAACTTATGGGGTTATTAACCAGCGTAATCGGCCGAGTAGATGAGCTCACGGAGCTCTCACCTGAGGTGTACGTAAACATTTCATTCTATGAACTTGAAACAAAGTGAACATTTTTTCGTAATTTATTCAGTAGGTACCATCGATAAATAAAAGGATAGCACATGGTTAATACTAATAAATTGGTGCACCACATAATAATAATCTACACTAATATTATAAAGCTGAAGAGTTTGTTTGTTTGAACGCGCTAATCTCAGGATTTACTGGTTCGATTTGAAAAATTCTTTCAGTATTAGATAGCCCATTTTTTGAAGAAAGCTATATAACATCACGCTAAGACCAATACAAGTGGAGCATCAATGTTTCAAATGAATGTTTCAAAATAGGGGTTTAAATAGCTCCTTAACATTCTATGATTCAAAAATATCTTCACTTTCCACGTAAATGAAGTGGGGGCTAAAATTTAGCGTTATGCCAAAGTAACTATTCTACGCGGACGGAGTCGCGGGCGAAAGCTAGTATTTAATAAAACGAAAAAAACCTTCAATTCAGTAAAAAATTTTCAAATAGCCACAATAGTGTTAGGGTTCAAATTTAATAGATCGCGAGACAATAGTTAAAGAAAGAATAAAAATACTGGTGTAACTACTGCAAGGTAACTTTGCCCAGTATATTCGTCATGCATATTAATCATCTGGAATTGTTTGCTAGCGACAACGTGACGTTATATTCCTAAGTCATAATCGCACTTAAGCCATATTCGTCATGATCGCTCCCTAGTCGATTGTAATTACTCATCTTGTAACAAGATAGCTCAGTATGGGCTCTTTGGTTTCATTAACAATGACAATATTACTTCATGTATAAAACTAATGAGCGAATTTTCTATATGAGCCTTTATAATAAAACAGCTAACTGTTATCCGTAGCTTCGCCCGCGTGGTCAACGAAAAGTGCCAGTATAGTTTCCGATTGGATTGTTTGCGATAAAAGATAACTTATGACGCTCTCTCAAGGTAATACTTTAAAAAAATCATGTCAATCCGTTGCTTCGTGTCAACGTGAAAAGAGGACAAATAAACACACTTCTACATCTATATATATAAATGAATTGCTTTTCGTTAGTCTCGCTAAAACTCGAGAACGGCTGGACCGATTTGGCTAATTTTGGTCTTGAATTATTTGTGGAAGTCCAGAGAAAGTTTAAAAGGTAGATAAATATAAAAATGCTCGGAATTAAATATAAATAACAATTTTGTTTTTCCTTTTTATGTGTCCCCCGTCGGACGGATTCCTTTTGTTTGTTTTAAGTTTATTTTATACAAAAGTTTAGGTCTTTTATTTATCGATTGAGGCACTACGAAGTCTGCCGGGTCAGCTAGTTTATAATATTAGTGTGGAAATTGATGTATTCTGATGGTTAAGAGCGTACTGGTTTCATATTATATGTATATGAACGAAAAAACTAATGTTACTACTTTGATGATGCATTCGTCATCGTCGAAGCATTCCTGATGTTATCAACTCATCGTACGACCGGACCGCTCACGATCTATTTTCGTAAAGTGGAGCGATTTGACATTCATTTGTGCGATGATCGAATTCGTAATTAATCATCTGTCGTATTTGTTTAAACTAGTCGCCCCGCAGTAGTCGAAATTCGACTATAATTAATTGGAATTGTAAGTTTGTATGTACACTATTATGATTGTATTTTATACTTCTATAATCACAAATTTCACCAAGAGTACACTATAAATAATATTAATAAAGACAAACAATATTTAATCTATTCTCAATTTGACCACAGACGCCAAGAACAAAAGTTTGACAATAAATAGTATGCATGCGTGTGTGCGTCAAATACATGGTATGTAGTGTGTGTAATGTTTTCTTTATTGATTTAATGTATCTGTTATGCGTTATTTTAAAAATATATTAGCATTGTGCACTTCTTCTCTATATTCTCTATAAGTGTGTAAAATTTCATACTCCTCCGTCCGCGCAATTTTCGTAAAAAGGGATACAAAGTTTTTGCTTCACGTATTAATATATAGATTGGGGGGAATCAAATCCATTACCCTGATTCTACAGTACAATTTTTTCCTGATTCTATTTGATACTAGCGCGCTCTGGTTATTACGAAATTATTTGTTTAATATATTTTGTACACACATATGTTAGAAGAAACAGGACAATAAGGATACAGTGTACAAGGGCGCTACTTATTTCATGTTGAAATCTCTTCCAGTAGGCCCGCGGAAGGAAAGAAGAATTAGGAACACAAACTCTATTATTTCTTTATATATATTTTTATCATTCAATTTTCAATGTAACAATTATAAGGTCTATCTTCTTGATAGTTATAGATAATGAAATTTCTGAAAACAACACAGTTTGATTGCGGTTATAATGATTTTCGTGCGCAATGCGTTTTTGCAAAATTCAAAGTCTTATCAATTATTTTATTACTGCACACATATATGTATCAAACATAAATAATAGAGTACTGTTGTGATCATCGATTTTAATATTTTTGAATAAACTGGCGTCACCGGTTCCCCTTATCGAAACAATCTCTGTAATTTTCGTCTATATTGTGTAGATTATATCTGATCGCATCATGATGACCTTCACCGTAAAACGCGGTTTTTAATCTCTACATCATTCGAAATTAACGTCCATTATAGAGTTATATTGATTTGTTCCAAACGAGGCTATTGAAAACTATCGTGGAATACAAAATTCGTAGTTTTGTATACATATTTTTCTTTCACGAATTGGCTTTGTGAACTGTCTTTGTTGTGACTTTCTTAGTATGGTTATTAATGGTTGATGAATAATCGATTTTTCGAAAAAGGTCATGAAGTTTAAGCTAAGATTCCGACACGCAACAAGTCCACACCGCACACAATTATTTATTCATTTGACGTTAAAGTTAACTTAAAACATTCAATAAAAATAGATTACTAGTGAAATATTGAAAAGCATTCCTTTAAATAAAATTACAAGTAATCAGACTACATATATGTGTTCCAGTTTTGTAATGAAAATAGGCTTTCGTTTCAATTGAATGTCAATGGATTAATCGTCAACTTTCGCATCGTATATTATGAGTTTATTTTGTACTTTAATTTGTACTAGAGGTCCCGCAGTAGTCGAAATTCGACTATAATTAATTGGAATTGTAAGTTTGTACACTATTATGATTGTATTTTATACTTCTATAATCACAAATTTCGCAAAGGCTGCACTATAAAAAAATATGAATAAAGACAAACAATATTTAATCTATTCTTAATTTGACCACAGACGTCAAGAACAAAAGTCTGACAATAAGTAGTATGCATGCGTGTGTGCGTCTAATACGTGGTATGTAGTGTGTGTAATGTTTTCTTTATTGATTTAATGTATCTTTTATGCATTATTTAAAAAAAATATTAGCATTGTGCACTTCTTCTCTATATTCTCTATAATTGTAGAATATTTCATACTTCTCCGTCTGCGCAATTTTCGTAAAAAGGGATACAAAGTTTTTGCTTCACGTATTAATATATAGATAAATTTGATCAAAACATAATTAATATCGTCTTCTCGCATTAAAACTGTATAATCTCAAAACTCATTGATTTTACAGGAGAGTGTTTTAAAGGTTTAACATGTGATATGTTTAATATTAATCATCTTTGTAACATTCATTTTTTATTTTGTACCAGTTACATTATCTGTCTTTTAAAGTAAGATAAAATTATGTATTAATTTTGTTAATAGTAATCAAAACATATGTAAACTAAAAAAAAACCTAAAACTAAACTACGCTCTTTTGACAGTATTTATTAGAAAAATACTGGTGATACCAAATGATTCCGCATATTATCTCAATTTCGAATATTCTTGAAATTTGTACACTTTTAATGCGAAAAGACGATATGTCGTTTTATTTATCATGTTCATTAGTAGGCGTAAGTATAATATAATATTATATCTCTAATATTATAATAACATCCTTCCTTATCAGGGTCGGTATTACGTCACTTCTACCCCTGTCTTGTTCGCACAATTATAAATGAGTCAGTGGTGCATTGGTGTTAAGCTCGAGTTGTGGTGTTCTTTTCGACGCTTGAAAGGCAAACGTGACTAAGCGACAATAACTGCTTTGTACATAATGATAGGCAATAACCATATTCGATGCGCAAAAAATATATATTTATAGGTCTATTAAAATCATTTCAATCTTATAGGTAGATTCGTTAAAATATAATTTTTTTTCAGGTATTTCAACTTTAAATCAGTCTACTGTAGTACTACTGTTTAAATTAGTCTAAAGTTCACGCATTGTCGCTTAGTCGCGTTTGCCTTTCAAGCGTCGTTTTGTATTTCTCTTAATATTTGTTAATTAAAGCATCGAAGTAATGCTCCTCACGATTCAATTGGTTTTCGAATAAGGTAATGCGGACCATAAAGTTGTTATCTTTCTTTTTATGTTTATTGTTCCTTTGCTGTTATATCTTTCTTTTTATGATTATTGTTCCTTGATAAGTAACGATTTCGGAAAGCGAAAGTTGATACTCGGAAACGATTAAAATGCATTGATCCGTAAACGAACCGTTTCTTACTGTCTGTAACATTTAGATTGCGCCATTGAAAAAAAATGCTTTTGCCTTTTAATAAAGATGACTTTATTCGTTTTGCTTGATCTCCAATGATTAGTACAATTAATGTGGCTGCCGATCTTATGTAATCTGCATTTTGAACGCTAATTTGTAGTACAGTACCAATGAACAACCTTATCATTGTTCAACTATTGTTAGTAGCTACTATTTCATTATCGATACCTACATAATCTGTTAGTGATGCTGTAATCTCCTTGCTTCTGCGTACTTATATCAATTTTAATCATCGGAACAATGAATGTTTGTTTGTATTATAGATAAAATTTTAGTACACTTTACAGTTTTTCAAACGTCCGAAATAATAAAATAACGTTAAACCGGATTAAATAGTGAATTTTTATCTATAAAAATAATATTATTTTGCCGGATCTTCTCAGTGGGTTGCAAGGCATTGGTGACGTCCATGAGCGACGGTAACCACTTACCATCAGGTGGGCCGTAAGCTCACCTGCCTTTGCAGGCAATAAAAAAAAGAGCTGACCTATCCCTCCGTGCGTAGCTGGAATAGCCCCTTATACTACTAGCGAATAGGTATGGTAAAAAAAAAAAACTTTATCCGGACATTGCGAATATTTTACAGTTTCAGAAACGTCGTAAATAATAAAATATAAAAAACGAGATTAATCCGTAAAAGCACTTCTTCTCGTCACGATAGTGTAGTCCAGCAGTGTTGCAACCAGTGCCAAGCAATCAGCCAGTTTTGTATACAAATTCTGTTTATTAATGCGTGAAAGAAACTAAAATTAGCTGAACGGCACCTTATTCGAGTCAGTTTTTTGTTCCAATCGATTTTGTTTTGCAGTTTTAAATAAAGTAACATGTTATTAACATCATATAGGCTATGGACATCGTTTTGAACGATGCTCGCATTGCGTGTTTGTGAAATTTAATGCGTGCTGTATCAGTAATAAAATGATGGTCGACACGCAGAGGCGAAAGAAATAATGTAATTAGGGTTTTTCTAAAAGTAAAACAAATAAAAACAAAATAGTTTTAAATGTAGAGTTTTGGTCGTTTGTGTTAGTACCGTTTTTTATAACTATCACCTGCCCTGTCGTGACCTCATAAAATGTATCTCCATAATGTAATGGGTAGCCTTTTTGCCGTTGTTAGGGGAACCATATTACGGTATATCGTTATGTCACTCCGGTTTCCATGGGGAGCGGCTGTGACGTCACCGGGCAAATGGATCGCCCGCGGGTTTTATGGGGTGTGTCCATCTGTGGAAATGTCAGGGATAAAAATGGCCCTAAATGCACGCCTATAAAATAGATAGCCTTGGTTATTTTTGGACACCATGTGACGTTTATTTAAGATTTTCACTAGCACAAATAGGCAATATAGCTCATAGCTCACCTGGTTTCGCACAAGTATGTCTATAGTTGTGTAGTTTTAATGAAGTTTTCGTTTACGAGACAGTTTTCTCGTTCTTGCGTGAGACGTGACGCACAAATAATCTAAATATTTAAATGATGTCTGGGGAATAATCTATCTGTCAGGCAGTATGTTTTATCAAAACATATAGCTGCCACGTCTTCATATTCAAGCGAAGCTTAAAATAAATTGGTAGTGGCTTGGCCCTTGGTATTGCTGTTGACCATATCCGATGGCTCGTATGTCGACAAAGGCAACGAAAAAAAAAAAATACAGCACTCCCCCAGTGTGTATTATTTTTATAAACTATTTTCATTTGTAGGATTCACGGAATACAAACAGCTGTTACAGGTACAGGTATTGTTATTGTTAAGTTTAGTTACTTAGTATTGTATTGTGCTTAGAGAACGAAATGATTTAAACTTTATATTATTGACTCTTTAAAAATAAATACTTTTATGTAGCGTAAATTGTGTTGTTTCGGTTTTGCATACATTAACACGTTTAAAACGCTCATTATGTTACATTTATGCAAATAAATAAACGTCGGTGTAACTTGTATGTGAATATTGTAACTCGTTATGTTTGTTGACTGCAAATGTGCGCTTAATAAAATTATTTTTATTTGTTTTTAATATTTATCGATTTGCATTGGAGGTAACATACGAGTGAAGGTTTTGTAGATTCGTATAACGAACAAAGAGGAAAAAGATACGTGCAATCATCATCATTCATCATTATCCTGCCCTTCTCCCAGTCACCTGGGGTCGGCGCAACATGTTTTCTCCTTTCATACTCTTCTATCATATACAATTTCTTCACTCACTCCTTTCTTACCCATATCGTCTTTCACGCAATCCATCCATTTCTTCTTAGGTCTACCTCTTCTTCTATATCCTTCCACATTCATAGTTAACATTCTCTTACCAACCTCATTTTCATTTCGTCTCATCACATGTCCATCTCAAACGCGCACTTCTTAGCTTCTCTGTCACAAATGCCTGTTTCAGACTTCTTCTAAAATAAAAGATACGTGCAATGTATTTATTAAATCTACTTTATTGACATACGCTTTTCCGGCGGCAATGCCGTTGCTGACAGAACTTATAGATAAAAATAATAGTCGCTCAATAATAAATGTTTCATTATTATCTCTAAGCGTAGAAAGGTACACGAAGGCAAGACCGATCTGGGGTAATGAGGTTCCTGAAACTCTTAAATATGATATAGAAAGTTGAGTTAAATTTGATTATACTAACTTTATAATCGAAGCTTATGATTTATTCGCGGTAGAAACGTTAGTACGATGGTGCATAAGTACTGAATATATGTATTAAGAAATAATTCCCATAATGTTGCGGGAGGGTCTTTCAATAATGTAAATACCTAGCTTAAGACGTATGTAGCGTCAACATAAACAAACATACCGACAGACAGACAAGAAAGATAATTAAAACGTTTATCAGAGTGTCTGAACTAATGACCTTAAATGTTTTACGATAGTTAATAGACATAAGCGAGATATTGAATTTGTTCAAACAATACGTCACAGATCCCCAGTCAATAAGGTCTCTGAAACAAAAAGGGGCCGCTAAAAGGTAAACGAAGCAATCCATTGTGTCGTGGATATAGGTTACTGGTGGCAATCACAGGTTAACCCAGTTTGGAATAAAATCAAAGCGAAACGTGATCAAAATTAAATGTAACCTATTACATGTCGCAAGGATGTAAATGTAATTGATACTTTTAAGAACAGTTTTTTTAATGGTGGTAGGACCTCTGTGAGTCCGCACGGGTGGGTACCACCGACCTGCCTGTTTCTGCCGTGAAGCAGTAATGCGTTTCGGTTTGAAGAGGGGCAGCCGTTGTAACTATACTGAGATCTTAGAACTGGGTGGCGCATTTACGTTGTAGATGTCTATGGGCTCCAGTAACCGCTTAACACTAGGTGGGCTGTGAGCTCGTCCAACCATCTAAGCAATAAAAAAAAAGTACAGTTAATGTATAGCTTTGAAGTAGTTATTAATTGAAGTTAATCTGTATATCATTAGTTATTTTTTTATTATTATTCTAAATCATTTCAAAACCAAATCCTTTCTTTGATTTGTAAAAGAACCTCCCGACATTAACAAGAACGTATACAATAAGTTTTAGTTTCGTCGACTATATTATTACAAATTAAACAGAAAGGCTCTTGTGCTCAACGCATCGTTTACCCATTACAACTGTTTGAATAACAACCGATGACAATTGTTTTGATGTAAAGTCGACCTACATACGCAGCCTTAAGGTCGTTGAGTAATAATAAATTAAGTCGATTGCGTTTTTCTTTGTCGTGCATTGTCGCTGAACGCATACATATTAGGATCCGTATTGTGAAAATTCTTCATACGTTTTTATTGTGACGTTCTAATTTGGTTATACCAAATTTTAAAGAGGTATTCGTTTCGTTGGATACTTTTTCTTGATGGGCTGAGTCTTCAGATGTTAAGGTATATAGTAACCGCTTTGGTTAGTCGTATGCTGGTCTCACCAAAATAATAAATATTAAGAGGTAGCAGTATGTACGTCGTGGCCGGGACTAAAGGAAAGAAAACTTTAATGTACTACGGATTACATTTGACACTGACATTGATAAATGAAATTGACACACAAGAGAATGGTCCAACAAAAAACATGTTTGATTGATTTGATTAACATAAATAAATATCTTGGTAAATGAGTAAATAAAACTTGGTTAACCTCAACAATGGTTTTGCGACGCTTTTAATGTATGAAAAATAAAATTGTTAAAAAGCTCTGCTAATTCCGTCATACGTTAATGGTACTACTATTCTATAATTACTAGGTATATGCGATACAAACTTTATTTGTCACAATGTCAGAAACTTTCTCGAAAGTAACCAGCGGCAATTATCTAAGAATTAACTCAATCAGATGATTGTTTTCCGTACGTAAAGCAGGGTTAAACATCACATAGCCGTCATTCACATTTAAAAACATATATATATATATATACAGTCGTGGCCAACTAATTAGGGACAATCTCTAGTTAAGCCAAATTGTGAATATTTTTTTTATTTTCCAACGAGTCTTAGCAATATTCCATATCTTTTACATGTAAGTGTAATTAGTCATTTATGTGCGCGATTATACAAACAATAACAACTTCTTAAACATTAAACCTCTTTACAGTATAGCTGATACAATATCATAGTGCTATTGGTTCAAATAATGCTGGCTGGCCATTTAATTAGGGACACTGAGGTATTGCGTTCTAATTTCAAAATTGGAATATTAATACTTTTTTGTTTCTTTTCTTTTTGTTTAGTGGTCGTTTTGGCGGCAATCCAGATTTTTTATTTTAAGTTTTGAGAATTATTTTGAAGAAAAATGGCCAAAAATAAAAGTTGCGATCCAACACTACGAAAAATTATCGTTATCGTTAAAAATAAAAGTTTATCGAGCGTGGTTGGTCATACCGAAGGATAGCACAACATTTAAATTGTTCAAAAACTATGGTATGCAATGCAGTGCAACATTTCAAGCGCTATAACACAGCTTTAAATGTGTCCAGAACAAAAAGATCGAGAAAAACGACTCCGCAAGAAAATAAAATGATAACCAGGTTAGCTAAGAAAGATCCGTTTCTAGGCTCTTTTTTAATTAAACACGAAGTGTTTGGGGCCAACGAAAGAGCCGGTGTATCTGCGAGGACCGTTCGACGACGTTTGGTAGAAGTAGGGTTGTTCGGAAGAGTGGCTCGCAAAGTACCGTTGTTGAAGAAACAACATAGAAATGCTCGTTTGGCATTTGCACGTAAATATGGACATTGGACCTACGCCCAATGGCAACATGTACTTTTCTCTGACGAGACCAAGGTTAATTTGATTTCTTCAGATGGAAGACAATATGTACGGCGTCCTGTAAAAGCGGAAATGAATCCAAGATTCACAAAAAAAACAGGTGAAACATGGCGGTGGAAACATTAAAATATGGGGTTCATTTTCTGGACGTGGAGTGGGGCCTGTGAGGAAAGTGCAGGATAACTTAAACCAACATCAATACAAGGCAATATTGGGTGAAACTATGCTTCCCTATGCTGAGGAGCATCTCCCTATTATATGGACGTTTCAGCAGGATAACGACCGGAAACATACCGCCCATTCAGTCAAGTCGTTTCTTACCAGTCAGTTTGTATCGGTGCTAGATTGGCCAGCAAATAGCCCGGACCTCAACCCAATTGAGCACCTTTGGTACGAAATCAAGAAAAAAGTTGCCACTTATCGTAATACAAATTTGGATGAACTTCATGAAGCTTTTTGTGAGGCATGGGCAAACATTCCTGTCGAAACATGTCAGAAACTGATAATGTCTATGCCACATCGGTGTCAAGCGGTAATTACTAACAAAGGTTTTGCTACTGAGTACTGATTTTATACGTAATAAAATGGAGCTGTTAAAGATATTATAACACTGAAGATTATAAGTTTTGTGTAACTGTATTTTTCATTATAGTTTACTGTCCTTAATTAAATGTCCACTACAGAATTGTACCTTAATATTTAATACATGTTTAATCTTTGATATTAAATACTTTTTCTATTTATTAAATCTTTTATTTACAGCCATTTATAGCATAATAATCGGATCACATTATGCAAATAATACGTGCTGAGAAATCAATAGGGTTTTATATTTAAATGTACATAACCGGTTATAGCCCTTCACTATCTTAAATGTCCCTAATTAGTTGACCACGACTGTATATATATATATATATATATATATATATATATATATATATATATATATTTATGAATAAGTGATTACTGGTGGCCCAAAGAGGCCTTTTCAGTTTCACAAGGACAGGTGGGCGAGCAAGGGCTCAGCCAGGAGGGGCATATATAATAGTGCGGCTTGGTTTGTTCATTCGTGTTCGCGCCTGGTTATCCCGATTGAATTAAAAGTCCTTTATAGGTATACATTGTAGGAATTTTACGATGTTTTTTTTAATTCACCAATCAAAGCACGGTAGTTGGCAGCTGGGTTCTATATTGTTCCGCGATAGTCATTGTGTGGCGTGACTATATTAGATAGACGACTATATTAGACAGAGGTTTGATAGCATAAGCTCGCGAAATATGTGAAATTAACACACAAAACTTACATGTAATAACGAAGTAGTGAAAAAACATCAAATGTGATATAAGCCTGTTGAACTCGGAGATCAAGAACGAAAGAAAAGCCAAATTAGTTAGGCTTGAAAACGAAAATAACAAAATATGTAGTTAATTTGAACAGAAGTCTGCATTTATCTAATTTAAAATAGTGTTTTCTTGAAACTATAAATTTGGGTCGTAACCCATTATAGCATTTGAGTCACAACATTGAGTACTTAAAATGTATTTTTTTATACGTGTTAATAAAATACTAATGCAATTTTGTTTTCCGTCTCAATTCTCGTTTTCAAAACTATATTGTTTAGTCTGATGAAAAAACATTTCTTTTGGTTACAGGAGGGTCCACACTCCACCCTCCCCGACGACGAGTTCCACGATGCGATCGAGACAGGCTTCGACAAAATGGAGGAGGAGCGGTGCACGAGGGTGGTGCCGGCCGTACACACCCGCGACCAGATTGAATTGCCACCGCCGGCCATCGATAACCGTCTCACCGTACATCCCCTGTGGCCGGAGGTATGTCTACGTACTCATTCTTGGCTCTATTTAATTTTAGATTACTATTAATTTTAGGTGGAATATTAATCGACGAGAACGATGACCGGATTAATAGCTGATGATACGTGCGATACGATGCGAAAACAAAAGTGGCAGATGAAAGGCGATTGCATGCGGCAGAGATGCGAATGTTGCGATGGATGTGTGGAGTAACGAGAATGGATAGAAGACAATACGGAAGGAATATATTAGAGGAAGTCTGAAAGTGGCACCTGTGACAGAGAAGCTGAGAAGTGCGCGTTTGGGATGGTATGGACATGTGATGAGACGAAATGAAAATGAGGTTGGTAAGAGAGTGTAAACTATGAATGTTTAAGGATATAGAGGAAGAGGTAGACCTAACAAGAAATGGATGGATTGTGTGAAAGACGATATGGGTAAGAGAGGAGTGAGCGAAGAAATGGTATATGATAGAAGAGTATGAAAGGAGAAAACATGTTGCGCCGACCCCAGGTGACTGGGAGAAGGGCAGGATAATGATGATGATGATGATACGTGCGATACGATGTGATGTAGTGCTCTTCATATTTCAGCCACCTATTTATTTTCAAAACTTATCTCACTAATTCCCTCGTCAGACAAGCGGTCAGCAGTATAGGTACATGATGTACCGACGCATTTAAATTTTCTGTTTTAACCCAAATAATGTAAATAAAAGCTAATTATGAGATTTTTTTCTGGTACTTTTGGAACGAAGTATCTTACGGCAGGCTTGGAGGGGACAGGGATTTTGCTGCGCGACCGAACTGATAAAAATGTGATAGTAAAACCGTAAGAAAAAATCCGTGGAAAAAAATCCGTGGAAAAAAGTGCGTGGAATAAAACCGTTAAATGAGACGTGCGCAGGCGCGACAGTCGCATACACAAGCGAGTAGTGTATAACTAATACCTTTCTCTTTCTCCCTCTTTCTCCCTCTTTCTTTTCGTTCTTTCATCGATTCTCTTTCTATTATTATTTCTATTTTTCTATTTCTATGTATTTCTTTGTTGTCAAACAAAAATAAAGAGAGATATTTTTCTATTTCTTTGTTGTCAAACAAAAATAAAGAGACATATTTTGTTATTTTAGTTGATAATTTGAATTACGATGTTTTTTTATTGTAAGTAATTTATTATTTCCTAAAATACTGAATTTCCTAAATACTTTCTTGTACTGAAATAAAAATTAATCAGCAAAATTTAAGAGAAAAATCAAGAAAACCTACATAAAATTGAGCACGATTTTTTTTGGAATTTGTGTCGATTCTACATTAGCCGAAGGAACTTCGTTCCTACCTGGTGTCCCACAACACCACACGATTTTTCATTATTTAATATGTTATTATCATCGCACCGCCCGCCACCGGAGTAGAGGTTATCTATACTACTTAGAATTATAGATTATAGATCTTTTCTGACACGTACAATCCGGCTTTGGACAGCGCTGTGACATGTCCTTGTTCAAACGAGGCTTGTGGACAGTACTAAACGGTAGTCAGCGACATGGCTGTGTCCTTGACATTGCTGACGTCGTCCATGAGCGACGGTAACCACTCACCATTAGCTGGGTCGTATGCTTACCAACCACGGCAAAGATAAAACGTAAGGTTTTTTGTGACGCAATTGTTTCAGATTGACAGGATATCGACAGAACAAATACAGGCCGCGTTCGAAGGTGTCGGCGGTGAAATCGGGTGGCAGCTGTTTGCTGAAGAGGGGGACATGAGGATGTACAGAAGGTACATAGAAATAATATATCACTACATAGTATAAAACAAAGTCGCTTTCTCTGTCCCTATACCCCTATGTATACTTAAATCTTTAAAACTACGCAACGGATTTTGATGCGGTCTTTTTTTAAGAGATAGGGTGATTGAAGAGGAAGGTTTATATCGACGCTTGAAAGGCAAACGTGACTAAGCGACAATAATTGCTTTGTACATAATGATAGGCAATAACCATATTCGATGCGCAAAAAATATATATTTCTAGGTCTATTAAAATCATTTAAATCCTACAGCTAGATTCGTTAAAATAGAATTTTTTTCAGGTATTTCAACTTTAAATTAGTCTACTGTAAAGTTCACGCATTGTCGCTTAGTTACGTTTGCCTTTCAAGCGTCGATATGTATAATAACTTTCATTAAATAGTGGAGAAATCAATAATAAATTACAGTTTCCGAAGCGAAGCGAGGGCGGGTCGCTAGTATTTTTATAAATAAGTTCTTCAGTTTTCGCGAATCACATACGTAAATTTTTTAGTAATTTAATTAAATTTTTGTAAATTTGTTAAATAAATTTTTTAAAACTAGTTTTACAGTTTGCGTTTTTTGTTATCTGTACTTAATTCTGACAATATTATTTGTGACGTTTCGATATCGTAAAAGTGATATTAATTATTTTAATTTTGATTAAATAACTTCATTATGACAGCTATGGTTCGTATTTCAAAGTTCTGAGTTGCTTCGTACAGTAGGCTCGTTAATAGCAGATTCTGTTTTTTTTTGTAAGCACTGATCCCAGATAACTTCATTTTAATCTCGTACCTAATAAATACATTTGCTTATTTCTCGCTATACAAATAGTTCAGAAGACTGTTAAAGCATTGGTAAGGTTTTTATGGTACTCACAAAAATCCTTCACAAAACAACGCTCACTATTGATTGATCCTGCGTTAATTCAAACAAATCCATACTTTGAAGGCTTCCGTGGCATTGACCGAGCATTAGTGTGTTTCATTACGATTATGTGATATCTAATGGGTAGTTACTTTTTCTTTTATTAAAAAAAGATTGAGTTTTAAAGAAAAAGAATATGTGGGAAAAGATGTCATGTCCCTGGTGATCAATGGTTATTGGAGTCTAGGACCATTATAATATGAATGCCGCATAACCGTCACCCCACCCGTCAAACTGGAGTGTATGTCTGCTTTGGGGCAGAAATAGGTTGGATAGAGAAGACCTACTCGTGCGGCTTTACGGAACCCCAAAAAACAACAGCTTTTGTGCTCTCCCAAGACCATATCTTCTATAGTTCGGTCATTCTAGATTACATTAAGTGCAGCGTTAAAAACAATACTAGTTCTACTATCGTTTCTTTGATTTCGCGAACGCATCTGTTATGTCAAAAGTCTCACCCTGTATAGTGATAGAGCGTGCTCCGAAATGACGCACTATTTGTATAGACAAATAAGTAAGATTAAAGTTTCTTTCGGTTTATTCCCTTTAACTTAACTAAACTTTACCCGGTTTTTACCCATTATAATCTATATGTATAAAAATGAATTGCTGTTCGTTAGTCTCGCTAAAACTCGAGAATGACTGGACCGATTTGGCTAATTTTGGTCTTGGATTATTTGTGGAAGTTCAGAGAAGGTTTAAAAGGTAGATAACTATGAAAATACTCGGAATTAAATAAAAATAACAATTCTGTTTTTCCTTTGATGTGTCCCCTGTTGGACGGATTCCTTTTGTTTGTTTTAAGTTTATTTTATGCAAAAATTTAGGTCTTTTATTTATCGATCAAGGCACTACGAAGTCTGCCGGGTCAGCTAGTCAATCATAAATATAAACCAACTTTATCATTAATCAGGGAGGTGGAAGTCGACGGCATGGTGATGGATCCTCTGAAGGCGATGCACAAGGTGCGTGGCGTCTCCGCGCGTGAGATGTGTCATTACTTCTTCAACCCGAGATACAGATACGAATGGGAAAGTAAGTTTAGTCATTTAGTAAGTTAAATAATTTTCCTTGTCAAATAACCTAGCCCTCGGATTCAAGTTGTAGTTTTAAGCTCTTCTGTTTATTATGATAAATATAGATAGTTCCAAAATTTCAAAGCGATTTTTATAATTAAAGTAGATTTAAACATAACTTATACATTTGTGATAAATCAATGTTGTGTCACAATGCCTTCTAATTAGGATTCCTTGTAATATGGGAGCCAGTCTGATATACATACATATCGACGCTTGAAAGGCAAACGTGACTAAGCGAAAATGCGTGAACTTTACAGTAGACTAATTTAAAGTTGAAATACCTGAAAAAAAATCTATTTTTATGAATCTAGCTGTAGGATTGAAATGATTTTAATAGACCTAGAAATATATTTTTTTGCGCATCGAATATGGTTATTACCTATAATTTATGTACATAGCAGTTATTGTCGCTTAGTCACGTTTGCCTTTCAAGCGTCGATATGTAGAATGCACAGATGTACAGTAAAAAAACCTCTTAGTCACAACAATGTTTGCCTGCAGTGGGATTAAAATGACGGCTCCCTGTCAAGAAGCGAACGATTTCGTTTTTTCGCATTAAAAGTGTACAATTTCCTAAAATATTCGATATTGAGTTAATATGCGGAATCATTTGGTATCACCAGTATTTTTCTCATAAATACTGTAAAAAAAACGTATTTTATTTTTAGTTTTTTAGTTTACCTATGTTTTGACTACCATTAACAAAATTAATACAATATTTTATCTTACTTTAAAAGACAGATAATGTAACTGGTAAAAATTAAAAATAAATGTTGCAAATATGATTAATATTAAAAAGATCACATGTTAAACCTTTAAAACACTCTCCTCAACTCTCCTGTAAAATTATTAAGTTTTGAGATTATACAGTTTTAATGCGAGAAGACGATTTAATAAAATTAAGTTCTTTTCAATCGTCGTGGCCTAAAGGAGAAGTCGTTGTAACTATACTTGAGACCTTATATCTCAAGGTGGGTGGCGCATTTACCCACGTCATCTCGGATACTCCCGATCCACTAACGGTGCTTCTAGGTACTTCAAGCACCGGTCACCGTTCTCGTCGTAAATAAGTAAATTAACTCTCAGACACAGCCCACTGAGTTTCTCGCCGGATCTTCTCAGTGGGTCGCGTTTCCGATCCGGTGGTAGATTCTGCGAAGCACGGCTCTTGCTAGGGTTCGTGTTATCATCGTCGTCAGGTTTGAGCCCCGTGAGCTCACCTACTAGCCACGGTTACGCTGAAATAGCCTCTCAAGGCTATCAGCTTAGGTAGGAAAAAGAAAAAAAAAAGAAAAGCATTTACGTCGTAGATGTCTATGGGCTCCAGTAACCACTTAACACCAGGTGGGCTGTGAGCTCGTTTACCCATCTAAGCAATAAAAAATAATAATAATAACGTTAATTTTTCAGCTACCCTAGAACAGATGACGATAGTAGAAGAGATCTCATCAGACGCGCTGGTGTTCCACCAAACGTTCAAGCGGATCTGGCCGGCGTCGCAGCGAGACGCACTGTTCTGGTCACACGTGAGGGCCTCCAGCGAAAACACCTTCGCTGTAACCAACCATTCCACTACCAACACGGAATACCCAGTGAGTTGGGAATCTTTGATCTAAAAAGAGAGAGAGAGAGGCAGTATATGTTATTGCGCACCAAAAAACATTGAAAAAAGAGTAAAAAAGCAGGTATAATTGTAAATTGGGTGCGTTGCTCAGGATTTGACGAGCAACATGTCAACTTCGTCGCGGTCACAGGAGAAGACCTGTCGCTGATGACTGTCATGCTTACGAAGCTCTGTATTTTTTTTTATTGCTTAGATGGGTGGACGGTCTCACAGATCACCTGGTGTTAAGTGGTTACTGGAGCCCATAGATGTCTACAATGTAAATGCGCCACCCACCTTGAGATATAAGTTCTAAGCTCTCAAGTATCGTTACAACGGCTGCCCCACCCTTCAAACCGAAACGAATTACTGCGTCACGGCAGAAATAGGTAAGGCGATGGTACCTACCCGCGCTGACCCACAAGAGGTCCTACCACCAGAATTTTCAAGGATTCTCTTGCTTTTTGATCTCTCGAGGTTTTTTTTACTTAATTTCTTTCAATTATAATTTTTGGTAACGTATCGTATATTCGATCGGTTGTACGATTCCCGTAATTTGTTTTCAGGCGAACTCTAGTGCGTGCATCCGTTTGTTCGTGACCGTGTGTCTGGCTTGCCGCAGCACGTACCCGGCCGGCGAGCAGCCCACGCGGGATAATATCACCACGAGCATCGCCTATTGCAGTACAGGTTAGTCTAGTATGAAAATAAACACACGCTGTTCTTTTCTTTTCTTCCTACCTAAGCTCTAATACGAGAGCTCACGGGGCTCAAATCTGACGACGTTGCTAACACGAACCCTAGCAGGAGCCGTCCTTCGCAGAATCTACCACCGGTTCGGAAACGCGACACACTGAGAAGATCCGGCGAGAAACTCAGTGGGCTTTGTCTGAGGGTTAATTTACTCGTCGAGCTCTTCGTCGCAAGCGACGGCTTCGACGAGAACGATGATCGGTGCTTGTGGTACCTAAAAGCACCGTTATTGGATCGGAAGGATCCGAAATGACGTGTTTGGGGCGACGTCGACTGCTTTCCATTCTGTCCGCAGGATCGAGAATGATTCTGTTCCATTCATCTACTTTGAACAGCATTAGCTGAGACACACCCTTTTGCATTTTTGAAGTGAAGCTTCTAATGCGACTTCCAACAAGATGGCGTTGAACGTTTAACGCTACCATATTAGAAAGAGACAGAGCGAGAGTGAATACGTGGCAATCGAACGGCGCGTAGTATACCTGTTGCAGGCCAGCGCGAGCGTTCGTCCTAGATTTGAAGTATTTAAAAAAAACTTAGGCTTATATGCTATATATCAGCTTAGATGGGGAAAAAGAAAAAAAAAATTGAAACAATCTTGTTTACATTATGTAGTACAAGGTTTCTAAATGTTTCCAGTGAACCCTGGAGGCTGGGCACCGGCCGGCGTGCTCCGCGCGGTGTACAAACGTGAATATCCCAAGTTCCTGAAGCGTTTCACCGGCTACGTCGTCGACCAGTGCAAGGACAAACCTCTCGCCATCTAGCGGCGCGATAACTCAACTGTTGACGCGCGCGCCCGCACGCTATGCGAGCTCACGTTATTTATTATTATGTTTTAGTGTTATCGTTGTATAACGTCGATGTTGCGTGATAAGAAGGTATCGTCATAAAAATTCAAATCAGCCGAAATAATGAACGTTGATAAACCCGTTGTTCTAAATACAGATGGCTTATCAACTCTAATACGTTGGTGTATATATATATATATATATTTATATCAATCGAAAGATTTGATTATTTAAAATTTATTATAGAATATTGAATTCGAATGTATTTAGTGGATTATGTTCGGGTTCATGTCGTGAGGTGCCTGATCGACTTATACAAACTGAAGGTATATACAGGAACGTTTAGATATTTATGGTTTATGGTTACACTAGTTTTTTCGGCGTAAGGTGATCGGTTTATTAGGTCAGGGGGTATTAGCCGTTCCTATACATTTAGTACTGGCGAATTCAGACACGATAATATCAATATATTTGCGACGAAACATGTATGTTCACTTTACATGTATTTTCATTATTTGATAGGACCTCTTGTGAGTCCGCACGGGTAGGTACCACCGCCCCGCTTATTTCTGTAGTGAAGCAGTAATGCGTTTCGGTTTGAAGGGCGGGGCAGCCGTTGTAACTATAGACCTTAGAATCATATCTCAAGGTGGGTGGCGCTTTTACGTTGTAGATGTATGGGCTTCAGTAACCACTTAACACCAGGTGGGCTGTGAGCTCGTCCACCCGTCTAAGCAATAAAAAATTGTAACATAATTAATAATCACCTGACACGGGAGACAACCTGGGAATTTGGGTTGCGGTTCACTTTTGCTTTACATTGCGTATAATCCATCAGCCCACACACGTCCACTGCTATATAAATATTTTCACCTTCTTGGTACAATCGTAACAGTTTTTGGCAGTGTACATACATATATATGTATATTTGGGAAATATACGACGGAAGGAAAGATCTTCCACCGAGCGGGTGATATTGCTCGGTAGACCGACGGTCCGAATGTTGTTGTTCGGAACTTGTATATATGCGCTTTATCTTGAAAATGTCGTAAGCGAGATTCAGGCATCTGTCAATTATCTTGCGTTGTTTGATGGCTACCCGCCACATATATATAAAGGGGGCTCATAGATCTTCACTATGAAATGTAACGCGAATTAACAGGTGTTTATGCTTAGGTTAATAAATATAAAAGAGGGTAGTTGTTCATTGCCGCTTCGGCTCGGGGAACCGTATCGCACTGGGCATGTATTTGGTTGAGGTTAAAAAATACGTAAATTTCGACACATTAAAATTTTACGAAAATTACTTAAGTGTTACTTAATAAGAATCATCGATCTTGGAAGTCGATTGAGTTGAAAAACGATACAGGTATTTTGTGTTTTTTTTTTAAATTTGTTTTATCTGTTTGATCTCGGTTCGGAAAGGTTTTATTAAAAAATTATTAGCTTTGGCGTATAAATAAAAAAATAAAAAATTAACGTATTATAGAACCTCAACTTAATTCTTATATGTAATATTATTAGCATCTGTTCTGTTAGATTGTCATAAGTCGAAGGGTAATAATTAAAAGGGATTGGTGATAGTTCGATGTGTTCGTTACACTAATTGAATTACGAATCTAAACAAAAAAAAAAGAATGTATAAAAATATGTATGTAGTTGATTTCCTACTCGTATTTAGTACAGGGTCGATATGTAAATTATCGCTCTTATCTTATTCATGAAATTTTAAATATGGCAATCCCCGAGGACAAATATAAAATTGTTTAATACATTATTATGTTCATAATTGCTGTTTAAGGACAAAAGATCTTCTCATATGTTCAGTGTACAATTACTATTTAACGACAGAGATCTTTTAATATGTTTAAAAAAAACTGTCAAAATATTTTGTATGTACAAGAATCTTCATTTTCAATTTCTTGAGTCGGATCTTTTCTTTTGTTGTCACTAGAAAAAATAAAAGTTTTGGAATTGTTCAAATAAACTCGAGATTTGTGTATAGATTCGTTTAGATAGCACTTAGTATTTCATAGAAAAATATATCGCAATAGTTCCTTCTGTTCTTTGTTAGCCGAGCTGCTAAAACTATTAAATAATTGTGTTTTTAAACAATTTTGTTTTCATGTTTAACTAATTTACGTGTGTAATTAATAGTATTATTACGTTTTCGTAATTATTTTGGCTCGTCCTACTGAATTTGTATTTTTTTTATTGCCCTTGTAGGCAGACGAGCATACGGCCCACTTGATGATAAGTGGTTACCGTCGCCCATGGACTTCAGCAATGCCGGGGGCAGAGCCAAGCCGCTGCCTACCGCTAGTATGTACTGGAGAGCAAATATATCGAATAGCCTGCGTTGTACTATTCGCTTCGTGTTTTTTTTTTCTCCAAAGAATTGTAATTGGAACTGGTTTTTAAAATAAAACTGTTCAGCCTTTGAAAATTTATTCATTATTGTTTCATACATATATTTTTTAAGTTTACTTTTGAAGCTACAAAAACAATTTTATTAACAGAATATACATACATAATATGTATATTGATTTCAAAAACATTTGTCCTTGTAGCGGATTTGAATATCGTTTTTTTTTTTGTTATATTCATGCAAATGTGGTAATCATCATGCAAGTAATGCAACAATAATTTACTATGATTACAGGATATTTATAGTATAGGATAATAAACCAGTTAATCATATTATATACCGAGTAAAATATGTTATCTATATTTATTTTTTGTTGTTATGTTACTGTTTTGAATTAATTATATTAACCAACCATTCCAGCGAGCGAGAACCATTGCGAATTATATTTATTATTCTTATGTAGTAGTACCTGATGCAGAATTTATTTATAGGAACCTATAATTTCATTTGTAATTGTTTAATGAATAATTTTCGTTTAAGATTGGGATGGTTTCAGTCCACAAGCATTCATTGGTTTCGATGTAATGTATAGGAAAGTTTCCGATAATTTTCTAGACTTTTCTTTTGAGATATTATTGAAACTATTTTACGGTTCGTCGATATAGGGTCGCGTTCGTAGCTACGAGAATGATACAGAATCAAGGACATAAATGGGTAATTAATAAAAATACGCATGATCGAACTTTAAAATAGTTTCCAATCAGGATTGTGTTAACCGTACAAACTTTTTTTCGCTTTGTTTTTTTTTTTTTTTTTGTTACGATTGTAAAATTGTAAATTGTAAAATTACTTGTAAATAAAAATACATTGGATGCAAATTGACTTAATGACCGCAGTACGCGACTGCCCGGGAGTGTGCACATACCTACATTTATTTAGCAAGCTTTTTGTATTGGTCTGACAATATCAAAACGATTAACTTGACTATTTGCGCAGATTACTACTCTCCTCTTCAATGCGTCGATAATTATAATTATCAATGCTGAGGGTCGTGGCCTCTTGAGGCTTTCTTGGGAAAATACACATGGTGGGGTCTTTAAATTACTGTTAATTTGGCGTTAAATCCTAACCAGGTGAAATGGGATAAAAACAAAATTGTTCAGCTTTGGTTTCGATATATTTAGATTTGATTTATTTATATAGCAAATTTCAAATGGTTACATTAGTATATTCGTGTCTGAGCTTCACATTCGAGAGGTAAGCATCCAAATTGTATCAAAAATCATGTTTATCAGTGGTACATTATAAAGCGTTGAATAAAGTGGTTTTTCATTATGACGGGTCAATGAAGGTATTAATTAATTTTTGTGTATTTAAGGTTTTTGCTTAAAATTTGTCTGACGTTCCGTTTTTTCATGCGCACACCTGTCAAAGTATGTTCCCATCAAATTTCTAGTGTTGCCGCACTAAACGTCGGATATCACGCTTGCGTATTTTATTTGCTGTAACTGACTTTGTGATTGTGAAAAGGACGCCATTGCTTTGCGTTTCAAACGTTGATCTAATACGCTAGACTAGAGACGACGTCATATTGGTTAGATTGGCGACCTGAAGAACATGACAACGTTATCATTTATCACAAGTTCTTTATTTTAACTAGCGACCTGACCTCACTTCGCTTCGGGAACATTTAATCTATTATTGACGATGAATATAAGGAAACAGATTTTTTCCTACTTGACGCTTATCGTTATATTTTGTGTAATTTACAATATATCTTTATAAACGATAGCCTATGTGTTATTCTGATGTGTCAGCTATATTATTGTAAAGTTTCATCAACACCCATTCAGTAGTGTTTGCTTGAAATAGTAACAAACAAACATCCATACATTCTTAAAAACTTTCGCGTTATAATATTAGTAGGATAAAAATATATTATTCAATTGAAAACCCATTTCAATGAACACACCAATTGAACTGAACAATGGGACCACATTACAACCAAAAAGGTGTAGTAAGGCCTGAAAAATCTGTGTACGTATATAAAAAAAAACACAGTCGAACATTAAACCCTTCGCCTATTTTTGAAGTGGTAACATAACTATTAATAATCCACCGCAAACTCTCGTGTAATATAATAGTTTAGTTTTTTTTCCTTCAGCATACAAAATCAAGAGTAACACATTAAAAGTTTGTACATACGAATTAATTCGTGATTCGGGAGCCGGTTAAGTCTTAAGCAAGGTATTCTAATAAAACTTACGAATCAAAAAATAAAAATAAAAGAAGAAAATTTCAACTGTAGTTAAATATTTTTATTTGTATAATTAAGAACGGACGAACGCAGAAATAAAACTGCATTTATATAAATACGCAATGTTGGAATTGTAAGTTTTATTGTAAAATATGTTTTTTGATTGATTATTTGTTTATAATAAAAATGTTTTATCATGGATTTATTGTGTTTTAATCGTAATCACTCTGAATACCTAGTAAGTCCATTTTGTAATTTCATATTTAAATTACAGCACACATAATAATATCTACTATGGGTTCTGAAAAAGATTTTAAGTATAGTAAGCGGCAAGTAAGTTGGCAAGGTTTTTGTGTAGTGGGGGTAATATCGCGCATAGTACACATTGCAACAAAAAAATGGTCACTTTTATTGCCCGCATATAATTTAATTTAATATTATTAAATTTTTTATTTGCCATAATTTATTTTTAAGCCTGTGTGCTCAGAAGAAAGTTTAAAGAAAAGAGAAGAATTCGTGAAGTGTATTAGGTGTTATACATAAAATACAATTAAAAGTTAAGAAGTTTATTTAAAAAAATATACTTAATATTAAAAATTATGTGTCGCCGTCGTCTCTATCATTTTCTAATAGTGCTACCCCTTGGATTTAAAATTTATGGTAGCACCTGAGCTGGTGGAAGGAGTTGGCTCCTCATCGTCGACATAACGAAGAGTCGCTGTCGTCACTGGCGTAAATTATAAAACGCTCAGTGACTGAATCGTCATTGGTATTTGGTCCTGGCATTGCAAACAAACTTAAAACAATAACACTCGTAACAAAAACTAAATTTAAAACAATATTAACAACTCGTAACAAAAACTCAATATAAACAAAGGTTTCCTTTTTTTTTTTTTGTCAGGAGTAAATCGCCGGACTTCCGCCCTTCACTGGGGATGGAGGGCGGGGCATGTCGGAGTCGAACCGACTAAAACCTCCTGTCTCTCAACAACCAACGTCCAAACCTCGCATGAGACAAAACTCATGAAAAGGCAAAGGGGGGAAAGTGAAGCGTTTAGTGCGGAGCACATCTCTCCCATCACCCTCCCCCTCGGGACGCCAGACTGGCGGTCGTCGGCGCCACGACCACCAGCCCTCTCGGTCGGCAGGCTATCCGAAGCCCGCCTAGATGGCGCCGGTTAGAATGGTCTATCCTACGGAATACCCCGCTGGGTCAGAACCAGCGTGGGTTGAGGATAGCCGGCCTTCCATCACCCGGATGCTCATGCATAAAACGCGTGCAGAGCAGCTTGCACGTCGTCTTCTTAGGCCCCCTTCGCCGGTCCCCAGGCCGACATGTGAGGGGACCCGAAACAGAGGGCCAGGGCTTGGGCGATATCCGCCTCCCTGGCCCCCGCTCGACGGCGGCGGGCCTGTGCGTCTCTCACGCGCCCCGCCAACAAAGGTTTCCTACAACTTAGTTGGCGCATGTGTAACCAGGAGCGAACGGAACGTGGACGCGGTGCGGGAGGGGAGGGTCGACTGACTCACCAATCGCGCGCTCGGAACTGTGCTACGTCTTTCCCCGCGTCCCACTTGACAACCAAAAAGACCTTAAAAACGACTTCTGCGCATCTTATGACTCTTGCCAAGTTACGTGCCGGGGACTATAGCCTATTTCTTTAAATTGCATCACTGTCTAGAAAAGGCAAACGGTAAACGGTCGCCGTCTCCCAAAACACTTTGGAACTCTGACTTTTAGGTATACCAAGCGTCGTTCTCGTTGAACTCGTCAACGAAGGGTTCATCGTGAAAATTAACCCACAGATACAGCCCACTAATTTTTTCGCCGATATTCTGAATGAGACGCGATTTCAATCCAAGCAAAAAAAAAGAAAAAAATTGTCTATAGGTGTTTTTCTTTTTTTTATTGCTGAGTCGGTTGAACTAGCTCTGTGTTGTGGTTATCGGAGCTCATAGGTATACATCAATAACGTAAATGCCACTCACACCACTACAAAAGTTTCAGTTCTATAGTACAACGGTTTTCCCGCCCTTCAAACTGGAACGCATTACAGCTTTGCGGCAGATATAATGTCATTTAACATTTGCTATAAAAAAAAACAATTTTCCTTTTTGGAAGTATTTGATCTTTATTTCAGTTTACGATAACATTAATGGTACTTATACGAGTAGTATAGCGCACACAGTTTCCGCATTATAAAATTCACAACAACAATAACTTACTTGCACATGAATGCGGGGACCAGCCCCCCTTATATTAAAGTTCTCAATCATAAAAACTTACAATTAAAATCAGTAGGGTTAGGGAAAAAAAAGCAGTACGTCAACTGCAAGATATCTCGTTAAACGACGCTATTACGTCCTAGCGAAAAAAAATTGAGCTAAACAGCATTTAAACGTCAATTTTTTGGTTAGTAACTGTTATCAATTTCGGTAGATATCCAAAAAAATTATCAACACGTGAACAATATAGTAGTAAAATTACGGCGCAGAACATTTAGACCGCTATGTATTTGACATTGAGCACAAGAAAGCGTAATTTATAACGACATTGTAATTAAAAACTACACTTTTCCTTAAATACCAGCGTCGCAATGACGAATATACTCATTAAACACCGTTCCAATACGTTAGACCTTATTCGACACGATTAATAAATTGTTACTTTAAGAAACATTAATGTATTTCTTGGCGTCGTAACCACAGACAATGTTTGCGTACTTTAGTTTTTAATATGTTTAAAAGTGCACAAGCATTTTTTTTATAACATTAAAGTTAACATTGTTTTTTCCGCGGAGTTACGACGTAGCGTTACCTAGAACATTAGCGACTATTACACATAATAATACGATAAAAATGTATAAATATTCCAGAGGAATGAAACGGAATTATTTAGTCACCTGAATATGTAAATCATGAATAGAAAATTTTTGAATTTCTATACGTTTATACAGAATGTGAGTACAAGATAAAGATTAATATAAAAATAGGAATTCTTTGAAAGCTCAAGTATATAAATGGACCGTTCCAAAATTTTATGACAATCTTAAGAAATTTTCGAAATTTGAATAAATACATATAACACGCACACAGTAAAGTGCCTGAAGAATACGGCAATAGTGAAATGATAGTTGTTCGAATTCAGGATTTATCAATATACTGTCATGGGATGCAGCGATAAATGATTAAAATTTCAGAATTGAAAAAATCGATTACTAAATGAATATTGGCCAATACTTTTATTATGGCACATAAATCACGGATTAAGTCACACAGCACATGTAACTAACACACATCTACCCGTGTATGTAAATGGCAACTACAATAATACATAATCACAATATTATATTGTAAAACGTCGATAGTCTAGAATCTATAACAATAAGATGAAAATCCAAATTTGAATACATTCGATACAGTATATCAATAATATTAGTTAGTATCTATGATCTAATAAATACGACTACTTAAAAAGTAGATATCAACAGATACAATATGACTGATATCTACACTAACGTGGATATAATAGTATAAAATAAGCGTATTATCGGACACATCCGTCGGCACTGTGCATGCCTATGATCCGTTTCAGACTTATTACGTTGACATTCAAACTATCGGGGCGCGTTCTGTGAACTCCACACGCAATACGAACTGTTTGGTCGATTTAATATGTTATCTGTGTCATCTTTGTTATAGCAGCGCCTTGACGGACATAATGACCTCAATCTTTAAACGTTAGGTATAGCCTAATATTTAAAGTGTGTCTGTAAACCTGAGTGAATCAAGACAATAAATATTTCCAATCATTTTTAATAGCTTATAAATCTGTTTTAAAAGGCTTGGCTGTAATTCTGAGAACCTGAGGAGGTTAATTTGACTTTTTATCTGGGCTTGCAACACTCAGAATTGAACATACACGACGGTGCACTGAAATAGGCACCATAATTCCAGAATTCCCTTTTTCATCATTTCTACTGTATGTTAGAGTTTGTTAAAAATTTGCATGATTTCACTTTTTCTGGACCATTTCAATTTTTTATTAATATGTACACGCAGATCTAAATATTTTCAGTAGATTTTCGATTGTGGTTGATCCAAGTCATTTTCTTTGTCAAGTGATCAGATCTCGACTCTCAGGGTCGCGAATTCTTAGCTTACAACGAAACTGGATTGAGATCTCAGTACTCACAAGATATTTCGCAGAATTATTAATTGAATATAAAATTGTGATTAGGTTTTAGGCGCGATTATGTACATAACATACATTAATAACAAACTTGTCTTTAATTTTCGAAGTAACTTATACAGGGTGTAGAGGATCATTCCCTAATCCGAAACAACAAAAAATAAAACCGGGAAACGCTTAACGACGTTCCAAGCATAGATTTATCTCTATTTTTACAAGGCAAAGGCATCCAGGTCCATCCAACCCGAATATCTTTGCGATAGTAAATCCCGCGCGTCACCTGATTTTTTATTTTGACACAAAAATTCCAAATCCAATTTTTTTTTTGGTTGTTGTTTTAGTTTACAGTATCACTATATATCTTTATTTTCGGTAGCTGTTCCATTACATCCTGTATATCGATAGTTTGATATGACATAGTGAATTTATTCTTCAGTGGTCGGTTCGGCGGTAGTGGTGGGAGGGGCTTGTATAGCGTTTTGTCGTTGAACACGTTTGACGTCGGCGAGCGTGGTCACTCCCGCCTCGTCCAGTTCCCGCCAGTGTTGGTTGTTGCTTCTGGCGTGGTTCACTAGTTCTGGCATGTCGATGAAGGCTACAAAACGAAGATTTTGTTAAAGGTATCTTGTACCTACAGGTTTCGAATAACTTTTGGAGTCCATGCTTCTACTTCTTGCAAGTTCCATGGGGAATACCCTGAGGAATCCCCCTAAAGTTCGATATAGAAATGTTCTAAACTCCTCAGCTCATTTCTAGAGATCTTTTTCGTTACGTACTACTTACACACTCTGAAATTAATTCTCCTACACGGTGTTGAGTGAGCATTAAACATCTTTTTCTTCAAACGAATTTCATGAGTTACGGTAGATAGTGACGAACATATTATTCACTATGAGATGAATTACACTAGTTTTTCTTACAAAGCAATAGAAATGAAACGTAAAAGTCAAGAACTGGTGTATATATGTATATATAAATTTTTTTATTTTATGTTACGCATTTCTACGGATACTAACCGCCTTTATTCATAAATGACGTATTCGGATGTTCTCAATATTTCAGATATCTCAGTTTTTATATTGCAAATTAATGAAATAGAATAGAATAGAATTAATGAAAAAATCTACTTGTCTATTACGTCATCTACATAACCTGGTAATATATGAGTGGCTATTGTAGCTTAGTGTATGGCCTAAAGGTCTAGAAATAAGAACATAAACTCCAAAAAAAAACAAATTATAGTTTAGTGATGTGAATCGTTGTAGTTTCAGTCAATTGTAGTCTTTGTAGCCTATATTAGGAAATATTATCTAGAAATGAATGTTACCAGCCCAGGCCTCCATCATGTCTATGATGATGTAGTCGATGAAGCCGATTTGTGAGCGCGGGATAGAGCAGGTGGCTCGATCGAACATTGGCATCACGACAGGCAAGTCTTTCGCCTTTTCTTCATCCGTCTGTAGGAAATATTCCTCAGCAATCCTAATAAATAAATAATAAGGTTAATGCTACATATCTAACAGTTGTTCTCCCCCCTCATTCCTTTAGTGTAGGTTACAACTAGAGGGTTAATTATATTCATTTAAAAATATGTAATAAAACCTGGTCATTCTATGCTGTGACTATCAGGTATACTTATTTATGTGTATACATTGGTGGTACTATGATAAAAATCTATAATGCCCCCTGGAGTACCAACCACAACTGTACCAGTGTGCTTAGTGCGAGTTTTTTAACGTTCTCGATAGCGTTAGAGTTACCTCGTATTTGTATGGAGTTGGATCGTTTGCCTACGTTTGCCGCTAGGGGCGCTGTTTTAACTGCATACAAAATTGAGCTAACTTTTAACTAACAACCACAACTGTACCAGTGTGCTTAGTGCGAGTTTTTTAACGTTCTCGATAGCGTTAGAGTTACCTCGTATTTGTATGGAGTTGGATTGTTTGCCTACGTTTGCCGCTAGGGGCGCTGTTTTAACTGCATACAAAATTTGGCTAACTTTTACGCTATCGAGAACGTTAAAAAACTCGCACTACGCACACTGGTTTGATCAAAATCAGGCGAATGGGAGGAACGCTTTGAGGACAAACCTTCCTTTTTATTTATATCTTTCTTACCGTCGAGCCCACTCCATAGCGAACTTTTGAGGTCGTGACGCGTTCGAGACATCAGCGCATTTGATCATCATTCTTTTCACCAACAAGACATTCTCTGGTTGAGAAAGTGCTGTGGTGTCTAGTGATAATGGCTCCTGGAATATAACGTGAAAATAAACATACAGCCTTAAGAAATTTTAGACTTTTTCATTATGCTATTTATTTATATATAGCTATTTATACATAGCTATTTATTGTGATTATTTATTTTATACATATTAGGAAGTTTAGTTGTAGGAATTAATGATTAGATAACCGAAATTATGACTTTCAAGTCAAATTGATGAAAATTCTTTAATAAATTCATACAAAAAACCTTCCTTTTTACAAGCGTATTTGCACTTTTTAATTTTATTTTTAATTTTTTTATTGCTCAGATGGGTTGACGAGCTCACAGCCCACCTGGTGTTAAGTGGTTACTGGAGCCCATAAATATCCACAATGTAAATGCGCCACCCACCTTGAGATATAAGTTCTATGTCTATGGGCTCCAGTAACCACTTAACACCAGATGGGCTGTGAGCTCGTCCACACATCTAGGCCATAAAAAAAAAACTTTTCATTTTTGGGATGAGCCATCCTCCTCCGTGCTTCGTATTCCTCAGTGCTGAGGGTCGTGACCTTTACGGAGCACTTTTGTTAGGACTATGTTCCTCCATTCACTCCTGTCCTCCGCGCAGTGGATAGCTACATTGATGCTGGATTCCAAAGTCGTCTTTCCTCTTTCCTTCCACATGAAACATGGTGGTGGTACTTACATCAGTGTGCATGCCGTCCTCCTTGCTGCCGGAGGACTTAGCGTAGAACACGTTGACGAACTTGGCGAGATGCTCGAAGTGTTTCGTCATCTCCGTCGCGAGGATCATGTCGATGACGTGGTGCCGCACCGTCTTGTAGGTGTCGCGGTCGAGATTCTTGAATATGTTCACGCGGTCGTCGTCTGTAATGTTTGCTCGCCGTATTTAACATCCAACGGTCGTGTCCAAATTGATAGTGAAAAATAATAGTTTAAAAAAATCTATTATAACAAAATACGCTTTTATAGAAAATCCAACTAACAAATTGATTTTTTTTGAAATAAATTTGAATTAAAAATAGTATAAGAAAAAATTATTTTATTGTAAAAAAGGGTTGAGTGCTTTTCAGGATATTATCAAAATAACTCTTCCACTCATATCTGTTCATAAAATATTTATAACTACTGATACCATGCGCCATGATATTTTGTTAATTTGTTTAAACTATTATTCATTTTTCTTTTAGTTGAATTTCAATTTTTTCAATATTTTTTTAAAGATTGAATTTTGATTGAATTGTCTTCGGTCCTTAATAAGTATACCAAATTTTGAGTTAATCCGACGTTTTGAAGGGGGTCAAAATCATATTCAAAGATTCCGTTACATACTAACATACATACATACATACATACATACATACGCTAATAGAAGCGTATTAAAAATGAAGCTAATTATGAATGGTAAAACGTGTAGATTTAACGAAGTTTTAACCGACTTCAAATAAGATGGAGGCTCTCAACTGAGACTTGAACCTCATGTTGACGTGATAAGTTCTTATAAATCAATGAACACGCATGAAAAAGTGTCACGTTCCGCCTGAGCGTGCAAGTGAGAGCGCGGAACAAGCGATAGATATGAACGACCGGCCCAAGCGTTTGGCTTGTGACACATTCATCACTCTTCTCGCGTGACGTCAGAGCTAGCAGTTCGAATAGTTCCGCTACTGACGTCATCACGTAAAACTACTGTTCGTAAGCCGACTTTACAGCTAATCAGTGTGCTTAGTGCGAGTTTTTTAACGCTCTCGATAGCGTAAAAGTTAGCTCATATTTGTATGGAATGGGATCGTTTACCTACGTTTGCCGCTAGGGGCGCTGTTCTAACTGCATACAAAATTGGGCTAACTTTTACGCTATCGAGAACATCAAAAAAACTCGCACTAAGCACACAGATGTTGTATTCGGTGGGCTGTGAACTCGTAATGTCTGTTAATTTATTAATGTACTAACTGAGTGTGAGTTTGAATGTGAGCGCGGCGTGATGCGACTCTAGCACGCTGACGTCATTGTAGAGGATCGCGAGCGGGTGTCGCGCGTTGCAGAGGAAGGCGGACGAGGTGCCCGGGTGGTCGATGTCGTGCGCCGCCGCCGAGATCAGAGCCGCGGCCGCCTCCACTGGCTCCAGAAGGTTCTTCAGCCGATCCTTCTCGAGGAAGTACGCTACTGCCTGTTACAACATACCAACAATGGTAACATACGGAATGCGTCGATGAGGCCACAAAGATTTTTTTGTGGCTTAGATGGGTGGACGAGCTCACGGCCCACCTGATATAAGTGAAAGTACATACTTGTTGAACGTCAAAAAGAATTCCCTCCAATTCACAAAAACTAGCCTCCGTCCTGAGAAGAACTGGCAAGAAACTCAGCGGGCATGTCTTCTTTTTTTTTATTAGATTTTTTTAAATATTCCTTTTACGTTTTAGACATCTACAACGTAAATGCCGCCACCCACCTTGAGATATAAGTTCTAAGGTCTTAGTATAGTTATAACGGCTGCCCTTCAAACCGAAACGCATTACTGCTTCATGGCAGAAATAGGCAGGGTGGTGGTTCCTACCTACCCGTGCGGACTCATAAGTGGTCCTACCACCAGTAATTACGCAAACTATAATTTTGCGGGTTTGATTTTTATTACACTATGTTATTCCTTCACCGTAGAAGTCAATCGTGAACATTTGTTAAGTACGTATTTCATTAGAAAAATTGGTACCCGCCAGCGGGATTCGAACACCGGTGCATCGCTAGATATTAATGCACCGAACGTCTTAATCTTTAGGCCACGACGACTTCAAACTTAGTGTACGTCACGTAATAGTGGGCGTAGCATGAGATTCCCTCTTAAAATATACCAATTATAAATTGACTTAGGGAGCTTAAAAAAGACCTAGTCGTAAAGTCGTCTATAAATATGACGCAATAAAAAATACTAGTAGTATATCTATATATTAATACGTAAAGCAAAAACTTTGTACCCCTTTTTACGAAAATTGCGCGGACGGAGGAGTATGAAATTTTCCACACTTATAGAGAATATAGAGAAGAAGTGCACAATGCTAATTTTTTTTTAAATAGAGCGGACTCACAAGAGGTCCTAACACCATTAATATATAGATAATTAAAAAATGTACGCTATGTATAATGTACGAATTAGTGATGATCTGAATTGTACCTGTAGTACATCGGCCGCATGCGTGGAGTTGTGGTAGGTGTTGACGGCGTGGTAGTTGGTCTCGATGACGGTGAGCCAGTGCAGGAGCGTTCTCTCGTCGCACTCCAGGGCGGCGCACACGTCGAATCTGCCCCCCATGAGCGCGAGCCCGAGGTGCGCGAGGGGCCGTCCGCGGGTCAGATCCTCCAGGCGGAAGATCTCGAAGTCCCAGCTTAGAGCCGTGTCCAGAAGCTCTCGGAGTTGACCAGTCGTCTAAACAGTTTAATAAGATCTGACGTCACTCCTCACACTAATATTTTCTGAATACAATCTGTTTATCTACGTGGTGGTACACAACGACCAGTGGTGGATTTAAGCTTGATGGAACCTCAAGCCCTGTTTATCGCGTTGGCCTTAATGTTAGAATAAATTTTATTAATTTTGATCCAATATTTTTATTTTAAATTTATATTAACTTCATTTTTTTTATAAAAAAATATCTGAATTCATTTTCAAAGATGACTGACTGTCTTTACTTTTTTCGTCTCTGATATTTTGGCATTTCAACAATTTTGCCGCCCCTCAAATCATGTCGTCCTAAGCCCGGATCTCACGGGCCTAGGCGTAAATCCATCACTGACAACGATTACTCCTGCGCTGCCTTCATCCAGAAAATTCCCGGGAACTTCAACAGGTCGTCGATCCACAAATCAGAATACAAGGGAGAGATAATTAAAATTTTTGTCACGAATATAATGTGGCATTGTGAGCTAACAAGGAGTTCGATAAATCATCAATGTACAAGTTTACTTACATTGAGTTTATTTTATTACGTGAACGAACCCACGTCTGATCCGGTGTTAAATACATAGTTACAAGGCCCATAGATATCAACAACGTAAATGCCACCAATCGCCTTGAAATATAAGTTCTAAGTCTGAGTACTATACTACACCAGTATTATCTACAAATTTCAATCGATAATTAAGCCGTTTTTAAAGAAATCTACAGCCAACGGATTTCAGCCTATAATCTTAAATTGAGAAAAAAAAAAAATAGAAGAAAATGTACTGATGTTTATAGGTTGTAATTTCTAAACCCTAATAGAAAAACCATCCAAGCTATGTTTGAAAATGAAGAGTAGTAGGGAAATGATGCAAAAGATTTCAAGGACCGTAGTGTCCACCAATAATTTTTCCAGTCGGTCAAGAGTTAAGAAAATAATTATCTTTATATGTACATAAAAATGAATTGCTGTTCGTTAGTCTCGCTAAAACTCGGGAACTGCTGGACCGATTTGGCTAATTTTGGTCTTGAATTATTTGTGGAAGTCCAAAGAAGGTTTAAAAGGTAGATAAATATGAAAATGCTCGGAATTACATAAAAATAACAATTTTGTTTTTCCTTTGATGTGTCCCCCGTCGGACGGATTCCTTTTCTTAGTTTTAAGTTTATTTTATACAAAAGTTTAGGTATTTTATTTATCGATTGAAGCACTCCGAAGTCTGCCGGGTCAGCTAGTAAGCAATAAAAATAAAAATAAAGAAAGGTCCCTCCCTGTATTTAGGTAAAAATTACCTTGTGTTTGATGTTGGTTCTGTTAGTTTGTGAACGCACGACAGTGGAGTCATTGCTGCTTCGACGCGACGATAAGACGTTAGCATTTCCCTGCTGAGACAAAAACAGTAATATAATATAACAAGAAAACATAAAAAAAATCTGTTTCCTAACATTTTTTAAAAAAGTTATATATTTTGATAAGTTTGTTCTATAATTTAATTTATAAGTAGGTTTTTTTTATTGCTTAGATGGGTGGACGAGCTCACAGCCCACCTGGTGTTAAGTGGTTACTAGAGCCCATAGACATCCACAGCGTAAATGCGCCACCCGCCTTGAGACATAAGTTCTAAGGTCTCAAGTATAGTTACAACGGCTGCCCCACCCTTCAAGCCGAAACGCATTACTGCTTCACGGCAGAAACAGGCAGGGTGGTGGTACAGTAAAAACAAGTAGGTACAGATATTTTCTGTCTATTACATTCAACATTTTATAAATTTATTTAAACATTGTCATCTAGTTTTCTAGTTTACATGCTGTAAACACTAAATCATACCATTGTTTTATGATAAAGATCTTAATAAATAAAACAATAAACAAGTTAGTAAGTTAGTAAGTGTCAAGTTTAGAAATAGTCGAGTGAGAAATGTTAGAAAACAATAACGTAAAAATGAGGGGTCGGTAATTGTCAAATGCATTAATAAATAGTCATGATTTTATTTGTACGCTCATTCATGGTAATAAGAACAAAAAAAAAAAAAGCCCGCTGAGTTTGTTTCGCCGGTTCTTCTCAGGACTGTGGCTTTTTTTGGAACCGGTGGTAGAGTTAACATTTTTTTTTACATTTTGACATTCAACAAGTGTGTTTTTGATGACATCCAAGTTGAAAAAAATGATTTTGAATTTGAATTTGAATTTCACAATTACACCCCGAGAAGTAAATTAGGTATAATTATCGAAAGACGACAAGACATATCTATACACATAAATTAGGATTTCAATGATTATAATATTGATTAGAACAAATAGCTGAAGCTCATTTAAATAGTATTCATTAAGAAAGCGGCTAGCGTTACGAAGGAGTTCAGAAGACGATACATTTGTTGTAATAACAAATCTCCTACCATATAGACAAGGTTTTGGTTCACTTGCTCCCGCTATCCGTTGTCCAACAGGTTCGTAAACAAATAAATAACATGTTAGTAATAAAATACACATATATGTATTTATATGTATTGCTTATATCGTTTAAATGTTGAAATATAATGTAGGAGAGGAGAATAAGAATTTTAGATACACAACTATTATAAATAGCATGCATTAATGTCGTTATAATAATACATTTAGATAAATAAAATAAAAATAATCTGAATTTTATATTTATATTATTTACTAAGTAGTCAATAGATACATAAATGATTTATATTAAATTATTTTAACGTACATACATAAGCGTACGTTTTTAATTATTCTTATTTACAAGATAAATTTTAGATAAATAATAACAGACTTAGTTTTAGGGCATCTTTTGTTCTTGACTAAATTATTTTTTAATTAGTATTTTTTATAGAGAATTGCTTACCGAGAGCAGTGCGCCAATGAGATCGGTGGCTATGGGGTCCTCGACTCTGAGTTTAGTTTCGTCTCTCATTTGTGGTGAGTACAGCTCTGAAGTCCTGAGCATGTCGACGGCTCGTTCTATACAGGCCACGGTGGAAGGCGGAGCACCCTCCGTAGCCGCCGATAGTAAGGATATCACCTAGAGTTGCCAACGATTAAACTATTAAAAAAAAAACGAAATGCAACAACTATTTCACAGAGACAGAGCGAGATTATGCTTTATGGTACACCAAAGTAAATTTAAAAAAGGAACACATGTAATAATATGTAAAAGCAAAACGGGATTTCTTATTGCTTGAATTGATTTTCTCCAGACAAATTACTTGGTAGTCGAAAAAACAGCAACACTTTTTTTTTTTTTAAAAATAAACTTCCTTTTCAGACAACCACACACTACACCGCTCGTTTTTTACTTAGTTATATTAAAATATAATTAATTCCTTATTTTGTAATTATCAGGCGTTCAACTCCATTGTCTAATAAGGGGGAATCAGTTGATGTCAGTGTATCGTTGCTTCATCAACTGTTCGTGTATTGACCCCCAGCCCGCTTGCATATATCAATATGCAACTAGTGATAAAAGAGAAAGAATCATTGCATGATTCATCATTTGGTAAATTGATAATGTTTTATTAAAACAGCATAATGCAATCGTAATTAGTATCGAATTGGGTTACATTGTATTATATTATTAAATAATATTATGTTACATTATAATTTGTGTTATTTCCGAAATAATGAATGAGAAATGCTAATAATGTTTAAGGATCAACATAATTGAAACTTAACAAATTTATTGTTACCATATTATATTTAAAGTTTAATTATCAATTTTCCGTACAATTGATTTGTCGAATTAACTTCAATTACAGATAATCTAGCTTACGTCTCTAATTATTCAAAGAAAAGTTTGTTCAAGAAAAATCTTGAAAATATTGCAAAAATTTCGAAATACATCAAGATCAATTACAATTTGAATATCGAAAATCGACTCTAAGCATTTTAAGTTTAGGTTTGTAGTTCGATGATTTATATACCTTAGTGATGGGTGCTTCGAGAGGTAGTCCCTGTAGTTTGGCCAGTGAGGTTCGACGCAGTCCGTCAGAGGCCACTGAGCGCACGTCAAGCGAGCCGCGTCTGATCGAGTGCAGCGAGCCCCTACCACGGTCGCCCTCTCCTGCGCTCGGCTCACAGACGAATACTATGTGAGAAGTTGTCCTGTAATACAAGTATTTAGTGTAAAATAAATCTGTCGGTTCCGATCCGGCCACCGTCCTCGTTCGAACCGGGTTCGACGAGTAAATTAACCCATAGACGCAGCCCACTGAGTTTCTCGACGGATATTCTCAGTGGGTCGCGTTTCCGATCCGGTGGTAGATTCTGCGAAGCACTACTCTTGCCAGGGCCAGTGTTAGCAACACCTCCGGTTTGAGCCCCGAGAGCTCACCTACACGCTAGGGTAACGCAGATATAGCCTGTCAAGGTAGGTAGGATAAAATAAAAGAAGGAGCTCGTAACAGACGGGTATGGTACGTTGCAGATTTGAAATGCACTATGAATGGATTGTGCCATTTTAAAAAGACATGAAACGATCATCTACAATATATAGGAATTCCTGCGAATGTTGCGATTGATGTGTGGAGTAACGAGAATGGATAGAATACGGAACGAATATGTTAAAGGAAGTCTGAAACTGGCACCTGTGACAGAGAAGTTGAGAAGTGCGCGTTTGGGATGGTATGGAAATGTGATGAGACGAAATGAAAATGAGGTTAGTAAGAGAATGTTAACTATGAATGTGGAAAGATATAGAGAAGAGGTAGACCTAAGAAGAATTTGATGGATTACGTGAAAGACGATATGTCTAAGAAGGGAGTGAGTGAAGAAATGGTATATGAGAGAGGAGTATGAAACGAGATATGTACGAAACATGTTGCGCCGACCCCAAGTGAGTGAGAAGGGCAGGAGAATGATGAAAATAATCATTGTGTAAATAGTATAGAGTTAAACAGTGTCTTCAGAATTTTTGTTCTTTCGGTGTAGTGTTTTTTTTTTTTTTTTTTTTTTTTTTTTTATTGCCCTTGTAGGCAGACGAGCATACGGCCCACCTGATGGTGAGTGGTTACCGTCGCCCATGGACTTCAGCAATGCCAGGGGCAGAGCCAGGCCGCTGCCTACCGCTTAATACTCTCCACAAGCCTCGTTTGAAGAAGGACATGTTATAGCGCTCAGGAAACACCGTGGAGGGGAGCTCATTCCATAGCCGGATGGTACGTGGCAAAAAAGATCTCTGGAAACGCACTGTGGATGACCGCAGTGGCTCCAGGTAGTATGGATGAACTCTACTCCGGTGGCGGGCGGTGCGATGGTAAAAACGAGATGCCGGTATCATCTCGAACAACTCCTCAGAGCACTCCCCATGGAACATACGGTACAAAATACAGAGGGAACCGAAGTCCCTCCGCAGACCCAGTGTTTGAATATGTTAGGGCATCTATTTGTCTAAAAGTACATATTTACGAGAGGCCAACTACTTATTTTAATTTAGTCACTTAATATACCCACTATAATAGTATTGTACAAAAATGTACAGTATTTATTAATATTAGTCTTATTTCTGCCGTGAAGCAGTGATGCGTTTCGGTTTGAAGGGAGGGGCAGCCGTCGTAACTATACCTGAGACCTTAGAACTTATGTCTCAAGGTGGGTGGCGCATTTACGTTGTAGATGTCTATGGGCTTCAGTAACCACTTAACACCGGGTGGGCTGTGAGCTCGTCCACCCATCTAAGCAATAAAAAAAAAAATATAGAAGTTAAACATTATAATTGAAATATAAAATTTACTTAGTGAGCCCTATAGTGGCACCCCTGCATGGCAGCATGATTGGATCTGGAGCAGCCCTGCGACGGAGAGTAACTGGCGCCTCCCAGTCTCTGGCTCCGGTGGTCGCCAGTCGTAGAGCTTCTCCTCCAGCTGCTTCGTGGATTGGCCTCGGACCTTCCTCCAAACGCCACCCCAGCATACGGCACCAGGATTTATTAGTGAGCTGTTTCAAAGTAATGACCGTAAACAAAAGTAGTATCTACGTCGCTACTTACTCTAAAGTGCTCCATTTGATGCTCATTGAAGGAAAGAAGTTAGAATTTAGAAGTTAGAAGTTAGATTAGAATCTTAACATATACTGGGGAAAAACTCAGAAAATTCTAGTAGTCCGCGTCTCAGGAGCATGTATAATATTGAAACAGGTTTAATACTCATAAGTATAAAAAATGTAGGTACCAGCCCTATTATTAGCTCGGATTTCTTTCAGTTTGACGATGAATCCAAAGTTACTTCGCATGTTCTACAACCCTAATAATTAAAGTTTTTTTGTTTATTGTCCTGGTAGACCGACGAGCATACGGCCCGCCCTGATGGTGAGTGGTTACCGTCGCCCATGGACTTCAGCAATGCCAGGGGCAGAGCCAAGCCGCTGCCTTAAGATACCCAAAAGATTAACACTCACGAGGATCCTCTGCTGGTCGTCAGTGATGGCAACCAAATCTCTGCAACGATCGGCGGCAGCGGCCAGGGCGGCTGTGGCTGCGATCTGTGCCCGGGAGCACGCGGCCGAGGAACGCGCCTGCAGCACTTCGGCGCACCAAGCTGTCGTGTTTACTGTTTCCACCATAACCTGTTCCAGAGAACATTTTTTTTAAAAAATTTTTTGTAGCTTAGATGGGTGGACGAGCTCACACAGCCCACCTTTTGTTAAGTGGTTACCGGTGCCCATAGACATCTACAACGTAAATGCGCCACCTACCTTGAGATATGAGTTCTAAGGTCTCAGTATAGTTACAACGGCTGCCCCACCCTTCGAACCGAAACGCGTTACTGCTTCACGGCAGAAATAGGCAGGGGCGGTGGTACAGGTATTTTATTTTCGAGTTTCGAAAATTACCTTCCATGAGATTGAGAAACAAAAGCGGCTTACATGGACGTTAACAAATTTTAAAAGAGCTTCGGAGCACACACAAAATTCTTGCTTCGGAGGCCCTGTTAAATTTGTCGTGATATTATAATTATTGTGAGAGGCCTTCAGATTTCAGTACCGGTGAACTTGTCTTTGCTTGACTCATCTTTGTGAACAACGGTGAGTCGCGGTGAGAGGTCACTCAACTGACACATAAGGGACATAGTCCACGCGTTTATCTGTTGTTGAAAATTACTGAATTGAAGGATTTTAAACATAAAAAATGTGTGGATTGGGAGAGGCCTATGTCCAGCAGTGGACGACTGTGGGCTGTTGATGATGATGATACATAACTAAATCTACTTTTATGCTTTAACTTTGAGTTTGTTATTGTCCTTGTATTAGTTTCGATGTTTCAAACACTTTAGAGTTTTTGTGGTCACGGACGAACTCATTATTAGTTTTGTATAAATTTACTTATTTATGTTTATAATAATAAAATACAGATAATTGAACCCAAGAAGAATAAAATAAAAACAAAAAGAATAAACAGAAAAAAATCTCTCCCTATGGCACGTTGGAATGGATATATTGCTGAAGAGATAATCTAAGGACGTCAGGTAGGCAGCCGGTTGTAAAAACTTGCCAAGGTCTTATCCAGCATGATAAGAGCATGATAATACCATACCTGATATGAAATAGGCACAAGAAAAAGAAGGAGAGCTATCTATTGAAATGTTATTGCAGTTTTGTTTGGTGACAGCCCTAATTGTAAGCCAGCACAAAGACGCTTAGATTAGAGTTGATTTACCGTCATGACGCGGTCGATTGCCATCTCTATCAATATTCAATTGAATCGTGCTGTGCTACTTAAGATATCTTTAATGATTTTGATACTGTAATTCATTCTTTTTATGGATGGCACAAAATATATGTAACGAGAATTAAAATTTTGTAATGGCTGGAAAGAGCAGTGCAAATATTGTTCATTCATGTCATGATAGATCCCCGAAATATAATTAATTAAAAATATGCTTGCGATTTTTTATAGCGATATTTATAGCGATATATATTTAATAGCGAAATAAATTAACAGCAATGGGGTTTTGTTGCATTACCTTTGAAGGCAAAGTAAATTATCAAGGTAAATTATTTTGTGAAGCAAGCTTTTAATGATCTGATATACAAAATAGTTTCCATTAATAGCAAAATCATAAATCTACTCCTACTTATGAATTCAACACTAAATAATATTTGTTATGCCATGAAAAGCATACGCACTAAATAGATATGAGATTTTCTTAGAACTCGTGTTTTCAAATAGTTTCTAGTCTATTTCGACGAGTACTAAGAAGCAATCATGTATTTTGGTTTGAAATTGGGACTGACGTCAATCTAACAGCAGGTCACAATTATTTTAAGAACTTGTCACATTTGACTATTTTATTTTAGCATAAAAACCGACAATCTACATTAATTTATATTCATGAAACTTGTGATATAATTCGAAAATGACCACGATAAGAGTTGCGTATCGCTAAAGACCCGAAACTTTTGTGAATTGCAAAATGTTTACTAATGTTCAAATAATTTAAGTCAACGCTACGCAACGCAACGACTTGTTCGCATTTACATAAACGTCTTTGCTGTTGCCGTATGATAATTCAGAATTATCGTGTTCTATTATTTTTGTATTGCAGCTTTTGTACACGGCACACTATTGACAGAACAGAAAACTAGAACGACGTTAATGCGCTGTTACGTTTGAATATCAATGGTTCGAATATTAATGAGCGCCTGGCTTAGGGTTGCGCGTGTGTAAATAATCGTTTTTCATTGTCGTAACAAATTTTCCGAATAATTATTTTTACGAAACCATTCGCTAAGCTTGAGCGATTACGATTGTATTTTCGTATTTTTTCTCTCGAAACTTTTGTATTTAGACTTCTCGTGAGACTATTACGTAATAATCATATTTGAAAAGATTTTCACGGGGATTATCTTATGTTTTGTGTTTAGCTAAAAATTGAAGATAATTGTCTTGTGAATGATTACCATAAAAATGGAAACATGAAATGTGTCGGTTTATAAAAAAAATATTTAAATTGCATTGAAATTTTCAAGCATTAAATCGACAAAATCAATAATACATATGGCTAGCGATCAGAGAACTATCTCGGTATCCATGCAATCCTTTGTTCGTGGAAAATTCCATAGTAATTATATCTAAATAACTATTGGTATCTTATTCAACATTGAGACAGAAATGTTATCGGATATTTAAGAATATATATTACAGCAACAACGCTAACAATCAACTGCATATTTTTTTCTCTTTATTGATGCACAAAAGAAATTACAACCAATTTTACAACCATTACAACCTATATTTTATCAAACGTATTGGTTTTTTATTGTTCGATTAAGCTTGTAATTTCGTTGGATTAAGTTACTTCACGTACATTTACTAACGATTGCCACGAAAACTGTAAACTAATTTATTTATTTACAAGAATCTCAAAACAGAAGAAAATATAGTTTTTTTTAATAGAATATTGAATGAATTTTGAAATATTAAATTTTGACTAAGGGCACCTGATTATAATGAACTTCATTTATGAAATCGTTCTCATCTATACTAATATTATAAAGAGGAAAGATTTGTTTGTTTGTTTGTTTCGAATAGGCTCCGAAACTACTGGACCGATTTGAAAAATTGTTTTTCCATTAGAAGCCGACATTGTCCCTGATGAACATAGGCTACTTTTTTTAATTTTTATTTTATTTTTATTTTTTGGTTTCATGTGTGTTTTAATGTTTCCGAAGCGAAGCGAGGGCGGGTCGCTAGTAGTAAATAAATAGTTAATAGCTTATTACGTAATCGTTTTAGGAATCTTTTAAAAACTACATACATATGTGTATATTTTATTCAAATAGTGATAGAAGATAAGTAGAACCCATATTAGTGTCGACGCAGAATTATTTGAATTACAAATGACAGGAATGGATCCGACACTTCACTCCACATGTTCGGTTTCATGGTTGACAAAGGATACTTCGACCCGGGATGTAGTGTGTTATTATAATATGCTATTTTTTTTATTTATTTTTTTATTGCTTAGATTGGTGGACGTGCTCACAGCCCACCTGGTGTTAAGTGGTTACTGGAGCCCATAGACATCCACAACGTAAATGCGCCACCCACCTTGAGATACAGGTTCTAAGGTCTCATGTATAGTTACAACGGCTGCCCCACCCTTCAAACCGAAACGCATCACTGCTTCACGGCAGAAATAGGCAGGGTGGTGGTACCCACCCGCGCGGACTCACAAGAGGTCCTACCACCAGTAAGAAATATTTAGATCGATGCCTGAGTCAGGGAATAATTTGAACAATACTCACCCTGTTGAATCCTGCCTCTAAATATGCCAGCACACCGAATTCATCTTTGAGATATGCACTGTAACAAAACAGAAGATTTGTTTAATGGCTTCGAAAAAGAACATCCTCCTGTCCTCTCGTGAGTGTCTACTACTGGTGGTAGGACGTCTTGTGAGTCCGCACGGGTAGGTACCACCACCCCGCCTATTTTTGCTGTGAAGCAGTAATGTGTTTCGGTTTGAAGGGTGGGGCAGCCGCTGTAACTATGACCAGACCAGATCAGACCAGCGTTGATGGAATTCAGAAGGGGTACAGCCGTGCCGCTGTGTTGTTTTTTCTTCTTTTTCAATCTATTTATTATTCCTATTATTCCCTCCGATTTATTATTGGGTTATTGCGGTCATTTTAAAGTTTTTACCAATTTCAGTCCATTAAGTTATACATGTACCGAGGGATGAAGGGTTATTTGGTTTAAGCGACATTTCGCTTAATACGGGGCATTAATCTTTGTAGTTAAAGGTACGTGTGATTTGGTATTAGCATCAACAGTTCGATGTTTTAAATTTAATTTCAATTAAGTTTACTTCATTCAAATATCTGAAGAAGTTGGCTCTGCTGTAATGTCGCAAAAATATTGTTTAAATCAACCTTTTACTTTAACCTTTCACTCATCGATATTATAACTGCTTTAAAATATTTACGAGATCCTTTGCTACATATAGCCCGTGGGATACCGTACCGTGTTATACTATACCGTGTTATACAAAACGTACGCTTATCTCAGAGCTCTAATTCGACACCATACACGAAACATGACGAATAAAATTAGATTTTTCCCTCTGGCGTGATGAAAATGATGCCTCTTTATGCGATGTCATGTGTCAGGCATTGGAACGTGTGAATTGTGTTCTTGTGTAAACGTCGAAGCGTTAGAGAGCGTGTCGTCTATAACGTGACGGCGACTTGCTGTTTTCATATAACATATTTTCTTTGTTTCAGTTTGCATTAATGTCATCGTTTGTACTATGACGCACGCTAAAGCGCAACAAGTGTTTGTTTTTGTTGTAGTATTACTCGTAGTTGCAAAAAAAATTTGGCTAATGTTGAAATTAGGAAAAACCTTGGCGCGACATCGCAGTATTGTTTTGTACGTTGTGGTAATTTTTATTCCTAAACTAGTTGACCCAGCAGACTTCGTAGTGCCTCAATCGATAAATAAAAGACTTAAGCTTTTGTATAAAATAAACTTAAAATAAACAAAAGGAATCCGTCCGACGGGGGACACATCAAAGGAAAAACAAAATTGTTATTTTTAATTCCGAGCATTTTCATATTTATCTACCTTTTAAACCTTCTCTGGACTTCCACAAATAATTCAAGAACAAAATTAGCCAAATCAGTCCCTTCTCGAGTTTTGGCGAGACTAACGAACAGCAATTCATTTTTATATATATAGATTAGCTAAATGTCTCATTTAATATATATGATACTATACACAGATGAAATAAATTGATATGAAATTCATTGAACAAATACCTGATTCGCGTTCACGACTTTTTTAGAATTGTTTTCATTTATACAACAAGTTTTATCACAACAATAACATTCGGATCGTTAATTTACGAGTTATTTCACTAGCTCGATGAAAGATCTTTGCCGTTTCATACAAAGTTTCATAATACATATTATTAACTTACGACATGAGTTCTAATTCTCAGTATAGAACGACGGCTACCCCGTCCTTCATACCGACCCGCATTATTGCTTCGTGGCGGAAATATGCAGGTATTTTATCATATGAGTCGTCTATTATCAAAGGTGGCAATCTGTGCATTTGGACAAATTTTTTTTATTGATATTTCAATACAGATTGATTTGAATATAATCGTCTCCTTCAAAGAATACGGTTCAAAACCTGCATTAAATAAAGGCTAATACTTAACCTGTTATTTATCTAAGATGTCGTTCAGAACAGTTTTGTGACTGCCAATGGAATACAAAAACAATAATTCGTTTTTCTGATTTACCAATAATTATCCAAAAGTCACATTGCCGGCTTTGATAATAGTCGACTCATATATCGTGTATTTTACCTACCTGTGTGTGCTCTCAAGATGCCCTACCGTCAGTACACCGTATGTATTGTTACAGTACCTAATTTAATACTGAACTGTCAATATCCTTTCTGAGTAGTCTGTCTTCGCTTATACGGAAGATGGAACCAAATAAAAAAATAGCAGGAGTTTCTGAGCAACACGCTGGCTTATGTAAATGAGGTGAAACAGGAATAACGATGATGCACCAAACGTTTACTTAACGTTTATTTACGCATTTCAACATAATCCTTTTTCTTTTTAATAATGCATACGTTTTGTGAATATGAATCTATACATAATAATATATATATGTCGTGGATAACGACTTTTAGTAATATTAAGACGGTGGTTTTGATTATTATTTTAAATGATGAAATGTTGTTTTGATAAATATTACAAAATGAAGGGTAGACTCCGTAACGCCCCAGTATAAAATGGCGGTACGTGGACAGAGTCGTGGCATTCGTGTCAGACAGTGATTCCGTCCGTCTCAGCAGTGAGTCTCTGACAGTCAGTCAGTCAGTCGGTCTGTCGGTATGTGCAACGAAACTGTCGGTTTATCCTGTCATTGTGAAAGTTGTGTGTGTTGAGTTTCAATAATTATTATTGAAAAGTTTTATTGACTAAACTGAGTTCAATCGAATACGAGTGATGACGAAACTACCGCTCAGCCATCCCTGACGTGTGCCAACATATAAAAATGAATCGCTGTTCGTTAGTCTCACTAAAACTCGAGAACGGCTGGACCGATTTGGCTAATTTTGGTCTTGAATTATTCGTGGAAGTCCAGAGAAGGTTTAAAAGGTAGATAATTATGAAAATGCTCGGAATTAAATAAAAGTAATAATTTTAGATGTGTCCCTCGCCGGACGGATTGCTTTTGTTTGTTTCAAGTTTATTTTATACAAACGTTTAGGTCTTTTATTTATCGATTGAGGCACTACGAAGTCTGCCGGATCAGCTAGTATATGTTATATAAATCGCAACTTGCAAATTGAGCTACCGTAATAAAATAGGACCAACAACGCGCTTAAATTCAGCGAAGTAAAAAAAAAAGAAACAAAAGTGAAACCTTCAAAAATTAAAATACAATTGTCCTAAATGTCTAAGTATATGTAAAATTTTGTCTTTAGTAAATAATTGTCAATCATCTTTTATAGTATGAGGTAGCGCCCTCTGGGAATCGATATTTTAACGTCACGTATAATCCTAAATTGAAATTCACTACAAGAGGTTTCATACGCACGTTAGTATTAAAAAATCTCATAGATGGCGCTGTATTAAAATTTTTCGACACTTCCGTTGCATACCTGCGTGACGTTACATCTGTAAAAAATTTACCCTCATGTGCCTAAAGAAGTTTCACTTCAAAAAGTCTTAGCAAATAACGTTGTAGCAATGAAGCTAATAACGCTGTCCTTATATTGTCGAAAGCACGGATTAAATCGCGGCCATTAGATATTTTTTCTCTTGTTTTATCTCGGATAAAACATGTCACAGCTCGTTATCCGAAACTGGAAGCCTCGTAGCTATGACAACGCTAATTTACCAGATTCCCAGAAAAACACCCAAGTCGGCGTGAATATATCCGTCGTAAATAATGCTCGCGTTTCGTGATAAGAGCATTGATTACCTATTCACGGGGTGGAGTGGCACGTCAATAAATAAAATAGACATGAACCCATATAAATAGGGATTATAGGGAAAATAGGGATTTTACTGGTGGTACTCTTGTGAGTCCGCAGTAATGCGTTTCGGTTTGAAGGGTGCGCGCAGCCGTTGTAACTATACTTGAGACCTTAGAACTTATATCTCAAGGTGGGTGGTGCATTTATGTCGTAGATGTCTATGGGCTCCAGTAACCACTTAACACCAGGTGGGCTGTGAACTCGTCCACCCATCTAAGCAATAAAAAATAAAAATAAAAGTGTGCCAAAATTCAGGGATTTTAAACAGCATAACAATAATCGGGAAATGAAACAGAATGTGTATTATGGCAATTGCGTTTCCTGCTCGCTGGATCGACCTCATATTGAGAGTTGCGTATTTCTGCTTCGAAGGACACATGCGTGCTGGATCGAATGGCGGGGCAGCCCAAGTAAAAATGAAACGTCGACCTCATTTTCAAAGCGGCATAAATGTTGTCTACGCGAGTCGGTAACAACAATAACAAATATATAATGAAGACGAAATATGGGTTTGAAAAATTTGAAACTTTGGAAAAAACTAGCGATTGCCACTTCATCTTCAAACCTGAGAATAAAGAGAAAAATTTCAACTCTGAATTAAAAATCGATATTAGAGGTAACCCTCCTATAACACGGTAGATACGTTCCTACAAAGCCGCATGTAGTGCGAAACCGTGTTATATGAGACTAGAAGCCAGTACAAAAAGGACTTTTTTACTAGTGGTAGGACTCCTTGTGAGTCCGCGCGGGTAGGTACCACCACCCTGCCTATTTCTGCCGTGAAGCAGTAATACGTTTCGGTTTGAAGGGTGGGGCAGCCGTTATAACTATACTGAGACCTTAGACCTTATATCTCAAGGTGGGTGGCGCTTTTACGTTGTAGATGTCTATGGGCACCGGTAACCACTTAACACCAGGTGGGCTGTGAGCTCATCCACACATCTAGGCAATAAAAAAATATACGAATCCTCAAGTTCTTCGGGCACATCACTCGTAATGAGGACTCCATTGAGCGGTTGGTGGTGCAATAAAGCTTACTATAAAGTCAATGATTATCTAGAAGATTGCACAAAGTGGGAATGAGCTGATCGCTCCGGGAATTTCAATATTGCAATAATTGTTACGTTATAATACCCTTGTAAAAATGAATATTTCAAAAAAATCTAACATTGAAAAAAATAATCTAATATTTAAAAAAAAAGACATGCCCGCTGATATTCTTGCCAGTTCTTCTCAGGACGGAGGCTAGTTTTTGTGAATTGGCGGTAGTTCTTTTTGACGTTCAACAAGTATGTACTTTCATTTATGTTGAATAAATTTTTTTGATTTGATTTGCAAGGGAAAGTCGACTGCAAAAGATCTCGCGGACGATCTCCAGCACGATGGACCGACCTCATAAAGTCTGTGACTCACTTCAACATAAATGATTGCTCTCACTCTGCGAAACAACGTGCCATATGGCGTTGCATCGCGAGAGCATCGGTATCGCAGGATCCGACTGACGCATGACCACGACCACTCTGTCAAGAGTGTACGAATAGGAAGAAGATATAAGGAACCAGAAATTCGATGAGGACAAATTCTTTTGTATGCCTTTGCAGGGAAATGAGCATACGGCCCACCTGATAGTAAGTAGTCGGGGTTGTTTATGGACTTCAGCAATACCAATGGCACAATCAAACCGCTACCACTTTGAAAGCGAATGAAATTTAAAATTATGCTCTTTAGGGATTGATTTTATTAAATCTCTTACGCTTTCTAGGAGGATTTATTGATTACATAAGAGGTTGCGTTTCAAGCATTTAAACTCTAAATACAAAACTGTTTTGAAGAAAAGAAGGCGCTCATATAAAGATCAACATTGTATTCGAACATAGAATTCAAAGCTTTCCTGTTAACCCTTGATTTTACTGTCCATCAAATTGTTCAAACGACGGTTTGAAATAAAATCAATTCTTCATGACTGATGGTAGGACCTCTTGGGAGTCCGCACGGGTGGGTACCACCACCCCGCCTATTTCCGTCGTGAAGCAGTAATGCGTTTCGGTTTGAAGGGTGGGGTAGCCGTTGTAACTATACTGAGACCTTAGAACTTATATCTCGAGGTGGGTGGCGCATTTACGTTGTAGATGTCTATGGGCTCCAGTAACCACTTAACATCAGGTGGGCTGTGAGCTCGTCCATCCATCTAAGCAATAAATAAAAACTGGAGTAAACTTCACTCTGATTAGTTTTTATTCATCAATTATTTATGTATTGACGTGCGTGATCAGATGAGCTGTCAGTTTGAACGCTTTATATAATAAACAAGTATTTTATAAGAGGGTGTTGTCTGAGAGGACGCTCAAGGTTTTCCAGCCCAGCGGGCCGTGTCGAGTGAGCGTCAGCAAAAGTCCAGTCAAAGATTTCGACGGGTACTTTAACGAGTCTTTAATTTTTGCGATTCAATTTCTTTTTAAACATTGAATCTTAATTGGTGACCGGAGAAAACATCGACGCTTGGAAGGCAAACATGACTAAGCGACAATGCGTGAACTTTACAGTAGACTAATTTAAAGTTGAAATACCTGAAAAAAATTATATTTTAACGAATCTAGCTGTAGGATTGAAATTATTTTAATAGACCTAGAAATTTTTTTTTTTTGCGTATCGAATATGGTTATTGCCTATCACTGCCTATTTTAGTCACGTTTGCCTTTCAAGCGTCGATATGTTACAGTGTTGGGCTTCAAGGGGAAGTTTGTTGAGTTCCAAAAGAGTATGTTGTTTGAGCACCTTTATTATGTTAGTTAAGTACAAATGGTAGCGTGTTAACGAGTACGTGTTGCTAAGAGCACTGCTATACAAGAATATAGTAAAATAATTTGACACCACAATGACGACGCACGTTTTTTTTTTTTATTGCCCTTGTAGGCAGACGAGCTTACGGCCCACCTGATGGTGAGTGGTTACTGTCGCCCATGGACTTCAGCAATGCCAGGGGCAGAGCCAAGCCGCTGCCTACCGCTTAATACTCTCCACAAGCCTCTTTTAAAGAAGGACATGTCATAGCACGTCACGTCAACGTAATGAGTTGTCGTATGTATGTTGTATCACTCTTGTCAGAGCGGTCGTAGTCGTCATCTAGCATTGAGTTAGGTATGTACAAACCGTACACACAGTTTTAAAAGTAAATAAATATTTATTGATATTTCTTTACTTTTGTGATGTTATTATTAGAGAAAAGGTTTGTCAAATTACACTGCTAGATTCGTGAAAGACAAAAACGTTTGTCAAAACGATTCATGTTCCGATTACAACGCTGGAAACTTTTTATGAAGTGCCAATTATAATTGCAGCGTTTCTATGCAATAAAGAAAGCGTCGCAACGAATACGGGCAAACTTACAATTACAATGCAATATAATATAATACTTTTTTACATAGGTATTATTAGAAATGGCCGGTCCATAGAACGCCTCGTTGTACAGGGAAGGGTTAATGGTATAAGACCGCGCCGGAGGTCACCAATGCGGTGGACCGACCAAATTAAAACTGCAGTGGGAGGTCCCCTAAATGAGTGCAGTAGAATGTCCTCGAGCAGGGAGAGATGGCGGGACATCGTGAGACACATCAAGCCTGCCCCTTCCGACACTATATAACGATCACGACCACTCTGTCAAGAGTGACACGATTGAGAAGAAGAAGAAATACTACAACGGCAGCGAGTTACGGAGAGAGCCGTTGTCATTGAATAGCGGCACTAGTAAATAGTGCAATAACTCCATCTAGTAGTCAGTAGAACGGACAATTACCGTCGTGTTGGAGTTTGTTGGAAAGGTTCGGCCGTTAATTCCTGCCCATTAGCGTGATTAAGCGCGAACCAACGCGAAAAATGATACTCTACCATAAAGCTCGAAGTGACATGATTAGTGATACGATACGAAGTGCAAAGTGATCCAAGGTAGAGTTGTAGTAAAATAAATATTGTTGCATAGTAAAATAGAGGATCTATTAGGGCTAAATCTTTGATTAATATATTCCTTTTAATACTGTATAAACTATTATATGTATGTATGTGTGCTTGTGTGTATATATGTATGTATGTATATTTATATACTTTTTGTGTTTCTATTCGTAACTTAATATAAATTTCATTGCACCTACCACTATTTACTCTACACTACTTTTGGTTGACTGGTAGAGAATGCCTTAGGCATTAAGTCCGCCGATGTAAATTTTACATGAAGCGTAATAAATAAATAAAATACAAAATAAATCTTGTGCCTCAATTTTTTAACTTCAAATTTATTGTGTGTTATTCGAATTGAGTTTAAACGTGTATTAAAAATCAGAAGAAGAACCATTTAAAAAAATTACAGTTGGGACACGTTTACAAAGACTTAAAACAATGACTCACGCACACCATGTCCACGACTACCTTCTCTCACGAACGCCACCGATCGAATGAATGTTTCGAGCAAAGGCGTTGCTATTTATAGGCACCTGGCGCGATGACGTGACTCTCGCCCCACCGCCTGACGTCACTGAGTAGAGGGGCCGGGTAGTGACAAATTCTCTAAGACGGCCTCTCCTGACAGCTGAACGGCCTCGTCAGCTTGGTTCCCTTCAGGCTGGTCTCCCTCGACCACCCCAACCTGGTCTTTCTGCTCCTCTTCAACACGATCACCATGGGACTCATTCTCATTGGATAAGTGCCCATCGTATTCATCGTCATCAAAAACAGAAAACTCTTAGTAAGCTGCTCAATGTTTGTTCTTGCTATTATTAGCAGTCACCCACTCCAACCAGACCACAAGTGTGCACGTCAAGTGATCATATCAGCAAGTGATCATATCAGAATAGGCGGCCACCAATATCCGTATACGTTAGGCACGTACGGTATAGAAAAACGCTTAAAGTTAATTGTTTCGCCAATGAATGAGTCCGGATTCTCAGACACTGAGTAAACAATCACTTGCGTCATTGTCAATTGCCAAATGCCAACAAACATTGAAACATAACCGTTAGCATTACCATCCAATAACCACTATCGGGGTTTTTAGAGGGCAATATCAACTACGAAGCGTTGCCACAATGTCGGGGCACTGCCACAATGTCGGGGCAGAACAACAGCCACAATGTCGGGGCATTGCCACAATGTCGGGGCAGAACAACAGCCACAATGTCGGGGCATTGCCACAATGTCGGGGCAAAACAACAGCCACAATGTCGGGGCATTGCCACAATGTCGGGGCAAAACAACAGCCACAATGTCGGGGCATTGCCACAATGTCGGGGCAAAACAACAGCCACAATGTCGGGGCATTGCCACAATGTCGGGGCAAAACAACAGCCACAATGTCGGGGCATTGCCACAATGTCGGGGCAAAACAACAGCCACAATGTCGGGGCAAAACAACAGCCACAATGTCGGGGCAAAACAACAGCCACAATGTCGGGGCATTGCCACAATGTCGGGGCAAAACAACAGCCACAATGTCGGGGCATTGCCACAATGTCGGGGCAAAACAACAGCCACAATGTCGGGGCATTGCCACAATGTCGGGGCAAAACAACAGCCACAATGTCGGGTGCGACTAACGCCGGGTGCTGATCAGTAGGGGCGCCACCAGCAGGGACACCCACCAAGCAGCGGATCAGCGAGACGCCTCTGCGCGCCTCGGCCGGCAAGCACCACCACTGCATCTGGAGACCACTTGCCACGCCAGGGCACCATGTGCAGTGCCGCAGCCTGCGTTGTCTTCCCGTAGTCCCCACTGAAATCATTGAACAGAGGCATCCCGCTCAGCCACACTGACCGGATCGTAGTAAACCGAAAAATTGAACCATAACAATCATTGACAACACAAGGTCAAAACAATAATCAGAAACTATAACAACTCAGATCGTATAAAACGTTCTTGGCCTGGCTGTCGGCGCAGCTAGTGTCATTTATGCCACCCATATTATCATTACTACAAATGATAAAACCAATACACATCACTTCACAATATAGAGTCAGCGACTCCCAGGTCATTACTAGACCAACACAACAATAGTCTCCTTTGAGACCAAGGTATCCGCTATACCACCAGCCGCCCATCGCCGTCTGAACAACTCACAAATGAATTGCAGTTACGACTACGGACAAGTGCGTACAGTACGACCAAATAGTGATGGTATCAGCTATACCACTCGATGGAGGTACTCTGAGTGTTATAGGTTCTATTACCAGATTCAACTACATCATTATCCAACATCATCATCATTATCATCAAATTTTACTAACTTAGCCACATTGCTTCTATCGGTGTCGAAATCATTCAAACTTCTGTGAAGTCTTGCTTTAATGTTACGGGACTGATCCAAATAAAAATAATTCGACTCACCAGATTGTTCTAATTTTCCCAAAAATTAACCGATATTACGCAGCTACCGGCACATCGCTTACGTGAATTGAACGTGCTAGTGTTTGGTGGGCGAACAGGATTGCTAGGAGCAGGTGCACCCTTAGGTTTTACATATACCGACAAAAATTCGACCAAATTCTTTGATTGCAGCTTAGCGTTGACCGTCGCCGCTTTTACTTGAGGATCGGAAATGCCTCGAATCACTATGGCGGTTTTTAATTCGTCCGAAAGCCCCTTGACGATGTTTAAACGTAAAAGAGACTTTCGTGCGTACTCTGCATACGTGGTGAATTTGTTGGAGTTTGTGCTCATTACGTCATAAAGGACAGTGGCCATATCAACCTCAGGTGGACACAACGATCTAAACTCTGCTTTAAAATTTGTCCACGTGCGGTCTCCGGTCACCCACTCGTCTAACCAAGTTTTAGCATCACCACGTAAACAACCACCAATTCGCCCTAGGCATTCGCGATCATCCCAACGATTTAATTCGCGAGCTCGATCTACTTCCGTACACCACGTGTCAAATTCATGGACACTAGGGTCAAAGTTTGAGATGTAATAATGCTTAGATCTTACTTGAAGCAATGAAGAAAGTGCACTAACAATCCTGTCCGCCGTGCCAACGCTCGCATCACGCAGCGCCTTGGAAGCTTGGCCCGTTCCGTGCGTCTCCGCATCAGCCACGGACACCTCGTTGGCCCCCGAAGCCGACGTCGGAGTGCGCCCTCCAGCGCTCGGATGCAGTAACGGAGTCGACGTTAATGGTGTCGTAACCGGCAACCGGTCCTCGATGATGCGGAAGCGTGCGAAAGATCTTGTTAGGACCGCGCCTCTCGAAAGTTCGGCAGGGCAGCCGTCCCAGCTCCAGTCTGCTCCCACGATGTGAGGCTGCACCATGTGTGGCGGGCGTCCCGCTCGACCGTCCTGATAGATAATCCAAAGGCATCATAGCCCCAACGAGTGAAGCAGCAGGCCGCAGATCGAGCGACATCGCCCTCTGCATCACTGCCAGTCGTACGGCACCGTGAAGTTGGCGGCTCGCGAGCATCACGTGCAGTGTGCACACGAGCAGTACGTGCGGTATGCACGCCAGAAACAGGCGAGCGCGCGCAGGCAGCGGTACGCGAGCAGTGCGCGCATTTTGCACGCCAGAAGTAGGCAAACGCGCACAGTTACGGTACGCGAGCAACACGTGCAGTATGCACGCCAAAAGTAGATGGGCGCGCGTAGGCAACGGCACGTCGCTTGCGTGCTACTGCCGCAGGAACCATTGAGGGGCCCGAGCTGGCGACAATGCCCGTGAGGCACCATCCTCACCATTGGGTAAGGTCCACGGATTGAGAAAAGTATGAAAGCATCAAAGTAAGCAGTAATTGTAAAACAAAACAAAGTTCAGAGTTTTACTCTACTGTGGGCTATTTGAGTCCTTTATCCCACTTCTGATATTAAAAATCAGAAGAAGAACCATTTAAAAAAATTACAGTTGGGACACGTTTACAAAGACTTAAAACAATGACTCACGCACACCATGTCCACGACTACCTTCTCTCACGAACGCCACCGATCGAATGAATGTTTCGAGCAAAGGCGTTGCTATTTATAGGCACCTGGCGCGATGACGTGACTCTCGCCCCACCGCCTGACGTCACTGAGTAGAGGGGCCGGGTAGTGACAAATTCTCTAAGACGTGATATTCGATTTAAAAAAAAAACTTCCCTTTGTTTATCGAGAACCTTGAAAAGGGACGTTAAACTGTCTATTGTAGTATTACACTTATCTCATTTTCCCGACAGCTACACATATTTCAAAGGTTCACTGAACAATGTTCTCGCATCTTTCAAATAACAAAACGGGATCAATCATAAGCGAACAGTAAACGTTCGAAATCGAGCGAAAGGAATCGAAAAACGCTAGTCGAAAATTGAAAAGAGAAATTCATTTTTGTTTTAGAGTATTTATATGTTTCTTATATGACGTCACATAATTTCGAATTTTCCTCGTTCAATAACCAATTTATACTTATAAACTTTTTTACGTTACTCGCTGTTAAAAAAACTTGCCCTCTTAACAGCCCATGGACGTCCACTGCTGGACATAGGCCTCCCCCAAGCCTCGCTACAAAGACCGGTCCTGCGCTGCCTGCATCCAGCGGATCCCCGCGAACCTCAATAGATCGTCGGCACATCTTGTGGGAGGCCTACCGACGCTACGTCTTCCAGTACGCTGTCGCCACTCAAGAACTTTCTGGCCCCAACGGCCATCCGTTCTACGAGCAATGTGTCCTGCCCACTGCCACTTCAATGTCGCAATCCTTTGGGCTATGTCGTTACCATGGTTTTCCTGCGAATCTCCTCATTTCTGATTTGATCTCGCAAGGAAACTCCGAGCCCTCTCCATTGCTCTTTGGGTGATCTTAAGCCTTCTCATAAAGCCCGGCTACCACAAAAGATACAGCAGTCAAAAATATTAAAACTAATAAGTTGATTACGCATTGCCAAGTTTGCCTTTGCCAAGCAAGGCAAATGTCAGACGAGTGGACGAATGATAATTCGTAATCATGCTGTCTCACACAATCGAACTCAGAATGTAGTTTTGAAACTTTAATGCTAATTCAGTTTTGAAATGCCATATTTCATAAGGTTTTCAGCATATCCTTCTGATCACAAGTCTGATCTATCATCTGATATCAAGAAAGTCTAGAATTTAATTCGGATGTGTATTGACAAGCACATTGTTAATGTCATTGATTGTGCTATGCATTAGGCTCTCTAATTAAAACCAAACTTAACCATAGACAATTGGTGGATGCCATCGGATGGGTCGTGAGGAATTTTATTATCACTAAAAGGTATCGTTTAATTAAAGGGATGGACCCGGAAATGCGTCGTTTCTTTTTTATGTTTCGATAGATACCGTGTCATCTTTTTTTCAACTGTGGAAACGGTTTCTAAGCTTTACGCGAATAGTGTATTCACTGCAAATCAGTAATCAGAAATTTATGTGGACTACACATAGTGTCACTTGCACGGTAAGTTACGTATCATTTAATTCCAATTACAATTTGCGGCGGGAAATACTTAGTTAGTACTTTAAAAACCTTGTTAGTCTAATTGCTACGGCGTAGCAATATGCTACGGAGTCTTTAACCTAGGACTGCTTTTGACTCCTTTTTTATACACTTTTCTACATTTCTGTTCAGCTAGAATATTTTAATGGACTATACAGTAACGGCCTGATAAGTTAGATATCGGATTTCTGAACTGAATTATTCTCAGGATGACAGTGTAAGTGAGCGCAGAGAAAAACCAGTTTAAAAGCCTGGTACTATTATACTATTTACTAGTTTGTTTAAAAAACAATTAATTGCCTTTGAAGGTTTTTGTATATTAACTTTTAATAATTGAATTTTCATTTGTTTTTTTAGACTCAATAGTCGCAGTAGCTATTATAGAATAAAATAACTCTTTATTTATTTATTTTATTGCTTAGTTGAATGGACGAGCTCGTAGCCCACCTGGTGTTTAGTGGTTACCGGTTAGACATCTACAACGTAAATGCCGCCGCCCATCTTGAGATATAAGTTTTAAGGTCTCTAAATTGAAAATTTAATTTTCTTAGATTATTATTTTAAACATATCTTAGTTATTAACATTAAAATTTATTATATCAAGTTTAAATTCTAAAATATATATTTTAATTTATCAAAGAGTTTCTATTTAAAAATAGTAGAGTAATCCTAGTAGAGCGGCACTGCAAAATTTAGAGGCTAAATAACATAAATGTACGAATATTGTCCAGCGCTTCATTGAAAGTAAAGCGATACTGCAAATGGGATGAAATTCCCCCGTCGGTCGCCGGTTCAAGAGCAATCTCCCGATATTAAAAACATAATTGGAACGAGGACCGAAACGCGTACCGGAAAACAAGATGGTATACGATTTTATTTTCAAATAGAAGTATCGTGACTATTAAAAAGCAACAAGTATTTTTTTATTTGATTGAAGTCCGTATTGTTTCATTTCCTTTCGCGGGATTTAAGTTGATTTGTTTTTTTAAAGATTGATGACAGACTTTTTTGTTTTGGCTTTATCTTTATTAGCTTTTAAGGTGGATGAGTATTTGTGTTTCTTATTGTTTGGCACTCATTGACGGCCCACCTTTAGAAATCAACGGTTATAATTTTTTTATTTTTTTCTACCTATGTTAGTAACTTTGACGGGTAATGCCAGTGTAAGTGGGCGAATAGGTGAGCTCACGAGGCTCTAACCTGCTGAATTTGTTAACACTAGCCCTAGCAGGAGCAGTGCTTCGCAGAATCTACCAGAGGATCGGAAACGCAACCCACTAAGAAGATCCATATATATAATAGAATACATATTATTATTACAAGTGGAAATGAAATATAATGATAACAGTTTTTATATATGTAGATACTTATTTTCGTTTTTTATTTATCTATGTATAGATACTATATTCAATTTTATTGATAGGAAATGTTTAGAATGGTACTTTCAATATTTGAAATTAACGTAAATTAAGGAATTCATGGCGCTTAAAGCAAAATACGAAAATAATTCAATCGAAACCTTGACAACAGATATAAAGCGAATACAAAATAAATTGCATTACCAACTTTGGTTGCGCGAGTTTTTATACAAATATTAAAAGACCGAAATTAAAAAGTGCCTTCCATGTCACCGCGGGCTACAAAAATGAAACTTGAAACAAGAAAATAATCTTTCGTGAAGTTACGTATATATACTTTTTTGTATGTGAAATTCAAAGCATCGTCGAAAGGTTTTACTGTGTAAAAAAACGATATTTGAGTACATTTTAGCGGTCTTCTAGAACAATTTATTTCATTTATTATTTTCCTTCTGAAATAAAAATTTACATATAAAATATTGCTTTAAGAAAAACTAAAAATAATATTTTATTTACAAGAAACATGCGAAATAAATGAAATTTTCGCATTCGCGTTGAGCGCGATGCACCAGTGTTCGAATCCCGCAGGCGGGTACCAATTTTTCTAATGAAATACGTACTCAACAAATGTTCACGATTGACTTCCACGGTGAAGTAATAACATCGTGTAATAAAAGTGAAACCCGCAAAATTATAATTTGCGTAATTACTAGTGGTAGGACCTGTTGTGAGTCCGCGCGGGTAGGTACCACCGCCCTGTCTATTTCTGCCGTGAAGCAGTAATGCGTTTCGGTTTGAAGGGTGGGGCAGCCGTTGTAACTATACTGAGACCTTAGAACTTATATCTCAAGGTGGGTGGCGCATTTACGTTGTGGATGTCCATGGGCTCCAGTAACTACTTAAAACCAGGTGGGCTGTGAGTTCGTCCACCCATCTAAGCAATAAAAAAAAAATAGTACACTTATTAAATTAATTAAACACGCGGATTAAACCTAACGACCTGCCATCAGTTAATGTAAAAAAAGGAGACACTACTTTTTTCAGTATTATTTGCGAAAGCCCAAGACATAATCTAATAAAATCAATTTGAAGAGTAACTCTGTCATTCTCACGAGATTTAAACAAACGAACCTAAATTTGAAATTATTTGATTATTGTAACCGCAGCGGAGTGAACCGAAATTCAATAATTGTTCCCAGACAAAGAAGCTCCCGCAGAAAGGCGAGTCGAGTTAATGTTTAGTTATTGAAATACGGAAGAAGGGAGCGACGGATTCCTTGGAATATTAAATTGATGATGGATCAAGATTAATTACAGAGCATCAAGGATTTCTATGAAATATATACGAACATAGACAGTATTACATTTTTAAGTCATTAAAACTTGACCAATCAATTAACTTTTACACTTATAAAAGTATTTCCAGTACACTATAATGAATTAAATTAATAAAATATTAATTAATTTATTTTCGACAAATCCATCGACTTATTCGTTTTAATTCTTGTCATAAATATCCTTAATGTTTTTGGTACTGTATCTTTTTCGTTTCAATGATGCGTCACTAGACAATTGTTCGTAATACGTCCTAAAACAATTCGAATTAAATGTAAAACTTTGTGTAATCACGAATTCAGTCGGATAGTCGGTCAAAATGTTTTGTCAAACTTCATCAAAGGTTTTCCCCGATCCGGTTTGCACTTAATAATCTGTTTAGTCGTCGATGCCGTCCGCAAATTCAATTTATCTTGACTTGGAATTAAATTGTCTCTCGTGGCGTCACGTAGCCAACCGATCCAATATTGTTATAACATTTTATTACACAGTTTTTTTCGTTTCCATTACTAGATGAAGTGCTGAAACAGTATTCTTTACTACTCATATATTGACTGCATTTTCAAAATGAAATTAAAAGTGTGATTTTTTTATTCACGTCCATTTCGCAGTACCTTGCTTTCTAATACGGTCTGAGTTACACGCATTATGTATTTGCCATTAAACAATTTAGTTTAGTTAAAAAATTTAAATCAAGTACAAAATTTAACTCGAACAAACATAAGCAAGCAATAGTATAATCAAAATGTGCTAAAAATTTCTAAAATTTTAGAAACAATATGTTTTATTTAAATCGTTAAAAAAACTGTTGTTGATATCTTTCTTGATATTTGATGTCCGATCCTGCGGACAGAATGGAAAGCAGTCGACGTCACTCCAAACACGTCATTTCGGATCCTCCCGATCCACTAACGGTGCCATTAGGTACCTCAAGCACCGGTCATCGTAATAGTCGAACCCGTCGCTTGCGACGAAGGACTCGACGAGTAAATTAACCCATAGACACAGTCCACTGAGTTTCTCGCCGGATCTTCTCAGTGGGTCGCGTTTCCGATCCGGTGGTAGATTCGTTGGTTAATAATAAAATTCGTTTTTAAAATTCAATGTGAGCTTTACTTTAATTACTACAATATTGAATTTTAAGTTCGGCATGTATAATATACGTGTTTTACATTTCATCTTCAAAATACGTACTAAATTATTAACCTTTTAAAAGGTTATCCAACTCGGCGCTTAACAACCGCTCTCTTTACATTAAAGTGGTTTACGTTTATAAAGAGAATCGTTTTACGTTGACCAACATTTAAAATGGTATCATTAAAAATGGTAATATAAAATGGGATCATTTAAAATGGTATCATTTAAAATGGCACATTTCGTTACGTTTATGGTACTAAAAGTACATACTGGTTCCCTATTACATTTTCTTTTCTTTTATGTTAACACGTTTTTATCGATTTGTGTTCATTTCAGAATACGAAATAGCAAATATATATATATATATATATAGCAATATAGCAATATATATATCGTTTCCAAATGATTCTTGTCCACCTGATGGTTGTCTGGAAGAGATCGCTCTTAGCGATAAGACCGCCAATTGTACTTTTTTGTTTTAATGCATCGCACTGTTTATTTGTTTTTTGGTGTACAATAAAGAATACTCTCTCTCTCTCTCTCTCAAATATAAGATATGTCGGAGAAGCCACAATTATTAACACGATCGTCACACATCATAGGGGCGAATAGGGTGATCGAGCTTAGCAGACGATACGTATGACATACGTACGTACATTGAAATACATACTTTACAAATGTTCACGATTGAGTTCCACGGTGAAGGAATAACATCGTGTAATAAAAATCAAACCCGCAAAATTATAATTTGCGTAATTACTGGTGGTAGGACCTCTTGTGAGTCCGCGCGGGTAGGTACCACCGCCCCGCCTATTTCTGCCGTGAAGCAGTAATGCGTTTCGGTTTGAAGGGTGCGGCAGCCGTTGTGACAATACTGAGACCTTAGAACTATATCTCAAGGTGTGTGGCGCATTTACGTTGTAGATGTCTATGGGCTCCAGTAACCACTTAACACCAGGTGGGCTGTGAGCTCGTCCACAAATCTAAGCAATAAAAAAAAATATGTTGGGCAACATACTATTCGATCACAATCTAATTTATTATCAAAAAGCCGTCACTTCGTTTCGGTTTATTGGTCAGAGATTTTTAACGAGACATAAAAACCGATCCGATGCTCCGTACGCGTCCACATCAAAAATTTATTATTTAACGCATAAAATCGGTGACGCAAAACAAGTAACACGTTACTACTCTTCGAATTGAACATAAAAAATATTCTCTTTATATACAAAAAGAACATTAGATTTGTAAGTTTGTGCGCTGTTGACAATTTTGAAAAAAATTACTTAAATCGTAATAAATAAAACAAGGAACAGAAACTAGTTTTCTTAGAGATAAGTTAAAGGATATATAATAATTGCTAGACGTGTTTTATTAATATCTAAGGTAACTAAGACCTTTAAGTCAAGTCTTATTTTAATTTATATTCTTATTTTTATAAAAAATGATAATATGGAGTGAAATGAAGATGATTAATTTGAGACATTAATCAACTGGGATGAAATGAAACGAAATGAGATGAGATGATATGCGATGAAATATAATCGTAGTAAAATGGTGGTCATTCACTGAAATTTTTTCAGTGGACTTTTTGGAGGATCCCGCGAAGTTACGTCCAGCGGCTTTGTTTCATTTTCCCCCATTTGTGCACTTCCAAAGATATTAAACAGTTAATAAACCACCGTTATTAGAACATATTTAAACCTGAAGAAACATTAAATAGACAAAATAAAACAAATCACACAACTTCACTTGTCGCGTTCCCGATAAAAGTCCAACAAAACTGATTTTTTAAGGGATTTTATGGCCTGGTAACTGAGACCTTTAAGTCACATCTTATTTTAATTTATATTCATATTTTTATGAAAAATGATATTATGGAAAGAAATGAAATGAAGATGATTAATTTGAGACATTAATCAACTGGGTTACAGTTTTTTATAATTAGCTAGCCTATTCCACAAAAAGGTTTATCAATTAAAGAAAATTAAAAAAAAGCTCAATGCCCACTGCCATATATGGAATGGACAAACACTTTAGAACAAACAATTTATTTTCCATGGTGTTCTCAATAGTTAAGGCAAAGCTTGTATGAATGTAATTATAAATTAATATGAGTAATGCATGATTAAGCTGTAGCAAAACACCTTTATGTTTCATTGCAATCATTTGCAAATCTTTATAATTAATAAAATTATTTTTACATGACATTGCTTTGTTCTTATTGTGTAAGATACAATTCCGTACCCTGTTTTCAATTTCTAACACATTTCTTGCTCTTTCTCTCTTTATTTCAACTACACCACGCGAACGTGTTCTCCGTTTATTTGGTTTTTTTTTTCTGTTGCGCGGTATTCGCTCCCAACAATTTCATTATCTAGGTTCCTATTCTAGCTAAGGATTTAATATCTAAATTTATCTCATCTCATCATCATGAAGATATTTTGTGGCAAAAAATGCACACTTCGCGTGTTCTACCTTAATTTGAACGGTTGTTTCAAGTAGGTTAATAAGTTGTTTTTTTTGGTTTCTTACCAATTCAACGGAAACATACTACTTATAACACTTATGACTCACTCACTCACTCGCTGTAACTATACTGAGATCTTAGAACTTATATCTCAAGGTGGGTGGCGCATTTACGTTGTAGACGTCTATGGGCTACAGTAACCATCCATCCAAGCTATAAAAAAAAACTCAATTCTGAATGTTATACCTTTCGAGTATTAGTTTTAAGGCATATCTTTAAACAAGTACGTACAATTCTCCTTTTGCTTTTAGGAGTGAGATATTAAACAAAACAACAACTAGATTTCGATCTCATTTCGCGATACGCGTCTGCTGAAGATATGCCCTCAGGATTAATCTGATTTCATGATACATTTACGATGTTGCCTCATAGTGTTTCTTCCTGAGATTTTTCTTTAACAATACTTTACTTTAGTACAAGCTTCAACTTATACTTGCGAGTTTTTACACGGATACGCTTTCTGAGAGTAAAAAACTAGTCGAGTATCAAATAATTGGATTACAAAGTTAGGTTTAGTTAGTTTAGTTTGTATTTGTTTATAAAGCATCTTATGCTATTCTTGTATTTAAGAAGGTAGAACTAACTTCTTTTAAATAATAAACAGTTTGTGAGACAAACAGTATGTGAAACAAATGTGAGATTTCCTTTCAAGCAGCGTGTTATTTAATGTTGATAACGAGCAAATCATATATCAATCAATCAATCATATATTAATATATCAATCATATATCATCAATAGTCTCTTCTACCATCTCAGCTATTCAAGAAACTCAATCAGTCCTTTGGTGTTGACAACCACTTTAAAGAGCTACGTCGAGGTGCCATCGTATGCCCCTATAGTACGTAAGTTAATTGGTTCTTCATCATCATCATTATCGACCTATAGCAGTCCACCGTTAAACATAGACCTCTCCAATTGTACTCCAATCAGCACGATCTTCGGCTTCTCTCATACACCTCTTGCCAGACACTCTGCGCATATCGTCATTATCATTCTCTTATTGCTCGTAGGAGAATTTCTAATCAGAAAATTCTGTTAAACTCGGATCACCATTAATCAGACCGACGGTTTTAATTACGTTTATTTAATAACATTTTAATTAAACTAATGAAAGAATGAATAATTATTATTCTCGGTTCAAAAAACGAAAAGCGAATACGGTTTTTATTTTAGTAAATTAAGTTTCTTCGTTTTTTTATTACGTTTTCAGAAGTTTTTGATGGTTGAAGACCGGTTAATTAGTTATTTATGATTCGTAACTATTCAAGAGTTTGAATTTTAAATGCCGTGTTTGCATTTTAGAATAAAGTTAAAAAACTTAACAATGTTCTTAAATTGAATAGTAAAATTGATTCATTCAAATCATGAGTCAGATTGAGAATTTTATTACATTGCTTAAACTGCACCATATTTTGATGTGGATATAATTAAACTATGAAAATTTTAACTCATTTGTTGATGTTGAGTTTTATTTGAAATGCACAATTGTTATTTTTTTATCGGAGAAAGTCGTCTGTGAACAGAAGTTTGATATGTGTTTACTTTACTCGGTAGGCAGCGGCTTGGTTCTGCCCCTGGCATTGCTGAAGTCCATGGGCGACGGTAACCACTCACCATCAGGTGGGCCGTATGCTCGTCTACCTACAAGGGCAATAAAAAAAAAGAAAAAAAAAACTTAAAAAAATGTTGGCAGCTGGACATAGTCGAACCCCTTGATACGAGTGTACCATGCATCTTGTCCTTTAGAATATGTCTTTATATCTTGAGTAAGCCCACGAATTAGTATTAATTTATTTCAGCCAGGAATAATACGTTTCTCGTTAGGGTGAGTACTATTGGACCTCATATTTAAAGACGGGCAGGCGGCGGCGGAAAAAAGTGTAAAATTCCAATTGAACTCTTAACCAGTAACGTTATGAATGGTCGTAAGTCCTTATTTTAATGACACCTGTTCAAATGGGGCTTATGAATAGTTATATATCATACTAAGCGCAGGTGAGGCAATTATGTATAATGAGAAAGAGAATCAACTCACTTCAGGGTTAAGAAACATATAAAATTTTATCATGTTCGAGTCAGAGGAAGTGTGAAAGTAGCCCCGGTAATCAACATGTGATGCGTAGAGAGAATATGCATGTGACTAGGAGATGTATGGATATGGTAGTGCAAGGTAGAGGCGGAAGAGGTCGACCAAAGAAGACATGGATGGAGTGTGTGAATGACGATATGAGAGAGAGAGGAGTGAGTGTTGAGATGACGGCTGATAGAAGAAAATGGGAGAGAAAAATTTGCTGTGCCGACCCCACCTATTGGGATAAGGTGGAGAAAAAGAAGAAGATGTTCGAGTTTGAAATGACATTTTTTAATAGTTTAGAATTATTTTCACGAGTAGCGTTTTTGAATAGTTTCTGCGGAACTGTATTTGTTCTTGTTAAATTTCAAGCTTAGTACAGTTATTTAAAACATTTATAATAGACGCTGCGAAAACCAGTATCTCGGACATATAAATTAAATTACCAATCTTTTTTTATGTACGTACATACGAATTTTATTTTCTGATTTAATTTAACTATGCAATCCAAATACGAAAGACAGAAATTAATGATTATTTTAAGAATGTTAGTTTTATATTATACCCAAATTGACACTTCATATGTGTTTATGATAGGTTGAGTTTAGTATTACTTTATTAAATTATGTCGATCAGCATATTATCTTATGCATAATCTATCAATTTTATGTTATAATTTTAAGTAAATTTAATTTATTTATAATAATATGTTATGTAGATTGTGATTTGTGTTGTTTAAAAAAATGGAAATCGAAGGAATACATTTTTTTAAATTCAAAAGAATAAAATGATTCACTAATATTCTGGCCAGTACGTACGCAAGTTATTAATAACTGGAGAAATGGAACTTTTTTTGATTTGCTCTAAATTTGTCCATGAATGTGTAATGATTCATAAAAATCTACGTATTCTATATATATACATATATGTTGCTCGTGCTAAATCAGACATTTTTCTGAAATACGAACAAAATTTAATTTTGATCGGATTAAACCGACGACTATACTGAAAATGTATATTTAAATATATTAAAAAGGAAACATTGGGGTTGTTAACCCTGGCTGAGCGTTACAGGTTAATTGGTGGGGACAGATCGTTTGTTCGGGAAATTTCTTCATTGGTCCCACTCAAATTAGGTCACGTTGACTATGTGGCCTTATTACTTACGAGGGTAAAAGGGAAGCTGTGCTATTCGCTATGTTACTAAATACAATGAAAATAGCTTAAAACCATGTGTGTTAAGATGTGCTATGCAGAAAGATAATTATGATCAGGTATACAGTTAGCTTGTATTCTTTCGTTTATAGTTAATCAGATGATGATCGAGCTTTGCTCGTTTTTTTTTTTTTGATAACGCCATCTTGTTTTTTCTTTAAAGCGGTTAGTTGCCCTCAATTAAGAAAAATAGTATTATTATTCGCCAATAGATGTCGGGAAGAGTCATAAAGTTGATTATCGATAATGTTGATTATTGAAAACACGAATGAAACAAAATTTTCTGAAAATAATTCGTAGCTAGATCGATTTATCGCCCCCGAAATACCCCGTATACTAAATTTTATGAAAATCGTTGGAGCCGTTTCCGAGATTCAGATTATATACATATATATTTATATACAAGAATTTCTCGTTTAAAGGTATAAGATAAGATATAGGAGATGAATGTTGAAAAGAATTAAATTCTAATGTTGGTTTCTATTTTTAAATGCGTCGTTAGTCAATGATTAAGATGTTTAAGTCTTAATAGTGCCATGTACTCGTTTATTGTTTTATTAAAGTTCCTTGATTTATTGAAATAATGAAATATTCAACCATATGATATGCTGGTGGTAGGACCTCTTGTGAATCCGCGCTGGTAGGTACCACCACCCTGCCTATTTCTGTCGTGAAGCAGTAAGGCGTTTCGGTTTGAAGGGTGGGGCAGCCGTTGTAACTATACTGCGACCTTAGAACTTATATCTCAAGATTGGTGGCGCATTTACGTTGTAGATGTCTATGGGCTCCAGTAACCACTTAACACCAGGTGAGCTGTGAGCTCGTCCAACCAACTAAGCAATAAAAAAAAAATACGATTTGTCACAGATTAAAAAAAATTTTACTCTGTTAGCCTATCTTAGTAGTGAATATTTACCATATAATTTCGAAATCATGATACTGCATTAAAGCAGTCAGCGAAATGCTTAAAATGACAAAAAAAATCAACTCCTATATACTTATTTAATCTAGCAAGATATTAAGGCGATCGATGTCATATGTTATAGATTACGTTTTTTATACGTGAAAGTTTATTTTGTTTTTAAACTTATATTATTCATTCATATTTATATTAATTTATTTTGCGCTTTAATTTGGTAACATGTTACCTAACCTAAAAACTAATATTTGCTGAATAGCGGCGTCTATTATGTAAACATGTATGTTTGTCGTGTGACAGCAATGTGATTGACGTATGTAGGCATTCGTACATATTAATTTTTTATATCGATGCGAAATAAAGACAGGTCATGTGCGCGAGTCTGACGATTACACCTAGACATCTAGAATGTTAGTTATATCTAGATTACAGATAGATATTACATTGCCATTTTTAGTTTTATAGCCATTGACAACGCATTGCTTATGGACTGCATTGACGTGTCTCGAACGGGACTGTTCGTATCGGTATACTGACTCTCTAAGTATATTTACATTCGCCGAGGTCATTAGTAGTTACCCTTGCCTCATTGAGTAGCGAGATTTTGCTCGGATAGAGGGCTTCGCTCGAGACCCGTTCCGTGCCTCCTTTTTTCCCCTACCTATGCTGATAGCCTTGAGAGGCTATATCAGCGTTATCTTAGCGTATAGGTGAGCTCTCAGGGCTGAGGGCGTTGCTAGCACTGGCCCTAGCAAGAGCAGTGCTTCGTAGAATCTACCACCGGATCGGAAACGCGACCCACTGAGAAGATCCGATGAGAAACTCAGTGAGCTGTGTCTATGGGTTAATTTACTCGCCGAGCCCAAGCGACGGGTTCGGCGAGGACGGTGACCGGAAGTGCCTAAATAAGTTCTCCATGCACGACGATGACTGATTGTCAACGAGGCTTAAGCGACAGTGACGTCATCGCTTTGACAGATTACGGCTGATGTACGTCCGAGCTGAGCTTAAGATGTTGTTCATGATCGACCGAGCCGACTTCCCAATGAGCCGCCGCATGGACCACTAGTTTGGAAACTCTCTTACTACTCGTTGTATCCAAAGAACTTGAATTGTCGAAGAAACTACTGTTAATAGAATACGCTGTTTCTCGCTCAAAATCTACATTGAACCCATATACAATGGCGTAGCGGGAGAGAGCAAGAGAGGCATCATTCCCCGGGCGCTATTCACAAAGGGCGATAAATGGTCCACAAAACAAAAAAATGCTGGATTATTTTTTTGATTTCTGGAAATTATTACGCTAACAAGGTATTGTGCCCCGGGCGCGTGTTAAGATCGCTACGTCACTGCTCACATAGTATGTTCACCGGAGAAGACCACCACTCTGAATGTTACCTTCACCGACATACATAGATACAACGATAGTTATTGCCATATATAGATAGTTTTTACCATCGCATCGCGCGCTACCGAAGTAGAGTTCATCCATACTAACTGGAGCCACTGTCGTCATCCACAGTGCGTTTCCAGAGATTTTTTTTGCCACGCACCATCCGGCTTTGGAATGAGCTCCTCTCCACGGTGTTTCCCGAGCACTATGACATCTCCTTCTTCAAACGTGGTTTGTGGACAGTATTAAGCGGTAGGCAGCGGCTTGGCTTTGCCCCTGGCATTGCTGTAGTCCATGGGCGACGGTAACCACTCACCATCAGGTGGGTCGTATACTCGTCTGCTTACAAGGGCAATAAAAAAAGCATTATTTGGTGATAGGGCGTATTGTGTACTCACATGGGTAGGTGATACCATCCTGCAGTGAAGCACAAGCAAAAAACGTACAGTACATATATTTGAGACTTCTTTTTCATGTCTCAATGTCATGGATATGGGTTTCCGGGAAATATTTAAATTTTGACTGGTATTCTATGTATGTGACGTTCTTCTAACCCGGTGGCGTAATTAGCGTTTTAAAGAAGTTCTTGGTGACGTAAACGCGTGGTGTTTGTGGGACTGCCGAAGCGACCTGCTACCGACTCCATTGCCTTTTCATTAGAGCGTCCAAGCACTTCCACAGAGGTTGAATAGGTGTCCTAAGTCAAAGCTGCAGCTTCAAAGACACTGGACTGACGTAGTTTTGGGCGGATACCGCTCGACATCAGCTATTACGGTCGGCAGCACGTCACGCCGCCTATCCGATGGCGCTGGTAATCTGGCCATACGATAACATGATTTCAACTAAACTCAGAACATAAACGAGACGACGTGTATAGGTACGATTAAGATTTAGGTCGTAAAAATGCGGCCATCAAAAGTTACGCAACAAAAAATTATAAATAATTAAAACACCAAAACCTATGATTCAATATAAAATACCCGCCATCTCGGTGCCATATCGATTTTCTTCAATGTCGTCTTAGGGCGAAAAATTCTAAACAAAACTTCGAACAACTTTGACGTATTTACAGCGGATATATTCTCCGTGGAGCTTCATAAGTACAACAAACTTTTTAGAGAACGGGAGGATTTTCGCGTTACGAATATACGCGTTATATTTTCATTAGGGTTAGGAAAGTTCGATGAATACTTAATAATCCTTATTATTAAACAATTATTGGAATACTCTCTTTTCTATTCCATTTATTGATTTTTTCTTTCACGTAGCAATGTTTCGACATGACGCCTGACTTAGAGTGGTTCTTCTCACTCATGAACGTCAGCAGTGCAAAGGTTCAACCAATCCGCCAGCTGCTACTGAGGAATCTCTTTAAACCTCATTTGAAGACGGACATGTTATAGAGTTCAGGAAATATCACGACAAAATGCGTCAAGAATCTCTGGAAACACGCTGTCAACGAATGCAGAGGTTTTAGGTAGTTTGGTTAGTTCCATTTCAGTCGCTGATGGTAAGATAGGGCAAAAAGATGATAAAATCATTTCAAATAATTCCCCTATAAATATATACGGTATTCATTATTTTAGACTTAATGCAAGTAATTCCACTTGACACCCTATTATGAATATCTGTTATGAAGGAAAGGTTTTTTGGGTACTGTTGGCTTGAGGCCTACCCAACATCACCAGGATAGACGGACGAGTACAGGCTCAGCCACGAGGGATTCGCTAACAACCGCGTCAGCGACTACAAAAGAGGCCTACCCGATGAGGAGTAGCTGCTTCGCCAGTGCACCTACTATCGTCTACAAATTGCGGCTCGTTAAGAAAACCCAGCAAGACGCTAAGTGGGCTGATATTATAGTCTAAGTGTGAAGTTGAACTCTTCGATGAGTTTGAAAAGTACAGTGCCTTTGCTATTTTAGACTACTGGTATTAGAAGTTGAATCATCCCATTGAAATTAGGTAGGATTAGGACGTATGTAGAATTGATAAGCACAAAACTTGCAAAGGCATAATACGACGAACACAAAGTAAATTTATACGAACAGTAGCTCATGTTAGTTTATCCATATACGGGCGACGCTACGCAGCTATAGTCAGAGTCATTTAGAGCTTTTACTGTTGTGCTTAACAAAATATATAAGAACATTGTTACATTTACATTATCAATATTTTAGTTTTTTATATATTTATTTATACTAGTAGACCAGAAGTAGTCGAAATTCGACTATAATTAATTGAAATTATAAGTTTGAACATTATTATACTTTTATAATCACAGATTTCCCGAAGACTACACTATAGATAAACAATATTAAAGATTGACAATAAACAAAGAATATATATATTATTATGTGTGTGTGTCAAATACATGGTAGTATATGTAATTTTTTTTTATTGCTTTAATGAATTTTTATCTTATAATTTAAAAAAAAAATACCATTCTGCGCTCCTTTTCTATATCTTATACCTTTAAACGAGCAATTCTTGTATATTAATATATAGGTATATAATCTGAATCTTGGAAACGGCTCCAACGATTTTCATAAAATTTAGTATACAGGGGATTTCGGGGGCGATAAATCGATCTAGCTACGATTTATTTTCAGAAAATGTTGTTTTATTCGTGTTTTCAATAATCAACTCTTCCCGACATCTATTGGCGAATAATAATACTATTTTTCTTAATTGAGGGCAACTAACCGCTTTAAAGACACAGCAAGATGGCGTTATCAAAAAAAAAACCGAGCAAAGCTCGGTCATCATCTAGTTCTCTATAAGTGTGGGAAATTTCATACTCCTCCGTCCGCGCAATTTTCGTAAAAAGGGGTACAAAGTTTTTACTTCACGTATTAATATATAGATGTCCTCAGATCTCTTATTACCCGAATACAATTCACAGAAAGCCGATCAAATAAAGATCTCGTTGTACAAACAAAATACGTTTATATTCACGATAATATAATCTAACGTACCTTTTCTTCACGATTGCAATCAGGTATACGTGCTGAGTGTTCTTCGTTCCTCGTATAGCTCTGAAACAAAACGGATTTATGTGAAAATTTGATTTGAGCACAAATAACTTTAGTTTATTTTTTTTATTGCTTAGATGGGTGGACGAGCTCACAGCCCACCTGGTGTTAAGTGGTTACTGGAGCCCATAGACATCTACAACGTAAATGCGCCACCCACCTTGAGATATAAGTTCTAAGGGTCTCAGTATAGTTACAACGGCTGCCCCACCTTTCAAACCGAAACGCATTACTGCTTCATGGCAGAAATAGGCAGGGTGGTGGTACCTATCCGCGCGGACTCACAAGAGGTCCTACCATCAGTAAGTTTAGTTCTGATAAAGCGACCGAGTTTCTCGCCAGATCTTCTCAAAGGGCCACGATTCCGATCCACTGGTAGATTCAACGAAGCACTGCTCTTGTTAGTGCAAATATTATCAAACTCTTTCAGACTGAACACCGTAAGCTCTCCAGGAAAATTGAAGAATAGTTCTTTGAGGTTACCGGCATTTATATAGGTAGACACAAAAATATATGCACGTGCATCTCGTAATTATAAAGCGTATTAACCATTTATTAAACAGTTTGCTATGGCACAAAGACCGGCATGTATGTAGGTAGTCACAAAAATATATGCACGTGCAACTCGTAATTATAAAGCGTATTAACCATTTATTAAACAGTTTGCTCCGGTACAAAGACCGGCATGTATTTAGGTAGTCACAAAAATATATGCACGTGCAACTCGTAATTATAAAGCGTATTAACCATTTATTAAACAGTTTGCTCTGGTACAAAGACCGGCATATATGTAGGTAGTCACAAAAATATATGCACGTGCAACTCGTAATTATAAAGCGTATTAACCATTTATTAAACAGTTTGCTCTGGTACAAAGACCGGCATGTATGTAGGTAGTCACAAAAATATATGCACGTGCAACTTGTAATTATAAAGCGTGTTAACCATTTATTAAACAGTTTGCTCTGGTACAAAGACCGGCATGTATGTAGGTAGTCACAAAAATATATGCACGTGCAACTCGTAATTATAAAGCGTATTAACCATTTATTAAACAGTTTGCTCTGGTACAAAGACCGGCATGTATGTAGGTAGTCACAAAAATATATGCACGTGCAACTCGTAATTATAAAGCGTATTAACCATTTATTAAAAAGTTTGCTCTGGTACAAAGACCGGCATGTATGTAGGTAGTCACAAAAATATATGCACGTGCAACTCGTAATTATAAAGCGTAATGACCATTTATTAAGCATTTTGCTCTGGTACAATGACTGGCATGTATGTAGGTAGTCACAAAAATATATGCACGTGCAACTCGTAATTATAAAGCGTATTAACCATTTATTAAGCAATTTGCTCTGGTACAATGACCAGCATGTATGTAGGTAGTCACAAAAATATATGCACGTGCAACTCGTAATTATAAAGCGTATTAAACATTTATTAAACAGTTTGCTCCGGTACAAAGACCGGCATGTATTTAGGTAGTCACAAAAATATATGCACGTGCAACTCGTAATTATAAAGCGTATTAACCATTTATTAAACAGTTTGCTCTGGTACAAAGACCGGCATGTATGTAGGTAGTCACAAAAATATATGCACGTGCAACTCGTAATTATAAAGCGTATTAACCATTTATTAAACAGTTTGCTCTGGTACAAAGACCGGCATGTATGTAGGTAGTCACAAAAATATATGCACGTGCAACTCGTAATTATAAAGCGTATTAACCATTTATTAAAAAGTTTGCTCTGGTACAAAGACCGGCATGTATGTAGGTAGTCACAAAAATATATGCACGTGCAACTCGTAATTATAAAGCGTAATGACCATTTATTAAGCATTTTGCTCTGGTACAATGACTGGCATGTATGTAGGTAGTCACAAAAATATATGCACGTGCAACTCGTAATTATAAAGCGTATTAACCATTTATTAAGCAATTTGCTCTGGTACAATGACCAGCATGTATGTAGGTAGTCACAAAAATATATGCACGTGCAACTCGTAATTATAAAGCGTATTAAACATTTATTAAACAGTTTGCTCCGGTACAAAGACCGGCATGTATTTAGGTAGTCACAAAAATATATGCACGTGCAACTCGTAATTATAAAGCGTATTAACCATTTATTAAACAGTTTGCTCTGGTACAAAGACCGGCATGTATGTAGGTAGTCACAAAAATATATGCACGTGCAACTCGTAATTATAAAGCGTATTAACCATTTATTAAACAGTTTGCTCTGGTACAAAGACCGGCATGTATGTAGGTAGTCACAAAAATATATGCACGTGCAACTCGTAATTATAAAGCGTATTAACCATTTATTAAAAAGTTTGCTCTGGTACAAAGACCGGCATGTATGTAGGTTGTCACAAAAATATATGCACGTGCAACTCGTAATTATAAAGCGTAATGACCATTTATTAAGCATTTTGCTCTGGTACAATGACTGGCATGTATGTAGGTAGTCACAAAAATATATGCACGTGCAACTCGTAATTATAAAGCGTATTAACCATTTATTAAGCAATTTGCTCTGGTACAATGACCAGCATGTATGTAGGTAGTCATAATAAGGTAGTATAAAGCATATTAACCATCTATTAAACGAATTCACTCTGGAACAGTCTTAAGGTTAATTTTAGTTTATTTTAATTAGTACAGAGCAATGAATTGTTTTATATTTTCGCGATTGTCTACATTACAAACATTATTATTGAACGGCTTCTTGCAATGACTTTTATATGTAACGGGTTCACATGCGAGTGGTTAAAATGATCTTATTACAGCCATATCTGCTCACATTGCTAATGTATTACGTACAAAGTTCCTGAAGTAATTCTATATTACGGTCTTGCTTGTTTTCAATCATGAGGTATAATTTTATTTATTGTTCATTTAGGTACCTTTTACAGTACACACATCCCAACAAAAATAAATTTTTTAAAACTTTTTGTATTATGGACTGTGCTATGATTAGTTCTCAGATTATCATATTTAAATAAAATATCTAAAATAAATTAAAAGAAGGCTGTGCAAATAAGCCTATACAGGCGCTATCAAATGAATCAACACCAAACAAAAGGCTTCGGAGTCCTGAGTCATCTTTTAATATCCGAGACATGGTTTTGAGTGCCTTGGTAAACATTTTTAGTACTAACATGACGTAGGCCAGATATTTTTGTCCAAAACTGACGGCGTTTCAATACACTCATTTATCTGGTACGCAAACCTTCGATGAATACCAAGCGAATATAGTGTTTAAGGAAATGCATTTAGTTGCATACCTTTTTGGTGTATTGTATGTATATGTAATAAGAAATAACTCTTGCTTACGTAAATTCCGAAAAAACTCTATAATTTGTAAAACATTGCTAAAATAAATTCAATAAATTCACATTATAGCATAGTTCCTCGACGAATATATTGTTGGTTTTCTTGGCACCATATTACCTATTTATTATCTTCTTATTATCTATTCATAACAGAAAAATAATAAAAATATAATTAGGCTTCACATTTTAAATGTTCGCGTACGCAACATTGTAATGTATTTTTCATAAACAAAATAATTATTTAAACGTAGATGAAAAACATAAAGGGAAACATGTAATTAATTTGACGGTTTTTGTTAAAAGCGCCTTTTAATTAGCCGCACGAAATGAAATAAGCTACGGAAATATTACGTTTGCCGACCGCATTGATAATTCGCATTAATAATAAAATATATTCGCTTAATAAAGTAACGAAACAAGCAAAGGTTACTTAATACTAAAGAAACATATTCATAAACAAAACAAACAGTAAATAACAAGGAGTAGATAAACATTTAGCTTCGTTCAAAAGAAACATTTGCGGATTTCAATGAAACGTGCTTGTACAAAAGAAAAAGATTATTCTAGTTATCCATTAGCTTTAAGTTAAATGTTTTCTATTTAATAATGTTTCGATACAGAATGAAACAACCTTTATCTCGATTTGAATGTTGAGTTAGTTTTCAATTGAGAACAGATGAATTTAACATTAAATTTTGTAGTTTGATTTGTCGTAGATTAGTTTTGTAAATTTGATTACTTTATTTGCTATTACTATTTGTATTTAAAAGCCCGCTGAACTCATATAATATTAAGACGCTTTTTCTTGTAAATTTTGTATAGATTCCTAAGTATCTAAAGCTAATACTAATAGCACTATGTATTATGATTGTCTAGTAGACACGATTCGGCAGATCATTGGATATCTTTTCGGTAAAAAGCATTTTAGCGTTAAGATTGGAATTAGACACATTATTTACGTTTTTTTTCCCTCACTAAAAGCAATTGCGTTTTACTTCGTATCTATAGATACTTTTCATGTTTAGTCTACATGGAGCCAGTACGTAATTGTGTAATACTCGTATTACTTGCATTCCAATTCAATGAGCAATGACAGCGTCTGGAAATTGAGACGATGTTATTGACACGATTTGGAATTTCATAATTAGGAATTGTTCGGTATTTGTGGTTGACTTTGTGTGTCTAGTTAATACAAAATTTACTGTAGTTTATAAAAGCGTGGACTAAATAATAGGCCAAGCAGTGGATCCATATATTTAAAATTTGGAAGAAACATTCGTTAGGCGTAATGATTTATTGGATTTAGGACTAAAATATGTTATGTTGGTAGACTGATATCGTTTAAAAAAAACAATGTTTCCTATTTAAAATTAAAAATACAACACAGATGAAACCAAGTTAAACACGAGTATTTACAATTAGTTGGATGAATACGAGAAATAGTCGTCTTCACCCAGACGCTCCAATAAGGAAGAATTTAAATGTAAATATATTTATTGTAAAATGATTTACATCTATTAGATTTTCTGTATTAAATTTGAACAATAACACCTTAAATTTAAGCAATATTCGAATAGAGATTCTGTTAATTTTAGTTCGAAATAAAACAATTAATATTGTCTGATAATTAATTAATCGCCATTATAATGAAGAAGCCTCTCAAACCGATCCCTTATAAGTAAAGGTATAATATTTATAATTAAACTTGAGGGTGCGAGGGCAGCCGCAGATGGCGGAGTAAACCACCATCACCAAAACTCGGCTCATTATTAAGGAAGTTTCCACGAAGTGCCTGTTTACGTACCGACATTTTCTTCTAAACTGTTTAGATATTTTTGGAATAGGTATGTGAAACAATGCGAGATAAAATACCGTCTGAAATCCGTAATTCAAATGGTTACTTACCAAAGGATTGTAGGTAAAGTGAATTCATGAAAATCACATAAAGATCACTTTGAGATTTGCGTTGGTCGTGAATCGTAATTATTAGGGTAAGTGAAATTTGTTGTAGCGAAAACCGTTGATAACGTGTATGTATACATTTATTTTGTTGCTGCAAAATTCTGATGTCATAAAATTGAAAGCCGTCTGCACTTCGCTGTGACTTTTTTTTTTATTGCTTAAATGGTTGCACGAGCTCACGGCCCACCTGATGTTAAGTGGTTACCGGAGCCCATAGATATCTTCAACGTAAATGCCGCCATCCATCTTGAGATATGAGTTCTAAGGTCTTAGTTATAACGGCTGCCCCACCCTTCAAACCGAAACGCTTTACTGCTTCACGGTAGAAATAGGCAGGGCGGTGGTACCTACCCGTGCGGACTCACCAGAGGTCCTATCACCAGTACCAGTACCAGTTTTAGGTATATGAAAAATGTTACATAAATATTCGTATGTTATAACTATACGTTATCTATCCTGGTTTTACTGTGATTGTACCTCTATTGTACGTAATTGTTATGTGCCAGGTGTTTTTTACTGAAGTGTTAATGCAAATAACATCTGAACGAAGTCCCACTGCCACTGGATATTTAACAGATTAAATGAACAATTGAAGAAAGTCGCAAATTAGGTTATATTGCACTTGTGTATTATCGTATGTAGTGCAACATTAGTATTATGCTATTGTTTGGTATTGGATTTTATTATGTCATGAATCATTAGTATGTAGCATAGATAAGTCTTTGTTTTAGTGAATGTTTTTGTTCACACTCGGCTTCGGGTATAAAGTTAAAGGGCTTTTAGAATATACTGGACTTTCTGGCCTTTGTGGTGGGCGGCGACTTAAATGTACTTAAGAGAGAAAACTATGTCAGGTGTTCACGAAATACTTCCACAATGAAACAAATAACTTCGTGTAATAAATGGAAACAAGCTAAATTTATAAATTTACGTATATATTCCGGCGTAACCTAATTCCACACGGTTAGTTAACCAGCTTGTCTATTTTTGCGGCGTAACAATCTTATTTTTGTTTACTAGTGGGTTACTTACTCTTGTGAGTCCGCACGAGTAAGTACCCCTACCCTGCCTATTTCTGCCGTGAAGCAGTAAGGCATTTCGGTTTGAAGGGTGGGGCAGCCGTTGTAACTATACTGAGAACTTAGAACTTATATCTCAAGGTGGGTGGCGCATTTACGTTGTACATAACACATAACACCAGGCGGGCTGTGAGCTCGTCCACCCATCTAAGCAATAAAAAAAAATCAATATCATTGAGGCTTTTATTTAATTCACGTCTCAAGACGGATAGCATTTAGGTAACAACGTCTACAAGTATTGGTTATGACAGCCACTTAAAGCCTGGTGGGCCGAAAAGGTTCAAGCATTTTCTAATAAAGGCAATCACTTATGTATATAAAGTTCTAACACTTTACCATTATGTAATACAACATAATTCATAATCAACATAAGTTTGAATAATCTACAAACGTGTTACGATTAAAGCACAAAGACTAACAAAATGTTCACGTTTGTTTGGGAAATCCTTTGTTCTCTGGGGGGGCGTTACCTTAATTTCATTACTTGGAAGTCAAAGGGGTCGTTGTTTAGCTCCCGTGCTTGAGTCGGTCGGTCTGTTTCAACTAAATGAATAGTCGAGCATTTCCTCGAGATACAGGGCACTCCACATTCTGTAGCGGTGTAAGACACGAAAGCAACACTTTTTTATGTTACATTATTATTGGAACGAAGTTCCTTCTGGGACGATGCGGAGGGGTACCGTAACCGGGAAAAAAGGTCCGTAACGTAAGATTTTTATTAGTAATGCGCACAGTGTACGACTTAACATTGTAATAACGTACAAATTAGTGATGCACACAGTGTACGACCTAACTTTGTAATAACGTACAAAAAATAACATATTATTTTATCATTCATTGACCACGATCTCAAAGCGTTCGTTTGCGCAATACACTAACTCTTATGCAAACAACCGTGAATGAAGTGTTCCACAATAAGTTCGCACGATACCGAAAGACCTTTCTTTATACCTCGAATAGAACTTAAAATTAATATTTTTATAATAAGGACCTTCGTTCTTATCCGGTGTCCCACAACAGCACACATCTTCTTTAAATCAGAGATCACCTGCAGGTGATATATATATAGCTGAAGTGAATGGATTTTATGAAACTGGCTGTTATAGTAATGTTTACTTTCCGAAAAAAATTAAACGTGGTACTTTATCAGCGTCGAACATGGAGGTTTTGGTATGAGAAGTATATGATACAGTCATGTTATTAACGTATTTTTTTAATCCTACCTATGCCGATAGCCCTGAGAGGCTATTTCAGTTTCACCCTAACGTGTAAGTGAGCTCACGGAGCTCAAACCGGAGTGTTGCTAACACTGGCCCTAGCAAGAACAGTGCTTCGCAGAATCTACCACCGGATCGGAAACGCGACCCACTGTGAAGATCCGGCGAGAAACTCAATGGGCTGTGTCTATGGGTTAATTCGCTCGTCTAGCCCTTCGTCACAAGCAACGGGTTCGAGGACGGTAACCGGTGCCTAAAAGCCTGTGTGCCTAAAAGTGGTAACCTAAAAGCACCGTTAATGGATTGGGGGATTAGCGTATGTAGCAAAGAATCGGGTATGGTAGTGTCACAGGAGCAGGAAGTGAGGCGAGTGGGCTGTTATGCACCGGTTAGAGCTGCGAAGCTGACTTGCTGTGGAAAGACTGTTGATAGCTTTTGTTGGATTGTGAGAGAATGTAGGAGCTGCTTTAATTAACGTTGATAGCGTTCTGATGGTTAAGTGTGAATACTGCTTTTTTGCTAGATCCCCAGTGTGGAGATAGTCTAAATGTTGATATTCAGAACTTAAATATCGAATAACCTAGAACATTTCGTTTGAAAACGTCATTAGGGTTATACAGGTTTTTTTCTTAATATTTTCTGTACTTTAGGTACTGCTACATTACTTTTAATTATTGATATGAACGGAACCATCAAGCTCTCCAAAAATATGGCAATTTTCAACTTTGTTTATATTAGATATTATTTTGCAACTTTTTGTCTAAGAGAAATAGAATAGCGCTGACATGATAAGCAAAAAAATATGCCTTGTATAAATATGCCTTTTTATATAATGCCTTCAAGATATGTCGCATTAGGAGCTTTTGACTTAGACCACACTTCAAGGACTACACAATGACATATTTGAGGTCTACTATTTTCTTTATGTGATACAAACGTATGCAACAGAGACGTTTTAAACTTTCTTTCTTTTTCTTTTTATTAGAAATGAAATATTTTTGGAGGATTGTTCATCACAACCTAAAGGGATTACTATGAAACTTTTTTTATTTATTTTTATTGCTTAGATGGGTGGACGAGCTCACAGCCCACCTGGTGTTAAGTGATTACTGGAGCCCATAGACATCTACAATGTAAATGCACCACCCATCTTGAGATATACATAAGTTCTAAGGTCTCAGTATAGTTACAACGGCTACCCCACCCTTCAAACCGAAACGCATTACTGCTTCATGGCAGAAATAGGCGGAGTGGTGGTACCTACCTGTGCGGACTCACAACCACACAACCAGTGATTACGCAAATTATAATTTTGCGGGTTTGATTTTTATTACACGATGATATTCCTTCATCGTGGAAGTCAATCGTGAACATTTGTTAAGTACGTATTTCATTAGAAAAATTGGTACCCGCCTGCGAGATTCGAACACCGGTGCATCGTTACATACGAATGCACCGGACGTCTTATCCTTTAGGCCACGACGACTTCAAAATTATTGTTATTAAAATTCTCACTTTAACAGTATTGTCATTGTATAGTTGTTTTACGCAGCAATTTATCTTCAAAGCAATGCTATTAAAATGCTTTATTTCGTTACGATGTGATCGTACGGGATATACCTAAAAATGAATAATCAAATCGTGGAATATGAACGTAATAAATGCTCTTTTGACGTGATAAAGTCTTATAAATCGATGAACACCGGTTGCACGCACGAAAAAGTGTCACGTTCCGCCTGAGCCCGAGCGTGCAAGCGAGAGCGCGGAACAAGCGATAGAGAGGCATGATTAGCCCAAGCGTTAATTTATCGAAAAAATTGTAATTTTCAATGAACTCTTTCGTTGTATTATACAAAATATTGATAATTCAGCGATAATAATTCAATTCAATTCATACAAAATACTTTTATGAATTGCATACGCAATCTTTCATCAAAACAGACAACCAATAATTTTTTTCTGAACTATTGAGATGCTGAAAGATATCTGCCTGATACTTCGTTCGACTCGCATCTCCAAATTAGGACTTTCACGATGGTTTTAAGGAACACAATACCAATGCTCATAGATAATTTGGTTGGAATATCTCTGACCGAAGATGTGCGTTCTAGGGCATCGTTCTTACAGACTACAAACAATGCATCATCATGCATTGCTTATACTTTCTTCAGGGCTCAGAAGCAGAGTTATCAAAGTTCCTTTTGCTGTAGTATTGGTAATTGCTATTAAACATTGATTTTTTTAGTTAACTTCTCTCAAAAATTGTTTTGATAATCGTATAACTTTTACAGAAAACCATAATACGTGATGTGCATGCTGGCGGTCATCCAAGAGTCGGTCCTTCGGTCCCTGAGCGGAGCTGCAACCTGAGGCGGCTCTTTTGTGTCCCTTAAGGACGGTGCTCGTAAAATTAAACTATGTGGATAGTAAGCCTGGTATGAAAATTTCACTGGAGTCTACGGTCGTTGCAACTTATATTCCGTTATTCAACTTGAGACATGAGGTCGAAGATCCAGCCGTTTTGCAAAATGGCCGTCTCACCCTTCAATCCGGAATGCATGATCGCTTTCCAGCAGGAATAAATATGATGGGTGATTGCAGCTTCTACTCGTGTGAGCTCATGGTACAAAATATCATAAGTAATATAACGAGAACTGAGTAGTTCTGTCGTCTGTCTGTCTGTTTGGCACGGGACGCTTCCATATTAGCCACAGTCTATGTAACTGGACTGAGCAAATGCGCAATTATAACTTTTGCGAACTATTTCCAAGAAATCTAATTTAAATTCTGCAAGTTACGACGCTAAAACTTGCATTTTAGTTACGGCTTAACGGATATTATCAGGTCATATTTGTATAGTTTATGGCTTGGAATTAATTGATGATATCAGTGCAAATCTCATTAGACACTGTGTAATTCATTAAAATATTAAACCTTTTGTTTCTCGTCGGAATTTACTTACTGGGTCGTGTTTCCGATCCGACGGCAGATGAACTCTCGAAGCAGCTGCCTTTGAGACGTAGTGACTCCTCTGAGAGCACTCGGGCCGATAATAAGCCTTCTCCATCGAGCTGAGCTATTTAGTTCGCTCATCCGTCAGAGGTAAGCGGCAAGATTATTAGCGATTCTCCCATACCAATAACCATGTTTTTTGAATTATATCGTTTACTAGCTGACCCGACAGACTTCATAGTGTCTTAATCGATAAATAAAAGACCTAAACTTTTGTATAAAATAAACTTAAAACAAACAAAAGGAATCCGTCCGACGGGGGACATATCAAAGGTAAAACAAAATTGTTATTTTTATTTCATTCTGAGCATTTTCATATTTATCTACCTTTCAAACCTTCTCTGGACTTCACAAATAATTCAAGACCAAAATTAACCAAATGGATCTTGCCGTTCTCGAGTTTTAGCGAGACTAACGAACAGCAATTCATTTTTATATATATATAGATAGATTGTTATATTTTATTGTTATACAATTTGGGTTCTTAGAAGCAAAGCACTGATGTCCGACAGCCAAGCCGGCTTCAGTTTCTCTCGGACAGTGATTTATTGTTTATCGCAACCCTTTTTGTTGATTTAAAGTCTGTTGTCGTAATTGGAGAATCTGCAGTGTATTAAATATGAACATGTTCAGAGCTGTGCACTATTCTAGTGATTTATGGCCAGTTGATCTGAGATGTGATAAAGTTACGTACGATTTTCGTATCGTAATAACATTGATGGAGAACGGAATAGTGGCTTTGACAATAGCTTATACAGGCCGAGAATAGATATTTTGGAAGTAGTGAATATTCGTATGCCTTTGAAGATAAATAGTGGTTTTGTGTATTTAACTTGGTCATATTTAGTTCTTTATTTGTCGTAAGTGTTTCACATATGATCCGCATTTAGTTATGTCTTTATCTTGAACGGAGGCTATAAAAAACGATTTAACGAGAAAGGCTAACTGCCTAGGAAAAGTATTCGTAGGATATAAGTTCTTCATACATAAAACTCGGAACCTAGTGTCCGACCGCAAATGTTATTTCCACAGTAAATCTCTCTTTACTGTAAAAACCTTACTTTATTGCGTGGGTCACGCAAAAAGGTCCGACCGCGGGACACTGCGATGATTTGCGATTTCGACCGAGGAAATGAATCTCTTCGAATAAGTGCCCGATGTATACATGTGTATTTTCCTTGGGTATTGTCGACTTCCGGCACCATGAAGGACATTATGTGAATGATATAGTGCGGTGTATTCGTTTGAAAATTAAGATGGAGTTTTTATGTTGATGAAGTAATGTTGCGTTTGGTGAATAACTGACGAATCTGAGTTAAAATTTTGGATGTGGGTGTGTTGGATTGAAATTGCAAGTGTAGTAGTGTTCTCTTATTACTCTAGATGGATAGAGAAGGGAGAAGCCTCGATTCCAAGTAGTTTTTGCACTCGATACACACAATTACGAGAAAATTATCTTAAAAGCTTGATTTTTTTTACATTAGGTGTATTGCTCTTCGTAATAAATTCCATGATGATTTTGCGACAGAAATAAATAATATAGAGGATATAACATATCCGCATAGAATCACACTCAGGTATTTATCACCATTAATATAATAAGAAATCATTTATTTAATTGAAAATAAATAAATTCTCAATTTTTTAATATAAATGTTGTAAAATAGCTTACAATGTCATAAGTTTACAATGAGATTGTAAATTTCCGAACAAATTCGAAATACACTCAGAAAACTTCAGACCGTTCAAAGAGGCTATTATGTTGTTGTGAAGATGAAGTGATTTCTTTTAAGGGTTCCACACGGCCTTTTCAAGGAAAACGCTAATGCAGGGTCGGAATTAACGAACTTGTCCCCGGCGACGTCTCAATACGTGTCCTTCGAACGAGATACCCGTTGCTTACCTACCTAATAATACCAAAGAATAAAGGTATTTGCCGGAAAAGGATTCTCTGACGGGAAACGAATAATGCGGATGTAATGGACCGGAATATTGACGGAAGCTGTATAAAATCCCTGATAAGTCTCTTCTCTAACTTATTGGTGGAATCAAAAATTTTTGCCTTCCATTTCCAAGGGTGTCAAATTGTAATTTGATGTATGTACACAGTTTTTTGCATTGGTCGCATTTTACTTACAGGTTCAGAGGAGTTTTGGCGGGAGTGTGAGAAGCGAAATTGCTTGGTTTTTTTTGTTTTGCCATCTTGGTGTTCTTTCAAACATGTGGCCATTAAATAGTTTACAAAACCTTGTAAACGGTTAAAATGTATTTAACACGTGTTTTTTAATAAACTTTTAAATTTAACAAGTATAGGCTCACATCTTATGTCCTCGAGTAAACTATTGAGTAAGTATGGAACTCGTTTTTTTAACTTTCTATTTCCGTAGTAATTTTGTACTATGGGTATTTCAAATTTACCTTTGGACATTGACCTTGTGCCAGTTTTATGTTGCACCAAGTCAGTTAATACTCCTACACGTTTTATTTTAGATATGCGGAACAATTTTCTGAATATTTCGAAAGAGTCATCGTTTCAAAAACCCTTTTAACGATCAACCGCGCGATTGTACTCGACACATTTTTCGCGTGTACTCACTCACAGTAAAAGCATTTTAAGTCTCCCACTCTCATATTTATATTGACCAAAATAGAAAGGGATTAAAGCTGTAGCGTGCAGCTATTTTCGGATAATGAAAGCGTGCATTGCAATCTGTATAGTTCATGTCACCAAATGTGGGACTCCGTCGTATTTGGTGATAGCTCGTGTATAAGCTTCGGCGTATTTATTTTGACGCAATGAAATATTCGAAATGCTTTCATATTCAAAATTGGGGATTCACTTAAACATTTTGTGTAAAATTGAGGAATTGACGTTGTTTTAATGCGATTTTATTGTTCAAATTAAATCAGATTAGAAATTATTCGTATGTAAATGTATGTTGTACCGTTTGTCATTAAAAATGAGTCATTATTGCACGTGCATTTTCAAACGTAATTTGAAATAACGCTTGTCATGGAAAAGATAGCCTTTTTTCTGGATTTTGAGCATTTTATTTTTTTCAGTAATAATAATTTAATAATTTCTTTATTTACTACATAAACTCTTAAATCATGACCTAGAATACTATTTACATATTTAACAAACTGAGAGATTACGCAGATGGCATTAACAATATAAAATTAACCAATGATCCTCACACTAGGCATAGCCTGTATCGTGAGGACCAAAATGCGATGTACTATATATATAATTGACCTCAAAACGACATCACTATTATTAATAATTATTACGCTCAAAAACATGCGATACAAGATTTAACATATAAGATAATAAAAAATTTTGAGTAATAAAAATAACACATCAAACAATTACACATATGTGGGGAGCGTAGACATAAACAATTATAAAATAAATTAATAAGAAAAAATAAACAAAAAGATACAAAATTAATAAATCTACTGCTATTTCTTGCTTTTAATTATGTTCTCTGTGTCCATATAGTTCAATGTAAGCAACCATTTTTTCACTAGTGGTTTAGCTTGCCTAACCGTTTTGTGCTTTAGGTTTTCATTACAATGTCTAATAACCGCGTTATAGATATAGATCTTAGCAACATCTTGAAATAGATGTTTTTGGATAGATGGTAATTTTGTAGCTGTCAAAGTTACAGGTAATTTGTAAACCCTGCGTTTAATCAAGGAATCGTACATTCCAGAAGAGAGCACCGCTCTATGTATCAATAAAAATATTTTTAAAATGAATAACTGACGCACGTTGAGAACTTGACTTTCCCTGTAAACGCGTTCTGTAGAGTACCTTCGAGGTTTATTTAGTATCACCTTTAACACTGAACGCTGAGCTCTTTCTAATTCAATTAGCACAGTTTTTGAGGCAGATCCCCAACAGATGATACAGTACATTAATAGGGATTGGCATAGTGCGAAATATACGGACTTGAGAGTATCAAAACTAGCCACGTCACGTAGATTCTTCATGACGTATACACATCTTCTGATTCGACCAGATAACTCCCGAATATGTGTCTTGAAAGACAGCTTTTCATCCACTATGACGCCAAGATACTTTATTTCATTAACTCTTGCAATCTCCTTGCAATCACACGATGGATCAAATCCATCGCAAACGTGTATTTTAATACTCGTAGATGCTGAAGCAGACATTGAGGTTTTGCAAAAACAGATGTACATGTTTTTCCTTGTATTCAGTGTCAAAAGATTACATTGTAGCCATTTCTGTACTTTGGACATTCCCGCCTCAGCAATAGAATGAGCATCATGCCATGTTGATCCGCTAAATATAATTGCTGTGTCATCCGCATAACACAGAATGTCTGCGTTTGTTAAAGAAAGTTCAAAAATATCATTAATATATAATATAAACAAGGTAGGCCCCAGAATACTACCTTGCGGGACACCATATTGGTTAGTCTGTAGTCCACTAATTATAGATCCGACCTTAACACACTGTTTTCGTTCCATTAAATAGCTAGTGAACCAATTTAGAGCGATTCCGCGTATGCCTAAAGTATCTAACTTCTTTAGTAAAATTGGTACGGAGACAGTATCAAATGCCTTTGTTAAATCAAGGAATACGCCAATACAGAATTTTTTCTCACTTAGTTTTGACGACACTACAGTTTTTAATAATGATACAGCATCCTCAGTAGACTTCCCCTTACAAAACCCAAACTGTCTGTCAGAAATGAGATTTCGAGATTTTATGAATTCAGTCAGTCTTATATTTACCAATCCTTCGAGTAACTTGGAAAAAATACACAAGAGTGAAATAGGGCGGTAGTTATCCACTTTATTTTTAGGTCCACTTTTATATATCGGGCAAACTAACGCTGTCTTCCAAGCATCTGGAAAAGTTCCCGCTTCAAAACTACCGTTGAAAATTATAGTTAAGGGCTGAAGCAATTCGTCTTTAATATTTTTGATTAAAGAGTTATTTATTGCATCGATACCTGGTGCTTTATCATTAGAAAGATTTTTAATGAGAGCTTCGACTTCTCTGTGATCTGTAGGGTGCATGAAAAAGGAGTCAGCTGCCGTACGGGAGATTTTTACAGCACTCGCCAATTCGCATTCAGACTTTGACAAATCCTGTAGTATTTTATCTGCCAGTGTTTGTCCAACGGTTGAGAAGTGGGTATTACACATTTCAATGGATTCCGATATATCATGACTGCCTTCCAATGACAATAGTTCAGTGTTTTCAGTTTTAGTTGTCTTCATATTGCATATTGTTTTAATAGTTGTCCAAAGTTTTTTCGGATTCTTTTTAGATTTTTCCAACTCAGCTGTTTCATACTCTGCCTTTAGCTTACGCAACAAAGATATGAAAAAATTTCGATATCGAGTAAAAATAAGCTGTAGATTCTGATTATTTGGATTATTTCGAGCTTGCATATGAAGTTTGTCACGATGGCGCATGCACCGCATAATTCCTGGAGAAATCCAGGGTTTCAAATTATATTTAGAACGAGACACTTTTAGAGTGCGTGAATGCTTTTCGAGAATATCCGATAAAACCTTGGTGAATATGACGGCGTTAACAATATTTCTAATAAACATCACGTGCAACAGGCGTGACTCACACAAGCCGGGTGCGCCGGCCGTGTCGTTCCACTCGTGCAACAGAAGTGACTCATAAGCCAGCTGCGCCGGCTAGTATAAAAAGGCGGTGCGTGCCTTGCGAGAGACATTCGTTGGACTGCGCTTGCCTGGTGCACTTACTATATCCTTGTTACGTTGTGTGATTCAGTGATTGTTGTACGTACTGGTTAAAGTTGGACAAGTGTTAAAGTGAATTGTTAAGATAACATATTGTTGATTAAATCAGGAATCAGAAGTGACATCGTTTTACTTGGTGTTCAACAAGATAATATCTACCCTCAAGCTTACATCAGAAGTGAGATCAGGACTCTACTCTCACTGGCGTGACGTGTTTGAACATGTTCGAAGTACAGCAAAAAAAAAAACATTATGCAGATCAGAATACTAGTAGTGGTACGCCACAAGAACGTGAATGCAGCATACGTAAGTCGTGTAATAACGTCTCTGTTACCTCGATGGAAGATCTGAGCCACGAAGAAATCGTCACATCTTACGTTCTGGCTCATGTTGCCCAGTTCGACTGTCGACGTCATCACATGGCGTTTACTAACGGAAATACAACACTTAACAAGCTATTGCAAGAAATTAAGGCAAGTGCAAATTTCAAGTGAAACTTCGATCGCAATAATGGATCTGTCATGACGAGTGGGTAGTTCCGACACGAATCGTTTTTAAGCCAATGACTACTGCTAGAGTTATATGGCACTAGTACAGTAAACCAGGACATGAGACTGTGAATTGTCGCTGAAATTTTAGAATCTACTCGATTCAATACCAATAACACTACACGTTCGATGACTTCGGGCTCCAGCAAGCAAGCAAACAAGAAAGCAAGCAAGTTTCCGTGGGGAAGAAAAATTGACACATCTGAAGTCGTCGTGACCTGTAAGATAAGACATCCGGTGCGTTCGTGTCTGGCGATGCGGCGGTGTTCGGGTTCCGCTGGCGGATGCAGGTTTTTCCGGTGAAGTGCGTGCTTGTGCGTGCTTGACAAGTGTTCGCGGTTGGCTTCCTCAGTGTGGGAGTAACATCGTGTAAAAGAGGTGGAACCCGTAAAATTGAAGTTTGCATGGTGGTAAAATGTCTTGTGAGTCTGCACAGGTAGCCGGAGGTGAGACTTCCGCGGTCGCGGCCCACCCAGTCCGCGAGAACCGGGCAGATCGCCTCGACGGTACGAAGGATGGCCGACGGGTCCGCCAAACGACGAGATCACGCCTCCAGCACGGACTGCCGATATTGGAGCCCCCGCACTCCGGCTGCACTTGCGCTAGGGTGCGCCGCCTCGTAGGAGACTGTGCTGTGGCAGGTCCAACCAGAGACGTCAACGTGTATTCCAGAGCTTCAGTGTGTTACAGATAAGTGGTTTTGGCTTCCCCTTTATGTTCCATTCAAGGTCAGAATGTAGTCTCAAAAAAAAAAAAAAAAAAACATAGTAATTTATTCAATGGTAAGCGGTTTCATGAACAAGTCACTCTTTGATCTGAAAGTAACTCGGACCAATCATGGCAAGAGCAGTTAGGGGATATTCAACTCGCCCTTAATAGTACACGTTGTCGAGTAACAGGGTTTACTCCAATAGAATAGATGTTTACCGTTCAGGGTAGTTCACTTGAAATATCTAAGTTTCAACAGAGTGATAATCCCTCTAGATTAGATCTTGATTTAGCACGGTCGAAGGCCTGCGAAAACAAAAAAAAAAAAAAAAATGGGCACAAACAGAAGCTTGGTTTAGTCGAGGCAAAGCTAAAGTCAAACTCTTTTCCGCTGGGGGTTTTGTTTTCGTAAATTAGACCGAAAATATAAAGGTCCCTTCAACATTACTGCACCCCGAATCCTGATCACGCAGGAGCAAGTCACCGTCGTCGCCCTAGACACGTCCTTACGGATCCACCAGATCCAATAACTCTTGCATTAGATACCTTCAGCTCTAACACTAGGAGCAGGCTGAGGAACCCCGGTAACCGTACTCATCGAACTCTACAAAGAGGTCGACGTGCAACCTAACCCATGCATCAGCCCACGGAGTTTCTCGCCGGATCTTCTCAGTGGGTCGCGATTCCGATCCGGTAGTAGATTCATTCGCGAAGCAATTGCTCTTGAGTTGTTAGGTCTCCTTTGGAGGCACTCGGGCAGTTGTTAGCAAATCCCACCCCTCTTGGCTGAGCCTTTGCTCGCCCACCCGTCCCGGTGAAGCGGGAAAGGCCTCCGGACCACCAGTAATCTTTCAATCATCTGCAGTTTTGGAAAACGATAGGTATAAGTTGAGACATGTAAATGGTTCTAGTGTACAAAGTTTCCCATGAAAACTTACGCGAAGTACCTCGAGGCCCGTCAGGCCTACTAGAAATTTCTGAAAATTATAGTGACGATGACGTGACGGCGTACACAGATGGGTTAAGTAATCTTGTTCATGAAACTGATCTTAATGATGACGACTCTATCACTGACAATAGAAGCGACATTTTTGTCCGCAAATAGCGATACAGCAAACATAGTCTGCGGGTAGTGATACAATGTCTGTAAGCTCAGGCACCTCAGGTGCAGGTGTTGGAAATGTAGAAAACGATGGTCGGGCTCGCACTATTTCTGAAGAAATTCCGTATAAATGTTCTGGTTTAAGAGATGTTTTAACAAACGCTACCGTACACGCAGATTAAAAAAAAAAAAAAAAAAAAGAGAATTGTATGTGGCTAGAGAGATGTTAATCCGGACTAGCAAAAAAAAAAAAAAGAAAAAAAAAAAAAAAAGAAATTGTAAGTCATTGAAGGGTGTATCCGGTCCAATGACTTGGCTAAAGGGATGTTAATCCGGACTAGCAAAAAAAAAAAAAAAAGAGAAAAAAAAAATGTAGGTCGTTGAAGGGTGTATCCGGTCCAACGACTTGGCTAAAGGGATGTTGATCCGGACTAGCAAAGAATAAAAAAAAAAAAAAAAAAAAAAAAAAAAGAAGAGAAAAAAAAGTGTGAAGTCATTGAAGGGTCTGTCCGGTCCAATGGCTTGGCTATAGGGATTTTCATCCGGACTAGCCACAACAATTAGCTGCAGGGATTGCGATCCGGTCTAGCATTATCCGGTCCAGTTCGAAAAACTGAAGGGATAACAATTCCGATTTAAGTTAAAAGGGACATACTTACATACCTGAAGAGATTTAATTGAACTGGCCCAGGTATGTAAGCAGTCAGTATTTATAGCCAGTATAGGATTTTCTGAAGAATTATGCGAACCGAACCGTATTAGATTGTTAATATCATAGACCACGTTTTAAGTTGCATCCGTTAATGTCAGGATGAACGAATACGCTTATTGTCTACAGAACAACCATAAAAAGGCGCACGAGGACGAGCGCATGTCAGTATGGCCGTGACGGCGTTAACAATATTTCTAATAAACATCACGTGCAACAGGCGTGACTCACACAAGCCGGGTGCGCCGGCCGTGTCGTTCCACTCGTGCAACAGAAGTGACTCATAAGCCAGCTGCGCCGGCTAGTATAAAAAGGCGGTGCGTGCCTTGCGAGAGACATTCGTTGGACTGCGCTTGCCTGGTGCACTTACTATATCCTTGTTACGTTGTGTGATTCAGTGATTGTTGTACGTACTGGTTAAAGTTGGACAAGTGTTAAAGTGAATTGTTAAGATAACATATTGTTGATTAAATCAGGAATCAGAAGTGACATCGTTTTACTTGGTGTTCAACAAGATAATATCTACCCTCAAGCTTACAAATACATCATTTGCTTTGTTAATATCTTTAAAGGAACACAACTCTGACCAATCTACAGATTTGAGCTCTTCCTTAATAGCTACGATATTTCTTTTTAGTATAAATCGATCAGGTTTTTTCACTTTATCCCTGCCTAGGTTTATTCCAATCATTGCCATGTAATGGTCAGTAATCGAACTTTTACACACAACACCAGTAATACAAGTATGATTTATGTCTTTCACATATATGTGCTCAAGGCATGCAGACTCTCGAGTGGGCTTAGTTATTGCTGATAGAAACCCATTTTCTGCCATGAAGGATACGTATTCAAGAGACTGCGCATTCGGTAGGGTATCTAGTATATTGATATTAAGGTCTCCAGCTATGATTATAAGTTGGTTACCTAAGCCTTGTACGCAATTATCTAATGTGGTAAGAAAATTATCCAAGTTTCTATAAGAGGGTGAACGATAGATGCCTAGAACTACTATGGACTCAGATAGTTGAATCTGTAAGCAATCTGCTTCCTCGATTAGAGGTTCCGACACAGTAACATTCCATGAACATTTGACATAAGTGACTACGCCACCATTTTGATTACTGCATTTAGTGGTATGGTAATTTTTTTCAGTATACTGACAAAAATTAATTATTCAAATTTTTTAATGCCTATCCAGCCGCACATTTTTCTAATACATCGACGGGAGCGAGACATAAAAAAAACTTGTGGCACTCGGGAACTGCCGCGGTAAAGCTATTGCATAGCATTTTTTATCAACTTATGCAATTATAATTAGACAATGATAATTTAATATTAAAACAATAACAAAACAAGACCACGCTATATTAAACATTAATAAAAGCAAAACATTAACTGTCCCCTTCACACTCATAAGCTAGACCGCGCGAGAGAGAGATGGGCAGACTTTTCATGATGCGCATGCAGTGTGACGTCACGCCCCGCGCTTATTCACAAACACTACACAAGCGCAACGTGTGAATGTGTTGAACGCGAGCTACATGGTAGGCGGAGTGAGGGATGTAAGGTTTCGTTACGGAATTTCAGGATTCGGTCGCCGCGCTCAAGGCCCGCGATAAAATCTATGCGATAGCTTAAAAATTGAGGTACAAACCTAGCGAGAAGCAATGCATCGAGTTGCTGCGGTTGTCGCGCGTCGACAACGATGACGTGGGGCACGCGCGTGTCGTTGTCGCGACGTAGCGCGTCGAGTGTTTCTCTGGCGCACCGTAGGGACCGCGCCTCGCCGCCTGCCCGCTCCACCGCCGAGCACGCTGCGGCGCACACGCGTGACGTGCGCTCGGGGAACACGCATAGCAACTGTTAAACAGAAAATCAATACATAACAATCATCAACCTAGAAGTCGTCTTAAAGGATAAGACGGCCGGTGCATTCGTATCGAGTTTTGACGTGACAACATCTTATAATTCGATGGAGCCGGCTGCACGCACGAAAAAACATGACTCATTGAGGCGTTACATTTAAGGCTTGAAGTGCAAGCGAGAGCGCGCAACGAGCGACAAAGAGGCACAATTGGCCTCCGCGTACGGCAGCGTTCGACATCTATCTCTCTCCTATTTGAGTGAGCGATGCATCCGCGTGAACAGCTGCTATACAATAATACATTTACATGTTTTCGTCAAGTATGAAGTTCAGTGAAAAGTGAATGTGGTGTCAATTGTTTATAGCAACGATAATTGCAATAATTGAAAATTGAAACCATTCCATCAGTATTTTCTAATGACACGTTCAACTAATGTCACGTTCAACTATCGTCAGTAAACCGACTTTACAGACAACTGATTTTTTAATATTTTTTTATTGCAAGAGATCCTACCAGTAATTACGCAAATTATAATTTTGCGGGTTTGATTTTTATTACATGACTAGTTGACCTGGCAGACTTCGTAGTACCTCAATCGATAAATAAAATACCTAAGCTTTTGTATAAAATAAACTTAAAACAAACAGAAGGAATCCGTCCGACGGGGGACACATCAAAGGAAAAACAAAATTTTTTTTTGTATTTAATTCCGAGCATTTTCATATTTATCTACCTTTTAAACCTTCTCTGGACTTCCACAAATAATTCAAGACCAAAATTAGCCAAATCGGTTCAGCCGTTTTCGGGTTTTAGCGAGACTAACGAACAGCAATTCATTTTTATATATAGAGATGTTATTCCTTCATCGTGGAAGTTAATCGTGAGCATTTCTCAAGTACGTATTTCATTGGAAAAAATGGTACCCGGCGCCTGCGGGATTCGGACTGTGCCGGTGTTCGATTACCATTAAGAAATATCCATTAATAGCTTCCACAGTGTAAGAACACATAGTGCAATAAAAATCGAACCCGTAAAGACTACAATTTGCCTAATTACGGATAGGGAGAGCGTTTTGTGAGCCCTTCTAACCACTACTAAACTACCACTTCAACTGTGAAGCAGTGAGTCCACACGGGTAGGCACCACCACCCTGCCTATTTCTGCCGTGAAGCAGTAATACGTTTCGATTTGGAAGGGTAGGGCAGCCGTTGTAACTATACTGAGACCTTAGAACTTATATCTTAAGGTGGGTAACGCATTTAGGTTGTTGATGTCTATGGGCTCCAGTAACCATTTAACACCAGGTGGGCTGTGAGCTCGTCTAATTAATAAAAAATATATATTTCGTTACACTTAAAATAAAAAATTAAAATTACCGTTTTCGTGCACGATGATGAATTAAGAACAACTTACCTCTAAAGGTTCCGGCGGTGAGTAGATTAACGCGGTTGGGATGTTTGCTGGCGGCGGTGATCTGTTCTGCAAATATATCAATATAATTTGTAACATCCAACAACATACTTGCTACATACTATTATATTTATTTGTAACAAAAACTTATATTTAAAATATATTGCTTTAAAACAGTCAATTTTTATAGTTGACGATTTAAAACCATTGATTTATAAAAATCGAATGCAAAGTATACTAGACTAAATCTAGATCCGACTGAAATTTATTGGACAATCCTAAAAATCTGTTTAATTATAATTTTTTTCTTCATTATGCTCTGTGATCTATGCGAGTATTTTAATGTGAGTTCGTCCACATAATCAGTGTACCTATTAACATATAGCGTTGTTTGTCGTGTTGAATATGTGGGACAGCTGTCAAACACTTCCTGAGACTTGGACTGATTGTGAATAGTGTGTTCGTTTTACCTCTATGAGATACGAATATCAATTAACACTAGTTGAGCCGTCGTCTGACGGTTCGTCTGTGAAATAATATCATAAAAGTGTTAGTTTGTATGTCTGTTTGTGTTTGTACTTAATTAAATGTTTTTACATTTAATCACGCAAAAAGTCTGAAGGAATTTCGATGGAAATTTGTAAAAACTTAGTTTAGTGACACACGCCACTCTTAATTCTGAGAAAATTTAATGTATTAAATTTTTCTTACTCATAAATTTAACAATTAAATATTTAAGCTCTAAATAAATAATAATTAAAAAACTCTACACCCAAAACATTAAATCCATTTAGTATTTTACTAACTACTAAATTTACTACATTAATTACAATTTGATACGCTAGAAACAACTTTAAGTTTGAAGTAGAAAGCCACAATAATGATCAAAACCTTCTCGCAATTTCACAGCTTCAATAAAAACGCTCTTTAAAATTTATTACTGGAAGAGTTAAACAGAATTTTCTTAGTAAAAAATCAATTTTTAACTTCTATCAACTTATCTATTACCTTCTATCAGCTTAGTCTTTAATACACCTCCGACGTTATGTTTATGTTGTTTTGATCCTTATATTTTATTGAGGCCATCGCATGTAGCAGAGATGCGAATGTTGCGATGGATGTCTGGAGTAACAATAATGGATAGAATACGGAATGAATATGTTAGAGGAAGTCTAAAAGTGGCACCTGTGACAGAGAAGCTGAGAAGTGCGCGTTTGGGATGGTATGGACATGTGATGAGACGAAATGAAAATGAGGTTGATAAAAGAATGTTAACTATGAATGTGGAAGGATATAGAGGAAGAGGTAGACCTAAGAAGAAATGGATGGATTGCGTGAATGACGATATGGGTAAGAAAGGAGTGAGCGAAGAAATGGTATATGATAGAAGAGTATGGAAGGAGAAAACATGTTGCGCCGACCCCAGGTGACTGGGACAAGGGTAGGATAATGATGATGATGATGATGATCCCTATATTTTATGAGTATTCTTTATGTTTTTATCTTAACATTCTTAACAGTTTTTGTTTCTGTAATAATTTAAGCAATTTCAAAATATAATCAAATGAATGTGAATGGCAAATGAACACCCTGTTCGTAAATTTATTCGCCGTCAAAATTTTCCCCGAGCGCCGGTAGGTAATTTGATTGACATTTGATGGAATGTTCTATAAAAGTAGCGTGGAATACGAAACGTGAAGTTTACCGTTCATTTTTATGTTATTGAGAAGGGCTGCCACGGTTATAAAGAAGATTGGAAGCGGTGAACGTTTGTTTATTATTATTTTAGGTGTATAAATAAATGTATATAAACCTGAAGAATGTTTAAATTTATTTTAGATTTTTAAATAAAAAAATAAAGAGGTAATTTATAAAAAAATACGAGCTTACTTCAGATGCAATATAGTGCGGGAGATGTTCCTATTGATATTGTATTTTATATTAAATCTTAATCCAGTCATAAACTACCAGCCAGTGTATGTCCATTTATATTGGGAAAGTGTACCTCTTAGAGAATATTATTGATGTATTAATGTCATGTAGTAGTTCTAGCTAATGGAATAGTTAGGTCGAATGTACCCTAAAATAGTTTGAATTCTGAGAAATATTTACATTGAAAATTTGTTACTTTTCCAATTTACAAAAAGTCAAATCAAAATAATTTAACATAACTCAACCCACACAGTAGAACAGATCTTCCAACGCGCTTGAAGGAGGCACAGTCCCCAAGATCCTGGCTACGTTGCCTCGTTGGACAGCCAGACTCACTCTCTGTGCAAAGTACCAGCCAGCCTTAGCATCATGTGTAACCTCCTTCAAACGTTTGGAGATTTCTGTTAAAAATTTCTTTGCTTCAGGGCCCCAAGGGCCCATCGTCTCAACCGCGAAAGGCAAAAAAGAATAAGAAGACCCCAAACCCGAATACTTCCGCTTTTTTGTAATTTCTGCTGAAGCTGCAGCTGAACCGCATATATGTATGTATTATTTCTCAGAAATAATACATACATATATGTATACTACCCGCTTCTGCTGACCACACAATCTAAAGTGTAGTTTGTCCACACGGGTGGAGCGCTGTGGGGAATGTTGGTCTTTATATAAATATAGCAAATCGTATTTTTTTCGATTATCGCAACTCGTATGAATAATTGTAACGTGAAAGTATCACGGCTTAATTTCGCATTTTTTATTGTCATTATATCATTTCTGGTTCGAATACTTTACACTTTTTGACCTTTGTCAGGGACGACTAATGTTTTATTCGTTGACATTTTAATATCTTGTTATATCTATTTTTTTTCTCTGTCAAATTTTTTTGGATTTTTATGTTTCGTTTCACTCAGAACGAACTAGCCGTGTCCTGAGGTCTGGCAGTTTGTTTGACTTGAGTTTTTATCTTCACGATTCTTATCCTCTTTGATTCTAGATGTTAGATGTTATACTCAGTTGTTCTTGGCAGAGCAGTCTTGATTATAGTATCCTTGTTTATTAAATAAAGCCTTGACAGATGTTCTACATAGTTCACGAGCTGAGGTTTGGCGCACCCACTCGTTAAGTGGGGTTCTTAAAGATTGTTTATTTCAATGGCCTCGGGCACCTTAGTGTTTCTTTTTACCATCGTTTGTTTTCTTTGTCGCGTAGTTGGATTTTCTCAAATCTCATAAAATGGCTTGGAAAATTTATTAATTACATTACGGATTCAATTAGTTTTTTAAGTACATCTATCAAAGAAAACACGTTAAATTGTCTCTCAAGTTCATGGTTAGGAATCTGTAAGGCCTCTCATTAGTTTCAGAAAGCCTTTAGGCGTTTTTCAAGTATCGTAACAAGATGATCCACTTCACTCGGTTCAATTTTGAAAGCTAGATAGAGAAGGGTTTATCCCGTTTTTCATATAGTTCGAAGACTTTACGATGTTATTACAAGAGTAATTTTTCAAGAGAATGTACGTAGGCAAATCCGAAACAACGAAATTCGAGAAAATGTGAGAAAAAGAGCCTTGCTACTAATTAGGCTTGATATTCTAAATTCGAAAAAAAAAACCAGACAATATTAGTTACTATTACAAAAATAATGACATGCTATGGCAAAATTAAGGGCATGTCGCAAAAAACAATAATCTGCAATTTTTTATGAAAATGTATTTAAATTTTACGTTTTTATTCCACAACAATTTAAACTGTTCTAAATGCTGCTCAAGAAACAAAAGTAGGAGTAATTTAATAGCGTCTAAGTAAGAAAATACCTCGATCTAGTACTCGTGTACTTAAGAAAGGTCATTGAACGAATCAGTGAATTATTCCTTTGCTTTATACCCTGATTAGCTCACGGCCGAACTGGTATTGAATTATATTATTAGCGGATCTCATTGACACGTATTTCGAGTGGCCCAAACCAACTTGAAATCCGGGATCGAAGGCTCAATTATATTGAAAAACGACTGGGCAACTAATTGCAACGCACGATTGCTTTTCCGTAGAAATAGGCACGATAACTGTACCTATCTCTACGCCCTACTACCGATTGGAGATCGCAGTCATCGAACTACCCTCTGATTCTCTTAGTCGTCTTTCACGAGACCAACGAAAGCAATATACGGCAGGCAGCCGCTTGGTTCTATCTCTGGCATTACTGATGTCCACGAGCGACTGTAACCACTCACCATCATGTGGGTCGTATGCTCGTCTAGCTACAGGAGCAATAGAAAAAATACGACGATGCTATTTTCTCAGGTCAAAGAGCCAAAAGTGGTAATTAACGTTTAGTGCGTCATGTGTCATGACCTTTCCCATTTTTCCTTTACTAATTTGTAACAGATAAATCCTTATCAAAGCGACCGACACAGATCCTGCAATTTCACCAACCCCATAAAACAATTAGACGATCATAAACTGGGCTTTACCCTATTTCTCGTAAGAAATCCTTTGAGAAATAAACCAGAAGCGGTTGTATTCCGCGCGCGAGCCTTCGCGTGAGGAACGCGGAATGAGGCCTCATTACCCGCTAGTCGGAAATCTCCAAGGAAAGAAAACGTTATTAGAAATCTGATGCAATTACGAAATTATAATTTCTGTTATGAACGAAATTAAGTATTAGCTGGGAGACAACGCTATTTGATTTCATGATTTACTCGCGATTAAAGACTTAAATCGTGAGTATAAAAGAATCACTCAGTTAGGTATACCTACATTAAAACAGAAGGTCACAGAATAAACCCGAGTGCCCAGTCACATTGTACCGTTATCATCCGACTTCATAGTCGTCAGAACGTCTAAGTTGCGACTAACTTAAAGACGTGAGGGTAAAGGGTCAAACGTTTAAAGGTTGCTTTTAAATTGCAAGCCTCGTTCGAGACAGAAATAGGCCCGATTGTGGTAGTTTCTTGAATGATTTTCTTACGATTTTTATATTTTTCAAATATTAGAATATAGAGAGAGAAATAGGTACAGATTGCTGTAGAAATACTGACTTACAATACCAATATTATACGCACTACCAATAAATAATAGTATATATATTAGTTTTCTACTAGACTTCTTTATGAAAAAATAGTGTACTAGGATTTTTTTCTCTGTTTTTCAGCTGATTTTCAAATTTTTTTTGTAACGAAAAAATTCGACTAGTTTTTTTTATTGTGTTGTGTTATCTCAGAATTTTTCAATAGGTGAATCAATTTGATGATTCTCTTTTCACTTGAAAGACGGGGTTTATCAAGTTAAAATAATACTTTAATATTATGAAGATATGACTAGGAATTAATATTTAATTGACTCGACTACATTGTTGATATTCTCATTTTATTTGTAGCAATCGGTTTTCATTTTTGTTCAAATTTCGTAATATTCTATGTAGTTTGAACTGTGGTCGAGTTTCTAGCATTGTACAAACACTATGTAGCTAATTTAAATAATAATCGTCCATTGTTTTCTTTTGTTCGGTCACACGACAGTTCATCATTAATATAAAAATGCTATGTATAATATTATATATTCGGAGTGGCTTTAACGTAAGTGTGACATGGGTTTATTATTGCTGGCGTAAGGGTTGTTTGGGGTTAGTACTCTGCACTAAGGTTTAGGGATGAAAATCCGATTTGTGAAATTTTGCCCATAGAGATTATTCTTTTGCTTTTCGCTATAATGTCGGATAAAATATTACATACAGTTAAGGATTATATTCGTGAGGTGTTTCGACATTCGTCGTGTGATTGTTGTTTCACAATGGCCGTTAATGATGAATTTCGGACTCCGGATTGAAATCAGAGCGCGGCTGTCACGCCCTTCAAGTTATAACGCCCGATTGTTTCGAAATAGGCAGGATGGTAGCAACTACCAGTGCTAGCTAACAATAGGTCCTAATACCAGCAGTACATTTCTATAATAACCTAATGAGCTTCGCCGGATCTTCTCCGTGGGTCGCGATTCAGAACCGGTGGAAGATTCTGCGAAGATTCTTGCTAGGGCTAGTGTTAGCAAACTCTCTCAGGTTAAACACGTGAGCTCGCCTATCCATCCGCGAGAAGCTGAAATAGCCCCTTAGTCTTCCAGCGTATAGGTAGAGAAAAAAGAAAAAAAGCTAGTATAATACGCAGAGTACGCCGCTGTTCATTCTATGGTTAGTCCTATAGTCGTCTTCAATCCGATTTGAAGAACAAGATGAGCGATATTACAATACATTTGAGACTACGTCCAAATCTTGCAAGATGGGCGACGTAATTAACTTATTTATCTCCAATACCCAAGAAAAATATAGCCGACCGTACATCGTCTACATCAATAAGAATAGAATAGATATAGACACATATACCTAGTCAGGTCATAAATTCTGTCACATGTTTAATGTAAAATAATTGAAACAAGTTTATTCATTATGTAACCATTCATATACCAAAATGAACTTAACAAAACATAGATTCTTATGACACTAAAGTTTATTCAAAATGACCTCCGTGATTTTGAATACAAGCCTTCAATCTGCGCGGCCAGTCGTCTATCGCAGCACGAACGAGGTCCATGTCAATATCGGCGGCTGCCTTAATCAAGGATGTCTTGAGTGACTCCAAATTGGGATGAGGCTTTGAGCACGCCTTTTCCTCCAAGTGTTGCCATATCTTGTAATCTAACGGATTCAAATCTGGACTGGAGGAGGACCAGTCTTCGTGCCGGATGAAGTCGATTTCATGCGCCGCCAGCCAGTCTTGTGTGCTCTTCGCTCTATGAGCTGGCGCCGAATCTTGTTGGAATACCCAATGCCCGTTATTGAACATGGTATGAGAAACAGGTTCCAAAAGGTTCGTCAGGACTGTATTTTGATACACAACTGCATTCGTTTTTACACCTTTCTCACAAAAATGTACCTCTGTTAAGCCCCAATAAGAAACTCCCAACCATACCATGAGCGAGGATGGAAAATGACCTCGTTGGACACGCGGAATACGGTTGCTCGCTTCTTCACTACTGTGTGCGTACACCTTATCATTTTGTTGGTTGTAGCTCTCTTCTACGGTAAAAATTTTTTCATCCGAAAAAAGAATTTCCCGATATTTTTTTTGCGCGTACCGCTTCAACAAAGCGCGGCATCTCTTCAGTCTCAGGTCCATTACACGAGTATTCAAACGATGTCCTGTTTTTCTTCGATATGCCCGAAGCCCTAAGTCTTCATTTAACACCCTTTTCACCGTGGTTCTGCTTAACCCCATCTGAAGGGCCAACAGTTTCTGCTTACGTTTGGGATTTCTTTGAATTCGCGCCTTCACAGCTTTTATCACTGCTGGAGTCCTAACAGACCGAGCGTGACCACTTCTTGACCTGTCATCTATACTAGAGTCTTCATTGTATCGTTTGATGGTACGATAAACGAATCTTTTGGTTACATTCAAATTTTTCAGTATGTTAAAAATTTGAATTGGCGCGTAACCGCAACGATGCAACGCAATAACTGCAACACGGTCTTCTTTAAGCGTCCACTCCATATTTAAAAATGAGTAAAATTCTAAAAGTATATACATTTTTATTTTCATGAATGATTCGAAATTCGAATTCAATAAACTTTTTTGTGGCCAGCATTCTAAAAGAAAAGTTTTTACTGTGTGACAATACTTATGACCTGACTAGTTATATTATGATAATATAGTCTAATATCGCTCCTCTATTTTGTTGTTTTTTTTTTCTTTAATTGATTTTTTTCTATCTTCACTAACGGTCCAATACGTTTTAATTAGATATAATTGAACTCGCCAAATTATATCGATTATACATAAGAATCCGATAATACACACTAATGTAAACCAACGGCCGTCTGGTGTAGTGGTAAGTGACATGGTCACTACATAAGGGGGTCGCGGTTTCGAATCCCGCCAAGGGAAGATATTTGTATGATAAATATAAATGTCTTTTCCAGGGTTATGTATGTATATTAAAAATATATGTATGTGTATAATAAAAATCTTACATTTATTTCCGTTATCTGGTACCTGTAACACAAGTTCTTTACGAACTTATCACGGGACCAGTTAACGTAGCGTGATTGTTAGTAAATATAAAAAAAAAAAAATCTAAGTGTTACATTATTTTATATTTAAATCGATTTTTTTTTCTATTTTAGTTATTAAATGCATTAAACGCATAAGTCTTAAAATATCTTCGTGGCTTTATGTTAAATGATATATTCTCTAAAATATATTTATTGAAACTGAAGTCAATTTAAAAACTTAATGCAGGGTCCATGTCGTCGAATATATCACTAAAGCCTTAAATCCCACGAAATGAAAGCTTATACAAGATATTGTTGAAGTAACCAAGTTTAAGTGCATTACCGCTCAGCTCTTCTGCGCCGTAGTTGCTCAGAGCAAACATATAATTTTACACTTACGTAGCCTTTTTTTACCTTAAAAGGGTTTTATATTTTTATTTTAAGATAGCACAGGGAATCTTGTTAAAGGATCAATAATAATTGGTATATCAAAAATATTTCTTAAGGGATTTCTTTTAAACACGGATTTATTTTAATAGTTATATAGCATCGAATAAATTTTTATGATCTCTATTGATAGCCTTATTTACTGTGATTAAATTGTTTTAATGTAGTTATGTAAACCCATCATTTTCCATTTGAAATTGCAGTAAGTCTGATTTTTTTAACGTAAGCCAAAGAAATATAAAAAAATAAATATGTTACTTTCTGACACACACACTAACCTACTGAGTTTTTAGCCGAATTTTCTCAGTGGGTTGCGAATCCGAATAGCCCTTTAGGCTACCAGCGAATAAGTAGGAAAAAAACACACAAACACACACATAAATACAGTAATATACATATAAATAGACTAGCTTATTCCTAACGCGGACAGAATTAATATAAAATCATAAGCCATCAAAACCTGGTTACATTCCGCTGTAACACTTGCTACATGTATGAAAATATCGGTTTTTAAAACTACTCTCATGCCACCTTTCCTATATTAATAGTATCTACTATGCCGAACCTCTTTCTTGGAGGGCTATTAAGAAAGAATAAAAAGATGTGTGGTGTAGTGGGACACCGGATAGGAACGAAGTTCCATATAAAAAAAACAAAAAAAAAGAATTACGAGAAAAAAATCGCGCGGTGAAATATCGCTGTGCGGAAAACAAGGCATTATGCCACGGGCTTTTTCTTACGGTTTTTATTATCACATTTTTTTCAGTTCGATCGCACAGCAAAACCCCTATCTCCTCCAAGCCTGCCGTAAGGAACTTCGTTCCAAAAACTCTCATCAATGATTTTCATTTATAAGTTTTACCAAGAATTATACAAAAAACGTATTACACTTAAGTACATATAAACATTGATTTTTATTTTTATAAATATATTCAGATTTCAATGTTTGGGCTTAGCTCATTACTCGATAATATCCGGCTATACGCACCCTCCCTTGTTAGCTCGTTCATCTAATGAACATAAATACATTCAAAAAAATGTTTTTATATGGAATACAAAAAAAAAACTTTTCTTCTCTTCTATTACGAGTTCGGTCTTTAAGTAGAAATTGCCAAACTTTTCCGTTCATACATAATTAATCGTTTGAATGGTCTGTATTGGGAAATTTACCTTTTATTTATTATTTACGATGCGGCATCTGTATTTGTCTAAATTAAATAAAGGGTCTGCCGTCTGATCCACGTACGCATTTTTCTGTGAAAGTGCCACTTCGCTCATGATTACTGTCTGTTTGACAGCCGACCGTGAAGCTGAATTATACGCGGGGACAAAGCTTAATGGAGACCTAGCGTAGACGATGGTATAAAATTTTATTGACCTCGTATTTTATTTGTTTAAAAACAATGCTTTTGTCATTACGTCGTTAGATAAAACATCCTATGATTGAATTGGCTTGTAGTTAAGCGTAATTGGCACTGTAGCTGAATTGGATATAATGTTTATTAGTTTTAGAAAATAATTAGACAAATTCTACATACTAAAGAGATCCAGGATCAGATGCGTGGTGTAGCTTGGGAGAGACCTATATCCAAAAGTGTACTAAAATGATGATGATTATGTTGAAAACGGCTCCGGTTTCTGTTAGAATTTTAACTTTGTATCCTGACGATGGAAATACTAAAACTCTTTCCGGCTAATCATCATAAGATAGAGTTATCAGACTCTGAATCCTTCATGGCAAGGCTGTTACTTCCGTGATACTTTTACCAACATATTATCAGATTCCCATACCCTGATTTCTTAGTTAGTTGTAGGACATATAAAATTTAGCTTTTCTATTTTATTATTAACTAGCTGACCCGGCAGACTTCGTAGTGCCTCAATCGATAAATAAAAGACCTAAACCTTCGTATAAAATAAACTTAAACAAACAAAATTGTTATTTTTCATTTAATTCCGAGCATTTTCATACTGGAATTTACTTACTGGGTCGTGTTTCCGATCCGACGGCAGATGAACTCTCGAAGCAGCTGCCTTTGAGACGTAGTGACTCCTCTGAGAGCACTCGGGCCGATAATAAGCCTTCTCCATCGAGCTGAGCTATTTAGTTCGCTCATCCGTCAGAGGTAAGCGGCAAGATTATTAGCGATTCTCCCATACCAATAACCATGTTTTTTGAATTATATCGTTTACTAGCTGACCCGGCAGACTTCGTAGTGCCTCAATCGATAAATAAAAGACCTAAACCTTCGTATAAAATAAACTTAAACAAACAAAATTGTTATTTTTCATTTAATTCCGAGCATTTTCATATTTATCTACCTTTTAAACCTTCTCTGGACTTCCACAAATAATTCCAGACCAAAATTGGCCAAATCGGTCCAGCTGTTCCCGAGTTTTAGCGAAACTAACGAACAGCAAATCATTTTTATATACATATATAGATTGTGATATAGTATTTGTTTCAATTTCGCAAGCGTAGACTTTTTTTGTCAGGAGTAAATCGCCGGACTTCCGCCCTTCTCTGGGGATACTGGGCGGGATATGTCAGAGTCGAACTTACTAAAACCTCCTGTCGCTCAACAACCAACGTCCAAACCTCGCATGAGACAGAACTCATGAAAAGGCAAGGGGGGAAAGTGAAGCGATTAGTGCGGAGCACATGATTTATTTTTAATTCTCTATACTATTCAATTTTCGTAGCACTTAGACTAAACGTGATTACCACCGCTGGTTTTCATCTCTCCCATCACCCTCCCCCTCGGGACGCCGGACTGGCGGTCGTCGGCGCCACGACCACCAGCCCTCTCGGTCGGCAGACTGTCCGAAGCCCGCCTAGACGGCGCCGGTTAGAGTGGGTTACCCTACGGAATACCCCGCTGGGACAGAACCAGCGTGGGTCGAGAATAGCCGGCCTTCCATCACCCGGATGCTCTTGCGTAAAACGCGTGCAGAGCAGCTTGTACGTCGTCTTTTTAGGCCCCCCTCGCCGGTGCGCAGACCGACATGTGAGGGGGACCCGAAACACTTAGAGGGCCAGGGCTTGGGCGAGATCCGCCTCCCTGGCCCCCGCTCGACGGCGGCGGGATTGTGCGTCTCTCACACGCCCCGCCGCCTCCTTCTGCGAGATGGTGCACTCGCAGAAGTCGAGCATCGCCTTCCACGACTCGTCGTCGCCGAGCATCGATGCCACAACACTCGGCAACGATAAGTCGGTTCCTATTTTTGCGACGAGGACACGGCGCCACCCCTCCCATGCGGGGCAGGCGACGAGCGTATGCTCTGCCGTGTCCAAGTCGCAACCACTTTTACAAATTAATCTTGCATTTTTTTTATCATTATACCGATCTAGACATAATTATTATTTGTTGTCTAGGTAGTAAATTGTGGACCAGCAAATAAGCTCACGATACATGTTGTATATAATATATGTATATAAAATATATATAGTGTGTACACTACTTTAGTAAGTACCATATTTATCGCTATTCGCTGTAGTGGAATTTGCTTAAAACAGTTCTTAGTTAATGTGGTTCTTGACTTCAGAATATTCCTAGTGGATGTAATTAATTTGCGACATTAATTGAAAACTCAGCGTTCAAGGCGTGAAGTTTTAGTTAGAATTATCTCTACAAGTATATTTTAATGATATAGGGAGGTAAACGAGTGGTGGGGCTGCGACCCGCTTAACATCAGGTGAGCCTGAGCTACGCATGCTCATCTAGTTTAATTAAGTTTAATCATTAGACCATATTTTTGTATCCCGTCATATAAATTACAAAACGATACTTGTAAAGTATCAAATCAATATGACACTTTCTGTTTTAAAAGTCAGTTAACTGATTTCCAAGGATTATTTTTCCATAATTTAAATGTGATTCAAATCAAATCAAATCAAAAAAAAAAACAACATAAATAAAAGTACATACTTGTTGAACGTCAAAAAGAACTACCGCCAATTCACAAAAACTAGCCTCCGTCCTGAGGAGAACTGGCAAGAAACTCAGCGGGCATAGTCTTTTTTCTTTTTAAATATTAGATTTTTTTTTAAATATTAATTTTTACAATAAGTATTATAACGTAAAAACATTCCGGATTCAATTTGAATTCTCGAATTGCTTACGTTTAATAATACTCTGACTTTTCGGTGTACCAGCGAAGAGTCTCAAAAATAAATTAAGCCAGCCTGAGTTCAGGAACACGGTGCCTCATTGTTTGTTAGTCAATATAGGGGCGATGTCGAGACCGTAATTACGGGGCCAGTGTGACCAGCGGTAATAATCCCCGGCTCTGTGAACTCTGTGACTAGTGAGTAACACACCTATATTTTTTAAAATATACTGGTAACATTTTCGAGCGCTTATTTTTTTTATACGAAAATTTCGAGTAGTAAATTTTGTGTTAGATTTAATTGATTGTTTAACACCTCATAAATCTATTTGTAAGCATACGTCTTAGATATTCTACTGTAAGTTAAACCTTGAAAACGTTTGCTTTACATGTGAGTTGGGAAGTATACTGGGTGTTAGGAGACCGCTTCCGAAAACGAAGACAGTCGATAGTACTAATGACACCTTTGATGATGGACGGAAGAAAAATCGATCCTGATTTAAAAAAACACGTGTGGCACTCGGGGACTGCCGCGGTGAAGCTATTGCATAGCATTTTTTATCAACTTATGCAATTATAATGAGACAATAATAATTTAATATTAAAACAATAATAAAATAAGACCACGCTATATTTGTAAACATTAACAAAACATTAACTGTCCCCTTCACACTCATAAGCTAGACCGCGCGAGAGAGAGACAGGCAGACTTTTAATGATGCGCATGTAGTGCGACGTCACGCCCCGCGCTCCCTCACAAACACTACACAAGCGCAATGTGTGAATGTGTTGAACGCGAGCTACATGGTAGGCAGAGTAGGGTGTCAGGTTTTGTTTTCGTTACGGAATTTCTTGATTCGGTCGCCGCGTTCAAAGCTCGCGATAAAAGCTATGCAATAGCTTAAAAATCATATTTTTAAAACGTTTTATAAGCATTACTTACGCTCCATCATGTTAGTACAACTAAATGAAACGATAGTTTCATAAAAATATATCACTTTACTTTTTAAAAAAATCAGCAATGAAACACAAAATCAAAACACACACAAACGTCGTCTGTCTTCGTTTTCGGTAGCGGTCTCCTAATACCCAGTATTGTACGTGATATTGTATCAAATCAAATCAAAAAAATTTTATTCAACATAAATGAAAGTACATACTTGTTGAACGTCAAAAGAACTACCGCCAATTCACAAGAACTAGCCTCCGTCCTGAGAAGAATTGGCAAGAAACTCAGCGGGCATGTCTTTTTTTTTTCTTTTTAAATAAGAAATTATTATTTATTAACTTTTTAATATTAGATTTTTTTTTAAATATGAATTTTTTACAATGAGTATTATAACGTAACAATTACTACAATATTGAAATGCCCGGAGCGAGCAACTCATTCCCGCTTTGTGCAATCTTCTAGTATATGATTACAGTATATGATTACATATGAGTCGAATTAGATATTAAAAATGAAAACAATCGATAAGCAATCAAGTAGAACAGTTTCGCATTTCCTCGTTGCTGCAATAATCACCGATTACAATAATAAATAAAAACTGGTTTAGTTTTTTTCGGAAATCAATTTATTATCCAGCACTACTTTATTTAATTTTAGTCTCGGGGAACTTTTCAAAGGTAATAAATACTTAATAATACTCTGATGACTGAAAAATCGTCATGACATTACGTGTCTGAATCGACGTTTATCTATTTTCAGTCAATCAATTGTTACATTTATTAAGGAAATTCACTTGAGAATGGCTCTACCGAATTGGGTGAGATCTTGTTCATATTTGTGTGGGCAAGGTTGGCATGAAATATATATTATGTATATTTTTGGGAAAATCAAAATATATTTTTAATAGACCATAACGTGGTGTAAAGGTTTTTCAATACTCGTAGTAATATCACTCGACGGTATTAAAAAACAATTACAGCACAGCATTAGGAAAGGTTAGGATTTCTTTAAGTACATAATATACCGGCCGTCTGGTGTAGTGGTAAGTGACATGGTCACTACACAAGGGGGTCGCGGGTTCGAATCCCGCCAAGGGAAGATATTTGTATCATAAATATAAATGTATTTTCCAGGGTTATGGATGTATATTAAATATATGTATGTGTATAATAAAAATCTTACATTTATTTCCGTTATCTGGTACCTGTAACACAAGTTCTTTACGAACTTATCACGGGACCAGTTAGCGTGGCGTGATTGTTAGTAAATATAAAAAAAAAAAAGTACCCGCAATGTATCGCACGCGTAAAAATAAAGAAGCCTAGCCTAGTTTCTTTCAGAGTGTAGATATCGGGCATATTGAGTTACATTGCCTGTTTATAAACAAAATATTTCCCTTCTCTCTTATTAGAGCTATTGCGTTTCCCAAGATTATTCTCATGGTTTTTGTGAGTGAGAGTTCGCTCTGAGCAATAAGTCTCCCAACCGTAAATTTTTTCTGTCACTGCCTGAAAATTTAGTTCGTGGTGTTCCAAAAGACTATGATCTATCTTCAGTAGAGCTATAAAATTTTCTTCAAGCAAAGCTTTAAATAGCCGTAGCGATTCAATTGAATCAATAATTGCATTAGGTTACTTAGTTGGGTGGACGAGCTCACAGCCCACCTGGTGTTAAATGGTTACTGGAGCCCATAGACATCTACAACCTAAATGCGCTACCCACCTTGAGATATAAGTTCTAAGGTCTCAAGTATAGTTACAACGGCTGCCCTACCCTTCAAACCGAAACGCATTACTGCTTCACGGTAGAAATAGGCAGGGTGGTGGTACCTACCCGTGTGGACTCACAAGAGGTCCTACCGCCAGTTACATATTCTCGTTGTGGTATCTATTCGTTCTGGTAATCAGTTTGACACGCAAGCCACGGGTGCAAATATACTAATGGCAGAGCAAACGGAAACAAAATTGTATGAAATGAACATTACTCGAAACCATTTCTTAGAGGTGATTTAAAATAAAAACCAACATACCTTATGATTGAAAGAAAAGCATTTCTCGTACATTGATTTCACATTTGAAATAAAAGATGAAAATGAACAATTAGAACAAATCACGTCCATTTTAAAATTATTCAAAAACTCATCGCGCGCTCGCAATTAATTTGAATTCAAAAAACAATTCGAACATTTCTATGTTTTAATTTTCTTACAACCGTACGCACACATCACCATTCGAATTCACAATAACAAAGAAATCAATTCTTATCAAAACTCAATATTTATCTTGTGCTAAGCCTTCTGTGTGCATTAATATGTGTAAATCAGGCGTTTAATATTTTCATATCATTTTAATCGGTAACGCATACATAATATAAGATAGGACGTGTATCGTTTCTTAGAATTCTCAGGGGTTGATTTCGTTTGGAAATCGATAATCCGATTAAATATAACCGTAATTTCACAAATGTTATCTCGAAAGTGATGTAGAATCGATCTTATTTATGTTGAATTTTTTTATTGATTTAGTGCTTATACGTGTCAATGTGATTACAGTGCACCCGGTATTAACTGGATAACCTCGTTAAAACTGGATCTTCTATCAAGGAGCCCATGGACATCACAACGTGAATAAACGTTATATACTACACGTCTCAAGGTCTGAAAGTGGCACCTGTGACAGAGAAGCTGAGGAGCGCGCGTTTGGGATGGTATGGACATGTGATCAGACGAAATGAAAAAGAGGTTGGTAAGAGAGTGTTCGCTATGAATGTGGAAGGATATATAGGAAGAGGTAGACCTAAGAAAAAATAGATGGATTGTGTGAAAGACGATATGGGTAAGAAAGGAGTGAGCGAAGAAATGGTATATGATAGAAGAGTATGGAAGGAGAAAACATGTTGCGCCGACCCCAGGTGACTGGGAGAAGGGCAGGATAATGATGACTACTCGTCTCAAGGCGGATCGCGGCATTCGTGTTGCGATATTATTAAAACAGAAGCGATTTTGAAGTTGCGTAATTGTCGATAGTTAGGTATTGCGAGTTCACAAACCTATTTCTACCATCATTCTATTTATTCGTTCGATTAATGGGGAGAGTAGTAATTTCTTAGTTACCATTGAGGCTTCAACCTTCCTTAAGTAAGTTTCCCACTCATGTAATCACCTCGGTACTGCATTAATGTTTCAACATCTTCTTAGTAAGTTCTGAAGCTACAAGGACACGAGGGCTAAAAAAACAGTTTATAATAAAAAAATACACATTTTGAAATTTACGGACTGTTTAATAAATATATTTACGAGGTCATATAATAAATTCTAGGTACGTATAATAATTATTATGGTATTTTATGACTACGTAATTAGCAGAGGAAAACGTTTCCCGACGCTGGTAAGTTTAATGTTACGCCGTAATTGTTATATTAAAACGTATACAGATGTTGAAGTAATTCAGCCGAGAATACGTATTAAATTTACAGGCTTATGTTTATTTTATTTACTATTTATTTTGTTTTATTTACTAGGGCCTTTCAGTTTCGTCCGATGGTTTCGGTCGTAAATTTTGTATTTAAAAAAATGTTAAAACATATTATGTCGTACAGCGGTACAGTATAGGCAGCGGCTTGGCTCTGCTCTTGGCATTGCTGAAGTCCATGGGCGACGGTAACCACTCACCATCAGGTGGGCCGTATGCTCGTCTGCCTACAAAGGCAATAAAAAAAATAAAAAAAAAACATACTGTCGTAACATTATTTATATAATATCACACAAAGTGATTTTGTAAATTGAAAATCGCATTAAAACAGTAACATAGTATTAAAATAAAAATTAAAGATATCTTGTTTCTGAAGGTAGGAATGTTTAAAGTGTCAACAGCGACAATTGATTAACGAATCACAACTAAAACAAACGAGGCTTGTGGAGAGTATTAAGCGGTAGGCAGCGGCTTGGCTCTGCCCTTGGCATTGCTGAAGTCCATGGGCGACGGTAACCACTCACCATCAGGTGGACCGTATGTTTGTCTGCCTACAAAGGCAATAAAAAAAAAATTGAGGAAGACATAATTTGTGTATTAGGTATATTAAAATTGTATTCTTATTCTTCTATCCGGATTACATTCAGTAAAATAAACTTAATAATTTCTTCTGTTTTCGCAAGTAGTATCTCAATGCACAATATTTAAATGACTCTCATCGTTATCCGCGACCACGAAAATTGTATAGTATCCGCAAAGTCGCAGTAATAAACAGTGTAAGTAATTCTAACTATAAACAAATTTTTTTGTTGGAAGTGAATTTTATATTAAACACATCTTTGTCTTTTTCAGTAAGCGTTAAAAATACGACCATAATACTACCTACAGACAACATTTTCTCAAGAAATGTCAATAAAATATATACGATTTCCACTGTTTGATTTGTATCTTATTTATGGAAGCTAGATTTAAAAAAACATGATCTAAACATAGAACCTCAATGTCTTTTATTCTTGTAATCTTATATCTTTCTATCTTAGTCAACTTGTATCTCCAGTTTAACCAGAGGTTATTTGATCTTCTTGTCATTAGCAGTCCCCTCTCCAAACGCAATTGATATTGCGAGCTGTTACTGCAGCGTTACCTCCTCCCGATCCACTAACGGTGCTTCTAGGTACTTCAAGCACCGGTCACCGTTCTCGTCGAACCCGTCGCTTGCGACGAAGGGCTCGACGAGTAAATTAACTCTCAGACACAGCCCACTGAGTTTCTCGCCGGATCTTCTCAGTGGGTCGCGTTTCCGATCCGGTGGTAGATTCTGCGAAGCACGGCTCTTGCTAGGGTTCGTGTTAGCAACGTCATCAGGTTTGAGCCCCGTGAGCTCACCTACAAAAGTTAGGGTTACGCTGATATAGCCTCTCAAGGCTATCAGCTTAGGGAGGAAAAAAAAAAAAAAAGCAGCGTTAGTTCCGCGTCTGAATTCGTATTCAAAAATCACTCGAACTGTCGAAGTATCCGTCTTTCTTGTCTAAGCTGAATAAAAAAACAACTGAAAGTCGATAATCGAATGTTGTGCATTTTTTTAAAAGGAGAACTTCATAGGTACCATTTGAAAAAAGTTTCACTCAAAAATCTCAAACCATGAAGATTCTATGTCAATTCGAAGTACGTATTACAATGAAACGGCAATTTCATACTTTAACCCCTATTATTAATTAACAGTCGTCCTGTTCTGTTATGCCTTTTGTGTCCAGATAAAAACTGTGCACTCTGTTTTCTTTATACACTGTTACGATGTTATTTGTCATGTTTGTATAAGGATTTCTCACTGAGTCAATTCGCAAGTATCAAATTGGGTCTTGATAGATAGCTCCGGGTAGGTGATATCAGAAGACCCTACTCGGTATTCAAAGGAGACACGTCCTACGTGAGCCCCGGTGCTCGACTTCCGGGAAAAGTGCTGAATTAACTAAATGAGAGATAGGGGAAGTAGGAGCCTTAAAATTTGGAAAATTCGATCAAATGACTGATGTTCAATGACTAGCGTGCAGTTAGAATTACGATGAGGCGCGGGAAATCTTTCAACTGTGATCATTAAAAGTTTCAGTGAACATTTGGATTTTACATTGCGAATTGTCAAGACGCTAGAATTGTGTCTGATGTGACCCCTGAGCACTTGCGGGCCCTTCTCGGACGACTATTGATAGTTTTGGATTTTTGTCTCTTACGGTGAATTGTGTTAAAGAAAAAGCAATTAGAACAAAACATTTACACACACATACAGTGTTTTATTGCTGTTAAGCTCACGTCTATGCCTTTTATAGAAAATTTATGTAAACTACAATTTTGTTTAACAATAGCGGATTTTTTGGCTGCGGTCTCGACCTGCGTATTAGTGTAATTATTCAAAGAAGTGAGAACTTATTCATAGAGTTATCTTAGGATTAGTAACAAAGAATGCGTGTAGGGTACTTTAAAACAAGTGTAATTTTAACTGAATGAATAATTAAATCCACCGACATTCGTCCTTATGCTTTTTTTCCTACCTATTCGATGGTAGCCTAAGAGGCTATTCCAGCTACGCCCGGACGGGTAGGTGAGCTCACGGGCTCAACCTGAGAGAATTTGCTAACACTAGCCCTAGCAAGAGCAGTGCTTCGCGGAATCTACTGCCGGATCGGAATCGCGACCCACTGAGAAGATCCGGCGAGAAACTCACGTTCTTATGCCTCTCTTAGTAGAGCTCAATAGACTCAAAATATATTAAATCAAATAATAGACTCAAAATATATTATACTAGCGACCCGCCCTCGCTTCGCTTCGGAAACATTAAAACAACATGAAACCAAAAAATTAAAATAAAAAAATAAATAAAAAAAAGTAGCCTATGTTCATCAGGGACAATGTCGGTTTCTAATGGAAAAATAATTTCTCAAATCGGTCCAGTAGTTTCGGAGCCTATTCGAAACAAACAAACAAACAAATCTTTCCTCTTTATAATATTATATTAGTATAGATTGCTAGTGATTCAATTGACGATGCAGATGCAATTTCTGATCGGGATTTGAAAAACAAAATAGTCACAGAGAACACCAGGCATCTATCTTCTAGGACAGGACGACTTAAATTGTGCTGACTTTTGATGAGAAAGCCGACGCAAGCATTTAGATACCTACTCGCTAATTTAGTAAATATTTGTGTCCTGCAGTAACAAGATTCTGACTTGTTCAATCGAAGTAAAGTACGGCTTTTGTACAGTACTATGTTTGTATGTAGTTAGACTTACAAACAAACGTTTCATAAAAGTTGTTTTCGTCTGGCTATTAACAGACGCGTTTTCTACCACGGCTACCTTGAACTTCGACATCTGTATTATTTTGTTAGTGTATTATTCTAGTCAGATTGGTTGTGATGGCGCTGTCTACTAAATACTATGGCGGTCGACGAAGAACCAACAAGTTTTAATTGGTAATTAGATGAGAGCGACGAGATTTGGAGGGCTCAACTTCCACACATCAAGAGTCAAATGCGTTTAAAAAAAAAATTGGCCCTATTTCAAAGAAATACGGATTTTTTATGCGTAATGATTGATCCGCACGAACCCGCTGAGTTTTTTCTAAGTTGCGAGGCACACCCACTGTAATCTGGTTACCGGAGTCCATACATATTATGACAACATGAATGCCACCAACCTCCTTGAGTTTTTTTTTATTGCTTAGATGGGTGGACGAGCTCACAGCCCACCTGGTGTTAAGTGGTTACTGGAGCCCATAAACATCTACAACGCAAATGCCGCCACCCACCTTGAGATATAAGTTGTAACGTCTCAGTATAGTTACAACGGCTGCCCCACCCTTCGAGCCGAAACGCATTACTGCTTTACGGCAGAAATAGGCGCGGTGGTGGTACCTACCCGTGCGGCGTAGACCAGATAAATTCATAAGAATGAAAATTTAATAAACCCCTCTATTCTGAGTGGGTGTTTTTAGGCCATTATTATGCCTATTCTATGCTATCGTTATTGTACACATTTTTTTACACGCGAGAACCAGTTGTGATCCATAATTCCCTCAATAGAAATTACCTTTGTTATTACCAAGCATGTTTTGACACGTGCGAACACATTCGAAATTACTCTGCCGACGCCGAATTAGCTGTGCCGACCTCACCTAGTGGGATAAGGTGGAGAAAAAGAAGAGTAGAGAATTATAAATTGAACAACTTGTAAGAATATCGTGTCTGTTCGTACGAAACGAGCAGGAAAAGCGTCACGCGATGACTTAAACACATTATAATCTTTTGATTCATTGCACTCATGACGTCATAGGAACCGTAATTTGATTTCGCGTATCTGTTGCTTCGGCGAGATCACGATAATTACACACACTTCACGTAATACGCGATTTGATGGATGACGTCAGAAGCCACGATAACTTTTGTTGCTTTGGCGACCATCTCTTCGTTATTAATATTGATATAGAGTGGAATGCGCTCCCTCTCGAGATCAGGACCATTACTAACCGATGCGCGTTCAAGTTAAGGGTTCGGCGAATGCTGTTGGAAAAGTTAGCGGAATCGTCATGAATTTATTAAGATGAAGTTATTTGTTAAGTGAATTTATTAATACATTACCTAGTCAGGTCATAAGTATTGTCACACAGTAAAAACTTTTCTTTTAGAATGCTGGCCACAAAAAAGTTTATTGAATTTGAAATTCGAATTGTTCATGAAAATAAAAATGTATACTTTTAGAATTCTACTCATTTTTAAATATGGAGTGGACGCTTAAAGAAGACCGTGTTGCAGTTATTGCGTTGCATCGTTGCGGTTACGCGCCAATTCAAATTTTTAACATACTGAAAAATTTGAATATAACCAAAAGATTCGTTTATCATACCATCAAACGATACAATTAAGACTCTAGTGTAGATGACAGGTCAAGAAGTGGTCGCCCTCGGTCTGTTAGGACTCCAGCAGTGATAAAAGCTGTGAAGGCGCGAATTCAAAGAAATCCCAAACGTAAGCAGAAACTGTTGGCCCTTCAGATGGGGTTAAGCAGAACCACGGTGAAAAGGTGTTAAATGATGATAGGGCTTATCGAAGAAAAACAGGACATCGTTTGAATGCTCGTTTAATGGACCTGGGACTGAAGAGATGCCGCGCTTTGTTGAAGCGGTACGCAGGAAAAAAATATCGGGAAATTCTTTTTTCGGATGAAAAAATTTTTCCCGTAGAAGAGAGCTACAACAAACAAAATGATAAAGTGTACGCACACAGTAGTGAAGAAGCGAGCAACCGTATTCCGCGTGTCCAACGAGGTCATTTTCCATCCTCGCTCATGGTATGGTTGGGAGTTTCGTATTGGGGCTTAACAGAGGTACATTTTTGAGAGAAAGGTGTAAAAACGAATGCAGTTGTGTATCAAAATACAGTCCTGACGAACCTTGTGGAACCTGTTTCTCATACCATGTTCAATAACAGGCACTGGGTATTCCAACAAGATTCGGCTCATAGAGCGAAGAGCACACAAGACTGGCTGGCGGTGCGTGAAATCGACTTCATCCGGCACGAAGACTGGCCCTCCTCCAGTCCAGATTTGAATCCGTTAGATTACAAGATATGGCAACACTTGGTGGAAAAGGCGTGCTCAAAGCCTCATCCCAATTTGGAGTCACTCAAGACATCCTTGATTAAGGCAGCCGCCGATATTGACATGGACCTCGTTCGTGCTGCGATAGAAGACTGGCCGCGCAGATTGAAGGCCTGTATTCAAAATCACGGTGGTCGTTTTGAATAAACTTTAGTGTCATAAGAATCTATGTTTTGTTAAGTTCATTTTGGTATATGAATGGTTACATAATGAATAAACTTGTTTCAATTATTTTACATTAAATATGTGACAGAATTTATGACCTGACTAGGTACTTTCAATACTGTATAAACTATTTATGTATGTATGTATGTATGTGTATATGTGATGTGTATATATGTATATATTTTTTTTTTGTGTATGTATTTGTAATTTAATATAAATTTCATTGCACCTGCCACTATTTACTCTGCACTACCTTTGGTTGACTGGTAGAGAATGCCTTAGGCATGAAGTCCGCCAATGTAAATTTTACATGAAGTGTAATAGATAAAATATATAAATAAATATGGGTGGGATACGAATTTCGGTGCGTCCGTCTGGTGTTAAATGATTACTGAAGATTATAAATATCACAATTAGAAGATATCTCAATTGATTTCTAATAACGATTGTCCTATACTTCATGAATGAATGCCAGAAATATGTTGGAGTTTTATGATGGCTCGCAGAACGATATACAATAAAAATATTATCGAATTTTACTAAGGCTTGTTTACTGTTAGTTTACAAGGCTAGTTTTTTACTGGTGGTAGGACCTCTTGTGAGTCCGCACGGGTAGGTGCCATCACCCTGCCTACTTCTGTCGTGAAGCAGTAATGCGTTTCGGTTGGAAGGGTGGGTTAGCCGTTGTAACTATACTTGAGACCTTAGAACTTTTATCTCAAGGTGGGTGGCGCATGTAGGTTGTAGATGTCTATGGGCTCCGGTAACCACTTAACACCAAGTAAAATTAAGTAAAAAAAAAACTGTGTGTGCGATTCACACACGATAGAAGTGAAACTTCAGTAAATCGACAAAAGAATGAGATGAATATATATAAAAGAGGAGAGACCGATAATATAAAATAGTATGTATATTTCTGTCTCATTCTTTGCTGGCTTCATCCTACACATTTTTGTATTTGTGTCTCTTACCTGTCGTTTTTTCCGTTGCATCCGGTTTGAAATCACAACGATTCTAAAGAAGTTTCACTTCAAAAACTCGTTTATTTAATTTATCGTGAAATGAATCAATGATCGTGATTCTACCCCGTAATTGCGCGCGGCGTCCCACAGCGACGACACTAGAGCGTCGAACAATCTGCTAGAGATGAGTCGGATTTATTAGAACAGACCCGAATATTAGGTATTTTACGAGATTAGGCTGCACCTAATCCCATTTTGTCAATGTGTATAATCCACCTGTTCCACCTAATCTTCGTATACATAAAACATAAAATCGAATGTTCAGCATACGCTCCCACCTGTTCCTGCGCTATCTCACTCACATACACGTTGCAACGTATCTCACAATCCCTAAATGCCTAATACGAATCATTCAAATAATGATCCAACGATCACATTAATCAAATCCTAATAACGAACTCAACACTTGAGATTAGGAATAGGCAGATTGAGATCGTTTGCTAAGTAAAGTATTGGTTGTGAATGAAATTAGAAAGATTATGTGGATTACTTATTTGCATTTTGGATAGGACTTTGGATATGACCAGTATTTTACTGGTGGTAGGACCTCTTGTGAGTCCGCGCGGGTAGGTACCACCACCCTGCCTATTTCTGCCGTGAAGCAGTAATGCGTTTCGGTTTGAAGGGTGGGGCAGCCGTTGTAACTATACTTGAGACCTTAGAACTTATATCTCAAGGTGGGTGGCGCATTTACGTTGTAGATGTCTATGGGATCCACTTGACACCAGGTGGGCTGTGAGCTCGTCCACCAATCTAAGCAAAAAAAAACAAGAAGGTATTTCTTAAGACAGGACTTAACAGGTGGACCTAGTATCTAAGTTACCTAGTACGACCCATCTCTACAATCTGTTCACAAATAAATTTCAATCAAGCAAAACACACGTAATTTCTTTAAACAATCGAATTCTGTTCGTGTTATTCCTTAGCCGCTGACCGTCTGAGTGATTAATTCGATTCGCTTAAATCTTTCGTTTTCCAAATATAAGTCGGGGCTAATATCGGAATCAAAGCGAACGTAATGTTTACAAATACTTGTTCGTAACGATCGGTAAAGCATGTTTCGTATGAAGTAGTAACGTGAATCCACTAGTGTTTGTAATTTTCAATGGCGCGTGTTACGCGGTGAGCGGTTTTGTAGTTTTAAAAAAAACTTTATTTTAATATACACTGAATTTATTAATCCTTTACAAAAATCTGATGTTACACGGACAGAGTTACGATGTTATGAGCTTGAAGATTGATGACGAACTTCTAAGTTTCAAGGAGAAAGAGAATTTATACATGAATAGTATTTACTAAACAATTAGTAAATGAGTCATTTAGACTATGAACCGTATTGGTAAACATATTTAGAATCCGTAAGGACACAATTAGTAAATGACGGAATTTTACCGATGTGAAAGAAATACAATATTAACTAATGTTCTAATTCTAAATGAAGATCTGATGTAAAGTAAACAATATACATATGATTTAGTAACATGAGGAAATAAGTATGTTATATAGTAACAATGATTTAGAACTTAAGAACTAAGAGTTAGAGTACATTATGTGTTTATGAGAATTGATATATGACTTAGGTACTAGTGTGAGGGGCATAACATAACACGCGCTCGTATAGACGATATATATAAACAGTGATTACGGAATCGATAAATAAGTCTGTTTATCGTAACAACTGCGTGATCGGAATCGAAGATTTCGTTTAAAATTTTGCTATGAAAATTTTCATTAAGTTTTATTGTATTATAGTTATGAAATTAATTTGTATTAATTTTTAACTGATTTTAATAATTGTTTAATGTCGTTTCTTTGTTTTTTACAGCCCCACTTATTGAAATCTTGTTTGAAATTATAACAAAAAGTACAGTTTGTATTATAGTTAGTAGTTTAGTAGTACTTACCGATTATGGCGTACCGTTGATTTCTCAAGGCTTCAATGTTTAGTGTCATTGATCTAAAGGATAAGAAGTCCGGTGTGTTCGGATCGAGCGAGTTTGCATTTTAATACGGGTTTATATTAGTACTAGGGTTGCCAGTTATTTTTTTCAGCCTATAAGGGGCAAATGCTTAAATAGACAAAAAATTACGGGAATTTAGTTTTTTACCCGGGACAAATAAAAACAAAATTATATAGTGAAATTTTTTTTTGACGTGACAACGTCTTATAAGTCGATGGAGCCGGCTGCACGAACGACAAAACATGACTCATGCGGCGTTACCTCGCTCTGAGGCGTTCCATTTAAGGCTTGAAGTGCAAGCGAGAGCGCGCAATGAGCGACAAAGAGGCACAATCGGCCTCCGCGTTCGGCAGCGTTCGACATCTGTCTCTCTCCTACTTGAGTGAGCGATGAATTGTATTTATGCGTACAAATAAATGTAACTTGATCAATTCAATAGTAATTTCCATTTATCTCCTTCTCTATAACCATACAAAAATGAAACCATTCAGTATCAGTATTTTCTTATGACGTTGTCACGTTCAACTATCGTCAGTAAACCGACTTTACAGACAACCGATATTTTTTTATAATTCTTCGAGGAGCAATTCAGTTTTAACATATTTATAAAAATCATTAGAATTATAATCGTGCGGTTCGAATACGGGACAGAGTCAGTCCCGACGGGAAATTTTAAACTTAGCCTAAAATACGGGACGTCCCGGGAAATACGGGACTGTCTTCTAAGGTAAAACGTACTTGCGCTCATTACGCTTCAGTTCAGAAATAGGCAGGGCGGTGGTACCTAACCGCGTGGGTCTTACAAGACGTCCGCATGTTTTTGTTTTGATCGACTTGACATGTTTCTGATTTGAGATATTCTATTTGATAATTTGGAACATAACTCACAAAAAAGATTACGTCAAACGTTACTGGAGTAGATTATTTAATATAATCTCTTCAGTTTAAGTGAGCGATAACGGAAATTGCCTTTTTTCTTATTCGATCCGCCTTAATACGTTAATAAACGTTCCTCTCATAAACATTAAAGGAATTTTCACAATTCTCTCAGATTATTTTATTTGTAAGGCATGTTTCCACTTTACGCTTAATATTTATTCAAAGTAGAGTGCGCGCGATGAGCGAAATCAGACGATGATCATTGATATTTTAAGATTTCGATTAACTTGATGTATTATTTATATTATCTTTTGTTTTGTTTTTGAAATAAAAAAATTATATTGGTAAAGAAAATTAGTATATCATTAATAAAGTTTTTTTTAATAGCCACTAAAAGGATAATCAGTTGAGGAGAGAAAATGGTCTCAAAATATGTACATATATGTCTTTGCCTATTTTATGTTTAGAAGAATTTAAAATGTATGTATTTCTGACTCGAATGATTAAATTGTTACGATATGAAAAGTGAGTGAATGTACAGTACAATTAAAATTCGACCTCATGCCTCAAGGTGGGTACCAGAATTCACGTTGTATATCCTATACGCTATAATTTTTAAAACTAGATTCTGTATATCTGTCTCGAATATCCATGACAATAAAAAAAAAACTTCTCCAATTAAATCGAAAACAAGATTTGTTACAGTATCAAATTTGTTAAATTACCTACTTCACTAGCATTTTTAGGGCTTTCCTCATTTAAGATACGTATAACTATTTTTAGAGTTTAAGATTTTCAAATTTATTAAAATTTCCGTTGCTTTGTATTCAAATATTTTTTGCCAGTTCTGTGGTTACGGACGATGAATGTTTTATTAAGAAAAAGTAATAGAGAGAGAGAGAGAGAATACATTTTATTGCACACATAATAAATTACTAAGATACAAGAAACATAATAAATTACTAAGATTCAAGATACTGATGGTTCTTTCTGTGTTCCGAGAAACATTTCATTCAATGCGTCGAAGTCAATGAAAGATGTTAAAATGTTAGCTTCATTAGACCTAGAATCCGTTGCATTTCAATAAGGGTTAAAAAATTTATTTATACAAATGAAAAAGGTTTGAAGTGTATAGTGTAGACAGCAATTTGGCAAACGTCTGGTTCGCTGAAGAAAAGAGCATTGGCCGGCGACGTTCAGAGGTCAACAAACTAGTCTAAGTTAAGTCAAGAGTAGTAAGTACCTCACAATTTTAAATTTTATATAAAGAATGACTATACGAGGCACGTTTTATGTAATTGATTTGGGTTTTACGTGCGCTCAACCAAAAGTAGATGTGATCAATAGCAAGCTTCGATATAAAGTTTTGTATTTTTTTTTTATTGCTTAGATGGGTGGACGAGCTCACAGCCACCCGGTGTTAAGTGCTTACTGGAGCCCATGGACATCTACAACGTAAATGCGCCACCCACCTTGAGATATAAGTTCTAAGGTCTCAAAGAATAGTTACAACGGCTGCCCCGCCCTTCAAACAGAAACGCATTACTGCTTCACGGCAGAAATAGGCAGGGTGGTGGTACCTACCCGTGCGGACTCACAAAAGGTCCTACCACCAGTAATTGTATGAGAAAGTTACGTACACACAGACGAACTATAGACTAATATTAGCGAAGTAATATGTAAATGTTTAGACGAACTCGTGAAGATTCGGGTCAACAATATTCTTTGCATAGTACATGGTCAACGAAAATTCGCTGAATGCTTTATTCATCGGCGTTGATATTGAATGGCCGATTATATATTGAACAATAGGCCTCGACAATGGTCTCTCTTTGGCCTCCGATTAACAATAGGCTGCCTCTCGCAGCTGTGAGGCTGCTACTACCGTTCAGATTGGAAACGAAGCCTTACCTATTGGCGCTTTTTTTGTGATCCATAATCTCCGTATGGTTTTCGTTGTCAAGGGAAATTTTATTTGGAAGTGAGTGTTGTTGTTAATATACTTTATAATGCTTCACTGATAATCGAATGTAATCTCAAGATAGAGCATGCATCTTAAGACGATCTAACATCGATTTTTTTTATTTATGATAAACATTATTTTAATTCGATTCCACTATTATGAAATTGATCAAAAAGTTTACAAATGAAGATACATACACATTTGCTTGTAACTTAAAATTAAGAAAATTAACAAAAGAACTGCTTAATTGGTCCTACTCTTTTTCGGAGGAGTTTCTGAAATGCATTAAGTGACCCTAAACACATACCTATGGTAAAAATCAATACACCTGTTCCTTTTCTTTTTATATATATGTGTATGTGTGTGTATGTAAATATATATATATATATGTGTGTGTATATATACATGTATAATATTCGCTTACCTATTTTGATTTTCTCGTATATTCAGCACCGTTATTACTAGTTTTAAGATACTTCTGTAAAAAGCTCTCCACGAGACAGGCAGTGCCTAGTGTGGAGAGTTTTTAGCAAACTGTCGTGTAAATGTTTTTCAAGGTTAATAAATAAATTAAACAAAAAAAAAAAAAAAATTCGTATTCATCAAGACAGGTTTTTTTTTAAAATATTACTGTGGTGTAGCCCCTTAATGTGATTGTTCGGGATAGCGAATATCTAGAAGTATAGTATAGTAAGTATAGATAGCAATTTTCTTTAAAGTTTATTTTAGCCGAGCAAAAAGAACAAAGTCGAATCTACTTTTGAAAGAAAAAATAACACGGCTTTACCTGTACTAGTATTGATACAACAATGGAAATTCTACCAATATCAATGAATCCTTTGTTTTGAAAATGACATTTTGAATAAAAAACACTGGCATTTCCAAAATTTGTTTTTGTTGATGTATTGAACATTAAAGTTCATCGATAGCTAACAAATAAAAAAAAGAATATTAGTTGACAAAGAGAACAGAAAATCGTAATTCATTTTAACAGAATCGTTGTCGAAGTAGTTAACTATGCTTATTCACACACCGGGTAAATGTTCGTGCGTCAAACAGGTTTGTTCACTCTTTGTCTGTGTCTTTTATCTATATATTAATACGTGAAGCAAAAACTTTGTACCTACCCCTTTTTACGAAAATTGCGCGGACGGATGAGTATGAAATTTCCCACACTTACAGATAATATAGAGAAGGAGTGCAGAATGTTAATATTTTTTTTACATTATGCATAAAAAACACTTTAAATCAATAAAAAAAACATTACACACACTACCATCTATTTGACACACACATGCATGCAAACTATTTGTTTATTGTCACACTTTTCTAATTGCATATAGTCTGTGGCCAAATTGAGAATAGATTAAATATTGTTTGTCCAGAATATTTGTCTAAAGTGTAGTCTTGACGAAATCTGTGATTATAGAAGTATTTGTCTTTGACAATAAAATCATAATAGAGTACAAACTTATAAATTCAATTAATTGTAGTCGAATTTCGACTACCGGGGGCCCACTAGTGCCGATAAATGTATCTATTTTAACGTATGTTTATCAGACTCGAGTTCCAACAGTGGTTCCAGCAGAGCAAAAAATCCTAGGGAAAAGTTTGGGATCAGGTGACCGGTGTGTTTTGCTCCCAATCATTGGTTTATTTATTTATATATTTCCTTTTTCATGGGTCTCGATCGCTACGACGTCAGGCGGAGATATGAAGGCGAGGATAGCTGCATGAGGATATCGGAATAGAGCAGTGGATACCTCAAATAGTCGATGTGTGTCTGGCTTGACCGTATGATAGAATTTCCAATAAATAGAATATTATGTATTCACAATATAGTCGCTGCCTGAAGCAGTCGACCAAATCGTAAAAATGCAGATTTTTTAGGACTGAATTCATTAATCATCATGTGAAGATTAAAATATATCTTTGATATTTAAAAAAAAAATTGTACGAGACTTGTAAACAATTCATTAGTCGAATAACTATTGATATAAAGTTTATTTTCAATTACAGGTTTAATGGGGGAAAACAAAATACTAAAATACCTTGTAATTTACGTTTCGAAGTTCATATCTTTAAAGTCTTTGTGGCCTAAAAGATAAGACGACATTCGTATCGAGTGATGGGACTGTGCCGGTATTCGGATCCCGCAGACAGGTATAAATTTTTTAATGAAATACGTACTTAAATGTTCACGAATGACTTTTACGGCGGAATAACGTGGGAATTCAGGAATAACGTAGTGTAATAAAAACGAAACCCACAAAAACTATAATTTGCGTAATTACTAAGGTGTCTTGTGAGTCCGTACGGGTAGGTAACACCACACTGCCTATTTCTTCCGTGAAGCAGTAATGCTTTTCGCTGTATTGTAAAAACTTAGATTTAAAACTCATATCGCAAGGTGGCGGTGCTTACGTTGTTGATGTCCCACTTAACACTAGGTAGGTCGTGAGCTTCTGCACCTATGCTAGCAATTAAAATCAAACCGACTATATACGGAACCATAGATTGTCGTCCCACACGCACTTACCCGTTATTTTTTGTCTATACATTCTATCTAACTGCTTACGCGTATTTAGTTCCCAGAAAGATCTCCGTATGGCTGAGAGTCGTTTAAAATGCAATAACCGATTGATTGGCTTCACCGTTAAAGGCGATGTGATTCTGTGTCGATGTGTCTACAGGAATGATTGAAGTTTTATGGTTTTACGCCACATTCTGATGCTATAAATGGTTATCGCAAAACACGAGTGTTCGCCCGCTGTGAGTCGGTTTCGATTGATTTTAAAGCTTTTAATTTTAAAGCGGATTGTGGACTTGTATACCCATCTTTAAGTATTTTAGGCGATCTTGTGAGCCCGCACCGGGAGGAATCACAACTCTGCCTACTTCTGATAGGTCTTGTGAGTCTACACCGGGAGGAACCACATTTTTCCGCCTATTTCTGCCGTGAAGCAGTAATGCGTTTCAGTTAGGAGGATAGGGCAGCCCCTGTACTGAAAAAACTGAGATTTAGTACTCATATCTCAAGATGGTCGGCGGAAGTAACGTAGTTAATACCTATGAGCTCCACTGCTTACATAACACCACGTATGACGTAAGCTGGTCCCCCCATCTTAGCAATAAATAATGAAAAATATAGTAACTATGAAGAATTCGCTTGAACACAAAAATAATTTTTGCTAGCCTTACGTATTGCGGAATCGTTTTTATATTAATTATGTTTACCCGGGTCTTGGTGACGTCATGTTATTGGTAAGCCAATAAGTGCTCTAAATTTCGGCAGCCTCAAAAGTCCGAGCACTTTTTAACACTTTTCAGATCACCTAAGAGCTTAAGATTGCGAAGATATCGTATCATATAATAGACACTTACTGTTTCGTCGATAAGATACTCACGTTTATCGAATTCTAGTTTATTTATGTCTGTACTATCTCGTACTAAAGTGCACAGTATCTTTGGGATATAATTATCGGAGTCCGCAAGCGCCACATTACGATAATTTCGATGCCAGATAAGGGATACATAATTATTAGATGCACGGACATGTTAAAATATTAATCAAGGATTTGACCTTGATGAAAAAACGAATTGTCGTATCGATAGTCGACAAGTTTATTGATCGATTCATTAAATATTGAAAAATCGTAACGGGTCATATAGAATATATTTTAATCACTAAAGAGATTGTAAAAGATTGGTAGCCGCTAATACTCGCATAAATTTTTTTGAAGCAGTGGATATAAATAAATTAATACCGGAATATTTTTTTTACACAATGGGTACTGTTACGGGGTGGGATGATGAAGACTTTTAAACACTTTTTACAGAAACTGGGAAAAAAAGTAATTTTATTATAAGAAAGTACAAGTTTGTCACGTTTTAGATGAGTGTCCACCACGAGGTTTCAAACCGATCTGCCTTTCTGTGGTAACGGAAATGCTGACGAACTTTTGATTTGCGTCATTACTTAGAAACGAAGTAAACAACTGAGGCTAGGTCAGCAGTTTACTTTATATTGACCACGTTGTAATCGGATATTATAACAGTACAAATTTCATTAGAAAAAATACTGTACTATAACTACTAATTATTAACATTGAACATAAAATAATACGAACTGCAACATTATAATGCGCTGGTGGTAGGACGTCTTGTGAGTAAGACGGGTAGGTACCACCACCCTTTCTAATTTCCACCATGAAGCAGTAATGCGTTTCGGTTTAAAGGGTGGGGCAGCTGTTGCACTGTAAAAACGGAGACTTAGATCTTATGTTTCCAGATGGGCGGCGGTATTAATCGTGGTTGATGTCTATGGGCTTCGGTGACCTCTTAACACCAGGTGGACCGTGAGCTAGTCCAAACCTATTAGCAAAAAAAAACAAAAATTGAAGTGTCAATGGCTTACTAAATAAACAGCAAATTATCAGTTACTCGGAAATAAAATTAACAAATATTTGACATATATATCCTTGACATAATTAAAACTATTTTTACGGCTGAATTTTAATTTCTTCTTAAATTATCTTATAAAAAATCATAAATATCATAATTTATGGAATAATTTTTTTTTTTTTACTAATTAAGACGATATGAAAGAACCCCTGAAAAATCTATGGAAATAAATAGTTACGATTATTATTTTTCAAAAAACAAATTTTTGGCAAAAGTGTTGTTTACTTCTTCTGGAGAAGAGATATGTTTTCAAGTGAAAAGAGATGAAACAAAAATGAATTATTTAATATTTCTAGAATTTCTTTCCTGTTATTTCCTGTACAACGCATTTTATTTCGTTTGCTACGAAAATTTTATAGATGAAAAAGGATTTGTTTAGATTATTTGCAGTAAATACTTTGATTAGTTTTACCTTTTAAGTAATATCTTAGTAAGACTTTGTTTACTTTTACGTCATAGTCAGTTGATAATCACATTAACTAATAAGTAATAAAACATATGGTATAATATATTTATCCGGGTTTTTTTTTTATTGCCTTGTAGGCAGACGAGCATACGGCCCACCTGATTTTGAGTGGTTACCGTCACCCATGGACTTCAGCAATGCCAGAGGCAGAGCTAAGCCGCTGCCTACCGTAAAGGTTAGGTTTAGGTTTCATTCAGCATGTTTTGTATTTACACCTTTCTTTTTAAAAGAAATATTTGTGTACTATTGATTGACAAACACACGGCAATAGGTCGACAACTATTTTACAACTCCCACAGCCACAGACAGTCGCCAGCTTGAGACATAAAACCTCAAGGCTTAATAATTGGAACTCGCGATTGCTTTAGGTCAAATATAAGCAAGAGTGGCACTTTTACAATACGCCCTACCACCAGTTTCAATATTAAGAAAATATAGATAAAATGTAACGAATATTCATGGTGTCCTTTTTTATTTGCTTTAGTTGTGCCTCGCTTTGTCATCCGCATTAAATTTATAATTCTAAATTAATTAAACACGTCACTATTATTGATCGAATCAAGTGTGTCATTTTTTCGAGATAAAAGCCTTTATCTACGGCTTATAAACTTGTTGACCCGTTGCTATGTTTCCGCGTCAAATATGACAAAATAGTAGATGCACTTTCGCGTTTAAACATCCGTAAATTTAGTATCGTGGGCTATTTGGTTTATTTAAGCGAAATTTCGCTTAATACGCGACATTTATTTTGTAATTATAGGTCCGTTTTATATGGTACTAGCTTTTGCCCGCGACTTTGTCCGCGTGGAATAGTTACTTTGGCATTACGCAAAATTTTACCCACCTCTTCATTTACGTAGAAAGTGAACATAATTTTGCATAATAGAGAATGTTAAGGAGCTATTTTTAAAACTTTTAAATTTTAAATTTTGTCATACATTATTTTAGCGTAACTTTAACCGTTTCCGCAGCGCACGCAGCGGAACCTCTCAAAAGGGAAAAATACCCCGATTTTGAAACATTCTTTATTGGTGCTCCGCTTGCATTGATCTTAGCGTAATGTTATATAGCCTATATCCTTCCTCAATAAATTATCTATCTGACACTGAAATAATTTTTCAAATCGGACTAGTAGTTCCTGAGATTAGCGCGTTCAAACAAACAAACTCTTCAGCTTTATAATATTACTAGCGACCCGCCCTCGCTTCGCTTCGGAAACATTAAAACACACATGAAACCAAAAAAAAAATAAAAAAAAAAATGAAAAAAGTAGCCTATGTTCATCAGGGACAATGTTGGCTTCTAATGGAAAAATAATTTTTCAAATCGGTCCAGTAGTTTCGGAGCCTATTCGAAACAAACAAACAAACAAATCTTTCCTCTTTATAATATTAGTATAGATATAGATTAGTATAGATTAGTATCAACAATTTGTTGTTTTTAATTCAACTTCAATTAAGCATACCCCATTCAAATAACTGAATAACTTTTTTGTTATGATATTTTTTTTCCAATTTTTAAACTTTGAATGTAAAGTTGCAAAAGTGTGGCTTAAACCAAATAGCCTCCTCAATATATATTATTCCTTAATATAATTGATTGATATGTTGGCTGTATGGTGTTTCTGGGATTCAATTAGCAATAAAACCCTGCAATGTACAGATCACCTTCTTTAGTTGGGACGACTGTGTACACTGAGATACTTAAAGGCATTTACACATTTGAAAGAAAAGGGTTGTTACAAAATGATGATAATGTGACATTGTTCGGCATGAATAATCGTTTGATGGCATTATTAGCAAAATTTTAAAAAGGTTAAAGGTTAGATTAGAAGTCTAGTTTAGATTACTAAAAACGCAGTTAAGAAGCATCAATGAGCTTCCCTTTCCGAAACTTTTAATATTTTTATTGTTACTTAAGAAGTTGTTATTGAAACAGATGATATATAGCTTATATAGCTTAACTTCCGGACTAACGTGTCGATATTGAAGCAACTGGGCATCAAAATCAGACTGTCTACTGTGTGTCTGAAGCGGATCCTCGAATATTTTGGTCACATTGCGAGGAAAGACGGCGATAACCTGGAAAAACTTATGATCACAGGGAAAGTTGAAGGCAACAGATCTAGAGGCCGCAGCCCGACTCGTTGGTCCGATCAGATCCGCACCGCTTTGGACAGTACAGTGTACGGCGCGCTGCATGACGCCGTGGACAGGGGAAAGTGGAACATCATCTTAAGATTGAAGCTCATGGGTGATGGTGGTCACGACCCTCAGACATGAGGAACACGATTCGAGGAGGAGGAGCTTATAGTACTTTGAAAACTCGGCTATTTTAATTAATCTTGAATACGTTCTAACTATTGCCCCTAGATTCATCTTGTTCGTGTGTATGTTTTAATTCACCTACTAAAATGTGAGCTTGCAGCAATACTGGCAACGATGTGTGGCAACTGAAGAATTAATTAATGCATGTTTCGATTATAACACAACTTAGTTTCGATGTGGACAGGTTTTGATTACTCGTGTTTTCAATTAGCTGGCCAATGTTTTGGCGCTTTGGTTTAATTAGCGAAAGGCGGACAGATTGTTAGACATCAGTTGTGACATACATACGTTTTCTTAAGCCATAAATTGGCAACAACGAAAACATAAATTAAATATACTCTAAAACATTCAGACAGGGCCTGACACATTTAACAATTATTAACTTAGTTTGTACCTTACTTGTGAATAACACGCCAATTATCTGTGTGAAATAGTTGAATGACTGACACTTGAATACGCATGCTTTTATATTCTCTATAACTAGATGTCTGAGCAAATCGTAAATCTAGATCTATGTACTGATTGACACTTTTCATTCTAACATACGAAGTTAATTTATTAAAACGTCGATTTTCTTTTATCCTTTGATAATAGTACATATTTAGTTACAGTAGTTTCATAAATAACGCGTCATTGAAATAATAAAATTAATTATCAACAAGTATGTTACATTTTTATGATCGCAGATAGTATGCGGCCGTCCGAAATGAGCGTATTTGCTTTTAATTCTTTCTTTTGCACTTACCAACTCTACGTCATCCTCACATTCGCCGTTCTCTTCAATTATATTTGTTAATAAGGCACTAGGTCTAATCGAGACTCTGTTTCGAACCCCTGAAGATCTCCTCCAAAGGTCCACATCATCTTTAGTATCGTCTCCTAAAGAAGAGAATTGCTCATAGAAGTTTATCACACCAGCTAATTCGCCTTCTAAGCTGTTTTCTGAACTTTCCGATACAGTCCTTTTTTCAATAGATTTTCTGTCATCTATCTTTTTGTAGCCATCATTATTGTCTCCGACTGCTACTGCAGTTCTGTGGTTGTTATATTCGAACTCCAAATCGAAACCTCTGCCTTCGAAAAGACTTTTAAATTTCGCCCAGCATCCGATTTGTTTATCATCTTTAACTTGATCGTTTTTTGAGTTTTTATCCATTTTATATTCAAACTATTGTATTACATCATGAAGTACTAAATTAAATTCTGACACTATCAACTTAGTTGTTGATTGAGTTATCAGCAGGTAGCTTATTTTAATGAATTATGTTGATTAACAGTGTTTCCTATTTGTCAGTTGCATCAGTTCAAATACTTCCGCGTATTGTATTAATTTCACTATCACCATTAAAATTGAATGTAAATTCACACGAAATTAAATTCACGCGACGTTTTAATTTATCTGTTATAATATTCACTTTAAGAAATAATTATGACATCATAACGAATGTATTATTCACCTAATCTGACTGACGAACACCACGTATGCTCCAACTAGAGCTCAAACAAACACTCAAGTACAAATTCTTGATTAAATTCGATAAGTTTTTTGTTATCATTTAGACTTGCACTGATTACGGCTAATTACAAGTTCCGTTAAAAGGAATATAAGGTAGTCGTTTGGGAAATATCTAAAATTTGTATGTACTAGATTGTAATTTTCTTAAGGATTTACAAAGAAAAAAATAATACTTTCTAAAAAAATCTATTTTGTTAATAGTAATGAAGTGAATTTTTACGTAATGCAAGTCATTTAAATGAGTATCCTAATTGAGTATACATGTGTTTTTGAAAGTTCAGCAACATGTCTTCATTTATTATCTGTAATTTATCAAGCATCAAACATATTGGAGTCGGCAGCGGCTTGGCTGATGACTAACTATACCTACTACCCAAAAAATTAGTGGTCTGTCGTTCTGTTCGTTGGAGTAAGTATGTGAAATCGAAATCCCGTTTTTCATTTGTGAAAGGTAGCAAAGTTTCTTTAAAGTAATAGTTACATCTGGAGTTTGACCAAACGATATCGAACGCATTCTTTAGTTAAATCATAAAGGGAGAGTATTAGTTCATTTCAAGTTAAATATAAAGCAAAAATATAATATATACTATAGATACGGGGACAGTGAAATTTCTAAGCTTCTCCGATGAATTTTATCATGAATAACAATTTTTATAAAATTTACTAATATTGTTAACATTGACATTTTGCTCAAGATACGTTCTATGTAATTATGTTATACAAATCAGACCCTCTTCACAGCTCCGTTATCTTTTGATTGACTTGGATAGATTATCTTCATCGTTAACAAAGGACGCATCACACCGGATGTGAGTACGTAGCTGGAGCGCCTGGAGCTTCCGGAAACCCTTGACACGTGTACGTTGGGATGACTTAGAGCCGCTTTGTTGAGCTGTCGATAATCAAGAAGGGCTCGATTGTCCGGCCATACGCTTCGTCAGTCGTGAAGAGAAAAGATTAGGTTATATTATACCCCTATCGAAAATAATGTCCTGTCTTAGCTTACGATTTAAGATTATTATTATACGCGTCGGTTTACTGATGACAGTAAATAAGATAAGATTTATTGATGCAGTGAATATTAAATATCTATACTACGTAAGTGTTATTAAAAATCGGAAACTAAATATTCGTTAAATTCGAGAGAAAGAAATACAGTATCGCTTACATAATTATTGTTATAAATTGCCTGCTTAATATTTTTAAAGTTGGTTTTTGTATAATTTCTTTTGTAAAATAGGAGAGTCGCTAGTTTAATATACTAAAGATGAAGGCACCGATCAGGTTGCGTATACGTCGACTTTGGTACATCGGATAGGATATATCATTGCACAGATAACTAATGCATTAAACTAAAAAGTCCTTGATAAGAAATCTTATATTGTTTACAATTTTTTTGTTATTCTAGATTGTTCTACGAGTTTACAACGAAACTAATATGCTGTAGTTACCGGAGCCCATTTATATCACAACGTTAATGGGAGAGTCGGGTTTGTGATATGATGTCGAAGTCTCTAGCGTACTGACAAGTCTCTAGTGTTCCGCTCTTCAAAACAGATATGGAATCGATTATTATCACCTCATAACGTACTACGAGTATAACCAAGTATCACGTTACATCTATATATATATATATATATATAAATTTTTTTTATTATTGCTTAGATTAGTGGACGAGCTCACAGCCTACCTGGTGTTAAGTGGTTACTGGAGCCCATAGACATCTACAACGTAAATGCGCCACCCATCTTGAGATATAAGTTCTAAGGTCTCAATTATAGTTACAACGGCTGCCCCGCCCTTCAAACCGAAACGCATTACTGCTTCACGGCAGAAATAGGCAGGGTGGTGGTACCTACCCGTGCGGACTCACAAGAGGTCCTACCACCAGTAAATAATATATATAGTAATTTCATATTTTTATTTCGTTACTCTGTGTTACTTCTTTGTCGTAGATGTCGTTCGAGAATATTATCAGATACCAGTTCAGATCGTGACTTCTTCCGCGTAAAAAGTAACATTAATTACACGATGTTCAAAGCTTTATTGGGCGTAATTGAGTAGCAAAAATCCAAGTATCTTCAAAATTCGCACATTCAGTTTCAGTTTTTACAGTCGACTGCCCCACTCCTCAAACCACAACGCATTATTGTTTCATGACAGCAACAGACAGGGTGGTGGTACCTAAGTGGGTTCACAAAACGCTTTACTATCAGTAAAAATGCTATTTTCTTTCTGGTTTGATTTCCATCAGAAGATTTAAAATCACCATAGTCGTATTATTCGATATCACTACATCGGGTGTTTCCTGAATTAGTCTGCGGTCATCAAAAATATTTATCACTAGCGACCCGCCCTCGCTTCGCTTCGGAAACATTAAAACACACATGAAACCAAAAAAAAAAAAAAAAATTAATAAAAGTAGCCTATGTTCATCAGGGACAATGTCGGCTTCTAATGGAAAAATAATTTTTCAAATCGGTCCAATAGTTTCGGAGCCTATTCGAAACAAACAAACAAACAAATCTTTCCTCTTTATAATATTAGTATAGATGATATGTATACCGAACACGTATACGGAATATCAGTCAATTTCTCCATACCGATTTGTTGTTGAAAGAAAATATTAAAGACGAAACTTCCCCTCCTGATATGACATCATTTTTAGGTCGAGTTTGTTTGATTCGCCAAAAATGTTTTATTTTTCTTAATCAGCGGACTTCGTAAATAGACGCGTCCTATTTGTGTCAAAAGTTATCGAGAGCCGGTCGACTTAAAAGGGTGCGTATGAAAGTTCGCGTCAATGTTCTAGAAACGTACCGATTACGTTGATGACGCATAAATCTCTGGTACCAGATTATTTGGAATGATTTATTGTCAGTATTTTGGTGCTCGTGAAACAGCCGATATTATTGAAACTACGATGTCGCGCAATCAAATTGCTCATATCCATAATTATAATGATTTATATAATAATACATATTATAAGAGGCAAACACAAAATGGCTGAGTACCGTTTTTTGTCTTTAATTTTCTATCAATTTGCGGCATGCGTGCATGTGGCAGAGATGCGAATGTTGAAACAACAAGAAACAAGAGAGAAAGAATAGAAGAAAGAAAGAAAGAAGAAAGATAAAGAATGAGTATATCAGAAGATGTGTGTAAGTAGCCCCGGTAATTAACAAACTAAAGCGCGGACAGTTAGCGTAGTATAGACATGTGATGCGTAGAGAGAAGATACATGTGACTATGAGATGTATGGAAATGGTAGTACAAGGTCGACCGAAGAAGACATGGATGGAGTGTGTGAATGACGATATGAGAGAGAGAGAGAGAGGAGTGAGTGTTTGAGATGCTTTTTTGCGGGCACTTTTTGGTGGTGGTTAGAGGTTTATATGCACTATTTGTTTTTGGTTTTCCAAACGAGAAAATAAATATTCGTAATTTCCGATGACGTGATAGACAATAGCGAACAAATGTGATAGCTCTAATATGAATAAGTTTTGAGAGAACATGACGTAAAAGGAAAGTCGTGTAGCTATTTTTGTTGTACGACAACTTTATTAGACTCCCATTTGACTAACTACGTAATATTCTTTGACTGTGTCCGAAATTATTATGTAAGCCCAGTATCAAGCGCCCAGTATCATGTATTATCCTATCTTCTTCTTAGTCGTTTGCACCCAGAGTGGTCGTGGTCTTGGGTGGTGGTGCGCTTCACACGACGTCGCAATTTCTGGCGCATGGCGGCCTTTCTTATGGACTCGTTGACGGGATCGTTTAGAAATATAAATGACGAAACTATTTTGTAATAATATACATAATAAAATGCACTTACAGTGACATCAACTAAAGGCTCATCCTCTGGTGTTAGAGCGAGGGAAGAACGTCGGCCGGCACGAGCTCCTGGCGACCCACTTGAACTGCCTGTTGACAACAGAACGATCATTAATTCAGAAGCATTACATTACATTCCGTAGACACAACGATTACATAAGTAAATTATTCGGTCGGTCCCAATCTTGATTGCCGCCACAAATGCTAATATACGTTGCGAATTTATGGCTAATCATTTCTGAACTGACAGCATTCGTAGGACTCACATAGCAATCACATAGCAATTTTATGTGTTCGAGGACGGTTTTAAACAAAGAACAAGACAGTGAAAACTTAGATAACGTTTCTTTTTAAGCGAAACTTCTTTAGGCGCTATGAGAATAAAATTTAACTCGCGCCAGATTCGTTACGGCTAGAGAGGGAAGATACAATTTAGAACGAGCGAGAGTGAGAAAATAGACAGGGCGTCTCGTGAACCACTCGACTTTGGAGAGAGAGAGAGAGAGAAAGCGAGCTAGGTCGTTTCTCTTATACACATTCTGTTTACGGGCGTCGGCCACTAGATGGCTGTTAAGTTTAGCTAAGCTAAGCTAAGATAAGCTAAGCTAGTTTCTCATTGCTCCTGTAGATGGCAGTAATATTAACTATCTTATATTTTATTTTTATGAAGAATATATTTTGATTAAAGATGAAGAAAATACACAATACTACACACCGTAAAAGAGTTTCACTTCTTTCACGTGCAGCAAGTTGCAAGCTTGCAATTTTTTTGAACTTCCAATTATCTCGCTCTTTTGTTAAATTTTTTACCTTACTCGTTATAATATTATCTGTGTAATATACATTTTATTTGATATAATTAACCTTGAGGTAAAATTAAAATATCAAACTCAGAGATAATTTTTTTAAATAATTATTCCAGGTATGTTATTTTGGACATCAATTTTTGTAAGAATTCGTATTTTACTTTGATTAATCTGAGTGTATGTAAGCATTTTATTATTATCTCTTTGTATATATAAGTAAGCAAAGGTCAATCAGTTAAATACCAGCGACTTTTCTCTTTGTTAATCGATTTTCCTTTTTTCTTTTTTGGCGCGTAATGTTTTAGTGAAGGTAATCAAAAATTAACGATGGATAGTTTTTTTTCTAAATCTCTATATGTCAGTGATTATGGTCGAATTCCGTTAACTGGAAGTACAAAGGTTTTAATGAAATTTAGTTTTTCAAATTATTGAGACCGACAAGGTTAAAAACAATTTTTGGTACTGTAGTACTCAAATTCAAATTCATATTCAAAATCATTTATTTCAACTTGGATGTCATCAAAAACACCTTGTTGAATGTCAAAATGTAAAAGAAAATGTGAACTCTACCACGGGTTCCAAAAAAAGCCACAATCCTGAAAAGAACCGGCGAAGCAAACACAGCGGGTTTTTTTTTTTTTTTTGGATTTTCTCAAATATTTACTTTTTTTTTTTAAACAAGAAAACATATTTACAGTATACGAAAAAACAAGTCAAAAAAATACAATTCAAATAAATAATAATAATAATGAAAAATGAAAAGGCCAGGAGCGAACTGAAGCTTAATTTTATTTTTTGCAATCTAGGTACGGAAGTTTATTTCTAAATATAATTTTAAGTTACTACCGCCATGGCTATTTCTGCGAAGAGTTGATTGTGACTTCTTGTATGATTGTAAAGCTATTTTTTATAAGATCGATATATTATTATCGCATTTGTTTTATATACAAAATTTATTTTATTTGTGTGATTGACGATAGAGCCGTGTCGTTTTTGACCTTAGATTGTTGCTCAGTAACAGAAGTGCCGTAGCTCATTAGTCAATTCAACGAAAGCTTAAGGTCAACTAGATTGATTAGAAAAATACTTATAAGAATGACGCGGGGCCTTTGGTAGTGACAAACGCGCGAGAGTCACGATCCATCATCTCGATTGTTTTGAGTTGTGTAATGGCATGTATTAGACAACTGATCGAACAGTTTGTTGGGACATTATGAATATTTTTTTTGTTTGTTCTGATATTTGGATGGTGTCGAAATTTATTTTTAACTTTGCATAATTTTTTGGAGTGCATTTATAGTCTATTGAAAAGTTACATTTAGGGTTGCGTTTTTAAGAGGACGCAATTATTTTTTTTAAGTGTAGGGCGGGTTAATATAAACTTATTATTTTTGTGGGGGTGTTTATGTTTGTGGGGTTGCCACCTTTGTCCCCCGGCCACCATCTTGAAAAAAGGGGTGTAAAGGGTTTTTGCGCTGTATCTCGATCTCGTAAAATAGCAACCCTACAGAAAATTTAAAACACATTATCTGTAGAACTAACCTAACTAAACTAAGCCCACTACACATAAAAAAGGCCTCCTCTGAAAAACGTATGCTAAGGCCTAAAAAATATAACATTTCAATGGACTATCAGTATCTTTTTAAAATACGCTACGAATTAACAACACTCTTCTTTTTACGTTATGTCGGTAGAAAGTTCGAATCTCCACAAAAAATATTAATGATTTGGTTTAACACGCTTTTAATACCTTGGTATGTTTATTTGTTTGGAACGGAATGTTTGAAAGTCATTATCCCCGACATCTTTTTTTTATGATTGAAAGATTACTGGTGGCCCGGAGACCTTTCCAGTTTCACCAGGACATGATACCCGACATCAAGACGTCCGGTTAACTTGAAAATTTGCATTTGCAGCAAGGACCGATGATAATACAATAATTTTATAGCTTCGCTCTAATATCTTGACCAGTAAAATCAGAATAAAAAAAGATGAAATCAATTGTTAGTTGGGTTTATTATTTAAGCGTGTTTTAAATTTTAAATTATGTATGTGTATTCAATATACATGCTAATTCAAACAGAAAATATTTATTTGCAATAATTACATTCTTTCGATGGGTTTTCTTCTGTTTCAAGTTCATCGCTGTCTCGCCTCTGGAGCCATCTTTGAACTAATTCAATGCTGGCTTCTTCACCAGCCAACATCTTAGATTCACAAATTCATTTCGTTATGACACAACGCTGCGACATTTATAAAACCGCTCGACATAATAATGTCTCGAATCACGCGCTTACACTTTCACTGACAAGAAAACGTTGTATGTTTAAAAATCATCTAATTACGATAGCAAGGCTGAATTATATTTGAAGATCACGACACATAAATGAATTTGAGTACTAGATTGTTTTACGGAGCGACCGACGTTAGTGTAAAGTGAATAAGTACTGTGTTCAAATTTCGTATTAAAGAAACTATCAACGGGCGACTGACTGTAAGCAGTGAACATCGGAGATCAAACAAATTTATTTTCGCGAAAGGAATCTTTCGCCGAAAAAAAAAAAGTTTTATTTTTTTATTGCCTAAATGTGTGGACGAGCTCACAGCCCACCTGGTGTTAAATGGTTACTGGAGCCCATAGACATCTACAACGTAAATGCGCCACACACCATGAGATAGAAGTTCTAAGGTCTCCAGTATAGTAACATCGGCTGCCCCACCCTTCAAACCGAAACGCATTACTGCTTCACGGCAGAAATAGGCGGGGCGGTGGTACCTACCCGTGCGGACTCACAAATAGTCCTACCACCAGGTACACGATTATCGATTTTAAGCCCGTCTAGCGCACAGTTTAATAAGCCCATTTTTATTTGTAGCGTTCCCTGCAGTTTCTTGTGTCGGTGAGGCGAGAATGTAGTCACCTTGGAGCGAATGTAGGACAAAGCAAATGAACCGAAAGTAGTGAGGGAGTGCTAGTTGAGAATTACATAATTTTAAAGCTTCCTTGTTGAACTTATTAATCAACAGAATAATCGCTGAACGATTTTGCTTAGGTGTCTGACTGGTATGGCTCACGCAGCCCGATGGACTAGGATTCTAGAAAAATCGTTAATTGATCGATTGATTTAAAGCACTATTTATGTCATTGGTTATGTCGAGTTTCTTAAATTACCGCAAAAAAATACAAAAGACATGAATGATTTCGGAGAATTTTTCTTTATGTTTATTACGTAAATCTTACGTTAATTAGAGTTCAATTAAAAATATTTATTTCGTGCTATAGAGTTGTTATTGGGCATTTAAGAACGACCTTGATAATCTACATGCTTATTATAATATACGTTTACGAATAAAATAGAATAGTAATTTCGTACGTTGATAGTTTACTACTACTAGATGATGACCTAGGTTTTTTTTTGATAACGCCATCTTGTTGGGTCTTTAAAGCGGTTAGTTGCCCTCAATTAAGAAAAATAGTATTATTATTCGCCAATAGATGTCGGGAAGAGTTGATTATTGAAAACACGAATAAAACAACATTTTCTGAAAATAAATCATAGCTAGATCGATTTATCGCCCCCGAATTCCGATTTTCAGATTATATACATATATATTAATATACAAGAATTGCTCGTTTAAAGGTATAATATTCAATTTCGCATCTCAGCATTACGTGTCTCGACAAAAGTATTCGCTATCCCTTTTTAACGAAAGAGGACTACTAGTTTAATAATCGGTTGCTTCCCGCTGTTTGTAAGCTCGAATAATAACGTACTTAATTTACAATACAGACTACACATATCCAAGTTAAATAGGCGACTAACACGAAAACTATCGAGACGAGATTTAACGAATTTAAAATTTAAAACAAATACATAATTTGTTTGATAGTGTTTCCAACTTTTATCTATCTTATCTATTTCAAAACAGACGCATTGTCTTACTATAATTTTATTCATGACTAGCTGACCCGGCAGACTTCGTAGTGCCTCAATCGATAAATAAAAGACCTAAACTTTTGTATAAAATAAACTTAAAACAAACAAAAGGAATCCGTCCGACGGGGGACACATCAAAGGATTTTAATTCCGAGCATTTTCATATTTGTCTACCTTTTAAACCTTCTCTGGACTTCCACAAATAATTCAAAACCAAAATTAGCCAAATCGGTCCAGCCGTTCTCGATGTTTAACGAGACTAACGAACAGCAATTCATTTTTATATATATAGAAGATAGAAGAAGATATAGTGATAATCGCTAAACGATCACCCCAGAATAAACATAAGACAAAAGAAATTAAAAGAAAAATGCTAATGAGGACAAAGTCAAAGTTAAAACGCAAGACCGATAAACTCAAGACCTTTTTCGCTTCCACAACTCAAAAGATTGAAGATTAACGATTCTCAATTTTCCTTGAATCGGTGGTAAACAAATTGATGTCATTAGATTGTTTTGTAAGAACTGCTGCGGCTTTAATGATGATTGCCTTCGATCACGATAAAGTAATTCGAATATAACAGAAACCTTACAAGGATGTTTCGGTTTTCTGTTAATGGAAATTTTATTGGAACGCAACTGAAAAGGATGGTTATTATTTTTCGAAATGGCTGCGCGATCTTTCTAAAACACGACCAAACGCAACATGATAATGTGTGACGTCATTCGGGGCCAAAATAAAAGAGAACTGACCATATAATATATACTCAAAGCCTCGAATAGCAAATAGCCAATATTTCGAATAGAATTATTCCATTTTATAAAAAAATTTGAAAATCTATATATTAATACGTGAAGCAAAAACTATGTATCCCTTTTTACGAAAATTGCGCGGACTGAGGAGTATGAAATTTCCCACACTTATAGAGAATATAGCGAAGAAGTGCCGAATGGTTTTTTTTTTAAATTATGCCTTAATAATACATTAAATCAATAAAAAAACGTTACATACACTACCATATATTTGACACACACGCATATGAATACTCTATGTTTATTGTCAAACTTTTGTTGCTCTGATAGTCTGTGATCAAATTGAGAATAGGTTAACATTATTTATTTGTCTATAGTGTAGTCTTGGCGAAATCTGTGATTATAGAAGTATAATAGTCTTCGTTCAAACTTATAATTTTAATTAATTATAGTCGAATTTCGACTACTGCGGGACCACTAGTATAAATAATTACGTATTATTTCATGAAAACAGTGATCGCATCAAGGTTTTGATTTAATTAACAGGCGCAATTTGTTAAATACTGGAAGCGTTCCAATTCATAAAAAAAATCTCACGTACAAAATATTAGTTCACGACTGATTTCCGTAATAAAAGAATAATTAATTTTGGATGTAAAAAATCAAGTAAAATTTATAACGCAATGTCATCGGTGGTAAAGTTCTGGACGATATCCGGCAGCGGGCTACCACCGCTGATAAGAGCTTCTGGTTGAAGAGCATGTTCATTGCATATTTTTAAACTAGTACGCGTGAATACATTCGCTTTCTTTAATGCATGCTCAGATTGCCTGTTATGAGAGTCACAGATCAAGTGTTTTGATGTTACGTGATATTTATTTATGTTCTACTGGTAATTCTTTACGAATAAACATACTGACGTACCACCGCCCTACCTATTTCTGCTGTGAAGCAGTAATGCGTTTCGGCTTGAAGGGTAGGGCAGCCGTTGTAACTATACTGAGATCTTAGAACTTATATCTCAAGGTGGGTGGCTCATTTACGTTGGAGATGTCTATGGGCTCCAGCAACCACTTAACACCATGGGGGCTGTGAGCTCGTCCAAACATTTAAACAACAATAAAAAAAATCCGAAGTATTTAGATCACTCCGCTAATTTACACCGGTGGAGCGTTTAGTAAGTACCTTAAGCGTTTTTTGATAGTTCTGTCTGTAGATAATTTCAACTTTATCACCTTACTTTAAAAATTACCTTTGCTTATTCATAATCGTTAGTATTTTTGGGGAGCAGGAAGGGCGTTCAAATTATAGATTTAGTTTTATTTTAGAGCATAACTCCGATCTAGGATACAGTTTTTCTTTGTACATAATCATCATAGCAGTTCATAGTTCATGCAAGTTGCATTATATCTTTTTTTTGCTATATGGGAACGAGCTTGGACCACCCAAGGAGCCAAGGACCACCTTGTTAAATTATGTGCCTTATGACATCATTTTTTTTTCCTTACCTATTCTAGTGAACTCGAGGGATATTAGATTCACCGAACGTGTAAGTGAGCTCACGGGGCTCTTCTAAGGACGTTGCTAACACTAGCCCTAGCAAGAACAGTGCTTCACAGATTCTACCACCGGATCGGAAACGCGACCCACTGAGAATGCCATCACACGCCTTAATTTGTTTGATAGATGGTTAAAAGAACACCAATCACCGACTTTGATCTCCATGAATTTATTTTCCCCGAATGCCCACGGTTTCTTTTACGTTAAATTATGCAATGAATTGAAAACCCTATCCTCTTCGTCCATTTACGATGCAAATCGTTGCCAGTCAAATTGCCTTCAAAGGCTGTAAGTTAATGTGTCTTGTGTAATATATGTATTATGCATAGAAAATTCCAAATTAGGAGGCTCTAACTTGAAAATCATGAATCATAATGATGAATGCGTTCTTAAATATACACACTTCATGTGGTTACTTGAAGTTACTTCTACTTTTTAAATCAAAACGTAAATTCCTACTGAAGTATTATAAAATATCTTTTTTTAGTGAGACTGTATTAGAGGCGATGAGTTGTTTTATGTTTCTAGATGGGTCTCTGTTTAAATATCTCTTTTCTAGTTTTAGATGACAATCGTCTTTAAGCCGCTAGCGTAGCCCGTGGCATGACCATCTAAGGTCCTCCAGTACACATAGGGCATCACAAAATGCAATAAAAATTACAATATGACAATGTAATAAAGATTTTCGAAGTCAAGATTGGTCATACTACCTGTGAATGAATTTTATTATTATTGGAGTGTAACGCAAAATTAACAAACAAAAAGAAATCGAAATGCCATGATCGTTTTCAAGGTCATATACAAAACGTTATATGACAACATTATTATAATTACACGTTTAATAACTTGTAATGAAGTCAACAGGCCTTGATTGTTTGTAGGTAACACGATTTTGAGAATTACGTTACATATGATACTTGATTATCGCATTTATCTTGTGGTTCGTCAGCAGAGGCTCAAGTTATGTAATCACAACGTATATTTTTATTGCCAAACGATAAAACAGGACTTGTTTGTTTTTTAGTGAAAACGGTACAAAACATAATTGATTCTATCAGTTCAAATTTCAAGGACAAGGTTCAAGTGGCAGGTAGTCACGTCTATGGACTTCGGTATCCACTTCATAAAGCAATGAAAAATCCGTCGAACAGTTTCAATTGTTTTAGTGATTTGAGGAGTTTATGCCCTATCTGGTGTGAAGAAGTCAACGGAATCCACAAATACCACGTCTCCGTAAAACCGCGTTCATATTTTAGTTATTTGTTTTTATAACCCGAGATGCCACTCTTCAGAACGAAACATATGGCTGCTTCGCTATCTAAGCAGGCCGGTACAAATACGTTCGGGTCAATAATACATGCCACCGCCAGTGAGTCACACAATTTATGTTATGTAATATTTACGTAATGCACCTTTAGATATGAACTATTTATTCACTGACTCGTGAGGTCACAAGAGAATGAACCGAACATTCATAAATTCAGTTCATTGACAGTATTAATATTTATTTTTCAACAACCGCCCAAAGTCTTCAGGGCTATTTTGCGAAGAACTGTCTTTTGACATTTGACATTTTATTTCAAATCCATTGCATATTTTTGATACTCTTTAACGTCGTATCTCCAATGTGTATTTGTGTGGAGTATTTTGGAAGTCGTAAGTTGGAGGCTGGATACGTACTATATCCATTCATTTTTTGTTTGAAAGCCCGTTGTTAATTTCACTCTTTTTTTCCAACATATGCTGATGGCCTTGAGAGGCTATTTCAGCTTCACCCTAGCGTGTAGGTGAGCTCTCGGGGCTCAAACCGAAAGTGTTGCTAGCACTGGCCCTAGCAAGAGCAGTGCTTCGTAGAATCTACCACCGGATCGGAAACGCGACCCACTGAATCCGGCGAGAAACTAAGTTGGCTGTATCTATGAGTTAAAAAGCAAACAGCTCGTTTAAAAACTATCAAAAAAATATGGCTCCTAATTGTTAGCCCAGAATGGCATAATTTCGCCTATTTCCGCGGTCGTGTTAAAGGTACATCATGGGTGGCGGAATTCATTCAGTACCCAAAAACATATTGCAATCGCCAATCCGCCAATATATACATATGTATTTGATAGCTACCACGTACGGCATGTTTTTGGTACGAAAAGGTCGTGTGCTCTCGTTTAAAGAAGAGAGGGGGCGGGAGGGATTCGACTCCAGTGTGAATAATCGATCAACGCATTATACCTAAATCAACTTTGCAGACTATAAAAACCTGGTATACCAAAACATGAAACGTGAACAAGCCCGTGTAGTGGGTGTGTGCATACATAAAAAGTGTACCGCATCAATCAATGCTGTAATATAGAATATAATTATCATACTGAGCATTGTAACATTTTAGAAATTTTAATTATTATTCTTAGAATGTTACCTGTTAAATTTAGAGTACATAATTCGAATGCTACTTACTATTGGAGCTCACTCAACTCTCTCCATATTGATAGAGTTTGGTCGTAAATGTGATTTTATTGTTTTACATTTATTTAGTACCTTATGTGGTTTAGTGGCCTGGTGTGTTTAAGTGATTATTAGACTATGTCGGGACTCAAATTTTATAGCCGTTTGTGACGAGTTTTAGAAATCAATACTCTTCTTTCTTTTTCTCCACCTTATCCCACTAGGTGGGGTCGGCACATCTAATTTTTCTCTTCCATTCTCTTCTATCAGCCGTCATCTCAACACTCACTCCACTCTCTCTCATATCGTTATTCACGCATTCCATCCATGTCTTCTTTGGTCGACCTCTTCCCCCTCTACCTTGCACTACCATTTCCATACATCTCCTAGTCACATGCATCTTCTCTCTACGCATCACATGTCCATACCATGCTAGCCGTCCGCTCTTTAATTTGTTCATTGCTGGGGTTACTTTCACACTTCCTCTGATATACTCATTAGAAATCATTAGAATTCAATACATCGTGTTATAAAGGAATAATATCTTGTACTAAAATCAAACCCTCATTAATGTGTAATTTACACGTGTGTAATTTTTTTGCCTTTCTGATGGTGAGTGACTACTGTCGTTCATAGACAAACGTCAGTCGAAGTATAAGAACATAAACAGCGAAATTCATAGTTTTTTTTAAGGCAGAAATGGACGGATATACCACACAAATAAAATTGTGGATAAAAAGAATATGAGCTAATAATTACATTAGCAGCTGGACACATTAGTCTCAAATTGGACTAGGGCGAGCTTTTCTTACGATAAAAAAAAACGATTTGAGGTACCTCGATTTTATTCTAGCCCCTTAAACATGTTTAGCACGAAGCCAACAGAAAACCTTAACTGCATTATTCGTGACTAATTGAGTCACAGACGTGCACGAGAAGGCTAATTACCAAGAATCTCCAGCGAGAGGTTTTAATTAAGTACGGTTTCAGTGTGAGCGTTCGTCGCGACCGCAGCGAGAAAAATAAATATTGGGATTCCACATTTACGCTTCGACATTGAATATTTGATTTGCTTGAGCAGAGAGGGAGGAGCAGAAAAATCTAGATATTTGAGAAAGGCCTGTTATTTATTGGTTAAATGCTAAAAAAATCTAAAAGAGAAAACGTTTTTTAGGATCTCTAAATATAAAAGTATATATGTAAATCAATTTTATTACAAATGATGGGGTAGAAACTGCTTGTCATTCTTCAGGTGATGTTTGAAAAGTGCCCTTGGAATTAAGTATCTTGGTTGTGCACATGTTATTGCTGGTGACCTGGTGACCGTGTATGAATAAAACCTTATTAAGCCTTGAAACCGCGAACCAAAAATATTTGATGTATTACGCAGAGAACATCCTATTTTTAATTCTGTTGAAAGTTCTATAAAAATTGTACGGTAACAAATCACAACGTTTATAAATTATTTTTTAACCACGGAGCCGGGAGCCAAAATTCAGTTTCGCTTCCTAATTTAGGAGAGAAAGTGTCACTTTCTCTTCCAGTTAGTTTATACTATCAGTACCAAATATATAATTAAAAGCTAGGCTAGACTAATAACTCAATAACCGATTTATGTTATTTTTATGTATTAGACTTTGATCAATGTTTTGATATTTAAAATTTGAAAAAAAAAACCGTGTTTCCATAGATAAAGGAAACGGTATTTTGCTGTATATATTGAAGAAATAAAATATATTTATTAAAAAAATAATGATTAAATTTCGTCAATGTCTATTAAAAACAAGTATGTGTGTATGTAGATACTTGATATTATAAATGTAAAAATTTGTATGTTTGTGATTTAATCACGTAAAAATGACTAACTGACACAGACCACCACAGAGACCACTGAGTTTCTCGCTGGATCTTCTCAGTTGGTCACGCTTCCGATCCGGTGGTAGATTCTGCGAAGTACGGCTCTTGCTAGGGTTCGTGTTAGCAGCATCGTCAGGTTTAAGCCCCATGAGCTCATCTACTAATTCGGCAAATCTAGAATAACCCCTCGAGGGTACTAGAATAGGTAGGATAAAAAAACCTCGCAAAAACCGAAAAAAAAACTTTGGTTTCAAAAAAACTAATTTTCCCTAACCCTTACAGCGCGAACCGTCGATAGATCGACACTGTATTAAATGCGTATAAAGTGCGCAGCGTGGGAATACCGACAATTGTGCAGTTTTCTTTTTATTATTAAATAAATACGTTTCAAGTCGTCGTGGCCTAAAGGATAAGACGTCCGGTGCATTCGTATGTAGCGATGCACCGGTATTCGAATCACGCAGGCGGGTACCAATTTTTCTAATGAAATACGTACTCAACAAACGTTCACGATTGACTTCCACGGTGAAGGAATAACATCGTGTAATAAAAATCAAACCCGCAAAATTATAATTTGCGTAATCACTGGTGGTAGGACCTCTTGGGAGTCCGCACGGGTAGGTACACCACACCGCCTATTTCCGCCGTGAAGCAGTAATGCGTTTCGGTTCAAAGGGTGGGGTAGCCGTTGTAACTATACTGATATATTAGAACTTATATCTCGACGTGGGTGGCGTACTTACGTTGTAGATGTCTATGGGCTCCAGTTAACCACTTAACACCAGGTGGGCTGTGAGCTCGTCCATCCATCTAAGGAATAAATAAAAAAAAAGCTATAGTATATAATATATAGTAATAAATATTTCATTTCAATACTTTGATATGTCCCTTACACGTAACAGAATGCAAAGTATGTGAAAATAAGCTCAGCACTAAATGGGTTAAGATTGAATATCGATGATGACATGACCACGCGTTTCTTATTTCTTAGAGGTACGCCCTACGATATTCCGAAATTGTTTTTTTTATGAACTACATTTTTATGAATGTGCCGTCCCCGTATATTTTCATAAAAACGCAGACTCGAATGTAAATAACGTGTTATCTCTTCATAAGAGCAGGTAATAAATAAAAAAGCATTACATACATAGTTCATATACATCACATTATGTATTATTAAACGGCTTTTACTGTACGAAAAAGTAATATTAGCTCATAAAAAGTTATAGACCACAAATATTAATATTGGATATAATATGTAGGTGAGTTCGGGAGATTAGTTCTTTTAGATATTTCCTGAGCGTACCTACTATGGGAATAAAACCTTTTTTACACGTTTTATATTAGCTTCCCTTGTATGTATGTTTGTATGTTTGTAACTGACTACTTTAGACGCGATTTTGACCCACTTTAAACGGCCATATTTCATTCAAACTTTGTAGACTTATCGAGAACCGATGACAATACACTAATTTGATAAGATCATTCCATTATTCAATTTGCAAAATAAGATTTTGCCAATTTATAAATTTTTTATCTATAGTCGATAAGGCAGGAATTGATGTTAAAGTACTTAATAGTTTTAAAAATACGCTTTTATACAAAATTTAACTAAAAAATGAAAAATAAATAATAGTTAAAAAAAACTGGAAAAAAACACGCTTTATATAAGAGTTAACTAAAAAATAGAAAATAAATTTTAATAAATTTAAATCGAAAATAGTGTAAATATATATATATTTTATTGTAAAAAAAAAGCGTGGGGTGCTTTTATATAAAGCGTGTTTTTTAGTTTTTTTTAAACCATTATTTATTTCATTGTATTTATGTTTCATCGATTTTTTCTTATGTTGTCAGCACTATAATTCGGTTTTCAGATTCGATATTCGTAAAAAAAGGCGTAATATTTTACGACATTAACAGTCAATTGTAGATTCCATGAATAAATTTGTTCAGAAAACGAATGAATTTTGCGCTTAAATAATTCGAACAATTAATTACGAATTAATTTACGTAATCAACTGCGCTAATTGGGGAGTCTGATAGCTGTTTATATTTCATGGAATATTTCGTTGCAGTGAGAATTAGTATTGAAACACGTTTTACTCAAGGAATAGCAGAGGATTTGAGATGAGTATACGACCTACCCGTTGATAATAAACACTGATTGACACCTATACTATCTGGATATATATTAATAGTTTTTAACACGCTTTTATTAGCTTGGTATATGTGTATGTTTACTGGTGGTAGGACCTCTTGTGAGTCAACGCGGGTGGATACCACCACCCCGCCTATTTCTGCCGTGAAGCAGTAATGTGTTTCGGTTTGTAGGGTGGGGCAGCCATTGTAACTATAGGTATACTGAGATCTTAGGACTGATATCTCAAGGTGGGTGGCGCATTTACGTTGTAGATGTCTATGGGCTCTAGTAACCACTTAACACCAGGAGGACTGTGAGCTCGTCCACCCATCTAAGCAATAAAAAAAATGTTTTTTTTTTTTTTAATATAACCAAGTCTTTGAAAGTAATTTTCATCAATTTCAAGACGTCCGCTTAACTTGTGAATTTGTACACAAATCAAGGACCAATGATAATTCAAACAATTTATAACTACCCTCTAATTTTATAGCCGGTCGTGGCGAGTTTTAGAAATAAATACTCTTCTTTCTTTTTCTCCACCTTATCCCACTCGAAATTAATTAAAAATCAACGTATATCAACAGAATAAAAAATAAACAAGTTAATTGTTTATTTGGTTTGCTATTTAGGCGTGTTATTTTAAGTTTTTAAACTACATATATTAATGTAATGTAATGGCATCACTTATCCGTGTTGGTACCTTTCTATATACCTATATTTGCGCTTCGCAGTCATGCCTTTCTGTTTAAATGGTTCAACAGTCTTTAATTACAGTCTTCTAAATTTATTACTAAATGTAAGAAATGCTAGAAGTCATCATATAAGAATTTTTTTTATTGTATGATCATTAAAATTTATAAACGTTTACCTGATATTTTCAAGGATAACAAGAATCGACAATTCAAAAACGATGTAAATATTTTTTTAATGAAATGCTACTATTATGATATTGGTGAATTTTTAAATGATAATAATATGTAATTGATTAGATCTATTATCTTATGATTTTAATGGATTATGAATGTAATTAAATTCTGTATAACTATAATTAATGAATGTTATATTATAAATTGACACGTTAGTAATCTTCAATGAATTTTATACTTATTTTATATTTGCACACTTTTTATTCAAGTGGAATATTAAAATTTTACAATACCGTTATTTATGTCTGGCAAATATATCATTTGAATTGAATTGAATTGGATTGGATTGGATTGAATAGAATTAAATTTAATTTAATTTTAATCAGTATAAGTAACATATCGAGTTGCCTCACACACGGTGACGGGATTCATACTGTGATACGGGCTCTGGTATAAACTTAACAGGAGCTAGGCTGTGAGCTCGTCCACTCTTCTATTGCAATCAATGGACTCTAAGTACATGCACGAAATAAACAATCTATCACAACAAATTACATTTATTTTATGTATTTCATTATATATGTACGTGTATGTATATGTTTATGTTATTTATGTGTGTAATTGTGTATGTATATAGTCTGATATATTATGTATTAGACTTTTTTATTATTATTATTGTTATTTTGTATTGTATCAATAAGTAAATTATTTAGATTGTACTCTTCTACCCATTTACGTAAAGCTCTCCGTTTTTAAGAACGGTTAGCTGGTAGATAACTCAATTGTTGAGTTAACCTCGCAATTTTATAACTTTTCGCAATTACTGTATTGTATTAACCTGCAAAATTATAATTTGCGTAATTACTGGTGGTAGGACCTCTTGTGAGTCAGCGCGGGCAGGTACCAGCGCCCTGCCTATTTCTGCCGTGAAGCAGTAATGCGTTTCGGTTTGAAGGGTGGGGCAGCCGTTGTAACTATATTTGAGACCTTAGAACTTACATCTCAAGGTGGGTGGCGCATTTACGTTGTCGATGTCTATGGGCTCCAGTAACCACTTAACACCAGGTGGGCTGTGAGCTCGTCCACCCATCTAAGCAATAAAGAATAAAGAACAAAAAAAAAACATTGAATTAAAGATCGCATTTAATTCATCTACGACAATCGTATGGACACGTTTAAAGATTTGTTATGGCCGGTCTCGGCGTACGTGAACGCAACATGAAATAATATGTTAAATTAGCACAAGGCTGCGACTTATCAGCTCTAACGATACGCCGAGCTCCACTAATGCTGGCATCACGAAATAATGGATTTACAAATCAACCGGTGCGTTAGAATAGAACGAAGTTCACGAAAAAAAAAAAAAAAAGACGAGTTATATTTACTTATACTAGTAGTCGCCCAGTGGTCGAAATTCGACCATAATTATTAAATAAAATTATGATAATTTTTTTTTTTTGATAACGCCATCTTGTTGTGTCTTTAAAGCGGTTAGTTGCCCTCAATTAAGAAAAATAGTATTATTATTCGCCAATAGATGTCGGGAAGAGTTGATTATTGAAAGCGCGAATAAAACAATATTTTCTGAAAATAAATCGTAGCTAGATCGATTTATCGCCCCCGAAATCCCCTGTATACTAAATTTTATGAAAATCGTTGGAGCCGTTTCCGATATTCAGATTATATATAGGTATATACAAGAATTGCTCGTTTAAAGGTATAAAAAATACATAAAAGATAAGATTGAAATTATAAGTTTGAACATAATTATGGTTCTATCGTAAAAGACTTATTACTTCTATGATCAGAGATTTCGCCAAGGCTAAACTATGGACAAATAATAGTAACGACAAACCATATTAATCTGTTCCCAATTTGACCACAGACTTTTACAATAAACAATAGAGAGTGTGTGTGTGTGTGTGTATTAAAGTGTGTTAAATACATGGTAGTGTGGGTAATGTTTTTTTTATTGATTTAATGTATTTTTTATGCATAATGTAAAAAAAAACATTAACATTCTGCACTCCTTTTCTATATTCTCGATAAGTGTGGGAAATTTCATACTCTTCCGTCTGCGCAATTTTTGTAAAAATGAGTACAAAGATTTGCTTCACGCATTAATGTATAGATGTATGAAAACAGTTTTCGATTTTTCGAATATCGAATGTACGAGCGTGAGCCTCCGATAGCCTTTTTTAGTGACGATTGAAAAAAAATGTATTTTGTTATCAGATATAAATGAACTTTATGTACTATTTAAAAATGACACCCGTAATGCCCGGGCTATTCGAGATGCCGCCGACGTATGGTATATGTTTGAGAAATATTACTACTTTACGCACGGTAGGAGGTCTCGTCAGCTCATACAGATAGATACCACAATTTTACTTCTTAACTTTGAGAAGCGGTGATGTGCGATCCTGTTCGAAGGGTGGGAGCATCGTTCAGGTGTGTTTACGTACTTCGGTAGGCACTTAGCAAGGTAGTCAAGATCGTTTGAATACGTAATTTAAAAAAAAAAAACTGTCTTGTATCTAACTTCAATCGACTTTTTGGCGTGAACGCGAGGAGTGAAGTTGTGTGATTTGTTTGATTTTGTCTATTTAGTTTTTCTTCAGGTTAAAATGCACAATAACAGTGGTTTATTAACTGTTTAGTATCTGTGAAAGTGCACAAATGTGGGAAAATAATACAAAGCCGCTGGACGTAACTTCTCGGGATCCACCGCTGAAAAAGTCTCAGTAAATAACCATTATTTTACTGAGATTATATTATTTCATCCCATATCATCACATCTCATCTCATTTCATTTCACTTCACTTCATTTCTTATCATCACTTTTCATATAAATATATTAGGATTAGGCTGAAGGTAAAAAAGATTAGGTATAAAATAGGTATAAAATATTAGGCTGTATGCCGTTTCACACCTTTGCCTTTTAAGTTGGAAAAATAAAAATACTACTAGCTTCAATCAAATATTTAACGTCATTCCATTTCTTTACGTCACAGTTTGCTACCTATATCGAAGATTTTTATCGTATTTTTCGAATTCCCGCGCGGAGATACACTCGTAATGACGTCATCGCCGTGTATCTATTATCAACAGTATCAAGCACGAGGACGTATGTAGTGGCATGATTACCAAAATATTTCTAATAATAAGGCGGAAAATGTAAAAGGTAATTTTCATGGAAACATTTCAAAGGGAAACGATTCATTTTTCACGTGTCATCATAGCATTGCTATTTATTATCGCTCATCCAACAAAAATAGCAAAGGAATTAAACAACATCCAATAAAAACCTATGCACGCTTTCTACACACCACAACTACAACCATGTTGCAACACTTGAAGCATGTTAGCACCCACTTTTTTTCGAGACAAAAGAACTTTAGCCGGTACATAGACTGTTTTTTTAAAAAAAATCAAATTGATTGCCACATTGCGTCTTTCAAAGAAGACAAACCGAAGTATAGTCATAGACTTGAATGACATTTCTGTCGTTTGTCAATTAGTCATTACCCGATCATCTACGATACTTGCGATGCCAATCACGAATTAATTAAAGCTACATTTAATTGAGCAAATGTTTGATCGACCTAATATCCTCGTGTAGCTAAGCGCATAGCCGACTCGACCAGGTGGCTAATATAAATCATAAAGCCGATATCTAAGCCCGCTCGGTGACCAGTTGCGAAACAATTTATATTGTGACTATAAGCGTTATTAAATGATTTTATCAATGGACGTTGAAAAATTACAGTCATTGCTTATTATTCATAAGCGCTTTAGTTTTAGTTATTGAATGTTTTGTTTCTTTTACGCTTGACTACGAAAACGAAATGGACAAACTCGACCGGTTTCGATTTACTTACTTGCATGATAGAAGTAGCGCGTGGTTTTGCGCGTAGCAAGATAATTGAGTTCGAAAATAATTTAAAAGTTGTCTTTTCGAAGCTAAAAGTATAAATGAAATTAATCATTAAAAACTAACCCATTTCATGATAATTATAATGATGGGATACTGGAAAAATGTAGAAAAAAATTCAATTTTCAAAGCCTATCTTGAAGTAGTTTGGGTGTTTCTTGTTATTCTTTAAGAAACTTTAATCGTTTCCGCAGTGCACGCAGCGGCAGCTCTCAAAAGAAAAAAAAACCCGATTTTGAAACATTCTTTATTAGCACTCCGCTCGTATTGCTTTTAGCATGATGTTATATAGCCTATAGCCTTCCTCAATAAATTGGCTATCTAACAATTAAATATTTTTTCAAATCGCACTGAATTCCCTGAGATCAGCGCGTTCAAACAAACAAACTCTTCAGTTTTATAATATTAGTATAGATTCAGAAATAATGGAACACATTCTGTTCTCTCACGAAAAAGACTTGGCTGTATCGTGCTCTGGTCTGTAACCACCAACCTAGTTGCAGATCTGTTGGTACGTAGCGTCACGAACGAACGAAGCGAACGCATCGCCTTATTTAATGTGTCTTGTATGACCGGTGTTGCCAGGCTCAGGTGATAAAATCACGTGTGTTAACAAACACCCGAAAATACAAACTTTCACATGCATAATATTATTATAGATTATAATTTAAATAGCTAGTACATACTAGCTATACTAGATAAGTATTCAAATATAATAGCTAACATTTAAAAGGTGTGCCCGACATTTCTTATAGTAACCGGCAAACTTCGTGAGCAAATGACCTTGACTGCGCAGAACCGAATTTTAGATCACTTTGGTGGTGAGGGTGAGGCGCGACGGCAGGGGAAATCGTATCGAGCGCGTTATTGGTAGATCAGTCGAACCTTGCGCCCCGCACCGCGCCTTCGTTCCGCTTGCCCCCAAAAGTACGCTTGCGTACAGTAAAAAGTCTATCGTTATTAATCGTTAAGTTATTTGTTATAATTGCTTGTTGACTTTGTTGCCATTGCTATATGTTGAGTGATTGTTGATTTTTTATAAAAAATACACTATGCCGCGACAGACTGGTGTAGTATTCAAAAGCAAGGGTAGAAAAATTGTGTACGACGTATATCGATTCATTATAAAACAGGGGAAGAATGATATGGAAAAAGTAAAACAGACTTCGGAAGCAAGAAAAACATCAGTGAGTACTGCTAGGTGCATTATTAACGAAGCTAAAGACTCTGGCTTGCTCGCCGTGTTTCGGACTCCGGGTAAGAAAAGATCAGGGAAGAAGAAAGTTACCGGAATGGATAGTTTCGTTCAATCTGTAATAAAAAGATGTAATCATAATAACAAGCAGCGAAACTCCGTATCGTAGAAAAAGGCTTCGAAAAATTTAAAGAAGATATAAATTTTAATGGCTCGGAATGAAGAATGATGGAAAAAAAAAACAGAAAGTAATCGGAAGCTGGTAATTGAAAAAAGTAACATTCGATTACTACGAATCGAATATCTTCAAAAAATAATTAATTATAGACAAAAAAGAAGACCGAACCGACCGAGTTGTAAACTACACCGATGAGCCCTATGTCGACTCATCACGATGATAGCGACTCGGGTGATGAAAACAGTGATGACGATGATGGTCATGATTATGATAACGAAAAAAAAATTACAAATGCCAGCTTCGCTTCAATTGAACCAAGACCTGGCAACAGCTCTAGTTTTGACTAAATAGAAGGAATATCTATTTTACCCCAAGATTAAATTATTACAATTATTAACCTATATTAAATACATAATATGTTGATTTTAATAATTTAATAGCATTATGACGCAGAGTAAATATTGTTTTTGCACGTGAGTGTACCATGCGCGAACTTACCCCCACTACGTCGACAAATGCTCAAGAAGTTTGCCGGCTATTATACCTGAATGTTGCCGTTCAGGAGAATATTATCATATTTTTTTTGCCTACCTATTCGCTGGTAGCCTAAGAGGCTATTCCAGCTGCGCCCAGACGGGTAGCTCACAGGCTCAACCTGAGAGAATTTGCTAACACTAGCCCTCGGATCGGAATTGCGACCCACTGAGAAGATCCGGCGAGAAACTCAGTGGGCTGTGTCTATGGGTTAGTTCGTTCGTCGAGGGCGGTTACTGGTTCATGAGAGACCTAAAAAGACCGAGAGTGAATCCGGGGGATCCGAAAAGACATGTTTCGGGTGACGGCGGTTTTGCGATGCCCCGTCGCTGTCGAATAAGATATTATCATGAACATCATACAACGACATATACTGAGACCGACATATCACCATACTGAGACCTTAGAACTCATATCTCAAGGTGGGTGTCGCATTTACGTTGTAGATGTCTATGGGCTCTAGTAACTACTTAACACCAGGTAGGCTGTGAGCTCGTCCACCCAACTAAGCAATAAAAAAAATTCTATTTTTGAATGGATCGCTGGGAAAATTTATACAGTTGTCCTTTTGTGTCGAGTAACTACTAATGTTTTTTTTAAATATTATTTTATATGAAATAAATAAAATCGCTTATGACCCTTAGTTACTTAGTAGTTCCTTCAATATTTTTTTTATATAAGTAGCGGAACACACGGATTAGTCATAGCGAATTAAGTATGTGGAGTATAAGTACGATTCAATAAAACCCTATAACAGTTTTCTAACCGATCAAAGTGATTACGTTAAAACAATTTAAAAGATTTATGTCTTTCTTAACCCAGATTCGACAGGTGCAGGCAACTTAACTAGTAAGTTTGTAAGAAGTAACTTCATTTATGTAGCTCAAGTCTAATATAATAACGAAAACTTAATTTGTTTCTTAATAAAACGCTGAAAGGATATTTTTATTTTGTAGGTCGCATTTCGTTCCGTGGAACTAAATATTAGGTGTCTGGCTGGAAAATTAACCTATGCTAATAGAAACTTTTTTCTTTAAATATTAGTTTTTTTTTTAAATTTAACGTATAAAGGAACGTTATTGTTTTATTTACGCTGTAGCACACTTTCGCGTTACCGTTTTTACTTATCTCAACGATTTATTATTGAACTATTTATCTATATGTTAATACGTGTATCCCTTTTTACGAAAATTGCGCGGACGGAGGAGTATGAAATTTTCTACACTTATAGAGAATATAGAGAAGAAGTGCACAATCCTAATATTTTTTTAAAATTATGCATAAAAGATACATTAAATTAATAAAGAAAGCATTACATACACTACATACCATGCATTTGACGCACACACGCATGCATACTATTTATTGTCAAACTGTGGTCAAATTGAGAATAGATTAAATATTGTTTGTCTTAATTAATATTTTTTATCGTGTAGCCTTGGCGAAATTTGTGATTATAGAAGTATAAAATACAATCATAATAGTGTACAAACTTACAATTCCAATTAATTATAGTCGAATTTCGACTATTGCGGGACCTCTAGTTTTACCTTTATATCGTCAATGAAGAATTTCAAATGTCAATTAAATAAAAAATTATTATAATTAAAAACAAAATGGTAATAGCATGTAAGACCTCAATCGTACAAGGCCGATCAAATAATTGCTCCGGATACATTTAATTGAGACTAATAAAAAAATGTCTTCGACGCATGAAATCTGTCGATAGTCAAATTGCTAATCAAATAACACGTTATCTTAGATAGTGTAACTGTTTGGTTTTATTGCTATTAAATATTAATCATTGTTGTAGAGTACATTCAGAGAACCTGTCTTATTTATTCACGCTTCTGTACTTAAGTGACTTGAGCCAAATTTGAATGCGATTGTAGACTACTAATAACAATAATAAATATATTTACTAACAATCATGCCACGTCAGCTGGTCCCGTGCTAAGTTCGTAATGAACTTGTGTTGCAGTTACCAGTTAACAGAAATAAATGTAAGATTTTTATTATACACATACATATATTTTAATATACATCCATAACCCTGGAAAATACATTTTATATAATATTTATCATACAAATATCTTTCCTTGGCGGGATTCGAACCCGCGACCCCCCTGTGTAGTGACCATGTCACTTACCACTACAACAGACGGCCGTAGACGACTATTTAAATAAATTTAACGATAAAATGATTGTTTTAAGTGACATAGAAATGTTTAATGTGTTCGTAAGTTGAAGATACAAGCGACACCATTAACTTCGCTCTCTATATATCTTCTTCGGTCTCCGTAAACCGAAAGTCCTGTATGAATTTTGAATTCTCCTTTAAATATGTTATAAGGAACGAGGCGTCTTTTTTCGTTTTAAATCTCGATACGAGCACGATTTTTCTTCACATTCTTCTAGAATAAACAATAATATTTTTAAAATTTCCAGTAAGATTATTTTCGTACTTTTTTTTTAAATTTATTGTTAAAAGAAATGGTTTTTTTGTAAAATTCGAAAGCATATTAATAAATTACTAGAGGTCCCGCAGTAGTCGAAATTCGACTATAATTAATTGGAATTGTAAGTTTGTATACTATTATGATTGCATTTTATACTTCTATAATCACAAATTCCGCCAAGGCCACATTATAAAAAAATAAAAAATAAAGACAAACAATATTTAATCTATTCTCAATTTGACCACAGACGCCAAGAACAAAAGTTTGACAATAAATAGTATGCATGCGTGTGTGCGTCAAATACATGGTATGTAGTGTGTGTAATGTTTTCTTTATTGATTTAATGTTTCTTTTATGCATTATTTAAAAAAAAAATTAGTATTGTGCACTTCTTCTCTATATTCTCTATAAGTGTGGAAAATTTCATACTCCTCCGTCCGCGCAATTTTCGTAAAAAGGGATACAAAGTTTTTGCTTCACGTATTAATATATAGATAGATTGTTTACGTAGTCTATGCGTAACGAAAATTTATTTCAATCGGTCACTCGCGCTACAAAATAACATTAATATTTACCAATTATTACGTGTCTCCTAATGAGTGCGTAGTATGACAAATATACATAACTTTAAAAAGGTTATCCAATATAGCTTAGGTCACATACTATTTGAAGGTTGTATTTGTTATAAGCCAACATTTTGGTTAAAATTTCTTAGTACAGCAAAGGTTTACGGAGTTACGAACGATTTTATTAAAATAGCTAGCATTTTAGCTGGCATAAATCATCATTTTGCGTATTTCTGCCGCGAATGAGTCATTGGTTGACGTGTTATGATTGAGACATTATGAGGATTGTTTGTATTTTGATTCCGCGTCTTAGTGATAGGGCGTCATGTGAGCCCTCACGGGTGGATACCACCACCACCCTGCCTAGTTCTGCCGTGAAGCAGTAATGCATTCCGTTTTGAAGGGTACGGCAGCCCTTGTACTGTAAAAAGTGAGAGTTAGAACTCATGTTTCAAGATGGACGGACGGTGGCATTGACGTGGTTAATATCTATGGGCTACGATGTGGGCCGTGAGCTCTTTGATCCACCTCAGCTATAAAAATGTACTACATATTTCAACCTGTTCAGTATTAATACCTATTCTCCACGTAATACGACACTGGCTTATAAAATTAATTATTTATGCAAATTTAACCCTTAAAGCTGAAGTATGAAACAAAAATAAAAGTCAAATTAGCTAACTGGCTACCTCTTATCCGAGTTCAATTAAACTCGGGATCCGAGCGCTTGACTAGAATGTCGAGAACTTATTATTGACTTAGTATGATTAGGAGCGTGTTACAAAACTTACAAAACCTCAAAAATATCTGAATATATGTTAGTTATTACTACATAATAACGAATGAAATCCGATCGCTCTTCGCTGTCTGTCTGTCACTGCTAGTAAATTGTTTGTTTGTGTAGATTCAAATGTTTAATTTTAAAAGTACTTTTAAATTTAACTCCATTGGCATTATCATGCCCATGAGTGGACCAGGCTAGTCGTGTGCTTGACTATAAATGAAAGTGTAAATAAAGGTCGTAATTTCATTGAATGATATACAAAATGATGTATAAAATAAGCGTTAAGTTAATTAAAGATTTTAATTTTGTATTCAAAATTCAAAGCAACCTAAATTTTCATTTTTATTTTGCTTTGATTTACGCTTCGCTTTTAAATAAAACTAATCTAATAAAATCGTTTACGAAAACAATTGAATTTTTTTTTTTAAGCTACTGCTTGTGAACATTCATTCTGGATATGTATTTTGTAATATTTGAATCTTTCAATTTGTATTGTTCTTATTACTCTAGGCAGACGGGTAAAATCACGGACGCCCTTCTGCTAAATATTTTCAGGAGTCCGTGGATATGAGAACACGAATGATGCCATTAGACATGAGGTTAGGTATCTTGTATCTTCAAATGCATGACTCCCTCACGACACGACGGATACAGACAGATTCCCACACGCCCTGCCACCGTTATCTATATATTAATACGTGCAGCAAAAACTTGGTATCCCTTTTTACGAAAATTGCGCGGACGGAGGAGTATGAAATTTTCCACACTTATAGAGAATATAGAGAAGAAGTGCACAATGTTAATATTTTTTTAAAATAATGCATAAAAGGTACATTAAATCAATAAAGAAAACATTACACACACTACCATGTATTTGACACACACACGCATGCATAATATTTGTTTATTGTCAAACTTTTCTTATTGCATAAAGTTTATGGTCAAATTGAGAATAGATTAAATATTGTTTGTCTTTGTTATATTTGTCTAAAGTGTAGTCTTGGTGAAATCTGTGATTATAGAAGTATAATAGTCTTTGATAATAGAACCATAATAATGTTCAAACTTATAGTTTCAATTAATTATAGTAGAATTTCGACTACCTACTGCGGGATCACTAGTAATAATAATTATAAATTGTTTTAATCTAATCTCAACTGTCAGTTCTACGGCGCTCTATCCGCGACGTTGTTTATAAAAATATCGTATGAGAAATTGTTTCGTTGAACACACATTTCCACTGAAAAGCACAATTCCCTGAAAACCGATTTACGTACAGAAATACAGTAGCGCACTTAGAGATATAAACACGGAAATATCGAATTTTCACCGCGAAACGTTTTCTTTCGTAATTCATAAAACATTTTGACGTTTGAATCACGTATTTATTTTGAAATTCAACACCTACAGTTAATGTCATTCTTTATGTTTTACCCACAAAAATATAATATTACATTGCTCTCATTTCAACCGCACTTAAAACAAATGTTAAAATGTAAATTAAAATTGTAAAGAAATCACGAATTTAAGCCGTAATAGTGACGTTCGCATTAACGATCCGAGAGTATGTTCGCTTTTTTTTTTTAAAATTTTTCACTTTATTTCGCTTTCGTTCGATCTATTGGCGAGTGTACCTCGATAGAAGCGTGCGCACCGACCGCGGTTATTAAGTAAACTGAAGGCTTATTGATAGACACGCACGATCGCGAACTTAATTGGGACGAGTGCTATAGTGTAATCTATATATTAATACGTGAAGCAAAAACTTTGTACACCTTTTTACGAAAATTGCGCGGACGGAGGAGTATGAAATTTCCCACAATTATAGAGAATACAGAGGAGTGCCAAATGCTAATATTTTTTTTAAATTATGCCTAAAAATACATTAAATCAATAAAAAAAAAAAGTGTGTGTGTCCGCTCCGACGCACGACTGGAGTTTACTGGATATAAAAAATTAAACGAAACAATACGAGAAATAGTTCTATATTACGACAACACGATACACTACAGATTATTAACAAATTAACGAGACACAAAACAAACGACTAACAAATATATGAAAATACAATAATGAGAGAAACGCGCGATCAGTACGAGGCTTTGTGGCGGACTGCCGGCGCAGCAGCCCGGCGCGCATTTCGTGTGACATGCGCATAACGCATTTCGTGTGACATGCTAGTACGATTTTGGTCCCCATAATTTTCATACCCCGGGCCTATATATGTAAATCGATTCTAAAGGAGTAAACTCCAAAAACATTACACGCACTTCTATGTGTTTGGTACACACTCACACACACACCGCATACATACTATTTGTTTATTGTAAAACTTTTCTTGTTGCTTATAGTCTGTGGTCAAATTGTGAATAGATTAAGTATTGGACTTTTTGGCGGGAACGCGAGGAATGAAGTTGTGTGATTTGTTCTATTTTGTCTATTTAGTGTTTCTTCGGGTTTAAATGTGTAATAATGGTGGTTTATTAACTGTTTAATATCTGTGAAAGTGCACAAATGTGGGAAAATGAAAGAAAGCCGCTGGACGTAACTTCTCAGGATCCTCCAAAAAGTCCACTGAAAAAATCTTAGTAAATGACCACCATTTTACTGAGATTATATTTCATCTCATATCATCTCATTTAATTTCATCCCAGTTGATTAATGTCTCAAATTAATCATCTTCATTTCATTTCACTCCATAATATCATTTTTCATAAAAAATGTGAATATACATTAAAATAAGACATGACTTAAAGGTCTCAGTTACCAGGTCATAAAATCCCTTAAAATACATTAAATATTATTGTTTGTCTTTATTAATATTTCTAAATCTAAAGTGTAGTGTTGCGAATACTGTAATTACAGAAGTTTAATAGTCTTTGACAATAGAATCATAATAGTGTACAAACTTATAGTTTCAATTAATTATAGTCGAGTTTCGACTACCGGGGGACTACTAGTAACTCCTAATACATAGATAATAAAATTCTAAATATAAGAGTCGAAATTTTCGCGCTGCACTATAATAGCTTCGTGCAAAAAAAACAAAAGTTCACCTGAAATCAGAGCTCACCTGATATTGATTGAATAAGCTGTAAAATAGCGGTTGTTTTGTTATTCAACACCGGTCCCTGTTGTAGCAAGATTTTTTTTAAAACTAGTTCTTAAATCATAGGCGTTTAAACATAAATTCTTGAAGACAAGTTTTATCAAAAGCGATTTCGAATTGGAGTCACGTTTTTGCACGATCGGTATTTAGAAGAATTATATGAGTACATAAATAATTATACATTTTTAAGTTACTAACATAGATTATAAGTAATACTTACTAACAAAATGTATAATATTTTTTTTTTCTGAAATAATGTATTAATAACTATAAATAAATCTATATGAGTAGGCACCCGGCGTTTGGCTTATTTCTTAAAATTATGTTGCTAATTTTTATGATACCACTTATGACTTTTTTTATTGCTTAGATGGGTGGACGAGCTCACAGCCCACCTGGTGTTAAGTGGTTACGGGAGCCCATTGACATCTACAACGTAAATACGCCACCCACCTTGAGATATAAGTTCTAAGGTCACAAGTATAGTTACAACGGCTGCCCCATCCTACAAACCGAAACGCATTACTGCTTCACGGCAGAAATAGGCAGGGTGGTGATACCTACCCGCGTGGAGTCACAAGATGTTCTACTACCCGTAATATAATTTAAATTACCTATATTTAGTAGCTAGTATAGGCATTAAAATACATTAAGCCTAATGGCTACTGCGAGCGTCATGGACGTCACCATTCGTCGTGAGAACTCAACTGATAAAAATATATAATTTATTTTAATTTGTCTTGAATATATTAGGATCATTTTGATTTGTTATTCTTAGTAATTTCATTAAGCACGAACACTGCTAGTCAATTAAAAGGAAAATAAATTAAGTGAAAAATCGGTCCAAAGTCACACAGGGTCATCTGGTCCCATGGATCTGCGTTTCAAAATAAATATAACTATATACATTAGATACCCACAGATAGAACAAACAAACTTTTTCGTTACACCAATATTTTTCGGTAGTAGGAATCGAACCCATGATGAATCTCACTCAGCCAAGCAGCACTAAGCCACACAAAATAAACGGCCATATTAATAATAAGCATCTGTATTTTATAAAGACATACACAAACAGTATATTATTTGTCGACTCGTAAAATTTAAATCAAGAACACACATTTTGATATTTACGACCGCTCAGTGCTTCTCATAATAACGGCTATGATCAATACGGTGAGTATTTAGGGCATTAGGTTGGCATTAGTCAATCAATTTAATGAGAATGCGGTACATAAATAAATAAATAAAATAAATATTTACTAACAATCACGCCACGTTAACTGGTCCCGTGCTAAGTTCGTAAAGAACTTGTGTTACAGGTACCAGATAACGGAAATAAATATAATATTTTTATTATACACATACATATATTTAATATACACCCATAACCCTGGAAAGACATTTATATTTATCATACAAATATCTTCCCTTGGCGGGATTCGAACCCGCGACCCCCTTGTGTAGTGACCATGTCACTTACCACTACACCAGACGGCTGTTTAAATACATAGCTGGATGCCGGGGCAGGCGTATGCATCTGTTTTATTTTTTGGTGTCAACGTATACTCCAGTTTTTTTTAAATAGTATTTCGCGTGCTCATTGGAAAAAACACGATCTAGTTCAATATCCATTAACGGTGCTTTTAGGCACCTCAAGCACCGGTCATCGTTCTCATCGAACCCGTCGCTTACGACGAAGGGCTCCACGAGTAAATTAACCCACAGACACAGCCCACTGAGTTTCTCGCCGGATCTTCTCAGTGGGTCGCGTTTCCGATCCGGTGGTAGATTCTGCGAAGCACCGCTCTTGCTAGGATTCGTGTTAGTAACGTCGTCAGGTTTGAGCCCCGTGAGCTCACCTACGAGCTCGGCGAATCTAGAATAACCCCTTGAGGTTACTAGAATAGGTTTTTAGGCAGCGGCTTGGCTCTGCCCCTGGCATTGCTGACGTCCATTAGGCAGTGGCTTGGTTCTGCCCCTGGCATTGCTGACGTCCATAAGCGACGGTGATCACTTACCATCAGGTGGGCCGTATGCTCGTCTGTCTACAAGGCAATAAAAAAAAAGGTACAAAAAAATATCTAAGTCGAACATATTTCAATAAATCGTACAACAACCGAGGAAATGCATAAGATATGAAATATGCGTGTTTTCTATTCATAAGAGACACTAAACACGATTTATCGCGAAGCTTTATACCCTGCAACTTTATAGCGTCATCCACGATATCTTGAAAATACGAGACGCCACTACATCTCATCTGAGTGCATTTTACGTACGTTCTTATTGTGTTATTTTATTTGGTTTTCGTATGATGGCTTATAGTATAGAAAGTCGTGATCGTAAAATTTGCCGTGATACGATGATTTATACCAGTGATTTATTACTGGTGGTAGGACGTCTTGTGAGCCCGCACGGGTAGGTACCAACACCCTGCCTATTTCTGCCGTGAAGCAGTAATGCGTTTCTGTTTGAATTGTGGGGCAGCCGTGGTACTGTTAAAAGTGAGACCTTACAAATCATGTCCCAAGGTGTGTGGCGGCATTTACGTTATAGATGTCTATGGGCTCCAGTAACCACTTAACATCAGGTGGGCCATGAGATCATCCACCCAACAAAGCAATAAAAAAAAAAAATACGATGTTTTTTCGGTGAATTAATATGATAAAGATTTGTTACTGATTTTAAAATAATAAAGAAATGTTATATAAATCTCTACATTGACACATGTATTAATAATGTTCTGTTTGTCTAAATAGAGATGCTATGATACGATATGATATGATATGATACCAAGTATGAGGTTCTGTAGCCGACCCTACAAGGGTGGGCCCGCCTGGTGTTAGGGGTTAGGGGGTTCCTTGAGCTCATAGAAATCATAACGTTAATTCCGCCATCTAGCGGCAGTATCTTGGGACATATCCTAGCGTATTTACAATATTCCTTACCATCAGTATACGCCAATTCACGTTCGCAGTACGCTGATAATCAGGGAAGGCCTCTGTCTAGTTTCCGGTGAATCCTTAATTTGCTTATTAGAACAGCCTATTAAATTAGCGATGAACTGATACTAATTTAGACACAACAGAGTCAAAAGTTCAGAAAATTAATCAAATTGATATGATGAGGTCAAAGAGCGACCAGATGTGTTTTTCATTCATCATTTTACTAGACATTGACTTAATCAGTAGTCACTTTATCAAAGATTTTGTCTTTGAGTGCCATTCGTAATGATGACGAAATGAAAGTTTATCCAATGATTTTGTTATAGTTTATGTAGGACTCTGGCAGGTCTATGCTCAGTGAGGTAAAGTTTTAAAGTAGAACTACTCAAGATAATTTTTTTTTTTTTTTTAACGCTGGGGAATCCATTTACGGATACCCGGTCGAGAGGGGTAATAGACCGGGTTATGTCGGACTCCGGCGCCTCCAGAGAAGAAGAGGGAGAAGAGGAAGACCAAAGTCCTCCTTCCATCCTCAAAATAACATAAGGTATAATATTAGCTACGGCATTTCTGTTAATTTTAAATAGTAAATTCATAAACAAATGAATTGTGCTTGAATTTTTTTAAATAGGATTTATAATGTATCATAATCAGCTAATCCGCTTTAGTGCAATAAACGTAAATGCAATAAACTTACTCTAAAATGGCTGACTCATTTCGTGAAACGGCAATTTATTAAGGAGGCGATGAATCGCGGAATTACAGTCTAAAAGCATTCTGAGTAAAGAAATACATTCATATCATGTATCCATAGCAGTTGGCTTATCTATTTTCATACCCAAACTGCCTTAATACCTACAGTATTATGATATGTGGATAGCCAGCACGAATTAATAATATCTAACAGTCCATTCCTATGCATATCAGTATTGGTGAGTTTGTTTCGCCGGTTCTTCTCAGGACTGTGGCTTTTTTTGGAACCGATGGTAGAGTTAACATTGCTATTTATATTTTGACATTCAACAAGTGTGTTATACTGACATCTAAGTTGAATTAAATGATTTTGAATTTGAATTTGGTAATTAAAATGTAACATACTGTAATGTAACTTCTACACGGACGGATGATCCGCCCAATTCCACGGCATATTTATCTCGTTTTGCCTTGTACTGGATTAAAGAGATACAGAGATAAGTTTAATTTTAATTTACCAAACAAAAGTGACGTCTTTAGTAAACTTCTGTCAAATTAATTCAGGCCACAATGCCGTGAAAAACATTTACAATGGTTTCATTAGAATTACTGGTGGTAGGACCTCTTGTGAGTCTACACGGGTAGGTACCACCGCCCCGCCTATTTCTGCCGTGAAGCAGTAATGAGTTTCGGTTTGCAGGGTGGGGTAGCCGTTGTAACTATACTGAGACCTTAGAACTTATATCTCAAGGTGGGTGTCGCATTTACGTTGTAGATGTCTATGGGCTCCAGTAACCACTTAACATCAGGTAGGCTGTGAGCTCATCCACCTATTAAAGCAATAAAAAAAAAGTTTGATTAGGTTTATTTTATCATTGTTATTCACAGGCACATTTTAGTAAATAATTAAAACTATTTCTTCTGGCTTAATGCGTTCAATGGGATTTGAAGCGATATAGTAACCTGGTTTCACGCGAGTACCTTAATTTATCCGTTAAGTTTCGACGATCTCAAATTATCCTTAGCTATTTAATGGATTATATATCATTATCTTCACCATCTGAAGTATAGCGGCGGGTGGGTCCAGTAAATCTTTCCAGTTCATTTTATTCATGGCTTTTCTTCTCCAACTGATCACTACTGAGTTTTTGATGTCCGGCTCGACGTCGTTCAGCCATCTGACCTTCTACATCGGTGACCCTGCGGCCGTCTTTCCTGAAGGCGTTTGGCTAGTCTAGCCTCGTCCATTCGCACTATGTGTCATGCCCATTCGCAAAGCGATCGATGTTTGTGGTTTTAATTCTTCTTATTTAACGGATTGGGATTCAAAACTTACACTTAAATTGAAACTTTTGATTACATCGTCTCAAACTTTTTCGTCTGTGTGTTGCATGTCGCGTGACGGTCGGCCGCGGAGTAGGGATAAATTGAAAGGCGCCGGTCAGAGCAGCCAAGGCCACTATGGCGGCGCCTAGGTATAGTTCGCAACAGCGGTCAGTGCTCCACGCTATTTTGTTTGTTTTTGACGGTGTTTAATGTAAATGTTGTTTGTCAGTGCTTAATGTAAATGTTGTTATTTAGTTAAATGTCTATAATGTGAAAAAAAAGTTTCACTTTTACCGTGGTTTCATAAAACCACACAATCCTTTTTATTGTTTTAAACTCGTTTGACATAAACAATGTACTTCATAGTATGTACACCTTGTACGTATTGCTTTGTGTGTATAAAACTTAGAACGTTGGAAAAAAGTGTTTTTACGGCTAAGGTTTTTGCCATTAAGCGGCACGATTTATGGGGCCATTCAGTGCACTTGCACTAGTTAAATTGTGTACAACGAAATGAAAATACGACTTCAATGGGAATTTATTTTCTAAAGCTACATTTTTAGCTCTGAAAATTGAATTTCATCATTTTTCTACAAAATGCGCTTAATAACTTTCGACTTGAAGCATGTAGCTTAGTCTTCAGTCCTAAGCTTCTGATGTAACGTTAGCCATTAGCCTGTTATTACTAAACGTGGTACTTACAGCTCTCTCTCTATCCCTACACTTGCATTTCCAGAACAGCAGGCTACAGAACCTCATACTTGGTATCATATCGTATCATATCATATCGTATCGTAGCATCTCTGTTTAGACAAACGGAACATTATTAGTACATATGTCAATGTAGATTTTTAATATAATACAACATTTCTTTATTATTTTAAAATCAGTAGTAAATCTTTATCATATTTATTCGCCGAAAAAACGCCGTATTTTTTTTTTATTTTTTATTGCTTGGTTGGGTGGATGAGCTCTTGGCCTACCTGATGTTAAGTGGTTAATTACATAGTTTAGTGTCTCTTTCGCTCATTTTTAAAGCCGATTGACAAAAGACAGTATACCAATTTTTAGGTTACTTTAATGACCCCAACGTCGGTGGTTGCAGCGCCGGCGTCCGGCGTCTGTACCTGGGGGTCGTGCGCAGTATGGCTCTGTACGGCGCTCCCGTGTGGTCGCCCGCACTCTCTGCGCGCAATGCAGCTTTGCTGCTACGAGCGTAGCGGGTGCTCGCGTTGAGGGTCATCAGGGGGTACCGTACGATCTCCCGGGAGGTCGCCTGCGCCCTCGCCGGTTCCCTTCCTTGGGATCTCGAGGCCGAGGTAGCAGCTGTGGTATACCAGCGCAGGACACAGTCCGTGAGTCGGGGACGGACGCCCGGCCCGTCGGCTGTCGGTCGGTGGAGGCGTGCTGCGCGTCATCTGGCGTACGCCAAGTGGAGGAAGCGGTTGCTGGAGGAGCTTGGCCAAACTTCAGTTACTCGCCGACGCACCCTCGAGGCCCTGGTGCCCGTGCTGGAGGCATGGTCAGATAGACGACACGGCGTGCTCTTCTTCCATCTAACGCAGGTCCTCTCGGGGCATGGTTGCTTCGAGAGGTACCTGTGGAAGGTCTGCAGGAGAGAGCCACATTCGGGTTGCCACCAGTGTGGGCATCCGGACGATGACGCTCAGCACGCACTCGAAGCGTGCCCGCGTTGGGAGCGCTCGCGGCGAGACCTCATCGCGGTACTGGGGAGAGACCTCTCCTTGCGGGCTGTCATCGCCCGCATGTTAGAGGACCAGAATTCTTGGGAGGCCATGACCAGGTTTTGTGACCTGGTCATGGCGTTCCGTGAGGCTGAGGAGCGCGAAAGGGAGTGGGATCCCTCTTCGGCTTCTCAGCGAAGAAGGCGGAGTGGGCGGCACGGGCGCGAAGCTCCCGTTCATCTCCCGTAGGGGCTGTCGGGTGCCGGGTGCGGGGGTGCCCGGTACTCGGCTGTTGGTCTGGTGGTGAGGCGGCGCAAGGTGGCTCCTGTGCACCGCTCACGGTGTGTCTCCGAGACGACGTCCTGCGGGATTTTCCCGGGGATGGAGTGCCGTCTTATTAACAGGATGGGTACCGGCGACGGCGAGCCTTCGGCGCGCACTGTGCGGTACCGTGGGTTTCGTGGAGTCGGAGTGGTGGGGCTCGATGGGGTTTAGTCGGTAGTCGGTTTTGCGGGGTAGCTCTTGGTGGCTGACGCCGTGCAGTGCCTCGCGCGCCTTTCTCAAGGCGTAGTCTCCCGGCAGGAATCGGGAGAAGAGGAGGACCCCTGTCTTCTTCTTCTCCCTGTTCTTCTCTGGAGGCGCCGGAGTCCGACATAACCCGGTCTCTTACCCCCCTCGACCGGGTATCCGTAAATGGATTCCCCAGCGTTAAAAAAAAAAAAGGTTACTTTAATGAATAAGGCTCTGAGAGTAAGAACCTTCAATAGAGTGCACTTCATAAATCAATCTTGATTTCAATTTGACCGACTAAACTAAAGAGGAGTTTTTAAATTTTACGACATGATTGACATCCACCATCTGACGCAGTGTAATCGTCAGGTTAAAATTATTTAATGCTTATTATCTGTTTTTTTTGTAACGAATGTTAGTATTGTTTTACGTTGGTAACAGAGGCAAATAATGTAATGCCGAATAGATTTGCTATAAATAGCAGAAACATAAGAAAATTTATGAATGGATCAAAATGTTTAACGCCAAGTTACCTCTATCATAAACAGGATGTATTTTTTGCAATAATACATTTGTGGAACAGATACCCTATCTGTCGGCAAATGTCTTAATGCAAAAAAAAGTCTTATTCTTCAGGAAAATAAAGTAGGTAATGCTTTGCTCATTTTGATGTATCTTTTTTTTTTCCTACCTATGCTTAGCCTTGAGAGGCTATTTCAGCTTTACCCTAACGTGTGTAGGTGAGCTCACGGGGCTCAAACCGGAGTGTTGCTAACACTGATCCTAGCAAGAGCAACGCTTCGCAGAATGGTAGATTCCGCGGATCGGAAACGCGACCCACTGAGAAGATCCGGCGAGAAACTCAGTGGGCTGTGTCTATGGGTAGATGTATCTTGATGATTGTAAGAGTTTGGAAGAGCTCGTTGGTGATGATGGCACAAGTTTTGAGCAGTATCCTTGCTAATGTTTTTGCCTCTCTAGACATACGAGCATAACGTCCACCTGTTGGTAACTAGTCACCGTCACCTATGGACATCAGGAATGAAAATGTCTATTATTATATGTAATATATCTTAAGGACCGAGCATAATAGGATGTTGATAATATGGGTACATATGTAATCCCTACAAGGACTACATATGTCTTACATAGCATTCAGCATGATAATATACACTTGGGAGTTAGAGAAAGATTCGCATTTTAAATGTTGGGAGCTCAGTGATCAAGCGCATTCACGTTCACGTATTACAATTTCCGTTTCTTTAATTAGGTTCTTACATATTATGAAAACAAAAATAAAAAATCTAGTAAGTAATGTAGAATTGTTCTGCTGTGAGAGTAAACGTCAATTTCCTACGTATGGCTTATTTAAGACTAAATGGATACTGGATGTCGAAATCAACTTCGTTAGGTAGTAATAGGCGATAAGGAATAATTATTATCGATATAATTTAGAATATAATTGATAATTTTGTAAGTATATTAAGTATTATTGATACCTAATCTACGGCAACAGAAATACATTCGGGTTTATTTAATGCGTTTGATTTGCCTCGTATCATTGACGACTACTTTATTATAATACATTAAATGAAAAGTAAAAGATATTAGACGAAGTACTCAACGTCATAGTCACCTTAAGCGAATAACAACTTTGATGTTTAAGTAAACATTCAAATCACGAAGTAAACAAATGGCTGCATCATTTCAAATACAGATATTTTTTTCGGATTTGGAATTTTCATTTTTAAGTAGCTTTTTTTTGGGCTTAAACGTAATAAATAATGTGAAATTTAAAGCAAACTCACATCTGCGACGTCGAAACTTGGTGTGACGATACATTCTAGCTTCAAAGTTCACTTCGCGATATCATTTCACGCGGCAACGAAAACGATTGTCTCCGTCGCGGCAAGAACACTTAAACTGAGCCCGCGTATTCTCCTCGATTTTATCAGCAAGCGATCTGACGTCTGAGTGATAAAATGTATTATTAAAAGTTTTCAAATTCATTGACTGTTTCCATCAAGCCGTTTCGTGTTGTTGACGTGTAACGCGGAACTGCGACGTCATTAAGTCGTTTTTGTAAGGTTTTTTTACGGACATACTTGAAGTGTGAAGCCTCTTTTAGATGCAACTACATGAGTGTGGACTTGTTATCGACCTTCGGCATTGGAAGAGCTGTGGCCTCGCACAAGCTTATGTTCCGTTCATATCCACGTGACACCGGTTTTGGGTCCCAATAATTAGACAGCAGATAACTAATATCTCTGAGCCTCCGAGCGGTGCAAACTTAATGTATTTTTTTTAAATATGATAACATCAAAAAGGAAATGTGTAATAAGCATTCCGTATCCATTGTATACATCTCACTACAAATTACCTCAAAATTATTTAGGTAATACTCAGTAAGATTGTTCCTAATCAGTACTTTTGGTTACGGAATTCGGATGTCAAAAAGTGTGAATGTAGCTGAATTGTAATTTATTCAGTTATGGACTAAAAATATGGTGATTCTTCTTCTTTCTTCTTCTTCTTTCGTCTTCTATGTTGAAGAGTTTTATAGTAATGAATGTAAGTCTCGTCTTCTACGTTTGAGACAAGAAAAAAACTTTCTTTATAATCTTTCTTAAACGACCTTACTAGTGGTAGGTCGTCTTGTGAGTCCGCACAGGTAGGTACTACCACCCTAACTATTTCTGCCGTGAAGCAGTAATGCGTTTCGGTTCGAAGGGTGGGGCAGCCGTTGTACTGAACTGAGACCTTAGAGCTCATTTTTCAAGTTGGGTGGCGGCATTTACGTTGTAGAGGTCTATGGGCTCCGGTAACCACTTAACACCAGGTGCGACGTGAGCTCGTCCACCATCTAAGCAATAAAAAAATCATTAGTGGTATTATAAGAATTAGGAACATAATTTTAAAAAGATATACTAGAATACTATATTAAGGCAAACGCGCCTACTCGTATAGAGTTATTTATAGTTATTAATACATTATTTTAGAAAAAAAAAAAATTATACATTTTGAAGTAGGTATAAGTATTATATATAATTTATGTTAGTAACTTAAAAATGTATAATTATTTATGTACTCATATAATTCTTCTAAATACCGATCGTGCAAAAACGTGACTCCAATTCGAAATCGTATTTGATTAAATTTGTCTTAAAAAATTTAAGTTTAAACGCCTATGATTTAAATACTAGTTTTAAATTCTCGCTGCAACAGAAGCCGGTGTTGAATAATAAAACAACCGCTATTTTACAGCTTATTCAATCAATATCAGGTGAGCTCTTGTTTCAGCTGAACCTTTGTTTTTTGCACAAAGCTATAGTGCAGCGCAAAAATTTCAAATCTTACATTTAGAATTTTATTCTATATGTATTAGGAGTTATTACACTGTACCACTCGTCACAATTATGTTGTTGATGTTATCCATAAATGTGAGCTTGATTCATATCATTATGCAGTAAATATTCTTAGGAAATTTCTCTAAAATATATTACAATCGCTCATCTAACTAAAGAACGTAACGAAGTGTATCAAAATAATTGAATACGTTTACAGACTCTGCTGCATTTAGGAGATGGGTGGACGACATTAAGGCAGTTGCGGGAAGCACATGGACCAGAACAGCTGAAAATAGAAGCTTATGGAGGCAGTTGGAGGAGGCCTATGTCTATAATAGACAAACAGACAAAAACTAATAATAATATAGGTAAAAAAAATAAAAAAAAACTTCCATAAAAATTTAATTAATATTAATACCACTACTTACTTAAAACATAGTAAAAAAAAAGAAATAATAATTGTATATGTAAAAAAAAAATATGTATTTGTCTGAATAAAGGCTTTATTATTATATTATTATTACAGACTCTGCTGTAAGAACGACAGGGCAATCGTAGAATCTAGTATTACACGCGACAGATTAACGAAGTCTTATTTTATTTGTATTTACATTAAAACGTGAATCTCTCGACTGCTTGGCCATTCGCCACATTCATTGAACTTGCCCGAAATAATAACGCTAAGAATAAACATTAAATATACGCTACAGAGATGATACAACGCATTTTCGATTTTGGAACTTTTGTTAATGTTAACGTGGGAAGGTTTGAAATCCAAAACCTGATTGTTGATTGTTATCGTTTACGTTAGTATAACTGCGGATGAAATGCAATTTCCTAATAAATTTTTAATATATCTAGATAACGAGTAGATTTTTATAAATATTTATGTATTTTAAATACTCTACTTGCTATCTCTTACAAATGCAAGAGTGAAGACAATAACAAAGTATTTAACAAAGAGTGAAGAGCTATACATGCTTTCCAAACATCCATTTATTGACAGATTTTCGGTGGAAATGTACATAGCCATTGTCCATGTAAATGTTAATGTTCACCTCCGTAGAAGAGGACGTATTTCCTACTCTTGATTTACACATTTTAAATGTCAAAATTGTAAGGCAAATTTAATGTAACCCGAGCTTGGACGTGAACTAGTGGAACATTCTCTAAATTACATGTTAATTATTCAAAATATTCTAGTTATTGTCATCTTAATAAGAAGCAAATATTAGATAAATAGCTAGTTGTATACAAGTTTAATTAGAATATTCGTATGTTGAAATTAAAATATAATATCAGAAGTGCCATTGTTTAGGTAATTTTAGTAGACATAATTCGTATTTAATAGAACTTAGCTTGATGGTCAGTTGTTTAGTAAAACGAGTTAATACGCGACGCACGAACATGAGCAAAAAACAAGCAAAGCCAGAACGAACCGCTTTTTTTTATTGCCTTTGTAGGCAGACGAGCATACGGCCCACCTGATGTTACACCTGATGGAACTCTACTCCGATGGCAGGAGGTGCAATGATTAAAAGGAGATGAGGGAATCATCTCGAATTCAGAGCATTCCCCATGCAACATCACTACATAGTATAAAACAACGTTGCTTTCTCTGTCCCTATATCTGTCTGTCCCTATGTATACTTAAATCTTTAAAACTACGCAACGGATTTTGATGCGGTTTTAATAGATAGAGTGATTGAAGAGGAAGGTTTATATGTATAATAACATCCATTAAATAGTGGAGAAATCAATAATAAATTACAGTTTCCGAAGCGAAGCGAGGGCGGCTCGCTAGTACGGTATAAAACACAGAGATAACTGAGGTCTCTCCGTAGACCCAGAGGCCAGAGGTTCCAAGCGATCCACGAGAACGGGGCTATCGACTATCGATCATCCGAACAGCCCGTTTCTGTATGAAATCAAATGGACGTAGCAAAATATGATTTTAACTAATCGAGTTACACGTAAACACACAGAAACCACTGTGATACTTTATTCGGTTTTATTTACAAACATTTCACGCAGAGAAGTCGGAATACTGTCAACGGAAGCGTTTGTAAACAGAGAATCCATTTCCGTTACGTACTACGTTCAGTAACTACGGATGCGATTCGAATAGTCCTCATGTAACAATAATGTACTGAAATTGCTTTCTGTAAAAGATAATTCACTATGAAAATCCTTCTGAAGAGATTCGAGATTTTTTTGGTTTAGATAAAAAAAAAAACGTGTGGCACTCGGGAACTGCCGCGGTAAAGCTATTGCATAGCATTTTTTATCAACTTATGCTATTATAATTAGATAATGATAATTTAATATTAAAACAATAATAAAACAAGACCACGCTATATTAAACATTATAAAAGCAAAACCTTAACTGTCCCCTTCACACTGATAAGCTAGACCGCGCGAGAGAGAGATGGGCAGACTTTTCATGATGCGCATGCAGTGTGACGTCACGCTACGCGCTTATTCACAAACACTACACAAGCGCAACGTGTGAATGCGTTGAACGCGAGCTACATGGTAGGCGGAGTGAGGGGTGTTAGGTTTTTTTCGTTACGGAATTTCATGATTCGGTCGCCGCGCTCAAGGCCCGCGATAAAAGCTATGCAATAGCTTAAAAAAGTCAAATACACGGGTGAATTTTTATGAGCTGGTTTAATAAGGTTACGTGTTAAATAACTCGATAGCGTTAGCAATACGTCATTACGTATTTAAGGGTATGCTTTATTAACTTAATGCATTTAGAGCAATCAAATTTATTATTATTATTTACTTAATTATTTTCGATTCTCAAATTTTCCCTTCAATTTCAAATGAAACACAAAGTTCTGAAGCTGAGAATCAAGTTGTGATAAATATTTGTTCATTATTCTTGTTCAATTGTTTTCATAAATGTCGTGTAGTTTTGTTATACTGTGATAGTTAGTGATGTAAAAAGTAAATAATGACTGGATTAGAAAAAAGATTTTTTGCCTTGTAATTAAAACAAAGATCGAGTGTTATTTTAGTTCGTTCAAAGTTTTTTTTAATTCTTTTTCCGATTTTTCAGTCATTTACAACGCCAGCAAATATGATCAGATATACATACAACCGTTCAACTCGAAACAATTCCAATGAGAGAGAATAAATAAGAAAAAAAAACATTTAATTTTAAATTTATTTTGGTATTGGATCGCACACTTTTTTGTTTCAATAATATCCGGATGCCGACACAATCAAGTTTGTTCCCTATTTTCATCACATCATATCAATAATTTTATTTATCCGTGTCTCATTTCCTAATTTTGGTGAAGTGTATCACTATACTGTTTTTCATTGACTTGGCTTATGATTAAAAGCTTTATTAAGCAGTAACTGTGTTATGATGATCTTTTTAACAAAATTACTTTAGTTTAAAATAATAATCTCTTTGTTAAATCGTTTCTAATCCCTAATGACTCTTCTGACATAGGAATACCGGGTCATTGCAGTCCCCTGGATTAGTGTCAATGTTATTAGATTTCATGAAGACTAATTATTTAAACTTGACGCTTTGTCTATTAACGTAGCATCGAATTTAGCGGCGAGCTTGTAGTATCAAATTGAGGGAATTATTCAGGCGTTATTATTAAGTAATTTGTAATTGAAGTTATTAAGGGATAATAATCCTTTCTAATAACGGTCTTCAGTACCAGTCTAGAGACTAGATAATAAGTAATTTCAAACATTGTTTCTATATTTAATTATTTCTGTTTGTTTTTTACTGGTGGTAGGACCTCTTGAGAGTCCGCGCGGGTAGGTATCACCACTCTGCTTATTTCTGCCGTGAAGCAGTAATGCGTTTCGGTTTGAAGGGTGGGGCAGACGTTGTAACTATACCTGAGACCTTAGAACTTATGTCTCAAGGTGGTTGGCGCATTTACGTTGTAGATGTCTATGGGCTCCAGTAACCACTTAACACCAGGTTGGCTGTGAGCTCGTCCACCCATCTAAGCAATAAAAATAAAAATAAAAATTGAGTCTTCATTTGCTTTCGTAATGTTGGATTGCGCTATCTTTGGTCGGAGTCCCATCTCCTTTGTTTGCACTGCAAATGCTGAATAAGATGTGTTTTTAGTAGTAAAAATAAAAATAGTTTAGAAAAACATCCGTAGAGTTATTAACTGCTCTAAAATAATAAGGAAAATACAGCACAAGCACAAAAATAGCGACACGGTCCGTTATGTTATATGTTATAAATCTTTGTTTAAAGATTGTATGATTATCTTCATTTTTACACTTCGTTGTAGAAAGCGTGTAATACAATAACGATTATTGCACATTTATTCAACTTTTAATCAGAAAATTATGGAATCTGCTATCTGACTTGGGGTGTACTGCTCTCCCAAAGCGATCTTGCTTTAAAAAGTTGTGACGACTCTAATTTTTATTCAATGCAAACGATGTAGCTTGAGTGGCCTGCGAGTTTGTAATCCCACCCTATATCTATACTAATATTATAAAGAGGAAAGATTTGTTTGTTTGTTTGTTTCGAATAGGCTCCGAAACTACTGGACCGATTTGAAAAATTCTTTTTCCATTAGAAGCCGACATTGTCCCTGATGAACATAGGCTACTTTTTTTTATAATTTTTTTTATTTTTTTTTGGTTTCATGTGTGTTTTAATGTTTCCGAAGCGAAGCGAGGGCGGGTCGCTAGTAGCTAATAAAAACACAGTTTCTAAATTTAGCTAATAAAATCACTGCTAAAATTCATTGTACAAACCGAAAATTTAGTAACGTAACTATTTTAGCAGTTTATGTGGGCGAAGTGCTCATGTATGATAGAATTCTTTATGCGACATCGTATAATAAACTCAGACAAATTTAAAGCGTTATTTTGATGTTGTCTTACATAATATTCGTGTATAAATAAGATTGCAATGTGATTCGCGTTGATGTGATCCGTTGTGACATTTGGCCGCCAGCCAAACTGCTCGGGCAGTGAAACATATCTATTTCTAATTAGAACATGTCTTAATATTATTGCAGTACATATTAATATATGACGTAGGTATGATTGATTTGATCGTTTCTCTGATTTAAAATTTTATTTGATTTTTTTCTTTTTAAATGAAGGAACATGATCGTTTGCTAGTATTTGAAATTGCAACGTTTTTTTTAATCTATTTACTGTTTTATTTTATTTTACTACTGATATTGAAAAAAATCCATAAATCTATATGGTAATTATTTTGTATATAATTAATTTTATGTTAATGAAACTGCTAAATAATTCTGTTGAATTCTATCAAAAATAACAGATCATAAAGATTAGAACATAAATGATCTATTTAATCATATTTGAAAACAATTGCTTCAAATTACACTCTACATGTACTAATATTGTTTTTTTTGTATCATTTTTTCTAATTTATCTAAATTCTATTTTTATTCTAATAAATTTGTTAAAACCATTTTTTTTAAATGAAGCCGGTTGATTAAATAATGATTGCCTAAGCTTGTTAAAATGATTATCAATATCGCTTCTCTATTGAATTTCCTCGTTAAAAGTATCATAAATTCTTTCCGACATTCAATTCTTTCGATTATAAACAGGAGAACGCACAATTATGCAAATATAAACATATACGAGTATTTGCCGATTTGTCAACTTTAACTTCAAATCTTTAAATCGAGACTTTAAAATAAAAGTAAATGACTAATACAATCTTGTATTTGATATACCTATTTTTAAAGCCCATTTAAAATTTACACTCAACGCCAGACCGTTCTCCGTGAATACACGTGATGGTCCGAACATATTTTCGTCTTTGAGTTCATACGCGTTTACCGCGGCACGTGAGGAATGTAGATCGTCACCACGATCTAGGTCTTGAGCCCATCCGTGTGTATACCAAGTCACCGTCGGAACGCTACTTCGTGACGGCGATGCGACACGATAACCTCAAATATCACGGTCGTCGCTAACTACACCCGTGACCCGGCTCACGCAGCAGCCAACGTCGACGTCCTAGACACGTCCCGGACAAGATCCATCTGATCTTCTTTCGGTATTGTGTGACGTTTATATATCTATAAGTCGTCGTGGCTTAAAGGATAAGACGTCGAATCTCAGGCGGGTACCATTTTTTGTAATGAAATACGTACTCAACAAATGTTCACGAATGACTTCCACGGTGAAGGAATAACATCGTGTAATAAAAATCAAACCCGCAAAATTATAATTTGCATAATTACCGGTGGTAGGACCTCTTGTGAGTCCGCGCGGGTAGGTACCACCACCCTACCTATTTCTGCCGTGAAGCAATAATGCGTTTCGGTTTGAAGGGTGGGGCAGTGGTTGTAACTATACTTGAGACCTTAAAACTTATATCTCAAGGTGGGTTGTGCATTTAGGTTGTACATATCTATGGGCCCCAGTACCCACTTAACACCAGGTGGGCTGTGAGTTCGTCCACCCATCAAAGCAATAAAAAAAACTAGCAGTTGCTAATCCCAGGTCACCGCACCCGTCATCACGACATCAGCCCGTTGATTGTTCTGTTGTCCGATCTTCTCGGTTAATCTATTCTATTCCTATAGTCTATTCCGGTGCTAGATGCACTTTTATCGTTATTAGTAAAATACGTGCTTCAGTATTTGGCGTGTTTGTTATTAGATATATATTTTATTCAAGTTTTTAATTAGTAATTATTTAAATATTTATTATTAATATTTTAAAATAACCCTTTGTACTATGGTTAGTCTTGATTGTCTTTTTTCTTGACTGTCAAACAGAGTTATGATAAATAGTAAATGACGTTTTATTGTTATTTTCGAAGCATCCCCCGTCCTGGTTGAGGCAGAAGCTCATCAGTTCTGATAAAATCGGTAAAGACATGAGGCAATAATAATTCTTCCATTTAAAAAAAAATATATTAAATGACATGTTTTGGTTTCAGTCATAAGGCAACAATTATTATATTATAATATTGAAGCTTCAATATTAGCTCCCAAAATGGGTCGCTACGGTATCGAAATGAGTTGCGCGTCTTCGAGCTTAGGGTGAATTTTCATACGATCTGAAAGATTCTCTCTATTATATATAAGGTTAAAGTAATATGTTAAAGTAAAGCCTATAAGGTTAAAGTAATGTTAATTTGTCCATATATTTAAAAAATATGTTACCAACCACACAAGAGCGAAATTAGGTAACATTTTCACTCCACAATATATCCTCCAAATTACGTAGCATCGAAAGTCTTATCAGTGATCCAGTAGCTGTTGTGCGAACGTGTTTAAGTTCGACACATCAATAACCACGTTATCAAGGCTGCAGTGTAAATATTGTAATATTGATTTTCGTCCGTACTCCAGCGGCGTAGATATGCGAAATCGTAAACGATCAACGTGTTGCTATACTCTGTAAACGAACAGGTACGGAATAGGTACGAGCATTCGCAATCTGTAATCGATCGATGCGGAGCGAAAGTTAGAGATTACTTTAAATCAGGGGCTCCCAAACTTATTTCGTCTACTGCTCACTTTGAGAATTAATTATTTTTTAGTACTCCCATTTTTATCACCTACCTCAAAACCACTTTTTTTTTTTAATTGCTTAGATGGGTGGACGATTTCACAGCCCACCTGATGTTAAGTGGTTACTGGAGTCCATAGACATCTACAACGTAAATGCCACCTCGAGATATAAGTTCTACGGTCTCAGTATAGTTACAACGGCTGCCGCACCCTTTTAACCGAAACGCATTACTGTTTCACGACAGAAATAGGCAGGGTGGTGTTACCTATCCGCTCGGACTCACAAGAGGTCCTACTACCAGTAATCACAAGAGGTCCTACCACCAGTAAATAGCGAGAGCTCGGTCGGTGTTTCAGAGTCCTCCTAGATAACGTTACAAATCGCCTCCCAAGCTTCTACACACTGCCCCCTTTTTTTCTGGGTCTCTTATGGCCTCCCTTTAGGCTTGCAGCACCCACAAGGGGGCGCTATCACCCACTTTGTGAAAGGCTGCTTTAGATGAATATTTGTATAGCTTTGAAGCTAGGTAGAAAAATATAAATCTTGCAAATTTGCAGAGAAAATGCGGAGGCTATTGGAAATAACCTAGCAATTTATGTTCTATAAATACTTTCACTAGTAATATGAAACGTGCCCATCCACGATTCTGCCTATTATTGCCGGAAGCGCACATACATTTTAGCTTGAGCACGATTGGTCATTATTAGAGTGAGATTGAGACGTAAGCCACATGACGTCTTTAAATAACAGAAGGTATGTGTAGAAAGAGTTTACGAAGAAGCAAGACTGAGTTTTTGACTAGGGATATAACATACGTAAGTGAGAATAACATTATCCATATTTTTGTTTCATTTTTTTTTAAATATATAGGCGAGGTAGCTTTGTCGAATTTATAGAATAGCAGTTTATACATAAGGTTTAGAGGTCATTGAAATTTCATTTGGCAATAAGATCCAAAGCCTTTCAATAGACACTTTAGGTAATGGACCTCTGTTATGTGGAAGTTTAACGAAATTAAGGCTTATTGAAGTCATGCGTAACTAATTTACTCTAGGGTCAAATATAATTATGCTAGTAAACGCGACTTCGGCCGTGCAGATTTACGCTTTATTGCAAGCTATTAAAATGCAAAGTCGCTTACTGTTAATACGATTAAAAGGCTTACACAACATTTTTATGTTGTTTATTGTATAGATTGTGTTTAGGCTATGGTAGAATTTATATTTTATTACCTAGACGGATGAGCGGGTCCTAGTGTAAAGTGGTTACTAGAGCCTACAGACATCTTTTTTTTTCTTCTACCTATGTTGATAGCCTTGAGAGGCTATTTCAGCGTAACCTTAACTAGTAGGTGAGCTCACGGGGCTCAAACCGTTGGCGACGCTGCTAACACGAACCCTAGCAAGAGCCGTGCTTCGCAAAATCCACCACCGGATCGGAAACGCGACCCACTGAGAAGATAATTTACTCGTCGAGCCCTTCGTCGCAAGCGACGGGTTCGACGAGAACGATGACCGGTGCTTGAGGTACCTAAAAGCACCGTTAGTGGATCGGGAGGATCCGAAATGACGTGTTTTTGGGCGACGTCGACTGCTTTCCATTCTGTCCGCAGGATCGGGAATGTAGTTACCGGCGGCCACGATGAGAGAGTTCTCGTGTCGTGCCGCTTTGTCGAAATGGCGCATTGATGCCGACTGTAGATACTTACTAATGGACTCTAGGTCCAGGTCATCATGCATCAACAACACGCTGTCAGACACTTTAGGATATGAGTTCTAAGTTTCAGTTGTATAGTACAATGACTGCTCTAAGCGAAAACTCTCAAACCGAAACGAGTGACTTCTTCGCCTCAGAAATTAAACGGCTTACGACGAGACTGATATAGCGACCCATAATTGCTGATTTATATACCTGTTACCTACCTTAATCTCGGACTAGTAATTTCTTTTTTTCTTTTTTTGTAGTAAAAACAAGCGCAGATTTATTTTTATTTTTTTCTCATAAATTAATTGATAGGGAATTAAATTAATTGTGTCATGTTGATTTGGTTACGGTAACCCTTTACGACAGAGCGATAAGACAGTATGTATCCTTAGTGGCGAATATCTTGTGATTCGGTTATAATCCGAAATTAATACAATAAATATTCCCCCTCAAATGCTAATTATCCTACTAATATTTTATAAATTATAATATATAAATTATAATGATGATGACGATTGTTATATAAATAATAATGTTATTATATAACATATTTATTAGAGATTAATAATTTAATGCGATTAAATGTTCCATTATTCTTCTCTTAATAGTATTTTTGCTACGTATTTAATGTACAAATACAAGGTAACCGTTTTTATTAAAATAATACTCGTATTATGTATCCTTAGTCTTGCTATAAATATAGTATATAATACAAGGAAAACATTGTCTTTTTTTCACACGATATATTCGAATAAATACTATGAAAAACATCGAACAATTTACTTCATATTTAATTGTCCTATTCATATTTAGAAAAAAACATTCAGTGTCACACTTGGTGTTTTTACTTTGATTTATTTATTAGCACTCGCAATGTGTCGACCTAAAGGGAAGAAAGGAAGTTAAGATAAATCGTAATAAAAATTGCATATCTTAAAATTGCATTATTAAAAACCAAATTTAAAAAAAAAACTAGAGTCAAAATAATACGAACCTGTGTCATCGCTGTCGATTTCCATTTTAACTGCTATCTGAACTGTTATAAATAATTAACACAAGTATTTATGAGTCACATCTTTCAATCACATCATTGCACTGTTTTGCTAAATTAATTACGGTCGTATCGCATATGACCAGACGGTACCAAGGGAGTTCCATTTAACGATATTGTCACGGTAACGAAAATTGAATCAAAACAACACTGTCATAGTGATGCGCGCGATTATATTTACAAACTTAACGATGTATCGATACGGTCTCCGAATTTTAAATATAGAACCGCTACCGTATAGTTTAGCACGCGGCTTCAGAAACCACACATTGACGGAGAATAGTTAATGAAACGACATGTACCAGAATATCGAGTCGGCAACCCGTTATCACCAGTAATGTGATACGTGTGGGGGCTGTGGCTATAAACAAACCAGTAGCTGAATAATGTCATTACTTTCGTAGAAATATTGTGTCAGCGCAATCGATATCGAGTTTACTGGTTGCTGATTGTAATGTAACACTGAGATTTTAATGAAATCATAAAACAAAAAACAACTTTGCACTTTAGACGAATTTTCAAAATATGTTTTTGTATTATCCTTAGAAACAACATTGAATGAATATTATTTTACGAAGTGTTTGAAAACGTTTCACATTCGTTTTTTTTTTTTGGTGCACTAATAATACGCGGTCACGTTCTTTAGACGGGAGACTTAACACTTTCCCACGTCCAAGATGCAATCGTATAATTTCACATTGTCCTCGCTATCTTGGTCTCGCCGAAACGATTTTGCACAGAACTGTTTTAATTATAAATAATTAACGTTTTAAACGTCGAGACGTCGCTATGAACAAGACTTGGAGGTCGACTGATAAGCAAACGCATTCCTTAACCACGTAAATTAAACTATTCATATATTTTATTGGTCTTACAATTACGAATATTTAGTGTTATAGGATATAACCGCTGAATGTTTACGCTACTCTTGTGTATTTACTCAAGGCTATTGGATCGTTCGAACTGGTTTTAGTACTTTCGATACGATTTCTCATCGATAAGTACGATTTTTCATTACCATTACTATTCTTACTGTCGATAACCAGGTTAACGAACTGAAACATGTAGGTTTTAATTTTCCATATTGATTTCGAATGTTTTGATTGATAGCTAAATTCATTACGCTTAATGAATAATCTAACGGAGACTCGAGAATTTCAAAGGCATTGGATTGGCCAGGACGTCTTGATTGTGATTATCGAAACTCAGTACATTTGAATATGTTCAAAATGCCGCTACGTGTTAAAAAAATTCTAGAACAAAAACTTAGGTGTGCCTTCACGTGAATTGCACGTGAATCAATGTTCACAATTGACTTCCACGGTGAAGGAATAACATCGTGTAATAAAAATCAAAAAACCCGCAAAATTATAATTTGCGTAATTACTGGTGGTAGGACCTCTTGTGAGTCCTCGCGGGTAGGTACCACCACCCTGCCTTTTTCTGCCGTGAAGCAGTAATGCGTTTCGGTTTGAAGAGTGGGGCAGCCGTTGTAACTATACTGAGACCCTTAGAACTTATATCTCAAGGTGGATGGCGCATTTACTTTGTAGATGTCTATGGGCTTCACTAACCATTTAAGACCAGGTGGGCTGTGAGCTCGTCCACCAATCTAAGCAATATAAAAAAAAACAAGAAACTTTAGATCTACCCTAAACGCTACAAATTATTGAGATAGAACATTCTAATCTACTTTAAATGTGCGTCAGTCAGTCACTTTACGTTGGATTATGGTCCATTTCACTATTTAACGTATTTTCTGATCGAAACCAATGAACTAATACAAATTAGAATGTCTGTTTTTGTATTGATTAAACGAGTGTACGATCTCACCGCCCACCTGGTATATAGTGGTCACTGAACTCCATAGACATTAATAACGCAAATCGGTGCTATTATTGGTGTCTACGGGCTTTAGATAGGTCGAGATGACGGTCCACGTGGGGTGTAGTGGCTTTCGGGGCACATAGATATCAACAACGTCAATACCGCTATCCACCTTAAGACATCAATTCTAAGTGCTAATTTTTATAGGCTGTCACTTCGTTTAAACCGAAATGCATTATTGCTTCACGGCAGAAATACGCATGGTGGTAGTGCCTATGCGGGCATACAACATGCCTTACAATGTACCTATTTGTTGACTGTTTTTCCAATGCCGTGTTTTGGTGTGCAATAAAGTATATTCTCTCTCCCTCTCTCTCTTCCTCTCTCTCTCTCTTTCAATTTCAATGTGGTATGTCTTCGGTATCCAGTTAACAGGCGGCCACATGTGAATGTCCGTCTGAACCAATACAATATACCGAAGTGCTCATATCCGATCCAGACGACGGGGCAACGCAAAGCCGCCGTAGCCCGAAACGTGTCATGTCGGATCCCACGGATCCTCTTTGGGCTTTTAGGCTTTTCAAGCACCGGCCCTTGTCGAACTAGAATCGAACTAACCCATAGACACAACTCAGTGTCAGGCAGGATCAGTGGGTCGCGATCCCGAACCGGTGGTAGGTTTTGCAAAGTACTGCTCTTCTTAGGGCAGATGTTAGTAAATTCTCTCAGGTTGAGCCCAAGACCTCATCTACCCATCCACGCATAGCTGGCCCCTTAGGCTACCAGCAAATAGATAGGGGAAAAACAAACCGAAATGGATATAAAAAATAAGTTCTTCAAAAATAATTACTACCAAACAATGTAGATTGAAAACATACTCATAACAACTTTTCATAGTAAGATTCGACATACAGCACATATAATTACTATACTCGTCCGTCACTTTAATGACCCTAAATACTGTAATTCCAAATGACATTCCAACTTTCTAAATCGTTTATCAGATAACATTAGAACGAGACGTATGCGTGGGACTGTCGTCACGTCGTCACAAACATTTAAAAATGTGCCGCGTCTCAGGAAAAATTAACTAAGTAATTGAAGCCTCGTTTGTCATAATAATCCTCTCATAAACACATTCATTATTAAGGAACGTTTATCGATATTGTTTTCAAAGTATTATCGCTGTTTCGTCATTGACATAATTAAATACACGATTTGAAGAAAGGATACCGTTCGTATCTGTTTTTACTTCCATTAATTACCCTGTAATTGTTATGAATACTTATCATGTTATTAGTTGATGCAAATTATGTATTCTACTTTAAATGTAATCGTCTTTCGCTGGACGCCCGGATGACGTATGGTCTAAAATATATTTACTAATTACTGTTTGACTATTGATGGATGTATTATGGTTAAACTTTTAATCATCTTACTCAAATCCTTGTTAACAGAAAACATCTTAACCAATTATGGCATTGTGTTCGACAACCCTCCAAGATCCTAAATAAAGACAAGAAGAAGACTGATATTTTATCACTAGTGCGTATTAACGTGGATTGACTGATTAGTATATTTCGTGAAACGTTTCTATGGAAGCCCTGACATGTCAGTTCTTAGCCTCAATTGTGTTGGAATTATAGCTGAAAATGGACGCACACAAGGTCTTACATACTCACATCATGCTGCTATCATCAGAATACAGCAACAATGGATGGTTAATGAGGGAATAATGGCATGACCACCAGGAGGTCGTTTCTTTTTATTAACAGCCGACTATACTATTGTCCTTCCAAATATGATAAAAATGCCTTATCGCAATCTTAATAATTTAACATTCGTCACAAAATTGTACATTATGTGTATTCGTGTTTCCTGTGTTATCAAATGTTTGTCTGTTTATAGTTATTTACTTTTCAGCTAATGTAATTTTCATAGCTGCTATGAATATATAATATATGCCTTTTGCAACTCAATATTGGGTTACATGATTGAGTTATCAAAAATTCCTGGCGAAGATGTCGTGGTAGCGTTTTTAACATATTAGACATCTGAACACCCAGTAGCTGTATTAAAGTGTTTCACAACTAGTACAATTGCAATTGGTCTTTTTTTTTGACATTTTCCTGTTGAACAAACCTCTCAAGGTAAAGATGTAATCATTTTCGGAAAGAAGCTATTGATGACAGCTTAGGTAAGTCCTGACTAGGCCTACAGTAAATAGCTACATGTAAATTAGTGCTTGTCTCTGCCACACGTGCGTCATTGCCTTGATAAAGATAATAGCTGATAAGCGTCAGTTAGGATGACGCTGGCCCGCGATAACAATACTATTTTAGACGTTATTGCCCTCGAAATAAGGATTATCGAGTTTACGATTTACCTTTCCAACGCCTGTTCAAGTTGCCATAAAAGCCTGATCTATATGGGCAGGTTTATTACTGTCACTTCTGTCAAGGCTTTTAGTGTCTATTTTAACGTTTTTTCTTAGTAATATCTATTAAATAACTCAGTCTTATCTTTCATCGATCCGTTTATCTATGTGGGTTATCTGTCGCCATCTGCATAGTTACGATGCCTGACTATACTTAGGTCGATAATTTAATAAGTGAATTATTGACTAGTAGTTACTTGCGGCATCCCCGACCTATTTGGGAATTGATTTCCTATAACAATTCATATTGTTTGATGAGTATCAAAATAAAACATTCATAAGATACTTAGATATTTTTTTGTGCTCTCGAGTGGACACTCCTGAAGGTGGAAAAGGTAGTCAATTGGTACACATACCCAAAAGGCTCACATGCTCTTTTAGCCGCATCGGTGGAAGGATAATATGCCACAGTACTAGCGTAGAGTATAAAAAGTTGATAAAATATGCTCTATGTAGTTCCATTCACTTAGCCCGATAGCAAGAATTTCATGATGAGTGAAATTGGCAAGGAGCAGTTCCCTATAGAAAACCATTAAAAGGCGTTTCTTACAAAAAGCTCTTTTCAAATCCAAAAAAAAGTGCGTGCGTACAAAGTACACATGTCAGAAGTGAAACTTTTTTGGCGAACTAATTTATAAATCTTGCTTATATTTATACAAATCTAAAACTTTAGATTTCCGAGACTTAGAGGAAGGGAAAAAGGAAGATATGTTCCCGCCAAGAGTCTGTCAAATGCCAATCTCAAACCTCAGTGTTGACAGTCACATTATGTTTACATAGATTTCTAAATTATAAATGACTAATATTTTGCCAATTGAATTAACTAATTTAATTTCATGCGATTTGATTAATGTTCCAAATTATTTTCATTTCATTTCAATTCCTATTAACATTTTTCATAAAAAAATTATAAAATATTAGGCTGTATGGTATGATACATTTGCCTTTCCAGTTGGAAAAATACAACAACTACTACTACTGACATTTGACAAGTACTTAATTTCAATAGTAGTTTGATGTCACTTCCGTTGCATACCTGCGTGACGTTCTGTAAAAATTTTACCCCCATGCGCCTAAAGAAGTTTCACTTCAAAAACTGCTATTTTCAAATACATATTGAGTTGTGGTTTGGATTTATTTTTTTGTCTTGATAAATGAATTGACAGACATCGCATTTTGTTTTAGTATGAATATTCTATTTCAAAACAAGTTAAGTTCCAATCTATATCTTTAGATACAATTTTTTTTTTTTTTTGATAAGCGAAATTAAATCCTATTAAGGCTTAATGTGTATAAATGGTAGGTGTATGGAATGTAGCGCTCATTCTAGGGGGATCAGATAGCCGTTTTAATTAGAGATTAGGTTAGATTAGGATGGTCGTTGAAAATGTGCAAAATGTAGCAACAATATTCTGAACATTTGTAATATTTTTATAGAGATTAAAGTAGATTTTTGATGATTAATTGAACGTTGTGTATTAAGCAAAATGTCGCTTAAGCCTTAGCCTTTCACCCCTCGATTTATTTGTCTATTAATTCGATGGCGGGATACCTTTACCATTTTATTTATTTCAACTAATTCAGCTTCACATAGGGACAATTTGCTTTGCTTTTAAATACTTTAAAATTTTTTGAGGCGGACTTATTTTTTTAAGATTCTTTAATTAGAATCCAATTCAGATTGGTAAGATGTATATTACTAATCAAAATTTCTAAATGCTTTAGTCACAGGACTTATAATCAGAACCAGTTCTGTTATTAAGAACTATCTTCTTGTATCAGTGCAAGAATTATTTTGCCTTACATTGGCTTTCGCAATAAAATTTCTGAGAGATTCTTTCAAAGTAGCAAACCGAAACAAACCAGATTTACAATAATCTAAACGCACGAGAACGCAATATAAAATGCGAGAAATAGTTAATAACGAATTTTAAGCGTAAAAACAGTTTTAATTATGTTTAAGACTAAAGCTGAATGTAATAACTTTTATTTTATTATAAAACTTTCTTTTATTTCCTTCTGTTTTTCGCCAAAAAATACTTTAAATATGTTCCGGTAACCACTTTACACACGATGTAAGCTCCTCCACCCATCTGATGTAAAGTGATATTCTTCAAATTTGAATTCAAGAAGCAAGAGTTCATGTGATATCGCTCCGTGACTTAACCTTCAGTTCGTGTACACACAATGTGTTTCACACCAAAGTAATCCGATTTATAATTAGATTTTCATGCACGCCGCTAACATTATCGCCTCATTACTGACCGACGTTACATTTCAGATAAATGAAGATCGTTTTTTTTTTATTGCCTAGATGTGTGGACGAGCTCACAGTCCACCTAGTGTTAAGTGGTTACTGGAGCCCATAGACATCTACAACGTAAATGCGCCACACACCTTGAGATATAAGTTCTAAGGTCTCAGTATAGTTACAACGGCTGCCCCACCTTTCAAACCGAAACGCATTACTGCTTCACGGCAGAAATAAGCGAGGCGGTGGTACCTACCCGTGCGGACTCACAAGAGGTCCTACCACCAGTAATTACGCAAATTATAAATTTGCGGGTTTGATTTTTATTACATGATGTTATTCCTTCACCGTGGAAGTCAATCGTGAACAATTGTTAAGTACGTATTTCATTAGAAAAATTGATACCCGCCTGCGGGATTCGAACACCGTTGCATCGCTATATACGAATGCACCGGACGTCTTATCATTTAGGCCACGACGACTTCAACGGGTGAACAATAGATGGGAACATAGACGACACAACGTGAACCCTGAAACTTGATTCTATATCTCAATTGTTTTGTAATTAAGAATGTTTTTGTACAGTTCTGCATTTGTAAAGATTTCTATTGCACTATATTATATCTTTGCCGAGAAAATCGTTTGTAAGCATGTGTTGATTACGTTGTTGTGTTGAGTTGTGAGTGTGAGTGAGTTGTGTAAAGTACTTTTTTTGAAAAAAAATTGATACCTGCTTGTGGGATTTACATAGCATAGTCATATCGTTACATATCAGCACACCGGCTATCAAATTCTTTATTTGTAAAAATTGGAATAGGTATTTTCATATTTTTTATTATTCAGACACTATTATTCATATATTTTGTATTAAATGGCGCGGTAGATAAATCTACGTTCTTTGTTTGGACTATAAATGAAGTGGAGATTTTCGACAAAGAAGAATTGCTTTTTATTTATATCACAACACGGATAGAAGCGGTCGTCCTCCTCATTACTGAGGGTCATGACTCCGCCGCTGCATCAATCTCTCTCGTACGATTGTTCTCCATCTGCTGCGACCCTTGGCCTCGTGGAGGGCATCATGGAGCTTGATGTCCAGACAAGACCGAATTTGGTCCGAAAAAGCGGTCGTAGGTCGCTTGATTTAGAATTTTTATAATCCGCTTTTAAAATCTAGGTCGAAATCTCAATTTTTATTGTAGAACGATTATTTTACTCTTCATACCTGAACTGTTTCTGTGACAAAACCAGGTGGGGTATGATCGTAGTACAACTTTCCGAATGAATGTCAGTAATTAAGTATACAAATTTATATTAATATTTTGCAAGTTAGGTTTTTATTATACGATGTTGTTTCCTCATCCTGAAGGTTTTCCGTGAAAAAAGTGTAGTGCGCACGTGTTTTTCTGAAAAAAATTCGTATCTCATTAAAGGATTTGAACCCCGGTCAAGTTGTCACGGTCAATACGAGCGAATAAGAGAAATGAATGAAATGAATGAAAATGAGAATATGTTGTTATATATTTTTAAATTGATAAGTATTTTGTAACAAAAAAATAAACTTGAAACATAATTTTTATAGTGAGATGACGGCTGATAGAAGGGAATGGAAGAGAAAAACTAGCTAGCCGACCCCACCTAGTGGGATAAAGTGGAGAAAAAGAAGAAGTGATGTGGGTTCATTTTGCATAAGGGGGTCATTTGTCTAAAATAGTTTCGGAATTCCTGGAGTAGAATTTCTTATTTACCACATTCTCTCGATTAGTCTATACGATTTTAGGCCGTTACAGCCCTCAAAGACTTCAGTAATCTCGGGCACAATGTACAGTGAAAAAATTCGTGCTATAGCTACTGAAGAGAAATTTCAAATGCCGTGTCTAAGATTACAAATATGTACATTAATTTATTCAATGTATACATACCATTTTATAAGCATGTTAGTCCAGATCGATGGATGGATCCATTTGAAGTATGAAATAGTAATTTTATTAAGTATTAAACTTAATTTATCATTAGGTTAATTTATTGATTTTCTTTGAACACGATTTATAATTATTTAAGAACCCAAAACAATTTGAAAGCCAAACGCGACCGAGGTCAATCTCTGTAGCTTTTTTGCAATTTAAATTTCTGACGTATTTTTTCTTTTTCCTAAAGCAAGTAAGCTCCAGGCGTATCGTACTTTATTCTATTACAAAAGATAAACAGAGGGGGAGAAGGACACTGGTACAATGGGATTTCTAAGGATATTTATTCTATTAACAAGAGTAATTTTTTTGCAAAACCGATTTTCTTGGAAATGGTGATTAGCATTATTTCTTTTGATAAAAATATTTTGTTACATTGTTTTTCGTAATTAATGAAAAATGTTATTTTACGGTATACCTTTAAACGAGCAATTCTTGTATATTAATATATATGTATATAATCTGAATCTCGGAAACGGCTCCAACGATTTTCATAAAACTTAGTACACAGGAGATTTCGGGAACGATAAATCGATTTAGCTACGATTTATTTTCAGAAAATGTTGTTTTATTCGTGTTTTCAATAATCAACTCTTCCCGACATCTATTGGCGAATAATAATACTATTTTTCTTAATTGAGGGCAACTAACCGCTTTAAAGACACAACAAGATGGAGTTATAAAAAAAAAAAACCAGCAAAGCTCGGTCATCATCTAGTAGTAATAATAATGATAAGAAATGTGTGCTATAAACGCTGACGGCATTAGTTGCGGGTTAAAATGACACAAATGAATTGATACGAATCGGTCAGCAGGCCGTGTCGCTGGTATAGTTCAATTACTAAGGCTAGAACGTGAATACGTCGGAACGCATAGGGTTTTCCTGGATGAGTCTCGTATAGTTAGTAGTATGTTAGTTTTACAGTATAGTATATTTTCGTACCTACACACTGACGCCGGGCAGTCGGTATGAATTGGGGCTTTACCCCTTGACCTCTTTCATTCATCAAGCCTCTTCAATATCGGTAGCCCTTATTTTTATCGTCCGGCTTAAAGTCTGCCTTTGCCGGTACCAGCCCTACGATCGAGACGGTATATCATTACCGGGCATCCGGAGATCTGGAAACACGTCTCCGAAGATCCACTGTGGGCGACGTACAGGAACCATCTTGTTTCACCACCGGACCTACTCCTGAGCACCCGGATCCCCCGCACTTGGCACTCAACAACCTCTACCGGAGTTGACCGGATGTATAGCAGCAGCGCCGCCTACCCTGCTTTTTGTGCTGAGGAGCCAAAGACGAATACCACTCCCTTTCGCGTTCCTCAGCCTCACCGAGCACCGTTATCCCAAAACCCGACCACGACCTCCAGTCTTCTACTATGAAAACGACAACAGCCGGTAAGGAGAGGTGCTGCCCAAGAACTATGTGAAGTCGTCGTGACCTAAAGGATTAAGACGTCCGGTGCATTCGTGTTGAGCGATGCACCAGTGTTCGAATCTCAGGGGGGTTCAAATTTTTCTAATGAAATACGTACTCAACAAATGTTCACGATTGACTTCCACGGCGAAGGAATAGCATCATGTAATAAAAATCAAATACGCAAAATTATAATTTGGTAGGTACCACCACCCTACCTATTTCTGCCGTGAAGCAGTAATGCGTTTCGGTTTGAAAGGTGGGGCAGCCGTTGTAACTATACTTGAGACCTTAGAATTTATATCTCAAGGTTGGTGGCGCACGGGCTCTAGTAATCACTTAACACCAGGTGGGTTGTGAGCTCGTCTAACCATTTAAGCAATAAAAAAATATCTACGACAACTTGGAAGCGCGGGTGCTCCCGTCGCGAGCACATTCATTCTACAAGAATACTTTTTTTATATCCAGTAAATTATTATACATCAACTTTAATTTTTTACCGAATAAACATATCAAAATTTGTAAATTAAAACACAAAATAAGTACGGCTTAGTTAGTTTTGCTTTACAAACAAAAACCATTGTGTTAGTTTGATGCTATATTGTCTTGACGTGGAGTGTAAACTATAAAGAAGTTCCTAATGGGACGATGCGGATGGGTACCCTAACCGGGAAAAAACGTCCGTAACGTAAGATTTTTATTAGTAATGCACACAGTGTACGACTTAAATTTGTAATAACATACAAAAAATAACATATTTTTATTATATGTTTTTTATAAATCATTGTTAATAAAATAAAGTTGATAGCTTAAAGTAGTTTTTTTTTAATTTCTATCAATAAAAAAATCATAATAAAAAATGTATACCCGAATAATTATTTTCTTTATACCTCGAATATAACTTAAAATTAATATTTTTATAATAAAGATCTTCGTTTCTATCCGGTGTCCCACGACACCAGACATTTTTATAGTTATTAAAACAAACATGCCTAGCTTTATCATTAGGTCGATTAAATTATAGACTGTTATTTCTTGGTTTGGAGCCGCCTGACAATACTTTTCTAAGGTTTAATGCTTTCATAGTTAAACATATATATTATGATACATAATTTCATTTCTTTCTCATTAGTCGTAGACATAATTAGATTGCTTTTGAGGGAATAAGTGTTTGTTCTGTGCATACGGTTTAATATAACAAATGTTTACAACTTCGATCAGTAGTATTATTGATCGAAGGTTTACAATGTTTTTTTTTGTTCATTGGTTTTGCAGTATTTGTTGCTATCGAAGACAAACGAGCTTACCGCCCACCTGATGGCAAGCGGTTAGCCTTGCACATCATTAAGGGCTATGGTCAAGTCTCGTTTGAAGGGATCATATTATAGCGCTATTGGCAAGAGTTAATTTCAGAGCCATACGGTACGTGGTAAATGATGTATTAAATAATAAATAAATATTTACTAACAGTCACGCCACGTTAACTGGTCCCGTGATAAGTTCGTAAAGAACTTCTGTTACAGGTACCAGATAACGGAAATAAATATAAGATTTTTATTATACACATACACATCTATACTATAATATTATAAAGAGGAAAGATTTGTTTGTTTGTTTGTTTCGAATAGGCTCCGAAACTACTGGACCGATTTGAAAAATTCTTTTTCCATTAGAAGCCGACATTGTCCCTGATGAACATAGGCAACTTTTTTTTATTTTTTATTTATTTATTTTTTTGGTTTCATGTGTGTTTTAATGTTTCCGAAGCGAAGCGAGGGCGGGTCGCTAGTATTTAATATACATCCATAACCCTGGAAAAGACATTTATATTTATCATACAAATATCTTCCCTTGGCAGGATTCGAACCCGCAACCCCCTTGTGTAGTGACCATGTCACTTACCAATACACCAGACGGCCGTTTTATTGATGATGTGAAGATTGTAAACGAATGTAATCTTTCGAGGTTGTAAAATTAATTCGAATGATTTCTCAGAGATATACCAATATAATATAATACCAATATAATATCAAAGACCTAACAGGTCCTACTGCACATACAGCGTCAACGCAACCACGACAACTCTGACAAGAGTGTCCGACTGAGAAGAAGAAGATAATATCAAAGAACGACACTAAGATCAGAAAGCAACAGAATCTCACAACAAACCTGGAAATCTGTTGTGAAAATTTTGTCAAATCCATGACCGAATTTTGATTACAGAAAAATATTCTATGTACTCGAAGTTTAGGTTTAGTGGTCTGCCGAATTGATCGAGCTTCATTTTCAAATTGATTGCAGTATCAGTAATTTTTACTTTATAAGCAACACGTACGCAGTTCACGCTTCAGTTTTCGGTACCACGAGATTGTACTGACGTCACTCTACGATGCTGTATTAATAGCTTTATGTTACGTGAAAACTGTTTTTTAGCTCAAGGATACGTCAAAACACGTAGGCATTGACGTAGACTTGGCCTTACCGAGATCTACTGAGTATAGAAACGCATCGAGTGATCCTGCCTAAAATTCTCTAATTTAACACAGTTTTGAAACTAATAATATTTATAAACAAAATATTAACATTTTTTGGCGTATTTAAATGCGAAAAACTTAATTACGGTTATTGGAACGAAGTTCCTTACGGGACGATGCGGAGAGGTACCCTAACCGGGAAAAACCGTCCGTAACGTAAGATTTTTATTAGTAATGCAAACAATGTACGACTTAACTTTGTAATAACGTACAAATTAATAATTCACACAGTGTACGACTTAACTTTGTAATAACGTACAAATTAATAATTCACACAGTGTACGACTTAACTTTGTAACAGCGTACAAAAAATAACATATTTTTTTATCATTCGTTGACCACGATCTCAGAGCGTTCGTTTGCGTGATACACTAACTCTTATGCAAACAACCGCGAATGAAGTGTACCACAATAAGTTCGCACGTTACCGAATGACCGTGGGTTGTTGCGAAACTTCCAGTTTTATTTTCTTTATACTTCGAATAGAACTTAAAATTAATATTTTTATAATAAGGAACTTCGTTCCTATCCGGTGTCCCACGACACCACACATCTTTTTTTTTTAAGTTTTTAAAAGAACATTAACCGTTAATTATTATTAATGGTTCGTAAAATTCGCAGCAAGTTCATATGTGTCCGGAGAAAGGCGATCACGTTTAGATTAGAAATAAGTTTAGTCGTGCTCACGTCGGGGATGAGATAACTTTATTAATATTGACTACGTGAGGTGAGTCTACTTACCTACGACTAAATAAAGATACAACCACATTCAATTAGCAAAGTTAGACAGAAAAATAGATGACATGAAAACTAATGGTCAATGTAATAATGCAATAATCAATGCAATAATAGAAAAACGACTTTAAGTTTCGAACTTAAGCCATATTGAGAAAGTGGATTAAAAATATATTGTTACGCCGGTAAGGGTAACGCCATATATCGCCCAATATTCGAACGAATATCGAAGGATCTAGTAGCACCTAGAGCGCTCGAGAAGTACAACGCCATCTATTGTCAGATAGCGGAAACAATACTACAGATATGTGGAATATTCTCGATAATTCTAGGGATGTGGTATCGGCTATAAAAGCGTTGCAGGGATGGCACGTAGTCAGTTATTAATCGGAACTACTCGAAGCGAAACAGCGAACGGATCATCTGAAGCGAAGTGGAAGAAACGAATTGAGAGTTTTAAAGTGTTTGTGAAGTGTTTTAAGTGTTGAATACAGTTTTTAGTTGTACTTTAGTAGAATTTTATTTATGCCGAACCCCAGGGCGTAACAATATGATAAATTTTCCTAAAGTTCGTATAAACTCATTTACCACATCCAAGTGACGTAGCTCATGGTTCATGAGGTAATGAGCTGAGCGTGGCTAGGGTTACTAATTACCGCTTAAACTTACCCAAGATCCAAACCCAACACGCACCAACGGTTCATTAAAAAGTGTACTTTTAGTAGATTTATTACTTTGTGTAATTGTTTGTTTTTGGTTGAATTATTTTTATATGTACTATAGGTTCACATTTGCTATTTTTTTAAATAATTTAAATCATTATATAAATAATTAAACTCATGAAAAAATTTATAGGAAGTTTTACATAGGTTGACACAGGTATATTTAGGTATAAGCCGGAAAAAGGTTTATATTTTGTTGTGTGATTCTAGTACGTACTGCAAATCCTTGGTATAACTTATTAATTTATTATTATTTTTCAATAATTTTATAAATTTTTTCATAAGAGCGCAATATGTTCTTTCATACTGCGAAAACGTTTGCCAGCTTTTGCATTTATTTCTTTTATAATATTATTTTTTTATTATTACAATTAAACTGAGAATACCAAACTAAAGTAGTTAGGGATGTTACCTTAACAGTGACCAGGCGTATATGTGCAGTCTAAATAATTGTGAATACCAACAGTCTGTAATATTATTGTCAAGAGAACTCACAGATTAAACAGTAATCAACGTTCGCAGGACAGGACGTAAGCGGAAAACTGTAGCCCGAGATGACAAGCTTGTTACCAGCGCGCCTAGAACCAGACCTTGACTCCACTGAGGTAGGAAACAAGCTCTAAGGTTAGAATAAGAACAAAAACCATAATAAGAAGCATAAATTGGAAGGAAAACGTTCACACTTGCCTGCCAGAGGACTGCTATTTGCAACATAACATTAGCCAGATCGATTTAATGCTGCTCGTTATAATGAAAATTGGAATGACGGCGCTTAGAGTTCAGTTCGATTTATAGACGAGCCAGATTTTGCCTGAAGAAACATTATGGAAATATGTAAGACAAGCGGCTGGCTCAGTGAAAAATTAGAAGAGAGGTATTTGCTAGAAGGCAAGTATAGCATGGAGAAGTATTAGGTATGAGGACATGTATGGAATTCCACGACATTGGGAATGGGTCGACGGCGGCAAGATATGTAACTTGGAGATTTTGGAAGAAACGATAGTTTCATTTTCCATTTTCTTAAAAAAAAAGGAATTGTTTTTTGCATAATAATGACACTTACATACTGTGTTACACACTCGATAGAGCATGTATGAGATAGCTTGGAAAATAAAGTCTAGTGTTTTTCTTCAGATACCATCCTTTATTGAAAGAAGTCGCCGTGGCCTAAAGGATAAGACGTCCGGTGCATTCGTATGAAGCGATGCACCGGTGTTCGAATCCCGCAGGCGGGTACCAAATTTTCTAATGAAATATGTACACAACAAATGTTCACGATTGACTTCCACGGTGAAGGAATAACATCGTGTAATAAAAATCAAACCCGCAAAATTATGATTTGCGTAATCACTGGTGGTAGGACCTCTTGGGAGTCCACACGGGTAGGTACCACCACCCCGCCTATTTCCGCCGTGAAGCAGTAATGCGTTTCGGTTCGAAGGGTGGGGTAGCCGTTGTAACTATACTGAGATCTTAGAACTTATATCTCGAGGTAGGTGGCGCATTTACGTTGTAGATGTCTATGGGCTCCAGTAACCACTTAAAACCAGGTGGGCTGTGAGCTCGTCCAGCTCTAAGCAATAAAAAATAAATAAATAAAAGAGTAAAACATTTAAAATCAGTTCATCACCATTGTGCGTATATACTCTAGGTCGTCGTCGCTGGGCTTACGTCATTATCAGCCTTTGAGCCTCTTCAATGCTCCGTGAAAAATGTGAGAAATGTCATTTAAGGCGCCTCAGAGCGTTCCCTTAATTTAGAATGACGCGAATGGAGCCTCACAGCCTATTTTCCCGGTCTTTAAGCAAACGAAATTTTAAGAATTCTGATTTAATAAAACTGACGTAGCCATTTTATGTTTATGTACTTAATCTACATTTCAATGTATATTTCATGAACGAATGACTGATGTTTTTTCCTTAGGAGATCTTTATTGAAATTGTACAGTTTTATTACATTAGGGGTTAAAATCAAATGTTGCACGTTTCTTAAAAGAAGAACCTCATAGGTACCGTTTGAAAAAAGTTTCACTTAAAAATTTCAAACCATGATGGTTCTATGTCAATTCGAAGTACCTATTACAATAAAACGGCAATTTCATACTTTAACCGCTATTACTTTTATTAGGCTTATGAAGGATGACGATATCTAATATTCCAAACGTGTGATTTTAACGCGTATGCAGGTAAACAGACTGTCAACGGAAACCGTAAACTTATGTTAATATCTCTTGGGTCATTACCCAAAACTCGTATAAGGGAACAAAGAAGGTTTCTTGCGAAAAAAATATGTACTAAGGTTTGTTTTGAGAGTAAACAGGAAAAAATGCTTAGTCAGAAAACGAAACTAATGTTTTAGTCTAATTAAAACAAAACGAAATACAAAAATAAATTTTAATAAATTTGAATTAAAAATAATGTAAGAAAAAAATGATTTTATTGTAAAAAAGCCTGGGGTGCTTTTCAGGATAATATAAAATAACACTTTGACTCATATCTGTTCATAAAATATTTTACTTTTTTTACAGTAAAACCATTTTTTCTTATACTATTTTTACTTTAAATTTATTTAAATTTATTTTCTACTTTTTTATAAAAGCGTATTTTGTTAGTTTTTTTAAACTATTATTTATTTTTCACTTTTCAGTTGAATTAAAAAAAAAAAATTTTTTCTTCAAAATTTTTTTGGTGTTGTATTGTCATCGGTCCCTAATAAGTATACCAAATTTCGAGTTAATCCGACATTTTGAAGGGGGTCAAAATCATGTTCAAAGATTCCGTTATATACTAACATACATTATATACGTCTGAAGCTAATAAAAGCGTATTAAAAACATTTTTAAAAACGTCTTTACATACGGTTACGGCCTACGACTCACTTGCATAATAAGTGTTTACCGTAGTGTTTAATAACGTCAATATTTAACTAGCTCGGGGACCTGAGATCGAAATTATTTTGTTGATCGAAAATTAACGGCTGTTCCAACATTTTAAGTCGTCGTGGCTTAAAGAATTAGACGTCCGGTGCATACGTATTGAGCGATACGACTGACCCCGGCTGACCCGGTGTTCGAATCCCGAAGGCAGCTACAAATACTAGGGGTTCTCCGGTAGTCGAAATTCGACTATAATTTTATTTATTAATATTTTATACTATTGATTCTATTTTCAAAGACTATTCTAATCACAGATTGCGCCAAGATTACACTCTAGTTAGACAAATATTAGTAAAATAGATAGACTATAAGCAAAAAGAAAAGTTTGACAATAAACAAATAGTATGCATATGGGTGTTTGTGTGTGTGTGTGTGTGTGTGTGTGTGTGTGTGTGTGTGTGTGTGTGTGTGTGTGTGCGCGCGCGCATGTGTGTGTGTGCGTGCGTGCGTGTGTGCGTGTGCGTGTGTGTGTGTGTGTGTTATGACATATATATTGATTTAATGTACTTTTTATGCATAATTTAAAAAAATATAAAATTCTGCACTACTTCTCTATATTCTCTGTAAGTGTGGAAAATTTCATACTCCTCCGTCGGACGGATTTTCGTAAAAAGAGGTATAGTAACCGGCAAACTTCTTGAGCAAATGACCTTGACTGCGCAGAACCGAATTTTAGATCACTTTGGTGGTGAGGGTGAGGCGCGACGGCAGGGGAAATCGTATCGAGCGCTGTATTGGTAGATCAGTCGAACCTTGCGCCCCGCACCGCGCCCTCATTCCGCTTGCTCCCAAAAGTACGCTTGCGTACAGTGGAAAGTCTATCGTTATTAATCGTTAAGTTATTTGTTATAATTACTTGTGGACTTTGTTGCCATTGCTATTTGTTGAGTGTTTGTTGATTTTTTATAAAACATACACTATCCCGCGACAAACCGGTGTAGTATTCAAAAGAAAGGGTAGAAAAATTGTGACGACGTATATTGCTTCATTATAAAACAGGGGAAGAATGATATGGAAAAATTAAAACAGACTTCGGAAGTAACAAAACCATCAGTGAGTACTGTTAGGTGCATTATTAAGGAAGCTAAAGGCTCTGGCTTGCTCGCCGTGTTTCGGACTCCGGGTAAGAAAAGATCAGGGAAGAAGAAAGTTAGCGGAATGGATAGTTTCGTTCAATCTGTAATAAAAAGATATAATCATAATAACTACATAACAAGCAGCGAAACTCCGTATCGTAGAAAGGCTTCGAAAAATTTAAAGAAGATATAAATTTTAATGGCTCGGAATAACAATCGGCTCGGAATAAAGAAATACGTACTATGGTTGTATGTACTTGTCAGAGCACAAAATACGTCCTACGATAATTAAAACATGACGTTTAACTTTATTGAGTATTTAAAATTAGTGTTAGCTCTCAATATTCGTGCCAAAGATAACAGAACTATCTCGGTTCAGTAATTGTCGTCAGCCGAAATGCGAACAACAAACACTTTGATGTTCCTAAACGCAATTCCTTTGATCATCCGAAAGGCCCTAATGTTGTTAGATTATGAATTTAAAAATTCGATCGCGTAACTTGATTCGTAGTAGTGAAAGCTAAGTGGCTTATTAGAAGCTATCGTTTTGTTTTCAAGCTTTCTGATTTGATTCCGATGAAAGATTAATCAATTTTAGTGATGTTGTCTTTTAATGTATATGTGAATGTTTTTTTTTGAACGAAGAGCCTTAACGCAACTACGGCTGATATTGAGAAACAAAATAAACCATACTCAATAGTTGAATGAATTGTTTTTATGGCCTTTAAGTTCAATAGCGTAAATACTAAGCACCGATACAATACACAATTACGAGATTCTCATATTTGTAAAACATAAAAGTGTGTTAGGTATAGGTGAAAATTAAAATCGAATGTGATGCAGTACAGTCTCCGGGGACTGTGGAACCACATGGCTTCGGATTTACTGAGCGTCACGTTGAGGCCCAATCCCCTGATTTTGCCGACGACATGCGCCAGCGGTGGTAAGACGAGCAGACTCAGCAAAGCTCCCTCCCCGGGCCACGACCAGCGTGTCGTCTGCGTAACAGATTATGCTTAGGTCCGGGAGGAGGGCACCGCTCAGCACCCAGTCATACCCGATATTCCACAAAAGAGGGCCGAGCACCGACACCTGTGGAACACCGCGCACGACCGGGAACCGGTGCACGACCCCACCTTGTCCGGTACACGTGACCGATTTGTCCTCCAAGTAGGAATCCACCAGCCGGCGAAGGTAGCGTGGTACTCCGTGACTTTCCAGCGCCACCCCCGGCGGGTGGCGCTGGTTATCACGGACCACGGACACCGCCAAGGCCACCCCACTCCCGGAGGAGCCGAGCGTGGGGGAGAACAAAAAAAGTGCGCGTACGCCGCTCCCTATCATTTTTGTATTTATTATTTAATTACTTACTACATAACAGAGAAAAAATAATGTTTATATGTTTAGCGTCTAAACGATTAAGCATGTTTCTACTGATGTAGCTATCGCGACCGCAAAAGTTTTTTCTGTCTGTAAAGTCTGTGTTTATTTATTATTTGCGCTTTTGTTCTTGTAATTTCTTTTTCTGTATATCTTTAAACGACAATAAAATCGGTAAAATTTTCTTATTTTGGTCCCTAACCATAATATTTGTGAAAAATAATTACATTCATTAATAATTCAGGTTTATCAGTAAACGCGTTTCACTCACCAGAAATCCTCTTAATGTGAAGCTGGGTCGCGAAATTGTTTCCCATTTGCGAAACATAGCTGTCCTTTTTGCTGGATAGTTGAATGCTGAAGCCATCAGATTCCAATGAGGCTCGTGGCGCTCTTGCAGCCTGCACAGCTTTATTGCATAGCGTAGTTGGAGCTACCTTGGCCAAAGCCGCTTCTTGGGAGCCGGTGCTGTCCCGGCGCCGGTTCTTGTGATCGAGAAGCATGCTTGGGGTACACCCCATTTTGGCACTACACTTTGGCACTAGCACTGACACCAGCACTGGCACTTGACTGCAGCATTTTTCAAATCTGGAAAAATGTAGATTCGATGTTAAGATTATTCGCACTACAAAAAATAGATTGTCTATACTAATATTATAAAGAGGAAAGATTTGTTTGTTTGTTTGTTTCGAATAGGCTCCGAAACTACTGGACCGATTTGAAAAATTATTTTCCATTAGAAGCCGACATTGTCCCTGATGAACATAGGCTACTTTTTTTTAATTTTTATTTATTTTATTTTTTTGGTTTGATGTGTGTTTTAATGTTTCCGAAGCGAAGCGAGGGCGGGTCGCTAGTATAATAATAAAAATCTTCTAAAACCGATAGTGTTTTAAATTTTTCCTTTCAGTGGCGCCTTGATCCTCTTAGAAAATTTATTTATTTTATTTTTTGTTAACATAGAAGTGGAAACACAATCATCATTTGCATCTGTGCTTGAACTAGGTGATAAAACCTGTATCTCAAGCAGCATTTAAACTTAAAACATTTCTGCAAGAATATCCAAGAATAAAATACCGAAAGGGTAACAGAAATGTTTCGGTTTCCTGTTTACCAATGAACGAATCTCATGTTACCTAAAGTTTTAGTTCTGAACACAATTTTCTTACAGTATTGGATTCTAATCAATCTCAGGTCAATATGCCTTTTGATTGAAATAGAAATAGTACCTATGTAACTAAATGTGAAATAATTTAATAATTCAAAATGTAATGGACGACAAAAACAATCAACGTGTTTAATTGACTAAATTATTTTGTTTAGAGCTTGGATAGAAAAGAACTTACATGGTATAAGACCCAGCTCGAGGTCTGGCTTATGAGTACACATTCCCAAAATTCCAATATTTAAATTTAGCAATATATAAATGATACATATATGCATTTTTTACAATTACTCCCACGCAACCTGTTGTGTGTTCATGGTATTACGACAAAACCTTCTCTGAAATGATTACAACAATATTGGTTTTTAAATTGATGATATACCAATTTTAGCAGACAAGCGATTGTCTAGCAGGTCTGTTAAAACAGGTTTATATTGACCGATGTATTGTTTGTTCTCTTTTTAACTACTTATCTGCCAGCAGCCTTGAGGAGGTATTGTACGATTATCTGGATAAGTAGGAGAGCTCAGGGGGTTCAGACTAAAATTTTGCTGACGTCTGCCGTAGCAAGAGCAGTGCTTCGCTGAATCTACCACCGAATCGGAATCGCGAACCACCAAGAAGATTCGGTCAGAAACTCAATGGGTCGTGCCTATGAGATTCTTTCTTTCCCACTATAATTATTTTAAACGACCACTTAAATAGTTTTGTAAATAATACATCATTTTCTTTACTTACTCCAAGTTAAGCCAGACTCATACCAGATCGATTTACTTAAGCATGTTTTGTGTAAAAACTTTTTTAATTACGCTCTTTATTACACGGTTCCGCGGTAGAAATTATGAACGATGCGATGTATCTTTCTACTTACGATACAACTTTGTAACGATACTTCTTGTCTATAGATACAAAAAAAAAAATCAAAACTTTTTGCATTAGTTATGTATAAGGTAAATTGTGCAAGCAGTTCATCTAGTTACCGGAAATTATTGACTGTTATTGGTGTGATTAGCCCACTGAGTTTTCTCTCCGGATCTTATCAGTGGGTCGCGATTCCGATACGGCAGTAGATTCAGGGAGCCACTGGTCTTGCTCCCACAGACACAGCCCACTGAGTTTCTCGCCAGATCTTCTCAGTGGGTCGCGTTTCCAATCCGGTGGTAGATTCTGCGAAGCGCGGCTCTTGCTAGGGTTCGTGTTAGCAACGTCGTCAGGTTTGAGCCCCGTGAGCTCACCTACTAGTTAAGGTTCCGCTGATATAGCCTCTCAAGGCTATCAGCTTAGGTAGGAAAAAAAAACCTCTTGCTAGAGTTAGCAAATTCGTCATGCTTAGCCCTGTGTGCTCGCCTACACGTTCGACGAACCTAGTATAACTCTCAAACTTACTAGGTAGGCACAAAAAAAGTTGGTGCGAAGACTTTTTGTGAGTCAACACGGGTAGGTACCGCCATCTTATTTATTATTGCCATAAAGCTAATATACTTTTAGAAGTCTGCAGGTTGGGACTTTTGTAACACAGTTGACACATAGACCTCAGGTCGTTAAGCTGCACATCAGTAAATGCGATAGAGATGTACTGATTTAATCTACGGAGAAAGCGGCACTTCTCTAGTGAATGAATCCTTTTATTATTACGAAACCAAAAGTAAAGATGGCGTATTTGAGGTCGTCACTGAACATATATGTCGGCGTTAAGCCAGGATTTACACACATAAGTTCTTTTACAATGAAAATACAATACAATTCTATAAAACTTTAACATTACTTGTTTACAACAAAAAGCCACGCCTGAGTTATTCAGTGGTTCTTACACAATTAGCCATTTTTTGATTGATGGTTATAGCAACTACAACTTCTTTTAAACAAACAAATGTAATTACTGTGAAACAATTGACAAAATATAGCTTAATATTCAAAATACATATTTTAGTGATTTTTACATGACTAACATTTAATTTAATTTACATGAATTACTTTTAAGTAATATTAACTAACATTGTTATTATCCAGCCTAATAATAGATGGCGCCAACAACATCATTGCATAACAATTACAATACTTAATTAAATTATTAGTACTGTTAATTATAATATAAATTATTATTAATATTTATGCTTTATTCATATTTAATCATTTATACAGTCATTTGTGTTTTTAAACAATAATATAAACATTAAACATATTCTGAACATTTTCACATCAAAACAGTGTCTGCTAATTATTAAATATGGTAGATTAACAGTTTTGTTGCTAATAATTAATAAATATTCACATATAATAAACTAAACTATATATTATTATGTTAATTATTGCCAACAGTGGCGTTTGCGCCCATATATACATATCATGAATTCACAAAACACATCTTGGCAAATCTTAGTACGTCTTTTGTAAAACAAATATTAAAGCTCCGTGGATATAATTCGCTTCTTTGATCTAACAAATATGTCAAAACAAACTGTAATACATTTCTAAACGAAACATTAATACCATTAACTACAGTTTGTTTTAATATAACGAAGTATTTTATGTTCATTATGTAAGCTTTGTCTTTTGTCCATGTTTTTTTTTTATATACAGTTTTATTTTTGTTGGAACGAAGTTCCGTATGGGACGATGCGGAGGGTACCCCATCCGGGAAAAAACGTCCGTAACGTAAGATTTATGTTATTATTCTTTATTGATTTCTTCATTTTTACAATTATTAACGGCCCGGATTACCGTCCCGCAGGGTACGGGACACGGATTCAAATTCCGGTCGGTTTCCGTACGTTTTCCAAAGACGTTTGTCACTTATCTGGTCTTAAGGTGTAGTAAAGCCCGTAATAGTAGGGATTGAGATGGGTATAGATCGTTATTAAGCGCTCCATATTGTCTTTTTTAGAGCAGAACAGTTCGTTACGTTGTAATGCAATTGAGACTGTGATATCATGTATAAGTGCGTGTTTACTTCTATGGGCTTCGGTAACCACTTAGCATTGGGTTGGACGTATGCTCAATAACACCTTTAGGAAACTTAAAAAAGATCAACAGTAAAGTTGATTTTATTACGAACTAGCTGACCCGGCAGACTTCATAGTGCCAGTGCCACAATCCATAAATAAAAGACCTAAACTTTTGTATAAAATAAGCTTAAAACAAACAAAAGGAACCCGTTCGACGGGGGAAACATCAGAGAAAAAACAAAATTGTTATTTTTATTAAATTCCGAGCATTTTCATATTTATCTACCACTTAAACCTTCTCTGGACTTCCACAAATAATTCAAGACCAAAATTAGCCAAATCTGTCCAGCCGTTCTCGAGTTTTAGCGAGACTAACGAATAGCAATTCATTTTTATATATATAGATTAAGTCGTTGCTAAAGCTCCACATAAAGTAAATGTAAAATAACGTACGAAAATTGTAATTACTCCGCACACACTCAGGCTCGCATAGTTACTGGTGATGTATGAACTATGAAGTAATTGTTCCATTTGCCGCGCCCGACTGCGCCCCCGCGTTACTAAACAAAAATTCTAACCATTATTTTTAGGTTTAATTGCTTATTGTCACAAAGCCATGCGACAGCCAATCAAAATGTCCAAGCATCCAAAGACAGGGTACTGTTAGGCGGCCTGACCAAATGTTCTTTTATAAAGATATTTTTTCGCGACCGAATGAGAAGAGAGAAAAATACCCGACGAGGAACTAAGTGGGTTGTATCTATGGATTAAGTTGCACATCGAGCTCTTGATTTTGGCAAAGCTGCTTTGTAGAATTAGTTTGATATAACATTACACATACAATGCACAGAAACAATAAATTGGTATTTGTCTGTACGTTTACTTTAAGATTGGACACTAGTTACTGAATCTCATAGAAACTGCAATGAGAATGGCGTTGGTGAATTCTCAGTCTTTCTTTATAACGGTTTCCCGTGTACGCTGGAATAAATACTTGCTTCGAGAGCACAGCTAAACGCTCAATCACCAGTGGAATTTAGATGGAATTTTCTAGAAATATTTTAAAGTCGTGTTCACATAAAGGTAGCGTGCAAGCGTGCTGTAAAACTACCAGTAGCTGGGATGTTAAATTAACGAGCTAGGGAAATACATGAAACTGATAAAAAGGGCGAAGCAATAGCAGTTTCATCGTCCTCCGACCTAAATAAAGAACGCATTTACAATTTTAGTGTAAATAATGGGGGTGAATAAATCGATTTCATTAATGAACGATTTATTGGAATCGAGTATAATCGATCAGCGCCCGATGGTCTTTGTTCGGAGCCAGTCATTCGGCGAAGGGGGTGAATTAATTAATTCGGCGACGTAACAACAAAACAATTTAGCGATACTACTTCCGTAAGATGAAAAATCAGTAACATTAATATTAAGTTTGATTAATTGCTTTATTAAATATTATCATTATCTTATTTCTATTATAATAGTTAGGTATACTATTTCTATATTATACTTATTGGCCATCGTTATTGGCCTATAGGATAAGACGTCCCGTGCATTCGTATCTAGCGATGCAACGGTGTTCGGATCCCGCAGGCGGGTACACATTTTTCTAATGAAATACGTACTTAGGAAATGTTCACGATTGACTTCCACGGTAAACGAATCACATCGTGTAATAAAAATCAAACCCGCAAAATTATAATTTTCGTAATTACTGGTGGTAGGACTTCTTGTGAGTCCGCACAGGTAGGTACCACCACCACCCCGCCTATTTCTGCCGTGAAGCAGTAATGCGTTTCCGTTTGAAAGGTGGAGCAGCCGTTGTAACTATACTGAGACCTCAGAACTGGGCTCCAGTAACCACTTAACACCAGGTGGGCTGTGAGCTCGTCCATCCATCTCAGCAATAAAAAAAAACCATAATTTTATTTTACATATTATTTTATTCCGAATACTCAAATCTCAATGCTTAAAATGTCAGTAATTTGTGTTTTGTTAAAAGTGTTTACAGGTTTTTATGGTAATTACGGCAGGCAGTGGCTTGGCTCTGCCCTTGTCAATGCTGACAGCCATTAGTGACGGTAACCACTCACCATCAGGTGATCCGTATGCTCGTCTACAAAAGCAATACAAAAAAAACTAAATAATTCGATTTTTACACTAATGTTTTTTATATTATAAATTAAATTAGCCTGTATTCCTATTATTTAGTTGTTGTTAAAATTTATGCAATGTTTATTTCTTCAAAATAGCATTGTTATAGTTCTTCAAAAATGGAATAAGATTACGTACTACGAATAGAAAATCTGTCGAAATGCCCAAAGATAATTTATTACTTATTTTAAATAGGGGGAGAGAGAGAGAGAGAGAGTATTCTTTATTGTATACCAAAAAATATATAAGCAATGTTTAATACAACATGTTTAATACAATAAACATTAAATACAAAAAAAGTAGAATTGGCGATCTTATCGCTAAGAGCGATCTCTTCCAGACAACAGGTGGATAAGAATCATTTGGAAACGAATTACACGCGGTGTATCGATCCAGTGAAATATATTAGGTATATGTACATACACATACATACACGCATAAATACATACATATGCACGTACAAATACATAAACACACACAGTCCTACGTTTCAAAACTTATTTTGTACAAAGGCTTAAATTGCATTTTATTATTTAGCTATGAAGCGTTCGCGTGACGTCACTAGCGAATGACGCGGAATATTTTCACCTCATTAATAGACCGTAACCTACTTACACTAATTTAAAATAGCTATACTATATTATTGTTTTAAGTTTGAGACTTGAAACTAGTTTTTCGATCACCTTGAGACAGCGAAAACTGGCAGGAGATACAACATATCTTACTACTAGAATTAATGCTAGTGTTAACGAGTGACTTGAAGGCTCTTCTTCTTCTATATCGTTCCCTCACTACTGAGGATCGCGACCACATGTGACGTACTTCCAATGTGCTCGATTTTGAAGGCGCTTCGTAAGAAAATGTTCAGTTTTGGAACAAAGTTCCTTATGGGACGATGCGGAGAAGTACCCTAACCGGGGAAAACGTCCGTAACGTAAGATATTTATTAGTAATGCAAACAATGTACGACTTAGCTTTGTAATAACGTACAAATTAGTAATGCACAGTGTACGACTTAACTTTGTAATAACGTACAAAAAATAACATATTTTTTTATCATTCGTTGACCACGATCTCAGAGCGTTCGTTTGCGCAATATACTAACTCTTATGCAAACAACCGTGAATGAAGTGTACCACAGTAAGTTCGCACGTTACCGAATGACCGTGGGTTGTTGCGAAACCTCCAGTTTCATTTTCTTTATACTTCGAATAGAACTTAAAATTAATATTTTTATAATAAGGAACTTCGTTTCTATCCGGTGTCTCACGACACCATACATATTTTTAATGTGAATTCTTTCTCCTCTTCCTTTCGTCGATAATTCTCAATGGCCCTCGTGGCCCCCTTTAATAACTTTCTCCTGGATTATCTCGCGACAGCCCTACCTATCTTCGGCTGCGAGGATGGTATTGTGGACTGAAGTATTGAGAGTAGAGCGTATCAGTTCCGACCATCGCATTGGACTTCTGCCTCTGGACCTTCTTCCGCATACCTTTATATTCTTTTTACGTATTACGAATTCTTGACGTACTTTACTGATACAATTTAGTGACGGTAGGGTTTATTGCGAATAAACTGGTGGTAGGACCTCTTACGAGTCCGCACGGGTAGGTACCACCGTCCTGCCTATTTCTGCCGTGAAGCAGTAATGCTTTTCGATTTGAAGGGTGGGGCAGCCGTTGTCAGTATACTGAGACCTTAGAACTTATATCTCAAAGTTGGTGGCGCGTTTATGCTGTAGATGTCTATGGGCTCCAGTGACCACTTAACACCAGGCGGGCTGTGAGCTCGTCCACCCATCTAAGCAATAAAAAAAAAGAATATACTACCAGTCTTCTTATCTTTGTCGCAAAACAGTTATACAGTTGACATTTCGACCCCACCTCTCGAGATGGGTGGTGGTTCGTCAAAATGCAGTAACCAGAGGCTACAAACATTTTCTGAGCATTACAAAAGGCAGTTTTTCCAACTGCTAATACCTAACACATATCCGATCCTGTAGATTGAATGGTAAACAGTCGACGTCGCCCAAAACACGTCATTACGGATCCTCCTGATTCATTAACGGTTCTTTTAGGTACCACAAGCACCGGTTACCGTCGAACCCGTCGCTTGTGAGGAAGGGCTCGACGAGTGAATTAGCCCACAGATGCAGCCCACTGAGTTTCTCGCCGGATCTACTCAGTGGGTCGCATTTCCGATCAGGTGGTAGATTCTGCGAAACACTGCTCTTGCTAGGGTCGGTGTTAGCATCACTCCGGATTGAGCCCCATGAGCTCACCTACTAGTTAAGGTTACGCTGAAATAGCCTCTCGAGGCTTAGGTAGGAAAAAATAAAAAAACTACCTAACTCAAAATCGACTTTGTATTCGTCGAAACAAATACCCAAAGGGAGTGCGGTCCCATCGACCGCAAAAACGAAATTGATGTTTCGCACCGAAAGATCCCACCCAATATTTCTGTCGTGTTCAGTAATTTTCGCTTATTCAACTTTTTTTATTATGTCCGTAGGGAGAATAATTTACTCTTTCACACACAGAGAGAGAATTGAATGGGAATTTCGGATGGAAATTCTACGAATAAATCGTTACGCTATTAAAAAACGAGATTGCCTCTTCAGTAAGGCTTCGGGGAAATTGTTTATCTTTTTTTTTTTTTCGATTTGACGCTATGATTATTCTGTAAAAATACTACCCTTCCAATTTTGAAATAGCTGTAAAAATACTACTCTTCCAAATTTAAAATAGGAGCTAATATTGAATTGTTATCAAAGCATACAGACTGATCGGAATATGGTTCATATCAATAAAAGTACTAAGTCAAATGACGATTAAGGCTTTGCTGTTGTACTATTTTCATTACAAATTCTTTTTAAGTGAATTCCAAAATTGAGATTGAAGACCACATAATAAACACAAACCTATGATTATAAGTTGTACGTACGTTGGAATGTCACACAATGAACAATAATATTCGGTTTCAAGTTAGAGCAACTGTAACAAGGGAATAAGTTGGAGAGAAATATATTTGCGGTACAAAGTATGAACTGATAGCGAGCTAAAATCAATTTAGGATATGAAATTCAAACTAATTTTGGAGTTGTACGTGACTGTTATTTGAAAACAGAAATCATAACGGGATTTACCAAACATTTAAACTAGTGTTCGCGTAATGATCGAAAATAGACCACAATGACTAAAACCATAAAGTTTATAATCCTCGTATTTTTTTATTTTTTATTTCTTAGATAGTTGGACGAGCTCACAGCCCAACCGTGTTAACTGATTACTGGAGCCCATACACATCTACTCTAGGATCTCAGTATAGTTCCCCCTCGACCGGGTATCCGTAAATGGATTCCCCAGCGTTAAAAAAAAAAGGATCTCAGTTACAACGGCTGCCCCAAGTTTCTAACCGAATTGCATTACTGCTTCACGGCAGAAATGGGCAGGGTGGTGGTACCTACCCGCGTGGACTCACAAGAGGTCCTACCACCAGTAAAGTATAGATAAAGATACTCTGTTTAGTTTGTTAGTGATGTTTTGAAGATTTTTTTTTCAGATTTTATTGTTACCAATATATTCCGTCATAAGCTGTTATAAAAAGCAAAGAAAAATAATACCAGTTGATGAAGGAGATAATTGTACTTATGCAACGGTTCTATTATTTTTTTATTTATTATTGCCCTTTTAGGCATACGAGCACATGGCCCACCTGATGGTGAGTGGTAGCCGTCGCCTTCAGCAATGTCAGGGGCTGAGCCAAGCCGCTGCCTACTGTTGAGTACTCTCTACAAGCCTCGTTTGAAGAAGGACAAGTCATAGTGCTCGGGAAACACCGCGGAGGGGAGCTCATTCCAAAGCCGGATGGTACGTGGCAAAAAGGATCTCTGGAAACACACTATGGATGAACACAGTGGCTGCAAGTAGTATGGATCATCTCAAACAATTCCTCAGAGCACTCCCCATGGAATATGCGGTACAAAATACACAAAGAAGCGAAGTCCCTCAACAGACCCAGAGGTTCCAAGGTTATTTATTGACTATTTGTGGCGGGCAGTGAATTCAGTAGCACAGGTCTCCCTAATTTTTATAAATCCTTTTAAAATATACAATTCAAATTACTATGAATTACTATTATTAATTATATGCATTAATGGTAAATGGTCTTCAAGTTTGCATACATTTTGAAAAAGTTTCGTTGATTTTTATCGATTTAAATCTTTTATGATATTCGTAATTATGTAATCATGATAATATTGTGTAACTTTTGAACTCTGAACTGATTTGACATTGTGAGAATCATCAAGGTACAATTGTTACTATAGGTACGTATCCGAAAATTATTGTATTGTATAAATACCTTCAAATAATGAGAGCTATTAAAATTATTTGTCGAATAAAACTTATGAATTTTTTTACTTGGACCATTCCTTAGTGTACAAACTCAGCTCTGTGGTACAATCAAATAGACAAGTATTCCTCCAACATACATAGGTATTTTATGTTCCCTATTAGACTGGAAACTAACTGAATTACTTGCACGGCGACGCGTGCATTTCAATTAGAGTGTGCTCTCTGTGATATTCCACGCGGCTATAAACTTTATAGCGTTGATTTAATCAACTCTCATAATGTGTCTGCTGTCTCGATTTTCAAAGAAATCTATTTTATCGATAGTAAGATCCGATATTGGATTGAAGTCAACGACCTAAGTCGTAAACTATAAAGCAGTGGCAAATAAAAAGTTTTTATTATGTTTATATTAACATCGTGTAATAAAAATCAAATACGCAAAATTATAATTTGCGTAATTACTGGTGGTAGGACCTTTTGGGAGTCCGCGCGGGTAGCGCACAACCATCCTGCCTGTTTCTGCCGTGAAACAGTAATGCGTTTCGGTTTGAAGGGTGGGGCAGCCGTTATAACTATACTGAGACCTTAGAACTTATATCTCGAGGTGGGTGTCGCATTTACGTTGTAGATGTCTATGGGCTCCAGTAACCACTTAACACTGGGGCTGTGAGTTCGTCCACACATATAAGCAATAAAAAATAATAATTAAGTACTTGAATCTTTCCTATTCACTTTTCTTTTACAAAACGCATAAAAGTTCGTTTTTCTCTGTGTTCTGCATTACTACGGTACACCTTTATAATAATAATTAACTCAAAGCTCTTATCCATTTCAAGATGAGGGTAGTATTCAGAAAGAGCAGACATGTTTATTCTTAGCCTTTTAAGTGCATCTGAGTACTTTGCTCCGTTGTACGACTCAGTATGACTTGAGACGTTGTTGCATGTTGTTACGAGTATTTTACGATACTCGAGATTTGGTCTCTGCAATGAATGATATTCAGGAGCCACTTCAGTCGAAACCTTACTGGTGGTAGGACCTCTTGTGAGTCCGAACAGGTAGGTATCACCACCCTGCCTATTTCTGCCGTGAAGCAGTAATGCGTTTCGATTTGAAGGGTGGGGCAGCCGTTGTAACTTGCACCCATCTAAGCAATGAAATAAAAAAGCTTCTATACAAAAATCATAAGTTTTTAATCAGTAAGTTAAGTAGCATATACTTATAGTTAGCATTTATGTATAGCACAAATCTGCTTATTAACTTCATATTACGTGAATACGCACTGTAATCCGAACCAGCTGCCAGACGCGTTTTGCACGTCATTCGATTTTATTTATGTTACATTATGTGCAGCGCACACTTTTTTCAGATAGGTGGCGGCATTTACGTTGTAGATGTGTATGGGCTCCAGTAACCACTTAACACCAAATGGGCTGTGAGCTAGTGCACCCATCTAAGCAATAAAACAAAAAAGCTTCTATACAAAAATTATAAATTTTCAATCAGTAAGTTAAGTAGCATATACTTATAGTTAGCATTTATGTATAGCACAAATCTGCTTATTAACTTCATATTACGTGAATACGCACTGTAATCCGAACCAGCTGACAGACGCGTTTTGCACGTCATTCGATTTTATTAGTATTATGTGTAGCGCACACGTTTTTTTCTATTTCAAGAATGACCAGAATTACTTTAAGCAAATTAGTAGCTTACTAACTAAACTGTCTTGTCACTAGGTCCGACAAATTTAAACTTTTCTTTTAAATATCACATTTTTTACTGGTGGTAGGACGTCTTGTGACTCTACACGGGTAGGTAACACCACCCTCCCTATTTCTGCCATGACGCAGTAGTGCGTTTCGATTTGAACGGTGGGGCATCCGTTGTAACTATACTGAGACCTTATATCTCAAGGTAGGTGGCGGCATTTAGGTTGTAGATGCGTATAGTCTCTAGTAACCACTTAACACCAGGTGGCCCGTGAGCTCGTCCAGCCATTTAAGCAATAAAAAAAAAGTGTTTTGCCATTAAGCGAGCAAGAAAGAAAGAAAATAAGACAACAAGAAAACAACAGAGTTTCCAATACAATTTTTCTTTCATTACAAAATGAAAAGAAATACGATCGATCCGAAGAGAAAAACCACTATTGTTTTGTTAATTGAAAATAACGGAGTATACGTGACATTTGAGAACAATGGAATTGTTGTGATGACGGTCGAGCCACATGTCAGATGTAGCTACCTATATCAGGGGTCTATGTATGTTTGTTTTTAAACCTCAATATAATATGTAAATCGTTTAGGAAAACGAAGGCATGATTGACAAGCGCAGCACAAAAAATTTTTTATCGAAAAATTCTAACACACTTATTTAGGATTGGCAAGAATGGAACGTATGAAACGAGTGTGAAACGGAGCGTTAAGATGTGAGTGAGAGAAAACGGAAAGAAAGGGAGAAGAGAAGGACAGACTGAATGACAGAGAAAATGAAGATGGCGAAGACGGTTGAAAAATGAGCAAGACGTAACAAAAGTGTTAATTGCTCGTACGGATTGCTTTCATGCGACCATACGCAAGCGGTGCGCATCCTTGGTACGCAGAGTGCGGGCCAGCTCCAACACGGTCCTGACCGTGATTGCAAACAGACTGGACTGCCCCTATATAAGACACTGTTGTAATAAGCATCTGTCTCTCATTAATCTAACATAGTGACTGGTATGGTGGCGGTTACTCAGTTAACATTATTTTATTATTTATTGTATTCGTTCTTTTATTAATTTTATATTAGTAGTTTATTGTATTTTGATTTAGATGTTATGTAATTGTATGTGACATTTTATGGGCTTAAGTTGCCTGAAATAAACGCATTTCATTTCATTTAATTTCATTATTATAACAGAAGATTTTGGAACAGTGGAAGTTTTATTTTATGCGCTGCTATCCCTATTCTACACTTATGTTTTATTCAACTGATTAGGGTATTAATGATTTTATATAGGACACGGGTGGCGAGGGCCCACTGTTTTCGTTCGGGTTTCTAGCATGGCCTATCGCCAATACTTAAGATATAAGGTTGACTTGTTCGAAATGGTTCATTTTCATCTCGTATGTACTATCGCATCGCACGTACTATCCATATAAATTCTCCTCTACGGTGTTTTCCGAGCGCTAGTCTATCTTCAAATGGTTTGAGTATAGCTGTAGGCATTGATTGTACCCCTGCCACAATTATTGTCCATGAGCGATTATTGATATTGCGAAATTACTTTAGAAACGTAATCTTTTAAACCAGTTGTATTGATGACATAAATAATAAATTAGTGCATTAATTGATTCATTAATTTTTCAATTTTATTTATTTCTATTACAACGTATTTCCAGATTCATGTGTGAATGCTGAATTATAATATATCACTTTATATTATACTATTACTAACTGACCCGGCAGACTTCGTAGTGCCTCAATCGATAAATAAAAGACCTAAACTTTTGTATAAAAGAAACTTTAAACAAACAAAAGGAATTCGTCCAACGGGGGACACATCAAAAGAAAAACAAAATTGTTATTTTTATTTGATTCCGAGAATTTTCATATTTATCTACCTTTTAAACCTTCTCTAGACTTCCACAAATAATTCAAGACCAAAATTAGCCAAATCGGTTCAGCCGTTCTCGAGTTTTAGCGAGGCTAACGAACAGCAATTATTTTTTATATATATAGATAGATATTAGTATAGATTATGTATGTAGAACAAGCGTTAATATAATAACTAACATTAAAACTACTAACTGTTAAAATAAATAAACAAATAAAAAAATAACTAAATTAAATAATAACATTTAAGTCTCAGTTCTCAAAGCAGGTAGCAAAGGTAAAAAAAAGGTAAAAATCATAGTTCTATAGCAGGCTCCTTACTGAAAGACATTGCAAAGTCAGTTTGAAACAATATCGTTGCCATACGCATAAAACGAAGGAAACAGCTCATAAACAAAAACCTCGGTAATACCAACATTAAAAAAATACAACATACAACATAAAAAAATCATACGTACATCGAGTGCTGTGTTACGGCACACCTGTTGCGAATTGGCTTGTTTCCAAATTTTCCTCAACAACGTTTATTCTGTCGCAGGCGGACCATTGCGGCTTCTTATTGCAATTTATTGGACAGTTGGATAGGTTTAGGTGTGTTACGGGAACACACGTAGATATCAATACTCCGGATTATTGTAAGTAAATTCTTGACGTTTATTGGGTGCGCCATTAACAATCGACTGACTTCTTTCATGGATTTTATTAGTCGCAATGGCATCTTTGTTGCTTTGTATCAACACGAAATCTATTTTGACAGTTATTATACTTTATTGTTTTAAGGTGTTGGTGAGCGTTACTCTATTAGATTTTTAAGCCGATGAAGTGCTGATAGTTTTATTTTAATTCTTTAAGCTTTGCGCCGTCAAGTTTAATTTTTATGTTCGTAGTTCAAGCGCTTAAAGCGTTCACTTAGATGCCTGAGTTAATTTATTCTGTCTGGTATTAATCGTTATTTTCGTTCTGGGTTTTGTAAAGTGAAAAATGCAAAGTTTTGTTATGAAAATCTCTGGACATATTTAAAATCTTATCCAAATTTATATTTAGATTTCCTTTTACAATTGAATTATTTATTTGAAAGCTCTGGCGACAGATTGTTTGTGAGAAACGGTTATCAATTTACTGTCATCCGTTATTATACATAGGTATACAGTTTCTTACATCGAGAAAGATAATTTTGAGCGCTCGGATAAAAATGTCATGTGGAACTATATAGAATTACGTTTACAGTTTGAAGTATTTTTGTGGCTTTGTTGGCAAATCAAACGTAACGCACATGTGCACGCAGTGTGGACATGTTAATTGATTTAGAAAAAAATCACTTTAATTTAAAAAAAGAGTCTTTAATCTTTTTATTGATGTATTTGCGATTTGCGTGAGCTTCCCTGTACTCAATCATGGGACAAAAAAACTGCTAAGCCGATTTAAATGATCCATGTAGTATTTCAACTCTTACAAGCTTAAAAGGAAGGGTAGATTCTAGGTGGTGCGTGACAATTAAATAATTGAATGTATTATGTGTTATGTGATTTGATTTCAAAAATATTCTTTGTTTTTATGAACATGTGAGGAAATGCGATATAATTGGGCGATGTATAGAAATGGTAGTGTAAGGTAGAGAGGGAAGAGGTCGACTGAAGAAGACATGGATGGAGTGTGTGGATGATGATATGAGACAATGATAAAGGCTGATAGAGGAGAATGGAAAAAAATCGCAGTACCGACCCCACCTAGCGGGACAAGGTAAAAGAAGAACTTTTTTTGGGAATGCTCGATTTTACTGCTAGTTAATTTTTTGTAACGAGAGCTTTAAACTTGATTCTTATGGAGTCAACTTAAGAGGTTTGTGGTATAGTGATGCATAAACATACATACGTGCCATCCATCAATACAACGAGTATGATTATTAGAGGGTTTTCTATTTCATAAAATGGGCGATCCTAAAAAAACACTTCTCGCGTAAGAAGTGATAAAACGTGACGGATCACAATGTATGAGCCAAACACATACTCGTATATGTGAGTCGTCTATTATCAAAGGTGGCAATCTGTGCATTTGGACAAAAAAATGTTATTGATATGTCAATACAGATTGATTTGAATATAATCGTCTTCTTCAAAGAATACGGTTCAAAACCTGCATTAAATAAAGGTTAATAGTTAACCTGTTATTTATCTAAGATGTCGTTCCGAAGAGTTTTGTGACTGCCAATGAAATACAAAGTCATTAATTCGTTTTTCTGATTTACCAATATTGTTCAAAAGTCAGATTGCCGGCTTTGATAATAGTCGACTCATGTGTACATATATTGTTGCGTCTATTTCTTAGATGTATCTTGAGGTGGCCAAGAAAATGAATAAATGCGTTCACTTCTTCAAATACTCATTATATTATTTTTAATTATTTTACAAATACAAAATTGAAATGCGCGTCCATCTTCTTTCTTCGTGTTATAATAATTTTAAATTTTGACAATTGGTGCCACTGTTGCGTTTCCTGTTTTGTGATTGGTTCGTGCGATATGACGTCATCGTTGGCCAATCACAGCCATCAATGTATCACGTGACGTTGATTCGTTAACATATTATATTTTATTAAAACCGGGAGAATTTTAGTTCTAAAGTTTCGAATTCCTTAAAATACATTTAAACAGAATGTGGTAATTTACCTGGTTTAACTAAAATCGTAGTTCAATGGTAAGGTATTATTTATATATTTTTTCTTTTATATTACTTTTAACCACCTTAAGTAATATAAGAAGATATTTCTTTTCTAAATTTTATTTTTGTAACATTTTTCTGTACACTTTTCTATCTTAAATAAACATAAGTTTTTTTTTATTTTTTGTTTGCCAGAAAACTTTTGTATGCAACATTGGAATCCTGCATTTCTGTTGAAATATTTCTGTGTACAATAAAAAATTATTAGTGTCTTTTCCTTTCAAGAAACAGGAAAATTGGCGGACCTCTTGTGAGTCCTCGTGAGTAAGTACCACCACTAAATAGGTATTTCTGCCGTGAAGCAGTAATGCGTTTCGGTTTGAAGGGCGGGGCAGCTGTTGTAACTATACTGAGACCTTAGAACGGATATCTCAAGGTGAGTGGCGCATTTACGTCGTAGATGTCTATGGGCTCCAGAAACCACTTAACACCAGGTGGGCTGTGAGCTCGTCCACACATCTAAGCAATATTTTTTTTATAGATATTGAAAACCCAGTAAAAGAGCCAACAAACCTATTACTGTACTGTCACTGCACCACCAAGTCATTTATAATGATCTAGAAGTATTAATTAGTATTTGAACGAAGCTGGGGTCACCCGCACGTATCTTCTGATTAACAGCGCTGCTAAATTTGCAATCGTCTGATTTTAAAGTTATCGTAAAATCGAGTTTTTCATATTGATTCATTTATGTACCTTTTTTTAGAACGAAGTATTTACAGCAACGACCACTGTCTCGTTTGTTGGAAAGAGCTCTTAAAACAATTCATCATGCAATTAGAATAGACTGGCAAGCGCAATCACCCTCACAATTGCAATTGATTCACTAGAGATTTTATATAACAATTCTGCAAGCTCGCAAAAAATACGAATATTAAATTTTATTAAAAAAATCTTAATTTTATTATACCGTTCTCAAATGCATACGCCTCATCCTAGACGGAAAGTAATCGATACAGGAAGCGTCTTACGTGCTGCACGCATTAAAAGAATGGCCAACCTCCCTCAGTGTGTGCTGCAAACATTTATTTAAATTTTTTATTGCTTAGATGGGTGGAAGAGCTCACAGCCCACCTGGTGTTAAGTGGTTACTGGAGCCCATAGACATCTACAGCGTAAATGCGCCACCCACCCCGCGATACGAGTTCCAAGGTCTCAGTATAGTTACAACGGCTGCCTCACCCTTCCAACCGAGACGCATTACTGCTTCACGGCAAAAATAAGCGGGGTGGTGGTACCTACCCGTGCGGACTCACAAGAGGTCCTACCACCAGTAAATAATTACTTGAATATATTTAATATTTAATCATCCAAAAGTGCTTCAAAATACACACGTATAATTTAGGTTAGGAAATTGTTGTTTCTTAATTTAACTAAAACATAAATTATTATTGATAAGTGACTTGATCCATAATTTTTATAGCTTTAAAAGTTTTTCTTTGAGAGATTTTCTTTTCGTTTCGATTGTTACTCTCATCTCATCCCGTTTTCAATGTCTAGAGATTCCGGTAACCTCTTAAAAATAAGTGAGAAAAAACACTTTACTGGCTGACCTACTTTACCTGCTGGCTGGATGTTTTTTAAACTCAAGTAAATTAAAAATAAATATTCATAATTAAAACACTGTTTTTTTATGATTTAATCTTGCGTTTTTTACTATTTTAAAGTATTTACGACGTGTCGAAAACTTTATATATTTATTTATTACATAGGGAGATCACAACTCACCCGGTGTTAAGTGGCTGCAGGAGCCCATAGACATCCACCCTGAGATACGAGTTCCAAGGTCTCAGTATAGTTACAATGGCTGTCCCACACTTCAAACCGAAACGCATTACGCGGACTCACAAGAGGTCCTATTTCCTGCAGTCTGCGTACAAAGTGGCAACTAATTCGATAGTGTTTACGTCTTGGAGTGAGCTACAGCATAAGCTACATAGTATAAAACAAAGTCGCTTTCTCTGTCCCTATATCTGTCTGTCCTTATGTATGCTTAAATCTTTAAAACTACGCAACGGATTTTGATGCGGTTTTTTTAATAGATAGAGTGATTAAAGAGGAAGGTTTATATGTATAATAACATTCATCAAATAGTGGAAAAATCAATAATAAATTACAGTTTCCGAAGCGGAGCGAGGGTGGGTCGGTAGTTATTAATATAACACTGAAAATTTTCGTTGGCATATGGCGGACGGGACTTTTTCGGTGGCGACTATTCTCGTAAATTCGTAGAATGCTTTACTTCACGTTTGAGTTTATGAGAGCGCACACGGTTCGGTTATGTATCTGAACTCATGACGTTTACTACCTACAAATTATATTAACACACGGTCGAGCAGCCATGTTAGCTTTTTAATGTGGAGAGCTGTCTCGTTAGGTAATGAGGCCAGTAAAAAAAAAACTGAAAATAATTTTTAAATAGTTTTCTTATGCTATCTGTGGCATAGATTTTTCTACTGCCTGTATCTATGGTCTATAGTTGTATCTTTGTCATTAGAAATCAAAGGATGCGCTTTTATTAATTGAGTACAAATTTAATTTGAATAAAATATGTGTATTATATTGTAATAATTTGTATTAGCCTACAATATTTATACCGTTACTGGAGTCAATAGATACATGAATACCGCCACCCACCTTGAGACATGAGGTCTAACTTTCAATTTTATAGTATAACAGCTGTCCCGCATTACTGGCATAGCATTTCAAACACGAAAACTGGTGGTAGGACCTCTTGGGAGTCCACACGGGTAGGTACCACAACCCCGCCTATTTCCGCCGTGAAGCAGTAATGCGTTTCGGTTCGAAGGGTGGGGTAGCCGTTGTAACTATACTGAGACCTTAGAACTTATATCTCGAGGTGGGTGGCGCATTTATGTTGTAGATGTCTATGGGTTCCAGTAACCACTTAACATCAGGTGGGCTGTGAGCTCGTCCACCCATCTAAGCAATAAAAAAAAAAATACATTACTGCTTCATAGCAGCCATAGGCAGAATGGTGGTACCTACCTGTGCAGGGTCACGAGTCGCGCTACTATTAGTCTTTACTGGTAGTACTTATTAAATAGTAAGCAGACATAAATATATATACTTGAGATAATAATTCAGGCGAAAACTCATGCTACTTTTTTTTATATTTTTCTAATTCTCTCCATCTTGAAAATCCAATACTGAAAGAAAGTTTATTCTTAACCAATTAAGTTTTAGTTAATAACTTCGTCATTGAATATATTTAGTTCGACAAAGATACTGACAGTGTGTCGCTCAGCCAATGTGGCGCCTGGAAAATTCTCAAAACCTGTTTTTTATCGTTCTAATTAATAATTTTACGTTTCACTGTTTCATTATTCGACGGTATACATAGAAGAAGGTCGCTTTTATTTTTATAAAAAACAAATGAAGTAAATTATGAATAATGAATGAAGCATGTCCTAAAATAAAGTACAACATTCCTGCACTGAAATATTTTAATTAGTTTTTCGAGTCACGGAGATTAAAACGCCTACAAAATAGCGTTGGGGAGCAACGATTCATGAAAAATTTAATTTTTCAAGAAAAAAATTTGACGTCATTAGAAAGGAAAATTACCAGATGGATTTTCAGAGGGGCAAAAGAGCTGATAGCTTACCTAATATGGGAGGGTTACTGGAGTTCAGTTTTCACGTCCTTGCTACCCACCTTGAGACGTGAGGTCGAATTACTGCGTCGCGGCAGAAATAATATAACGGTGGTTCATTTGCGATACGTTTTTTGGAGGGCAATGACAAAGGGAAGATCTGCTACCGAGCGGCTGAAATTTCTCGGTAGACCGACGGTCCAAATTATATTGTTCGAAGCTTGCAGCAAAATTAGCTCGGAAATGTTTTTAGCGAAATTCAGGCATCTGGTAAATATTTTTGTGTTATATGTAGGCTACTACCACAATCTGTTTAGTAATTATCTAAACATTTTGAAGTCGTCGTGGCCTAAAAGATAAGACGTCCGGTGCATTCGTGTTGAGCGATGCACCGGTGTTCGAATCTCATGCGAGTACCAATTTTTCCAATGAAATATAATACGTACTCAATAAATGCTTACGATTGACTTCCACGGTGAAGGAACAACATCGTCTAATAAAAATCAAACCCGCAAAATTATAATTTGCGTAGTTACTGGTGGTAGGACCTTTTGTGAGTCCGTGCGGATGGGTACCACCAGCCTGCCTATTTCTGCCGTGAAGCAGTAATGCGTTTCGGTTTGAAAGGTGGGGCAGCCGTTGTAATTATACTCGAGGCCTTAGAACTCTCAAGGTGGGTGGCGCATTTACGTTGTGGATGTCTATGGGCTCCAGTAACCACTTAACACCAGGTGGGCTGTGAGCTCGTCCACCCATCCAAGCAATAAAAAAATGTAATTTATCTTTTATATTTTATCCGAAATAATCTTTTTATTTTGGATGTACTTCCAAAGGCTTGCCATTTAGGTACTGTGGTTATGGTAACGAAAAGGGATAATGAAGATTCAGACGTTACATTAAATATATGAGTGTCTATAATTTTATTATAATATTTGTTGTGTAAATGTGTTTTTATTTATTTCTTTTTTATTGCCCTTGTAGGCAGACGATCATATGGCCCACCCGATGGTGAATAGTTACCATCACTCAAGGACGTCAGCAATGCCAGGGACAGAACCAAACCGCTGCCTACCGCTTAATACTCTCCACAAGCCTAGTTTCAAGAAGGACACGTCATAGCGCTCGGGAAACACCGTGGAGGGGAGCTCATTCCAAAGCCAGAGGTTACGTGGCAAAAAAGATCTCTGGAAACGCACTGTGGATGAACGCAATGGCTCTAAGTAGTATAGATGAACTTTACTCCGGTGGCGGGCAGTGCGATGGTAAACACGAGATGATGGGATCATATCAAACAATACCTCAGATTATTCCTAACCTAAAAGTACAAGTAATACCTCAGAGCACTCCTCATAGAATATACGGTATAAAATACAGATATAACTGAAGTACCTCCGTATACCCAGAAGTTCTAAACGTTTATGTACGAACACAACGATATAATTATAAAATCTATATTTATAGTAAATATGTGTATGATATTATAGATGAAGGTAAATATTGTTTCCTATGTATATAGAGACAGAATTGGAACTTCTTTCATTACGACAATAGAACACATTAACCCTCTAATCGTGATCCCCGCTCTCATAGATCTGGCTCATTTAGCAACGAACAACCATCACCGACCCAAATATGCCTTGACAGATCCACTCAACCTTTGAAGCAGATGAAAGCTACTAGTTCTAACGCTATGATCAACCACAGAACTAATACAAAGTACTCGTGAACTGAATTCACAGACAACCAATTTAGTTTCTCGCCGGATTGCTCAGTGGTTTGCGATTCCGATCCGATGTTAAATACAGTTGATAAGTAACTGTCGTCTTTAGCTTTCAGGGCTTCTTCGGAGGTTCTAGGCCAAATGCTAGCAAGCCGCCTCGCTTCCTGAGTGAGTTGTCGAGTTCATTCACCCGTCTTGGTAAAGCGGGAAAGGCTTTTGGACCACAAACTATCCAGCCCAAAAAAAGTAAAAGTAAATTTTGTCTGAAAACAATCCTGAATTCTGATCACTGCTTAACATACTGGTTCCAAAGTTCAAGTGTACATTTGAGCTTAACTTTCATCTAATTATATTTCCCTTTTATTTATTTATTTATTAATTAATGGATGAAAAAGTTCACGGCTAAATGTTGATAAGTTGTTACAGGTACCCGTTTTTAATTTGTCTCTAAGCTCTAATCTCTTGTAGGTGGCGCCCACGCCGGCTGGACAGCATCAAAGGGTCAGGGTCAGGAAAGCGGAAAGAACTATTACTCTGCCGTGATTTATTGAGGCGATATATTTCCCTTTGCTTTTATTGACGCATGTAGTTTTAAAAAGTTTTTATAATGAGTTTTTCCAAAGGTTATTGACTCGAAAATAAAATCGCAGTAAACTTACCACGAATACAGAGGTACGTGACGAATAAATTTCCTTTCAGGATCACCGCTAATCGCTACGTCTGATAAGAGCATTTCATCTTTTCAATTGTGTTAATTTAAATTACGATTTACAAGACATCGAAGCAGTGACATCTAGTGAAACTAATGGGAAATACATACATGTAAATAATGTTTAAGAGATATACAAGACTTTTCCTCGACTTATATATATAATATTAAAATCGTTCAAATATATATAATATATTGTATTTAGAATAACAGCAATCAGAAAAAGTGTAGTGTTCCGTTGGACTAATGCGAGATAGTCTTACAAACGGGGAATATGATAGAATACGTATGTATGTTTTACGTATTGCCCTTCTAGGCAGACGAGCATATGGCCCACCTGATGGTGAGTGGTTACCGTCGCCCATGGACTTCAGCAATGCCAAGGGCAGAGCCAAGCCGCTCCCTACCGTTGAGTACTCTCCACAAGCCTCGTTTGAAGAAGGACAAGTCATAGCGCTCGGGAAACACCGTGGAGGAGAGCTCATTCCAAAGCCGGATGGTACGCGGCAAAAAGATCTATGGAAACGCACTGTGAATGAACGCAGTGGCTCCATGTAGTATAGATGAACTCTACTCCGGTGGCGGGCGGTGCGATAGTAAAAACGAGTATGTATATTTGTACAAATATTTCCGACTTACGATGTGACATAAAGTCAATTTCACCGCGATCTCTCTATCAAGCGCAAACTTGTACCCTGTTTTCTAATATAGATTCGATGTGACCATTATATATTTATATTATTTCAATTATAAATTTTATGTAACGACAGAAACCAGGTGCAAAACTAATTTACAAAACGTATATCACCTTACGTACTTTACGACAAGTAGCCCGTGTCGTTCGTGAGGTGCGGAAGCATTTAATATGTACTTAATCACAAAGAGATGAAGGTCGTAAATTGATTGTAACAACGGCCTTTCATGGTTCATGTTGGTGCGGTTAACATGTACTGATGGATAAACAGTGTCATTATCGGAGATTATCTTTCCCGTGTCTCGGAGGTAAACATCATATTAGCGACGAAAATACAGAAGTAGAACATATTATTTTAACTAGTAGTCCTGTGGTAGTTGAAATTCGACTTTATGTAATTTAAATTATAATTTTGTAGTTGTACACTATTATTATATATAAACAAATAATATGCATGCGTGTGTGTGTCAAATACACGGTAGTGTGTCATATTTTTATTTATTGACTTAATGTATTTTTATGCACAATTTAAAAAAAAATTAAAATTCTGCACTCTTTTTCTACATTCTCTATAAGTGAGGGAAATTTCATACTCCTCCGTCCGCGCAATTTTCGTAAAAAGGGGTACAAAGTATTTGCTTCGCGTATTAATATATAGTAAATATAGATAATACAGTTAAGGCTGAAATTACAAAAGGTTCGTGATTTCTAAAATTAAATGAGAATTTGATGACATAATCAGATTTAAAATTTAAGTTAAATAGTTAAAAATCAATTTCGATAAGAAATGTTGAAACCAATTAACTATTACACACACACACACACACAATCCAATTTATATAAAAATTAAGTTAAATTGAATTATTATTTTAGAATATGTATATGAAATAGGTTTAAAGACGAATATTATTAATACAATTTGCTTAAATATGTCAAGTGTGGGCAACATTTTGATACTAATAAGCAAAGCATTCCAGAGCTGAATGCCTTTGACATTTAAATAGTAATCACGCAACGTAATACGCGATCTTTCCATCCCACAAACAAAAAGTTCAACTCAAGATTCTTTACACATTCAATTTCCAAATAATGGTTGTCGGTAACATAAAGATAATTAAAACGATTCTGAACTTAGCGTAGTAAAGGGGGATTTAAAACGAGTAGGTATTTTAAATTAATACTAGAGGTCCCGCAGTAGTCGAAATTCGACTATAATTAATTGGAATTGTAAGTTTGTACACTATTATGATTGTATTTTATACTTCTATAATTACAAATTTCGCCAAGGCTACACTATAAAAAATATTAACAAAGGCAAACAATATTTAATCTATTCTCAATTTGACAACAGACGTCAAGAACAAAAGTTTGACAATAAATAGTATGCATGCGTGTGTGCGTCAAATACATGGTATGTAGTGTGTATAACGTTTTCTTTATTGATTTAATGTATCTTTTATGCATTATTTGAAAAAAAAATAACATTGTGCACTTCTTCTTTATATTCTCTATAAGTGTGGAAAATTTCATACTCTTCCGTCCGCGCAATTTTCGTAAAAAGGGATACAAAGTTTTTGCTTCACGTATTATAATATATAGATGACGTATTTGGTATATACTCGTCTCTTTCCCTCATTAAATCAAATTATAGTTTCGGCCTTCAGAGACAGAGAATTATTTCTTCTTCCTACTCGTACACTCTTGACAGAGTGGTCGTGGTCATGCATCAGTCGGATCCTGCGATACCGATGCTCTCGCGATGCGACGCCATGCGGCACGGTGTTTCGCAGAGTGAGAGCATTCGTTTATGTTGGAGTGAGTCACAGATTTTATGAGGTCGGTCCATCGTGTTGGAGATCGTCCGCGAGATCTTTTGCCCTCGACTTTCCCTTGCACCATCAACCGCTCAATGGAGTCCTCATTATTATACATATTTTTCCTGCCTAGTTCCTGGTAGCCTAAGGGGTTATTCCAGCTACGCGTGGACGGGATTCAAGATGCTAACTGAACACTGTAGAGGAGAGATAGAGCTCCAAAAATACCACATACTAATTTTTTTTCTTTTTCTTAGATGGGTGGACGAGCTCACAACTCACCTGGTGCTAAGTGGTTACTGGAGCTCATAGACATCTACAACGTAAATGCGCCACCCACCTTGAGATATAAGTTCTAAGGTCTCAGTATAGTTACAACGGCTGCCCCAGCCTTCAAACCGAAACGCATTACTGCTTCACGGCACAGCAGAAATAGCCAGGGCGGTGGTACCTACCCGTGCGGACTCAAGGGGTACTACCACCAGTTATCTTTCATTGCTCATATTTAATCACGTATATACATGATCTTCAAAAATATATATATGACAAAATCTAAGTTATACTTGGACGCAAGCCTGAGTGTGCGGTAGGCGAGAAAAATGTTTTTGGAACAAAGTTTTATATATTTATTACCTTTGACTGTATGATTAAAATGTTTTATCTTGTATGATATGACAATACAGATCAATACTGTCTACAGTTCTGGGGGTGCAAATAACGATGTGGTTTAGAAATAACGCCTTTATTGTAATACGTCAGAGTAAGATTATTGAAGTTATAAATTTTATGTTGTTTGTATAAATGGCAGGTGCGAATAGATTGACGTCACGGGTATTCATCAGTTTTTCTGTTGATATGATCTTAAAAGATCTGTATGAGGTAAACGTCAGTTGAAAGAATAGCAGAACGTCTTATAAATCTTCGTCGCGGGCAGCAAAACGCATGCGCACGCGTTAGAACGGAAATACTACGATATTAAATTGTATTTTTCACAACTAGGTTTTTCTATACTAATATTATAAAGAGGAAAGATTTGTTTGTTTGTTTGTATTGAATAGCTCCAAAACTACTGAACCGATTTGAAAAATTCTTTCACTGTTTGGAAGCTACAGTATTCCCGAGTGACATAAGCTATAATCTTTTTTGAAAAAAAATAGGAATCCGTACTAAAACTTCAATAATGTAAACCAAGGTGTAAAAATGATTACCTAAAATATTCATTACATCGCGTGCCCCGCGAAGACTATTGATGATAGAATAAAATAATGTACTACGACTTTGTAGAACACATTATTATTTACAAAAAGTGTCGCGACAGCATATGTCTAACTATTATAGTTAGGACGCAATAAGTGTACTTTTATTTAAAAAAATAAAACAACGTCAAATATCATTGAAATTTTTGTTGACCCGAGCGGAGCCGGAGCGGGCCGCTAGTCTTCAATATTTTTTTACATACGCATAAATTTGGAACGTCAAAATTAAACAAGCAAACTTAAATCAATTTTTCTACTTTGTAAAATTTGCCGCGAAGCGAGAAATACTTGGTCTAAAGGACTGGGTTGCCATTATTCTTTAGTCTACGATAAAGGGAAGATCTTCTAGTGAACGGGTGTGCGTTTTTTTGTATGTGTGTGTTATGTTTGCTCGGTTAAGATCCTTGGATCCGAACTGAACGCAATATTCTAAGCAGCACGAGTATAGGGCCCATCTGATGGTGAGTGGTCACCGTCACTCACAGTATTTTTAAGGGCACAGCCAAAAGTTTGAAAACAGCACGACTCTTTTTAATCAGGTTTAAGGAAACCTCTAAATTTCTGGATATCATGACGAGCGCAACGCTCCCACGTATAGGATGATCTCTGCTTCAGTAAATATCAACTGCTCTGATTATGTTTGTTGCAATACCATAATAAATCAGTTTTTCCCGGGTAAGGTGAATCTCATCGATAAAAAGCCAAATATTGCGGATTCATTCCCATCTCGCTTATCCTTCTCCTGGTGTCATATTCCTCAATGAGGGTCGTGAGACCACCTATCTATATCACTTTCTATCCTACTATTTTTCTCCATCTGTTTCTCATTTATAGAGTTGGTAAAATAATGAAACATAAGCAATGACAAACGCTAAGTTGAAAGCGAATTTTAATATATAAATCAACATTTGCAAAGAATAAATTAATCTAGGAGCCTCTTGGCTTCTGCCGCGGGCTTAAAACAATCTTATTTTAACTTCGAAGTTAATGTTCAGGTTTTAGGGTAAGAAGCGTGAACGAAACCAGAAAATGTTGAACATTTATTTATTTTCTCTCAACGTCGCTGTGAACAATGTTATTAAATGGATATCTTTGTTGATCTTTTTTTACTTCCGCTACGTTGATTTCGTAGCTTTTATATTAAGAGCCTTCAATTAAATAGCGACGACAGTGGAAAGCTAGAAACGAGAGGGGAAAACGACAAAAAGTACAAACCGAAGTATCGTATTTTATTCCTGAGGACTCGGAATAAGTTTGTTGAAAATTTTAAAATTCGTTTTGTTCTTTTAAGCGTTCCTTTTTGTTTTTTTTTTTGTTTTGAATAATTCGTGACTGCGTTCCGTGGTTTTGTTTTTGATTAATTCGTGATTGCGTTCCGTGGCTAATACATATTGGCTACGATACCGACAAACGTTTACGACAAATATATTTATAGTGTAAAGAACTTACATGTTCAAAACACAAAACTAATTTATTTATTTCTTTCTTTATTATTTATTGTACACACAGTTAATATTACAGTAATTGCGATAAGATATAAAAATAGCGAGTTAACTCAACAATTGAGTTTTCTACCAGCTAACCGTTCTTAAAGAAGGAAAGCTTTACATGAGTGGGCAGAAGAATACAATCTAATCAATTTAGTATTATTCTAGTATTTCTAGTATTGTTTTGATTTAATTTTACCTTTTTTCGTGGAAATTAGTTTATAATTGATATTCAGACGTTGGACACCTATAAACTATACGGTTTATTCTACTTCTTATCGTTTTTTAAAATTTTCTGTAAGCGTTTGTTTGTTTATTTTTAGCGCAGGCTACATTGACTCTATCGTAATAGATTGAGGCGCGCCGAATATTTGGTACGGCATTAATTATGTATCCACGATATATATGTATATAACTAGTCAGGTCATAAGTATTGTCACACAGTAAAAACTTTTCTTTTAGAATGCTGGCCACAAAAAAGTTTATTGAATTCGAATTTCGAACTGTTCATGAAAATAAAAATGTATACTTTTTAGAATTTTACTCATTTTTTAATATGGAGTGGACGCTTAAAGAAGACCGTGTTGCAGTTATTGCGTTGCATCGTTGCGGTTACGCGCCAATTCAAATTTTTAACATACTGAAAAATTTGAATATAACCAAAAGATTCGTTTATCGTACCATCAAACGATACAATGAAGACTCTAGTGTAGATGACAGGTCAAGAAGTGGTCACCCTCGGTCTGTTAGGTCTCCAGCAGTGATAAAAGCTGTGAAGGCGCGAATTCAAAGAAATCCCAAACGTAAGCAGAAACTGTTGGCCCTTCAGATGGGGTTAAGCAGAACCACGGTGAAAAGGGTGTTAAATGAAGACTTAGGGCTTCGGGCATATCGAAGAAAAACAGGACATCGTTTGAATGCTCGTCTAATGGACCTGAGACTGAAGAGATGCCGCGCTTTGTTGAAGCGGTACGCGGGAAAAAAATATCGGGAAATTCTTTTTTCGGATGAAAAAATTTTTACCGTAGAAGAGAGCTACAACAAACAAAATGATAAGGTGTACGCACACAGTAGTGAAGAAGCGAGCAACCGTATTCCGCGTGTCCAACGAGGTCATTTTCCATCCTCGCTCATGGTATGGTTGGAAGTTTCTTATTGGGGCTTAACAGAGGTACATTTTTGTGAGAAAGGTGTAAAAACGAATGCAGTTGTGTATCAAAATACAGTCCTGACGAACCTTGTGGAACCTGTTTCTCATACCATGTTCAATAACAGGCACTGGGTATTCCAACAAGATTCGGCGCCAGCTCATAGAGCGAAAAGCACACAAGACTGGCTGGCGGCGCGTGAAATCGACTTCATCCGGGACGAAGACTGGCCAGATTTGAATCCGTTAGATTACAAGATATGGCAACACTTGGAGGAAAAGGCGTGCTCAAAGCCTCATCCCAATTTGGAGTCACTCAAGACATCCTTGATTAAGGCAGCCGCCGATATGGACATGGACCTCGTTCGTGCTGCGATAGACGACTGGCCGCGCAGATTGAAGGCCTGTATTCAAAATCACGGAGGTCATTTTGAATAAACTTTAGTGTCATAAGAATCTATGTTTTGTTAAGTTCATTTTGGTATATGAATGGTTACATAATGAATAAACTTGTTTCAATTATTTTACATTAAACATGTGACAGAATTTATGACCTGACTAGGTACATATACAGGGCGTTTCACAATGGGTATATTAAGCCAAAACGTAGCTACAGTATCAGCAATGTAGGTCACATCAAAAATAAATAAATAAAACCCTCAATCGTAATTATTAGTTTCATACTAAAATTCAATTATTGTTTCAACTGCATATACAACAAAAGTACGATTATCCGTTCATTCAGTTAAAAGCGTGAGACAGAGATAGATAATAACGTTCAGCTCATTTCAAATAAAGAATGCGATAAATATCGCCGTCATATTATTAGGTTAATAAGGCTTAAAAACTCAAAACAAAGATCAATCTTGTTACAAAAAATATCTTCATTGCGAAGACAAAAGAAGCTGTTTGATTTGTCTGTTGGAGTCGTGCCGGCGAGGGGTGTTATGTGCGTGTAGTCTAGTCGACGAGTTGAAAATGGTACAAAATAGAGATACTGCTCTTAAAATTATGTGCGATAGCTCATTGGATCCGGAAAAAAGATACGTTATGCACTAAGTTTTCCGTATCGACTGTCACGAGGAAGGTAGTGACTATGAATAAAATTTATTTTGCGTACACACGGCCTGCACATCGATAAGTAATCGCCGAAGCCCATAGAAATTAATGTCATTTAATCAAATCAAATCAAAACCTGCACTCAAGGGAATCCCTAAGGGAAAAATTTAAAGAAATTAAAGTTCTCACTATGCCATCCCAGTACATCCTTAAAAATTTGATGTATGTTCGTAAACATATTGAGGAGTTTCCTAAAATGTCGGACATACATAATAGAAATCCTAGGAACAAACACAAGCTTGTTGTGCCGATGAGTAGGTTACATAAGATACTAAATTCATTCGGGTGTTTGTCTGTGCGCTTGTACAACAAAATCCCACAAGATGTTTAGAACCTACATATACATAGGTTTAAGAAAATTATTAAAGAACATCTGTGCAATAAAGCTTACTATAAAGTCAATGATTATCTAGAAGATTGCACAAAGTGGGAATGAGTTGCTCACTTCGGGCATTTCAATATTGTAATAATTGTTATGTTATAATACTCATTCTAAAAATGAATATTTAAAAAAAATCTAATATTAAAAAAAATCTAATATTTAAAAAAAAAGACATGCCCGCTGAGTTTCTTGCCAATTCTTCTCAGGACGGAGGCTAGTTAAAGAACTACCGCCAATTTGTGAATTGGCGGTAGTTCTTTTGACGTTCAACAAGTATGTACTTTCATTTATATTGAATAAAAAATTTTTGATTTGATTTGATTTAAAATAGCAACGTCAATGCCACTTTCAAATAAGTCAAACTTACAATAATGTAATTAAATAACAACTGTCATATTGAAATATGCAGGCTTCCTGTATTTACCCATGCGAGCTTCAATGCGCCTTTGACCGATTAAGCCCTTGGATACAAATCTTCTTCTGAATTCCGTTTTGGTTATTCGTGCATTTCTAAAAGGGTAAGAAATTTCTTATTTAATACAATTGAGCTTTCGAAATCATCTGTCAAGCTGGATTGAGGGATTCATGCAGTTATTTAGATACATTGGCTCCGGTCACCACTTATCATCAACTTTCAATGGTTTGACAGAATCTATATATTAATACGTGAAGCAAAAACTTTGTATCCCTTTTTACGAAAATTGCGTGGACGGAGGAGTATGAAATTTTCCACACTTATAGAGAATATAGAGAAGAAGTGCACAATGCTAATATTTTTTTTAAAATAATGCATAAAAGATACATTAAATCAATAAAGAAAACATTACACACACTACATACCATGTATTTGACGCACACACGCATACATATTATTTATTGTCAAACTTTTGTTCTTGACGTCTGTTATCTAATTGAGAATAGATTAAATATTGTTTGTCTTTGTTAATATTTTTTATAGTGTAGTCTTGGCGAAATTTGTGCTTATAGAAGTATAAAATACAATCATAATAGTGTACAAACTTACAATTCCAATTAACTATAGTCGAATTTCGACTGCTACGGGACCTCTAGTTGCTATAATTTCCAAAACGGTTTTTTAACCAACCAACGCGTATAACGAGTGGCCTTCTACATTTTTTACAGAATATAACATAAATATTAAATCACTTATAAAACACAAAGCTGAAGCATTAATCGTGCCCCTAAGCTTACTGACATACGGTCGAATCTATTATACTTCGAAAAGCAACCCTTAAACAATCCCACAAATAAGCTCTAGCAAACTGCTCTAACACTGTTACGAGGGATCCAAAAGCTTTTATTTGCGAACAAGAAATTATTTGTCGATGCTTAACCCACAGACCTTAAGTGAAAACTTCTTTGTGAAATAAAAATATATCCAGTTTAAAAATATAAAATCGAAGAGAAGACTTTTTCAAATTTAAAAATATCATTGTTATGATTTACGAAAAACGAATGTGAGAATTTAAGAATAGTTTTATATAGTTTGTATATGTTTTCGCATTAAAATTGTCTCCTAACGCAGGCCGACCCTAGTTTTTGTTTAGGAAATATTTGAAATAAATTTTAATGCTAATCCAGAATGCGCTGTTAATCTATTATATAATTATAATGACGTAATCGTTAATACGTTGAAACGTTCTAAGATATTACGAAAAACAAATCTCAAGGAAAGTCTGTCAGCACACGCCTGTCAAATTAAATAATTCATAGCACAAAACCGTTGTAAACATACCTATAGTCGGATTTTTTATTAGACGAAGTAAACTGACGTTTACTGTGTTGTCAGTTTTTGATGAAATAAAAATAGTGTTGTGACAAAGTGAACGATTGAAAAAACTCCTGATTTAATGAAATTGCCTCGATTGTCTAGTGAATAGTTAGTGTGCCGAACTGCCGATATCGGGCACGGGGTTCGAATTTTAGCCATGCTTTGTACATACCAACGAGTTTTCGACGAAACATTATGTTCCTATGGTATCTACCTGTACTGAATACCGAGTGTTTTAAACATTAAGAAAAACATTGCGAGGAAGCTTGTAAGACTGTCCTATTTCCAATGCATCATATAGTTGAAACTATAGATGTATAAAATATAACAATTATAGGTACATAGGTAATGAAAATAAAAAAAACTGATTGTAGTTACATACTACTAGTAACATATTATTATATTGGATCACTTTAATACAATTTTATTGTAAAATATAAATAATATTCTTTTATAGTTTGAAATTAATGAGTAACTCTTCACACTCATTGTTCATTTATGTGATTGAACGAGAACTGAACGCATCACTATTACTTTAAATATAGCAACATTATTTCACAAAGTGACATTAGCTACTGTCAGCTGGCTTCGTCTAATTAAAAATCCGACTATACTTAACCAATTTATCAAGTCACGTTGTCACCTTGTGACCGAAATACGAACTCTACAATTTGTCATACGTGACACAAAAGACGAGAGTTTTTTTTTTTTTTTTCAAAAAACACAATAACTGTTCGCGTTCATATGCAAATGAAAAGACTTTTGTTTTTGATTGCTTTTGACTGTATTAGGTTTTTTGTAGTGTTTCGAAACAGAATCGAACTACAAATATGTCGTTTTCAGTTTAATTTTTTTTTATTTTTTTTTATTGCTTAGATGTGTGGACGAGCTCACAGACCACCTGGTGTTAAGTAGTTACTGGAGCCCATAGACATCTACAACGTAAATGCGCCACCCACCTTGTGATATAAGTTCTAAGGTCTCAAGTATAGTTGCAACGACTGCCACACCCTTCAAACCGAAACGCATTACTGCTTCACGGCAGAAATAGGCGGGGCGGTGGTACTTACCCGTGCGGACTTACAAGAGGTCCTACCACCAGTAATAAATAAATAATAATCGAAGCAATCTTTACAGTAACAGATCTTTATTGTACCTTATTCAACTGTTAGAACACAAAAGAAAATTAACCAAAATCTGTTCTATAATGAGGAAGTCACGTAAGCGCTTCGAAAGGTTCTAAGATTAAACAAATAGTCTACTTCATAGAATTGAGAATTGAACCCCATTGATTGAGACAACTCAAGATAGGCGGCGGCATGCACATAATCGTGTCTACGGACTCCGGTAAGAAGTTAAGCGAGCTGTGATCTTGTACTATCTCGATCTCGACAATAAACAAAACAAAATTATACATTGAAAGGTTTCCATTTATTTATAATGTCTACATATCAGTGCATAGTATATCTTGAACAATTAATCATTTAAATGTGTATTTTTTTCCTGCCTATTCGCTGATAGCCCTTAGGCTATCATTAATCGACCCTTAGGTCTATTCTAGCTACGTCCGGACGCGTGATCTCACGGGCTCAACTTGTAAGAATTTGCTAACACTATTATAGTCCTACCAGCAGTAATTACGCAAATTACTGGTGGTAGGACCTCTTGTGAGTACGCACGGTAGGTGCCAACACCCCACCTATTTCTGCTGTGAAGCAGTAATACGTTTCGGTTTGAAGGGCAGCCGTTGTAACTATACTGAGATCTTAGAACTTATATCTCAAGGAGGGTGGCGCATTTACGTTGTACATGTCCATGGGCTCCAGTAACCACTTAACACCAGGTGGGCTGTGAGCTCGTCCACCCAACTAAGCAATAAAAATAAATAATAATAATAGACAATTTTGTTGTCATTGTTATATCGCCTCTAATATAATGTTTTTCAGGGTCTTTCATGCGGCGTAAGAGTACACGAGACAAACACGATCAGTTATAGTTGACGGTTCGTAATTACAATTGAACGTTAATGTTTATGCTGTAACGAAATGGCGGGAAGACGTTTAGTTTTCCAATGCTTTGTTAACATGTTGGTCACGATTTACGCGGTAAAGAATATATTTATTTTAACAAGAGAAACTATCCTTCATGGTATACAGAAAAAAAACTTAATCTGTTTCGAAATTCAAAAACGGTTGTTATGGATACGTGTTTGTTTAAATAGCTATTTTGTTAGAATTTACGTTTTGTGCGTCATTTTTTGAATATTTGACAGAGTTTTTTTTTTATGGATTTTCACTCTCTTATGGAGACATTCAAAAATACACGAAAAGGTAAGTTTAAGTAAGCTGGCGTATAGAGCGTCTATATACTCCCCCTATTTAATACAATACAGACACAGTTTTAACATGTCCGTTTTCATGTATTACTGAACGTCTATCTACAAATTAGGATCTAGTTAGCGCTGAATTAGGCAATCGTTGAATTAGGTTGAAATTGGTAGGCAGCGGTTTGGCTCTGGCCCTGACATTGCTGAAGTCCACGGGCGATGGTATCCACTCACCATCAGGTGGGTCATATGCTCGCCTGCCTACAAGGGCAATAAAAGAGTAAGAACACAACTAAAAGAAGAACTTTATATAATATTTATCTCATAATTAAAACCAATTTACGGCTTAATCTTGCGTTAAATCCAAATGAAACAAACTGCCAGACATTAATATACTGTTGGTCCGATCTGTTTGAATCGAAATGTAAAAGGAAAGGAGTAATTTTCATAGAAAAATAAATGGTAGTTCTTAGCAATGTTTTTTTTAAAGGTAGGATTACTGGTGCCCCGGAGGCCTTTCCAGTTTCACCAGGACTTTTTTTTTCTACCTATGCTGATAGCCTTGATATGCTATTTCAGCTTCTCCTTGACGTGTAGGTGAACTCACGGGGCTCAAACCGGAGTGTTGCTAACACTGGCCCTAGCAAGAGCAGTGCTTCGCATAATCTACCACTGGATCGGAAACGCGAGCCACTGAGAAGATCCGGCGCGAAACTCAGTGGGCTGTGTCTATGGGGCACCAGGACAGATGGGCGAACAGAGGCTCAGTCAGGAGTGCACAATGTTCAAATGTTGTCGAATACCTTAGTCGTCCGTGATTACGAAAACTGTAAAGTACCTACTCGAAACGCCAAAAATAATATAATGACAATAAAAAACGGAAACCAAACCATTAATATTAAGTATTTTGTGTCTCAAAATCGCAAAAACCGAAGACAACACAATTTATCTTATACAATAACTTGGCTTTGACACCTTTGTTTGATCAGATACGGCTTACGACACTTCGACTTTTAATCGTATTCTCATCACAGGTGCCTTGCGTGTTATTTAACATGACAAATAGCAATTAGGTAATTTATTTCCATGAAAACTACCTACTAGCGCGCTTAAAGAAGGAGCTCCTGGTGGAGGCCTCTATGGTGGCGGCGTGGACGCCCATGCGCCCACACCCTTTCGATGTGGAGGCTGAGGCCGAATGGTTCCGCGGCGCGATGCACCGCATATGCGATGCCTCGATGCCCCGGGTCGGCCCTCGGCATTGCGGACGGCGGCAGTCGCCCTGGTGGTCGCCTGAAATTGCGAGATTGCGTGCAGTCTCCATTCGGGCGAGCCGCCAGTGTGCTAGACACCGCCGTCGCCGTCACCTGCGGCGCGACGACCCCGTCGCGTTCGCAGAGGAGGAGACCCGGCTGCACGGCGAATATCGCGCTGCGAAGGACGCCCTGCGGCTGGCCATCAGGCGGGCCAAGGAGCAGAACATGGAGAGACTCTTGGAGGCGCTCGAAGCGGATCCATGGGGGAGCCCGTACAGGCTGGTGCGCGGTAAACTGCGCCCGTGGGCCCCCCCTTTGACTGAGCGACTTCAGCCTCAACAGCTGCGGGACATCGTTTCGGCGTTGTTCCCGCAGGAGCGGGAGGGTTTTGTTCCCCCCGCTATGGGTGAGCCGTCGGACGCCATCGACGGCGAAGCCCCTGCTGAGGTGCCCCATATTACTGGGGCAGAGCTCCGTGTGGCCGTTGTCAGGATGACTGCAAAGGACACGGCCCCCGGCCCGGACGGAGTCCATGGTCGGGTGCTGGCCTTGGCCCTCGATGCCCTAGGGGACCGGCTCCTGGAACTATATAATGGTTGCCTGGAGTCGGGACGGTTTCCGTTGCTCTGGCGGACGGGCAGACTTGTGCTGTTGAAAAAGGAGGGGCGCCCGGTGGACACAGCCGCCGGGTATCGTCCTATCGTACTGCTGGACGAGGCGGGAAAATTGCTGGAGCGTATTCTGGCTGCCCGCATCGTTCAGCACCTGGTCGGGGTTGGACCTGACCTGTCGGCGGAGCAGTTCGGCTTCCGGGAGGGCCGTTCGACCGTGGATGCAATTCTTCGCGTGCGGGCCCTCTCGGACGAGGCTGTCTCACGGGGTGGGGTGGCACTGGCGGTGTCTCTTGACATCGCCAACGCATTTAACACCCTGCCCTGGTCTGTGATAGGGGGGGCACTGGAGAGGCATGGGGTGCCCCTCTATCTCCGCCGGCTGGTTGGCTCCTATTTGGAGGCCAGGTCGGTCGAATGTACCGGGTACGGTGGGACCCTTCACCGTTTTCCGGTCGTGCGTGGTGTTCCGCAGGGGTCGGTTCTCGGACCCCTCTTGTGGAACATCGGGTACGACTGGGTGCTGAGGGGTGCCCTCCTCCCGGGTCTCCGCGTTATTTGTTACGCGGACGACACGTTGGTCGTGGCCCGGGGGGATGATTATAGAGAGTCTGCCCGTCTCGCCACAGCGGGAGTGGCCCTCGTCGTCGGGAGGATCAAGAGACTGGGCCTCGACGTGGCGCTCAGTAAATCCGAGGCCTTGTGGTTTCACGGACCGCGGAGAGCGCCACCTGTCGACGCCCACATCGTGGTTGGGGGCGTCCGGATAGGGGTCGGGGTGCAGCTAAGGTACCTCGGCCTCGTGTTGGACGGCCGGTGGGCTTTTCGTGCTCACTTTGCGGAGCTGGTCCCTCGATTAATGAGGACAGCCGGTTCTTTGAACCGACTGCTCCCGAATATCGGGGGGCCGGATCAGGTTGTACGCCGCCTCTACGCTGGGGTGGTGCGATCGATGGCCCTGTACGGTGCGCCTGTATGGGCTGAGCCGCGCAATCGGGCTACTATGGCTCGGTTCCTGCGCCGGCCGCAGCGCACCGTTGCTATCAGGGTCATCTGTGGATATCGCACCGTCTCATTCGAGGCGGCGTGTGTGTTGGCGGGGACGCCGCCATGGGAGCTGGAGGCGGAGTCGCTCGCTGCCGACTATCGGTGGCGCAGTGAACTTCGTGCTCTGGGCGTGGCGCGTCCCTCCAAAAGTGAGCTGCGGGCGCGGAAGGCCCATTCTCGGCGGTCCGTGCTCGAATCGTGGTCGAGGCGGTTGGCCAACCCCACGTGGGGTCTACGGACCGTCGAGGCGGTTTGCCCGGTCTTTTATGACTGGGTGAATCGTGGCCGAGGACGCCTCACCTTCCGTCTGGTGCAGGTGCTGACTGGGCACGGATGCTTTGGAAAGTACCTGCACCGGATAGGAGCTGAGCCGACGACGAGGTGCCACCATTGTGGACACGACCTGGACACGGCGGAGCATACGCTCGCTGTCTGCCCCGCTTGGGAGGTGCAGCGCCGTGTCCTTGTCGCAAAGATAGGACCGGACTTGTCGCTGCCTGGCGTCGTGGCGTCGATGCTTGGCGGCGACGAGTCTTGGAAGGCTATGCTCGACTTCTGCGAGTGCACCATCTCGCAAAAGGAGGGGGCGGGGCGAGTGAGGCAAAGCTCTCCTCACTACGCAGAAACCCGCCGCCGCCGAGCAGGGGGTCGGGACCGGGGTCCCGTCCGTAACCCGGCCCCCTAAGAGCTTCGGGCTCCACCCGCTTTGTGCGGGGAGGAGCTTAGGCGTGGGGCAGCGTGGTAGGTCGCGTTCCCCCGACCGCTCCGGGGGAAGGTGTAGTGCGGCGCTATCAATCGGGCTCTTGGCCCGTCGACCGAGGGAACCGGCGGTCATGTTGCTGGCGGCCGCCGGTCCGGCGTCTGGGGGACGGCGGGATGGATGTAATGTGCTCTGCGTAAACCCTGTCCCGCCGTCTCAATAACTCCGACTGGGTTCCCACCCGGTCCGGGGTAGGGCGCCGGCTGTGAGCGGCAGGAGTTTTTAGTGAGGTTCGACTCCCACATACCCCACCTGCCGTGCGGGTGGGGATCCGGCGATTTTCTCCTGTGGAAAAAAAAAAAAAAAAAACTATCGCGCTTAAGGGCAGACGCAATGCAACATAATACCGACTAGTTTGTCAATGAATGTTACGAAATATCAACTATATAGTACTTGACATCTGTTGCACGTCTTGACCTTAATTTAAATCGCTTTGAAGTGAAGGTGTGTGCATCTCATTGATTCGTATCAATATGTGTTACGGAATAATACTTTTATGGGTGTTAAAGAAATATAATTAGGTAATAGCTAGTAATATAATTAGGTAATAGTTAGGTTTGTATTTATATTTTTGTGGCTTAATGACTACACAGTTGAGATCAATATACCTACATGCCATCTTGTAAATGTCGTACGCGCGATTCAGTTTTTTTATCGTATAACTTCTAACGAGGGCGGCACTGAAAATTTCGGGAATTAACGAAGTGACACAACATTACTATTTAAAAATGTATTTATTGCTTTTCGAAGTATACTCCGAGAAATTTGACACATTTTTCCATACGATGGAACCAATCATTGAAGCAACCATTCCATTCGGAAGTTGGGGTCTCCAAAATGGCCGTTTTGTAGGCGTCCACAGCTTGTTCAGGTGATGAAAATCTCTGTCCACGCAATTTATTCTTTATTTTAGGGAAAGTATAGAAATCATTAGGGCTTAGGTCGGGGCTGTACGGCGGATGGTCTAATAATTCTATGTTTTCTTGCTCTAAAAACTCTTTTGTTCTGTGCGCGGTGTGAGAACTCGCATTGTCGTGATGGAGGATGATGCGGCGGTTGCAGTTCTCTTTACGGAGTTCAGAAACGACCTGTGGCAAACAAATGCTAGCATACCATTCTGCATTAACCGTTCTTTGTTCCTCAAGAGAAATAGTCGTCACCTGATACAATGTTGTATACAGCATTTGAGGATCCTGCGTGGAATCTTTCGAGAGTTCTGACGCACCAAGTAACGCGAGCCGCTTTTTGCTCTTCACAGAGCGAATGCGGTATCCATCGGGAAAACAACTTTTTTACACTTAATTGTTCATGCAAGATTATTTGTATTTGACACATGCCAATGTCTAAAGTTGTCTAATGTATGTCACATGTCGATCTTCCTCAATCAGCTTACGCACAGCATCAACGTTTTCTTGGGTGACTGCAGTTTTTGGACGACCTTGACGGGGATCATCGCTGAGCTTGACACGTCCACGTTGAAACTCAGCAAACCAGCGATAAATTGTGGTTTTCGATGGGGCTTCATCACCAAATGCAGAAATCATCCGGTCAACACACTGTTTTTGTGTTAAACCACTTCGAAAGTCATAATAAATCATCGCTCTTGAATTTTCTCGAGTCAATTCCATTTTCTCAACGACTAAACAAGTTTGACAAAACCTCGTGACAAGACCGAGAATCTTTTTTTAAATAAATAAATGGTATTCGATTTTTAAAACCAAGGAGTTTTCAATTAAAAAGATTTTAATATGACAGGAACAGTGGAAATATTCCATTCCCGATACTTTTAGTGCAGCCTAGTATTCTACCTTTGCTACTGCTATAAATGAATGTACTTATCGTAAAAATGTAAGGCGCCAAAAGTCAGGTACCTAAATACTTACGATGCCATAAGTCTTTGTGGTATTAACACCTTAAAACGTGTATAGTGAAACTATGTTTTTTTTTTTCGTTTATTCGTGATCTAAGTATGGTATTTATTAAGTTAATTAATTTTTACTGGTGGTAGGACCTGTTGTGAGTCTGCGCGGATAGGTACCACCGCCCTGCCTATTTCTGCCGTGAAGGAGTAATACGTTTCGGTTTGAAGGGTGGGGCAGCCGTTGTAACTATACTGAGATCTTACAACTTATATCTCAAGGTGGGTGGCGCATTTACGTTGTAGATGTCTATGGGCTCCAGTAACCACTTAACACCAGGTGGGCTGTGAGCTCGTCCACCCATCTAATCAACAACAAAAAAAAAATTTGGGACGTCAGCTTATTTCTGGGATAGTACCATCAACGGACGACAGGTATGTTAATAGTTTACAGAAAATGCGACTGTGTCTATCGTACCTAATCTTCACCTACTTCAAGATGTCCTATAAACTTGCCCTTGCTCTTTTGTTTGAGTATAATATTTTCTTCGGTTTTTGTGAGCCGCAGAAACAATTAGAACTACTTTTACAATTTAACTCCCAATTTCATTGTCCTTGTATTATTTCCAACACTCCGAATTCTCTAGAGTTGTCATGGTGATCAACAACTTTTTTTAGCTTTTAACCTATACCTAGCTACTTTTTATTAGCTAAGATAGACAACGCCAGAGTACAGTTGACGTTAAGCGTTTACCAAAGCCCATAGACTCAACAGCACCGTTGCTCACTACGAGACATAATAAGTCGAAGTTATAATATTCAAGAAGAAGACATAATAATAGTGTTGCGCGCTAGGGGTTCGGGATACATAAATAAAACGTTCTACCGAATTACAAGTTAACACTGTATAGAACACTTAAAACACTTCACAAACTTAAGATTAAACTTAAACTTAAAATTCTCAATTCGCTTCTACCGCTTCGCTTCAGGTGATCCGTTAGCTGTTTCGCTTCGAGTAGTTCCGATTACTAATTAACTTATTACTAATTAACTCTGCAACGCTTTTATATCTGATACCACATCTCTAGAATTATCGAGAATATTCCACATAAGTCGAGTATTGTGTTTCCGCTATCTGACAATAGATGGCGTTTTACTTCTCGAGCGCTCTAGATGCTACAAGATCCTTCGATATTCGTTCGGCTATTCGGCGATAGATGGCGTTACTCTTACCGGTGTAACAATAGACATAATATAAGAAGACATAATATCGAATTCCCAATTACACTGGTGGTGTAATATCGAAGATAAAAAATACAATGGTATAACCTAGCTATCCTAACCTTCAAATCGGAATGCATGAACAGCAAAGCGATATACGTCAATAAACACTAGAAACTATTTGTTCGAGAAGTCTGAAAATGTTTGGTGTTATTAATAAATCAGTCAAAACGTGTTCACCGGTTATAACCATTAACCTTGTTTTAATTACGTCTGGCTCTACTGAAAGTTTTAGACAAAAATGACGAACACTATATTTTTGTATGACACTTATGTTTAGAAAATCTCCTTTAATATGTTAATATTTTAAAACGCTATTTAGTGATTTATTGTATTTTTTGCAGTGTGTTTTCAAAGATATTTTTCTATAGCACTGGATGGTTAGTGCTCAGTAGCTCTTAAGTTAAAAGTGGAAATCTCAAACGTATAGTCCAATAGATGCTCAATGCCTCAAACCTGAACGTAAAATTGTTTCGTGACAAAAACAGGTAGAATGGTATTACCTACCTAGATGCCAACCACCAGTATATACGCTAATTTATAAAATTTGAGGATTTAATTTTGATCATAGACTACCTTTTATGCCATAACACAGTTTTAGGCAATTTATACTACACGTCATCTCGGATATTCCCGATCCACTAACGGTGCTTCTGGGTACTTCAAGCACCGGTCACCGTCCTCGTCGAACCCGTCGCTTGCGACGTAGGGCTCGACGAGTAAATGAACACCCAGACACAGCCCACTGAGTTTCTCGCCGGATCTTCTCAGTGGGTCGCGTTTCCGATCCGGTGGTAGATTCTGCGAAGCACGGCTCTTGCTAGGGTTCGTGTTAGCAACGTCATCAGGTTTGAGCCCCGTGAGCTCACCTACACACGTTAGGGTTACGCTGAAATAGCCTCTCAAGGCTCTCAGCTTAGGTAGGAAAAAAAAAGAAGCAATTTAAAGGTCAGGAAACGAATGTACTTGCGGAGGTAGCGGCAAAGATCTGGCGGGCGACGCGGATCGTGGCCCTCGATCGCCCTTAGTTTGCGCACTCAAACACTGAGAGCACATGGCGACCATGTAAATCGCGAGAAAGTTTTGCGGGAATCGTTATTTACGTTCATTATAATGGTGCACACTTGGTCTCTGCACGGATGTGCTTTGACAGCAAAATACAACAAGAATTTAAGATCATAAAAATTTCCCCGCAACGCTACATAAGATTATTTCTACAGTTCGGTATTACCTAACCAAATATCTTCTATATTAACTTTTAATGTAATTACGAAAGATGTAAACCAACTTCAATATTGAAACAGCCAAATTAATGTAACTGAACTAATGAACTAGAAACATATTTTAGGTAGAATTTTGGCTTATTAGTTGGAAACAGCATTTTAGAGAAATTATTTAACATACTAAGTAAAATTAAATTTAAATAGCGGCCATGCTCATGTTCCCTCAAACTTTTATACGACTGTTAGATGCTGATAAGATTTTTCATCCAAATGCGAATACATTATTTACATAATTAAATTTATTAAAAGACATCTGAATAAATCTAAAAATAAAATGTGTGATAGATATTTGGCAGTGCATCACAAATTCAATTAGGTTTTTAGTACACGTAAATGAATGATTGCATAATAATTACAACAATATTATTTTTCTTTTTTCAAAATGGGTATATCAATCCGAGACTCTTTCTAATACATTTAAATGAATGAACGGCTAACAGTGCTTTTGTTGTAGAAATGAAGGCTGTTATCAAACAGTTGAAACAATTAATAAATTAGTTTTTGTATGAAACTTCTAATTATGACTTGTTTTTGTTTGTAAAGTCATCGTGGCTTACATGATAATATACCAGATTTCCTCGTATCGACGCATGTTATCTCGGCTCTCATGGCTTCGGTGACCACTAAAGCAAAGCAATATATTCGGGTACATCTTCTGTGACCACTTGTAAATGTAATGAAATGTAAAAAAACGAACGAGTTTAAAATGTATAATTGTCTTGTTGTATTAAATAGTTCTCTTATTTGTTTTTTGCCTACCTATTCGTTGGTAACCTAAGAGGCTTTTCCAGCTACGCGCGGACGGGTAGGTGAGGTGAAATTTACTGGTGGTAGGACCTCACGTGAGTCCGCGCGGGTAGGTACCACTCCTGAAGTTTGAAGAGTGGGGCAGCCGTTGTAACTATACTGAGACGTTAGAACTTATATCCCAAGCTGGGTGGCATTTACGTTGTAGATGTCTATGGGATCAAGTAACCACTTAACACCCGGTGGGCTGTGAGCTCGTTCATCCATCTAAGGAATAAAAAAAATAAAAAAAATGCTAACACTAGCCCTAACAAGAGTAGTGCTTTGCAGAATCTACCACCGGATCGGAATCTTATTTGTAAGCGTACAACTAAGCTATAGAACTAACGTCCACAAACAGTTTCGAGATAGACGAATTCATCAACAATTTCGCCTGAGCGCCCGACATTATTGTTTTCAATTTGGGATGCGTTGTATAACGTTCGGACAAGAGACTTTGAGCGAAACCGGATAAACCGACAACACTTCGGCTCTTTGTAGTGTTTAACGAGAATTTGAATTTCAAGAACGAATACTACGCGCAAACACTTCAGTGTTCTGTACAATTCAATAGATATTCTAGTGTATATTATATAGTCTATAGTGGTCTAGTCTAGTATATATATGCATATGTCGGCGAAACCGCACAATTATTAACACCGTCGTCAGATCGTGGGAGCGAATATGGTGATCGACCTAAGAGAAATATTGAGTACACCAATCACGTATGTTGTCTTAGAACAATTTAGAAATATTCTCTTGACGTTAGCAAACGAAAACGAATGACAGTTCTTAGGACGGAGGTAGCGCTCTTCATGAAGGCTGGTTGGTAATTGTGATAAAGTTTACGCGCCTCCATCGCTAGGCTCTGTCGTAGCACGAAGTTTGCCAAGTTCCGACGATACCGCGATCGTGCTGCCATCTCTCGGGAATCGTGCTGCGTTTCGTTTAGCTACCAAACTAATGACCGTCTCTGACATATATAACTAATTATACTTGGAAAATAAGTAGATTATTAATTAAACGGAAAACGTAACGTGGGACACCCCCTGGCTAGGTGATGCGATGACCTCCGAACAGTGGATGGCAAGAGGTGGATGAGGAGAACCGAAGACCGGGCTTAGTGGTATCGATTGGGAGAAGCCTATGCCCAGCAATGGACAACTGTGGGCTGATGATGATGATGATTAATAAAAAACCAACGGTAATAGGATTTGGAAAATAAACATGAAATCTGTAATGGATAGATTGTTTTTGAGAATTTTGTTTGCCGAAAAAGATTTTTTTTTAATTAAGACTGACTGATACAGTGGTGCGATAGTTGCCGCTCCTGACTGTTGCGTCGAGGGTCGTGATTTTGATTCCCACATAGGGCAAACATTGGGTGATGAACATATTTATATTTACACACATATAAGTACTATGTTTATCAATCTCTAGTACCCATAGCACAGGGAATCCTAAATTGGTGCCAGATGACCGTGCGTGATCTGTGTGGTGGAATGATGATCTGTACTGGATGGCAGGCAAGAGCTGGATGAGAGAAGCCGAGGATCGTGCCCCGTGGTAAGCAATTGAAGAGGCCTATGTCCAGCAGTGGACTACTATGCTATGGGCTGATGATGATGATGACCGTGCGTGATTTGTTCCCAGTTATTATTATTATTATTTTTTATTGCCCCTGTAAGTAGACGTGCACACGGCCCGCCTAATGGGGAGCGGCTACTGTCGCCCATGGACTTCAGCAATGCCTACCGGCTACTAAATATGTACTTATTTTAGTCTTAAATTTATTGATAGAGGCGTGTCGAGTTCTCAATGATTTATTATCTATTCATAACACACATATATCACTAATAGAATCCGGGTTGTTAAATAGGACAGGACTTAAATATTTTTTAACTGTCTCGAAAACTACAAAGCTCGAAGGCAGTTCGGGTATGACGTCATCCGGGGCTAATTTAAGCGACCAGCTAACCACAGTGACACTAAAGTAAATAATTAACCACAAGTGTTTTGTTGATTGATTTTAAATGTGTTTAGTATTATCAATTTTAATTTAGTGCCTAATCTATATATGTATATAAAAATGAATTGCTGTTCGTTAGTCTCGCTAAAACTCGAGAACGGCTGGACCGATTTGGCTAATTTTGGTCTTGAATTATTTGTGGAATCCAGAGAAGGTTTAAAAGGTAGATAAATATGAAAATGCTCGGAATTAAATAAAAATAACAATTTTGTTTTTCCTTTGATGTGTCCCCCGTCGGAAGGATTCCTTATGTATGTATGTATGTATGTATGTATGTATGTATGTATGTATGTATGTATGTATTTACTAAAAATAAGTAATTGATGATCGATTCAATTTAATAACTTTTAGTAATTTTATAGTGTGATTGTTTATTTATCTCTATTTTATCTTATTTATCTGGTAGTTTATTAGAAAACTATAGAAATTTTGAGCTTAAGTGTCGATGCTGACGGTGGAATTCACGTTGCAATGTATCGACCCGGGTCCTTGATTATTAGTGTTATTACCTAAGAGCAGAGAGGCGATGCGACTAACTGTTCGTAACTAATAAAAAATACTAGAGGTCCCGCAGTAGTCGAAATTCGACTATAATTAATTGGAATTATAAGTTTGTACACTATTATGATTGTATTTTATACTTCTATAATCACAATTTCGCCAAGACTACACTATAAAAAATATTAACAAAGACAAACAATATTTAATCTATTCTCAATTTGACAACAGACGCCAAGAACAAAAGTTTGACAATAAATAGTATGCATGCGTGTGTGCGTCAAATACACGGTATGTAGTGTGTGTAATGTTTTCTTTATTGATTTAAGGTATCCTTGGTGCATTATTTAAAAAAAATATTAGCATTGTGCACGTCTTCTCTATATTCTCTATAAGTGTGGAAAATTTCATACTCCTCCGTCCGCGCAATTTTCGTAAAAAGGGATACAAAGTTTTTGCTTCACGTATTAATATATAAAAAATATATACATACATACCAGCATCATTATGCATTACGCGATTTGCAAAGCGAGTAGGAAGAAAGATCAGTGATAACATCAACAACGTCATTCGTGAGAACGACAAAACCGATTTAGAATTGTCAACGTTTTCATACGATGACTTTTGACGTTGGTTCAAATTGTAAGCGATAGCGGAGCGTTTTAATTTAATATGATCGTCGAATTTTATTATGTACTAGCCGTACTCGTCCGCTTCGCTGGGCATTTAAAATTAACATTATTATTAGGGAGTTCAACACTCATATAAATATTAGCCTATCGATTAAGTACATGTATTTTCTTCATGGATACCAAGTTTCAAGTCAATCGGATGCATGGTTCAGTAGTTATAACGGAACATACGTAAAACCCCTGTAGATTTATATCGCACTGTTCTATTGGATTATCCAACCATTTCGTTAATACAATTTTGTCTGACAATTACAAACACAATTAATACGAATAGGATACATTGATCGTGTCGTGCATGCTATTGAAACTCAGTTTCGCTATTCAGATTGGCACCGATGACCACTGGCTCGACGTTGACTAGAGGCATGGTAGCGAGGAGCCTGCTCCTGCTGAGTTTTGACTCAGCCAAGCTCCAACGCAGATCGTTGAGCGCCAAACTACTGCGGTAGTCCGACGATTCTATTCCTTCTTCCTAGTCGGATACTCTTGGCAGAGTAGTCGTGGCCTCATCGTCGCCGCTCGCTTCCCAGGCAGCCGCATGTCGAGTGATGTTCCACGAGTGGAGACGGTTGTTTGCATTGCGAGCACATTGCGCTGCGGTGGTTTTCGTAATGCTGGTGATGAGGTCAATCCAGCGCGTGGGGGATCGACCTCGAAGTCTTCTGCCTGACGATTTTATACTGACCCACAAAAAGACAGCTAAAAATCTATAATATGCTTTATGAATTTTAATTCAGTCCGCTTCGAGACTGGGTCTACAAAAACGTTAAATTCATAGTCATATGGTTAGACTTCGAATTTACCATCACTTCATTGAAAACATTTAAGTTACTGCATAGATACAAGAGCGTCCTTGCCTATGAATGCCTTACCCCTTATTTGTATTCTAAACATTATTATAGTATGTACATATTCTTTTAAATCTAATAAAAATTAAATAACTGTCTTTAATAAGTGCAAAGTCTAACATAAAACGAATTCAAAAGTTGAATAAAAAGAAACTTGGGTTTCATAACATTGCATTTCTTAATAAGTCCTCGTTTTTTAACGACAGGTATCGTAATAATTATTATTAACTAGCTGACCCGGCAAACTTCGTAGTGCCTCAATCGATAAATAAAATACCTAAGCTTTTGTATAAAATAAACTTAAAACAAAGAAAAGGATCCGTCCGACCGGGAACACATCAAAGGGAAAATAAAATTGTTATTTTTATTTAATTCCGAGCATATTTATCTTACCTTTTAAACCTTCTCTGGACTTCCACAAATAATTCAAGACCAAAATTAGCCAAATCGGTCCAGCCGTTCTCGAGTTTTAGCGAGACTAACGAACAGCAATTAATTTTTATATATACATAGTCAGGTCATAAATTCTGTCACATGTTTAATGTAAAATAATTGAAACAAGTTTATTCATTATGTAACCATTCATATACCAAAATGAACTTAATAAAACATAGATTCTTATGACACTAAAGTTTATTCAAAATGACCTCCGTGATTTTGAATAAAGGCCTTCAATCTGCGCGGCCAGTCGTCTATCGCAGCACGAACGAGGTCCATGTCAATATCGGCGGCTGCCTTAATCAAGGATGTCTTGAGTGACTCCAAATTGGGATGAGGCTTTGAGCACGCCTTTTCCTCCAAGTATTGCCATATCTTGTAATCTAACGGATTCAAATCTGGACTGGAGGAGGGCCAGTCTTCGTGCCGGATGAAGTCGATTTCACGCGCCGCCAGCCAGTCTTGTGTGCTCTTCGCTCTATGAGCTGGCGCCGAATCTTGTTGGAATACCCAGTCCCTGTTATTGAACATGGTATGAGAAACAGGTTCCACAAGGTTCGTCAGGACTGTATTTTGATACACAACTGCATTCGTTTTTACACCTTTCTCACAGAAATGTACCTCTGTTAAGCCCCAATAAGAAACTCCCAACCATACCATGAGCGAGGATGGAAAATGACCTCGTTGGACACGCGGAATACGGTTGTTCGCTTCTTCACTACTGTGTGCGTACACTTTATCATTTTGTTTGTTGTAGCTCTCTTCTACGGTAAAAATTTTTTCATCCGAAAAAAGAATTTCCCGATATTTTTTTCCCGCGTACCGCTTCAACAAAGTACGGCATCTCTTCAGTCTCAGGTCCATTAGACGAGCATTAAAACGATGTCCTGTTTTTCTTCGATATGCCCGAAGCCCTAAGTCTTCATTTAACACCCTTTTCACCGTGGTTCTGCTTAATCCCATCTGAAGGGCCAACAGTTTCTGCTTACGTTTGGGATTTCTTTGAATTCGCGCCTTCACAGCTTTTATCACTGCTGGAGTCCTAACAGACCGAGGGCGACCACTTCTTGACCTGTCATCTACACTAGAGTCTTCATTGTATCGTTTGATGGTACGATAAACGAATCTTTTGGTTATATTCAAATTTTTCAGTATGTTAAAAATTTGAATTGGCGCGTAACCGCAACGATGCAACGCAATAACTGCAACACGGTCTTCTTTAAGCGTCCACTCCATATTTAAAAATGAGTAAAATTCTAAATGTATACTATTTTTATTTTCATGAACAATTCGAAATTCGAATTCAATAAACTTTTTTGTGGCCAGCATTCTAAAAGAAAAGTTTTTACTGCGTGACAATACTTATGACCTGACTAGGTATAGATAATACTTTGGGAATAGTATTCCAAATTGTAGTTACAAATTTTGATTCACAAAACCCGCCGTCATTTGCTAACTTAGAGACGAGTTACTTTGGCACGTGGTCGTGGAACAAATGGACGATACCATCAACCGTTATGAGGTCCTTAAAGGGGTGACGGAAAATATCGTGAGTGCCTTTCTGGATGAGTAGTAGTACATTTTGGTTTAAAATTTTTAACCTTGTTTACGATTTACATTTTCTACAAAGTATTCCATTGTTCTGCATAGGAACTCCAATATACAAATTTTAAAAATATTTTAATATTTATTGCCAGCTTGGTATTAATTAAGATAAGTCTGTTATTTTTTAATTTTATACCTTTATAGTTGCTTTTTAAACGTTCAAAATTTATATGGCTTATCGCGGCTTTATGACCTGCATGTGACGTAATTTGTGGCCAACATAAAAAGGAGCCATTTACGACGTCACAAGATTATCGGTGCTTAGCTTAGTGAACTGTTTAAATTTATTCGGTTTAATAATTTAAACTAGTGGTCCCCGGTAGTCGAAATTCGATATAATTAATTGAAATTATAAGTTTGTACACTATTATGATTCTATTGTCGACGACTTTATTATTATGCTTCTATAATCACAGATTTCGCCAAGACTACACTTCAGTTAGACAAATATGAATAAAGACAAACAATATTTAATCTTTTTTTTTTTAAGTGCCTTTATGACCTGGTAACTAAGACCTTTAAGTCATGTCTTATTTTAATTTATATTCTTATTTTTATGAAAAATGATAATATGGAGTGAAATGAAATGAAAATGATTAATTTGAGACATTAATCAACTGGGAAGAAATTAAATGAAATGAGATGATATGGGATGAAATATAATCTTAGTAAAATGGTGGTCAGTTACTAAGATTTTTTCAGTGCACTCCCGAGAAGTTGCGTCCAGCGGCTTTGTTTCATTTTCCCACATTTGTGCACTTTCACAGATATTAAACAGTTAATAAACCACCGTTATTACACATTTAAACCTGAAGAAACACTGAATAGACAAAATAAAACAAATCACACAACTTCACTCCTCGCGTTCCCGCCAAAAAGTCCATATTTAATCTATTCTCAATTTGACCACAGACTATAAGCAATAAGAAAAGTTTGACAATAAAGAAATAGTATGCATGTGTCAAATACATACTAGTGTGTGAAATATTTTTTTTATTGGTTCCATGTCTTTTTTATGCATAATTTAAAATAATGTTAACATTCTGCACTTCTTCTCTATATTCTCTATAAGTGTGGAAAATTTCATACTCCTCCGTCCCCGCAATTTTCGTAAAAAGGGATACAAAGTGTTTCATTCACGTTTTCAATTTCATTAATATATAGATTAAATTATTGATGTTTTGCAAAAATTGTTCGGCCAATGATCGATATTGAACAAATCAGTTACACCTCTAGATTTAAATTAATTTTATGAACAAAAATTTTTTTTTATTTTGTATTTGATAATTTAAAAATCTTAGAGTTATTAAAAATAGATAGCACTAAAGCTCGTAGATGTTATAATTAATAAACAAATTAAAGAAAAGCAAAATCGTTTAACAAACATAGTAAATGGATTCAACTGTTTTGTCCTTATCTGTATAAATATATAGATTAACAATTCTTATCATATTTGGATAGTTTTATTGCTCACTGCGATGATTTGTTTAGAATTAGGTGACCATCTTCGCTTTTTTTTGTTTTTTTTTTCTTATTGCATCGATGGGTGGACGAGCTCACGGCCCACCTGGTGTTAAGTGGTTACTCGAGTCCATAGACAGCTACAATGTAAATGACACCACCTACCTTGAGGTAGGTATGTGTTCTATGACAAAGTTCTGAGTCTCTGTTTTACAGTAACAGCTGCCCCACCCTTTAAACCGAAACGCATTACTGCGTTACGGCAGAAAATAGACATAAATATACATAAATACATAAAAATAAATAGGTGGTACCTACCCGCGTGGACTCACGATACGTCCTACCACCAGTTATTACGCAAATTATAATTTTACAAGTTTGATTTTTTTTTACACGATGTCATTCCTTCACCGTGGAAGTCAATCGTGTACATTTGTTAAGTGCGTATTTCATTAGAAAATTTGGCACCCGCCTGTGGAATTCGAACACCGTGTCATCGCTTAAAAAAACTATAAAAATACGCTTTTATAGAAAATCTAACTAAAAAATAGAAAATAAATTTTAACGCTACTTTATAATAAAATCATTTTTTCTTACACTATTTTTATTTATCATTCATTTTTTAGTTGAATTTCAATTTTTTCCATTTTTTTTTATATTTTATTATCATCGGTTCTTAATAAGTATACCAAATTTCGAGTTAATCCGATGTTTTGAGGGGTTCAAAATCATGTTCAAAGATTACAGATTCGTTACATACTCACATACATACGTCTGAAGCTAATAAAGGCGTATTAAAAATAGGTAAAAACAACTTTCTAAAATTTGACTACAAATACCTATATATCAAGCTATATGTACCGCCGAGCAGACACGGCTTCACATGTTTATGACTGCAACGTGGCGCCAGGACCTGTCACATAAACTTTTTTTAAAGCTCTTTTGAGAAACAAGTCCGGAGAAATACGATAATTACGTCGACTTATATGTAACAACATTTTGGGTCGTACGTATTGCAAAGAGGTGCAACGCGCCATTGTTTTTAAATGAATGAACGTGGCGGTTCAAATGTTACTTAATTACTTAAGTTGCGGATGAACTATTGACTTCCGTGGTGTTGAGTGAATTGTGGAGCTAACATTACATGACGTCATAACATGGATTCCTCCTTGAGACATGAATTCGAATTATCATATTGACCGAACGTATGACTGCGCGATGCCTTCAAACTTTATATGCTGTTAAAGTTAATGCATTTAATTATTGTATAACTAAACAAAGAACAAAAAAAACATTCAAGGCTTTATTTGTTATGGACAAATTGACTAATTTTTATCTATTAAACAACGTCAAATATCGTTGAAATTTTTGTTAAATTAAATATGCGATAGGTAATATGTTACTGCCATCTACAGGAGCCATGAGAAAGTAATCGAAGCGAAGCCATCTAGTGGCCGATGCCCGTAGTTAGGAAAAAAAATGCTGCCACGCAGTCTGCAGTTTTTTTCCTAACTATGCCAGTAGCCTTAAAGGGCTATGCCAACATTACCGAACGAGTAGGTGAGCTCACGGGGCTCTAACCTAGTGACGTTGCTAAAACTAGCCCTAGCAAGAGCAGTGCTTCACAGAATCTACCACCGGATCAGAAAAGCGACCTACTGAGAAGATCCGGCGAGAAACTCAATGGGCTAAATTTTATCAATTATGACGGTTATGTTCGTCACAAAGAAATGATTGGTCGCTTTGTTACATAATGTCCGAGTCGTAAAACAATAAGCGGTCATTCCACTCACGTTATTAATATTATTATAACACACGATACAACTGTAATTATTGCAATTAATAGGTGATTTGGAAACGTTTTTTGCACTACGTCGTTGTTAAATCAATATATATATATGAAATGTTGAAAAAATGTATCACAAATATTTATATACTGGTGTGGTAGGACCTCTTGAGAGTCCGTGCGGGTAGGTACCACCTCCCTGCTTATTTCTGCCGTGAAGCAGTAATGCCTTTCGGTTTGAAGGGTGGGGCAGCCGTTGTAACTATACCTGAGACCTTACAACTTATGTCTCAAGGTGGGTGGCGCATTTACGCTGTAGATGTCTATGGGCTCCAGTAACCCCTTAACACCAGGTGGGCTGTGAGCTCGTCCACTCACCTAAGCCATAAAAAAAAAATTAATAAAAACGTTCTCCTATAAACTTGTATTTTTTTTGCCCTTGTAGGCAGACGAGCATACGGCCCACCTGATGGTGAGTGGTTACCGTCGCCCATGGAATTCAGTAATGCCAGAGGCAGAGCCAAGCCGCTGCCTACCGCTTAATACTCTCCACAAGCCTAATATTTATGAGAGGTTTTTTAAAATCGTTTTCAAATAAAAGTAATGTATGTTAAGCGTTCTTTCATAGTATTTTTAGGTACACATACTTACATATATGTATAATAATTTATTTATTATTAACAATTTAGATTGATTAGAAAGTCTTAGTTTGAGAGCGATAGAAATTAGTCGACAGTTTTTTTTTTTATATTTCTTCAGTAGTTTTATTATTACATAATTGTTGGTGTTTACAGCATGTTAATCATAACAGAAGCACATAACAAAATGAACGAATTACACAAATATAAAAATTATTTTTACTCGATGACAGCTGCTTCCTGATCTCAAATACCACCGGATCGGAGTCTAGAAGAATTGGCGAGAAAATGCGCGATGTTTTGGAACGAGGTTCCTTATGGGACGATGCGGAAGGGTACCCTAACCGGGAAAAACGTCCGAAACGTAAGATTTTTATTATTTATGTATAGTCTTAGTATGATGGCTATACAGTGTCTAATGTATAGTCTACGTGATGACGGTTATTTATAAATCATTGTGAATAAAATAAAGTTGATAGCTTTGTAAAGTAACTTTTTTTTAATTTTATCAATAAAAAATCATAATAAAAAACATATACCCGAAGAATAATTATTTTCTTTATACCTCTAATAGAACTTAAAATTTTCATTTTTATAATAAGGAACTTGGTTCCAATCCTGTGTCCCACGACACCGGACATCTTTTTCTTTACGGACTGTGCTATGTGTCGCGAGTACAATGACCTGGGCTATGAAACTAAAAGTGTCAAACATCACTCAGTACCATTATCTGTAACGCTTCTATTGTGTTGATATTGTTAGTTGTGTGCCTAAGTTGAACGTGTACAATGCGAGTGAGCATGTAGAGATTTTACGATTTGAGAAAAAAAAAACTTTCTCTAATTTGAAACTGGATCTATTTATATGATAATAGGTATACTTGTTATTAATTTAATTATGAAGCTGTAATAATTTTTATTTTTTATTGCTTAGATGTTTTGACGAGCTCACAGCCCACCTGGTGTTAAGTGGTTACTGGAGCCCATAGACATTTACAACGTAAATGCGCCACACACCTTGAGATATAAGTTGTAAGGTCTCAGTATAGTCACAACGACTGCCCCACCCTTCAAACCGAAACGCATTACTGCTTCACGGCAGAAATAGGCGGGGCGGTGTAATGCGTTATTAATAACATAAGCAGTATATGTGTTGATATTCAATAAATCACTTAACGTTTTAAAATAACAAATTATAAGCACAGCATTAAACGTAGCTTCGTCACACTATTTTTTTCCTACCTAAGCTGATAGCCTTGAGAGACTATGTCAGCGTAACCTAACAAGTAGGTATACTCACGGCGCGCAAACCTGACGACTAGCACTAGCTCTAGCAAGAGCAGTGCTGTACCAGTGGATCGAAAACGCGACCCATTGAGAAGATCGGGCGAGAAACTCAGTGGGCTATCACTCGTCAGACTAATTTCGAAGACGGCAATATCTTTTTTTTTCCTACCTATGCTGATAGCCTTGAGAGGCTATTTCAGCTTCGCCCTAACGTTTGTAGGTGAGCTCACAGGGCTCAAACCGGAGAGTTGCTAACACTGACCCTAGCAAGAGTAGTGCTTCGCAGAATCTACCACCGGATTGGAAACGCGACCCACTGAGAAGATCCGGCGAGAAACTCAGTAGGCCGGCAATATCAATACAGAATAAAAAACCTCGCAATGACGCGCTCTCACTTCTGACAACCCTATCTTCATTTTATCTTTTCGTTTAATAACGATTCGAATCCACATGCCGCGTAAGTTCGTGAGATTTCAAAGCACATTCAAGTAGTTCCGCTTGTTCCGTGTCAACTTCGTCGTATAAAACTTGAAAGCGTTACTGAATTTTAATTAAAACTTTGTCTGTACACTAATCAGTAAGGCGACTACGCAATAGGGACGTGTCCATGTTTTTTTTTTTTTGCTTAGATTGGTGGACGAGCTCACAGCCTACCTGGTGTTAAATGGTTACTGGAGCCCATAGACATCTATAGCGTAAATGCGCCACCCACCTAGAGATACAAGTTCTAAAGTTTCAGTATAGTTACAACGGCTGCCCCGCCCTTCAAACCGAAACGCATTACTGTTTCACGGCAGAAATAGGCGGGGTGGTGGTACCTACCCGTGCGGACTCACAAGAAGTCCTACCACCAGTAAATGGCATAGGTACATATAGTCTACAACTGCGCTCGTTGTGTGTATAATATCACCTAAAACCGATTAGTCAAAAATACATGATTCGTTCATCTCTTTGTTTATTGTTTATGTGGAGCTTTAAATTAAGAATAAACATGTCATAACAATAAGACGCATTTTTTATGTTTCAAACGCTCATAATAACATGTTCCATGTTCCAAAAATTAACTGATTGTTTTCAAATGTTTTTTTTTTCTTTTGTTTCTGATATCTTTATATCCAGACTGGACTGGCAATTACATCATTCAGTTTTACGCTCATCAAGTTCATTAAGACCGGTTAAGGCGCCAAAATTATATTTTCGAAGCTGTCGTAAATTAACTAGAAAAAACCGAATTGAATAATGAATAATCGACAATTTTGATATATTACGATGATCAAAATGTATTCAACACGACATATGCGTGTTTTGAATCGAATCCTGATCTTCATGCAATCGGGACATCTTGCAGACCCTCTTCAACTTTCCACCAACCCTAACAACCTCGTGAATCTTAATGCGATGAATAATTTATATATCTGACAAAACCCATCAGTTTCTAGGGATGTGAAAAGGGAATTATCGTGCTCGATTTGTAAGAAATAATTTGATATGTAATCTCGAAATTTGCGACCGATTCTTTGTTTTTTTTTTATGTTCAAGCCGAATTCAATTATATTTCATCTTAAACGTCATCTCAACATACCTGTTGAATGTCAACATATTGGTTGCCGGAAGAACTGCATGCAGCTTCAGCAATACTATCTTCGGACTAAAAGATTAGTCATCATTACTATTATGATCGCCATACACATGACCAGCACTAGAACTAGCAGGCCATACGTCATAATTTAAAGGGTATCTTTCCTTTTTTTTTTCAAAACCAGTTGTATAGATTAACGTGGTATGGACATGTGATGCGTAGAGAGAAGATGCATGTGACTAGGAGATGTATGGAAATGGTAGTGCAAGGTAGAGGGAGATGAGGGCGACCGAAGAAGACATGGATGGAGTTTGTGAATGACGATATGAGAGAGAGAGAGGAGTGAGTGTTGAGCTGACGGCTGATAGAAGAGAACGGAAGAGAAAAATTAGCTGCACCGACCCCACCTAGTGGCATAAGGTGAAGAGAAAGAAGAAGAAGTTGTATAGATTATCAGAATCAGTACAAATTAATGAAAAAATGGAAAATGTGACAATTGCTTTCATTAAAAAGCAATGAATGAATCATTGGTGGATATCACAATTGTTTTATTCATTTTAAAATTACGCATTCTGAAACAAATACGAGATGAATTAAATAAATCAAACCTAGTTCCCTAAATTTATTTTGCTTTTTAATTTTTATTTGCTTTTAAATTAAAATTTTAGTGATACCGTTTCACGTGAATTATGAATGCATAGTTCTATGGAACGATATTCCTAAAAATTGTATTGTATTAAGTAGGTAATGAAAAACGTAAGGAACTCATCTCTTTCTGAAATTTCTATCGAAATTGCAAGCGTCTTTGTAACGAAATAATAACGTAAAATATTGGAGTATTAAAAGCGTGCGCTTTTTTCGCCCGAGGCAACGACCTGGTGATTCCGCCTGATTCATTCCCAATGCAGTCTGACGCTACTAATTCCAATGCCACGACCAAACAAAGCAAAGGACGCCTTACTTGTTGAATCTGCGAAAGAGTTCAAAGTTACAATTAGCCTCCTCCTCGGTAACCTTTTGAGTCGGATAAACCAAAATTACAATTTTCAAAATTTAAAAATTTTAAAGAGCCACAAAAAATTTCATGCCAACAATAAATAGTTCTTGTATAAATAATTATTTTTTTGATAAAAAAACGAATCTTATTATTCATAAGAAAATATATATATTTATTCTTCTATAAGTAGTGTTTTTTTACAACAAATTAGATAATGGTTATCTAATAAAGTGATTATCTAATAATGGTATTATTAGATAGTCACTTATTATTTAAGTAAAAAATAAAAACGATTAAACATTGATTTACAACAATGGCCTGAGAGATAGAAATGGTGCCCAATTATCGTTAGTCGATTCAGAACAATTTTAAAATGTTTTTTTTTTATAAAATAAATAATATTTGCGTGTGGAACTAAAAAGCCGCAGTTTCATATCCAAAGAGCCACATGTGGCTCGCGAGCCGCAGGTTGCCGACCCCTGGCCTATACTTAGCATTAGTCCGCTGAGTTTTTCATCATATCTTAACCTACTTAATTACAAAATTCTTTCGGGTCGATAAAAAGACATTAAGTATTAACTATGTATGTATTTAAATAGTCACATGTTCATAGTTCCTTAGGAAGAATACATTGTGCAGTGACATTGTGTGAAAAATGTTCATCGCATACAAAAAAAATACCCACTACATCCCAGTACGCTAAGGAACCTCTAAATCAAGAATTTTATTACCACACTTTTCGGCTGTTCATTTTATTACCACCCCACTACGGAGACCGATTCGTGAATATTTTTACAACTGTATCGTAACAGATTAACTAGGCAATTCGTAATTACAAATTTTTATTGCAGCTAAATACAAAACTGTTTATTATGCTCTACGCACAATCAAAGCGCTGCTTCTATTTGATGTTCCTATCCCGTTGTGTAACCAAGTCGTATTGTAGCAAAACTATGTTGGCAACATATTCATGTTTCTCAATACGAGTGTTTATGACATGATGTCGCTTACGATGTTTTCATTACATATACTTCTACTACGGATACGACATTGTACAGTGCCATCAAAACGAAAAGTCATAAGTGGAAAATTACTAGAATAAATCCGATTATTAAAAGAGCAATGAAATTCTGTGTGATGTTTTTAATGCGACAACTATCTTAAATAAAGCTGTATTAATTTTAAAATCAATAGATGAATTTGCAAAGAGTGCACAAATCTTTATTACTGGTGGTAGGACGTCTTGTGAGTCCGCACGGGTAGGTACCACCACCCTGCCTATTTCTGCCGTGAAGCAGTAATGCGTTTCGATTTGAAGGGTGAGGCAGCCGTTGTACCTATACTGAACCTTAGAACTCATATCTCAAGGTAGGTGGCGGCATTTACGTTGCAGATGTCTATGGGCTCCAGTAACCACTTAACACCAGGTGGGCCGTGAGCTCGTTCACCCAACTAAGCAATAAAAATAAACAAAAAATCTAGTGCTATTTCCATAACTTACTGTTTAATTTTGTATGTAAATATTTTGTACATAATCCATAACATTAGAACATCAATATATTGAAATTAAGACATACGAGATTTCACACTTATAACTCAACTTGTTCAGTCTTTGTTCGTAACTAAAATTTAGCAGCTTTCCTCCGGACGCGGAGAAAATGTCAGAAACTATAAATTACCTACAGCTCGGAGCCGAGAACTAAAAGGTTGAGCGAATAAAAGTTAAATGAAATCAGACAAGTCTTCCTTAATTTTGTATAGAATAAGGAATATTAAGGTCTCTTTCGTAATCCCTATGAGACATCTGAGAAATAGAATATCAGATTCGTGAGATACATTAAAATATTAAAGTTAAAATGTGATTTAACGAATTGTAACCAATGAAGTTCCTTGAAAATTAAGACTGACAATAACGTTAAAAGAAAATTGGACAGTACTTAGCACAATGTTGACGAATAAACACTATGACCACGAAAGCTGTACCCGAAACTTATAGCATATAATAATAATAATAATAAAATTAAAATAAACGTAAGATTTAAGATTTAAATATCTACATAACGTGAAAGAAAAACTTTGTATCCCTTTTTACGAAAATTGCGCGGACGGAGGAGTATGAAATTTTCCACACTTATAGAGAATATAGAGAAGAAGTGCACAATGCTAACATTTTTTTTAAATAATGCATAAAAGATACATTAAATCAATAAAGAAAACATTACACACACTACATACCATGTATTTGACGCACACACCAGGCATACTATTTATTGTCAAACTTTTGTTCTTGACGTCTGTTGTCAAATTGAGAATAGATTAAATATTGTTTGTCTTTATTAATATTTTTCTATAGTGTAGTCTTGGCGAAATTTGTGATTATAAAAGTATAACATAAAAAGTCTTTGACAATAGAATCATAATAGTGTACAAACTTACAATTTCAATTAATTATAGTCGAATTTCGACTACTGCGGGACCACTAGTACTTTTAATTATGACAAGAAAAAATTGAAGAAAATACAATACGGGCGCTCTCGTCGAGTAATTTTAGTGGTTAAACTCAATTTCACTTGCTCAACATATTATGCATGCATCATTCAGCGCGTAACAATGAATATTTATTTTAAAAATTATGAAATAGTTTCCGCACTTTATTATTTTGATTTGTCTCGTGACTTTTTCTTATATATTAACTAATGAAAATTATGTTACTTTGTAAAATCGGTCCTTGAATAGTCGTACTACAAGTTCACTTTACGACGAAGAAGACGAACTAAACCATAGACACAGCCCACTGTGTTTCTCGCCGGATCTTCTCAGTAGGTCGCGATTCCGATCTGGTAGTGAATTATGCCAAGCACTGCCCTTGCTAGTGCTAGTGTTAGCAAACTCTCTCAAGTTGAGAGCCCTTGAACTCACTTACCCGTCCTTACGTAGCTGGAATAACGTAGCATATGCTACCAGCGAATAAGTAGGGTAATATATATACGTACTAGCTGACCCGGCAAACATTGTTTTGGCATATAAATTATTTCTAGGAAAGATAAATAACCTAGATACCAACTGCAGTGCCATCTGCCGGGCTGATTTGTGAATCTAAACCATTCCGAATCTACCTGAAGGCACACAGAAAATTTCATTAAAATCGGTCCAGCCGTTTAGGACGAGTTCAGTGACAAACGCACGCACAGAAGAAATATATATAAAAATGAATTGCTGTTCGTTAGTCTCGCAAAAACTAGAAAAAGGGCTGGACCGATTTGGCTAATTTTGGTCTTGAATTATTTGTGGAAGTCCAGAGAAGGTTTAAAAGGTAGATAAATATGAAAATGCTCGGAATTAAATAAAAATAACAATTTTGTTTTTCCTTTCCCCGTCGGACGGATTCCTTTTGTTTGTTTTAAGTTTATTTTATACAAAAGTTTAGGTATTTTATTTGTCGATTGAGGCACTAGGAAGTCTGCCGAGTCAGCTAGTATAAAGATATATTTGAAGTCATTTTAGCTTGACGTCCGTCTGTGCCAGACGATCGCCATTCCATCCGGTATTATACAGCTACTCAGGTACAGAAACAAGACAATAATATGATTTCCAATATCAAACTCGGTTAATTTCGCTTTCATATAATTTAAAGCAGTAATGGTTGACAGTATACACGGGTAGGATGGCATACAATTACTCGACAACGCAAGGAAAAACTTGGAATTTTAAAAAAAAATCGTCAAATCGATCAGCCTCTTTTGTAAAGCAACTATTAATAAAAAACAAAATGTGTGCAATTCACACGTGGTAGAAGTGAAACCTTCCAAAATTAAAATACAATTATCCTAAACGTCTTAAGTATATGTAAAATTTTGTCATTAGTAAATAATTGTAAGGTAGCGCCCTCTGTGAATTGATATTTTAATTTCACGTATAATACTAAATTAAAATTCACTACAAGAGCTTTCATACACACGTTAGTATTAAACACTTAAAAAATCTCACAGATGGCGCTGTATTAAATAGTATGTATATTTCTGTCTCATTCTTTGCTGGCTTCATCCTACACATTTTTGTATTTGTGTCTCTTACCTGTCGTTTTTTCCGTTGCATCCGGTTTGAAATCACAACGATTCTAAAGAAGTTTTCACTTCAAAAACTAATATATGTACATACATACGTAAATGTTACAAGCTATTAGTTTATCGAGACCCAATTTGTGGTCGATGTCGATGCTTGTAATTATAAGCAGACATCACAATTAGTGCATGTCAAAGCGAAGCGTTTCTGTATTATGTTCTGTGTTATATTGCATCTGGCTGCTATTGAAACGCGTTTGATCTTGCTTAAGCAATATGCGATCATGTTAAGACTATACGCGGCATATATGAGAATTTCCCGAAACCAAAACAGCAATAAACTACTACTGGTGGTAGGACCTCTTGTGAGTCCGCGCGGGTAGGTACCACCACCCTGCCTATTTCTGCCGTGAAGCAGTAATGTGTTTCGGTTTAAAGGGCGGGGCAGCCATTGTAATTATACTTGAGATCTTAGAACTAATATCTCAAGGTGGGTGGCGGCATTTACGTTGTAGATGTCTATGGGCTCCAGTAACCACTTAACACCAGGTGGGCTGTGAGCTCGTCCATCCATCTAAGCAATAAAAAAATAAAAAAAGACTATGGGTGGCATGTAAGAGAAGTTCTCGATACCGAAACAGCAATAAACTATTCACCTAACATACGAAGAAAACAATCTTCATTTACTAAGCATAGTATGAATACTTTAGGGCGGTAGCCGGAGTATTATCCAGCCCTCTGAAGATCGTGAAACTTGTAGCTCAGCTTTATTATTACATTGCGTGAAGAAAAAATTAGAAACGTCTTTCTTAAATATAAATTTTCAATGTAATTTTAGTTTAATCCCGTCATGAAGCAGCGTTGTTTTCGGACAAGCTTTGCAATGAGCAATTTTCATTTTTGGGAACACGTTGATTCTTATATACCGAGTATAAATAATTAATTGATGGTCATATTACTTATAGCATTATAATATTTCATTTCAATTAAATAAAAATATAAAATATATATTAAATTAAAATATACGATTATAAATTGACATTTTTAGCACTTTTAATAATATTATAATTTAATAATCCAATCTAATCTAATAATTATATAATAATATAAGTTGAGAAGGCCCATTTCTTTATTATTATTCTTTGTTTATTTTATTTTGTTTTGTATGTGTGCCTATTGTAAATGTGTATGTGAACTGATGGATTATTGTTATCCGATAAATAAATGAATTGAATTGAATTACACTAATTTAACTGGACATACTTGTCGCAGAACCGATGGCCGATGGAGCAGACGTGTTCTGGACTGGAGACCGCGTACCGGTAAACGCAGCGTTGGGCGTCCCCCTGCCCGTTGGACCGATGACTTACGGCGATATGCTGGGAGAGATTGGATGCGGAAGGCTCGTTCATTGTGGCGGACTATGGGAGAGGCCTACCAGCAGTGGATAGATACAGGCTGATGATGACACTAATTTACAGAATGAAATACTAAGCTAGAGTCGAAAGGTAATCACATACTTAATACATTTACTGGTAGTAGATCGTATTATAAGTCCGCATGACCAAGTACCACCATTCTGCCTATATCTGACATACATATACATATATACAAGACATCGGGATTTCGACATCATGTCTTAAAATCGATGACTCCACTTTACACAAGATGAGTCGTCAACTCATACACCTATCAAAGATATAAAAACAATATTAGTTCAAAATAAAACGGAGACCAGTCTAGATTGGCTAAGCTAAGTAATACTTTAGGTTTTAAAACCTAGCATTTTCTGAGCCCGCATTCTAAATCAATCGACAAGCAACCGACGCTAGACCGCGTCCCTTGAGGCCATTAACCCCGTGCGACACCTGATTTCACTGCGTTTTCATTATCTAGCTTTCTTGTAAATCTGTTTGAGTGAGCATCAATTTGATATTTCAAACATGGAACTGTGATGACGCATTTTTATACCAACCAATGGCTTATCCAGATTTGATACTGAAAAATAGAGACTACCTCAATTTGATCCCAAAAGCGACATTCAATTATTGCCCTCAACCGCTGTCATCCGCTGATGGGGTTCGTTCTTGAATAAATAATTGTTTTAATGGCCCACGTCTATACCGTTTTAATGCGGTTGAGTCGGTTAATTATTCAGGCAAATTCGAAATGTATTGTACAACCTGCTTTGCTTCGCCATGATCGGGTTTCGTCTACTGAGTACAAATCATCGAACAATATGCAGCCTATAAATTTGCCTTTCAACGGCCCATATGTAGAACTAGCTGAATATGTACAGGAACACCCTTCTTCCAGTTTTAAAGCAACATCAATCGTACGTTCTACATTGATCAGTTTCTTGGACCGCATCGGAAGTCGCACATTGTCACACTATGCAGTCCTGAAGCGACGTGCTCCCGTTTCACTTGTGTCGTGACGTCACGTTCCGAGGCAACTAGTGTATCGTCTCAGCGACATGAGGTTGTATATTATTTGCTTTTAACGCAACTAGGCCGTGCCATATTTCAAGAAATCATGGTTGTTTTATATGTACATAAAAAAGTATGACTGCACAATGATGGTACGGAACTGTTCGAACTTAAGCTAATATTTAAATTGGATTTATGGGTGCAAAGAGTGCGAAAGAGACCGAAATATAGATTGATAATGTCGAGCAGTTTTGTCTAAGGTCATGGTCGTTGACCTTTTACGATTCAGATCACGAAAATCATAAGCAGGTTTACGGGTGGTAGGACCTCTTGTGAGTACGCATGGGTACTCATGCCACTCACGTCACGGCTTCATGCCGTGAAGCAGTAATGCGTTTCGGTTTAAAGGGTGAGGCAGCCGTTGTAGCTATACTGAGACCTTAGAGCTTATATCTCTCGAAGTGGGTGGCGCATTTACGTTGTAGATGTCTATGGGCTCCAGTAACCACTTAATACCAGGTGGGCTGTGAGCTCGTCCACCCATATAAGCAATAAAAAATAGGTATTGTTTTTCACTTATACATGTGAACATGGCTGTATCTGTTTCTGCATTGCTGTCAACAGTGCCAAGAGGATGTTAAGGTTGTGAACTGGAAATTGTTGGAAAACACCGTCCTTATAGCTAAGAAAGTGGAGGACGTTGCTAGATGACTAAGTCCTTTATGCAAACAACCCTTAATATAAACATGGATAACACGAAAACATCTGAGTTTTTCAGTACAGAAGAGGTACTCTATGCTAACACATATACTCTGTGCTCGAAGTTTCTGACGAACAGGCTTTCCTGGTGAAAACTCCAACTAGGTAAGTTTAACTTCGAGAAAGAGTTCAATCGTTGAGTACAACTCCGACTGGCAGCTATGAAAAAACTTCTCTCGCAACTCAAATAGCGTTGAGTTTCAAAACGAATGTGTTTGACTCGTGTGTTGTCAATTGCATATGGCACTGAATATGGTCGCTCACCATGGTCCTCGTCACAAGCTACCTGAGGGTAAATTAAGGATTATGCTCGCAGAAGATGATAATGAAGCGTAAACATCCTAGTCTAATCTAGAAAAAACTTCGCAACTCAAATAGCGTTGAGTTTCAAAACGAATGTGTTTAACTCGTGTGTTGTCAATTGCATATGGCACTGAATATGGTCGCTTACCATGGTCCTCGTCACAAGCTACCTAATGGTAAATCGAAGATCATGCTCGCAGATGATGATGAAGCGTAAACATCCTAGTCTAATCTAGTCCTAGTATTTACCCCTCTTTAAGGAATTAATGGCAGATGCATAGGTAAGTGGTTTCTTATACAATGAATTCATTCAACAATACGCGTGTCGCCATATATGCTACTAAAAGAAACACTAATGTTTATTAATAAAATCAATTTTCATTTCATGAGCCTGCAACCTAATACTAAGTGAGTCGGCAGGTTTTTTTTTAATTTTATTTATTGCTCAGGTGCGTGATCGAGCTCATGGCCCACCTAACGTGAAATGTTTACCGAAACCCATAGACATCTACAACGTAAATGCCGCCACTTACCTTGTGATAATAGTTCTAAGGTCTCAGTTTTTACAGTACTTCGGCTGCCCCACCCTTCAAACCGAAACGCATTACTGCTTCGCGGCAGAAACAGGCAGGGTGGTGGTACCTAACCGTGCGGACCCACAAGACGTCCTACCACCAGAAATTACGCAAATTATAATTTTACTACACGATTACACGATGTTATTCCTTCACCGTAAATTCAATCGTGAGCATTTGTTAAGTATAGCTACGTATTTCATTAGAAAAATTGGTATGTAATCGGCAAACTTCGTGAGCAAATGACCTTGACTGCGCAGAACCGAATTTTAGATCACTTTGGTGGTGAGGGTGAGGCGCGACGGCAGGGGAAATCGTATCGAGCGCGTTATTGGTAGATCAGTCGAACCCTGCGTCCCGCACTGCGCCCTCATTCCGCTTGCTCCCAAAAGTACGCTTGCGTACAGTGGAAAGTCTATCGTTATTAATCGTTAAGTTATTTGTTATAATTGCTTGTGGACTTTGTTGCCATTGCTATTTGTTGAGTGTTTGTTGATTTTTTATAAAACATACACTATGCCGTGACAAACTGGTGTAGTACTTAAAAGAAAGGGTAGAAAATTTGTGTACGACGTATATTGCTTCTTTATAAAACATGGGAAGAATGATATGGAAAAATTAAAACAGACTTCGGAAGCAACAAAAACATCAGTGAGTACTGTTAGGTGCATTATTAACGAAGCTAAAGGCTCTGGCTTGCTCGCCGTGTTTCGGACTCCGGGTAAGAAAAGATCAGGGAAGAAGAAAGTTACCGGAATGGATAGTTTCGTTCAATCTGTAATAAAAAGATGTAATCATAATAACTACATAACAAGCAGCGAAACTCCGTACCGTAGAGAGGCTTCGAAAAATTTAAAGAAGATATAAATTTTAATGGCTCGGAATTAAGCTTACGACGGATTATGAAAGAGCTAGGCTTCAGATGGAAAAAAAGAACAGAAAATAATCGGAAGCTGGTAAATGAAAAAAGTAACATTCGATTACTACGAATCGAATATCTTCAAAAAATAATTAATTATAGACAAAAAAGAAGACCGAATCGACCGAGTTGTAAACTACGCCGATGAGCCCTATGTCGACTCATCACGATGATAGCGACTCGGGTGATGAAAACAGTGATGATGATGATGGTCAAGATTATGATAACGAAAAAAAAATTACAAATACCAGCTTCGCTTCAACTGAACCAAGACCTGGCAACAGCTCTAGTTTTGACTTAATAGAAGGAATATCTATTTTACCCCAAGATTAAATTATTACAATTATTAACCTATATGTTTTGTTGATGTTCTAATAAATATATAAATAAATACATATGTTGATTTTAATAATTTAATAGCATTATGACGCAGAGTAAGTAATGTTTTTGCACGTGAGTGTACCATGCGCAAACTTACCCCCACTACGTCGACAAATGCTCAAGAAGTTTGCCGGTTATTATACCTGCCTGCGGGATTCGAGCACCGTTGCATAGCCAGATACGAACGCACCAGGCGTCTTACTTATCCTTTAGGCCACAACGACTTATACCCGTTATTCTTACCAAGGTCATGAATGCCATGCGTTAACTCATTTTTGTTTGTGTTCTATTGTGTGAATACGTAAGTGATAGTAGCATATGAATAGTTCGAACAATTACCACGATGTTTTGTCTCCATTTTCGGCATCGGTTCAAAGACCTCGCGTTTGATGTATGGTAATGTAGGCAGAATGTCACTTAACAAGTAACTAAGTTTATCAAAGGCTCGCTTTCGCGTCAAAGTGGGGCAGTGTAGGAAGGTAAACGAATAACTTCAAAAACAATGATCTAGTGCAGTGGACGCATTGGTTTCATGGTTTTTTCCACGTATTTTAAAGAAAATAAAAAAGAATATATTATGATAGTCTAATTGAAATGATTTGCAAATAAAATAATAAAACTGAGAAAAATCACTTAAATACTGACATTTTTATGATTACTAACTCTTTGAGCGCGAACCGTCGATAGATAGACTTTCTATTAACGCGTATAAAGTGCGTAACGTCGGAATAACGACTATTGCGCGGTTTATTTATAGGTATTAGGTATCGACCTGTACGGATGTGTCTTAGTACGCGCATGTCTAACGTTTTTAATAAGTTAATAACCTGTATAAATTACCATTTAAAATTAATTTGCTGTTTTTTTTTAAAAGTTAAACTTCCTATAAGGTACCTTTTTTCAAAAATCCTTTAGCAATTTCTATAAAATATGTGTAAATAAGATCAGCACAAAAAGGGTTAATGTACATTGGGTGCGTTTACCACCTATCTGTGCACACAACGTGACGATATCTTAAAATGATAAAAAAAAAATATGACAACCACAACAAACAGTATTCTTAACGAAAGGTCTAATGTAGATAAAAACTCCATTAATCACAATAATACATTACGAAACCGAGCTCCTTACTCGACGGTACTAATATAATGAAGAACAAACATTACGTTACGTAGTTTTGACTTACATTATTCGGCGAACTAGGAAGAAGGATCTATTAGTTTTAATGTGAATATTAAGAAAGACGAAAAGTGGGAGAACGGAGTCTGTGATGAAATTATTCACAGATGTCATGGCCTTTATAGTCTTAAAGACATCGAGGCGCAGAAGAGGATCTAGAATGAAAACAGCTTTCTTTTATTCCTACCTAAGCTGATGGTCTAGAGAGACCATATCAGCGTAACCTTAACTAGTAGGTGAGCTCGCGGGGCTCAAACCTGACATGAAAATAGCGTGAATGCGACTACCCGTTGTAGTAGCAGCAACAGTAATAGTAGCATCGGTCTAATAAAATAAAATAATAGTTTACTACAATACTATAGTTCCAAAGACTTTAAAATTCGGTGACGTTGAAATGGGTTTTGGTATTGTATAAATGGACGAAAGAGCTCACGGTCTATCTGGAGTTGATTGCCGGAGCCCTAAGATATGAAAACGCACCTTTAGAATTATAAAGACCCACCCCAAAGAATATGTTTTTTGGAATACATCGATTAAAGCTCTCAAACCGAAAAGAGGTAGAGGAAGGGGACGGAGTGAAAGAGACCGATGGATAAGTTTGTCCCTTTATAAGCTAATTTTGGTCATTTGATTACTAAGAGTCGCTGAAAAGGGTCGTTCTAGGGTTTTTTTATTGGTGGTAGGACCTTTTGTGAGTCCGCACGGGTACCACCGCCCTGCCTATTTCTGCCGTGAAGCAGTAATTGGTTTCGGTTTGAGGGGTGGGGCAGCCGTTGTAACTATACTGAGACCTTAGAACTTATATCTCAAGGTGGGTGGCGCATTTACGTTGTAGATGTCTATGGGCTCCAGTAACCATTTAATAACAGGTGGGCTGTAAGCTCGTCCACCCAACTAAGCAATTAAAAAAAAGGCCCATTTTTTTTATTAAAGTTGAAATTCAAGAATTTCGAAATGGGTCTCTATATTTCTAAAGGTGCGAAATGTGCCTCACTTGAGACATGAAGGTGGATGTTTCAAGTGGATAGTGTAACGGAGATATCACCTTTCAAAATTGAATGGCGGCAACGCGGCAGAAATAGGAAGAGTTGTTCTACGAGTACTCTTACGCGCTTAAACTACAATTGTACACGTAACCTTGTACCTACGAGTTAAGACAAGCCAAAACCACAGAACTATAAATTCGGTTAACAGCTAACGGACTTTATTAATCTATGGCCAAAGCAAACTATAATTCAATATACGTTACAGTACGTCAGCTTGACTGAGTGAGGCTGACCGGAGATAAAATCCGGCTAAGTGCTCAGTGGCTGTTATCAGTTGTTATCTACGTTGATAGCGCGGGGTGATGAGACGGCTTATCATGCACGTTGTATAAGACCCCTGCCTTAATTACTACAATGTTTAATTTTTGCTCGAAAGAAGAAACTGTCGGTGAAGTTTATAATAATATGTGTACAGTAAAAAAAAGGTTATTCGTATCGATAAAAAATCATTAATAAAGCCTCATTTGTCTTTTTTTTATGAAATATTTGTAATCGTTCTAATAATTTAAATATGTCTATACAACAATGCCTGTTTACAAAACATTTTTATGCATTCGAGTAACATAAACTATTAGATAACTAATTTCCAGAAACATAATATAGGTAATAGTTGTAATAAAGTTTTAATTAATCTCTGCTGCCAATTAAACGAGTGATTTAAAATTTAATTAATAATATAATATTTTCGTAGCAAATAACTAAACATGAATGCACTTATCTTAAATCTACATGACTTTGAGCTGAAGCGACGGCGAATGGCCTATCTTGGCCTGTTGAGTGAGGACTGCTCTTGCTACAAGAAGTTATCTCCTGAATGCGGACTTGCTACAGAAGTCAAAACATTAATTACTTTGCTAATACCCTTTTTCCCAAGAACACGTTATACTTGTAAACAATATCATAGCAATATTTTATTGCTCAGTTTGCGGACAAGCTTTACTGGTGGTAGGACCTCTTGTGAGTCCGCACGGGTAGGTACCACCACCCTGCCTATTTCTGCCGTGAAGCAGTGGTGTGTTTCGGTTTAACGGGTGGGGCAGCCGTTGTAACTATACTTGAGACCTTAGAACGTATATCTCAAGGTGGCTGGCGCATTTACGTTGTAGATGTCTATGGGCTCCAGTAACCTCTTAACACCAGGTGGGCTGTGAGCTCGTGCACCCATATAAGTAACAAATAAAAGCACGGAACACCTGGTGTTAAGCGTTTACCGGAGCCCAAAGCAGTCTTTTTTTTTTCCTACCTAAGCTGAGAGCCTTGAGAGGCTATATCAGCGTAACCTTAACTAGTAGGCGAGTAGGGGCTCAAACCTGACGACGTTGCTAACACGAACCCTAGCAAGAGCAGTGCTTCGGAGAATCTACCACCGGATCGGAATCGCGACCCACTGAGAAGATCCGGCGAGAAACTCAGTGGGCTGTGTCTGAGGGTTGATTTTCTCGTCGACACCTTCGTCGCAAGCGACGGGTTCGACGAGAACGATGACCGGCAAAGCCGATAATGTCGATAATGTAAATGCCGCCACCCACCTAGACACATTACTTTTAACTCCCAATTTTGCAGTACAATTATATTTTAATTATATTTTCTTACAGACCTTTTCCTGGAAGTCGTTATTACGAATTCTCAAATTTGGCAGCTTATTTTCTACACCATTCGCGATTCGTACACATAATTGAAATTACTTTTACAGTTTAATCCCGATTTTTTATTATCATTATACCATTTTGGACATTTGAGTTAGACAGTATTGAAATGTCTTAGTATCATTGCTTAGTCGTTCGCGACTACGATAATTTCAAAGCATTCGAAACGTCGGAGATACAATAAAAAATGTAATATTAAATCGTAAAAGTATAATAGTTGGAGGCTTATCCACAATGAATTTACTTTAAATTCCCTTTATTTTTTTCTCAGACAAATAACGGGTCTCTCAGAATGTTTGTAAATGCGCACCATTCACTTCACTCATTTAACCTGGAGCTGAAATATTCAATCACTCGCCGGTGCATCGCTCTTGGAATAAGAGTTGATTTCTTCCGTGATTCTTTGCTTCAAAACATTCAGGTTGGGTGCCAAAGGATTGCAAACTTTACTAGCCCCATAGGAAAAAATTAGGTGGCCCCATAGGAAAAAATCAGCAGTCGTTAAATCAGAGCTCCTCGGTGGCCAGTTGATGTCTCCTCGGCGACTTATCACTCTCCCAGGGAATAAATCTTGAAGAGCAGCTAATGAGTAATTTGTAACATGAGAAGTGGCCCCATCTTGCTGGAAAAAGGTGTTGCGGTTGTAGCCATACTGGTTTTGCATTTCTTTTAAGTATCTACTTCTTTTAAGTATCTACAGTTGGCATCGCTGCGCCATTTTGAGAAGGCGACACGACATGAGAACCCTCTCATCGTGGTCGCTGGAAACTACATACCCAACCCAGTAGACCGAATGGTAAACCGTCGACGTCGCCCAAAGCACGTCATTACGGATCCTCCTAATCCATTAACGGTGCTTTTAGGCACCACAAGCACCGGTCACCGTCCTCGTCGAACCCGTCGCTTGCGACGAAGGGTCGACGAGCGCATTAACCTACAGACACAGCCCACTGAGTTTCTTGCCGGATCTTCTCAGTGGGTCGCATTTCCGATCTGGTAGTAGATTCTGCTAAGCACTGCTCTTGCTAGGGTCAGTGTTAGCAACTCTCCGGTTTGAGTCCCGTCACCTACAAACGTTAGGGCGAAGCTGAAATAGCCTCTCAAGGTTATAAGCATACGTAGGAAAAAAAACAAAGTAGTCAAAAAAGTCCGGATCATATTGCAGTAACGAGTAGTCAATTCAAAAACGAAAAACATTCTGAAACACCCTTTATTTACCGAGTACGTTCGTATGAACGTAGTTAGGAATCCTAATTATTATGTTTCACTTAAACGCTCATAAGGAAAAATTGTAGGATCATTATTTTCTATTTGTTCACAGTTTCGACCGGGTAATGTATTTAAGACTGTATATATTTTAGGTCAATGTTTATTCCAGGTCTTTTGTAACAAACGTGATTATTACAGCCAATAACAGAAGCCCACTGAGCGGGTCGCGATTTCGATCCGTGTACTTAGTGCGAGTTTCTTAACGTTTTCGATAGCGTAAAAGTTAACTCCAATTTGTATGGAATTGGAACAACGGCCCTAGCGGCAAACGTTACAACTCCATACAAATGTGAGTTAACGTATACGCTATCGAGCACGTTAAAAAACTCGCACTAAGCACACCGACAGCAGATTCGTTCGCGATGCGTCTGCCCTTCATCCCGTACACGCCCACCTGTCCCGGCGAAGCCAGAATGGCCTTTGGGCCACAAACAATTGCTCCGTCCAAGAAAATTAAAATTAGAAAACGAAATCTGTTGTGTTCAGATTTTAATGTTACTTTTGTTGAAAGCTTGGTTTGTTTGTAAAAGACAGTAAAACAGCAATTCTTGTATATATGTAATCTGAATCTCTGAAACGGCTCCAACGATTTTCATAATATAAAATTTAGTATACAAGGGATTTCGGGGACGATAAATCGATCTAGCTACGATTTATTTTCAGAAAATGTTGTTTTATTCGTGTTTTCAATAATCAACTCTTCCCGACATCTATTGGCGAATAATAATACTATTTTTCTTAATTGAGGTCAACTAACCGCTTTAAAGACACAACAAGATGGCGTTATTTTGTTAGTAGTGTATTTAATACATTATTATTTTATTAGTATTATTATATATAGGCGTTATTTTATTAGTAGTATTTAATACATATCAGTCTTTTATGCTTATAGTCTGCGGACGTGACCAAGCAATTGATGCCCGTTCATAATCATTCATTAATTCATTCATAATGACACTGAGTGCGCTCACTGAATAAGCCGTTAAATTGAAATTAATACGTGGAATGCGAAATGGATTATAATATTACTAGTCAATGAGTTTAAGAAAAATAATTCACAATGGTTTACGTTTGGCATAGTTTTTACATCATTTTTTTTTCTAAATCAAGTCAAAAAAAAATTATTGAACATAAATGAAAGTACATACTTGTTGAACGTCTAAAAGAACTACCGCCAATTTATTACGCTTATCTATACGTTCACATATCGCACCTTTACAATTGAATTCGCTTAATCCATAATTCTTAATTTTTGGTAAACTCCAAAAGTGTAATTCAAGAATTAGATTTTTTTAGTTTTTCGATTTTAATACTTCAATGTGTGCGTGCGCTTTATTTGGAAAAGTACATTGACCTTTTCTAAACTAAAAGATGCGTTTAGCTTTGTAAACTTCTAGAATACATGCTTATAAGTTGTGTCAAGTATAAATTTTCTTAAAAATTTTAATTAAGCAACATCAATTCTAAAAGGGCGATGTTGCTTATTCGATTGCTTTTTTTTTTTTTTTTTTTTCCACAGGAGAAAATCGCCGGATTCCCACCCGCGCGGCAGGTGGGGTATGTGGGAGTTGAACCTCACTAAAAACTCCTGCCGCTCACAACCGGCGCCCTACCTCGGACCGGGCCGGAGCCCAGTCGGGGCTATTGAAACGGCGGGACAGGGTTGACGCAGAGCACATTACATCCATCCCACCGTCCCACGGACGCCGGACCGGTGGCCGCCAGCGACACGACCACCGGTTCCCTCGTTCAGCGGGCCGAGAGCCCGCTTTGATGGCGCCGCGTTACACCTTCCCCCAGAGCGGTTGGGGGAACGCGGTCTACCATCACCCGGCTTCCTATTGCGGGTGAGCGTGCAGAGCACGCCACCCCACGTCTGGGTCCCTCCCCGCACAAAACGGGTGGGACCCCTAGCTCTTAGGGGGCCAGGTCACGGATACGACCCCGGTCCCGACCCCCTGCTCGGCGGCGGCGGGTTTCTGCGTAGTGAGGAGAGCTTTCCCTCACTCGCCCCGCCGCCTCCTTCTGCGAGATGGTGCACTCGCAGAAGTCGAGCATAGCCTTCCATGACTCATCGCTGCCAAGCATCGACGCCACGACGCCAGGCAGCGACAAGTCAGGTCCTATCTTTGCGACCAGGACACGGCGCTGCACCTCCCAAGCGGGGCAGACAGCGAGCGTATGCTCCGCCGTGTCCAGGTCGTGTCCACAATGGTGACACCTCGTCGTCGGCTCAGCCCCTATCCGGCGCAGGTACTTCCCGAAGCATCCGTGCCCGGTCAGCACCTGCACCAGACGAAAGGTGAGACGTCCTTCGCCACGATTCACCCAGTCATCAAAGACCGGGTAAACCGCCTCGACGGTCCGTAGCCCCCACGTGGGGTTGGCCAATCGCCTCGACCACGACTCGAGCACGGACCGCCGAGAATGGGCCTTCCGCGCCCGCAGCTCACTTTCGGGGAGACGCGCCACGCCCCGAGCACGAAGCTCGCTGCGCCACCGATAGTCGGCAGCGAGCGACTCCGCCTCCAGCTCCCATGGCGGCGTCCCCGCCAAAACACACGCCGCCTCGAAGGAGACGGTGCGATATCCGCGAATGACCCTGATGGCAACGGTGCGCTGCGGCCGGCGCAGGAACCGAGCCATAGTGGCCCGGTTGCGCGGCTCAGCCCACACAGGTGCACCGTACAGGGCCATCGATCGCACCACCCCCGCGTAGAGGCGGCGCACAACCTGATCCGGTCCCCCAATATTCGGGAGCAGCCGGCTCAAAGAACCGGCCGTCCCCATCAATCGGGGGACCAGCTCCGCAAAGTGAGCACGAAAAGCCCACCGGCTGTCCAACACGAGGCCGAGGTACTTCAACTGCACCCCGACCCCTATCCGGACGCCTCCAACTACGATGTGGGTATCAACTGGTGGCGCCCTCCGCGGCCCGTGAAACCACAGAGCCTCGGATTTACTGAGCGCCACGTCGAGACCCAGCCTCCTTATCCTTCCGACGACGAGGGCCACTCCCGCTGTGGCGAGACGGGCAGACTCCCTAAAATCATCCCCCCGGGCCACGACCAACGTGTCGTCCGCGTAACAAATAACGCGGAGGCCCGGGAGGAGGGCGCCCCTCAGCACCCAGTCGTACCCGATATTCCACAAGAGGGGACCGAGAACCGACCCCTGTGGAACACCACGCACGACCGGAAAACGATGAAGGGTCCCACCGTACCCGGTACATACGACCGACCTGGCCCCCAAATAGGACCCAACCAGCCGGCGGAGGTAGAGGGGCACTCCATGCCTCTCCAGTGCCCCCCCTATCACGGTCCAGGGCAGAGTGTTAAATGCGTTGGCGATGTCAAGAGACACCGCCAGCGCCACCCCACCCCGAGAAACGGCCTCGTCCGAGAGGGACCGCACGCGAAGAATTGCATCCACGGTCGAACGGCCCTCCCGGAAGCCGTACTGCTCCACCGACAGGTCAGGCCCCACCCCGACCAGGTGCCGAACGATGCGGGCAGCCAGAATACGTTCCAGCAATTTTCCCGCCTCGTCCAGCAGCACGATAGGACGATACCCGGCGGCTGTATCCACCGGGCGCCCCTCCTTCCTCAACAACACAAGTCTACCCGTCCGCCAGAGCGACGGAAACCGTCCCGACTCCAAGCAGCCATTATATAGCTCAAGGAGCCGGTCCCCCAGGGCACCGAGGGCCAAGGCCAATACCCGGCCGTGGACTCCGTCCGGGCCGGGGGCCGTGTCTTTCGCAGTCATCTTGACAACGGCCACCCGGAGCTCTGCCTCGGTAATACGGGGCACCTCAGCAGGAGCTTGGCCGTCGACGGTGTCAGACGGCCCGCCCATAGCGGGAGGGACAAAACCCTCCCGCTCCTGCGGGAACAACGCCGAAACGATGTCCCGCAGCTGCTGGGGCTGGAGACGCTCAGTCATAGAGGGGGCCCACGGGCGCAACTTGCCGCGTACCAATTTGTATGGGCTCCCCCACGGATCCGCTTCGAGCGCCTCCAAGAGTCTCTCCATGTTCTGCTCCTTGGCCCGCCTGATGGCCAGCCGCAGGGCGTCCTTCGCAGCGCGATATTCGCGGTGCAGCCGAGCTTCCTCCTCCGCAGGCGGCGGCGACGGCGGTGTTATTCGATTGCTTGGAAGATTTGCATAGTTATTATGAGTGACGCGGTGTTGCAATGTAATTTTTTTTTGGTCAAATGGACGAAACAGTTCTCTTCGTGAAAGCCGTAATCCATCTTAAGAAATAAGGTCGCAATCTCAATTGTATAAGAGCTGTTATACCCTTCATACCGGAACCCATGACTGTTTTTCCAGAAAGAGCCGAGATTGTGGGACGTTCCCGTGCGGATTTACGTCCTGCAACCAAATAATAACGAAATTTTACATTCGCCACATTATACTTCAAGTAATTTCCCCACACCAGAAGACAGGGGCGACCAAAAACGAGATGGAGCGATGATATGCGCCTAACCCTAGGACCATACTGGACCAGAGTTGCAGAGGACCGAGCCCAATGGAGAGAGCTGGAGGAGGCCTATGCCACGAGGCACGCCGAACTCCGAGATATACTATAAGAAATAAAATGAAAAAAAAAAAAAAAAAACACAAAAATGTTAAATTTCATGGTTGTAGTTCGGAAATAAAGGGCTTTATTATTATTATTATTATTAATTTCCCCACAACAAAACGTTATGTTGGTAGGTAGCATTGTTTTTTATTTATTTCTGCATCAACCCGAGCGTTCTATAACAGAATAATGACGCTCGTGGGTTTTAACAATTGACAGATTACGAACCCCATCTGGTAGCGTCCATGAAAAACTAAAGAAAAAACTAAATCAAAAATTGTTTTTTTATTGCTTAGGTGGGTGGACGTGCTCATGTCCTCCAGTAACCACAGCCCACCTGGTGATAACACCTGGTGATAGCCCATGGACATCTACACTACGGACCTTGAGATATAAGTTCTAAGGTATCACTATAGTTACAACAGCTGCCCCACCCTTCAAACCGAAACGCATTACTGCTTCACGGCAGAAATAGGGCAGGCTGTTGGTACCTACCCGTGCGGACTCACAAGAGGTCCTACCACCAGTAAAGGTCCAATTAAAATTGAAATACAAAAGTTGTAAATACCGAATCGAAAACATCCTATAGAATTTGTTAGGACAATCATAAAACATACATACCTAAGTATGTTTACTGAACAAACAAAGTACCTACTATTTGCGGAAGATAATTTTTATGATAGATCTCGTTATTCAAACAGACGCAGATCTCGTGCCTACTTGGATACAATAAAATCTTTTTCTATCGAAAACGTGAAGTTATAAAAAAAAAAAAAACCAGTCTCACAAGGTAATAATATCTTAATTTGATTAATTTTATTCTGATTCAAGCCACTAGATTCAAGACTCGTCAAAGTTTCCCATGGATATTCCATTGTAGTTTTCCCAGAATATATGTCCTTGAGAGATTTACAAATAATTATATTGAGAATTTTCTTTTATTTTTGTTTTTTTTTATTACATAAATTTATTATTAACTGGGTGTGAATAAATGTTGCTTTACCTAGGAACTATTCCGGTTTATAATGAAAAAGTTTTCAAACAATATATGTAACATGTAAATTAGTGATAATACGTTATGTATGGAGACGATCATTAATTCGTATTTTAATTTCCAAAACACAATAGAGACTCACCAAAGGTGCAATAGTTAATGCCGTTGATAGCTGGGTCGAATATTCAAACACTCGTATGGTGCACAGGTTTGTTAGCTCTTTGTCTGGGAATTTAATATCCTCTTTGTCTGGGCATTTAATGTCTATATATGTATCTAATTAAATGTGTATACATATATGTATATGTAGTTCGTAAGTGAGTCGGTGTGACATGTCCAAATGAAATTATTTTGTCCTTAAATGAAGTTCCAGATATTTTGTCGTTAGAGACTCCAGACTTTATTTTTGGAAAAAAACATTTTTATTTGTCTAATTAGGCCGAGAAAATAATGACTCCTCCATTGTTATTATTTCCTAAGTTGTCTATGGGCTATTGTATAATCACTAAACATCACAACAACAAAATTATAATTTGCGCAATTGTGGTGGTAGTACCTCTTGTGAGTCCGCGCGGGCGGGTACCACCACCCTGACTATTTCTACCGTGAAGCAGTAATGCGTTTCGGTTTGAAGCGTGGGGCAGCCGTTGTAACTATACTTGAGACCTTAGAATTATATCTCAAAGTGGGTGGCACATTTACGTTGTGGATGTCTATGAGCTCCAGTAACCACTTAACACCAGGTGGGCTGTGAGCTCGTCCACCCATTTAAGCAATAAAAAAAAAACATCAGATGGCACATAAGTTCGTTTGCTCATTAATAACCACAAAAACGGAGACAAATGTTTTTAAGCCTTAACTGTAAATCGACAAAACAGCTTTAATTAGAGGCTGGCGCTTGTCGATATGTTATAATGGGTACACTCCGCTAGATTGTGACCTGAATGTGGTGGAGTTCAGTTCAGGAAGTCGTCAGTCACTCGTGAGTCAACACACGGACACACATGACGAAATGGTTAGCGCCCGACCTCCATACCTATTTGCTTTTGACAATAAATAATACTCCTTACGTCTCAGATGCGTGAAACGTGTTTCGTAGGTTTCATTGTATAGATTTTTGTATTCGTTTATGATATATTGATACATCGTTATGGCACAGGCGAATCTATTTGGAGCAAGAAAAATGCGCTTTGATTTATGGAACACCCTTTAAGAAGTGGATATAAAAATGAAAAGGTCGACGTCCTTTTGAATGAAGTACACAGTGTACAGTAATTGAAAAACCAGAGAGCTTAATATCGAATTTTTTCATAGTAAAAGTGAGGTTTTTTTTTCCTTAACCCACGGATGTTCTCTGGTGAACATAGGCTTCCCACAAGGTTCGCCACAACAGTCGATCCTGCGCATCCTCATCCTGCTCACTGCACGCAGAAGTGATCACAGTTAAATTGAAACGCTAATCAAATCAAACCAGTAAAATTATAATTTGCGTAATTACTGGTGGTAGGACCTCTTGTCAGTCCGCACGGGTAGGTACCACCACCCTGCTTATTTTTGCCGTGAAGCAGTACCTAACGCGTTTCGGCTTGAAGGGTGGGGCAGCCGTTGTAACTATACATGAGACCCTAGAACTTTATATCTCAAGGTGGGTGGCGCACTTACATTGTAGATGTCTATGGGCTCCAGTAACCACTTAACACCAGGTGGACTGTGAGTTCGTCCACCCAACTAAATAATAAAAAAAATGAATTGAGCTAGGTAGTGTTTGTTACAACATCATAGATTATATAGGTTTATTGTTGTAAATTAAGATTTATATTGTTTACAATAACTGGAATTATAGTTTTAATTGGTATAAGATTTTAAGTATTCATTCGAGGATAAATTAAAGGTTTTTTTTAGTATACTTAAATTATTATTTAAAATAGTAGGCAATCGATTTTCGTCTTCGTTTAAGATCTAAATTCGCTAATTATCTCTAGTGATTAATTATTGAATTAGAAGTTATTATGTGTAACAAAAAAAATGTTATGACCTGTAATAAAATTAAAGTACATCTCAAACCTGACAATCCGACCTTCAAATCTATACAAATGTTAGTATGTTACAATTTACAAACAAACATACCTACGAACCACTAATGTACTCGTATGACGTACATTCATGGAAATAAAAGGAAGCAGCATGGTTTGTTTATCTAAATTACAAAACATTTTAGTAATTTTGGTTGTAAAGCTATGCCTTTTTAGCAGATAAGCATACCACTCTGCTGTCTGTACTGGAATTAATTAATCAGCTGTTCGTTACGTATTTAAAAAAAACTCACCTTTTAAAGAGTTTTAAAAAGTAAACAAAAACAAATCACTTCACAATGCGATTGTTGAATTTTGCGAAAAACTAAAAATACGTAAATAAATTAAAATAACACTTTTGTCTTTGATGTTTTTAGTTGATGGTTTGAAAGACCGTTTCAGAACGTCTCGACGATACGAGAGATTCTGTACCGACGGGAATCGACGTGCACCTCGACTGGCCGATGCATGGCGACTAACTGAAGTGTCTGAAAATGAGGAATACGCGGCGCCCCCCCGCCCGCCCTAGCCACCGCCACCGCCCAAACATTTTCATAATAATATTCACACAATTTTCGATTCTCCTATTTTTATTAATTTACATATGTTTCTGAAATATATATATATTATCGCTGACAATACAGTAAAGATAGTCGAATTCTTTGAATTTCTTTGTAGCAAAATTGTCATTCAAGTCATCCGTCAGCAATGAAATTTATACGCGATCCTAAACAGATACTTACATTCCATTGCCAGTTCTGACATTATAATATATAACACAATCGATTGAAATATATCAGCAACAGAACAACCACTCTTGTTTAAAATTGGACGAATATAATTCCAGTCTTCATTTCAAAATTTAATATTTTCTTATCTATACATTTGCATCTGTATATCTTATCACATGTTTTACTATTATAAAACTTATAGCAACAGAAGCGTCTGTACGCATTGAATATTTTTACAAAAATAAAATGCTCTTCAAGTCAAAAATTAATCCAACGTGTAGGTATATATTTTTATTTAAAAAAAAAAACAAATGCAAGACTGGGCTTTTAGCATAACTTAAATTTACTAATATAATTAATATAATTAAACTATTATAATATACTCGTATTAGGGGTTAAAGTATGAAATTGCCTATTTGTACTAAAAAAATTAAATTCGTGCTTTTTTTCATTTAACATATTTAGTTAATCAAAATATCTACCATTATTATCTATACATTGCTGCCATCTGATAGGAAGGTCATTTACGCCGTTGCAATAGAACTCTGGTGATCTAGATTCTATAAGCTGTGTAAAAGCATTTTGTACTGCCTCCTGGGAAGAAAACTTTTTGTCACGTAGAAAATTGTCCAAATCATGAAAAAAAATTGGTAGCCCGTTGTAGTAAGGTATGGCAAATACGGAGGGTAACGAATGGTTTCTAATTGCAGTTCCTGTAGATTTAAAACGATTTCGAAGTCGAAGTCGATAATCAAATGTTGCACTTTTTTTTTTCACTCAAAAATCTCAAACCATGAAGGTTCTATGTCAATTCTAAGTATTTATTACAATATAGCGGCAATTAACGGCATACTTTAACTCCTATTATTTAAATGTAAGGCGATGCTCGACTTCTGCGAGTGCACCATCTCGCAGAAGGAGGCGGCGGGGCGCGTGAGAGGCGCACAGGCCCGCCGCCGTCGAGCGGGGGCCAGGGAGGCGGAACTCGCCGAAGCCCTGGCCCTCTAAGTGTTTCGGGTCCCCTCACATGTCGGCCTGGGGACCGGCGAAGGGGGCCTAAGAAGACGACGTGCAAGCTGCTCTGCACGCGTTTTATGCATGAGCATCCGGGTGATGGAAGGCCGGCTATCCTCAACCCACGCTGGTTCTGACCCAGCGGGGTATTCCGTAGGATAGACCATTCTAACCGGCGCCATCTAGGCGGGCTTCGGATAGCCTGCCGACCGAGAGGGCTGGTGGTCGTGGCGCCGACGACCGCCAGTCCGGCGTCCCGAGGGGGAGGGTGATGGGAGAGATGTGCTCCGCACTAAACGCTTCACTTTCCCCCCTTTGCCTTTTCATGGGTTTTGTCTCATGCGAGGTTTGGACGTTGGTTGTTGAGAGACAGGAGGTTTTAGTCGGTTCGACTCCGACATGCCCCGCCCTCCATCCCCAGTGAAGGGCGGAAGTCCGGCGATTTCCTCCTGACAAAAAAAAAATATTTAAATGTAACTTAAATTTATTCATGGTAAATGATTTACGATAGATTCTCTATTGCAGATTGGATGAGGAAGTGTATGTAAAATTCTATTCGGGCGCATTTTGGCTTATTCTATTCAGGCAGTTGACATAACATAAATATTTGTTGATGAATCTTGTCTTCACTTACTATGAATTGGTTATTAATATGACCCAGAAGAGAAATGTCACTCGAAGTCAAGAAATGTCACACAGTTGTTCGAAAAATCAAGTAACATCTATCAAAGTACAGTTAGGGAAAAGTACAGAATTGTTGATAGTGTTATCATTTTTTTTTCACAGCTCACCTGTTTATGTAAGTTATGTTTTTATTTTTTATTGCTTAGATGGGTGGACGAGCTCACAGTCCACCTGGTGTTAAGTGTTTACTGGAGCCCATAGACATCCACAACGTAAATGCGCCACCCACCTTGAGATATAAGTTCTAAGGTCTCAAGTATAGTTACAACGGCTACCCCACCCTTCAAACCGAAACGCATTACTGCTTCACGGCAGAAATAGACAGGGTGGTGGTACCCACCCGCGTGTACTCATATGAGGTCCTACCACCAGTAATTACGCAAATTATAATTTTGCGGGTTTCATTTTTATTACACAATGTTATTCCTTCACCGTGGAAGTCAATCGTGAACATTTGTTGAGTACGTATTTCATTAGAAAAATTGATACCCGCCTGAGAATCGAACACCGGTGCATCGCTCAACACGAATGCATCGCACGTCGTATCCGGTAGGCCACGACGACTACCATACATCCAAATACATATATTTATTAAAATAATATTACACGCCTAAACAAAAAGTAAAAAATGGTGCGCTGAGTTAAATTCGAACCCTTGGTCCTGCAGTCAGAGCTCTTAACTAATGCGCCCGGTCAAATGTTTGACAGAAGAAGACCAACCGCGGAGTTAATAATCAAAACAAAACGCGCCTTGTTTAAAATACCGCGGCCGGATTGAATTACATTCCATTTTCCAACCGGTTAAAGCTTAGCGCAGAAAACAGTACATTACTGAAAGACGCAATGTACACCTAAAAATGAATTACCTACAAATTGAGTGACATTTTAATAACACGACAGAACAAATACGTGGGTTCTAATGTTATTACTTAAGTCCTAAACTAACAGACCCGTACACCCCAGAAAAAGCGTTTTTATATCATGCGATACGATTTTATGTCAGACAAATTTTTTTGTAATTTACCTCGAATTTTTGCGGTTCCAAGAATTGATTTAAAGCAAATATGATCCTGAATCCTACCAATCGTTATTGTTTTCATCAATTTTAAAAATATAATTTACTAGCGGCCCACTCCGGCTTCGCTCGGCTCATTAACAAATATTTCAAAATAAATAATTATAATACACAAACAGTAACCCTTATATTAGCGTCAGGTGTCTAAAAATAGAAAATCATAAAGGTAGTTTGAATAATTATTATTATCGTAATGAATTTTTATTTTCGTTTAAATAATATTTGTTTTTATCCACTTTTTTATTATTTTTATATTGTTATTTTTCTAATTTTTGTAACATTGTTGGAGTTTTAGTAAGGATCCCTAATTTTTTTTAAAAGAGAATATAGCCTATGTCACTCGGGGATAGTGTAGCTTCCAAACAGTGAAAGAACTTTTCATGTCGGTTCAGTAGTTTCGGAGCCTATTCAATACAAACAAACAAACAAATCTTTCCTCTTTATAATATTAGTATAGATTCACGATTGTGAATTTAGTTTTAATTTAGATATGTAACAAAATTACGGTTTATTCTTTCTAGCACATTTAAAACTATACCCAATGAATTAAATATATTTAAAAGTACCAGAACACACCTTGGGTGTTTCGCCACCACAGGAGCGAGCACCCTTACCCTCTTAAGGTGCAGGGGCGTTTCCAGGGGTTGGCGGGTGGCAACTCCTGAATTGATATTGAGACGAGTCTGAAATGTGTATTGGCATTATAATAATTGCTTTTTTTATTGCTTATATGGGTGGACGTGCTCACAGCCCACTGGTGGGCCACCTGGCACCACCTAGTGTTAAGTGGTTACTGGAGCCCATAGATATCTACAACATAGACGCGCCATCCACCATGAGATACAAGTTCTAAAGTCTCTGTATAGTTACAACGGCTGCCGCACCCTTCAAACCGAAACGCATTACTGCTTCACGGCAGAAATAGGGAGGGTGGTGGTACCTACCCGTGCGGACTCACAAGAGGTCCTACCACCAGCAATTACGCAAATTATAATTTTGCGGGTTTGGTTTTTATTACACCATGTTATTCCTTCACCGTGGAAGTCAATCGTGAACATTCGTTGAGTACGTATTTCATTAGAAAAATTGGTACCCGCCTTGTTTAATAAATAATAATAATAATACATAAATATTTACTAACAATCACGCCACGTTAACTGGTCCCGTGATAAGTTCGTAAAGAACTTGTGTTACAGGTACCAGATAACGGATATAAATGTAAGATTTTTATTATACACATACATATATTTAATATACATCCATAACCCTGGAAAAGACATTTATATTTATCATACAAATATCTTCCCTTGGCGGGATTCGAACCCGCGACCCCCTTGTGTAGTGACCATGTCACTTACCACTACACCAGACGGCCGTGTTTCGAACACCGGTGCATCGCTCAACACGTTTTTTTTTTTATTGCTTAGATGTGTGGACGAGCTCACAGGCCACCTGGTGTAAAGTGGTTACTGGAGCCCATAGACATCTACAACGTAAATGCGCCACACACCTTGAGATATAGTTCTAAGGTCTCAGTATAGTCACAACGGCTGCCCCACCCTTCAAACCGAAACGCATTACTGCTTCACGGCAGAAATAGGCGGGGCGGTGGTACCTACCCGTGCGGACTCACAAGAGGTCCTACCACCAGTAATTACACAAATTATAATTTTGCGAGTTTGATTTTTATTGCACGGTGTTATTCCTTCACCGTGGAAGTCAATCGTGAACATTTGTTAAGTACGTATTTCATTAGAAAAATTGGTACCCGCCTGCGGGATTCGAACACCGGTGTATTCGTGTTAATCTTATCCTTTAGGCTACGACGACTTCTAAATCTATCACCGGATCGGAATTGCGACCCACTGAATCTGACGAGAAACTCAGTGGGCCAAGCTCAATTAACATCTTATCGTAGGTATGTGAAACGTGTCGGTTGATGTAAACGTCCGTATTCAGATCAAAAGCAAACATTAGAGCTGGTCCCTGTTCGTTACATCTCAGTTGCTATCCATTAAAATGATAATTTCGGGACCTGCTGGAATAAACCGCTTTGTAAGTTTTGCGTGCGACAAGATTGAATTTTTTTTTTATAATTTATTTCGTAAAAATTTATGGATGCAAAATTGTTCGGTTTTGTAATTTCTTCAAAATATTGCCGTGCTTATTGGAACAATTATTTTGTTACATCGAATTTATCAAGAAGACAAAATGACGTTATTACATATAAGTATTTCCTCATATAATTTACAATTCACAAACAGAATCAAAGAATTTGGTAGGCAGCGGCTTGGCTCTGCCCCTGGCATTGCTGAAGTCCATGAACGACGGTAGCCACTCACCATCAGGTGGGCCGTATGCTCGTCTGCCTACAAGTCAATAAAAAATAAAATCCCATCTACGCGACGATCGGTATCATCAATTTCATATTACGACATTATTATTAATAATACACGCCTACCTATGTATATTCTTTTATTTTTGTATTAAGTACTAATACAAAAATAATCATAGTCTATAGGCATTACAGGTATGCGGGACACAAATTTCTATTAATTGACTTCTATTTTATATATTACTAGCGGCTCGCTCCGGCTCCGCTCGGATCTTTAACAAAAATTTCAACGATATTTGACGTTTTATTTTTTGAAATAAAAGAACACTTATTGCGACATAACTATAATAGTAGACATATGCTGTCGCGACACTTTTAGTAAATAATAATGTTTTCTACAAAGTCGTATTACATTATTTTATTCTATCGTCAATAGCTTTCGCAGGGCACGCGATGTAAAGAATATTTTAGGTAATTTTTTTACACCTTGGGTTACAATTTGGTTTTAGTAATGATCCCTAATTTTTTTCAAAAAATATTATAGCCCATGTCACTCGGGAATAGTGTGGCTTCCAAACAGTGAAAGAATTTTTCAAATCGGTTCAGTAGTTTCGGAGCCTATTCAATACAAACAAACAAACAAATCTTTCCTCTTTATAATATTTTATATATTATTTCTATTTTTGTTCATAATTAAGTTTAATCTGCAGTTTAAGCTTTCAAAATAGCATATGTGGAATTCGTGGAAGTAATTTAATGTCTTATAAGTATAGTTCGATACACGAGCGAGTAGCTGATCATGTCATCTATGAAAACATGTTATATATGTTATTTGTGAATAAAATTCATTAGTGTACTATTATAGCGTACGAGCTCATGGCCTACCTTTTTTTATTGCTAAGACGGGTGGACGGCCCGTCTGGTGTTAAGTGGTTACCGGAGCCCATAGACATTTACAACGTACATGCCACCACCCACCTCGAAGTATGGGTTCCAAGGTCCCAGTTTTTACAGTATAATTGCTGCCCCACCCTTTAAACCGAAACGCATTACTGCTTCACGGCAGAAATCGGCACCTACCCGTACGGACTCACAGGACATCCTACCACCAGTAATATCTACCTACTGATAAATAAATAAAGGATTCTATAGACATCGCATCGTGAATCCCGCGAGCCGGGGCCGAAGCTCCTAAGAGGTCGACTAAGGGGCGCGCGGTGTGTGTGGGACTTGACGATCTGCAGATGTTAGGAGCAGACCGCGGGCCCAATGATGCTTAAGGGCCTTACCGCACCAAATGACTCCCCTGCACTCTTACACCCGACGTCCGATCTCCGTCCGGGGTCAGAACCCGGTCAGAGTAGGAGGGTTCCCGCGGTGAACACTACAACCAGACTCGCGGCGCCAACTCGAGGACGCTCGACCCGACGAGTCGTCGAGGCGATAGTTGACGACCAACGACGCCGATTTCCGCGGATACCCCGCTGGGTCAGAACCAGCCTACCGAATCGGAACGCGATACACCGCCGACCGGGTGAATCCCATCACCCAGCTTAATAAAATATGAGGTCGAAATCTCAATTGAATTCTACTGCAGCCGTCCTAGCAAACCGGAATGCGTGATTGCTTCGCGAACTTTCCCAGATAATTTGTCTCCCTTGTAAATTTTCCGAACTGCCCGCACAAGAGGACTGAGGTTACAAGATTAAGGACCGTAATATCAATCGTAGTTTAAACTAAAATCGAAGGCTTAAACGATCACTAAAGATCAACTCGTAATTTCAATTATAGCCAAACTCTCCGGGCTTTAAACTGTCTCAAAGTTTAGCTCCTTCGTCTTATTATTTAGTTTTTATTTATTTCTAATTTCCCGTTAAACTGCCATGTTGCCTCACTAAGTTTGCTAACAATTCGTTTCTGATTTCGAAAAAATGAGAGCATATTGGTTTCTTTCAACATACAGTTAAAAAAAAAAATGTTTTATCAAAGCACAATTCACCTGTCAAATACAGTAAAGTAATGTCAGTTTGAGACCTGATAAAAGATTGAAAACAACGAATGGAACGCAAAATGTTGCCATATGTCAAAACAAACAAACCATGTATGATGATATTAAGGGCCCTAGTCAGTTGCCAACATTTTTGGTTTCAATTTACTCGCCACAATAAGGGATCATATACCTAATAACAATTCGAATACAATGAAAAGTGAAAGGTGTTCTTTTTGTTTTTGTGAAAGAAGGACTACTGGTGTCCCAGAGGCCTTTCCACTTTCACCTGGACAGGTGGGCGAGTACAGGCTCAGTCAAGAGGGGTGGGATTTGCTAACAACTGCCCGAGCGTTCAGAACAACTCTATGACAGCTGCTTCGCCAATGAAAGAGAAAGCAATGTAAAGAGTCAAAACAAATCTTGGGCGGAATTTAAGCACTCGTTTACCATTGCCTCTTAACTTTATTGTCGATCAGTGTTTTCGATTCAGTGTTGTTGATCAGTGCTTTATTCAGTTTTTTGTCCTCAATTACTAAATTTTTTCTCCGTTGTCTATATTCTGTTACTTTCACTAAAAGTTTTCCTGACTGACGTTTTCCACTAAAATCGTTTGATCGTCTTTAATTGGAGTCGTGATGTTAATATATTATGTATTGTTAAACTTTTTTTTTGTTTGAAAACCAATAAACAATAGAGTATATCTATTTTGTGGTACTCAAAATGGGTGTAACATATCATTTTGTGACACGTTAAGAAGATATATAATAATACAAACAACATGTTTCCATCATTAACATTACATAGAGGAATAGAAAGTGAACAAAGAAATAACAGGCATATAAAGGAAACCATTTTCAAATGGACAAAGATCTACTTTGATTTTCTTTGAAGTCATAACGAATTTTGTTATTCAAAAAGATCCGGTTAAATCTACTCTTAATAAATGAATGAATGAATTATTTTATTTCAGACAACAACCAGTCCAGATGTGTACATAGTATCAGTGAAACATACATAAAAAAAAAACCAATCAAATAAAAAAGATGCATTTATTAAAAATAACTAGAGGTCCCGCAGTAGTCAAAATTCGACTATATAATATGATCATGCAACTGACAAATTATTATTTTTCCCATATATAACTTTTTTTTCAACACCTTGTTGCCTTTTTTCATATACTAGAGGTCCCGCAGTACTCGAAATTCGTCTATAATTAATTGGTATTGTAAGTTTGTACACTATTATGATTGTATTTTGTACTTCTATAATCACAAATTTCGCCAAGGCAAATATTAATAAAGACAAACAACATTTAATCTATTCTCAGTTTGGCCACAGACGTCAAGAACAAAAGTTTGACAATAAAAAGTATGCATGCGTGTGTGCGTCAAATACATGGTATGTAGTGTGTGTAATGTTTTCTTTATTGATTTCATGTATCTTTTATGCATTATTTTAAAAAAATATTAGCATTGTGCACTTCTCTATATTCTCTATAAGTGTGGAAAATTTCATACTCCTCCGTCCGCGCAATTTTCGTAAAAAGGGATACAAAGTTTTTGCTTCACGTATTAATAATAATATAGATTATCAGTTGAATTGAATACATTTCAAATATTCCATTCAACTGATACTTACTTCGAACCAATCATTATTGTTATTAATGTAATGCCGTCAAATTTCGTGTGATATTGCCAATTAATAAATTCCACTTAGACATTATTCATAAGCATGGTAGGCAGCGGCTTGGCTCTGCCCCTGGTATAGCTGACGTCCATGAGCGACGGCAACCACTCACCATCAGGTGGGCCGTATGCTCGTTTACATACACGGCAATAAAAAAAAACTCTGTTATGTCTATGTTTAAATGTTAATACATATAATAAAATTGAGATATTAACATATATTATCGCTTAGACAGTAATAAAGAAAACTGTCCGCTTGCCATTTGTGATAGTGTCGTAGCCTAAAGTATATGCTGCCGGTGTTCAAATCCCGTAAGCAAGTACTAATGGCTAATGGAAAGAATAAAAATTAATGTGTGACAAAAATCAAAACTGCAAAAATTATAATTTGCGTAATTACTGGCGACATCTTATGACCGCACGGGTAGGTATCGTAACTCTGCGAATTTCTATCTCGAAGTATTAACGTGGCTTAGTTTGAATGATAACCGTTGTATTTTACAAGCGGCACGCCCTCGCTTCGCACCCCATATTATATAAACCTATTATTTATTTATTTTTATGATTTTTTTATTATGAATTGGGTCGTGAGCTTATTCGCTAGTTTGGACAATAAAAAAAAAAAAATTTTTAAAAGGAACAGAGTTTAACATGATTTTTTGCTGTTACGTCGCCCTGGTGATTCTATTATTAAATTTTTATTTTAGTGACATCTACAAAGACACCAAGTTATTTCGAAACAACTGCCAATGTTATTTGACTTAACATTTTGGAGGTCCCTAGATGGCGCAGTTAGAGTTAGTTAACTTTCAATAGATGGCGTTACTTTAAGTTGTCAGTCTGTTCACAGATGGCGCTAGCTGAAATTTAAATCAATTTGTGTCGTAGTTTTTGAATTTACAGATTTAAAAAGGTTTAGATTAAAGCCGACTTAATCTAATAGGTGTATGGCTCTAATAAGAAATAAAAAAATAAAAAGGGTTAACTTTCATTTTCTATTTATATCATAGCACGTTTCAGTCAGTTAGGTATGTACTCATTGACATTTGTATTTAAAATATCTGCGAAGTGAATAGGAGGTGAATGAAGTTAGCCCCTCAAAAAAAATTTTTTTTCCTATTTTATACTTATTTTCTATTAATTCGTTTGTTCATCATTTGTTTATGATTGTTCACTGTTAATAATTGTTTGTTCTGCATTTATTTATTTAAAAAAAATATTTAAAAATATACCTACAAGTTAGCCCCTCTAATGCAATTATTAATATTTTTTCATCCTTAATGACTCGTAAATATTCATTTTCGATTGTTCTTATATAAAACACGTTTGTTCTCTTTCGAAATTACTCGTTTTTTGTTTAATTTACTATTTTTATTAGTTGAATAAATGTATGCAAAATATGTGTACTGCGCATGCGTCAACTATAATGCCTAAACTTTCTACGCGGTTTTAATCGTGAAAAAAAAAACAAATATAAATCCTGAAGGAGCAATTAATTGGTATACAGTTTAATTAAAAAAATAAAAAAATAAATAAATGAAATAATGTGCATTGGCGTTAAGTTAGACCAAATACATTTTTTCCATCCTCTTACCTATCGTATTAAAATGTTATTTTACTAATGTTAGGAATATAATTTCGACTGTGTAAAAAAGTTATTATAATGTATACCTATATTATCTCTTGAAAGATAAATAATGAACATATTTACTTATTTGTTTATATTACCTATGTGAACTCCCTATCTTTTTTATACCTTCATAACGATAAGTAGGAGGATGGAAAAAATGTATTTGGTCTAACTTAACGCCAATGCACATTATTTAATTTATTTATTTTTTAATTTTTTTAATTAAAATGTATACCAATTAATTGCTCCTTCAGGATTTATATTTGCTTTTTTTTTCACGATTAAAACCGCGTAGAAAGTTTAGGCATTATAGTTGACGCATGCGCAGTACACATATTTTGCATACATTTATTCAACTAATAAAAATAGTAAATTAAACAAAAAACGAGTAATTTCGAAAGAGAACAAACGTGTTTTATATAAGAACAATAGAAAATGAATATTTACGAGTCATTAAGGATGAAAAAATATTAAAAATTGCATTAGAGGGGCTAACTTGTAGGTTTATTTTTAAATAATTTTTTATAAATAAATAACTACAGAACAAACAATTATTAACAGTGAACAATCATGAACAAATGATGAACAAACGAATTAATAGAAAATAAGTATAAAATAGGAAAAAAAAAAATTTTTGAGGGGCTAACTTCATTCACCTGTGAATAGGTACTATCGGGTAAAATTAAATGCTCGGCATCACTAGACTACGTCGGCATTTTGTTTCATTGTCTATCTACGTTGTCGTCCAAATTCTACGTCGGTTTTTTTTTATTGCGACTATAGATAAGAATAGTATGATAATGTTTATATTCGGATTGTATATAATTTGTACTTAAACCATCACTCACCACGGTGGAAACTCATCTATATGTGGCAAAAAAATCATGTTATTCACAGGTCTTATAGACATATCAATACAAAACTCTTTTATTTATAGAAATATCGTGGTTCTTTCACGGAGCTTGCTGCTTAACCAGAACTGTAGAGCAAACTCTATGGCTCACCCTGGAGGAAAAAGGCCATAAGACAAAATATGCCGTCCGACTTCAACCATATCATATTAGTCCTTTTTTATGTTTGAGAGATTACTGGTGGCCCAGAGGCCTTTCCAGGTTTTCCCAGGACAGGTGGGCACGGGCTCAGACAGGAGGGGTGTGATTTGCTAACAGCTACCCGAGCGCCCCCAAAGGAGACCTAACAACTCAAAAGTAGCTGCTTCGCGAATAAATCTTCTACTGGATCGGAATCGCGACTCGCTGCGAAGATCCGACGAGAAACTCAGCGGGCTGATGTTTAGATTAGGTTGCACGTCGAACTCTTTGCTGAGTTCGACTAGTATGGTTACCGGGGCCCTTTACTCCTAGTGTTAGAGCTAAAGGCGTCTAATCAAAGTGTGATTGGATCTGATGGTCTGTAAGGACGTGTCTAGTGCGTCAACGGTGACTGGTTCCTGCGTGATCAGGATTCGGGGAGTAGTTAGCGGCGGCAACGATACGGCGATTATCATGACGATATCAGTCCTACCACATTAACACTGATATGTCTTTAAATGAAGACATGAGTGTATGAAGAGGATATAATACAATTTGTTCATTTTGAGAAAACGAGCAACAAACTTTTGTTACTTGTTCTTTTTCATCGTACATCACATGCAATTTCTAAAAATAGCCTTTAAACTCTGAGCATTAAGGTATAATATGATTTATAGGCACATAACACGTTCATTCAATGTGAAAACTCAAAAATCTGAAAAATAGTAAGTACTTAACCCCTCCATCCACCCAATTATTTATATTGCACGTAGTGCTTAGCGGTTACCGAGGCGAACAGATATCAAAAGGCACCCAAATTAAGACATGCGGTTGAAATCTAATTGAATTTAAATACTTTCTCGTCGTATTCGTCAAAGAGCACGACGTGCAATCTAGCCCATAGACAAAACCCCATGAGTTTCTAGCCGGATGTTTTCAGTGGGTCGCGATTCCGATCTGGTGGCAGCTTCAGTGAAACACTAGGTACACTTGTTATGGCTACTGCCAGCAAGTTCGCTCAGGTTGAGCCACGTGAGTACGTCCGCGCGTGGTTGGAATAGCTTTAGGATTAGCTATTTTTTTTTCTTTGAAACTGCCACCTTTAACACCGGTACCCATACCGACGGGAACGGAATCTAAATGTCCCATCCGGAAACGCGGCTATTATAATTTTGGCGCTTTGATTTTCTGACAACTTAAATTTTAATTTTAGAATACGTTTCCAGATTCTGTTCAATCATCATAATATTATTATTATATTGGCAGTTACTGAAAATCAGGATTTTAAAAAAAAAGAAAAAAGACTATAATTTTTAAATACATAATTATTTATTCGTGTATAATAATAATTATTAGAATACATCAAATTTTTTTGGTGTAATACGAAATTCGCTAACGCGGTTTATTATTTCGGCCTCGGCACGGCGTAGGCCGGAAAGACGTGTGTTCCTTAATATTTATTGTACATTTACAGGAATGTACTAACTAAAACTAATTAGCTCGACTTTATAACGGCCCTAATAGAAAATAATACAAAATGATTCGTTAAAAAATTAAATACGTTTAAATTATTATTAAAATCATTAATGATAAAATTGTTAAATCAGTCATTTACATTTTCCTTTTTAAACTTTACAAACATCGCGCCACTTGAAACTCGTATTGACGTGGATAATTTGCCAATTTCATTTGTTTTTTTTTTTTTTTGGAAAATTGCATATTGCACTTTTTTTTGTCGTCAAGTTCTCTGGGACGTCAAGGAAAGTATTATGCAACTTATTTTTAGTAAGGACACGATCACCGTAATCGTAAATTTGTTTAAAAAAAATATAACAAACCTCGACCTTAAGACCTCATGTTTGCTAGGCAGCTAGACAATTATAAAATTAAATAAAAATTAAAACACTTTATTTTAATTAAAAACAATTTGTCTCGCTACGACGTGTTGCGAATCCACAGTACGACGAATATCTAGAAATACCATCTTAATTTACCATTCGTATATCACTGTAAAAAAATGCTTAAAACAAAAAGTATTTTCTTGACATTTCTTGACAATCCGTAACGCAATCATTAATAACACGCATCGTCCCAGTTTGTTGACTCATTATTGCCGTTTATGATTTGAAACATTTGTGGCCAAATCCATTCACAATCTCCATTCCCATTCTCAATGAACTGAACTTAATAACTTACAAGTAATTAAAACTAAGGAAATGGCATTAAAACGTTAAATCGCCTACAGTAAGTGGGCTGAATCTCCTAGAGCATAGAACATTTACTACAATGTAAACCTATCCGATAATATTATGACTAAATTATTCGAGTTTCTTATTATTTTTTTAAGAATTTTTTTTTTGTTAAGAACCACCAGATCAAGATACTAATTTTAATTAGAGCTCTCTACTTTTAAAAGATCAAGCTTTCAGTATGCAAGTCTCGAATGTCATTTCAAAATCGTTTCGGCCATCCGAGTGCTTGCATAGTGAAAAAGTCTTTGAAGCGATTCATAAATACCTACAGCCTAAAATACAATACTGGATCATTGATATTTAAAAAATAAAATATACACCTTCGGGAAACGAATCACATAACACGTACATGGTTCATATGAGGCCGTCAGAACAAAAGTGGCCTATCCTACATCTTTTCGTATTCTTGGTTCTACCCAATTGCAATTTATTTAAAACATAATAAAGATGCAAAACCGGCATATCCCTAGTTTCGCTCATAGATAGCAGATGGCTTTGTCAACATTATTTTTGCGCGTTTTGTTTTTGCCTATGAGGCAGTGTAAAAGTAAATTGAGACATCATTGTCTCCATGCTTACTATAGTAAGCTCAGGTAAGCTTAGGCCACTTTTGCGCTGACGGCCTCATATAGCCCTCTCATTTAAAACCTCATTCTGACATACACGATATGTACATTAATTTACATAACAAACAAAAAATACACGGACGCGACACCAACCATCACACGGACACCGAATCAAAACACGAATCCAATGAATCGATTATAAATTACCAAGTAAAAAAAAATATCTTTAACGCTATATTTACATCAATAATTGTCATTTTAATTGTTTATGACAGCGAAAATTAATATCAAAAGAAAATTAATTAATATACAGAACGAGACGATATATTTCTTTATTTTACGCGATAATTCCGCATTCGTCTCGGGCAGTGCGATGACAGATTTAACGACTACATTATTTATTTTGAGAATCACATTACAACCGAAAACTCTACCGTACCGTAAATCTTTAAAAATTTGATTTTCACCAAGAACATTTTCGCAGGGAAGCTCTACGTGTAAAATTATTACCAGTTATTCGCCGTCGCGTTCATATTCGAAAGGGGAGAAAGGGAAAGAAGATACTTTTTCAGTTTATCGTCTACTTTGAACTTGTAAAATTAAATAATTGCGCCTTTCTCCTCACCTTTCTAGCATTTTGAATATAAGCGGACGGTTTTCCCCGGAACGTATACTAAGTTATAAAACTGACTGGCTGAACTGCGCGTTGTTGAGAAAACGAGAATTGCGTGTCAAATTTAGTCAATAACACTTCTAAAGAAATACACTCGCACACACGAGGCAAAATTGTATCCGGCAGCGTTCCGCCGATAAATGCATGTAAGCAGTAGTGGCAGATCAATGAAAGAAGATGGGTGTGATTCCATAGAATTTCTCGAACACCGTGGAACATTCGGTACAAATTCTGTGAATTCAGAGGCTCTAAGCGATCAGCCAGATCATATCATTGCCGACAATCCTCCATGCAATTGAAGGATTTTAATTAACAACGCGCAGACTTTGTGTGGTCAGCCTTCAACTCAATCTTTGGTTTTGACGGTAGTTTTCAATCTGTACCTAAAACAATGTTGATGACTTGTTACGGTCTAGGACACCATTTGCCTGTGCCCGTTCTGACCGTTGCTGTTTTGCGATGGGAACAATACGCCTTCGTACGTGACGCCATTCAGTTCGATGGAGACTACGAGTTGCTGGTCCCCAGTGCTGGCGTCACCTGCGAACGATATAATGTGCGTTTAGTACATTCCATTTGTGTATTTATACATAATTATAATAATTTGTGTATCCTAATTCAATTAATTTTATAGATATTAGAAAAAAATACGTGTCTAATATATTCTTGGGACTGCACGTGTTTTTAACCGACTTCAAAAAAGAAGGAGGTTCTGAGTTCGATGTTTTTTTTGTGTATTAGTCAGAACTTATTTCTAGGTGAACCGATTTTGGGGATTCTTTTTGTTTTATTTGTAAGAATCTCTTATAATCGTTAAATTTTATCAAGACCACCATCTATCTGAGCAGTAGTTATTGAGTTATCCTTAATAATGTTTAATTGACTACGTCTACATTGATGATATTATCATTCTATTAAAAACTATTCAATTCGGTTTTCTTTTTTTTAATTTTGTATTATGTTCATCTATGAAGCATTAATGTGCTGCAAAATTTACGTAAACAAATTATGAAATTGAATTTTTGATATACACAAATGGAGTAGTAGGAGTAAAGTTTTGTTACTGGTGGTAGGGCCTCTTGTGAGTCAGCGCGGTTGGGTATAACAGCCCTGCCTATTTCTGCCGTGAAGCAGTAATGCGTTTCGGTTTGAAGGTTGGAGCAGCCGCTGTAACTACACTGAGACCTTAGCACTTATATCTCAACGTGGGTGGCGCATTTAGGTTGTAGATGTCTATGGGCTCAAGTAACTACTTAACACCGGGTGGGCTGTGAGCTCGTCCACCCATCTAAGCAATAAAAAAAGCGTATGTTTTCGTATGAATGAAAGTCGGCCTTAGTACATTGGGCAATTGATTCAAAATCCACATTCCACTCACCTTTAGTAGTGATTTTAAAGGCAGCAGCCCCGTTCATTCCGTTGGAGCCGTTGACCTGGGGGGTGTTGCTGCAGGGCTGGCGCGGCGGGGAGGGGAGGCGCGGGGAGGGCGGGCGCGGGGTGCGGCGCTTGGCGGGGGGCGGCGCGGGAGACCGGCACGCTTCACGCTTGCAGCCGCTGGTGATAGAATTCGGACTCTCGCTAAGGTTCAAGGCCTCTCTGCGAATGAGAGAACAATTTTAGAACAGTCTAATATCATTCTTCATGGGCTTTTGAGGTTTTTTTACTGGCGGTAGGACCTGTTGTGAGTCCGCGCAGGTAGGTACCAGTACCAGGTGAAACAGTAATGCGTTTCGGTTTGAAGGGTGGAGCAGCCGTTGTTACTGTACTTCTCAAGGTGGGTGGCGCATTTACGTTGTAGATGTCTATGGGCTCCAGTAACCACTTAACACCAGGTGGGTTGGAGCTCGTCCATCCATCTAAGCAATGAAAAATAAAATAAAAAGAATCGTGAAATTTTGTTATTAATCAAATATTTATGTTCTTTTTAAATTTTTATTTTTCTTATGGCGTACTGTTAACATTTAAATATAGCCTATATTTTTGTTGTTTTTAAAATTGCTGTAACATCTCATAGTGTGTTATAAGGAGATTGCTGTACATGCGGTGCATTCGTGTTGAGCGATGCACCGGTGTTCAAATCCCAGGCGGGTACCAATTTTTCAAATGAAATATGTACGTACTCAACAAATGTTCACGATTAACTTCCACGGTAAAGGAATAACATCGTGTAATAAAAATCAAACCCGCAAAATTATAATTTGCGTAATTACTGGTGGTAGGACCTCTTGTGAGTCCGCGCGGGTAGGTACCACCACCCTGCTTATTTCTACCGAGAAACAGTAACGCGTTTCGGTTTGAAGGACGGGGCAGCCGTTATAACTATACTTGAGACCTTAGAACTAATATCTTAAGGTGGGTGGCGCATTTACGTTGTAAATGTCTATGGGCTCCAGTAACCATTTATAACCAGGTGGGATGTGAGCTCGTCCACCCATCTAAGCAATGAAAAAAATAAAAAAATCGTGAATTTTTGTATTAATCATATATTTTTATGTTCTTTTAAAATTTTTATTTTTCTTATAGCGTATTGTTAACATTTAGATTTAACCTATTTTTCCGTTGTCTATAAAACTGCTGTAACACGTCATAGTGTGTTGTTATAAGAGATTGTTGTACATGCCTGTAACTGGCTTACATACCAGAACTTAATTTTGTACTTGTTAATTTTAAGCTTCAATCTTTTGTGTGTATTGCCTTTGGTATGTCATAAATACATAAATAAATAGAAATTACTTTAAAAAATCTTATCTAGAAACTGATCACTTTAATACTAACAGCATTAATGAGGATATTGGACTACCGTTTTTCTAACGACGACGTTTTTAACCTTCCAAATAACGAGACCTCAACTTTTTATGAAATGTCAGATTTATGCGTAGAATGTCAGAGATATCACAGCTCTTGACTAGCTAGTAAAATAAATAATAATTTAAAAAAACTAACAAAATACGCTTTTATAGAAAATCCTACTTTTCAGGATATTATCAAAATAACCCTTCGACTCATATCTGTTAATAAAATATTTATAGCTACTTATATCATGCACCCCACGCTTTTTTACAATAAAATCATTACTATTTTTAATTCAAATTTAAATTTATTAAAATTTATTTTCTATTTTTTAGTTGTATTTTCTATAAAAGCGTATTTTGTTAATTTTTTTTAAACAATTATTTATTTTTCATTTTTTACTTGAATTTCAATTCTTCTATTTTTTTTTTAAATATTGATTTGTCATCGATCCTTAATAAGTATACCAACATTTCGAGTTAATCTGACGTTTTGAAGGTTGCCAAAATCATGTTCAAAGATTCCGTTACAAACATACATACGTCTGAAGCTAATAAAAGCGTATTAATAATAAATAATAGTAGTTATAGTAAAAAATTAAAGTTCCGCCGATAAATTCAACTATTCAAATCATAAACCTCAATCAACTGTGCTCATGCAGATGAACTCTACTCCATGCCATTAGGTGTCTCAATCGAAGAAGCTAAGATAGTTTCCGATGAAATTTATAGGTATGAAATTGAATTTGAGTTGATTTTTTTGAATTTGTATTTAAAAAAAAAAACAATTATATTCTTACCGCTGCGGTTCTAGTTCCGGCTGCGGGCTATGGTTGTTGTTGTTGTACAGAGACCAAAGGGTCAGTCGGGACACATCAATAGCGTTGAGGGCGTCACGCGGCGAGATCATGGGAGTGGGCCCGTTACCGCCTGGTGGCGATTCTGAACCTGAAACATTGAAATCTCATGTAATCCAATAACTCATAGTTTTTTAAGTTTCGAATAGAACGTAAATAACACAACTGAGTCGTCTATTATCAAAGGTGGCAATCTGTGCATTTGGACAAAAACTTTTTATTGATAAGTCAATACAGATTGATTTGAATATAATCGTCTCCTTCAAAGAATACGGTTCAAAACCTGCATTAAATAAAGGTCAATACTTAACCTGTTATTTATCTAAGATGTCGTTCAGAAGAGTTTTATGACTGCCAATGGAATACAAAGTCAATAATTCGTTTTTCTGATTTACCAATAATTGTCAAAAAGTCACATTGCCGGCTTTGATAATAGTCGACTCAACTCTACAAAAAAATCAATCTGTATTGACATATCAATAAAAATTTTTTGTCCAAATGCACAGATTGCCACCTTTGATAATAGACGACTCAAATATGATGCTGATGCATTTTGTTTCATATGTGGTGAATTTATTAAAGTTCAAAAGCAAACTGTTTCATGCCATGTATTTTTTTCGTCTAATTACGATCTAAATATCGAAATTTTATGCTTTGCAACCAAAGTCAAATTTGGTGTTGACCCGTGTAATGGGTGTGTTTGGTAAACACAGAAACTGTAGGGTATTCGGAACGTTGGTAACAGGGAATTAAATTCCATACAGTATGACGTCATTTGAGGCCAAATTAACGTAAACATAGTATCTGTATTGGGTCACCTAGCGTAAAGCTATTACTGGAGCGTCATCACAATGTAAATGTTGCGGCCCATCTTGAGACATGAGGTCTCGTAGTCTCAATTGCATGCCCAAAATAACTAGGATCGTGGTATTATGCGGACTTACAATACATCATACCACCTTTTTTTTATATATTACTTTAATGACATATAAAACGTATTCACATCATATTCTATACTTTCACTCTTTCTCAATCTCTAAATTATTCTATTTTGTTTCCTTAAATTAAAATTTGCCGCTTTAAAACTCACCATTCCTCATCATCTCCCGCTGTTGTTGTATCATCTTCATATATTCCCTTACTCTGTATTCAATATCGTGTTGTGAGATGTGAGTGGGGTGTGGAGGCAGTGGCGGCAGACGTGGTACTCCAGCAACTCCTCCTCCGAGGGACAGAGAGAGCGGCTGCATGTGCTGGGACAGCTGGGCGAGAGAGGCCGGGACTCCGCGATTCAATGGCGGCTGGAATAAAGGGGAAATTAAACCCTGCAAGTTTTGATAAGTTAGCCCAGTTATCTAGTTATAATCTCTTACATAATAATATTTACTTAAAACTGTCATTAGGTCAGCGGATTTTAGCGAAAATTGTTTAGCGGTGCTAGTGATTACAGGACAGTGTTGCTTACGGACAGTCGGTCTCAACTACTGAATTCACCAGCTCAGTGGAATATTATTTATTGGATACTATAAAATGACGATGCGACCCTGATAAACGTATATACGAGTGGAATCGAGACATATTCATCGCCTGACTTAAGAAGAGTGAAGACGTCTCGGAACTGTCATAGCTTTGTGTTGCACAAGCTCTTTGCACGATTACCATTCAGATTCAGCCACAATGTCAAATAAAATAATGAAGATATCTGTCCATTCTGCGACATATACGTGTTTAGCAAATAAATCAGTAGTTTTTTTTTTCTACCTATTCTTGTAGCCGCGTGGGGTTATTCTAGATTCGCCGAGCTTGTAGATGAGCTCACGGGGCTCCTGACGACATTGCTAACACGAACCCTAGCAAGAGCCGTGCTTCGCAGAATCTATCACCGGATCGGAAACGTGGCCCAGTGAGAAAATCCGGCGAGAAACTCAGTGGACTGTGTCTTTGGGTGAGCTCGTCCACGCATATAAGCAATAACAAAAAAAAAATTCGTTTGCCATCGATATATTACGTTTGCATGAAAAATTGAGTGTAAAAATGATTCTCACCATAGCTAAAGCAGCTTGGGCGTCGTATTGTCCGGAGGCGCGTCTTCCCTCGCGTTTGTTACCTTCAATAGCAGCATCCAACTCGCTGCGCGTGGACAGATTTTTCTTCTCACATTCATAGTCGTATAGGTATTTCATATATCTGTAATGCGTAAACTTGCGATTAGTCCAACGAGCCATACAAAGCTTAAACTTAAGGGAGAAGAACTAACTATGTTACTGTCGACATGCTTAAGAACCAATTATATAATTAAACGTTGATCACGTCCTAGAATAACGATATTTAAAACAAAATTTACATTTTAATCTCGCATTTCTATTTATTACGAGGGATAAAATTTATGAATTTATCAATGTATGGAAATGGTAGTGCAAGGTAGAGGGGGAAGAGGTCGACCGAAGAAGACATGGATGGAGTGTGTGAATGACGATATGAGTGAGAGAGGAGTGAGTGTTGAGCTGACGGCTGATAGAAGAGAATGGAAGAAATTTGCTGTGCCGACCCCGTAAAATTTATGATAAAATTTCGAAGCTAAACCATAAAAGTAGTTTTAAATATGTACGATCCGCCAAAACCGAACATAACACTAGAACGACGATGTTAATGTTTTCCAGCTACGTTATTTAAAAAGACCAGAATCGCCAGTGGTTTCAGTCAACTAAAAAAAAAACACTCCGAACATTTCGACGGCATACGTTATCAAGAAATCGGTGTCAACCGTCCAATAAATCTAAAAAACCTCTAAGACGATGTCAACGTTCAATTTCTTTTGTCACAGAACATCTCTGAATAGTTGAGTGCCTATATCTGGCGGAACATGACACGCCTATAAATCATACTACAAGCCCAATTATTATCAAAAGCCTATCCTTCAAAATAATAATAGAAGCATCCTATTACATTCTTAATCTTATTCTTACGGAGAGTTAATTTTTATACGAGCAGAGTGACAACCATTCGTTACCATAACTCATATTAAGCGCTCACATATTTAATGCGTAATACAATAGCAGCTTTGAACGCGCCGCTGTGCACTCTTCATAAAAATGCTGGGTTCGTCTTTGTCGAAAACCTCTAAATATATGACATTCATCATTAGCGTCCATCTAACTTTATTTTGGTCACCGCAGTGCCTTAAATCATTAAATATCCATAGGGCGTTATCGCATCAAGCATAAGTACGTTGAAAACTAGGTTGATACGAAGAAGTAAATTTTAATGCATAAAATGTTTTTGTTGTTTGAGTGATTATTGGTGGCCCGGATGCCTTTCCAGTTTTACCAGTACATGTGGGCTAGCAAGGGCTCAGCCAGGAGGGGTGGGATTTGCTAACAGCTGCCCGAGCGCCTCCAAAGGAGACCTAGCAACTCAAGAGTAGCTGCTTCGCGAATGAATCTACTACCGGATCGGAATCTAAAATGTTAGTATCAATGATAACGTTATAAAGCGAACACACGCTGGTAAAGTACACAATATTATATAGAGGTTGCATTCAAAACGTTAACGTCGTGCGTAACGGTGCACAGTTTGAATTAGAAACATAAGACACCTTTATTCCGACCGACAAAAGGAGGTGAAGGAACTCAACAGAAAGATAAATGAGAAATTATATCGGCCGAGATGAGTTAGGGGTTATTAATTATGAAGACGTCACATTGTCGCGGTCGACGCTCACGTACGTATCTATTGTCGTCAATGTTTTGTCTCCGGCTCGTGAGAATTTGAATGAAGGTGTGCGGATACAAAAGCGCTATCGAATATGGAGCGAAGCGAGGACAGCTTCTGACTTGTTTTAGGACCACACAAGCCACTATGAATAGTTTATGGATACTGTGAAGCGATAAACCGCTTGAATACATAGATTAGATGAGACACAATACAATCCAATACGTCGACGTTCGGATTATAATCTAGGATACGGGAACACGTTTGTGACAATCGAAGTCTTCGCTGCGCTTTCGTAACGTTATTTGTGATGCTAATAGTAGAAAGCGATTCCGTTTGATACGGGCGTAAATTGGATCGTGGCGTAACTCATACTTGTAATATTTTATTCGTTGTATATCCTATCAGCGCTAAAAAAATATTCTACGATAGCAAATCCGACTTGAATTTTACAGTAGTACGAAATATAGATGTATTAGAAGTTAGCTTTTATCGCGGGCCTTGAACGCGGCGACCGAATCATGAAATTCCGTAACGAAAAAAACCTTATACCCCTCACTCCGCCTACCATGTAGCTCGCGTTCAACACATTCACACGTTGCGCTTGTGTAGTGCTTGTGAATAAGCGCGTGGCGTGACGTCACACTGCATGCGCATCATGAAAAGTCTGCCCATCGCTCTCTCGCGCGGTCTAGCTTATGAGTGTGAAGGGGACAGTTAATGTTTTGCTTTTATTAATGTTTAATATAGCGTGGTCTTGTTTTATTATTGTTTTAATATTAAATTATCATTGTCTAATTATAATTGCATAAGTTGATAAAAAATGCTATGCAATAGCTTTACCGCGGCAGTTCCCGAGTGCCACACGTTTTTTTTTTTTTTTTATAGATTATACATGTAGATGTCTATGGGCTCCAATAACCACTTAACACCAGGTGGGCTGTAAGCTCGTCCACCCAATTAAGCAATAAAAAAAGGGTATCTTTTGTAACCTTTTTTTTTTATTTCAACGTTGGAATTATATTTTTATGATGATAACCTTTAAATAAACCTGTGCCTCTAACCTTTTTTTTTATTTTTGCTTAGATTTAGTAATACAGCTTAATGAGTACTCACTGAGTGCGTAAAGTGAAGGCAGCGGACGTGATAGAAGACGGTAGCCGGAGTCCCTTAATTATCTCCTGCCAGAGTTTCTTGTTGATCACCTCCACGAGCCCTCCACGTGCGATCACAAGATTATACAGCTCGTACAGGTCTAGGACCGATTTAGCCATAATCGGCAACCGGTTAATCGGTGTACCTGGAACAAATAGAAAACATTGTTGATTAAACTTTAGAGCGATTCCTGTTTTAGCTTATTAATTGTTTAGGGAAATCATAAATATAAAATTTTGTATGATTATTTTTCAATGGGGGAACACACTAATAAGTATGGCAACAAGTTGTACAACAAGAAATAATAATATTTCGCTCTGAATCTAGTTTTTATCAAAACTAGTACATAAAAATACAGTTCACGCTCTAAACTTTAATGAAATTTGATTTTTAAGCGGTCAATATGAAAGAGTTCTGCATTTTCGCGTTCTTAGCACAAGATTACCGAATCCCACATAGGCAACAACTGGAATACCTATTGTTCTAATTACATTGATACAACTGTATATAGCCCTTCGAATCGAAAAGTATGGATACTACTCAATAGAATTAGGCAGAACAGTAGACCAACAGTCTGGCAATACCACCGTTTATTTAAATGAGTAAAAAAATTTTCAACGGCTATTTTATTAAGAAGGTACTGTAAATATGTCACGAAGATCTTTCGGTGAGCCGGTGTTGCTTATGCCAGTCAATATGTTGTTCGATGCGTAACCACGCCGAAGCAGTCTAGGAATGTAGTTCTTAGTTGTATTAAAATAAGATTTATTTGACGCGTTGTCGTTACGATTCCGTCAATCTTCCTCATCCGCGATTAGCCCGACTAAACACCGCCGCATTAAACAGTCAGTGACACAATGAAGGACAAAGGGGGGAAATCGTGGTAACATTCGTATCCGTGGTAACATTCTCGTCGTCTTTTAAAATAATTTGACTTACCATCAATATTATAATTCGGGCACATTGGTAATTTATTTGCGATTAAATTCCACAAAGGAAATCTTTTATGAAAATGTAGTTTTCTCGCTATCTGCCAGTAGCCTTAATAGGTGATTCGGGCTTGACCTTAAATAGTGAAAAAGCTCACGGGGCTCATACTGAGATAATTCACTAAAATCTGCCCTAGCAAATTCGCTGAATCATTTTTCTTTATTGCTTAGATGGGTGGACGACGGTTACTGGAGCCCATAACATCTACAACGTAAAATGCGCCACCCACCTTGAGATACAAGTTCTAAGGTCTCAGTATAGTTACAACGGCTGCCCTACCCTCCAAACTGAAACGCATTACTGCTTCACGGCAGAAATAGGCAGGGTGGTGGCACCTATCCGCGCGGACTCACAAGAGGTCCTACCACCAGTGATTACGCAAATTATAATTTTGCGGGTTTGATTTTTATTACACGATGTTATTCTGTCAACGTAGAAGTTAATCGTGAACATTGTCGAGAACGTATTTCATTAGAAAAATTGGTACCCGCCTGTGGGATTCGAACACCGGTGCATCGCTACATAGGAATGCACCGGACGTCTTATCCTTTAGGCCACGACGACTTCATATTTGCGATTAAATTCCATAAAGGAAATATTTTATGATAATGTAGTTTTCTCGCTGTGTACTAGTAGCCTTGGGAGGTAATTCGGGCTTCACCTTAAATAGTGAAAAAGCTCACGGGGCTCATACTGAGAGAATTTAGTAAAATCTACCCTAGCAAGAGCAGTGCTTCGCTGAATCAACCACTGAATCGCGCCCCGTTGAGAAGATCCGCCGAGAAACTGAGCGGGTCGTGAAAACGTACGCAAAGCACGAATGTTCATATATAGAACCGCATCGTATCGCACGATAGATGATTTACGAGGTGTGCGAGCGCGTCTGATCGTCGCTTTTACGACGGAACGGCAACGCGCCGGATTTAGAATTTCACGTGCGGTCAATAATTCACCATTACCTATTACTGCATACTTACGGCGGCAAAGATGTACTGGCTGGTACGCTTTCAATAGCATTAAAAGAAACCTTTTCAGCGAAGAATACACTACTAAAACGTGTTTGCTGTTTGTCTATTTAATCTAAATTTTTTCTTTCCTAAGCTGATGATAGCCTTGAGAGGCTATTTCAGCGTAACCTTAACTAGTAGGTGAGCTCACGGGGCTCAAACCGGAGTGATGCTAACACTGACCCTAGCAAGAGCAGTGCTTCGCAGAATCTACCACCGAATCGAAAACGCGACCCACTGAGAAGATCCGGCGAGAAACTCAGTGGGCTTTAATCTAAAAGGAATAAAGGGAGTTAAAAAACAAACAAAAAAACATAGGGAGATGTCAGTGTAAAACTAGGATTTAGTAATTTTTAAATGATTCTAAACGATTTCTGGATCACGCTCGCGGTACTCAGGGGATAAAACGACTCAATTAATTTTGGGAGGCCCTTTATAGACAAACAAATATAAAACATAGAATTGTAAATTAAATCTTACGTAATTCTAATAAAATAATAGAAATCAGAATCAAACACTAAGTCATTTATTTTTGACTAATGCAATAATTTTATATTTAGGTAGTTACACTGTTTACACCATATATAATGTTTTACAGCTTAAGTTTGGTCTTTTTATAGGTTTTCTTGAAGATATAAACTAAGGAATGACTGACTGTTCTGTTATTTATTGAGTTTGTACGAAATGTGATAAAGTATGTTTAAGTTAAGAAATTTAAAACCTTTCTTCTATACTAATACTATAAAGAGGAAAGATTTGTTTGTTTGTTTGTTTCGAATAGGCTCCGAAACTACTGGACCGATTTGAAAAATTATTTTTCCATTAGAAGCCGACATTGTCCCTGATGAACATTGTCTACTTTTTTTTACTTTTTTTTTTATTTATTTTTTTTGGTTTCAAGTGTGTTTTAATGTTTCCGAAGCGAAGCGAGGGCGGGTCGCTAGTTACCAAATAAGACTTAAATATTATGATTTAAATCGAAGTTTTTTTTTATTGCTTAGATGTGTGGGCGAGCTCACAGCCCACCTGGTGTTAAGTGGTTACTGGAGCCCATAGACATCTACAACGTAAATGCGCCACACACCTTGAGATATAGTTCTAAGGTCTCAGTATAGTCACAACGGCTGTCCCACCCTTCAAACCGAAACGCATTACTGCTTCACGGCAGAAACAAGCAGGGCGGTGGTACCTACCCGCGCGGACTCACAAGAGGTCCTACCACCAGTTACAATCTTTCTTTACCAAATTATACTTAAATATTATCATTTAAATCGAAATTTCTACGGCTAAAACGTAAAATGTTTAATATTAATTTCCATCAATCAATAGGGGGAACAAATAGATCGTTGCAAACAATTTGTTTGTACGAACGCCAAGTCATCGTTTCCATATCGAATTACATGTCAGTGAGTACTGACACGAGGGTCGATCTTGCTTGGTTAAATGTCGTTTGTGCCTTTTTTATTCCATTTTATTTATAACTGTTTTTCTCGATTTTTACACTAACTACTTCATGAACGGTTTCGCGTCTCATAAAATACTTTTAAGATACATCCCCCTTGTTACATAAAATGTAAAACAAAACAGTAAGAATAATTATTGAAGTCAACAGTAATTGAAGTTTAATAAAAAATTGGGTAGCGAACAGATATTTCCCAAATGAAAAGAGGGCAAACAAGCACAAACTCAACTCATCGAATAGGACAGAACATTAGCGAATACCTAAACGACTATTTGTCAATCCGTCTTCCTGAAGCCGTTAATCATTCCCCGGTTATCTGCGAGAGGGGTGGGGACTTGGATCCGAGGGGGGCGGGCGTAGTCACCCTTTCAGAGATTAATTGCGCTTCGAAAATGAAACATTGGAATTCACGTAAAGATAATGAAATTTGTGAATGGATTTCGTGAATTATCTGAAGAATAGATTTTAAGTGAAATTTCAAAAAAAACGTGTGGCACTCGGGAACTGCCGCGGTAAAGCTACTGCATAGCATTTTTTATCAACTTATGCAATTATAATTAGACAATGATAATTTAATATTAAAACAATAATAAAACAAGACCACGCTATATTAAACATTAATAAAAGCAAAACGTTAACTGTCCCCTTCACACTCATAAGCTAGACCGTGCGAGAGAGAGATAGGCAGACTTTTCATGATGCGCATGCAGTGTGACGTCATGCCGCGCGCTTATTCACAAACACTACACAAGCGCAACCTGTGAATGTGTTGAACGCGGGCTACATGGTAGGCGGAGTGAGGGGTATTAGGTTTTTTTCGTTACGGAATTTCACGATTCGGTCGCCGCGTTCAAGGCCCGCGATAAAAACTATGCAATAGCTTAAAAAAAAAAAATATTTTAAGCCAGTTTTTTTAGAAGCAACTGATTAATGGTAGAACAAACTTATCATCTAAGTTGTTCCATCTTAAAAATCGGCTTCTAAAATGTTTATTGCTTTTTTCATAGTATATACACATATGTACGCATATGATATAATTAAAAAATAGCCTTTCGAGGAGAATTTAAATAAATTTCAAGTTAATTATTTATTTTGTTTTCTAAACGACATGTCCAAAATTCAATTCTAAATACGCAAACAATATATCTGTGATATAATACTATAATAAGTAAACACGATTTCAAGAAGATTTTATAAATAAACTAGCTTTTTTTTTTTTATTGCTTAGATGGATGGACGAGCTCACAGCCCACCTGGTGTTAAGTGGTTACTGGAGCCCATAGACATCTACAACGTAAATGCGCCACCCACCTCGAGATATAAGTTCTAAAGGTCTCAGTATAGTTACAACGGCTACCCCACCCTTCGAACCGAAACGCAATACTGCTTCACGACGGAAATAGGCGGGGTGGTGGTACCTACCCGTGCGGACTCCCAAGAGGTTCTACCACCAGTGCTGACCTGGCAAACCTTTTTTTGCCATATATAAGATTCTAGGGAATTTCTAGTGTAAAAAAAACGCACTTATTGTAAGTGTGTAAGAATATGGTAAATGAGTGTAAGAGGCATGTAGCGCTGTGAACGATGAGGGAATATAAAAATAACAAAACCTCATTCAACCACATAATACCGCATTCTAACAAAAAAAAATTGTCCAAAAAATTAAAAATATATGTTAGGGGTGGACAACCCTTATCACTTAGGGGTATAAAAAATACGATAGTAGCCGATTCTCAGACCTACTGAACATGCTTATAAAATTTCATAAAAATCGGTCAAACCGTTTCAGAGGAGTATGGTAACTAACATTGTGACACGAGAATTTTATATATAAGATTTGACAGATACATAACAATAATCTTTCATAAACGACATCTTCAAAATTCACATCTAAATGCGCAAAAAATGTATCTGTGATTTAATACTATAATAAATAAACACAACTTCAAGAAGATTTCATAAATGAAATTGACAAATACATAACAATAATCTTTCATAAACGACATCTTCAAAATTCACATCTAAATGCGCAAAAAATGTATCTGTGATTTAATACTATAATAAATAAACACAACTTCAAGAAGATTTTATAAATGAAATTGACAAATACATAACAATAATCTTTCATAAACGACATCTTCAAAATTCACATCTAAATGCGCAAAAAATGTATCTGTGATTTAATACTATAATAAATAAACACAACTTCAAGAAGATTCTATAAATGAAATTGACAAATACATAACAATAATCTTTCATAAACGACATCTTCAAAATTCACATCTAAATGCGCAAAAAATGTATATGTGATTTAATACTATAATAAATAAACACAACTTCAAGAAGATTTTATAAATGAAATTGACAAATACATAACAATAATCTTTCATAAACGACATCTTCAAAATTCACATCTAAATGCGCAAAAAATGTATCTGTGATTTAATACTATAATAAATAAACACAACTTCAAGAAGATTCTATAAATGAAATTGACAAATACATAACAATAATCTTTCATAAACGACATCTTCAAAATTCACATCTAAATGCGCAAAAAATGTATATGTGATTTAATACTATAATAAATAAACACAACTTCAAGAAGATTTTATAAATGAAATTGACAAATACATTTGACCGCTGCACATAAATTAATGTTTAACAATGCAAATCTTTGGAAGTTATTCAACTTAAAATCACATTGATATTATTTAGAAGACAAAGCACTATGACTACTGTACCTAATACTAAGTTTCTTAGAACATAAAAGGCAAATTAAAAGACAATAAAATTGAAATAATCTAACTAACAATGGCTGACTCAGAGCACACAATGACGACGAACATGAATATTATTATCGAGATTGTCCGAAGTTCATATCCCACGAATTACTGTAGAATATTAAAAACTAGTTGGTTTCGTCTGTGACTCTTATTCGCATTAGCAGATTTACTACCAGACTGAGTAAACTGGAGCCTAGGGCGGCAGATATTAAGAGTTGTAAATTTGGAGCCAAATATATCTTTTTTCCCCTATCTAATCGTTATTAGCCTAAAAGACTATTCCAAGTAGGTACTCACGGATCGGATATCTAAATGTCACTCCTTTCTTAATAATGAAATGTATAACATATTTCACCACTTAGGTAAGTAATGTGTACTAGGGTATGAAATTGTCGAGGTCCGTAGAAACAACATAATTTAGTTAATTTATTGGGGCCAAATGTATAAATATGTTATTGAATATTTATTTTTGAAAAATTCGAGTAGGTATCTAATACTTAAGATATTGGTACCTATCAAATTTAGATGGAAACGAAAATGTTTTTACGCAATGCGTTAAAATGTGACATTTGCAAGCATAGACATGCAAGAAAGGTATTGTGTAATGAAATAATGAATTCCGGGTATAAAACGTAATAATTATGAACTATAAACATTGTAATAAAACAGCCTAAACAACAATTACGTATATAACATGCTGATATAACCCTACACACAAATTATGTGCAATTGAATCGAAAATGGTCAAGATAGAGCACGCTCTACACAGCTCTACATTTCCTGTGTGCTTAGTGCGAGTTTCTAACGTTCTCGATAGCGTAAAAGTTAACTCAATTTTGTATGCAGTTGGAACAGCGCCCCTAGCGGCAAACGCACGCAAACGATCCCATTCCATACAACCATGAGCTAACTTTTACGCTATCGAGAACGTTAAAAAAAACTCGCACTAACCACACTGAACTCAATCGTATAAACGCTAAACGTGTTTATCAGACACGAGTCGAACGCTTTTAGTACCGTTACGCGACTAAATAACAAGTCGGTTACAGGGAACCACGGACAAAAGCTATTGTTTATGAAAGCAATCACCCCAATAACGATTTCCACAAAACGGCTTCGGTCGCGCCCGGCGGCGGAAAACGCGCGATTCGATGCGCGTGTGCGCCGCGTCGCCGGCCGCGCTATTTGCATTACGCCGGCCACTCACATGCGCGAACATTCGTACATTGTATAAATGTGCGCGCGCATCTGTAGGGCTGTCAGACATTCATTCGCAAAGTTAGCGGCTATGGCTGTGCAAATGGGTTCGGTATTCAATTTGCGAACCTGTTTGCGCTTCCTCCTACACTTGATTGCGAACGTCTCAAGAATTTATCTTCTCTTTTAATTCGTCAATAGAACATTGAAGAGAAAAAGAGTTTTTAATTCCTTCCTAGGCGTCATTAAAGGCCATTCTGTTTTTATGGAAATTCTTTCGAGGGTCCCATATGGTCGATTCATTTTGCAAGAGTTCAATGAGCTCCATCACCTTGGTGTTGGTCCAATCCATGATGAAGGTACGCTACACAGTAGACTCACGAACTATGAAAATGGTGAAACGCCCGTTACCTTCGCAATCGTGGGCGCAACTGGTCACACGAATGTGTGGGAGACTACACGAAGGACCGCGGTTCACGCGCTTTGATGTCTGTTAAAAAGCCGACACAACTTGGAAAACCGCGAATGCAGCGAAAACTTTGCGTAATCATTTGCAAATGTCGTCCTACACTTGTGGGTTTGCGTATTCGTACGAATGTGAGTGACCGGTATTACGACACCGTACATGCGAGCCCACACAACCCAACGGACAACGTTCGCAATGACGGCTCACTCGATTCGGCCGGTCAACACTTAATTTACGACCCGTGTCCAATCGCCGACGGAGCTAACCTAATCGTGCCCAATTGTGACAAAACATTGCTTTTCCTACGAAGGCCCGCTATTTGCGAATCGTGCATCGGACGCGGCGACGTCGTATTGAACTTTGTATCGAGTCAATTGGTTATTACAGTGTTGCGGCCTCGACCGATTATTCTCACCTCGCGATGATATTTATTGGCACTTGATGTCGCTTAGAAGGGCTAATTCTTTTGTGCTGTACAACCCGAAATGTCGTAAAACGTCTGAACGAACGCCTCCGAGGTTCTGATAAAGGATTGTAAATAATAAACGATTAGACCGACTTATCCGTTTTATGTGTTGCACTCTGCAACTTTGATTTGCATTTTTATAGCCGAGATTAGTTCGAGCGTTTCACTTTAACGTCTAATAAATTATGGTTGGTTTTTGGAAGAAAAATTTTTTTTTATTTTGTTTTCACGACTTTAGCTAAATAACGTACCTATATATAAGTAAGATGAATAATGTAATTTTTTGGTGCGTAATTCACTTGACTGGGGGCGAGAGTTCCGCGGTCCGAGTCCGCCCATCGTATCGCCGTCTGCGGGACGGGCGATAATCGATCGAATCAAAATCCAACGCCTACCCACTTATCGAGAGTACTATCAAGGCCCTTTATTCCTCTGAACCCTGGCGACCGGCCAATCGCAGCCACCGCGGAGACGCTCCCGCCCGCTCATTGGTCTGATACGCTTTTGATTGCGCCGCCCCTCTCGATTCACGACTCGATCAATCACAATTAAACGTTGAAGGTCGGTAAAACTCCAGCTGGCTTACGTCGCTACGTTATTTAATTAATAATATACCAAAATCGATATTGTGCGTTCGATATGCGAATGATATGAAGGGTGGGGGGTAGCCGTTGCAACTATACTGAGACCTTAGAACTTATATCTCAAGCTGAGTGGCGGCATTTACGTTGTAGATGTCTATGGGCTCCAGTAACCACTTAACACCAGGTGAGCTGTGAGCTCGTCCACTCATCTAAGCAATAAAAATTGTATTTAGTTAAATTACACACATAGCGTTTTAGTGTAACAATTACAATGATAAAATATCATATGTGTTGAGTTTTTGATTGAAAAATACAGAAATGAACGAATTAAAGTGCTTACAAGTATACATAGACTATTATTTGAAATTTTACAGCAAATATAGAACATGAAGTTTACGATTTGACATACGAGTTATAAGGTGACATATACGACAAACACATTAGGCAGATAAAGCACGTGTATTATCGTAATACCGTTATACTATTAAGACATCAACGTGATTTATTCAATGAGCTGTACAAACACCAATAATATGTCTTATGTTATAATTTCATATTCAATTTTATAACAAATATGATTCTTAAGAATGTTAAGGTTTGATTTTTTTATCTGATTTTATTGGCCTTGTAGGCAGGCTCGTAAGCCGGCCATCTGGTGGTCAATTGTCACGATCGTTTTTTTTTTCCCTACCTAAGTCTTGAGAGGCTATTTCAGCTTCTCCTTGACGTGTAGGTGGCCCTAGCAAGAGCAGTGCTTCGCAGAATCTACCACCGGATCGGAAACGCGACCCACTGAGAAGATCCGGCGAGAAACTCAGTGGACTGTGTCTGTGGGAGAATTTCCTGAGTGTGTTCGCGCAAAGCGGAAACAAAAAGCCCTTAAACAAATGAAGTACTCGGTCCTCTTTGAGACACGAGGCGTTGGAACAATTCTTCCATTGCGCCTTCATACCGTAACGCATTTCATATTATGATTTAACACTAAACAAACTATAACGAATCAAATGCCCCATTTTGAACTTTTGCATTGAAATTGCACGTATCATTTTATTGCTTTTGTCCAGTTAACTTCATGACCTTTTCTTACCAATCAAACTACAGTTATTATGCTATATTTTTGTTTTGTTTTGTTGATTTTGAGTAATACTTGTCGCATACCGCTATCTAGCCGCTATGGTAGAAATAAGTACCACCAGTACGTGATGGTATGATTAGTGTTAATTGAACAACTAGTTTGAATGAATAATTTCTGTAAAATTTACGTGATGTGACTCTTCTTCTTTTTCTCCACTTTATCCCACTAGGTGGGGTCGGCACAGCTAATTTTTCTCTTCCATTTTCTTCTATCAGCCGTCATCTCAACACTCACTCCTCTATTTCTCATATCGTCATTCACACACTCCATCCATGTCTTCTTCTTTCGACCTCTTCCCCTTCTACCTTGCACTACCATTTCCATTCATCTCCTAGTCACATGCATCTTCTCTCTACGCATCACATGTCCATATCGCGGTAACCGTCCGCTCTTTAATTTGTTGATTACCGGGGCTACTTTCACACATCCTCTGACATTAATCAAAAAAAAATAATGAAAATCGTTATCTTTTTATTTATTTAAACATGCATTAGAGTTTTAAACGACAGCTAGCCTCTATTTAGACGGTCATTATTATTTTATGACCGAATGAATTTATTGCGGCCGAGAGCGAGGTTTTAATTTAGGAATACGATCATTCCGGTGTTAATTTCCACACTTCGGAAACAAAACGAACGGAATACTGAAACTCACCGATTTATTGCTTGTAAATCATTTCGCCTTTTTTTAAATTCTTTAATTCTTAACCACGCAACGCATTCGTGATCGTAACGTTATTGGCTTTAAATTAACGAGAGCATCACTATTGAGAGGGGGTAAGTACGCGCCGGGAAAGCATTTAGCCGTGACAGTTAAAAGATATGCGATACGCAATAAAACAGGGCTACCAATAACTTAGTGTATTTACTGCGCGCGCAGAGAAACGGCGCGAAAATGACATAAGGCCGGAGATACAACGATCAATCATCGAGCCAGCAGTAAACGTTGAGAACAATCCAGCGTAATTCCGTCGGAGAGACATTAAAACGATGGCCGCCCTATCCGGTGCAACATTGTGACGAACGAACACTGCGGCCAACACTCACACCTTATATCTACATAAGGAACTCCCAAACAACTTAGATACAATATCAATCAATTAAATCTGAAAACGATCTAACTATATTCTTTCTAATTGCTCATAATATATATGCAATTTCGAAAAGGGGACATCTCTGAAAATGTAAAATGTTCAGGAAATGAGAAAAACTGATTATTTTCTAAAGCAGTGTAAAATTTAAAATATTAACTTTTGAGATATATTTTAGTGTTAATTAACAATTGAAAATTATTGGAATTATTATAAAATGGGTGTAGGAGGTAAGCCTCAAAACTACATGTATATGAAAAAACGTATTTGACAAAATATGCGACATGTGCCCTTTTCGAAATTGCATATTCAATTAAATAATTAAATACTCAAACATAAATCAGAACTCGCCGATGAAACAGTATTGTACAGATTACGGGAGATGGTTCGTTGTAATTGCCAATCATTCGGAAAGGTATGGTCATTCTTAAATAACCAAGACAAAGGCGGCGTATGGTACATACGGCGGGCCATTACGGGGTCAATACCCATTATTATGCTATATTTTCGCGAGCCCGGCTCTTCGATATCCCGTACGCTTACATGAGACGGCGAATATATGTAATTAAAGGTTGTAAAGTTGATTTACAACTGAGGTCCGAGTATCGAAGGTCTGGGAACGCCTCGACCAATACCCGCGCGGTCTCGTATCGCGCCGCGCTGCCTATCAATTTATTAGGAACTTACGAGAGAGACGCTGGTGCGGTGGCTGGGGGCCGCGATAATGCACGTCCTGCGGTCACGGATCCCATCACCCGTCGCGGATCGTGGTGGATAGTATCGAACGCCATAGCGTGGTTTACGATCTCCGCGGAGACTGTTATACCGGCAATAAAATCGCAACAATGGAACGTCGGATGCGGCTGAAGCACGACGGATCATCGCGATGAATGCAACAATGGAACCCTCGAATCGAAGGTGGCAACTATCGTTAACCGTAAACCACAGCGTCTATCTAATGCAGCCAGGCCGTACTGCCGGCTACCACTGGCACTCGAAACAATACTACATTCTCAAAGTTTAAGTGCAGTATAAATCTCGAAGATATGTTCGGCAGTAATGTCGCTGACTAAATGATCAATGAACCTTTGATGTAAATTCCCTGAGTAGAATAGAAAAATCACGCGACTCACCCCACAAGTCATGGTCACCATTGAGCATTACAAGTCATAAATGCGTCTATCAAAACCTTCTCTGCCTTTGGTTAACTTATCGAAAATGCCGTTAGATACTGGTTTTTTAGTTTTTTTTTTAACTCATGATAGGACCTCTTGAGTCCGCACGGATAGGTACCACCGCCCTGCCTATTTCTGCCTTGAAGCAGTAATGCGTTTCGGTTTGTGAAGGGTGGGGCAGCCGTTGTAACTATGCTGAGACCTTAAAACTTACATCTCAAAGTGGGTATGGCATTTACGTTGTAGATGTCTATGGGCTCCAGTAACCACTTAACACCAGGTGAGCTGTGAGCTGTCCACCCATCTAAGCAATAAAAAAAATAAGTAAATCAACGAATAAAAAAACAAAGTGGAAAAAACAATCAAATCATCTTAAGTGTTCGCGTTAATTTTTTTTAATTCATACAAAGAATGTAATCTCAGGTGTTTGTTGCAAACAAATGGTCGTATCGTCAATATGAAATGTATGTAATTTATTATGAACGTAGTCAAGTTTGTGCTTTTATGGGTGCGGAGAAAATTGACCATCAAAACGGGCGCGATGCTCGGCTCTTACAATGTTGTATCCAGTTCTTCGTAAGTAATTATATATCGGCAAATGTCATTGCAGACGAGTCAAATCAGAAATATTCTATTTATTTAACCTTCAGAAAGACACCCAGAGGGAACGCGGTACAAGTGAGCGCTATGTAGGCAATTTTATAAGTTCACGACTGCGTATATATTTTTATGAGCATCGCTTTGTCGCTGTGGGGTATCGTAAAATTACGTTCGCATGGAAACCCCTTAATTTTCTTTATCATTATTTTTGTTCGAACCACAATGTTAGTAAACGCGGCGTTACAATGTCGACAGTGAAAATACGTGTTTTAAATAATAGTCAGTCACTCAAAGTGTTCAATGGGAATTTTTTATCGGATGACATCATTAGAAAAATATCTTCGCAGAACATTTTTTAATTTAAGTTTTTTGAAATTATACTTCTTTAGGCGCGTTATGAAAAATTGATGAGAGTCAAATTTTACGATGCGCGCGCACCGTGACACAAAATTAACAGAATGAAGTTGCCCACTAAATCGCTCATTACAATACGACCGACGTAACTTGGCGAGTCTGAATATAGCCGCAGGTGAACTTTCCGAACCGTACCGAGAATTACCGAATTTATACGATTTCAAGAAAAGGGATGTCCAATATGCGTGTTTGAGGATGTTGTTTAATCGACTTTTTCAAATTGATTAAAATTTAAATAAAAAAAAAAGAAATAAATTTAATAAAAAAAAAGTATAACTTCTTACGCGCGTACATAAGTACACGTACCCTTTTTTTAAATAATATCGTAAAGTATATTAATAAACAATGCGATATTAAATTTACTTCTACCGAAGTATAAACGAAGGTGTCGAGTATGGAACTGCCACCGGTTTTAGGCTGTATGTAATTTGAATAATAATATAAGTCGGCGTCCCGACCGTGATGGGGCAAAATTGAGAGCGTCACTTTGTATTGCTGTTTAAACGGAGTTGCTAATGACCTTTAGGGGGGTCGGGCGCGGGGGTACTTCAAAACTTCGTTCCAATTAATGTTGCCAGGAGTTCTCGAAAATGCTTCGATAATTGATTATCAACATTCATAGCTATAATAGGGAACATTTAAAAAATTACAAAAAATTAACTCCTTTCTACTAACTACTAACTAACTTTCTTGAAAAAATGCTTTCGTCCCGAAGGTAAGTTTCGCAAATTCACGAAATGCCACAGGTAATGCGTAAAGCTTAAAAGACCACAACTAAGGCTGTCATAAATTATATACAAAAACTTTGAAAATGTATTCAAATATCGAATTTAATAATAAGGTACATGAAACAACAAAACTTATAACGGAAATAAAATCGTGCGCGGGAGTGACAAAAAACACACAATAGAGTCAAAGGGCAACAGGGATGACAATGAGCCTTCTTGTAGATAAAACAAATGATTCCTCTACCACAATAACGAATTAACATAAATGGGTTGAAAACAGTGACATTCAAACCTGATCTAAAGGACAATGATATTGAATTTTTTTTGTACGTTAATAATATTATAATAAAAAATTAACAAAGAATTGATGTATTCCATATTTATGAATGGTATATTGTTGTACTTTAGTTGAGTATATTTAGATTATCATAGGCCAGATTTAATAAAAAAAATATACAGCAAACATGCACAGCCGTATTTTATACTATAGACTTATATAGTAAGTACTACAACTTTTCTTTATCAACTAAATAATCGTGAGCATCGGTTTTAGTTTTGCTATTGTGGCTCAGATCTTATGGATAGATGCATTAATTGCATTAATTGCATGTATGTCCCTTGGAAACAAAAATGGATCTAAATCTTGTGACGTCACAGACGTTTACTTATTTTTAATGATATCACATAGAGTGGAGTTCTAAAATCGTTATTGGAGCATAATTTTACGATCACGATCCTGTCACGTGGACAAAAGTAGATAGCCTTTAGCACCGCTTATTTTGCCCCCAAATGACGTCACGTAATGAAATGAAGATAAGTACAGAGCGTGGGGAAGCTTTGAAAAAAATGTATTAATTAAATTGACTTTTACGGAACGCCTCAAACTTTAGACATTCTTTAGTTAGATCTTAAGCGTGTTCCATTTATTGATTATCATCATATACAATACATAAATATATAAGATTTAATTAATGTATAATATTTAAAAAAGGAATATATAATATTTCAAAATTGTATTCATTAAGGAGATTTCCGATGTGTCGTTTTTTTAAGAGTGCTAGAAGAGGTCCCGCAGTAGTCGAAATTCGACTATAATTAATTGGAATTGTAAGTTTGTACACTATTATGATTGTATTTTATACTTCTATATCACAAATTTCGCCAAGATTAAACTATAAAAAATATTAACAAAGACAAACAATATTTAATCTATTCTCAATTTGACAACAGACGTCAAGAACAAAAGTTTGACAATAAATAGTATGCATACGTGTGTGCGTCAAATACATGGCATGTAGTGTGTGTAATGTCTTCTTTATTGATTTAATTTATCTTTTATGCATTATTTTTAAAAAATATTAGCATTGTGCACTTCTTCTCTATACTCTCTATAAGTGTGGAAAATTTCATACTCCTCCGTCCGCGCAATTTTCGTAAAAAGGGATACAAAGTTTTTCTCTTCACGTATTAATATATAGATTTATTGGTCGAAACAATTCGCTATTGGTCCGTGCACCGACACAGCTATCGGAACAATCGAAGCCTGATTCCTCTGAACTTTACCATTTAAGATGATCGATACATCCAATATCACTCGTGAAATTAATCTTCGACAGTCAAATAGGTCTTTTGTTGTATCGTAATCCTTTATGTAGATAATATTTGATGTCTTATCTTTTAGTTAATGCGTTTGCATTTCGTAACATCCTCTTGGTGCTGCTTGGATTGATGGGCTTATGATTTTATAGCGTAGGCGAACGAGATTGAGACGCCATGCCGTCGTAGCTGATGGAACTAGTAAATCTGACTTTTTAGAATCTCCATGATGATTAGTAGATGAGCTCATGGTTTTCTGTTTTTTTTTATTGCTTAGATGGATGGACGAGCTCACGGCCCACCTGTTGTTAAGTGATTACCGGAGCCCATAGACATCTACAACGTAAATGCCGCCACCCACTTTGAGACATGAGTTCTAGGGTCTCAGTTTTTACAGTCAAACCAAAACGCATTACTGCTTCACGGGGTGGTACTACCCGTACGGATTCACAAGACGTCCTGCCACCAGTAAAGGTTAGGTTGTTAGGTTATCGAAACTCAAATACGTCACAAACGCGACAACTGCCAACCGCTTTGAGTCATGATGTCGAAGGCTCAACTGTGTTATACCACGAGAACTATAACGCGTAATTGCTCCGCGGCAGAAAAGGTAAGTCGGTGACACAAAATACAAAAGCCGTCTAAACATAAGCTACCAATCGGACGGGACTCGCCCAATCAGTTCTTTCCAATCTTATAATATCACAACAGCTAAAACAAGGAAGCGATCACATTGTCATATTGAATTAAGCCAGTTGATCTACTGCTTAGTAATAATAATTTGTTCAAAGTTTCCTTTGAAATACATCAGGATAAACTAAAGAAGCATTGGGTAGAGTAGATTGTAATCGGTCAATGAAACACGTATGTATTAATTTTTCCATTTCCCTCATAAGCAGAATTCCATACGGTATAGCTGATAGTGAGTGATCTCCGTGGCTGATTGACGACTGCAATTTGAAGGTCACGCCGAAGCCGATATCTTTACAAGTTTTAAACAATTCAAATCTAAACAATAACCCTCTATTCCTTACCTAGGTCGCAATAAAAAGGCACAGAAAGTGCTGACGTCATTCTCTCAAAGTTTAAACGGCAACCCACATGTCTCCTCCATATAAATGGGTATTAAATTATTTACATGTTACACGTACCAGCATTATGCCACACCTGCCTAATACTTATACCATTTAAGGAACTCATTTCCAGTCAACAGCAAACACATGCGTGGGAAACGCACACATAATTGCACACTTGCGGATATGAGATAAGGAACCATGGAATTACTCTAGACGAGGTAGGCAAACAAACGTACTAAATATTACTGTCGTGTTGACCAAGAGCTTGACTAGCTTCAGGCTGGAAGATCTTAAGTGATAACAGCGAATCTTATTTATTAATTCTTCTTCTTCTCAGTCGTACACTCCTGGCGGAGTGGTCGTGGTTATGTATGTCTTATTGCTTGGTTGTGGCTTTTCAGACACTTCTGATCCATTAACGGTGCTTTTAGGCACTATAAGCACCGGTCACCGTCCTCGTCGAACCCGTCGCTTGCGACGAAGGGCTCGACGAGCGAATTAACTGAGTTTCTCGCCGGATCTTCTCAGTGGGTCGCGTTTCCGATCCGGTGGTAGATTCTGCGAAGCACTGCTCTTGCTAGGGTCAGTGTTAGCAACTCTCCGGTTTAAGCCCCGTGAGCTCACCTACAAACGTTAGGGCGAAGCTGAAATAGACTCTCAAGGCTATCAGCATAGGGAGGGAAAAAAAAACAGAGACTTCTCCATATCTCTCTATTTGTGGCGGTACGTGTAGGTACATTCAGGAAGGGAACACTTAGTAGATGACTTAATCAAGTCTGTCCACTTTGTGGGTGATCAGGCGCGAGAGCGTTGACCGTCTACTCTTCCTTGAACCACTAAACGTTCCAATGAGCTTTCATTACGAATGATATGTCCAAGCATATTAAGGATTCGAAATTGCACAATTGACGAAACCCTTTGTTTGATTTGGAGCTCTTTGAGGATGGATACATTGGTGCGGTTAGCAGTCCATTTTATCCTCAACAAGCGTCTCCAGCACCACATCTCTTTATTAATACAAATGTGTTATTAGAGTTGGGATTAACACATAGACACAGCCCACTGAGTTCCTCACTGGATCGTCTCAGTGGGTCGCGTTTCCGATCCGGTGGTAGATTCTGCGAAGCACTGCTCTTGTTAGGGCCAGTGTTAGCAATACCTCCGGTTTGAGCCCCGAGAGCTCACCTACACGCTAGGGTAACGCTTATATAGCCTCTCAAGACTATCAGCATAGACACGAAAAAAAAGGAGGTGGGATATAGCAACTGTAACATTAATCATCTATTATCTACTACTAATAATCCTAATATACAAAGAGCCCTCATCGATAGCTAATTGCTGACGTCCATTGCGACGGTAACCATTCACCATCAGGAGGGCCTTATGATCGTCTGCCCACAAGGGCAATAAAAAAATTATTGGACGTATTGTAAGGGATCGCAACGACGACATCCTTATTTTGTGGTTTATTGGCATTAACCAATGTGTCTCATCTATCTTGTCTAAAAGGAGAAATTGAAAATGAATCTAATTTATCGCTATAGTTAGATCTAGGTTTATTTAAACTTAATTGAGGTTAATGAGCTCAGACGTGGCTAGTGGCAAACGACGGCTTTGAGGAAATGCAACAGATTTTGATCTCACTTGATGTTATTGTAACGTAATTATTTTTGATTTATCGCAGAAAATGTATAATTCTGTTGTATAATTTCGATTTTGTAAGCCGTACCCTAACTTCATTATGTAACACATATTAGTAGATAACTCTAAAGATACGACCTGAAATTTCGAAGTATTGTCGGGTCAAATTAGCGACATTCATATATAATTGAATTATTCTAAATTATACCTTAAAGTCGCGTACATATGTTCCATTTTAGACAATACAAAAATATATTGGCTCACAGAACGATAACTAATATCCGGTACCTAGTTAGATTAGTGAGCAGTCAGCGGATATGGTATACAAATATAATAAATAGGAGACTTTACGTAGTAAATAGAGAAACTCTCATAAAACAATAGCAAAATACCCAACTGTGATCATTTAAAATTTACTGGTTGATGTCATTATAAATGGAGGAATGAAAGGCTATTAGGTTTAAGCGACATTTTTACAACATTACAGGAGAGACATCAAAAAATAAAAAATAAGCTGTGTTCAAAAAATTTAGAAAAAATACCGAAACAAAAAAATACTTCCTTAGCTAGTTAAATGGAATAAACTTAATTGAAGTTCAATTCAAAACATCGAATTGTTAATACTAATGTTCGAACTTCTAGCCGTGATCATCACTGAGCTATATAAATAAATCATAATGTATAATGTGAAAATCGATGTCTGAACTATCAAACCAATCAAAACGCGCGTAATTATAAATATCGCGTATTCATCAAACGAAATATCTCTTAAACTAGATAGCCTTTCACCTCTCGAAATTATTCCGCTTTATAACCCCACATTAGCATCATTTGCTTATTCAAAACTATTCATGTAAACAGCTTACCCATTTTAAAAATAATTCTTGCCAATGAAAATTCTCAATTATGACCTTTAGTTTGATGATTAGAAATGCGAAAACGTATCGCGTTTCACCGTCGCCTACACTGACAACTTCATCCTTGTCACGAAATACGAAATTACTCCAAGATATCATTCGAGCTGCCTCTAAATCACGAGCGATCATGTCGGAAGCGCTGTCATCGGACAGTATAAATAATCACTTTTGCCTAGAAACTCGTTTGCACGACCGGCGGGGAGGAGGGGAAAATTTGCCAACCATTGATCTAGTACACCTCCGCCGCGATCAAACGCGCCAATTAATTTACCTGTGCATTTTAATTAGACTGGCAGATAAAGATGATCGGCAGTTTTTGTAACACTGTTATTTTTTATTGTTTCCTTATATGAGTTGTCGGATTTATAAAGGATAACAGTCCAAATATTTTCGTGTATTTATTATATTGTTAAAACTCTGCAAAAACACGAAAGAAAAACATATTTGAAAAAAGATAACAAATCAATGTTGATCATTGATAATAAAACGCATTATGAGTTTTGAAACTTGACATCTGTAAGGAAAAACTGTTTTACTAAACGGAATGCAATCGATACTGTACAGACAGACAAAAATTATCTGTACAGCAGTATAGATTTAACGAAAATGACTTTTTGCTAAAAAATAATTGGAAGGCTTGGCTGTATGTGCTCTGTATCCTTTGCCTGTATTGTATATAATTTAAGAGCGCCAAATGACATTTCTGCGTTCCCTTTAAAAACTCACTACATATGAAGGCACAATACCCGTGTTTGCAAAGTTCTAAAAATCTGATAATTAAAATTATATTCGTTAATGATAATATTATCTATCAATAAATCTATATTAAATAAAACTAGGTGTATGAAAAAACATGAAACTTTATAGTGGTACAATTGTCCCATACAATCCTGCCATTGTCCTTTACGAAGCCTATAGATATCAAAACCTGGCCTTAATCTTACCGGCATTGGCATAATGAATTTACTCTCTTTCAATTATAACGTAATTAACGCTTTGTCCTTCTAGGGGTGATAAGATCATTCGGTTTCTGGACAGATAATTGCTGGTGGTAGGACCTCTTGTGAGTCCGCGCGGGTAGGTACCACCGCCCTGCCTATTTCTGCCGCGAAGGAGTAATGCGTTTCGGTCTGAAGGGTAGAGCAGCCGTTGTAACTATACTGAGGTCTTAGAACTAATATCTTAGTGTTGGTGGCGCATTTACGTTGTAGATGTCTATGGGCTCCGATAACCACTTAACACCAGGTGGGCTGTGAGCTCGTCCATCCATCTAAGCAATAAAAAAAATAAAAAAAGGATTATCCTCTGGTCCTAAGCATTTGTTTTTAACACACCGTAATGTACCGTCTTTTCGCAGTCAAGGTAGCAGCCCGTTGCCACGACCCTCGATCGAATTTTTCGCACAGCCACACACATCACATTATTATAAATTATTTTCCACGTCTATTTAAATAGACAGCGGTGAGTGATCCGTGAGCTAATTACCTCCTAACGACCGGTAATCAGTGACATCTCATCAGTATATTTCGATGGCCGTCTCGCGACGAGTGATGCCCTTTATTTTATAGCGCGGTACGGAGGTGGCTACTATTCTCGGTCGAGGAAATGGATACGCGTCAATCGTCCGAGGGGCACGGAAAAAAAATGGAATGAAGAAAACAATCGGGAGCTTCCGCGATATTCTATATTCGGATTGGATCGGTTTCATTCAAAACGGGACTTGAATGAGATTTTTTGACAGAAAAAAATCCTTTCGATTGACGTTTCACAGAAAACATTAACCGAACTTCACTCGCCTTGATCACAACAAATAAATATTAACACGGATTTATCGATCTCTTTTCATTGTTGGAAACAGTAAAAGCAATCCGAGTTAAAGTTAAGTTAAAAATATATTAATAGGTGAAGCAAAAAAATTGTGCCCCTTTTTACGTAAATTGCGCGGACGTAGGATTATGAAATTTCCCACACTTATAGAGAATATAAAGGAGTGCAGGATGTTATTTTTTTTTTTAAATTGTGCATAAATACAACATTAAATCAATTAAAAAAACATTACACAGACTACCATGTATTTGACACACACACGCATGCATACTATTTGCTTATTGTCAAACTTTTGTTACTGCTTATAGTCTGTGGTCAAATTGAGAACAGATCAAAAATGTTTATGTCTTAGCGAAATCTGTAATCTGAAATCTGTAAAAAATTATAGAAGTTTATTAGTTTTTGACAATAGAACCATAATAATGTTGAAACTTATAATTTCAGTTAATTTTAGTCGAATTTCGCCTACTGCGGGACCACTAATATAATTTACTGGTGCGAATAGCGTTATCACAGGGATCCCGGTAGCAAATGTTTCGCTTGTCGAAGATTTGTAGAAAGCAAATGATGAGTGCTCGCGGGCCCTTGTTAGCACCTCCGACACCTCGGAACACGATTAGGCCCGCGGCCGCTCACATTCAATTATTTATTTATTTATTCGTAATTAAGCGCGCGCGAGTTATAGCCCATTTTCGATTTACGAGCGACCGCGATGAGTTATCAGCGAAGTGATCATTCGATTGCTTTATGTGAAGTGAAAAGAGAAAAAATATATTTGGCACTTTACCTGTTCTGGTACCGAAATGAAACGATAATCGAATTTTAGTTTTATTCACGTGCGAAATAAATGGAACTTTATTACTGTGAAAAAGTAAGAGAACCATTAATAACGAGATATCGATATATCGAAAACGATTTTATCGAGCTTCGACACTCGATAAGGCGGCCGCTCACGGAGCCAATTTGTGAAGAGCTCCATAAATTACAAGATTAAAATAAATCAACCGATTTATTATATTGTTCTCTTCACGACTTATTGACTATTGTTATATTGATATTTGGCTGTAAGAAATTTTAAACAATAACACGTTGAATATTATTTCTGTAACTGTTATATAATTGGAAGAAGTTCATTGTCTGCTTGTTGAATAGAGAAACTAAGTCCTTGCCGCAAATAATTTCTTGCGTCATTTTATCAAAACATAATTAAATTGCAATTAATATACGTATCGATTGCAGGTTTTAAAAAAAGTAAATTCAGTATTAATCGAAACGGTTCGAAGGCGCGAAACCTGTCAGCATTAATAAAAGATTATTTATTAATAAGTTATGCTTTTAATTACGAAGCGATCGTTCCCTTATTTATTCGAATAATTTTATAGGGCCCCGCGGCGAGAACGTCTCTGGCCGCCACAACAATAAAATATAATGCCAGATAAATAAATTCGATTCGTAACGAGACTTGTTTAGTGAGGGCCTTCCGATCCAATCGTTTTGACATCGTGTTGAAACAAACAACGGACGAACAGAAAATCCTATTTTCGTGTGTCTATCTTTTCAGTCTGTCATCATAAGAATAGTTTTGTGACATAAAAATGTATTTTTTTTTAAATATATTGTCATCAAAGCAAAGGGTTTTGACTTTCAAACGAAAAATATGTCACAAGAGTTTACCTACGTAAGTTGACAGTTAGGATTTTAAAAATCGAATATTCTTTCGATTGAGGATCGATCTCTAGAGACGAGAAAAACAAGCAACCCCTTGTGCCACTGCTTTAAACAAAAACGAATCCAGTTCAAATTGTAGGACAGATTGAAGAGTACAAAAGGACGCATAAACGTAGCTAACACGAAACTCACGTGATCTGTGGAAAAACTCCCGGGGAACAGTGAAAAACTGCGTGACAGACAAACAACACGGAAGATTGACAACGTTGTGCCCACATCACTAATGACTTATTGTCGCACCTACGCACTTGATCACGTAATTGTAAGCTTGTCGTACGAAGCCGGCATAGCAACTCTGTGTAGGTCAAATTCATTTTACTCTATAGTCAAATGTATTTTTCGAAAAAATCAATTTCATTTTTACGACTGATTGTCGTCTTTATACAATACGACTTACTTTTTTTTTAAATAAAGATAATAATATTACTGTAATAACGTAGCTTAAATTTGTGGATAACTGAGGCAATAAGAAATTGACTTTGATTTTTCAGTAATACATTCTTCAAAATCAAACCACGGAATGTCTATTAAAGAAGTTAAGACCGCCAAGACCTTGATTAAAACGAGTCACGGCGATCCCGAAGGACTTGTTTCGTCTGGAGAGCGCACCCGCCAAAATAATCGCAACATCGACCCGTAAATGGGTCAACGCAACAATGTACCACAGCTAAGTCTCATACGTACTACACGAACTCAAGTTATTAATCAAGTTTTATATCGTCGTAAAACCGCGTCGAGATTAAAATCATATTTTTATGAGATTTAGATCCGATTTTATTATTTCACGTTTTATAGTTGAGATTCTGTTTGAGCGGTCCGGTGATTCTAATTTGTGGAATGTTTGATTTACGAGTGGGTAGACATCTAGACATCATACAGACGGTAAATGCAAGGTCAGAGCGACTGAAATTACAGCCATTTGATTGATTACCTTTTTGTTATATGTATATCTGTGTGTTCTGTTATACAAAAGACATATTTGAATAGTAAATATTAAAATATTTTAGACAACAAACAAATTGACCAACTAAATGTCGCAATAATTCGCCTCGGGCATTCAAACACTTCATAGTTATGACGGACGTGTATGAATCACGTTTGTAATGCAAGATTCGAAAGTTAATGGCAAATCTATTCTTACAAAGCATTCTAATTAAACGAGACAGTGTTCCGGTGAAGACGAATCGGCTCGGCTTACCTATCACGCTTGCTGGGAACTAACTTGATCTAATGAAACGACAGACACATTGGCCGATCTCCCAGTAAGAATCAGGATACGACAGCTGATTTCCGGCCTAAGATTAAAAGACATCTAGATGCCCCAAACGTATTCGGATGAAAACAAAAAAACCTATGTATTAATTAGTAGATTGACGTCACTATTGAATTTCATAGATATTTATGTCATTAAGATGTAACATTTACTTGTTTGCGTTTAATTTGATTATTTTTTTCCCTACCTATGCTGATAGCCTTGAGAGGCTATATCAGCTTCGCCCTAACGTGTAGGTGAGCTCCCGAGGCTCAAACCGGAGTGTCGCTAACACTGGCCCAAGCAAGAGCAGTGCATCGCAGAATCTACCACCGGATCGGAAACGCGACCCACTGAGACGATCCGGCGAGAAACTCAGTGGGCTAAAATTTGATAGAAGAAAATTCGCGAAGTGATTCTGAATAATTGGTGGATTTCAAACGGGGTTTTGGCAAGTAACGTAATAAATTGAATTCGTAGTTCGCTGTAGATCAGGCGGGCCGGTCTTGCGCTCCACTGACGGTGACCGCGTACAAGCGTATAAAATCTTTGATACGCAGCACCGTGGAATCGAAATTCGATATTCGACTCGCGAGGTTTATTTATCGCGAAATGCGACGATATTTTCGTCCGTCCGTCATTTAGACAGTTCACAGAAGCGGCAAGATTAATTGTATTTCGGTTGAGTCATCAAAATAATTAGAATGACGCTATTTTCGTTTGTGATGCTAATTTGACAGTCGTCGCGGGAGATTTCATGTCTTCTTGTTTGCCGTCTGAATTCTTGATCGGTACATTGTTGTTTTTTTTGTTTTGTTTTGTTTTTGTTTTATTATTTGATGTTCTATAATATTAACGTCGACATCTGTTATAACAGTTATAAGAGCCTGACCGTTGCTAATTCGGCGGCGGCGGCGCATTGCCACTTCCAAATTTACATTTGTATTGGAAACAAATGTCATTATTGTACGCGTATCCAAAACGATAATAAACGCTCATAAAGTATTGGCCGCTATCCAGAAACGTGACGTAGTGCTTATTGTGGTTCATAACGTTCCGATGGCATCGAAATCAGGGAAGCACTGCGCTCACAACTGGTATTGTTATAAATATTTGATAGCCCATTCTCGGAGAGCTCGCATTTAATCTACGGCAGTTAATTTTAAATGCGACCGTAATAAATGCGTTTGATTAATATCATTCCCGCGAAACAAATGTAATGACCGCCGTTCGCTTTGATCAAATACGTGTGGTAAATCATTGATGAAACAATGCACGACTTTAAGGTCGTTGATGAGACGTTGCGAATTGGATATTAACATCCTCGTATAGTGGTGAAGGAAGTGATGTTATGATAGTTGGCATGTAGCCGAAGACGGAGCCACTTTATTGAGTTCCGACTGAAATAAGAATACTACATGTTTTATATTCCGCGAACATCCATAAGACATTAGAGAAGCAAATTGGCAATATTTAAATTAAATGCCAAGTTCTGAAACATGTTAAAAGCTATAACATAATCGAAAACTAATTTAGTTTAACAGAAACGTGACGAAAGAAAAGTATATCTTACGTAATAAATCACAGTTTTGATAAAGACTGCGGAAAGCCAGTTATAATTGTATGGAACGACGCCAAATTTTCGAATCCAATAATAAATATGAACTATTATTGTTTTGATTAACAAAATAGAGTCAAGAGAATGGAATTTTGGTATGAAATTAATATTAATGCGTCCAACGTTTCGTAGAATAAGTTTTGTGTTTAACAATAAATTTAAAATATATCTAGATTTGCCTATTTTAGTTTGGAATTATTGGTGACAATAACGTGGCAGGAGGATCTAAAACTAAAATTCGGACTGGTGGTAGGACCTCTTGTGAATCCGCACGAGTAGGTACCCTGCCTATTTCTGCCGTGAAGCAGTAATGCGTTTCGGTTTGAAGGGCGGGGCAGCCGTTGTAACTATACAGAGACCTTAGAACTCATATCTCAAGGTGGGTGGCGAATTTACGTTGTAGATGTCTATAGGCTCCAGTAACCAATTAACGCCAGGTGGGCTGTGAGTTCGTACACCTATCTATTCAATAAATAAAAAAAGTTCGGCTACTATCAGACATTCCGAATCTCCGGCCATCTCTAGTAGTAGTAATAGTATTAGTAAATTATTAGTTAACAACTTATAAATCTAGACTTACCATTCTCAAAGTAAGCGGATGTCGAAAGTTGCTAAAAACCATAATTCTAAAAAAATTACAGTATAAACAGATGTTGAATGTACCGAACCTGGTGTTAATAAGGGAAAAACATTAATTGCTTTTACCATTCGAACAGTAATATGAAATTTTCAAAGAAAAACGTTTGAGGTTGACACTCATTTGATAGAATATACTTGAAATACGCATCATGTGATATATTGTGAAGCAACGACCTACTTATTTCAATTGCGAAGAGAAACGAACACAATTTAAAAGCAATTAGCCCCGGAGACTCGCGTTGAATCTTGGAATATATATATTTTTTGAATGCAACCGAGATCAGAGAAGTTGAAGACGCGTTGTGACACTATAGAGAAGATGATTAATGCGTTAAACGCTAATCGAGGTGTAGATCGTCAAATGAAACTGGAGCTAGGATTTGTAACATTTTGTATTGGATTCGAAGGTCTCGTTGAGATTGTAAAGGTTATTTATGAATTGACGGCACGAGAGAATTTGTTTGTTGATGCCAAAATAGGCCACGACTTAAATGAATTTCGATTGTGTTTTTGAAAAACAATGTTTTTTTTAAAAATCGAATTGGACTTAACATATGCGAGATTGAATAGAGAAGTTACTCGATCTGCTTATAGTCATATAGTCACACAACATCATTGATGAATGATGACATGAAAACATGGAGAGACCTTCAGTCTATGTCTGGGTAGCCAACCACATGCAACCTCTTATTAACCGCATATGAACCGCATGCAATCTCTTATCAACGGGGCCCTTAAAAAGTTATTAAAACTCATTTGGAACAAAAAGATATTCGCAAACTATTTCATTCGTTTTCGATGTTAGGAAATATACAAAAAAAAATTATGAAAAATAAATAAATAAATAAAAATCCGTAAAAATTTATAATATTTAAATAGCATGGATAGAAAACGATCATCACTGAATGACAGATCTGATTTTAGTATTAATAGACGACAGTAAAGCTGGGTGTACATTATTAAATATTTTCAACGAATAATTCCGATAAACACGAATCTAATAAGACATAGCATATCGAATAACGCGGTGCGTTCTCGACCTAAAATCGCGACCTCCACATCACTATACTGTTACGCTGGAATTAGAAGATTACAACACTAAACTATTTCGATTCTCAGTTTTTCATACGTCTTAATAAATTAACGTGTATTGTTTTAACGGTACCACTAGTTTTGATCAACACAATCGTGTTGTGAATTTGCCCAACGCGCCTGAGTTATCATAATCGGCATTTTTACCCGACCGACCCGCCTCAGAAGAAAAACACTGATTTCGAATGGTTGTGTATCTATCTCTTCGCAAACTCTATTAAGCCGCTAGATTTGTTTTAACATTAAGATTTAAGATTCGACTATTTTAAAAGACGGAGATCTTTACGAATTTAAAAAAAGGCGTCATAAATAGTGCGTATTATATGCCAGATAGGAACCACCACCCTGCCTATTTCTGGTGTGAAGTAGTAATGCGTATCGATCTGAAAGGTGAGGCAGCCGATGCAATGTACAAATTAAGACCTTAGAACTCATATCTCAAGGTGGGTGGCTGCATTTACGTTGTAGTTCCATGTGTCTATGGACTCCAGTAACCACTTAACATCAGGTGGGCTATGAGCTCGTTCACCAATCTAAGCTTCTTTTTCTCCACCAAGAAAGCTCAATAGTTTTATGAATGAGTCTTTGTGCCTTTACCGACTCTATAGCAATATCCGTAAGGGATTTCTGGGATTCTGTCATAAATGGTTCACAAAAACAAGTCGCTATACCCGAAATTGACGGTATATCCAAAATCGTTATTACCGAATGAATTTCTTACGAAAGTATGCTTTAAATTCTAGGGACGTCACGGAAGGGGCGTCAAGTTTGACGTCGCTATAACCAAAAAGTCGTTACAACCGAGTTCGTTATTAACGAAATCCACTATACTAGTTATAGTTAAACAAAAATTGAAAAATAAAAAATATTTTTTTAGCTTAATTTTTTGCGTACGTAGCGTTTAATTACGTACGGATATTATGTATTACTGGTTAGCAACGACTAACGCTAAATATAGCAAGTATTATGTATATATCTAAAATACACTCACTTGTTGAAACAACGCCATCTATTTATAAGTTGATGGTATTAGAGAAGAGAAATGTGTTTAAGCCTGTTTATGCCAAAAGCAGCTATGTAAAGTTCAACTCAATCTAATGAGTATAGCAAAGGCGCTTAAATAACGATCCATGTATGTATAAGATGTATTGTAGGTGTTTTAATGACTAGATTATCGAATTTTATAACTAGTGGTCCCCCGGTAGTCGAAATTCGACTATATTATAATTAATTGAAATTATAAGTTTGTACACTATTATGATTCTGTTGTCAAAGACTATTTATTATACTTCTTTATTCACAGATTTCGCCAAGACTAAACAATAAGAAAAGTTTGACAATATTCAAATATTATAGTATACAAGAATGTGTGTGTCAAATACATGGTAGTGTGTGTGTAATGTATGTTTTACGCACAATTTAAAAAAATATTAACATTCTGCATTCCTCCTCTATATTCTCTACTAGCTTTTGCCCGCGACTCCGTCCGCGTGGAATAGTTACTTTGGCATAACGCTAAATTTTACCCCCACTTCATTTGCATAGAAAGTGAAAATATTTTTGAATTGTATAATGTTAAGGAGCTATTTAGACCCCTATTTTGAAACATTATTTATTAGTGTTCCACTTATATTGGCTTTACCGTGTTGTATAGCCTTACAGCCTTCCTCAATAAATGAGCTATCTAACAGTGAAAGAATATTTCAAATCGGACAAGTAATTCCTGAGATTAGCGCATTCAAACAAACAAACTCTTCAGCTTTATAATACGTGAAGCAAAAACTTTGTACCCCTTTTTACGAAAATTGCGCGGACGGAAGAGTATAAAATTTCCCACACTTATAGAGAATGTAGAGAAGGAGTGCACAATGCTAATATTTTTAAAAATAATGTATAAAAGATACATTAAATCAATAAATAAAATATTACACACACTGCCATATATTTGATACACACATAATATATACTCTTTGTTTATAGTCAAACTTTAGTTAATGCTTAAAGTCTGTGGACAAATTGAAAATTAGGTTAATATTGTTTATCTTTAATATTATTTGTCTATAGTGTAGTCTTGGTGAAATCTGTGTTTATAGAAGTAAGTCTTTGACAATATAACCATAATAATGTTCAAACTTATAATTTTAATTAATTACAGTCGAATTTCGACTACTGCGGGACCACTAGTACCTAATTTTAAAATCACAATTTCAATAAACAAAACACAGTGTATATTAAAGCACAACGAACATACAGAGGGCGGCAAAGGTACAATTACCGGGAAATAAGTAACAAATTACATTGAATTTACAGTGAAAACAGCCGCTCCGCGTGACGCCATCTCATAGTTTCCATTTCCTAGAAGTCCGCAAGTCTGCGGCAACCCGAAGAACGCTGATCACGATCACCTAACAACACTACTTACTACAAATTATCATCAATCATAGAAAACAAATGAAAAAACTTAAGACTCTCCAACGTAAACACTTTGAGAAAGTATTAATTGAATTAAAAAAAAGTATCGTATTAAATCACAATCGTTATTATAATAATTAAATTATAATTTAATATTAATCAAATTATCGCATTAAAAAATATTTTTTTTCGTTCTCCCATAAACGAAAACCATAAAATCTCTTCGTTTATAAAGAACACAGTAAAATTTAAAAAGAGAGAGAGAGTGAGAGTAAAACAATTTATAAATTAAACAATTTCTCTAAATCAAAGTTGTAACCGAATCAAAAGTTTCCGCGCCTTTTTAAAATCGAATTAATAAAACGGTTTGCTGTTAACTTCGTTGTAAAAGACAGGGAATCGCAATTAAAATAATTTGAATCACTTGCTCCTCTGCCAGAGATAATAATAAAGTCCTCCCGTTATCTTTTCATTTTCGTATCTTGTTTTGTCACCTATAGTATATATAATTCCACCTAATTTCTACTCTTAAGCGCTAAGGCTCATACAGGTGTTGGTATCGGCTATATCTACCGCGAAAAAATATATATTACGTGCTAAAAATAGGAATTGTCCTGACTTAGTTGGGAAACGACTGTTATTACATGCTGGGTCGCGTTACAATGTTTCGAATGATTAGACTTGCTTCAATTGTTTCCTTTCTATGTACTCCGTCGGCTGAGGAAACGACTGTTAGCATTACCGGAATTGTCCTTTGTGTGAACTAGAGTTTATGATTTAATGTTTGCGTTGATTACGTCGTGCGCTCAGTGATTAGAGAACCCGGCCACGGAGCCGGCTCAAGTCGGAGTCAAATCATTGTTAAAGAAATTCAGTATTCAGGTTCTGGGTGCAATAATTGTTTTCGCATCGTATTTTTGATACGGCACCCTTAATACGGCCCCGACAATTGTAGCTCAGAGCCTGACCGAGGTATTAAATATTTTTGTTGGCATATATATATAATGATTAAAGTTTTTTAATGATTAAACCTCATGGTATTACAAATTTGTTCTTTTTTAATTTACATGCTATTATACAAAAGTGAATTTTAAGTAGCAACACAATAGATATAGGTTAAAATCTACCAGCAAAACAATTATTTTTTTTGAAAATAAAAATTTTTGTGACGCTTATTCTCAACTCTTATGGTTGGCTAATCATAAGTATTCAATAATAAATGAAGAATTAAGTAACTTTTAAAAAAAACTTGAAATTGAAACGATATTTTTGATATTTTTAAATAAAACTGTCAATTTAAACAACCAGTCAAATACGAGTTTTTCTGTAGCTGTTGCTAAATGTCCGACTCGAACACCATCTGTCGAAGGCCGAAGCAAACCAACCTTCTAATTCCTTCCTTCAGATGTGTAATAGAGAACTACATAAAATTTCATTATAGTGATATTATATAAAAAAATGTATGCGTAACATACAAGCTGATGTAATTTTAATTTTACCGAAATATTGCTACAAACTCAACGATACAAGAAACCATTATCTAAATAATTATAATACGTATGCATCTCTCATAAAAATATTTAAATTGAACAGCGTGTATTTAAAATTCGTTTTAGAAACAATAGAGGATAGGTACCTAATAAACCTACCTAACGTTTTCAAAAGCACCAAAATTTGCAGTACGCAGACAGACGTTTGCAAAATAGTGAGGTGAAAGTAACCAAAAAATAATATATCGACAAAAATATTCACACGTGAATTATTTAAACCTATTCTGTTATTAAGAGCGCTTACTTCTATATACAGTAATCAATATTCAGTATTAAAAGCGCGATAGTATAATTAATTGGCGGTTTACATGTCTCATAAAGTTCACGATAGGTATAAAATAATTTTTAAAGAGCTGTCACAATCGAAACCGACAAATTAACTCGACAATATTTAATTGTCGAAATAAATTTACCGAATGATACAATAATACAGGCTTATCGTCTCATTTATCGTAAGCACAAGATCGTGTGTCATTAGCTTCTACCGACTGTCTTCATTAAAATTCAGTAACAAAATACTAAAGTATCACTTGAATTAATTACTAACAGATGGTGTATTTTTTTTAATTTCGTTCCGGTTAAATATTGCTTTACTAATGATCTTGTTGTATCGTAGATTAGATACACTTTATCTTTTACATTAATAGTCATCTTCAGTGAACAATTGAAAGGTGAACAAGATGTAAGCAGTTTTAATTCAGTTATACAGCTTTTACTAATTAAACTAATGGTATCTAATTATTTCGCGTCTTTTTAATCGTAGTACAGTAATCGACATAATTTCTATTATAAACTATTATGTTCAAACAAGTACCTATCGTTAGCTACAACTGTTTTTGACCATATTTAAAGCCTCTTTCAACGAGTTAATGTTATCGATACCATTATCGTGTGACGCAACCTTAAATCACGAATTATCAAGAAACGTCGAACTAAATGACAACACACCAAAACAAATCGAAAAATTCCATAGTATCGATAACAATAGCGAATAATGAGTCATTCCGTTTATCGATATTTTTTTCGACGTCCCTATCTATTGCCGATACTGTCTCCATCAATACAGGTAGACGAATAGTAGTACAATAAAACATTTACCCGACATGAAAAAAAAAGCATTTCAAAGCAATTAACTCGGACTAAACCTTCGTGGCGTCAGGAAGATTACAAAGGACTTGCCACTTTTTTGTTCCAAGCTAATAATAGACCAAAATCAGCCCTAACTCAACAACTTTACAATTGAAAATAGATCGACAAGAAGTCAACAGCATTGTGTAGGTGGCCAAGTATTTGTTTTTCATTGATAACAAATTGGTAATTTTATTGGACCCCCGTTGAAGCCGTGTCGGACTATCGATTTTTGACACTTAAATTACCTCAAACCAGTACATCAGATCGTACAAGTAATTTAAATTAAAAATATATGGGTATTTCCAAATATTATTGACGCAAAGTCAGCAAACAGTTACCTCGCTAATTACAACAACATTTAACAGAACAAAGGTCATCATACATCCTAAAATAACATCAAAATTCAAAGACAAAGTAACAAACTAAATAAAGCCTCAATAAAATTCCTTCACACGTCGAATTTTAAAATTAAACGCAACTCTGATACGCTAGTTTCCATTCTCGGTGACATGTTTGTCGCACCAATTTAACTCTTATTCAGTTGCGATACGGTTTAATCGTTTGTCGTTTGCGTGTGGCAGATGTTGTCTGCGACATTGTAAAACGTACGTGCTTATCGGGTAAACACGGTATGATGTGTGGGGCCACCACGTAACAATGGCTGCTGTGCAATTTGTGATTCAACTATATTACCCAGTAATTACTTTCCAGGGGTGAAATTTTGCTTAAAAAAAGCTAATAAGTAAGTTTTTGTAACAAAAAAAATAATGTAATAACAACTTTTTAGAAAGGGCAGTAGCGTTCACTTAGCAATTTTACCAGAAAAATAGACTCATCTACCCACTACATATTTTAGGTAATTGTCGTACCAGTTGCTGGGACACTTAATACGAGCTAGGCAGTGAACTTATTTACTGATCTACGAAATAAAAAAATAAACTTAAAATATAATCTGCCCAAAACACAAAATGTGTAAGTTATGAAAACTGTAAACTCGAAAGATTTTATGCGACAGAAGACAAAGCGTATCCTCGAGCTATGTATAAGAATCATTGATATCTATCAAAAGTATTCTTAGGTATTTTACTATCTTCCAAACCTTATAGTTTCTCCTTTTAAATTTTCGCGACAGGATACGGTCCAAACTGGTCCTAGTGGGTACCAGTACCTGCTTAATTCTGAACTACATTTTCCCTGTACATTGCTGCATATACTATATAATATACACATATATTTAGGACAATCCGATTTAATCTGTCGACCCCCATAAAAATAATAATCCAGGCCATCAACATAATTTAAGTGTAAAATACTCACGGCCCGTACTGAATTATAGTAAAATTCTTATAAGAACAGATCTTTCATTGTATTCGGTATCGAATTTACGAGAAATATGATTTACGAGCTTATTTGATGCGGATGGACAGGCAACAATAGGCTTGTAGAAGACGACGGCCGACGGATTAGGGCTCCTTCAACTGTAATGATGCGTACAAAAAACCCTTAATACGTAATAATAAAATCCTAATAAATACGTTGTCTCAATTTTACTTAATTTCTGACGTCATTTGTCGCTTGACACTACTTGGAATTCTTTTATTAGTTTTACGAGGAGAATATTGTTGTTTAAACATCAAAAAAAGCTATTTTAAATATTTAATAAAAGTGTGAAGATCGAAGTAATATTTATTTGTCTCTTTTAGTTTCAAAACTTTCTGGTACAACTGACGTGATACTGACCAAAAATTTAACATACAAGTATTTAAAAATATTATTTTAATAAAGCTTTCATGTAAGTATCTATACTAATATTATAAAGAGGAAAGATTTGTTTGTTTGTTTGTTTCGAATAGGCTCCGAAACTACTGGACCGATTTGAAAAATTCTTTTTCCATTAGAAGCCGACATTGTCCCTGATGAACATAGGCTACTTTTTTTAATTTTTTTTTTTTTTTGTTTCATGTGTGTTTTAATGTTTCCGAAGCGAAGCGAGGGCGGGTCGCTAGTAAGATAATAATACTAGGCACCAGGATTAAATGAATATGAATTAACTTGAAAAGGGTGCGCTTGTTTGAGACAAAAAAGAACTAATGTTCCATTTTCAGATCCGAACATCAACGCAAGATGATTTATCTACTAATTTCAGACGGTTTACGTACCACAGTCAGTCCGGGTGTTTAATGCGCAATGCTCAAATAAGCACAAAGAACGACAAACTATAAATATATTTCAATGCAGGACGGTAGAATCCAATAATGTTGTAAAAATGAAATGAACCTATATACCTACTTATTTCTAGTTAATATCAGGAACCCAAAACATTGAAAGTACATTGTTACTTAGCAGCTTCAAAAACATAATGTGGTCACACTCACCGCTATATGTTTTATCGCCAAAGCCTTCTCAGAAACAATTCTGTTTATATTTTTATTGTTTTATTTCAATTGAAGATCTGAACTGTTTTATTATATGTGTTCACTCAATGATCGAAATTGAACCATAATTATTTATTTACATGCCAAGAATTAGATTCGTTTTAATTATAACATTTTCAGTTTTCTGTACTAATATAATATTATAAAGAGGAAAGATTTGTTTGTTTGTTTGTATTGAATAGGCTCCGAAACTACTGAACCGATTTGAAAAATTCTTCCACTGTTTGGAAGCTACATTATTCCAGAGTAACATAGGTTTTTTTTTTTTATTGCTTAAATTACAGAAAGAGGCGGGGTGGTGGTACCTACCCGTGCGGACTTACAAGAGGTCCTACCACCAGTAGCTCACAAGAAGCATACCACATTAAAAAAAGGGCATTAAAAAAAAGAAAAAAAAACATACTTTGGGCGACGGCGACTTTGCATTGCCCCGCCGCCTGGGTCGGTCAGTGAGTCAATAAAATAAACAAATTATAATATAATACAGAAATAAAGCAATAACGAAAATATCTCCTATACATACCTACAAAGAATTTGTCACGTTCACGATTATATTATACATTAAGAAAACATCAATTAAAATCGATGAAACACGAGATCGATACCTAAACATAATCGATTAAACACGCGCGCTGTATCGAATACAATATACGCTTTGAACGAGGTTTATATTTGGTTCGAATTAGGCACACTGTGACCGAACACGAAAATTCGTATTGTGCTTTGACAATGTCTGTGTTATGATTCTTATGATCGAATAATGTATAATAATATGTAAGTAGGAATTGGTTTCTGCACTGTTTTAGCCAATTTCTTCTATGCCGATAGCCTTGAGAGGCTATTTCAGCTTCACCCTAACATGTAGGTGAGCTGACGGGGCTCAAACCGGAAGTGTTGCTAACACTGGCCCTAGCAAGTGCAGTGCTTCGCAGAATCTACCACCGGATCGCAAACACGACCCACTGAGATGATCCGGCGAGAAACTCAGTGGGCTGTGTCTATGGGTTAATTCGCTCGTCGAGCCCTTCGTCGCAAGCGACGGGTTCGACGAGGCCGGTGACCGGTGCTTGTGGTACCTAAAAACACAATTAATGGATCGGGAGGATCCGTAATGATGCGTTTTGGGCGACGTCGACTATTTACCATTCGGTCTACAGGATCGAGTATGTAATTCCCAGCGGCCTGAAGCCAATTAATACGAATATGACACACAAACAAAGAATCACATTGATGACGTATATACATATACCTAGTCAGGTCATAAATTCTGTCACACGTTTAATGTAAAATAATTTAAACAAGCTTATTCATTATGTAACCATTCATATACCAAAATGAACTTAAAAAAACATAGATTCTTATGACACTAAAGTTTATTCAAAATGACCTCCGTGATTTTGAATACAGGCCTTCAATCTGCGCGGCCAGTCGTCTATCGCAGCACGAACGAGGTCCATGTCAATATCGGCGACTTTAACCAAGGATGTCTTGAGTGACTCCAAATTGGGATGAGGCTTTGAGCACGCCTTTTCCTCCAAGTGTTGCCATATCTTGTAATCTAACGGATTCAAATCTGGACTGGAAGAGGGCCAGTCTTCGTGCCGGATGAAGTCGATTTCACGCGCCGCCAGCCAGTCTTGCGTGATCTTCGCTCTATGAGCTGGTGCAGAATCTTGTTGGAATACCCAGTGCCTGTTATTGAACATGGTATGAGAAACAGGTTCCACAAGGTTCGTCAGGACTGTATTTTGATACACAACTGCATTCGTTTTTACACCTTTCTCACAAAAATGTACCTCCGTTAAGCCCCAATAAGAAACTCCCAACCATACCATGAGCGAGGATGGAAAATGACCTCGTTGGACACGCGGAATACGGTTGCTCGCTTCTTCACTACTGTGTGCGTACACCTTATCATTTTGTTTGTTGTAGCTCTCTTCTACGGTAAAAATTTTTTCATCCGAAAAAAGAATTTCCCGATATTTTTTTCTCGCGTACCGCTTCAACAAAGCGCGGCATCTCTTCAGTCTCAGGTCCATTAGACGAGCATTCAAACGATGTCTTGTTTTTCTTCGATATGCCCGAAGCCCTAAGTCTTCATTTAACACCCTTTTCACCGTGGTTCTGCTTAACCCCATCTGAAGGGCCAACAGTTTCTGCTTACGTTTGGGATTTCTTTGAATTCGCGCCTTCACAGCTTTTATCACTGCTGGAGTCCTAACAGACCGAGGGCGACCACTTCTTGACCTGTCATCTACACTAGAGTCTTCATTGTATTGTTTGATGGTACGATAAACGAATCTTTTGGTTATATTCAAAATTTTCAGTATGTTAAAAATTTGAATTGGCGCGTAACCGCAACGATGCAACGCAATAACTGCAACACGGACTTCTTTAAGCGTCCACTCCATTTTTTAAAATGAGTAAAATTCTAAAAGTATACATTTTTATTTTCATGAACAATTCGAAATTCGAATTCAATAAACTTTTTTGTGGCCAGCATTCTAAAAGAAAAGTTTTTACTGTGTGACAATACTTATGACCTGACTAGTTATATATCCTTAATAACCCCCAAAAACAAAATTAGAGTCGTGGAATAAGATCACACTATAACCGATGCTAAGCGCTTATAGGATGCAAAAAAAACGGAATACTAATTCCCCCCCTCAAACAGGAACGCGAATTACCGCGCTGTAAAAAGTTTCAACATATTCAAGGTGATGCGTCTATCATAAATAAAATAACGAAAACATTCCAGAAGAATTCTAAAAAATTCGCAATAACTAATTTGTAAGGTTGAAATAACAGCCACCCACAGACGGTGAGGCGACACAGACGTCCGGCCCCACAACATCGGTTTGATGATGTGTGCCATCGCACTTGCCTAACACAGGAAGCCTGTGTTTGTCATTGTGATTCACAACCAACATTAAAATGACAGAGATGAATACGTACTTTTCTTTGGTTGGTTAATTTGTCGCAATTCACTATGCCTTTGATAGCTTTATGTAAACTTCAATCTAGGTTAGTTTTTTTATTCCTGAGAAACGTGAAAAGTCTATTTAGATTTTCAATTCTTATGACTTAAATTTAGAAACAGTCGAATTAATGGTCAGTATTAATTACGATTAAACAAAACAAAAAAAAAACAAATATTACATATAATATGATCGAAATCTCGAAGTATCGCTTAGGTACACTAGATCGAACTTCGATTAGTCGAAGAACTCAAATCACAAAAAAAATCATAAATAAACTTAAATGCATACAAACATTCTGACATGAATCGATTAATTAATAACACTGGACTCATTTAAAAAAACACTGACACAAAGCTAACTTATTAAAAGACAAAAGAAACAATAATGATAATCGTTAACAAATTATTAAGATTCAATCGTTAAAATAATTATCACGTCAAATTAAAAAAAACCTGTTTAATTTGTTGATAACAAAGTTAGTTTGTTTACTTAATTAATTTTACAACTGTAATGTAGATGTTTAGATTTTTATGCTAAAATCTCTCTTATCGCTCTTAAGTCTGATGAACATAATTTCTTAATAGAGAATAATGAAGAAAAGAAATGATATTCAAAAAAAACTAAATAAAAGGTAATATTTTAAAGACAGCTATCGTTTTTTTTTTTGGTATTGAAGGATTACTGATGGCCCGGAGGCCTTTCCAGTTTCACCAGGACAGGCGGGCGAGCAAAGGGTCAGCCAAGAGGGGTGAGATTTGCTAACAGCTACCCGAGCGCCTCCGAAGGAGACCTAACAACTCAAGAGCAGCTGCTTCGCGAATGAATCTACTACCGGATCGGAATCGCGACCCGCTGAGAAGATCCGGCGAGAAACTCAGCGAGCTGTAGGTTGCACGTCGTTCTCTTTGTCGAGTTCGACGAGTACGGTTACCGGGGTCCCTAAGACTGATCCGTAAGGACGTGTCTAAGGCGTCGATGGTGACTGGCTCCTGCGTGATCAGGGGAGCAGCTAACGTGCTAGCTATTCGTGGATAAGAAGAACACAGTTTGAGACGCCACATTTAATCATACACAATTTTTATCAATAAACAACTTTTAAAATAAACAACTTTAAACGCATCACGACAATTAATAGAATATTAAAGTAACGGGCAATTAAATTAAATTCACTAGATCAAAACAACTCACATACTATCCCTAATAAAATAATTCATAAAAGAATTTTTTTTATTGACGACGTAATATTATTAATAGGATCGTAAATGTTGGCAGCAGTGTTATCAAATTTGAATAGTACACGTAATGCCGAGGATGAGATGAGTGAAGCGTTCATGATTAGGAATTGTGTAAAATTTTAAAAGAGAGGAAATAGATTCTTCGTATAAGTTTCAACCATAGGACATAGGGGCATTCGTTGAATACTGGACATGCCCACTGAGTTTCTCGCCGGATCTTCTCAGTGGGTCGCGGTTCCGATCCGATGTGCTGGGGCTAGTGTTAGCAAATTCTCTTAGGTTGAGTCCGTGAGCTCAACTACCTGTCCGGACGTATTTGGATTACCTCCTTAGGCTAACAGCGAATAGATAGTGAAAGAAAAAACAAAAAAAAACTATGTTACTTTTTTTATGTAGAAATATCAAATATGATATAATACGTAATGAATAGACTAGATTGCTAAGAATTAAACTATGCTATAAATTATGTACTATTTGTAAACAAAGCGAACGTTATGGATCAACAATCTAATCTTAAAATTATGCTTATTATGACTTTTATTTTTTTATAAATAAATATTGAAGTAGTCTACCTCATTTTAATGTTTTCAACGCTACTCACATAATTCTTGTAGACCGAGTATAAGCTTATAAAAGCGTTACGCTTGCGGTGGCGACTTTGATATATTAATCTTAGCTTCAGCTCAGATTATAATCGAAACTAACGTCGAGATTTCAAAGGAGAAACGCTCACTGCTAACAGAAAATAACTATGTGAAATACCTGTATCAAATGTTTTACGATGAAAATTAATCTTATATATATTTACAGTAGTAATATTTATGTGCGTTTATTCCTTACGTTAGCATACCGTTTTTTTCGATTATGTCCGAATTATTGTACAGCAGTTATAAGAATACTATTTCGGATAAGGTTTCTGGTATAGTGTCAAACAACTATTTCGCGATTGTCACAACAAAGCCTGACTGGTCTTCGATTTTTAGGCTCGATTTAATTGCTCGATTAAATAGTTACTTTAATTAAGCGATGGAAATCAGTGAACTAATTCTCATTTTTGTTATGAGCACTTAAAAATCGCATCCGAGTATAAAATTAAAAAAAAAACCAAATTCAAAAATCGATAATTCCGAAACGACGCGTAGCCCGTCCCTAGTTTGATAAATACTATTTTTATTTGTACAATAATCAAACAGCTGCCGACACGCGTTTGATCCGCCGCGTCACCAAGACGGCGACTAGAATTTTTCACGACACGCTGAAAACGACCGAAATAATCGATCATAATCTCGGATGGTATTCGTGGAAATATATTAAGAAGAGAAAAAAAAAAACGTTTATCTTTAATTAAAACGTTCCCGTTTCAGAATACGCTTAAAAATGTAGTAGCGTTTGAAAAAAAAACGTAAAATCGTTTTAACATTAATTCGGAAGGCCGTTTCGTTTATTTTCAAATTAGTAATGCTATGATTCCAATTTTAATCAACAAAGAAATTTTCATTTTGAGTAGCAAAAAAGAATGTTTTATTGCGTTTGCGAACTGCTTATCCGATTTACTTGAAACTCCGTACAGATGTAGTTCGCACTTTCGAGGAGGTTATGATAAAACAAAATCAACATTCACATTTTTTCCAAATACATTACGAATACGCGCGAAATTAATCAATGACCAATCAAGAGATATCGTTTGAGCAAAAGTCTAATGTAAATTAGCGTTTGGCGCAATTTTTCTATCAGTTTTTTGTTTTGTTTTTATCAGACACAAAATTATCTGATGCCAGTTCTTATTTGTCAAAGTCAACGTAAGCTGACGTTTTCACTCTAATGTCAGTTTCTCAGGATGAAGTTTAAATAGGTAATATACAACGGTACTATTCCGCTAAGGTCCAATTAAACAATTAACAAATGATATTTGCCGCATTCACACATTAATTAATTGTTATCAGTGAACAAGATAGCTATGTTAGCTATCGGTTCGGTATTCCCTTTTATTAGTAATATTTCCCATTTATTTGTATAATATAGTTAGATAAAGTACGTAATGTAGGTACGACTATAAAGTTTTGTTCAAATAACAATGAAATTAGTTCCAAAGGTTTAGTAGGAATATTACTTAAAACTAACTATACAGATTGGATAATAAGTAAATTGCGAGACTTAAAAATAAAAGATGCTTTAACCAATATTAAACAAACGAATTTTCATATTCAACAGTCTGGATCGACCTATGGCGATCTATAGGATGTCTAAAAGCATTGTGAGTGTTTCGCAAGGATACGAAAGGACACACCCCGTGTGTGCGTGTGTGTGTGTGTGTAAGCGCGTGTTTTATCAATCGCTAAATATTATTGTTACAATTTTTTCTTGCTTATTTCTGCATCAGATCAGTAAAGCGTTTCGGCTTGCAGGCGGGACATCCGATATACAATTAAGACATACCTAGACCTCATTTCTCAAAGCGGTATTTTAATAATAATATCAATGTGCTACGGTGACCACTTAACACACATGATGTATTAAATATAATAAACAATTGTTGATATTACTCGAGTGAAACTTACTGTGCATTGTGATGGTATCTGAGGTGCCAGCAAAGATTGAAAATTTCAATTTCATAGGATAAAGAGTCATTTAATATATGTCTGCGGCTCATATTCCAACATTAGACCGAAGAATAAATAGCCTACGCACAACGTCAATCTGCTTCGTCTTGTCTCGCAGTGATCCGGGTCGACACGCGGCCCTCTTATTAGTACAAGATGACCATCAAATAGTTCAGAATCTTGCACGCGCTTAAAGAATGAATTAATAGTAAAACAGAGCTCTTAGAAAGCAAGCGTATGTCAAGAAATTTTAACCCATATACACAGCCCACTGAGTTTTCTCAGTGGGTCGCGTTTCCGATCCGGTGGTAGATTCTGCGAAGCACTGCTCTTGCTAGGGCCAGTGTTAGCAACACCTCCGGTTTGAGCCCCGAGAACTCACCTACACGTTAGAACGCTGATATAGCCTCTCAAGGCTATCAGCATAGGTATGAAATAAATAAGTATTATCCAGTTTATCTGTAAAATGGTAAAGTCACACGTAGATCTTAACGAAAACAGCTAATGGATAGATCGATTTGAATGTTGTTTTCACAGATATTTACATTCCCATGATTAATTTATTTCCATTAATGTATTTAAATCGGTTAGCAAATCTTATTGTATTTAGAAGTAATATATTAACAATGTGTCATAGAAAGCGCATGATCGATGTAGTTGGTTATACGAGTAATCCTAAGAGTCTTAATACTGGTGGTAGGACCTCTTGTGAGTCCGCACGGATAGGTACTACCACCCCGCCTATTTCTGTCGTGAAGCAGTAATTCGTTTCGGTTTGAAGGGTGGGGTAGCCGTTGTAACTATACTGATACCTTAGAACTTATATCTCAAGGTGGGTGGCGCATTTACATTGTAGATGTCTATGGGCTCCAGTAACCACTTAACACCAGGTGAGCTGTGAGCTCGTCTACCCATCTAAAAAAAAAACCTATGACGTATTCTATGGGGTTCTGGAGATCGAGAATCTGATATGACCGATTATTCACAACAAAGTTGGTACCTATACGTATTTTCACCAAAAAAAAAACCATGTGTGCAATTCACACGTGGTAGAAGTGAAACCTTCCAAAATTAAAATACAATTATCCTAAACGTCTTAAGTATATGTAAAATTTTGTCATTAGTAAATAATTGTAAGGTAGCGCCCTCTGTGAATTGATATTTTAATTTCACGTATAATCCTAAATTAAAATTCACTACAAGAGCTTTCATACACACGTTAGTATTAAAAAATCTCACAGATGGCGCTGTATTAAATAGTATGTATATTTCTGTCTCATTCTTTGCTTCATCCTACACATTTTTGTATTTGTGTCTCTTACCTGTCGTTTTTTCCGTTGCATCCGGTTTGAAATCACAACGATTCTAAAGAAGTTTTCACTTCAACAAAAAATAGATAGTGCAGTCCACTGTAGTCGAGAATGACAAATGAAAAGCGTAATGCGTATTTTCACGTTGAAACATTTTAATGAAATTACAAGCAGATCTAGAGTGACAACCGCAGATCTACTCGTTCACGAAGCTCATCAATCTTCGCCCCAAGTCGATCGTACGTATTTCACACCATCAATCTTTAGTTTTATTTAAAGTTACGCGTCACTAAAATTCTTCGGTTCGTGTTTTATTGAATTTTACGAATTCGTGACGGATCGCGAATGCATAATGCACCCTTAATAAACCAATTAAATTTTATAATTGGCCCACAAATATTTAAAAATGAATGAAAATAAAGTGGAATGGAAAAAAATATTATGCTGTAGCATTAGATTATCCTTTTCTTATTGCATAGATGAGGGAACGAGCTCACAGCCCAACTGGTGTTAAGTGGTTACCGGGGTCTATAGACATCTACAACATAAAATGCCGCCACTCACCTTGAGCTATGAGTTTTAAGGTCTCAGTATAGTAACAACGGCTGCCCGATCCTTCAAACCGAAACGCCATACTGCTTCACGGCAGTAATTACGCAAATTATAATTTGGCGAGTTTGATTTTTATTACCCGATATTATTTCTTCACCGTGGAAGCCAATCGTGAACATTTTTTGAGTACGTATTTCATTAAAAAAATTGGTACCCGCCTGGGATTCGAACACCGGTGCATCGCTAACGCGAATGGACAGGACGTCTTTCCTTTAGGCCACGACGATTTCAAAGTCTAAGTCTGAGCAACTGTTTATTATTATTAATAGAGGGTTCGCTTGTCTTCAATTGACACCATAGGCATACGAGCACATGGCTACCTGATGTAGTTCAAAGTTTATTAAATGGATGAGATGTCAAAGCGTCCAGTAAGCAGGACAGGTATCGCGGAGGAAAGTTCAGTTCTAAGCTGGATGATACGTCGCAAAAAATATATTTATATAGATAAAGATAGATTAGATATTATATTAAATATATTTGATATTTATATAAAATAACATAAATCAAATAACAATAATATATGACCTATGTAATATGTACTTATATATGAAATATTTTACACAGATCCGACCTTTGGAGAAGGAAGAGAGAAGAAGAGGCCTTGTGAATATTGTAGCCATAAATCTATTAACCAACTATGAACTTTTTACTGGTGGTAGGACCTCTTGTAAGTCCGCACGGATAGGTACCACCACCATGCCTATTTCTGCCGTGAAGAAGTAATGCGTTTCGGTTTGAAGGGGCAGCCGTTGTAACTGTAACTATACTGAGACCTTAGAACTTATATCTCAAGGTGAGTGGCGGCATTTACGTTGTAGACGGTAACCAGTTAACACTAGGTACGCCGTGAGCTCGTCCACCCACCTATACAATAATAATTTAAAAAAATAAAACCGTTTATTAGTTGGAATATATATAGGTATCTGGAACTTATACGTCGGTATATATACATGTAATTTTACCATATTACGTCTCCAGAATCACGACATCCACACCCATCATTAAACGTTTCTAATCATCGAAAACAAAAAAGAAAATTGCATTTTTTATTCATCGATTAAAATCCACAAACGTTTCTCGTTTACGATAGGACTCCTCGCCTCCGGCCACGGAGTCGCAGCCAATCAATCAATTTTAGATTAACGCGCAACTAAAAGCTAAACAGACAAAAACAAATGAACTCAGAAACGAAATCGAATTAAACACGAGCCTGTTTAAGACACCAATTAAAACCCCAACAAAGGCTATCTTCAATGAGACGAAAAAAAATTTGATAGATCAACTCTTTAACGTAATCTATCATCGGTTTGATTGCAAGGAAATTTAGTCGTTAAAATGCTAGAGCGTAGGTTTGAGATTTGTTTATTAAGTTATTGATAGAAACCCGAGAAGGCTGTTGGCACAACATCTTATATCGATTAAACAGATAATTAATCACGGGAAATGAATCCGAATGAGATGTTATTAGTTATACCGCACTCGCTATTAAGAAATGAAACAATAGATGAGATGTACATGGTGATGTTTTTCATTAGTAACCTGATTTCTATAACATATATTCGCATTGTTTTTTAAAATATTATGTATTCGAAATAGGCAATACGGAGAGAATAAGATCAAAAACATGAAATTGAATAAATTGTAATTGTAGAAAATCTGGCTCCGGTTATTGTAAAGGGATGTAAACTGGGAAAGTCAACACAGAAACATCAACACGATAGCTATTGCTCTGAAACTAGCAAATATACAGCCTATCAAACAAACACATGTGTTTCCATGGAAAACTATGAACAGTTTTACTATAAAAACATATAGCAAAAGAAAAATATCTATTAAAAAAAACAACACCCTGTACGTGTTAACAGGCCGATGGCCGATCAATCAGTTGCTAACGAGGCGATCACGCGGTAACATCATCACACTGCACTCTTACACAGCTAATCGGTTAAATCTTTGATTCCTATATTCGGAATTTTAGATTAAAAAGTAATTACGGATTAAGGCATAAAATTGTCTACAAGAATTTGCCTACAAACAAAACTGTTTTATCTACTATAGTTGCCCTCCTGATAATTTATGAATAGTACTTATTAGGTGATAGCCCTCTTAATCAAAATTAATAAATTCACCAAACATAAATAATAATATGTAGTTAACAAGAATGGACAGGTGAAAGTCACTCCTGAATTCAATCGTCCTTAAATTGTGTTTGTCCATCCCGACAGAGTCTATACCTACCACCTCCTTTTGGTTTGAACGTTGGAACAATTTTTTTTCAAATCAAATAAATTAGACGCTTCGGGCACGATCTCAAGATGTTCGGTATCCTTTCTATTTCCTATCTAGATTAACTAAGTAAAAATCGACTAACTCCTGAACCCAGTTAATCTGAAACGTCAGATTTAGGGAAACTAATGCCTTTACTACCCCAGATACGCGTTACAATCAGAATTATTTGTAGTAAGGAGTCTTGGGAAACACCGCGAACCATAATACAATGCACCTGAGACACCTCGCCTCTCAATGTGGGTACCTTTTGAAGTCTATTTACTATGACACGTAAGTGACATCATTTACCCTTATATGCAAAAAAAATATATATATAAACAATTTAACAATCAATAACGTATGTACAATTGAATATAAAGAGCTTATGAAACGTTTTGTCACTTTTAAATACCGAACATCCGAGGTCAATAAAAAGTTTAGAACCAACGTATTTAATTTATTTCCTTGTATCCAGACGAAGACAGAGTGCGGGACTTGAGGGGCGTATCCGACAAACTTTCATTACTCACGGCCTTAATAATAAATGATAAAACATTATTAATACGATGTTCTGATGACCGACGTACGAGATATTAAGACGGGGTCGAATCAATTAATTCTAACGATTTCAACTTTTAGTTAACTGCTCCACTAGGAACGAGAATGGTTTCAATTCGAATCGGTACAGTGCATTTGGACAAATTTAGACGAGACTGACAACACGAAGAATTCTATTGGAATATCAGCTATTGTATTTTCCAAAGAGTAACGCATAAATGTTTGGCTGCAGAAACTTTTTTATTTAACCTGTTAACTGGTGGTCGAACCTCTTGTGGGGTCCGTGCGGGTAGGTACCACCACCCTGCCTATTTTTGCCGTGAAGCATACTGCGTTTCGGTTTGAAGAGTGTTGCAGCTGCTGTAACTATTCTTGAGACCTTAGAACTTATATCTCAAGGTGGGTGGCGCATTTACGTTGTAGATATCTATGAGGTCCAGTAACCACTTGATATCAGGTGGTCTGTGAGCTCGCCCATCCATCTAAGCAATAAAAAAAGTCCTTCGCTGAATCTATCACCGGATCCGGAAAAAATCGTTTATTTTTCTTCCTAGCCTTGAGAGGCTATATCAGCGTTGCCCTAGCGTGTAGAAACCGAAGGTGTTACTAACACTGGCCCTAGTAAGAGCGGTGCTTCGCAGAATCTACCTCCGGATACATAATCCGACCCACTGAGAAAATCCAGCGAGAAACTCAGTGGGCTGTGTCTATGGGTTGTAGAAACTGGAAGTACGTTACTCTGTAATCAAAGTCAATGAGTTAGAAGAAGAGCTAGGTAATGAGGTGACGATAATACTTTTGATGAAAGTTTGTAGTTCTAGAAGGCCGATCTCTCGGTAGTACCCGGACTAAAATTATTTACGCGATCTATCTAAACTTAGCACGGTAATTGACTTGTAAAATACTTTAAAGTCTGTTTTTGTAATATGTAAAAAGTTATTTTGGCAGCCATCTTACTTGAAACATTGGAGAAAATAGTTGAAAATAGCAAAATAAAATCAAACCCACGAAAATGAACACCAAATTTATTTATCACTAATTCGATTAAAATCGATAACGCCGACGCCCCTACAAACAATAACTATCGATTTGACGAACACGATTCGATATCTATCTAACGACAACGGCGCCATTTACAAGGTGGATCAATTAATGAGAGACCGAGATGGGATATACTAGAATGGGTAAGCTAAAGCGAGATGGCAGTTGAGTTATCAATCATGCGCCCGCGCACGATGAAGCCCGCAGCGATTGAACGATCTCAGGCTTAATTATTTCTATTATGATATTTAAAGAATAATGATTATAGCGTATGGAGATCAACTAGCGAATTCCCACAGTCGTTTCATATGTAACGCTTCTATAGCGTAAATTAATAAGAGCGTAATTGCATCGCGTGATACACGGATGTTAAGCTTTAGAAACAATTAGTAATTAGAGTCATTAAAACGATTTATATACGACAAATCTACGAGCACCGCGTTTCCAAGTGTTTCCTAAAACACAAATATTTGTAGCTGTCGCGACTGTAGTTGTAAAAACCGACGGAATCAGCGAAGCAAGTGTGTAAAAAAAATATCGATTTATAGATACTAATGGTGCACCAGTAGTCGAAAGTCGACTATAATTAATTGAAATTATAAGTTTGAACATTATTATGGTTCTATGGTCAAAGACTAATATGCTTCTATAATCACAGATTTCGCCAAGACTACACTAATAGACAAATAATATTAAAGACAAACAATATTAATCTATTCTCAATTTGACCACAGACTTTAAACAATAATAAAAGTTTGAAAATATAAAAGAGTATTTAGATAAGTATTGTGTCAAATACATGGCAGTGTAGTTATATGGTGCGTAGTTAAAAAATATTAGCATTTTGCATCCCTTCCCTATATTCTCTAAAAGTGTGGGAAATTTCATACTCCTCCGTCCGCGCAATTTTTGTAAAAAGGGGTACAAAGTTTTTACAAAGTCGTGGCCTAAAGGATAAGACGTCCGGTGCATTCGTGAGTAGCGATGCACCGGTGTTCGAATCCCGCAAGCGGGTACCAATTTTTCTAATGAAATACGTACTCAACAAATGTTCACGATTGACTTAAGGATTTTTGGAACGAAGTTCCTTATGGGACGATACGGAGGGGTACCCTTACCGGGAAAAACGTCCGTAACGTAAGATTTTTAATAGTAATGCACACAGTGTACGACTTAACTTTGTAATAACGTACAAATTAGTAATGCACACAGTGTACAACTTAACTTTGCAATAACGTACAAAAAATACCATATTTTTTTAATATTCATTGACTACGATCTCAGAGCGTTCGTTTGCACAATACACTAACTCTTATGCAAACAACCATGAATGAAGTGTACCACAATAAGTTCGCACGTTACCTAATGACCGTGGGTTGTTGTGAAACCTCCAGTTTTATTTTCTTTATACTTCGAATAGACCTTAAAATTAATATTTTTATAATAAGGAACTTCGTTCCTATCCGGTGTCCCACGACACCACCCATTTTTTTTTTTAATTTGCCACAGTTGCGTCATTGCTACAACAGACCACTAGACCAATCGCTCAGGCAAGTAGCAGGATAATCCCACGCTATCAGAATCGGTTCACAATAAATCTATTCATTAATAGCTCTCATAGTTCTACCGGCGTGGTCCGGCTCGTTCATCATCCGAGATCTTATCGAGCGATCCACAATATAAAATCGTTTATACATCGAATGAATGATATAACCCCACATCCGATTTGTATCGATAGCCGGCGAACAAGAACTCTTTGAACGGCTCTCCTTTATTCAAATTAGGGGTCTAACCTAACTGGAGGGTCCTATCACTTCGATCGACGATCGTGAATGAAGCATTTAGACTCGTGATAAATTACGACGAATATCAATTGGTACATGGGATTAATCAAACGCAGTCTAGAAAATGAAAGTTCAAAGATTTAGACGCTCAAATTTGCATCAACAAGCCTATAATAAACAGTAGATGACAACAGATCTTGAGGGGATCTGGTCCCTATTAGCATTGCCATTCACCTTTCGTCGATAGACATTAATAACTCTAATAGCGACAGTAAAGCTATATTTACTGATGGGTTATTTAGTAGGCAGCGGCTTGGCTCTGCTCCTGGCATTGCTGAAGTCCATGGGCGACGGTAACCACTTACCATCAGGTGGGCCGTACGCTCGTCTGCCTACAAAGGCAAACAAAAAAAAATATATTGCTGTAAGCCTATACAGTTAGTTTAACTTGGAATTTGGTTGTTTTTTTTTGTTTTTCTTTATTGTTTAGATGGTTGGATGAGCTCACAGCCCACCTGGTATTCAGAGGTAGCTGAGTAGTGTCAATAATGGAAAACCTTGTTTTTTTCCCCACAAAAACGCCTCGGCTAATTTACAGAGAACGCTAAAAATAGTTTTACATAACCATAGACAAAGAAACATATTTTTGTTCAGATACGGTGTCTGTATCGTCGTCTAATAAAAAGTATTTCATGAAACACACTCACCACGTTTCTGCATGAACGAAAACAGATCGTCCAAGAATTCCTTCCGCTGCGGATCATCGCTGATCTCGTAAAGCTGCAACAACAGAATAAAACAATTAATGATAATGATAAATGAATATAAGCTGAAGAGTTTGTTTGTTTGAACGCGTTAACCTCAGGAACTACTGGTCTGATTTGAAAAATTCAGTGTTAGATAGCCCATTTATCGAGGAAGGCTATATAACATCACGCTAAGACCAATGCAAGCGGAGCACCAATAAAGAATGTTTCAAAATCGGGGTTTTAATCCCTTTTGAGAGCTTCCACTGCGTGCGCTGCGGTTAAAGTTTCGCTAAAGTAATGCATGAGAGTCTTCTCTGTATCTGTGTCTGTCTAATGTATGAGAGTCTCTTTTGAAGTCGGTTAAAAAGCGTGACTTCGGTACCTTAAATAACTCTTTAACATTCTATTATTCAAAAATATTTTCACTTTCTACGTAAATGAAGAGGCGGGTAAAATTTTGCGTTATGCCAAAGTAACTTTTCCACGCGGCCAAAGTTGCGAGCAAAAGCTAGTAATTTATAAGCTTCATTCCGCTTCGTTGGTAAAACAAAACGCAAATATCAAAACTTTTTTTTTAGTACTTAAAGGATTTATGATCAATAAGCCAGTAATTGCCAGCCAATACCTACAATATATTATGTAGTCATTCTTGATGGTAGTAAAAAAAAACACATTTAATTTTACTGCTAATTTAGACGGCGCATTAGTGCAAAGAATATATTCATCTAAGATTTGATTGCACAAAAGGGAACTTAATATCGTGTCCAGTAACTTCAAAACTCCACACGTCCATACTGCTTCGTGGTGCCTTTTCTGCTAAAAAGCAGTCATGCGTTTCGGTTTTAAAGATACAATCAATATGGTATTTCAACCTCTAATAGTGGTAGGACATCTTGTGAGGCCGTATGCGTAGGTACCACCATCTTGCCTATTTATGCCGTGACGCAGTAATGTGTTTAGGTTTGAAGGGCGGAGCAGCCGTTGTAACTATACTGAGACCTTAGAACTTATATCTCTAGGTGGGTGGTGGCATTACGTTGTAGATGTCTATTGGCTCCAGTAACCACTTAACACCAGGTGAGCCGTGAGCTTGTCCACCCAAATATGCAATAAAAAATATATATTTTAAATGTTACCTTTGTCGCATATCGACAACATTATTTGAGAGTTGAAATTTTTAAATTAACTTGAAGTAATGCAGTTTCATTGTTTTCTTCGTATGCGGGCGCACGTGGTCACTGTCTTACGCACGGTTGCACACAATACGACTGAATATTAATTTGTTCATTAATAATGTATTACGCCCTGTACTTGTAGAATGTCGCTTAGTTAACTTCGATAAAAGTTATTATCTTATTACTTTGATTATTTAGAAGATTGCACAAAGTGGGAATGAGTTGCTCGCTCCGGGCATTTCAATATTACAATAAATGTTACGTTGCAATACATCTTGTAATATTTAAAAAAATCTAATATTTACAAAAAACCAAACCAACCCTTCAAACCGAAATGCATTACTGCTTGACGGCAGAAATAGGCAGAGCGGTGGTGCGGACTCACAAGAGGTCCTACCACCAGTACAATAAGTAATAAACCAGTAATAATAGTGATTAAACGTCAATTGAGCTAAAGGTTGAAATGTAAATGTAGTCTGGAAAACGTTACGATTAATATAAATGGAAAAGGAATAATGAAAAAAAAACTATTTCACGTTTACTAAAACCGCCACAAACGATGTTTATAGATTGTCACAAAATAATTGTTCAAACGATAGTGCACAGGAAGAAGATAAAAAAACCCGATGTTAATAAGGTCGTTATTCGCTTGTACGTAACTCCCGCTGCGAAAGGCGTGTCGTTGCCAATAATTATGCTGATTTCCGTCATTTAAATGCATCGCGTAAAAGCCATATTACGTTCAAACTCGACATTTGATGCCCTATTGGCTGAATCTAGTCGCGGCGTGAGCCATGCCAAATATTATTCTTACATCATATTTATTGGCAGCGTTTGTTTATTTCGTTATCAATACAGTTAGATATTACTTGTCCGTTAATGACTTCAAAATTAAACTTTCCTCAATGATATTACATTTATGTGTAATATTATTCAAATTTAACGTTATAGATTCTTAAGTGTTTCACTCCTAAATAAATAGTTAATTATTTGGTCACAAATTATTTATCTACAATATTTGTGGAGAAATTCGATGCGTGTAAGGTCTAAAATCAAATAGCATTTCCCGTTACATAAACAGAAATGGCCCGTCGACCTGACAAGTCTAAGAACAAGGGCCACACATTAAGTTGATTTTTTTATCGTTTTTTTTTTATTGCTTAGATTGGTGGACGAGCTTACAACCCTGGTGCTAAGTGGTTACTAGAGCCCATAGACATCTACAACGTAAATGCGCCACCAACATTAAGATATAAGTTCTAAGGTCTCATTATAGTTACAACGGCTGCCCCACCCTTCAAACCGAAACGCAAGACTGCTTCACGGCAGAAATAGGCGGTGATACCTACCCGTGCGGACTCACAAGAGGTCCTACCACCAGTATTTACTTACGTCAGATAAATTGATAAATAACCCTTTAATACAAATTGCTGGTTAGACTGTTTAAATTTTGTTTTATAAAATACATAAAAATCATCTTGAACCGAATGATTTTCTGGTAAGAACGTCACACGACAACTTTAAACAAACCACGGGAAAGGCACGGCGCGGCGCTACGTACGATCAAACATTCTGTTTGCATTGTACAATTACATCGGGGCACTTAGCGTTAAGAACTGGACTGGGCGACAACAGAACTCCATTTGACGTTTCCTGTTTCCGGTTCACGTACATTCGGGTCACGGTTTGCGAATCATGAATAACGGTGTCTCTTTAGCATTGTGAAACTATTACCGTTGCTTTAGCTAATTACCTTAGTGACGGGGTTTGCGTCGATTATAAGACGTCTCCCGACTATTTATTATTCATGACATCACCGCGAAACGTAATCGACGGAAACGGACACTATTTATTTGATAAATAAAGCAAACCCTGTAGATACCTACCTATAGATTTACGAAGTTCAAATTGAGTGAGGCCATCAACACCGTGGCCATGTGTGCTAGCAAATATCTTGTATAGCGTGCAAATACATTAGCAAAAACCATTGGTGATGTTTTAAATGTTATGTTGTTAGGAATTCCGTGGTCTTCGTGCCATGCGATTTCCGATACCTTTGCTTTACGTGATCCCATGCCTTTGCCATATACTTGCTTGTTAAAGATGAAAAGGATTATGGTGGTCTAGAATGCAAAACTGCTTCGTTCCCGTGGGTGTTGTGAAGGTAACGAACGAATTCAGATAAGAGGACGCGAAGCATGTTTCTGTAAATTCCTTCTGTCAACATACCGGGATTGTTCATTAGTCATAAACACATGGGAACGAACGTATTGAGCATAAATATCAAACATTTCATAAAGGTAATAATATATGTATGACATGACGGAGAACAACCTCACCTAGAAAGATACCGGAGACCGGGCAAACTAAAGAGCTTAAGAAAGCCGACTCTGGCACTAGACCGAGAAAACGCTAGGAAGAAGAAGAAGAAGACTAAGCGTGATTACGAAAATAAAACCGTTGCACGTTTTAAGCAGTGCCCAAAATGAAACAGCAAGAGCTTGAGACAGAGCATTGGTACATCGTCAATCGGCACGCGTAACGTTTAACCCTTCAACAGCCGTGTCGCGTCCTAAACAAATGATCCGTACCGGTCGGTACGTAATTGGAACAAGCTTTTTTTTATATTTATTTTCTTAGTTCACGACGCTAATCGAAAACGCTTCGCCCCTGTGATTAATCGCAAGGGGCGCGACCGAACCGACACTGACGCTCGCGAAGATTGATGCAGTTATAGGGCTACCAATTTCATAATAGGAAATATTTCTAGTATTAGATACAGTATCTACAAGGAAATAAACGTCGATCAAAGAAAACTTTTTTGTAATAACACCATCAGAATGACTTCTAAAATAATTGTTTTTTTTTTTCCTACCTATGCTGATAGCCTTGAGAACCAAACCGGAGGTGTTGCTAACATTGGCCTTAGCAAGAGCAGTGCTTCGCAGACTCTACCACCGGATCAGAAACGCAACCCACTGAGAAGATCCGGCGAGAAACTCAGTGGGCTGTGTCTATGGGTTAAAATTTCTAAATTTGCAAATTATATAACACTCACACCTTAATGCTTCACAATCGGATTCATGGTGTGCTGCCAAAAGCAGTTTCATTCATATTTTCACGTACTTTCTCTAAATATTTAGTAAGGCCTGGACCACCAGATAACCGCCTTTGGTCATGTTGCATTAGCACAGTTGTTCCCATAGTCAAAGAAAACTTAATCAACAACTTAAAAATCCGTCGAAGCCAGCTGGAGCGAGATCTTGGTTGAAGAAGTTCCCTCATAATAGAGTGCGATTGTGATTCAATTTCTCACTCTGGAGTTCAAAATATACCATCGACCATGTTGCGATATATATACATACTGCTCAATTTTTTTTATTTTTGTGTATTTATTTATGCCTCTAAATGATATTTAATAATATGAATTTTATAATCTTTAAATTTTGAATTAAATGTAAATGTAATGTAATTGTATGGAATGTAAATGATCATAAACGTTTGGTCACCCTACAGTTGATGTGTTCTTGTAACTGCCATTAAAAGTCAAACGCTGGACCAAACGGTCCATCTTATTAATAAATACTATTAAATATAAGGGTTATTTAATGGTTTGATCTCGTTTGCACAAGGCAAACAAATCACGCATATAATGAATAGAACTTCATAGCTTTAAAATTTTGGGATTTAGGCAAAACATTTTAAAAAAAATTATTAGTAAATATGATTTAATCATATTGTTTTCTATTTAAATAAAAAAAATAGTCTCAACCTTGAAGCATTTTCTTCAAAGTACTATTAATATCACAGAACTCAGGCTTATTCCATGAGTATGCTTTTTCGATTGCGTCACTATGGACAAACAGAAATATGTAAAGACTGAAATGCAAATGAGTGGACATCTTGTGGACATATAGACAATGTCGTGTCTTAGAGTCGTCTAAGACATTTTTTTACGTTTATTTTTGAAGAAAATGTCAACAGTCCTATCAGTCGAATCTCAGCCCGTAATCACTATTTACCCTTTACAATTTGATTGGATTATCATTTGAACTTTTTGTTTGTAGTTACGATCTACCTGGTATTTAGTGGCTAACGGAACCCATTGATACTACAACACAAAAGTGAGGTACAATCGAAGTGTCAGTTATATTGTATTATACTTAAACACCACCCTACAAATTGGAATAATTGCTTCGCTGCAAAAACAGACAGTACGATGGTACTTATCTATGCGAGCTTGTAGTCTTCCCTATCAACTAACTATACTGAGACCTTAGAACTGATATCTCAAGGTGGGTGGCGCATTTACGTTGTAGATGTCTATGGGCTCCAGTAACCACTAAACACCAGGTGGGCTGTAAGCTCGTACACCCACCTAAGCAATAAATGAAAAAATAAACTCAAGATTTGCATACTGCTATCACCCATTCTACATAATATATTTTCCCAAATCAGCGTGTATTTCGATATCTTGTTATATCATCGTTGTAATTTTTTTCCATTAGTCTCGGTAATTTTCGGCAGCCAATCATAAGTCAGTTACAGTCCGCAGGGGTAGGTACCACCGCCCCGCCTATTTCTGCCGTGAAGCAGTAATGCGTTTCGGTTTGAAGGGTGGGGCAGCCGTTGTGACTATACTGAGACTATAGAACTGTATCTCAAGGTGTGTGGCGCATTTGCGTTGTAGATGTCTATGGGCTCCAGTAACCACTTAACACCAGGTGGGTTGTGAGCTCGTCCACACATTAGTAAATAAAAAAAACCAAATTAATAAAATACAGGCAGGAAATTCACACGCGGTCTTATTAAAATCACAAAATCAAACAAAACAGGTTCCGGTACACATTTGGACTTATCCTTAAAATTGAATAACTTTGTGTATACTCGAAAATGAATATGACATCCCTCTCTCTCGGCAACGTATTAAAAGTGATACAATAGAGAAAGATGAAAGAGTATCTCTTGTACAGTGCATACGGTATGAAAAAAAAATAACAATAGGAGAATATTATCATAGCGTTTTGTCGCCCACTGACCGTTTATATTTGAATCACAAAACTGGGCAATAAGCCTCTTAATCTCTATTGTTACGTGCCAATTACTCTCCCCTTTCCGCTTGAATAAGTAAATATTTTGTTAACAATATGATCATGCAACTGACAAATTATTATTTTTCCCATATATAACTTTTTTTTCAACACCTTGTTGCCTTTTTTCATATATGAAACAAACTTGATCCGCTTTCTCCATTTTTGCAATTGTTTTTATTTGATAAAAATATTTTCATGTATTTGTTTTAATGTTTTTTTTGCAACAGATCAACCTGTTATCAGATGGTTCAAAACAACAATATAATATGAATCCCATTAAAAATTAACTGGATTCAATGAGTATATGAGAATAAGGTTCTAAATAATAAACATAAAACAAACAATGGAATATATGTATGCGAATAAATTGAATTTCTAGTGTTGCACCTTTAAATGTTATTATAATATTGATAAAGTCTCGATAAAGATAAATAACGATAAACACAAAAAACGAAATGAAGCGAAAGAACGTTAAAAATTTAAATTCAGTTTCAACAATCAAAAATAGACATAAATATTTTCTAAGACAGTTCGATGTGTTGCAAAGTTTAATATTAGAACATTACAAATCGAGCCAATGAAGTCGTGAAAACAATTAAAACAATAATTGTTAAGTTCAAACTCAATACTTTCAAATTCAAATTCAAATTCAAAATCATTTATTTCAACTTGGATGTCATCAAAAACACACTTGTTGAGTGTCAAAATGTAAAAGAAAATGTTAACTCTACCACCGGTTCCAAAAAAAGCCACAGTCCTGAGGAGAACCAGCGAAACAAACACAGCGGGTTTTTTTTTTTTTTTTTCTCAAATATTTTCTTTTTTTTTAAAATAAGAAAACATATTTGCATTATACGAAAAAACAAGTCAAAAAAATACAATTCAAATAAATTATAATAATAATGAAAAATGAAAAGAACTATAACAACCATTCACAGTTTTCACATCGTATACAACGTTGCTATAGCTGTTACCTACGATCCTGCCATTTTCGTATAACTAGTACAAAAAAAAGGATAATATTCATCGTCAAATTTATCGATATACGCCTGAATCTCGACTACTAACAATGTAACGTCAACATTTATATCAACTTTACGAGCTATTGCAAATTTTACTGCTCACTAGTAAAAACATTCGGATACGTCCAGGCTGACACAAAGGAACGGCTATTAATTACTTTAATCGATATTATTAAACACTACACATCGATACTATTAAAATATCCTCTAGAAAAGTTTCTTTCAGGTTCGTTGTCGTGTAAACAGAACATGTTATGCCATCAAAAAACTTCCATTGTTATTGTAGTTACTTACTTTCTACCTTACTGTTGTAGATTTTGGCCACAAGGCGATAAATCTTTAAGCAATTGATGAAAAGTGGATCTAAATCACTCGGGTGCTTGAGAATATAAAAATGCGAACAAATTTTTAAACAAGTTTTTATCAACATTAAATTAGTTTGTATCTCGTCATCAAATCAATGCGAAGTGAACTATGCCATAGGTTTATTTTATAGCAACGACCTTTAATGTTGCTTCGATGGAGCAAATGAAGTCAAGGGAATTTTAATGAATCGTGAGTAAATATTATGATAGAATTTTATGGTGTACCTGTATTATCAGAGAACACCTCGATTAAATCTTAACTTAAGATATTCAGAAGTAACTTTAAATTATTATTTTTTGTTTATTTCTATAGCTTTTGCTTACCGAAATTAATACGAAACTATTACTTTCTTGGAACGTGGGCTAGAACATACTGACGGTACAGAAACAAACAAAACCCTAAAAAAACATAGAATTACTACCAACGCTGAGTACAGCAACTATTAAAATGAGGGTTAGGAAAACATAGACATGAGATCCAAAGTACATTTGGAATGCTAGGCTAGGTATTAGAATGTTACTACGTAATATGTAGTTATTAAAAAGAAACATTGAAGGAGTTTTGTCGTGAGAAGTTTTAAGCTTGGTCATACAACCAACACTTTTACGAGCGACAATGGTATTACGATAATATCAAGATTTTTTTCTTATATCGTTGGCTGTGATACTTTGTGGAATACTTATCGTCTCCGACAGCCAAACTACCACCGGCCCTAACGTATGAAGCCAATTGAATAACGATTTAAAATATCAATCAATAAAAATGTCTAAATCTTTTGTGCTTTTTTAAATTTGATGCATTGATGATAAAAATGCATTATAAAGCGTAAAGACTTGCATTCGATAAAAGATGAATAGTATGGCCACACGTGTAAATAAATTTAAATAATTTCCATCAGCTCTGGAATATCTTAAGCAGCCAAGATCACCAATCTCACACTGAACCGTTTATAACATGCCTCGGGCGAAACATATCGTTTATCGTAAGTTAACAAATAAATTGCAATACAATTTACGCTGATACGAAGTGTGGACAAGTGGAATCAGTTCAATAAGCCAACTTGTGCGAGCGGCTTTGAGGGCTAAGGTTGTAGAATACATGGAATATATGTCATTTCCTTCGATTTTCGCGAACCATTAAAAACAAATTTATAATGATAAATTTTTTTATTGACTTTCCTACAACGGCATTCGCGTTTGAATATCTCCACTTAACATCGGGTTACAACAAATAGTTCATATATGGGACTATGCCACGATGTTTTCGCATTAAGACACTTAACGCATTGGTGATGGCGTCCTGCCTATTGGTGCCGCAAAGAATAACTGCGTTACGTTTTGAAAAGATTCCGACATCGCTTCTCAAAAGAGGTTGCAGCACCGATGTTGCGGTGTGCACGGAATTGAGAATATGTGCATAAGTGTCGGCGAAATTACACAAAAAAAATCCTCCAAAATTAACCTCCTTCGTCGCGTCGTTTCCTATCTGCTGAGAGGATTCTACTTCTAGCAAAAGAAATATATAAACAAACCAAAAAAAACCAGCCACAACCCGGCCGCGACTGTCGCTAAAGATACGAACATACATTCTCAAACAATTAGAGCACAACATTTATCGTACATGTTTGATTGGGTGTTATTGGCTAGAAATATGCCAAAAATCTGTAGAGTTCCAACATTTTGAACTTAAATTAACAACGATGAATTATTACGAACGAACAAAAGTACTTTACTTTCGAATTTATTGATTGTGAATCACTTGATTTATAAAAACCACATGTAGGTATGTTCAGAAAGTGCGTACATTTGGAAACTACAAAAGCACAATTGCATTTGTGAACGTGCGTCCCTAAGATTGCAACCACGCTCCTCGCCGCAAGACAATCTCAAATGGTCACTAATATTTCAAACTGTAATATTTAAGGGGATGGATTTATAAATAAACGTCTTGTGAATATCCGAATACAATAGTAACAGCGTTTATGGAAATGAAAGAGATTTACAATTATGGAGTGTGATTCTTTACGACTGTAATTATAATTATGTGTTGTTAGTGTATGTGATGGGATACTTTATCATTTAAGGACGAACAGGTCGGGCTGTGTAAAAATCGCATTGATACATCGAAAAATCGGTGCAATACATTCTTATCTTATCTTATCACTAAACCTACCGCTTGTATACCTATTTCTACCGCGCCCAATCAAGTTGACCGGTAATTAAAAGTTTTTAATGTTATTATTCAATGTAGATAATAGTTGGAAAAAAGAAAAAATACTAGAAATAAAATACGAAGAAAATATTTTTTTCGTATTCTGATAATTGTAAAATATTAGGCATGACCTAATATTTTACAATGAAACATACAATGATACAATGAAATTGACATCTATTGCTTATCTATCTATATATATAAAAATGAATTGCTGTTCGTTAGTCTCGTTAAAACTCGAGAACGGCTGGACCGATTTGGCTAATTTTGGTCTTGAATTATTTGTGGAAGTCCAGAGAAGTTTTAAAAGGTAGATAAATATGAAAATGCTTAGAATTAAATAAAAATGACCATTTTGTTTTCCCTTTGATGTGTCACCCGTCAGACGGATTCCTTTTGTTTGTTTTAAGTTTATTTTATACAAAAGCTTAGGTCTTTTATTTGTCGATAACCGTCGAGACACTACGATGTCTGCCGGGTCAGGTAGTATTCAATAGAAAATTGTTCATCTAATATAATCAAAACATCGATTATTAACACAACATATAATTAACCGAACAAAGTATTTAGGATCGAATATTGTAATCGCATTCACGAAGGCAAAACTATAATCCGTTCACACATAATAATAAAAACCTTAACTGTGTGTCATGTTACAGAATTTTCCTGTCGTTCCGATCGCAATTACATTGTAGTAACGACTAATAGCTCGTAAACTTCGTGTTTTACTGTGTCTAGTCGTGTACGACGGATAAGTTTGATAAGTCGACCTATATTATTATGAATTACCGTTGCGTTCCATCATTAAATGAGTTTTTGGTTGTGTCGTGGCCCCTAGTCTCTTTTTTGTTATTTTTTACTACCTGACCTGGCAGACTTCGTAGTGCCTCAATCGATAAATAAAAGTCCTAAACTTTTGTATAAAATAAACTTAAAGCAAAAAGAAAAGGAATCCGTCTGACGGGGGGGGACACATCAAAGGAAAAACAAAATTGTTATTTTTGTTTAATACCGAGCATATTTATCTTTACCTTTTAAGCCTTCTCTGGACTTCCACAAATAATTCAAGACCAAAATTAGCCAAATCGGTCCAGCCGTTCTCGAGTTTTAACGAGACTAACGAACAGCAATTCATTTTTATATATATAGATTTTGCTTATATTGTTGGAGGTGCTCAAAGCTCACCGGGTGTTAAGTGGTTACTGGAGCCCATAGACATCTACAACGAAAATGCGCCACCCACCTTGACATTTAAGTTCTAAGGTCTCAGTATAGTTACAACGGCTGCCCCACCCTTCAAACCGAAATGCATTACTGCTTCACCGCAGAAATAGGCGAGGTGGTGGTACCTTACCCGTGCGGACTCACAAGAGGTCCTACCACCTGTAATCAACCAACCAACCAACCAATTTACTGGCGATATTCAACAGCTTGACGTGAATTACAATCACTAACGTCACTAAAGTAACATAGTCTCAAGCTACGAGGTGATATTCGAGACATGCTTAGGGACGATCACCACTTAAAACCGTTTGGGCTGTAAGCTCGACTGTACATCAACAACAAAAAAGTCATTGTAAACCTCAGCAACTACACTGTGCAGTTTTGAATCAGTTTAACAGTGAATTGTAATTATTTATTACCATTTTTATTTATATGATAATGATTACTAATCCCAGACAGACAACAGTTTGTCAATTTAAATCGTGATAGACAGTACATAATGTTACAATTGTAGATTATTCATGGGGAAAAACATTCTTCGGAACATAAAATTTCATTTTCGCTCAACAAGACTTATATAAAACCAATATCAGAAAGGTTCCTTTATTATTTAATCCTTTTATTATTATATTCCTTAATTGGTTAATTATTCGACCAGCATCTAACTATGACATCATATTTACACTTGACCTGATGATACCAATCAAGTTACGGAATATTTCCTAAACAAAATGTTTATCATAAATTTGAAACTAGAAATCGAAGAAATCGTAAACCTATTTCATAGTCAATCGTTAACATATAAGTGTATTGTACTATCCAAATCATAAAATGTACAATCATCGTAACGAACGCATTATCGTGACTTCACATTTTGTGGTTACATTGACTTCGTATTGCAAAGATAAACAAATACATTGCAATATTGTTATCTATACTAATATTATAAACAGGAAAAATTTGTTTGTTTGTTTGTATTGAATAGGCTCCGAAACTACTGAACCGATTTGAAAAATTCTTTCACTGTTCGGAAGCTACACTATTCCCGAGTGACATAGGCTAAATCTAAAAAAAAATACCTAAAATATTGTTTACATCGCGTGCCCTACGAAAACTATTGGTGATAGAATAAAATAAGGTACTACGACTTTGTAAAACACATTATTAATTACAAAAAGTGTCGCGCCAGCAAAATATGTCTAACTATTGTAGTTATGCCGTAATAAGTGTTCTTTTATTTAAAAAAATAAAACAACGTCAAATATAATTGAAATTTTTGTTAAAGACCCGAGCGGAACCGGAGCGGGCCGCTAGTATTTAAGAATGTAAAATCAAACCCGCAAAATTATAATTTGCGTAATTACTGGTAGGTAGGACCTCTTATGAGTCCGCACGGGTAGGTACCACCACCCTGCATATTTCTGCCGTGAAGCAGTAATGCGTTTCGGTTTGAAGGGTGGCGCAGCCGTTGTAGCAATACTTGAGACCTTAGAACTTCTATCTCAGGGTGGGTGGCGGCGTTTGCATTGTGGATGTCTATGGGCTCCAGTAACCACTTAACACCAGGTGGGCTGTGAGCTCGTCCACCCATCTCACCAATAAAAAAAATAAAAAAAGGTGAAATAAAAAATGACTCAAAAGAGTGCTTAATTAATATATCGAGGGTAATCATGAAAACTTAAGTGCCCTTTTAATTTATTCTGAATAAAGCAATGTATGCAAATGCAAGTAGAAAATACAATGAGTAGCTGTTAAGTTGTAAATAATATTTGAGAAATTTTGAAACGAAAAGGAATTTTACTACAGCTATTAAACTGTACTTGAGATATATTTTTTTCTACTATACGACTACCTTAGTTATTCATGCAATCGAATTAATAACTCCAATCTAACCCAAATTTGGTACAATCACTCAATAAGTAGTAAAATATAAACATGTCAAAATAATTTAATAAAAATGTTTAAGTTTTGCATGATGAAGTCTGTTGTTCTATTTGAATTTTATGTAGGCTCGATTTTACCAAAATAGAAACTTTGTTCCACGTGTTTATATTTAAAAATTAAGAAATAAAATCCAATAAGTTTTATACACGTTTTTTTAAAATTTAATATAGGTATATTAAGTTTCATAGGTAAACGTTGGGAAGTTAAACTTCTAATTTCGAGCATACAAACGGTTCGAATAATTGTCCATTGAATTGTCAGTAATTGAGTGTAAAGAGGCGGAGGCAGGTGTCACTCCTCCGATCGGATCGTATGTGGCACAGTTTTAACTGAGACTTTAATGAGGTAAACAAACGGTTCTCTGGTTTGGTCCAAGGCACAGACTAGGTACTAAGCAAATGCTTCGAGCACAAAAAACACAACTTTTTAAAATTTACAATTTTGTTTCTGTATTGTTAAGTACACTTGGGTGCAATATGGTGCATACCGTCGTGCTCATCTTGTATAACATAACTAAACATAGTATATTTAGTATACTATAGTATAAGTACCACCGGTAATTACCCAAATTATAATTTTGCGGGTTAGATTTTTATTTCACGATGTTATTCCTTCACCGTGGAAGTCAATCGTGAAAATTTGTTAAGTACGTATTTCATTAGAAAAATTGGTACTCGCCTGCGGATTCGAACATCGTTGCATCGCTAAATACGAATGCACGTCTTATCCTTTAGGCCACGACGACTTTAATTGATAATTGATTCCGTTAGCCAAATTACGTATATTAGTAAAATCTTGGATAGCAAAAACAGTTTTTGAAAATTTATAAGCATATTCTAATTCTAATTGGCGGCGACCTTAAATATGAATTTTTGCTAAAACAAATCTAAATACGGAATACTACTTAACCAGAAAAGTAAACGACTATTTCTTTTGACTTGTACCACAGTCAGTTTATATGTAAAACACGGCAAAGTGAAGAGGGCGATGGCCGCGAAAACAAAGCCTCAATTGATGAACTGATGTCTTAGTGTCGAAATCAAACGTACGCTGTTTAGTCGTTCTTCTTGTGGACGGTTCCTTCAAGAAAGAATCAGTGGCAATAATCATAAATAAATTAATAAAACCTTAGGATTATGTTTTTTATTTGAATACACACAATGCAGAAATTAGCTACATTGAAATTCCGAATACCGATTACTGTCTGAAATGTACAAATTAGAACATATATCAAAATGAAAGGCTTTCTCAATTCGTAATAGTAAAAAGTTAAGATTGATTTAAAAACAAATGACTCTTAATCAAACTCCGTTATACTCCCAAAAGATTGGATTGAAAACAGAATTCATTCGTACTTCGATAAATGAATGAATTGTTGACGCCGAATTTTGAATAAATGTTTCTAGAGTTTCTTGGCTATTTCATGAATGGACAAGTCTTTGATAACGCCGGCTGGTGCTAAACGATTCCCATTGCGGTATGTTTGTACGAGAATTACATCTCATTCGAACTTGTTCTGCTTTGGACGATCGATAGGAAACGTCCGGAGGAAAGCGACTAATTGATGTGTTTAGAAGAAGTTGGGTTTCTTAGAAAATTATGTTACATGGAAATCAAAAATTTATTGATCGAAAACATTTGAACTTTTGATGAAGACATTTGTTTGGTAATAGAGACTACTGTTACAGTTCATATAGTTTTATATTTGTCTACGTATATACCAAAACCTCAAAATGACTTTGAGTTATTCAGAAAGACTTTGTTACTAGTTTAGATGCGCAAATAGGCCTCAAATTGGTACGCCTTAAATTGAAGCCTGATTGCATTGTGAATTCTGTTTTCCCGAAGTCTCAGTGCAGGAACTATTTTAATAAACAACTGATACTACAATCACTCCTTAAGACCAGAGTTAGGAGGAGGTGTATGTGAGTACAGGTAGGAAAATAATAAGATAATAGCATCCCAGACAGGTCCTCTGGCCACAAACAAAAGATCTGATGGAATAGCGTAATATAGTATTTCATAGTGTATATAAGAAAAAGCATATTTAGTTAATACACGATTTAAGCTTACATTGTGAATAAACAATGACGATATAAACACTTCACACTTAGCTTACGAGAAAATCAATTTGCTTGAAACACACGTTTCCAAACACTTTCACACACCGACTGACAATATTGGAAATTGTGTGTTTAGACCTTTATAATAAAATAATAATAATAAAATATTCGTATATTATGTATATGGATAACAGTACAGTACTCGGCGATAAATATTGCACATCGTAGTATGGAAAGAGACATTCGGCTTATTCCGGCTTCGTAGAGCGTTATCTTTGTCGCACACCAGCGTGTTCGCGAATTGGGCGATTTTAATAACATATTTTTAATTTAATATTTACCACCGGGTGTTGTATTTTTAAGGCACGTTTGGTATATGTCAAGAAATTACAAATTGCTTGATATTGCTTGATAATTATAACTTTTTTTTCCTTAGCTATTCGCTAGTAGCCTAAGGAATATTCCAGCATCTTTAGCTATGCCTGGTCGAGTAATTATTACCTAAAAGACATGTTACTTGAGGTTTCAGTAATCGTCATTTTCGATAGACCTCCCACAAAACGAACAAACTGACAGGTCTGTATAATGTCCGGTGTACTAACTAAGCCATTGCTTTAATAGTCGCTGACAGCTTTGGATTCGGTGCGAAAAATCGAACTACGCGACGAGGAAATTACATGGCCAAATCGCATCTTAAAGACATGTGCGTTTGATAGATACTTTTTTAATACCTTTAATTGGTTTGAAGCTAAGGGATTTAGGGTATAGATATTTCTCAGTTTTAAAAATTACTTAGACAATTGCACACAAGGAATGCAATATGCTAGTTGTTGTTACGTTACGTTCATACATACGCGTATCCGGTGATAGCTTTTAAAAACACAAACGCAAAATATATGTGTATATGTATTATTATTATACATATATATATTCAAGTAAGGAGGTCTTTACGTAGCTATTCCGGTCAAATAGCGGCGTAATTGACAAAAACAATACACGAGTCTAGTCATCAAACAATGATATGATGTGTCTAAGAAAACTAGAATAGCACATATGCATCTATTTATCCTGACTGACTGACTCGGACTTTTTTATTTTAATTTTATTCTGGCGGTTTTGTATTGTGAGCATCAAATAGGGAAAGGTTTTTGAACATTTCGCCACTACAATGGGTACAGTAATTTTCCAAGTGAGAAGCAAGAATATCCCTGCTTCTGAACAGAAAGAAATGTCCAAGTACAATTTGTACGTCATTATAGGAATTCTATTTCTTTGTATGTTCGAAGCCTTCACGATTCTAACCAGTGCATTTGTGATGAAACTGTACCATCAATACGTAAGATAAGTTGAGTGTGAGCAATTTCAATAAACCCAAATTTCTTATACAATTAGCGTTAGTCGGAGACAGTCACAGAGGAACGTGACCGGGTTCCACTAGTGGCTTCTGGCTATGTCTTAATACATACCTTTCACAATATTTCACCCAGAAATTCGTCTAAAATGAAATTGAAATTCATCGAACTTTAAACAATTAGAAAATTTTTACAAACTAACTAAACAAATAAACGAAAAACATATCCAGCAACTGTATTCCAAAATCCTATCGAGTATACACAAAGTGTATGCGATTAGACGCCCTCCCTTTGATCTCCAATTAGATGAACATTTTGGGGTTCCGCATTATCTGTGGAGTGCGTGCGTTATGATAGGGGAACTGAGGGGACATCACTCGTAAATATGTTAGGTGTTAAACTTTCGGATGCCCCTCGGAAATTATCGGGAGGTAATTGGTGTTGGTGACGTTGTTGATGCTTCCATTATATGTACAATGTAATATCATTGATAGACCTGTTGTGTAACGCAATAAATGTTTTTGTTTTCAATCACAAATAAGTATAACATTATTTTAATTGACAAAAAAGGTTTTTTTGACGATTTGCTTCGCTTGGATCTTTTTCTCAGTGGATCGCGTTTCCGATCCGGTGGTAGATACTGCGAAGCACTGCTCTTGCTAGGACAAGTGCTAGCAACACTTCCGGTTTGAGCCCCGTGAGCTCACCTACACGCTAGGGTGAAGCTGAAATAGCCTCTCAAGGCTAACAGCATCTGTAGGATAAAAAATCGCTTGGCTTTGTTCATATATTATTCCACAGCGTTTCGTAGCGCAACACGATTAAACATTATGTAGCTGTTACTGATAAATACGGCTCAACAATGCACAAAAAAAAAAGTTTTAACGTTTTTTCTTCGCAAATACCTCAATTGTAAATTCTAAATAAAATTTCCAAATCTTCCATTTTTAACATGTATCCAACACAATTGTACCTGCAAAACCTCACTAAAGCTACGTAAACTCAAATTAACAGTTCCTTTGATATCCTATGACTCATAAAAACAAATCAATTTGCTATCTTCGAAGGGCTGTTCCGGCCCGGGGTGGGGAAAATTAATCCGACAGTCCGCAAAGCTTGTATTACAAGCCGCAATTATCGGCCGAGGATAAAGCCGCTTTATGTCCGTTAGCGATTTTGGTGGCGAATCAAGCCGGACAAATCCGGTAAAACAGTTATTGATATCGAAGAAGAACCATGACGACCTAATTTTGAGTTATTTTTTAAATAACCTTAATTTACTTGCTTTTTTTTATTGCCCTTGTAGGCAGACGAGCATACGGCCCACCTGATGGTGAGTGGTTACCGTCGCCCATGGACTTCAGCAATGCCAGGGGCAGAGCCAAGCCGCTGCCTACCGCTTAATACTCTCCACAAGCCTCTTTTAAAGAAGGACATTTGCTAAGTCGTTTTCCGTTGCAATTGTTTTCGTAAAGATCTCGAGTACTTTTAAAAGCCAATTAAAATAGTTATTACACCTCGATTCATTATTTTGAAACTTAAATAATCAACTTATTAAACTCAATGTTTGCAAGCACTTTAATTTTTAAAAGCGTTACCTACACTCCCTATTTAATCTTTATTAGTCTTATACTAGTCTTTCAAAACACTTTGACCGATAAATTGTGGATTAGAGGAGTGATGTAAAGAATCCATTTATCTTTTCAATATAGGTATAGGCATCTAATCTGTCAATACGTATACGAGAAAGTAAAAAGGTTACGTAGAAAATCGTCACCTGAATGAATAAAGTACAGATATTTATTTACTATTGCAAAAAAAAAATTGAAAAAATTGTACCATATTTTTTTTTCAAAAATCTTATTTAGCTTAGTTCAAAAATGATGTTGAATTAACGAATAGCAAATATTATATTATATCTCTTGCACGATCTCCTAACGAAGTAGCAAGAAACGCGTCATGTTGAACCGAATCAAATGACAATTTTTATTTTATTTTATTGCTTGGATGTATGGACGAGCTCACAGCCCACTTGATGTTAAGTGGTTACTGGAGCCCATAGACATCTACAACGTAAATGCGCCACGCACCTCGAGATATAAGTTCTAAGGTCTCAGTATAGTTACAACGGCTGCCCCACCCTTCGAACCGAAACGCATTACTGCTTCACGGCGGAAATAGGCGGGGTGGTGGTAAATACCCGTGCGGACTCCCAAGAGGTCCTACCACCAGTGATTACTCAAATTATAATTTTGCGGGTTTGATTTTTATTACACGATGTTATTCCTTCACCATGGAAGTCAATCGTAAGCATTTGTTGAGTACGTATTTCATTAGAAAAAAAAAATTGGCGGGCCTTTTATTATTACTTAAACTAATAAACTAATTATTATTTTTTTAATAAGAAAAGACAATTTTAATAACATAATAACCTAATAATAAACTCCACTGACCATTTTCAACGTAAATAAATGACCACACAACACATTCTCTTGTTCTCTGGTAATAAAAGAATAAAATAAAATTTAAAAAAAAACTTTTCCGAAACTGTATCCCTTTGAAATGATCGGTCCCATTCGTGTCGCACGCATTATCGTATTGTCGAGAAACACATACATGAATATATTGTATGGCGCACAGGCGCGCGCGCTTTGTTTGAACATCGAATTTTGCACATGTACGCAAATAATCGTGACAGTGCAAACGAAAGTCGTTATTGCAAATAAAATGTTAGACAAATATGTATAGATATTCATTCATTCCATTTCAAATTATTACCATGTTCCTTTCCGAGAGAGACAGCAGCTGTTAATATTAATTGTTAATGAATTGTTAACTGTTAATCCAAACCAGATGATGATGTTTTTTTTTTTTTGATAACGCCATCTTGTTGTGTCTTTAAAGCGGTTAGTTGCCCTCAATTAAGAAAAATAGTATTATTATTCGCCAATAGATGTCGGGAAGAGTTGATTATTGAAAACACAAATAAAACAATATTTTCTGAAAATAAATCGTAGCTAGATCGATTTATCGCCCCCGAAATTCCCTGTATACTAAATTTTATGAAAATCGTTGGAACCGTTTCCGAGATTCAGATTTTATATATATTAATATTTATACAAAAATTGTTCGTTTAAACGTATAAGATAAATTGGAAATGGAATTAAAAATAATTTTAAAAGTGAAAATTACGAAATTTTATAACGAAAATTATTTTTCCTTAATTAGTGGGAAATTAAAAAAAAACCGCCATTATTCTCTATCAACAAGTTAAACCTTTCTTGGTCGAAAGTAATTCTAGAACTGACCTAGGATGACCTGACCTTTAAGGGTTTTAGTCAATAAATCAATCAATCAACTTTATTGGGTTATGATAACACGGGATCCGTTTTATATATAATAAGGATTTTTAACGCGAAATCTTAGTTCTGTTAACATTTCATTTGTTTACAAACACGCCTGTATTTAGTTAACTATTATATTATTCTATTATTAAAAGTATTGAATAACATTATATCAAGGGAAGTGCCGGAAGCGACAGGCAGGAAAAAATAACATTCAATATTTGAATCGTCAAAATATACAACCTCAGTGTTGCAGAAAAAAAATGCGTATTTTCCAAACTTCAAAATTCCAAATGGTTTAAAATTATTACAAGTTTCCATCCGAACAGCAATTCGTCTTCTCGCATTAAAACTGTATAATCTCAAAACTTACAAATTTTACAGGAAAGTGTTTTAAGCATGTTATATTTTTAATATTATCATATTTGCAAAATTTTTTATTTTTATTTTTTCCAGTTACATTATCTGTCTTTTAAAGTAAGTTAAAATTATGTATTAATTTTGTTAATAGTAGTCAGAACATAGGGAAAAAAAAACTGAACACGCTCTTTTGACAGTATTGATAAAAAAAAAACTAAACTACGCTCTTTTGACAGTATTAATGAGAAAAATACTGGTGATATCAAATGTTTACACATAATAACTCAATTTCGAATATTTTTGGAAATTGTACACTTTTAATGCGAAAAAGCAAATTGTACAAATTCGGTCAATAAAAATGTAGCTAAAAACCTTGTAGAGTCAGTACGTGCGTAGAATGTCAGTGACGCGTCTTAGTTATGCCTACTTGCTGACCGGACGCGCAAAGCGACACTCGCTCCGCACTGGCTGGTTAATGAACACACACACGTCTAAAGGGAAACAAGCATTTATTGGTCTCGCGAATGGACCCGGGCTTATATTTGCAGGTGTAACAAACGCGCGGTCATCGCACTCGCATTCAGGGTTGAAAGTGTGCCTGAACAACTATAGAATTTTATATTAAAAACTATTGCCATGAAAGTTTTTTCAGACATTTTTTTCTTTTTCTTTTTTTGAAAAAAAAAAAAACCTCTAAGAATCATACTTCAACTTCTATAACTTTGGACAAAAACGTCATATTGTTAATCTGTATCGATATTCAACCCTAGCAGCAGAGTACGGTTGTGCGGGGTAGCCCTGCACGTACAACATAGTTGCACGCACACACACATATCGACCACACAACCGCGAGGCGACATGCTAATTTCTTGACCGGTACAATCGTTGCAGGCACGTATTTGACAAATGAATACAATATGTTGCATGGCTTTAGAAGGGCATGTCTTAACACTAAGGGCTCAAAGTCGGATATTTGCAATTTTAATTTGTCCAACTCAAAAATTTGTGTTCTCTTAACCGACTAGAAAAGTTGGTCACTTAAAGGTTTCAACAAAATCGGTTCAGTAGTTTTTTAATTCAAAATAAAATACAGATATGTCAACATTTTTAAGACGGTTATAAGCATTTTTAAGATAGATTTAAAAATGTTTATATTTTTAATGTAGGTATTCGTGGAATATCATAAAAGATAAATCCATGAACACAGTCACTTTTTCCTTTTCGACCTAATAAATTATTCTACATAAAATCTTAGTTTTTTACCCGTCGATTTTATAGGCAAAAAAATAAATAAAGAAATAATCTTCGAATAAAAATAAAAATCAGAGATTGCTATAAAACTGTTTTAAGTGATACGCTGAAATAAATCAAAGGGGATCGGAAGATTTTAATCCGATCATTACTGAAGTGTCGTTATAAAATTATAAGTTCACGCATTATCCGCCTGTAAAAGGTGATGCCTCGTAAATAATAATGGCTGCCGGGTGTCGGCCACCCCTGACGCGTCAACCAATTGAATTATCAACGTTCGTTTCACATTTTTATGTAATTATTTGTTTAAAAATGCTGTTTAATTGTTTCGTGCATTAAAAAGGGGTTAAAAGGAGTATATCTGTCACTTTCGCTCGCATGTAACTTATGTATGACTCAAATGGAATAAAAAAGCAACGTGATGAGTATTTTTTTTATTGCTAGATGAGTGGACGAGCTCACCTGGTGTTAAGTGGTTACTGGAGCCCATAGACATTTACGACGTAAATGCGCCAACCACCTTGAGATATAAGTTCTAAGGTCTCAAGTATAGTTACAACGGCTGCCCCACCCTTCAAACCGAAACGTATTACTGCTTCACGGCAGAAATAGGCAGGGTGGTGGTACCTGCCCGCGCGGACTCACAAGAGGTGCTACCACCAGTAATTACGCAAATTATAATTTTGCGGGTTTCATTTTTTATTACACGATGTTATTCCTTCACCGCGGAAGTCAATCGTGAACATTTTGTTAAGTACGTATTTCATTAGAAAAATTGGTACCCGCCTGCGGGATTCACCGCTACCTGGTGTAGGTGGGCTGTGAGCTCGTCCACACATCTAAGCAATAAAAAATAAATAAAAAAGCGATAACTGAGAAAGCAAAGGTAATGATAGATAGGGCTAAAACGATATTGTTCACAAAACTTAGTATTTCAGATAATTCTAGAAAATTAAACCAATTATAGCTATTCTAACTTGTTTACTTTCTGATCGTGATTATTAGAAATTATTTATTATGAACCTTTCGATACTGTACAGATTTGTTGCCATATGGACAGACGACTTCACGATCAATGTAAGTGTTGAGGGGTTACTAACACTTTGAGACGTAAGATGGAAAGCATCGACCTTCAAACTAGAAGGTCACACTGCTATTCTATCATCAATAGTTTTCGCAGGGCACGCGTTGTAAAGAATATTTTAGGTAATTTTTTTACACCTTGGGTTACAATGTTGGAGTTTTGGTAAGGATCCCTAATTTTTTTCAAAACAGATTATGTCACTCGAGAATAGTGTAGCTTCCAAACGGTGAAAGAATTTTTCCAATCGGTTCAGTAATTTCGGAGGCTATTCAATACAAACAAACAAATCTTTCCTCTTTCTAATATTAAGTAATAGATAGCAACGAAACCACAAGTCTATTAATTAAATTTTGATACTGCGAATTTCTCTCCCTTGACGAAGTCGATCTAGAGTAAGTAACACTGAGCATTTAAGAGCGCAAAGTTTCCATAATTAACACACGGCAGGCATTACTTTAATCTAAAACAGAGATAAACCAAACAAAAGATACAAAGCGCCGTGAAATCATTAATTCGTATAATCGATTCCGAAATAAAAGAATAATTCAAAACGACATCATATTACGCCGCCATTAAAACAACCCATAAATTATATTAATTTACAATCGAATCCATATTTTTTTTATCTGTCCGTTTCACTGTATTCATATTCTGTATTCGTTTTATATTAAAAACTATAATTAGATACTTAAAAAAAAAAAGCCCTTGAAACATTTCGGCAGTCGTTATTATTGAGCTTTTTTAATACGAATATAAATCTTTGTGATGTCCATTTTATAGTTTTATAATGAAAAACTCATTTGTAATCGATTTGGGTTATTAAATTCTGAATTCTAGAAATACAGATTATAATCGGCGTGCAATATTCGTTTTGATTGAAATATTATATTTGAGATATATATTTTTTTTTATTAAAAACGTCAATATTTATTCTTTACAGATAATAAGTAAACTTATTATATTTGCGACAAACGGGGACATCTGGTGAAGCGCACCACCACCCGAATACGGTAGCTACGGTACCACCCCATTGCGGTAGGCAGTAGCTTGGCTCTGCCCCTGGCATTGCTGAAGTCCAAAGGCGACGGTAACCACTCACCATCAGGTGGGCCGTATGCTCATGTGCCTACAAGGGCAATAGAAAAAAAAGAAATGATGACCACGACTACTCTGCCAAGAGTGCAAGCGACTGAGAAGAAGAATTACTTTTGCTGATTATTGCTTAATTAAGAATAATTACAATAATATATCACACAACTATGAGCAATCTAAGAAAACAGCAAAAACCATTCAGAACAAAAATATCAAGCATCTAATAGAAAAATAAGATTTATGATGAAAAAAATACAACATCGCTACTTAAATGTTGACGCTGGCCTTGAAAACACGAACGTCCTCTTTCTTACCTTTAAAATGGGAAAGCTTAAAGCTTCGCAGAAAAATAGGTAGTGATACTCAGGGTACAAATTGTAAAATACCAGAACCCGTTGGTATTACAATATGCATGCCAGTATCCACCTCATACATTAATCGACGTCGCCCAAAACACGTCATCCAGATCCATTAATGGTGCTTTTAGGTACCACAGGCACCGATCACCGTCCTCGTCGAGCCCGTCGCTTGCGACGAAAGGCTCGACGAGCGAATTGACCCACAGACACAGCCCACTGAGTTTCTCACTGGATCTTCTCAGTAGGTTGCGTTTCCAATCCGGTGGTAGATTCTACGAAGCACTGCTCTTGCTAGGGCCAGTGTTAGCAACACTCCGGTTTGAGCCCCGTGATCTCACCTACATGTTAGGGCGAAGCTGAAATAGCCTCTCAAGGCTATCAGCATAGGTAGAAAAAATATATATTAATTCTTAATCTCAAATGAACTTTATGACGGCTGCCTCGGCTCTTTAAACTCTTCAAATAAGCCTTACCACCAACCAATAATGGTTACAGAATCAGGACTACGAACCGCTGATGGGGAAGCTTTAGAAGTTTCTCGAGTTGTGCATTCCAATTACGAGGAGGGCAGAGCCAATATACAACATAGTTTAAATTTTGGCCTTAAGTCTCATGATTCCGAAGAGAGAGAAAAAAATCGAGGAAACCCATCTCGCACATTCGTTTATTCTGACTCATAGAAAAAATATAAAAGGCCCACAAAAATTTACACTTACTACTACTACATTAGGGTTTGTAAATCAACAAATTAAAAACAAAAGAGTTTTAATCGCCTCGCTTTCTAATAACAAAATAAAACTAATTAATCCATAATTATCATCGCTTTAGTAAATAAAAATTAAGAACTTAAAATAAATAACATTTTAATCGTACACTTAGCATAGTTTGACTAATAAATACCAAGGTTCAAAAATCACTCAAACCTTCAAAATTAATTATTTAATGCAAATTGCATGAAGAAAAAAATATATTTCGAAATCATTAAATGCTATTAATAAATTATATTATAAATCAATGAAACAAATTATAAATGTGTGCATATCTAAATTATTAGATCGGAAAGTAAAGATGTTTGTCTGATAATCATGTCATTAATTTCATAATGAACAAACAAACATAATGAAATGACACGACATTATAGTATCGAACAGGAAAAATCTAAAGTTTAATGGAACGAAATATTTATTTTTATTATTACGCAATTGCGTTGAGATCGAATGATTATGAAGATTACAATCGTCACTTAACTTAGATGTTTAAACCTTCTACAGAAATACGAAACATTGATTCCGAATTTCGGACGTGATCTCAAATCGTTTAAAATGTAGAAAACTAAAAGGTTGCAAAAAAAACACATGCAAAATTTAATTAAAATTATAATTAAAACTACCCTAATAAGTATACAATCTTAGGAATATATTACCAGTTTACACAACGAGTATCTGATAATATAAAAAAATATATATTATAAACTCATATTGAGTATGTCAAACAGCCTTTAATGAACACTGTTCATTGCTGAAATTAATTAGCTCACCTTCTTTTTATCAACCTCGAAAAAGTTCGGCATCTTCGCAGGCTCAGAGTGCTGGGAGCTCTGATGCGATTGCTCCTCCATGAAGGTGTTCAAGAAATCCATAAAATCCATTTAAAACAAATCAATGTATTTAACTATCACACAAAAACAATACAATCGGTCACCGCCAAATGACAATGCAAAGTTCCAGATGTGCGACAGTAAACACGTGCACTGCGTTAAAGTGTGGCCACAAGCCAGACGTCTTACTCTTGCCAACATCCGATATAAACTAAATTGAAAATTGGAAACAAAATGCAATGTTCGAATCTTGATATGACAATAATAGGCGAGACGGAGATGAAGAAATTCAACGTGCAAGAACGAGACGGTACTAGTGGCTAGACGACTCCGCTCCACCCCATCGACATTGGCGGCGCAGGGGTTGTCGCCAGAGTAAGAGATCGCTACGAAATTTAAAATTCCTACCTGCTTACTAAACATATCGAACATCGGAACATTCACACGATTTTAACCTTTATGCCTAATGCGTGAGATTACACTTTTATCTATGGAATGCCTACAGATAAGCTTTTCATTTTCGTTGTATTTTTAAGTTGTAATTATAAATAGCGAACGCGTGGATACAATGCGCAAGGCTATTCTGAGAATTCGTCTTGTTTTATAATATACTACGATGATTGAAAGATACTGTTTTAAATTAGTGCGTGAATTGTGAGAGAAACAACTCATAAAAGTACAAAGAGATCTCAGAAATATTTATGTTCCGAAACCACATTTAGGTTAACGGAATCATATTTTACGTATGATCGAATAGGTACTATTAAAAAACCATAAACACGAGAATGGCATAAGAGGCTGACAGCAATATGCGAGGCAAACAAAACCATTACCAATTATTGGAAAAATATTATTATTTCTAAATTATTTTAATCATATTTGCCTCAAAAGGCAGGCAAACTAATGAAAAATAATTGCTACCGCTCAAAATCTGATTTAGACGCGCCGCCGCCTAAAAATCATGTACTGATTAAAATTTACACTTACAAAAACAGTAAGACAATCATTCAAAAACAACTAATATACAACCACAAGAAACTCTTAAATTCCTGGCCCGTCAACAAACGCAACATGAGCCCACACAATTCAACAAGCCCCCAATTGAAATAGGGTGCCAAAATAATTTGACCAACGAATTATTTCGTCATTTCACAAATAAAATCAATTAAAATAGAACTATTGTAACGTCATACGATTGCATGGGGCTGGTCTATCCTTGTTATTGATATCTTTATGAATGGGGTTATATTGGTGAATCTGGACATACGGGCATTTCGATTGATACGGGTGGTTTGCGATTGTATTTTGACAGGTCAACTGACGGCCGAAAGGGTAAAAGGCCAAGTCTATACTTATGGAAGGATTTTACGAATTAGTATGTTCAGAAACACTGTTTAATGTAAAAATCTTCAAATCTGGTTACATTCATTCAACTAGTAAAATGGACTTAACAACTCTTTTTTAGTAATAACCGTAAAAGGAGGATGGATAAAAATTAAGAAAATTCAATCAGATTTGAAGTCAGTGATTAAGCAAAATTGTTCGCTCGCTTTTTTTTCTTTAATAAATTTTTGGGTTAAAAGTGTAGTTTTAACAAACACAATTATTGATATTCTCATCTAAATAGACATTCAATGATAAAATATCCACAGACTTTATGTATGTGGATATTTATGCTCGACGTTGTAGTTATGTTCGGTGCCTTTAGATACAAACGTGGCAAATGTAGTTTCCAAAAAACCCAGTGACGTCATCGAATCCCCGCAGCGACACGGGAAGCGCAATAACGGGACATTGAATCTTGGGAACACAGAGTGGGTCCTATATAGTTTTGTACGTTACATGTATGGATAACATTAAATTGTAAGACTGAAAGTTACGAAAAGCTATTTTTTTAACCTATTCGCTGGTGAGGTCACAGACTCAAACTTTTTTTTTATGATTGAAGGATTACTGGTGACCAGTTTCACCAGGATAGGTGGGCGAGCAAAGGCTCAGCCAGGAGGGGATTTGGTGGGGGGCTGAAACTGTGCAAATTTTCTAACAGCTCTACTAATCCTTCAGCAGTGCTTCGCACAACCTACCACTAGATCGGAATGGCGATCTACTGTATCCGGTGAAGATCCGAAAAACTCAGTGGGTTGTGTCTATGGATTAAAAAGCCATCAAAAGAGATTCCAAAAGAAAAGCGTGCCGCTAAAATTTGGATTATAAGTTTTTTTTTTTCAAGACACGCATACAATCTTTCGTGCAAAGTGTTCAAAACGTAGACATTTATTACCATCTATGCTTGAAGCAGTCTAATGTTAGCACCATAACAACTTTTTGGTAGCCCGTACACAGTCGATGCTAGGAGGCTGAAAGTGTTTTGTTTTTTTATCTAATAAAGTCCATCCTGATTATTTTAACTAATTAGGTACATAGATCTGTGCAGATACGACTTCCCAGACGAAGTAAGATCGTCAGACAACATAAAAACAGACGTAAATATTTCCAGTTTTTTTTTATCTATCTGTTAATTTCTAATTTAGAATTCCATGCCCCATGTTGGACGGAGTCATTTACATTGTTTTAAGACTATATAGACTCGTCTAAACACCTAACACTAGTTTGACTGCGAGTTCCGAGCTTTTCCTTAAAACAATTCAAATAAAAATATAATAATAATTTACTTGACACAAAATTTTAAATACTGAAACTAAAATATTTTTTAATAAAACTTTACACCGAGTTCCACCAATACTATACCTAGAAATGTTTAGGTAGATTAACAATCTTCATTTTGCAGGGTAAGATAATGTGAAGACGACAGAATTCGAATCCATTCATCGTTGCAGTTATAAAACTATTTAAACAAAACCATTAAAGAGCACAAAGGCAATTCTTTAATAGGAACACAGTTTTATCAGAAAAACTATTATTATCTTAGTAAAATAATTTCTGTCTGTAATAAAAATATACAAAAGAACGGTTCGAAGCTCGGTAATACTCGCAAAAAAATGCCTTTCAAATAATGATTAAAATATTATTTTTGTACTTACAAACAATAGGGCGGCGGAGAATCTTTATTATCGGAAAGGAAATGAATAGATACTGGATGTTATTGGGTATGTTTCTGGGAAATGTGACTGTGAGACCGTGAAACAATTGAAGTCAAAATAGGGATTTTTTATAAAACCATGTGCATCGAATGAAAGGAATCTTAGGGGCTTTCATAAATTAAAACCTTTCAAGGAATTTAATGGATATATATGTATAGTCTATTATGGGATAAAATAACGAAAGATGACTTGACGTAAATTTTGTAGTGATTTAAAATTCAATTATATACATACATATGTATTTACACACGTTGATCATACGACAATATTAACTGCTTGTTAACCTAACATGGCACACTCGCTTAGCTATATTTAGATTACTTGTCAACAAACTTACGGCCCAATCAATTATAAGTGGTCTCTGACGCTCATGATTATCGAAAATGCCACAGATACAGTCATATAAACCTCACAAGACTTGCAACATCCATTACCTGCATTAGTTACATTACCGAATTGGCATAGTGAATAACTATGTATAAAGTAAAAGTTTGAGCGAGAGAATAAAATAATAACAATGTTAATAAATTAAATATTAAGTCCAATGTAGACAAATGGGACGACAGTGCGTTGTTTGGTACGATTGGCAAAAAGGACCACAAACAAGAAAGGATAATGTTGAAAAAGACACAACAACAGGTAAAACTGTAGGTGGGTACACTATTTTTAACACAAAAGATATTAAACCGATACTTACTGGATAAAAAAAGTTAGATTTCGAAACTATCGAAACTTGTCAAGACAAGAACAGAAAGGGCGAAAAAAACAGCCTGGCTTATTACAAAATAGAAATAAAAGACCACGCTCTGGACAATTAAATAGTTAAAATATCCCTAGGTAGTCAAATGTGGTATTTAGGCGTCGTTATGGTGCTTTTCATATTGTGAAGTGATTGTGGGTTAGAGACTGCGGTACAAACTAGAAACGTAATGGTAATTTAATAGTTACAGAATCCCTTAGATCTCAAAACAAGATTGGCCCCACACACAATGCGATTGGAGACATTTTGCGGTATTTACGCAATTTATCACACGTTAATAATACAGCGAGTACATTCCCGATCCTGCGGACAGAATGGATGGAAAGCAGTCGACGTCGCCCCAAACACGTCATTTCGGATCCTCCCGATCCACTAACGGTGCTTTTAGGTACCACAAGCACCGGTCACCGTCGAACCCATCCCTTGCGACGAAGGGCTCGACGAGTAAATTTACCCATAGACACAGCCCACTGAGTTTCTCGCCGGATCTTCCCAGTGGGTCGCGTTTCCGATCCGGTGGTAGATTCTGCGAAGCACGGCTCTTGCTAGGGTTCGTGTTAGCAACGTCGTCAGGTTTGAGCCCCGTGAGCTCACCTACTAGTTAAGGTTACGCTGAAATAGCCTCTCAAGGCTCTCAAGCTTAGGTAGGAGTAAAAAAAAAACAGCGAGTAACCTACCCGCTCGATAAAAAAATCAGCCCTAAATAACTTCTAAATAAACTTCAACACTCTGGAAGCTTTAGCAATGAAGACGAATAATTCATAGAAGAAGATTGCTACATAACGTAAATAATAAATTATTTACACATCTAAATTTTCGTTTGAGAGCTCGCAATTTAATTTGAACAGTAATTAAGACCTCCCCACGCATCATCCGAATCATCACTTAATACCCCCTGTATTGGTCTGAATCACCTTCAACTATTATTATAGGAACACACTTCTTTTCGCACGGGGCGCGCGAAGATTTATTACTGTGTAGTTTTAATTACACCGATAATGCCAATAGGCTGCGGCTTCCCCTCGGTAGCCAATTTAATTATGTTCGAAATAGTTAAACAGCTATACTTTGTTGTATATGTTTTGCAAAATTTACGCGTATTTTGAATTTAAAATTTACTGGGCTATAATCAACTAACACCTTATTTTTCTTTACTAATCCAGACTTGTGTCTTGATTACAAGTGCTTTAATGTGCGCCCGTTTCAACCATAATTTTTTCTGATTAAGTTTATGTGAACCAACACCTTTTTAGGTTACAAGGGTGTCGATTTATAAAGTTACTCTTCAAAAATAAACAAAATAACACGTGTTTGATCATTTTGTTGGGTTTTCGCAAGACGTGGTCATAATTATGACTACTTTTACGGTTTAATCAGACTTTAAAACGTTGTCATTCTATTATTTTTGACATTTCGAATACATACACTTAGGATTATGTCATCTAAGACTTAATTAATAAGTCGTCGACGAGTAAATTAACCCATAGATACAGCCCACTGAGTTTCTCGCCGGATCTTCTCAGTGGGTCGCGTTTCCGATCCGGTGGTAGATTCTGCGAAACACTGCTCTTGCTAGGGCCAGTGTTAGCAACGCACCCGGTTTGAGCCCCGTGAGCTCACCTACATGTCAAGGAGATGCTGATATAGGCTCACAAGGCTATCAGCGTAGGTAGGAAAAAAAACTGTTCTCGCTAGGTCTAGTGTTAGCAATTCTCTGAGGTTGAGCGCGTGAGCTCATCTACCGATCCGCGCGAATTTTGAATAGCCCATTAGGCTATCAATGAATAGATAGAGGAAAAAAGTAAAGCATTAAACCGTAGTAGTAAAAAAACCGTAAAGTAGTATCAGTTACGTGTTTGATCACATTCTAGAATTATCGTTGAAACTTCAAGAACGATTCCTTGAATAGTACCTACGATTAACATACATTAAATGAAACTTACGGCTAAGTGTAACCAAAATTCATTTTAGAATGTTATTTTGAATATCACTATCCATTTTAAAATCAAACAAATGTGCTTTATTTTTAATGCAAAACAACATAAAACAAGATTAAAGGAATGTAATTATTGATAACAAAACAAATCCTCTAATGATTTATAACTCGCCGAAATGTGAATTTTGTTTAAATCGTACCTACATTAAATTATATTTTACGAGCGATAAAATATTATATTTCTATTTGTTACGAACGTGTTGTACGTTTTGATGAAAAATTCTAGAAGCCACAATGATCCGTGAAATTTTATTACGCGTTCAAACAATGGGAAAAGTGGACGCACTGTAATTTTTTAATCATGAAACGTTTGATTTCGTAATTATAAAATCTATTTCATGAAATTGGTTTTATCAATATGCGTTTGCATCGTAGCGCAAATACTTTATCATATTTTTATAAGTTTCTACGGCGAAATGAAATATCCTTTTAACTTGATCTTATTTAATATCCTAAGAAAAAAACGTTTATACAATCTATATATTAATACGTGAAGCAAAAACTTTGTATCCCTTTTTACGAAAATTGCGCGGACGGAGCTGTATGAAATTTTCCACACTTATAGAGAATATAGAGAAGAAGTGCACAATGCTAATATGTTTTTAAAATAATGCATAAAAGATGCATTAAATCAATAAAGAAAACATTACACACACTACATACCATGTATTTGACGCACACACGCATGCATACATACTATTTCTTGTAAAACTTTTGTTCTTGACGTCTGTTGTGAAATTGAGAATAGATTAAATATTGTTTGTCTTTGTTAATATTTTTTATAGTGGAGTCTTGGCGAAATTTGTGATTATAGAAGTATAAAATACAATCATAATAGTGTACAAACTTACAATTCCAATTAATTATAGTCGAATTTCGACTACTGCGGGACCACTACTTTATTGAAATATCTGATTCAACAAATTTTCCATTTAATATATTTTATTATTGGTAATCAACGTTAGACTAGATTTATGTTGTTACTCAATATAAAATGGCGCATACAGTTAGTTATACTTAATGAAAGTATTTAAAAACCAGTAAAACGCCGGAGCCTTATAGTTTAATAGTCCACATTAAGGTCACGCTAGGCGGCACACCCTGCGCCCTGGCATAGCGAAAACCTTTCGATTTTTGCTCAGTATGCTAGTTTTAAAACAGACGTTTTTGTTCCTTGCGACATACAGCATGATCTATTAGATGGTAAGCATCCAATACAACAATATCGGAAACATTGAATTATACAGGCGCACAGAGAGAGAAAAAAAAATCTAAATTCGTAATGTTTACTTCTTGTAACATCAAGAATCGAGTATATTCGTTGGGGCTGCGCCGAGTGACGCGTTCCGTTCTCGGTGTGTGTGATAAATTATTGAAATTGATAAAACAATGGATAACGATACAAAGTGTTCCACAGTTGGGGAGGTCGTAAAGAGGAAATGTTGCAGGCGATCGCGGGCGCTTTGTGATCGCCGCTGTCAAAACAAATCAAGCGCGCTCGGCCGTTTCAGCGCTGACGTGTGAAGCGCCATCTAACGCCTGACAACTCGCATCGCGGCCTATTAAGCGATAACTCGTTTCTTTATAGGCACACTATGCGAACAGACGAGATAACAATTCTTCTGCCGCTATAAACATGATGCAGAAGAAAAATACGTTCGAAAACCAATAACTTTAGGCAGCGGCTTGGTTTTGCCACTGGCATTGCTGACGTCCATGGGTGACACGGGTGACATTAACCACCCAGCATCAGGTGGACCGTATAAGTCGTCGTGGCCTAAGGGATAAGACGTCCGGTGCATTCGTGTTGAGCGATGCACCGGTGTTCGAATCCCAGGCGCAAAATTATAATTTGTGTAATTACTGGTGGTACGACCGTTGTAACTATACTTGAGACATTGGAACTTATATCTCAAGGTGGATGGCGCATTTACGTCGTAGATGTCTATGGGCTCCAGTAACCACTAAACACCAGGTTGGCTTTGAGCTCGTCCACCCAATAAGCAACAACAAAAAAAGTCGTCTATTTATCGGGGCAATAAAAAAATACAATTTTCAGAAATACAAAAACCATCCGACATTCATAATGTTGATTACTTTAAAAATAAAACGGACGAATACAAAAATCGAAAAAGAAAAAATCACAGTGAGCAATATCACTGCTATCATTGCGAGTGCGTACAATTTTTAATTACCTACTCAACAAAATTCGGCCGTTTATCTGCTATAGCTCGAAATTCCTTGTTTACGTTTAAACCATTAAGTGATTTCCGAGAAAGTTTGTTATTTAGCTTGATCAAAGGACTCGGTTCTGTTTTGACAAGCACTCTCCTTAGGGTTTCTGTGTATTGCAACAGAATGAGATCACGGAGGACTCGAAGAACGTTTGTAGTCGTCATTAATTACTAGCCTCACTCGGACCACGATATTTATAACACGAAGCTATTGTGGTTCTGATTTTACTAGAGGTCCCGCAGTAGTCGAAATTCGACTATAATTAATTGGTATTGTAAGTTTGTACATTAATATGATTCTATTTTATACTTCTATAATCATAAATTTCGCCAAGACTACACTATAAAAAATATTAACAAAGACAAACAATATTTAATCTATTCTCAATTTGACAACAGACGTCAAGAACAAAAGTTTGACAATAAATAGTATGCATGCGTGTGTGCGTCAAATACATAGTATGTAGTGTGTGTAATGTTTTCTTTATTGATTTCATGTATCTTTTATGCATTATTTTAAAAAAATATTAGCATTGTGCACTTCTTCTCTATATTCTCTATAAGTGTGGAAAATTTCATACTCCTCCGTCCGCGCAATTTTCGTAAAAAGGGATACAAAGTTTTTGCTTCACGTATTAATATATACCTAGATAGCGTAGACGAATGCACGAGCTCACGCTCCACCTGATGTTAATTGATTAATGGAGCCCGTAGACATCAACAATGTAAATGCCACCATTCACTTTGGGACACGAGTTCTGTATCTCAAGATGTGTGTGTCAAGATTGCGGTAGACAGCGGCTTGGCTCTGTCCCCGACATTGCTGACGTCCATGGTCGATGGTAACCACTCACCATCAAGTGCACCGTATGCTCGTCCGCTTACAAGGGCAATAAAAGAAAAATGTGTGGCGCACTAAACCTACCCTATGCAATAGTAATACTTAAAAAAAAAAACCAAAGACAAAACGACGCATTACAGATTAATAATAGATCTTTTAAATCCGATGATATTTTTTTGTTATCAGCTAATATCGAAAGCTAAGCTACGGTAATTAGAAAAATCGATGAAATTTCATATACAGTCGCGAATCGAATGGCAACCGCGATCGGACGCAATAAATGCCAATGCTGCATCAACCGACAAAGCGATTTACTCGAATACAAGCGATCATGTGTATAAAGCAGTATAAACAGGCCTATATTGTTGTTTTACAGAGTTTTATTGCTTGTAACGAACGCGTGGACTATGTGTTAAAATATCCGATACACTTCACAATTTAAATCTCGTATTTTATAGCTCGGTGTTTCATAATTGTTTCGTAAGTGTTAATTTTTATTTATTTATTTATCGGGCATATATAAAAAAAAATACTAGTGAAATATCTAACTGAATAGCCGCAGCGTGGCTGTACAGGTTTGTCCACACAACCCTCTGTTGTGATAATGATAACAACTCCAATTTCAAAAACTGATTAATTGTTTATTGATATGATTACACTGATTATGATTGATTGATTGATCTCATTATGAAATGACATTGTGCGAGTACGCGACGCCTTGCTGATGGCGGTACTCGAACTGACTCGAAAATGAATGACTTTGATGTAAAATGCATCGGTATGCAATATGATGGCCAGTACAGTGGCTAAAATTGCGAGAAGTATGTGGTGTCACCTGCGATAGGAGGATGCCCGGTAAACTCAAGGGTATGGATCTATAAGACGATAATAAGGCCTGTTCTTATGTATGGCAGCGAAACATGGGCGGCAACCAAAAGGAACGTGCATACCATTCAAGTTGCTGAAATGAAAATGCTGAGGTCAATGTGCGGCGTGACTATGCTCGATAAAATCTGTAACAAGTACGTGCTTGGAAGCCTCGGTGAACGGGACATCGCCGACAAGATGCAGGAGAGTACGCTGAGATGGTATGGTCACGTAATAAATAATAGTTCAAAAAAACTAAAAAACACGCATTATTATTTATTTTTCATTTTTTAGTTAAATTTTCTATAAAAGCGTATTTTTAAAACTATTAAGTACTTTAACATCAATTCCTACCTTATCGACTATAGATAAAAATTATATAAATTGGCAAAAATCTTATTTTGCAAATTGAATAATGGAATAATCTTGTCAAATTAATGTATAGTCATCGGTCCTGGATAAATCTACAAAGTTTGAATGAAATCTGGCCGTTTAAAGTGGGTCAAAATCGTGTCTAAAGGAATCAGTTACAAGCATACAAACATACATACAATTGAAGCTAATATAAAGCGTGTAATAAAAAGGAAGCCACCTGACTACGCCGGAAATTTAACGCTACTACTCGACCTCACCGGTCGGAGAAGACAAGGTGGAAGGATATAGAGCTGAAGGACAAAAGGGAATACAATATTGCTGACGAGGATATCGAAGACAGAGCGAAGTGGAGGAGTAAGGTGAGGAAAGCTGACCCCACCACCATGTGGGATAAATAGCTGGGAAGAGAGAGACTAGCGAAATATCGAGGCCCGTCACTATAGATATTACTCATATTCATTGAATTTGTTCGCTGGTCAAATGTGTTTCGCTAATGATACTATGCCAGAAATATTTCTGTAGCACCAACATCATTTGCTTAAGCTTCTAACGTTTTAGAAGATTCGAAGTCATCGTGGCCTAAATGATAAGACACCTGGTGCATTCGTATCGAGCGATGCAACTGTGCCGGTGTTCGAATCTCGCATGCAGGTAGCAATATTTCTAATGAAATACGTATTTCCATATTTCACACATATTCACGACGGACTTTCACGGTTATGGAATAATAAAAATAACCCGCAAAAATTATAATATAATTACTGGTGTTACGGCGTCTTTTGATCCCACACGGGTAGATCCACCACCCTTATGCTTATTTCAGGAGTTATAACTAAGACTCATGTCTCAATGTGGCGAAATTTACATTTTTAATGATAAATGACAAATAATTAAAAAAATATTTAACGAATCGAATTTCAAATTTCGTGTTGAATAACAAAATAGCGGCAAACTAACTCCGTGCGAGAAGCAAAAAATGATTATGTTGTAAATATAAAATAAGAACAGGAAATGATAACCCGCGGGTCGGCTGTAACCCCCTGCTTCAGGCACACACTAACACATGCCAATAACGTAACTTAACCACCGTTGTAAACATATACACGCATAACCCAACCCACACATGCAGACAGAAGCAATTAAATTCCTGATACTAGCAAAACAAAATCGCTTGACCTTTTTGACATTAAAGTAACAGCAATGGTTTTATAGGCAAGGTGCCCAATTGCATTAAGTGCATCTAAATTTTTTCTAACAAAACATGTATTTAATGAACGAATTCCACGATGAAGGAATAATCGCTAAATTTATGAATTTGGAATTGCTTGGGATAGAGCACATGAGGGTAGGTACAACCATTCTGTCCTGAAGCAACCATGCCTGCCCTGTTTGATAGGTAACTTCAATCCTATGCTTCAAAATAAGCAACAACTATAGCTTTGTCAATGGACTGCCGCGACAACTCAAATAAGCAAGCCATGAGCTCATTTGCCCAAATTCAAAATTAAAAACGGAATTTCAATAATTATTATCATTCAACTGATTTCGTGTTACAGTTTTTTTTGCCCAACTTGACAATTAAAAACGGAATTCCAATCATTATTATCATTCAACCGATTTCGTGTTACAGTTTTATATTGAACTCGATTTTCGAATACAGAACGACGAATTCAAATAAACGAACAGCATAGATTACTTTACACGCTACGTGTTCGTGTACTACGATAACTGTAAATTTGTTTCAAGGGGATTGTAATCATCCAAGTCAAGGATTCGGGACATTTTTTTGTCGCTGCCTATGGATTTATTTATTTTTTGCCCGGGGTGGCAATCTGGAAATTTTAGAATGATCAACTGAAGAGGGCTTAGAACACATGTGCGCCGCGCTCGGCGATAAACATTTTATAGGAATGTTTGGAGCAAAAACTCCTTACCAAATGTTCGTATCGATATAGGGAGTTGCGAGCGAAGGAAGTTGTAATATAAATAATAAATTCGAATCGTTTCTTTAACAAGCCCGAGATTTCTGTACAGGATATACGGAAGATATGGAAATTAATAATAAATCATAATCAAATTATATCGGTCATAACTTTTCCTCAATGAACAACTACCTAAAGTCATCTAAGAAAACAAGATGGATGCAATTATATTCGAAAGAGAGATCATGTTCGGATCAAGAGGACCACGCGATATAAACATTGGCGTCCTTGATACTACATTGAGGGTGCTATTTATAACTGGCAGATGCTCCCCTTGTCCCGTGCCGACTATTTTAGTACTCCCATCCTCGCACCCCAGCGCAATCCTTGCGCGTGCCTCCTCTAGAACGAAACTAGATCCGTGCAAGGGGAATTATCATACAAATATTTTCGCAATTTATTTTAGTTTAATTTCCCTTTTGGAATTTGAGAGAATTAGTCATATTCTAATATCACGAAACTGATCATATAATGTCAGCTGTTACGTTGAAATACAATAAAGACGTATAATTTAGATTTAATATTTAATTTGTTGATATTAAATTGTATTTCAAATTATTGTGAATTAGGTATCGCAATATAAAACCGATGTTGTTGTTTTTTTTTTAAAATATTTTACATATTTTCGGAAATTAACAGTAGGTATACTGTTAAACAAATCACGTACGTTAATTTTTTAAGTTTAATTTCTGTTCTTTATATTTACATTTGAACGCAGAAATAAAATATCGAATTAAGAATTCATAGTGCAGTTTATTTAGAGTGGAGTGCAGTTCGGAGTGACGGGACACCCGAGACGATAATGCGCGCTGACTTGAGACACATGGTCGCGCGTATAACGTTAGTTATAATAATTCGAAATATTTAATACTAGCAGACCCGGCAACACGTTGCTGTGGCTAAGGTTTTTGTTTCTAAATAACACGTGGCCGGCTGTGCTAATACCAAAAATTAACAAAGTAAGAACAATTGGATTTCACTGTATTGCGTTTAATACGAAATAAATTTCACTTATACTTTAGCCTCAGCAACACGTGGTGTTGATGCCATTAAATTGTAGCTTATGTGAAACGTTGGTATTTTTAACACAGCGCCATCTATGAGATATTAATGTCGGACAGTATTACAATTGTCTCTAAAAACTTATTTAAGGCACCACCTTTTTTAGACTTATGAAACTTACAATTAATAACAATAATCAACATAAGAAATCATTTTATTGTTAATTAATAAATATTGCGACCATTAATCGAAATAAAAACCATCCTATGGTCTAAATTGGAACAAAACACATATTTAAAATAAATAAAAAGTTAAAATCGGTTCAGTAGTTTAGGTGTCCATCGCGGACAAACAACGTGACACGTAATTTATGTATATTAAGATTAATAATGCCAGTAATTGACTAAACTGAGTTTTTACAGTACCGCATTCACGTTTACGGGTGAAGATTGGCTGCTTTCTAAATAAAATTGATGACTTTTGTTAATGAGAGTCCCGTATTTGAGAGGTTCCAAATGAATACAGTCGTCTACTTAACAATTTCGTGGAGATTAAATTTGCATAGTTTTGATATGACACAAATAACACTGAAATCTTCCCAGTACTTTTTCAGACATACTTGACGCTTCCATAAATATGTACCTATGTATGCGTATATTCTCTTTATCGAATATATTCAATATTTTGTCGATACTGAACATTAAGCAAAATTTCTTTATGCAATATTGTGACCTGAATTTTATACATGTTAAATCTAAAATCTCTAGCGTCATCCATCAGATTACATTTAGGTAATAAAAGAATGTAAGGTAATAAAGACGATTTTGAAAAAAAAAATGTGACTTATGTTTACCATGAATCTATTATGAATCTACTAATCTTCTAATCACTCGAACACTTTATAACAACCAAATATCTAAAACAAATTTAAACGTTTTAAATACAAATCAAGTGTATGTCAAGATTGTATATACACACTTCTTTGTTAACATCTCAACGAAAAACGTTTGGGTGACCATTCGAATTCCCCAGAATACACAAACATAATGTATTCATTTAATATTTGCAAATAAACAGCTCACTTAAGCCTCAAAAGGCAATATTTATTTACCGAAGTACCTATTACATGACCACAAAACTAGAATGAAATAACTATATAAAAAAACTTATTTGTAACATAGTACATATAATGACTTGTGTCGTTTTTCTCTCCATAACGCGCATTTTCTAATTTGACTTACGTATAAAATTTAACTATTTTTAAATGAGCAAGTTTACGAAAATAAATAATACATAATTTAAAAAAAAAACGCTTTTATATAAAAATTCGGAGTTGGTCCCATCAAAAAATCGCTAATCCTGATTATTCTAGTAAGGATAACGGGTCTAACTGTTTAAAATATTGAGTTGTCATCGGTCCTTGATAAGTATGCCAAATTTCGAGTTAGTCCGACGTTTCGAAGGGGTCCAAAATGAAGTTCAAAGTTTCCGATACATACAATGGATGTCCATTCTAACATACGTATGAAGCTAATAAAAGCGTATTAAAAAGACTAAAGTTCTCACTAAAAAAATACCTTACTTCTTAACCCTTGTATTTATTTTATATAAATACATCTATCTATTCAAATCAATCAATACCGGTTTTGCCGGATGAGCTTTGATTTGACTCTGACCTACACGCTAAGTCTATCTCAATATTTCCTGAAAATTGCTTTGTTATCGGTCCAGCTATTTTAAGAATCTACGGGAAGGACAATACATACACACATCGACTTTAATGTATGCGCTTAGCTATATCTGTTACCTAGTTCTGTGGACGAGCTCACAGCCCACCTGGTGTTAAGTGGTTACCGGAGCCCATAGACATCTACAGCATAAATGCCGCCACCCACCTTGAGATATAAGTTCTAAGGTCTCAGTATAGTTACAACGGCTTCCCCACCCTTCAAACCGAAACGCATTACTGCTTCACGGCAGAAATAGGCGGCGTGGTGGTACCCACCCACCCGTGCGGACTCACAAGATCTAAAAGAGACTTGTGTTCGATGAAATGTAAATTTAAAATTTTGCTAAAAAGTTACGTTCTCGAAATGCATCGTAGTTCGGTTTGTACCCTGTTCACTGTCTGCCATAAATAACGAGTCGGTTGGGGTGCGTCAGTTCGGGGCGATATCACGACGGACCGCGAGATTAAAGCGTAAATAGTAGTTGCATGTGCGTTATTCAAAATTTTAAACCGGTATTTTTTTACTTTTAAAATAACAAAACAATAACCTTTTCAACTTACACTCGTTTGGGCGCGAAGACTGCTGTAGAGCTGTACTCTAACCCATAGACACAGCCCACTGAGTTTCTCGTCGGATCTTCTCAGTGGGTCGCGATTCCGATCTGGTGGTAGATTCTGCGAAACACTGCTCTTGGTAGAGCTAGTGTTAGCAAATTCTCTAAAGTTGAGCCCATGAACTCAGCTACCCGTCCGGTCGTGGCTGTAATAGCATCTTAGGCTACCGGCGAATAGGTAGAAAAAAAGGCTATCGTAAAATCTAAATTCCAATTTAAAAAACGCCTCAAATGATTGCTTTGAAATAGTTTAATGGTCATTCGACATTCAATCATACGACGCGTTTAATGTTAAATGAACCTGATTGCTCATGGATGATTACAATGCCCAGAGTACTACAAAACCGCTGCTTACCACCCAAAGCTATTTTCAAGCCTCGTTTGAACAAGGATATCATAGTGCTAGGGGACCATTTGAATTTTAAAATTGAGAAAGGACGAATGTTGATAAAAGAGAAACGTAAGCTATATTATGATCGCGATCCCCAGCCTAACGAAATCTACTAAACAAAAAGGCATAGACATATAAAATTATTGATACGGCAAATTAGGTGTTTTGCTGCTTAACACCGAACGAATGGTTGCACGAATGTCCAATAATAAATTGTGAACGAATAGGCTCAATGATCTGCCTCAATAAAATTCTCTTTGAACAATTTCAACAACGGAAACGCAACTTTCAAATTCACGGGCTTAACGATTTCGTAACTAGCTTTGTCCGTTGCCCCGACTCCATAGCTCACAAAAACCTAAGTTATATGTGTAACGCATTAGTAAAATACAATGGCTGACTCAAACAATATACACACAATCCACAGATAGGAATTATCGTGGCAATAATTATTTTCAACCAGTAATTAGTGATATGCTCGTCTCGTCAAAATGTCATTATTGAAAAGCGAATGACATCCGAAGTCAGTGACGAATCATTTTACGATTACTATGTACGGCTGTCACAGATTTTTTTATTACCATTTTTACAGACACACGTTGAGACATGAGGTCGGAGTCTCAATGGAACTGTTTAAAGGAAAACAACACTCTTTTAGTTAAATTAAAACCTCCCTAACGCTACTGCCATGCTTAGATATTAATATAAAATACTAGCTAAGTTTTACATAAGACCGACCGATCAGAAATACTTCTCTTGCCAGGTCGCTACACGTAATCACAGCGATTTATGTACAACTCGACATTTTAAGGTTAATTGCGACGACAAATCGTCTATTTAAACGTTAATAGTTGGTAAACTAAATGAAAAGAAAATATAGTATGAACGCACCTTAACTAGGATCCGAAGCATCTAATGTTAAACTAATTTCGTATGACGTAAGACAATGACATAAAAATTAACGGCCGATAAGTTTTTAAGTTGTAGATTGACTCGGTAGTAAGTACGCGTTAAGCTAATTACTTTGAGATTTTTTTATTGGAACGTAACTTGAGATTCAGTCTTGAGATTTTACGAAGTACGTAAATAAGTAAGTGCTATTTAGCGTTCAAAATAGCTGTCGAATGATAATAGAAATGCAGGAAAATATATGCGCAGTTGACATGTTGACATGCTTGGGCAGATAAGAGTTTGACTTTCATATGGGGCATTTTGAAAACGTTTTCGTAAAACAATACCAATAAGTCCAGGTAATAATTAGTTATCGGATTAAATCATAATCATATTATCTCAAAGTTAAATTGTCTATACTAATATTATAAAGAGGAAAGATTTGATAGTTTGTTTGTATTGAATTGGCTCCGAAACTATGGAACCGATTTACAAAATTCTTTCACTGGTAGCAAGCTACACTAACCCCGAATGACATAGGTATTTATAACATTTTCAAAAAAAATTGGGATCCCTACTAAAACTCCAATAATGTAACCCAATGTGTAAAAAAATACCTAAAATTCTTTACATCGCGTGCGCTACTACCCAAGCGAAGCCGGGGCGGTCCGCTAGTTACTAAATAAGATTAGTATGCACTCAAAGAATTTTAGGTCTATATAAATTGTAACATGGCATCCGCAATTTCCGGGGAACTCGGATTGGTTCCTAAAGCTAACTTTGTTTTACATTACTGGCTTAGATAATATTATATACTTACTAAGACCACATGTTTTCATGATTATCTTTGTGATTATATATACTGTTTTATCTTTACCAACGGTTCTGATACTCCCTTTACACATATAACCAAATAATGAACCACATATTTTGGTTTAGTTCTAAAACTATCAAGAAGTAAAAAACCTAATAAACCTAATGATTGTGAGAGGTGCAGATTGCAAATATAAAATTTAAACGTAATTAATGTCTCCAAAATATTATTATAATATACCGGTATTTAAATTTAAAACTTTTAAAATGCCGTAAAAGCTCAATAACTAATTTCAAGTGTATAAAACATTCCACCCCAACGATAAACGTATCGAAAGCATTCGTGAGATAACGTCTAGACGGAATAAATATCCAAAACACTCGAATACCAGTACGATGGCTCACTTGGCTAATCGTTTGGGTTGCCAGTAAAAAAAAAATCATTAGTGTTTTTTTTTGAACGCGCCCATAACCTACTGCGCGCGCCCGCCACTTTAAAAGGTTTACGGCGAATCTAATAGGACATGTGCATTTAAAAACATTTACAACAAGCTTGTTTTGAGATTACGTCCGGCGTGACACTGGGTGTGGTAATTTTACTTTTTTACGGGATTTTTATTTGTGTTCGGGATTCGAACGAGACAATAATATTACACGTTTTTTTTTTCTTTTCTTTTTCAGACCGTTTTCGTATTTACGAATCTATCTTCGTAATTCAAATACGTATTTTATCATTATATACAATATCACAAGCGCGTCAATTACATTTTTGGGGGCTCGCAAAACAAATGAAAATGAAAACTTGACGTCTCGTGAACACAAGTGCAAAAAAAATTGAATTCATAATGTTTTTAAAATACATGGCGTATAAGATAATAAATAAAACATAATTATGAAAATCATCAGCAACTGAATCTAAAAAAAAACAGGGATTGTAAGTCTCTGTTAGGAATATGGTATTTGATACGCTAATTCTAAAACGGAACTGTACGGGTCCTATGCAAATGAACTGGCTAGAATTTTTATTGTTAAACGCTTTGAAATCTAATATCCAAGACAATTTTTGTTAAATAAAAATTTGCACTCACATTAAATGTTATGATTTGAATGAATCAAACACACGTGTATGAAATACCCCCCGGCGAGTTCTCTTCGTGTTTTGATAAATGCACTAAAAACGTGCTTTGCTTGTGGAAACTACACGATGCGTGAATCTAAACATAACGTATTATTCATTTTCTGTTTCTGTCACACACTTGTTTATTCTTCTTTTATTGTATTTCAAGTCAAACATTGCTATTTTACTTTTAAAAAAATACAACTAAAATTATCATTTACTTCATTAAAATTATTTTTGATCATCGCATTTTGTGAATGTGTTTTTCAAAGAAAAAAAAATTGGCCATTCCTGTCTGGAGGCGACTTTGTCGCGACCATTAAAACGACACTACGAAGGCCCTAGCTGACAGCTCAACAATAATGACAGCTAATAAAACGATCGAACAACAATCATTCCACAATGATTTAGAAGCCAACACTAAGGTAAATATAGTAAGGCGACATAAATTCCTTGAATTTCTACAACAGTCGTCTACACATTTACATATCGACGCTTGAAAGGCAAACGTGACTAAGCGACAATGCGTGAACTTTACAGTAGGGTAATTTAAAGTTGAAATACCGAAAAAAATTTTTTTTTAACGAATCTAGCTGCATTAGAATCTAGCTAGTAGCTGTAGGATTGAAATGATTTTAATAGACCTAGAAATATATATTTTTTGCGGATCGAATATGGTTATTGCCTATCATTTATGTGCAAAGCAGTTATTGTCGCTTAGTCACGTTTGCCTTCCAAGCGTCGATATACATTCCAGTAAAACCTTAGCATGGTTTTTGTGCGTGCGCTTATAAACGCCAATCACGACAATTAAGACTGGAGTGATTTAAATGTAATTTTATGTTTTATTTTTGTTTTCTTGTTATATAGAAGTCGTCATAACCTAAAGGATTAGACATCTGATATATTCCGATCGAAGGTTGCGACCGGGCCGGGGTTCAAATCCCACAGGCGGCTAAGGTATTTATAATAAAAAAACCTACTTAACACGTGCTCATGAATAACTTCAGCAATTAAGGAATAGCATCGTGTAACAAAACTCGTAATAATTATCATTTGTGCAACAGTGTGCAGTGGTAGAGCGTTTGAAAATCCATAACGGTAGGCCTCCACCCTGTCTAGTGCCTATTTGTGCCGCGAAGCAATCATGCGTTCTGATGTGAAGAAGTTTAGGCGAGAGATTATGAAGTCAAAATCTTGATTCTATCCTATAATAGCTTTCCCACCCTAAGCCGGTATCCGTAACTGCATAGCGGCAGAAATATGAAGAATAGTTGTATTTAATTATGCGGGTTCTTCAATGGAAACTCAGTGCCCCAACTATAGCTTGAGTCTTAATAATAACTTAACAATGAATGAGTATATGAAAGTTCAGTGCTAAATATTTTTAACATTTCTGAATGTTAATTATGAAACATATAGAAAATGCAATAAAGAAATGTAGATAAATAATAGATAAATCTTTGTCATATTCTTTCAGCTTGGATTGGTAATTAATAATTGTTCTCTTTTTAAGCTATATGCAAACAATTTAGTTAGCAAAAAATACGATAACTTTCCAAGAAAGAACACTTAATGCATTCAATCATTGAAAACATGAACACAAATTGGCGTTAATTATAATACAATATTCCGTTGAAGTGTGCCTACACCTTTACAAAAGGCGTTGCAACCACAAAGAAATCGTGACCTCCGCCTTATGCCACGTTGAGGGCGCTAATACAACCTATCCGCGAATACCTCGTCAATATCAAAATGTACCTCGACACAAAAGCCACTACTTAATTGAATGCCCACCGAAATTAGCCGCTTTATTATGTTATAATTACATAGTCTGCATTGAGTCTGTAATTTTTATTTATTAACAATAGTACAATAGCTTTATGTCCGTAATTGGAGGAATTTTTGTTCACCCTTTTTTGTATTGCACTGTGGCACTATTTAATATAACTATGTATGTCTTACGTTTTGTTTCTCTGTGTGCTAGTGTTAAAAGTCCCGTGTCAATAAAAAATGTTTAAAGGTTTTATTCATTTTTTATTCTAGATAGACTTTAGGTTCTGGTTATTTTTATTACTCTAGATGAGCTGATGGATCCCCTTGATGGCTTGATGGCTTAGTAATTAGAGAAATGTATACAAGACAAATCACACAAACTTGAAGTGTCAATTGCACTGTATAAGGGCTGATCCATTTTTCAAACTAAAGCCCATGATTATCTTTATCATGAAAATTTTTAGGATATTTACATATCTACTTTTACGGCTTAATCTTTCGTTTTTATTGCCATTTTATTATTTCCTATATTTGGAATATTTTACAGTTGTCACGGTCATGACCGACTATGGACCACTTTGTTATTCATCGTCCCTTCCACGAAGCACTGCTCTTGCTAGGGTCACTGTTAGCAACACTCCGGTTTCAACCCCGTGAGGTCAACTACACGTCAAGGAGAAGCTGAAATAGCCTCTCAAGGCTAATAGCATAGGTAGGTGTAAAAAAAAAATCGACCCATGAATATTGTGCTAACTACCCTCTAATTTTGTTACTGTAGGGTAACTACAGTATGTAAGTATGTATAAAAACTAATCAGCTTGTTAAGGATTGCACTAATTAAAAGATGGGTGTTATTGGTGATCCATAGAATACGCTGAACACGATAACAGTAATATTACATGTGTATTGTTAAAATATGTGAGGCTAAAAAGTGATATAATGAAATTATATTTCATATTGAAGATACCGCAAATGCTCTGAAACGCACAAAGGATTCTTATAAATGAATGCCAATATTCGCATATGAAAGTCTCATTGCAACGGTCTGGTCCTACAAAATAAAATTCGGATATAAAATACCTATAAGTCTCAGATACTAAGGGGTTTTAATGTCTTAAAACGGTCGTCACAAGTAAATTCTGTAATAATTCGTAAATACCCAAATATTACCTTATTGGCCGTTTCACACAGTCTTCGATGATTATGTAATTTTATGATATTAACATATTTTTTTTTTTTTTGCATAATTTAGCATAGATTTTCTTAAGTTGAGGAATGTTCGTTTTCTTAAAAGATATACGTCACATTTCGGTAAGCACCACATTGCCTTTACATTTTTTATTTATTGCTTAGATGGATGGATGAGCTCACAGCCCACCTAGTGTTAAGTGGTCATCGAGACACCACCTCGAGACATGAGATGTAGGGTCTCAGAACCGCAGAAATGGGCAGGGTGGTGGTACACACCCGTGCGGACTCACAAGACGTTCTACCACCAGTGAAATGTAAATATATACCCATCATAATGCGGTAATCACAGCAAATCAATGCGTTGTTCCCCCGCTCACCCTATTCCTAAATTATTCAGTGTTGCCAACATTACACACACGCCCAATAAAACATACTTCAAACGTTCAGCAATGGCCGACCTAACCCGTTTCCCTTTGTTACATATTTCATTGGTTTGTACGAAGGGTTGTCAAAACAAGTGAGGGTCATTCCGGCCCCAGTGGGATGAGAAATAATAATCCGCTGTCACCCGGCCCATTCAGGGCTTTGAGCAGATTGCGGACGACTTTATTACGCGTGTTTTTGTGGGCTGCTCAGTCAATTATATGTGCTTACCCTATTTCTGACGGCACATTTCTATCGGCTTATAGTTTTATAGAAGTAAACATGCACCGTTAAATTCTTCACTTATTGCACGACGGTTTTATGAAGATTCTATCCAGATAAAGAGTTGGATAAAATGTATAATCCGACATAGATACATATTTTACTGGTGGTAGGACCTTTTGAGAGTCCGCGCGGCTAGGTACCACCACCCTGCTTATTTCTGCTGTGAAGCAGTAATGCGTTTCGGTTTGGAGGGTGGGGCAGCCGTTGTAACTATACCTGAGACCTTAGAACTTATGTCTCAAGGTGGGTGGCGCATTTACGTTGTAGATGTCTATGGGCTCCAGTAACCACTTAAGACCAGGTGGGCTGTGAGCTCTTCCACCCACCAAAGCAATAAAATAAATAAAAAACATAATTAATACTTAGCACCAAATTACTGACCTGGCGAACTTGCTTGTACTGTTCCTCGAAGCTCCACCCAGCGGCACTGCCTTCGGACGATGATGACGAAGCAGAGCCCACTGGTTGTGCTGGAGGCGGTGGTGCTGGAGCTAAGAACGCAGGTGGTGCGTATGGGAAACCACTAGCCGGTACTGCTCCGGCTAGAGCAAAGACACTGTTGGATGTTGACAGTGGAGCTCCTTGGGCTAGCGAAGCTAAAGAGGAGAGATGGGGATGTAGTGAAGTTTTGAGGGACTCGAAGTCGTCTCGTACCTGAACGAAACAGAAATTTTACTATAATTCAATATCTAAAACTAACTTATTATTTGTCTACAGTTTCTTTATTTATGAATGTTGCTAAATTGAATGAGTTTGTGTTTGAATATTGTAATCATAAGGCAATAAAAAAAGTGTATTAGAGTACTAATGGTGGTAGGACCGCTTGTGAGTCCGCACGGGTAGGTACCACCGCCCGGCCTATTTCTGCCGTGAAGCAGTAATGCGTGTCGGTTTGAAGATCGGGGCAGCCGTTGTAACTATACTGAGACCTTAGAGCTTATACCTCAAGGTGGGTGGCGCATTTACGTTGTAGATGTCTGTGGGCTGCAGTAACCACTTAACAACCAGCTTAGCTGTGAGCTCGTCCACCCATCTAAGCAGTAAAAATAAAAAAGAGTAAAATTTGTATTTTAGTATTAAAAAAGTTAAATAAAAATAATTTATGCATACTTTTAGCTCCCTTTCAAGAGGCCTCGGCGAATTCCTCTGATGCTGATGTGTGATTTGGTGGTTTATCTGCTGGTGCACTGGGGCGTGATGGCTCATATTGTGGGCTTGCTGATGTGGCTGATGGGATAGTGCCTGTGGTAGCTGTTGGTGGGGCTGGTGCACCTGATGACCGGAGAGGGCCTGGTGATTGGGTGCGTCACGACTGACACCCTCGTCTGAACTCTCACAAGACTGGTCTCCCGACGTGTCTCCTTCTGACCGCGCAGACTGTAGACAAAACCCCTACAAGTTTAGTGCAAATATTATTCCACGAATCGGTACGAGAAATACACAAACAACAACACAGGAATAGAACAGTTACAACAACAATTCTTATATTAATATAGACTAGAGGAGCTTTATAAAAAAATATATAATTATAGACTAGAGGAGATTTATTTATTGATGATTGAAATTATATTTAAATTCGAATCACATATTTATAATATATATGATTATACTATTTGCTATTTTCTGTCAATAAAAAAAAAAGTTTATCTTTAAGTTGATTATCGAAAAAGTTGATTATTGAAAACACGAATAAAACAACATTTTCTGAAAATAAATCGTAGCTAGATCGATTTATCGCCCCCGAAATCCCCTGTATACTAAATTTTATGAAAATCGTTGAAGCCGTTTCCGAGATTCAGATTATATACATATGTATATTTATCTACAAGAATTGCTCGTTTAAAGATATAAGATTGCGTTTTTTCTTCAGATTTACGGGTAGAAAATCTTTTCTAGTTTTTTGGGCCAAAACAATTGAGATTTGTTACGTATCAAGTCCGAAGAAAGCCGTTGCTTGAAGCTCAAAAAGCTTTTGATAAGGTTTCCTATCGGACCACATATTCTAAGTGCACGAATGCGAGGACTTCTAAAACTTCTACGGTATACAGCTGGATATATCACACAATTCTGTGCTGGGATCTTCCCTATACACGCTGCTACATTCGCAGATGACATTACTGGTGAGCGAAAAGATACCTGCAATTGCTTCAAGGCTGGACAAAGTAACCAAGTGAGCAGTGCCTCGTTGAATCTACTATCGGATCGTAATCATGACCCACTGACAAGATCCGGCGAGAAACTCAGTGGGCTGTGTCTATGGGAAAAACATGATAATCTAGGGACTAAATATATATAGGAAAATAACAACATAATAGGAAAATACTTTCTTAGCTGGGAATCTTTTAAAATATAATTAACTAATCTCAGATAAATACTACGCAAAAAGATACGGCGACTGTCTGACGACTGTAAGATGTAACCACGAAAACTATAAATGATTTGTAGCGTCTGAATATAAGCCGTATCATGTATCTGCAACCCGCGATACTCTGACAAAATACGATATCTCAACACTTTCAAAGTAAGCACCTTCTCTGATCCAATCTTCTTATAATACTACCTAACATCTGTTTTTACGGTACAATAACAAAGGAAAAACAAACTACTTAAAACCCATTATCGTAAACATATCAAACTTCAATTTTGATCAATCACTAACATCGCGTTGCACGGTTTGTAACTAATTAGAAAAACAAGATGTAATATTTCGTTGGATTCAATTCCGATAGAAAAATTGTTTACCTTGCGTTACATAAATAATGAGCGCGGCTACGAATCGCCTCAGGAGTTAAATTTGTTCAATTATTTGCATTATTTAAATTGCAATTGGTGACGACGGTAAAACAGATGGTCGCCACAAAATATGATACCTGAATAAAATAATTATTTACACTATAACAGTTACAAACTCTTAACTGGTGGTAAAACCTCTTGTGAGTCCGCGCGGATGGTAACCACCACCCTGCCTATTTCTGCCTAATTCGTTTCGGTTTGAAGGGTGGGGCAGCCGTTGTAACTATGCTTGAGACTAGAACTTATATCGAAAGGTGGGTGGCGCATTTACTTTGTAGATGTCTATGGGCTCCAGTAACCACTTAACACCAGGTGAGCTGTGAGCTCGTCTACCCATCTAAGCAACAAAAAAATTTCTGTAAAAACAAGTGTTTGAAAATACCTCTATTTTATTTCTATTCATACGAAAAATCAGCCAACTATTGACGTGATCGTAACCTGCAGATGTACTGCAAATCTATTTTAAACTTGAATGAACAACGACACAAAAAATATTATAGCAACAGCTCGAGTTTAACTGGTACACAAAACGTATCATTTAGTGAGGACGTCTCTCATATAGACGTAAGTACAGTGGGTCCTGTCCAACCTCGCACGTAATATTTCATTCCATTACAAGGAACAGATGCCCGTAATGACTATGGCGAACCAGTTCCATTATTAAACCTTTTAAAGTTCCATCGGAATCAATATAAGGAACTGGAGAGTCCACGATCAAATTGCCGCCGAGTATGTTTCGCAGTCGCCGCCACGGCCCCCGGCCCACAATTACGACATTAAAAATTATTATTTTATTTCGATTTTTATTTATTATTCGCATTATTATATTGTGTGGAGTTATTATCGGTGAAATGTTTCGTTCGGATAAACGTTGTGAGAGACACGCAAGCCTTCCCCGACGCCTGCGTTTTAGAGTTCCTCCGACTTATATAACAAGGACTCGCTCTGAATAATATTTTTTTACACCGTCGCCTCCGGTAATAGAACGTTTTTAATTTTGAAACTTATTCGAGAAGTGAGCGAGAAGTCTGAATGAACTACGAGAAATTTACTGTTACACAAATTTAAACTTCGAATGACGTGTGTTCATTACCTTTGAATTGTTGACGTATTTTTCATTACTTTTTTCTAATTTTTATTCATAACTAACTGACCCGGCAGACTTCGTAGTGCCTCAATCGATAAATAAAAAACCTTAACTTTTGTACAAAATAAACCTAAAACAAACAAAAGGAATCCGTCCGACGGAGGACACATCAAAGGAAAAACAAAATTGTTATTTTTATTTAATTCAGAGCATTTTCATATTTATCTACCTTTTAAGCCTTCTCTGGACTTCCACAAATAATTCAAGATCACAATTAGACAAATCGGTATATAGATGAAGACACCTTATTTTACTGCGAATAACTCGTTTGTTCCGGTTCGTGGGGTAGGACAGACGTACCACAATACAATTGAGACTTCACTATAATTAAAACGCCCGCGTGTATAACACAACTATACTAAGAGACATACAGAACCTTATATAATTATACAACTTCGCGTATCCAACCAACATGTCGGAGGCTTTTCACGTGGATCAAGTTCGCTACTGAATAATTTTTGCCTTTTATATCTTCTTTTTAACTCAACCCCAATTTCATGTGAACGTTAAATCAATAAAATGAGGCGTTTAGTACGATTTTTTTAAGAGTTCATGTACCTTATAAAATTCACCGCATTAAGAAAACAAAACAAACAAACACGCGAACGAACTAAAACGTCTAATATATTATTATCGTGTGATGAACTGTAAAAATCAACAGTCACTCGCGTACCAATAAGTAGGATAACGTTAGCGCGGAACACGTGCTAATTCTAAAATAAATAGAATCAAACCAAGTCGTACGCATCGTATGGATCGCTCTGCGCGTGATTTTATAATAATATATTAGCTGTAAGTTTTCTGGTGACCCAATGAAAGGTACTCACAGAGCAATGTCCACATAACCGGGATTTCTCTGAGCTAACACGGCCCACGGTTGTCGGTCGGGCCGTATTGAAAAAGTTTTCGAATTAACGCGCCTAGTATACTAGTGTTACACTTTAAATCGTGACCTTAGAATGGAAACGGAAAGTGAAAGAATCCGACCATCGGTACCATTAAGCAGCTCCGATGCTTATTATTTAAACAAACACGGAATGAAACTGATGCCGTTCTCAGAAGTATACCGAAACTCAACCCGCTGCACGGTAATCAGGAGGACACACCATTGATTAACGCCTTCTACTAAAACACATACAGAGTAAATTCTTACAAATTTTTCAAATTAAATTGTCTTGTTTTCCCTTGAAATAGAACAGTCCTTTTCTATCAATGAAAACGAATATCACTACATAGTATAAAAAAACAAAGTCGCTTTCTCTGTCCCTATATCCTTATGTATGCTTAAATCTTTAAAACTACGCAACGGATTTTGATGCGTTTTTTTTTAATAGATAGAGTGATTGAAGAGGAAGGTTTATATGTATAATGACATCCATTAAATAGTGGAGAAATGCTGTTATCAATAATAAATAACAGTTCCCTAAGCGAAGCGAGGTTGGGTCGCTAGTAAATTAATAAAGAATATAAGAAAAAGAATGTAACAATTCGAATCGTTATTCACTGCACTTTATACGTGACAATAAATAAAAAATCGATTTGAAAACTGAAATAGAAAATCGATGCATCGCCTGCCACAATGTATTTAGTATTTGTTATAGAAATCGTAATCGTGTTCATGCGAGTATATTTTATGAGTCGAAATCAAATAGAAACTTGTAATGAAAGATGTCGTTTGCGTCCAACATGTTTGGTATGCAATACAAACAACTATCGGTAGGTAATAAAATATTGAACATAACGCTGTTAATGTCTCGAGGTATTTTGAAGCAAGATGAAAACCTTTATGATGACCGTGTAAAAGAATTAATTCGAGAATTATGTCTATATCAATTTAATTGTGAAGCATTAATTGAAAGAGTTTTAAATGGGACTATCAACGAAAGAGTACATAAGATAAGAAAGAGGTTTTATTATACACAAAATAAATAAAAAATGCAAAATATTCAATATAAAAAAAGTACAATTGGCGGTCTTATAGCTGAGAGCTTATCGCTTTTCGCTAAGATTAACTTTTATAAACTTTAAATTAAGACAGGCAAGAAAACATAGTAAGAAATTTAAATGTTACGATTGGTATTCGAAGGGCAGTCAAAGATCAAAAGCATTTGACTAAACTAACCACAATTTCTTAGTTAGTTACGTGAATCCATCGAAATAGAACCTTAAGATATCATATACGTCGAAATTCCCGTTGTAATTTGGTTGAGATATGAGTGACCACCGTAAGCGCATGAGCTTGTCTATTTATTATGGCAAATACAAAAAACAAATATGAAGTGAAACTTTTCCGATTATCAAATTCTCATACTGGCGGGATGTTTAAATTTTTAGAGCTGCTTTTCGAGTATGATTTTCGTTTCATAGGATTAAAAATAACAGCTCCGCTAAAGAAGTTTTCACTGAAAAAAAACCAACACGACTTATCCATCGCTTATTGATGAAACCAGTGGTAAGTAACATTTGCGCGTCCTCTCCCTGGAATATTTATTAGCAGGATCAGTCACGACAAGCTTTGTCTACACATTAGCGATGTTAGCACCCGGGATACAGGCCGGCTACCTGCATGTTTATCTTAAGGCACAGTCTACTATTTGCCTAGATATCCACACGTATCTGGGCTTTCGCAGTTGCCACATTCATTTGAACAATTGACGACGCCGAAGGGAAATCTGCCTTAGAGTTGTGCAACTCTCATTGTGCGCACTTCATATGCAAACATTGTCGTTTACAGAACTATCGTTTTATTCTTTTGACATCGCGACATAAGCGTCGTGTCGGTGTGCCTTTAAAGTTTGTTGTTCTGAAAGAATTGATTACATCGATGTGCCACATTCTTAAGGATTGATGGGACCGCGAGGCGTTACTATGTTGCCATTAACGGCCGCAGTCACATTAACATTTGCGCACGTAAAATAACCGCCAATAAAGGTAAGAACGCATCATATCATCAACAAAGCAACAGGTTCTCGGTTCGGCAAACACGCTGTGTTTACATTACGATCCTGGGGCTTCATTTAATAATTCTCGGGAACTAAAAGCCTTTGAACATTTCATCAGATGACCCTCGGTGTTTGCACACACTCCTGCGTCGAGATGCTAATGTGGACACAAGGACCTGTATCGCCGATCGGCCTCCGATGCATTATTGTTGGCCCTTCGAATAGCTCGGCTTCTATTTCACTTCGATCTAAGATATCGTGAACAAACAATCATTGAGCTTTACTTTAAGTTTTTTTAGATATCCAAAAAAAAGATTCACTCGAAAATAATTTTACAAGCACATCTAAATCGTATTAAAGCCTAATCTAATCAATCAAAAAATGTATCTTCCGACGCTACCGACGCCGACCCAAAGATTTTGCAAGTCATTTCAAGTAAGGAAGCTAGTAACAGCCTGCTAAGTATTTGAGCAAAACAAAAGGTGATAAGAAGAGGTAAATAACCTGTGCCATTGACGGCGTGACGGCGTCACAGCGAGCGCTGAAAGTGAGCGAGGCACGTAAACACGACGGCGCGCTTCCTCAACCACTCAACTGACGCACGCGCACTCGCCGCCAACAGCCGTTTAATTACTCAAAACCTCACTAAAGCATTTTTCTCAAACTTCCATCAAAATTCTAGCAAATTTCCCGTAACACTTTGAGAGAAGCGACGATCAACGCATACTTATACATGAGGAATCAAAGAAACTATGCGACCTCTATTATACGTGATTCTCAAATAGCGTGGTGTACATAAACATTCGTTCCACAAGTTTCTAATAGATGCCCATTATGACCATACCGACGCTATTGAATTTGAAATCATTTGGCTTCTAATTTTATTCAAAATACCGCAACAGCGGTAAGTAAAAAGAGATCGTGTCGCTTATTGTGATGATAATTATTTTTAGAAAACAAAAACTAGAAAGCGGCCGTACGGTGATGCCTATCTGTTAATTATTGTCACCAAAATGGCGGACGTTATTGTGAATGAGTCAAGATGGCCGAGTGACAAATCGTCAAGTTTCGTGTATGTTTCGTTTGATTGACGCGTGCCAGATTCCGCGGTACTACGCCTTTATACACGCTTCCTTACGTATAGAAAGCGCAAATAAAAACGAGTTCTCAACACTGAGATCGAGATAATGAATCCGTGTTTGCGATTGCTTCGATCCGCTCGATCAATTACGGATGACGCGCTCGCGGAGAGATTAATACACAAAATCGAATGAAGATTATTAAGATAATATTTGTTATTGGAAAATATCGGAATCGTTGAGACAATTTCGAAGCGTAGCATCGGGATGGGGTCAAATATTGACAGTTCTCACGACCGTCACCAGCGGACGACTCGTGCTGCAACACACCTTAGCCGCTCGACCTTATTCCTTCCGCTTTTCACACGTATAGGTAATAATCGATCGCTTTTATTGCGTGCCGTGTGTAGGCGCACCGCCCGCCGGGTGATATTTCGAGGAACAGTTTAATGTACTATGGTCGTTTGCCAAGGAATCGAATGCTGGACGTTAAGTGGACCGACAAACTAGGATCGACTTGACCCGTGATTTCATCGGAAGGGCACGACCGACGCTGATATCTTTTGTCGTCAATCCGCTGACGCATCTCGCGGAGGTCGTGTGAATTCGAACGTGTCAGGTAAACTGAGATGTTCACTTTTATTTGCCTCATCGACTTATTCAGTAAAACTGCAAACAGACATCATCATATAAAGGCCTTTGTACAAAGATGTTTGTTTTGACTCATTATTTTAAAGGGAACTGCAGATTCGCGAAAGCGGCCTCGGATCAGCCCGACAACGACCGCGAACCCGCGCCATAAAACTCCGTGGAAAGTTCGTTAAGACACATTCAATGAGACGAGTGAGATAAATAACGAAACATTTTAACGAAATTAATCACGAAATTAAAAATAACATCAACGAATATGTTAATCAATCAATTTTTTGTTTGCGAACAAAACGGTTACTTATGAAACGCGATTCTCGGGTGACTTGATTAATAAGCGTTGAAACTTGTTTTTTTTTTTGCCATGAATGGGATGAGCTGCGATACGTCTGATCCATTCAGTCAACCACCGCCGATAGCCTGACACGTCCTCACTGATTATAATCCGCTCTAAATACTATTGTATGATTCTACTGGTGGTAGGACCTGTTGTGAGTCCGCGCGGGTAGGTACCACCGCCCTGCCTATTTCTGCCGTGAAGCAGTAATGCGTTTCGGTTTGAAGGGTGGGGCAGCCGTTGTAACTATACTGAGACCTTACAACTTATATCTCAAGGTGGGTGGCGCATTACGTTGTAGATGTCTATGGGCTCCAGTAACCACTTAACACCAGGTGGGCTGTGAGCTCGTCCACCCATCTAAACAATAAAAAATAAAAAATAAATATTCTAGTAGCAATAGCCAAAGCATAGGTCTCATACTCTCATCATACTCTTCGAATTTGAAGAAGAGTTCGATCGAGTTTTGGCTGAGTTTCTCGTCGGATATTGTCAGTGAGCCGCGATTCCGATCCCGTGGTAGTCTCTAGAAGCAGCTGCCTTTGACCTGTTAGATCTTTTGTGGGGCGAGGCGCTTCCTGGTGAAGCTCTCGAGTTCATCTTAAATAAGTTTGGACAGAGTTTTTGTACTTTTACTTCAAAGGTCTTTAAGCTCTTACAACGACGGGTTTACCTTTGAAAATGGATAGTTTTCTACAAATAACAGAATGGTATGGTGAATGTGGATTGTGATAGTAATGCTAACTACCCACACATTTCAAAATAAAACTAGCTATTACCAGACATTTTCTTCGGTTTTCGTAAGTAAAAAACATATACTTTTAATTATCCCCCCTCCTTCTTCAGCCGTGATCCTCCCCCACGTCTTAGGTTCGTGACCACCTTCATCCATAAGTTTCGTCTTCGCGATGTTATGCCCTACCGTCCTGCCATCAGATACTCTGACCGCATCGTAAACGATGGAATCGAGGTTAGTGCGAACCTAGTCCGAGTCGTCTTCCTTTTAATTATCCCTGCCACCAATAAAATTATACTTAAGCTAATCCAGTCAATGATTGGTTATATAAGACGTCGGGCTTGTATTGGAATAGTAGCTATTCTGAATAGCGGTAGGCAGCGGCTTAGCTCTGCCCCTGGCATTGCTGAAGTCTATGGGTGACGGTAACTACTCAACATCAGGTGGGCCGTGTGCTCGTCTGCCTACAAGCGCAATAAAAAAAAAACTCTTTATTTACTGTCAAACTTTTCTTATTGCTTAAAGTCTGTGGTCAAATTGAGAATAGGTTAGTATTGTTTATCTTTAATATTATTTATCTATAGTGTAGTCTTGGCACAATATGTGATTATCGAAGTATAAATAGTCTTTGACAATAGAATCATAATAATGCTCAGACTTACAATTTCAATTAATTATAGTCGAATTTCGACTAATGTGGGACCGCTAGTTATGTTAATATCTATGCCGGATTACACACTACAAAAAAAAAAAAAAAAACATTTAAAAAAAACAGATCCCATGCAACTCCTTAGTTGTAGGTGCATTGCCAACCTATGAGTCCTACTACTACATGTGTGTAGTAGTAGGAATCATAGGTCAGTGCAATGGCGCAAAGAAACACAGAATCAGTGCACCATTTTAATACCATTTCTAACTCGTACAAATCAAAACTAGTACAATCGTATAAAAGCAATGTAGTTCACGACAAACTGCGTTTATCTCTAACGTATTCTTGGTCTGTTATTGAAATATCTAACTAACATATCATAGCTAAGACATAAACAGTGTAACACTCATTATATTCACAATAGCTCAGACAATACCGTGACGTTTTGCCAATCGTTAAACCGTGCCTTAACCGCCGTTTAATTACCAACGGTCTGCGGTGACCGTAAACTAAGTCCAGGAAACTAATGCTCTAACCGCAGATAGGTCATGTGGAGAAATCGTACACTTTGTATTCGACATGTACCGGCGTAACATAGAAACAGATACATATTTATCATTCGTGAAGACATCTTAGTCCGAATGTTCTTCGCTCCCGAATCCTACAAGCAAAAAAAAAATTGGATCGGTAGTAGTTTTTTTTTGAGCCTATTTCTGTTGTAATCTTTCTCTTAAATTTTATAGACTGAAATTATTGTATCTATTACTTAATTTTTTTTATCGTAAAGATCTCACAGATTACACAGATTAAAATTTTAATCGTTTTTTTTTAATGTATCTTTTGCCTCTTTGTTAATATATTCAAGGGTTAATACAAATGTCATTCATGTTTCGTAAGCCCGCAATCGAAAGCGAACTAACAGGCCCCGCCACAACGTCACACAAGACATTTTGCATTTCATTGCGTACAGTGCAAGAACAATGGCAAAATATAATTTCTCGATCAAATAATTTAATTCATCAGCCATTGCTGAAGATGAACTAGGAATAGCTACTCTGAGATTCAGTTGAAACGGTTCCGTATGTGTCAATGAGACTTCAAATAAATCTTTAGGGCCGCAGATTGTCGATCGCCAAATCCATTCTAACTCCACAGAAATTAACTAGTCGAAGTCCGCAGCTAACGTATTTCCACGTTATTTGTGAGTACTTAATTTGGATCAAATTATGACATTATTATTTTAAATCATCATAAATTTAAAAGACATCAACGCGCTTCTAGGTACCTATAAACAATATGTAGATGCTCACGTGATGCTCACTAAGTAATTAATCGTAAATTCTGGTGATCTGGATACAAATAGCATTGTATTATACTATAAAACAGTTGGCGTTTATTTTAATTGTAGCAACATTGAGTCTTTTATAATAACCGATCGTGATTCTTTCACATCCCTCAAAAATTTCAATTCAAATCAGAAGAAAACTAAACTTTTATGCTATCAGAAGAAATATTAAAAACGTTAGAACAATGGAAACAAATAATAATAATTAAGAAAAAAATCCGTTACTTGGTGCATTCATCGAAACATTAAGCTTAGCAAATTTTACAATAATAATACTGTGTAATCAACAATATTTCAATACATAAGATTGTACCTGAGCGGTATGTATGGTTTAACCCTATATTTAAACTTACATAACTGATATCGAACATAGCTAGGCGCGTTTTATTTTTAATGACAAAAAAAAGCTACAAACATGAACCTACGATCAATCAGTCACTCAATATCAAACATCGTCAGATCTTAATGTCACTACTGACCAATATTGAGACGTCATTAATTTAAGATCAATACTCGTTGCTCCCGTAAATGTGCTTTAGCTTAGACGCATGCATATGTTTGTGAGTTTGTGACGCATATCAGAAGTAGGCCAATCTGCATCTCTAATCTGACATCCCGTTTTTTTCGTAGGAAGGAAGGATTAGTGGTAGCCCAAAGGCCTTTCCAGTTTCACTAGGACCGATGGGCGAACACGGGTTCAGCCAGGAGGGCTGATATCTTGTACTGGACCCCGCAAACTATAACTAATAGACAAAAATGCATGGTATGGACATGTGATGAGACGAAATGAAAATGAGGTTAGTTAGGGAGTGTTAACTATGAACGAGGAAGGATATAGAGGAAGAGCTAGATCACGAAGAAATTTATGGATTGCGTGAAAGTCGATATGTAAGAGGGGAGTAAGCGAAGAAAGGGTATATGATAGAGGAGTATGGAAGGTGAAAACGTTTCCGTCAACCCCAGGTGACTAGGAGAAGGGCAGGAGAATGATGCCAAAAAACAAACGTGTGGCACTCGGGAACTGCCGCAGTAAAGCTATTGCATAGCATTTTTATCAGCTTATGCAATTATAATGAGACGATGATAATTTAATATTAAAACAATAATAAAACAAGACCACGCTATATTAAACATTAATAAAAGCAAAACATTAACTGTCCCCTTCACACTCATAAGCTAGACCGCGCAAGAGAGAGATGGGCAGACTTTTCATGATGCGCATGCAGTGTGACGTCACGCCACGCGCTTATTCACAAACACAAAACAAGCGCAACGTGTGAACGTTGAACGCGAGCTACATAGTAGGCGTAGTGGGGGTGTCAGGTTATTTTCGTTACGGAACCCGGCGGATTCTGTCGCCGCGCTCAAAGCCCGCAATAAAAGCTATGCAATAGCTTAAAAATCCATGCTTTTTTTGTAATTATTTGGGTGTTGTTTGTCCGATTAGATTGAAACCACAGTTGTTGTTCGTACAGTTTATGACATGTTACCATCAAATGTCACGCAGTGGCGTCAACAAGTGCGTGTTTTGCATACATTCACTGATAATCCGCTGTGACGCATGGTCGAGCTTCGCTTGCTTACTAAAAAGATAGACGAGAAGAGAGAAAGAAAGAAAGAAAAGAGTTTAAGTTTGTATACGTAAAAAGATTTTTTTAAATAATATAAATTAAAGAAAAAGTATTTTTTTTCGTATTCGATTAAAATCTAAATTCAAATTGTGAGATCGAAATTCACAAAAAAAAAAAACAGCCACGTAATAATTCATGAGGAGTTTTGACCGTTTTATTCGGCAGTGCTTTATGACTTTCATTCTGGTAATGTTAAATGAGACAATCACGAACTTCAATGACTCACTAATGTAGCCGTATCGGATCGCTTCCGAAATCATTACATACTGTTTCTTGTGTATCTAGAAGTGAATTGAGATAAACCGTTTTTTTACACAGAACACCTTGCTGTAAAGATTTCAATACGTATACAATACTTGAATTTGATTACTAAAGTCTTATGTCAACTACCAGGCTACATAGAAGCAAACCCGCAAAATTATAATTTGCATAATTACCGGTGGTAGGACCTCTTGTGAGTCCGCGCGGGTAGGTACCACCGCCTTGCCTATTTCTGCCGTGAAGCAGTAATGCGTTTCGGTTTGGAGGGTGGGGCAGCCGTTGTAACTATACTTGGAACCTTAGAACTTATATCTCAAGGTGGGTGGTGCATTTACGGTGTGAATGTCTATGGGCTCCAGTAACCACTTAACACCAGGTGGGCTGTGAGCTCGTCCATCAATCCAAGCAATATAAATTTTTTTTTGTCAAATTAGAATTGCAAGTATACGCGAGCATGCAAATTTTTAAGATTAATAAATATTACAATGGGAATAACTATTTAACTTAAAAAACTATTACCATCTCGTTAATCACGAACTGCGCGCATGTCCGATCATTAAAGAGATACATATTAAAGATACAACAATAAAACATGCGACTATTAATATACAATGATAGAACGAAACCTTGGAACAACAATGTATGTATGTTGATAATTTACAACTTTATTAGATGTTTAACAATCATTATTATATAATAATATTGATTGTTGAAGGAAAAACCAATTACGGTTGGTTACATTGTAAATTAAATGAACTCACATTTGAGTTTTATTTTTTTAAATGTACGTATTCAAATTGGCGCCGCCCTGACACTTTTCATTTCTGTCATTTTCATTTTAATTGCACTCAATCGAAGACCGAGCTTATGATGCAGATAGTTTTTGTATTTACCAGGGCTCAAAGACACCAAAATTTCAATGCAGCTTCGAAGTATAGTGTGAAAAGTTATGATTAAATTGTCACATTCAGCTCTATTACTCCGAAAACAAATAAAAACTATTTAAATCTAGAGGTATTTCTCTTCGATCTGGATTATAAGTCTATCGCATCCAATAGCTCTTAGATAATTTGTATTGTGTACGTAAGTGTTTTATAAATTCAAGTTAATGTCACCCTTTTGTCTAATTCTAGCGCGAAGTTTCATTCATATAAGTTAATTCAAATTCGAAATTCAAAAAACGGCAAAGCTGTGAACTCCCCTTTTCATATGAGGCGGTCAGCGCAAAAGTGGCCTAACCCACAATTTTTCATAATCATGCTTATATGTATGTTGCAATTTATTTAAAACATAATAAATTTTGATGCAAAACCGGCCTATCCATAGTTTTTGTCTATTCAAATTCAAATTCATGAAAACTTAAACCTCATTGCTCCATAATAACTATGGTAAGCTTAGGCCACTTTTGCGCTGACGACCTCATATAATATCAGATAAACCGTATCGTAGCTATGACAATATAAATACCTAGAGTTTATTAATAAAATTATGCCAAGTCCGCAGTTTTCGCTGTGAGATCCTAAAAATTATTGAGCACGAAAAAAAAATTTCATAGAAAACCAATCTACCCCAATCGATCTGTTCAACGAAATAAAAAGAGTTTATACGTAATTTTTAATCATAACCTAACTTAGTAATGCAACACAAATATATATTTAAGCGATCACTTTTTATCATCTTCCCTTTAAAAGTAAACCATCAGAACAAACATTCATTTGGAAAATCAATAAACGCAGACCCTACGTTCAAATAAGCCTCACCGATTTAAACAAATCGTTAAAAAAATACGGCCCCGAAAGGATTGTAATCGAATGCGACCGATCTGTCAACCATTATTGTATTTTAATCGAGAAATCGATAAACATGAATAAATCATAATGATATTCGACGATAATAATCTGTCAAACGTCTGGAACTTGTTTGTATAGAGTACCTACAACACTCTCGGGTTTATAATATACATCCTTACACACGTAACATGCTTTTTAATAGTAATAAATACTTTCAATGTTTAAATTTTTGTGTGGTATTAAAAGTGAAATAAGATTTTTGAAAACGTTGCCACAATGATATGGTCTTTTTGTAGATTTCACAAATATATAAACATTATAAAAACTAGTAATCTCTATAGGTATATATAAAAATGAATTGCTGTTCGTTAGTCTCGCTAAAATGCGAGAACGGCTGGACCGATTTGGCTAATTTTGGTCTTGAATTATTCGTGGAAGTCCAGAGAAGGCTTAAAAGGTAGATAAATATGCAAATGCTCGGAATTAAATAAAAATATTTTTTTTGTTATTGCTTTTGTTTGTTTTAAGTTTATTTTATACAAAAGTTTAGGTATTTTATTTATCGATTGAGGCACTACGAAGTCTGCCGGGTCAGCTGGTCTCTAATAAAGCATTTTCAATTTTTAACAGAAGTTTTTTGAGATTGTAAAGGTTCTCAAAGAACTCGATGGAGACATACGTTTTTGTTCTGTGATAATTTTAACACAAGTCACCATTTTAGTTCTCGACTGTTAATGAAGTCGCACCCCGCTGTGCTTACGCACCCCATTTACAAACAATACACGATACGACCATTCTCCTTCAATTAATTTACTTTTTATTTCTTCTTCGTCAGTCTCCTTCAAACATTGAATATTCTGTTATTAAATTATAACCCAAAAACATATCAGATAATACGAGTGAATACAGTAATTGATGATTGAATCCAAAACGAGTGACATGAAAGTAAGATCGTGCCTTAAAAATACCAAACTCAAATGCCTTGAATAATTGATAAATCAATGCAGTGCCCGCCGAGAGGGGCACTAAATCAAAAAAGCTAAGCGAACGGATATCATAACATTTTGACGTACAGAAACGCGCTCGATATTAAACTGTTCCCGCTAGATGGCGCGATAAGTAGCTGTCAAACTCACCTGTCATTAGCTTATTAATGGCCGCCGTCCTCTGTATTGATAGATTAAACGGTTATTTAGGTTTTATTGTACGTTATTTATTCGTTACTGTTTACATTCTTATTTGGTGAACGATAGTCTCTTACATAATGCGGCTTGCATTGATTTAAATGGCCTAATTAAAGTGTGTAACCCTGAATGTGTAATGCAAACTTGTCAGTATTTCAGAGAACACAATGGGTCACCCACGCAATGTCTGGAGTGGAGCTTGCACATCCTCAAGTAATTTGAAACGATTTGCATATCTACACACGTCATTCGCTTCTAAAAATATCATAAATTCAATTTGTGTTTACGAAAAGTGAACAAACCAGCCCGTTCTTAACACTTTCGCTATTATCCTTCGTTTTTTTTCGTAAACTACACTGTCTTATTTAGCTAATCATTTCGAGCTTAACGTAGCAAGATGAAAGACCGATTCAAACAAATTTAGCCCTTGTTCTCATGTACCAAAGTATTAAATCACATTCTACAATTTTCAAGTTAATGCGTTTTTAGTTTGATAGGAACTTTTCATCGGACCACACACGGTCGCAAGTCAACATTGGGCCCTAGAACAACACAATATCACTTAGTACCCTCCACAGGTAAACTAGTAGCCTCCACGACACACGTCAGATTGTGGTTTGATGATCGAGTTCTGATTGAAGGAATCGAATAGTTTTAATCGATGTTCGATTGTGACAGAAATATTTTCGATTGATAATAATATTATGCATCAGTATATCCATTAGTGGACACGTTTGCAATCTATTTATCTTTCAGCCCACAGATGTCCACTGCCGAACATAGGCCTTCCCAAGTCTCGCCACAACGAACGGACCTTTACTGCCTGCATTCAAAGTTTGGAATCATATTTAAAACAATAAGCTAATATTAGAATATTATTAATATTTAACAGATTTCGTTTTTGTTCCAAAATAAGGTTCAAAAGAACGAGTCCTTTTTTTAAATCACGTCAACGAAGGTTAGAGGTCATCTTCATCGTCAACACATGTTTTTTTTAATGTAGACTTACTTTCCCCACCTACTACTACCTACTCGTTGGGAGCCTAAGCAGCTACTCCAACTACTCTTTTTTTAAGGGATTTTATGACCTGGTAACTAAGACCTTTAGGTCAAGTCTTATTTTAATTTTATTGAAACTTTTTTAAACGAAAAATGATATTATGAAATGAAATGAAGTTGATTAATATGAAACATGGCATGGAATGAAATGAGGTGAGATGATATATGGGATTAAATATAATCTCAGTAAAATGGTGGTCATTTACTGAGACTTTTTCAGTGGACTTTTTGGAGGATCTCGAGAAGTTACGTTCAACGGCTTTGTTTCATTTTCCCACATTTGTGCACATTCACAGATACTAAATAGTTAATTAACCACCGTTATTACACACTTAAGCCTGAAGAAATACTAAATAGACAAAATAAACCAAATCCCACAACTTCACTCCTCGCGTTGCCGCCAAAAAGTCCTCCAACTACTCGCGGTCCGGTAAATAAGCTCACGGGCTCAATCTGAGAGAATTGCTAACACTGACCCTAGTAAGAGCTTCGCTGAATGTATCAGCGGATCTCGTGACATCCGAGGTCCATCTAAGGCGAGCTTTCTTTTTTTGTTTAGACCAACTTAACATTATGGTTGTAAATAATTCCCAAGCATTTTCTACGTAATTGTGGAGGCTTACAACTTGCCTATTGTCAAATTTCCAGGGTTAACTACTCTGTGGATTTTAGGAGTGACAAATTATAGTTGTTTTTTGTTTTCAGTGAGTGAGGGGCTTTAGATTTTTATTACTTTCATTCTGCGTTTCATTTAGTATAGATATAGTGAGAAAAGATTTTCCTTCGTAATTTTTCGAAAAAGTTCGTATTTATCGTGCTCTCGCAAATAGCTTCAGTACAATGACATTATTCATTTTGACATTTGACACTAAACAATAAAGTTCCTTAATGATGTGATATTAATCACTGAAGTAGGAAACCTATGGAAATGAAACGTCAACAAAAAATTCGTGCCACTGTGACGTCATCTGGCCACAAAACATGGCTGCCCAGAAGATTTTAATGTTACTAGGTTTTATCGATAAACGTTCTTGGCTTATTTTATTTTAAATATTGTTGAGTATGAATGTATTTGTAGCTTTATACTTTAATAGGAATTAAGTATATTGTTATGTGCAAAGATGATGTGATTTAGATATTGTGAAATCTAAGACGAGTTCGTGCTTCAAATTTTCCAAGTAAACGATATGACGATTTTTAAAATTTGATACACTGATTTTATAAAGTTGTCGTTTGCCGCAAAACATAAAGATATGGCATAGTACAGTGCCATCAGCCCATTTCTAGCATGCTGAATGTTATCGTATTTTGAGTACGTGTTTTTCTTAGACTATTACAATCTATTTTAATTGTTTTGCTGACTCTAAAGTCCGTAACACACTACCGCAGTGCACCTCAAGGAAGGTGCACCGCACCATTTGAATCACTCTCACTTGAGAGTGATTCAAATTTTAAACTTATCAAGGGACCGCCTGATAAAAAAAAACACCTCCAGATCATTTATTCGTTAATGAAATTACAAACGTCATTCCTTGTGACTTCCTCTCTAAAATCACTTAATTAATAAATATTTAACGAATTTACAATAGTGTTTTACTCACTGCGGAATAAAACTATTTTATTTAAATAGTTCCGAAGAGATTTTGTCGGTAGTCTTTTTCCCGAAATATCTAAACAGAATGTCTAAATATGTTTTGATGACATATTTTAAAGAGGTATTTATGATTAGTGTCATGATGAATAGATTCCGACCGAAAAATGGTGTCCGATATTTCGGATTCAAATATATTATTAAGTGTATAATCTATGTTTCGGATGAGGGCTCCATAATGAATTTAAATATATATAGATAATAGTTTTGGGGCATCGACCTTCTTGAGATCCTATAAAATATATTTTAATTATTATTTTTGTATGTTTTAAGCATGATAAAATTAGAAATTTTATATAAGCAATCATATTAAATCGATATCAAAGTCAATAAATAATGTACAACCCAAAACAGATGGCCGAACTGACGTGACAATGACATTTGGCGCGCTAAACATGGCGGATTTTCGGCCTCATTAGACGGAGACGGAGACATTTACGTATATTCATGTTTCATTTTATGTACGCACTGAAATACTGTTATATTGTTTTCTTGCGAGTTAAAGTGCTGAGTAAGAACGAGATAGATATATGTTTATGTGTGTGCCTTCAAAATTATGTCTATGATATTAATGGATATGGACAATTCGGGTGTCATCGTATTCCGATAAAGATCCGAGTTTTCCTGAAGGAAATAATTTCTCACTACGTCTATACTAACTTCAACTTGATAGCTTCATTCTTACGTATCGAATAAACAGACTAGAGAAATGAACAACATACTCATCGTATAAATGCTCCATTTTTGTTCTTCTTTTAAAACCCTAATGAAAACATGAAAACGAATTTTTGCATTGTTTTAGAAGGCAGTTGACCCTGCAATCCACCTGACTGTAAGAGGTAACACACTTAACATATCACGTTATGTTGTTTGTAAACAACTAAGTCAAAATCATGTAGGCGTCGATCGGATGGCCACACACGCGACGCCAACTTGATCGAATTTACATATCTATTAATGACAATTGCTAACGTTAAAATCACAGATTACTTAATTTAAAGTATTACATACATTTTGTCGACAGCATTTTAATAAATTAATTTATTCAATACCTAAATGAAAACAGTAGAACCTAGTGTGCCTGTACATTGAAGGAAAGAAATAAAATTAGAAATGGGACGAAAAAGAGCAATAGACCATAAGAAAGAATTTTTTTGTATTCTTATTCTGTCTTTCTGTTTGTTTGTATGCGTATTTCTCGGGAACTACCGAAAGAATTTCCGTGAAGTCTTCGAAGGTAATTTGAAGCAGAATAAAGGCCCATCTTTTCATTAAAACGGTGTTGCAAAAAAGTCATTAAAAGCTTTTCTTGATCTAACACGTTCCGTTGCGAAAAAATGTTGATACAGTATATGGTGCTATTTACTATTTCTATTTTGACTGTTATACAAAATCTTTTTCTCCACAATATGTGGAGTCAGTACAACATGTCCTCTTATTCTACTGAGGCCTATCATACGTCATTTCTGCATTCACACTTCTCACGCATATAGGTATTCTTTGATACGGTTCACCCAAGACTTTTTAGGACGTCCTTTCCTCACATTTCCGTTTACTTTTATACCCAGGATCATTATGGCCACATAATTCGTATAACAAGCCTGTGTCACTATAACCTTACACTCTTAATTTTCTCTGTATATTCTTATCTAGTTTTATCCATTCCTATATACATAATAAAACATTAAATTAGGAATATTTTGATTATACATATTAAAATGAACCCCGAGTGTTCATACTGTTCCACACTAATCACAAGGAAACATTTCCACAAGGAAATATTCATTATTGGAAAAAAATAGTCATTTTTTTTCTTTATACGATAAATAAAAATTGGAAAAATATACTGGTTCCCAAACGATGGCCTAAAACTGAGATCTAACCAATTAGATTCGACACAAACGTGACAAATAATTTTAATTTTGAACTTAATTGCACGGAAGTTTGAAAAGCGTCGACTCGATTGGCATTGCTTTGATTTCGATCAAAATGCAAGTTAGATTCATCGAGTCCACAATGTAGGTAAAGCACACAAGTTAATTGTCAATACCTTATTGATACAACTCAGCCCTCCCATAGTGCACTCGAGAGAGAGACTACTGTGTTACGGATCGACCGCCCCCGCGTCCTCTGTTTACCCTCTTAACCACAACTTGATGTTGTCACATAATTACCTCTGCTTCTCCACTGGCACACGTGTGGTCTGGCGCGGCTATAGCAGCCTGTCCATATCATTGAATAACAATCTATCATTTTAATTAGCTGTTCGAAATTATTACAATATAATTTAGAATTCGTGGTCCTTTTTTTTTGCTTAGATGGGTGGACGAGCTCACAGCCCACCTGGTGTTAAGTGGTTACTGGAGCCCATAGACATCTACAACGTAAACGCCGCCCCTCACCTTAAGATATGAGTTCTAAGGTCTCAGTATAGTTACAACGGCTGCCCCACCCTTCAAACCGAAACGCATTCCTGCTTCACGGCAGAAATAAGCAGGGTGGTGGTACCTAACCGTACGGACTCACAAGAGGTCCTACCACCAATAAAGGCGGTACAAAAGGTGATACAAAAGGGTGGTCACTACCCTCAGCAGTGAGGAATACGACACAAGGAGGAGATCTTTTCAAAATTATATTGTACACCGGAAATATCGTCGTAGGCCTTGGATCTCAAGTTTCAAATAAAATGGCGACAGTGACGTTAGATGACTATGTTTTCCATTGCAGCTGAAAACCGAGTGGACCTTTAGCCCTGTAAAGATGTCTTTGAAGACAATGATGACGTAAATTGAAAAATTCCTATTTTGAAAAATGTTTTTTTTTCTTCTTTTTCTAAACAGCAATATTCAACTAGTGACGTTTATCAACGCACCTCGCAGAACATTACGTACCTAGTACGTAACAAAGTAAAGTCTAATTAATGTTTCTAAAGCTTCAGAGAGAGCACCAAGTCCGTGCAGTTGCTAATGTGTCGTGGCCACGCCCCATCCTGTCGCAAAACCCCATGTGCATTCACATCTTGCAAGACTGTTTTCATTTATATTATTTGCGTACAAGTTTAGGGTTTATATAGAACACGTGTGATTATAAAGATAAATGTGAAAGTCAACTATAAATTAATGTTTTTGTGTGTTTTTTTTCTTCTAATTACTAATAATGATTAATTTACCGAATCGAAAATTGAATTATTTATGCCTTAGTTGTTAATGCGTTTGATCTGGATTCAATAGTCAAATTAATTATAAACATATTATCATCATGACCTTTGAATGTAATCGACAACATAAAAAGAATTCTAAACTGTTGCTAATTAAAAAAAAACCACATATATCCGAAATCAATACCATTCGAACTAAATTATTCGACCACAAGCACGCGTTAAAACGTATAAAAACAAAACCCGAAAACTGATGATATCAAAAAAAAAAATTAACATAATGCCATGCGTAAAGTTTGAGATGTGTGCTAGGTGCTTATTAACAATTAGAAAAGGTCAGAGAGACCTCGGGCCCGTGGACCACCGGTGTAAGCATCAGCAAGTCAAATGGAGGATAATGCTATGTCATGAACAGGACTGAGCTGTACTACACTTGCTAAGCTAAGCCGCTATGCGATCAAAATATAAATAAAGTTGGCCTCTAGACATATAGTTCGGTGAAAACGAGAAAAATGTATTGTGTATTATAGCTTTTCTATTTTCAAATTATTTAAATTGTTTTAATAGAGTTTATACATTTTTCTTCTACTAAAAAAAATGCCTCAAACGTGCTTTTCGTCAAAATAGGAAGGTATATGAACAAATTTTTGACATCTAAAGATCATTGGCATTCCTGTACTTATTTTGAATATACCCACTACGTTGAATATTAATGAAATGTAATATTTATATCTCATAAAACGATCTGGTGCAGTGTTTTCTTAAGATTTATTTGAATTTAATGTTTTAGTGGAATAAAAAAAAAACAATACACAACAATGCATTTCAGTTTCTAGAAACTACTAAATATATGTGAACCGAATCGCGGTAATCGGCTTATTAAGTTGAAGTACGTGAGTGACAAACAGAAGAATAATCACAAATATTATTTCCCTAGTCTTAGTTCAGTTACGGACATTAAATGCTTTATGTATAAGGCGTGTGTACATGGTTTTGACAGGGTGTGTAAACCATGATGCCGAATTGATGTCGAAGGCAACTATTATTATATGATTACAGGTGTAGCACCAACCTAAAGCGGGCGCTTGGTTTGACGGCTACTGGATCCACACAATAGAGCACTCGTGAAGTAGGGAATTGTATAGCTACTTATTTGTCTCACAAAAAGATCAAAAACATACGATATGATACATACATATATTTATATTATATCATATTATATCGATGCAGCTTTTTTTGATATAAGAAAATACCAAACTCGTGAAACTTGATATCAACTTTTACTTCTTTGTTGATTTTAATGTTAAGCCTTGAGAAGACTAATATTTTGGCATAATAGGCAAGATATAATAGACTACTAGCTGTATCCGCCCGCTTTGCTAAGCATTTAAAATTAACATTATTATTTCTCACCCCCACAAAGATTCTCATCATTAACGCCCCTGCAACTGGTCCAACACTCACATAAATATTAGCCTATCCATTAATTACATGTATTTTCTACATGGATACCAAGTTTCAAGTCAATCGGATCCATGGTTCAGTAGTTATAACGGAACATCCGTAAAAACCACTGTAGATTTATATATTAGTATAGATTTAATAAATAAATAAAATCTCGTTGTTCAAAACTGTAACAACAAAAACATTGCACTGTAAACAAAACGAGGAAATCTCAAGGAACGTTTTTATGACTTAGTCGCTGTTTCGAGCTCTTAGCCAACGTACGGTATAAGCGGACAATAATCGACATTAGCATACCGATAAAAGAGGCCAACATGCATGATATATTAAAATCACGTCTCCAGAACAATTAACAGAAACGAGCTAACGATCAAATAATAAAAAGTTCTTTTGTCATTACAAACAGCCGGCCGAGAGTTTCTTAGAAACATTAATGTTATTATTAACGTTGAAATAATAACGAGTTATTAGGCGATTTATCGGTTACGTCGGTTAAGCCAATCGCGTTGCTTGACGGAAATCGAGAATATGGCCGACACTATTATCGATACTACTTTGTTTTGCGTAATTATCATAATCGCTATGTAAATATATCGTTAAAATATTTCAATTCTTTAAGTTAAGACGAAAACGAAAATAAAACTATTGAGTGAGTACAATACAAATAAAACAAAAATAAGCTGTGAGTCTGATTTTGACGAGCATTTAATAAGTATCAAATGAATGGAAAAAAAATATATGCAAAAAATGGATTAATGGAATTGAATGTTCGTGATACGACATTTAACTCTAGTCCTTCCTATCTACTTTAACAGTCATGATGCATACAATCACGTAATTCAATTTCACATCCCTATACATGAAAAATACTAAAACCGAATTTTAAAATCAAATTGTTTTCGTTTTGATTTTAAGAAAATAATATTCACGAACTTCACTGGAATGACATAAAACGTGACAATCACAACGATACCTTTCAATATCCTAGTATGCAGTACATTCGAAAACCAATTTTCCGTCATAGATACGCCAGTCAACCTCAAAACATCAGGGAGGACAAAAGGCAAGACGAGACGCATCACCTCCAACCTCCGATTGAGAAACACCATTTGAATAACAATCAATAAATTAATGTACAAACGTAAATTATTCATAACCAGAGTCTGTGACACACCGCCGCGACGAGCTCTGAATCCAAATGAAATTTTATAAGAGACCTTCCTTTTGAGCCGCCATCGCGGTTAGGATGTTAGTTTTCTTAACTTATCATCATTATCGGTTCGCATCACAATGCTCCTTTGAGTGGCCGTGTCGTTTTACTGGACTAATCTCTTTACAAGTTAAAACGGACGGTACAGAATGAGTTTCTCGTGTTAGAATAATTAGTCTGCAATTGAAAGCGTGCTTTATTTCAAGAGGACGGACAAAACGGACTTAGTTGACACGGTTCGTAAACGGTAAAACACTTTCACGAATACAATAATTATTAGTTTTGTATAGAGTAGTACATGATTCCGAAGCGCTGTGTTGTTGTTTTTAGAATGTAAAAATACATTTTTTTTTAAATGACGTTCGGTAAGTGCCGTAAATAGCAGCTCGTTAATTAACGACTGTAATCACATTTCGCCAAACGCGTTACGACACACATGTCCCATCCCTTCGCTGTTCTAAATTTAAATGTTATTTGGGCACGCTCCCCGTCTCTATAGAACCGTATGTAATTTATGAATTTTTGTCCAATGAGCTCATAATGAAATCACGGAGAGGATACAGTTTTAATGTTTACCTTATTACTATCTAAGTATTCTCTCATCTGCGCGATTCCAGTTTTGAGAATGGGTACAGATAATCTATTTCCTAGGAGTTTCCTAGGAGCCGTATGTACGTAAGTTAGTATGTTCACAAATGCTCACGCTTAATTAAAGACATACCTAAAATATTTGGCATAGGCTTCACTTCCAGTTGACCTTTTATTTAAATCTCTGTAAAAATCTTTAAATATTTTTTTATAGAAAATATTATCGTTGAAATTTAATACGTAACACACAAATTATATTTTTTGCGGATTTCATTTTTATTACACGATGTTATTGTTCCTTCATTGTGGAAGTCATTCGTGAACATTTGTTAAGTACGTGTTTCATGAGAAAAATTATTACTTGACTGCGGGATTCGAATGCCGGCACAGTCGATTCGTTAAATACCCTAGTGTCTTATCTTTTAGGCCACGACGACATCATCTTGTTGATCTTTGCAAAAAGTGTTTGATATGAAGTAGTACCGTGACGTAATAACAAGATTACTTCAATAAGGTGTGCTCAAGAACTAGCCATACTCTTAACCCATAGACACAGCCCACTGAGTTTCTCGTTGAATCTTCTCAGAATGTCGTGTTTCCGAACCGGTGGTAGATTCTACGAAGCACTGCTCTTGCTAGGGCCAGTCTTAACAACACTCCCGGTTAGAGCCCCGTGAACTCACCTACACGTCAAGGCGAAGCTGAAATAGCCTCTCAAGGCAGCATAGGTAGGAAAAATAAAAGCAATACTCAGACTGTAAAGTTAACACGGAAAGTAAAGCATTCTGAATACAAAAATCAGAGCAACGTTTATCCTAATATTAATTCGTATGAGAATATCGTTTTAAAACATTGTTGCGTGTGCAGATTACGGCTCGAGGGGAACAGTAGCGGCGATGGTGGCTTCCAATTGGTACCTGTCAGTTTCAAATGTCAAAACGCAACTCGGGTATCGATTTAATCGTGGGAATCGATTATTCGATAATTTCGCAACCGATTTAACCTAACTTTACGAAGGTATTTTAATTCTCCGAGTATAATCCGTTTTGTAAAGCAAACCCTCATAGAATAAGTTAATTAATATATCTTAATACGTTACGCTTAGAAGATTCATACTGAATAAAATGCTGTGAGTAATCGATTAAAAAAATACTTTTCTACAGTTACTAATTCTCCAGGCAAATTACTTATATAATTCTCGTGACTACGTTTTCTTCATCTCGTTCTTCTCTTCTTTAATCAATTCAATTTTTTTCTAATGTTAAAGGTCACATATTAAAAACTACTTCGACACTAATAGCAGACATTGCTATTCGGTTAACTTCTTATGAATTGTCTATAGTTGGACAAGTGGTCTTACTAATATTTTTATTTGAGACTAGCTGACCCGGCAGACCTCGTAGTGCCTCAATCGATAAATAAAAGACAAAAGGAATCCGTCCGATGGGGGGGACATCAAAAGACAAACAAAATTGTTATTTTTATTTAATTCCGAGCCTTTTTATATATAAATATCTTTTAAACCTTCTCTGGACTTCTACAAATAATTTAAGACCAAAATTAGCCAAATCCGTCCAGCCGTTCTCGAGTTTTAGCGAGAATAACGAACAGCAATTCATTTTTATATATATATAGATTGGCAAACGAGTAACAGTTATAGGTACTGATTAGCTCGAATCGTTAAATTCGCTTACTCATGCTTTTAAAAAAAAAAACGATTTGTTTCATCGTCACATATTTATTAATGGGACATAGTTACCGATAAGTGATTTCTTCATTTTCCCAGCACAAAAAAACACCTAATGCTTTTAGATTAATATATTTTTAAATGATCTTTTAACTGCGAAACTGTTATTAAAATTGATATATGTACGTCACCTAACAGTTTCATCCCGGGACAAGTTATTATTATAGAACATATCCCTGAGTAATATTATTTAAATAACAAAACTGGCATGATAAGACAAGTCGCTTCTAATTGCAAGCTCCGCAGCGTTACTGCATTTCAAAATGGCGTCCGAGTGTGATTTCACGTCATTAAGACTAGTTATCGAACGACCTACTCGATACCCTCTAATTACGTGGTGCCTCCCTGAAATTCACAGTGGGCAACTTGAACGAGCCGTTTTTAATAAAATTATCATGATCTTTGAGCAATTTACAAGCTCGGTGCAAGGTAAAATATAGCTTGTTGGTAATTTATAAAACTCTAAATGCCCTAACTGCAATTCGCATACATTGTAATGGCATTTTCAAAAAACGAACCATTGTTTTCTAATAGAGCTTGAAATCACGTAATCACGATACTTCGTTTTAAACGGACTAAAATTACATCGTCTCTGTGTTGCCAGCTACCGTTTTGAATTATACCAATAATAGTGCATTATAAACTGGAAATGTAATCAACGATCGACATTCAAGTCCACATGTGGCGCGAAGCGGGCGGGCAAATATGATATAATTGGTGTTCGTTATAAACAGGCTTCGCGGCTACCAACACTAATATCGCTAATAATCCTCTAGGAGTACGTTCCGGAAACGCACCAGATCTTTAATAAGCACTTCTGATTGAGATCTCGATAGCACTTAATAATTATGCAGATATTAATGTGTCCAATTATATCAATTTTAATTAATCCGTTTCCAGTAAGGGACGTAGTTTAAATAATACTTTTATTTTTTAAATATATTAATAACTAATATCGACAATTTTTGGGTCCGAGAACATCGACAGAGGTCACGGTCACACGTCCGAACACGAACAGTGTGCTTTGTGCGAGTTTTTTAACTTCTCGATCGCGTAAAAGTTATTCTTTTTTATTATTGCCCTTGTAGGCAGACGAGCATACGGCCCACCTAATGGTGAGTGGTTACCGTCGCCCATGGACTTCAGCAATTCCAGGGGCAGAGCCAAGCCGCTGTCTACCGTTTAATACTCTCTACAAGCCTCGTTTGAAGAAGGACATGTCATAGCGCTCAGGAAACACCGTGGAGGGGAGAATTCAAATTTGTATGGAGTTAACTTCTACACGATCGATAAGTTAAAAACTCGCACTAAGCACACAGGACAAGGGGGTAAAACGTCCCGGAGGATCTTCAAAATTACGTTTCACCAACTGAACCCAGGAAATTTCGTGTTGACAGTCTTCGATGTGCCGACTGACTACATGCTTTATCGCTAAATTTGTCAAAGACTTATGCATCATCCGCTGGACTCCTAATGTGCCTGAACCAACAAGAGTCCGGGAACACGGCCTTCTATCAAACCTTCTGGTGCTTGTAGTAAACGAGGATATTTCTAATGAAAAAGAAGAATGCAAACGTGATTCTTCTTGAGTTTAAAAATTTTGAAATTATTAAAAATGATCGTATAAAACCTTCATTAATTTCGGCCAATTACTAAAGCTTTTTTGTCGATGGAAATTCTACTTGTTCCACGATTAATTTATCATCGTCACTTGAAAGTTTAGCACAACAAACGCAACTGAAAAGATATAACTTAATTCATGACACAAAAGGACAAAGCGGCCGCATTTAAATATTATTAATTGAGGTTTCACAAAAGATTCTGTTTCGAACAAAGAATATGAATGGAGTATTTCCGAGTAGCCATTTTATTAAAATGGCGGCGCTAGTGATGTGGCGCTAACTTTGAAAATGATTAATCAAATTATTAATGTGAGGGAATATACACAAACAGCCTTTAGAATATTTAACGACCGGTGATAAGGTTTTCATTCATGTCAAATTCACTTATAGGTTACCGCCTATAAAGAATTCAAAATTTTCTAACAACTTAATTGTCTTAAGCGTTCTACTAACATTCACATAATTTCAATATCTCTCAGTTTTAAATGGATTGTTTTATTATAGCGCAATATAGCCCTGAAACTTAGCCAACTTAGATTGAACCAATTACACAGGATTGCGAGAAAAACAATCGGTTGTCGATCATCGAGGATACGAGATATCGCACGAATTCTCACGCCCATCGCACGCTAGCTATACAAAAAATTCTCCTACAGAAGGATCAGTCGGAATTTTTATTATTTTCTTAACAATAAATGTTGAAGACTAGTTTCTTTGTCATAAAGTCAACAATGCGCATTAGTTGAAAATAACTTCTTAAATTATGTTATCTATGCTATCTTCTATTTTCGTTTTCGCACAATACCTAACCCTGTTCCCTACTATAAAACATCATTTACCAATAATTTAAAACAGAAAAAATAGCATAGTAACTGATCTTCCACAAAAATTAATATATGATGAAAAGTAAAATGTTGAAATATTTGGTTAATCTTCCATCTTTGAATGATTCGTTGTTTCCCCGCCTATGCCGATAGCCTTGAGAGCCTATTTCAGCTTCACCCTAACGTGTAGATGAGCCCACGGGGCTCAAACCGGGAGTGTTGCTAACACTGGTCCCAGTAAGAGCAGTGCTTCGCAGATTCTACCACCGGATCGGAAACGCAACCCACTGAGAAGATCCGAAAAGAAACTCAGTGCCGAGCCCTTCGTCGCAAGTGAAGGGTTCAGCGAGAACGGTGACCGGTGCTTGAGGTACCTAAAAGCACCGTTAATGAATCGGGAGGATCCGTAATGACGTGGGATGTTTCTAAGCTAAGCGCCACCCGTGGACTATCTGTAAATATTTTTTTGTACAATCACACAGTATATTTATCGAGTTCCCCGTAAACGTTCTAGATTATTACAATAATGACGTATATCGAACCCTTTAATAATAATACCCCACGTTGATACAAACGTAAAAAGTATTAATGCAGAACAGAACATGTAGAATAGTTATTACTTTACCAACTATTTATTATCAGATGTCGATAGTGTCGGCAAACATACACATTCGTGGAATCTAATACATGTTTAATGAAAAATGTTTGTAGTACAAATACCATAACGGTTCGAAATTAGTAATTTGATAAAATTAAATGTGATTTCATTGGTGTGCTATGGTGTTTCGGATTTTTAAAAATGTATATTCAAAATAAAATAAAAACGGTCATCAAGTTTCACGTTTCGTAGAAGATGTAAATAATATGTATGTTTAATACTCTAGATAGTAAACTAAAAAATGATTACAGTTACAATATTTATATTGCCGTATCAAATCTTATACCTTTAAACGAGCAATTCTTGTATATTAATATTTTAATTGTAATTTCTTGTATATGTATATAATCTGAATCTCGGAAACGTTCCAACGATTTTCATAAAATTTATTATACAGGGGATTTTGGGGCGCGATAAATCGATCTAGCTACGATTTATTTTCAGAAAATGTTGTTTAATTCGTGTTTTCAATAATCAACTCTTCCCGACATCTATTGGCGAATAATAATACTATTTTTCTTAATTGAGGGCAACTAACCAAGATGGCGTTATCAAAAAAAAACCGAACCGGTATCGTCTAGTATTTTATTATGAAAGGCCAGTTTCTTTGGAATCAATGATTTTCCCGTGTTCAGCAGAAACCTCAAAACACAGAAACCGTCTAGATTGATATCGAAGCCGGAGCTCTGAACTCTAAGAATAACAATCATTATACCCTTCAAATGACATTCTTAGACTATAGAAATAGACCTTACCAAACCAGTGTGACTTAATCTAACTCGCTACTTTTAAATTACAAATATTACGTATACATACTATTTACGTATATATTTTCCTAACTAAAATATATACAATGTTATACACAAATAGAAATTAAATTAATTTATTGAATCAAAAACTAAAAAAAAATTAAATTAGAACATACCCTCCACAGATTTATTATTCGATATCGTGAAAAGGGCTACCGTTTAATAGCGAGCGGGTGATTCGATTTCAAATCACGATGATTATACATCTTGATACTTGACCGAGCACGCGCACGCTAGCGTCATTCTTTTTTTCTCTACGACCCAAAGCAGGTTTGAATTTATACTTGTTAGATTTTTAATAGAATATACTTTCATAATTTTTATATCTCCTCCTCATTTTTTTTTTCTACATTGTGTTTAAATTAGCCTAAAAATGGATCAAGTATTTATAGTAAAGTAAACGTGTGCATTGGAATGGTAGCAGTATCTACCCTTAGCCACTTTTCCAATCAGACGTTTCACAAAACCGTTAATTTAAAAAACACGTAGCATTAACTACACAATTAAAACATTTTATTTACTGTATGAAATAGGCACAACTGACGCACGGGTATTACCCGACAAGTTTCCAAGAAACAAAAAATCCACAATGAAAGTATTCTTTACCTGTTAAAGGTAAACCGAATGTTTGTTAAATCACAACAAATTTCACTTGGCACAGCCGAATAACAATTGTAACTGCGTCATCTGCACTAAGGGTATCGCTAGGCACTACAAAATTCGTACTTATTTCTAAGTGGTTAAAGGTTTAAATTCTGGCGAACCACGTACATCTGTTTAGGTTTTGTTGTATAAAAATAGTGGTCATAAAATATTATGCGACTCCAGCCTTCCCTAGCAGATTACTACCTAATCATTCCAACTTTAATGTGATAATAATATTCTCTTCCTTATAACAGGTCCAACCAATTTCTGTAAAGGCCATGATGTAGCTATGAAATGTCTTTCCAATTGTGTGATAGTTAATATATTAGAAGGCCAGTGCTTTAACGCTCTTCTCCGGTCACCGCCCTCGTCGAACCCGTCGCTTGCGACGAAGGGCTCGACGAGCGAACTAACCCATAGACACAGCCCACTGAGTTTCTCGCCGCATCTTCTCAGTGGGTCGCGTTTCCGATCCGGTGGTAGATTCTGCGAAGCACTGCTCTTGCTAGGGTCAATGTTAGCAACTCTCCGGTTGAGCCCCGTGAGCTCACCTACAAACGTTAAGGCGAAGCTGAAATAGCCTCTCAAGGCTATCAGCATACGTAGGAAAAAAAAAAAAAAAAAAGGCTCTTCAAGCACGGGTCTTCGAGTATTGCGACGAAGAGTTCGACGAGCGACAAACCCACAGACACAGACCACTGAGTTTCTCGCCAGATCCTCTCAGTGGATCGGGATTCCGGTCCGGTAGTGTTCTTGTTAGGGTTAGTTCTTTTTTTTATTTTTTTTTTATTGCTTGGATGGCACAAGAAGTTCTTCCACCAGTCGTTTGCCTATTAATGCCTTTAAAAATATTAACACGAATGAAACTGGACGTAATGCTTCACTGTGAACACCAGCACGGAGGGAGTGGCCTGTGAGCAATACATGTTTTCTTTAAATATTAATTTCGTTGATCCAACGTCCATTAACGAACACAGTGATAAATCCCTAAACATAAAGTTAAGTTGGTCCGGAAATAAGATCGTTGACATGTTTTCTATAAATTCAACAACGACGGTGGGCGGCGTCTTTGTGATTTCACATAACGTCATGGGCACTCGGTCGTTTGCCAACGCCATACTCGTGTATCGGCAAACACTCGTACACAAAGCTAAAACTGTTTACACGGATTTACTCAATTCAATAATGTAATGTCGTATTTCGTAATTACAATGTTTGTGAATTATATCATCGACTAGCTGAGTCCCGCGATGTTATACGCGGTTATTGTCGTACCGCCGATGACGCCGTGGGGCGAAACTAGTCTAAAAAAAGTAGCCTAAGTTACTCCTTATAACATCTGCTACCTATCAGTGAAAGTCCCGTCAAAATCAGTCCAGCCGTTCCAGAGATTAGCCGGAACAAACACACAGACAGACGAAAATTGTAAAAAATGTTATTTTGGTGTTTGTACCGTATATATATTCATATGCATGTAGCAAAAAGCGGCTATTTCAATATTACAAACAGACACTCCAATTTTATTTATACTTTTAGATAGGCAATTCAAGAGATTTTGCTTCGAAGGAATTTGTTTAGTTTAATCTTAAAATCTTAAATTGTTATTGAATCATTTCAAATGTTCACTGAAAGGACCGTAACGGGTAACGAATTAACATCAAAGTGATTGTTAATAAGCGGCGAACGATAAAAGCAAAATAAATCCCTTTTCTTAGATCAAAATCCAATTCTATCGCTATACTTTTACGGTTTAATCTGGCGTGTTTTATTGTCATTATATTATTCGGACATTCCGAATACAGTTTTCGTGTCACACAGGTGTTGTTCGTTGACATCTGAATATCGTGCTAATGTCAGACAGAGTACTTTAGAAGCTTATAGTGCTAATTATTTAGTGCCTATTTATTGTACTGTAAGCTTAAATAAGATTCATTTAATCGGACGATCCTATGGAAAAATAATGTACGTTAGACTGACAACGGAGTCAGCGGTGTAGTACTTAGCGTCCGTAACCGCTGGGCCGAGGGTCATGCCTTCAATTCCCGCATCAAACTGACATTCGTGTAATGAACAAGTTTGCTCTTTCTCTGGGTGCTTAATATCTGTATGTGTGTTTGTTGAAACGTATCTATGTATATCAGTCTCTTATTCAGAGAATCCTAGTTTGGATCTAAATGACTGTTTCTGGGTTGTCCTCGTTATTATTATTACAGACTGGTGGTAGGGTTGTCAGTAATGCGCCCCCACACGCTTTGGTAGGACCTGCCTATCTCTGAAACGAATCTACCATGCGTTAAGGCTCGAAGGACACGACGCTTTGCAACAGAGATTGTGTCTATGACAGCAATATCATTGTGAGTGGTGGCATTTAGGATGTCCTTAATAACAAGCTGTAAACACTTCTTTCCGTCTATACCAAACAATATCGTATTTACATAGCTTGATATGTTCAACGATCTTTGTTAGTATATTAACATAGAATAGGAATTATTAAGTCAAAGCAATTTTATGACAATAATCTGTTTATTTATGAATCATAAGACACAGATATGAAACGCCGAATTCCACGAACTACTAACGCCACATCTCTCAAAGCCATCCCCCAATTCTGTTCGAATCCAAGAAACGCTTGACATCAGGTTGCCTGTGAGCTCGTTGGCCGTAATTAATCAATCAAGCCGTAACACAGCCTACGTTTTTTTTTTAACTTGGCTACATAACGCTTTGTTGAGATCACGTTAAAACATGTATATTAAAATGTAAACGCGAATTAAAGTTGAGATCACGATATAACATGTACCTAAATTAAAATTTAAACTCGTTTTTTTTTTTTACTAACAATCACACCACGTTAACTGGTCCCGATAACGGAAATAAATGTAAGATTTTTATTATACACATACATATATTTAAGATACATCCATAACCCTGGAAAATACATTTATATTTATCATACAAATACTTTCCCTTGGCGGGATTCGAAATCGCGACCCCCTTGTGTAGTAACCATGTCACTTACCACTACACCAGACGGCCGTTAATAATTAATCAAGTAACTAAATCTATACTTATAGATACGCACTGGCTAAGATTAGTTAAAGTTTATTTGTTACGTTACCTAAACAAGATAACGTAAATGTGGTGCTCATCCGAAATTAAAGAAAGGAATTATTTATTCCTCCACGAAAAATACACCTGCCCCGTCTGACGGACAGGTATTTTATTTCCTTCGCCATTTTAGTGCCAGGAACAGACCAGTCTTATCAGGCCCGTATCTCCTCGGAAACTGCAGGTAAGGAAGGTCAAACATCTCTGTCTGTATTTAGCAGAACGTTTTAGTGCTAGTAAATAATTAAGGCAGCTAATTTGATGCGAAGGAAGCCGTTTCAGCTGTTGTTTACGCGCGGGAGCCTCGATTGAATGACGTCGGACTATACGCAATCATTCTTTACTGGACTGGACGTACAGGGAATTTGGGCAAGGAAAAGAAACACAATTCCACCACTGATTGGCACGAAATATTAATGTATTGTTTAAACAAAATCAAATTAGACTGCGTTTTGTATTTATTAACGCTATATAGGAAATTAATTAAAGGGACTGTTAAAAAGAATGTCTTATGTCTCTAATAAGGTGTATGTATATTAAAATTTAGTGAATGTTACCATAGAATAGCTTATTAATGTGCGAACAGGTGATAAATTTCAATAGTTTCAGAAGAAAAACACATTTTAATGTATCATAAATGAACCACATAGTTAGATGGACAGATGATTTCAAGGCTCGCCTAAAATTGGCACAAACCTCTAGGATACCACTATGAGTAAAGCGACGACTCGACTCATTACATCATGCACAATCAACTCATAGATACATTGGTGAACAATTTCAAAAGCCCATTCAAGTACACCGTAATTATTAATTAAAAAAAACAAAATGTGTGCAATTCACACGTGGTAGTAGTGAAACCTTCCAAAATTAAAATACAATTATCCTAAACGTCTTAAGTATATGTAAAATTTTGTCATTAGTAAATAATCGTAAGGTAGCGCCCTCTGTGAATTGATATTTTAATTTCACGTATAATCCTAAATTAAAATTCACTACAAGAGCTTTCATACACACGTTAGTATTAAAAAATCTCACAGATGGCGCTGTATTAAATAGTATGTATATTTCTGTCTCATTCTTTGCTGGCTTCATCCTACACATTTTTGTATTTGTGTCTCTTACCTGTCGTTTTTTCCGTTGCATCCGGTTTGAAATCACAACAATTCTAAAGAAGTTTTCACTTCAAAAAATACACTTAATTAAACATCAACAGCACAATAAGTACAAAAGTTATTGATTGCGTCGTATATCGAATATCATTTCGACATACGATGTCTCAAGTGAAACCGGACAAATGCTAATGCGTCCTAACCATTATGGTATCAAACAAACAGTTGCCTACATGCAGAGAGCTTACTTTTATAATACTATAACAAACACATGCAACTAATAATTCCATTAATATGTCCATATTACATATAACTTACATTAATAATTGATTTTCTACCTAATCGCTGGTAGGCTTAGGGGCCATTCCAGTCACTTCCGGTTTGATAGATGAGCTCATAGGGCTCAACTTGAGAGGTATAATAACTAATACTAGCCTTACTAAGGGAAATGCTTTACTGAAATTACCCAACGACTCCATACCCACTGACAAGGTCCCGCGAGAAACTCAGTGTGTCTATAGGCTAAATACGGGTTCACCCAAAAACACAGAGATTCTTCTGCTCTGAACATCGGAGCCACTTTAGATTAATCGTGACCATGACGCTCACAAAAGCTCACAAATATGAAGAACTCAACAAATTATTATTAGAAAACATGGGCAAACTAGTTCCTTGTGCCAATAAACTCCTCATTTGCGCTACCACAAATAGAAGAGAGGTCGAAGTTGGTCACACAGCTGTCTGCCCTTCCAAAACATGTGACAAGTTAGTGGTAATGGTACCCATGGAGACTAGCAACAAGCATCATAGTGTTAGTACAGGAACTAAAGCTTTACAATACAATATAATATAATAAACTTTTCGTCACTAATAAAGTATAGATGCATTGCAAAATACGAACTAAGTTCGTATAGATTAAACATTAATGAAGTAAATAAGATGCGACATACTTAGTGATCATATTGTAAGTGATATTATGAAATTAATTGGCTTCTTTTGAACCAGCTGACAGAGGGATTGACTGAAAAATGTGCAGCAGTATTCGCAATACCAGCATACTCTAATCGCAATTTCTAATGTTATGTGCTATTGAAAGGTAGGAATCCTCAAAGGTAGGATCAAAAACCTACCTAATTCTGCTGGGTATAAATTACATTCCGGTTCAAATGGTGGGATAGCCGTAATACCAACTGAGATTGCGATCTCAAGTTTTAATGTAGATAGAGAATTGTTGTGCCAGAAAACCTATCCATCTATAGTAAAATAGAGTAACATTCATGACGGTAATCCAGCGATATCAACATAAAATCGAAGAATCGCCTTAAATGTATCGAGTTCCATTAAATCGATAACCTTACTTCGTTTCTAAGACGTGTCAAATTACTGTACAGAGCGAGCTTCGCCCTAATCGATTTTATAGGGCTGTTTGATTTCAATTGGAGCACTGACAAATCTATTTCGTTGCATTCATATCATTTCTGATACCTTACAATTTCGGGAGCTGTACCTAAATTTTTATTAGCCACTCCCATTGTGTGATAAGGCTCTTATGAAGAGTTTTGGGCACTAAATAAGAGTTCCATGGTCACCCTGAAGCCCATAGACATCAGTGACACAGTATGCTTACCTTGAGAGGCTATTTCAGCTTCACCCCAACTTGTAGGTGAGCTCAAGGGGCTCAAACCGGAGTGTTGCTAACACTGGCACTAGCAAGAGCAGTACCTCGCAGAATCTACCACCAGATCGGAAACGCGACCCACTGAGAAGATCCGGCGAGAAACTCAGTGAGCTGTGTCTGTGGGTGGTAATTCGCTCGTCGAGCCCTTCGTCGCAAGCGACAGTTTCGACGAGGACGGTGACCGGTGCTTGTGGTACCTAAAAGCACCGTTAGTGGACCGGGAGGATCCGTAATGACGTGTTTTGGGCGACGTCGACTATTTACCATTCTGTCTACATTATCGGGTATGTTCCTCACGCTATTTCAGTTTCGGAACTTGTATTATATTAAAATTAAATTTATCCTGAAAATGTCGTTAGCGCGATTCAGGTATCAGTGAAATATTTTGTGGTCTATGATAACTATCGCTACATCAGCATTAGTAAGTAGTACTCAATAACCAATTACTTTGCAAGCGCAATGACATTTCTACGAAACTGGCAGCCTTGCAATTCTAATAATAATAAAATTGTAATAAAAATTAAAGTCTATAAACATGCGTTGGTTCTAGAAGTGCTTGTTATTGAGAAACAAATTTAGTATCGTACATTTTAGTGACAACCGTCGTATTTATATGAATAATAAATATTCAACGTAATTACGAGTATTACTGTGAATGCAATATGTAGTAATGGCACAAGAATTTTGCCTAAATATTGTTAATCATTTTTTTTTGCTTAAATCGGTGGACGAGTTCACGGCCCACCTGGTGTTAAGTGGTTACTGTAGCCCATAAATATCTACAACGTAAATGCATCTGGAGATATGAATTCTTATGTCTCAGTTTTTAAAATAGCCTTCGAACCGAAACGCATTACTGCTTCGCTGCAGAAATAGACAGCGTGGCGGTACCTACCCGTGCGGACTCATAAAACGTCCTACCACCAGTAAAATAATTTTCCAAGCAAAAGATCTCAATGCTCATCTAAGCGGTTACAATAGGACTCAACTGGTAAGCCACAGCTATAAGGTGGAAGCCTCGATTTTATTTTAACGGCTGCCCCACATTTCGAGTCAGAAGGCATAAGTTCTTCGCAACAGAAATAAGCATGAATGTTGTATCTACTCGTGCGAACTCACAAGACCGTCGTAGTGTACCAATACTGTTAAATTAATACGTTCCACTATTATTATTAACAACCATAGATATGATTTAGTGTTTGCATCAATCATATAAATTTTTTAACAAAAAAGAGGCATTAGTTTACCTTTAATTCAATAGGTTTATCAAAAGATGAGGAGATAAAAGCAGATAAATTTTGATTGATCGATTAAAATGGAAACCCCGAGAATGCATTCGTGAAATCGTGTGATCAAACTGTAATTTATTAAAACAGCCATATTCTACGATTTCGCTTGTATTTAAAAAAACAGGATACAAAACTAATATGTACCACAGCGTTTTAAAATGACGAATTGTTATCACAGAAACCCGCGACCATTCTGAAATTATCGTCGTAGTCCATTTATTTATTGTAACATTTAGCACACGGAATTTCTCGCCGGATCTTCTTAGTGATCGCGATTCGGTGCTGGATTCAGCGGAGCACAGCTCTTGCTTGGACTCCTCCTCCTCCGTGCGTCGTATTCCTCAGTGCTGAGGGTCGTGACCTTTACGGAGCACTTGTTAGGACTATGTTCCTCCATTCACTCCTGTCCTATGCGCAGTGGATAGCGACATTGATGCTGGGTTCCAAAGTTCTCTTAATCTGAACGGACCAGCGCATGGCATTACGCCCCCTAGGCCTCTTGGACTACTGTTACCAAAAGTCTCTCAGCCTGAGCCCCGTAAGCTCGTCACCCGTCAAGTGAAACCAGAAAGCTCTCTAAGATAGCCTTGGTAGTCAGTAATAAAAAAAAAAAACATTTTGTGTAAATATTTACGTATTAGGATTATACAGTTTATTTCAAATGCTGAGTCACATCGTTCAAAATCAGTATTTATACGCATCGATCAGTACCTTAAAATTGTATTCGTATTCAAATATTTGTGGTATTATATTTACGAGAAATAGCGAGTGCTTTTACCGATGGTAGGACGTTTGTAAGCCCGCACGGGTTAGATGCTCGATCCTATTTTGCCGCGATTCATTCTTGCCCGGATTCCTCATCTATCAAACTACAGTGATAAGATAATCATTATTAATCCATTGTTTCCACATAAACTTACCGTTTTAAAAACTTAAGTAGCCGACTTAATTTGTTTATGAGTAAAAACGGAAAGATTCAAATACTTGTATACATTCTTTATGAAGACCCACATTAATGTTGAGTGTTCAAAAAAGAGGCTTTAGTCTGCGTCAAATTACAAACAAATATTGATAGATGCTTTTCGTATGGGAAAATCCGATCACGACTATTCACAACACGAGAAACACGGAAACACCGATACGGTATTCCGAAAAAATAGTTCAAGTAAGCTTGACGGCAATGTTTACAAACAGATGATGACTGCTAGTCGAGTGTCCCGACTGTTTGTTCTGGCAAATATTAGATCGGAAAATTGCGTACGATAAGATCGTTCTGTTCATTATATGAAAACTTATGGCCGAGGCAAATTCGTCAGATTTTTTACTTCTATACTTTTTATTTGTTTTTCCCTACGTATTTGCTGGTAGCGTTGAGAGGTTGAGAGGTTATTCCAGCTACGCCCGGGCGGTGTTTACTTTTATACCTAGTACCTCTAGCCCTCTTTTTATTCTAGTAAATAATACATTCCTCAACAATTTATTTTATGATTCACACCATTATCTAAAGTACTCTATGGGCTATGTTTCAAATGTTCCTTCCTTTATCACTTTATTGAATCGAATGTAAATGTAACTGCAACTAGCATCGGCTTAATTAAGGACAGGCATGCAGTGATCGCAATATCGGAACGCGATTATAACACGAACGTATTATATATGACTTCGCGAAGACCCACAGATGCGGCGTGATACGATGCGGTGTCGACTTACATAACCACAGTTGTGCTATTTTAATTATTTCAATAGCGATCCTAATTATTAATATTTTTTCCGAGACTGGTGAAAGCGACTCGTCTACCTGAGACCTGTCTCGCGGGGGTAGGGAGGTATGGCGCGTCGACGGAGACGTATTGTTCTCAAACTGTTGTAAAGTTTCATCAATCGTAAGCACCTACCTACCTTGTTGCAATGACAAAAAAGAAGAGTTAGAAACTGATAACAAACAGAAGGGCGTTTTTAAAATTATTAGACGAACAAAACGAAAACTTTTTGCAATAAAATGAAAAATAGACTCTCGGTCGGTTGTTCTTACAACTAACCTAAAAAGGAAAGCGTACGAGAAGAAATTGCAGCCAGGCCTAGAAGAAAAAGAGGAAACAATCTAGCGTGGCATTTGTTGTAAAATGGTTGCTATAAAAGTTCAAGATGGTTTTGAAGTCGTCGTAGCCTAAAGGATAAGACGTCCGGTGCATTCGTGTTGAGCGATATACCGGTGTTCGAATCTCAGGCGGGTACCAATTTTTCTAATGAAATACGTACTCAATAAATGTTCACGATTGACTTCCACGGTGAAGGAATAACATCGTGTAATAAAAATCAAACCCGCAAAATTATAATTTGCGTAATTACTGGTGGTAGGACCTCTTGTGAGTCCGCGCGGATAGGTACCACCACTCTGCCTATTTCTGCCGTGAAGCAGTAATGCGTTCCAGTTTGAAGGGTAGGGCAGCCGTTGTAACTATACTGAACCCTTTAGAACTCATATCTCAAGGTTGGTAGCGGCATTTACGTTGTAGATATCTATGGGCTTCGGTATCCACTTAACACCAGGTGGGCTGTGAGCTCGTCCACCCATCTATGCTAAAAAAACTTTTATTGTCCTGAGAAAGCCCATTCTTAGTGTAAGCGAGTCAAATGCATACCAAATATACGACATTTACCACGTGTCCCTATGAAACTGGAAAGGCCTTTGGGCCACCAGTAAGTAATCCCTCACTCGTAAAAATAAAAAAAATCAGAGGTGTCAAGGGACACCCAGATGGAACGAAGTTCCTTTCGATTAATTAGTGAAAGAATTGTAATTTTTTTTTAAGTTGTATTAATAAATTACGGCATTATGAAGAAGAAAAAAACAATACTATGAACTAAATTACTATTGTTGAAACGCTATCTCAAGAAACTGTACTCATTACGCGGACCAATCGGATACGAGCAATGTCACGCGATAAACGCCTACACGTTGATTGGTCAGAATGACGGATCTAAAAAGTGTCGTGACAACTTTTCGTAAGAATTTTTTCCGTCTAGCCCCCTTTCACAACGCGCGATAAGGAACTTCGTTCCAAAAATATTATAATAATACGACATTTAATTGAAGATGGCGCCCCCAATTACCTGAGATGTGCGACCACTCGAAATCTCGTAAGCAAATATTTGGAATTATGTGATTTCGGCACGACACGACTTCGCAATCTAAAATAATATTTTCTTACTTCGTTTTAATTTCTACGAATCAAATATTGTGATAACATATGAATTTTATACGTTAAATATACCGCACGAAAAAGAATTGGCTGAACCCAAAAAATAATGCTTTTTTTTTATTGCTTAGATGGTTGGACGAGCTCACAGCCGACCTGATGTTAAGTAGTTACTGGAGCCCATAGACATCTACAACGTAAATGCACCTCCCACCTTGAGATATGAGGTCTAAGATCTCAGTATAGTTACAACGGCTGCCCTACCCTTCAAACCGAAACGCATTACTGCTTCACGGCAGAAATAGGCAGGGTGGTGGTACCTATCCGTGCGGACTCACAAGAGGTCCTACCACCAGTATGGTTTTGCTTAATGAACAGAGTATTGCTTGAAAGAAACTGCTGATTTATGAAATTTATTAATGCCAAAGACAAATATTTTGAATCCAATGGGTTTCCGATTGAATGTAAAGATCGCTGTCATGATTACATAAATAAACATCTTTTTGAGTTAAATTACTGTAATCACTGTTGATAAAACGTCTTGTGAGTAGGTACCGCCACCCTGCCTATTTCTGCCGAGAAACAACTATGCGTTTCGGCTTGAAGGATGGGGCAGCCGTTATACTGTAAAATCTGAGACCTAAGAACTCATATCTCAAGGTAAGTAGTGGCATTTACATTGTAGATGTCTATGAGCTCCGGTAACCACTTAAAACCAGGTGGGCCGTAAGCTCGTCCACTCACCTAAGCAATAACAAAAAAATAAATCAAATATATTGTATATCTATCTTCTCCCTTCATACGACATTCTTTAACTAAAATTTTGTTAACGTCTAGATAAAGATTATGTATGATTTCATAAATCTTATTACAATTAGTCATTAGATTAATATCGAATAACTTTTCAAAATTCAGGTATAAATTCATTACTCACCACGTCTTGTCGTCTTTAGGAGGAAAACGCAATAGCAAACCCGCTATTTTACATTAGCAACTCATATTTACATTTATCACTTAATATAATTTAGTGTGAGTAACAAGACGTATCGATCCAGACAGTCATTGATTACTCACTATAAATATACATTTTCCACCTGTGCAACTTAAATGTGATTAATCTGTATTTACTTAAGGTACGAAATCGGATTTTCAGTTCGAAAGACGCGTATTACATTTTAAATTAATAGAAACGTGTACATCTTATCTATATATACTATTTATAACTTAAGACTGGCTGAACTAATTTGGCTGAAAATTGGTGAGGAAGTAGCTTAGAACCAGGAGACGGACATAGGATACTTTTTATCAAGTTCCCGTGAGACGTGACATAAAACGTGGTATAAAAAAACGCAACTGATAAGGAATAACAAAACGCAACTGACAGCTAAACGTAATATATTCTATGGTTAATTATAGTAGAATTTTTAAGTTGACCGGTTGATGTGTTTGAAACAAACTATGTGGCGGAACAAAGTTCGCCGGGTCCACTAGTATGTCAATAGTTTTAACTTTCCAATTGAACGTTGTTTTCTACTTATTGCTTAATTATTTTTTAGATTTTGAGAACGATTACCTTTTTTTTATTGCTTAGGTGGGTGGACGAGCTCACAGCCCACCTGGTGTTAAGTGGTTATTGAAGCCCATAGACATCTATAACGTAAATGCGCCACCCACCTTGAGATATAAGTTCTAAGGTCTCAGTATAGTTACAACGGCTGCCCCACCCTTCAAACCGAAACGCATTACTGCTTCACGGCAGAAATAGGCGGGACGGTGGTAACTACACGTGCGGACTCATAAGAGGTCCTACCACCTTGGATGTATTAATACCCACAGGTTTTTTATTATTATTTGAGAACATTATTTTAGATAAACTGAATGAAAAGCAATTTGTATAAATGTAACCTTTATCAAACGCGATCTTAACCTATTTGCATCCGCATATCCATTCTGTGTTATGTATGGAGTGCCGTCTGTTTGATATTAGAGATGCAAATTCGTTTTCTCAAAGCCTTCCGCTCTTCATACATTAAGTTTATTTAAGGTATCCGAAACATCTCAAAGGTCTATTTGAATAAATATTACATGAAGATCAACCGCTTTCTAATTTACAACAATGAAATTGCATCTTGCATTATTGCATTACCTAATCGTTGTTAGCCTAAGAGACTGTTCCAGCAATGCATGGCTTGGTAGGTGAGATCATTGAGCTCCACCTGGTGGGACTTTCTAACACTAGTCCTAGTAGCTCCGTAAGAGCAGTGCTTTCCTGGATCTACCACTGAATCGGAATCCCGATCCACTGATAAGATTTGACGAGAAAGCTAGTGGGTTATCTCTATTAACTAGGTCTTCCTTTAATAACTGAGAGCGGATCGGGAGGATCTAAGCAGGACATCTTTATGGCGAGGGCGACTTCATTTTACTGGGTCGAAGATGTAGTTTGAGGCGGCCATGATAAGGATTTAATCGTGCCGTGCAGCTTTCTCGAAAAAGCGTTCCGACCTTGTCTTAATATGTCGTGCCGAAAATGTCTCTACTAAATTTCAATCTATCCATCTCTATCTAAATCCAATCCAACCATCTCTATCTAAATTCCTATACATGTTGTATTGGAATTTGTGTAATAGTTACACCATTTCCGTAGCCAAATTTATAGATAAATAATGCACGATCCAAGTAAAACAAAAAAATATATATTTTAATTAGCTAAGTCAAGCATAAATATGAGATTTGATCATATCGAATAATGCGCTATGTCAGGATTCAAATCATATGGTAAATATAATGTTTTCAATAAAAACATGGCCACAAACACGTGGCCGTGAAGGAATTCTACCATAGAAAAATAAGAGCGTGCTACATAAAAATCAAACCGCAATATGTTTAAAATTGCACGAAAACTAATAATAAAAAAACAGTACCGCCATTCTCAGGTTTACCGTTTTAAATCATGGAACAACCGATATACAATAAAATGGAGATTGTGACTTTTTTTCATATGGTGGCTAGGAGCATTCCCATTGTGATGTCTATTAGTAAACCACTAAATACAAAGTTAAGTATGGAACCCGTACGTCAATTTAGAAAAAAAACCCGTTATATCTATTTATTATTTTAGTACGTTGGTATTACGTAAAGCAAACGGACATGATAGCCAAGAGCCACTGAACCCAGGAAAAAGTAAAATATTTCAATAATTTTTTTTTTGTCAACACTGTATTTTGACTTTTTGGGTAAAACTCCCTAAAAACATCAGGGTCCATGATTATTTCAACAGCTATTTTATAATTTGAGTAAAACCGTTAACCAACATGATTACAATTCATCAAGACTTGTTAATAAGAATTCTTTATTACGAACAGGGAAGGTAATGTCGAATGATATGTTTCTACATCATGCGGGTGCCCGCAAATTATCATAGGCTTAGTACAATCTTAATGCGCGCTTAAAACCTTAAGAATAATGTCGAATATCGCTTGTATTTATTGTAGGAAAAACGTAACGATAAGTATTATTAAAATTTGTTATTAGTAAGTAATGCTACGGGCTTTCTGATATGGATGTCGTAAATCAAAATATTTATTAATTGCAGAATTACACACAACGAGGCGCAAAATGTTCTTAATAATTAATTATTACGTTCTCTTTATATTTAATCTTCCTGGATATAAACAAGAAACGCGCTCTTATAATTGTAGCAACTAGTGATGTGTATAACTAATATCCAATGTAAAATAATTCAGAAAATAAATTATTATTCTTATCATTTATTAATATTAATATTATTTTAATATTATTAATTTAGTATTTAATTAATTTATTTTCTTATTTTTGTGAATAATTACTATGCATATCTGACATAATATATTATTACCGACACGTGCCTTTTAGGTACTCTAGTAACATTATTAAATACATATATATTACATACACATTATTTTAACCGGCTTCAAAAAAGGAGGTAGTTCTCAGTTTGTCAATTTTTTTTTAAATATGTGTTTCTCAAATTTTTTTCTAGATTCTAGAAATCTATTCCCGGATTCGGATCATTCAGAAAATATTATTGCGTTTTTATTAAGTATTCGAAACATAAATTTCCAGTATTCTGTTGTCAATTTCACTTAACCCTTACATTGTTATGTTCTCATCAATCATTTAAATCATATACTGTGCGATTATTTAATTAAAGAGCAAAAGGGTATGGAGTTAAATCTGAAAGAAAGCTAGTAAATTTGACACATAGTACAAAGCTTATGTACAGGGTGTAAGGAACAAAATCCTAATAGCTACTTTTGGTCGATACTCGCAGTCTACTAATGACTGTACCTATCACGCAATGTAGCACTAATAAAAGTGGGGTCACGCGTGGAGTTCAAAGCGCTAAGATTACGCGGTGGAAGGCTGAAACGAAAAGCGTTTATGCTTAGTAATTCCTAGCAAGTTAGTTCTAATCATATGTACATATAATTAATGTATGTTGTTGGTATAGCGTCGTATTATGTGAGGAATGTAGAATTGCACAACGACCTTCAATTAGAACCAATACATGAGTACCTAAAGAAAGTGTCAGAACACTCCTATAAAAAATCGGCGCGCCACGATAACCTTCTGATCGTGGCCGTCGCTAACTACGGCGACGGGGCAACGCAAAGCCGCCGCCGCCCAAAACATGTTTTGACAGTGCTTTTAAGATCTCCAAGCACCGGTCACCTATCGAAGAGCTCGACATATGTACCTACTAGCTCATAGACACAACGCACTGAGTTTCTCACAGGATTCTCTCAATGGGTCGTGATTCCTGCGATGTTAGATTCAGTGAAGCACTGCTCTTGCTAGGGCCAGTGTTAGCAATTCTCTCGCGTTGTCAGCTCTTCTCGAGTTCTACGCGTACATAGGTCTTGTGTCTATGTTTTTCTGACACTCATAACACAAGATAAAATCCCATCTTAGTGAGGTTAAATTTAGAACCCCCGGTCACCGTCCTCGTCGAACCCGTCGCTTGCGACGAAGGGCTCGACGAGCGAATTAACCCATAGACACAGCGCACTGAGTTTTTTGCCGGATCTTCTCAGTGGGTGGCGTCTAGAGCCAGTGGTAGCAACGCTTCCAGTTTGAGCCCCGTGAGTTCACCTACATGTTAGGGTGAAGCTGAAATAGCCTCTAAAGGCTAGCAGCATAGGTAGGAAAAAAAAGTAGAGCCTTTATTATTTACTAATTTTCGCTTTACAATCGAAATTCGACCATAACCACTAACATCATACAGCTGAGAATCATTAACGTTCTGTTATTTTATGTTACGTTTATATAAAACGATAAGATATTAGAAATGCAACAGCATGTACCTAATCTTGAAACAGGATGCACGTTTTAACCACCTTCAGTTGGCGAAATCACGATAACGTTCTAATCAAAAAGTCCCACCAGAGATTGATCGAATTAATTGCAATCATAAAATTAGCGCCGTAAATAAAAATTCAATTAAATTTTATCGACAAACATTGATTTCTGGTTATCTGCGTCGATCGTTTTCACGGGGAGTCATCGTGATAACCCTGCCGGCTCCGCAAGCCGCGTTGTCATATTTATCCGAATGAGAAGCGAATAGTATCAACCTCGGCCGCGTAACCATCTGATATGTGGATTTTATTAATAGATTCATGCAACGCCATTGTCGTACAGTAATAGGATGTGTCAATGTTGTCATCTCTCGCGCGGTAGTCAAATAAGTTACGATTTAATATTTTACTAGTGATTTTTTTTTATTCAGCACAAGCACAAGTATTTTTAATATACGTACCTGAATAATAAGTAAAGATTACAACTATTTTGTGTGCATATTTTACTTAACAAAACGAGATATGGGTAACCGGTTAGAATGAATTTCTTTTGCTATACTTATCTTTATCGTGTTAGTTTTAGGTAACGATTAAATAATAAAATAAATCAGAATCGATTTATCTCGAAAATATATTCTGAAAACACTTGAATTCATAACATCCTCCTCTTTTGCAGTCGGGTTAAAAGGCAATCGAGTAAAAAAAAAAGTTGACGATACGCTACGGTGTAAACCAGTCGCCGAAGAACCCACGCAACCTTCCCTTTATAAATATTGAATGTCAATACAATTATTTACAACAGATATATTGAATTTAAATGAGAGATAAAGGATCAAGTTCGATTCCCGTGTAAAGGACTGTCACAATGCACCTTTTGTCAAGTCAGCCATTTCATTTGTATGCAAATTAATATATACGACCGGAGGATTTTGTTTTGTGTAACGAAATATTAGCATTTACAAAGGAGATAAATTGATCAAATTTAATAAGCTCGGTGATCGGTTCTCACTGTGCACTTAAGTGTCTATTATTTTAGCACCTTCCTGATTGTTTCTCGTTTTTATTTCTTCCTTTTGTCTTCTAGAAGTTTAGTTTGTATTAGTAGTAAATAGTAGAAAATAAATATCACGAGTTCGAGTTATAAATAGATGTAGAAATAAGTTCATACAGTTCTTGCAATCTCAAATATGTATACTGAATTATCAGTCAGATTTGAAATAAATAGTTGCGTTGCATCATCGTGACAACTCAAAATTTTATCTACTAAATTAAAATATGCTAAATTCGACGGCTGTCAAAGATGTCAATTGTATATTGATTTTTTTTTTTACTTGCTTTGGCAAATGAACTCGGGGTCGATAGAAGCAGCTTGAATACTGTGTCGAGCATTTTATATATTAACACTGCAAATATTTCATTAGACGAATATTAACTAATAGAATATACGCTATTGGTAACCTATGACCGCGTGTAGATCACAGATCAAACATACGTCACGAATTAATCAATTTTCTAAAATCATATCGCACATACATAGCTATACTTAATGTCACTTATGCAATTCCTGTTATTAAAACTGAACAGAGTTTGAGAAAATCCATTTTTTTATAGCTATTAGTGAGATGTGTGCTTTTAATAATAATGTTTAAACTAGTAGTTAATCATTTTATTTCTTTAGTCGAGAAGTATTATATTAATTGTATTAAGATGTTGAATTTTCAACGCTTCTCCTGAAAAAGTAAATAATTTGCATAAGTGATGTTATAGCACCGTAAGTGCGATAGGTACGTAACAAGCAATCACGCGGCAAGCTCTGAGAGCGGCCTCTTGAATCCACTTTGTTAATGCACTAAAAAAAACATCCCTTAAACGAATGCGCTTCAGTATCGGTAAAGGAACCCACAACCCTCGACGGAGTTATTACCTTGCGACAAACAGACAGCCCACACCGTGGCACATATTAGATTTCGCGCGTGTTCCTATCATTGTTCCCATTGTGGAGTTTTTGTGCTTTTAAGCACGCGACCAGGTAGACGTGACACCTGCCTTATTACGCCATGAGCCATTTCTGCTGACGATAAAGGTAACAGAAACGGGTAAATTGTTGACATGAAGAAGTTTTTTTTTTCAAATGAACTCACATGCTACCTGACTACGGGAACCCATCGATATTATGACGCAAACGGCGCTAAAATATCTTTGAGATCGGAAGTGCAAATTACATTAGAATACCGGCATAAAATCTTCCGAATTAATTTCCAATTAGGGGCGTGCTATCGAACCATATTTTTTTGGGTAGATAATTATTACAATTCGATTATTCAATAATGTATGTATGTAACATCAAAATACGCTTTAGACCAAACCCCGTAACATTTATAAATTATCTTTCGAATTAATTTCGATTCAGGAGTGTGCTATCCAACCACATTGGTCATAGTTTTTGTTGTAGATAATTATTTAATAATTATAATAATTATCAAAGAACCAAAGTAACAGACATAGCCCTAAAGATTAGCAAGCTGAAGTGGCAATGGGCCGGACATACGTGTCGCAGAACCGATGGCCGATGGAGCGGACGTGTTCTGGACTGGAGACCGCGTACCGGTAAGCGCAGCGTTGGGCGTTCCCCTGCCCGTTGGACCGATGACTTGCGGCGATATGCTGGGAGAGATTGGATGCGGAAGGCGAAGGATCGTTCATTGTGGCGGACTATGGGAGAGGCCTACATCCAGCAGTGGAGAGATACAGGCTGATGATGATGATGATATTACAATTCAATTATTCAATAATGTATTTAACATCAAAATACGCCTTAGATCAAACGTGTAACATTTATAAACTGCATTGGAAAAATTCCAAGCTAGAATTTGCTGCTGTGTCGATTCCCTATGTTATGGACACCAAACACTGACAAATATTTATATGTATAATATTATGTCGGGTTGAGCTCTTCCCGACCAACACCTATGTGCTCGTGGTCAGTTATTTGTAGGTTAGACTCGAAATAAGAACACAAATAATAGCAGACTAGAAACGCGGTAATCTCAGAGATGTGTCCGATCGCAATGGTGCTTCCAAAGAGAATGCCTTCTCTCTCAAATGACTGTCTAGTGACCCTACCGTCATAGACTAACTCTTCAAATGTCACACGTCATTCACAGATTCACTGACACTGGCCATACTTCATTGTCTATTGACCGAGTCAATAACAAGTCTATCCATAAACAATTACGATCGCAGCGCCATCTCCAATTCCACCCAGGTAATTAACCTGACCTTTACAATCTAATGTATGTCGCAGTTGTTTCCACTGATACTCCGGTATATATATAACACCCAGACAAAGAATAAACAAACACACAATGTTTTAATGTGGGAATCGAACCGATGACCCTCGGCGTAACAGTCAAGGACGCTAAGTACTACATACACCACTAAATCAGTCTGAGAACTACTTTTTTTTCCCTACCTGTGCTGATAGGCTTGAGAAGCTATATCAGCTTCGTCCTAACGTGTAGATGAGCTCATGGGGCTCAAACCGGAGTGATGCTAGCACTGGCCCTAGCAAGAGCAGTGCTTCGCAGAATCTACCACCGGATCGGAAACGCGACCCACTGAGAAGATCCGGCGAGAAACTCAGTGGGCTGTGTCTGTGAGTTAATTCGCTCGTCGAGCACTTCGTCGCGAGTGACGGGTTCGACGAGGACGGTGACCGGGGGAACTACAAGACTGAAGGAATGTACTATTTTTTTATCCGAGAACAACGCACAGGAAAGTCTTAAATCAAAATAACGGTGACAACATTTAGACGCAATCTTATATGGTTCCCAACAGAGGAAAGCAGTCAGTAGAGTTTGATTAATTAATTTGTGGCCTATTCGCGTTTGTATGCGAGATAATAAATCGTGAGGGCCTCCTGTGAGATGTCGCCGCAGTCACCGAGCCGAATAAATGATTAAAAGCAAACATATCTTGCAGGACAGAAATAAGCGCCTAATGATGTCTTATACAGGTAACCGGCGATATAGTCTTCAGATCTTGGCTTCATTAAAATTCTTTGGTTTTCATTAATTCCGAAATGCCGGTCGTTTTGAAATCGCTTCGAGCAAATTCAGTGCGCTTGTGGATTGCACAATTACTTGAAATTTGAAGTATAATAAAGAAGTTAGAAGACTTGAGTAACGTTAATGGTTAACGCAACGCCCCAAGCATTTCTGTATCGAAATAGAAAATTACGATTTCTAAAGTGAGATCCTAATTTAAAAAAATACCATTCCGTTCCTTTATAATAATGTGACGGTTATAAAACCCACATGATATGCAAAACGTTCCAAAAAAAAACCTAAGCCGAAATCGAAATCAGTGTGGTTAGTTCCTCGTGAACCTCGAAAACCGACAAAAACTGTTCCGCTAAATAAACATTATGCAGTCAAATTTCTTAGAGCCGACACAGATGGCAAGATTTCGTCCTTCAGCCTAGCAATAAAATAAACGTGAAACTGTAAAACGTGCGACTAAAATTTGTTATTAATAAGGACGCCATTTTGTAGATTACGTACCGACGCTGGGAACAAACATGTTTTATGTGCATTCTGCATTGCTCTTTAATCAAAATGTCTTCTACATGACCAAGTCTTTAATATTCCTTCGTCATTTTTCTTTTGTTTTTCATTTAATTACATCTAAAGTTAGATATAAGGATAACACAATTTTCACATTTTGTAGATGAATATAAATACTAAAAATACTTAATCGAACACGGCTCATAAAACCCATCTGCATTTATATCGTTCCCAAACGAAACATGTGACCATTATTATTATGGTATACCAAAATGTTTCTTTTGTTCTTACTGTCAGCGAAACTCAAACCCAAGCAAACTGCGTCCGTAATATGGTACATGATAGTCAAATAAACAGTTACGCACTTACTACCTGAAAGAAACAATACGAATAACCAAACGGGGACAAACAAATTCTGTACACGAATTCATTGCAAAAAATAATCTCCGTAGGCAGAACCTTTTTTTTCACGGCTAGGTAAAATAAATTTAACAGCGTCGCGCTGTGTTAATTAAGAATCGTAATTCGGTTCGTGTTTGTTCAGAAGAAAACATTATTTTTGATTTGTAACATCCTTATACTTGTGCGTTAATTAAGGACACCAAAGAAAATTATAATTATTACAATATTACGATTTATTGATTGACGATTAAACATTCTAGATTCTGCATAACATAAGACGTGACTTATAGTAAACGTCATTAAAAAACAGAAAGATTTTTGCACATCATTGCGTACCGGATAAGTTTTCTTCCAGCAAACCACATAAGTAGCCACGCAAACAAACGACGGCAAAATGATACAAACATTAACATTTTTTTTCTACTATCATTGATTTAACTTATCCTGAATGTAAGTAATACCAGTATATTAAATATGGACACACATTTACATAAATAAACACATACTTGTAACATACATAAAGTTCAATTCATCATAGAAGCTAAAAAAATACCACAGCAAATATAATGACATGAAATGTTCCTTCTTTGATACTTTAAAAACATCCAGAGAGATGCCAGCGCGTATAGAATTCGGGAGGGGATTTCACAGTTGCACCGCACGAAAAGTGAAGGAGCCCCTAAATAAACTAAATGTGTGCGTAGAAGACAATAGAAGTGGTTAGTCGATCTCTGCAGCGATGCACCACATAATCAAAATGGACCCGAAAATAAACAGGTTACAATAATTAAACACACCGTTGCGTCAAAAAAGTAATCGAAACATTATTTCTAAGAGGACGTCCTCATTTGATGTAGGTATTGTTACACTGACAGCGCGCGATTAAATACTGTCAATTTATGAGGAAGAAAATAACCTAAAACTCTTGTCTATTTGACATCTAAAATTTTCTTAAATAACTAATATTTTAAATGTAACTAAAAACACATTTCTATTGTATTGTGTCGCTTCATTGGTATTGCTTGATTGTCAGTGCCCTGAGTCACTTACCTGTACCATCAAGTACAAGTGATAAATACGTTAGAAAACATTAATTTTGTTTAGTTTAAACACACACTGAAATGAGAAAACAAAATGGTCGACAGCACGCAACGAATTGATTTCTTATTAAAAAAATACAAACAAATAAAAGTCTGCTAGCATGAAATTATTGATAAAAGATTACCAAAGCGAAAGGACTTGTGTACATTTTATCGATGGCTACTAAGTAGTGCTGAAGTTTATATAAAATTACAGATTGTAGTACTCAACACTAAAATAATATCAATATATTTCTAACCTCAGTGAAGAAGTGAATAGAACGCTTTTGTTATCTTAATGGAACAATAAAAATCAAATAAATTCCACTTAAGAATTATAACTGTATCTGATTTTTAACACGATTTTATCGTTTATAATTAGATTATTTGTAGATTTTACACCGAAAACACTCTTCATTTTCAGCGATTGTTAAGATTAGATATTAAATTCATTATTTGAATTAAATCGTGCCTAGATATTTGATGCTAAAAAGTTTTTATGGTTTTATCGCGTAACAAACCGGGTACATTATCTAACTGATAATCGTTGTAATATTTAATTTACGTATGATAGATAGACATGATAAGAGTTTGGCGCCTACCCGCATTCTTATTTAAGACGACTCTGTGACCTCTAATTATTATTGGGTCACATACTGCACAGATATTTGAAATAAACAGTAGAAAGTTTAGTTTAATCAGTGACGCGCACCGATACATTATATTATTGAGTCTTCATATATTTTTAAAACAATTCACACAAAAACAAAACTGCACAACACAATATAATTAACGTCTTAAAATTCCACAACGGAAACAGAATAAAGCCGATTTATAACAGATATTTTGATATTCTAAGAAACAAAATTAAAAAGATGAGTCCTGTAAATATATGAAACATCTGATTAAACAATACTAATGCATATTTCTACCATCAACAGTGAATCATAAATAGGAGTTTGTCAAATATTTTGTGTATAGCCTTTATACAGATAAGTACTTTCTATATATTATATTAACATAAGAATTGTTTTGTTTTGTTTAAATTTTCGATACAGTAACTGTTCTACTTGGTCGTTGTTACAAAATCCTTTAGGGACTCACCACTGGACTGTCGTCTCCAAGGTCTGAGTCGCGGTCGGCGTCTGCCATGGCGTACGCCGGCACCGGTTCCCGGTTTTTAACGCGAATCTTGGCGGCTTGCTTGATACGGGGTTGAGAACAGGCCACACAAGGCACGTGCTGCGTCACTCACTCGCGGCGGTCATGCGACGGATGGCGCGGGAAACGAGCGTTATCGGTGATAGCTCGTGGTAGTATGCCGGGTGCACACCGGCGGGCGCCCCTCTCGGGTGAAGCCACGCCTTAAGGCGTCCTCGAAGCGGCGAATCAAAAGACGCGATATCAAACTGATATTTCTGTGATACGCTCCGCCCGCTTAGCTTTATTGTTTTTATTAAGAGCAATAAAATAATATCGTTGATCGAGAATTGTGATTAATAGCGTGCTAGTGTTAACTTACCAGTTTAAGTCGGGTATGTGAACAATGAGACTGTTTTGTATTGCGTTTTCTTTCGACTTAAGTTTAACTTAATTTCAGTTCATTTTATTTTTAAACATTACCTGATCACCTTTATTTTTGCAGTTGGCCAAACGAGTGTAGACGTTTTTTTTATTTTATTTTTTTATTGCTTAGGTGGGTGGACGAGCTCACAGCTCACCTGGTGTTAAGTGGTTACTGGAGCCCAGAGACATCTACAACGTAAATGCGCTACCCACCTTGAGATATACGTTCTAAGATCTCAGTATAGTTACAACGGCTGCCCTACCCTTCAGACCGAAACGCATTACTGCTTTACAGCAGAAATAGGTAAGGCGGTGGTACCTACCCGCGCGGACTCACAAGAGGTCCTACCACCAGTAATTACGCAAATTATAATGTTGCGGGTTTGATCTTTATGTTGCATGGTTACTGAAGCCCGTGGACATCATGAGGTTGCATTCATTGCAACCAAATTGCATGCATTGAGACATAATGAGGTCGGAATCATAATTGATTGATAATACTAACGATCTCACAGTATACCATTCTAAGCCGACATGACATGGCAGCTTCTCGACAGAAACTGGTCAAATAGTGGTACCTACATATCCGGACTCAATATGCTTAACCACCAATAAAAATACACTATATTTTTTATTTCTATTTGCTGAAATGAGTAGATCAAATCACAGCCCATCTGGTATTAAGCGGTTACCAGAGCACATAGACATCAGCAACATAAATGCCGCCACCCACCTTGATACATGAGTCCTAAGTCTCAGATCTATAGTACAACGGCCACTCGACCCTTCAAATCAAAATTTTTGGTAGGTAGCGGCTTGTCTCTGCCCCTGGCATTGCTGAAGTCCATGGGCGACGGTAATCACTCACCATCGGGTGGGCCGTATGCTCGTCTGCCTACAAGGGCAATAAAAAAAAATGCTTAGATAGGTGGACGAGCCACGATGGGTGGATGGGTGGTGATGGATTACTGGTTCACTCAGAAATTGCCAGGGTGGTGGTACCTACAAGACCCTCTGCAACCAGAAATTACGCAAATTATAATTTTTGATGTTATTCATTCAGCGTGGAAGTCATATTCGTTAATATTTGTTAAGTAGGTGTTTCATTAAAAAAACTGGTATCTACTTGTGGGATTCGGCACCGGACGTCTTAATCCTTTAGGCCACGACGACTTTTGAACTATATAGGTTTTTTTTTATTGCTTAGATGGGTGGACGAGCTCACAGCCCATCTGGTGTTAAGTGGTTACTGGAGCCCATAGACATCCACAAGGTAAATGCGCCACCCACCTTGCGCTATAATTTCTAAGGTCTCAAGTATAGTTACAACGGCTGCCCCACCCTTCAAACCAAAACGCATTACTGCTTCACGGCAGAAATAGGCAGAGTGGTGATACCCACCCGCACGGACTCACAAGAGTTCCTACCACCAGTAAAGGAATACTTGAGACCTTAGAACTTATATCTCAAGGAGGGTGGCGCATTTACATTGTAGATGTCTATGGTCTCCAGTAACCACTTAACTCCAGGTGGGCTGTGAGGTCGTTCACATATCTAAATAATAATAAAAAATTTTGATTGAAAAATCGATGTTATTCCTTAGATATGGAAGTCGTTCGCTAATCTCATATCAACTTTGGAGATGTTTTAAAACGAGCTATGGATAATATTATGCTGCAGAAATTACCTAATTGACGCGTTGAAGTCTTTACAACGCTATCAAACCAATTAATGAACCAATTTTAATTTAATTTTCAAATAAAACCCTACTAAACTTTAAGTGGAATCTTCAATTTCGATCAGTATCGAAAAATACCAGCCGCCTGAGTGTCTTTAAACGATATATCTTTGTTACGAAAATAAAGAATTACCAATAAAATTAAATATCTCTACCTATTAATAAAATTAATAAATTTAATATTAAAGTTGAAAAATTCGAAGGAAATTCACAACGCACTCGCATAGATCTATTTCAAATCACACGATTGTTGATATACGCTTAAAAGTAGACGAGCCATCATCGAGCCATGAACTTTTCGTCCCATCTAGAACAATAAAAAGGTTAGAACAATAGTTTGAATTGACCCCTTACCAGCAGTTTCATTGTCCATTAAATAAGCCCTTCAAATCTACATGGGGTCATTAATACCTCGATATGCCATAGGTAAAAGGAAAACATTTTTTTTTTTTACCTGAAACATTTATTACTGCGTTATCTTATAAATTAACATGCATAATAAGCTTTTTAAAAATGTAAACTTAACATACAATACTTTAGACGTTAAACCCTCCTACTCCTCGTTTAGGTCTCAATGCTGAGGGTCGTGACCACCTCGCAACAAGAGCTTATTGTGGATCACTCTACGCGATTTGTTCCTATTTGCCGCCGACTGCAGAGCATTATGGACTGTGGTGTTGAGGGCAGTGCGGATCTGGTCAGTTCAACGTGTCGAGCCTCTACCTCGTGGTCTTTTCCGTCCACTTTCCCAGTAACCATTAGCTGCTCCAAGTTCCCGTCAAGTCCTTTCGAGCAATGTGGCCAATTTTTTCATTTTTTATATTGCTTAGATGAGTGAACGAGCTCACAGCCTACCTGGTGTTAAGTGGTTACTGGAGCCCATAGACATCTACAACGTAAATGCGCCACCCACCTTGAGATATAAGTTCTAAGGTCTCAGTATAGTTACAAAGGCTGCCCCATCCTTCAAACTGAAACGCATTCCTGTTTCACGGCAGAAATAGGCGGGGTGGTGGTACCTACCCGCGCGGACTCACAAGAGGTCCTACCACCAGTAAAAAATATTCCAAAGCTCTACGTAAGCAGATGGTAGAAAGCCTTGTCTGTATCTGGAGTTCTTGGAGGATTAACACGTCGGTGCGACGTGCTAAAGCCAGTTATCGATTAAAACACCCAAAAAATTTATGTAAAAAGAGATTTCATAACCACTTCACACAGGGTGGGCTGGTGCTCGTTCGTCTCTTTTAGATTTGAAAATAGTAGTATAAGTCACGAAATAAGTAATGTAATGTCTGCAAGCTGCTGTAAATAGAAATCTTTAGATCAACTGTCAGAATAGGAATTTTGAAAATTACCAAAACCTTTCGTTACTGCAAGTGACCACTGCATTCATCCACAGTGCATTTCACAAATCAATTACCGATGTATCACCTAAGTTTACAAGGAATTGCCAGCAATGTTGTTTCTCGAGTGTAATGAAAGATGCCAGGTTAAAAAATATTTAAAAAAGTTCCATGCGAAAATTTCAAAATGTCTAAACTCCAGTCTAATTAGTTTAAGAAGTCGGCCTTAAAAATCTAAAATTCTAACATTAGCCAGTAAAATATTATACTTACTATTAATCTATACATATAAGAATCGATATGCATATCTACATATATACATAATTATGTTCTCTATAGAGGCCGAAACGGTCAGACACATTACAAAAAAAAATTTAGAAAATTTTCAGTTTGGACAAGCAGACGATCCCGTGAAGTTTGGTAGCGATCGAATAAAGTCAAAGGCGAAGTCAAATCAGAGATCGTGAAGAAAAGCAAGCCGGGTTTGACTAGTTTGCCATAGACACAAAATAAAAACCAGACGCTTCAACTATGGGTTGTAATTTATTGCGAAATTTAATTTTATTTAATTTGTCTAACTTCTTTGGTTCCATTATAAAAATAAAGTACACATCGGATTCGAATTAAGTATAGACCCTAATTTTTTATGCAAGTAAAACATACCAACAGCGATACTATTTTAGTTTACATTCCCTAAAACCCTTTGCCACGACCTACGAAAAAAAACAGTTTCTGCTTACAAATGTTGTTCAGTTCAGAGGTAATCGCAAAAGATGCAATTACACCACTTTTTAAGGACAGGCTTAATGAATTCTAACCTCATGCTTTAAAATTAGGTAGTACTATTGCATATTATATTTATAATAAGGTATTAATACGTACGAGAGGTCACGCAGTAGTCGAAATTCGACTATAATTAATTGGAATTGTAAGTTTGTACACTATTATGATTGTATTTTATACTTCTATAATCACAAATTTGGCCAAGACTACACTATAAAAATATTAACAAAGACAAACAATATTTAATCTATTCTCAATTTGACAACAGACGTCAAGAACAAAAGTTTGACAATAAATAGTATGCATGCGTGTTTGTGTACATGGTATGTAGTGTGTGTAACGTTTTCTTTATTGATTTAATGTATATTTTATGCATTATTTAAAAAAAATATTAGCTTTGTGCACTTCTTCTCTATATTCTCTATAAGTGTGGAAAATTTCATACTCCTCCGTCCGCGCAATTTTCGTAAAAAGGGATACAAAGTTTTTGCTTCACGTATTCATATATAGATAACAATAACAATAAGGCGTGGTCTCTGAAAAAGCCTAGGTTCAGCATTAAAAACAATACAACACCCGCTTCACACACACATACCTATATATATCACTGCAGAAAATCTTCTGATATAGACACCTCTGTGCTTAGTGCGAGTTTTTTAACGTTCTCGATAGCGTAAAAGTTAACTCAAATTTGTAAGGAGTTGGAAAGCTTGCCTACGTTTGCCGCTAGGGGCGCTGTTAAACGTTAAAAAACTCGCACTCAGAACACTGTTCAATATTCCGATAGGTTTTTAAAAACCAACTATGCTTCTAATAAATCTAATACTAAGTGATGAAGCTCATAGCAAGACGTCTACAACGTCATCACCCATCTAGAGACATAGTCGTACCAAGCTTATACAGCTATGCTAGTGTTCACGACTGAGTGTCAAAATAAAGTAATAAGAGTGCTAAAAAATCAAATCCTAAAAAAAGACCAAGACGCGTAATTATCTTGAGGCTTCTTTAAACCAAGCGGGCCGTGAATTTTTCAGACAGCGACTTTATCTTTTATCATATTGCATTTTCCACACAAGATCAACATCAACAAGAATCGCATAAAATTCTTCTTACTGGTGGTAGGACCTCTTGTGAGTCCGCACGGGTAGGTACCACCGCCCCACCTATTTCTGCCGTGAAGCAATAATGCGTTTCGGTTTGAAGGGTAGGGCAGCCGTCGTAACTATACTGAGACCTTAGAGCTTATATCTCAAGGTGTGTGGCGCATTTACGTTGTAGACGTCTATGGGTTCCAGTAACCACTTAACACCAGGTGGGCTGTGAGCTCGTCCACATACCTAGGCAATAAAAAAAAATAAAAAAATTTAGCGTGAAACATTCAGCATTAAAAATCGAAACGTAATAAGACTGTTTTAACAAGCAACCGAACCAGTTCGTATAGGTTCGGAACGTTCAGACGGCAACAATTAATACAAACGGCAGATCAATCGCTTGTCGAATACTGCAAGAGTTGAGGACGCGGTACAATTTATGAAAAACAACGATCGAGCTATCGAGTTCAAGTTTTAAATTACGACTTACAGAATTCAGTTTCACTCTTGTATTAAATCGTCCACTAACTAATGCAGGCAAGAATTAAATTGAATCGAAAACGTAATGTTTTTTGTGAGCAAATACGCTGACGGTCCATCGCTTGCTATACGGTTGCAGAAGCCTTTGATAGCACAACGCGAATACCCCTACTTTGAGTTCGTCCAAACAGTTCTTACGGGTAGTAGGACCTCTTGTGAGTCCGGACGGGTGGGTATCACCACTCTGCCTATTTCTGCCGTGAAGCAGTCATGCGTTTCGGTTTGAAGGGCGGGGCAGCCGTTGTAACTATACTGAGACCTTAGAACTTATATCTTAAGGTGGGTGGCACGTTTACGTTGTAGATGTCGATGGGCTCCAGTAACCACTTAACACCAGGTGGGCTGTGGCCTCGTCTACCCTTCTAAGCAATAAAAAAAACAAAAAACATCTTTTTCTCCTTACCTATTCGCAGGTAGCCTAAGGTGCTATTTCAACTAAGCGCGTGAAGTGAGGTTACCATTCGACCTGAGAGAATTTGTTAACACTAGCCCTAGCAAAAGCAGTGCTTCGTAAAATCTACCACCGAATCGGAACCGCGACCCACTGAAAAGATCCGGCGAGAAACTTAGTGGGCTATGTCTATGGATTTGTTTGCTCATCGGTGACCGGTATTTTAAGCGCCCAAAGGAGAGTGGATCTGGATTCGACAAAATATGTTTCTAATGACCGTTAGCTTTGCGTTGCCCCTTTGCCTGGTTCGATTATGTAATTAGCAACAGCCATTATAAGAGCGTTATCGTAACGCACCGCTTTATCGAAATGGCAGATGTGTATAAAATTCAAACCAAAACGTCGGCTGTTAAAGACATAGACAGATGATTCTTGATTACACTAGTACCTGTACACGAACAGGCAGTGTACATATTCCTTGTAAAATAATCAATCGTGAATCACTGTTTTCGACTGCCCTGGGGTAGACCGGTGATATAAAATAAAAGAGTGGACTGTAATAATACTATAGGTGTAATGTTTGGTCAATTTATAAACAGAGTAAAACAAGTGTCGCTGCACGAAGTCACGAAGAGGGTGTAAAACCGCGACCCCGCGACGCGCGATCGTCGATGTCCGTGTATCGACAATCATGAAAGCATATTTTTCAATTAAAAACTACACAAAACATATCCGATGAATTTCACGTACCATCAAGACATCCACAGTCACCGAAAAAAATTTTTTTTTTGTATAATCGCTAACGCTTACATTACAGGGCATAGCCTCAGTAATCGCTCCAGGCTGATTGATGATACTCCCCCTCCCTCGGCGGGGTTACCCTGAGTGATCCATTGCTATGAGATCTATTACGGAGCCTACATTACCACACTGCTAACTAAGCTGCGTTTTATTTAACACGTTATATAGCGAATTTCGGTCGACTCATAGATACATGTAGGTGCTTAACGTCATAAGGTTCTTTATGAGACCCATTTATTCTTGCACTGTGTTTAAAAGAACTATTCTCAAAGCTAAATCGATATAATCTAACCTAATTAACAAAAATGTGTGTTAATATATTTTTTATATTTATTTTTACTACCTTCGAAATCAGACGATCGTATCCACCTGATGGTGAGTAAACACGATACTTTATGGACAACAGTATAAGACCTGCGACATAACAAACCCTGCCAACCCTCTGAGTTTCTCGCGGGATCTTCTCAGTGGGTCGCAATTCTGATCCAGTGGTAGATTCTTCAAAACACTGCTCCTGTTAGGGAACATGTTAACAAAGTCTCCCAAGCTGAACACCGAGAGCACGTTCTGTGTCTATCTATTTAATCTAGTACCTATAGCCCCTTGAAGCTACCAGCAATAGATAGGCAATAAAATAGCAAGGCCTGCCGTTTAGAGCTTAATGCATTATCAGCCCGCTGACTTTCTCGCCGGGTCTTCTCAGCGGGTCGCGATTCCGATCCGGTAGTAGATTTATTCGCGAAGCAATAGCTCTTGAATTGTTAGGTCTCCTCCGGAGGCGCTCGGGCAGTTGTTAGCAAATCCAACCCCTCCTGGCTGAGCCTTTGCTCGCCCACCTGTCACCTGTCGGTGAAACTGGAAAGGCCTTCGGGCCACCAGTAATCTTTCAATCATAAAAAAAAGCTTAATGCAAAACTTCTTCAATCAAAATCAAACCACTCCCTATGAGCTGCGGCTGGGAGCACGAACTACGTTAAATTGTGGCAAATGAATCCCTAATCCTAAGCAAGAGTAAATTGCGAACGCAACCAGGGCTATACGAGTAGCTGACTCTGCCCAAAAGCTGATCTTTAACGCGCTTTTGGAGCAGATTTCCTTATCCCACGTTTTGTTCATTCGTGGACTGAGAAGCAAGACCGAAAAAAAGAGTATAACAATGAAAAACGAACCAAAAGCTTTTTTTGAAGTGACTTATGGAGTCACTTCCCGATCACCTAGGAAACAAACTTTTCTCTATCGATTCAACCTGCCGTCAGCTTTGGGAATACGCAAAAATATGACACATATTATTATGTTTCATTTCCAAATTTAAAATATTTCGTAGATTTTTAATAAAATAGTGATATATTTTTCTCGGTAATATCCCAGAAATTTATCTGAAACATCACCTTTAATCTCGTTTATTATTATTTAATTTTGTACCTTTATTTTAATTTTTTTCTGTATTATGATTACCTTATTTTATCTTACAATTGTTTGACCGATGATAGTAATTTTACAACTTCGTTCTAATATCGTGACTGACATTGACAGGATTAAAAAAATATGAATTATTAATTCGGTTTGCTACTTACGCGTAGTTTTTTAATTTTCAAACTTATTTATTGTTTAAATTACATCCAGAGCAATAATCTGAATTTCCAGAATCATCATAAACGATAGGCAAGCAGAAAACTAATAAAAAAACCTTTGAAAATAAAACTAGTGTAGATCAATAAAACTGTATTTAAATATTTTAGGTATTGAAAGATGAACAATTAAATACTCACTTTACTTCTTTACCTTTACTTCCCCTCTCCTTCCTACATAGTTTTACTGAATAGCCCTTTGACATTATAATAAAATTATTTGATAACAATTTATCGGATTGTGATTGTTTTAATTTAGATACTGACAGTGTCAAAAATAAATAAATAAAACATTTTTATTTTATTGTTCGTGCATGATCAATACTTTGATATATTTCGTTGCATTTAGTACGACAAATTATTCATAGATGTCGCTGTACTAAATAAATTTTCTATTTTCGGGGGCAACGTACAACAATACAATGTGAAAACAAATTACTAGTTTAAGTAAATTTATCAGTCATCAATTACATTTACAAGTACTGTATTGTTCATCAAATAATAAGTCCTAAAACCACGAGGCAACAATAATGTAACGCTAAAATGTAAAATTTAGTAACATATTTCTAGTTAGTGGTATTGCTCAGAATATACGTCAGGGTTGCGTTGTTCAATTAAACCACCAGATTTGTTTAATTATATTTGTTATTAAAACTAAATGTCTCAATATGATGACAATGCCGGTTAAGAAAAACCGCGCTACGAGAATAGCAAATAGTTAATGAATGTTATAACCGTTTTCTGATTTACAAATTCAAGCCCTACCGTTTTCAAGAAATAGTGATGGTAGGTTTTTAGGATTTAAGGTGTTGCGATAATCATCATAGAGCACAAGACATTTGTCGGATGCCTGAATCTCGCTTACGATATTTTTAAGATAAGCTTGGATATACCTAGTCAGGTCATAAGTATTGTCACACAGTAAAAACTTTTCTTTTAGAATGCTGGCCACAAAAAAGTTTATTGAATTCGAATTTCGAATTGTTCATGAAAATAAAAATGTATACTTTTAGAATTTTACTCATTTTTAAATATGGAGTGGACGCTTAAAGAAGACCGTGTTGCAGTTATTGCGTTGCATCGTTGCGGTTACGCGCCAATTCAAATTTTTAACATACTGAAAAATTTTAATATAACCAAAAGATTCGTTTATCGTACCATCAAACGATACAATGAAGACTCTAGTGTAGATGACAGGTCAAGAAGTGGTCGCCCTCGGTCTGTTAGGACTCCAGCAGTGATAAAAGCTGTGAAGGCGCGAATTCAAAGAAATCCCAAACGTAAGCAGAAACTGTTGGCCCTTCAGATGGGGTTAAGCAGAACCACGGTGAAAAGGGTGTTAAATGAAGACGGCTTGAAATGAAAGAAGAAGGCTTCGGGCATATCGAAGAAAAACAGGACATCGTTTGAATGCTCGTCTAATGGACCTGAGACTGAAGAGATGCCGCGCTTTGTTGAAGCGGTACGCGGGAAAAAAATATCGGGAAATTATTTTTTCGGATGAAAAATTTTTTACCGTAGAAGAGAGCTACAACAAACAAAATGATAAGGTGTACGCACACAGTAGTGAAGAAGCGAGCAACCGTATTTCGCGTGTCCAACGAGGTCATTTTCCATCCTCGCTCATGGTATGGTTGGGAGTTTCTTATTGGGGCTTAACGGAGGTACATTTTTGTGAGAAAGGTGTAAAAACGAATGCAGTTGTGTATCAAAATACAGTCCTGACGAACCTTGTGGAACCTGTTTCTCATACCACGTTCAATAACAGGCACCGCCGATATTGACATGGACCTCGTTCGTGCTGCGATAGACGACTGGCCGCGCAGATTGAAGGCCTGTATTCAAAATCACGGAGTTCATTTTGAATAAACTTTAGTGTCATAAGAATCTATGTTTTGTTAAGTTCATTTTGGTATATGCATGGTTACATAATGAATAAACTTGTTTCAATTATTTTACATTAAACATGTGACAGAATTTATGACCTGACTAGGTACATACAACTTCCGAGCAAAAACATTTGGACCGTCGGACTACCGAGCAATATTACCCGCTCGGTGGAAGATCTTTCGTCATATACTCACAAAAGCATTAATTTAATTAAATATTCTAGAATAGAATTAGTTCTAAGAGTGCAAAGGTCTCGCATAAGTCAAATAACGTCTAAAATAATATCATGTAGGGTAAAGCCGAGATAGATGCCCCACTTTTTGAAATAGTCACGTAATTTTGAAAATATTAATTTTATACGAATAATTTCTATTAATGTAGTTAGCTCAATCCTTTATGTTTAATTAGTATACATTTTTTTAACCTATCAAATACAGATTTTGCAGAAATTCGTTTTTCGTAGAACCTTTTTTTGGAGGATAGATGCCTACCTGTATGGATAGTTGCCCCACCAAGAAAATACTGAGTAGGATAGATGCCTGCAGTGCAGGATAGATGCCCTTTATACCGTGTAAACGAAAAAACCAAACCAAATATTAAGAAGTTCTATTCCTAACAGAGCAATTGTCTCCAAGAAACATGGGTCATAATAATAAAATATATTTTGTACATTGTCTTTGAATGTTTATAATTAAAAGATAATTCTCATGTCACACAAATGATCATAATTAAATTTTTAAAGCGTTAAGTAAGCGTAAGCTAAACTGCAATTTTTTTAGTTTCAACATGCATTATCGTTTTTTTTATTAAATTAAATTTTACAAATTTTTATTCAACAAAAATATAAATTCTTCATTGCTTATAAAATATTCACATTAAGTGTCACAAGTGTGTACATTGCAAAATCATATTTTTTTATATTAAATTAACACAATAAAGATATCTTTATTATTTTGTTCAATTGAAGTTTAACTGGACAGTGCTTTCAATTTTCCACATCTTCTACATCATTTCTGAAAAACACGTTTTATGTAGCTAGTTCTAAAACATTAAACATTGAATCCAGTCGGATTGCAACTTCGTATCTTTATAGTTTTCAAAACATTCAATGCAGATATATTTACATGCGTTTTAGGTTTATCCCTTAGATTTCTTTAGGGGCAAATCTATTGTTTTTTTTCCTTTCATTTTATTGTTAAGTGGATTGTCTTCATCTTTGCTGCTTGAACTGTAAATCATTTGTTTGTGTTTTATGTTTTCGTGGCATATTTCTGCTATATTCTGAAACGGCAGAGTATGGAGGGATAGATGCCCCTAAAGGCACCTATACCCCAAAAAATCAGGGCAACTATCCTTTGTGATAAGGATAGATACCCAAATTTTTTGTAAATAAATTATAAACATAATAGCATTTATTTACACCTAGATGCAGACTCAATGAACCAATATATTCACATAGTAAAAAATATAATGGAATTTTACACTAATTACAAAGTTATACCACGCTAAATACTAACCTTTAAATCTTTGACGTGTTCGTGAAATTCCGCGCGGAGAAAATTATATGCACGAGGAAAACACTTCGTCACCACGCGATTGTCAAATGGTACATGAGGTATAGGGTGACTGTGGTTCCTACTTATTAAATTAATTTTTTGTCATGAGTGCGGGAAGTTAGGTTTTTAGAACATGAGGCATCTATCCCGCTGCGGCATCTATCCAGGTTTTACCCTATAACCTTTTAAATTTTTCTAACCTTAACTTTTTTTTCCTATCTAAGAATCTAAGCTAATGGTCTAGAGAGACCATATCAGCGTCACCGGGCTAGTAGGTGCCCTCACGGGGCTCAAAACTGACGACGTTGCTAACACGAACCCTAGCAAGAGTCGTGCTTCGCAGAATCTACCACCGGATCGGAAACGCGACCCACTGAGAAGATCCGGCGAGAAACTCAGTGGGCTGTGTCTGAGGGTTAATTTACCTGCGTCGCAAGCGACGGGTTCGACGAGAACGGTAACCGGTGCTTGAAGTACCTAAAAGCACCGTTAGTGGATCGGGAGGATCCGAAATGACGTGTTTTGGGCGACGTCGACTGTTTACCATTCGGTCCGCAAGATCGGCAATGTAGTTACCGGTGGCCACGATGAAAGGGTTCTTGTGTCGGGCCGCTTTATCGAAATGGCACATGATGCCGACTGTAAATACTTACTGGTGGACTCTAGTCCAGGTCGTCGTGAAGGTCTATAACCTTAACGATTAAGATTATCAGACAACAAAAATCCTCCAATTTTATGACATTACCGATAAAATAACACAAAACTATGAAAATTTATTTGAAATAAAACTGGCAACCCTCAAACATTTTAACATTAACTAGTCAAAGAATTATTATTCATTATTTGCAGTACTGTCGTGTGGTCCGTCTCTCATTGAGTTCTGTGGTGTGCATTAATGTGTTCGCGGTCGGTACTCGCTAAGTGTTTCTCTGTAATGTGTACCTTCAAATATGCGAATAAACATTTTCGATATGCCCATATCACGTATTCAGAGTAGAGCCATAAAATACCTGGCAACTTTTAGATTTCATTTTTTTTAACGCCTTTGTCTCCCTCTTAATATTCTCTATTACTTTTTTTAATCCATTTTTTTTATGTTGTATTTGTATTGTATTATACAGATCGTTGAGATCGTTGCGGCATTTTCAAAATTTCAATCGCAATACACCGCAATCAACGAATTTTAATTGTATTCAGATAGATGCTATAATTTGAATGTTTGAGAAAGCTCTTTTTATGTCAATTTACTACGGCGATTTTGTGTAGTAAGTAAGTAAGGTAGTATTACACGGACGCTACCTAGTGCTTACTACCTACCGTTCCTAAAATAATACCTATAATTTTGGTATATAAAAAATAGTTATTTACATTGCAATGAGCGGGCGCATTTACGAAGTGGTCTCGAGTAACAATTTAAAATAAATTGGGCTGTTTACTCGTATTCCATCATATTTTAAGTCAATAGCTCGGATACTTAACACTATAACAGTAACACGAAATACCAAAAAAAATCGGTATGAATACCTAAAATTAAACATAACGCAAGTTGTTGTGAATATTTTATTGATATTTATTACAGAACGTTATTTTGCATTCCTCTTTGTATAAACCTAATTCGTTGAAATCGGATCGTTGCTCGTCGTTGGCCAACAACGGGCACAAAACAAAAAAAAACAATTAAAATTAAATGCTATTTATGTTTCGGTCGTTGTGCTCGGCACTAGGGGGGTTAAGGGGAGGTGACGATGGGCACCATTTGTTCGCGGGGCTGTTGCTGTTCCGGCTTCGAAGACGCAGCCTCAGGTTGCTTAGCGGGTCCGGTTTTCGTGATCGGCACAATCCTTTCGCCGGCATTAGGCGGAGGTCGTTTCGGCGCCGTGACAGTGAGCACGCCGTCGGAGGACAACGTGCTGACCAGGTCGTTGACCTCGTATCCGGTCGGCAGGATGTACCGGCGGGTGAACTGACGGGAAATGAAGCCGTGCTCGTCCTGTTTCTCCTCGTGCTTGCCTTCGACGACAACCGTGTTGTTCGACGCCTTGACCGTGATCTCGTCTGGAGTGAATTGCTGAACATCTAAAATAACCTAGAAATTAAAATATTTTTTCTTTATTTATAGCTTAGATGGGTGGACGAGCTCACAGCCCACCTGGTGTTAAGTGGTTACTGAAGCTGATAAACATCGACAACGTAAATACCGCCACCCAACTTGAGATATGAAGTCTAAGTTACAACGTTACATTACCTATAGTTACAACGGCTTTCCCACACTTCAAACCGAAACGCATTACTGCTTCACGGCAGAAATAGGCAGGGCGGTGGTACCTACCCGTGCGGACTCACAAGAGGTATTAGCACTAGTAATAAAGCTCAGTAGTGTTCTAGATGAGTATTCAGATTAGGAATATAAGAATCAACGTATTGTATGCATTACAGGAGTGACTATGCGAGCCGAGACATGGACTTAAGATCAGCGTTAGCGTCTTCGTGCATTCTTATTCCCGGACCCCGTTGAGATCACAATGTGGTTTGAGGGGAATGCTTCAATTGTGTTTTATTGTAATGCATGATTTGTTGACGTCAGAAACTATCAAGATGGTGGCATGCGAGTGGCATCTCCCTATGATTTACATTGCGTGTTCACGAAATCTGTATGAGTTTTCTAGTAACGTCGAAAGCGCTTTACATATGCAGGGCGTAGGCGCAGCGGCTTCAGGGAGCGCCAGACTATGCACTTTCAATTATTTTTTCCTACCTATTCTAGCAACCTCGAGGGGTTATTCTACATTCACCGAACTAGTTGGTGAGCTCACGGGGCTCCTAACACTGGCCCTAGCAAGAGCAGTGTTTCGCAGAATCTACCACCGGATCGGAAACGCGACCCACTGAGAAGATCCGGCGAGAAACTCAGTGTGCCGTATCTATAGGTTAATTTGCTCGTCATTTTCAATGAAGCTGACATTATATTTGTATTGTGGCGGGTAGCCATCATACAACGCAAGATAATTGACAGATGCCTGAATCTCGCTTACGACATTTTCAAGATAAAACGCATATATACAAGTTCCGAACAACAACATTCGGACCGTCGGTCTACCGAGCAATATCACCCGCTCGGTGGAAGATCTTCCTTTCGTCGTAAACCCTCCAAACTGGTGACCTGCGACGTGATGTGAACACGCAATCTTCTGGTTCATCATCAGCGCATCAAGAACTTCGGCTACCACAATCCCCGCATTCTCGCAGATAAAAAGCACGTCATTGACAGTCGTCCCACAGCAAGCCAGCATCGCAGCCTCAACAGGACCATCGCAGCCGACTCACCGCGCTTCCTGGTCCTACGGCACGCAACTTCACTGCCTCATCACGCCGCTACAGTTCATCGCAGCCCACGACCGGATCATCAACGCTTGGGGTCACACATCTCCGGCGTGGCAGCTCTGCATCACATGGACTACGCACGACACGCACGCAACATTCAAGCTCAGTCTCGACTCACCGCAGACTTCGAGCAGCACTGGCGACAATCACGCAGCATTCAGCTCAGTTTCGACTCACTGCAAACTTCGAGCAGCACCGGCGACACGCACGCAGCATTCAAGCTCAGCCTCGACTCACTGCAGGCTTCGAGCAGCACTGGCCCTTGCAAGCTAATCTCAGCACGGACAAACGCTAACTAAAAAATGACACGACCTCCAGTCTCGGAGGGGAGTGATGTGGCGGGTAGCCATCATACAACGCAAGATAATTGACAGATGCCTGAATCTCGCTTACGACATTTTCAAGATAAAACGCATATATACAAGTTCCGAACAACAACATTCGGACCGTCGGTCTACCGAGCAATATCACCCGCTCGGTGGAAGATCTTCCCTTTGTCGTATATTCCCCAAATGTATCTAGTCCCTTTTGTCCGCACGCTTACTAGAGGGCGCTAGGGTACTGGTCGACAACCTTGTCAACCTAAATAGCCAAAGAAATATATATTACACATAATTGTTTTTTTTAACATATATTTTTATAGCATTGTGCCTTATATAGCCAGAGGAACTGTGAAAGTAGCCCCGATAATTAATAAATTAAAGAGCGGACGATTAGCGTGGTATGAACATGTGATGCGTAGAGAGAAGATGCATGTGACTAAGGGATGTATGGAAATGGTAGTGCAAGGTAGAGGGGGAAGAGGTCGAACGAAGAAGACATGAATGGAGTGTGTGAATGACGATATGAGAGAGAGAGGCGTGAGTGTTGAGATGACGGCTGATTGAAGAGAATGGAAGTGAAAAATTAGCTGTGCTGACCCCACCTAGTGGGATAAGTAGGAGAATAAGAAGAAGATATTTTTATAGCCTTGTGTTTCAAAAATGTTTACTGTCGTCTCTTACAAAGCAAGATAATAAGTAATATTCCGTGCCTGAAATAAACATTTCGCGGAAGAGCCTTAGCCGAGGAGTCAAAGAACCGCATGCGGACCACTGCTGCTAGGGTAATGATTCGACACGGGTCCTACGTCGGCTAGAGACGACTTTGAATAACGCTATTATATTACTAAAAACATACTCCTATTTCACAACGAAAACGATAGAAACAATATACACACAGCATCTCGTAATACACGTCGGACAGAAGCATCGAATTAATTTTCATGGTTCATGACTTTTAGCGCAGCCAACTTCATGATGAGCTCATTGCTATATTGGCGTTACGAATGCAACAATTCTACGTTAGGTACATAATACTTTTCTTGTCAGACTACCTAAATGTTTTACGCTGAAGACTATTTCATTGGAACGTGGATAAAAATTCGATTTTAGATTACAATCATATTATGCCCAATAAATCGTCTTTTCACATTATAAGTGTACAATTTCCAAAAATATTCGAAATTGAGATAATATGCGGAATCATTTGGTATCACCAGTATTTTTCTAATTAAAACTGTCAAAAGAGCGTAGTTTAATTTTTGTTTTTTAGTTTACCTATGTTTTGACTACTATTAACAAAATTAATACATAATTATCTTACTTTAAGAGACAGATAATGAAACTTGTACAAAATATTAAAATAAATGTTGTAACGATTATTAATATTAAAAATATCACATGTTAAACCTTTAAAACACTCTCGAGATTATACAGTTTTAATGCGAGAAGACGAAATGTGCGTTCGTATTAGAAGTGCCTTCGTATATTACATTATTATTTTCGTTTTAATGTAATATAAAAAATATCATCGGTCCCAACCACATGATTTTGTATACAGCGTTAGTACATCAGGTTTGAGTTCGTAATGAAATCAGGATAGCATCACGAATATAGCATCGCAACTCCTCAATACAGTTCCACGACCAACGGTAAGATGTGACGGGTCACCCGCGCACGGTCAGATGCAAAGCACGATAACAATAAGTAACCTAAATTTGAAGATTACTACTATAAACTACGGATTAACGTTAGGAATGTCGCAATTTGTTTTTATTTGCTTTGATAGACGAACGAGCTCACGGCCCACCTGGTGTTAAGTGGTTACCGGAGTCCATAGACATCTACAACGTAAATGCCGCCGCCCACATTGAGATATAAATTGTTAGGTCTCAATTTTTACAGTATAACGGCCGCCCCACCCTTCAAACCGAAACTTATTACTGCTTCACGGCAGAAACAGGCAGGGTGGTGGTACCTACTCGTGCGGACTCACAAGACGTCCTACCACCAATAAGATACGCCTTAAGAATACTAACCTCAAATTTCTCTTTCGTCAAGTTGATCGTCGAAGAAGATTCCTGCCTGGCTAAGCTCGCCCTCCAAGGTCTGAAGTATGAATTTCTGAAGAGCGAGGTCGAGGGGAATGAACTGATGGAGGATAACAGGTCGTCCTTCTTCAGACCCATGCCGAAGTGCTGGTCCAGTAGTCTGGAGGGGCGCTCGATGCGCTCCCAGTCATCCCACCAGTCGCGAAACATCATTGGTACTATCGACATCTAAAATTCAAATAATGTAACTTATTAAATGAATAACAAAGCTAGACTTTGAATTCTTGGCACAAAATGAAAACCGACAACTTCAGGACATAATATAGCAGAACATATTGCTAACATGTTAACGTATATTTAGAGTAATTAAGTACTTTTACTGTACCACTCATAAATAATTCGCTCATTACAGATGACTTTAGAATTGGTAGAATTCATAATAATACTAACCAACTCCGGGATAATAACATTCTCTGTATTTTTCTAAAGATTTTCTTAAAACTCAAGAAAAAAAGTTTTTGCGATAAAATTTCGTGTTGCACTGTAATGCAACAATTTTATTTCTATTAATCCAAAGCAGTCAGCTTGTGTTATGAATGCAAAACGTATGATGCAGTATAGATACTACTGATGTACAGAATGGAAGATATCAATACAATTTTTTTTTTTTTATTCGTTTCATCTCTTTCTAAATAGCCTTCGATGTGATTTTAAAATTTACCTAGAATTCTAATTCACTAAAATCCATTAAGAACGTACCACCAACCACGTTTTAATCCGTTCATAAACAGTTAAACTATTTAAATAACGAATCAAACATTGTAACTTCCAATGATCATCAGAAGCATGAACACCTCATAGAAACGATCACGATAATAACAGTGAAACACCAAAAGCTAATCAAAATTATCGTGAGTTTAATTTCTGTTTATTTGAGGAAAATTGATTCAACCTAACCCAAGATAAACTTTTGTTTTCTCTACTTTTAGATAGAGTTCTTGCGCGATCCGGTCCGGTCGTAAATTGACAAGGCTGTTCACGATTCAGAAAGTCAAGTAAACATAGATATTCCGTAACGGTTTATTTTCGGAGAACACAGTACGTCCAACGCAAACGAAACGTTGGAATGCATGCGCATCTTCTGTGAATTAATTTGGGACTATCCATGACCTCTAATTTTATTAGTATCCGATTTACTATTTAATGACACGAAATAATAGCGTGAATGGGCATGCGAGCTCAGTCACATGCAAGAGTTTTCGGGAGCCGTAACCTTGGAAATGTCAAACTCTCAGTTTCAGTGAAAAAATGGATATCCCAACCTTCAAACTGGGACATGTGATACCCAACAAGACGACCGGTGAGCATCGACAACACGTTCTACTCAAGATAACAACTAGTTAAGCAGATTCAATTAGGTATGAAAATAGGGTGAGGATATACTAATAGATAATATCGGAGTCGATGATTCGAAACTAGTTAGTAGTCAAGCTAGGACGCCTAGCCGCATCTTCCGATTATTACCGATATTTACTATTATAAATTGAATCAGTTATGCAGTATTGAGCGCTTCTGAATGTTGCGCCGTGGTTCGTGGCTTTGATTCCCAAATCGGACAAACATTCGTGTGATAAACAGGTTTGTTTGCTCTTTATCTATTTATATATTTAAACTTATATAAGTATATATGTCATAGCACACACAGGGAATCCTAATTTGAAGCCGGATGACTCTGCGTGATTTGTGCCCAGTTATTTATTAATAATATTTATAATTTATCATACTTGTATAACATCCTCAGGTCTAAAATCAAATAGTTTTTTTTAATTAATGAAGTTACTAATTTCTGTGATGAAGTGAATGATATGAAACTAAATCTCTACGCTTAATTATACCCTCCTGAACATTAGGTACTGACCTTTTTCTGCTCACTAACACCGAATACGAATCTCAAAATAAAAATATAATTCTGGAACAATTCCGAGCATGAATCACCTGTGAACGGTTTTAGCTCTGATGCAACTGAGACTGAACTAAATATCTACGCGCCATCACTACGACATAAACAATAATCTTCTTCTACTAAGACACCTATACAGTGTTCTAAAAACAAATATATAATTATTTATTTAAAAATTTAAATTGAATTGAGAAATGGAACGGGTTTGTTGAAGCAAACTCAGCATTTTTTTTTCTTTTTGTTATTATTAATCTCTGTTGTTTCTAAAGTATTTTTTAAATTAATTGTTGACGAGCATGAATCCATTGATTTAGGTATATTTAACGGTACCAATATAAAGCAAATAGTATAAATTTTGAAGAAAAAAGAACTACATATATGCTAAATGCGAGATTTTAAAAATAGTCTTTATGTTGTTATTATGGTTATCCAAGGTAATTGTGGAGAAAATGTAATAATTGACCACATATTGTTATGAAACCTTCAAAGTATGAATTCTACTTTTGTTTCACTTTCCTCAAGATGAACATAGAAATGTATATTTCACCCTAATAATAAAAAAAGAATAAAAAATGCATAAATAGATGATTTCACTGAATTATTTCCAACGACTAAAATAACAATTCCTAGAAAACATCACCAAAATACACCATCAAGCGATAATTTTGTTGTATTTTCAAATTAACAAACTAACTAAACACGCAATTAAAACTTTGCGGATAAATCCCGCATTTTTTATTTTCATTTTATTATTACCGACGTTGCGAATACTTCAGTTATCGTGGTCACGGACAATTAAGATTAATTATGTCTCTTACTTACGAAAATCGAAGAAAATATCAAATTATACACGCTCAAAAAAAAGAAATAATTTGTTTATTTATAAGAATAAAATATTATCATTATCATTGTTCATGAATTAAAGTCTAAATAAATAAGCACTATTAATTGTCAAAATCCAATAAGTTTTCCCGCCAAATCCGCGTAACCGGTAACTTTAGAAGACAACAAAACGTGTGTGTACATACCTTTTTTATTTAAAGTTCGTTGTGAGCGCGCGCTGCTCTTCTCGTGTGCTAGTCGTTTGACTACTGTTTGGACGTCCAGGCAAGTGATTTAAATAGAATTTTCAGCTGCCCACAACCGAATGATTCATTGGGAAAACACCTTGAACTTGCAAACGATGGGTGGCCATGATTTTTCTCAGATTTTAGCCTGAAGCGGTTTACTTAAATCAGATATCTTAGGGTTTTCACGAGTCATGAACATAATGAACAGAAGTATCCACCTACTTGTACTATTCAATTTTTAAACCGAATTTTAGTTTTGGCGTACCCAAAACGGAAACAGATACATAAGTAAATTAGTTGAAATTCGAGCACGTCAATCAAACTTGTGCAATCTCTATATTATATAAAAAAAAATGCTGTTCGTTAGTCTCGCTAAGACTCGAGAACGGCTGGACCGATTTGGCTAATTTTGGTCTTGAATTATTTGTCGAAGTCTAGAGAAGGTTTAAAAGGTAACTAAATATTAAAATTCTCGGCATTAAATAAAGTTTACGTCTTTTAATTATCGATTAAGGCACTACGAAGTCTGCCGGGTCAGCTAGTAGATGAATAAAAATAACGAACTATGAAAATATTCTCTTTCTACTGAAAGACCACGAAAATATTTAAAAATATACGAGACCTCTAAAACTAGGCTATAAGACGTTTAGATGAAACAAAGAGTGGCTTTGACAAAGCTAAATACTGTACACTTACGTTTTACTGATCACATTCATTAACTACGCTTTAGTTAATTATGCTTAGTCAATCATAGCTTTATTCAAGAGTCTGTTTATGCTTTATCGTAATTTATGCAGCGAATTTCATCTTTCCAAATACAAGAAACTTTCCTACAAACAAAAGAGACATTCTTCTTCACATCATCCATCATCAATTATTCAATTAACTTTATTCATATTTTATCCACAACTGATCAAAAGCATGGGCAGTAGAACAAAAATTTTATAAATAGCTTTAATCTACTGAAAATATGTAAACAGTGGGTGACTTTCGAGACTTTTCTATGTACGTACACGCATTTCAGAGGTCGTATCGAGCGAAGGTAGTTGCGATACCTACACATAAATGACGAAAATTTTCATCGAAACACGTCGGTGAGACATGTAAAAATAAAAGCGTTTGTCACCAATGTTATATTGACAACAACGTAGGTACTATTTATAGCAGCGAAGATGCATCGAATTCGTAGGCGGCAGTATATTTTAAAAACTATTTCAGTCAGATTACAGAATACACAATTTTGAAGTGATTAACAATGAATATTTTTTCTCTAGTCTAGTCATTCTTTTTAACGACGAGAACATTAATAATTCTTATAGCTGATTTCTATTCACATTTTTAATTAAATCAATTCACTTTGACTCCTATTATCTTTTGTGTGTGGTCTTGGCGTGTATATTATAGTATATACATAGTCTAGATTATAGTTTAAACTCTCTGATTATTTTTTAAGGTCCAATATTCAGCATCATTCATCATTTATAGGTAACAATATCAAAAGGCAACCTCAGTAAAGGTCAAGCCCATACCAAGCAGAAATAGCATGATACATCTCAAAATACTAATTCAGAAACCGAATATGAGTTTTTTTTATTGCATAATAGGTGGATGAGCTCACAGCCCACCTGGTGTTATGTGGCTAATGGAGCCCATAGACATCTACAACGTAAATGCCACCACTTATCTTGAAACAAAAGTTCTGAGGTCTCAGTTGTAACAGTACTACGGCTGCCCCACCCTTCAAACCGAAACGAATTACTGCTTCACGGCAGAAATAGGCGGGGTGGTGGTACCCACCCCGTGCGGACTCACAAGAGGTCCTATCACCAGTAGTTATGCAAATTATAATTTTGTGGGTTTGATTTTTATTACACGATGTTATTCCTTCACCGTGGAAGTCAATCGTGAAGATTTCTTAATTACATACGTATTTCATTAGAAAAATTGGTACCCGCCAACGTGATACGAACAGCGGTGCATCGCTAGATACGAATGCACCGGACGTCTTATCCTTTAGGTCACGACGACTTGAGGAGTTAGTATTTTCTTTGGTTTTCGTGGGTCTTAGACATAATTGACGTGATCTCGAAAACTGTAAAACATTTTAAATGTTGTAAAAAAAATATTGGCAATAAAAACGCGAGATTAAACTATAAATGTAGTTTTAATTGTCATTATTTGTACACAGCTCACGCGGAGGAAACTGTCACGACGGTCTTTGTACCAGCGGTCGGGTCTGCCAGTCGGTCAACCTAGGCCTCAAGCCCGGCCCACCTATATTGCATCGCCATGCATAGTCGGCGGCTTGCGTGCGTGCGTGGGACGCACTCCTTACATGCACGGCACATTGAAGGAACCGCAGATTATGCGAGGTCTTTGATCTTTTTTATTGCCAAAAAAGTCCACCAGATAGTGAGCAATACCTGTGCTACAGTCTAGGTGCTGTCCACTTCAATAGACTCTCATCAGACCTCGACTGTAAAAAGACATTCCGAAGAAATCTGGAAATCCCGTAACAGGGAGCTTTCTCTCGAATCATGCAGTAAAAACTAGTCGTATTATAGTAGTAAGAATAAGCTCTGCTCTAATGACAGGTCATACGATAGTATAAAAGAAGACGACGATATCATCTCGAGCAATTCCTAAAAAAACTCCTGGTGGACCATATGTGATATAAAAAAAAACATAGCTTCGAACTTACCGTCAATAGTTCAGGCTGTATGGGCAATGTTCTCTTTGCCTAATAGATAGATAACTCAAACCATAGAATCAAACACTCGAACTGATTCGAATCGAAATCATAGATTAAAAACATAATATCTCGAAGTAAAATGAAACTTCGAGTCAGTAAAAAAATTTTTGTTTCAAACCGCCTAATAAAGGACGACAATAATATCATATTCAACGGCAGTTAGTTAATTAGCAGCTTAGATTTAAAATATTAAAGAAAAAAACCCTTCAAACAATTCAACCGCCAATATTCACCAAAACAATGCATGATCTTATCACCAACAAAGCTGATTGACTGATAAACATAACTGTCTTTACAGGTGTAATTAAGCGAACCATTTAATAATGTTACACAGTGTGAACGATCGTACTAGAAAACACGCGTGGTGTGCAAAATTACATTAAAGAAAGTTATATTGTTCAAATGCCGGCTTTAAATTAAATTGTTAAATCAGCGAAAATAACAATGATCACATTATTGCAATACCGATGGACAGGGCTCTTCCTTCTAATCACGGCCTTAGGAGCATTAACCCTTTTCCTGTATGGATTTTTTCCACTAAAATATCATTCAGGAAAATTTGCCCACATGAGTGATCTTCCTAACTTCATAGACGGTGTGAGGTAAGTATTCTCTATAATATATTGATATTAACTCGACGAAAATTTTGTGTTAAAGAACTAGTTACAGAAACTAATATATTTTCATTGTTTTTACGATAATACGCATTGATAAAATAAAATAAAATAATAACAATATGAAATGTTTCTCATGCATACGCATACGCTCGAGCCTTGACCCTTCCATGCCACTGCTAATAAATTATCGTGTTACATTAATAGTACAATCTAATTTACCGGTCAAATGTATATATATGTCAATTGTATGTACGCATGAATAGGAACCACAATCTTCCCTATTTCTGCTGTGAAGTGATTGTTTGATGTGGTCTGATAGATTCAATACCTATATAAAAATTTCACTGGGTGTCTCAACATACACCACATTCCTTTCCTTTTTGATGCCTCTAAGCTTGGGTAACCATTCAACATCCAATAGACCACAGTCTTAATCATTTAATGCATTAGGATTTAAATTGATTTGGCACTAGTTAGATGTCATTACTATAATTCATATTAGAAGGGCTTCAGGAATTTAATAACAATAAAAAACTAGCTAAGTATTAATATTTTTTCCATTCAAGCATTGACGGACAGCAAGTATATAACTCTGGGGAGAATAGTGTGATTCTAATGGTTATTGATGGATTACGCTATGATTTTGTAACAGAAGAATATATGGCATATACAGGCCAACTCTTGAAGAACAAATCAGCTTGCATTTATGTTGCAGTTGCTGAACCTCCTACTGTGACTATGCCCAGAATAAAAGTAAGCATTTGTTTTTATATGTATTTTTATAAAGTTGGGCATTGTACAGAACCTTCTCCTTTTCAAAACCTACCAGTGCACTATAATCTCAAAATTAAAACCAAAGCTGTTAAAATTATTATTAAAAGTTTTCAATTTATTCTAACATAATTTAGATTCTTATGTCTCCGTGAAAGAGAGCATTCAAATTATGGTCTCAAAAGGCTCAAGTAAATCACAAGAATTGTTAGCCTTTCCAAATTAGTAATAAACACTAAACTCCCCTGCATAACTAGAAAACTTTTAGCTTACTCCAATCACAGTACCAAAGAAAAAATACAGAACAGTGAAACAATTTTCTAAATTTCACAATTATAACATTTTTTTATTGCTCATGCACAGTCACCAGAACGGAAAAAGGAAAAAGCACAGTGGAGACGCACAATAAACTTCTGGAGGGACATATTCGCAAGTGTCAATTATTTCAAATAGTTTTAATGCTTTTCAAATTAATCAAACAGCCAAAGAACAAACGACACACCAAATTGCTAATTAAAGGAATAGAAAATAAATTCAAACAGTTTTTTCTTTGGTGTTGTGCAAGTTTGTTTGTGTAATTCTGCTTTAGGCCAGCTATAAATTTGTGAAATCATGTAATACCACTAACGTGTCACTCACTAATTAGGCGACATAAAAATATACTCCAGTTTAAAGTTAAAGAACTGTAGTGTATTAGTAAACATACATATACACATCACAAAACTGTCATGTTATTGAACACTTACGCTTAAGCTTGTAATTCAGTTAATTAAATAATTATTAAAACCAAACACTATTTAAATGTCTTTATACTAATCCAATAGACTGGCAGTGGCATTCTTGTTGTAATCTAACTTATATACTTTTACTGCTCTTGATTTGTTGTTTAAGTGCCATTTTACTTTAATTTGTGCCATAACTCACATGTTAACTGAAGCTAACAAAAACTATTTAAATTATTGGTCCTGCTATTATATTAAAACTACTTTGGCTTCTACTAGATAGTTTTGGGGGAATTGAGAGTATGTATATAGTATAGCACTCTGTACAGTCAATTTAAAAAAAAATATGCTATTTTCTGGAAAATTGTGCACAATGTTTCATGTAATTCTTCCAGAATTGCATACTGTGTTAATCATTGATGTAATAACTTGCAACGGCCCACTGATCAATTATGCATGTTGCCTTACCACACTTAATTACATTCATGTAATAGACAGTATTTTTATGTATTAATTCAAAATATATTCAATATAGACTACAGCAATGAGGAAGTACATTTGTTCATTAGAAAATGAAGTTGCACAATTTTTTTGTTTGTTATTCAATGGCACAAATTAGGACTACGTCCAGATATGAATGGGTGTGAACTGTGGATGATGATGCAGTGGAATTTTCTTTATGTTGAACTAAGTTGGTAGTTTGATTTACGATTATCCAAATGCCCAAATTTGTCCCTGATAAATTGCAGAAAAATTATGAGTTTTGATACATCTTTATTTTATAAAATAATTTAAAAAGTACTTTTGATCTGCTCAGAAAAAGAAGGGCAAGAGAGTATGTTGCTGCTAAAATAGATGTAACACAATAAAATATACAAAGTATAATTTCATTCATTCATTTATACATTCCTTATTTCTTGTTTTTCATTATTATTTGCTATAAAATATGTTGCTTGATGTTGCTATTATTAACTGTAGTTACATTGGGTTGCATTCACTTTGTCACTATGTGCATGTCTCGACCTTTTGTCTTGTTTTATTTTGATCAGAAATGACTACTCGTGCAGGGTATACTGGAACCGTTCAAATCAATAAAAAAAATGCATTAATAATAACAATAATGCTCACCGACTAGGTGATTGTTAATTGGAGGAACTTGAATGAAATGCATTACACATATTTATGAATTACATAACCAATTTTTGCTGGCCATATTACATGCATAATGTATAAATGTGAATAGGATACTCACATTCTGTAGTTGAAAGTATGTTAGCGGATGCTCTGCTTGCTATCCACTTCGCGTGTTCATTTATTTCATATTGCGCGCAAAGTATCACTACTTAAAATCAATTGACGCGCGGGGTCAATGCTCTCGAGCTCTCTTAGTTAGTTATTTACACGAAATCTGAACTACTTACCGTAACTGATTAAAACGTTAGGGTACTAGTTTCGAACGGTTCCTATATACCATGTGTGGCAGGTAGCCATCATACAACGCAAGATATTTGACAGATGCCTGAATCTCGCTTACGACATTTTCAAGATAAGCTTGCATATATACAAGTTTCGAACAACAACAACATTGTCTTGCTTATGCTAATCGTAAGCGAGATTCAGGCATCTGTCAAATATCTTGCGTTGTATGATGGCTACTCGCAACACCATGTACAATGAATTGGGTCTATGATTTATATTGAGAATCAAACAATAATGTATGGTAACTCTTCCCGATTTCAGGCCATGATGACTGGGAGTGTATCAACGTTTGCCGATGTAGCGTTAAACTTCGGAGCGCCTGCTGTTCGAGGGGACAGCGTACTACGCGTCGCCGCTTCTAGAGGTCGACGCACCGTCATGTACGGGGACGACACCTGGATCAGACTTTTCCCAGGCCTGTGGTCCGAATACGACGGAACCACTTCGTTCTTCGTGACCGACTATACAGAAGTAAAAATAAACATTATTTAACTATATCAAAATCGAGTGTCAAAAATAATACATTTCATTAACTACTAACAATTTTACGAATAATTTTATTTTTGACGGTAGTCAGAGCGCATAAACACTACTGCATAAATGTTAATTTTTATTAAAAGTCTTGGCCTATATGGCCTTTTATGGGGTAAAAAAAAGTATGAAACTTGTCTGTATGATTGATTGCGTTCGCAGAATAATTCATAACTTAATAAAAGTGTATTCATTATAGGTGGACAACAATGTCACCAGGCATTTGGACAAAGTCTTGGCGCCTGATGAAAAGAAACAACCGAAATTCGACCTTTTAGTACTGCACTATTTAGGCTTAGATCACATTGGTCACTTAGAAGGCGCCCGCAGTACAAAAATCAAACCGAAGCTAGAGGAAATGGATGAGGTAGTGAAAAAGATTTATGTGGCCATGCAAAAATGGGTAAGAATTTTCTATATTGAAAGTATAAACATAAAGTACCTAAGGTTTGTCTCCTCACATCGTATAGATTAGAAATGTTCATGTCATCTGGGATCCTCCCGATCTACTAACGGTGCTATTAGGTACCCCAAGCATCTATCGTCGTTCTCGTCGAAGCCGTCGCTTGCGACGAAGGGCTCGGCGAGCAAATTAACCCACAGACACAGCCCACTGAGTTTCTCGCCGAGTCCTCTCAGAGGGTCGCGTTTCCGATCCGGTGGTAGATTCTGCGAAACACTGCTCTTGCTAGGGCTAGTGTTCACAACAACATCACGGGTTTGAGACCCGTGAGCGGTCGGTGAGTTTCAAACCTCTTAAGGTTACGCTGTTCTCTCACTTGTAAGGTTACGCTGAAATGGTCTCTCAAGACTTATCAGCTTAGGTAGAAAAAAAAGGAATGTTTCGATTGTAGATAAGACAATAATATCTCGTTTCGAACACTTTTGGCTGAATGGTATGCAGCGGCTTGGCTCTGCTCCGGGCATTGGTGAAGTCCATGGGCGACGGTAACCACTCACCAGCAGGCGGGCCGTACGCTCGACTGCCTACAAGGGAAATAAAAAAAAAAGAATGAACGACCTAACAGTACTTATTTTAATTAAAAACAGGTCTGTCAATTAAGAGTTAAAATAATTAATATATTCGTTTTTGGATGTAACTAGTAATTACGACTTGGTTTGTACATGAACATGTTATAACGTGGAGGTTTTTTATCAGTGTTCATAATTATCTGTTTACAACATATTCATAATGCTATTATATACTACTAAGATAAGCAATGCTTGCCTTTAAATTTGTCACACGACTTATAGTGATTGCTAACCAAGTCCAAGACATCAGTACGATTAGACACGTTTTCTTTAGATATATGGCCACGATGAACAAAAATCATACGATGTGATATCTAGGTAAACAAAAACTATTATATTTTTGTCTGGAAATTTTTTGCACTTTTTTTTTATTGCTTATATGGGTGGACGAGCTCACAGCCCAACTGATGTTAAGTGGTTACTGAAGCCCATAGACATCTACAATGTAAATGACGCCACCCACCTTTTTTTTATTTTTTTTATTGCTTAGATGGATGGACGAGCTCACAGCCCACCTGGTGTTAAGTGGTTACTGGAGCCCATAGACATCTACAACGTAAATGCGCCACCCACCTCGAGATATAAGTTCTAAGGTCTCAGTATAGTTACAACGGCTGCCCCACCCTTCGAACCGAAACGCATTACTGCTTCACGGCGGAAACAGGCGGGGTAGTGGTACCTACCCGTGCGGACTCACAAGAGGTCCTACCACCAGTGATTACGCAAATTATAATTTTGCGGATTTGGTTTTTATTACACGATGTTATTCCTTCACCGTGCAAGTCAATCGTGAACATTTGTTGAGTACGTATTTCATTAGAAAAATTGGTACCCGTCTGCGGGATTCGAACACCGGTGCATCGCTTCAACACGAATGCACCGGACGTCTTATCCTTTAGGCCACGACCACCTTGAGATATAAGTTCTAAGGTCTCAAGTGTAGTTACATTTTGAGCTTAAATTTGTGTTTAAATTTTTATGGCAACACTCGAAACTTGGTGTATCTGTTTTGTCGCGTGGTGACGTCAGGACCCCGGATATAATTTGTCAAAATGAACCAGATGCTTAAACTATGAAACTTAACTTGTACACGTGCGATCCTATATTTCCTAAGATCTTAATATTCTTATTCATTATAAAAGCATTTTCGACAGGATCGTAAGGGAATCCTAATAGTTTGCGGAGACCACGGCATGCGGGACGCGGGAGGCCACGGGGGCTCCACTCCCGCAGAGGTTCTAGTTCCTCTGGTGGTCATAAAAAGTCATGATTTCGAATGTCCACATCCGTAAGTTCACACTGATAGAATCGCTGCAAAAAACTTTCATAACTCCCAAAATCATCCAAAGAATTGTGTGGATCCTCTAATTCAATTTAAAAACGATTTTTTTTGTTTTATTGCTTAGATGTGTAGACGAGCTCACAGTCCACCTGGTGTTAAGTGGTTACTGGAGCCCATAGACATCTATAACGTAAATGCGCCACTCACCTTGAGATATATGTTCTAAGGTCTCAGTATAGTTACAACAGCTGCCCCACCCTTCAAACCGAAATGCATTACTGCTTCACGACAGAAAGGGGCGGGGTGGAGGTATCTACCCGTGCGGACTCACAAGATGTCCTACTGTTGGAACAGTATTGGGCAACGAAAATAGAATATTTAAGATTCTTTCATAAACTAATAAGCAACGGAACACAAATTAAATATAATCTATAAAAGTAAAGTCGTGCTGCTTAAAGTGTTGAACGCCCCCTGGCTGGGATGACCTCCGAAGGGTGGCCGGCCAGAGGTGGATGAGGAAAGCCGAAGACCTGGCTCAATGGTGTAGATTATGGGAGGCTTATGTCCAGAAGTGGACTACTGTGGGCTGATGATTATGATGTGTGGCTTAACATTGTGGGCTGAACTTTCTTTGAAAACTGGCAATATTTAGTCTGAATGTCCTGTTAGTTCGTGTCGTCATTGTGGCCCGTAAACATATATATCCTAAACACGCCTTGTCGTGCATAATAAATAGCGTCCTTAATTTGTGATTATTATTGTATCAGATTAGGGCCAGGACCTACGGTGGCTCAGGTCGACGTTGCGCCCACGATATCGTGGTTGCTAAACGTCCCGCCCCCCGGGGACAGCACGGGCCGGATACTGCCGTCCCTGCTCCCCGCCGACACGAGACAGCATCTCTACTTACTGCACATCATAGCTGAACGAATGGCAAAACAAAACGACTTGCCTACAGATAAAGGTACAACTCCCTGTTCAATTTGTGCGGAGCCCGATTGTGGCCCTGCTCTGAGTAGGGCCCTGTCCTGAGTAGGGCCCTGCCCTGAGTACGGCCCTGCCTTGAGTACGGCCCTGACCGGAGTACGGCCCTGCCCTGACTATGGCCCTCCGCTGGAGCATCGGACGAGAAAATTCGACGGTACTCGCAAGTGCTTTTGTTCTGTTGAGTTCGGAGCAGACATACGCTGGGTGTTCCGCTATTAACATCTATATTAGATCTTTCTTTAATTAAATATAAAATTGTAGTTAATTGATGGTATAATTTCACTGCGACGAAACCGCAAATTCAATGTATTTTTTTTAGGTTATTTGACGTCAGAACTAAAAGGTCGCATGTACTTTTCCTTTTGTTTCGATAATGTGTATGTGGCGGATAACGCAAGATAATTGACAGATGCCTGAATCTCGCTTACGACATTTTCAAGATAAAGCGCATATATTCAAGTTCCGAACAACAACATTCGGACCGTCGGTCTACTGAGCAATATCATCCGCTCGGTGGAAGATCTTCCCTTTGTCGTATACCTACATGTAAATAAGACAAATTAGTTGCATGCAGCTTCAAGTCAAACAATTATCAAGAAGTTAATTATTTAATTTTAAGCTTGAAAATTGATATACATGTTTTGTTTGAGCTCTTTGTGTCTCACAGCCCACCTAGATGTTAAGTGTCGACCCGAACCCATAAAAAAATTAAAACTATCCTCCGCCTTGTAACAAAAGATCTAAATCAGACGACTAATTTGCAACAGAAATAAACTTGAAGATGATGTTCTATCACTAGTATTTTTATAGTTTCGACAGGTGACCCATAGACGTCTATCGATACGCGAACGCTGCCACGCGCCTCGGTGTCCTATGTCTCAACCGTATTTAATAAATAAAAAAATCACCCTCGATATCAGAACGCATTACTGCTTTGTGGTGTAAATACACGGCTGTGGTCCAGGTGGGTTCCTAACACGCCCTACTACCAATTTATACCAAATTATAACTTTTGCAGGTTTGATTTTTATTGCACGATTTAATATAATGGTAATGGTGATTATTCCGACCAACTTTATAACGTAATAGCAGTCTCAGCTGCACTAGAATAACAGACCAATACCTATATACCTAAAATTTATTCTTTTTTATCAATACAACTATGTGTCCTTTCTTATAGAGTTTTACAAGCAATTCGAGAGGGCTGAGAATCAATTTGCCCACTATTTGGCGACCGGTCAGCAAAGCGCCGCGAAAATATCAAAAGAGTTCTACGAACAATCGCTGACGGAGATGACCGAGTACCTCACCGGAACCACGGTCGACTTCGACATGTTCTCTATTGTAGTTGCTATAATACTGCTTTATTTTGTAAGTTGCATTTAAATAATTTTAATTTAATTCATTCTCTACGAACGGAAGGCCGTTGGGGCCAGAAAGTTCTTAAGTGCCGACCGCGTACCGGAAGACTTAGTGTGAGTAGGCCTCCCACAAGATGGACCGACGATATATTGAGGTTCGCGGGGATCCGCTGGATGCTGGCAGCGCAGGACCGGTCTTTGTGGCGAGGCTTGGGGGAGGCCTATGTCTAGCAGTGGACGTCTGTGGGCTGATAAGAAGAAGAAGAAATTCATTCTCGAGCAATTTATTATCATTAGGAATAAATCAATACCGAACGAGCCGATCTTATTTTTAAATCCGTCATTTAAACTACAAAACTCGACTGAAAACAACTTCGTAAAGTGTGACGTCATTTGTGGTCAATTAATCAACTACCTTACCATACGTTCATACATTCGTCACAATACTAATGTTAACTCCGGTTTGAGCCCTGAGAGCTCACCTACACGACAGGGCAACGCTGAAATAGCCTCTCAAAGCTATCGGCATAAATAGGAAAACAAAACAAAAAAAAAACTAAATTTATTTTTATTCCAAAGCCTGTTACCTCAAATTTCGACCGCGAAGGTGAAAGCGTACCCGTAGTACAACACCTCTTTCTAGCTCAAACTAGGCCATGGACAGAACCTATTGAGATTTCCATCGGATCTTCACAGTGAGTCGCGAATCCGATCTGATGGTAGATTCTGCGAAGCACTGCTCTCGTTAGGGCCAGTGTTAGCGACACCTCTGGTTTGAGTCCCCAGAGCTCACCTACACGCTAGGGTATCGCTGATATAGTCTCAAGGCTATCAGCATAGGTAGGGGGAAAAAAAGATGTGCGGTGTCGTGGAACACCGGATAGGAATGAAGTTCCTTATTATAAAAATATTAATTTTAAGTTCTATTCGAGGTATAAAGAAAATAATTATTCGAGTATATATTTTGTATTATGATTTTTTTATTGATAAAAATTAAAAAAAGACACTTTAGAAAGTTATCAACTTTATTTTATTCATAATGATTTATAAAATATTTAATAATAATAATAACCGTCATCTCGTAGACTATATACATTAGACACTGTACAGCCATCATACTTAAATAAATAATGAAAATCTTACGTTACGGACGTTTTTTCTCGGTTAGGGTACTTACTCATCCGCATCGTCCCATACGTCACCACTAACGTATGCAACGTTCTCGTTTCAGTCTTGGATGTCGAGACGTTTGAGCGAAAAAAAAACTATTAATTGATTTTACATTGCAGATAGTCGCGTCGCTTCTGTGCGTAACTCTATACTCACTTCAGCCGGACCACAGCAGGAAACACAGTACGACGAAGCGAGGCTACCAAAGCTCTAACGCCGGTAGAATAGTGGCGTTTCTATTCATGCTCTGCTTGTCCGGTAGCAGCTTGATCGTCGCCTGTTTCATAACCGAAACCAAAAGTCAGCTGTGCTCGTTCAACGGGCTCTGGCTACCGGTCCTTTTAGTCGTCGCGGCAGCGTTCACAGTAACATACTTCGTAATGAAAACCGGCATCGAGAGAATAAAAAATCTGTCGTCGCTAAACGAGCTGAACGCGATCGATTTTCTACTGATCGGCGGGACCGTTTTCCATGCGTGGTCTTTCTTCGGTACGAGTTTCATCGAGGAAGAGCACATGACGTGGTATTTCTTCTGGAACACATTCATGTTTTTCGTTTTGATACGGAGCATCGTGGTTGTCGTTATGTATTGGACTAAGAAGATGACTGGCGCGACTGAAGTGCAAGAGAAACCTGGCTTAGATGAGAAAATGAGCGCCGTCGGTATCAGTATTGTCCCGAAATGGGTCCTTCTCATCGCCTTACATAGGTTAGTGAAATATACTATCAATAATTAAATACCATAAGCTGGATTATTTATTTATTTATTTGGTTATTCAGCTTTAAGCACAAAGGTACATTTAATATTTTACAAGGAGGATTTAATACAAGTAGTAGTTTTAATAGATATTGTATAGTTACATAGATACATTAGTTTTAATGTTCTAGACATGTTGAAGGGTAGGTAGGTACCATCATCCTGCTGAGACCTGCCGTGAAACAGTAATGCGTAGCGATGCGAAGCGTGCGACATCATTCGGTACACAATATAATTCAGATCTCAACCTCATTCTCATGTTCGCAATGACTACGTGCTCCGGTAACCATTTGATACCAGATAGCCGCCAGCTCATTCGTCCAGCTTAGCATTGATATCTATACTAATATTATAAAGCAGAAGAGTTTGTTTGTTTGAACGCACTAATCTCAGGAACTACTGGTCCGATATGAAAAATTCTTTCAGTGCTAGATAGCCTATTTATCGAAGAAGGCTATATAATACCAATGCAAGCGGAGCACCAATAAATAATGTTTCAAAATCGGGGTTATTTTTACCTTTTGAGAGCTTCCGCTGCATGCGCTGCAGAAACGGTTAAAGTTTCGCTAAAATAATGTATGACAGAATTGTTCCCCTTTAAAAGATCAAAAAAAAAGTCCGCGACAGCATATGTCTATATGTTAAGACTAGCTGTACCCGTCCGCTTCGCTGGTCATTTAAAATTAACCTTATTATTTCTCACCTCCACAAAGATTCTCATTATTAACGCCCCCGCAACTGGTGTAGGGAGTCCAACACTCATATAAATGTTAGCCTATCCATTAAGTACATGTATTTTCTACATGGATAACAAATTTCAACTCAATCGGATGCATGGTTCAGTAGTTATAACGGAACATCCGTAAAAACCACTGTAGATCTATATATGAGTCGTCTATTATCAACGGTGGCAATCTGTGCATTTGGACAAAAAAATGTTATTGATATGTCAATACAGATTGATTTGAATATAATCGTCTCCTTCAAAGAATACGGTTCAAAGCCTGCATTAAATAAAGGTTAATACTTAACCTGTTATTTATCTAAGATGTCGTTCCGAAGAGTTTTGTGACTGCCAATGGAATACAAAGTCAATAATTCGTTTTTCTGATTTACCAATAATTATCCAAAAGTCAGATTGCCGGCTTTGATAATAGTCGACTCATATTAAGTATAGATTTGCTCATTATAACGTTTTTTATGCTAACCAAATTTGTTCTAAAATAAAGCATTATTTGTGAAATATTCCACGCGGACGAAGTCGCGAGCAAAAGCTAGATTAGAATAATTATGTGAAATAATTTCAGATACTTACGCACTATGAACCAGACCGGGGACCGCTGGTTGTTCCTGCCGGACACAGCGGACTGGCTCAACGAACCTGAGAACTCGCTATACTTAGAACTCCACGTGATCATTGGTAAGTACTAAACGCTTTATTTTCTACCTAAGCTGATGGTTTTGAGAAATTCTTTCAGCGTAACCTTAACTAGTAGGTGAGCTCACGGGGCGCAAATCTGACGTTGCTAGCACTAACCCTAGCAAGAACGGTGCTTCACAGAATCTACCGCCGGATCGGAAACGCAACCCATTGAGAAGATTCGACGAGAAACTCATTGGACTGTCTGTGGGTTAATTTACACGTCGAACCTAAAGTTGATCGGTGCTTGAAGTACCTAAAAGCACCGCTAGTGGATCGGGAGGATCCGTAATGACGTATTTTGGGCGACGTCGACTGTTTTACCATTTCGTCCGCAAGATCGGGAATGTAGTTACCGGCGGCCACGATGAGAGGGTTTAAACACTAATAATACCTTATTAATTAGCGTGCAATTATAGTGGTCCGATTTTCAACTCCATTGGTATAAATTAAATTTAAAATACTGCTCTGTTAAGCGGAATCTGTGATTTAGATCAATTTAAGTTAAATAGAAACTGATATTGAAATAAAGAGAGTATTAATGCAACGGACGAAAAGGAAGGTGGTTACCGTAAAGCAATACTACTGAGACAGTCTTATCTTCTGATTAATAATTGAATGGAGTAGTGTCGTATAAAGTCGGTTTATTCTTAAATAGAGCGTATTGTGAGCACACGTGGGAGATACCAAAGTTCCTAATCCCTATTCCTTATTCTGAAACGGCATTAACGTTTTCGTGTTTAAAGGCGTCGATATTCGCTTAATCATAAAATTTACTTTATTAATAATAATTGATTGATAAGGCTGCCTTCATACTGTTTGTTTGTATTCTCAAACACACCGATATCGCAGCGAAGGCGGCTTATGTCAGTCCTCGGCGATGTCATTTAACAACATACTTTAGACAAAATTGTAATAAAATCTATTTTACTTTTTTTTGTAAGTCCATTTGACGGCATTTACAAAAGATACTGGGTTGGATACCTATTGGAATCCATTTATTATTATGTACCTATGTACTTATTAAATCCGCGAATAAAAAAAATTTTAACCGCGAATATAGGAATTGGGTCGTATTTGTTTTAATTCGCGAATAGTGAAAACGCGGATGAAAGAAGCGCGTATAAGGAGCTTTTACTGTATATTATATATTTTTTAATTTAGACCTCCTTTCTGTGTTTCAGGAACTATAATGACAGTATTAATATGTGTCCACAATCTCGTTTACACGAATAACTTGATGTACATCCACACGGCGCTGACGGCCGCGGCCGCGACCTGCACCTTCTGCTACAGGGTTGCCACGCACGCCGTGCACGCACCCTTCGAGGACATGAAGACCTGGGACCCCATTATAATCGTCAGCGTTTTCTGGGGAATCCTAATGGCCCAGTTCATATATGAGATCATAACCTACGTTGGATTCTTCAAAAGCTGCGGCGTCCATCCCGCCGAGCACGCAATGAACAGCAAAAAGTTCGATTACGTGAAACCCAAGACAAAAACTGAAGATTATATCTACGATCCGACAATTGAGGAGCCGTGGAACATCGAGGAAGTCAAACTGAATCTCGCTCGTTCGCTTTCGCATCTGATGCTCAATAATATGATGCTAGTAATACTGTTACTGATGAGACCGCACAATGTGGTGATGGTGCCCAGTGTATACATTACGTGTGTCGTGAGTTCGAAATGTGTGGATCATAAACTGCTGGATCGGAGGTCCGCTAGGAACACGGACGTCGCGGACGTTCTCAGCAGGACGCTGGTGCACATGTGGATCGGGATACTGTTCTTCTTCTATCAGGTAAGAAGACTTGTTGCAACTATGACTCTGCACGGAAAACATCTCATACGTGTATGCCCTTAAAGGGGTCAAAGATAACTATCATCTAATACAGCAGGAGCTCCCAAACTTATTTTGTCTACTGCCCACATTGAGAATAAATAATTTTTTAGCATCCCCATTTTTTCACCTTCTTAAAAACCACTATAACAAGAACTCAGTCGATGTCTAACAGTTCTCCTAGATGAAATTACAAATCGCCTCCCAAACCTCTACACGACGCCCCCATTTTTTTCTGGGTCGTGGCCCCCTTTAGGCCTACAGCGCTCACAAAGGGTCGTCATCGCCCACTTTGGAAAAGGCCGTCATACAGTGTAATTAGCCCGAAAAACTGTTCGCTTAATTATCAGTATAATACAGCCAATGACTCCTAAAGCCTTTTGGGTCAATTTCGTGTATTATTAAATTTTTCGAATCGTCGTTGTCAAACTAAAATCTGCTATGTGCACTTTTTGAGATTTTTACTTTTTTATTTTTTCGTATAGTTCACAGCCCTATCTACCGTATAAAAAAACTGTTATGTTTTTATAGCTTTAATATTAATCTATAGCTTTCATTTGATACAATTCTTAAAAATTCACATTCATATAAAGATTTTATACGAAAATGTTTTTACTCATTAATTCAAAATAGAGTTTTTGCACATAGCAGATTTTGGTTTGAGAGCGACAATATTCAAAAACTTTTTTTGACGTGAATACGTCTTTAAAATTACTTCCATAGGGATACAATCCAAAAAAACGAATGATAACAAAATCGGGGGATACAGTTTAGTGTTGTAGCTACATATCTATCATCTCCATCCAAATTTCAGTTACACCACTGGATAGCTAAAAAGAATCAAAGAATTTATTACGCTAAGTAAGGACTGTAACACATCGCGCGCGAGGGAGGGGGCAGCCCCGCCATTTTGAAGGTCATTTTGCTGCGTATCGAGATTTCCATTTAGTATAACTTTCGACTCGGTGAAGCTACGACGTTCATTCAAGTTTCAATCGTTAGCTCTCGTCAAAATCTATCGATTATATATATAACATTAATGTAAAATTGTAACTGTGAATATAATGTGTTAAAATAAAAATTAAAAAAAAATATATAATGTCGGCCTATACGCGTCGAAAAGCCAAATCGAAATACAGAGATCGTATACGGTTGGAAAGGGCATCTCAACAGCAATCGAATGGTACCAATAAAACACCATATGATCGAGTCAAGCAGTGCCGGCAACGTAAAGTAATGAATGCGGCCGAGCGGATCAATAACGGTGCCAGTACATCTGCAACTGGGACGGTTGAAATTACGCAGATGGATGATGAAATCGCTTCTGTATCGACATCGGGCTTATGACACAGACCTATAATAAATAAAGTTATAATACAGTAATTATATGTTTAGTTGATTTATTTCCTGAACCCATTAAATGAAAAAGTTGCCATCATAAACAAAACATGTATACCCGGAGGACTTCTTATGATTATGACATACATAAATAATAATATTTTATATAGAAACTATTACCCGCTACGAGACGTATTCACGTACAACAAACGGCCGTTTCCATAACACAGCCACACACCATTTTTTTTATTTCGCGGTTTGTCTCGACTCTTCTTTTTTTCCTACCTATCTGAGAGCCTTGAGAGGCTATTTCAGCGTAACCTTAACTAGTAGGTGAGCTCACGGGACTCAAACCTAACGACGTCGCTAACACGAACCCTAGCAATAGCCGTACTTCGCAGAATCTACCACCGGATCGGAAACACCACCCACTGAGAAGATTGGGCTGTTTGAGGGTTAATTTACTCGTCGAGTCCTTCGTCGCAAGCGACGGCTCGACTCCGCTGATGGTGTGTTGTTTTGACAGGGCAATTCGAACAGTCTGGCGTCTGTGGACCTGGGGTCGGGGTATGTTGGTCTGCGCGAGTACAGCCCTGTGAGGGTGGCGACGCGCATGGGGCTCCACGCGTACGCCGGACCCGCGCTGGCTGGCGCCGTGCTGTTCTGTACCCTCGCTGCGGAAGCCCGCGATTGGCAACAGTAAGTGATAGTACCCAGTAGTTAGACGGGTGGACGAGCTCACAGTTGGTGTTAAGTGATGAAGTGATAATTACGCAAATTATAATTTTGCCGATTTGATTTTTATTACACGATGTTATTCCTTCACCGTGGAAGTCAATCGTGAGCATTTGTAAAGTACGTCTTTCATTAGAAAAAATTGGTAACCGCCAGCGGGATTCGAACACCGGTGCATCGCTAGATACGAATGTAACGGACGTCTTATCCTTTAGGCCACGACGACTTCAAAATGGATATCGCAATTCGTACATACAAACTACTAATCTTTATTATTATTTGTCTATAGTTGTCTATTGGCGAAATCTGTGATTATAGAATTAGAACCTTAATAATGTTCAAACTTATAATTTCAATTAATTATAGTTAAATTTCGAATACTGCGGGACCACTAGTTATAATAAAAAGGTGAGATTAAACCGTAAAAGTAGTTTAAAAGTTAACTCCACATAAATGTCACAGCAATTCATCATAAATTTAACATTTTAAATTTTTTTACAGGTACTTAAAATCAATATGGCGGGCCACAAACATATTGGCTCTCCACAGAGTATACGCTGTCGTCCTATATACAGTGATAGCGACAATATTTCGACATCACTTATTTGTGTGGTCTGTCTTCTCTCCTAAACTATTATACGATTTCGTTGCAACAGTCTTCAGTGTACAGGCGTTAGCTGCCATAGGTTATATAATTTTTTTAACGCATGTTACGAGTTGGCTAGCTAGAGTAATAATTACCAGATCAGGATTGAGGTAAGTATTAACAAAGCAGAAGTGTAAAATAATATATATAAAGTTGAAAATGGTATGATTGTTTTATGAATTTGTATATTTTTTACAAGGATGGTTTGGCTGAATTTTTTTTTTTTAGTTTATTGGACATGCTCACAGCCCACCTGGTGTTAAGAGGTTAGTGGAGCCCATAGACATCTACAACGTAAATGCGCCACCCACCTTGAGATATAAGTTCTAAAGTCTCAAGTATAGTTACAGTGAATACACAGCTGTGGACATAGTTACGTACGTAAAACCATCACAACGTGACTAATAAAAATTAAATGATGCTGTGGTTAGGCGAAGGTTCTAACACTTGAGCTTAGTTCGTCGTCCGCATGGCGGAGCCACATACGCAGGCGCCTTAAGTTGAACGAAAGTACATCAGTACATATAGGTAATTACTGTCATAGATAATACACTTTTATAATATTACGGTTTTAAAACACCGTCAGCCACCGTGGATGTTAATTAGTCTAATGAACTATGGAACCATAGATGACTGCATTCCTATAATATTATATATAAATAGCAACATAAGTATGCGAAACCATGATTTTTGTATATGTATATTTTTAAATAAAACAAGTGTTTGATAAATTTATTTATTCAGAACCTTTTTTTTTTTTAAGAATGAAAACTATTATTGTGATGCTTGATGATGTTTGCGAACAAGAAACATAGTATAAAAATATACATTATATATACATATTAGGGTTTAAACTGTGTTAAAATTCCCAAGACTGAGATTTTAAATGCAGCATTCAGCAAAACGATTGAAGCGAAATAAAAATATAAAAAAAGTATTATCAAACATATTCCTTGAAAATACAATTGGAATGACTTTGTCTCTTATGTAGAAAATAGTCAAAAAATATATTTTTATACGTTTACAGTATCATTAATATTAATTATAAATAATCAAATAAATACATATGTACATGTTTGGCACCAGTCGTGAGTTCTGACACAAACACATACATTATACAGGCTGTTTAAAAGTTTAATGATGACTAGTGAATTTAAAACACAATTTTAAATCAAATTACAACAGATATTTTTGCCTTTACATACATTTTATGTTACCCTAAGGCTTTTCAATATTAAAAATCTCGAAAACGAAATATAATTATTAAAAAAAAAAACCTGTATTATGGAAAATAATAATGTGCAATTGTAAATAGTTTTCTCAAAGCAGTATTCATTTACCTAAGCCTATACCCTTTTTACAATACAAACAAGAATAGAATTACCTATGTGATACTAAAACTGCAACTTCTAAGGATATGGGACGAATAAAAATCACATGATATTCATATTATGTAACAGCTGATTTTTTTTTTACATCAATTTCAAGTAATTTTCGATCATATGTACTTCTTATATTGATTAATGATTTAAATTTTTATAATATCAAGTATTATCAACATCAAACGTATGCATCCTAATATTGATTTATAATAAATTGATATGGAGCACATCAACAAGACTCCTTACTATTAGAACTGAAATTAGCTATCTAAGTTGACAGCAAGTTCTACTTGAGTTTTGTTTAATTATATTGTTTATTATATAACAATGCCTAACTGTGATATTTATTAATACTAACACAACAGCGAATATTGAAGTCATATATCTTTTAGTAATCAAGTCAGTAGTATCAGCGTATTATGGTGTCCTTAAGTATAATGTGCACCTTCCACCGACTAATTCACTCCACACCAACAAAATCTCCATTAACTGGAAAATGGTAAATGTTCAGCATGAAATGTTTTTTTTAGTCATTGATAGTGTTCAAACTTGATTCACTTAAATGTTCCATCTTTGATACTGATCTTATTAAATATTTTAAAAAATTCAGAATTTTCCCAGTAACATGAATATTATTTTTTCCCCTACCTACGCCGAAAGTTCGGTTTTCGTCCCGCTTTACAGGGAAGAAAGTGCAACATTTCCTCCCGCTGTACAGGGAAGAAAGTGTAACTTTTTCTCCCTGGGTACAAGTGCGCATGCGCGTTAGTGTCTACGTCTGCTCTCACGCACCTAAAATTCTCCGCCATTGTTGTGCTCGCGTAATTTACAATATTGTGTTTAGTGTAAAAGTGAAATAAACAAATGGCAATAAAATTTAATAGTGAAGTATTAAACAAAGATGAGTTCATCAGACAGTTCTTATTTAATTAGTAGTAGTACTATTTAAAAATTAAAATACAGTCAAATTGTTTTTTTATGAGTAAGGGGGGGCTCCGCCCCCTTGCCCCCACCAGGGCTCCTGGACCCCGGCTCGGTACTTCACGAACTTTCGGCCTGGTAGGAGAAAAAATAGTATATGCACCGCGGGAGTTGGACATTTCCTGTTACGTGTTTGCTATTTTACACGCGGGAGGAAATGTGCAACTTGTCTCCCTTGGTGCACAATGTACTATAGTTTACCAAAATGTTCATTTCCTGTTTAGAAAGAGTTTTTTTTTAAATCCATAAACATAACACAGGTTAGTATCCTGATAGTTGTATTTAGGAAGTTTTAATACAGTATACCAGTAACACCAGCCAGATGGTCAGATCTAGTAAGAGAAGCACTTGGTAATAGTCTGTAACCATGCGATCCGTGCCACCCATGACCGAACACTATGGAGGAAGGTCATATGTGGTCGAGATCCTCAGCAGTGAGGGAACAATATAGAATATAATACATTATGTACTGATAATAGGGTATTTACTTACATATGTTCTAAACATCGTAAAATAAACGTCGCGTCAGTGCGCCTGCATTTTATATCTGTATACGAGGACGCTGGCGACACCCACCAACAAGCTGAGCAGAAGCGAGCCCCACACTAGGATCTGCAGAATCATAAATAACATTAAAAGCCAGTTTAGTGGTAGCTATCACAGAACACAAGTTATTGGACACTATGCCAGAATCTCATGACAATTACAAGACAAGTTTTTTTTTACTGCTTTAGATGTTTGGACGAGCTCGCAGCCCACTGGTGTTCAGTGTTTACATCTACAACGTAAATGCGCCACCCACCTTGAGATATAAGTTCTAAGCTCTCAGTATAGTTAGAAAGCCGAAACGCATTACTGCTTCACGGTAGAAGTAGTGCGCGGGGTGGTGGTGCCTACCCGTGCGGACTAGATATAGTATATACATATCGACGCTTGAAAGGCAAACATGACTAAGCGACAATAACTGCTTTGTACATAAATTATAGGCAATAACCATATTCAATGTGCAAAAAATATATATTTCTAGGTCTATTAAAATCATTTCAATCCTACAGCTACTAGCTAGATTCTACTACAGCTAGATTCGTTAAAATACATTTTGTTTTCAGGTATTTCAACTTTAAATTAGTCTACTGTAAAGTTCACGCATTGTCGCTTAGTCACGTTTGCCTTTCAAGCGTCGATATAATATATAAACTTCGAAGAATTCCATTCGGACCGTCAATCTACCGAGCGATTTCACTGGCTAGGTGGAAGATCTTCTTTTTGCCGTTTCTTATGAATCTCTTAGTCGCTTTTACGCTTTTCGGAAAAGAGTGTTTGCTGACACCTGTACGCTACATGAGGCCACAAACAGATAACAAATGCTCCATAAATGTGGGCTATAGAAAAATGATTGGTATATCATGGATTAAAGGCCCTCATTATCCAAGGCCTCAGCTTCAAAATACGATGATCAGAATAAACAGTCTCATTTTGAAATTCTCAAAACGCCTCTACTGACAAACTTCGTCAATGCAATGGAGGTCTGACAGCATCAGTGTACCATGCAGTAAGACCTCCATTTCAAAACAGGGAAATCTAAAGAGGGGAATGAGCCATAAAAAATGTACTTGATAAAGTATAGCATTTTTGAAGATACACAAAAATACTTCAACATTAACACATTGCCAAACTAACCTTAGACCTGGAAGGTTTCTTATCGGGAGGGGGTGCATCGCTTTTCGCCGACACGTCAGTAGTGCCCAGCATACGTTTAGCCAGTTTCCTTTCCACAGAACGATCCCTAGAAGCTCTTTGTTCGCATCGTTGTAATTCTTTTTTAGCACCAGTATCCTCGGGGGCTGCGGCCGCCGCTGCTTTAGCTGCCTCCAGGGCTTCAGGGTTCCGTCCCATCGCAGATAGAATGCGTGATTTGCGATAAAGAGCTTTAGCGTTTTTCGGTTGACATGAAAGTACTCTGGTTACGGCCTAAAATATTTAATAAACGTATTTTTTGGGCGAATTAACTTTTGTATTTCAAACGAAAACAGTTCGTGTCTAATATATCGTAAATTTTTACTATTTTTAATCAAAATTTCGTTAAAATTTATTGCAATTTTGTATTAAACGAGTACCTTTGTACATTTTTTAAATCTGTCACACGGCGTACCTGTAAAGCAGCTTCATAAGCTCCGGCCTTGAGTTGAGCAGCAGCCATGTTGTTATGAACCCTGAGTCGTTCATCCAGCAACTCTTTCAGTGCCTGGTTAGCGAATGTGAGTTCCCCAGACGGCGTGGGATCAGTGATCCCTCCTTCGCTTTCGTCCAGAATGTCCAGAGCTCTCCGATATAGTTGCACCGCTAGTTGTGGTTCATCACGACCGTACCACCAGTTACCGCGGGCTCTACGACGAATTCTGAAATATTTTTTTTAAACAAATTACAATGCGTTTGAAACTTTGTTCTTTTTGTCCGGTTGGGTGATGGTATTAATATTATAGTGAGTATATAATAACATAGTACCAACAAATTGAATACGAACATACAAAACTCTCCATATTTCACAAGTAATCACACTTAAGTAATTGAACTAATAAATAGCTATTAGTAAACTCTGTTTTCGGGCTCATAAGCTTATCTTTACAAGTAAAATGCAGGCAATTTTTTCATACATATTTTTTAAACATTTGCATATTTTTTTTGTTCTACATTGGTCATGACAATTTCACAAATTAGTCATGACTCATTAATTAGTGAAATAGATAACAGAGTCCGTAGAAAATACAACAGGAATGTCGCCACTCAACATAAAACATGTGGATGGTGTTATATATACCCCTGCTATACCCCCAGCTCTAATGACCTGCCACTGATAAATAAGCATTTTTTTTACACAATTTTTTTTTTTATTACACGATGTTCTATCTGCTTTTGATAAAGCATAAAGGTTAATAAGTTTTTTGAAAAATCCTTGCAAGGCTTAAAATAAACATACATAGTTGCAAAATATTGCATCAATCTATATGAGTTGGACTGGCGTCTTACTGATTAAGACATGGCCAACTTCAATGCAATATGTTTTTAAATACCAACTTACCCTTAAAATAGCACCAAGTGAATATATTAAAGTTTTGTCCCAATTTAAATATTATTAATCAGTCAACATGTTTAACCAACTATTGCAACATTTGGTGGGACCTTGATAATATTATTCTGAGCTATATCAACATTATTCAAGGGCATTATGAAATCAACGTATTTGCTAATTTAGACTACAAAATTAACATAATTGAATGTTTTAGGTATAAAATCATAATTAAAAAATATAAGTTAGAGGCCCATTGTGAGTCAGAAAGGGTAGTCAACACCATTTATGTCTGAATCATGGAACAATAAAAAGGCTGTTATACAATACAATTGACACTTCAATCCCATATCTCAAGGTGGGTGGTGGCATTCTGGTTTTAAAACTAAAGACCAGGTGAGCTAGGAGCTCATTAACCTATGCATTAGTAGTGCAGTGCCGTAGTATATATTTTAAATCATACACAAGCTTTATTCTGTGGATATTCTAATTATGAACTTACAATCCAACAACTATTGTAGAAATTACAACATAATTTTCATGAGTTTTTCTTTGCTTACGTATCCTACTGGTAAAATCTTAATAGCAACATTAAATTGAAATATATTTTTTTAGTTCTATTTTAGTTTAGCTATAAATTAAAAGTAGAAAATTATATTATAGTTGAAAGAAACATAAATACATTACCCGATTTCCATTTTTTCCGCTATTGATAATACATCATGTTCAGGTTCTTCTGACCAATCATGCAGCACTAATTTGGCTTCAAGCCATGTGTCTGGTCCAATAAGTGGTCCTTTATACTTGGGTTCATCACATTGTCCGACTAATCCAAGGCTCTCACCTGGTTTAAGTCCCATTTCTCCATAGGCAAATCTTGGAGCAAGTTGCAAAATACATTCCTCACCTCTGTACATTAAAGTCAATGCTAGGTCCAAACCTTGCAATACCTAAAATAGTAAATTTATTTAATGAAACAGTTTCAGTTGTTTTAGTTAAAATATTTTTTCTCAATTATATAGAAGAGATATTATTTAGGAACAAAACTGCCCTCGATACTTTTCGTCTATAATTAGTTCATAGTTGCTGTAATGTTTATGGTTATTTTTTGTTGGTTTGCAATATGTATAGAGTGCAAGGGAACACATTCCTAAAAAGAAAGACAGGAGGTTAGTGGAACCTCTCAGAAGAAAACTGCAAAAATATGATTTAATTCTTAAATTCTCAAAATCAATAAATACATTATATACTATAAATACCCATAAATAATAATTATTATGAAACAATATAAATACATCTTACTAAAAAAAAATATAAAGTTACAAAATCATTCATTTCTGAATAAAATTATATTTTTGAATATTTTTGACTGACATATAGATTTCAAATGCTATTCATTACTTTTGCAAAACTTTCATGCATTCATTTCTGTAGTCTTAAATTTTATAAGATGCAAACAAAAATTATCTAATCAATATGGCCATCATATTACAGTATATAAAGTAATGCATATAAGTAAAACAAGGAAAAGATATCGCTTACAACAGATTTCTGATAAGAACAAATAATATCTCTTTAACAGAAAAATATACCTAAATTTAAAACATTTTTAGTCTTTGCATCACCTACTTTACAAGATACTTTTTACTATAAACCCTCAAATGCAGAAACTGATAAAATGTACTAACTATATTCATAATTCCAAAAATTATCATCAATATATTATCTGTGAATAATGAATAAGAAACAAGAACTTCTGGAAATGACAAAGCTTCATATTAGCAGCCCTAAAGCTTTTTTTTAATCATCTTCACACAGATTATTCATAATTATTAAATTTGTTTTGGAATGTCTATCACGAACTAGTACATGGGTGATAAACCTCATCGTCCAACCACAAAACCAAAATCAGTGTCAACATTAATGACTCTAGGATTATTTCAGTTCACTTCAAAAAACTTTATTAGATATATATATTAGAATCAGTTTTAACTCACCTCATTGTCTCCTAAATATATTTTTATCTGATCTCTTTTCTCCACAATGTTGTTACTGTCTTTTATTTTGAGTTCATAGCTGATTCTGCATATGTCCCCTCTTTGTGGTCTGGATCCAGATATTTCATCCCCTTGTTTCAATATCTGCAAATGGGAGTTTCTTTTGCTTTGAAATGTAACACATGTTCCACAGTAGAATACTCTTGAAAGTTTTAGTCAATTGATGCAAATTCTGAGGTGATTTTACTACTTTATGCAATTGATTTTAACCATTAAACATTTTCTTCTTTTTATTAAGACTTTGGATACAAGTTTCCTTTGTTTAATTTGGAATAAAAAATTAAAAGCGGAAAATATATTTGAAATATTTTAAATTGGCCTCATGTACGGTTACTTTTTTTATATTAAAATTATGGTTTTTTTTTTTTTTATCCAGTGACATAAAAAACTTTTCGGTGAATAAATCGTTAGGTAATGAACGAAATTAAATTTTTATTTATTTAATCTATTGATTTAAAGAAGCAGTTTAGATTAATATTTTTAAACTTTAAGCAACCTTTTTAAGCAGAGCTCCGGACCCAAGAACATCTTGCCATTCGTCATTCTTTACTTCTGGGGATTTTTCCCTCTCTGCTGCGGCAGCTTCGGCAAGTTTCGCTTCCTCGATCTCCTCAGCAGCCGCAGCCGCTAAGTCTTCGAAAGAGCTGCTTTCAGACTTGTCCGTCAAAGCTTTGCTTTCTTCACTCATCTGTAAATAAAGCGTGGTGTTTGTTCTATCGTAAAGATAATACGTAGTTAATGTTTATCATTCAATCAACTATTTTCATGTTGAAAAACATCTTATCAACATCGCAACTTGAATTTATCAAGAGGACATTTATCTTACTCTTACCTTTAAAATTTTCTGGAAAGCGAAAGTAACAGATAATATTTATATATTAACACTCAACAAAACTAGTTAACAAGTAGGTAGGTACAAATAAATCAGAGAATATTTGACAGTATGACAATTCAAGTTTTTGGCTTTGATTCAGTGTGACCACTACTGGCTTATCATTGGTATACACTTATTAATTGACTACTGGTTTAAAACTAGGACAATCACGCAGTGCTGTATGCATAAATTATACGCTTATAATAAAAAACACACAAAAAATTAAATTAATTTTATAATATTACATTATTAACTGAAGTCTTCTGTGGTGGAAAGGTTTTCAACTGAATAATAATTCCTTTTCCATTAATGTTTTTGACCATTTTATTTAAAGTGTTTTTTCGGAAAAATTATATTGTTCACTTTACAATGAATTTTAAAATGAACAGCAACATACAGTTGATTTAGGAAATCAGAATTAAAGGCCAGAAATATTTCGCCATATACGGGTGGAGATTTATATCGACCTCCCCCTTTGAAAGACTTTACTTATAGCTTGTAATAATGTCGGTTTGTTGTCGGAAATGTTGAACTTGGTATCCATGAAGGATCACAAGTGTGAGAAAATGTAACAAAATCGTTATTCTTTTTTCATTTCATTTAATTCCATTTCATATATTTTTAATCCCTCAAAGACAAAAATCTGGATTAGCGTTTGACTTGCCTTAGAGGTCTCTTTCCCAGGCCACAAAATCCAAATTCTTCAAAAAAGAAAAAGCATTAGACCTGCGCCTGTATGCTCTATGATTTCCTTGCACGTTTTTATGTAGATTTTTAAGATAGTTGTATGTAGTGTTGGACGGTGAAATTTGAGGGGATTGGGTTCTGTAGGTTGATGAGGGGCTATTTAAAAACACTCTGCTTCATGGTTAATATAATTATATTGCAAACACTTTATACACTATAACATTATTACAATGTTTTATTTTTTATAAAACTCTTAGATGTTGCTCTGACCGTGTCTAGATGAGAAGTCGTTGTCTTCACTGACGAGAACAATTATTTATTTTAGACATTTAAAATAATTCCAATATTCGAAATCTGTAACCTTACATGTGTCAACTGTTGCCGGCCATTACTTTCATATTCAAACTCCAACATGTAGTATGTGGTAATAAAACAGTGGACTTTTTAGCAGGAATGCGAGGGGTGAAGTTGTGTGAATTGTTTTATTCTGTATATTTAGTGTTTCTTCAGGCTTAAATGTGGTAGTGTGTGATTAATCGTGGCTTATTAACTGTTTAGTATCTGTAAAAGTACACAAATATGGGAAAATAAAACAAAGTCGCTGGACGTAGCTTCTCGGGATCTTCCAAAAAGTCCACAAAAAAGTCTCAGTAAACAACTAACTTCTTACTGAGATTATATTTCACCCCATACTATCTCATCTCATTTAATTTCATTTCATGTCAAGTGATTAACGTTCCAAATTAATCAAATTCATTTAATTTCACTTCATATTATCATTATTAAAAAAAAATCAAAAGCTTAGGCTGTATAGTAAGATACCTGTGCCTGTCCGGTTGGAAAAATAGAACAACTACTCAAAAATCAGTCAGTCTAAATTAAAAACAATCGATCGAGCTGAAGTGAGTAAATCTGTAGTTCAAAAATATGCAAAAATATGAGAAACTTGAAAAAATCGGTGAAGGAACCTATGGTACGGTATTTAAAGCCAAGAATAAAGAAACACACGAAATCGTAGCGCTCAAACGTGTTAGATTAGACGACGACGATGAAGGAGTACCATCTTCCGCTCTTCGTGAAATATGTCTTCTCAAAGAATTAAAGCATAAAAATATAGTGCGACTTTACGATGTATTGCACAGCGAAAAGAAATTAACTCTAGTGTTTGAACATTGTGATCAAGACTTAAAAAAATACTTCGATAGTTTGAATGGAGAAATAGATCTAGATGTTGTGAAATCATTCATGTATCAATTACTTCGAGGACTAGCTTTTTGTCACAGCCACAACGTTCTCCATAGGGACTTGAAGCCACAGAATCTCTTAATAAACAAGAACGGTGAATTAAAGTTAGCTGATTTTGGTCTGGCCAGAGCTTTTGGCATACCAGTAAAGTGTTATTCCGCTGAAGTTGTAACCTTATGGTACCGGCCTCCTGATGTATTATTTGGTGCTAAGTTGTACACAACAAGCATTGATATGTGGTCTGCTGGATGTATATTTGCAGAACTTGCAAATTCGGGCAGACCGCTATTCCCAGGTTCAGACGTTGATGATCAATTAAAGAGGATTTTTAAGCTTTTAGGTGAGTTCATCATAATAAATCTCCGTTAAAAGTTTTATTACTCTATTATGAATTTAGGAAGCCTAATTATGTTTTAAGATTGAAAGCCACATAAGGGCTCTTGGTGACAACAAAAAGTCATATTACAAAACTGGTTTATATCTTAAATTAAATATGAATGGCTCTGAGCTTAATACCAGCATTAACTGCAACAGCTACTTATAATTATGCAAAAGTAAGGACTATGATCCTGTCTGATTGATGTCTTATTTAAAGAATCGGACAGATTATAACTATATGTAAAATAAATTTATTGAATATTAACTCTCCCAACAAACTAAAAGGTAGGCTTACAATATACCATATCACCATTGCTACTTTTTTGTTGGGGGCTGAGTAAACAGCTGTCTGTCTGATAATTCCACACATACTATTTTTTTAGTCAACCCCCTATCAGATTGCAGATTCTGCATAGAAAAGTTAGAAACAATCCATGGGCTGGCATAAAGATTACCGGCCTGACAAAAGTTGTTAGCCTAGTCCCCGAAGTACAAAATAATATAAGAATGTTAATCCCAACACTCACAGTCGAACAATTTCATTAACTAGGTATAGTGTTTCCTTTTCTATAATTTATTGTAATTGATGAACACTTCAACAAATAAATAATAAATTAAGTATAATTTTTTTACTAAAATAGTCAATAATGACATCATGTGCCAACTTAAACTAAAAAAAAAAATGTGAGCCGACACGGGACGCCTGGCAGATGTGAAACATCGACATTATTTTGTAATTTTGTAAAAGTAATATGCAGAAATAAGATATTGTGATAGGAACTAAATATGTGATAAGGATAAAATAAAATATTACGAAAAAATAATTGGTTTCCAAGTAAAACACAGGTTATGTGTACTGTAGTAAACAACACTGTATACACTACGGAGGATACACTACAGGTATCCGAGCTCAGTGTAGCGAGAGAGATGGCTTAACGCCGGATCGAGTGGGAGAGAATCGCACAGTCGATTGCCCATGGCGACGCGTCGCCACACCGTACACACTACTGCAAATAGACTGTATATATATATACCATCATATAGAATCGCCAGAAATCGGTTTTACGTGCGGCTATAGATGTTTCACATCAAAAATACATACCATTAAAGTTTGAACATGTCTCAAATTTTGTGTTGTTATTGAATTGTTTGCTGAGACAATTTGTAGAATGAATTCTGCCCATCATAAGATTTCTCCTTCTGCATTTCAGAAACTTATGGTAAACATAGTAATTTTTTTTTATTGCTTAGATGGGTGGACAAGCTCGCAGCCCACCTGGTGTTAAGTACTTACTGGAGCCCATAGACATCTATAATGAAAATGCGCCACCCACCTTGAGATATAAGTTCTAAGGTCTCAGTATAGTTACAATGGCTACCCCACCCTTCAAACCGAAACGCATTACTGCTTCACGGCAGAAATAGGCGGGGTGATGGTACCTACTCGTGCGGACTCACAAGAGGTCCTACCACCAGTGATTACGCAAATTATAATTTTGCGGGTTTGATTTTTATTACACAATGTTATTCCTTCACCGTGGAAGACAACCGTGAACATTTGTTAAGTACGTACTACATCAGAAAAATTGGTACCCACCTGCGGGATTCGAACACCGGTGCATTGCTACATACGAATGCACCGGACGTCTTATCCTTTAGACCACGAAGACTTCAAATATAATTGTTTTTATTTTTTATTATTGCTTAGATGGGTGGAAATATAAAATTAAAATATAAAAATGCCTACAGAGTGTACTGAAGTGTTACAAAATAATAGTTAACTTTTACATATTTTTACTTATTGCCTTACTTACTCGCCAAATCTAGGAAAATTACAACAAAGCTAATGCATTGTAAATATTGTGCCATTTGCAATGACTTATTCATTGACATACAAATAGGAAGTATGTCACTGGTATTGTATAGGTGTATTAATCTGTCAGTTATCCTATTTCAACCAAACTATCTTTACTTATCAGGTACACCCAATGAGGACACATGGCCTGGAGTAACTCAACTGCCGGACTACAAACCTTTACCTGTTTATCAGCCAAGTTTAGGCCTCGCCCAAGTTGTACCACGATTGCCGGCTAGAGGTCGAGATCTACTCGCTCGGCTCCTCACCTGTAATCCAGCTTTAAGAATGCCAGCTGATGATGCAATGGCGCATGCGTATTTCCATGATCTCAATCCGTCAGTCAAGAATGATCGATGTTAACAATCAATACATCCGTACAAATGTACGTCAGAACTTATTTATTGTGAAAAGAACTATGATGAAATAGAAGAGTGTTGTGAGGATGAGACTTAATTAGATTTTAAGAAAAGTACTGCCAAATACTGTATTTTTACCAAGTAATTTTCAAATACCATAATATTTTTTTTTTTTTTTTTATATAATGGCAATCTGCTGCTACTTTCAGCAATTTCTGCCAGTGTCGTGTTATGGCTACACATGGAACATTGTCGAGCTATTTAAATACACTTTTTATTATGAAAAGTATCCCATTTTGGAAATAATAATGTTGCCTGGGACTAACACAAATTTAATGTTACTATAAACTTACATATTATAATAAAGATTATGTACAGAGAATAATGCACTACATATAATTATAATTTTATAGAGTTAGTAGTTATAAACTTAATAAAAGCATTTATAATACGGGAGTCTGGGAATAGTGAGAGGAGGTGACGGACATTTACCGGCCGTTGAATTTTCAGTTCGCTAATAACTTGGTCCCATATGAGTGAGTTGTTCAAGCGACAATTGAGGAAAATGTGATCTATACTGCCGTCGTCCAAACCACATTCACACAACGAATTGTCACGTATTCTAATTTTATGTAGAAATACCGGAGAACAGCAATGACCTAAACGAACTCTACAGAGCACAGATATAACAGGTTTGGAAATCTTTTTGAATTTAAAAAACCATGGTTTTGTAGGAACGGTGGGTTGGATTGAAGCATATAAGCCTCCCTTCGTCTTACTGGACTCTGTCCAGTAGGCTTGCCATGACTTACTTAAATTAGACTTAGCAAGATGGAGTAAATCATAAGTTTGGACAGAGTGATGTTTTAGGTCGGCTAGGCTGCTGGAGATTGCAGCTTTGGCCAATGAATCAGCAATCTCATTACCTCTGATGCCAGAGTGGCCAGGAATCCATACCAAGATAATGTCGATCTGCTTTTTCGAGCATGAAAACAAACAATTTTTAATTTCAGAGATTATTGAACTGTGGAGTTTATCCCTGAAAGGGTTTTTGACGATAGCGTCCAGGGCACTTCTAGAGTCTGAAAAAATAACTGCCCTTGTAATAGTGCTATGGGAAAAAACAAACTGACAGGCTTCTAAAATACCAATGCATTCCCCAGAAAACACAGATGTTTCCGGAGGGCACCGGAATTGAAGGAAAATGTTGGAATTTTGGTAATAAACTGAGACACCCGTCCCACTATGAGATGAAAGTTTCGAAGCATCAGTAAAAAACCTGTGATAATCTCGCCACCTGGACTCAACTATGGACAAGAATTGTGTATTGGCCTCAACAGTTTCCTTGTCCAAGTCAATGGACGCAATATGATTTGGTATGAAGCTTAAAACTTCAATTGGAGAGTCATACATGGGGAATCTATTACACTGCTGGACATGAGTTCTTTCCTCAATCATACGGATCTTCCTAAAAGAATTCAAAATAAGTGGGGGATCCTTATACTTCCAGTAATCTACGTTCCCATATAATCTATCTAGGTGGATGAGTTTTGGCAGTATCATATGGTTTTTATGGAAGTATGCTTTAATTATAAACCTATCTGCAAGATACTGCCTGCGAAGGATAAGAGGTGGGTCGGCACTCTCCACCTGCAGGGCATTGCTTGGGCTGGACTTCATACAACCCAATATAATGCGGAGAGACTTTGATTGAATGGCATCCAATTTTGCTAATGCTGTTTTGTTGCAAGGGTCTAATAAGAAAGAGCCATAATCCAATAAACTTCTTATTGTAGCATTATAAATGAGTTTTAATGTGATAGGATGGGCACCCCACCAAACACCCGCAAGAGCCCGCAACATATTAATATTTCTCTCACATTTACTAATTGTGTAATTAAAATGTGCGATACCGGATAGTCTAGAGTCCAAGACGACGCCGAGAAATTTCACATTATCTTCGACCTTGATGGGAGATCCTTCAATTTCTAGATGTACATCTGGTATAACTCGTTTACGAGAGAAAACCACAACAGAGCTCTTAGAGGCTGACAATTGGAGTCCATGAGCAGAAAGCCAATGATTCAGAGAATTGAGGGATATTTGCATGGATATGCCAGCGTCAACTATGGATGGGACAGCTGTATATATGCACAGGTCATCTGCATATTGTAAAATATGGCATCCGATGTTGAGTGACCTATGCAAATCAGATGTATAAATGTTGTACAGCAAGGGACTCAACACCGAACCCTGGGGGAGACCCCTCCAGAGCAGCCTGGATGTGTGGACAAGATCACCAGGGATGTGTACGCTAACAGTACGGCCTGCCAGAAAATTACATATGCAACGTTGTATCTTTACCGGAACACTCAGCTCACGTAATTTACTTCTGAGCACGGAAAGAAGAACATTGTCGTATGCAGATGAAATGTCTAGGAAACAGGCCACAACCGACCGGTTTTCACTGAAGGCAATTCGCGTATCAGAAATAAAGGTGCCGATGCTATCTAAGGTACTGAACCCCTTTCGGAATCCAAACTGAGAGTCTGCTATCATTCCCTTACTTTCCACATACCACTCCAACCTATTTTTAATTAAATGTTCAAGGATCTTACCAATTACAGGGGAGAGTGCAATAGGACGGTAGTGATCAGGATTATCAGGAGATTTGCCTGGCTTCAGAATAGGGATGATTAATTGAGATTTCCAAGCGTCAGGGATATAACCAAAATTAAAACATGTATTTATTAAATTTAGAAGGAACTGACGACTATGTTGACCAGACATTTTGTAAAACGAGTAGGGAAAGCCATCTAAGCCAGGAGATGAGTCCTGGACATATTTAAGTACAGAATTTAGCTCATTTATGGAGAAAGGTTCGTCTAAAGGATCAACAGCGAGCATATTAATTGCCAATGAGGGACATTCATCAACAAGAGGAGCATAGGCAGGAGCCAATCTGTTAATGAATTGTAGGGCGATGCTCCGTGAGATATTGGGAGAATTTTGAGGGAAGCATCCGCGTCTAAATTTTTTATAATTTTGCCAGACTAGGGAAGACGGGGATGAAGGTGAAAGAGAGGAACAAAATTTTTTCCAACTCTCATACTTTTTTTTCTTGAATGTGCGCTTGGATTTAGCCACTATTCTGTTAAATTCCCGAAGGTTGGAGAGGGTCATATTCTTGATGTAATTAAATTCAGCTTCCTTCCGGGATTTAATAAGGTCTGTGCATTCTCTGTCCCACCAGGGAGGAGAAGATAATTTTCCCAAAGATGAATTTTTCAAGGGAATACTCAGATCTGCAGCAGCTGAAATGGAATCTGAATACAAACTCAAACAAGCATCCAAATTGTCAAAAGAGATTTGGGGAAAGGAAAGGATTCTTTTATCTAGATTCTGTTGGTAAATGTCCCACCTGGCGTCAGTAATGCGATACTGCAATAAGGGAGTTCTATTTTTGCTGGGGAGAGACCTATTGGAAAAGGTAGAACAAATAGGGTAATGATCACTACCGTATGTTAAATTAAGACGTTTCCAGTCTAGGGAATTTACTAGAGTGGATGAACACAGTGTTAGGTCCACACAACTTCTGCTTTGACCCGGTCTAGGGAGTCTAGTGGCTGATCCATCGTTAAGGACGTATAACCCTATTTCATCTATTAGCTCTGCCAAATATGTACCTGAAGCGTCACAATGGTCAGATCCCCACAAGAAGTGATGACAATTAAAATCTCCCATAAGAATAATTGGGTTCAATAAAATACATAAATTTCTTAGGAAAGGAATACATATAGGGACAGAAGGAGGGAAATAAATGGAGATAAAATTAATACCAATGATGTTAACACCAATGGCATTAATCTCGGCTCCATGAGGAGGAAGAGAAAGAGAAGAAGAAGGGAAGACATTGTTGACCAGTATAGCAGCACCACCATACCCGTCATCACGATCATCACGGTAGGTGCTATAACCTGGGATGTGAAATGGGAGATGTGGCAAGAGCCACGTCTCAGAAATTGCAAAGATTGCGGGATTATATAAATTGATTAAATGGAGAAAGTCATGTTTTTTTGGGAGGGCGCTCCTGGCATTCCACTGCAAGAGATTTAGATCCATTATGGTGGGAAAAAATACTGTCAATTATGTCATTGGCAACGTGGTCAGGTAGGTTAATTTTAGTTAAAAGAGAAGCTAGTAGTTTAATTAGAGAGAAGATTTCACTAGAGGGAATATCTTCAGAAGGAGAAGAATTTTTACTGAGAGCGCAGCCATTAGTAGAGGGAGAAAAAGAGTAGGAATTAGTAATAGCTCTATGGGTTCTTTGATCATAGCCCGGGACGTGAGGGGCATGACTTTTAGGCTTCTGGAGGATCGTTTTTCTGTAGGAGGAAGAGGAAGTCTGAGGATGGAAACGTAAGGACGAGGGGGCTGAAGGAATAATATGAGTTGTGGGAGGGACTGATGCTGAAACATCAGCAAAGGACTTTGACACAGTAGGGAATGTTTTGGATGCTTCTGCATATGAGATGTTGTTCTGGGCCATAGCAACTTTAATATTTTTTTGTCTCTGGTATTCAGGGCATTGCTTGCTATTAGCACAGTGAGGTCCAGAGCAATAAAAGCAAGTTGGGTCCTCTTTAGTGCAGTTCTCACCAAAGTGTTCATCACCACAGCGGAAACAGCGGGGCTTTGAGCGACATTGAGTTTTTGTATGACCGAATTTACAGCATCCAAAGCATTGTACAGTAGGGAAATAATATATATCTACAGGGAGGGAATTGAAGCAGCAAAAGACACGTTTTGGGAGGGTCTGACCATCAAATGTAAGAACCACAGAGGAAGTAGGTTTCCATTCTGGTACCCCATCAGTAATAACTTTGTGATTAATGCGTCTCACCTTCAGTATTCCGCCACAACCAGATGGTGTCTTAATATTTAAAGCTATCTCTTCTTCTGACCAGTCATTAGGCACACCCTTAATAATACCCATCCTAGTGATATTATAAGTCGGGATTAATGAGGAGTATCCATTTTCTAACAATTCTTTGTTGGCCAAAAATGAGTTTGCATCCTCTGGAGATTTAAACTGGACAGCAATCCTATTCCGACCTATTTTTTTGACTCCATCAGGAAGAACATTTTTAATATTAAGTTTGATCATCATCTGTCCAAACTTAATGGGGTGGAGGGTAGTTCCCGATTTCGGGTCAGATTCTATACGAGTAACATGGACCAAAAATGGAGCCACATCCCTCGCAGAATAGCGTTCGCGGCTATACTTATTAGGTGCTAACGGTCGTTGTTGTTTGGAAGTAGACAAAGCAAGATCATTATCATTGTTGGTTTCGAGAGCTCGCTTACGATGATGTGCTTCAATCGACTCGAAACTAGTTAATGGTACAGTAAGGACTGGTGAGTATGTAAAATCACCCTGAGGATGTTGTCCCTCATCGTTCCAGGTTAAACTAGGATCTGGGGGACGGCCAGGGGGTCGATCGTCAACCTCCATGATCGGCCCGCATTGACTATGCGAGATTAAATAAATGAAAACTTACCTTATGGCTTCACACAAAATTTGACAATTACAACAAGAAGAACAAACACAGATAGATATAGGCAGCAAAAAATATAACCAAAAATACAAACAATTAAAAATTAAAAGGAAAAATCGTTCGCATGTGCTAACCATCAAACACCCTCCCCAAAAATTTCAAAAAAAAAACTACCATAATATTGGGAATTGATGTCGACGTTTGAAAGGCAAACGTGACAGCGACAATAACTGCTTTGTACATAAATGATCGGCAATAACCATATTAGATGCGCAAAAAAAAAAAAATATTTCTAGGTCTATTAAAATCATTTCAATCCTACAGCTACTAGCTAGATTCTACTACAGCTAGATTCGTTAAAATATATTTTTTTCTTCAGGTATTTCAACTTTAAATTAGTCTACTGTAAAGTTCACGCATTGTCGCTTAGTCACGTTTGCCGTTCAAGCGTTGATATGTTTCAAATTATATTGATAAGGTTCCAGTATTTGGCTACTAGTGATATTTTTAATCGATTTTATAATTATTACTGAAATGTCCTAAATTAAAATGAAGTTAACTTTATGAACAAATAGTTTACAAATGGACTTTAATAATGTGTATAATTTATGAAAGATGAAATGATGAATGAAAAAGTAAAAACATAAATATTAAGTATAATATTGATGTGTAAAACATAAATGCATCTTTGAAACAAAACAAAATTGATTGTTAAAATGAAACTTATTTATATTTAGCGATGAATATGTAGAGTCAGCTATCTGACTCTACATATTTAAAAAACTCACTTCACAAAATTGTAAATGCGCATTCACATTATTAGCAACTGACTCCACTCAAAGTGCATTTAAGTTATGCGCATAGTATATTAGTTATTTATGTAACTATTAATTAATTATCAATTTTACTACAAACAGTAATAGAAATCTGATTGTAAACAATACAATCCAATCTACATATTCAACTGTGGCACAGTAGCATGATCAAATCAATCTAGTTGCTACTGTACCGTCGGGCGCATACTCGATTCCCTGACAAAGACAGTCTTTGTTTAAGATTTTGTTATCGGGGTATTGTTTTTGCTCTGGCCTCGTATGTATCCATAATATAGAAAATATCCTAGCTTTAAAAATTTCGTGTTAACAACTCGTCTTGACTTATTCTGTGGTCAAGAAAGGTGTTTAACTTTACAATAACTTTGAATTAAATAGTTAAAGGGGAATTTAATTATATTGGTACTAAAACATTTTTTTAACAATAATTTATTGTATTTTCATGTTCTAATGGAAAAAACCTAGAAACTATAGTAGAATTATTTTGTCGGTGCAGCTTGGGTCTTAAAACATAGCCCTGGTAGGGCGGTGAGCATGTTGCGCGGGCGCAACGCCATTATCGATAAAAACAAATGAGTCATCGAAGGCAGATACACGGCGGCGGGGTGATATACGAAGGGTGGTGAGACATTGTTACGTTTATGAGTCATTTAATTTTGTACTTACCTGCAAATTATAGTACATTATGTCGAAGAGAAATGTGTTTTTATGCATTCGTTTTCTGAATTTCTTTAGTGACACAATGGCTACTCCTTTGTTTTGTATCAAAACGGCAGAATTTATTCAAAATAATATTTGCACGTGTTGTTGTCAACAATGTGTTAAAATTTTTCACTGAAGAATAGATCCCGAAAAGTTACAAAGTGCTAATTTTTGCCGTTCTCGTTAATTTGCTGCGTCGATATGTGGTGTAAGTGTTCGTTGATTTTTTCTTTCATTTTTATCACTAACCCACAAAATGACAAAACTAAATACACTATCGATAACGCTTATCGACAACAATAATGCGCATCACTGTGCCCGTCCATAATGCCGGCCGCTCACATGCGCGCAAATATTCGTACATTGTACGAATGTTTGCGCGCATGTGAAGGGCCGTCAAACATTCATTCACAAACTTAGCGGCTGTGCAAATGGGTACGCATACTCAATTTGCGAACCCGTTTGCCCTTCCTCCTACACTTGTTTACGAATGTCTCACGAATTTCTCCTCCTTTTTAAATCGTCAATAGAACATTGAAAAGAAAAAGAGTTTTGAATTCTTTCCCAGACATCATTAACAGCCATGCTGTTTTTATGGGATTTCTTTTGATGAAGATACGCTACACAGTAGACGTCACGATCTATGAAAATAGCGAAACGGCCGTTGCCTTCGCAATCCTGGGCGCAACTGGTCACACGAATGTGTGGGAGACTACGCGAAGGACTACGCTTTGATGTCTGTTAAAAAACCGACACAGCTTGGAAAACCACGAATGCAGCGAAAACTTTGCATAATCATTTGCAAATGTCGTCCTACACTTGCGGGTTTGCGTGTTCGTGCGAATGTGAGTGACCGGTATTAGGCTCGTGAGCGGAAGAGAGAGCGAAATACTCGCTTCACCGCTCCGATTTGTTATGACCCAAACTGCACGGACAAAATAATTGTACTCTAATATTAAAATATATTAATTCCCAGTCGAGTTAAAAGTTTCAAAAAACAGATCAGAAGATTATTAGATTGGCAAAATCATTTACGATAATTAACTCTTTCACCAAGTATCTTTCGTCAAAATGGGTCTAAACGAATTTCTCGCTAAGAGCAAAAATCTTAGCGAGGGTTAATGAAATTATTTCTGATTCTGATTCCTTTAGAATTAGAACAATAGAATTAATTATAGTGACACGTAAAGTTGACTATAAATAAAAAGCGTATTAAAAATCAAATTTATTACAAATGATTATTTCTGCTTCGTTTTTGCCTTGTCTAAATGTTATAACACTTATAACCTGCAATTGGGTGACACGTCTAAAATATTCACTCGGCTAGTCAATATGTAAGAAAAAAAATGTGTGACCGTGATTTCGAATCAAATCGGTGACGTAAGTGTTGTGAATGTGAATTTATATTATGATAAAGCGGTCGCCGGCCGTACCTACTAATGCATAAACTGCAGTTAGACTAACTGCAAAGGAAGACACTGCGTAGAAGGGTACAAATCAATTTTACTCTGAGTAAGGGAGCAGTGTGCTTAGTGCGAGATTCTTAACGTTCTCGATAGCGTAAAAGTTAACTCAAATTTGTGCAGTTGGAACAGCGCCCCTAGCGGCAAACGTAAGCGAACGCTCCTACTCCAACTCCAACTTTTACGCTATCGAAAGCGTTAAAAAAATCGCACTAAGCACACAGAAAACGAATCACGATGAACACACGTCAACAAAGGATCATACACATCTAGAGGCTGAAATAAAAATAAAATTATGGTATTACTTATTTTGAACATAAATATTTTTTGTTTTAAGTAATTTTATATTTATTGAACCTGCTTTGAAACGCAGATGACATAGTACGACAGCTCATTGATAATTTAATTAGATAGTCGGCCGATTTAAAACTTGCACTGCGTGCAATACGAAAAACCGTAATAAAATCAATTTTAAAGTCAATGTTTTCTTTGTTTCCTCCTTTTCTGAATCACTATCATAATCATATCAGACTCAATAATTAATACAAAGTATACCATTATACCTATGTACATACATATATACCTGACCTGGAGTGATGTTATGGAGCAAGCGCAAGACGGTGAGTGGAGACAACTTGTGAGGGCCCTATATACCAGCGGGGTAGGTACCCTATTTTTTTTTTCCTACCTATGCTGATAGCCTTGAGAGGCTATTTCAGCTTCACCCTAACGTGTGTAGGTGAGCTCACGGGGCTCAAACCGGAAAGTTGCTAACACTGACCCTAGCAAGAGCAGTGCTTCGCAGAATCTACCACCGGATCGGAAACGCGACCCACTGAGAAGATCCGGCGAGAAACTCAGTGGGCTGTGTCTAGGGGTTAATTCGCTCGTCGAGCCCTTCGTCGCACCCTAGGGCTACTAATACTATTAAGCACAGATGAAATCACTTCTCAAGTACTTAGTGATTATTATCAAAGCCGTTAGATAAATGTAACTGCTAAAGGTGGATAGCCACCTTAAATGTCTTCATGATTTATTTCGTTCTTTTAATAAAATATAATATAATTGTTTTACTGGAGTACATGGCCATTTGTTAACGTAGTTTCACACTGTAGCGTTGAGGGGTTAGAGATAACAAACTATCATATAGTTTAATAAAAAAAAGTAATTTTAATCACACATTTTCGGCGGCCTCGTCGAGTTCGGCGCTAATGTCTTTAGTAGAAGTCATTTCAGTTCCAGTATCAATATTTTCTGAATAAGATTTGTTTAATAAGGAGGATTGTTGACTCATAGATTCTGTTGTATTTTTCATGGAAAACACATTTTCAACATTCGACGACGCATGCAGAGAGGTCTGAGAAAATTGTTCTGTCAATTTTAACATTTCAGAACCTTTCTTTTCTGTCAATTCATTAGCGTTATACGATACAGCATCGACATTTGAATATAGTTTTTTGGAATCTAGGGAATCACCTTCAAACTGTGACGCTATCAAACGACTATGTTCGGAGATTTCTGCCTTGTTGCGATTTATAAGTTCATTAGCTTCTTTAATTGCTTCATCGATATCTTTTTGTGTCACACCAAATTCACTTCTAGGTTGTAAATCTCGGAAAAATTTAGGCTCATTAATCTCTACATTAGTTTTATATTCTGTTTCCGTAATAGCATTCTTAAATTCCCATTCTTTAGCTTCACTTGTAGGTTTCAATTCTATTTTTTCAGTAATACGTTCCAACTCTTTACGTTCACTTTTAGAATCTGATTCATTTAGTATGTTTTTAAGTTCTGTTTTGTTTATTACTTTGCTATCAAAATTTGAGGCGATATGATTATATCCGCAAAATTTGATTGGTACAACTTTTCCTGTGTCTTTTAAAAATATTTTCGGAGCAATAATACTTAGAACACCATCTGAAGACAAAGTTGAAGTTACATTATCCGCCGGACAATCTTTAGGTAGTACATACCTCCTCTTGAATTGTCTGGAAATGAAACCCGTTTTATCTTGTCTCTCTTCATGTTTTGCTTCTACGATTATTTCACTGTCTGTTACTTTGACACTAATATCTTCCGGTTGATAATGTTGGACGTCTAGGCATATTTTATACTTTTCTTTTTCTTCTATAATTCGTGAGCCAAAATCATTCTGCCAACTTTGATTCCACCATGGCCGGTAAGAATTTTTTTGTGAAAAAGGTATTAGATAATCTTGGTATAAATTTGGGAATGACTGGCCGGAAAATGGTCTAAACGGACAACGTCTAAGAGGGTCCATTATATTTTAATGTACATGTGAACAAATTGGATATCGTATTGAAGTTTGGCAATTGAATCGAATGCATTTATAGAGCTCAGTGTCTTGACGTCAAAAACAATTAACATGGTTGTCTAATACTTCAAATTGTAAACTTTTAATCCATGTCCCAACTTATACCACATATTATGTTTTAAGGATTACTTGTGGCCCGTACGCCTTTCCGGTTTCACCAGGACAGGTGCATGAGCAAAGGCTCAGCCAGGAGGGGTTGGATTTGCTAACAGCTGCCCGAGCGCCTCCGAAGGAGATCTAATAACTCAAAAGCAGCTGCTTCGCGAATGAATCTACTACCTATCGGATCGGAATCGCGACCCGCTGAAAAGATCTGGCGAGAAACTCAGCGACCTGATGCATGGGTTAGGTTGAACGTCAAACTTTTTGTAGAGTTCGACGAGAACGGTTACCGGGATCCCTAAGCCTGCTCCTAGTGTTAGAGCTAAAGGCGTCTAGTGCAAAGGTGATTGGATTTAATGGACCCGTAAGGACGTATCTAGGGCGCGCATAGCTTTATCGAAGTACCGTTCCGACGCTGACTTAATGTATTTCCGCATTCCGGAGTCAGCGTCTCACTTCATACATAGCGTAAAGCGGCTACAAGTGCATATAGACATCATAACCCGAATACCGCTGCTCATCTGGGAACAAATGTTTAGATGTCGCACGGAGAGACTGCCGCTGCCACGAAAAATAACTTCTGAGACCATTTTACAGCGAATTATTGTGTCTGCGTGGAGTCTACTATTGACTATCAAATGAAGCGTGCTGCGAAATTGTGTCAGTCCAACGTATTGTGCTTCATCCTCTGGGTTTCTATCTGGAAATTTCATCCGTGATCATGTACTTTTCAAAATGATCAGTTTCCTGTTAATATGGACCTTGCACTTCAGTGCCCTGTAGATAGATAGCCGATAGTCTCGTATGAACATTGAACTTTACAGAAAATTAGCACGTTGGTATAATGGACCATCCAAAAATTGTTCACTATTTCGCCAGCACCCATGTACCAAATTCGTCAATACGAGTGTATTTTAAATCTAAAAAGAAAATTTGTGATGGAATTAATTAAGTATACGTTACGTACCTATGTAGGTGGGTACTAATTGATTTAACTTTACTTCGTGACTTAAAACACTTATTTTATAAAATGATTTTGATTGGGCGCAGAGGTCTAATATTGAAGAACTAATATACTCAAAAAGAAAAGTTTGAAGTCGTCGTGGCCTAACGGATAAAACGTCCGGCGCATTCGTGTTGAGCGATGCACCGTTGTTTGAATCTCAGGCGGGTACCAATTTTTCTAATGAAATACGTACTCGACAAATGTTCACGATTGACTTCCACGGTGAAGGAATAATATCGTGTAATAAAAATGAAACCCGCAAAATTATAATTTGCGTAATTACTGGTGGTAGGACCTCTTGTGAGTCCGCGCGGGTGGGTACCACCACCCTGCCTATTTCTACCGTGAAGCAGTAATGCGTTTCGGTTTGAAGGGTGGGGCAGCTGTTGTAACTATACTTGAGACCTTAGAACTTATATCTCAAGGTGTGTAGCGCATTTACGTTGTGGATGTCTATGGGCTCCAGTAACCATTTAACACCAGGTGGGCTGTGAGCTCATCCAAACGTCTAAGCAATAAAAAAAAAACCAAAGTGGAATAAAGAAATGGTTAATTCCATTGTATATTGATATTGTGTAAAATTCTCTAATGCAACGATTATAGTATGAAGCATACATTTTATTTACATTAAGGCAATAGTAATTTATCTATAAATATAAAAATGAATTGCTGTTCGTTTGTCTCGCTAAAACTCGAGAACGACTGCACCCATTTGGCAAATTTTGGTCTTTAATTTTTTGTGGAAGTCCAGAGAAGGTTTAAAAGGTAGATAAATATGAAAATGCTCGGAATTAAATAAAAATCACAAATTTGTTTTCTCTTTGATGTGTTCCCCGTCGGACGGATTCATTTTGTTTGTTTTAAGTTTATTTTATACAAAAGTTTCGGTCTTTTATTTATCGATTAAGGCACTACGAAGTTTGCCGGGTCAGCTAGTTTATAATAAAATACAAAATATTGACACCCCTAAGACTGGCATTTCTTGCAAACAAATCTTTGAACTTTAGCTACCTACCTACCTACTATATAAATAGCATGGCATTAATGTGTCACGTATTCCAAGATTGAAAGCGCGATTGCAACGAAAACAAAGCATGCTAAATATAAAGCTGTGGAATTAATTTGTCTGCAGTTGTCTTTTATGCCATATTATAACGAAAGGGTTAATGAGGTGCTTAATATTTCGTATTTTCCTATATGGAGCAGAAACATGGACGATCCATCAAGTGTCGTAAAAAGATTGACGCCTTTGAGATGCGGTGCTGGAGAAGCTTGCTGAGGATAAAATGGACTGTTCACCGCACCAATCTATCCCCAAAGAGTTCCAAATCAAACAAAAGCTTTCGTCGATTGTGCAATTGCGTATCCTTAATATGTTTAGACATATCATTCGTTTTTTTTTGCCTACCTAAGCTGGTAGCCTTGAGAGGCTATTCCAGCGTAACCTTAACTAGTAGGTGAGCTCACGGGGCTCAAACCTGACGACGTTGCTAACACGAACCCTAGCAAGAGCCGTGCTTCGCAGAATCTACCACCGGATCGGAAACGCGACCCACTGAGAAGATCCGGCGAGAAACTCAGTGGGCTGTGTCTGAGGGTTTATTTACCTTCGTCGCAAGCGACAGGTTCGACGAGAACGGTAACTGGTGCTTGAAGTACCTAAAAGCACCGTTAGTGGATCGGGAGGATCCGAAATGACGTGTTTTGGGCGACGTCGACTGCTTTCCATTCTTTCCGCAGGATCGGGAATGTACATAGTTACCGGCGGCCACGATGAGAGGGTTCTCGTGTCGTGTCGCTTTCTCGAAGTGGTATCATTCGTAATGAAAGCTCATTGGAACGAGAAGTGAATCAAGGAAGAGTAGACGGTCAACGCTCTCACGGCCGATCGCCCACAAGGTGGACAAGACTTGATTAACTCATCTACTAAGTGTTCCCTTCCTGAATGTACACGTACCGCCACAAATAGAGAGAGATGGAGAAATCTCTCAAAAGCTACAACCAAGCAATAAGACATACACGACCACGACCACTCCGCCAGGAGTGTACGACTGAGAAGAAGAATAATGAAAGGATTAGCTAGATTAGATTATAATGTCTGGAAAAAAACTTAGCTAGAGCTTCGCCCAACGTACTGCTTCCATCTTTGGACCAAAGACCCAATAAACCTGCTACTTTCATTTGACTTCATATAGATGACTCCATGGCCGTTTGAGCAATATGTGATGAGGTTTTTCAAGGCAGATTCTAAAAGTTTTTAATAGTTGGCCGTAATTCGATTGCCGTCGAATAGCCTTTGTAGGCAGGCACCTGATAGTAAGTGGTTACCGTCGCTCAAGTACGTCAACAATGCCAGGGGCAGAACCAAGTCGCTGCCTACCATTGAGTACTCTTCGCAAACCTAATTTGAAGAAAGATATGTCAGTGCTCAAGTAACGCCGTGGAGGGAGTTCATTACAAATATACAACTTTTTGGAAACAGAACTAGTAGCATGCGATCATTTATTAATATCATAATCCTGAACTTGCAACAACTAAATAGAAATTATGTGGAAACTGCAGAACCTCTTTGTGAAAACAATGTCAGTGTTAGTTTTGCAGTGCCTTTTTTTTTCTGGGTTCGAACTTCCTCCGAGGTCCCCGCGCCTAAGGGGGCGCGCGGGATATGTGGAACTTGACGATCTGCTAATGTTAGGAGCAGAGCGCGGGCCCAAGGAGTTTTAGGGCCCTACCGCACTATACGACTCCTCTGCACTCTTATACCCGACCGACAGGTCGTCGAGGCGATAGTCGACGACCAACAATGCCGATCTCCGCGGTACGGCGGCCCTACCAGGCCGTCTGGGCGATGCTGCTGGTGTATATTTAATATCCTTGTCAAATTTGTTGAACCCAATTCATTACTCATTAATTTTAATGGGTTTGAATTGATACAAAAAAGTATTGAGTCCAATTTAACTGATGTTTATTACAGATATTTTTAAAAATGCTTTTGTTCCTAACATGTGTAAAGAGACCATTCTGGAAGAGGAACCTTCTGAAAATTTACTACAATAAAAACAGTTTAAAAAAATAAAAATCTTAATTCAAACCATCAAAAATTACATCAAGTACTACACATCGTCAGATATTATTTTGTTGGTGTTCAAATGTCTATAGCATTTCCATTTCAGCACGCTTTCTTTTCCTGTGATTTGCAACCATATTAGCTGTTGTCAATGGAGTGTCTCCTCTTTGTAACCAGGTTAAAAATGATCTCTCAGTATTAGAAGCATCTGCAGCTTGTATTCTCTCACTAGCAGAAAGTGGTTGCATTGTGTTTATTGAGTCACTCGACATACTGGCAGCCAATAACATTCTAAACCTTTGACGATATGTCTGAAAATATTGTTTTTTAATGTTAGCATTTAATTATATAAATATTACTATGTTTTTTGTAGTTGTTTGCTTTTGCACATTGTTTATGAGACTTGGAATTGAGCTGTTGGCATACCAGGAATGGTTATTTTCCCTGTTTAATAAGATTAATTCACCATAACAGGTGACTGAGTATTGCAAACAAATAGGTAGGTATTTACTACATTTAGTAAGTAGATGCTCTACTATACTAGTATTATACGTTTCTCTGTTCTAACTTCTATAAGATTGTAATTATCGAAACTTACATTGTTTAATGTAGCAGCAACTTCACTTTTGATATCATGTTTAGCTACATAGCATCCAAGTTCGTAGAAATGCTGCCCTAACTTATGAAGATCGACCGCGCACGCATCCGCATTTAGGATCTCTCTATATGATTCTTTATAAATTTTTGGCAATTCTACGCTAACCAGAGGAGGTCTTCTAGAATATAAGGATTCGGCTAGCCATAGCGGTATTTCTACACTGGAGCCGGCTTTTAGGTCAACATCAGCAGCAGAAGGGTCTAAGAATCCTATAATACAATAAAACAAATAGAAACATTGATATTAATGTCTGCAAGTCATTAATTGGTCAGAAGTTATTACATTTCACACACCCATTTTAGGAAGATCATGTAAAAATTTACATGGCACTTTTTCAGTTGTAACTAATATGTCTGTAATTGATAAATAGCTAGAGTTTTCAGTGGACATTTGTTTTTGTTTTGGAAATATTCTATTAATAATTTTCAGATTTTGAATAAGGCTTTGACAGTTTATTACCATGGCATTTGGTAATTTGGTAGTAGTAGTCGTTTTATTTTTCCAACTGAAAAGACAAAGGTATCATATCATACAGGCTAATCTGTTGTGTATTCTTTTTTTATGAAAAGTGATATAGAGCGAAATAAAATGAAGTTGATTAATTTGAAGCATTAATTAATTGAAATACAACTAATTGAGATGAGATCATATTGGATAAAGTATAATCTGAGTAAAAGGGTGGATATTTGCTGAGATTTTTTCAGTGGACTTTTTGGAAGATCCCGAGAAGGTGTGGCTTTGTTTCATTTTCCCAGATTTGTACACTTTCACAGAGACTAAATACTTCCAGATTTAAGGCTAAATCTTTCTAGTTCAATAAGGCCGTGCGTCGTGATAATCGCCTTCTCGTTGCCGCCGCTGACTACTCCCCGACTCCGGCTCATGCAGTCACCGTCTACGCCTTAGACACGTCCTTACGGATCCATCAGATCCAATAACCCTTACATTAGACGCCTTCAGCTCTAACACTAGGAGCCGACTTAGAAACCTCGGTAACCATACTTGTCAAACTCAGGAAGGGGTACGTTGTGCAAGTCTGATGCAACCTAACCCATATCTTAGCCTGTTAAGTTTCTCGCCGGATCTTCCAGCGGGTCGCAATTCCAATCCGGTAGTAGATGCATTCGCGAAGCAGCTGCCCTTGAGCTGTTAGGTCTCCTTTGGAGGAGCTCGGGCAGACCTTTAGCAAATCCCTCGCCTACCTCGCCCTCGCCCACCTGTACTGGTGAAAACTGCAAAGGCCTCGAGGCGACGAGTATTCATTCCTTCAATTAAAAAAAATCTCATTAAGTAGTTGTACAAACATTTCTTTACATCTTAAGGTTAATTATAAGCGCGCGGGAGATTACATTATATAAAAATATGCATTTTCTACTTTTTCTACATTTATAATATTTTTCTGTTTCTAGACAAAAATTCATATTAGAAAAAGTATTGACCGAAGTGACTTCTGGTGATCGAATCCTTTAAGCAGGTACCTACAAATATTTTTTTAATGACTTTCATGATGAAGAAATAACATCATCATTATCCTGCCCTTCTTCCAGTCACCTGGGGTCGGCGCAACATGTTTTCTCCTTCCATACTCTTCTATCATATACCATTTCTTCGCTCACTTCCCTCCTACCCATATCGTCTTTCACACAATCCATCCATTTCTTCTTAGGTCTACCTCTTCCTCTAAATCCTTCCACATTCATAGTTAACACTCTCTTAACAACCTCATTTTCATTTCGTCTCATCACATGTCCATACCATCCCAAACGTGCACGCCTCAGCTTCTCTGTCACAGGTGCCACTTTCATGATGAAGAAATAACATCATGTAATGAAAATCAAATCCGCAAAAATTATAGTTTGCTTACTGGCGGTAGGGCATCTTTTAAACTCGCTCCATTAGGTGCCACCACCCTACACCTATTTCTATCCTGAAACAGTAATGCGATTCCGTTTGAATGTTGTGGAAGGTGTGTGACGGTATTTACGTTGTTGATGTTGATGGGCTCTGGTAACAACTGAAAACCAGGTAGGCCGTGAGCTCGTTTACCCATTTATGCAATGAAAAAAAAATCCTTTTCATTCCAAAATTACCTAACGTAGATTGGGGGAATCGGGACCCTTTCCAAATCCAACACAAATTTCCATTGGATCTTCTTAAGGTTTAATTAAATTGAGATTAAAATGGTTCTGGCGGCTTAAATTTTTATATACGATGCGTTATATATATATATATATCTTTTTTTTATTGCCTTTGTAGGCAGACGGGCATACGGTCCACCTGATGGTGAGTGGTTACTGTCACCCATGGGCTTCAACAATGCCAGGGGCAGAGCCAAGCCGCTGCCTACCGCTTAATACTCTCCACCATTATTATACATAGTTCATTACAAAATATACTCAAAAACTGACCTGATGGACTGACCTAACTGAACTGATTCCCCATGGCTTTGGGGTGAATCAAGTTACTTAGAGGGACAATAAAGTTTTCCGATAGGGCTGGCTATTTAGTTGATAAGTACCTAACTTTAGGTAATTCATTTTTTAATATCTTTATTGAGTTACAAAAGTTTGATGACTAAATTAAACTATTTAATATTCTTAAATGTAATTTTCGGTTCACCAATGTTAAATCCAACAACTCAACAAAATGAGTGTGCACTAGATATGTGTCGTTCGCGAACGAACGAGTCAAACGTCCCGGGTCTCAAATTCCGCGCGAACGATAGGGTCACTTCAAAAAATATGAGTCGTTCACTAAATCGACTCGTTTAACACAAAACCTACGAATCAGAAGAAAAGAACCAAACGAGTACGACGGTCATTCGGGTCATTTCGGGTTGCCGCGTCTCGCCCCGCGCCCGTCTCGCTTAGTTGTTCGTTCGACTGAACGGGTCGTACGAACCGGATCATTTTGTCAACAGGTCAGTACTGATCTGAATCTCTAAAATTGAACGAACGACACATATCTAGTGTGCACTGTATTGTGACATCCCTATTCTAACTCTAGTCTCTATTCCTCCCAATTGTGATTCATTTCACTTTAATAAAATTTATATAATATATTATTAGGAATCAGAAGAAAAACCATTTAAAAAAATAACAATTAGCACAAGTTTACAGAGACTTAAAACAATGACTCACGCACACCATGTCCACGACTACCTTCTCTCACGAACGCCGCCGATCGAATGAATGTTTCGAGCAAAGGCGTTGCTATTTATAGGCACTGTACCCTCAACATTATTATAAAATTCGTGTTTCCTAAATTAACACTTAAAGTCTTTGAACGATGTTCTCTCAATGAATGTCAACCGACAAATGCGCGGGTGACAGAGCTGCACGCCGGTTTTATACCCTTTTTGTAGGGTATTCCTTACACGGCCTCTCCTGACTGTGGTTCGTCCTCGACCACATAACTGGGGTCCACTCGTAACGATGATGCGGAAGCGTGCGAAAGATCTTGTTAGATCCGCGCCTCCCGAGTGTTCGGTAGGGCAGCCGTCCCAGCTCCAGTCTGCTCCCACGATGTGAGGCTGCACCACGTGTGGCGGGCGTCCCGCTCGACCATCCTGATAGATAATTCTGAAAATGCAGGCAGAGAGCATAAGTAGCTCAGCAGGACTGCAAACGAACTACTCCTTACTCGTGACTCCCTGCGTCGGGCTTAGTGGACCAAAGGCATCATAGTCCCCAACGAGTGAAGTAGCAGGCCGCAGATCGAGCGACATCGCCCTCTGCGTCACTGCCAGTCGTATGGCACCGTGAAGTCGGCGGCTCGCGTGCATCACGTGCAGTGTGCACACGAGCAGCACGTGCGGTCAGTAGGCCAGAAAGAAGAGCGCGCGCAGGCAGCGGCACGCGAGCAGCACGTGCTGTATGCACGCCAGAAACAGACGAGCGCGCGCAGGCAGCGGCACGCAAGCAGCACGTGCAGTATGCACGCCAGAAACAGGCGAGCTCGCACAGCCAGCGGCACGCAAGCAGTACGCGCAGTATGCACGTCTGAAGCAGGCGAGTGCGCGCAAGTAGCGGCACGCGAGCAGCACGCGCGGTATGCACGTCTGAAGCAGGAGAGTGCGCGCAAGTAGCGGCACGCGAGCAGCACGCGCGGTATGCACGTCTGAAGCAGGCGAGTGCGCGCAGGTAGCGGCACGCGAGCAGCACGCGCGGTATGCACGTCTGAAGCAGGCGAGTGCGCGCAGGTAGCGGCACGCGAGCAGTACGCGCGGTATGCACGTCTGAAGCAGGCGAGTGCGCGCAGGTAGCGGCACGCGAGCAGTACGCGCGGTATGCACGTCTGAAGCAAGCGAGTGCGCGCAGGTAGCGGCACGGGAGCAGTGCGTGCAGTAGCACAATCATTCTTAATGCGCATATTCCTGTTATTATCCAAGGGCCAGTGTGCGTCGCCCTTCGTTAAGTGTCTTCTGCATTTGGTTACCAGTGATCCCTGTAAAATGGTCCCAGACCCACTCGTACGAAGATCGTATTAAAAACGTACGAGTGCATTCCACACGCAGAGCGTATTCAAACGTGTGAAGCTTCCCGACACGCCGACCATACTCAAACGTGCCGAGGCTTCTCAATACGCCAGCCTAGGCCGATTGTATTGAGGCATCTCACCGTGTAGGATTAATCACACGAGTGAGGGATACGTAACTAGAGAGCAATCATCTATAGCTCACCCTTCAGGTTCACCATAGGAATACGTATATTTGTGAACAATGATCATTATTAACTTTACTTGCTCTCAAAGAAGGCAGCACATGTCTCAGGGGTCCACTCGCCCCGCCACGACACCATATATTGTGCAGCTGCTTGCGTAGTTTTGCCATAACTGCCGTTGAGCAGCCGTAGGATAGCGTCCACTGGGTAGAATTTCGACAACCTTATACGGGCCACGCATGCCGGAATCAAGTTTACCTGCCGACCGATATTACGCAGCTACCGGCACGTCGCTTGCGTGCTACTGCCGCAGCGAGCTGGCGGCAATGCCCGTGAGGCACCATCCTCACCATTCGGTAAGGTCCACGGATTGCCGGATCTACATTTCCTGTAGACTGCGAGTTATTACCCAAACAAGATTATCGACATTAAAAACGGCTGCTGCTCGTCGGTGCCCGTCCACGCGAGCATCATGTCGCTTTACACTCCGTGGTACCAATTGATAAGCTCTACCTTGACCTAGTTCTCGACGAACTTCACGGCTCCGAAACACCTCAGTCGTGACATCATTAATTAGAGTCCTCACCACAGGTGTGGTGGCGTCTTTTGTACCAGAAGCTGCAGGGCGGATGTCTGTTGTCTTGCGTTTTGTGATGTTCAGAATGAGCTGTAATCTCAAAAGTTGAGTTGACCATTGCCATTGCCAACATAGTCCCGAATTCACCTTCGGAAGTATGCAGTCAACCTCAGGAATTATCTACCTGTGTGACATTACGAGTCACTGGTGACTCAACTAGTGCCTGAACCCTATGAGGACTCGGCCTAACCTGACCTCCACTAAAAATGAAATCAAATCGTGAGTAGATTAGCGTTCGCGGTTCTAATCTGAGGGCCCATTATGCCCCGTATCACTATTAAAGTTTTATCAAAGCACTGGCTGGAGGGTAGACGCCTCAGAACCAGGGATACTAGATTCTACGTGGTCTTGTTGCGAACCAACGATATTCGACATGGGAGTCGTAACTGTCCGTAGAATATCGGTGGTTTGTTCAGCACGCGCCTTATCGTTAGAACGTGTCGCGACAGGTTCAATCGTGCGCGAGCGCGATCTCGACCTCCACTACGAGAGCGGTCCCTACTACGCGACCCGCGTCTAACCCGAGCACGTGACCGACGCACATCAGTACTGCGAGAATCACGCTGGTCTCGGACCCGCAAGCCATCCCGTGAAGTACGACCTCTATCGTTCGTATCGCGATTCTGTCTATCATCTCTGTGATCGCGAGACCTTCCGAAAGCATGTCGTTTTCGATTACGATAATCATCTCGAGACGGTCGCCTCCGTGTACTAAGAGTTTCAGTATGTCTCATTATCACAGTTAAAATTTGCAATCACACAAGAAAAATAACAAATAAAGTATGAAAGCATCAAAGTAAGCAGTCTTTGTAAAACAAAACAAAGTTCAGGGTTTTACGCTACTGTGGGCTATTTGAGTCCTTTATACCACTTCTGATATTAGGAATCAGAAGAAAAACCATAAAAAAAAATAACAATTAGCACACATTTGCAGAGACTTAAAACAATGACTCACGCACACCATGTCCACGACTACCTTCTCTCACGAACGCCGCCGATCGAATGAATGTTTCGAGCAAAGGCGTTGCTATTTATAGGCACTGTACCCTCAACATTATTATAAAATTCGTGTTTCCTAAATTAACACTTAAAGTCTTTGAACGATGTTCTCTCAACGAATGTCAACCGACAAATGCGCGGGTGACTTTTTTTTTTCTTTATTTTTTTTTTTTCCTACCTAAGCTGAGAGCCTTGAGAGGCTATGTCAGCGTAACCCTAACTTTTGTAGGTGAGCTCACGGGGCTCAAACCTGATGACGTTGCTAACACGAACCCTAGCAAGAGCCGTGCTTCGCAGAATCTACCACCGGATCGGAAACGCGACCCACTGAGAAGATCCGGCGAGAAACTCAGTGGGCTGTGTCTGGGAGTTAATTTACTCGTCGAGCCCTTCGTCGCAAGCGACGGGTTCGACGAGAACGGTGACCGGGCGCGGGTGACAGAGCTGCACGCCGGTTTTATACCCTTTTTGTAGGGTATTCCTTACAATATGTATATTAATACTTACCCTAATCGTATTACATACATTGTCATATCCTTTCCAAATTTCGAACCTTCTAATTGATTCCTAAATAAAACTGGTTTCCCTACCTTTTCCACACTAGTAGTGGCAAATGCTCAAACCGTCCGAGCCACAATAAAAAATCTATGTTTTTTTCCCAACATTTACTGTCAAGTGTCATTTACTATTTACTAAAATAACATAAACTATAAACATTAAGCACTACATATTTGATTACCTACCGTATTAAATTGTTTGTAATTCAATTATTGATACCTAGGTAATGTACTTCTTGTGGAAGACAGGATTTCAATAAAATACCTCGTTAAAATTGTGTATAATCAATTTATCGTGTGTAAGTTGCACACGTTATCTTTCCTATTTAATGTAAATTTTCGGAATAATTTTTAGGTGCATAATGGATTCTGATATCGAAGTAGAAGAGTGCGAAGAGTTTTCTTATAGAGGAAACGCTGGAACTATAATTCTTATCAATGTATACGATCCCCTATTGTGTAAATTCCCACAAATTGCGCATGTTGCAACATGTCAGGCACTCAAACATTATCTACGTACATCTACTTCGCATAATGTAGGTGTTGTCTTATATGGTATTGATGATCCAACTTCGAACATTAAAAACGTATTAGAAGTTATGCCATTGGCGCCACCTAACATGGATGACTATAAAAAACTAAAAGACATCAACATTCTAGCTCTCAAACAAGCAAAAGAATTAAGATTGTCAGATGCGTTATGGTACTGCAATAAAATGTTTAATAGTTGTACAAAAACACTATCCTCTCAAACTATTATTCTATTGTCAAGACTTGATACACCACCTCTGTCTGAGGATGAAACATCAACATTTGATAGAATTGTTGAATTGAATAATTCTGAGATAATTCTCAAATTAATTAATTTGTCTGACTCTGAATATGAAATTCATCAATTTTATAAAGATTTGCTATTTGAGGTAAATAAAAACTCATTGCCAAAATCAGTTTGGAAAATTGAAGATGTTACAAAGTTAATTCTAAATGAATGTGACCGTCATTTAGCGACCGCTCAGCTTATTTTTGAAATTGGTAATAATGTATCAATTGGTATTTCTATCTATAAACTATTGAAAAGCAACATAGAACCAAAGAAAGTGTATTTAAGTAATGAAACAAATGCTGTTGTAACTAGTGACACTAAAACGACTAAAGTTTTGGTAAAACCTGATACTGATATGGATATTGATGGGGTTGAAGAACAAGAAATGCCTTTACTTAAGTCTGAGCTGCTTCACTGTCAAGAATATGGCAATGAGATTATAGCATTCACTGATAATGAATTTAAAACTATAAATAACCCATTTGGTCCAGCGAAACTAAAACTGTTGGGATTCAAACCAGAAACTTTCCTCTGTAAAGAGAAATGGTTTTTGAAAAATTGTTCTTTCTTATTCCCTAATGAAAAATCAATAGAAGGTTCTACAACTGCTCTCAAGGCAATGCACCAAGCATGTATTGAAACAAAAACTGTAGCTATTTGTGTGATGTGTTCTAGAATAAATTCTAAACCTAACATAGTGGCTCTTTCAGCCTGTACTCGGCCCCTTGGTTTAGATATAGATATTGGATTTGATGTCATACCATTACCATTTTCAGAAAATGTAAGGGATCTCTCAAGTCTTTTTTCAGATGAAATAGCAGATACGTCAGACACACAAAAAGATATGCTCAAAAATATTATTAATAATGTAAAGTTTAATTACACTCCAAGCATGTTTGAAAATCCTAAGTTGCAATCATTGTATAGAGTTATTGAAGCAAAAGCATTAAAACAAGATGACATAGAGCCTTTTGTTGATACCACAAAACCACTAAATAAAATATTTAATGAGATTGATGGGGAACAATTTTATGAACTATTTGGTCCATTCGGAGTAACCGCAGTCAAAAGAAATAGTGAAACAAAACCAACTAATACCAAACTACAAAAGACTGCTGATGTCAATATTGATGTATTAGATCAAAGAGTTAAAGACAGAAAAGTAAATATGTATACTGTACCCCAACTTAAAGATATACTGAAACATAAGAAAGCAACAGAAGCTTTGACAGGTTTAAATAAAAGTAATCTAGTTGATTTAGTTTACAAATATTGTAGTTAAAACATATTTTAAAGGGGATGATTAAAACATATTTGAATTTAAGATGTTAAAAAATAAAATTGATATTTACTATATTCAGACTTTTATTGAGGAAAATTACATTAATGTAGCAACATTAAATTAAATCTAAGTTATATATATAAAGACCCATCAGCTGGTCCTAAATGGTGTATTCCAATTAACAATGCATCCACTAAGGTCCACACTCCAAGGCCACCAAAACTAAAAAGTTTACCAATGCCTTCTTGCCAGTGACCAAGATAAAAGCGGTCAGCTCCAAAACCTCCTAAAGTTAATGCCAGAACAAGTGCTGTACCCCAACGAGTCCCTGATGTCCAGGAGCATCTTACTTTCTTAAGGAACCGCCTCTTCCCCAAACATATAACATCATCAGATACAGTGCAATTAGTTCTGAAACAAATTTACTTATTTAGTAGATGTAGCATTTACTGATTGATTTTTAAACTAGATGCATAAATACTAATTACTCAATATATTCAATATTAAACCATAATATTGCATAAATTCTGGGTATTTAATAATGATGAAGAACAAAGTACTTGCTAATTTATACTCACAGATAGTATTTGAGAGGTGAAGCTAAAGAATTACAATTTGCCTTTTGTTCACAACGATGTTCCCATTTATCAGTTTGATAGCAAAATCTACACATTGAGCTTTTGTTGAAAGTTTTTAACCCCTGCAATATCCAAAATCATCATTATAAAACACAGACAGGCTTATTTGATACTTAAATAAATAGATGGTACCAAACAGTAATTGATTAATGAATTGATGTGTTTAAAAAGGTATGTCATTTTTAAGGTTTTATAACTAGTTTAAGAAAGAAATTCCTTAAATACACATACCATTCTAGATGTTTTACTAAGAGACTGTTATTAGAATTAAACAAATAAATTTCAAATCTTTTGTGACTAGATATTATGTGCTTATAAATAAAATAAATTGCAACTGTACGGCTGATTGAATTAACATCTTCCTCAATTACTTTTATTTAAAATCAGTTTAGTTAGATAATAATGTTGGTTCTATTATTTATATATTGTAATCATATCTATTAATTTTTCAAAATGCTAACCATTATTAATTATTTAATATTTAAAAAAAAAAAGAAATGAATTTAATAAAAATAAAGTATAGCTTCTTACGGGCGTACATAAGTACACACACCCTTTTTAAAATTCTTATTAGTTAATACATCACTTACTTGACAAACTACTTTTGGTTTCACTGTACATGTATAATTATAGAAACCTCCATATCTGCAATCTATACTCCGGTTACATGTTATACAAGGGTAGAGTAAAGAAGAACATTCAGTCATATTCTCTTGATCAACTGATGGACAACTTTTTATGTATTCTTCATTCTCACTAAAATTTACACCTTTGTCATTTGAATCACCTTTTATTTTATTCTCTTTACTGTGAAAATCCATGTTATTATTAGCTAGAACCAGAGTAAATAGGAATATTTATTTTTGCTTATACATTTTTGTCAATAACTTGCTAATACACGACTAGAGTATTTATTCTAAATTATATAGTAGCTACTAATTAGGTAATTAAAGTCATACTTAACTTTAGTATTAAATATTTGAAAATCTAAATAAGCATTACTATATTATAAGACAAATTCCTGTGTATCTGTGCCGCTAAAGGAATTAAAGAAAATAATTCCGTTATCTTACATATAGAATATTAATTTCTACGACTTAGGATTTGTTTATTTTCCTTACCCATATCGGTGACATGTATTGTGTTCATTATTACTAATAAAATCAAAATAAAACAGTCTCGAATGCTTATACGTAAAGGCAGAGTTCTATGCATGTTGGAAATCAAAGCATTTCTTCTTCCATAGAATATAGGTATCTTACAAATGCTCTTTAAAATGTTATGATTTACGAATAGATATAATATATTACATTTTCCATCTCAACAATAGCAAATTTCACGTATGTCATAGATTATACACTTAATATATACGTATGTAGCTCCATTTTTTTTTATGGGATTTTATGACCTGGTAACTGAGACCTTTAAGTCATGTCTTATTTTAATTTATATTCATATTTTTATGAAAAATGATATTATGGAGTGAAATGAAATGAAGATGATTAATTTGAGACATTAATCAACTGGGATGAAATTAAATGATATGGAATGAAAAATAATCTCAGTAAAATGGTGGTCATTTACTAAAAATTTTTTTGTGGACTTTTTGGAGGATCCCGAGAAGTTAGGTCCAGCGGCTTTGTTTCATTTTCCCACATTTGGGCACTTTCACAAATATTAAACAGTTAATAAACCACCGTTACTACACATTGAAATCTGAAGAAGCACTAAATAGACAAAATAAAACAAATCACACAACTTTACTCCTCGCGTTCCCGCCAAAAAGTCCATTAGCTCCAATTTAATTTATATGCACAGATTAAATGAGCTTAAAGTTTTTAAAGTGTCTAGGCCAGTGATTCTCAACCTTTTTTTTTGTTGCGGCACATATTTAACGACTTCAAAATTTGGCGGCACACAAAAAAAAGATAAAAATTATTTACTTACTCCAACACACTGCATAAATAGTTTATCAAAAAATTTTAATATACGAAATAAACTAAAATATACTATACATTTTTTTTTGTGGATTTAATATATATTCATGTTTAAAATATCTTTCTTTTAAAATTATATAATTTAATAATATTAACATATTATATATTCGCAAAATTTGGCGGCACACAAAAGTGCCGCGGAACAGTGGTTGAGAATCACTGGTCTAGGCTATGAAATATTGAAAAAAAAAAAATTAAGCTAGTCAAATCTGTCCAGTATTGGGTGCTGTGTTGTTTTCAATTATTTTATGTTTTTTTTTTTTAACTTAGCCGTACAATAATGCATAATTTAAAAGCATCCAAATAATAAGAAAAGTACCTAATAACATTCACTTAAACTATGACTACTCTGAATGATGAGGAAACTACGTTCCGAAAATTAAAGTATGTCGTGAGATGTATCGTTGAGTTCACATATTTTAAATGTTTTGTAATAACATTAAATAATAACTATGTCTATGCTCAATATAGCAGTAAAGTGTTCGCAGCAGACTTAATGGCGGTAGTTAACCAGCTGCGGATAGTACATTTTTGGTCTCTCCCTACGAAACTGTCGTTTAGTAAATATAGTCTATCTATTGTAAAACACAATAGATAAATATGCCTTCATCATACACTATAAAAAACTGATGGTTATAATTATGTGACTGTAGATCAGTGCTTAGTGCGAGTTTTTTAACGTTCTTGATAGCGTTAAAGTTAGCTCATATTTTTATGGAATGGGGTCGTTTGCCTATGTTTGCCGCTAGGGGCGCAGTTCCAACTGCATACAAAATTGGGTTACCTTTTACGCTATCAAGAACATTAAAAAACTCGCACTAAGCACTCAGATAAAAATTTCCCTTTTGTTGTTTTTTTATGTTATTTTTATTGCCGTATAGACAGATGAGCATACGGCCCACCTGATGGTGAGTGGTTACCGTCGCTCATGGACATTAGCAATGCCAGGGGCAGAGTCAAGCCGCTGCCTACCGTTTAATACTCTCCACAAGCCTCGTTTGAAGAAGATGTCATAGCGCTAGGGAAACACCGTGGAGGAGAGCTCATTCCAAAGCCGGATGGTGCATGGCAAAAAAGATCTCTAGAAACACACTGGATGAACGCAGTGACTCCAGGTAGTATGGATGAACTCTACTCCGATGGCAGGCGGTGCGATGGTAAAAACGAGACGATGGTATCATCTCGAACAATTCCTCAAAGCACTTTCTACTAAATCATAATTGGTGGGTCGATCAGACACGTTTTCCTCGTGGCACACCACGGATAGTTATACGTAAGGCGTGACACTTGACACTTTTTTTTTTAATTATTTTCTTCAAACTTCTTTACGATTGCCTAAAGCCTTCACTTTCCTTCTTAAAAACGGTGAGAATAGTGAGCAAAATAAACTTTTCATCTAATGATGGATACATTTCTCCAAGGACGCCTTCAGCTCTAACACTAGGAGCAGGTTAAGGACCCCGGTAACCGTACTCGTCGAACTCGACAAAGAGGTCGACGTGCAACCTAACCCATGCGTCAGCCCGCTGAGTTTCTCGTCGGATCTTCTCAGCGGGTCGCGATTTCGATCCGGTAGTAGATTCATTCGCGAAGCAGTTGCATTCGGGCAGCTGTTCCAGATCCCACCCCTCCTGGCTGAGCCTTTGCTCACCCACCTGTCCTGGTGAAACTGGAAAGACCTTTGGGCCGCTAGTAATCCTTCAATCATAAAAAAAATCTCCTAATATTTTGTTGTGTCATCAATTATGAAATCGTAATTAAAATTCTTAAAAAATGGTAAAAGAAATTGAGATACAAAAATTTATTAATTCATTTATTTAAAAAAAAAAATACATATAGCATCTAAATAAATTATTAAACTAATTACACACTAAAAATATAAACTAGTACAATCTAATTGTCTATGTAAGCACTAAACAGGTTCTGCGAGTCGCCGCCACTCAAGTAATCTATATTTAAATTTGTTTTTCGACTATCCTCATTTTCTTTTGACATTTCTGTGATAGTAGATAAATCGGGAATGGCACAAGCTATAGGAAATATTTGTTTAAGATTTGATCCAGAACCGCCAGTATTTGACCTACATTGGTCTAAGTTCACATTAGAAGTATCATCTTCACTGAATAAAAACCACTTTGAAAATTGACATTCTGGTTGCGACGGAGTATGGGTTTCATCAGATAAATCTTCCGTCATAAGACTAGTATTCATGATTTCAAAGTTCTTATTTTCGGAATGACCTAAATTCTCCATTAGATTATAATCATCCGTTTTTCTCGAGTCTATGCCTAAAATGGAAATATTTATTTTTATAAAACTTTGTATATAATTTCATTATAAATTTAGAAAACGGTGTAATACAACGATATTAAATACCGTTAGGCATTATAAACACTAAGCAGTTTTATTTATTAGATATTCCTTTTCGACGCAAAATTTCTATTACAAAATTTGACGTAGTATCTGGGGCTCTTTACATAGTCGTGGGACATCACGTATTTTTTATTGTAACAAAATTTTAGCGGCCAATTTTATTAATTACAAATAAAACTATTTTGAGTTTTTCAAGTATTTTCTTAATATTTATACTAATTACGAAACGGTTACAAGGGGAACCGCGGGCACACCTATAATATAAAAATTACCTTGTTCGTTGTCTTTTGCATTAACGCCCATTTCTATTTCTTGTACTTCAGTCTCTAAATTAGGAAAACTACTTTCGGCATTTTCAAATCCCATTTCCTTCATCCAGTCCCGTGATTGACTAGAATCGCTGTTCAAGGAAATAATTGTATTTGAGATATCAACAAATTCGACGCTGTCCGCTACACATTCGTTTGTGTGTAGACAAGTTTCCGAATGATTATGTATAAGGTCCACGCTGTCATCGAGAGGAAACAAGCCTTCCGTTTCCGTGGCATTAATCCCGCTGTCAGTACAGATCGACATTTCGCTAATTTCATTTACCGATATGATGTGTTTTTCTTTTGACCTGCTTTTTTTTCTGGGCCGTAGTATCTTCACTTTTATTATGTCTTTCTTTTTTCGAACTTTGTCGATTTTGGTAACGTAATTATTTTCGTCGCAATCCATAGCGTTTTCGTCAATGACATTTATCGAAGGAGGACAGGATCTCGCCCCTGCTCGAGAATATTCCATGTGTTCATCAATGGCTTCGATATTGACAGTTTTCGGTTTTTTTTCTTCTTTCTTTTTACGCGGCGTCGAGCATCGCTTCTTGCCTTTTGATTTCTTTGCCAGTACCGAAATGTTTTCGTCGACTTCCATATCATTAACATTTGCAGGTTGGGATATCTTCTTCGCACTTTCTAACAGTAATTCGCTCAGTCTTTTATCTAAAGCGTCGGTCACTGATACGCTATCTCTCAAGCCGACATTGCCTATCTGACTCACGAGAGATTCCGAAATAGGCGGCACATCCGTCGATTTATTCGGCCCATTCCCGCCGCTTACTTTCACTTCGCTCAGTTGCTCCATTAGAGGTATGGTGACATCCACTTCAGATATCAAGTAAGTACTGTGGTGGGAAATGGCCGCTGTATTTCTTTCTTGTTTTTCGTTTAGATTGCCAATGTGTTCAGTGCTACTACTGATCATGTCTTTGCAGACTGAGATATTTTCGACCAGCGACAGTTCGGGAGATTGCGGCAGAGAAACATTACTAGAGCTACCGATGTCTGTATTTTGCGGCGAACGAATATAATGTGTTTTGAGCGTTTCAATTCGATTTTCGGAAGACGCATCGAAACCATCATTCACCACGGGCATCGTCTCCTCGATCTTATCCAGTCTCTTAAGGGGTTTACTATTTGCGAAAAGATATAAATACGAATCGGTTTTGTAAATTTCACTGGAACTCCTAAGCGTCCGATTCTTTATGGGGATACCGCATAATGAATTATTAGAGTCCGTTGAATAATCTTGAGTTACTACAAGCAACTTTCTACCTACGTTACGTCTCTGTTTAATTTTGTTTTTATTCGCCACAGCTGTCGGCAAATTTGATCTTCTTCTCCTTATAATTTTCGTGGGACTCAGATCGGAATCTTGATAGCCTTGTGTGCTCTCTGACGCGCGGGAGTTGTCGGGAGATGAGTATACGGATGGTATTGCAAAGCTGTTGAAATTAAAAAAAAAAGTTGCGTAAAGCTGTGACATGCAAAGCACAAGAATAAGCGTTTAGCGTTAAATAGATGGAAGCAGGTTTGCAAAGCTTTCAAATGAAACTCACCTAAATTAATACTACAATAACTTTTTTGTTGTTTGGCAATTCGAAAAGAGGCAGCATGTTTTTGCAAAATAAAATAAAATTCATGTGTGTTTTTTATCACGAGACTTTATTGATATCAAACATGCTCCCATTGAGTACATTAGATATTTTTTTGTCATTCAGAAAGAATTATTTACATTGTTAACCCTAAATTATCAATGCTAATTTCGCAATTGTACGAAAAATACCTAATTACAGTCAAAACCGTTTACTACGACATCGTTTAATACAACATGCCGGTTATAATAACCAAAAACAAAGGTCCCGGCTGAATGCCATATGACCGCCTTATTAAAAATATTGCTTTCTACGACATTGGTAATAACGACATACCTCATAAAACGACCACATTTAACTAATATTTCGGAGAATTAGATCTGTTAGAACGACCGGCTAAGCTGTATTGTAAACAATTTGAATAGGTATCCACATTTGTCTTCAATGGCTATTAAAATCAGGAAAGAAAACAATAGGATTTAGTTTCTAATTCTTAGAAACAAAACACGTGCATGCGGTAGAGTCAAAGCCCGCTTCTTCATATCTCTTCAGTTAGTTTATTACTTATCTATACACAAGACGCACCAAAACTTTGTGGAGTTATTCGTGAAACTTTCAAAATGTCGCAAAGAAAAAGAAAACAAATTAATATTGAAGAAAAATCGCGTATTATGTAAATATATTTTTCCAATAATTCCCTATCGATTTATTTGTACTTGCACGATACACATTAAACATCACCGGTTGTTACGACTATCGGTTTTTACGACTGAATATGAGCAGTCCCTTCGATGTCGTTATAACAGATTTTGACTGTACTCTCCACAGTTAATTATTAATTAGTTGCATTATTGCCAGTAATAGTAAAAAGTAAATGCTCTGATTGCAGTGCATAACAAAATAACTGTTTTTCAATTTATAGGCAAAACCAAGAAATTGTCATAAAAATTATTAATCAAACTTTATAATTTAAATTTAAAAAAAATCAATTTCGTAAACATGATACAACTCAATAAATACATTTTCATTTGGCACATAAAAATATATAATCGCCTTTTTTAGAATAAAAAAATATCGTCAATTTTGCATAATGAATGAGATCTATAAAAAATTACAAAAATTAAATGCATTTCGTTTTAAAACATTTCACACTCATGATTCGATTGTTAGAAGTTCTTTTAAATTTTTAGCATAACATTATCAACTATTTGATTTTAAATCCGAATCATCGGTCAATTTATAATCGTACATATTAAATTCTTATTTTGTAAAACACATTAATTTGAAAATATATTTGAAATCTAACATTATTACACAATACGTCACGAGATTAACTCCATATTTCTGTTAAAACACTACACGCTACCAACTATAAAACTAGTTTTCATTTTAACCGTCAGATTTATGCAAAAAAAAAAAACATGTCCCCTCGAAACTTTACTTATAATTAATGACTACCTTCTATTCGATTTCCGAGTTGTTTTGTTGGTATTACTTGTGGTAATTCTTTTTGTGGCTTTCTTTGTTGGGAGCATGTACCGAATGTTGCTTTCGTCGGTCTTGCTGGTGTTGCCAGATCGCCGCAATTTTCCAATAGAACTCCTTGTCGTCCTAACGCCTACTGCCTCTTCATCGTTTGATGATTCTAAAAAATATCATTGTTTTACTCCCCAAGTGTTAAGGTTGACCAGCATTTGAGTAGTGATAGCTTGCATTTAATAGTTTATGTAATATGTAATATTTTCAAGATGACTTTAAATGTATTTCTTAATATATATAAATTACGTGTCACGTTATTTGTCCGCGATGGACACCTAAACTACTGAACCGATTTTAACTTTTTTTTTATGTTTTATTACTAACTTTATAACTAACTTAGGCCATAGGGTGGTTTTTATTTCGATTAATGTTCGCAATATTTATTAATTAACAATAAAATGATTTGTTATGTTGATTATTGTTATTAATTGTAAGTTTCATAAGTTTAAAACAGATGGCGCCTTAAATCAGTTTTTACAGACAATTGTAATACAGTCTGCCATTAATATCTCATAGATGGCGCTGTGTTGAAAATAACAACGTTTCACATAAGCTACAATTTAATGGCATAAACACCACGTGTTGCTGAGGCTAAAGTATAAGTGAAGTTTATTTCGTAGTGAACGCAATACAGTGAAATCCAATTGATCTTACTTTGTTAATTTTTGGTATTATCATAGCCGGCCACGTGTTATTTAAAAACAAAAACTTTAGCCACAGCAACGTGTGGCTGGGTCTGCTAGTTATATTATATATGTACAAATTCCGAACAGCATTCGGACCAATTTCACCCGCTCGGTAGAAAATCTTTCCTTTATCGTAAGCCCTCCAAAAATATAATAGTTAGAACAGAGTATAGGACGAGAATGTTTTGTAAAATTTTAATTTTTATACGATTAGATTACATACCGTTATTCGATTTCTTTGGCGATTTATTCTTTCGTGGTGAAACGACCGGTTCTTTCAAGCTTTTTCTTTCATTGTCCGTTATGGGTTTCTTACTGTCAGATTCACTTTTTTTTGTGGGTGTCCTTTCCTCTGAGGTAATTGATGTTCTAGGTTTCTTTGGGACGCTGTGTGTTGAAATCGACGATGACTTCCGGGGTCGTCCTCGACCTCTGCAACATTAATTCAATTCAATACATTTGTATTATGCACTAGCTGATCCGGCAGACTTCGTAGTGCCTCAATCGATAAATAAAATACCTAAACTTTTGTATAAAATAAACTTAAAACAAACAAAATAAATCCGTCCGGCTGGGGACACATCAAAGGAAAAACAAAATTGTTATTTTTATTAAATTCCGAGCAATTTTCATATTTATCTACGTTTTAAACCTTCTCTGGACTTCCACAAATAATTTAAGACCAAAATTAGCCAAATCGGTCCAGCCGTTCTTGAGTTTTAGCGAGACTAACGAACAGCAATTCGTTTTTATATATATATATAGAAGATAGAAGATAATCTCAGAACATAATACCATAATACCTGATGCGGTAGCTATCAACATTTATACTATGCATAATCTCAGAACGTAATACCTGATGCGTTAGTTATTATAGAACAGAACAAAAGCCTGTATTGCCTGCATTTTCGAGATAAGCTACCATAGATATACAGGTTCCAACAACATTCGGACCGTCGCTACGTGGAAGATCTTGCCATTCATTCATGTTGTGATGTCTATGAGCTTTGATGACTCTTCGCGCAGTGAAGTTGTTCATAGATCTTTCCAATAAAATATATTTATATGGTAAAAGTAAACAATTTATATTTGTATCATTTACAATTGTACACATAACATACACAAAACTGTTCAATAGTTATATACGTTTGTAAAAACAAATCGATCAATGTTAGGTCAAATTTGTTACAATAAGATTTATTTACTAACCGTTTAGTTACATTATCCTCTGAAGTTTTTGACGCTACAATTCCTTTGGGATGTTCTTCTTTGTCGCGCTCTTCGATTTCTTTGAAAATTTCGCTTTCGATTTTATCGACTTTCTCGTGTGTAACTGCGAAATATTCGTCGTTTTTGGATAAGGTATTCAAAAATTCGATATTAATTTCTACTCTGTACGTTGTGGGTCACGTGAACGATTCGGATGATGATGATATCAGATCCGAAATCGGTCGAGAATATCATGTGGAATAATGAAAGTTTCCTCGGAAGGCGCTTTAATATGTTTATGTTAACTGTATGTAAATAATATATTTATATGCTGTCCCACCCTTTGAATCAGAGCTCATGACCGCATAGCGGAGGAAATAGGCAGCATGGTGGTACTTATTCGTGCGGGCTTATAATACGCGCAAACATTAATTATACCAATTTATAAATTTTGTTTTAGAAGTGAAACTTCTTTAGATAGAAAAGATACCATTTAGGAAGAGCGAGAATGAGAAACTAGAGAGAGCGTCTCGCGAACCACTCGACGGTAGAGAGAGGGAAAGAGGGTGCTAGGTCGTTTCTCTTATACACATTCTGTTTACGGGCGTCGGCCACTAGATGGCTTGTTATTAGTCTCTCATTGTTCCTGTAGATGCCAGTAACATATAACTATCTTATATTTTATTTAAAAACGAAGAATTTAAAAAAAAATATTTTTCTATATATAATTTAAAATATATATAAGTGGCGAAGATATCGTTTCTTTTATACACAGCATTCCTTATTACAAGAAAAAATTGTTTTAAGGATGAAAAATGAAGAAAACCACAATAATATGTACCGCAAAAGAAGTTTCACTTCTTTCACGTGCACCAAGTTACACGCTCACCTTTTTTTTTTATTACACGATACTTCTTCATAGTGGAAGTCGTATGTGAATTGCGTTGCTTGATACCTACAAGTACACGGGGTGTCTTACCTTTTAGGCCACAACAACACCCAATAATAAAACTTAAATGCCATCCATATATATGTAATAATAAAAGATTTAAAAAACATGTTTAATAATAAAACCTGGGTCAAAAGCGACCGGCGTTGATTCACCGCTGGTTATAACCGTCGATTGTTCGGGAACTTTCAAAATGTTATTCTGCGCGTTGTCCTCGTGTGTTTTGGTGTCGATTATACTAACGACCTGTTTCAATACTGTCTGGATCTGAGGCCATCTGCCTTCCAAGTACACCTCCTGGGAAATTAAACACAACTTTTTTTTATTTATTTTTTATTGCTTAGATTGGTGGACTAGCTAACAGCCCACCTGGTGTTAAGTGGTTACTGGAGCCCATAGACATCTACAACGTGAATGCGCCACCCACCTTGAGATATAAGTTCTAAGGTCTCAAGTATAGCTATAACGGCTGCCCCACCCTTCAAACCGAAACGCATTGCTGCTGCACTGCAGAAATAGGCGGGGCGGTGGTACCCGTGCGGACTCACAAGAGGTCCTACCACCAGTAATTACGTTAGTTAAAATTTTGCGGGTTTGATTTTTATTACATGAAAACTGTGAAATTTTTACTTCACAGTAAAAGTCAATCGTGAACATTTTTTAGTATTTCCCCTAATCAAAGTTATACCCATACTTATTTCATCAACATGTTAATTCTCTTTTCTAGATACGTTCCAAATATTACTGTGCGTTTGCTATTTATACAAACGCTGATAAATAATTAAATCAATTACCTCGTTATTTCTGGTCAGTTTAATTTTCATTGTTTTATTTTCATCTTGTTCTTCGTGAGCAGATTCTTTTACTTGCACTTCTTTGTGACCTATGATATTAGAAATAAAATTGAAATTCATCAAATTGATATATAAAAGGCTAGTTGTAAAACCGAATAAAACTTTATTTTTTATTTTTTCTTTAAAGGAAAAAAATAAAACGCTTTTTTAATACATTAAGTTCTGACGCTTTTGTATCAATGTAAATAACCACTGTAGTTTTAATGGTCCCACATCATGTCTATGGGTGATTGATTACATTAGAATAGAAATTTCGAATTAATCAGCATGGACAGCATTAATGTTATGGTGTGTATGGACTCCAGTAACCCCGGCACCGGATGTGACGTCAGCTCGTGTGTCCATATGCGCTTATGAAATATTATTGTACAGAAGGTCTTTAACAAAGACACTGGAAGAATCCGATATATTGTAATTTATTATTTGTACGAAAGAAGTGAAACAGATAACAATAATACGTTTGTTGTAGTTCATCAGTAAAATTAGTTAGTAAGCACAATAATCCTTCAGTGATTTTCTAGAAATTGGTCAACATTTGGAAACTTACTAGTGCTTTCAATGTTGGATGGTCTGATGGTATTTCTGAAAACAAAAATATATTTTGTTTACGAAATAATATTCTAATGTTTTATTTTTTAAATTTCAATTGGAACACCGCTGATAAAATATAAATGAGGTTTAAACATTTTTGAAAATTAGAGCATTCATTCCGACTAACTGTTATTACTCTGTAGTAAATTGAATTTCCTAAGATAGCAAGAAACTATAGAAGAAGTAGAGCAGTTTTTTTAAGATTTCGGCTTATAGTTTTAAGATCAAATTATTTAGAGGGGTGTTGCTCCGAAATTTAATAGACGCCTACGATACACTAGACTGGATAGCAACTTGAATCTATAGCTTGGATATGAAATCTAAATTTTATAATTTTAATGATCATTATTTTATAATTTTGAACGAAATTTAAAATAATAATATAATAAATAAATACATATTTGTATACAAACCTCGGTGCAGGTAGTATAGGAGAAAGAATAGGATCGGATTCGCTTTTTTTTCTTTCCTCCAGTAATCTGTAACGACATTAAATGACAAATTTTAGGTCGTGTTTTTAATTCGTGTTCTATGCGGAAACAAGTCGATAACACGATTAAAATAAGTTCCATGACAGTTATTCATAATTCAGCAGACTAAATTCGAGATTTTCATGTGTATATATTATGTAGGATCACGTAAGCGCTTGCGCATGCAATTATTGCATTACGCTGCACCAGTTGCCCGGCGCCGGTCTTTATGTAAACACATGTACCATCTTACGGAATAAACGGTGTCTTTCATTACTGTGTATTAGTTCTTTATTATTGACGCACAATCGGTAACAACATCTACAGAAGTGACCCAAAATATTACAATCATTATGTTTCTTTAATTATTATGTTCAACTGATATAATTCGTTCTGAGGACCACCCATATATAACAAGCAATCAATATCAAATCGAACAAAACATAGACCTAATATGTATTAAGACAGTAACCGTGCTATCCAAAGTTCACTAATTAATATGGTCACTATGATACTGAACATTACTGAGGATGGGGTGTACATAAATACATTCGAAATTCAACTTTGTGAGATGGCCTTTTTGTATCAAAATCGCCTTGGGAATCTCTTCTACGCATGCACAAAATACTTTATAAGAACTAGTCACATCTTTGTTCAAATCCTTGCCTATACCCGCAATAGCAGGAAGACTAAATATGGACAAATTATTTGACTAGTCTTTCGGTATATTAAATATTTGCTTAAAAATTCTTATTTAACTCAAATTGGTTAAACTTAGTGAAGAGTAAGAAAGTGGAGTATTTACTTTTTCAACTCTTCAGTTTTCTTCTTTTCCTCGGCATATTTCTGTTTCCAATATTTCTCATCTTCAAATTCCGACTCGCCTGTAAATTTTACAATATCGATAAAGCAAACCATAGCAATTTAGATAATAAGAAAAATTTCAAATAGTTCATTCAATAATTCAATTCTCTGGTTTTATTATTTAAGTATTGTAAGTATTTAAGTAGTTGTCACGGTATAGTAATTTGTGATGTGACAAAAATATTCTATTAAGCTTTATTTACTCACTATTAGGTTTGTAAGTGAGATAATTTTTAACCATTTTTCCGTCTTTGACAAGGGGATAAATTTTCTTGCCGTACATCACGAAGAGACCTCCTTCCTCTTCCAAAGACAGTATTCGTGCAGATTTCGGTTTTCTGCAAAACAAATTGATCTTGTAATATTATTTATTATTTGAAGTCGTCGTGGCCTAAAGGATAAGACGTCCGTTAATGTCGAGCGATACAACGGTATTCGAATCTCGCAGACGGGTACCAATTTTTCTAATGAAATACGTACTTGACAAACGTTCGCGATTGTATTCCACGGTGACCGAATAACATCGTGTAATAAAAATCAAACCCGAAAAATTATAATTTGCGTAATATATTTGCGTATTTACTGTACTTTTACTGTACAAGTGGCTAGCGTAACGTAAAGTTAGTCGCCCGTACGACCCACCCGGTCAGCAATGCCAGGGGCATATCCAAACCTTGATTGATCCAAGATTTGTTTCTAAAACACTAAGAAATGTCGCTTTTTCGTTTCGTGGAGTTTAAATCACAATAGTGCTAATAAAGTATTCACTTAGAAAAAATTCAAAGATCTTTATATTAAACTAGCCGAGTCCCGCGATGTTAACCGCGGTTATTGTCGTACCGCGAAAAACGCCCCGGGGCGTAGCTTGTCAGAAAAGTAGCCTAAGTTACTCCTTATATCATCAGCTACCTATCAGTGAAAGTCCCGTCAAAATCGGTCCAGTCGTTCCAGAGATTAGCCGGAACAATCAGACAGACAGACAAAAAATGTTATTTTAGTGTTTTATATATATTCATATCGACGCTTGAAAGGCAAACGTGACTAAGCGACAATGCGTGAACTTTACAGTAGACTAACTTAAAGTTGAAATACCTGAAAACAAAATTTATTTTAACGAATCTAGCTGTAGTAGAATCTAGCTAGTAGCTTTAGGATTGAAATGATTTTAATAGACCTAGAAATATAATTTTTTTGCGCATCGAATATGGTTATTGCCTATCATTTATGTACAAAGTAGTTATTGTCGCTTAGTCACGTTTGCCTTTCAAGCGTCGATATGCATGTAGCAAAAAGCGGTTATTTCAAGATTACAAACAGACACTCCAATTTTATTTATATGTATAGATAAATAAATAAAGTTTTAATATCACGTTAATTATTTTGTTGAATTCCAATTCCTAGAACCAGTGGCGCGCAAACAAAAGGAACTTACAAATACTTCTTAGTTTGTCTGTTCCGTCGAGCCCGGGGCGGCGACACAAACACTTCGGTTTCGCTTTCCGATGTCCAATCGCTTGTACGAGAGCCTGTTTCGTTACTGTAAATTATCTATATATTAATACGTGAAACAAGAACCCCTTTTTACGAAAATTTCGCGGAGGGAGGAGTATGAAATTTTCCACACTTATAGAGAATATAGAAAAGGAGTGCAGAATGTTGATATCGTCGTTGTCAAACCAAAATCTGCTATGTGCACTTTTTGATCTTTTCGTATAGTTCACAGCCCTATCTACTGTATAAAAAAAACTTTTATGTGTCTATAGCTTTTACTTGATATAGTTCTTAAAAATTCACCTTCATAGAACATTTTATACGAAAATGTTTTTACTCATTAATTCAAAATAGTTTTTGCAAAATAGAAATTTTGGTTAGACAGCGACAATATACTTTTTTAATTATGCATTAAAAATATATTAAATCAATAAAAAACATTACACAAACTATCATGTATTTGACACGCACACACACACGCACGCGCACACACACACACACACACTTTGTTTGTAAATTTTTTTTATTGCTAAAGTCTGTGGTGAAATTGAGAATAGGTTAATAATGTTTGTCTTTAATATTATTTTGTCTATAGTGTAGTCTTGGGGAAATCTGCGATTATAGAAGTACAATAGTCTTGGTCAATAGAACCTTTTTTTTATGATTGAAGGATTACTAGTGGCCCTGAGGACTTTCCAGTTTCACCAGGACAGGTGGGCGAGCAAAGGCTCAGTCAGGAGGGGTGGGATTTGCTAAGAGCTGCCCGAGCGCCTCTAAAGGAGACCTTACGCTGGGGAATCCATTTACGGATACCCGGTCCGGGGGGGTAACGAACCGGGTTATGTCGGACTCCGGCGCCTCCAGAGAGGAAGAGGGAGACGAGGAGGGCCAAGGTCCTTCACCTCCCCGAATTCCTCGCAAGAGACTACGCCTTGAAAAAGGCGCGCGAAGCACTTGCCCCGCAGAACGACTACCGACTAAACCCCATAAAAAAAAAAAACTAAAACCTCCAAAGGAGACCTAACAACTTAAGAGCAGAACTCAAGAGAGACGCTTCGAATACTTTGCATTTTATACAGTCGTCCGTGAACCATGCGATTATTTACTAGTTTTAAAAATGTATCATTGAAGCTTAGAGGATCTGGTCTATAAAAAACTAAAATAGTCGTCAGTATGTTCATCAAGAGATTCTCAGAGATCACTAGCTACTGCTCCTTTCTTTTATACTATATGTTCCTTTCAATTACTTTAAACCCCTACTCAAAGTTTCTGCCACTGTGTTGAATCTTCTTTATTTTTACGGGTTGTATTTTAAGTCCACACGGGTAATTATCACAATAAAATTTCTTCTATTTACTTCTGATCGGAAAGGGTGGGATTGTAAGTATTGCAATTCTGTTGGCTTGCACCTTGTGCTTTAGAGTGAGTGACGCTCCCCGAATCCTGATCACGCAGGAGCAAGTCACCGTTGTCGCCCTAGATACGTCCTTACGGATCCATCAGATCCAATAACTCTTGCATTAGATACCTTCAGCTCTAACACTAGGAGCAGGCTTAGGGATCCCGGTAACCGTACTCGTCGAACTCGGCAAAGAGTTCGACGTGCAACCTAACCCATGCATCAACCCGCTGAGTTTCTCGCCGGATCTTCTCAGCGGGTCGCGATTCCGATTCGGTAGTAGATTCATTCGCGAAGCAGCTACTCTTGAGTTGTTAGGTGAAATTGGAAAGGCCTCCGGGCCACCAGTAATACTTCAATCATAAAAAAAAAGAAAAAAAAGTGAGTGACGTTTATCAGCTTCGTTAACCACTTAACACCAAATAGGCTGCTCGCTGTGCTGTCAACATAAATAAACAACAAAAAAAAAACTTTAATGTAGCTGTAAAAATTTACATGTACATACTATTTTTGGTGTGGACTCGACTTTTTTAAACTTAATTTTGTCTTTCTGCTTGATGTTACTGTTCCTGTAAAGAAATAAAGAGATAATCAGATAATGAAATATCTTAAATCTTTTATACCATATTAATTGTATTCAATCTAAAACAATATTTAAAATTTTCAGTGTCATTAATTAAGATTCTAACATTCATAAATATTTAAATAATATCATAGTTAGTAATAATACATAAACAAAATTTTCCATAGAAATCAAACTGAATTCAATCAATTTTTCTAAAGCAAAAGTTAAATTTTCAACATAAAACTCACCACTGGAAAATCCAAAAACATTAGCCAAAGCCTTTTTCCTTTGCAATCTGCCGATTTTTCTGTCCTTTTTCGGAGTTTTTTCTGTGTGACTCTCAGTTTCTGAATGAGATTGTAAAACAATTACGTCTTTTTTTAAAATGGCTGTCTGTATGTTTTCGAATTCATCATTAGATCCAACTTTGTTTATTGTATTGTTAATAGCTCCGCTTGTTTCTGAATCATCTGATTCTAAATTATTGAATTGATCAGCAAATAAGTTAACACTCTTTAAACATGGGTTTTCATATGCAGGTTTTGCTTTGTTATTACTTGGTTTTGATTTATTTGCAATAACATTTTCTTTTTTTTTGATTTCATTGATTTTTGCTCTATCTTTATCTAAGCCATTTTGTTCATTTTTGTTGTGTGTTGCTACATCCTGAAGTATTTCATCAAACTTTGTTGAATTCTCATTCTTTCTCTTCTTCTGTTCTAAAACTAAAGTTTCTTCTGAACTAGTTCTTTTTCTTGAAACATTTAATATATGTTCTTCTTCTCTGTGTTCAGGAGATTTTTCATTTTGATTACTCAAACTATTCTTGCTCAAACACTCTTGATTATTGGGAATCAAAGTGTCCCCAGAACTATTTTGCGACTGTTTATTGTGATGCTGATCCAAAACCTTTTCCTTTTCAGGTGCTTTGATATTATTTGTTTTATCTTTATTAGAGTTAATATCTTGATGTTTTTCTACTTCTATTGTATCATTTTTACTTTCAGCATTAATAGTCTCTTTTTCTTTTTCAGAATCAATCACAATTGTGTCCTGTGTTTTTGTGTTACTTTTATTTTCAATGTTAGCTTTCTGTGTTTTCTTTAAATTAATTGATTTCGATTTTAATGCTTGTATCCCAGAGTCTTGAATCTCACTCAACAATACTTCTTCAACAAATTCAGCAGACAGCCCCTTAGCATTCTTCGCAATATCGGTGATGGCCATATTAGAGCTATCGTCGTCTTGCGGAAATTTTGATTCATTTCCATCATCAATACTTTTATTTGAATCTTCAACTATTTCCATTTTCGGTTCCTTATCGGAGTCATCAGATTCTGTTACAAAATCATTTAACACATCTTGTAAGGTTGGTGCAAGAGTTTGTGTGTAAGTTTTGTCTCTGAGAGTATCATCTGGTAACATGGTTGCATTTTCTTGATCATCAGGCTTTGGAGATTCTAATATTTTTTGTATATCTTCAGCTGTTTCATAGTAGTTACTTGTTACATTATTTTCATTTGAAGCTATGTTTGACTTTTTAAGAGTAGAATCTTTGCCATCAACTGAACTATTCAGTATCTCCTCTTCATCATTTCGACTTGTCTTTGATTCTTTGATTGTCTCATTATTAGTTGTCTTTTCTTTGATGCATGTTTCAGCTAAAATGTATGGAAGTTATAAAAAATTTGGATCTTGTGTAATTAAAAATAATAATAATATACTCACCATTACTGCCAGAACCATCACTATTGGTTTTAATTTCCAGTTTATTCATTTTATCTTTTGCCACAATATCACACCTGAAATGAATTTTATAATTTTGTCGTAACTTATGTTCACTTCATCTTAACATGATGTGTATTCTATTTTTATATGGTTTTTCTTACCCTTGTCTGAAACTGATTACTTCTTCCCTTGTCAGCTTATAATAAGGGTTGTGTATGTCTGGTAGTATGCGTTTCAAAAATGTTTCTTTCAGACTCTGCCAGGTCCTAGTTGTTATCTAAAAGGTTTTTTTGTAGACCATTATTTAATACCAAATAGGCATACAGTTGGTGTTTAAGTGGTACCAGACTTCATACACACATACACCATTTAAATATAATTATTAATTTTAAATAAGACAAATTAGATTGGGGAAACAAAATAATAATACCAGAAAGTGTATGGCCACATGCTGTGCTACATCTTCTTAAGAGGAATTAAAAGATGAACGAGAATGAGTTATGATTTTTTATCTTCATAATGAATTACTCATGCTACATTATGTGAATGCCACCACTGAACATGAAACATGAGGTCTATGTTTTAATTGTAGAGTATAACAGCTATTCTATACTTCAAATCAGAATATATTACTGTCTTATGACATAAATAACAAATATTTCACAGCAATATGGTAGAAAATAGTTAGGAAAATACTATTTATAAAGAAATTATAATAGCTGTAGAGACAAAAAATATGATTATAGATCCTCAGGATGTTGCCGTCAAATATAATTTCTTTGTAATAATATGAAAGTAAAGTACAGGATGAGCAAAAGTGAGTGGATAGTCTAAGGAATACTTAAAAAAACAGCACAAGAAAAAAAAATTTTTTCAATAACCTTGTGATTGTTTTGATAAAATATTACAAAATGTCTATATTTGTAATAATAGGAATGATAGAATGTACATTTCTATATTGTTGTATGCAAGAATTTCACATAAGAGAAGCGTAATTTATTGAAATAGTTTAAATAACTACTCTAAAAAATCAGAACAGTCAGTAAAAAGTCAGTATCTGGTCACATGAAAATAGGGTGTGGATTCGAACTTTTCCCTAAACAATGACATTACCTGATACAGTGAAGCGAAAAGACAAAGCATCATTTTTGAAAAATGTTGCTATTCTTGTCCAAGTGCTACCAGAAAATTATAATGGGTATTTGTAAGAGTATTAGTTTAAAAAAAAATATATATATTTCATAGACGATAACAGTTTTCTTTATTTTTTATATAATTTTTTGTTACTATCTTTTGTTGCACAATGGAGTGACATATTCACTAAGTGAATAATCTCCTTAAATAAAGATTAAAAAAAAAAAAAATATTTTATAATAAATTATTTCTCTTATAAGAAAAGCCTTATAATAGTAATGCTTAAATGGCGACAAAAGTAACAGTAATATATTATTCGCTTCATTCATTTATCAAGTATCCCTAAGCTCTCCTAGTTGTCATTAAAGATTCTTTTATTTTTTTAGTAGCTAATAAAAAAATTATAGATTTTCTGTTACCTTTACAAGAAAAATTTCATAATAAAAAAGAGAAACTAAACCTAAAACTTGAAGTATCACTAACTGTAGTAACATTTTTACCAGACGAAACATTTTTCAGTTTTGTGTATTTCAATTCAGTGGTTATGAAAAGCTTTTGCTGTGAAAAAAGCTGATAGTCATTTTCATAATTACTCAACAGGGTATTGAACCATTTTCAGTCATACAAGTCCTCTTGTATTGGATGCAGCAGACATTATATTGGGAATACATAACATGAATCTAAGTCCTGAGGTGTCACCAAATATGATCAAATATAGACTGGGCATACTATAGTAATATGTAAATACCTAAATGTATGTCTACAAAATTGTTTTTTTTCTGTTGTAACTTTATGGAATTGTATCAGGCGAAAAACTTTCAGCTTTTCAACTTTATGTTAAGAGTTTAAATCTTCAAGTTTGAATTTAATTTCAATTTGTTAGATCATCAGAGTGCTACTTGTTTTGTTATGAAGAGTAGGCTAATCTGTGTAGTTGTCATTTCACAGGATTCATCCCAATTTCATTTGGATGTGTTGTAAGGTTCGATTCCTTGAGTTTTCTTGAAAAAATTGTATTACCTTGTAATAAGAACAGTGTTGCTGTAATTGGTAAATTTAAACCAAATTTGATACCTATTGAACAATGCTCAATCTGTGTGACCACATTCTGTTCTACTATTCAGAAATAGCTTACATTAGAATTTGCAAAATCCATCCACATTTTTCTACCTCTGATTTCTGAGTAGACTTTATGTTCTGTCAAGTACTCGACAATTGTTTTCATCTCTCTCATAGAATATGGTTTTCTAAAAATGAAAACATTATTTTTGAGAGAATTTACTATCAGTTTTAATAACATTTATGTAACTCAATATTATTACTAGATTTTTCTCTTAATGTAATGATTCTCGAAGATAAAACTACTCGTGAATCTTTGATTTCATATTGGAATTTTTTGTGTATTTATTATGCAAATAAGAGGTATTCGTTTAGAACTATGTAGTGACTTTGGAACAACAATCATACCAAATACATTCAGTTGTAACACTTGAGTATTTTTATTTATATATATAGGTTTCGCTCATTTCACTGTATTGTAGTTGTGTTTATGTTAGGAAATAGTTACGACTGACACTTTTTCAAAAAATTATAATATTTAACTGTAATCTTGTATTGAAAATATTGTATGTCAAAATAATTAAAGCAGTGAAACGAATTAAATGTATACAGTTGAATGAACATTTTAAATGGAATTCACACTAAAACTTGTACCTTACCCCGACATTTTGGAGGGTGTTCTTACTTCTTATTGATGTAGTTATTCACTATAAGATGAGTAAGTATTAAACGATTGAGAAAAAATAACAAACATAACTTAGACAAAATTTCGTATTTTAATCACTTTTGACTTAATATTTCATTGTAAACTTTAAATTTCGGTAAATACAAGCTAACCTCTCAAAGCTCAAACATGACAATCTCCATAGAGTTTTCTGTTTTTAGTGTATTTATTATCTATGATAGAGCTTCACCAGCTTAAACCTTCTGTTCATAGATTATACACTTACTTCTGTTCAGTCAGTTCAAACTTTATCAAATAGTTACATATTTCCCATTTTATTATGACTTCATAACAACACTAAGAAAAACCGACTGTTTTTCATTTTTTGAAAAGTCTACCTGTATAGTACTTAGTGCAATAGTTGACATCTTATTTAAAAAAAAGAACAATTATAATAAATTAATCTGTCCAACCCCACCCCTCCCTTTTTCTTATACATAGTAACACGATTAGAAAAAACATATATGTATTTCATAACTAACATTTAAAACAGTCGAACAGATTCGAGCGACGATTGATAGAGACCGCGCTGCTGTAAATATAAATATAGTTTCAAATGATTCTGTATAAGGGAGAATAAAGACTAAGACCTAAGATACCAGCGAGCGAGCTTTCTTATTTAACAGTTTAGATTTCGCCGTTCTATCCAAGTACTTATCGATAGATATTTTTATCTGGGTTAGAAGATTGGGACTGTCAGTTAGTCCATGGATTAATTTATAAAAAAATATACCATAATATATAAAAATATAATCTAGATTCTCTTAACCTTCGGTTAAGCGGCGAAGTCTATCTTCATAGCTCGTTAGCCATCTTCCCAGATTGTAGTTTTAAGGCAAGTTACAGAAAAAAGGCTTTTGGACAATTTACAATCGTTTTTTGTATATTTCATACAACGCAGCAATATTCCAAGGTACTGCATACGAGAGCATTATAAATTGTGATCTTAGTGCTTGGTTTTTAAAAATTTCTGCAGTTGCGAAATATAAATCCCAATGGCATAAAGTCTTTTCTGTTATTATCTTGTGTGTACTGTATTGCAGCTTCCTATCAATGTTCACACCCGGAACCCTAATAGGATATTTCTTAGATAGTAGTGCACCTGATATGGTCGAGGAGTTACACGTTTTTTTAGTGAAATGAATTACGTATCACTTACAGCCATTCAGACATACGCCCCTCGCACCACAAAAACAAACTGTATATGTCCCTCTATAATAATTCGGAGCAAGAAATGAGTTTACAATCCTAAAAACTTTAAGTCGTCAGTGAACATTTAAGCTCTCTGTACGGAAACATGTACCAATGTCGTTAATGAATACATTAAAAAGCAGAGAAGCCAAATGTGAGTCTTGAGGAGCTGTGGACAAAAAAGCGGAATACATCGACAAGTGATTTCCCGCAACGACCGTGAACATTCTGTTTGTCAAATATGATCGAAACCAATACAAAAACATAGATGATAGCTTCGACTGCAGTAAATTATGGTTAGCTTTGTCGAAGGCTTTACTAAAGTCTGTGTAAATAACATCCAATGATCCTCCATCTCAACATCTTGAGTTAAGTCTTCGACAAATGATAACAAGTTAGTAGTCGTGGACATTGCGTTTAGAAATCCATGCTATTCTATAGCTAAAACCTGTCTAAAATGCCACATTAAAGAGAATACAACGCCATTTCGAAAACCTTAGCAAAACAGTTAGAATAATGATCGGCCTATAGTTCTTCACCGTGGTGATGTGACGACTCTTAAATAGCGGCAATATCAGTAACTGTTTCCACATTAAACAAGATACTCCAAAGCTCAGTGATTTATTAAATTTAATTGAAAATAAGGGTGTTGGGCACTGCACACTGCGAGCGCTTACGGATAGGTATCGCTGTCCGGGCGCGAAGAACTCGTCCGTTCTGCTTTAAAGAGGGCAGGCAGCGGATACCAATGCAATCGAGACTATAATATTTTGTCTCAATGGAATTTTTAACTCCGGTTATAGGGTTAAGAGTGGGTAGGCTGAGAACACTGCAGCACATTTGTAGCAAAATATGTTTTTATAGATATTTATAGATATATTTACATATTTATGGTATTTTATGTCGATTTTTCAAATAACGAAGCTAAACTTTTTTTTACTTTCTGTTCAGGATCTAAATATGATAAACTTAATGATATAGTGGATAACTATATATATATTTTTTTAAATTAATTAACGAAATTATTTGTAATTCAATGTTCTCAAATTCTTTTGAATTTTTTTCCATGTGTTATGGCGTACGTTAGTGGATGGGATTGAACGTGCGGGTGTGCGTAGTTAAAATTGAAATGGAATTAAATGTGCATTGTAGTATTTCTGAGGGTGGGACCGGGAGGTAAATGTAAATGTATACCGTGGCCCCTGCTATGGAGGCGATAGCCGGGCTTGCGCTCTCTGGTCGGCGCAGCCAGGGTGCGCGACCCGTCATTCTGTCGCGAACCGACGCCGAGGTATCACCTCGAACATATTAACGTTTAAAAGCAGAGTAGCTGGTTTTCAATTTTCACCGAATTTTTTTTCGGCTATTTGTGAAGCCATATCTTAGTTGTCTTGGTCGTGCTATTTCGGCGTTGGTGCCCTTTATAGTTAAAAAACGCACGCGTGCGCGATTGAGCGCGTGCGCGGCGGTACTTGCGCGCAACGACGGGCCGCGAGCATGCGAGGAGCACGGCGCTGCCGCGCGTAGCGAGCCAGGCCGTGCGCGCTATAGCCATGGGCTGCGCTTCATCCGCTGAGGAACGTGCTGCCCTTGCGCGCAGCAAGCAGATCGAGAAGAACCTCAAGGAGGATGGCATCCAGGCTGCCAAGGACATCAAACTTCTGCTCCTTGGTAATGAAGCTTTCTCCTATCTCTTTCTATCATCCGTCATGCGCGCGCATATTGCCGGTTCGGGCTCTATTGACTAAAACCTCATAGGGTTTTCAATATCGAAATATTTGAAATGCTTCTATGCTTGTTTATTTATTTTATTATTTTGTATTTTAGCTTAGAGTTAAGTTTTTTATGTTACTATGATAGTAGCTTTTATTTATTGTAATATAATAACATTTAGAATTAATAAAAAATATAGTATTGTTCACTGTAGGTGGCTTTTAAGATCAATATGATGGGTCGCAAGCACGTCTATCTTCTCATGTTCTAATAAAAATTGTCAACATAATTGTGACAGTTCTAAATCAATATTAAGTAGAAAATGTAATTAATATATATTTGAGCTATAGTTAACCATATGAGCAGTTAATCAGAAAAAATATCACCTATTTTAATAATTATTGTTTTTTCAATTTGATCAATAACTTTCCTTAGCTCAAAACCAAGAAAGGTTTCATCTGCGTTTTATACGTAGGTAAAATTTACATGTATTAATTTTGATAGGTAGTAGCTTTACTAATACAGGTTTGTTTTAAATACGAACTGTGATTTTATAGTTTTCATAACACAAAAAAAAATACGGGTATTAAAAATAATACCCCAAATTTATTTCTTTTTTGTTTTTAGAAAAGGTTCAGGTTGGCATAAAAATTATTTAGAAATATTACATTTTTAATTAGGTTTTTTTGTTCCGGAAGATCAAATTTGATTAGGTGAATTAAGTTACATAGGTACTCCTCTAATTCCGCAATGTTATGCATATACACACCACAAGAACATGAAGCTCTAGATTCAACATCAGGCTCATATTAGTACACCAGTAAATAATCAATGAAGTTCTATATTATTTAAATTAGATACTTATTCTAATGAGATAATTCTAAAGTCTGAAAGCCTTTATAGTACTTACTTTATTCATAGCACAAGTGACAGCACATTTGTTTAGTTACATTCGACTATTTTGCCTACCTTTCATGATTTTTATGAAATTATGAATTGTGGTTTGGTAAGTTGGCTGCTATAGATCTCAATAGAGTTAGTCCTCATACCTGAAGGCGCAATTCACTTTGTGATGTCTATAGACTCTTCTTCTTTTCGTACCCATCTCGTGCAATAAAAAAATAATGTCTACCTTTTAAGGACCAGATATAATTTTTCGTGATTTTATTAAGTCGTCATGTTAGGATGAACGATGAAATTAAAAGACCCAATACATGAAATAATCAAACGAAAAAACTTTGTCTTGTCGATTTCAAAGTGAATCAGTTTGATTTTTCAATGTGTTACTATGGTGGGAGTAGTAAAACCTTTGAAAATTTATTGTCAATAGAATCAAACATCGAATGCTTTTGCAGTTAGGTACTATAATATTATTTAAAATTTAGACAATTCTTGTTACGTATATAACGTAGGATAATATAGGAATTATTTCTCCTTCTGTGAAAATGAAATGCTGCAATTTTATGGCGATATTCTGACATATATCGAGTACATTAAGATCAATTGCAAGAATTAAGAAAGCAATTTTTGGATCTGATTAAAAATATTGGAAAATAAAATTCAAGGCCAGATAATTGAATTTACCGGTTGTGACAAAAAAAAGTGAAAAATTGTCTTTGGTCATTGTTCAATTAAAGCGCAATGTTTTATTTCGTTTGTTCTCTTTCGTGTGTAGTATTGTCACGCATGTGTGAGCGAGTTCGAACGAAGAATTCCGAAAGGATCCGAACGTCAGTCGAGCGGGGCGCGGTCGCTGTCACGGAGTGGAGTTGGTGCCTGTCATCCGGCCGCCATTATCTCGCATTTGAACGAGTTCGTAAAATCAATTTAAGTTCGCGTTCCCGTCAAGGGTATTCTGTGCCGGGAGCATTCTAAAATCGATAGATTTGTTACGGTGCATCTACTTGTTGGAGGAAAGTGATAATACGGATTGTACGATCAGTGAAAAGTGGTACTGTTAGGTTCTGTTTATTGGGTGCTAACATCGTGTAGGGTGGCTCCGGTAGTGCCGGAGCGACAGGACGCGTGTAGAGCGCATGCTGAGAGATCGGTGAGAGCGCGCCCGGCTCGGGAGTCGGGGCGGCCTGCGGCCATAGCATAGGGAGAACTGCCGATATGGGGTGCGCCCAGTCGGCCGAAGAGCGTGCAGCGGCTGCTCGAAGCAAATTGATCGATAAGAACTTGAAAGAGAATGGTATTCAGGCATCAAAAGACATCAAGCTATTGTTGTTAGGTATGGTATTTTACAGTTGTTTCATGTCAATATTTGGCCGCACCCATGTAGTTGCTTTAAACGTAATTTAAAGACTTCGACGACGTTTTCATAACCCCGTTACCGCTCAACTCTTTTAACTATTTCTGTGCTAGTTTCTGTAGTTCGGTAATGAATTCAAAGTACTTTCTCTCATAATGAATCTAATCACCATTTTACAGTGCATGTGTAGTTCTATGTGTAATCGAAAGTTCTATTTTGTTAAACAGGACGAAACAAAATCATTTTAAAGGCATACAAGAGTATAATTATCTCTGTTCAAAATACATGCACAATTAATGTTACATTCCTCCAGTAATCGTTTATTTATCTTTCAACGTGTATTTTAAGTTAAAGGCCAATATGTTATGATTTTGTTGCTATCAATGCCCATATAATAAATTATTGTCGGTGTTTTAAGTTCTAAAATGGATTGAAACACGAACTTAATGGTCAAAAATAAGATATTTTTCACTGAATTTCATTGAATTAACCTACTGTTTATATTCTCAACAAAATCATCCAAATGAACTGACAAGACGAAAAATAAAAGATAAATTTATTGTATGTTAATAAATCATATACATTCTCACCATCAGCACCAAAGGTTCCTTCATAGACATAAAAATAATGTTTTGTTGCTAAAAGAAATTTATTGTACATACAAAAAAAAAAAATCTACACTTCTTTTACTAAAGCTTATTTTGGTAAAATAAGTAACTAGTATAAATTAGCAATATAATAACATGAGAACCATCTCATGTATTATATGCTAAACATATTTACACACATAAATACCAATTTATGTGTGTAAATATGTCCCTAACATAGATAAGTTTTAAAAGTGTAGAACTTTCAAAACTTATCAACTAAAATGTTTTGTAAACATTCAACAATTTAAAATTGTATTTTACCATGGCTGGTTTCCATTAACCTGTTGACAAAATTTTGAACCCTTGCCAATACTCTTCGGTTCACATCCATTCATGAATAGTTTTACTCTAGAATGATGTAATAGTAGTAGTATCATTTTATGTATTTCAGTTTTTGTATTTTTTAAACCTATTTAAATTCGTTAATTGCTATATATTTAACATTAGATATAGCTATTACATATAAGAGTTCTACTATTACCACAAACTATTAAAAAGACAATTGAACTAAAAATCTAGAAAAGTCATATAATAAGTACAAACTAAATGAAAACAAACCTTTTGTCACCAAAATCAAAAATTTCAATCTATCAGTGAGTTTATTTGTATATTAACCAAAATGTTGTGTCACTGCAAACTATTTTCAAAGATATATCTAAACAATAATGAGAGAACCAAATGAATGCAAAATCCATGTAACTCATTTCAAATATATGAAAAAATATTGTCATATAGCAAAACAAAAATTATTAAAATGGCCTACAAGCTATCTCCATGTTTAAAAATAGATTAAATAGAAAGCTATCTAGTTTTAAATGAAACAGAAATTTTGTTCAAATAGTGTTTACCCAATGGTTAAAATTCAAAAGTAGTCAGTCACTGACACTTTCAAGAAGTATTTGCATTTTTTTTATTGATCTCACTAAAGGTATCAAACAAAAAATACAACAGAACCGTTTTGTTTTGCCTACGACTTTTAAAATACAAATAAATTACTATATTAAATTGACTGTTAAATATAAAATAGTAATCAAACCTATGCTTTTGCCTTTGTTCCGAAGAACGGTTCATAGACAAAACTGAGAATATGCTGACATAATAAACAAAATATTTAATCCTTTCCCATGTAAATAGTCATTAATCATAAATTAATATAATAAGAATTGTATGCTTAGTCATGACCCTAATATGAATCATTTGGGTTTTCCTCAGTTCATTAGCATAAGTAATTACATAAGTTCAAAATGCTGTCTTAAAAATTATCATAAATTTAAATATTCACAAGTAAATATGAAAATGTAAATACAGTAAATCAGATTCACCTACCTTTTTGACTAACTTCATAAATTTAAAAACACAAATTTATGAAAAAATTGGCAAGAACATTGACTTTTAGTAGTTATTATACAATGTCACAGATTGTGACTCACTCTATCTTAATTAATGATCTAGGAATTTGGAGGTGATTTTTTGTGTAGAAATAATAAACCTAGAAAGTAGTGTACATCTAGATTCAAGTAATTATGTCTATTTCTGCTGTTGCAGCAGTCGTGTTCCAGATTGATGGGTGGATCATCCTTTACGCCAGGGGCTCTCAAACTTATTTTGTCTATTTCCCACTTTGAGATTAAATAATTTTTAGCACTCCTATTTTTTCACCTATTTAAAAACCACTGTAGTGAGAGCTCAGCCGGTGTCTAAGACTCCTAGATGAAATTACAAATCGCCTCCCAAGCCTTTACACAATACCCCCTTTTTTTGGGTCTTTTACCGCCCCCGTTTAGGTCTGCAGCTACCAGAAGGAGGCGTCATTGCAAAGATGCAATTAAATTGAGTCTGTGGCCTCATGTCTTAATTTTAATGCCAGCATTACTTTCTATGTCTGTGGTCTTTGGTAAATACATAATACCATGTAGGCCATGAATACTTTCATCCTACTATAATATAAAAATGAAATGTAGCGCATTTTTGTCGAATTAGAATTTTCACATAATTATTTTAACTAGTGTACGCCCAATGTTCGAAATTCGACCTTAATAACTGACATCTCAAGGTCTAGATTCATTTTCGGTTTATATTTTCTCTTTAGATCGGTTTATTTTGAAAGGAAACCTCGTCAATGGCTTTAATGTTATGAAATGAAGAAAAGAAAGATTATTGGCTAAGAAACAGGAAAAAAGCGGTACTTAACTGTTTTGTCTTTTCCTATTCATAAATGATACACAATTTATTTTTGTGATACCCCTCATGTAGATAGTAATAATCGTGTGATTACGATTTTCAGTTGATTCAATAATTTGATTATAATATATAACCATAAATATATTAGTGATCTAAAATAATACACATGCTAGCTTATTAGGTATATCGTTCGTAATTCTTACGAAGTTAATTGATCTGTCACGTCATGATGTCGTGGCCATGGTGTGTACCAATCCGACCATGAACATCGTTGCTTGTAGTTTGACTTATACATATCATAGGTATGTTTCGTTTTGCTATTTAATTATAGTTTCTATCACATCAATATAGAAAAAAAAAAACATAGGAATTGTCAATGAAAAGGTGAATACAATTTGAGAATTATTAATTTATTTCTTCAATTCCAACGACAAATACGTAATACTTGTATAATACTTAATGTTTCAAGTTCTCAAATTCTCTCTAAATAAGAGAATAAGAGAGTGATATTGGGGCCGTTATAAGACCGCACGCTTTAGTTGTTCTACCTAAATTTGTCTCAAAATAAACAGGCAAACAGGTCTGAAGTGCGGGATAGCTGTTATTCCGATGCAATGTCTTAAATCCAGCTTCCTGGTAGGCTCTTACAACTGCTATCGATTCCACATTTCTCGTCTGTGTAACGAAATCGTTGATCTCTCCGCCTTTGAAGATAAAATTTAGTTCTCTTAGTGTTGTGTTCTATGGTAAATAACTTTGAAAATATCCAGCTATTTCCTTTTACTATCGCAATGCCCTGAACAAGAGCAGAGTGCTCCCGATCCATTAACGCTGCATTTAGGTACCACAAGCACCGGTCACCGTCCTCGTCGAACCCTCGACGAGCGAATTAACCCATAGACACAGCCCACTGAGTTTCTCGCCGGATCTTCTCAGTGGGTCGCGTTTCCGATCCAGTGGTAAATTCTGCGAAGCACTGCTCTTGCTAGGGTCAGTGTTAGCATCACTCCGGTTTGAGCCCCGTGAGCTCACCTACTAGCTAAGGTTACCCTGAAATAGCCTTTCAAGGCTATCAGCTTAGGCAGGAAAAAAAAAGCAGAGTTCTCCTATCTCTATCATTTTAAAACAATTGTGGGATTCTAATATCAAAGTGGATGGTGGAATACCTTTTGGTTTTAGCCTTTATTAGCTTGATTAAACTTCCTAGCTCCAGCTAGGACGCGATCTGTCCATTTATGTCTAACAAAAAGAAAATTGGACAATTGTGTCAACTTCATCTAAAATCACCGAGCTCTGGCGACTTTCCCAGTTTCTCTGTACTGATTAATGTAAAAATTCTAGTCGTGATTTAATACTAAAGTAATATAACGACTTTCTGTCTCATTTGTTACTTTAAGATATGTCGTTTATTGTCAATGCGTCTCACGACAACCTTGTTTTCGATTAATAGAGTTGTGTCAAAAATGTTCTTAAAAACATTGTACTATAGCTCGTAACTATGATGTCACCTTTGGTTAACGTTGAAGGGACTATCAGATGTAACTGGCAGATATTTTATCAGTTCACCGTCGTTTGAATGGCTGATCTTATCGGAATGATAGCGCAAAACGGCTCAATACCTGATGCGCACAGACCCATCAAACTGTTGATACAGAAAATAATTCTTGATATTGCTTTCGTCGTGTATTTGTAACAAATTTTAAATGGAACAACATTAAAGGGTTAGTATAAAGATAAAAAACATATCCCAAAATGTTAATGGAGTTACTAAATAATTCCGATTTTTTTTTATATAAAAATATATTTTTTATATAAAAATATTTGAGATAGCCCGTAGATATGGGCTCCAGTAATCACTTAACACCAGGTGAGCACTTCCACCCATCTAAGCAGAAAAAAATAATTTAAAACAAAAAAAATTTTCAAATGTTTCATAAAGCTCTCAAACTAACGCATATTATGTATAGAATTTGGCGAGATACCAAAATTAATATCTATTGGTAAATTTCAAATTTGTTGTTGTGACATTCAGAATCCGTATACGACATTTATAATTTAGTTCCATAATAACTCACTCTATTAGTGTCTTCTAAACATAAAATGAAACATTTTAAATTGGCGCGTCCTGCAAAAAAAAAAACAATATTATTATTTACGAAGACCGGAAATTTAAGATAATGATAGAATGTATTTCAATCGAGAGTGCAGTTGTTTAAGGTGATTATATCTATCAGCACTGGAGGTCGGGGATCGGGCATTCTCACTTGGTGAGCCAATTAAACACAAGTGGGGTCACGATACTGGGAACCTGTATTTGACATAGTTTGTTTCGCTACGCCTACGCGATACATTATACTTATAACGAGCTGTATAATTTTAATTTCTCACTTTTGGAAAAGTAAATTTTAACAGCTGTTTTCGTTAATTAGTGCCTAAAGTAAATACAATATTGATTGTACGGAACTGTTTGCAATCGGATTTCCAATAAAGCATATTGAATGGTTTTTTTTTATTAACTACTAGCTGACCCGGCAGACTTCATACTGCCTCAAACGATAAATAAAAGATTTAAACTTTTGTACAAAATAAACTTAAAACAAACGGAATCCGTCCGACGGGGGACACATAAAAGGGAAACCAAATTGTTATTTTTATTTAATTCCGAGCATTTTCATATTTATCTACCTTTTAAACCTTCTCTGGACTTCCACAAATAATTCAAGACCAACATTAGCCAAATCGGTTTAGCCGTTCTCGAGTTTTAGCGAGACTAACGAACAGCAATTCGTTTTTATATATATATAGAAGATAAACAAACGGACCTCTAGTCGATATGGTTACCAGAGACCATAAACATTCATAGGGTGAATGCCACTGTGTGCTTAGTGCGAGTTATTTAACGTTCTCGATAGCGTAAAAGTTAACTCAAATTTATATGGAATTGGAACGTTTGCCGCTAGGGGCGCTGTTCCAACCGCATACAAATTTGAGTTAACTTTAACGCTATCGCGAACGTTAACAAACTCGCAATAAGCACACTGATCACCTTGAGACACAAGATTGAAAATTCAATTCATTTATACGACTACCGTCTAGTCGCTTGTTTGCAAAAATAGCCATGATACCGTGCGGGCTTGCTACCTGTCCCATCTCTAGTACCGAATGTTATTTTTCCCAAAAAAGCAACTCGAATTAAATCATAACCCCCTAACCGAGCAGTACTACAGTCATATTCGTACCTATTTAGCAACCTTGCAGACGGCCCGTATATCGAAGCTTTCACAAGGCAACTTACATTTATTTTTCGTTGCTATTTTCAATCTACGAACGAGACGTGCATAATGTGAACTAAAACAGTTTACATTTAGCCGGGTAGGTAATTAAATGTTTTTATATCATTGCGTGTTTTATTGCGGCGGTTGGGCGTGTATATATATATGCTTTCAACGGAACTCATCTTTTAACCTGAGTTGTGTTTTCTAAGAAAGTAATTTAATTTTTCAATTTACAAATTAAGTTATGGTTTTGACAACACCGTGATATAGATGTATGATTAAGCTTCAGGGACCGTATATTATTATAATATCAAGTGTATAGATTATTATTTCTGCCGTGAAGCAGTAATGCGTTTCGGCTTGAAGAGTGGGGTAGCCTATACTGTATAGGTTAATTATACTGAAACCTTACAACTTATATCTCAAGGTGGGTGGCGCATTTACGTTGTAAATGTCTATGGGCTCCGGTAACCACTTAACACCAGGTGGGCTGTGAGCTCGTCCACCCATCTAAGCATTAAAAAAAAAGATATTTGATTTTGAAACGCTTTTAGTGGAAAAACGGAAGGACTTTTAGTGTCACTTTTTATATTTATAAAATTATGATTAAGTAAACTTTGTAATTTTGTTCTCAGGTGCTGGCGAATCGGGCAAGAGTACTATAGTCAAACAGATGAAGTAAGTAACTGTATGACATTGCAATTACGAAATCATTAACTAATGATAAATAATTAGAAAATAAGTATGCATTTAAACTACGAAGAAACAGGAAAACTGTTAACCGTAACGATAATCGCGTTTGATCTAGAATAAAGGTTACATCATTTAAGGTTTTTTAAATACATATATACTTATTCTGCTATCGAAAAATATGAAATATTTATCGTCTACTTAATCAATATCAATAACATAATCTACAATTTAACACAATACGATTGCTCACTATCCCTCTATCTACTAGTCGACAAACGTTTTTACATTCGTACGATGACGGATTAGCGACGCCGCGACGTATCGATTCCTCGGGTCGCACCATCACGAATATAATACCTGTTAATATTACAACATATTGTCATTTTGATTCATATTTTGTTTTCCTCGTAACCTCGAGGGGTTATTCTAGATTCGCCGAGCTAGTAGGTGAGCTCACGGGGCTCAAACCTGACGACGTTGCTAACACTAGCCCTAGCAAAAGCCCGAGTCGTGATTGGCAGAATCTACCATCGGACCGGAAACGCGACCCACTGAGAAGATCCGGCGAGAAACTCAGTGGGCTGTGTCTGGGTTGATTTAGTCGTCGAGCCCTTCGTCGCAAGCGACGGGTTCGACGAGAACGATGACCGGGATATTTTTAATAGTAAATGATATTTAAGCAATCTTCGAAAATTACTCCGAATCCACTTAATGGCTCTCATTTCTTAAGTCGATACTGCAGTTGCTCTAAACACAGACTCGGCTCAGACTTGTACGTTTTTTGCTATGGTTTATAATTTTTTAAATTGTATTTTTGTTATCTTAATATCGTCTCTCTTATTATTTGAATTGTATGTTTTTTGAGACTTTTAATCGTAAACTTGAAATAGAAGACAAAATTCGAAATATATGGGTCTCGTAGATTGTTTAAGATCTCTAGATCAACAAAGACACTTTAGTTTCTTCTTTTTTATTGTACGTCTCGTTCCCTTAAAATTTCTTTGTAATGATCCGTGATTACCATGACCAATGATTTTATCATATTTTAGATTACGGACATCCTCTCATCCTCCATATTCCTGCTCCACGGTTACCGTTGCAGCTCATTTCATTCCTACTATCGAAAACAATTGAATTCAACTAGTTAGAACGCTTGTAAACAATACCTATGACTAACCACAGCCCTAATGATCTCATCAGGTGGGGCCATAGAACCGTTTGCCTTTGTAAGCAAAAAATAGGTAGTGATAATACCTATTTTGTTAATCGGAAACGCGACCCACTGAGAAGATCCAGCGAGAAACTCAGTGGGCTGTGTCTATGAGTTAATTTATTCGCCGAGCCCTGTCGCTCGTATTCGCCGAGACGGTGACCGGTGCTTGAGGTATCTAAAAGCACCGTTAATGGTTCGGAAGGATCCTTAATGACGTGTTTAGGGCAACGTCGACTGTTTACCATTCGGTCTACAGGATCGGGTATGTTATTTCCAGCGGCTACGACAAGAGGGTTTTCATGTCGTGCCATCTTCTCAAAGTAACCCACAGACAGCCCACTGAGTTTCTCGCCGGATCTTCTCAGTGAGTCGCGTTTCCGATCCGGTGGTAGATTCTGCGAAGCACTGCTCTTGCTAGGGCCAGTGCTAGCACCATTTCGGTTTGAGCCCCGTGAGCTCACCTACGCGTTAGGGCGAAGCTGATATAGCCTCTCAAGACTATCAGCATAGGTAGGAAAAAAAAGTGGTGCATTGATGCCGACTGTATATATACTTACTGATTGAGTCAAGCTCCAGGTCATCATGAAGATCCACATTCTTTAAGAACCACAGTGCCCGACGGCTATTCTGCAAAAACGGGATTGAATGACTTGAATGGGGTCTCAAATCAGTGCGAGCCGCGATAGCGAACACTAACTACACTTGCATAGGTCATGACCGGGCGTATTGGTCAGAACTTTGTGCGAGTGAAAAAGGTTGTAGACATTAACACGACATATTACACTTTTTTCCGGTAGACAGCGGCTTGGCTCTGCCCCTGGCATTGTCAACGCCGATGAGTGACGGTAACCACTCACCGTCAGATGGGCTGTATGCTAATCTGCCTACAAGGACTCTAAAAAAAAATGTTTAAGATATTTCATTAGAGGTACATAAAAATATGTATAACAAATGCTTCATTTAAGGAAAACAGTATGCAGCAGCTGTCATATATATGCATGTTAATAATTGTAATTTAAATATTAAAAATACCTACGAAACTTCGAGTTAAAATAATTAATCATTACATTCATCAATACATTAAATACAAGTCTTAAATTTATACCAATGTTGTTGATTTGAAGTAGTAAGAAGTTTGTAATAATAACGAGGGCGATTCAAATAACTGTTATTTCCACAAATATGTCGATGATGACGTAACATCGCGTCCCGGATGCGAAAGATCTATACTGCACCAGATGCTTGACGTCAAAATAATCTGTAGGGGCTTACCCAACATCGATATTTCAATAATATAAAACTGCGTTAGCATGTTTTTGTTTTGATTTAAAGGAACTGAAATTGCAGTTTTGACGGGTGCCTGGATGGGATTTACTGAAAATATAATTTATATAGAAATATAATAGAAGAGTAAAATTCGTGATGAGTGGTAAATATTTTAGACGGAAATTGTTGTTTTGTGCCACGCATTAAAATAGCTGTCAAGTGGAAGAGTATATTCACAAAAACGTTGATATAATTAATTTTTTAATGCGGATACTTCCCGTACAAAGGAATGATGCCACGGCGTGCCTATTGTTAGGTTGTCATGGTTTTTTATTTTGTATGGTAACAATCCTTTACCTTTAGCTTTTTACAACAAAATAAGTCTATATATAGACATCGTTATACTGTCAAATAATGAAAAAAAAAAAAAACTTTATCCCTACTTAAAACTTACAAAATTACATGTAATTTACAAATTAACTTTACAAAATTACATGTAAACTTACAAAATTATAATTTGCGCAATTACTGGTGGTAGGACCTCTTGTGAGACCGCGCGGGCGGGTACCACCACCCTGCCTATTTCTGCCGTGAAGCAGTAATGCGTTTCGGTTTGAAGGGTGGGGCAGCCGTTGTAACTATACTTGAGACCTTAGAACTTATATCTCAAGGTGGGTGGCGCATTTACGTTGTGGATGTCTAAGGGCTCCAGTAACCACTTAACACCAGGTGGGCTGTGAGCTCGTCCACCCATCTAAGCAATAAAAAAAAAGATTTCAGTTACCTTAATAACATGTATAAGACGAGATTTGTGAAAAAATATTGTGTCCGATTTTTTCTTCTGGAGACATGAAACATAGTAAATTTTACATGAACACTATAAAGAAGTCATAACTACTTTTGTTACATTCTGCTCGGAGAAATATATTTGTTTGTAACTTATTTACGCTTTAAAACAATGTCTCATTTATTGTGGTTAGTAAATGAAGCGCTTATCTTTAAAGTTTCTCGTTCAAGAACAAGTCTGAAGTAATGACTAAGTAGAATTGTGTACATTAGCAACCGGTGCAATTGAACTATGAATCAGACGAGAGTGATCGATGGCTCTGTTTTGCTTCATTTAGTAGCTTGTTCGCAATTCACGCCTAATATGAAGATGGTTTATTTTCAATTAAAAATGTTTACTTACCTATAAAGGATCTATCAATGGCACAGGAGGTGGAGGACAAATATATTGTACATAAAATGTATTTATTTGCGACTCTGCACAAATTCTTGTATATATATTTAAAAAAAACTGTTCAGAAAGCAGCAGTATGTAAATTTCAAAATCACAATTAGGTACTTAAGGTATCTCAATCAAAAACAAGCTATTTATGTTACACTTATGAAAATCTATGATTTTGTTTTACTACAAAATATTGTTGAGAAACACGTCACAAAAATAATTGTTTTACCAAGCCTTTAGGACTACCATTAGTGACTAACTAACGAACGGTGGTTCTAGTTAATAATATAACAACACTTTACGATGAATATTTCAAATTAAACCACAACTTTCAGTGTTTAATATGCGCATAAGTACTCAAAATGTCTCATCTTTGTGTCCCAGTTACTATACTAGTTCATAGTTTGTGGTACAATATGTAATAATATAAGTCATCCTTCATATTATCAATTTTTTTTAAATGATTCGTAAAGATATTTATGGTAAAGAAACAAGTGCAAACTGTCTAAGAATCGATTTTAGATCAATACGTTTATTGGGATTAAATTTAAATGTAATGATATAATAATGATATGATAAATGTGTATAATCGATAATCAAAAACATGATTAAAGTGATCATCGATCATAATTCAGTCATGTTGATTAAACCGTATCAGAAAACAAGTTTTCTTCTATCTTCCGATGACAAATAAATATGTCGAGATTAATTTGATTTTTTCTTTGTACAGAATTATCCATGAAAGTGGATTCACAAATGAAGACTTCAAACAGTACCGGCCCGTGGTCTACAGCAATACGATCCAGTCGCTCGTCGCCATCTTGCGTGCCATGCCCAACTTGGGCATCATCTATGGCAATAGAGACCGAGAAGTAATTATCAATTTTTATTCATAACTAGCTGACCCGGCAGACTTCGTAATGCCTCAATCGATAAATAAAAGACATAAACTTTTGTATAAAATAAACTTAAAAAAAACAAAAGGAATCCGTCCGACGGGGGACACATCAAAGGAAAAACAAAATTGTTATTTTATATTTAATTCTAAGCATTTTCATGTTTATCTATCTTTTAAACCTTCTCTGGACTTCCACAAATAATTCAAGATCAAAATTAGCCAATCGGTCCAGCCGTTCTCGAGTTTTAGCGAGACTAATGAAAAGCAATTGATTTTTACATATATAGATTTTGAATTTAATTTAAAACTATACGCCATAATTTTTAACTGTGGTTAACATTTTCCGTAGAAAACATAAGTTATAGGTATAATTTCTTAATTTTAAAAGAGAAAAGTCAAAAAGGATTTCATGTTCTAAAAGCACTTTATATTCTAAAGTGGTCATATAAGTTTTATAAATGATAACATATAGGATGGATATTTGAAACCGGATAGCGCGACTAGCTATTTAGCTGTATAGTTCTTAAAATAACCATTTGAAACTGCATCCAATTTTTTATCTCATTCAATTGTTTTCTTGAATTTCGAGCACCAAATTTTGACTTTTCTAGATGTTTATACAGTTTTAAGTTCCGTCTCAAATGTCCACCATTTGTTAGTTTTCGTTTCTAACATACATATATGGATTTAAAGTATGTTTATAGCATACTATTAGTCCTTATTTCAAGAATTTTTCCTAAAAACCAATATCTGTTCGTTTTCCGGAACAATAATCCGATTCCACGAACGTGCTTCGTTGAGAGATCAATACGACGCATACTTTATTCACGAAAGCGATCGGATATTTTCCTAGCTTTGCTGCATATGGAACAAAAGTTTATTGCACGGCTCTCGTGCACGTGACAATATCGCTCCGTTGAACCGCAATAAATTTACGTCTCAACGCTCGTATATGTATATAATGATATAGAGTACTTCAGAATGAATAAACAATAAAAGTCTTCATTGCGTTTTTTGTTATGTGTATAATAAAAAAAACAATATTTAAAGCCCTTAATCTCTTTTAAAATTAATATTAAAAATTAAACAGTAAACAGTATTAATAAACTATAAAAAACTAAACTCTCTCGTTACTCAATGACAGGCTTCACTGAATGATACTGACGAAAAATCCTTTTTTAAAACTAAAGAATTTTAAATGATAAAGATTTTTCTTTACATGTAGTTAATTATTTAAGCGCCGACAGACACCCTTCAATGCCCACATCGTTATCAGAACACTAAACAAACCAGCCCGGAATGTGACGCGATAGCTTATCACTGTTCCGTTGTATCCATCCACCTGTAGAGGTGCATCTCATTATCATTTCCAAAACGTCACTGCTTACACAACAGAGCTGGATGCTCTCAAAACATTGTAATGAAATCCATTGTCACCGGTTGTGACGCACACAAATAATTGTCCTTTGACATTAGATGTCTTTACCGTAAAAATAAATTTGTCCGCATGTTTAATGTATTATTGCGTCACTAGCTCTTGAGATTTCAGAGCATTGTACTTTAAATTGTGTAATATAGTATAATATTTTGATGACCTCTTCACACAATAATTCGCAATAAATATTCCTTTATGTATGTGTGTATAGTTTGAATGATGTAGAAGAATTGTTCGGAGCTCGGAATGGAGATAACATTTAAGTGAACAATATTTTTAATCCATCGGTAATTGCATCGAACAGTGGATGTTTAACATAAAATTAAATAACATGACATGTGGTAAGTAGTCGGTAGAATGGCTTTAAACTAAAAGTGTCTAGTGCCTGCCGCCCTCGTTCAAATTACCTATGCATATTAGGTGAGTGACTCACCGAGCAAATGGCGCATTCAATAAAACCCTTCAACGATACATGTACCTATTATATCTTTGGGAGACGTGATATCTGTACGATAACTTACGGACGGCGCGAATGTGGTGTTTGGGTCTAACTTAAAAAAATGATTAAAAACACGTGTATAAAGGCTAAGTATGCTGTATGACGTTGTCCGCTTTGTTTAAATACATGATTTCAATAATAGGTCAATTATCTACGGTGTCTGTATTATACATATTAATAGGTAAAGACAAAATAAGTACTGTTTTCTCTGTCAACTGTTTGTCTTGTTTTGTTTAATAGTTTTGAAGATCTTTAAATGTTGACAGTAAAAATATTAAGAAAATATGAGTCGTCTATTATCAAAGGTGGCAATCTGTGCATTTGAACAAAAAAATGTTATTGATATGTCAATACAGATTGATTTGAATATAATCGTCTCCTTCAAAGAATACGGTTCAAAACCTGCATTAAATAAAGGTTAATACTTAACCTGTTATTTATCTAAGATGTCATTCAGAAGAGTTTTGTGACTGCCAATGGAATACAAAGTCAATAATTCGTTTTTCTGATTTACCAATAATTGTCCAAAAGTCACATTGCCGGCTTTGATAATAGTCGACCCATATGTAGTCTTGTTTTTGTTGTTATTCCGGTGCATGAAATCGTCGTGGCCTAAAGGATAAGACGTCCGTCCGGTGCTTTCGTATTTTGCGATGAACTAGTGTTCGAATCCCGCAGACGGGTACCAATTTTTCTAGTGAAATACGTACTTAACAAATGGTCACTATTGACTTCCACGGTGAAGGGATAACGTCGTATAATAAAAATCAAAGCCGCATAATTATAATTTACGTAATTACTGTTGGTAGGACGTCTTGTGAGACCTTAGAATTCATATCTCAAGGTGGGTGGCGGCATTTACGTTGTAGATGTCTATGGGCTCCGGCAACCAATTAACACCAGATGGGTTGTGAGGTCGTCCACCCACCTAAGCAATAAATAAATAAATAAACATGTAGAATAGAGATCGCAGTGCATAAAATAAAACTTCACTGTTCCAAATAATAAATAAAATTCAATTTACGCCTTGTCCATTTAACCGTCTTCGCCATCTTCCTATTCTCTGTCATTCTGTCTGTCATTCTCTTTTCCTTTTCTTTCCGTTTTGTCTCACTCACTTCTTAACGCTCCGTTCCAAACTCTTTTCATACGTCCCATTCTTACTAATCCCAGAAACATATAGACAAAATGTAATAAATCTAAATATGATCGAATTACGTTCATCGGGAGGAAAACTAACTCTTACAAACTATAAGGTTGAATGAAAACAATGTACATGTATTAATGATAACAACGGAAAAGAGTTTTGAATATAATCAAACTGAGAAAATTTGGACTGAATATATACAATTTGTGTTTTAAAAATAGGTGGTCTCGAGCTTCGGAAATACGAGTGGGGTTGTTTGAATGGTGTGTTCTTCGGGCCTCTTGTCGGCTGTGGGGAGGTAGTTCGCGCATGCGCACTTTCTCGTACCACCCTTCAATTATAAAAACTCTGCAGCCAACAAGAGCATACTATATATTATATTAAAAGAACTGTTTATTAATACGCTTTTATTAGCTTCAGACGGTCGTATGGATGTTTGTAACGGAATCTTTGAACATGATTTTGACCCCCTTCAAAACGTCGGATCAACTCGAAATTTGGTATACTTATTGAGGACCGATGACAATTCAATATTAAAAAAAATATATTGATAGAATTGAAATTCAAATAAAAAATGAAAAATAAATAATAGTTAAAAAAAATTACCAAAATAATCATTTTTACTAGCAAAATTTTTTTTTCAAATTTTTTAAAATTTATTTTCTGTATATAGCGTATTTTGTTGGTCTTTTTAAACCGTTTCTTTTTTTAAATATTTTTTGACATTGTCCTGTTGATATCAAATTTATATTAAGTATGTATGTATAATAATTATGGATAATTTGCAATGAGCTCAAAACTTGTTAATAATTTAATCTAATACAAAACGAGATTTGAGTGGCCGTTGTATACTTAATATGATGTATGAACGAATGCAGTTAGTTATTCAAGTATCTCTGTATTGCGTAACGAAAGCTTACACAGTTCCGAGGTACGTTTGAACGACTCGCTAATCCGATTAGCGCATCTCCTTTGAGATATCGGTTCACTAAACTCAAAATGAATATTCGCTCTGTTCGAAGATTCGAATGTACGATCGGATACGAATGTAGTAACAGTAACTGTGTAGAAATGTTATATTTTATTACCTAAAAAAAAACATTGTGAATTTAATACATAGTACATAGATAAATTTTATTGCATGGACAAATGCATAAGTTACTTAATTGCCTTATAACATTAAAATTACGAAAGTTTTTCTATAAATAAATTTCATCGTCCTTGACATTTGGTTTATGATCGATCATACGGGTAATTTACAATTTAAAAAAAAACACTATATTCGAATATTCATTATTCTAATATTACTAATGGTCCTCCGATAGTCGAAATTCGACTATAATTAATTGAAATTATAAGATTGTACACTATTATGATTATATTGTCAAAGACTCTTATACTTCTATAATCACAGATTTCGCCAAGACTACACTTTAGACAAATATTAATAAAGACAAACAATATTCAATCTATTCTCAACTTATGCACAGACTTTAACAATAAACAAAATCGTATATATGCGTATGTGTGTCAAATACACGGTAGGGTGTGTAATGTTTTCTTTAATGGTTTACTGTATTTAAAAAAAAAAATATTTGCATTGTGCTGCACTCCTTCTCTATATTCTCTATAAGTGTGGGAAATTTTATACTCCTCCGTCCGCGCAATTTTCGTAAAAAGGTGTACAAAGATTTTGCTTCACGTATTAAAATTATAGATTAGTATAGAATCTATTAGTTTCTTTTTAACACTACGCGGTATTTGCAGAGCGATGGTAAGATGGTGTTCGACGTGATTCAACGGATGGAGGACACGGAACCGTTCAGTGAGGAGCTTCTCGCAGCGATGAAAAGGCTCTGGGCCGACTCAGGCGTTCAGGAGTGCTTCGGTCGTTCCAACGAGTACCAACTCAACGACTCCGCTAAATAGTGAGTACTTTGATATTTTTTTTATAGCTTAGATGGATGGACGAGCTCATAGCCCACCTGGTGCTAAGTGGTTACTTACCCATAGACATCTACAACGTAAATGCCCCACCCGCCTTGCGATATAAGTTCTAAGGTCTCAATAGTTACAACGGCTTCACAATCCTTCAAACCGAACCGCATTACTGCTTCACGGCAGAAATAGGAGGGGTGGTGGTACCTACCTACCCGTGCAGACTCACAAGAGGTCCTACCACCGTTGTTGTATTAGCATCAGATTGCGTGCGATCATTTTATTTGAAATAGGGTGGGTACCTGTTCATATTTGAGTTAATATTTATCGCAGTGTGGGTCGTTTTCAAATTTGGGGCCAAACGCAAGTTATTTGATTTACTTCTCATAACCTTAATGTTACCGTATTTATAGGTACAGTAACTTTTTTGTCATGACAACAGGCACGTGGTCATATAACTATATATTCGTAAACATTGTTAAATTAGGAGTTGTACATTAAAAACTACCTCAAATCTCATTCGTATCAGTGGTTCGAATTTAAAATTCTAACTCGTTTGCTATTTTTCCAGTAATGCGTGTTGAAATTCGGCAATTTTATTTAATCACTTTAACTATTTGCTATATTATTTTTGTCTAGTGAAACCCAGCACAACAACAGTAACTATCTAATTTAATTTGATTAGAAACTAAGATGTACTAAGCCGGTCAAAAGTAAAACATCAATAAAAGAATACTACTCATTTCTCTTGTTCAATGTAAATTTGAGAGATTCATTCGGTATATATGTGGGCGTTACGCTGTAGGTCAGTTCAGGATGCCTCCACAATACGTTATATTTTTGAAATATCTGAAATAGAAATAGTCATTAGAATGTTTTTGTAATTTTGATATAAGTAGTGGTCCCGCAGTAGTCGAAATTCGACTTTAATTAATTTTAATTATACATTTAAATATTATTATGGTTCTATTGTCAAAGACATAAACTTCTTTATTCACAGATTTCACTAAGACTACACTATAGACAAATAATATTAAAGACTAGCGACCCGCCCTCGCTTCGCTTCGGAAAAATTAAAACACACATGAAACCAAAAAAAAATAATAAAAAAAATAAATAAAAAAAAGTAGCCTATGTTCATCAGGGACAATGTCGGCTTCTAATGGAAAAAGAATTTTTCAAATCGGTCCAGTAGTTTCGGAGCCTATTCGAAACAAACAAACAAACAAATCTTTCCTCTTTATAATATTAGTATAGATAAACAATACATATATTAATCTATTCTCAATTTGACCACAGATTTTAAGTAATAAAAGTTTGTCAATAAACAAAGTATACATGTATTTAAGTGTGTGTTTGTCAAATAGATGGTAGTGTGTGTAATGTTTTTTTTTATTGATTTAAAGTGTTTTTTATGCACAATTTAACAAAATATTTACATTCTGCACTACTCTATATTCTCTATAAGTGTGGGAAATTTCATGCTCCTCCGTCCGCGCAATTTTCGTAAAAGGGGGTACAAAGTTTTTGCTTCACGTATTAATATATAGATGTCTCGTAATTTGTATTATTAAATAATAATAAAAAATCAATGATTACCCTGGCCAGTAAAAGTTGCAATTCGACTTCGGCGAATCTCTTCCCGACGCACATCCGTCGACCAAATCCGAAGGGGAGTGACGCGAACGGGTGTATCCCTATTTCCTTCTGCTCGCGACATACGTCCGACACTATTGTATGTTCGCATGTTCTCGATATCTCGTCCGAGCTATGCCTCTTATCGAATTGATTCATCGCTTTTATGGGATACTGATCTTTGCCGGCAATATCGTTTTCTCGTAACCAACGTTCAGGCACGTATTCGTGCGGTGACGGAAAATATCGTTCTTCGTTCGATAATATATAGTGCGGGAACACTATATGAGTCTGGAAATAGGAATAGGTTTAGTGAAAACAGGCTTATTACCACACACATATCAATATTAACTAAAGTATAGTTTAGTTATAGTTATTTCACTAGCCAATATTGAGGTTGAAAAACTTACACCTTTTGGAACTTTGTAGCCAGATATGGTGGTATCCGATTGAATGCATCGTCCGTTTCCCAAAATTACCGGTTTCATTCTAGAACATTTCGAATGCATTATAATTAAAATAAATATTCTTTCTTTCGAATTCGTTGGACAATATCAAACAGCACATAATTATAACAGATAACATTGATTAATAACGTGAAATAAAATGTTTATTAACAAGTTATTCCGTTTACTGTATATAGGTAATGGTGAGGTAACAAAACATTCACGTGATTACGTCAATGGCACTGGCACATTACATTTGGCCATTCGCAGTACCTGAAATAAGTGATTTCAGTTTGATAAATGTAAAGTGCTCAAGATTTCTCGGCGAATGAAATGGCTCTGATTTATAACATAGAAGAACACATAACACGACATTTCCATACATTTTATCACGAGAATTAAATTATTCATTTCAATTAGTCAGACACGACACGAAATAAACGAGTGCATTGAGAAATGTAATCGAACGCTGACCATCAATGATTATGTTACAATAAGACGATACATCGTATCATTTTTCTACAATGTAGGACTCATTTTTTTGTTGTTGCTGTTTTGTAACTGTTTGTCGTTGTTCGCAGTGTATATATAATATGATTAATCGTTTTGCTTTGAAATGGTTCTTTGTACGTTTAAAAGATATTCATGATTTGCAAAAATACAACTAAAATAGCTACTTATATGAAATTAATGAATTAAAAATAATATTAACTTACCGCAACGCTTCTTTAATACAAGCTTTCAGATAAGGAAGTTTGTCCACGTCCTTATCATTCAATATTCTATTTTTCGGTAAATTCGTGTCTAGTTCTTTTTGAAGCGCTCTCTGTGCCCTAGGTACATTAGCTAATAAGTATAAAGAACTCGCAGCTGCGGCGGCTGTTGTGTCCACTCCAACTAACATTAAATCTAAAGCCAGGATTGTGGCTACTTTCTGACCGCTATTTTTAGCCACCTGAGCACAGACTCCTTTATCAGTTAATCTTTTTAAACAGAGTAATCTGAAAGAGTCCAGTGCTTCGATATAGGTTTTGTAAGCGGGCGTTGAATATATTCTCCATAATGGTGCGGACAACTCCAATTCGGGTACACTGTGAAAAAATCCATGTATACATTTTATCATTTCCTTAGCGTCCGTTTTGGTATCGCTTAAACATCCTAATCGTGTGCCCAAAGCCCACGCGCCCACAGCTGAAAAAAGAACGAGATTAGTGTCAAAAATTTCCTTTTAAAACTCGTTTAGAAGATGATTTTTAAGTAACACTTATCGAGTGGCACTTACATTCGAGAGCCCATTTATAGAGCTCCGTGAGGAAATCTTTTGGAAGTTCCCTGTTCAGATCAAGGAGATGTTCTAATCTGAAAAATTGTAAATGTCTATCAAGTTTCGATGTTTTTTTTAGTGACCGCAAAATACATTACTATACTCTATCCAAATATTCAAATACTGAATGCTAATGTTATTTTAAATGTAACGAAAGAAAATGTTATTCTCTTACGTTGAATGAGGTTTGTTGATTCCCGCAATGAGTCATTTAATCGTCGGTTCAAAACAAATGCGCAGACGTAGTTGTTAAAAACGGGATGTAGTCATTAAACCGAGATTTTACATTCGTATCATTGGAGATTCAAACTATGTACATAACATCCCAGGGGACCTTACATGACAATACAATGTCTTGCTATTTAATAATCCGAAAATGCTATTTCTTCTTCGATACCTTGTCCATAAAGCAATATTATGATGATACCTCATTTTGGATAATTAACTTTCCCTGAATCCTCAATACTTTTATTAGTGGTTGGACATTATTGACTTCGCCCACAGGTCAATCCTACAATCCTATCAATATTAGCTTGTAACGTAGACTTGTGCTCATATAAGGGCTTTAGATAAATAGTAAACAATTTAACACTTTGCATTAATTAGTTTCAACTTTTGTTATTACAGTTATTAAATTGTTTCAGTTTTAATTTTAAGCTATGTAAAATTAAAGCTATACCTACTACAGATTTAATAATTAAAATAAATTAACAGTTTAACCAATTGCCATTAAAATTAACTTTTTACCACAAAAATCGCCCGATATGTTTTTAGTATTACATAACCAAATTAATTAACGATAGAAATTTAGATTGTTACCTTATAACAAAGTCATTAGCGACGTAATCTAACTCCGGTACAGCAGCACGTGCCGCTTCGGGAGCTATTAATGCTTTGGATACTTTTGACCGAAATCTTGACCACGGTTCTCCGTGACTGTTAAATAATTTATTAATTGATCATATAAATAACGATTGGTTTAAATAGACTTATTATCTTTTCGATTTCATTCTACTTACATTCCAATAAGTCCTGGTTCGTCTCCGAAGAAATCTTTCCTTAACTCTTGTTTGTAGTGCTTTAGACATGGAGCTGCAGCTCTGTGGGGCATCGCATCTTCCCTCCTGTATATCCTCGCGGTTTCTTCGGCGCAGAAAGGGAAAACGAGATCGGGATGACCGAATAATTTGGCCACTTTAGCGGCACCGCCCGCGCCGGCTAACGATCGTAAACACCAAAGCGTCAAGTCCAGCCTTTTCGTTCTCCATGGTTTCCAGCCTAATGCGAACCTCCATGAATTGCCGAGTATGGGCAGGGGCCTTGGTCCCGGCATGACTGTGTAACACCGAGCTTTGTCCATCGCGAATCGATCGTCAATGGAGTGTTCAGTCCCTAGGTTTAGTTTTGTTGTTGTATTCAGACAGTGGGGGCGTTTGTTGGTTACGTTTTCAGATGTGTCGTAATCCGCGCCGGTCGACCAGCCTGACGCAGTAATACTATACGCATGCGTAAAAAAATGAATACGTAAGCTGCTTAACAGCAATGAACTAGCTATTCATGTACGAAAAATATAGTAAGATATGATATGTAATTACAGACATAATTTGTTGTTCTAATCGTAATTGTAAATTTTGATAATGATGATATTTAATTATATCGTGAAGTGATTGTTTCCTGTAAAAAAATTATCTAAAGGACACTAAAATTTCTAAAACTCTCTAATGCTGCTGCCACAGTAGTTTGATATTTCATTACTATTATAACATAGCGTATGTGTTTATAGTGTGCAGTGCAAGCACCACTTAACATGCACTTGTAAATTATAGAAACTGTTTACAGCAAAACGCAAGTCATCCTTAGGGTATCGTGTAACACATAAGGAGCCTCGTGAATTTCGTTGTTACACTATCGCTTGCAATATTTGTCCAACGATGGTAATTTATGTTACGAAATTAGTTTTTTTCCATCCAATACATACAATTTATGTTCCGGAATTATTTGCTCGATTGATAATGTGATACATGTGCGCTTGCTAAACTCCCCCCGATGAAGGGCACGTCCGTACTCTGTGCCGATTGGATCATCCGGTCTGCCGACGTATTATGTACACTGTCGCATCTTCCGCAATCACGTTAACAAATTAATTTCGCTATTAAAAAACAAACTGTCACGCAAATCAAACGATTATATCACTAGAAGCTAAAACGTGTGTCATGGTTAAATAGTCAAAATGTGTGTCAAATAAAACATTGCAGCCCATAAAGCAAATATTAATAACATATTTACTATTAAGTAAAATTTCACACGAGACAACTTCACCGTTGAACCGTATTGGGGTTTATAGCACTACCAACTACTTATGAGCGCTTGCAAAATCGGAAAACAAAGAATGACATAATTTGACTTGTTTTTCTTGTTTTCTTTACCGATCAAATGGTAAAAAGATTAAGATAGCCTTTATTAAAAATCTAATTTAAATTATTTATTTATTTATTTAATAAGTAGGTCGCTAGCGCGATTTTCTAAATATGTAAGTGTACACTTATTATCTTGTTTTATTATTTTACACCGGTTTCTTGATCGTCTTGCTGTACAGCATAGGCCTCCCCAAAGGCTCTCCATAATGTTCTATCCTGCGTTTTTCTCATCCAAGTTGTTCCTACCACTTTTTTGATGTCATCTACATTGCTGTCTTCTCTATTTCGATTTTTATATCTTGGACAAGATTCTGTCACTCCTTTGGCCAATTTTTCTGTTTTATCTCGAATTATAAAATCGTAAAATGATACTTATGAAAAAATACTATGTACCTAATTAAACTGAGATAAGAGATTAGTAGCCTTATGCGCGAATCCAGACAACGGAAGTTCTTGCAGTACGGATAAGGAGCTCTTTGTAGAAACACTATTCATGTTTGTATGTTGATCTCTTTACATCCTATCGTAATCACTCAGGAATATATTATGTTCTGCAAGATTTCTTAGTATTATTATGGTATAATTTTCAAAAACTATTTATGGTCATTGATTTTAACATTAATCAATATTTATACAACTCACATTTTCAATCAGTAACAAAATAATTTGTAATGATGTAGTTTGAGCTCATGAAAGGTACTACCGTTATTCCACCTACCTTTGTGTGTTATGAAGCATGTTAATCAAAACAAATAGGTGAGTTTGCGGTTTTCATTTAAATAATATTAAGAATTTTATGAGTAACGTGTATTTAATATAGGTACACAATTTTACTTTTGTGTAGACCGATAGGGACGCTAATCGTTGATATTTTAAAAAAAAAAAACGATGATGTTCTCGCCTGTTTCGATGTAGTCCGACTGACCAGAGAAAATCAGAGATAATATTTTTTTATTTTTTTGTTTAAACATTTGCGCGCTTATTCATTAACGCGAACCGAATAACTGATGAATGAA